>NC_140585.1:30996618-33396618 GCF_964204655.1 Triturus cristatus | reverse complement strand
CCGTCACACCACGGGCATCTCCGTAAATTGGAGAGAGGGTATTGTGGACAAGCACAAGTGCTACTTAGGGGTCTTGCGAATAAGTACCAGACCAAACGTTGATGGCGCCATGTTGCTTAGATTCTGCACATACACAGAACTATGCGCAGGACAAAGGGACCTCGGTGTATAGGGGCTAAGCTGTCCCACCACCTTAGGACCCAGGGCCGACTAACTATATTGTCTCACTCGCTCTCCTACACACTCAAGAAGAAGCAAATGAATAGACACCCCAGAACACAACACTCCCGGATCTCTCGGGAATCGCGGTAACAAGACACACCTTTTCGCTTACACTCTCGTACCTCTCCACAATAAGAACTGACCGAAACACGAATATAGTTTAAAATGGTTATTTTAACTATCGTGGACTAAAACGCAAGATACCAGCCACAAACAGTAGCAAAATGAATAATATCAATACAGTTAGCATTGCAGCAAGGCCATATATCATAAAGGGAGAAGTCATCATATAAAGACAGAGGATTAAGGACTATAATACCTAACCACCATCCCCTTGGTAAGAAGAAGTATTATTATATAATAGAATAACTCTGGGCATTGTCAGCAAACCCCATACCTTAGTGCCTAGATAGTATATCTACATCATAGGAACTGCATGGCTTTTCTCCCTGGAAAGCTCCCTCTGCAAGTGTGTGTTACCTAAACATGCCTCCCTATAATATCAATGTACGAGTTTCCAGCAGCAGCTGTGTTAGCATGTTTTGTCTAGGTGCTAGGGACTGACCAGAACAGAATAACAAAGGGCACTGTTTATCGACCTTGCTCACAGTGTTCAGACTAAACTCCAGGAACAGGCAGAGAATAAACCAAGCAGACGGTTCTCATGTAAAAGGTATAAACAGATTCTTGCACAAATAAAGGCATGTCGTAACGTACTCAAAAGCAACAACATGGTTGCTCGGCTCATGCTAACTTAGCGATGTCGACAATTACCCTATCGGCCACGTGACAGTAGTGTATGCCAAAGTAGAACACATGCCCTAAGGGATAGCAGTGCCTTGCCAAAGTTTCCCTCTCATACATCTTCTAGGGAACGGTAAATGTGGATACCCAGATAATTAAATGTGTGGGGGGTCCAATGGATGTCAATGGGCAAGTCCTCAGGTCTAGGCAATGGACCCACCACGGAACAGATATGTCTTGGTTTTGTTAACCCGTAGGCCCTATACTTGTTCAAAGCTCTCCATGATCTGTATAGCCGTGGTAGTGCCCATGACCGCCTCCCCGAAGTAGATCATCAGGTCGTCTGCATAGAGTGAAATAATATGCACGTGCATACCTACTTTAAGACCCAATCCACTGTCTACTAATCAAAGTCTCTCAGTGAGTGGCTTTATCGCTAGGGCGAACAAAAGGGGCGAGAGCGGACACCCCTGCCATGTGCCTCGGAAGATCTTATACTGGGTAGAAATAGTTTTGCCGGTTTTGACCCTTGCAGTTGGGGCAGCATAAAGAAGCCGTACCCCTTTCACCCAGTCATCCCCCAGACCCATACGCAGTATAACTTCAAATAGGTACTCCCAGCTGATCGTACCTAATGCCTTTTCCAGGTCAATCGACAAGACTGCCGCCTGTCGGTTACGTAGAGTTTAAGCTTGGAAAATAATAGAATTAAGTCTACCAAGATTATAGGAGGTGTTGCGGGTAGGAATATACCCATTTTGATCTGGGTGTATGAGATTTCATGTGGGAAAGCAGCCTACTTGCCAGGACCTTGGCAAGGATTTTAAAATCTAAATTGAGTATAGAGAGGGGCCTAAAAGCCACCACTCCAGCCCCTATCTCTATGGTTTTAGGGAGGGGAATGACACGCGCATTCCGAGTGGTATGGGAGAGTTTCTCCTTCTCAAATGATGCAGCATATAGAATTTCCAACTGCGGTGCCTGGTTAGTCACAGATTTCTGATATAATTCTGCCAGGAGGCCATCGGGGCCCGGCGTTTTACCTGGTGCCATATCCGCCACAGCAGCACAGATTTCTTGCAGTGTCACTGGGCCCCCCAACTCATCTTGCTTCTGTTGGTCTCGGTCCAGAGTGGGAGTGGGTCTAAGAATTCACAGATGAGGAGTGGGCTAACCGCCACCGGGGTGGCGTATAGCCTCATTATACTATTTCTGAAAGGAGGTATTAATGTCATCAGGACTGTAAAGCAGGCAACCAGTTTTCGATCTAAGCTGGGTGAATGGTGTTCCTCGGGTCTCCGGCCTAATTAGCCATGCTAGGAGTCGTCCAGCCCTCCCCTTCTCTCTCTGCACCCTGTCCATGTATTCCTTGAAACTATAGCATCTTAACCGACCCAGCACTTCATGATAGGTCGCACGTGTTTCTTGTAATCGGGTCAGAAAGGTGGGGTCTAGTCCTTGTACATTGTCTAGCTGGTGTAGCTTCCCCTCCAAATCCAATATTTCCTGCCGTATTTCTCTTCGTGCCCCAATCGACTGCCCCATACAGTGACCCCGCACCACTACCTTAAAAGCCTCCCACTCCATCAGTGCCATGGACGTCGTATGGGCATTAGTGCTAAATTAAGTCTCTATAAGTGTTGCCAGACATATCTGGTCTGGGCATCCTCCAGCGCCAAAGGGCTGAGTCTCCAAGAGGGAATTGATGTTTCAATAAAAAGAAGGAGTATTCCCTGTCTCCCTGATGTTGTATTCTCCAGATATCTTCCAGGCCCCAGCGATAAATCCAATCACGGAACCCAACTGCATTACGATGGGATTGCGCCGCCGGGAGAGAGGAATGTGTGCGGTCGGCCGCAATGTCTGCGACACAGTTAAAATCTCTACCCAGCAGTACCTCCCCGTACATATGTGTAGCTATCATGGCTGAGAGGGAGGTCAGGAAAGTAATCTGGTCTTGGTTGTGCGCCTAATTATTGCCCAATGTTATCTCTTGGCCTTCTAGTCTACACATCAGGATTACATACCTACCCTCGGTATCTAACAGGGTGTGGGCAAGATCAAAGGGGACCCTAGGTCGTATCCATATTAATACTCCTCTTAAAAAGGCCCAGGAAGTTGTCGCATGGACCTGACCTCTTCATCGTTTGTGGAGTTTCTGGAATTCAGCTTTAATTAACTGAATCTCCTACAGGTGGGCGATATGTACATCTCTACGTTTTAAATAGGAATAAATATTGTGCCGCTTAGCCATTGATTCCATTTGAAAGCCACCCCGTAGACCCTCCTCTGCTCCCGGTTCCCTAGCCCTGATTGACCACTCTATTCTGCAGATGTAATATATATAAACTGACAAAACAATCCCTTTACTGAACAACTCCCCAGCCTCAGGGAACTACGACAACGGCCGGCCGCCGAAACAGCATGTAGGACATTTGAACACTAAGTCAGGCCCAACCCTAATCAGGCAAGGATCGATAACTGGTGCAAAAATGTAAAATGAATGATACATAAATTATAGTTCGCCGTGAGGCGCCCAGTCAACTCGCAGCAAAATTTCCAGTGATCTAGCGGTAACTCATACCCCAGCGTAGAGTTCCACTTAAGATATGAAGGGTGGTCACCTGGCTCCCTCTCCCGCTGTGATGCATCATATAGCCTAGTGATCAGACCCTTGCGTTCTTTCCCAGCCAGCACTGCCTGCAGTGCTCACAGTGTTTGTGGTTCAGTGGGATAGTTAGGGTAAACGGCCCTGACCGCCTGCCGCACTCTCACTTAGGTGAATCCCAGCATCAACCCGGAATCCCGACCCGCCTGTGCATCTTGAAGTGAGCAGAACTGACCCCATTCATATAGGTCACCTATTTGCTTAACACCAACAGTCTCCAATGCGCATAGAGCGGGTCGCTCCTGAGCTGCCAAAATGTCCGGATGTGCAGCAATCGGGAGCTTCGGGGCATATAGGTAATCTAGCTGTGCCCTCTTGGCAAGAGTCCGCCAGGCCCAGGCAGTGCACTGAACCGGATTAATTTCCGCCCTTCAGAGAGTGTTGCCCCCACTAGCGGCAACGGGAGTGCCGCGTCGGACTCAATTGCCATATGAGGCAAGAACCGCTGCGGAAAGAACCAATAATGGATACACTGCACCCGCGCGCATAGATATTATAAGCGCATATCGGGTGCCTCAAAACCTCAAATGGCTGCACCAGAACATTCCAACTACATTGTGGCTTCCTACTTCCCCCATAAAAAGGACAGTAGGGCCGATTGCAGCGTCTTGAACATATAGATATTCAGCCAAATGGGGATATTCACAAACAAATATAACAGTTTGGGTAATATAGACATTTTGGTGACTGCAATACGATCAGCAAGTGACAGCGACAGCGGCAGCCGAGCCGACCGCACCGCCCTATCTGTGATCTGTGTTACAACTCGTCCATAGTTCATGGAGATTACCTGGTCAGGATCCCTATGCAGCCATATCACCAAGTATTTCACCGGGTCCCGGGTCCAAGTCAGAGGGAGGCCCAGCTCAACCTCACGTGTGCCAGCTGTCAGTGGGAACACCGTCGACTTAACCCAGTTAATCCCTAACCCAGAGTAGCCCTCAAATTTAACGTACTCGCGGAGTAATTCCGGCAGGTAAGTCGTTGGCTCGCGAACATAAAGTAGCATGTTGTCAGCATATAACGAGACAACAAGGGGTCGCTGCTGGAAACGCAAAGCAGCTGACGCAAGCAAAGGGCTCCAACACTAACGCAAATAGCATCAGCGACAGGGGGCAACCCTGCCACGTGCCTCTGCCGATCGGGAAGGCCGAAGACACCCAGCCATTGACATGCACTCTGGCCACGGGCGCGGTATACAGCACCCTTATCCATTGAAGGAAGAACGGTGGCAGGCCCATCCTTGTTAAAACAGTGAACATATAGTCCCACTAAAGGGAATCAAATGGTTTCGCTGCATCCAGCAGCAACGCCACCACTTGGAAGTCAGGGTCAAAGTAATGTAAGGTAGTGAAAACCGTACGCAAAGTGGTAGACCTAGCAGGCACAAACCCCAACTGGTTTGGGTGTACCAGTAGGGGGACCAGCAGCTGCAACCAGATAGCAATCATCTTTGCTAGGATCTTGGCATCGATATTAATAAGAGACCGATAAGAATCACAACGATTAGCAGCCTTATTTTTTAAAAGCATAACCAAAAGGGCCTCCTTCAAGGTTGGGGGGAGATGTCCAGCATCATAAGCCTCCGCATAAACTTCTAGAAGCCTCGGGGCCAGGTCATCAATGTAAGCTTTAAAAATTTGCTGGGGTGCCCATCCAGCCCCGCAGCCTTACATGTAGGGAGGGATATAATAGAAAGTTTTACATCCCCACGTCAAATGGTTGTGTAAGATATTCCCTGAGTTCTACAGATAGCCAGCCGTGGGCAACATCATCAAGGTAGGAGTGTATGTCCGCCTCGGGGACTCGGGACTTGCTTTCATACAGTCTAGAATAGAAATCAAGGATAGCCTTGTTAATCTCGGGTGTGGTGTAATGGGCCGCCCCCTCATCATCTAACATCTTTGTGATGTATTCTTGACTTCGTGGAGCTGCCAGTTTTTGTGCCAGCGAGCGACCAGGCCCTCTCCATAATATTGTGTCGTACATCGCCTGGACCTGTGAACCAATTCTTGATCCACTGAATCATTGTGTTCAGCCACTAACTTTCATATCGCAGACAACGTCGCAGGAGATGGGTCTGTCTCATAAGCCCGCTCGAGAGTAAATATCTCTGCTGCCAATTTGTGAATTCTATGCCGGAGATCCTGCAGCACACCAGCCTGTCCCCCATTTTTACACCCCTGATAGTCACCTTGAATGCTTCCCTTAGGACTCCAGCGCTATCCACTGAGCCCTCATTCTTGCGTAAATTATTTCAGATGGCCTCCCCAACAGTATGCTTAAAGACAGAGTCTGTCAGCAAAGTGGGCTGCAACCGCCATGCAAACGGAGGTCTCTCACATGTAGGTATCTGAAGTTCCAGAAGCACCGGCGAATGATCCGTCAGCGTTCGATCCATATGGCTAATTTTGACTACCCATGTATAAGCAACCTCAGTGGCAAGCCACAGATCAAGCGGTGTACACGTCTCATGCACAAAGGAAACAAACGTACTCTTGCGCGCTCCAGGGTGTCGCAAGCGTCATACATCATGCAGCCCTCCTGCCTCCAACAGTCCCAGCAGAACCTCTGAAGCATTCTTAGGCTGCGCCGGTCCCTGTCCCATACGATCCAGCGCCAGATCCAAATATACATTGAAATTGCCACCCCAGAGAATCGCCACAGCAAGAAACTCCGAAATGCGGCGCCACACATCCACAAAAAAGGCCGGGTCATCAATATTTGGGCCGTACACGTTTACCAAAAGTACACTCATTCCACTCAGCTGGCTATGCACCAATGCCACTCGACCATGTTCATCCGTTTCAGCCCGTATAACGGTAAAGGGAACCCCGCGTTTTACCAGGATCATCACGCCACGTAAATAGGTAGAATAGGAGTACGCCACACACACCCCAGCCGAACGTTCACCCACAGACTTCTCAGAATGTTTTGTGAGGTGCGTCTCTTGCAAAAAAGAGATCTGCACGTCCACCCTATCCAGATAGGCCAATACAGATCTAATTTTTTGGGGGGTATTCAGGCCACGGAAATTCCATGTTAGGAACTTTACATTACCACTCATTAAGTCTAACAGTCATGACAGGCTCCCTAAGTGGATAAATCAGGTACATGTGCCCGCATACATGGATAATAAAGTAAATACTTCGTCATTGTAGAAAAGAAGTGCCAGTCGACCCTATCGCCACCCCTTCCCCCCAGTACCCCACCCACTTCAGCGTACCCAACTCGCTAAAGCCATCCCAACCCTGCCCTACCCAACCCAACCCAACCAAACAAATAAAGCAAACAAGTACAGATGGGGTACTCCCATGTGGGGGGCGTCAGAGCGCTTCTAGCCTCCTATCAGATAGGAGGTAGCTGAGCAGACCTGGTTGCTGTGCATGTCACACTAAAACACAGTCTCCCCAGTCCCGGTAAAAGAGAAACTCATCTAGGCCGCGAGGCCCATAAATGGCAACCCGAAAAAAAACGACTGTTAGGAACAGTATCACAGCAGTGTGCGGAGACTGTCTACAGAGCTACATTACAAAGGACGGGCAATCAGGCCCCTACAGTTCCTCATTGTCCGACCGTACCTGGGATTCTCGCTGCATCCGCTTCAGATGTTTAGCATGTTTCAGGGACTCCTTGGGGTTGGTGAATATTTTTGAGGCCCCTTCAGGACCAACACGCAGGCGAGCAGGATATAGCATAGCATAGCATAGGAAACCCCTTCGGAGTGTAAGAACTTTTTAACAGTGCCAAACTACCTCCTTGCGGTCTCCACAGTGACTGTAAAATCAGGAAAGAACAAAAATGATTTGCCCTGATGTACAATATAACCCTTGTCAAGGGCCATTTGCAAAATAACATCTCGGTCCCAGTAATTCAACAGACGCGCGATAATCGGACGAGGAGGAGCGCCTGGGACAGGCCTCACCACAAGGGAGCGATGTGCCCGTTCGACGATTAACATGGGGAACAGCTGATCAGTACCAAATATGTCCTTGATCAAGTTCTCCACGAACAGCTCCATCTTGCCAACATTCGTGGATTCTGGCAGTCCCGTAATCCGAATGTTATTATGCAGGGAACAGGCCTCCAAGTCCTCGTTCTTGGCCTGGATGAGAGATAGGACCTTCTCCATGTTAAGTGTCTTCCCGGTGACCTCACACAGTCCACCCTGCATTGCAGACACATGCTGTTCTACCTCTCCCATACGGTATTTTGCTTCTCAAGCTGCGCCGACATATGATCCAATCAGTGGTTCACAGCTGCCATCATCCCCTCTATGGACTGTAGACTGCGCTGCATGGCCAACAGCGTTGTCTCAAGGGTGGGGGGCCCCGCAGCCGGGGCGTCGGCCTCAGAGTCCGAAGACACCCTTTGCGAAGATTTAGAGGATTAAAGCACCTGAGGCGAGGTTGGGTTTTATCAGTGCTCCCCATAATAGTGGCTGCTAATCCAAACATGAGTCCAAAGGCCCAATGCACCCAAATAGAATGATCCCCACAGTCTGAGGGCCCAGGGATACGCAGACCCCCAGTCATGATAAGCGAATTGCAATTGAGCTCTCTGAGTCACAGGAAAGAAGGTGAAGTCCACCACAGCAGTGAGGATGCACCGCAACTACACCAGGTCGCGGTGACGACAGATGCGTAGGCCCCCAGCCTCAGAGCAGTCCGCAACAAGTGAAATGCCTGCACAGGGTCATCTGTATCAGGATCAGGGATTCATAGAGGTGCCCAGCCTTTCACAAGAGAATCTCCAACTAAGTCAGCAGGTTAGAGGGGAGCCACGGTCCGCAGCGGATTCACCACAACGGTCAGCGCTCCGACAGCGGGTCCAAGGATAACAAGCAGCTGGACTGCACAAAGAACTTCGGCAGCAGCCCCAATCCAGTGCCATTTGAGCTCCTCCAATGCCACCACTCAGGAGTGCAGTTAGTCATGCAGCCCCACGTACCACCTCATAGTACAGCCGCCATCCAGCGCAGCCCGCACCTCCCGCACACACCAGTGCCCAGCCACAGCTCACGGGCCATGGCGCAAGCCCCGGCCCGCACCACCTCCACAGTCACCGGTCTGGGTCAGACTCCCCCCCCACTCACCGCTGCAGGGGCCATACACACAGGAATCAGCGCAGCTCCTTCCCTCAGCACAGGACAGGTGAAGCAGGATCCACAAGCCCAGACTCAGCAGGGGCACAGCTCCGTCGCCTCCTCCGGCAGCAGGGGCACAGCTCACCTCACACGTCAGCGGCCCGTGGAACAGGCAGTCAGCGAGCTGCAAGCGTGAACCGCAGCCGGGCCAGCCCGGCAGGCAGCAAGAGAGTTCCCTCCGGGTGCAGGGAGACACAGCAGCAGTTGCAGCGCGCCGACCTATGGCCCGCACAGGAGCAGCCATTTTGTAAGGAGGCCGCCGGGACCAGGCACACCTCGTCAGCGGTCACACCGGCAGTTACAGGTACCAAAATCGGCTCCCCAAAGGTCAGGCGCGCTCGTCTTCAGCACTTATATGTCGTGCAATAGGCAGATATTGGGCGGATAATGGCCCAGCCAGGCAGAGCCTCTCTTTAGAGCGGCCATTTTGCCGTGTGCTCAAGCCACGCCCCGGCCCGGGCCAGTGTTAGGGCCCTAGCAGGCTCCCTGAGCCTTCCCTCAAGAAGTCCACTACGGTCTCCAATCCTCTACCAATATCAAATGATCTTGTCAGCCGTGTTAGGTGTCACATCTGGCAATACTACGCTTCGGGAAGAGTCTGATTCTATCCCCTCAGTCTCCCTCGAGGAGCGCGACCCCACCTCCGGGGGGGGGTTTCCTGTCTTGCATGATGGCTGCCACTGCTTGTAGCGATTCCGCCCTCTCCCTTTCAGTTTGAGAGGATGTCGGTTGTTTTGTGGCACCCCGTCTAGAGCATCTTCTGGATCCCTTTCTGGGCTCTCTGTTCTTAGGTGGCAACTCTGTTGCCTGGACAGGTCAGGGAACCCCGGCTTTGTACATTTCTATCCACTCCCATGCAGCCTTTGGATCTTCCCAGAAATGTGTCTTTCCATCAAGGATTATGTGCAGGCGGGCAGGGAAGTTCAAAGAATATTAGAGGCTTGCTTCTCTCAACGCATTCTTGACCCCCAAGAACAAGGCCCGCCTTCTTTGGAAATCTAGCGTATAGTCAGTAAAAATTGAGACTTTGCTATTGTCCACCGTGTTCGGTCACTCAGTTCTTGTTCTATATAGGAGAGTATCCCTGTCTCTGAAGTGAAGAAGCCTAGCCACCACCAGGTGCGAAGGTCGACCAGGGGTCAGTGGTCAGGCCAGCACACGATCCGCTCTCTTGAGTGTTTAAAAGGTTGAGAGGCCTTCAGGGGCCACCACATTCCTGAGCCATTGCTCTAGGAAGGACACCATGTCAGTGCCCTCCACTCCTTCGGGCAAGCCAAGCACTCTGCTACTGTTCCTCCTATTGCGCCCTTTGGCATCTTCTGCTCTCCGCTCTATGGGCAGGTTCTGTCCGTGAGGTCCCCCACCTGCAATGCCAATGACTGCTCCACCGGCGCACGGCAGGCTATATTAGTCTCTGTGCTTTTAACTATCTCAGCCAATTGCTTGTGTTCTTCCTTAAGTAGGCCCAATCCCACTGATACTGCACTAATGTCCTGATGCAGTGTGGCCTTAGTGTAAGCGACGGCCTCCAATATTTTGGTCAGCTGTTGCTGCACATGGTCCACATGGTCATTCTGTGGTCTTTCTTTTGGGGTTTCTCCCACTTCCTGGGCGGCCCCTGTCTGTCTTGCTCTTGGTTTGCCCATTTCAGTGGTAGTGTTGTGGGTGCTACACAGCTATACAAGAATATTGAAATACTCATGTTCAGGCTTATACTCACATGCAGTGTTATGTCTCAGGTATGCCCTCCACAACACAGGCATGTGGCTCTGGCTAGTGCCCGCCCACGTTCCCACAGGCAGGGGACCCCTACCGTGTCACCACACCGTCACCGGCAGTCCGCTAGCCTCAGCTGCGACACCCTGGGTCGTGTCGCTTTTCTGGAGACTAATCCTCCATCCAGGACAAGGCTTGATTATGGAAGGGGGTCGCCTGCGCAGCACAGCCTCATATGAACATTATAGTTTGTAAGTTGGCTCTAATCTTAGCTCTGCGCTGAGTTTTATTGTTATTACTGAGCCAATCCACTCGCCAGGCCACAACTGTGCTCACAAAGCCCCACCACGTGCCAGACCACGTCATTACCAAGCATCTCCTTATGGGCTCTGCTGCATATGGCGGCGTTGATTTTCAAAGAGGGCCACCCCCACACTTCAGACCCATAAGAGCTGCTATCTCTCCCAGTTTGGCTGTCCCCACTGCTCAGCACCAGGCTGCCTTTGGTCTCCAAGTCCTGCCGCCGGGTGCAATACTATTTTAGTGCTGCTGTCTTGGTCTCCCGGCTTCACCCCATGTCCGGCTTGGCTCTCTCAGGCAGGCTCCCGCCACTGCTGGAGCACTGTGGCGCTCGGCAAGGCTTGCCAAGTGTTGACTAATATCTCTTGCAACCAAGTCACCCGAACGCCCTCTCAGCGCTGCGCCGGTAAACTCGTCCCCAGTCTGCCACCAAAGCAGGTCCAGCAGGTTATGTCGCCATCTCGGGGGCACCAATTTTCAAATTGTGCTGTGTTGGCTCCATCTGACAGACGGAGACCCGACAACACTCTTCGGAGTCACTCACGACTTTTGGGACTGCCCGCCAGTTGCGAGCGCGTGACTCCGGCCTCTCACCTCTGCCACGGAAGTCCATATCTCACCCCAGACGTTGCTCCTAGTAGTTCTCCCAGGTGCCTTCCCACGTCTGTCAGGGAGTCAGTCTTTCCAGTAGGGTGCACAATTCTGCCCTCAGTCTTCTCGGTGGCTCTCTCCCCGTTTAAACTCCGCAGCAGCAAATTCAGCTCTCTCGAGGCCCACTGTCGCTCAGTCAGTGCGCCAGTTGCCATCTTGGAGCCACTCGGGGTCATTCATCGGCCACCTGACTTTGCTGCAACAGCCCTCTACATGCAGTTGGCGACCCGGTATCAGGCCCGTTCTGCCAACAGGATAATTGTGGGCCGGTGCGGAGCTACAGGCTTATGTGACGGCCATCTTCGGCGTCCAAGCCACGCCCGAGAGAGAGAGAGAGTGAGAGAGAGAGACAGAGAGAGAGAGAGAGAGAGAAAGAGAGAGAAAGAGAGAGAGAGAGAGAGAGAGAGAGAGAGAGAGAGAGAGAGAGAGAGAGAGAGAGAGAGGTTCACCACTAGGTAGTTATAGATAGGTCTGCTTTTCCATAGATGGCAAAACACACAAGATGATGGACGGAATGTTGCACATGGGCAAAGCATTCACCCCCAGTCACAGATCTGGGTTTAATCCATCGTTATTTTGCTCACCACGCCACCCCAGTTCAGACATGGCCATATGCAAATCAGTCTTGACCCTGTGCCTCATGGGAACAGTCCAGCCTGAACTGCCAAGCCATGTCTTCCCTGGACTGGAATCAAGCATCTTAGGACCGGTTTGGGGGTTTCACTCCTCTTAAGCCAGGATAGCTTGACTCCAGTGGCGTAGTGAGCACGGGACCCACGTCTGAGCATACCCTTCCCACATAGGGCGAACAGCAAAACACATAAGATGATGGACCTAATGTTGCACATTGGCAAAACATTCACCCCCAGTCACAGATCTTGGTTTAATCCATTGTTATTTTGCTCACCACGCCACCCCAGTTCAGACATGGCCATATGCAAATCAGTCTTGACCCTGTGCCTCATGGGAACAGTCCAGGCCAAACTGCCAAGCCATGTCTTCCCTGGACCGGAATCAAGCATCCTAGGACCGGTTTCAAAGTTTCACCCCTCTTCAGCCAGGATCGATTGACTCCAGTGGCGTAGTGAAGAGGGATGAAGCCCCGATACCGGTCCTAGGATGCTTGTTTCCAGTCCAGGGAGGACCTGACCTGGCAGTTCGGGCTGGACTGTTCCCATTGGGCACAGGGTAAGACTGATATGCATATGGCTGGGTCCAAACTGGAATGTCATGGTGAGCAAAAAAACGATGGATTTAGGCCCAGATCTCTGTACTGGGGTGAATGTATGACATTGTTCTGCATTCTGTCCATCAATAGTTCTTTTTGCATTTTGTCACCCCGAGTGGGATGGGTATGCTCAGACGTGAGTCCCATGCTCTCCATGCCACTGGAATCAAGCTATCCTGGCTGAAGAGGGGTGAAACGCCGAAACCGGTCCTAGGATGCTTGTTTCCAGTCCATGGAGGACCTGGCCTGGTAGTTCGGGCTGGACTGTTCCCATTGGGCACCGGGTCAAGACTGATTTGCATATGGCTGGGTCCAAACTGAAATGGCATGGTAAGCAGAAAAACGATGGATTTAGGCCCAGATCTCTGTACAGGGGTGAATGTATGACATTGTTCTGCATTCTGTCCATCAATAGTTATTTTTGTATTTTCCATAGATGTAGCATTTTTTGTTTTTGATAATAACTTTGGACCCATTTGACCAATCTTCACAAACATTTCTAAAAATAAATTCATCGATTAATTACCATTGTTAAAAAAATAATTACCAATTAATAAAAATTAATTACAATTAATAATTAATTATCAATTAATTATCAATACACATAAATTAAAAATATTAATATTTACTTTCTTACAATTAATTTACTTCCCACCCAATTCCCCTGTAAACCCACAACCCACTCACAATACTAAAAAATGCAATTAACATTATTATCAATTAATCAATTAATAAAAATCATTTAGCAATTATTAAAAATTCATTAGCAATTCATACAAACTAATTACCCATTAACACAAATGAATTACCAATTAATAATTAATTATCAATTAATTATCAATACACATACATTAAATAATTAATATTTACTTTATTACAATTAAATTACTTCCGACCCAATTCCCCTATAAACCCACAACCCGCTGCTAATAATCAAAATTTAAATTAACATAATTATCAATTAATCAATTAATAAAAAATTAATTATCAATTAATAAAAATTAATTAGCAATTCATACAAATTAATTACCCATTAACACTAATTAATTACCAATTAATAATTAATTTTCAATTAATTATCAATACACATAAATTAAATAATTAATATTTACTTTATTACAATTAAATTACATCCCACCCAATTCCCCTATAAACCCACAACCCGCTGCTAATAATCAAAATTAAAATTAACATAATTATCAATTAATCAATTAATATAAATTAATTATCAATTAATAAAAATTAATGACCAATTAATAATTAGTTGTGAATCAATTAATTATCAAAACATATAAATATAATTAATATTTAATTTACCATAATTAAATTACTTCCCACCCTATTCCCCTATAAACCCACAACCTGCTACGGAATTAAATTACGCAAAAATTAAATTACATATCATTCATTAGTTTAAAAAAATTAAACATACATTACAAAAATAATACATAATTTTACCACATATACTACCATACATAACACTAAAAAAAATTCGTTATTATGGGATTCTATATTTTTAAAGTCGATATTATGGAATTCTATATTTTTACATTCTATATCATGGAAATCGATATTTTGTACCCCAATTTCGATATTCTGACCTATCTATATTTTGATTTTCGATCTTCTGTCCATTCTATATTTTGGAGTCGATATTCTGTCCATTCTATCTTTTGGAATCGATATTTAGGTCATTCACCAAAGTGGATAGAAGGTAGAATTCTACCATGGTGCTGAAATAATGAACATATGCAGGCAAATAGACATGACAATAATCAAGCGTACTCCTACTATGCGGACCCTATCTAAGTGTACCTAAATGTACCTAGCATGTATGTGGGTGTAAATCCAAGAATCCCCAAGGAAAGAGCCAACCCCATTACCTGATGAGAGAGAAAGAAGGACCCTGTCTTGATCTCTGGTTGGACACCCCGCAAGGGATGTCAGACCACTGGGTTTAGAAGCTTCTGCAGACCAGTACCCCAGTGTCTTGTGTCCGCTTGGAAGCATCTCCTCTGTCTATCTAGTAAATGTATGGTTCTTTTATACCAAAAAGATAGCCTCGGGCTTCCTATCACAATCGATATGTTGTGAGTACAAATATATATATATGAGCCTAAATCAATACGTGCAAATATGCAAATTAGTTCTGTCGCCCTATGATGAAGATGACCATGACTTTTATACAGAGTATGATAATCCTGTTATGTACGTTATGTGCAGGGGACTATTCTAAGAATCCTCATGCATAATAAATGAGGGTAGTTTCAAGGAAACCAATCAACAGGTATTCAGCACATAACTGGGTAAAAGGTCAGTGCTAGATCTTCTATGCAGTGCAAGGTATGACAAATGTAGGTGAAAGGTTGTTTGCTACTTAGCCCTAGCTTGGGATACATACCAACAAGACTCAGGGACATAGAGTCCTGTCCTGAAGTTCTAAAACAAAACAAAAAAAGATATATGGCAGCATGGGAGGGATACCCTCACCCCCTAGGACCCCTGGGGGAGGAACCCAGAGGTACCTCTGTGAAGCCAAAAAAACAAACAAATGCAAAAAATGCACAATCCTGCAAAGTCAAGCAAAATCAAGAAAAACTGAAAAAACACAAAATGGTGGCTGGGCCGTATTTATTTATTTAAAGCCTGTGTTTATAAAGTGGAGGGGGGCTGTGGTGCCCCTCTCCTCAAGCCTTCAGAGGCCACACCCAGAGCCATAAACAATTTTTATGGGGGGCGGACATGCAGTCCCCCTTCCCCGAACCATTAGACTCCCAGAGGTGTCCACCACTGGGCCAATCTTATTTTTTATATGAGGTCTCAAGGAACCCAACTTGGGGCCATATATCGTTTGTATGGGGGGGTGACTCGGCCTGTGCCTCAGAAGGCCCAGACAAGCTCACCATTCATTTTTATGGGGAGGCGGGGCCACGCAACCCACTCCCTGAGCCTGAACATGCCCGGGGAGCCCCCCGGGGCTGGCTCACAGACTGTTTACCGAGGAGTCCACCGAGGGATATAGCGGATTCCCTGCCCACAGAGGTGCGGGCAGGGAAACCTGTGTTTGCTTGTGCTTGTTAGAAGACTTTTTAAATCTCCCTCCAAGCAGGAGAAAACACTAGGGTGCCAATCACGATCCGGTAAAAAAATAGCCCGTACGACTCGTATCCGGTCTTTTTACCGTACGAATCGTACAAGTGCCGTACAAACTGCCAATTACGATTCGCATGGGAAAAAGACCATACGAATCGCATTGGGAATTATTCCCCACACGTCCTTGGGTCGGAAAATGTGTCCGACACGTCCTCGGACGATTTACCGTACAAATGTGAAAAGTGAAGTCTGACCGCGGAATCACGATCCATCCCGTGCGTCTGATGTTGCAACCGTATGGAAAAAACACCGTCCGCACCGAACTCCCATAGCAACCATGGAGACATGTGCCCGCATATGCGCCCAACACTCCCCCCAGCCCCCGTACGGTCGAGTCGTACCCCCCGTGTATGTACACCCCCACCCGTGTATGTACACCCGTGTACATGTCGTACCCCCCCTGTACGTTCGTGTCGTACCCCCCGTATTTACACCCGTGTACGTTAGAGTCGTACCCCCCCGTGTATGTACACCCCCACCCGTGTATGTACACCCGTGTACGTGTCGTACCCCCCGTGTACGTTCGTGTCGTACCTCCCCCATATTTACACACGTGTACATTCGTGTCGTCCCCCCGGGTATGGACAGCCGTGTATGTGTCGTACCCCCCCTGTATGTACACCCCTGTACGTGTCGTAACCCCCCTGTATGTACACCCCTGTACGTGTCTTACCCCCCGTGTATGTACACCCGTGTACGTGTCGTACCCCCGTGTATGTACACCCCTGTACGTGTCATACCCCCCCTGTATATACACCCCTGTACGTGTTGTACCCCCCGTGTATGTACACCCGTGTACGTGTCGTACCCCCCTGTGTATGTACACCCGTGTATGTGTCGTACCCCCCTGTATGTACACCCCTGTACGTGTCGTACCCCCCGTGTATGTACACCCGTGTACGTGTCGTACCCCCGTGTATGTACACCCCTGTATGTGTCGTACCCCCCCTGTATGTACACCCCTGTACGTGTCGTACCCCCGTGTATGTACACCCGTGTACGTGTCATACCCCCGTGTATGTACACCCCTGTACGTGTCGTACCCCCCCGTATGTACACCCGTGTGCGTGTCGTACCCCCGTGTATGTACACCCGTGTACGTGTCGTACCCCCGTGTATGTACACCCGTGTACGTGTCGTACCCCCCCTGTATGTACACCCGTGTACTTGTCGTACCCCCGTACCCCCCGTGTATGTACACCCGTGTACGTGTCGTACCCCCCCCTGTATGTACACCCGTGTACGTGTCATACCCCCGTGTATGTACACCCGTGTACGTGTCGTACCCCCCCTGTATGTACACCTGTGTACGTGTTGTTCACCCGTGTATGTACACCCGTGTACGTGTCCTACCCCCCGTGTATGTACACCCGTGTACGTGTCGTACCCCCCTGTATGTACACCCGTGTACGTGTCGTACCCCCGTGTATGTACACCCGTGTACGTGTCGTACCCCCGTGTATGTACACCCCTGTACGTGTCCTACCCCCCCTACGTTCGTGTCATACCCCCGTGTATCTACACCCGTGTACGTTAGAGTCGTACCCCCACCCGCGTATGCATGGAGCGTACCCCCACCACAACATTCTAAGTATGGAGCGCACCCCAGGCCCCAACATCACAACCGCATGTACGAGTCGTACCAAGCCACACACAAGGACAGCACTGTACAACAAAATGGCCCATGTACACACCGTACACACGCTAAAAACGCACGTACACAACCAGGACAAACCAAAACGACACAAGAATACACCATTCGAATGGCACAAAGCCACTAAACATGTCCAACAACCACTAAAACAACACATTCACTGACCTGCAACTGCCAAAAACAAACAGAGGCCCAAAACACCACCACTCCTTATAACACACCCACCCAAAGTTCAAACACAGCCATACCCACCAATGGACCAATAAAAAGGGCCAACACACACAAACCATGAGCCTTTGCAACAGACTCACTGCTGCCAGACCCCACAGACAACCTACAGCACCATACTAGAAGCTTTCCCACACCTTACACTTGCACACCTTCACACACACACCTTCACAAACACCCCCTCATCACATTCACACACACACCTGCACAACCACACCCACACACCCACAACCATCCACACACACCCCCCCCACCATCCACACCCACACCCCTCACCATGCCCACTAACAAGAATCCAAAGTTCACTAGCCGAGAGTTGGAGGTCTTTGTCGATGAAATCCTCAGAGTCGAGCCACACCTCTTTGGAACATTGGTCAGACAAACCACCATTTCAGAAAAAACAGCCATGTGGCAGACCATCGTCGATGCTGTGAATGCTGTTGCGGACACCAGAAGGAACAAGCAGGAATGCCAAGCCAGGTGGTACGATCTGCGGAGGAGGGTCCGAGCCAAGATGACGGATGAACACAACCAGGCCAACGTCACTGGAGGAGGGCCGTCCCGCAGACCCGTACACTACCATCCCTGGGAGGAGAGGGCGATGGCCATACTGCCGGTGGAGGCAGTCGAAGGATTAGGAGGACTCCGAGACCCGGGTGAGTACACAAACAATGCACCTCACATGAGGGGAACGTCATCCACAACCAAACTCACAAACAGGCACGCAACCACCCCAAGCTATCGCATGACTCAACCACACTCCATGAACACGCACATGCCACTGCCGCCACCATGCCCCATGCACCCAGCTGGACAATGTCAAGTCACAGGCCACAGAAGACACCAACACATGACACGGTAACCCGGATGGCGGGAGGGTGGTCCCCAAAAATCACATAGTGCAACTCAGAAGCAGACAACATTGCCCTCTGCCCATATGGCCTAGGTCACAGCCAGACAAACACTGTGTCCCCACACAGGAAAGACTTGCCAGCGAATGGCGGACGACTTGCATCAACACATGGGGGTGAAGGCACGTTTTTGCACATGACAGCAGCTAATGAACAGCCAACACTGTGAAAGAGTGGCAGCACACACCACCACAGCAGCAGCGCAGACACAGACACTACACCCAATGGGTGCCTGGAGATCAGAAACAAACTCACAGCAACAATCCAAGGGCCATTCAAAGAACTGCCAACAGTGTGTGCCCAGGAAGCTGGGCTGAGGTGACAGAGGGTGACACACAGAGGGAGGGAGAGGGGGACAGAGAGGGAGGGAGACACAGGGAGACGGACAGAGGGAGGAGGCCGACACACAGAGGGAGGGAGAGGGGGACAGAGAGGGAGGGAGACACAGGGAGAGCAAATCAGCCTTGTGGTGTGTGGGAATGTCTGCTCGTCAGCAGGTGGACTGCGTGCATGTAGACAAGGGTGGCCAGTGCCAGCACCCCCCCTCTCCTCCATGGCAAAACACAGGGCCATGTCACAACCTGTGCACAAGCACAACGACAGCTACCTGCATCATTGAAGTGTGTGGAACAACTTCATGTGCCCACGTACAGTGCAACACGGAAGGCGCCAATGCACGGCTCGCCACACCTGCCCACTCCACTGCTGACTGCAGTCACACTTGACGCAGCAAGTAAGACTGTGCCACACATAGTTAAAGTCGCCAAAGCTGTGCCCAAGGGACATGCACAAGTGCACTGTGAGTGGAATGCTAGACAGATCCAAATTCCCAGAGGAAATGTTCCAACTTTGAAACTAATGAAACATGGATGTTGCATGGAACAAAATTAACATTGTCTCTCTCACACACAGGTCAACGTCGTGGTTCACCCCCCAACACTGGGGGGAAAGACTCTCAGGACCCGGCTCTGCGGGAGGCCGATCCCACCGGAAGTGACGACTCTCACCACTCTGTGGATGACCCCGACCAACCTGGCCCCTCTGGGGTCCAACCACCTGCAGCACCTGCGTCAGGTACAACGGGGCCAACCACCAACCCCACTCCTGCCACATCCCAGGAGACACCCAGGATCCCTGCCCCACCACCACAAAGCAGCCAGTCTGTCCAGGAGGGGCAAGGTTCTCCGGGCACCCAGGAGGAGGCAGGCAACACCGCAAATGCCATCCCTCAGGGCTCCCGGAGACCCGATGTGCCCACAAGGGTAGGCCAGGCGCAAGTGGGCAGGGGTGGTGGGAGTGGAGGACGGCGGAGGCGCCAGCCTGACCAGTTGGCTGGGGAACCGGTATATGCCCATATGCGAAACATCCTGGACACATACCGGCAGGACACCACGGGCATGGCCCAGGTTGTGTCCGTCCTCGAGGGGATCAAGACCCAGCAGGCCCAGCAACATGCGGAGCTACATGCCTGTCTACTGCAACACCAACGGAGGATGGAGGACAAACAGGCTGAGCTCGTGACGGTGTTCACGGGAATTCACACTACACTCCGTCGGATGGCCGACAACAATTGGGAACCCTCCCTGTGCCAGAAGGCGTAAAACATCACCACCCACAGGGAGGGATCAGGAGGAGGAGGAGGAAACATCCGATGGAGCATCCCAAACATCGTCACGGCCTGCTTCTGAGGGTCCCCGCAGGAGGGCGGGTCGTCCACGGAAAAGACCGTGAGGGTCGGCGCTACAGCACCATCTCCCAGGACACCTGGCCTGGCACCTGGTCCACTGGAGCAACAGCATCACAGCATCAAAAGACATTCTCTGCCACATGGCCTTGCTGGTCACTGTCTGACCAATGTTGACAAAGACTGTGGCATGGACTCTGAGGATTTCAAATGGCAAGGACACCAACTCCCCTAGTGAACTTTGGATTCCACACACCCCGAAAGCCCCTCATGTCAAACCCCCCCCCCCCCCCCCCCCACTAAAATAAAAAGTCACACCATGAAGAGAAGATGCCTGCTGGTTGCATTATTACCTTACATGTGTCTTGTAAAGTCTAACCATGCCTGAGTTCTCTTTTGACTTCAACCATCCACACCCTGGGACCTGAGTCTGGCACAGGACACACATGGGTCACAGTGTATTAGGCAAGACAGACATGGAGCACCATACACACCCGTGATGGGCCCAACCAGCTGAGGGGGTGGCCGCACAACCGTGCCGACAGACATATTGAGTACAGCAATAGTCATGCGCAGAGGTCAGGGATCATGTCGAGTGTCCTGGGGGGCACCCAGGTATGTGTAGACAGGTGGCAGAACCATGTCCTGCAAGCTTGAGTCCGGTGGATGCAGAGAATGGTGGCCTGGCCAACGTTGGATGCATGGGGATGGCACATGTCACAATACCCACACAGTCATGGACATCATGCACAATACACAGTCTAATCCCACACAAACAGCTTGCATCTTGCTACTCGACACATAGACACATAGCCACTATCACGGAAAACCATGCCAGACATGCCGGATGCACCGTGGCAACACACCAGCATTGACTGAGAAGAGGCACCTTGGAGGCATAGGGACACCTTTATTAGTCATGTATTCGGGATTGCAGAGGCAACTCGGAGTACACATGAACGGGTCATGTGGAGTAACATGTGGGTCCAACACTGGCACCCCCCTTCTGCAGCACAAATGCGTGATAGCCATGGAACTGGCACACAAGTGTTGGGTAACAGCTAAACACCCCCTGCTGCGCACGGAGAGACTGCCATACACCATTGATCCGCTGAGGTGGAAGTCCCACACCATGTCAAGCCAATGCAAACCGTATGTGTCCGAGGGCAGTGTTACACACATTGATGCCATCATCACATTCCACAATCCCATCACTGATGACTGTCAACAAGTCTGACCATCTATTCAGGTGTACCCATCTGCATGTAATGTGTACCATGGTGATGCTACATGTCTGCAGAGGAACCAAACATCGACAGGGGCAGTGTGCATACATCGTGAACAACTGCCACACCCAATACACCCCTGATGCATCCCTTACCCTAAGGTGACTTCCAAACGTGTCCGTGCCTGTAACGCTGAGTCAGCACACGATGACGTGTCCATGAGGAATAGCAGTGCCACAACAATGCAACCACCAGACGGCATGCGCAAGTACCTGGGGAAGAGAGACACACAAGTAGTCAGCCACAAAAAGCACAGCCACTTGCATGTGCATGTACACGACACATGTATGGATGACAACATGCTAGGTCACAATTATGACTGAGGAAATACAACCATCACTGGCACCATCACTCCAGTGACACACCCACACACACCTCTGACTCACGTGCCATACATGCAGGTGGAGACACACATCGCAACACATGCCACACGGGGACCAATGCGTGCACACTCAGACACTGGTACTCACCACTAAGCAAAGAAGTCGCGTATGAGCCGAGTCCGGATGTCCTCTTGCGGCTCCACATCCTCCACATCACTAGCCCCATTGCCAAGCCCTTCGTCCTCCACGGGTGGATGGTCCTGGTCATCTTGATCCAGGATGAGTGGCACAGCTTTCTCAACTGCCATGTTGTGCAGCATGCAGCAGACCATGAAGATTTTGCAGACCTTCGCCGGGGCATATGGGAGGGCGCCGCCGGTCTTGTGGAGGCATCGGAATCGGCTCTTCAGGAGGCCAAACGTCCTCTCTATCACTCGCCTTGTCCGGCCATGGGCGGTGTTGTAGCGGAGCTGGGCCGGCGTGATGGGGTTGCGGAGAGGTGTGATCAGCCATGGCATGTTGGGATAGCCAGCGTCCCCTACATGGAAAGCACATGGACATAAGCAGGACAGGAGAAGCGGTCGTGCTGGAAGTCTATGCAAAATACAGGACAGACAGAGTGTACCCACCAACAACACATGCTCGTTCGTTGCGCAGCTGCGTCATCATTTCAGGCACCCTGCTACGCCTCATGATGTAGGCATCGTGTGCTGATCCTGGAAAACGAGCACAGACATGTGAAATCACCATGTTGGACAGACACACCACAAGGGCATTGATGGAGTGGTAGTGCTTGCGATTCCGGTACGCTACCTCCTGTGCCTGTGGTGGTACCAAAGCCACATGTGTCCCATCTATAGACCCAATGACATGGGGCATCCCTCCCAGGGCATAGAATCCACGCTTGACCCCAGTCAACATTTCAGGGGTAGGAAAATGGATGAAGTCATCCAGGTGAATCAACATGGCCTCTAAGAAATCATGCAGCACACGGCAGAACATGCTCTGGGACATGCCACCAACATGAGCTATGGTATTTTGAAAGGTACCCGTGGCTAGAAAATGTAGGGCTGCCATTACCTTCAGCTTGGGTGTCAGTGCCGTAGGATACCTGTGCAGCGGTTGCAGGTGTGGTGCCAGTCTCGCCGTCAAATCCAGAATCAACCGTTGGGGGAAGCGGTAGCACCGGATACAGTCATTCTCCCGCATGGCAGCCAAGTCCGGAATTGGTCGGGGAAGAGGCGGCGCTCTGCAGTAATTTGGAAGTGACAAGGAAGAGTAAGTGCACCACAACAACAATTAATTAGTACTGAGCACATGTTAATCTGTCTATACACATATGCTACATACGGAGTCAGGTATGTGCCACATGCCCTGGACACGTATGGCTGCCAGGTGACACTCCTACCAAGACCCAGCTACACACGGAGATTGTGAACCTCCACATGCCATGGCATGGGATTAGCTGTGTCCCAGTGCAAGTGAACAGCCAGACGCAAGACAGGAGTGACATACGCCCACACATCAGCAGAAGTAGGATGTAGATTGCAGAGACTGGTAGCGGAACACTAGAGCCACAGGTCACATGATATTACACTAGGACAGCCCACACACCTTGCCATGAAGGTGTACATGTGATGACTCACCACACATTCATAGAGAGGATGCAGACATGTCCTTGTTACGCTACTCCGTGTCCCATGCATACATACGCAACTCACATCCGATACCACATGTGGCATGGTGTGCGGAACAGTGTGCAATGTCAATCTACACACAGACACATGTTGGTTGCTGCAACATCTGCAGCTTTTGAGGGAGCTCCAACATCAACCTAATGTGAACCCCCCACACATACATGACATAGTCACATCGTGCACCGTGGGTAGTGACGTGTCAGGTGTGGTAACCCCTGTACCGGGCCTCAGGGGACACTTCCGTGTGTTGGTGTCCGTGCCATGCCAGTAACGCTCATCACAAGTGTGCAGTACGACATGCACACATGTCAAAGGAGTCAAGGGCATGCCTGGCACACATCGCACCGTCACACATTACATGTGTACACATCTCATCATACATCTGGTGCCCTCTCGACTCAGGAGTCATGTGCCACATCACAGCCTTTCACACCTGTGCCCCACACATGTAGTACTGCCTAGACAATGCCTTGATGTCCATCCATGGACAAGTATGTCAGCCCTATTCCTTCCTGTGTGCTGCCTGTCACCACTGTGATGTGTGAAAACCACCGTACTGCTGCTAAGAGGGCCTGTGTACGTTCCCATATCACTATGGGAGTGCTGCCGTATGTCTACCCATAGTGATGGTGAGCGTACAGGCATGTGTACGGTCAGTAAGTACGCATACGCAAGAACACCCATAGTGGTACGGGCCGTACACGCGTGCGTACTTTCACTATCACTATGGGTGTCCTCGCGTATGCGTACTCGCAGTGGTACGGCTCGTACACACGCCTGTACGCTCACTATCACCATGGGTGTCCTCGTGTATGTGTACTCGTAGTGGTACGGACCGTACACATGCCTGTACGCTCACTATCACCATGGGTGTCCTCGCGTATGCGTACTCGTACCCATGGTGATAGTGAGCGTACAGGCGTGTGTACGGTCCGTACCACTACGAGTACGCATACGCGAGGACACCCATGGTGATAGTGAGCGTACAGGCGTGTGTACGGGCCGTACCACTGCGAGTACGCATACGCGAGGACACCCATAGTGATAGTGAACGTACGCACGCGTGTACGGCCCGTACCACTATGGGTGTTCTTGCGTATGCGTACTCATAGTGGTACGGCCGTACACACGCCTGTACGGGCCGTTGCTATGCATTTGGGGTGCCCTAGGGCCCCGGAACGCACTGTACGTGTGTGTGAAGCTCAAATTTACATAGGGGAAACATGAGGGACAAGTATTAAGGCCTACATGCATGCTGGTTGTCATGGAGACCAAGTTTTAAGTTTGAATTTGTTCTGGAAGGTGCACAGCAGAAGTCACTTGGAATGAATCTACTTTGTTGCAATGTGTTTGTGGGGTTGACATCATGCTGAAGAAAAAAACACAATAAGAACCCACTGACTGTGCTAGGTTTGAAGGGATTGGAGGAAACATAGGATGCAAATGTGAGTGACCAATCACTCTGTACTCCTGTGCATGAAACAGGACGGCAAGGCAGATATAAGGCAGCCAGGTCCCATGAGGGATCACTTGCCTGCACATATTTCGATTCTACCACACTGCTGCTGCTCCTGATTCCCTGGAACCATGTCAAGGTCTGTGGAGAGGTCACAGCCATTCACCCTGGAGGAGTACCTGGCATTGCTGGATGTGATCCTCCCACAGTACCCCCTGCTGTATGGGCGACCAGGGTATCAGGTGAGTGCAGAGGCTACTAGCACAGACTGTGTCCCTTTTTTGTGACTGTGACTTCTGCCATTGTGTCCAGGTGTGACACACATGCTATGTACTGTAGGGGGGTACCCAGGGGGGGGAATGCCTGATGTCTCCCAGCCAGTGCCCAGAGTCAGGAGGGGTGGGTGCAGAGTCCTCCCAGCAGTGCCCAGACGCAGGAGGGGTGGGTGCAGAGTCCTCCCAGCAGTGCCCAGAGACAGGAGGGGTGGGTGCAGAGTCCTCCCAGCAGTGCACAGAGACAGGAGGGGTGGGTGCAGAGTCCTCCCAGCAGTGCCCAGACACAGGAGGGGTGGGTGCCTAACACTCCCAGCAGTGCCCAGACGCAGGAGGGGTGGGTGCAGAGTCCTCCCAGCAGTGCCCAGAGACAGGACGGGTGGGTGCAGAGTCCTCCCAGCAGTGCCCAGAGACAGGAGGGGTGGGTGCAGAGTCCTCCCAGCAGTGCCCAGACGCAGGAGGGGTGGGTGCCTATCACTCCCAGCAGTGCCCAGACGCAGGAGGGGTGGGTGTGATGCACAGTGTGAGCCTTGATAATTGATTGTGTCTTTGCCCTCATTCCACCTGTGTACTTTCACTGGCACGTACTGCTTTTGCCCTTCCCCAGAGGAGTATGTCCCTATGGCAAAGGTGCAATGCGTTGGCTGCATGACATGCTTTGTTGTAACCAGCTAATTTGTTCTCATATGGGTCTTTGTGACATGTTGCAGGTGTATTGATGTGGTGTCACTTGTTCATCCTCACAGGTAGGCGCCTCTGCCAAGGAGCAGATCTGGCTGACCGCCGTCAGTGCCGTGAGGAGTGCGGATGGTCGCAAGCGGCGCCTGTCCCAGGTGAGGAAACGCTGGCAGGATATCCGGTGCTGGACGCGGAGGATCGCACGGGTCCTGCTGGGGGACTCACCTGAGAGCCATAAGAACCGTGGGCGCCGCCGTCTCTCCCACATCCACAAGCGTGTGCTGGCGGTGGTATTTCCAGACTTGGACAGGCGCTTACAGGAGATGCAGCAGCAGGAAGGGGGTAGGTACATGTGTGTTTGTTGTGTTTCACCAGCATTTGTAAGTGCACTGTTCCATGGATACACTGCCAGGGTTTAATGGTGCTGTGCAGATCCTGTTACCCACAGTATTGCAGTGCTCTCCTGCCTCCCTTCCCCTCCTTGCAATGTGTTCCCTGGTCTGTGTGACGTCACTCCGTCACAAGGTTATGTAGCCTGGCACCTTCTCCACGTGTACAATGCCTGCAGCATCATGTGTGGGGGTGGTGTGTAACAGGTTTTGGGACCTTGCCTGTGCCCTGTACAGTTCTGGTCTTGTGGGTTCCATGTCAGTTGGCACTAATGCTGAGTCCAGACATGGGAGTTAGTCTCTCAAGTGCGAGGCCTTACAGCACGCATGTCCTATGTGGTGGCCTGTGACATGATGTGCATGAGTGTGCGGGACGCATAGTGCGGGGATGGTAGCGTGTGTTGCAGTCATTCCCATTCAGGAGCATGGAGTTGTGTGGCCACTACTGTCCCCAGGGGCATATTTTCCTAGGTATCATGTATGTAATCCGAATATGTCGACAATCTCTGTGTCTACAGCATAGGTTGTGCTCTGTGCCATTGTCCCCTGGCCAAATGTATATTGACGTGAAATGTAGTACAAGTGTCCACTGTACAGCCTGACCTTATTTTCCTTGTTCATACTCACGGTGGACATTGCCTGTGTGTCTTGTTACAATCATCTGATGACGCCCATTTGTACATGATTATTTGGACAGGCGCACCTTGGGTATTTTGTGTGCAATCTTGAATTGTTGCATCCCATGTGTATTTCACCCAGACTAAGGGTTGTAAGTGCTTCCTGTGTCTCCAAAGAATTGTCTCATGTAGGGGGTGGGTGGTGCGGGCATGGCCTTCCTGTCACAACCTGATATCTCCTTGCTAGGACTGGCCAGTGTGTGATGTTTGTCTGGACATGCACTCAAGGTGCAGTGAGCCAGTCATGTAAATTGTAAATTGATACTTGTATAGCGCACTACTCACCCGCAAGGGTCTCAAGGCGCTTGTACAAATACCGCTGTGGAACCCATCCTGGCTTTCCCTGTGAGGCGTCCACTCCTGGGCACCCCCAAGGTGGAGGCCAGGCATCCTTAGCGTTGTGGGGGCCGTTGTGGAGATTAAGCAAGCTATTGCCCAGAGTTGCAGAGTGGGACTCCATGATTGGAATGGCACCGAGGCGAGAATTATCAGGTCCGTGGAATTTTTGAGCCCAGACCCGCCGAGGCGGGGAATTGAACCCTGGTCCCGGGCTAGACCTCTGCATCAGGGTCTGCCGCTCTAATCACTGAGCCACACTTCTCATGGTGGGCATGTTTTCAGTATAACCTATGCTGCATGTGCCTCTTGTTCCTGGATATGGTCCCTGCTCATCCCTATTTCCTGCCACGCTGTGTGGTGCAGCTGCAGTGCTGGATTGTCCCCAGGGCCTTGCTCCTCAGTCAAAATTCCATTACATCTCATTTGCTATTGTGTCATGCTCTCAATAGTTATTCAGTGGCATGGTGGGTCAAACAACTGTGTCTTGCATGCCCTACATATGTACCTTGTTTTGTAGATGTAACTCTTCTTTTGTTTCAGGCTATGCACTGTAACCTATGTAGATTGGACTCATATGACATATGTATACAGGTGTATGATTAATTTCTGTCTCTTCACCCTGCCCACAGCATCGTCGGGGGACACGGAGGGAGACCTGGGCACAGACGGAGCAGAGGGACCGAGCACCAGTGCCAGCGGTGACATCGGGGCTGGCACATCAAGTGGGACTGAGGCGGAGGAGAGTGAAGCCGGGGACCTGTCGACTGGCACAACAGAGTATGAAGCTGACGGGTCCGAGGATGATCTCTCCGAGTGGGCGGAGGCTGCACCACCAGCTGACAGCGGCACAACATCGCACCCCGCCCCCTCCATTGCCATCAGCCGCCTCCCACTTGCTCGTGTCCCTTCCCAACGTGCCCGGTCACCACATGTCTCCTTCCTGCCAGGCACCGCACCCCCTGCCCCTGTCTCCACTGCTGCCGCCAATGCCGAGTCTGTGGACATCCCGCAGCAGTTGCAGATTGGTCAGGCTGCGATCCTTAATGTCCTCCATGGCCAAAGCCAGGTCCTCAACAACATGGAGGCATACTTGGAGGGCATTCATTCATCGCAGGCTGACCAATGCAGCTTGCTGAGGTCGATAGACTCGACACTGACTGCAGCAGTGGGTCTCCTGCAGCGCTACGTCCCACCCCCTACCCCTGCCCCATCCACACTTCCCACTCCCATGCCTGTCCCACGTACACCCAGATGTCAGCATGCACCCACCACAACACACACAGGCACCACACCAGCAGGGAAGGTCCACCGCACACCTCCTGACACGCACACACAGGGTGAAGTAGGCACACCCACTGGGTCGGGGGGCAAACGTGTGACACGCAGCCAGAGTGGGAGTCCGTATTCCACCAAATCCACTCCCTCCAAATCCCCTCCCCTCAGCTCTCCTGGCCACATCTCCCCCAAAGACTCCTTCATGGCCGCTCTGTCCCTGAGCCCCACAGTGACACCACCACGCAAGCGGTCAAGGAAGTCCCCAGTCAGGGTGGTTGATTCCCCCCCCTCCACACCCTCCCCCAGTGGCGCTGCGACCCATCCCTCTGACCCCTCCCCCTCCTTGGGGCCTGTGGTTCCTTCGTGTGCAGGAGATTCCCTGGAGGACCTTGCTAAGGTGTGCAGCGAGATCCTGGCCTCCGCCTTTGGCCCTGCCCCACCCCCTGTGGTGGAGTCCTCCATCCCTGCACCCACGACGCCTACCCTTCACCCTCCTGTCCCTGCGGTGCCTGGTTCTTCCTCCCCACATGATGCCCTCACCCCTGTGGAAGACGACGGAATGTAACTGTGCAGGCAAGCTAGGGGACATGCATCCCACTGTGTCCCCCATCCAGCTGTGACTTCTGGACTGCCCTATGGGCTTTGTAAATATTGAACTTCCTACAAACAAGATTTTTTGGTTCATGCTGAGTAAAGCAATTTTTTTATTTTCCCTTGGAACACTACTGCTTTGCTGGTATTGCTGTTGGTGGGGCTGCTACATGGTTTTGGGTGGTGTTCATGTGTTGGGTGTGTGGGAAATGTAGTAGTGTGCTGGTCATAGGGGGGACCCTGGGATCTGTGTGCCATCACACGGTGTTAGCTAGGATTCTGTGTTCATGTAAGCAGTTGCTGCATGGTGAAATTGTCCCAAGGTGTATTCCTTCCTCTGTGTACCCTGACATCTTCCCTGCAGGGTGTTCCCAATATTTAGCGCTGAGCTGTGTGTACATTAGCTGGGTGTGTGACGGACTCCTTCAACTTTGCACATGCATGCTGAGCGATGTCTCCACCTGCATCATTCGTGGCATCCTTGGTAGTCATTGTACTTGTGTATGTGGACTATTGACATGACTTCATGTGGACATGTTTTCTTTTCTGCGCTATGCATGCGTATACTCCCAGCCTCGCACACATGTGTTACATGTACTGCAGGGTCTTTGTGCACCTGACTGAAATTTGTGGGCATGGTATCTGTGGCTACTCCGCCCTTTGCGTTCCATGGGCACTGCTGTGAGTGTTAGGCACACACCCCTCTTATGTCTGGGCACTGCTGGGAGTGTTAGGCACCCACCCCTCCTGTGTCTGGGCACTGCTGGGAGGACTCTGCACCCACCCCTCCTGACTCTGGGCACTGCTGGGAGGACTCTGCACCCACCCCTCCTGACTCTGGGCACTGCTGGGAGGACTCTGCACACACCCCTCCTGTGTCTGGGCACTGCTGGGAGGACTCTGCACCCACCCCTCCTGTCTCTGGGCACTGCTGGGAGGACTCTGCACCCACCCCTCTTATGTCTGGGCACTGCTGGGAGTGATAGGCACCCACCCCTCCTGTCTCTGGGCACTGCTGGGAGGACTCTGCACACACCCCTCCTGTGTCTGGGCACTGCTGAGAGGACTCTGCACCCACCCCTCCTGTGTCTGGGCACTGCTGGGAGTGATAGGCACACACCCCTCCTGTGTCTGGGCACTGCTGGGAGGACTCTGCACCCACCCCTCCTGACTCTGGGCACTGCTGGGAGGACTCTACACCCACCCCTCCTGTGTCTGGGCACTGCTGGGAGGACTCTGCACCCACCCCTCCTATCTCTGGGCACTGCTGGGAGGACTCTGCACCCACCCCTCTTATGTCTGGGCACTGCTGGGAGTGATAGGCACCCACCCCTCCTGTCTCTGGGCACTGCTGGGAGGACTCTGCACACACCCCTCCTGTGTCTGGGCACTGCTGAGAGGACTCTGCACCCGCCCCTCCTGTGTCTGGGCACTGCTGGGAGTGATAGGCACACACCCCTCCTGTGTCTGGGCACTGCTGGGAGGACTCTGCACCCACCCCTCCTGACTCTGGGCACTGCTGGGAGGACTCTGCACACACCCCTCTTATGTCTGGGCACTGCTGGGAGTGTTAGGCACCCACCCCTCCTGTGTCTGGGCACTGCTGGGAGGACTCTGCACCCAACCCTCCTGACTCTGGGCACTGCTGGGAGGACTCTGCACACACCCCTCCGGTGTCTGGGCACTGCTGGGAGTGATTGGCACACACCCCACCTGTCTCTGGGCACTGCTGGGAGGACTCTGCACCCACCCCTCCTGACTCTGGGCACTGCTGGGAGGACTCTGCACACACTCCTCCTGTGTCTGGGCACTGCTGGGAGTGTTAGGCACCCACCCCTCCTGTGTCTGGGCACTGCTGGGAGGACTCTGCACACACCCCTCCTGTGTCTGGGCACTGCTGGGAGGACTCTGCACCCACCCCTCCTGTCTCTGGGCACTGCTGGGAGGACTCTGCACCCACCCCTCTTATGTCTGGGCACTGCTGGGAGTGATAGGTACCCACCCCTCCTGTCTCTGGGCACTGCTGGGAGGACTCTGCACACACCCCTCCTGTGTCTGGGCACTGCTGAGAGGACTCTGCACCCACCCCTCCTGTGTCTGGGCACTGCTGGGAGTGATAGGCACACACCCCTCCTGTGTCTGGGCACTGCTGGGAGGACTCTGCACCCACCCCTCCTGACTCTGGGCACTGCTGGGAGGACTCTACACCCACCCCTCCTGTGTCTGGGCACTGCTGGGAGGACTCTGCACCCGCCCCTCCTGTCTCTGGGCACTGCTGGGAGGACTCTGCACCCACCCCTCTTATGTCTGGGCACTGCTGGGAGTGATAGGCACCCACCCCTCCTGTCTCTGGGCACTGCTGGGAGGACTCTGCACACACCCCTCCTGTGTCTGGGCACTGCTGAGAGGACTCTGCACCCACCCCTCCTGTGTCTGGGCACTGCTGGGAGTGATAGGCACACACCCCTCCTGTGTCTGGGCACTGCTGGGAGGACTCTGCACCCACCCCTCCTGACTCAGGGCACTGCTGGGAGGACTCTGCACCCACCCCTCCTGACTCTGGGCACTGCTGGGAGGACTCTGCACACACCCCTCTTATGTCTGGGCACTGCTGGGAGTGTTAGGCACCCAACCCTCCTGTCTCTGGGCACTGCTGGGAGGACTCTGCACCCACCCCTCCTGGCTCTGGGCACTGCTGGGAGGACTCTGCACACACCCCTCCTGTGTCTGGGCACTGCTGGGAGTGATAGGCACACACCCCTCCTGTCTCTGGGCACTGCTGGGAGGACTCTGCACCCACCCCTCCTGGCTCTGGGCACTGCTGGGAGGACTCTGCACACACCCCTCCTGTGTCTGGGCACTGCTGGGAGTGTTAGGCACCCACCCCTCCTGTGTCTGGGCACTTCTGGGAGGACTCTGCACACACCCCTCCTGTGTCTGGGCACTGGTGGGAGGACTCTGCACCCACCCCTCCTGTCTCTGGGCACTGCTGGGAGGACTCTGCACCCACCCCTCTTATGTCTGGGCACTGCTGGGAGTGATAGGCACCCACCCCTCCTGTCTCTGGGCACTGCTGGGAGGACTCTGCACACACCCCTCCTGACTCTGGGCACTGCTGGGAGGACTCTACACCCACCCCTCCTGTGTCTGGGCACTGCTGGGAGGACTCTGCACCCACCCCTCCTGTCTCTGGGCACTGCTGGGAGGACTCTGCACCCACCCCTCTTATGTCTGGGCACTGCTGGGAGTGATAGGCACCCACCCCTCCTGTCTCTGGGCACTGCTGGGAGGACTCTACACACACCCCTCCTGTGTCTGGGCACTGCTGAGAGGACTCTGCACCCACCCCTCCTGTGTCTGGGCACTGCTGGGAGTGATAGGCACACACCCCTCCTGTGTCTGGGCACTGCTGGGAGGACTCTGCACCCACCCCTCCTGACTCTGGGCACTGCTGGGAGGACTCTACACTCACCCCTCCGGCGTCTGGGCACTGCTGGGAGGACTCTGCACCCACCCCTCCTGTGTATGGGCACTGCTGGGAGTGATAGGCACCCACCCCTCCTGCGTCTGGGCACTGCTGGGAGTGATAGGCAGACACCCCTCCTATTTAACAATATGTACGCTTAGAACATACACGTGTGTGGGTTCATCCATGGGGGTACGGTTCGTACTTACACTGTTGGGGTGGGAGTAGGCTCCATACGTACGCGGGTGGGGTACTGGTCGTACTTACACTGTTGGGGTGGGAGTAGGCTCCATACGTACGCGGGTAGGGTACGGGTCGTACTTACACTGTTGGGGTGGTGGTACGGTACGTACATACACTGTTGGGGTTGGGGTACGCTCCATGCATACGAGGTGGGGGTACGGGTCATACTTACACTGTTGGGGTACGCTCCATGCATACACGGGTGAGGGTCCGGGTCGTACTTACACTGTTGGGGTGGGACGTATACGTACGCGGGTGAGGGTACGGGTCGTACTTACACTGTTGGGGTGGGGGGTACGCTCCATACGTATGCGGGTGAGGGTACGGGTCATACTTACACTGTTGGGGTGGGGGTACGCTCCAGGCATACGCGGGTGGGGTTACGGTCCCTATGTACACTGTTGGCATGGGGGGTACGCTCCATGCATACGCGGGTGGGGGTACGGGTCGTACTTACACTGTTGGGGTTGGGGTATGCTCCATGCATACGCGGGTGGGGGTACGGGTCGTACTTACACTGTTGGGGTGGGGGGTACGCTCCATGCATACACGGGTGGGGGTACGGGTCATACTTACACTGTTGGGGTGGGGGGTACGCTCCATACATCCGCGGGTGAGGGTACGGGTCGTACTTACACTGTTGGGGTTGGGGTATGCTCCATGCATACGCGGGTGGGGGTACGGGTCGTACTTACACTGTTGGGGTTGGGGTACGCTCCATGCATACGCGGGTGGGGGTACGGGTTGTACGTACACTGTTGGCATGGGGGTACGCTCCATACGTCCGCGGGTGAGGGTACGGGTTGTACGTACACTGTTGGCATGGGGGGTACGCTCCATGCATACGCGGGTGAGGGTACGGGTCGTACTTACACTGTTGGGGTGGGGGGTACGCTCCATGCATACGCGGGTGGGGGTACGGTCCGTACATATCCGTAACCACGCTGTGGAATGCTTGTGCGGGCCGTACCCAGGCCTTAGCCACGTGGGTACGAGCCGTCCCGCCATTGTTGGGGTGACGTAGGTGTGGGCGTGGTACGACTCGTACCCACGCTCTTAAGGCGTGGGTATGGGACGTACCTGTATTATTGTGTTGCCGGTTCGCGTCGTCAAGCACTTCCGTTGTGGCCGTCGCTGGCTTTGCTGGACACGCCCCCACCCCCTCGTAGTGACCAGGGCCTGAGGGTCAGGTATGTCCAGGGCATGTGTGCTGTGTGACTTTGGTGGGGGTTTTGTGGCCTGTCCCTGGTCCTGCCACCCCCCCCCCCCCTTCTCCCCTCCCTTTGTTGTTCTGACCTTCTGCGGCGTCTGCGTCGGAACCTGTAGAGGAGGTCGACTGCTATGAGGGCCGGGATGACACGTAGGTTCGGGTCCATGTCTGTCCGTCGCGTACAGGTACTCCTTGTTCGCGTCGTACTGATTTCCTGGCAGTTTTTGGCAGCCGGAAAATATTGTCCGTGCGGGATGACGTCGGTGCGAATCGTAATTCCTGGTTCGTGAATGGCAGGCTGCGTGCGTCCCGACGTCACATCGGCGCTTTCCCGGATCGCATTTGTATGTTTATTTTCGTCGGTCGGGGTTTTGTACGATTCGTACGGAAATTGAGTTTCCGTGCGAATCGTAATTCCATGTTTGTATATTTTGACGACCGGGTACGCGTCGGACGGAGAATATGCTCCGTCCGACAGTTCGTACCCGGTTTTTGCAGGATCGTGATCGGCACCTAGGTCTGACTCAAGCTGGCAGGAGCATCAAAAATGCTTCCACCTGCTGGGAGAAGACTGTAGAGCTGTTTCCCTGCCAGCAAGGAGCATCATTATTAGCTGCTCCCTTTGGCGGGAGAAATGCTGGCTCTGCTGGATGCGGGGAGCCAGCTGGGACCTCGGGGGCCTTGGAGCTTTTCCAACAACCCCCAACTACAGTGGGGTGGGTGCCCTTGGTGGGCACCAGAGCACCCACCTTTTGGTCAGCGGGGTCTCGGTGGATGGGTTCCGCAGGACCGAAATTAGCCTGGGGAGGGGGGCTGCGCAAAATTGCACCAGGTCCCAGGGGATGAGGTCCCCAGGGCTGCAATTGGAGGGGGGCTACGTGCCCCACTCCCCCTTGAGAATTGCACTGGGCCCCTATGGGATGGTCTCCCCAGGATCAGTGCTGCATGCCTTTATCATCAAAATTGCATTGGGCCCTGTGGTATGGGCTGCCCGGGGGCTGAAATCAGTCCAGGGAGTGGGGCAATGTGCCCTCCTCCCTCTTCAAAATCATGCCCCCTATATGCCTTCCTCCCCCTACAAATATCTGTGCCCAAAGTCGGCACGAGGAGGTCGTGTGCCCCCTTCAAAATGGTGCTGGACCCAGGGGAATGAGGTAATTTGAGATGTCATCAGTAATGTCATAAATTATGTCACAGAACATGTCATGAGTGATGTCATATGTGAGGTCATAAGCAGTGCGTGATGGAGGCGCAAGTTAAAGTTAGAGATGCTAATGATAATTGGTGAATTTCTGTGTTATTGTTGCTAAACTGACAAATTCAACTAGCTTTAACTTTACTTTAACCATTGTTTTGAATGAATTTCTACGTTACTTTCTTTTTAAAAAACTGATCCTCACCTAACTATAACGTTACTTTAACGTTTGTGTTTTTAGTGGATTTCTAGGCTTTTTTAATATAGAGTAATGTTTTATTACCATAAGTTAAGCCAAATCCCATGGAGTTGGCCACAGGGCCTTATGTTTTTAAGGGGAGAGGGCCATGTGGCCCTTCTTCCAAGCCTCATTCATCTCATTAGGCCCTTGAGACCCCAGGGCCTTATGTTTTTTAAAGGGGAGGAGGACCAAGTGGTCCCCCCTACCTGAGCCTTAATCGGCCCTGGGGACCCCATCCCCTATTTTTTTTTAAAGGGGAATGGGCTGCATGGCCCCACTCCCTGAGCCGTTAAAAGGCCCTGGGTACCCCATCCCCCAGGGCAATATCTATTTTAAAGAAGAGAGAGGCCACATGGTTCCTCTCCCTGAATCTCATTAAGCCCTGGGGACCCTATCCTCCAAGGCCCTATGAATTTTCAATGGGAGAGGAGCCAAGTGCCGCCTTTCCCTGAGCTTTATTAGGCCCAGGGGACCACATCTCAAAGGTTTTTTTTTAATGGAGAGGGGGGCCATGGGCCCCCCATCCTCAAGCCATTATAGGCCCCGGGGAGCCCTCCCCTGAGGCCAAAACCAACAAAAAGTGGGGTCACACCCCCAAGTATTAAGTCTTTTTAAGCCCTGGGGACCCCATATTACAGGGTCTTTTTTTTTAATTAAAGGAGGGGGGGGGGTCATGTGGCTGCCTCCCTGAGTCTTATCAGGCACTAGAGACCTTATCCACAGGGCCATTTTTTTGATAATGGAGGGGAGTGAGGCTGCGTGGCCCCCTTTCCCAAGCCTTATTAGGCACTGGGGCCCCATCCCCTAGGGCTGTTTTATTAAAGGGGAGCGAGGATGCATGGTCCCTCCTCGTGCCTTATTAGACCCTGGGAACCTCCTTAGACTTTTTTTTATTGAAGGTGAGGGGGGTACGTGGAACCCTCCCCGAGCCTTATTAGGCAGTGGGGGAACCCATCCCCAGGACTGTTTTTTATAATTAAATGGGAGGAGGGATACACATGACCCCTTCCATGATCCTTATTAGGCACTGGGGACCCCATACATTAGATCAGCCTGTGGGGGTAGTCCCAAGACCCCTGTGACCCTAGTCAGCAGGCAGATACAAATGTCAAACGTCTGCTTCAAGGTGAGGCAGCATTTTTAAAGCACCTACCACTGGGAGTAGACTTTGTGTTTGTTTTCACTCATCAGGAATTTTAAAAATGCTCCCACAAGGTGGGAGCAAACACCTTGCAGCTGTCCGCACCATTGTGGGCAGAGAAACTCCTAATCCCTTGGGATGAACTCTCCAGGACACAGCTAGTGAACCGGCCTGGGAGAATAGGGTCCCCCGGGGCCATTATTGACTCAGGGAGGGTGGTCCAGTTGCTCCCCTCCCTTTTAAAGAGTTTAGCAGTTCTCGGAGATGGGCTGCCCGGTGCCTTTAGAGGATTGTGGAGGGAGCCCCTCCACTTTTTAAGAAATGTTCTAACCGGGGATTGGCACAGGGGATGGGGTCCCCAGGGCCTTTGAAGGCAATTGCAAATTTCAGACCCAGGAGTCGGCTCCCCGGCCCTTTTATGGCCTCTGGTGTGGGGCCACGGGCCTCCCTCCCCTCATTGAATACGGACTCAGCAGTGGGCTCGCTATGGCCTATAATTAATTATATTGGGGGGGATTTCAATCCTGTAAATAGTTTTTAATTTTTGGCCCCAGGGGTTCCTTTGGGTACCCCTTGTGGGGTCTAGGAGGGCAAGGTATCCCTACCCTGTCCCCTGACATCTTTTCTTTTTTTTTTTACAAGTTAAGGGCAGGGGACTAAGTTTCTGAGTTCTGTAATTGCTGCCAGTAACATTTTTCTGACGTTGCTGGCAGCCATCAGAGCACTCGCTCCCGCGGAGTATGACTCCTGCAGGAACAAACTAGCCCAAGAGAAAAAATGCTCCCTAGACAAATTGGAACACTCCATTTTTAGCTGCCATGTTTCTATTTTTATTATGGGTACAGCCATTACAATAGGGTATACAAAGATGGATCCTTATTGTGAACAGGGTCAAGAGTGATTTGCGAATAGCTCGGTCCAAATTGAGGTGACATGGTGTGCAAAATAATGATGGATTGTGATGTGGCTGAGATTAATTCAAGCATTTTATCCATCACATTTTTGTATACTTTACTATTATCAACAGGTCACTATATAGTTAGTAGTCATAGCGCCTGATTTAGATCTCGGCAGACAGGTTACTCTGTCACAGCAGTGATAGATATCCTATATGCCAAAATATGAATCCCAAAATGTCATATGGGATTTATATTTCAGGGGACGAGATATCTGTCACTATAGGGAGTAACCCGACCGCTGAGATGTAAATCAAGCCCTTAAGTTTGAAAATATGAGATAAAATCACTGGTCAAACAGTATATAAACCCTAGGGTTTGACCACTGATTTTGAGAGGTCTTTGCGCTAGACTTATAGCCAGAGTACACTCCATATTGCTGAGTCAGCTATTTTTAGTCTGTGAATTTAATTTTAGAAGCCATGCAGAAGGTTTGCGTGACCGAGAGCACAAATGTTGTTTCCAGAGCAGAACTTGGATTAAGAATAGCTGAATACAGCTATTGAAAACTCTGATGTGCAATCTGCCTTACAAACCTCAAAACTCTAGTGGGATTTGTTACCCCGGTCTCGTTGTTAATGTAAGTGATTTGGAATATTTACTGGTAGTGTCAACACAGGGGTACACTCTTATCTATATCGGAGATTAATTCTCATGTCTTGATTTTGGACCCACAGCCAAAACAGCTGAATACTGTGGTGTGACAGGTAAGCTGAGAACCTTTGGGTGCACGTTTGCTGTCACAAGGTGCTTTGTAAGCTGATAATGTGTACGTTTGACTTTGACCTAGATGGTTTTAAACAGAGGACAAGTAGCGGTATTACTGGCATAGCTAGTTACCGGTGGCTATGTCCATTGACAATCTACGCTTAATCTGCGTAACTGATGGTTTTCAAAACCACAAGAGGTATGTGCAACAACGTTCCCCGTATAGGCTGCCCTCGCTAGGTTTTTAGTGTCTTTCATCTAGATGCATTATGGTACTGAAAGGAATAGATTCAACCCACATTGTTTGAGAGACCAATCATGACACACATATGTTGGGATGCATGTGCACTTTGAGAATGTATTTAAATTCTCTGTGCGGGGCACATTCATCGATGCTTGCCAGTCACAAAGGTGTGGTTCGTGGGGTATACAAAGGAATCATGGCTATTCTTTACAAACTTTTTTTAATGAGACTTAGGTTTACATGGTCCTTTTTAAACTTTGGGGTGCCATCCCGGTGCATGCTCTGAGGCCGCCATATGAGCATTTTATTATTAACACTAAGGTGCCGATTCGGATCCTGGAGAAACCGGGTACGAACCGTCGGTCTGAGCGTTTTCTTCGTCCGACTCGTACCCGGGAAATAAACATTACAAACATGGAAGTACGATTCCCACGGAAACACCATTTCCGTACGAATCGTAAAAAACACAGACCGACGAACAAATACATACCAATGTGATCCGGGAATGCACCGACGTGACGTCGGGACGCATTCAGGCTATGGTTCACGAACCGGCAAGTACGAACCACACCGACGTCACCCCGCACGGATTATATTTTCCGGCTGCCAAAAACTGCCGGGAAACCAGGACGACGCGCACAAGGAGCACCTGTACGCGACGGACAGCCATGGACCCGAACCTACGTGTCATCCCAGCCCTCATAGCAGTCCACCTGCTCTACAGGCACCGACGCAGACGCCGCAGAAGGTCAGAATAACACCCAGGGGCAAAGGGGGGGGCAGGGGCAGGACACATAACCCCCACACAAGTCACAAATTACACATGCCCTGGACATACCTGACCTGCAGGACCTGGTCACCTCGAGGAGGTAGGGGCGTGTCCAGCAACGCAAGCGTCCGCCACAACGGAAGTGGATGTTGACGCGAACCGGCAACACAACAATACCGGTACGTACCGTACCCAGGCCTTAAGAGCGTGGGTACGGACAGTACCACGCCCACCACTACGTCACCCCAACAATGGCGGTACGGCCCGTACCCACATACTAAAGGCCTGGGTACGGGCCGTACCTGCATTGTTGGGGTGATGTAGGGGTACGCGTGGTACGACCCGTACCCACGCTCTGAAGGGCTGGGTACGGTGCGTACCCCTATGGCACCCCATTGGGGGTCTGCACCGTAGCCAGGCCCTCAGAGAGTTGGTACGGGTCGTACCACGCGTACCCCTACATCACCCCAACAATGCTGGTACGGCCCGTACCCAGGCCATTAGAACGTGGGTACGGGCCGTACCGCCATTGTTGGGGTGATGTAGTGGTGGGCGTGGTAAGGCCCGTACCCACGCTCTTAAGGCCTGGGGACGGTACGTACCCAGGGCAGCAAACCGTGGGTACGGGAATGTACGGAGCGTACCCCCACCCGTGTATGAATGGAGCGTACCCCCACCCCACCCGTGTATGTACGGACCGTACCCCCACCCGTGTATGAATGGAGCGTACCCACACACCACCAGTGTATGTACGGAGCGTACCCACACCCGTGTATGAATGGAGCGTACCCCCACCCCACCAGTGTATGTACGGAGCATACCCACACCCGTGTATGAATGGAGCGTACCCCACCCGTGTATGAATGGAGCATACCCCCACCCCACCAGTGTATATACGGACCGTACCCCCACCCCACCAGTGTATGTACGGACCGTACCCCCACCCGTGTATGCATGCAGCGTACCAACTCCCCACCCGTGTATGTACGGACCGTACCCCCACCCCACCAGTGTATGTACGGACCGTACCCACACCCGTGTATGAATGGAGCGTGCCCCCACCCGTGTATGCATGCAGCGGACCAACTCCCCACCCGTGCATGTACGGACCGAACCCCCACCCCACCTGTGTATGTACGGAGCGTACCCACACACCACCAGTGTATGTACGGAGTGTACCCACACCCGTGTATGAATGGAGTGTACCCCCACCCCACCAGTGTATGTACGGAGCATACCCACACCCGTGTATGAATGGAGCGTACCCCCACCCGTGTATGAATGGAGCGTACTCCCACCCCACCAGTGTATGTACGGACCATACCCCCACCCCACCAGTGTATGTACGGACCGTACCCACACACCACTGTTGAAAATTGAAACAGCGATGTGATTAAGCATTCACTAAAGACATGAATTCCCCTTTTGTGGACCAAGTTTCTCTCCTTATGTTGACTAATGTCTGGACTCCATTTTGTATTGTCGTGTCTCCTCATGCTCAGCACGAGAAGAGTCCTATCTTCGTGTTAGTTGCTCTCATAATCTGCCCAGTAACAGCCTATAAATAGCTCCTTTGTCCGTCTGGCGCATGCCCAGACTTGACCACATCTGTTATCAGTTAGTCCTTGCTTGACCATGCTTTCGCGGGCTTAGGAGTGTGTTAACTCCGCCCACATATTGATTCTGTATCGAAAATGACCATACAAGGTAATGAATTCTGCTTCATGTTGTATCCACCCACTTATGAGCCCCTCTGTTGTGTATAAAAGGGGACTGTGTATGTAAGTTCTTTGTGCTACTCTATGCAATACTGAAGAGTGTTGTATAGGTTGTAGGACCACCCTTAAGGGTTAATAAACTCTATCTTTGTATTTTGCAGTTTCCGTGCCAACTTCCTTCTAGTTTTTGTTACAGGAGAGCGAACCCTTGTATTCTGCGGGCCTAGCTGGGGCCTGTATACATCAATTGGCGCCCGTCACGTGGGGCTCATCGGCGACTCGGATGCTCGAAGGACTGGTCGTGACGAAGGTGAGGAATTTTGCCGGGGATGTGATCACTGCCGGTGGCGTTTTAGTCCTGGCATCCCGAGGTTTTCATCCTTCCCTTCCGAACTGACCTTCTGGGTGGCGCCGGTCCTCGACTGAGACCTCTTCTGTCGGTTTGCCGCGACAGCCGTTTGGGCGAATTTTGGAACTTGGCAGTTGGAATCTGGACACTCTTGATTGGTAAGAACCGTTGTACGGTACTTGCTCCGAGTTTTGAAGCCTGGGTTGGCTATTTGAGTTTGATTTGTGATGACCGGTCATATTTTGTATTGATTACTGTGAGAATATATGCGTTGCAACACATATAGGCAGGTAATGTGGAGATATTTCTCCGGAGCTGTGTAAATTTGAACGGCGCAAAGTCTAAGTGCCATTTTTGATAATACTGCATATTTTGCATTATTTTTGAGCATGCCTGCTTTTAGCGCACTCCGTAAGTGGTGCTGCTGCTTTGGAAACCGGTTAAACCTCGAGGAATCTGCTCCAGCCCCCCCAGAGGGGACTCCTAATAGGGATATGTATGTGAAGCATGGTCTTTCCTCTATAATGTACAGCACAGTGTGGAGGAAATACACCAAAAAGGATCCTGAGTTACGATGGCCTTTGTATGGATTGTTTGATATGCAAAAGATTGAGTATGTGGAGCAGTGTATGTGTAAACGGCGTGCTCGCCAAGACATGTTTGAATGTGTACGGTTATGGGTGAAGGAAGTGCGTGAGCGAGAGAAACGTGAGAAAGCGCTGTTTGATAAAGAGCAACGGAAAAATGATCATGTGAGAGCGCAGGAAGCGAAGCGTCGGTAAGAAAGAGAACTGGCGGAGAGACAAGAGAAAGAGCGTAGGCTGCAAGTCTCGGGTCAATATGCTGTCCGCCAGCCACTTTATCCTGTCCTTACTAATCTCGAAGATGATTTTTATTTATTAGATCGCTCTCCGCCCCCTTATGTTGGCGCGTCTGCCCCGAGGTCACAGGCTTCTGGACCGGTTTTGGATAAGGTAGACACGCGGTCCATGTTATCAACTGAACATATGGGTGAGCTTCGGAAACTTTCTCTTCGTGCACTTAAGGGCAAGTTATCCCTTTCTGAATTGTTGGACTCTTTGGAACAGTGGCGGGATAGAGAGAAGTTGTATTTTCTTGAAACCTTTTCTGATGAAGTGATTACTGCCTTTCGGAAATACTCAGGAGTTTTTGAGCCTGATGATGTAGTATTGGATGCTAAAGCATTACGTAACGGTGTCTTTTCTCCCTCTAAGGCACCTGATGCGGTCCGACGGTTGTTTGCATTGCGGGACGCGGCGAGTGACCTTAAAGAGAGAGCGCGCCTAAAAGCAGGGGAGGAGGAGCAGTCGGATCCACGTGTCGGCGATGACCAGTCATCTACCTCCCACTCAGATAAGAGCGAACTAGTGCATGCTAAACCAATGCGAGAGGCGGCACCCTTGTATGTTCCTCCTAAAGGAGCGGGAACTAGTTCGGATATTACTTCCGCCGATGCTAAGGGATATTTTGTGTATAATTGGGTCTATACTCCCTGGCATAGGGCTGATGTTATGGCATTAAAGAATGCATTGCCTGACCCCCGCAAGAATCCAGCGGCCTTTTACGAAGAAGTCGAAGGGGCCTTGAATTCTTGTACTATGACTTTAGCAGATATAGATTTGTTCTTTGGGCTCATATTACCACCGGATATGTGGAGATCTGTGCGGAAGGTGGATGATGTTCCCGCTTTTAGGGCTAGGTGGTCCGAGATTGAGGATGAGGATAGGGAGAGAAAACCCGCGCAAAAACCACCGCGGATTATTTTAGATCTTCCTGCTGCTATCTTGACTAAGTTGAAAACGAGTATTCCCCCTAAAAAGATTGATTGGAATATGTTAGCATCGTGTAAACAGAAGGTTGATGAATCAGTCTCAGATTTCTTTACGCGCTTTGAGGAGACATTTCATGATTTCAGTGGTCAGTCACTTATGGCAGATACGGGTCGCCATCTTTTTGTGGATAAATATGTGGCGAACTTATTACCGGGAATAGCAGCTCGGTTAAAAGCGAGTGAAAGTTCTTGGTCCACTTCGTCTCCGACATCCCTCCTGACTATGGCTCAGTATTATGAGCGTCAGGAACAAGAAGCGAAGGAGCAGGAGGAGAAGTGTTGGACCCGGCCTCGTGGCGTGGTCCTTACCCCCGTGGATTGTGCCCGTTCCCCGCCCCGGCCTTCACGGGCCACCCTTCCGAACTGCACCGAGACCCCTCATCCCGAGCCGCACGAGGTCGCATCCCCCTCGTGGCTCCGCCATCTTGTTGGCATCCACGTGACTCTGTGCACCAGCCGGCGCGACCCCGCTCAACCCGGCCTCGGCCCCAGCGAAGCCCCGACATCGAGGCACCAAGAACTGGCCAGGGGGTGCCGCAGGAACCATTCACCGCCCCCGGCGGAGGACAGTATCGATGAGACCCCCAACTGTCCTCCCATCCCTAGGTGTGATCGCCCGGCAACTCTCTTTGGCCTGGCGCCTCTCCTGCTGGGCGTCTGGTCACCTCCACCCGGCCTCTCCGCCCCTCCCGGGCGCCAGGGTCCGGACATCAAAGGGCTCCAGACCTATATCTGGGGCGACCCCGCCACAGATCGGCAGTTGTATCCCGGAGTCGAGAGCCCTGCTGATTGAATCGCGGCTGACCCTACGGAGAAGAACTCTTGTTGGAACTATCACGAGCCCTGCAGACTGCATCGCGGCTCCTTCTTGTGAACCCTTGGAAGCCCCCCCCGGAACATCGGGGCCCTGCTGACGCTGTCGCGGCCCAACCTCGCTGAAACCTCCCTCGGAGCCCTGCTGACGACGTCGCGGCTCGAGCTGAGCAGAAACCACCTTGAGAGCCCTGCTGACCTGATCGCGGCTCCCCACGAACTGAACGCCAGAGCCCTGCTGACGCCGTCGCGGCTCGACCCCTCCGAGATCCGGAGGTCCTCCAGCTTGAGGATAAGAACTGGGCCCCAGGTACCCTCGTACCGAGCTCCTGCCAAAGACTGTCCCGCTACCCCTACCCTTCCAAAGAGACACTGAGACTTTTGGTGGATCCCTCGATCCCTTTTCATGTAAATATTGATCTCGTAAACCTTTAAATACTGATAAAGAATTGCTCATCTTGAGACAACCTCCCTGAGTCCTGTGTGGTGGTGTTACTGTGCTAGTACGTGATAGGAGAAGGATCTCTCAGGAGGCTTCTCGGCAGCGCTCGGCTACTTCGTGCAGTGTGAGGGCCCCCCTTGGTGGTCTCGCCGACTCCTCGGGGTCCGCCTTCCAACATTTGGTGGCCAGCGACGGGATCCGAGCCGAACGCAGTACGTACCAGCCAGTACCCACTAGCTACCCATCCAAGTGAACAGTAATCATGAGCAGCCAGGAAAACAACGCGACCATGGAGTTCCAGCCCGAACGGTTGGAGGAATATACGCACAAAGAATTAAAACAGTTCTGCAAGGACAAAGGCATTGCAACCACCGGCCTAGGTACCAAAGAGGAGATGCAGAAAGCTCTGAGGACCTGGCTGGAGGCCGAGGCAGGCCACTCCCAAGAAGAAGGTCCCTTGCCCCTGACTGAGGCCACATCAACCGCATTGACTCCGGCAACCGGAGGAAGAAAGAGCCTAGAAACCGGCCTCTCCGAAGAAGAAATACGAGAGCGGGAGAAGGTCCGGAACCACGAACTAGAGCTCGCACGACTGCGGCTGGACGGCGAACTCCAGCTGGCGGAAAAGAAACTGGCCCTAGAGCAGCTACGGCTTCAAGAGGAGATAGAAGAGAAGAGACGGCACCGAGAGTTGGAGGAAAAGAAACTGGCCCTTGAGCACGAGCGCAGTCTCAAAGAGCTTGAAATCAAGGCCAAGAACGGGGGGACCAACACCCCCAGTACTAGAGACACCCTACCGCCTGCCGAGGCCAAGGTACATATCCCGAAAGAGGTCGTCAAGGAGTACTATAAGAATGACGACATCCAACAATGGTTCAAGGCCTACGAGGTGGCCATGACCTCTCATCGGGTGCCCCGAAAGGACTGGGGCGCCGGCCTGTGGGGGCGGTTCCTGAGTGAGGGTCGAGACACACTGCTCCAGCTGCCGGAGGAGGTGATGACCTCCTACGATCACATGAAGGAGGCCCTACTCACCCGCTACGGGCTAACCGCGGAAATGTACCGCCAACAGTTCAGAGACTGCAAAAAAATCCCGGGTACCACCTGGGTGGAATATGTGGACTTTTTCAGCCGGGCCCTAGAAGGGTGGATCAAGGGTAGCAAAGTCACCACCTACGGGCAGCTGGTCGACCTCATCGTGTGGGAACATCTCTCCAACAATTGCTTCGTGGAGCTGAGGCAACACCTCCTCGACAGCAAGATGACCGACCCACGAAAACTCGCCGTCGAGGCCGATCGATGGGTCAACTCCCGGGTCCCCCGGAACTCAGTGGGGGAGTACCAGAGGAACCCCACCGGACCCCCCCGCCAACGCGGTGGAGGGGGAGGGCCGAACAGGAACCGGGACCCCCCCGCCGGGGCCCCCAGGAGCCCCCCTCGACGGCCACCGCAGCAACAACTCTCCCCGAGCCTAGCCCGAAGGGGGGCGACCCCGGCCAGACCCGGACCACGGCCACCAGTAACATGCTACGGCTGCCAACAAACCGGACACTATGCCAGCGACCCGGTCTGCCCCCTGAACCGAAGAAGCGGGGCCGGCGGGCCCCCGCCCCGACAGCTGGCGGCCGCCGCCCTGGGAGAGGGAGAAGAGGAAGAAGAAACCCTCGACCGAGGGACCACCGAATGGGAGCCGGCAGCCATGTCCCTGGTCTGCCTGGGTAGCCGAGAAATGGTGCCCTGCACCCCCATCCCAAGCAACACCCAAAAGTACAGGCAGCAGGTCACCGTCAATGGACAACGGGCCGAAGCCCTTCGTGACACCGGCGCCAGTATCACCGCGGTCCGCTGCCACCTGGTGACCCCCGAACAGATCCTACCCAATGTGCTGTGCCCCGTCCGGACGGCCGACAACAGCGAAAGCCTGTGCCAGATGGCCCTGGTCCCCTTCGAGTGGGGAGGGGTGACCGGCCTGCTAAAGGTGGCGGTCCGCGATGACGCCCCCGTAGACTGCCTCCTGGGGAACGACTTGGGGAGTTCCCCCTGGGCTCAAGTAGAGCGACGAGAGCACCTCCGAATGCTGGGACTATCCGACTGGGCCTGCGCCATCACCCGGTCCATGACCGCCCGGGCCCCCCGCTCGTCCTCGGCCCCCGGTGCCGCCCAGCCCGAGGGGCTCGCACCACCCCCCGCCGGCGGCGAGGGGGAGGCGGACACCGACCCTGGACCTAGTGAATCCTCCCCCGAGGAGATTGCTTCCCCGTGTGCCCTACCAGAACTGGCACAATGGCGACACGAAGGGGGCCCCACCCGGGAGAAGTTCCAGCAAGAGCAGCAGTCCTGTCCCACTCTCGAGGGGGTCCGACAACAAGCGTCCGCACAAACCAACGGGGACCAGACCGGCACCCACTGGGTCTACTGGGCCGAGGGCCTGTTATACAGTGAGCAAAAAGTGGCAGAACTCGGGGCCAGCCGAGTGTTGGTGGTCCCCCTCCGCTTCCGGGAGTTCCTGCTCAACCTGGCACATGACGTGCCCCTCGCCGGACACTTGGGGCAAGACAAAACTTACAGCCGTCTGGTGACCCACTTCTACTGGCCCCGGATGCGGAGAGACGTGGACAACCACTGCCGGTCCTGCCAGACCTGCCAAGCCAGCGGGAAGACGGGGGGTCGGGTCAAGGCCCCCCTCCAGCTCTTTCCAGCCGTCAGCACCCCGTTCGAACGGGTCGGAATCGATATCGTGGGACCCCTGGACCCCCAGACCGCCCTGGGCCACCGCTTCATCCTGGTCCTCGTGGACCACGCCACCAGGTACCCGGAGGCGGTTCCGCTGAGAACTATAACGGCCCCCGTGGTAGGCCGGGCCTTGATGGGGATCTTCTCCCGAGTGGGATTTCCCCGCGAAGTGGTGAGCGACAGGGGCACGAACTTTATTTCCAAATACATGCGGTCCCTGTGGCAGCAGTGCGGGGTCACGTACAAATTCACAACTCCCTATCACCCTCAGGGGAACGGACTGGTTGAGCGGTTCAACAGAACCTTAAAGGGAATGATCCAGGGCCTGGAAGAGCCCCTCAGGCGGAGATGGGATGTCCTGCTGCCGTGCCTCCTGTTTGCCTATCGGGAGGTCCCGCAGAAGTCCCTGGGGTTCAGCCCGTTTGAACTATTGTACGGACATCCGGTCCGCGGACCGCTCAGCCTGGTCAAGGAGGGCTGGGAGACGAAGCTCCAAGGCGCCCCTCCTGACGTCTACCGATACCTCCTGACCCTCCGAAACCAGACCCGCAAGTTCCACGCCATGGCCGAAGCCAACCTCGAGGCCAGCCAGGAGGACATGAAGCGGTGGTACGATCGGAACTCCTCTACCATCGAATTCGAGCCAGGCCAGAGAGTCTGGGTCATGGCCCCGGTTGAACCCGGCGCCCTCCAGGACAAGTGGACCGGGCCCTTCAAGGTAGTGGAGAAGAAAAGCACCGTCACCTACCTAGTCGACCTGGAGTCCCCCCGGAACCCCCTCCGGGTTCTACATGCTAACAGGCTCAAACCCCACTTTGCCCGGACCGAACTGAGCCTGCTACAGGCGACCGACGAGGGGGGCAAGGACGACTCCGAGACCCTGCCCGACCTCTTGCAGTCCAACGTCCATGACGCATCCATCAAAGGTGTCCAACTCGCCTCTTCCCTGACCTCGGAACAGCGTGACGACTGTCAACAACTGCTGCAGGACTATGCAGCCCTCTTCTCCCTCACCCCGGGGGTGACCCACTGGTGCGTCCACGACGTCGACACTGGGGAGAGCCCCCCCGTGCGACACAGAGCCTACAGGGTACCCGACCGAGTGCGGGCATGCATCCAGGCCGAAGTAGCAAAGATGCTGGCCCTGGGGGTCATCGAACCCTCCGACAGCCCGTGGGCCAGTCCTGTCGTCCTGGTACCAAAGGCCGCAGCCCCCGGCCACCCCCCGGAGTTACGATTCTGCGTAGACTACCGAGCCCTGAATGCGGTGACCAAGACGGACGCCCATCCTATACCCCGGGCCGACGAACTCATCGACCGCTTAGGGGCCGCCCGCTACCTGAGCACGCTGGACCTCACCGCCGGGTACTGGCAGATCCAGCTCACCCCCGGCGCCCAAGAAAGATCCGCCTTTTCTACCCCGGATGGGCATTACCACTTTCGGGTGATGCCCTTCGGAATGAAGAACGCCCCGGCCACTTTCCAAAGACTTGTAAACAAGGTCTTGGCTGGGCTCGAGGCCTTCAGCGCGGCCTACCTAGATGACATTGCCGTGTACAGCGACCACTGGGCGGAGCACCTCCTTCACCTCAAAGCCGTCCTGGCCGCCCTCCAGCGGGCCGGGCTCACGATCAAGGCCAGCAAATGCCAGATCGGCCACGGATCCGTGACCTACCTGGGCCATCAAGTGGGAAGCGGGCAGGTGGCCCCTCTCCAGCCAAAAATCGATGCCATCCAGGCCTGGGAACCCCCCACTACCCAGACAGCTGTCCGGGCCTTTCTGGGTCTCACCGGATACTACTGGCGGTTCATCCGGGACTATGGGAGAATTGTTGGCCCACTCACAGAGCTCACGTCCAAGAAGCAGCCCAAGAAGGTGCCCTGGACACCCCGCTGCCAAGCAGCCTTCGAAACCCTCAAGACAGCGATGTGTACTGCCCCTGTGCTGCAGGCCCCTGACTACAATAGGGAGTTCGTGGTGCAGACGGACGCCTCCGAGTATGGGATCGGGGCCGTCCTGTCCCAGGCCGATGAAAAGGGGCTCGACCGACCAGTGGCCTTCATCAGCCGACGGCTACTGCCCCGAGAGCAGCGATGGAGCACCATCGAGCGTGAAGCCTTCGCTGTAGTGTGGGCCCTTAAGAAACTCCGGCCCTATCTCTTCGGTACCCACTTCCGGGTCCAGACCGACCACCGGCCCCTGCGGTGGTTAATGCAAATGCGGGGCGAGAACCCCAAGCTGCTGCGGTGGTCCATCTCGCTGCAAGGGATGGACTTTGATGTTGAACACCGGCCCGGCAATGACCACGCCAACGCCGACGGCCTGTCCCGCTTCTTCCGCCTTGACGAGGAGAATCCCCAAGGAGATGGGTGACTCTCCATGCCTTCGGCTGGGGGGGACGCCTGTTGGACCCGGCCTCGTGGCGTGGTCCTTACCCCCGTGGATTGTGCCCGTTCCCCGCCCGGCCTTCACGGGCCACCCTTCCGAACTGCACCGAGACCCCTCATCCCGAGCTGCACGAGGTCGCATCCCCCTCGTGGCTCCGCCATCTTGTTGGCATCCACGTGACTCTGTGCACCAGCCGGCGCGACCCCGCTCAACCCGGCCTCGGCCCCAGCGAAGCCCCGACATCGAGGCACCAAGAACTGGCCAGGGGGTGCCGCAGGAACCATTCACCGCCCCCGGCGGAGGACAGTATCGATGAGACCCCCAACTGTCCTCCCATCCCTAGGTGTGATCGCCCGGCAACTCTCTTTGGCCTGGCGCCTCTCCTGCTGGGCGTCTGGTCACCTCCACCCGGCCTCTCCGCCCCCCCCGGGCGCCAGGGTCCGGACATCAAAGGGCTCCAGACCTATATCTGGGGCGACCCCGCCACAGATCGGCAGTTGTATCCCGGAGTCGAGAGCCCTGCTGATTGAATCGCGGCTGACCCTACGGAGAAGAACTCTTGTTGGAACTATCACGAGCCCTGCAGACTGCGTCGCGGCTCCTTCTTGTGAACCCTTGGAAGCCCCCCCCGGAACATCGGGGCCCTGCTGACGCTGTCGCGGCCCAACCTCGCTGAAACCTCCCTCGGAGCCCTGCTGACGACGTCGCGGCTCGAGCTGAGCAGAAACCACCTTGAGAGCCCTGCTGACCTGATCGCGGCTCCCCACGAACTGAACGCCAGAGCCCTGCTGACGCAGTCGCGGCTCGACCCCTCCGAGATCCGGAGGTCCTCCAGCTTGAGGATAAGAACTGGGCCCCAGGTACCCTCGTACCGAGCTCCTGCCAAAGACTGTCCCGCTACCCCTACCCTTCCAAAGAGACACTGAGACTTTTGGTGGATCCCTCGATCCCTTTTCGTGTAAAAATTGATCTCGTAAACCTTTAAATACTGATAAAGAATTGCTCATCTTGAGACAACCTCCCTGAGTCCTGTGTGGTGGTGTTACTGTGCTAGTACGTGATAGGAGAAGGATCTCTCAGGAGGCTTCTCGGCAGCGCTCGGCTACTTCGTGCAGTGTGAGGGCCCCCCTTGGTGGTCTCGCCGACTCCTCGGGGTCCGCCTTCCAACAAGAAGAAATCGAAAGATTTGAAAACAAAGGTGATGTTAGCGCAAGTGTATGGTCCGCCTCGTCGGGGTGTCGATAGAGGTAGGGGAGGATTCTATGGTCCCCCTTCAGGCCGGTCAGATGTAAATAGGAATCAATGTGCGTATTGTAAACAGTCGGGTCATTGGGCCAGAGATTGTCCGGCGTTGTATGCATCTCGTCAGGGACGTGGTCAGGGGCCACCGAGAGGTAGAGGGGGCTTCTCGAATTTCAGAGGGAATTTTAATGATCGTGCTCGCTTTGAACCTACCGCGCAGCAGCGAGATAGACCCAATGTATTTGATCGACAGCACCAGTATCAAATGTCAGGGACTGACCGCTCTGGGTACCATGATTCGCAGCATGCATAGGAATGCGTTGGATGGGGGTTAGAATCAGTTGAAGTGCCGGTTGATCAGAAGGGTCCTTATGTTTCAGCAAAGGTTTTGGGTTCTACTGATCGGTTCCTAGTTGATACAGGAGCTACCCGCAGTGCGCTGTCCAAACAATTGGTTCCGAGGGCTCCCCCATCTGGCTTAATGGTTACATTGGTAGGGTTTGATGGTACACTCTCTCGAAGCCCTCTTTCCCGACCCCTTGCATTCCATGTTGATCCTTTTTCTGCACCCTGTCCGTTTCTGCTTGCCCCGAACACGCCTGACAACATTATGGGTCTTGATATGCTCAAGCACTTCAGAGCTACGATCCGCTGCTCCCCCGCTGGAGTACGTGTGATCTTAAACGATAATCACCCTATGACAGACCGCATGTGTGTGGTTGCAGAGGATACTGTATTAGCTTCCCTCCCTCATTCTTTGTGGGCTACTTCAGATACTGATGTGGGACAGATGGTGATCCCACCTGTCCATATTAGTGTCCAGGAGGGTGCGGTGTTACCGCGCCTCCCTCAGTATCGTATTTCCCAGGAGGGGGAGGAGGCACTCATTCAGATTGTGCAGGATTTGATTAAGGTGGGGGTAGTGGAAGAAGTTCCCTATAATGTTTGCAACAGTCCTATCTTACCCATTTTGAAGAAAGATACGGATGCCAGGGTTTATCGGTTTATCATTGATCTAAGGGAAGTGAACAAGATTGTGATACCCCAGTATCCAGTGGTTTCTGATATCACGACGTTACTCACTTTGGTCCCGCCAACGGCGACCACGTTTTCAGTTATTGATTTGAAAAATGCCTTCTTTTCCATCCCTATTCACCCTGATAGCCGATACCTTTTCGGTTTTTGAATAATAGGTCTTATAGATTTTGTAGAGTCCCCCAGGGCTATACAGAAAGCCCTAGCATTTACAGTCAAGCATTGAAACGGCAATTGGATTCCTTTGTTCTGCCCGCGGGTGTCGCCCTTATACAATATGTCGATGACATCTTGTTGGCGGCGGACACTCCTGAGCTGTGTGAGAAGAGTACGTTATCCTTGCTTTCCTTTTTGGCATCTCACAATCACAAAGTGTCGAGGAAGAAATTGCAATTCTGTAGACCAAAGGTGACTTATTTGGGTCACCTTTTGTCTAAGGAGGGGCGTGCACTTACACCAGATCGTATTTAAGCAATTTTGGACACGCCAGTGCCTTCCACACAGAAGGACGTGCGTGCATTTTTGGGTCTTGTTTCTTTTTGTAGGCAATGGATATTGGGATTTTCACACATAGCTAAACCATTGTTAGCCCTTTTGACAAAGGACACACCAATTCCTCTTCCCTGGTCAAATGAGTGTGAAATTGCCTTCCAGCAATTGCGGCAGGCCCTTTGTTCAGCACCAGTGTTAGGGACCCCTGATTATACGAAGCCCTTTTCACTGTATGTGCATGAGAAAGATGGATGTGCATTATCAGTTTTAGTGCAGATGCACGGCGACAAGCAGCACCCTTGTGCATATTTTTCGGCTGTACTCGATCCTGTTGCCCGAGCATTGCCTGGTTGTTTTCGCTCGGTTGCGGCGACAGCTGTGTCAATACGTCAGAGTGAGGGAATTGTGTTGTCTCACAAACTGTTGGTATTAGTCCCCCATGCTGTTGATGCCCTGCTTAATCAGACAAAGACGCAGCATTTGACCAGTGCCCGTTTAACGGGATATGAGTTGACGCTTTTGGCTCCTCATATTACGTTAAAGAGGTGTGTAACGTTAAATCCGGCCACATTGTTGCCGTTCCCGGAAACTCAGTCTGAAGCACGGAAAGCACACGACTGTATTCTTGTGACTGAGGAACAGACAAAGGGTCGTATTGATCTCCAGGTTACGCCCTTTACAGATGTAGATGGAGAACTGTGGGTGGACGGATCATGCCTGAAGCTACCGGATGGTACGACTTCAGCAGCGTATGCAATTACCACACTGCAAACAATAGTGGAGACAGCACGCATACCGCAGAAATCAGCTCAAGCAGCGGAACTGATAGCATTAACACGAGCATGTGAGCTCAGTGCAGGATTGTGTGTGAATGTTTATACAGATAGCCGCTATGCCTTCGGAGTAGCGCACGATTTTGGCCTACTCTGGAAGGAGAGAGGGTTTTTAACGTCACATGGAGCACAGATAATGTACGGGGAGTTAGTTCACAACCTTTTGACTGCATTAACATATCCAAAGAAGATTGCTATAATTAAATGTAGTGCCCATAAGAAAGTGGTTGATAAAGTTGGAGAAGGGAATGCTTTAGCAGACCGGGTGGCACGAGAGACTGCGATGCAGCCTGGTGCTACTGCAATGTATGTTGTGAAGTCGCAGGCAGAAAGATGGCACGATGCTAGGAGAGAAGTGCTGGAAATACAGAGGACCGCTTCCGATAAGGAACGGGAGCAATGGTCCAATGATGGAGAGTTGGATGATGAAGGGTGTTGGAGAAATAAGCAGATGGATAAGTGGAAGTTACCCACAGCCTTTGTACAACCTATGGTTCAGATGGCACATGGGCTAGCGCATGTCGGAGCTTCCGCAATTGTTAAATTGCTCACACGAGTTTGGGAGCATCCGGAGATCGCTAGTACGGCAAAGAGGGTAGTGCAGACTTGCATGATTTGCCTGAGGTATAACCCAGGAAAGGGTACACGAACTCTAGCAGGAGGATTTGCGACACCTACTGCACCCTTTGAGGTTTCGCAGATGGATTACATCCAGCTTGAGCGCTGTAACAATCTGAAGTATGTTTTAGTAGTGGTTTGTGCCTTCAGTAAATGGGTTGAGGCATACCCTACGAAAGACAATACTGCAATGACTACAGCCAAGATGCTATTGAAGGAGTTCTTCCCTCGATATGGTGTTTGCAGATTGTTGTGGAGTGATAACGGACCTCATTTTATAGCAGACGTTATCAAGTATGTCCTGAAAGGCCTGGGAATTACCCAAAAATTTCATGCAGTGTTTCACCCTCAGTCTGCGGGATTGGTTGAGAAATATAATGGTACTCTGAAGCTTGAGATCGCGAAGATTCAAGCTTCGACTTCTTTGACTTGGCCAGACGCTTTACCGCTGGCATTATTGTCAATGTCAATTAGATCGATACCGCATTCTCGGACCGGTCTCACACCTTACGAGATCGTCTTTGGACGCCCAATGAATATTTGGGGTCCACCAAAACCTAAGTCACACTGTATGATGTACCTTGTGTAATGATGAATGATTATCTGGCACAGTTAACGGATAATTTGGTTTCTATTCATCAATAGGTTCGAGAAGCGCTCCCTGATCGGTCCACAGGTGAAGGACATAACCTCCGGCCTGGGGATCATGTCATGATCAAAGTTTTTGAAAGGACGAACAGTCTGGAGCCGAGATGGGTTGGTCCTGAGCAAGTCTTACTCGCAACGAGGACGGCTGTGCGGGTTTCTAATCGGAAGAACTGGATCCACTCCTTGCACTGTCGTAAAGTACCGCCTGGATTGGTGGAGCCTGCTGTGTTGACCGACCATCGAGAAATCCTGACTGCGGAGAAAGGCCGTGCTGTGGAACCGAACGACGCTGAGGAGCTCTTCCCGGACCAAGTGATTCCTGGAGGAAGAAGATATCACCTCAGACCAAGGAAGTGATTGCTGTATCCACAGTTGTCAGAACGGCCCTTAGGTTAGTGAAACGGAGAGCCAATGTGGCAAGGGGGGAGGATCAGCCCTGCATTAGTGTAGTGACACCCGTCTTGGCCCGCTGGTGAAGAAATCGACGGCTGCCTAAGGGGAAGAGTTCTGACAACCTTTTAGTTTCAGGAAGATATTGATTTCTTACTACGAGATGGAGAAGAAGAAGATTCTTTGTGCGACAAGCTTTATTATCATTGTGGCTATTGTTGGTATAACCACATGGTTTGTTGAGGATGTGACTCCTGCCCCTGAGTTGCTTGTTTTGACCACTCCAGTGCCTGAGGAGCACTACTTCTATACCCTTCCGTATCAAGAATTGAAGCATCGTCAGTCTTATTTGAATAACACTTTCATCCAGATGTTGCATCATACCCATGTTGCTACGAATGCTACGAACTGTTGGATATGTGGCATGATGCCAGCTCATCAAAAGAAAGGAGGAACTCCGTTCATACCTCTTCCCTTTTCTCATAATGGCTCTTGTAGAGCATGGTACACTTTGCTTTTTGCCACACGGAAACCTACAGTGGGACGGTTACTTTTCAGACTTAATAGGGAATGTCATCAAGATAAAGATGGTTATCCACAAGCGAATGGGACAATATGGGAATGGGAAGAGTATCGACCAGACAATGAATCGATCCCCTACATTTTCACGAACACTAGAGACACTGTAGGGAGAGAACGATTTGTGATTCAAGTGGCACAAGCTCAAGCGGACCTGTGTGTCCAGAGTGTGGGTTATTTTCCTGTTGGTGTTAGTGACTGTATCATTATCCTGAACATTGACGGGTTGAATAATAGTACTTTTTTAGCATCCCATAACACATACTTCGTATGTGGGAATAAGGGTTATTATCGTTTGCCAGCTGGTTGGTCCGGAGTATGCTATGTAGCATTCCTATTACCTCCTGTATTTTTGGCACCTGCGTCTTATCATAAAGATTTGAAGTTGTTGAATAACGTGACTGTAAATAGGTATAAACGCACTCTATCTCTTGATGATGTTGATCAAACTGATACTAGCTTGCAGCAGTATATTGATTTTAATTTAGGATTGTTTTTCTTTGTTGGAGCTGCCCTAAATAGTAGAAAAGTTCGAAGATTAACCAGAGTTGTAGAGGCTGTGACAAATCAAACCGCTGCTGCTCTTGGGAATCTTACGGAAGAATTACAAATTACTAGAATCGTTGCATTACAGAATCGTATGGTGTTAGATGTTATGTTAGCTGACCGAGGTGGAGCATGTAAAATTATCGGAAGTAGTTGTTGTGTGTTTATTCCTGACCACACGCCATCAGTTTATAATGCCATCAATAAATTGCATAAAATTGCAGCTGAAATCCATACAGAAAATGGTACTTGGACCTTTTCTGGATGGTTTTGGGCATTGATCACTACATGGGGGTGGAAGGTTTTGGCTGGTCTTTGCATTATCGTAGCAATTCTGTTTTCTTGTTGCCTTTGCGTCCAATGTGGTCCTTTACTCTGTTCCCTGTGTCTGTCATTCTGTATTCCTGATAAGAAAGCTATTGCCAATGTCACCTATCAGAAACATTTAACTAAAGAAGTAGAAGAAATGATGAAAATTGACATATATGATGATTATCCTAATAAACCGAATGTCTTCAGTAAATGCTGAAAGGGTCGTCTGTTGAAAATTGAAACAGCGATGTGATTAAGCATTCACTAAAGACATGAATTCCCCTTTTGTGGACCAAGTTTCTCTCCTTATGTTGACTAATGTCTGGACTCCATTTTGTATTGTCGTGTCTCCTCATGCTCAGCACGAGAAGAGTCCTATCTTCGTGTTAGTTGCTCTCATAATCTGCCCAGTAACAGCCTATAAATAGCTCCTTTGTCTGTCTGGCGCATGCCCAGACTTGACCACATCTGTTATCAGTTAGTCCTTGCTTGACCATGCTTTCGCGGGCTTAGGAGTGTGTTAACTCCGCCCACATATTGATTCTGTATCGAAAATGACCATACAAGGTAATGAATTCTGCTTCATGTTGTATCCACCCACTTATGAGCCCCTCTGTTGTGTATAAAAGGGGACTGTGTATGTAAGTTCTTTGTGCTACTCTATGCAATACTGAAGAGTGTTGTATAGGTTGTAGGACCACCCTTAAGGGTTAATAAACTCTATCTTTGTATTTTGCAGTTTCCGTGCCAACTTCCTTCTAGTTTTTGTTACAGGAGAGCGAACCCTTGTATTCTGCGGGCCTAGCTGGGGCCTGTATACATCCCCACCAGTGTATGTACGGACCGTACATGCCCAGACATAGGAGGGGTGGGTGCCTATCACTCCCAGCAGTGCCCAGACACAGGAGGGGTGTGTGCAGAGTCCTCCCAGCAGTGCCCAGACATAGGAGGGGTGGGTGCCTATCACTCCCAGCAGTGCCCAGACACAGGAGGGGTGTGTGCAGAGTCCTCCCAGCAGTGCCCAGACATAGGAGGGGTGTGTGCAGAGTCCTCCCAGCAGTGCCCAGACATAGGAGGGGTGGGTGCCTATTACTCCCAGCAGTGCCCAGACACAGGAGGGGTGTGTGCAGAGTCCTCCCAGCAGTGCCCAGACATAGGAGGGGTGTGTGCAGAGTCCTCCCAGCAGTGCCCAGACATAGGAGGGGTGGGTGCCTATCACTCCCAGCAGTGCCCAGACATAGGAGGGGTGGGTGCCTATCACTCCCAGCAGTGCGCAGACACAGGAGGGGTGTGTGCAGAGTCCTCCCAGCAGTGCCCAGACATAGGAGGGGTGGGTGCCTATCACTCCCAGCAGTGCCCAGACACAGGAGGGGTGTGTGCAGAGTCCTCCCAGCAGTGCCCAGACATAGGAGGGGTGGGTGCCTATCACTCCCAGTAGTGCCCAGACACAGGAGGGGTGGGTGCAGAGTCCCCCCAACTGTGCCCATGGAAAGAAAGGGGTTGAGTACACACAGATACAATGGCCACAATTGTCAGTCAGGTGCTCAAAGACCCAGCAGAACACAGTGACCCCCAAGGATGACACAAATGATGCAGGTGGAGACCTTGGCCAGCATGCATGGCCAAAGTTGAAGGGGTCCGTCACACACCCAGCAAATGTAGACACAGCACTGCACAAATGTCTTCACAACACCCTGCAGGGAAGATGTCAGGGTCCACAGAGGAAGGTACACACCTTGGGACAATGTCACCATGCAGTAACAGCTTACATGAGCAAAGTGTGATAGCAAATACCGTGTGATGGCACACAGATAACAGGGTCCACCCCACGAACACCACACTACAACATATCCCAGACACCTAACACATTATCGCCACCACAAATCATGGAGCAGCACCACCAACAGCAATGCCAGAAAAGCAGTAGTGTGCCAAGGAAAAAAAATAGCTTTATTCAGCAATGTACTAAAATGAATTGTACGAAGAGTTCAAAATGCACAAGGCCCATAGGGCAGTCCATAGTTCCAATCCAGGTGGGGGACACATTGGGATGCGTGTCCCCTAGCTTGCCTGCACAGTTCAGACTACCTTGTCATCCACAGGGGGGGGGGCATCATGTGGGGGGGGAAGGACCAGGCACCGCAGGGACTGGAGGGGCAAGGGTAGGTGTTGTGGGTGCAGAGACGGACGACTCCAACACAGGGGTGGGGCAGCGCCAAAGGTGGATTCGAGCACGGCGCTGCACACTACTGCCAGGTCGCCCAGCGTCTCCCCTGCACCCGAAGGAACCACAGGCCCCAAGGAAGGGGGGGTCGCAGGGATGGGTCGCAGCGCTACCGGGGGAGGTTGTGGACAGGGGGGGGGGGGACTCAACTCCCCTGCCGGTGTCCTGCCTCCACCGCTTGCGGGGTGGTGCCACACTGGGGCTGATGGACAGACTGGGCAGGACTGACCCTGTGTCCGACTCTTGGCCAGGAGAGCTGAGGGGAGTGGATTTGGAGGGTGGTGGTCGTGAGGAACGTGGACTCCCACTCTGGCTGCGTGTCTTCCGTTTCCCCCCCGACCCAGTGGGTGTGCCTACTTCACCCTGTGTGTGCGTGCCAGGATGTGTGCGCTTTGCCTTCCCTGATGGTGTGGTGCCTGTGTTTGGTGGTGTGCGTGCATGGCTACGTCTGGGTGTGCTTTGGACAGGCATGGGAGTGGGAAGTGTGGATGCTGCAGGGGTAGGGGGGGACGTAGCGCTGCAGGAGACCCAATGCTGCAGTCAGTGTCGAGGCTATGGACCTCAGCAAGTTGCGTTGGTCAGACTGCGCAGCTGAAATGCCCTCCATGTATGTCTCCATCTGGTTGAGCACTTGGCTGTGGCCATGGAGGACATTAAGCATCGCAGTCTGACCAACCTGCAACTGCCGCAGGATGTCCACAGACTCGGCATTGGTGGCAGCAGTGGAGACAGGGGCAGGGGGTGTGGTGCCTGGCAAGAAGGAGACACGTGGTGACCGAGCACGGCGGCAAGGGACACGAGCAAGTGGGAGACCGGTGATCGGAATGGAGGGGGCGGGTAGTGATGGAGTGCTGGTGTCAGCTGTGGGAGCAGCCTCCGCCCCCTCGGAGTGCTCAGCCTCGGACCCGTCTGCGTCATAGTCGGTGGTGGTTTGACTGGACAGGTCCTCCGCTGCACTCCCGTCGGCCTCCGTGCCACTCGATGTGCCAGACAACTCTGCACTGCTGGCACTGGTGCTCGCTCCCTCCTCACGGTCCGTGCCAGTGTCTCCCACGTAGTCCCCCGACGATGCTGTGGGCAAGGTGAAGAGACAGGAGAAATCAGACACCTGTATACATATGTCACATGAGTCAACTCTACATAGGTCACAGTGCATAGCCTGAAAAGCTACAAGAGTAACATCTACAATACATGGTACATATGTAGTCCCTGCAACACACAGTTTGTTGACCCACCATGCCACTGTTAAAATATGGAGAGCATGACACAATAGCAAATAACTTGATATCAAATTGTACAGGGGAGCCAGGCTCTGGGGACAATCTAGCACAGCATCAGCGACACACAGCGTAGCCAAGAAAGGGATGAGCAGGAACAATGTCTAGCAACTCTTGGGACATGCTGCAAAGGTAATACTGAAAACCATGGCCAACATGACTGGGGCACTGCACCTTGAGTGTTTGGCCACACAAACATCACACACTGGCCAGACCGAGCAAGGAGACTTCAGGTTTGGACATGTAGGCCTTGCCCGCACCAACCCCCCCCCCTACCTGAGACAATGTGATTGAGACAGAGGAAGTACATACACCTCTTAGTCTGGGATGAAAACACATGGCCTGCAATTAATCCTGATCGCACACAAACTACCCCTGGTGCGCCTGTCCACATATACCACTGACAAACAACCATCATCAGATAGTTGTACCAAGACACACAGGCACTGGCCCCTGTGAGTATGCACCAGCTAATTTAGGTCACCCTGTACAGTGGACACATGTAGCACAGTATACGTGAATACAAATGAGGCCACGGTACTATGCCACAGGGCACAAACTATGCTGAAGACACAGAGAATGTCCACATTGTCTGATGACACACATGATACCTAGGAAAAGGTGCCCCAGGGGACTGTAGTGGCCACACTACTCCATGGGCCTGGACGGATATGACTGGAACACAAGCCACCATCCCTGCACTATGCACATCTCACACTCAAGCACATCATGTCAGGGGCACAACATTCGACATGCAGGCAGTAAGGCAGTACACATGAAACACACACTCCCATGTCGGGACTCAGCATCAGTGCCAACTAACATGGACCCCACAATGACAGAACTGGCCAAGGCACAGGCAACGTGCAAAAACCTGTTACACACCACACCCACACATGATGCTGCAAGCATTGGGCACTTGGAGTAACTGCCAGCCTAGATGACCTTGTGCAAGAGTGACTACACACAGACCAGGGAACACATGGCAAGGAGGGGAAGGGAGGAAGAATAGCACCGCTTTACTTTGGGGAACAGGATATGCACTGCACATTTAAACCCTGGCAGTGTATCCATGCAACTGCGCACTTCCAAAAGCTGGTCACACACAACAAACACACATGTACCTACCCCCTTCCTGCTGCTGCTTCTCCAGTAAGCGCCTGTCCAAGTCGGGGAAGACCACCGCCAGCACACGCTTCTGGATGTGGGTCAGACGCCGGCGCCCACGGTTTTTCTGGCTCACAGGTGAGTCCCCCAGCAGGACCCGTGCGATCCTCCGCGTCCAGCACCGGATGTCCTGCCAGTGTTTCCTCACCTGGGCTAGGTGCCGCTTCCGACCATCCGTCCTCCTCACGGCACTGACGGCTTGCTTCCAGATCTTCCCCTTGGCACAGACGCATACCTGTGAGGATGCAAAAGTGACAATACATCAATCCACCTTATCAATGACACAGAGACACACATAGTACAAATTATGCATGTTGGAACTGGCCATAGTATGCAGCCAACTCATTGCACCTTTGCCATAGTGACATCATCCTCCTGGGAATGGGCGAATGCAGTAGGTGCCATTGAAAGTACACAGGTGGCATGAGGGGTGCAACACAATCAATGATGCAGGCTCACACTGTGCATCACATGCTACAACAGGAATCTGAACAGTACCCCTAAGCAGTCACATGCCCCAGCCCACTTACGCTACCTCAGCAGAGTACACAGACACACACAGGCACTGAACAATCACCTGGCATAGGCAACTGCCGCTACAAACCTCACTCTGCACATGTGCCACTAGACTGGGGGTGTCACAGATGTGGGGCTGTCTCAGCACGGCAGACATCCAGCACAGCTCCCTGCTCACATCAGATGGCCAGGGTGTATCCATCCCACATGCATCTGGGGTGCAACACTCCACATATGCACACACCCACATGACAGGGGACTCACACACACACACCAATGTCCAGGGGACGACCACATCATTTGGACACTCTCACCACAGGTACACTGAACAGACACACATCAGTGGGTCCTGGCACCTGTCACCCTGGGGGGAGCACAGACTCACATCAGGACTGTAGAAACAACATTTCCAGGAGGATTAGGCAGTCCGAAAGCGGCATGCACCATGCAGTGATCGTCACAGTAAGCACCATGCTAGTGCGTTGTGCACACAGGAACTACAGCATGCTCTGCATGGGAGACATGAGCCCTTCCCCCCCCTGGGACCCACCATGAAGAACCCTGCATGTCTGTCACACCTGGACACAATGCCAGAAGTCACAGTCACAAAAAGGGGCACAGTTTAAGCTAGTGGAGTCTGCACTCACATGCTCCCCTAGTCGACCATACATCATGGTGTACTGTGGGAGGATCACATCCACCAACGCCATATTCTCCTCCATGTTGAATGGCTGGGCCCTCTCCACAGACCTGGACATGGTGCCAGAGGAATCACAAGCAGCAGCAGTGGTGTGGAATGCAAGGATGTGCAAGCAAGTGCTCTCTCAAGGGACCTGGCTGCCTTATATCTTCCTTGCTGGCCTGTTCCATTTACAGGAGTACAGAGTGATTGGCTCAGTCACATTTGCATCCTACGTGTCGTCCAATCATTTTAAAACTACCCCAGTGACAGGCTTTGCATGGTCTTAAAATTGAGCATGATGTAATGTCAACAACCACATTGCAACAAAGTAAATTGTCTCCAACCGACTTCTGCTGGCCATATGATGCAAAATTCAAACCTGAAACTCGGTCTCCATGACAACCAGCATGCATTTAGGCCCCTATACTTGTCCCTCATGTGTCCCCTATGGCAATCCTATGTCACAACACAGGTACGGTGCGTCCCACAGCCCTAGGGCACCCCAAATGCATTGCAACGGACCGTACACGCGTGTGTACGGTCCCTATCACTATGGTGGTGCTGGCGTATGCGTACGCCATAGTGATAGGGACCGTACACACGCGTGTGTACGGTCCGGACTACTATGGTGTACACGTACGTGAGCACCCCCATAGTGATAGGGAGCGTACACACGCGTGTACCGTCCGTATCACTATGGGTGTGCTCGCGTACGTGTACGCCTTAGTAGTCCGGACCGTACACACGCGTGTGTGGGGTCCCTATCACTATGGTGGTGCTGGCGTATGCGTACGCCATAGTGATACGGACCGTACACGCGTGTGTACGGTCCGGACTACTAAGGCGTACACGTACGCGAGCACCCCCATAGTGATAGGGACCCTACACACGCGTGTACCGTCCGTATCACTATGGGTGTGCTCGCGTACGTGTACGCCATAGTAGTCCGGACTGTACACACGCGTGTGTACGGTCCCTATCACTATGGGGGTGCTCGTGTACATGTATGCCATAGTTGTCCGGACCGTACACACGCGTGTACGGTCCATATCACTATGACGTACGCATACGCCAGCACCACCATAGTGATAGGGACCCCACACACACCCTCGGAGCGTATTTACGGTGGGATTCACACCTGACAGTGGTGACAGGCGGCACACAGGAATGAATAGAGCTGTCATACATGGCCATGCCTGGACATCAAGGCATTGTCGGTGCAGTACTACATGTGTCGGGCAGAGGTGGGTCAGGCTGTGATGTGGCACCATACTCCTGAGGTGTGAAGCAAATTACAGTATGATGAGCTGTGTACACATGTCACGTGTGATGGTGCCCTATGTGCCACACATCCCCTTCACTCCTTTGACATGTGTGCATGTAGTACTGACTTGGTGGGCCATGCGTCACTGGCATGGCACAGTCACCGACACCCGCAAATGTCCCCTGATGCCAGGTACACGGAATGTTACCCCTGACAAGTGAATGCCCGCGTTGCACGCTGTAGCTATGTCATGTGTGTGTCATGTGTTCCCATAGGTTTGCTGTAGGTGTTTGGTCAAATGCATCTGCAGTTGCTGCAACCAACATGTGTCTGTGTGTAGATGAGCATGGCACGCTGTTACGCACACCAGCACACATGTGTAATCCGACGTTAGGTGTGTATGTATGCATCGACACGGAGTTCCAAAACAAGGACATATCTGCATACTCTCAATGTATGTGTGATCAGTCTTGACATGTAATCCTTCATGGCAAGATGTGTGGTCTGTTCTAATTCTATGACATGTGACCTGTGCATCTAGTGTTCCGCAACCTGTCTGTACAATAAACATCCTTCTTCTGCACATATTTGGATGTCTGTAACTCCTGTAATGCGTCTGCCTGCTCACTTACACTGGCCCACAGCTAGTTTCATGGCATGGCATGTTGAGGTTGAGAATCAACGTTTGTAGCTGGCTCTTGGTAGGAGTGTCACATGCCTGGCATACGTGTCCAGGGCATATTGCACAGACCTGACTCTGTATGTAGCATATGTGTATTGCCTGTTGAGCATGTGCTCTGTACATTGACATTGGTGGTGTACTGTACTCACTCTTCGTTGTCCCTTCTAATTCACTGCAGGGCTCCGCCTCTCCCTCGAGCAATTCCGGACTTGGCTGACATGCGGGAAAATGACTGTATACGCCGCTACCGCTTTCCCCAACGATTGATTGAGGGCCTGACGACACGGCTGGCACCACACCTCCCACCGCTACACGAGTATCCTACTGCACTGACACCCAAGATGAAGGTGATGGCAGCCCTACATTTCTTGGCCACGGGTACCTTTCAACATACCATTGCCCATGTCGGTGGCATGTCCCAAACCATGTTCAGCCGTGTTCTGCATGATTTTTTAGAGGCCATGTTGGAGCACCTGGATGAGTTCATTAAATTCCCAACTCCTGAGCAGTTGACAGCTGTCAATCGTGAGTTCTATGCCCTGGGAGGGATGCCCCATGTCATTGGGTCCATAGATGGAACACATGTGGCTTTGGTACCACCACAGGCACAGGAGGTAGCCTTCCGTAACCGCAAGCATTACCACTCCATTAATGCCCTTGCGGTGTGTCTTGCCAACATGGTGATTTCACATGTCTGTGCTCGTTTTCCAGGATCAGCACACGATGCGTACATCATGAGGCGTAGCAGGGTGCCTGAAATGATGCTGCAGCTGCGCAACGAACGAGCATGTATTGTTGGTGGGTATACTCTGGCAGTCCTGTAACTAAAGTCATCTTCCTGTCTTACTGCTTCTCCTGACCCACTCTTGTCCATGATGTTTCCATGTAGGGGATGCTGGCTATCCCAACATGCCATGGCTGATCACGCCTCTCCGCAACCCCAGCACAGCTGCCGATCACCGCTACAACAACGCCCATGGGCGGACCAGGCGAGTGATAGAGAGGACGTTTGGCCTCCTGAAGAGCCGATTCGGTTGCCTCCACAAGACCGGTGGCGCACTCCCATATGCACCGGTGAAGGTCTGCAAGATATTCCTCGTGTGCTGCATGCTGCACAACATGGCAGTGGAGAAAGCTGTGCCACTCATCCTGGATCCAGATGAGCAGGACCATCCACCCGTGGAGGATGAAGGGCTTGGTCACGACGCAAGTGATGTGGAGGAGGAGGAGGCGGTAGAGGACATGCGGAGTCGGCTCATTTGCTTAGTGGTGAGTTCCAGTGTCTGAGTGTGCACGCATTGGGCTGTGTGTGGCAAGTGTTGCAATGTGTGTGTCCATCTGCATGTCTTCCAAGTGAGTCAGAGGTGTGTTTGGATGTGTCACTCGAGTGATGGTGCAATAGAAGAATGTTTTTTCCAGAGTAATCATTGTCACCTAGCATGTTGACAACCTGATACGTGTCGAGTACATGCACATGCATGCGGATGTGCTTCTTTTGGCTGACTTCTGGTGTGTCTCCCATCCACAGGTACTTGTGCATGCTGTCTGCTGGTGGCATTGTTGTGCTCCTGCTATTCCTCATGCACACAGCAACATGTGCTGAATCGGCGTTACATGCACGGACAAGTTTGAAAATCGCCTTCGGGTAAGGGATGCAGCACGGCTTTTTGGTAGTGGTATTTGTTTTGAATGTGTGTGCACTGCTCCTGTTCATGTTTGGATACTTTACATACATGTAGAATCACCATGGGGCACATGACATGGAGCAGATTTCACCTGAATTGATGGTCAGACTTGGTGACAGTCATCTGTAATGGGATTGTGGATTGTGATGGAGCCATCAATGTGTGTAACACTGCCCTCGGAACCATACGGGTTGCACCGGGTTGACATGGTGTGTGAAATCACCATTAGGGGCTCAATGGTGTATAGCAGCCTCTCCGTGAGCAGCAGGGGGTGTTTAGCTGTAACCCATCACTTGTGTGCCAGTGCCATGGATTTCCAGCATCTGTGGTGGTAAGGGGGGTGCCAGTGTTGGTCCCACGTGTTCATCCACATGACCTGTGTATGTGTTGACAGAGTTACATTAGCATTCCGACACATGAGTAATAAAGGTGTCCCTCTGCCTCCAAGGTGCCTCATCTCTGTCAATGGTGGTCTGTTGCCACTGTGCATGCGGCATGTCTGGCATTGTTCTCAGAGATGGTGCATATGAGTCTATGTGTAGAGTAGCAAGATGCAAGCTGTTTGTCAGGGATGAGATTCTGTATTGTGCATGATGTCCATGGCTGTGTAGGTATTGTGGCATGTCAGTCTCCAGGACGGCCACTGTGCTGCATGTGAATCCATTGTGTGTGTGTGTGCCATGTTGAACCAGACATTCCTTCCTTGACATACACCTTTTGCATGGTTCCTTCCTGAGATCCTTGTCTTTGTGTGCTACTTGTGGCATTGTTTCCTTGACATGGCGCATGCTGCTGCAGGCCCTGCTGCAAGGGCACCCACTGTCCACGCAAACGAGCTGGTGTTCATCATGGATTGCTTGCTGACATGTGCCATGCTGATCAGCAGCATCTGTGCCTCATGCGGCAGCACACTCTGCATTATGCACAAGATCCCCAGTTCCATCTACCTCAAGGCAAGAGGGAGAACATGTTATGTTATGTTATGTTACAGCGTTCTTTTATAGCGCACGGCTACTCGAAAAGAGTGTCCCGGCGCTTTCCACCTGCATCTCAGAATAAAAATAACACAACACAGCAAAAAAATGAGAAAAAGAACTGAAACTGAAGCAATAAGAACAGCCTAAAGATTAAAAAGCCAGGTCTTCAGGCTCTTCCTGAACTGGAACAAATTGACAGTGCTGCGCAGCGAAAGAGGAAGCGAGTTCCACAGCTGTGGGGCTTTGGAGCTGAAAGAGCGCCCTCCCGTGCGGGCCTTCCTCACCCGAGGGACCACCGCTTTGTAAAGGGATTCCGAGCGCAAGGAGCGGACTGGTCGATAGAAGGCTAGTCTCCGCCGCAGGTATCCAGCCCCTGATCCAAACAGGGCTTTGTGCATCAGAGTCAGGGATTTAAACTGGATCCGCTTCCGGACAGGCAGCCAATGTAGCGCCTGAAGCAGCCCGGAAGCTCGGGCTCGTCTACGCAGGCCAAAGATAGCCCGGGCGGCAGAGTTCTGTACCACCTGTAGGCGCTGAACTAGGTAATCAGGGAGGCCAAGGAAGAGGGCATTAGCATAATCAAGCCTCGAACCGACGAGAGCCTGCACAGTAATACGCCTGTGCTCCTCAGACAGCAGGGGCAGGAATTTACGGAGCATTTTCAAAATTCCATAACAGGTGCCAGCCAGACCCAGAATGTGTGTTCGCAGCGATAGCTGGTTGTCCAGCTTGACACCCAGGTTTTTAGCCACCAAGGAAGACTGTGCAGGAGGGCTCATGTCGGACGGCCACCAATGCTGCCACTCCGGATCGACACCGCAACCAAAAAACAGAACCTCGGACTTGCTCGAGTTGGCCCTTAGACTGTTCCGTTGGAACCAGTCAAAGACCAATGTAAGACAGTCCCGAATTCTCCCTCCATCAAACTCCTGGTCTTTCCCGCATGTGAAGAGGAGTTGCGTGTCGTCGGCGTAAGAGATGATCTGGGCCCCATATGCTTCCACCAAGGCCGCCAAAGGGGACATAAAGATGTTAAACAACGTGGGGCTCAACACAGATCCCTGTGGAACCCCAACTCCCAATGGCGGCATCTCGGCAGAGCTCTGGGAAACCCAGACCGTCTGGCGGCGGCCTTCAAGGAAGGATGTAAACCACCTGAGCGCCGTCCCCCTAAGGCCGATGTCATAAAGCCTCGCTAAGAGCGCCCTGTGGGGGACGGTGTCGAAGGCCGCCGATAGATCTAACATGACCAGCATCGCCCTCCCGCCGACATCAAGAGTCTCCCTGATGATCTCAGTGACCTCTAGCAATGCCGTTTCCGTACTAAAATTAGGACGGAAACCGGATTGAGATGGATGGAGCAGATTGTTAGCTTCCAGAAAGCGCGACAGGACACCGTGGACGTGTTTTTCCGTGATCTTCGTGAGGGCCGGAAGAAGTGAAATTGGCCTATAATTGGCCAGAACCTCGACGTCGAGACCCGGTTTCTTTAGGAGGGGGATCACCATCGCTCTCTTCCAAGAGCTGGGGACCCTCCCCTCCCTCAGCGAGGCGTTGAGGATGGGATTAACCAGCGGATTCACCACCTCCGCCATCCCAGCCAAAAATTTGGCGGGGCAGGGGTCAAGTGGCGAGCCAGATTTCAAATTGGCCAACAGCTGCCTGGACACATCGCTGGAAACAGCAGGAAAATCAGACAGCACCGCCGTCGGTGTGTGCGGAAATCCGCACCCAGCCCCGGTGACGCCGCTTCCATCCTCCGGTCCTTCCACAAAGGAGGCCTGAATCGCCTTGATCTTATTAGTGAAGAAGCCGGCCAGATCACCTGCCCACGTATCTGAAGAAACTAGAGGGGGCGATTGGGAACTAGGGGTCGTGAACTCCTTCACAATGGTGAAGATCTCCTTACAGGAGTTCGCGGAAGCCTCGATCCTCCTAGCCAAATAGTCCCTCTTAGCTCCCAGAATGTCCCGATGGTAGGCCTTCACCACCGCCTTGTAGGCGAGTTTAGCCTCCCCATCATACAAACGTCGCCAGGCCCTCTCGGCCACCTTACATTGGCTGCGAGCCACACGAAGAGCCTCCGGGTCAACTACGACATCCGTGTCTAATCCTACCCTGCACTCTACGGACATGTGCGTTACAAAGCCCATGATACTTGTCCACATCCAGGGTGCATCTGCACAGCTCTGCTTCTACATCTGGCGACCAGGCCACATCAACGTCCAACAGAGATGGGGGGAGTGGATCACTGCCAGCTGCAGGATGACCTTCTCAATCCACGCACACACTCAGGATGCAGCCCACAACCACAACACAACCTTGTGGCACTGTGATCCAACACCCAATTGTGCCATCTCCATGCATCCATCCTTGGCTGGCCCACCATTCTCCACATCCACCTGACTCAAGCATGCAGGACATGGTTCTGCCACGTGTCTACAAATACCTGGGACTCCCACCCCAGGACACTCCACATGATCCCTGACCTCTGCGCATGACTGTTGCTCTTCTGAATAGGTCTGTAGGCACAGTTGTGCGGGCCCACCCTCAGCTGGTTGGGCCCATCACAGGTGAGTATGGTGCTCCATGTCTGTCTTGGATGGTACGTTGTGACCCATGTGTGTCCTGTGCCAGATTCAGACCCCAGGGTATGGATGTTTGGAGTTAATTCAGAAATCAGGCATGGTTTGACTTTACAACACACACATGGAGTGGAATAATGCAAAATGACGGCATCATCTTGTGATTGTGCTGAATTTTATTAGTGCTGGGGTACGTGTTTGGGGGGAGTGACAAGAGGTGCTTTGCGGGAGTGTAGAATCCAAAGTTCACAGGGGGAGTTGGTGTCCTTGCCATTGACAGTCATCAGAGTCTGTGCCACAGTCTTTGTCAACATTGGTCAGACAGTGACCAGCAAGGCCATGTGGCAGAGAATGTCCTTTGCTGCTGTGCTGCTGTTGGGCCTGAGGGCCAGGTGCCAGGCCAGGTGACTTGGGAGATGGTGATGTTCCGCTGACTCTCACGGTCTTTTTCGTGGACGACCCTCCTTCCTGCGGGGACCCTCAGACGCCTGCCTTGACGATACAAGGGACGCTCCGTCAGATGACTCCTCCTCCTCCTCCCTCCCTGTGTCTGGTGCTGCTCTACGCCTGGTGGCACAGGGAGCGTTTGCCAGGCTTTGGGCGATCTGACGGAGGGATTGGCTCACGTCCCTGTACACCGCCAAGAGCTCTGCCAGTCTTGCCTCCATCCTGGCATGATGCTCAACCTGCAGGGTCTTCATCTCATTGAGGATCCCCACTACCTGGGTGATGCCTCTGGAGTCACGCCGGTATGCGTCCAGGATGGTTCTGACGTGTGCCATAGCCGGGTCCTGAGCCAACTGGTCAGGTTCGCTCCTCCGCCGTCCTCCACTCCCACCACCCCTGCCCACTTGCGCCTGGCCTGCCGTTGTGGGCACATCGGGTCTCCGGGACCCCTGAGGGATGGCATTTGCGGTGTCGCCTGCCTCCTCCTGGGTGCCCGGAGAACCTTGTCCCTCCTGGACAGACTGGCTGTGTTGTTGTGTGCGGGCAGGGCTCCTGGGTGTCTCCTGGGATGCGGCAGGAATGGGGGTGGTGGTTGGCACAGTTGTACCTGACGCAGGTGCTGCAGGTGGTTGGACACCAGAGGGGCCAGGTTGGTCTGGGTCATCCACGGAGTGGTGAGAGTCGTCGCTGCCGGTGGGGTCCTCTTCACGCAGAGCCTGGTCCTGTGAGTCTTCCCCCCCAGTGTTGGGGGGAGATCGAGACGTTGACCTGTGTGTGAGAGAGACAGTGTTAATTGTGTTACATGCGACATCCATGTTTCATTCTTTTTTGATTTGGCACAGTTCCTCTGGGTGGTTGGATTTGGCTAGCATTCCTCACACAGTGCACTTGTGCATGGGTATGTCCCTTGGCCACAGCTTTCGACACTTTACCTATGTGTGACACAATCTTAGTTGATGCATATTTTGGGAACGCAGTCAGCAGTGTAGTGAGCGGGCGTAGCAAGCCATGCAGACCCGCCTTACGTGTTGCACTGTACGTGGCCAAATGGTGTTTATTCCATGCTATTTGAGAATGCAGGTAGGTAACTTAACAATTTGTACAGGGTTCTGACGCACACAGTGGGTAGGTATACTGGGTGTAATGTTCTGTTTGTGCCTGCAGCACGGATGTACTCGTGCACAGATTGACACATGGCCTAGTGTTTATCAAAGGTTGAAGGGAGGGTTAAGGCACTGCCAAACCTTGTCTACATGCACACAGTCCACCTGCTGATGAGCGGACATGGCCACACCACCCAAGGGTGATTTGGTCTCCCTCTGTCTCCCTTTCTCCCTCCCTCTGTCAGCCTCCTCTCTCTGTCCGTCTCCCTCTGTCTCCCTTTCTCCCTCCCTCCATCAGCCTCCTCCCTCTATCAGCCTCCTCCCTATGTCCGTCTCCCTCTATCTCCCTTTCTCCCTCCCTCCATCAGCCTCCTCCCTCTGTCCGTCTCCCTTTCTCCCTCCCTCTATCAGCCTCCTCCCTCTGTCCGTCTCCCTCTATCTCCCTTTCTCCCTCCCTCTATCAGCCTCCTCCCTCTGTCCGTCTCCCTTTCTCCCTCCCTCTATCAGCCTCCTCCCTCTGTCCGTCTCCCTTTCTCCCTCTCTCTGCCCCTCTCCCTCCCTCTGTGTGTCACCCTCTGTCACCTCAGCCCAGCTTCCTGGGCACACACAGTTTGCAGGTCTTTCAAAGGCCATTGGCTTGTTCATGTGGGTTTGTTTCTTCTCTGCGGGCACCCATTGGGCGGAGTGTCTGAGTCTGCGCTGCTGCTGTGGCGGTGTGTGCTGACAGTCTTTCAGTGTGCTGCGTCTTCATTGGCTGCTGTTATGTGCAAATTGTGCCTTCATACCCATGTCGTCCTGCAACGCGGCCACCATTAGCAGGCAAAACAGTACTGTGTGGGGACACACTGTTTGTATGGCTGTGCCCTAAGCCATATGGGCTGAGGGCATTGTTGTGTGCTTCAGAGTTGCTCTATGTTAGTTTTGAGGCCCACCCTCCCAGCATCGGGGACATCCTGTCTTGTGTTGGTGTTTTGTGTGTGGCCTGTGACTTGGCATGTGTTAGACCCGGCCCTCGTAACATAGTCAGACCTGACCCCTGCACCTCACACCAGCCCCGAGCCCCTGGCCTGGCCGATCCTTCCCACCAGAACACACACACCCGACCCGGACTTCCCCCGTCCGTAGGCCTTCCTCCTTTGGCCACCCCGGGCCCGCGTGCCCCCTTCATGCACCAAGATGGCCGCCCGGCCCCAGCGCGACCCTAGCCGACAGGCGCCACTCCGGCTGGAGGACATCGCGCTCCCCTTGGGATGAGAAAGGGAGGAGCAGTTTCCATCACACCTCTGCGCTTCCCTGGGAAGGTGGGTTTCGATCGACCCGCCGGCCTCCCCGAGGGCTGGCTCCACGCCTGCTGGGTGTCTGGGGCTCCTCCCGACCCGGCCCTGAAAGGATCAAAGGACGATGGCAGGAAACCCCCAACAAGCGACCCCCAGGTGACAAGACCCCTGCCTGCCCAGACTCCGGACATCAAAGAGGAGTCGCCCTATAACAAGGGGTGCCCTGGGACTGTCTGGCAGATTCGCCTTGGAAACACCTGAGCCCTGCTGAGTGACTCGCGGCTCCCTGAAGATCGTAAGACCTCCGAACTTGTGCTTGAGCCCTGTTGAGTGACTCGCGGCTCCCTGAAGATCGTAAGACCTCCGAACTTGTGCTTGAGCCCTGTTGAGTGACTCGCGGCTCCCTGAAGATCGTAAGACCTCCGAACTTGTACTCGAGCCTGCTGAGTATCTCGCAGCGCCCCCCGACTCCCTTGGTCCCGCCGGACCCCACGACGACAAGCGTATCCCCCAGCTCGAGGATTGTGAGCTGTGCGCCGGATACGCTCCTGCATTTGATCCATTCCCCCAAAGACTGTCCCGCTACCTCCTAACCCCCCTCCAAGACTTTGTGAGCCCGTGCTCTACTTGTATATATATTGCCTTGCTGATCATAAAGATCTTACCACTCCGATCTGATAAAGATTTGCTCTTAAGAACTCTCGGTGTGGTGTCTCTTTGTCGTGTGGTGCCGAGTGTACGATCCTAGATACGAGATTCCTCCCCTGAGGAGTCTCCCGCCAGTGCCCGGCTACGATACCTCGAGGGTTGGTCTCAGGACAGTCAGGGCCCCCTCCGGGCCCCTCTGAGGTCGCCTTCTAACAGCATGGCCTTGCTTGGGGCATGGGGCATGGAGGCGCTAGTGGCATGTGTGTGTTTTTGGAGTGTGGTTGTGTCCGGTGCTGGCTTTGGGGGGGTTGCGTGCATGATTGGTATTTGGGTTGTATATGGCGTTCCCCCCATGTGAGGTGAGTTGTTTGTCTCCTGGACCGCCTACGCGTTGGTGTCAACCTCTTCCTATGGGCCTTCTCACCTGAACTCGGTTGCTTCGACGGCGAATGACGCCTCGACGTCGATTTCGGAGCATAAAGGTATTTTGGATCTGTCCCTCGACGGCGTGTGAGACCTATATTTCCTTTTCTCACCTTTCTCTTTGCGCTCCACCCTTGGTTGAGAGGAGGGCTTCTTTGCGGGATGTTCTTCTCGCCCACTCGCTGTTTTTTTTCCTCTCTTCTGCATGGAGTGCAGCTTAATCTTCTCCCTTTCCCTAAGGGTTCTTTTTGAAAACTTGCTGCAGTGGTAATACTGGTCTGGCTTGTGAGATGAAGGTAGACAAGCAATACAGACCGAGTGAGGGTCTGACTTAGCCATCTTTTTACCACAGGCCGGGCACTTATTAAATAAGGCCGGCCTTATGACAGGTAAAAATAGCCAAAAGCCAGAAAAAACTGCAGAATCAGTAAGCTAAGTACTAAAGACGTCGAGTGAAGCTAAAAAAGTTCACTTTCAACCAGAAAAATAGAGATAAAAATCACTAACTGGCGAGATCAATGCTCCAGAATCCTCACAGAAGGAGCCGGAAAAAAGAACTGACCTAACTGTCACCTGTGGTGCATGATGGGAGCCTGGGGGTTCCTGGAGGTCTTAAAGACACGGCGCCAATTTTCCAATTGTTTCTATATGCAGCCTTTCTAGGCTAAACTGCCTCTATGATCTTGCCTTTTTACCTTTGAAAATAAAGGTTGTGTGTTTCAAAGCAAACTCAAAGCAGTTTTCTTTATATGTATCATAAGTATATCATGACTTATATGTCTTTATTTTCTCAAATGTAAAAGATTTACAATGCAATTGTGGCGGTTTTGAGCCTAGTAGTGTTTTCAGGCTGCATATGTATATATATATATATATATATATATATATATATATATATATATATATATATTTTTTTTATTATGCATATTATCTATATATATGGGTATTTATGTATGTATATATATATATATGTAGATATATGTATATTATTGGCTATTGCTCCGGGGTCCCCTCACGTGGGCGGGACTATTCAGTGCTTATGACTTTGATGAGTGTACCCCTGGAAGAGAACTAGGATTACAGGTAAGTAACTTATCTAAACGTACATCTGTGGGCCGTGACTCTCTGGAGTCATGAGCCATCAAACCACACCTCAAAACAGAAGATGAGGTTGGGGGTTCATCTAAGGAACAAATTACTGGGTGAGAGTCTTTCGATCGCTTGCAGTGCCAACCATCGAAATATCTATATTTTTTTAAATGTTACTTTCTCAAAAGCTACTGAACGGATGTGAATCAAAAAGCACACTCGCCGTAACAAGATCTGGCTTCCTGCCAAATTTTGTGTTATTCCGTTCAGCAGTTGCTGCTGTAGCCTTGTCTACAGAAGTCAATGGAAAATGCATAAGGGATTTTATGTTTTGAGACCCCATTTTTTCTCTGCCCCTGCTTGATGGACCACTCCAAAACTGTCCATGCATAAACTAGCCAGATACTAGCAACATTTTGGAAAATTTTATGGAGATTCATCAAACGGGTCTAAAGTATTAGCAATACAAAAATGCTTTTGCTATGGAACAGCTGACCTACATATAACTGCCTAGTGGCGACCGCCACTGCGTGATACCAACGTCTTGGGCAATCCATTCTAAGCAATCCACATAGCCTTTCTATATAATTTAACTTGGCATGCAAGGTAGTGATTATTTGAGCATGTATGGTAAATGAGATCCAAGTTGTATACTGTCATAAACATTATGTGGTGTTCTGCAACAGCAAATTGGTGATAGGGGCTTGCCCCAGTTTTCATCCTAAGGTAGTGTCAGATATCCCCATTAACCATACCGTTACCTTACCAACCTTGTTTCAGAATCAATTTTCCCTGTGGTAAGGTCACCGCTCACTTGGACATTAGAAGAGTGTTAACGTTTTATTTAAGTAGAACTAAACATCTAAATAAAACAGATTATCTTTTTGTCAATTATGAACCTTTTGGGATGGGTTTAGCCACTATAAAACAATCTTGAGGAGGATAGGTTCCTGCATTCTTCTAACAACTCTTGTATGATAATCTGAGGGTTACTCTACTAGGTGTGAGGCTGGTATTAGTGCTCTATCGATGAATATCCCTACAGCGAAGCAAAGTAGCCTAAATGTCTATGAAATTCAAATGGAGCTAACTGCCATTGACAGACATGATGGGATATTGGAGACTGCCTTATAGAGCACTGTCAGTTTTCCAGCCTTTAGAGGCTGCAGTTGGTCTGTCAACTTTGCCTCTGTTTTCCTTCCTTTAAAAGGGGTTTGTGAATTTTTACTAGCCACTATTCTACAGATAGATAAGGTTGTCCTTCTATTTGTTTCTGTTTAAAACACAAAATGTAGACCCATATATCCTGTAAATAGACATACAAAATTATTTTGTATTCTTAGAATTTACGTTTTCTACAGAGCTTTCCTACTTACAGATGTATTTTTAAAAGTGCTGTGGGATCCCCCTTTGTTGCGGGGATTCTGCACATATACAGAACTATGCACGGGAAAACACTACCTCAGTGAATAGGGGTGTACCAACCTACACATTAGTACCCAAAATCCCAAACCGACTAGCTATAGTGTCTCATTCGTTCTCCGTCTGCAGCGAAGCTACCAATGATTAGACAACCCAGAACTCTATCTTGGGAATTGCGGGAGCCAGACACTCTTTCGCTCGCTCACTCACTCGTACTTGTCCACAATGCGAGTAATCTGAGACGCGGTATAGTATATAAATATAGTATAAAAATATAGTATATAAAATGTTTATTTCAACTAACGCGCTCTATGGTCCAGTACATGAGCCAATACTAGCAGCAAAATGCATAAACACCATATATTCAGCATTGTTACAATACCATAGAATACAAACGGGGATATCATTTTCTAAAAATCAGCGGAAAAGGACTGAGCGACCTAACCACCCTCCCCGTGGTAAGAGGTAGTTAATTATAAAAAAGAAGACCTCTGGGCTTTGTCAGCAGACGCCCATACCTCAAAGCCTAGATGCAGTGTTCACATCTCAGGACAAGCACAGCTCTTCTCTTCGGAAAGGTGTCTCTCCAAGTAAGTCAAAACATGTTTCGTTTGCAGTATTAAAGCACACAATTTCCAGTAGTGCAGCTGTGTGTAGCATGTTAGGTCTAGGTGGAAAGGACTGACCAGAACGGAATAACAAGGGGCATTGTTGTTTAACCTTGAACAGCGTGTGCAGACTAAACCTCAGAGCACAGCAGAGAACGTGCAAGGTAGATAGTTCTCATGTGAAAAGGGGCAAAAACAGGGTCTTGCGAAATATATGCCTGCAGTGTCGGGCGCAAAAGTAGCCTCATGGCAGCGAAGCTCATGACAACTTAGCAAATGTCGACAATGGACCTATAAGCCATACTACACCCTCCCCCTGGTAAGTCCATCATATGTGGGCATAGGAAGAACACAGAGTTCGAAAAGCATGAACATATATTAATAGGCTTGTCCATAAATTTGGAAAAAGCAAAGACTAAAGTCTATATAAAAAACCAAGTTCAGGAGAAAGCAGCGAGAAGGAAAAAAAACTTAATGGGAAAAAGGCATCCGAAACCCAAATGATGCCGGCTGGCCTTGTCCATGATTAATCCATCAAGGTGTAGGTGAAAAATAATGCAATGCCCTCCAAAAGTTCATCATTTTGATCTGTGGGAAAAAGAGATGCCATCCAATTTAGCAAGCTGAAGGAACAAGAATGTTCTTCATAGTCGGGTGCTTCCATTAGCATTGCAGGATAACTTGCGTGATATTCAATGTAGTTTTGAATTAAGAGATTCTGTGTAGCTTCACAGATATCCCATTGTGCCAAGATTCAAAGTGCAGCAGCACGTGCCATTAAGCCAATCCCAGAACAGTCCTGCTCATGAGCAACTAAGGGGCTCATCAGCTGGTCGAAATCCGGGTCTGGACATGACGTATTGGAAAGGCATAAATCCAATGCCTACGTACATTGACAGCGGAGGCATGAAAATACGGGTTGGACGCAAGTGAAATATGCAAAACGGAAGGATAATCCATAGGACGCACTGAGTCTCGCAAGTGGCAGTGTACCGAAGCATGCATGCACCCGATCACGAAGCGCTTGCAGCCAGCCTGGTCTGTGCAGCACCACAAGAGGAGCAGCCATTGCATAGCAGGCACAGCAGGAGCAGCATTCCAGCGGCCAATGCCAATATCAAGGGAAAACCGATAAAGACGCTGGAAAAGATAGAATGAATAAATGCAGGAATTTTGGGCAGAGGACAATAACACAGGAACCCCGGCACTCAAACGTAATATTCTTTTGGCTTATGTTACACCCTAATAAGCAAAAAGCTGTATTCCAATATATCACTGATTGTAAGCAGAGATAGATTCGTGCAAAAAAAGGGTATGTTTAATTCTGTCAAAACATTAAATTTAGACAAAGTATTCTAACAGCATGGTTTTAAAACAAGAAGCCATACAAACACCCTTATTTTATCATATGCTTGACAATTGAATTATGAGGGGTGTCTGGGGCTCTGTAGTCTTGATCCAAAACAGCCGACACGTGTTTCGTCACATCCGTGACTTTCTCAAGGCTTATAATGAAAGGTGGTGTTGTCAATGATTTAATGATACCCGTAAGTAGGTATTTGATGCTGAGGATGACCATTAATATTTCTAATGTTTCCAGTTGGGAAGAATCTGGTAATTCTCCTAACTTAGTCGTCCAAGTTTCATAAAAGACTTCATCCCTATTTTGGATTCTTCGTTTGAATGGATCTATTTCCCAAGGCCTAACTAAACTATCCAGCGGCCCACAGGGTGGTGGAAAAAGCACATTATTGCAACAAATTGCGCGCTGAGAAACCATTACAATGTATGGTATGCCAGCCAGCAAGTCGCAGCATTCCTGGTTATTTAAGATAAGGTAACTACCGTTAGTAAGCAGAGTGAACGTGGAAATGATTGCCGGTACTGGTTTACCTTTCCAAAAACACACAAGATTCGGAGCTGACAGATTACATGTACCATGCAATTGTATGTTTTTGCATACTAGGGAAAGCCCTACTGTGGAATCACAATCCTCCCCGGTAAGATAAACCTCAGTATCTTCCCTTAAACATCGATAAGTGAAAAGCAAGGACCACAATTCATGTTAAAAGGCATTCCAAGGGGTTCAAAATGGCCTACAGGATAATGTTTCATACAGGAGCTAAAGAGGAAGGTAAAGATATCACCCCATGGATTAACCAAACAGCAGAGTCAAATTCTGCTACAGAAAAAGGTAAAGGGTCTATTTTTTCAATGTGCAGAAGAGAGTAGGTAGCAACTTTCATGGACATGAATTGCTGTTTGTTTGTTAAATTAAATGCAGAAAACAAAGCAGTTGCATTAAAAATAATCCCCCGGTAGTTACCCATTTTCAGAGTTTGCAAAATCCATGCAAATTGCATTACAGAACGTAATTGATTCTGACCATTGATATAAGAGAGACACATCTTCTTGTACAATGTCAATAACAGAGGAAACAACATTATCTAGTGTATATATGCATGAAGACAGTGTATTACTACTGTTTTCGACAACTGCCAACATATTTTCCAAAGTTTGCCCGGTCTATTTCCCGAAAACGAGATGCTGCTTCAGTTTGAGAAAGTTTCCAAATTATAATGGTAGGGAGCGTATATCCATAGTTTTGTTCTAGGACCTCTAGGCCCCAAGACAAAATCGGCCAAATTAATATTGTTGGACAACAACGACAAGTGTTGTGTAACAAACAAGAGTGTAGAGTGCTGCAACCACTGTTGACATAGCTTACCCTATGAATAGGTTGTGACAGTATGCAAATCAGAAAATCTAGGGTCGGGTCTGTCTTGCGTAAAACCTAAACTAGAGGTATGAAAATGGAGTTGGCAGGCATTTGAACTAGTTTGCCAAACTAAACAACCTATGGATCCATTACAGATTCATTAAATCATTAGTTTGAAGTAACATTTGTATTGCTTCAATGGTAGAATTAGTGAACAAGCGCCAGTCATTATATTTAGCTAAGGGTGGGATGGCAGGGGCATTCATTTTCTTAGCAGTAGCAAACCAAAGCACGTGGTTTGGTATACTGTATCATTTAAAAACAAAATTTGTGTTGGGATGAGGCAGGTACGATGTAAGGCTTCAGTGCCTCGCACTTTCCAGTCCTTAGAATACAAACTGATTTAATTTCAATGATGTCCTTCCAATGGTCATGACCCTTTACAGACAGATTATGTTGAAAAGTATTGGAATATATCAATTTACTATGTGTTAACATGACTTTCTGAGCGGAAGGGCTACTTAACTTGAAATAATATGACTCAGGTTTTGATTTATCGAAATCTGTAAAGTAAGTAAACTTTTTCTTTAGTGTTTTTGAGCTGCCTTTCAACGGTGTTGGGCAATGTTCTCACTGAGTGTAATTTACGACAGGACTTAATGTATTGGTCCTGTGTATGAAATTATGCCCATAATGTTGATAACTGAATAGGTTGGCATAATTTGCTGAATTCATATACAAGTCTTCAGCATCAAAGGCAGCATAATATTTTAAATCTGAAAACAAGGCCTGTATTGCATGCACATCTCAATCATCAGAACGTATGTCTTGTGTCAGCACATCACCCAGTGAAACACGAAAGATATATGGTACATTAATGAGCTCTGTCGGACCATGAACTTGAAAATCCACCTGATCCCAAACGATACCATCCGAAATCAGGAACGCAGAAATGTTAACAAGAATCTGGTCACGCTTCATGATGTGGGACGATGAATGGGGTGCCAAAATACCATCAACAGAGTTCACAGCAGAGCGTTCAGGCAAGTAGTGACCATTGATGCGTAGGAAAAAAAACAATTGACATGAAAAGAAAAATCATATTTAGTATCAACCAGATGTATGTCCAGGAAGGAACCAAATAAGTTTGCTTAAACTAGGATAAAAAATGAACAATTTTGTCGGGTCCCTTGAGGTAGATGATGAGTCAAAAGAAAAACTGTCATGATGCAAAGGACTATCCGGCAAATCATGCAAAGACCCACTTGTGGGATATGTGTATACAGCCTCCGCGTTGCAGGAGGAAGCTGTGGGAACAGAAGAATGGCCAACAGCAGGGTCCATCTCGATGACAGTGTCATGTGGCATATTGGATGATGGAACACTTTCACGAGTCCTCGAAATTGTGGGATACGAAACAGCAGGTGTCACACTATTCAGGATCGGCCAGATGTTGTAGCTTGACATTGTCCACTGAGATGTATCTGTTGTCTTTACGATCTGGAAGAGAAGGTAAAATGACTGTTTGAGTACCCTTTAGGCCAAGCACTGGAACCGGTGCACGATAAGAGGGACCAAATTCCTTTTTGTTCTCTACCTTTTCTTGGCCCAGTTCGCCAACTTTAGGAAGCCAGCTGACCACCGGATTCAGGAGCGCTGCTTCAGCTGCTGAGGACAAATGTTCAGTAGCAAGGCTGGCCCGGGTATCTTGTAGGCTCTGTAGCATAGTAGAATGATTATCTACATCAAATGTCGTGGCAGCCGCCACAACGTCTAGACCATCAAGGTCTGGCACAAACATTTTGATGCCAAAGAGCATCTCGTATGGGGTCTGCCCTCCCAGAGGTCTTCTAGGGAGATTATTAAGTGCACGTTGGATGCCATAAAAATGGTCTAACCAGTTCCTGCCACTACCTAAGACTCTAGTTGTCAATGATTGCTTTAAGTCACTGTTCATTCGTTCCACAATTGAATTGCCCTCAGGCCTGTATGGAGACAAACACTGCACCAGCACCCCCAAAAACGTCATTGCAGCCTTGTACGCCTTAGAGGCGAATGCTAGACCTTGGTCTGAATGAAAGGTGCCACAGGCAAAAATCCCTACAAAGACGCACAAATCCCTGATGACAGTTTGAGCATCAGCACTGCGTTGTGGCCATACCCAAAGGAATATAGTGCACGAATCCACTGCAACTAAAATATATTTATATGTAGTATCTGAAGAAAAGGGACCGCAGTGATCAAGATACACACAAGCAAAAGGGTGATTAGCAATGCAAAGCGGTGTTTGTGGTAGACGTGTTACCGCAGACGGCTTGATTTGTTGACAGATGTCACAAGAAAGTACATAATTACGTGTCTGTTTATATTAACCACGCCACCAATACCGTTGCTGCAAGATAGAAACAGTCGCAGACACGCCAGCATGGACCGAAGCTATGCCTTCGCGTGCAGTTTTGATTAAAGTCTGCCTGCGGTCCACATTGGGAATTAGCCGATCTCCAACGTCTGGTATTCTAGCAAAAGGAACTCGTTCTGGAGTTAACTGATGAGAGTATTTAGAAGCGCAACCTTGCAGGTAATTGAGGCCTTCCTTAGTAGCAGCTATTGCTGCCAAAACATCATTATCAATCTTAGTTTTGGATCTAGTAACGGCTCGGAACACGTGGCTACTGCAGATTTGGCTGCTTTATCAGCCAAACAATTCCCAAGAGTGTGCGCTCCCACACGCTGGTGGCCAAGAGTATGTATAACATGTGTGAGCGGCAGACATTGTTTAAGATCTGCCACTCAAGCCCAAAGCGTTTTATGCTTAATTGTGCTGCCTCTAGAATCTCGATAATCATTTTGAGACCAAAAGAATAAGTTGTCATTGAAGGACTGAGCACAGTAGTAAGAGTCGCAGACAATTAAGAGTCAAAACTTTTGGATCAGCAAACTCGAGAGCAAGAACCAGAGCACGCAGCTCGGCCAATTGAGCGGTACAGTCTCCCAGTGCCTGAGTGTGCACTATGTCAGACTCAAATTCACCATTCACCATTCTACCCGCCACAATAGCACAAGCCGCTGAATAAGCATGTTTAGAACCGTGGCCGGTTGCGCCGAACCATCGATGTAGATGATACATGCTTATTCTTCCAAAGGAAGCAGAGACAGGGGAGGCGGATGAAAGTGTTTATACTGCAAGAACTCCTGTGTCTGAAGAGAGGGTTCAAAGATAAAGGTGACATCCGGGGACGTCAAAGAAGTAGCCCATTGTATCCAACGGGGATGCAAAGCTTTTGAGTTTGGCACACTAGCCTTTGTCACTGCTTCTAAAGCAGGGTAAGGTGTAACCACCAAAATGCGTTTTCCCTGTGCCAGTGCGCGTTCCTTCAGGACCGCCATTTGCACAGCTGTCAAAACCTTTCCAACAGTCGAAAACCTCATCTAGGCCAAAGTGTACAAATGTGATTTGTATGCGATAGGTACTGTGTCTCCTTCATTGTACGTCAAGTAAGTGAAACCCACTGCGCCTAGCACGATTCGTATCACCAGGTTTGTGTGGTTATCACGCGGCAACAAGCACTTAGATTCAAGCAAATAAGATTGCAAAGAAATTAAATATCAGAATGTTCCGGTAACCAGCTGGTTTTTGAAAATGTAGGTTGTATCAAGGCATAAAGCGGCTTGATACGCTGGGCATATTCGGGAATATAAGAACGCCCAAAATTCAAAAATCCCAGCAAAGACTGAAATTTTTTCAGGGTAGTAGGAGACTGCTCATTTCTCCAGAAAGTGGGGAGCCAAGCCCCGAACTTCATTATTGAGCTCATAGTCTAAAAAGTGCACCGCATAACACCCAATGTGGGATTTGGCAAAATTGAATTTGTAGCCGTAGTCTGCAAATTCCAGAATTATGTGGTCAACACGGCACAGATGCGGTCATAATTCGTCGTCTGTGAGATAAATATCATCTACATACAAGTAAGCATCTGGGTCTATGCTGTCCAACAGAGAGACAACACGAGTGGCGAAAACCCCGTGGCTATTTTTATACCCCAGAGGCAAACGCCAGTATTTTCTTTATTTTCCACCGGCTGTGAATGCAGTCCATTGACTGCATTCAGGGGACAGGTTATGGCTATAAAAACCATTGGAAATATCAAGTGTTGTTTTATATTTTTTTACGAACTATACTGTCAACTAGGGCAGAGCTATGGGTATTCTGTACCGCAAAGGTCCGACAATGAGAGTCCAAATGCCGGTAATCAAAAACTATGCAGTAAGACCCATCGGGTTTAGATACAGTAAACAGCAGATTATTCATTGGTGACACATGTTTCAATCACTCCTTGATACTCTAACTGAGTGAGAATATCAGCAACTGGACCTTTAGCTTCCCGCCGTATGGGATATTGGGGTTGAGGCATAGACCGCAATGGAATTTCAAGTGGCAGCGAATCTTTATCCCAGCCAACTTGATTACGGGACAGGGCCGGCGCCAGGGCCAAAGCCCACTCAGCTGCAAAAGCCTCTGCATGCTCCTTCGGGAAGCGACGTGAAAACTAGGAAGTATCACGTCCTCCCCGTGTGCTGCAGCTAGAACAAAAGGTGGGGGACAATCCTCCTCCGCTAATAAATGTCATAGGAAGCGGTCAGATTCTCCCAAAAAATCCCTGTGACTACACACTCAATGTCACCTTCTATACGAAAGACCATATTATACAGCCAACCCGGGTGGCCGGGGGGCAACCCGGGTGTCAGCCGTCTCCACAGTAATGAAAGTTGCAGTTGCTGTCACCTCCAGACAAGGACGCGGTGCCTCCCGCACTATAGTAACCTCCGCTGCTCTGTCTAGCAGGGTCACCGCCCAAGTCCAGTCCAGCAGCCGGGTTCTCACTATCAAAGCGGCAACTTTTTTCTTTTGAAAAGGGGCACGGAAGTGTGGTTGTTCCTCCTGTTTTCCCTTGCTGACGAGGCTGATCACGTCCCCGTGGAACAGGTTGACTCATGCCACGATCCTGGCATTCTCCACCACCAACTTGTGAGCCAGATGATTCCTTTGAAGAACGAGGAGAACGCTGATCAGGGACCTGAAATCGATGAGGGGTCTTATTTTTCGTGCAGTTGCGCAAATTATAAGCAGTACGCGACCCTTGCTTCTGTTGTAGCTGTTGCCCCCTTTTTTTGTTGTACCAGTTCTTTTTTAGAAAAAACTGGGCGGCCATCTGTGTCAGATGGAACTCTCGGTTGTGTTTGAGACTGAGTTTGAGGTTGAGTAAAAGGCTTAACACCCAAACTATTGCGGCCAATGGTTTTATAAGCCTTTGCAATAATTTTTGGTAATTTGCGTGGTTTGTCTGCATAAGGGACCGCTGCCAAGCCATTAGCGACTTGAAAGCTTACTATGTCGCCCTTGACATGAGCAAGGATCATATCAATCACCACATCCTACACTCCCACCAGACACATCCCCAGTTCCACATCTGCTTTAGCACCATGCTCATCTTGCACACGCTTTATCACAGAGGGGAGGAGAATCAAAGAGGGAGTGCCGAAACACTTCGAATACACAGCTGCAAACACCTTACCCCAGGTGTTACAATCAGCTAACTCGGGAATTAAGTCTTTAGGCAAACTAATAGTCAAAATTCAGTGTTTTTCTACAGGAGAGGTATTAGGAAAAACAGCCTCAAGCTGTCCAAATTTCTCTGCAAGCCAATAAGGCAATTCATCCTTATTTGTTGGGCGCTTGCCCATCACCGAATTAACCATAACGCCACCAGGCCCCGCAGGCTGTGCAATAACTCCAGGTGGAGCCACCTGGAAAGTACGCAACACAAACTGAAAAATAGCTCTGTGTACTTGAATCAGTGAAGTATGCAACACGCATAGCTCAGGCAGCGTTGCTGTTGTTAACCCACGCGGGTGAGGTGCATACCCAGCTAACAATGGCCATGTGGCATCTTCTATTGATAAAGGACCTAAACGGACCGGCGTTAATGTGTGAGGAAGGACGCCATTAAACCAAATTCGGTGTTGCTAAGCTGTTAACAGAACCTCAAGGGTCCAATAGGATTGATACGCAATCGGAACAGTCGCTGCGGTGTATTCGTGAAACAGATTGTCATCTCCGTCCACTGCCGGGAAAGTGACCCAAGAGTAAAAAACCTCGAACGGGTACGCAGGATCTGCTTCCACTGCAAAAGTCCGATCCACACCAGCATCGGGAACACCATATGTTGTCAAGTAATCCCTGAGCGGAGCGCAATTGTGAATAGCAATATTATACCCCATCACAAAAGAAAATAGGACAACTTAAAAGTCAGCAGAACAACAAGGGCAAAGAAGAGAGAGAGAAACCTTTTATTTTAAAACTTCAAGCTTGAAAGAACCTATACAAATGTCAATATAAGAGGTTACACAGTCACAGCCGCCTCTGGAGCCAGAAATGAGGGTATTGTGGACAAGCACAAGCACTACTCAAGCGTCTCGCAGATAAGAACCATACCAAACGTTGGCGCCGCCATGTTACGGGGATTGTGCACATATACAGAACTATGCACAGGAAAACAGGACCTCAGTGAATAGGGGTGTACCAACCTACCACATTAGTACCCAAAATCCCAAACCGACTAGTTATAGTGTCTCATTCGTTCTCCGTCTACAGCGAAGCTACCAATGATTAGACAACCCAGAACACGAAACTCTATCTTGGGAATCGCGTGAGCCAGATACTCTCACTTGTCCACAATGTGAGTAATATGAGATGCTGTATAGTTTAAAATGTTTATTTCAACTAACGCGCTCTATGGTGCAGTACACGAGCCAATACTAGCAGCAAAATGCATAAACACAATATAGTCAGCATTGTTACAACACCATAAGTTCAAGTTCAGGAATTTGTATAGCACACTACTCACCCAGAGGGTCTCAAGGCGCTTGAGGGAGGGTGGGTGCCTTACTTATCGAATAGCCAGGTTTTTAGTTGCTTTCTGAAGGAGAGGTGGTTCTGTGTAAGTCGGAGGTGAGTGGGGAGCGAATTCCAGGTTTTGGCCGCTAAGTAGGAGAAGGATCTTCCTCCCATGGTGGATCTGTGGATGCGCGGAATTAAGGCGAGGGCTTGATTGGATGATCGTAGTTGGCGGGTGGGTGTGTAGAAGGACAGTCGTGTGTTGAGGCATTCGGGTCCTAGGTCGTAGAGGGCCTTGTGTGCGTGGGTGAGGAGACGGAACGTTATTCTCTTGTTGACGGGGAGCCAGTGGAGATCCTTCAGGTGACCGGAAATGTGAGCATGACGGGGAATGTCCAGTATGAGTCTGGCTGAGGCGTTTTGGATGCGTTGGAGTTTTTTCTGTAGTTTGGCTGTGGTCCCGGCGTAAAGGGTATTTCCATAATCCAGTCGGCTGGTGACCAGTGCATGGGTAACTGTCTTTCTTGTTTCGGTGGGGATCCAGTGAAAGATTTTTTTGAGCATGCGTAGGATGTTGAATCATGAAGATGAGACGGCGTTGACTTGTCTGGTCATCGAGAGGGAGGAGTCTAGGATGAAGCCCAGGTTACGTGCGTGATCTGTAGGTATGGGTGCTGTACCCAGGGCCGGTGGCCACCATGAGTCGTCCCAGGCAGAGGGGGATGATCCTAAGATGAGGACTTCCGTTTTGTCCGAGTTAAGTTTTAAACGGCTGTTCTTCATCCATTCGGCTACTTCTTTCATTCCTTCGTGTAGATTGGTTTTGGCGGTGTTTGGGTCTTTGGTGAGGGAGAGGATCAGCGGGGTGTCGTCTGCGTAGGAGATGATGTTGAGGTTGTGTTGGCGCGCGATGGATGCGAGGGGACTCATGTATACGTTGAAGAGGGTGGGGCTGAGTGAAGATCCTTGTGGTACACCACAGATGACTTTGGTGGCCTCTGATTTGAATGGGGGGAGGCGGACTCTCTGGGTTCTTCCGGCGAGGAACGAGATGATCCAATCCAAAGCTTTTCCTTGTATTCCGACATTGTTGAGGCATTGTATGAGTGTGCTATGACATACTGTGTCGAAGGCGGCGGAGAGGTCGAGTAGGATGAGGGCAACTGTTTCTCCGTTGTCCAGTAGCGTTCGGATGTCGTCTGTAGCTGCGATGAGGGCGGTTTCGGTGCTGTGTTTGGCTCGGAAGCCGGACTGTGAAGGGTCGAGGGAATTGTTGGATTGAAGGAAGGCGGCGAGATGACTATTGACGGCTTTCTCAATGACTTTGGCAGGGAATGGGAGGAGTGAGATGGGGCGGTAGTTCTTAAGATCAGAGGGGTCTGCTGTGGGTTTCTTCAGAAGGGCGCTGAGTTCGGCATGTTTCCAGCTTTCCGGGAAGGTAGCGGAGTTGAAGGAACAGTTGATGACATCGCGGAGATGGGGTGCGATGATGGAGTCTGCTTTGTTGAAGATGTGGTGGGGACATGGGTCCGTTGGCGATCCTGAGTGAATGGAGTTCCTCAGGCGGATGGTGTTTTCAGTGGTGATTGGGTTCCAGGCGAGAAGGTTGTGAGAGTGCTGTTTTGGTTCGGAGGTGGGTGGAGTGGGCTGTTCATTGGACTGGTTTTCAAAGCTGTTATGTATGTCGGCGATTTTGTTGTGGAAGAAAGAGGATAAAGAGTCGCAGAGGTCTTGGGAGGGAGTGATGTCGTTGGTGCCGGCGGTGGGGTTGGTAAATTCTTTGACGATGTTGAATAGTTCCTTGCTGTTGTGGGCGTTGTTGTCGAGTCGATCCTTGAATGCTGATTTCTTGGTGGATCGGATCGATTGGTGGTGTTTGCGGGTGGCGTCCTTGAAGGTGGTCAGGTTGTCAGAGGTGGGGTTTTTTCTCCAGGTTTTCTCGAGGGTACGACATAACTTCTTGGATTTCTTAAGGTCCTCGTTGAACCAGGGGGCCTTTTTGCTACCTTGTTTGATCTGATGGTTTTTCAAGGGTGCTAATACGTCAGCGCTGTGGGTGATCCATTGTGTGAGTCTGGTGGCAGCTTGGTTTGGGTCCGATGATATGGCAGGAGGGTTTTGGTTTAGCGATGTGAAGAGTTGGTCGGTGGTGATTTTGTTCCAGTTTCTTCGAGGAATAGGTTGTGGGGGGTTGTGGTTCGTGGTCTTTTTGTAGCTGAAGTGAACGCAGTTGTGGTCCGTCCAATGGGCGGCTGTGGTGTGATCGAAGGAGATGTGTTTGCTGGAGGTGAAGATAGGGTCAAGCGTGTGTCCGGCAAGGTGGGTGGGGGTGTCAACAAGTTGTTTGAGTCCGAGATTGGCCAGGTTGTCCAGAAGGGTGGTGGTGTTGCTGTCGTTTTTCTTTTCCAGGTGGAAGTTGAGGTCTCCCAGTAGAATGTAGTTCTCGGAGGTGAGGGCATGTGGGCTGATGAAGTTGGTGATGTCTTCGTTGAATTGTGTGCGGGTTCCTGGTGGTCTGTAGATGAGGGTGCCTCTAAGTGTGGTCCTGGGGTCGGTGTGGATCTGGAAATGAAGGTGTTCGGCGGTCGCGAGGTTATCGTCGGAGCTGGTCGTGATTTGGATGGTGTTCTTATGGACGATGGCGATGCCTCCTCCTGTTTGGTTAGTGCGGTCTTTTCTGATGATCTTGTAAGCGTCCGGGATGGCTATGGCGATGTCGGGCGCTGATGAAGCGTTCATCCAGGTTTCTGTAAGGAAGGCGACGTCCGGCGATGCAGTGTCGAGTAGGTCCCAGAGTTCAGTGGCGTGTCTGTGGACCGAGCGGGTGTTCAGCAGAATGCACTTCAGGTGGTTGGAGTTGGAGCTGTGTTTGGAGGTAGTGGATTTGGTGTGGGACCTGGTGCAGGCGAACTTGCAGGAGTGGCAGGCGAATGGACCATGGGTGTGTCCTGGGGCAGCTTCGCAGCATTGTGGTGTGCTTCCGGGGTTAAGGGCAAAGAGGGTAGCGGCGTCATATGTTATGCGGGAGGAGTGGGTTTTGCGAGGACCAGGGGGTCTGGCACTGGGCGCGGTCCAGGCGCGGACGGGCGTAGACAGGCTTACCTTTGGCGCACCTTCGGCACGCATGGGGCGCGATCGCTGCGCGTGAACGCTGCGCGCAAAGGCATCTGTCATAAGTGGATGGTGGTGGGGGGTGGGGCGTGGGAGGAGCAGCTGGGAGGCGGTAGCGGGGTGGAGAGACGGGCTGTGAGGCAACAACAACAAAATAGCAGCAACAAAAAGAAAGCGAAACAGGGCGAGACTGGGGCACAAACTAAGCTGACTGTATGGGCAGATGCACAATCGGGCAAAGATTACTTCAAAAATTAAATTAATGCGAGCAGAGCAATGCGAGCGCTACAGTTACAAAGCAGGCAATGGCGCACAATCACACTGAGATAGCGCTACAGTTACAAACAATGGCAGCAGAGCGAGCGGTGCTTTAAATTATCCTGAAAGCGCTACGATACCACGGAGCCTCGTCAGCAGAATGGGGCGCTATGTGTATTCTGTCTGAACCCATAAACAACCCTCCAATCCTGATCCTTACATGAGAATTTCTTCAAAAAATTATTTAAAATTGCATGCTGAAAATCATTGCAACTTTTGATGTGATGTCGTATGGTTCACACTTTCTCAGCAAGACTTCATTATGGGCAAAATAAACATCAAAACTTAACAATACTAAATCCACACAGTTGTATGACTTTACAACGCTTGCCATTACCCTGCATGCCGTTGCAACGCAACTCTTTACCCCGACTTGCTGTCGGGGGTTCGCTGAAAGTTGGAATAGTATAATTTACTAGTCCAACTCCAGTGTGTGCAACAGTAGGGAAGGTGTTGGAGTTAAATCCTACACCTTCTACCCCCTGCTACAAGCCTTTCGCGTTGCAACGGCATGTGGGGTATTGGCATGCGTTGTAACGTATGCGTTGTAACGCCATCAGTATATATTGGCCTTAGTCCTGGCTAGCACACAGTGCCCCACCTGTACCCTTGGCATGGTAAGGTAACAGGTGGCATGTGCAACCTCAGAACATGACAACCCTGACTCCCGAAGCAAATTGTGGAAACAGATCTAAGGGGCACATGAATTATTATTTTTTGCGGTCGCAAAGGTGCAGATTCACAGAATGTGCCCCTTTGCAACCGCAATTTTTGCATTTGGGATTCATCATCCGAAATGCAAAAATCGCTATTTAAGTAATTGCAAAATTTGCGATTACTTAAATTGCGATTGCATTTAGGGACTCGTAAATTGCAATTCCCTAAATGCAATGCAACAAAAAAATTGCGATTTTGCATTTAAGAAACTCAAATTACCAACAACTTAAAGTTGATGATAATTTGTGAAACTTTGAAAACTGCACAAAAGTGCATTCTTCAAAGTTCTATATCGCATACAGACATGCCGCTGGGGCATGTGTGTGTGCAACATTTTTTTTCATTGCGCTTTCAGGGGTGCATCAGGGTATACTTCTGGCATCCTTGCACCCTTGAAATTTGCATGCGCAATTTGCGAGTACCTATTTGGTACTCGCAAATTGCGCATGCAATTTCTATTGATTCCTAGGCCCAAAGGAATGAATGGGAAGCCATTCCTTATTTGCGATTCGCAAATTGCGATTCACAAAAAAGGAATGTGTAGGAATCACAATTTTCTTTTCCGGTTCCTACATGCATTAGGAATTGCGAATTCTTAAAAATCGCAATTTAGGAATCGCAATTCCTACGTTTGATGCATGTGGCCCTAAACCTTTTGTTTTAGTAACTCATGCATGCCCAAGGAGAGACACATGGAATACTCAAATTGGTATTTGGACCCTAGCTCAACCAGCACCTGGAAAAACCTAGCAAACCTGCACATTATTAGAAACTAGACATTCAGAGGAATCCAGGATGGGGTACTTGTGTGGCTCTCACTAGGTTCTGTTACCCAGAATCCCTTGCAAACCTCAAACTTTGTCCAAAAAAACAATTTTTCTCACATATCTGTGATGGAAAGTTCTGGAATCGGTGAGGAGCCACAAACTTCCACCCACTCTCCAAAGGCTCCCGATAAAAATGGTACCTCAGTTGTGTGGGTAGGCCTAGTTCCCACAACAGGAAACGGACCAAAACGCAACATGGACACATCACATTTTCCAAGTTAAAACTGACTTTCTTTTTTACAATGTGCCTAGCTGTGGATTTTGAACCCTAGCTCAGCCGGCACCTAGGGAAACCCAGCAAACTTATAATTGTTTGAAAACTAGACACCCAGAAAAATCCAGGATGGGGTGAATTGGGTGGCTCTCACCAGGTTCTGTTACCCAAAATCCCTTGCAAACCTTAAACTTTGTAAAAAAAAAAAAAATCCTATTTCTGTGATAGAAATTCTATAATCTGCGGAGAGCCACACACTTCTATCCACCCAGCATTCCCCAAGTCTTTCGATAAAAATGGTACCTCACTTGTGTGGGTAGGCCTAGTGCCCCCGACAGGAAATGGACCAAAACGCAACGGGGGCACATCGTATTTTTCCAGTGAAAACTGACCCTTTTTTTGCAATGTGTCTAGCTGTGATTTGTGGATCCTAGCTCAGCTGGCACCTAAGGAAACCTAGCAAACCTGCACATTTCAGAAAACTAGACATCCAGGGAAATTAAGGATGGGGTGACTTGTGTGGCTCTCACCAGGTTCTGTTACCCAAAATCCCTTGCAAACCTCAAATTTTGTAAAAAAAAAAAAAAAAAACATATTTTCCTCACATTTCTGTGATGGAAAGTTCTGGAATCTGTGGGGAACCACAAACTTCCACCCACCCAGCATTTCCTCAAGTCTCCTGATATAAATGGTACCTCACTTGTGTGTGTAAGCCTAGTGCCTGCAACAGGAAATGGCCAAAAACGCAACGTGGACACATCACATTTTTCCAGTGAAAACTGACCCTTTTTTAGCAATGTGTCTAGCTGTGGATAGTGGACCCTAGCTCAGCCGGCACTTGGGGAAACCTAGCCAACTTGTACATTTGTGAAAACTAGACATCCAGGGGAATCAAGGATGGGGTGACTAGTGTGGCTCTCTCCAGGTTCTGTTACCCAGAATCCCTTGGAAACTTCAAACTTTGTAAAAAAAAAAAAAAAAACACCCATTTTCCCCTTTTCCTCACATTTCTGTGATGGAAAGTTCTGGAATCTGTGGGGAGCCACAAACGTTCACACACCCAGCTTTCCCCCAACTCTCCCAATAAAACCTTATTTGTGTGGGTGAGCCAATTACCCCCGGCAGGTCAAGGGCCCAAAAGGTATTGTGGAGACTTCACAATTACCTATCACAATACAACCTGGATTTGCATGGGGGCCACTTGGGTTTTTGTCCCTGGGTTCGGCGGACACCCTGGGAAGCCTACCAAATCCAGACATTTCTGAAAACTAGACACCCAGGGGAGTTCAGGGATGTGTGTTTTGCGTGGATCCCCCAACGTCTTCCTACCGAGAATCTGCTGCAAACATCAAATTTATCTGCAAAAAGCTAATTTTGCTCACGTTTCTGTGTGTGAGTTCTGGGATCACTGGGCTGACACAAATGTCCTGCCACACAGCATTACCTCAGGTCTCCCAATAAAAATAGTACCTCACTTGTGTGGTGGTGAGCCAAGTACCCACGGTAGTGTACGCCCCAAAACGTATTGTGGAGACATCAAAATAATCTATCACAAAACGACCTGTTTTGGAAGGGGGGGGGGGGTCACCTGTGTTTTTGATTCCGAGCTCGGTGGCCATTTAGGGAAACCTACCAAACCCACAGATTTCTGAAAACTAGACACCCGGGGGAAAACAAGAAGGTGTGACTTACGTGGATCTCCCAAAGTTTTCCTACGCAGAATTCAATGCAAACCTCAAATTTAGCTGACAAAATCATTTTTTTCACATTTCTCTGTGGGAAAGCTGTGGGATCACCAGGCTGACACACATTTCCTACCACCCAGCATTCCCTTAGGTCTCCCTCCCTCCCTCACTTGTGTGGGTGGGCCAAGTACCCGCTGCAGGGAAGGGCCCAAAACGTATTGTGAAGACATCAATATTATCTATTGGAAAACAACCTGGTTTTGCAAGAGAGCAGCTTCATTTTAGGGCCCGGGCTCGGCGGCCATCTAGGAAACCTCACCAAACCCACACATTTCTGAAAACTAGACACCCGTGGGAGTCCAGGGAGGTGACGCTTGCGTGGATCCCCCAATGTTTTCCTACCCAAAATCCGCTGCACACCTCAGATTTAGCACAAAAAAATCTTTTCCTCACATTTCTGTCTGGGATCACTGTGTCGGCACAAATGTCCTACCACTCAGCATTCCCCTCAGTCTCCCGAGTAAAATGATACCTCACTTGTGTTGGTGGGCCAAAGGCCTGCGACTTGGAAGGGCCAAAAACATAGGGATTGAGGGAATAGCACAGTGAACTAAGCGCTATATATTTTTTAAAATATGTTTTTAGGCGATTCAACATTGGACACCCCACAAGTGAAGTATCATTTTTATCGGGCAATCAAGGGAATGCTGTGTTGTAGGACATTTGTGCTGGCACAGTGGTCCCACACAGAAATGTGAGGAAAATGAGATTTGTTTTAGCTAAGTTTGAGGTATGCAGGAGATCCTGGGTAGGTGAACGTTGGGGGATCCACGCAAACCTGGACTCCCCCAGATGTCTAGTTTTCAGAAATGGGTGGGTTTGGTAGGTTTCCCTAGATGGCCACCGAGCCCAGGACCAGTAATGCATGTGCCCCCCTTGCAAAACAAATACAAAAAGAACTATTGATGGACAGAATGCATAACAATGTCATACATTCACCCCAGTACAGAGATCTGGGCCTAAATTCATCATTCTTTTGCTCACAATGCCATTCCAGTTTGGACCCAGCCATATGCAAATCAGTCTTGACCCTGTGCCTAATGGGAACAGTCCAGCCCGAACTGCCAGGCCAGGTCCTCCCTGGACTGGCAACAAGCATCCTAGGACCAGTTTCGGGGTTTCACCCCTCTTCAGCTAGGACAGCTTGATTCCAGTGGCATGGGGAGCACAAGACTCACATCTGAGCATACCCATCCCACTCGGGGTGACAAATGCAAAAAGAACTAGTGATGGACAGAATGCATAACAATGTCATACATTCACCCCAGTACAGAGATCTGGGCCTAAATTCATCATTCTTTTGCTCACAATGCCATTCCAGTTTGGACCCAGCCATATGCAAATCAGTCTTGACCCTGTGCCCAATGGGAACAGTCCAGCCCGAACTGCCAGGCCAGGTCCTCCCTGGACTGGAAACAAGCATCCTAGGACCGGTTTCGGGGTTCCACCCCTCCTCAGCCAGGATAGCTTGATTCCATTGGCATGGAGAGCACGGGACTCACGTCTGAGCATACCCGTCCCACTCGGGGTGACAAATGCAAAAAGAACGATTGATGGACAGAATGCAGAACCTAGTCATACATTCACCCCAGTACTGAGATCTGGGCCTAAATCCATCGTTTTTTTGCTCACCATGCCATTCCAGTTTGGACCCAGCCATATGCAAATCAGCCCTTACCCTGTGCCAAATGGGAACAGTCCAGCCCGAACTGCCAGGCCAGGTCCTCCCTGGACTGGAAACAAGCATCCTAGGACCTGTTTCGGGGTTTCACCCCTCTTCAGGCAGGATAGCTTGATTCCAGTGACATGGAGAGCACGGGATTCGCGTCTGAGCATACCCGTCCCACTCGGGGAGACAAATGCAAAAAGAGCTATTGATGAACAGAATGCAGAACAATGTCATACATTCACCCCAGTACAGAGATCTGGGCCTAAGTTAATCGTGGTGGAGTGAGCTAAGGAGTGATGATGGATTAAACCCAGATCAGTTGACTGGGGGTGAGTGTTTGATTTGCTCAAATGCTCCGTCCTTTATCCCCTTTGGCATAGCTTTGTTCGCTCTAAGTTGGCAGGGTATGCCCAGACGTGGGTCCCTTGCTCACTTTGCCCCTGGATTCAAGATAGCCTGGCTGATGAGGTTTATGAACCCGAAACTGGTCCCAGGATGCTTGTTTCCGGTTCAGGGAAGACATGGCTTGGCAGTTCGGGCTGGACTGTTCCCATGAGGCACAGTGTCAGACTGATTTGCATATGGCCATGTCTGAACTGGGGTGGTGGAGTGAGCTAAAGAGTGATGATGGATTAAACCCAGATCAGTTGACTGGGGGTGAGTGTTTGATTTTCTCAAACGCTCCGTCCTTCATCCCCTTTGGTATCGCTTTGTTCGCCCTAAGTTGGCAGGGTATGCCCAGACGTGGGTCCCTTGCTCACTTTGCCACTTAATTCAAGATAGCCTGGCTGATGAGGGTTATGAACCCGAAAGCGGTCCCAGGATGCTTGTTTCCGGTCCAGGAAAGACATGGCTTGGCAGTTCAGCCTGGACTGTTCCCATGAGGCACAGGGTCAGACTGATTTGCATATGGCCATGTCTGAACTGGGGTGGTGGAGTGAGCTAAAGAATGATGGTGGATTAAACCCAGATCAGTTGACTGGGGGTGAGTGTTTGATTTGCTTAAATGCTCCGTCCTTCATCCCCTTTGGTATCCCCTTGCAAAACAAGGTCGTTTTGTGATAGATAAATTTGATGTCTCTACAATATGCTTTGGGCCCTTGCCTGTTGCAGGTAACATTTTTATCGGGAGACCTGGGGAAATGCTGCATGGTAGGAATTTGTCTCAGCCCGGTGATCGCAGAACTTTCCCACACAGAAACATGAGAAATATATTTTTGGGGGCTAAATTTGAGGTTTGCAGGGGATTCTGGGTAGGAAAACATTGGGGGATCCACGCAAGCCATACCTCCCTGGACTCCCCCTGAGTGTATAGTTTTCAGCAATGTCTGGGTTTGGTAGGTTTTCCTAGATAGTTGCCGAGCTCTGGGCCAAAAACCCAGGTTATGTTATGTTATGTTATATGGTTTTATAAAGCGCACAGATGCCGCAGCCAAGAGGCGTCCCGGCGCTAGGAAGATGGTGATACAACACAACACACAATTTACAAGGCTCCGACAGGGAAAAGTTATACTGTGGAAAATAGGAAGGTTTTTAAAGCCTTCCTAAACAGAAACAAATCTGGTATGGAACGCAGTGAGGTAGGCAGAGTGTTCCAAAGAGAGGCCGCCATCACAGAAAAAGAACGTCCACCTATTCTAGCTCTTCTGTAGCGTGGAACGATGGCAAGATTTTGCCCTGCTGACCGGAGAGCTCTGGAAGGAGTGTAATAGGAAATAGTCCGGGCAAGGATGGGAGGGGAGGCCGATTTAAGAATTTTAAAAGTCAGACATAAGGCCTTGAACTTAATCCTTTGCCCTACCGGCAGCCAGTGAAGATCATAGATAGTACGGCGAGCTGAACAAAATTTAGGGAGGCCAACCAGCATCCTGGCAGCCGCATTTTGGACACGCTGAAGGCGAGCTAACTCAGCCTGATTCACTCCCAACAGGAGTGAGCTAGCATAGTCTAATTTAGTAAGCACCATAGCTTGGACAATTATTTGTCTGGTGGCCGCGTCAAAAAATTTGAAGACCGGCCGGAGGCATTGCAAGGTGCCAAAACAGACACCGGCCACTCTCTTAGTGTGGGGAGTAAAAGAGAGTTTGTCATCGAGCCACACCCCGAGATTTCTAACCTCTGTAACGGGAATGGGGACGGAGCCCAATTCTGCTGGCCACCATTGATCTCCCCAAAGCTTAGAGTCCTTGCCGAAGACAAGGACCTCGGTCTTCGACGCATTGAGTTGAAGACAGTTCTCCAACAACCACCTAGCTACTTCTCTAAGGGCAGCCTGAAAAGCGGAGGCATCCATAGTAGTGTCACCATTAAGTGCCACCGCAAGCTGAGTGTCATCAGCGTATGACACCATGGTAAGTCCACACCTACGGGCTACCTCCGCCAACGGCTGAACATAAAGATTAAACAGGGTAGGGCTGAGAGCCGAACCCTGTGGGACACCATGACAAATAGGGCGAGAAGAGGATTCATAGGGTGGCATGGAGACTTTAAAGGTGCGCTCCGCAAGAAAGGAGCAAAACCAATCCAACGCAATTTCCCCGACTCCCGCCTCAGAAAGCCGTTGAAGAAGGATCGGATGAGAGACAGTGTCAAAAGCGGCACTTAGATCCAAAAGGATCAGTGCCACCGTTTGATCACTGTCTAGCATCTTCCTTATCTGCTCCACAATTGCTAACAGGGCGGTTTCAGTGCTGTGTTCTGCACGAAACCCATTCTGAGAAGGATCAAGAATGTTAGCTTCCTGTAGATGTGAAGAGAGGATGTTATTGGCATGTACTTCTGCTAGTTTTGATATCCAGGGAAGAAGGGAAATGGGCCGGTAATGTTCAGGTTTGGCGGGATCAAGAGAAGGTTTCTTTAATATAGGGATGATGGTGGCCTGCTTCCACTTAGTGGGCAGAGTACCTGAAGCAAAAGAAAGCTCAATGAGATTACAAAGTGGAGGATAGCAACACTCTGCAAGATCCTGAAATTGGGCAGGTCTTGAAGGGTCCGTAGGGGAACCAGACTTGACTTTCGTGGCCAGAGAACTGAACTCCTCCAAGGTAGGGCCCGGAATAGATAATAATACTTTTGAAACAGTTGGCTTATGAGCTGATATTTTATTTAAAGCGGTGGATAGGGGGAACGACCTATATATAGCCTCAACCCTTTCAACAAAAAAGGAGGCGAGATCTTCACAATGGGCTCGGGTAGTTTTAACTGGAGTTGCCGCCTGTTTACTAGTTATCTCTTTACACACCTTAAAAATTACCTTCATTGGATTCGTGCTGTTTTTAATTTCCGATGAATAGTACATAGCTCTGGCTTTGCATATGGCCCGATGGTATAGCCTAGTGCAAGTTCTGTAGGCTAACTTGAGGTTGGGGTCATACACTTTACGCCAGGCTCGCTCCGCCTTTTTACAGGAAGATTTAAGTTGCTTGAGAGAGTCATTATACCATGGATTGGAAGAACCCGTTCGGGTTCTACACCATCTAGCAGGTATAAGCGAATCCAGAGCTAAAGTTAGCCATTCACAGAAGCTATCATACCCACGGGTGACTTCAGTGGGGAGGTGAGGATGGTATTTCATCAAAAGCTGATGGAAATCCGCTAGATTTAAATTTTTCCATGGTCGTTTGAAGGTATTGGGGGTGTGATTTCTAAAAGAAGAAGTGGCTGTAGTAATATGGGCCTCGATCAAATAATGATCGGTCCAGGCCATAGGTTTAGGCTGGAGCACCGAAATGTTAGTAATATTTGTAAAAAAGGGGTCTAATAAATGACCACCGATGTGAGTTTGTATTTCAATCTGATGGGCTAGTTGACGAGCTTCAAGATCGGCCAGAATGCTGCTGACAGCATTAGAACTCAATGACTCCAAATGCAGATTGAGATCACCAATTATGGAGAAATTGGCTGTCTTCAGCGCAAGGGAGGAAGCTATCTCCGGGAGACTGTTACAAAAGGCTGCATCAGGGCCAGGAGGCCTGTATATAAGCAGACCCGAAAAGGTAAAATGGGGGTTTATAGAAATGCTAAATTGAGCACTTTCACATCCCGCAATAGAAACAGGCTGCCAAGCACATGGGTAGCATGATTTTACCGCCACCGCAATGCCTCCCCCTCTAGCATTGCGATGGTGAGTGTACATAGTATAACCCATAGGTAGGGCTAAGTTTATAGTTACCATGGCTTGATCATGTAGCCATGTTTCAGTGAAAAAGAATACATCAGGGTTCTCATCCGTAATCAGAGAGAATACTTCCAGATGGTGACAGACCAAAGATCTGACGTTAAGATGTAGGATTTTTAATGAAGGCCGAGAGGCATGCTCAACGACAGCATCAGCTGTATACAGCATAGGTAGACTAGACCGAAATATTAAACTTGGCTGAGGCCTTTGAAGCTTAAAAGAACAGTTGGGGCACTGATAAGGGCCTCTCAGAGGATCTATGGCATCGTGATGACAACCTCTTACCTCATAACGCAATTTGCGCAAGGCGTCAGCCGATATCGTCCTAAGACAGGTAGCGTCCCCTGCCATAGCCCTGCCTTAGCGCTGACGGGCGCAGACGGGCAGGACTCTGACTAGACTCAGGTGTAGCGAGGGCGCGACCGCTGCGCGTCACCGCTGCGCGCCAATACGAGCTTTAAATAGGCGGTGTCTCCCCTCTTGCAAAACCAGGTAGTTTTTTGATAGATAATTTTCATGTGTCCACAATACGTTTTGGGCCTTTGCCTCTCGCAGGTAATTGGCCCACCCACACAAGTGAGGTACTATTTTTTATCGGGAGACCTTGCGGAACGCTAGGCAGTAGGAAATTTGTGTCAGCCTGGTGATCCCACAACTTTCCCACACAGCTAAATTTGAGGTTTAGAGGGGATTCTAGGTAGGAAAACGTTAGGGATCAACGCAAGCCATACATCGCTAGACTCCCCTGGGTGTCTAATTTTCAGAAATGTCTGGGTTTAGTAGGTTTCCCTAGATGACCACCAAGCCTGTGGCCAAAATCCCAAGGGACCCTCTTGAAAAACCTGGGGAAATGCTTGGTGGTAGGGAAATTGTTGTTTCCTGATACCAGAAAATGATGGCACAGTAATGTATGGAAAATGTGTGACATACAAGGCAAATATTACTGCCTATCCATCTGTTCCTCAAGAAGACACACATACTGGTTGGATTTGGCACGAGGGTGAGTGAAAGGTTCAAAATCTATATTTGATTAACAAGAGATTTAACAAAAAGGAAATGCACTGTTAATAATTAAAGGTTAAAAACCTGAACCAATGACTCACAGCTCGTGATCTGTAAGCCACATCAATGCTCTAACCTCTTTACAGTCCATTCACACACCTTTCATACTTGACACACATGTTCACACCACCAGCCGCAGGCCTCGCACATTACAACACTCACATCAGCAGACAATGGCTAGACAATGTACACACTGGCAAAGAAAGACAGAAAACACAAATATTACTTCATAACTAACAAATCTTTAAGTACACATACATGCTTGTTGGATCTGGCAGAGGTTGAGTGTAGGTTCAGTGTGTAAAATTGTATTAACAAGAGATCTCACAAAAAGGAAATGCACTGTTAATAATTAAAAGGTTAAAAACCTGAACCAATGACTCACAGCTCGTGAACTGTAAAGCCACGGCAAGGCACCAACCTCTTTACAGGCCATTTACACACCTTTAATATGTGACACCCACAACATCATTCACACCGCCAGCCACGAGCCCAGCACATTACAACATTCACATCAACAGACAGCGCCAGTCCATTCACAATGCCATGCCAAACGCCAGTCCACGCACACCGCCATCATTTTTTTTTTAACAAGAGAGAAAACACAAACCAATTAGAACTAGATACAAGACTATAACTACAAACACAACAGCGGTAACTAAATACATCATACTAATGCCAACAGTGAAACAGAACTACAAATATAAAATAATACAGGCCAGGCAGTTCACTATTAGACTCACGGTTCCTCCCAAAAACTCTTTTGAATGTGATACAATATGAAACATGTGGGCACACACAGTCCAGGATTAGAAGGACAATCAGCACAGTGCATATGAGTCTCCTTCCGCATACCTCTTCGCAAACGGACTTTACATCTCTTACAGGGATTGTTTTTTGGGGGGCTTGGGAGGAATTCAATCGGGAATGTGTTGATCTTTCAAACTATCTACGTCCTCCACCACTCCAACTCTAGAAACACTTGCCTGTTCCACTACAACATGGCTGCCTATCCTAAAACTGAACAAAAGTCGTCCTTGACGCTGGAGAACACTCCTTAAACACAACAAAAGCATTTAAAATTGTTAAGTTGAAGAGATGGATGGCCAACTTCTTATACCAGAAGTAAGCCTTACGAAGAGCAGTGTAAGGTTCCAACCTCTGATCTACTCTATCTACACCACCCATTTGCTTATTGTAGTGTACAATGTACACAGGTTTGTGCACTTCAGCAACCTGACCCTAAACAGTCTCAGGTGAAGTACTTTCATAATCGATGATAGTCAGCATGTAGACATCCCTCCTGTCCACAGATTTCACAGCTAGCAGTTTATCACTGTGCAAGGCATTGCATTGTTCCCTCTGAAGCTTTCTGCAAACAAGCTCTTTTGGGTAACCTTTATGGTTAGAGTGGATTGGGTCACAAGCAAGAGTGTCCACTTTAAACAGTTCCTCAAACAATTGCTCAGCAGTGTAGACGTTATCTAGGTGCAAATGGTGACCTTTTTAAAAAGTCCTCGACCAAGTTCCCACACAATTTTCTCTGAAACTCCAAAAGTGGAAGGACAACCAAGGGGGTTAATAGTGGAATCCCTACCCCGAAATTATAAACATAACCTCTCCTACTCTCAGACAATATATACATCTTAATTCATAATGTGTCCCCTTGCTAGGAATGTACTGCCTAAAAACCAAACGGCCCTTGAACAGGACCAAAGACTCACCAACAGCTATTTCTTTCCCTGGAGCATAGATCTCTAAAAATCGATCTACAAAGTGATCAAGGACAGGCCAAATTTTAAAAAGATTGTCACAATCAGGGTGATCTTGTCTCAACGCCTAAGCATTATCAACAACATGCTGCATCCAAAGCAAAAGTAAATACCGATCACAATAGATAATTGCAGGACATTTGGCCATTGCCATCAAGGGAATGGTAGACCAATATGAAGACAGGGACGGCTTCCTTCTCAAGTCCATCAAACAGGTTAAACCCAAAAACATCTTCATCTCTCCAGATTTGTGGGAGTCCACCGGGTAGCTCTAGGGCGTGGCCTAAGTCTGGCACTGTTGTCTCTCAAATACTGTTCAGCATACAAATTAGTCTGCTCAACAATCATAGCCAAAAAATCCATCATCCATAAACAACAGAAAAAACTGTGTAGGCATTGGGTGGTGAACTACGCTTCTACCGCAGAGTTTGAAAAGTTTCCCCCACTCCGTAGAGCAAGCTGAGTTTTTTTCCACGTTTGTGCTCCCTAACATCAAGTTGGCGAGCGCAAGCGTGGAAAATTCACCTTCCGCGAGATTTCTCAACGCGGGCGGTCGATTTCTCAATGCGGCAGGTTGCAACCGCTCGCTTTGAGAAAGCTTCTGTTTGTGTTGAAAAAGTTGCTGCTCAAGTAGAAAATCTACTCGAGCCGCAGAAAAGAAGCAGCATCCTTTTGCTCTGTGCATGATGCCATTTTCATTGATTTTCCAGCGCAGGGCAAACACCCGGCGCTGAAAATCAACGCGAACATGAATTCCCTAGAGCACTCTGCCGCTCGCAGAACTCCGCATAGCCCGGCAGATTTATTTGGTCACTTCACGGCGTTCCGTGTAGCAGAACTCGTTGATCTCCGCCCAGGCTTACTCTACATCCTGCATCACTACTAAAGGCAGGCAACACCGGCTGTGCCATGTTTGGAACAACCCAGAGTCCAGCACTTCCAATGGGAAGTATCTAGATGCCTCTCACTGCACTATCAACACATCAGTGTCCCCCTCTAAAACAGTCCCTTCATCCGCACTGAGGGTAGCTTCACCATCAGATGATTCCTCGTGGACAGAAAACTCACTGGCAGAATATTGCACTTCCTCCTGTACCTCAGATGCACTGTCAATCTCATATTCATGGTCCGAGAAAGATTCAAATAGCATACCAGCCACCTGCTCTACAGTAATCCTGCGGCTAGCCATAATCCTTACTAATAAAGCCAACTTGACAAACAAGCCAACAACAAACACTTTGCAAAATAAGTAATGAACAAAATGTGGCTTTATCACAAAGACTATATACTCTAAAACAATACCACTCACTTGCCAGAAACAGCTAGACTCACCACCACTACTCTGCACAAACACAGCAAGGACCAACCATATCCCACTAAAAAAGAAAAGAAAATTGCACACAAGACAGCGCAATACACCTCGTGCACAAATCCCAAAAGAATTTCACACTCAAAACATAAACTAAATATGCTGCTAGTATGACACTACTTACAAAAAATGAATTCATGCATGACAAAAATACTCATTTGGAGTAAATGTAGGAAAGTAGGATCTGCTTCTTATGGTTACCCCTACTTTTTGCTTGATGTTGCATTGTTTTTTACCAGTCTGACTGGGATACTGCTAATCAGGACCCCAGTCTATCTGCTTTATTCTTTAAATTGTTACACATATACTTTGGTACACTCCAGATAGGATACTTATAAGTCCCTAGTATTTGGTACCCATGTACCCAGGGCATAAGTACCTCAGAGGTCTCCAATGGGCTGAAGCATGTATTATGCCACCCATGAGAGGCTATGCAAAATGGAACTACAGGTCTGCTACTGCAACCTGTGTATGATGGTGCTTGTACCACTTACTTTAGATATTGGTTCACTATATCTATAGATCACTACACTTAAAACTTATAAGTCACCCCTATAGCAGGCATTATCAATCCTGAAGGCAGGGTGCTGGGTTTTTAGTGAGAGGGTGCCCCTGCATGAGCAGAGCCTCTCTGCAGCCTTCGGAGACCATTCTTCCGGGTTGTCTGTGACTAAGCCGGACATATAGGTAGAGGTGCATTATAACCTCACGGTAAAATGCTATCTCGAAAACGGCTGCATAGAAACATATCGTGTTTGGTATCAAACACCTTTGAATCATACCTCTACACCGGTGTTCCACCCTTCTGAAGCGAGCTTCGTGGGGTCACTGGTCTATCCTGTGCCATCCTTCTCGAACCCGTCAGCACAAAATGGATGCTGCCGACCAGAGACACATTTCTGCGCTCCTACCTCTGAGCCAAGCTCAAGCAGAGGAAGGCAGCATAATAGGCATCCTGTCACAGGGAATGTGTGACCACCTCCCAGACAGGATTTAGTGTATTAGGGCTGGGTGGGTGCACTCTGAGAGTGCCTGAAAGTCTGCACTTGGGGCACATTTGCTGCCCCAAGTTCTGAGAGCCACTGGCTCCTGCTCTGGCGCAAAACTGGACAAAGGACATGAGTGTAACCACCCCTCTGTCCTGACCCTCCCCTAGGAGGGTCCCCCGAATCTGTCCAATCCCCTCCAGTGGGTACAAAAGGGCTTTCATGGCTGGAAGACTTTAGATTTTACGTGGACAAGAGTCTAGAAGATGAAACTACTGACCTTCGACAGTCTGGACACTCTGGACTTCGCTGGACCTCGACTGGGCTCAACTTTGCCCCCCTTTCCAGCCGAAGCTTTGTCTGTGCCCTTGCTCCATACAGGCCCTGTGCAGGACCTGCGGTGCACTAAGGACAACTGAAGAATCTCCCTTGGAGTGAAGGAGTCACTCCCCTGCCCTAGCAAGCACCTGAACGCAATTGACCGGTGTTCTGCTTCCAAGCTCCTGCGGACTCTGAAGATTTCAGCAACACAGGAGATGGGTGTTTGAAGGTCCCTGAGGTTGATCTGCCCTCTCAGCAAGTTTAAGGCCAGTATCCCTTGTGGGGACTGCATGACCCGAACCCCTGTGCACCGCGTCCATTTGCAGTTGCATGTGTTTGTTGATGATTCCCGAGCTTGTGCATTGGACTCCGTGTAGTCCTGACACTAAGCAGTATTTGCACCAAAGAACTCCGGCCTCCACGCACCGAGTGCTCCGTGGGCTGGTACTTTGCAATCTTGCTTGAGGTCCCCTTGCGACTCCTGGTTATTTAGCCTGTGGCTCCTCCTGAGGGTCATCGTGATTTCTGTTGGGCTTTCCTGGTTGCTCCAGACATGCCCTGACTCCCCATTGTTTGGTGAGTCCCCTGGACCTTGCCGGTCCACACCGTAACCTGCTTGATCTTCTTGCGTGGGTTGCTTTTGCCAAGGCTTGCTGGTGTTCCAGCCGTACACCGACCCCTCAGCACTTGACATCCTTTGTGGGACAGCTCGCATCTGGCTCCTGGTTGCCCTCGACGCATCCTGCTCCTCGTGGCTGCGGAGTCAAGCATCCCTTCTTCGAACCTGAAGCATCCGACATTCGTCTTCATGAGCCCCTGGTCACTCTGAAGTGACCCAGACTCTCTCCCCTCTGCTTTCAGGTTCCTTCCTTCCAGAATCCAGGCTTGGATTCCACCGGATCATTTTCACCTTCACGGCAGCAGTACTTCTTCACAACCCTCCATTGAGCACGACTGCGGTTTCCGATACCATTCCAGACCTATGCACCCGGCGCCTCTGGGATAAGTAACTCAGGTTATCCAGTATTGGGGTATCTTTCATAGATTCACATGCCTGAATCATTCCCCGTCGCCGAGGCGGGAGTCCCCGGTAAATAAAAAAGTAGTGCCAAAATGTTAGTAGTAGTAGGCCCAAAGAAAAGGCCAAAAGCCTATATCTTAGCAGCCTATCTACCTCCTTATGCAAAAGGAACCAAGAATTTGGTAACAACCAATCAGACACCAGCACCCTTCTAGAACCCTCTCAGCAGAGCCAGTTCTCCTCAGATTTTCACCGCACGTCGTGTGGAAGGTAGTCTCCCTGAGTGCCACTCAGTTTTGTTTCAACTTGCTTCAGCATGTCAGACAACAAGGCTTTGTTTAAGTCCTGCAAGACCTGCGCCAAGAAGAAAGTCCATGTTGATGATCAACATGTGGACTGCATCTACTGCCTCTACCCTAAACATGAGGCAAGAGATTGCAAGATGTGCCGCACCTTCCCTACAAAAACTCTTAGGGATAGGGAGGCGAGAGTGCTTTTGTGGCTTAAATCCTCTTCGGCTGAGGAGGATGACAGAGCCTCTACTTCTAGCAAGAGAGCTAGATCGCAGGACAGCTCTTCCAGTGAGGGGAAGAAGCGTCAGAAATCTCATCATTCTACTTCTGAAGCGCACTCTCCTCAGGATTCTGCAGTCAAGGCTACGACACAAACTGTGAGTAAAAGCCTTTCAAAATCTCTGTCTTTCTCTCAATCTTCGGTTTCTGTCACCTCGTCTGCTTCCTCAATGACGGACACCATCACGACGACGGCAATGACCTCTCCTATTCTGTCTACGAGGATTACTATCCTCACAAAAAAGCCCGTCGTCGAGGTGTCGTCGACGAAGTCCTCGTCGACGAAGGCAGCAGTACCGTCGACGACGATTCCGCCACTTAAAAGCCTGTCGACGTCGAGCTCGTCGACGAAGAGCTCGTCGACGAAGATTCCATCGTCAAAGATCCCGTCAACGTCGAGCCCGTCGACGAAGAGCTCGTCGATGAAGATTCCATCGTCGAAGACCCCGTCGACATCGAGCTCGTCGACGAAGACCCCGTCGACGACGGCTCCGTCGACGACGAAGACATCGTCGACGACGAAGACATCGTCGACGACGAAGATCCCGTCGACGATCCCGTCGACGATCCTGTCTACCACAGCCCCGTCGACGACGACCTCGTCGACGATGGACTCTACAAGCCTAATCACATCAAAGGAAATGGCGCCCGCTCATTCCACTCCAATTTCCACCACGACTTTTCAACTAAAGTCTTTTCAGAGGCAGGAATGTAGTGACATATCACCGCTTACTCCCTCGCATCTCCTGGAAACATATGTGCAGTGTGAGGATGAAGATTATGAGGATGACGAGGACGAAGGGCCCTTTGGGATTGCTCGCCATCCTTCGGAACTGCACATCAAATGTCAGGAGGACGATGATGATGAGGAAGAAGATAATTATCAAGGGCATTACTATCAGGAAGACATAGTCGTTCCGCATCATAGACCTTGCTACAAACAACCTCGTCGGAGCGAGATGTCACATCTGCCTCCTACGTTAATTCAAGACCTGCAAGCCATGCTTGCAGATTATAAGCAGCGTTTTCCACCGCAGCCAATCGTTCCACAGGTTCCGCAGACTGCGCCACAGCCGGACCCATTGCCTTTGCCTGAGGATCCAGCCCCAATGCCTCAACTGCCTGATCCTCCACAGGACCCGCGTCAAGGTCAAGATTCAACCTCGGAGGAGGAATTCGAAGAGGGCGAGCTGCCAGACCCAGCAGACCCTTGGGATTCTTATATAATCCCTATGCCTTCGCCACCTACCCCTCTACCATCTGATTCGCCCCCGGAAGATATAGGGGGGTTCAATAACCTTATGCAGCGCGCTGCGACCAGGTTCCACTTGCCGGTAACCATTGAGCAGTCTGACTGTTTTCTGCATGACTTTAAAGAAGAGTCAAGAAAGGTTACGAGAGCTATCCTTATCATTGACTATATTTGGAAGGAAGGAGTTAAAATCATGAAAAACCCAGCATCAGTGCCAGCGGTGCTTCCACGGATTGACAAAAAATACCGTGCTCCAGCCAACAGTCCCTCCTGTCTCATTGGCCAACCGCGTCCAGACTCGGTTATATCTCAGGCAGCCCAACAAAAGTCTAAGAATCCGGCAGCACCGGTCACTACACCACCGGATAGGGAAGGACGCCGACTGGATCTAATTGGGAAAAAAATTTCAACTATAGCAGCTGCTTCCATCAGGGCAGCCAACTCCCTAGCGGTAATAGGGCGTTATGAACGCCAAATGTGGTCAGAAATGGCAAGCTTTATCGACCTCATCCCAGAGGACAACAGACAAGATGCTCGAAAGATTTTGTTGGAGGGTGAGCGTGCAGCCTCAGAGACTATCGACTGCGCTCTGGATATTGTGAATACTATATTTCGCCAGTTGGCTGGGGCTGCGGTTCTCAGGCGCCAGGGTTGGCTTAAGGCTACCACGTTCAGACCAGAAGTCCAGACAAAAATATTGGACATGGCCTATGATGGCGAATCATTGTTTGGAAAACATATAGATGACGCACTCCAAGCAATTAAAACCGATACTGATACTGCAAGATCATTGGGCTCCTTGCAATACAAAAGAGGTACCTTCAGAGGAGCAAGAGGCCGTGGCCGTGGATTTTCATCCAGAGGGAATTATCATACCCAACAGAATAGGTACCAGCCTCAGTATCGACAATCTTATCAGTCTTCCTACAGACAGACCAACACGTCTGGTTTCTCTCGTCAAGGTGGACGAAAAAGATCGCAGAATCAGGGAAGAGACACCTCACGGAAGCAATGATTTCTGCAGGGCGCCTTCCACTCCTATTCCCCTCCCTGTGGGTGCGAAAATTTCAACTTTTGTGAGCAAGTGGCAAGAAATTACGTCGGACCAGTGGGTTCTGGACCTGGTTCACAACGGTCATACCTTAGAGTTTGTCACCAAGCCACCCAACACACCACCCAAGGGACCCCCTCCCCCTCGTCTTCACTTACTATTCAAAGAAGCTTTAATGATGCTCCTCAAGAACGCAATCGAGAAGGTTCCTGCACTTCAAAAGGGGACGGGTTTCTATTCCTGCTTCTTTCTCATCAAGAAGAAATCAGGGGAGTGGCGCCCAATCTTAGACCTTCGCAATCTGAACAGATTCCTCAAGAATCAGGGGTTTCGCATGGTCACTCTGGCAGAAATTCTAGGTTGCCTCAACAAGGGAGATTTTCTAGCTTCTTTAGATATGGAAGACGCTTACTTTCACATCCCAATACATCCGAAGCATCGCAAGTATCTTCGCTTCACAGTGGCTGGCGCCCATTACCAGTTCAAAGTGCTCCCGTTTGGGTTAAAATCTGCCCCAAGGATCTTTACGAAGTGCCTAGCTCCAGTGGCAGCAGTGTTGCGTTCCCAAGGAATCCAAGTCTTCCCGTATTTAGACGACTGGTTAATAAAGGGTCCTTCGGAAAGATCAGTCAAGACTGCCGTGACAACATCTCTTCGTCTGTTCCACTCTCTGGGGCTTACGATCAACAGGAGCAAATCTCAATTACACCCAAGGCAGATCCTTCCTTTTCTAGGAGCTCTGTTAGATACCGTCCGCTGCAAGGCATTCTTATCTCACGAACGGCAGGTTCGTCTGCAAAATTTAGCAATTCGGATTTCCAAAAGAAAGTCAGTTTCTGTCCGGATGTTCGCGTCGCTCCTAGGAATGTGCTCCTCTGCAATACACCTCGTCCCTCTGGCGCGGCTCCGGATGCGACCCTTGCAGGAGGAGTTACACCTTCAGTGGCAGCAGGCGATGGGCTCTTTCGACGACATCATCAGAGTCACTTCAGGCATGAAGAGCGCTCTAAGTTGGTGGTCCCACATTCCCAACTTATCAGAAGGGCTCACTTTCATTCATAAGATTCCAGACTTTGTCCTCACTACCGATGCTTCCATGGAAGGATGGGGAGGTCATCTCCAAGAGTTACAGATACAGGGGAAGTGGTCTCCAGAGTACAAAAACAAACACATCAACAGTCTGGAATTGCGAGCAATTTTCCTGTCTCTGCAAGCTTTCCTTCCAAGGATTGCAGGTTCTTCGGTTCTGATTCGAACCGACAATACCACCAGCATGTTCTACGTGAACAAACAAGGAGGAACAAGATCAGCAACTCTGTCCACGGAAGCTCAGGAGTTGTGGGAATGGGTCACACTCCACAACATAACCCTCAGAGCAGAACATGTCAGAGGTCTCTGCAATACATTAGCGGACACGCTCAGCAGATCCCAATCAGATTGCCACGAATGGGAGCTAGAGCAGGCTCAAGTGCTCAGAGTATTCAGAGCTTGGGGAACACCACAGCTGGATTTGTTCGCCACAAAGGAGAACAAGAAATGCCGCTTCTATGCCAGCAGATACCCTCAACAGGGCTCAAGGGGGAATGCCCTGTCCATGCGAGGGTCAGGGATTTGTGCTTACGCTTTTCCCCCGATACCCCTAATACCGAAGGTCATACGCAAGATGAAGTTGGAGGGCTGTCGTCTCATCATGATTGCACCCAGATGGCCACGCCAATACTGGTTTCAGGAGCTCCTATTGCTATCACAGGACCAGCCGATCCGTCTTCTCCCGACGCCCGCAATGCTGTCAAGGAACAGAGGTCAGGTTCTCCACCCGGACCCTCAGTCCCTACATTTACACGCATGGCTCCTGACTTCTTAGAGTTTAAGGACTTGGATATCCCTCAAGACTGTAGGGATATATTAACGAAATCACGAGCCCACAGCACGATAAAAACTTACCGTCTAAAATGGAAACGGTTTTGCTGTTGGTGTGAAGCAAACCAGGTGCACCCGGTGGATGCTCCTGCAGAACAGATCCTCCCTTATTTGTTACACCTGGCAAGATCTGGACTTTCTTTCCCTTCAGTCAAAGTCCACTTAGCTGCACTTTCCAGATTCAGAAGGGGTGCTCATGGCCCTTCTCTTTGTACATCCTCTTTAATTAAGCAGTTTATGAAAGGACTATTCCGAGAGTTTCCTCCGGTCAGACTTCCGCCACCGGAATGGGAACTCAACACAGTCTTAATGCAATTAATGAAGCATCCATTCGAACCCATTCACAAGGCTGACCTCAAATTCCTTACCTGGAAGGTTGCTTTACTTCTGGCTTTAACATCAGCTCGACGAGTGAGTGAAATTCAGGCGTTTACTGTAAAGGAAACTTTTCTACACTTCACTCAAGACTACGTGCACCTCCGAACTAATCCAACATTTATCCCTAAGGTGCCTTCACAGTTTCATCTTAATGAACCAGTGACGTTAAAAACTTTCTTTCCTAATCCATCTACTCCAGTGGAACGAGCCTTACATTCTCTCGATATCAAGAGATTTCTTAATATCTATCTTCTAAAAACAAAGAACCTTAGAAAGTCCGATCAATTGTTTGTGGCTTATGGCCAGACTACCCTGGGAAAGGTGGTTACAAAGTCCACCATTGCCAGATGGATAGCATCTACAATACTTTTCTGCCATGACAAGGCTCGCAGGCCTTTGTTGAGGAAACCCAAGGCCCATTCCACGAGAACAGTAGCAGCGTCTACAGCATTGTTTGCTGGTGTGACTCTAGAAAATATCTGCCGTGCTGCGACATGGAAAAATGTCCACACTTTTACAAGACATTACTGCCTCCAATCTACACATCGTGATGATGCAGCAGTTGGGCAAGCTGTACTACGACATCTGTTTCTTTGAGATATCTTCAGGTACCCTTTTCATATTTTAATATGTAAGATGTGGATATCTTTGGTATAACAATGCAATGTGTTACAATAATGATTTGCTTTCATTTTCAATGTTATTGCATTACATGCTGTTTCCTCTTTATGGCTTGCATGTTTCGAATTTGAAGATTCTTTCTTATACCTCTTATTAATAAGCTGTGGATGCAACTTGGGAGTATCAGCACTAGTCTCCCACTATCCGCAAACGACTGTATACTTGGTATACTGCTCGCTATTCTGATTCAGGCATGTGAATCTATGAAAGATACCCCAATACTGGATAAGAAAACAAGTTACTTACCTGTAACTACAGTTATCCAGTATTGGTATCTTTCATAGATTCACATGCACCCACCCTCCTCCCCGTAGAGTCAGTTCTACATAATTTGGGACGTTCACTTCCCACTTGTGCTACGAAAATCTGAGGAGAACTGGCTCTGCTGAGAGGGTTCTAGAAGGGTGCTGGTGTCTGATTGGTTGTTACCAAATTCTTGGTTCCTTTTGCATAAGGAGGTAGATAGGCTGCTAAGATATAGGCTTTTGGCCTTTTCTTTGGGCCTACTACTACTACTAACATTTTGGCACTACTTTTTTATTTACCGGGGACTCCCGCCTCGGCGACGGGGAATGATTCAGGCATGTGAATCTATGAAAGATACCAATACTGGATAACTGTAGTTGCAGGTAAGTAACTTGTTTTCTACTGCGGTATCCATGGATGGGGTGGCTCTCCAACCTCTTAAGTTCCGACGGGTTTGCTCGAAGTCCTCCTAGAAGGGTCCTTAAACTTTAAAATTGCAACCACGACTTCCCCATAGAATTGTACGGAGCACGCGGTCATGTTAGCACAGTGCACCTGTCCTACTTGTGGTCCCTATCTACTCACCTGGGGTGGTTCCTTAGGGTCCCACCTATTCTACATGCTCCAGACCTTGTCTTGACTCAAGTCGTGTTTGCTATCCCACTATTTTAGTATATGGTTTGGTCTCCCCTTGGAGCCCACTGTGTATTGTGCTACTTGCAATTGTTCTATTGATCTCGTATTGTGTGCTTTGTGTTCTATCCTCGTGTAGAGGCTATTAGAGAGTGTTATGTTAATAAATACATATTTATATATAACTATTGTGTGGTTCTCCTTTCATTTAGTCAATATAGGAGGTGATATTCTGGTAAAACAAGCTGCTTTACATTCCTTCAAGATTAAGCCTGACGGCTGCTCTCCACAGCTACCACTAGGATAGCTTTCTAAAGGTTATATTTTACCTCATACATTCTTTGGACTGGTGCAAGATGCCCAATTTAATTAGTAGACAGCATATACCAGGCCAACTTCTCACAGCAAACACAACAAAAATGTTTTTCTCACCAAACACATGCAACTACGCAAACTGCACATCAACCACTGCTGAAACCCCAAACAGGAATGAAAGGTTTTGCACTGGAATAAAAAGGAGAAAAAAAACATTACAATTACATATGCAATAATGCATCAGTCCAAACACAATCCATCAGCCAAGCTGGGGGGCAGGTGGGCCTTAAAGCATAAGGCCGAATGGCCAGAATATTCACTTCATAAAGGTGTGCATCCCTTGCCCAAGGGGCCGTTCCCCAACAACATTGAAAAATACCCTGGTGTCTTGTGGCTTTTGCTCTCTTGGGGGAAGATCAGCGTAATAACATTAGGCCAATCTGCAGAATCAGCCAACATAATTGCTCCCCAAAGGGAAGCGACCCTTCCCCAAGGGGAAGCTCCCCACATTGGTGAAATTGATCATAAAAAATCCCTGGTGTCTAGTTGCTTCTGGGCCTAAAAACGTAAGGCCGATATGCCCCCAAGGCGGGCAGAAATAGCCAAATAATCACCCCCATAAAGGGGAGCGACCTTTGCACAAGGGGCCGCTCCCCAACATAAAAAAACATATAATAATCCCTGGTGGCCTAGTGGGTAATAAAAAAATATAACACACTGGTCTGCCCCAAAGGGGCAGAAACAGCCAAAATCCTCAAGGGGCCGCTCCCCGACAATAAGGAAACTGACCAAAAAAAATAACCCTGGTGTCTAGTGGGCATTCGTGCTGCACGATCAAGGCTCCATGTACGATCGTGCAGCAGGAATGCTCCAAAGAGACATCAGACGAAAGAAAAACCCTTTCCTTTCCACCGATGTCTTTTTGATTTGAAAAATACCCCTCCCCAGGGAGAAACTTACCCATCCCCCCCGACGTGCTAGAAGCAAATGGCTTCCAGCGTGTCCGACTACATCTAATGACGTTGGTGTGCGGTGCGCGCTTATGTCATTAGATGACGTGGGAGGGTAGGGGCAGGGCAGCGGAAGGGCTTCTGCTGCCATCCTTTGTGGGGGCAACCAGAAGGGCGGCCCACTGGAGTTCGCCGCGCTAGGCATGCACTCTATGAAGTTCATTGAAGAACATGGATTGACACTTGCACCACCGTTGTTTTGTGTCTCATGGTTGCTGTAAATTACTCTTGACTCTGTAGCGGTTTAGAAGCATCCCATATGTATACCTTCGTGTTTGACAGAGTAAGGCGTGGCACAGGAGATAAGCTGTTAAACTTGCCTACTGGCATGATATTAATAGTCACACCACAGTCTATAATGAAGGTTTTGGGGCAACCGTTCAGCTTTAGTGTACTTCTCGGACACCGTACAAATGAGTAGCACTTTGTTTGGTGATTCTTCTCTGACTTTTGATGTTATTTGCAAGCAGCTAATCCTATATGTGCATGTCGTTTCTTAGTCGACATCATCAGTGCACATCTGTCTTCTTCACCAGAGCTTGATAATGACATTGAAGAGCCTTTATATGATAAACTTGAAGATGAACAACTGTGCTTGGTTTATACTTGCCGCAACTGATGTTGTCTTTTGACCTTGTGGCGCTGCGAGAATGTTTCTGGAACCTTATGGCATCCATTTTCTTATCTCGCTGTGATATACATGCTTTCTTTTTGCACTTTGCCAACAATTATGAAGTGGTTTTCTTTCCCATAGCTTTGCATATTTGTCTGATGGCTGGACATTTACCTTCATGGGGAAATGAAAACCCCATCGGAAGCACAACCTTTTCATCTTCGAAGACGTCGACCTGGGTGCATCTGTTTTGTGCTTCTACTTGCTTTTTATTATCAACGATGATTCATTACGCTCTGTTCCTGCTTCCATATCAGAAGCTTGTCGCTCTGCTTGTTAACATTTTCTCTAGATTGAATGGCTCTCTCAACATGCGTCTCCTGAAGAAGTCTGAATGACAACCAACAATGACTCTGAGGCTCATGGCTTATTCATCGCTAAAGTAACAGAACTTGCAGTGTTTGATGAGTGCATCAAGTCTCTCAATAAACTAATCCATCATGTCACCAGGCTGTTGTCGTGCTTGATTGAATATGTACCTCTCACAATGAATATGTACCTCTCACAATCAGCATTCGGTATCAGATTGAACTTGGCTTCCAACACCTTTTTTATTGTTCGGTGCGACTTTGCATCAGGTTGTGAGAATAGCTTTATCAGTTCACTCTCTCCCTTGCCTGCAAGGTTTTTCAAATATGTAATTATTTTCTTATCATCTTTTTCCCCTAGCACATCTATGAAGTATTCGTGTCTAGATCCATGCAGCCCACCTGGCACTAACGTTCTGTTTTTTAGATGTGCTGAAAGGCAGTGATGGTTTCAAGAACATGGCTGCATTGTATTTCGCACTCTCTTCTGCCACCATCGAGAGCACAAGCTCTTCAGACAGCTTTCGCTGTATATAACGGCTTGTCCAACTTTTGCAAGCACTACTCTTGCATTTGTATTTGGGTTGCCACACCTGATTCGAGGTTGTGTGGTGCTTCAATCTACTGTGCTGATAAGTGTGTTTTTACCTGGTCCTCACTGCCTTTAGTTTTTACTTCGTATGGGTGATGGCTCTGTGTTATGCCGCAGCACAGTATCTCTTCTTTTAGCCTTACCAGCGGATTCTCACAGGCTTTCCGAACGTGCTCCTCTGTCAGGTCTTCAACTTCTTTGATGGCTGTGTATGAGCTGGACCAGGGCTTTGACTCAGCATACGCAACCCACAGAGTGCTTTGCATCGATTCAGGGTGCACGTAGCACGCATGAGCAGTCCGCTTTATCTGTACAAACTCTCAGGGAGAGCAGCCTTGTTTCTTCGGGGCACGTATCTCCTACATGTCACCAGTTGTAGAGTCCTCGCCAGCCTGGGGGCATGCAAATGAAATACGCCACGCAAGGAACTCTGAAACAGATGTCTTTATTCTCCAGCATACGATCACACACTGCCTGCATTGCATCATAACTTTTTATAACCACACCTTAACACCTCCCATCAGATTACGTAATTCCTGTTTGGAGTCTGCCCAGAACCTCAAGGGCCCTGGCGCATATATTATCCAAGACACTACACCATTCATGTACGCACGCACATCCATCCTTCCATTCACGTATGTGCCATTCACACTCCTGCATCCATCCACCCGTGTCTGCATTTGTTCCTTTGAGTTTGTTCTTTTTGACAGTATGGATGCTGCCTGTGTGTATATGTGTGCACCATATGTGTTGTCAGCATGTACCTGTGTGACTACATGTATGATGTTTGTGTATAAATAGGTGTGTTTATGATTTCCTACAGTTGTGTTGGTTTGTCGGTACGATTACTTACATGTGTGCTGTACATAAGCCTATTTGTTGCATGATTAGGCTAAATACAAAAGCCAAACTTATTGTTTTGTTAATGCTTGTAAGTGATTGTGTTACCTGTAAGATAATTAGAAGGAAATGTATACTCAAACTATTTATAGACTCTTGTGATAGAGTTTGTCATACTGCTTTGGATTATTTAGTATGGTGTCATCTGTTAATTAAACAGATTGCCATTGGTCAATTTAAACAGACTTCCTGGACACGGAGCCAGTGTTCTCTGTTGAGGTACACTTTAATTTAACAAGAATGACAAAAGTAATTGCACTTTAAATTATGCAGGCGCATGTGGCTGCCTAGATGAGGACAGATGTAAGAACTGGGTCTATTTTAAGATGAGATCAAAAACAGCATTTTATGATTTAGATTTCATGTGGAGGATGTGTCTGTGTTTTGAGTTGTGCGTCTTTACACTTACCCTGCCTCTTGTGCTGTGTACTGTTATGGTCTGGTTATGGAGCCAAGCAGGACTTCTAGTACTATCACTGCAATGACATCAACGCAACATAACAGGGTGGGAGGTTCTTCTTGTGGTCTTTCCACCTCATGACAAGATGCAAGCCCCCCCTAGAATGGACCCAGCAAGGCTGGGAAGGAATTTAGAGATGGAGACTCAAATCCCTAAAAAAGTAAGCATTCATTTACAAAACATGCCAGGAAATTCACACAAGTCCACTCAAAAATGTAGGTAGTGCACTGGTCACTCAGACACTTTGTGGGGCAGCAGCAAGGGAAGAGGGTGGTGACAGCTCACGATAGATCCGGATAGTTTTCTCATTCTTTGTAAAATAAATCAATGCAATTGAACACACATAACTGTACTGGTTTTTCTACATTGGTAAAAATGTTTAAAGTTTGTATTTAATCCACATTTTGAGACTGACATTCATACTATTAGTGAGTAGATATTATCCCAAGAAAGAGTTCACACAACAGCCTTCTTCAGTGAAACTAAGCTCTATGTACTCTTTGGGAGCTGGGCTAGGGTGACCCTCATTTGTTGAAACGGATCTCAAAGCTAGCGTTTATTGGCAGGCCCTGCACGAGCATTCCCCTGTACCCGACTCGACACAATTTGTGCCTTATGCATGACTCTGCGGCCTATTCACAAACTGCATTTTCTAGTGCTTTAGTAGTACTACATGAGTACTAATAAAGTGCTACGCATTGCTTTTAACAAACCTACCAGCAGTGTAATCTCCACCACCACCTCGCCTATATTTTCTTTGTGGGTAACCTCACACAAGCAAGTTCACGACGTAGTAGTAATTACGGAAGAAGCCAGGTCAGTGGCTGAAGAGTAATGCTTACTAATGAACGGGAAGGTTTAGGGAGGGCTGAGGAGGCGTTTAGAGCAGGGCAGACAACAAGAGTATCCCAATTGCTATTCACAAACTGCACTTCTAAAGATATTGCAGGCAACCAGGAACCCAAAAAAATAGTAAATGACTGAATCTATGAAAGACACCCCAATACTGGAGAAGAACAAAAAGTTATTTACCTGTAAACTATGGTTCTCCAGTATTGTTGTCTTTCATACATTCACATGCGACCCACTCACCTCCCCTCTGTGGCTCTCCTCGTTTACTTGACTATTACGTCACTCTCGTGCTAGAAAATCTGAGGTTCTGAGTCTCTGGGGAGAGGGTTCTAGAGGGTGCTGACGCTTGATTGGCCTATATCTAATGACTTGTACGAGCTAATCAAGTGACAGCTTTTTTCCTATTGATTGCTATGTTACAATACTTCCTTTTTTTAGCTATGCTATTGCTATACTATGTATATATAAATTGCTATTTTATGTACCGTGGGACTTCCACTTCGACACCGGGAAATGATTCAAGCATGTGAATCTATGAAAGACACCAATACTGGAGAACCACAGTTTACAGGTAAGTAACTTTTGTTCGTACAGAAGGACAATCTGGAAAAATAGAGAAGACACACAGACCCCCCCACCCTAACCCTGAGACGGGAAGAAAGAGGAAGAAAAAAAGGAGTGAAGTAGTGCTCTCGCCCCTCCCCACCCTCCACCACTCTCGGAGCACCTGTATGTAGGTGGTGCACTGGCATTGGGAAAGTAACCTTCGAGGTGTTCGATGTTGTGAGACGCAGCAGGTGCAGGTAGGTAGGGCAGGTCAGTTCCCTGAAGTCCTGAGCCAGAAGGACCAGGAAAGGCTGCCATAGTTCGCTGAATCCCGAACCTTTACCAGCCATGGTAAGCGAGATATTTTCCATACCCAATATGTGCCACAAGCGGCGAAGCCACCCTATATGTGTTGGGATACGGGTGGATTTCCAATGTATGAGAATGTTTTGTGTGGCGGTACCGAGTGCAAGCGCGATCTGTTTCCCCATTCTGGATTTCAAGGGTTAGGTGAGCGGATTAGGAATCCCCTAAAGCACATACTCCGGGAGCCAAGGACGCTCCGTATCCAGATACTCGTCAACCTCATCGAGAACCTGAGTCCAATAAGAGGTCAGGTGGTCACACTCCCATAGTAGATGGACAAGCGTTCCCACTTTCCCGCACCCTCTCCAGCAATACGGGCTATGTGTTCTATCGATTTGCTGCAGTCGCTCGGGCGTGTAGTACCAATAATATGCTAGCTTAGTAAAGGTTTCGGTGAGACCTACGTAAGTCGCAGTGTGCCGTGCCCTATAACAAATCCCTTCCCATTCCTTACTAGTAAAATTTCGGCCTATGTCTCTCTCCCATCTGGCTCGACCTGCGTGGAAGGTGTGAGTGTAGCGGGACAGGAGCATTTTGTACAAGTCTGAAATCAGCTTCTTGTCCGATGAGCACGTGATCAACCATCTCTCGTACTGAGTGAGTTGCCTATGGGCCTGCGTTCTATTGTCAGGGTTCGAGGTCCAGTGTCTTAAGTGCAAATAGTGCAAGCACTCAGATTCAGGAAGACCGTAATCGGTGCAAAGCTGTGTGAAGGGCCCTACACCATCCGCATCATAGAGGGTACCCAACGCGCAGCAGCCAGTGGTTCTCCACAGAGGGAAAGATGTCTCTCCCATCCCAGGGCCAAAGTCAGAGTTGCCAAAGAGGGGAGTGAGCGAGGAAGGGAAGGTCGTCAGCCCATGTCGTCTGTTTGTTTGATCCCAAGCCAAAAGAGTAGAACGAGTCACGTGGGAAGTGTACAGGTTGGGGGGACGTTGACGCTTCTGAAGGAAGGGGGTCTTCATCAAAGAGGTACCTGCTATCGCCCAATCTTGGAAAAGCCAGTGTTTTTCTGACTCAGCCTGGCTCCATTCTACTAAATGTCATAGTTGTGCAACTTTAAAATAAAGCGCGAGATCAGGAATCCCCAGGCCCCCTTCATTTGGAGGAAAGAAACTGACCAGCCACTTCATTCTTGGCTTGCGGCCTTGCCAGATAAATTGGGAGAGCTCCAACTGTACCGGCGGAAGCCAACCAGTGGAAGGCTGTTAAGGGAGTGTTTGAAAAAGGTAAAGGAGTTTGGGGAGGATCGTCATTTTGACACCCGCGATGCGCCCCCAACCAAGAGATAAGGTAATGTTTCCAGCGCTGCAGATCTGTACGTATGTGGGAATGCAAGATTTTGCAATTGACTGACCTCATTGCCTGTAAGGTAGGAGCTAGTTTGATTCCCAGATAGGGAACCATGTCAGCAGACCACTGTATGGGATGGTGGGCTTGAAGTTCCGCCAGCAGCTGAGGCAGTAAGGAGAGATTCAGGGCTGTGGACTTTGTGACGTTAACTTTGAACCCAGACGCTCTCTCAAAGGAGTCCAGTTCCTCCAGGAAAGTGCCCAGAGCCCTAGCGGGATCCGACAGGGTGACTAGGACATCATCTGCATGCAAAGTAATAGTATGGATGTCACTACCAAAGCGTACACCCGTGATCCGCGGATGTTCCTGAACGTTTTGCGCCAGAGGCTCCATATATAAGGCAAAGAGCAGGGGCGACAGTGGACACCCGGCGGAGGGGTCACGATAACAATTGAGGATGTGGCTCCTCATCTTCTCTCCGAGGCCGAAACGGATTAGCACCTGTTCTAAATAGGGCCAGTGTACGCGATCGAATGCCTTTTCGGCGTCAATGGCAAGGAGCATGTAGTCTCCTGGGATGGGAGAGGCCTTTTCAATGAGGTGAAGGACCCTCTTTGTATTGTTGCTGGTTTGACGTTGAGGTATAAACCCCGCCTGGTCGGGGTCGATTATACCAGGCATATAGGGAGTCAGGCGAGCCGCCAGGATACTGGTATAAAGCTTCAGGTCAATATTTAAAAGGGAGATGGGTCTGTAAGCTCCGCAGAGTGTCTTATACTTGGCCGCCTTGTGGATGACCACTATAGCCGCCTCTAGCATAGAAGGAGGAATGGCCCCCAAAGCGGAAAAGAAGTTAAAAAGGCGAGTGAGAAGAGGTGTAAGCATGGGACAGAATTGCGTATAGAAATCCGCAGTGTAGCCGTCCGAGCCAGGGGAATTAGCTAATTTCAAACGGGAAATGGCAGAGACAACTCCTTCGGGCAGATCTCCCTCTATATGTGTTCAGCTTGGGCCTGAGACAGGCTGGGAAGAGTAACCTGGCATAAGTAGGCATCTATAGCCTGCAGCTCTAAGTGCTGCTCATCATACAATTGCACATAAAAATCGTGAAACGCCTCAGCCATGTCGAAGTCCTCTGTACATTAACGGCTGTCCTGATCATTGATTTCCTGGACCCCCTCATGCAGGCGAGTTTCCCTCAGTTTATGCGCTAGCAGCCGACCGCACTTGTCCCCAACAACATAAAAAGAGTGGCGCAGGAATAGCACCGCATATTCAGCTTTATCACGGTCTGTGGCAGCCAGCTGCAGCCGAACTGCCTTCAGTTGACGCCAGACATGCGGAGCCCCCGTGAATCAATTCTAGCTCACAAATTCTCTGGGTAAGGTCCTCCCTCTTACGCTTGTGTTCTAAATTTTCCGCGGAGGAGATGGCAATAAATTACCCCCTAACCACTGCATTTAGCAATTCCCACAGAACAGAAATAGGCGTGTCAGCATTATCATTGTGGGAGAGGTAGTCATCAGTTGTGCATTGAATCTGGGCAACGATTTCAGCACGATGCAGGAGTGTATCGCAAAGGCGCCACCGCTGGGTCGGGGGCAGAGTCAGTGTAATCACTACTGGGGTGTGATCTGATAAGGATGTCATTTCCCTTAGAGGTTTAGTGCCTAAGAAATAATGCAGCCTAGCGTAAATCTTGTAAGCGCCCGAGTAGTAGGAATATTCCCTGGATTGCGGGTGATAATATCTCCACAAGTCTATCATGCCAAGGTCTTCTAATCCAGCGAGCCCGGAATGAGAAAGGGCGCCCACTTGGCCAAAGCGCAGCACCGACCTATCCAAATCATTATTAAGGACTAGATTAAGGTCCCCCCAGGAGAAGCTTGCGTTCAGGAGTGGCCGTGGCCTCATTTAAAGCTTCATGTATAAACCGCTCCTGCCCTTCATTAGGGGTATAGATGGTCCCTATTATTAACGTGTGTCCCCCAATCTTGAACTGGTAGGTAAGTAGTCTACCTTTGATTTCAGCCTCCTTCTGTACCACTTTCCCCCGTGAAAGCCTTGGAGAGCAGTATGGCTACGCCTGCAGATTTAGATGGTCCAGAGGAAAGAAATTGTGTTGGGAAGGCGCAAGACCGAAGCCTGTGGCAGTCTTGAACCAACAGATGTGTTTCTTGCAATAAGCATATGTCAGCCCCTGAGCTCTCCAAATAGGCCAAGATCGCGCTGCGCTTTATTAAGTCTCCTCAAATTGAGTGTGAGGACTTTAAAACTATGAGGTGGCATCTACTGCGGGGAAGATCGCGTATGGGAAGGTATACGCAGCTGAGGACAGAACACAATGCTCAGAGCCGGAGGACCAAAGGGAGTGCATTGCCAGCTCAGGAGGCCATTCCCAGAGAAGCAGGGAGACTGATGGAGAGCACAGAAAGAGGAAAGAAGAAAGACAGCCCCTGAAAAAGGAAAAATAAACCCCGGCACAACAGGTGCCAAAACAAGTCCAAAGTCCTGGATATAGTCCGTCTTCCACGGAAGATCAGGTCAGACATTAGTATGGGGATTGTGTGGCCCATTGCATCCCTGTTCCCCACCCCCCACCCCAGAGCAGCCCAAGGTATAGAGGAGATAGGAGACAAGATACAAAGGAACATACATGGCCCAGGCCTGTTCACGAGGACTGTGACTTAGCGAGGGCTTCTGGCAGCCCCTCCAATGCCTCCTGCTGTCCCTTTGTGATCTCGGCAGCGTCAGGGCGCCGCGGACGGTTGGAGCAGCTTCGACGTCTCTGCTGCCTCCATCGCAAATTGCTGGGCCCTCCTTCTCGTGTGTAACTACCATCGTCCTCATCCGGTAATTCAATTCCCAGCAGTCTGCTGGCTTCCGTCAGGGAACGTAGTTGGTAAAGTTTGCCATCATAGCGGAAGATGAGACGGAATGGGTGGCCCCAGGAGTATGCAATGTTGCATTGGCATAGAGCCGTGGTGACGGCACGGAAAGACTTGCGTTTTTGGAGTGTGAGGGCGGCAAGGTCCTGATATAGGACTGGTGCTTGGTCCCTGAATGTGATCGGGTGCTGTGACTTGGCCTTGCGGAGTATTTCCTCTTTGGTGCGGAAATCGTGGACACAGACTAAGATGTCCACTGGTGGAGCATTAGCGAGACAGGGAGGACCCACAAGGTGTGCCCTATAGGTCTTGATCTCAGTGTCCAAGGGGTTACCCAGGATGTGATTGAAAAGTTACTGCACAAATGTGAATATGTTGCCAGCTTCTTCATTGGGTCGCACTCCCCGGATCAGTATGTTGTGACGTCTGGAGCGGTTCTCCAGATCCTCTGGGTGAGTCTGAAGATCCACCTGCTGATCGTGTATGTGGATAATTTCCTGCTGTAAGAAAGAGACCTCATCATTCCATGCATCACTTTTGTCCTCCAAAGCTACCACGCGTTCCCCTATGCCATCCATGTCTTTGCGAACGACTTTAAGTTCCGCAGTGAGGTCTCGCATCACAGTATGTAAGTCATCACAGAGGGCTGAGAACAAAGATTCCAGGAAGGCCCGCGTTACTGGTTTCTCCTTAGGGCCCCCCAATGATGTCGAAGAGGGGTCACACTGTTTTGCAGGGTCCGATGTCGCCCCCCCTGTGGGTGCGCGAAGAGCTCTTGAAGAGACTTGCTTTTCTTCCCCCGCGTGGAGGATATGGTGCTGGCCAAGGCGGGAAGATGCTGGAAGTCTGGAGTAAGTTGTGTGTCCCTTTGCTGTTCCGCCCAGGCACCTTGAGAGAAGCGCTTGTGTCGCTAGAGAGAGTTCTCATGATGGGGTTGCGCCAGTAGGCGAAGACACCATAGCAGACAGACCTGAAGTGACCACTCGGCCCAGAGCAGCGCAGAAAAGATAGGAAGTGGCCACTCTCGGACCAGGGTCGCCCAGTGTCAGCCAAAGTAGGGGGCCACTCAAGCCCCAGCGCAATGGGAACACTAGGATGGGCCAGCCGGGCAACCCACCGCAGGGCTCAATCTGTAGAATGAGCAAATTGCCAAGCCTCCCCTCCTGCCCAGGGTTGCTGCCACCGATCTCGACTAGGTCCTGCTGTGCCCCGAGCAAGGGTAGGACGATTGTTAGTTGACTGTCTACACCTCGAACCGGAGCAATGACGTGCTCTGGCCATCCCTGTCAGCCTTAGACGTTGTGACTAGGGGTCTACAGAACTCCACAGTACAAGTCTACTAGGGCATTCCTACAGCATCTGGTAATTTATGTCACTGAATTTGAATAACAGACTGTAGTGCACTACTACACTTTTCTTTTTCGGTCCTGATGAAGTGCCATTTGACCCATTAGGGGCAGACCGAGCATGAAACATGTTGACCATCCACACTTAGATAGCCCTTGAGGAATATTATTTCTACACAGGTGCACACGCACAGTTTTTAATCAGGTTAGAGCTACCTAATACATTAAAATTTGATCTAGTAGGACTGCTCCAGACCTATTTTATTTATTTCACTCCCTTGTGCACTACCCAGTCCTCACACCCGCATGCACCGAACGGCTTCTTCTTCAAAAGATCCCTGACAAAGAGCCCTGGTTCCGGGAGCCCATCAGGCATTGCAGCGCCGGCCTGATGAGGGGCAAATGCCAAATGATGAAGCATGACACCTCTCGGGGTGTGTGAGGACATCAGGAAGAAAGACCTGTCTTTCCCCCACGTCCAGACGGGAACTGCACACTCCCTTTAGACTCCTGCTGTGCAAGGTCACCTCACCGCCAGTGGGGCTCGGAGTCCGGCACATTCCCACCCCGTCCCCGAAGTCAGTGTCACGTCCACGGGCGCTAGTCCCCCTCGTGCAAGATGTTGCAGTGTCCAACCAGAAGAAGTTGAGCGGAGGGCCACTAGCCCATCCCAGGCTCCACCCGGGCCTGGCTGGGCCGCCTCTGTGGTGGGACGGGCCCCGCCCTCTGCGGCTGCCTCTACCGGCAGCTGCACTCGTACCCCTCCAATCCAGCCGCGGCTTCAGGGTTCGTCCGGACGGCCTCCCCCAGATACATGGGGCACCAGTCAACAGTCCACCACCAGGTGATTTAAGTAGGCAGCAAGCCCCACCAGCTGCAAGGGAAGGCCCCACAAGGCTCACTGCACAGGGTTGTCACAGGCGTCCGCAGCAGCAGTCACGGAGCTCTCAGGCCCCTGTGCGGGCCCCACAATGCTCCAGGCAAACAGGCCCCCGGGGCAGGCCTCCTTAGCTACATGCGGGTGTACAGAAGAGAGCGGCACCGGGTCGTGACCCACCTGGTGCGGCTGCCAGGAGGTGGGGGAACCACAGCGAGGCGGCTGCGCGGCCCTCAAGCACGGCCACCACCGATCGTGTTCCCTTGCACCAGTTGCTACAGTAGAGATGTGGCGATGTAATTGCCCCCCATCGAGGATGCGTGTCAGGGCAGCCAACCAGGCCCCTCCAGCCTCCGGCTCCCAGCACCGCCGCACAGGTCCGGTGTAGGCCTCAACTCCAGGCCTCGGCCGCAGGCCCGCCCCTCGCTGTGTGCGGCGTCTTACGGTCCTCGCCGCTGCCCTCGGAGCTTTCACGGGCAGGTCGCCGGCCTCCAGTGATCAGTGTGCAGCCCCAGACCGGATTTTAGCCCAATGTAGGCTGAGGAAGGCCGGGGCCTAGCTTTTCCTCGGACGGCTGGAGGGAAAGACAGGAAGACACGTCTCATCTCGCCGCCATCTTGGCCACGGCCCTAATTTTTCAATTTAAAAAAGGTTGGTAAAATAATTTTATGGTTAAATAATAAATATTTTTATTTCTGTATTTGTTTAACATTACATTATATATATTTTTTAAACTATTGGCTTCGTCATCGATGGTGACGGCTACAACTGCATCCATGGATCTGGTACCATTGAAGGCTTCAAGCTCTTTGCTTCAACGGTGACATTCCTCTTTGGATACCCTACTGCCAATTCAAACTCCTTCTCAACCTCCAGCTGAATTATTTTCTTCTGACGATGAGGAATCGGAGGATGACGACAGATTTCGGGCTGCTCGCAGTCCCTTCTGAACTTCTTATAAAATGTCAGGACTCTGATGATGATGATGATGACTTACAAGAAGAGGATTTTTCTACTTGTAACACACAGCCTGCGCCCGAACTTCCTATGGCATAGATACCTTTAACTCTTATTTCCAACCTCCAGTTCATGTTGGATGATTACTACCGCCGTTTTCCACGTTCAGTGCAGGCTTCTCCAACGCTGCAAGCGCCTCTACAACCTCTTCCTACTAGAGAATCAGTTGCCACACCTTCTACGTCGGCGACCAGAAATCAACATCACGATGGTCCTCAAGTCATAGAGGAGGACAATGACGATGATAATGATGATGAAGGTGACAGGGAAGAAGGTGAGCTGGATGACAGATCCCTTCTTTCTGAATGGGACAACTATCAGATTCAAACACCATCTCCCACTGCTCCAGCTCCTCTGGATTCTCCACCAGTCGTCATAGGTGGTTTTCATTTACAAATGGAAAGAGCGGCAAAAAGATTCCACCTTCCTATGACCACCAGAGAGGAAGATTGTTTCCTATATGATTTTAAAGATCAGCCTCAAAAACAAGTTCGTTCTATTCCATTCATTGATTTTATTTGGCAAGAAGGCCTCAAGCTCATGCAAAATCCAAATTCAATTCCGGCTGTTCTACCGAGGCTGGATAAGAAATACAAAGCCCCTGCAAATTCACCTGCTTGTCTCATTTCACAACCAAAGCCTGATTCCATTATTACTCAGGCAGCACAGCGTCGGGCCAGAAATCCATCATCTCTATTATCTGCACCGCCAGACCGAGAGGGTAGACGCCTTGATGGTATTGGCAAGAAGTTTTCCACTATGGCGGCAACTACAGTTCGTGCGGCCAATTCTCTAGCTATCTTGGGCCGTTACGACTGCCAAATGTGGTCTGACATATCATCACTTGTAGATTTAATACCAGAGGCGTCTAAAGCAGAGGCATTAAAAATTCTTCAAGAAGGAGAAAGAATTTCTTCAGAAATTATTGATTGTGCTGTTGATGTGTCTTCCACTGGTTTCCGTCTTTTGGCTGGTGCAGCAGTCCTCAGGCGACAGGGCTGGTTAAAGGCCACGTCTTTCCGTCAAGAGGTACAGACAAAAATATTGGACATGCCTTACGACGGTGAATCATTGTTTGGCCAACATATTGACGATGCCCTTCAAACAATAAAAAAGAACACCGACACTGCCCGTGCTCTCTGAACTCTACAGTTTAAAAAGCAGCCTGTTCGAGGCACAAGAGGACGTGGCTCCTCTTCTTACTTTCGAGGAAACTCCAATCAATATAGACAAGGACAACAATGCTACTCCTCCCAGAATCAGCAATCGTATAGACAACAGCATTCTTCGTCCTACAGACATTACAGAGGTAAATCCACTCACAGAGGAAAGGATTCCTCCAAAAAACAATGATTTTCACCATTCACCGTCCCAGATTCCTCCCGCTTTTTCAAGGGTTGGAGGTCGAATCTCCCACTTCTACTCCAAATGGTCACTGATTACTACCGATCAATGGGTTCTGGATATTGTGCTCAGGGGACACACTCATGGAATTTGTAAAGATTCCTCTCAGTTCTCCACCAAAAGGTCCCCCTCCTGCTCACCTAAAGGAACTTTTAAATCAACTCACAATTTTATTAAGAAAAGGCGCGATCGAAGTGGTACCAAAACTACAGAAGGGCAGATAATTTTATTCAAGGTTCTTCCTCATACAGAAAAAGTCGGGAAAATGGCGCCCCATCCAGGACTTACGTGCCCTCAACAAATACATCAAAAAACAAACTTTTCGCATGTTGTCCCTTCAGGAGGTACTTCCTTTTCTATCCCAAGGAGAGTATATGACAACTTTGGATCTTCAAGATGCTTATTTTCATCTTCCCATTCTGCCGAGGCACAGAAAATTTCTCCGATACAGAGTGGCCGGAAAAGACTTTCAATTCAAAGTTCTTCCATTCGACCTTCGTTCCGCTCCCCGAGTGTTTACAAACGTCCTTGCACCGGTGGCAGCTTACCTTCGCCTACATGGAGTGCACGTTTTTCCATACTTAGACGACTGCCTGCTGAAGGCACGGTCGAATTTCGAACAGAGGTCCCTCTTTCAATCCCTGGGCCTTACATTCAACATGGACAAGTCTCAATTTCTCCCTGCTCAAAACAGACTGTTCTTGGGAGCCATCCCAGACACCAAGCAAGCAAAAGCTTTTGTGGCGCAGGAAAGACGTCTATGACTTCGCAATCTAGCAGCCTCCATCTGTCTGAAAGAGTCCGTTTCTGTCCGACAGTTGAAATCTTTCCTAGGGATGTTGTCCTCCTGCATTCCTCTAGTCCCTCACTGCCGCCTAAAAATGAGACCTATCCAGGAGGAATTGGACAGGCAATGGGCTCAAGTCTCAGGATCCTTCAACGATATAGTGAGGTCACATCTCGAATGAAAAGAGCTCTATTGTGGTGGACTCTCGAGGAAAATGTCTCTTCAGGTCGTCCATTCCTGATGGAGACTCCAAATTTCACTCTCACGACAGATGCATCTCTCGAGGGTTGGGGCGCGCACTTGCAGGGACAGGAAAGTGGAACATTCAACAAAAGAGCTGGCACATCAACCTACTGGAGTTACTGGCCATTTTTCTGGCTCTGAAAGCTTTTCGCAGCATCATACGAGGAGCCTCGGTGTTGAGCTGGACGGACAACACAACGTGCATGCACTACATCAACCAACAAGGGGGCACAAGGTCCATCTTGCTGTCCCTTCAGGCTCAACAAATTTGAGATTGGGCGATTCAACATCACATCAGTGCATGTTCCGGCAACGTCAAACAATCTTGCGGATTCCCTGAGCAGGTCATCCACGACCAATCACGAGTGGGAATTACATCAACCCACTCTGGATCACATTTTTAGGTTATGGGGTCCCCCGAATCTGGATCTGTTCGCAACACATCTGAACTGCAAATGCCTGTTCTACGCAAGTTGGCTTCCCCAACCAAAGTCATGCGGGAATGCTTTTTTGATGAACTGGTCGAAAATATATGTCTACGCTTTTCCACCGATACCTCTAGTCCCCAAAGTTCTGCGAAAAATGAGGAAGGAACCCTGTCACATTATTCTAATAGCCCCCCGGTGGCCTCGACAAATCTGGTTTACGGAACTCCTTCTCCTGTCACAGTGCAACCCGATCATTCTTCGCCCTCTTCCGAAACTTCTGACCATGGAACAAAGCCAAATTTGTCATCCCGATCCAGCATCTCTACGTTTAGCAGCTTGGAACCTGAGCACTATGAATTTGTAAATTTGGACATTCCTTTAGACTGTAGAGAGGTCTTGGCTAAGGCTAGAGCAGCTTCAACTGTGAAAACATATAAACTCAACTGGAAAAGATTCTGTCTATGGTGCAATGAAGCTCAAGTACATCCTATTCATTCCAAGCCAGAACAACTCTTGCCTTTCTTTTTACACCTGGCAAAATCAGGCCTCTCGTACTCTACCCTTAAAGTTTTTATAGCAGCAATCTCACGGTTTCGTCAAGATGGCTCCAACTCTCTTTACTCTTCAAGAGTAATTCAATAATTTTTCAGGGATCTTTTTCGAATGTTTCCACCAATTTGGCAACCACCTCCTCCTTGGCATTTGAACATTGTATTAGCACAGCTCATGAAACCCCCGTTTGAGCCAATCCATAACGTCGATCTCAAATACATTACTTGGAAGGCTTCTCTACTTCTGGCTCTCACTTCCTGTAGCCGAGTCAGTGACTTGCAGGTGTTTACTACTAAACCGCCTTTTCTTCAATTTACCAAGGACTCTGTCTTGCTCCGCACCAATCTGGCCTTTATCCCCAAGTTGCCATCAGATTTCCGCCTCAATGAACCAGTTGTTTTAAAAACGTTTTTCCCTAATCCTCAAACTCCTGCAGAGAAGACACTTCATTCTTTAGATGTCAAGAGATGTCTCAAATTTTACCTTAAATAAACGGCTACAATTCGTAAGAATGACCAACTTTTTGTGGCCTACGGACGGATGCGAAAGGGACATCCGGTCACCAAACAAACAATTGCACGCTGGAGATCTACTGCAATTGCCTTTTGCCATCAACAAGCTGGAAAACCACTTACGGCAATTGTTCGAGCACATTCTACCAGAAAGGTTTCCTCTTCCACTGCGCTATTTGCTGGGGTGCCTCTTCAACACATCTGCAGAGCTGCAACATGGTCCAGCAGACACAACTTTACAAGACGTTACTGTCTGGATGCTGCTGACAACACGGACACAGCAGTGGGACAAGCAGTCCTTCGTAATCTTTTTAAGTAAGGTGAGCCTCTGATGCTTCCCTCCTCCTATATACAAGGTACTATTATTGTATATATATATATATATATATATATATATATATATATATATATATATATATATATATATATATATATATACATATATCCCGCTCACTCTCTGTCTTGCTTCTCTTGCACTCACGATCGGGTGCTTTCATGCGCGGTGACGGACACCGCGCTGGATTTTCGTCCACAGACCTGATGAACTCCTGAGGCGGAAGCCGGGAGGTATTGTTTTAAAAATCTGTAGTCATTTCTTTGTTTTACTTCGTCTGCTTTTAGCATTGTGCTCATTACGCTTGCACCAGTTAGACTCACCTCACCTCAACGCTAATCCTCTGTTACCGCTGCAGTCCGGATCCACATCGCTCCCTACTAGTGCGGTGTAGGAGGAATCTGCATTTGGGACTTGGCAGACATCATGGGAGGGGGGCGTGGACAGCGCTCTAGTCGCTGCAAACCCGGGGATATAAAATACATGCCAGCGCGAGCGCGCAGCACCTGATGAACTCCTGAGGCGGAAGCCGGGAGGTATTGTTTTAAAAATCTGTAGTCATTTCTTTGTTTTACTTCGCCTGCTTTTAGCATTGTGCTCATTACGCTTGCACCAGTTAGACTCACCTCACCTCAACGCTAATCCTCTGTTACCGCTGCAGTCCGGATCCACATCGCTCCCTACTAGTGCGGTGTAGGAGGACTCTGCATTTGGGACTTGGCAGACATCTTGGGAGGGGGGCGTGGACAGCGCTCTAGTCGCTGCAAACCCGGGGATATAAAATACATGCCAGCGCGAGCGCGCAGCACCTGATGAACTCCTGAGGCGGAAGCCGGGAGGTATTGTTTTAAAAATCTGTAGTCATTTGTTTGTTTTACTTCGCCTGCTTTTAGCATTGTGCTCATTACGCTTGCACCAGTTAGACTCACCTCACCTCAACGCTAATCCTCTGTTACCGCTGCAGTCCGGATCCACATCGCTCCCTACTAGTGCGGTGTAGGAGGACTCTGCATTTGGGACTTGGCAGACATCTTGGGAGGGGGGCGTGGACAGCGCTCTAGTCGCTGCAAACCCGGGGATATAGAATACATGCCAGCGCGAGCGCGCAGCACCTGATGAACTCCTGAGGCGGAGGCCGTGAGCTTTTGTTTTAAAAATCTGTAGTCATTTGTTTGTTTTACTTCGCCTGCTTTTAGCATTGTGCTCATTACGCTTGCACCAGTTAGACTCACCTCACCTCAACGCTAATCCTCTGTTACCGCTGCAGCCCGGATCCACATCGCTCCCTACTAGTGCGGTGTAGGAGGACTCTGCATTTGGGACTTGGCAGACATCTTGGGTGGGGGGCGTGGACAGCGCTCTAGTCGCTGCAAACCCGGGGATATAAAACACATTCCAGCGCGAGCGCGCAGCGGGCGAGCGCAGCGGGCGTGCCGCCAGCGCGACGAAGGCGCGTTAAAGGCAAGCCCGTCTGCGCCCGTCCGCGACTCTTCGGGACCGGGGGCCATAATCCCTGTATCTTTGCCTCAGCATATAAGATATTACAGTTCCGACTACCTACTCAGTATGCGCTCCACCAGGGAAATGGATTGTCTGCACTTATTCCATGCGCTGGATTTGCCTGTGGTCTGCCCTTCGTGCAAACACAAGCTCAATACTTCCCAGTAATATGACAATAAACAGGTTTATAACATACTGCTTTTAAATTGTAGATCCCTACCCAAGCACAGGACGGAAGTCGCTCTCATGTTGGAGGAGCGTAGGCCAGATGTGGTCTTCCTAACAGAAACTTGGCTGACGCCAGACTCCGATCCTGATATTGTATCAGCTTTGCTCCCGGGCTTCCAAATTATGCGGAAGGACCGGGCTGTTGGGAGAGGAGGTGGCCTGGCAATAGTTTTTAAAGAACAGCTCCTTTGTCGATGCACTTCCGATTCAATTCCGGACTGCGAAAATCTCGCATTTAGCATCGAATTCTCCTCTAATAATTGCTTCTCAGGCACCCTGATATATCCACCTCCGGGCCCCCCTAAGCAGTTTCACAAGACTCTTCCTTCGACCTTGGCCGAATCAGTTACAACGCTCTCGAACTACACACTGCTAGGTGATCTTAATCTCCATTTTGATGCCGCCTGTGACCATACCCCCACTGAGCTAGTGAATGATTTAGCGGCTTTACAATTGGAGCAGCTGGTCGATTCAGCTACCCATATCAAGGGCCATCTTTTTGGACCCCGTGTTTAGCAATTGTCCTGAGCTTAAAGCCAGGTGACCTATTTGTCTTCCGTGGACTGACCGTTCTCTCGTTCCCCTTACATGGTCTATTCGCAAGGCACCTCACTCAACCCCAATTGTAAAGAACGCCAGAAATTGGGCTAGACTCCCGGTGGAGTCTTGGTCCAACAGCCTCATCACCTCCCATCCTCCAACCAACGCGGATCCCAGTGCCGCTAATCAGGACTATGTAGAGTGGATCTCGAACTCTCTAGAGGCCACACTCCCCTACCGTAAAATTACCATGAAGCGTCCACAAAAAACTGCCCCCTGGTTTTCTAAGGAACTCAGGGAAAAAAAACGGCTTTGCAGGAAATTAGAAAGACGGTGGCGCTTAGACTTCTCCTTGGACGATAAAATCCTTTACCGAAAGGCGATTAGAGCCTACAAAGATGAGGTAAAAGTTGCCCAGGCAACTTACTTTTCTACACAAATCATGAGGGCAAAATCAAAACCCAAAGAAATTTTCCAAATATTAAAAAGCCTCACCAAACCGCCACCACCCTCTACGCTCCCATGTAAAACGTTAACTCACTGCAACGACCTGGCAGAATTTTTCCATACAAAAGTTCTCCAAATCTACTCTTCTTTTTCGGTCATAGAATCTCACCCCACTACTCATACATGGCTCCCCGTCAACCCGCGTCTATCTTGGCACACTTTCCCTTGTTGGATCAGGACTCCCTGGAATCTCTAGCGCGGCAAGTATAATCAGGGTCACCATGTGACCCAGCCCCCCCAGAGGCAATGATTTCGGTAATCCAGGTGGTCCTCCCCACTATCAGGAACCTCCTCAACGCCTCTATTACTTCTGGTATAGTTCCGCTTCCCTGGAAGCAGGCCATGGTGCGTGCTTTACTGAAGAAACCCAACCTTGATCCGGGCAACTTTAGTAACTACCGCCCCATTTCCCTGCTCCCCTGGGTGAGCAAAATTCTATAGAAGCACATCTACACACATCTGACGGACTTTTTGGAGAACAACCAGTTGCTGGATGATTCCCAAACGGGTTTTCGACCTAGACATGGGACAGAGACTGCCCTACTAGCGGTCACCGAGGAAACCAGAAGGATCTTGGATCGAGGCGGATCAGTGGCAGTGGTCCTCCTCGATTTGAGCGCAGCCTTTGACACGGTTAGCCACGACGTGCTGCTGTGTCGCCTTTCTGAAGTTGGAATCTCAGGCAGGGCACTACTCTGGCTCAAATCCTTTCTGAGCAACAGGTCCTTTCAGATTTTTGAGGGAAACACAATCTCCTCTAGAAAACCCCTGAGTTGTGGGGTCCCGCAGGGCTCTTCGTTAAGCCCTGCGCTATTTAACATCTACATGAGACCACTGGCTGAGGTTGTTCGTCCGTTTGGCATTAAGATCATTTCTTATGCGGAAGACACTCAGCTGGTGGTCTCCTTGGCACAGGAGGCCGGTTGATCGGCTCAAATGGGACTAAGGCAATGTTTGGAGAAGTGAAAGGCTGGATGACGAGATCCTCCCTTAAACTTAATGGGGATAAAACTGAGCTGATGATCCTGGGCTCCGCTGCTCCAACGTTTTTTGACTCCCTCTGGCCTCCATGCCTAGGCACGCCACCTGCACCTAAGGACAACATAAAAAGCCTGGGAGTATGGCTGGACAAAGCCTTAACCTTTGACACCCAGGCCATCAGGTTGTCTGCGACCTGTTTTGGCCTCCTCAGGATGCTGAGAAAAGTGCTCCCACTCCTACCCATGGAGGCCAGGCAAGTTGCTGTTCTAAGCCTGATCCAGTCTCGACTGGACTTTAGCAACTCCCTGTATCTCGGTGCTCCTGACTACACACTTCGTAAGTTGCAGATTGTCCAAAACTGCGCTGCTCGCACATTGCTCCAGCTGCCACGGAGGCTATCAGCTGAACCTGGGCTGGGGAGCCTGCACTGGCTGCCGGTCCGGCAAAGAATCATCTTTAAGGCTATGTGTGTCTCCCATCAAGCCTTCAGGCACAAAGGACCGGCAATCAGCCGTGAACTAATTACACAGCACCACCCTAGAAAACACCTTCGCTCCGGCCATGCTTTCATAGCAACTGTTCCCAGAATCAGGAGAGCGAGAGCTGGTGGCAGGATGTTCTCCTACAACGCCGCCAAGCTGTGGAACCTCCTCCCTCTTCATCTTAGATCTAACCCTAACCTGCTTTCCTTTCGCAAGCACCTAAAGACCTTCCTTTTTAATTCCCATAATTAACCCCCGGCTGACTGCCTCTGACAAACGACCATACTTCTCAGGTAGCGCTTGGACGCCTCAGGGCAGCAATTCGCGCTTTATAAATCTACGTTTCATTTCACAGCTCACGGTATTCAAAATACCAGCACTCGTAATCAGAAAAAATGTATACACAATTAGACGCGTTTCGGCTTGCCGCCTTTGTCAATAGAGGCCGGCGCCGACAAGCCACAGATTTAAATACAGCGATAATAGTTGACATAAACAGAGGACACCTCAACTTACTTCAGTCAGAGTGTCGGCCATTGCTAAATAGGTAACTTAGTATTGGTTACATTCAAAATTATTCAAACTCAAATAAACTGTCTTATTTAGAGTCCTACATCATAAACTTTCATGGCATACATTATTGTTTGCCCTGAATGAGCTTAAATAAAACTTTAATTAATACATGAGTTTTATACCTTTTCTTATATGCCAATAAGACTGGAGGTACTGGACATTAAATCAATCTCGCCCTAGATGGGCTTGTCCTCTTTCTACAGCCTCTAAAATGCAGGGTGTGTTGCCTCCCTCATATTTGAGTACCTCAATAGCTTCCCCATCATTTAATTGTCACAATACCGCACAAATTTATAGAATCACATTAATACAGAGAACATTATAAATGCACAGCCATTTCTTCCCCACTGTTGAGACCACCTGGCCTCTTGGTCTGATTGTCAATGATATATCGTGACTTCAGTCTGCGTAACTGTAATTGCCTGTTGCCCCCTCTAACATTCATGGGCACTTGGTCCATACAGAAGAAACTCAAAAGATCTCTATTACTTTGATGGAACACCTCAAAATGCCTCGCCACCGGATAGGTGGAATCCTTATTCTGTATGGCTCTGAGGTGTTCCAAAATTCTGATCTTGGTGAGATGGATAGCACTTCCAATGTAGCGCAACCCACACGGACACACCAGACAGTACACCGTGTGGGTGGTGTTACAGTTCATCAAGCTATTTATCTTTCTGGGTTCTCTCATTCCCGGTACTTTGTATTCCAGTACTTTCTTACTATTTCTGCAAGCCCTATCTGCCATCCATATCCCATAAGTTTGCCAAACGGTGAGACTTTACTGTCATTTTCACAATGGCTCTGAACCAATGTAGTTCGTAGGGATTTAGCTCTTCTAAACGTAAGTAATGGTGCCTTTAGCAGGTCCTTCCCTATCACTGGGTCGGATCTTAAAATTTGCCAATTTTTTGCAAAGATTTGCCTGATTGCTGCCGCATCCCCTGAATAGTCTGTGATCATCCTTAGACTATTAGTTTTGGTGTCTTTTATCATTTCTTTCTCTTGCATACTCACTGTACTGTCAACTAGCAAGTCTTTTCTGGATTTCTTTTCTGCTTTTGACATGGCTTCCTCTAAAGTCTCCATACGATAGCCTCTCACTTTGAATCTGCTCATACTCTCCTTAGCTGCTATTTTATAGTCATAGGGGCGTGTACAATTTCTTTTAATTCTTAGTAGTTTGCCATACGGGATGCTAGTTATTGTTTTTACCGGATGGCAACTGCCTGCATGTAATACGGAGTTCCCTGCAGTCGGTTTCCTGTGCAACACCGTGCACAGCCTTCCGCCCGCAGGGAACACCTTGAGATCCAAAAACAGCCTCCATGCTCACCTCACCTGTGAACTTAAGATTGAGATCGTTCATATTCAAAACCTCAATGTATTCTTTAGCTGATTGTTCTGTGCCTCTATAGATGATAAATAGATCATCTATATATCTATTCCAGCTTAGAACCCTATGGGTCCACTGTGTATTGCCCACTGCTGCCCAGGCCACCTGCTCCTCCCACCAGACCATGAAAAGATTTGCGTAACTGGGGGCGAAGCAGGTGCCCATCGCAGTACCGCATATCTGTTTAAAAAGTTGGTCCTGGAAGAGGAAAATGTTATTCCACAGACAAAATTCCACAAATTCTATGATCATGTTATTGTGTCCAGCTAGATTCATACGTTTCCTTCCTAGAAACCATCTCACTGCCTCTAGTCCTTGGAGATGGTCAATACTCGTATAGAGGCTTGAGATGTCAAGTGTTATCATGACCATGCCATCATCCCAGATCAAATTTTCAATCTTAGTTAAAAAAATGTTAGTGTCTCTTGTATATGAGGCAAGTTCTTTGACAAAATCAAACATAAAATAATCCACGAACCTTGTCATATGTTCCGTCAGGCTCCCTATCGACGAGACAATTGGACGGCCTGGTGGACACATCACATTTTTATGCAGTTTAGGAAGATGGTAGAAGGTAGGTACCCGGGGGTGTTTACATAGCAAATTCTTCCTTGTTCAACATCCTGACACTTTCCTCAAACACCCTCCTTGTCACTCGTATATAGCTTGTCCCATCATTCAGTTGTGCCATAGCTTCTTTGATATAATAATCTTTAGTCATTAGAACCACATTCCCGCCCTTGTCGGACAGTTTGCAAACAATAGTTTCATCTTGTTATAAGTCTGCAATCGCTTTCCTATGTAGTCCTGTGATGTTTCCCCCGCCTTTCCTTCTACTATTCAAATTGCGGAGTTTGAGAAGATCTCTCGTTATCACATCTGTAAATACGTCAATCGAGTCAGCTGGCATAAGCGGGCAGAATCTAGATTTCGGCTTGAAGGGACTCCCTGGATTAATTTGCACTCCTCCTGTCTGATTCATGTTTCTCATAGATGATGAGATCAAAGATACAGGGTTTCCTTCATTCGCCAAATCCTCTAGAACTGCTAAAGTTTACACGTCACTTGCTGTCAAATTATCTTCTCTATGTATGTCATGCTTGACTTGTTTCAGAGCGACACGTTCTTTGCCTTTGAAAAACTTTAACAGTTTCACTTTTCTACAGAATTTAAATAAGTCGATTCTTGTTTGTGTATATTCCGATGTTTTCGTTGGGCAGAAGCTTAAGCCTAGTTGTAGTACTTCCTCTTCTGCCTTGTTCAATTTTCTTGATGTTAGATTAACGACTGTAAGTATTTCTGTATTTACCTCTTGTTCCACTGTTTTCTGCTCCGAGTCACCCTCGGCGAGGCGTTGTTGCTGCTTGTGCCACCCGCCTCTCCTCGTCCGACATTTACTTTCTTTTGTCTTGATTGTGACCTATCGGGTGGTTTCCCTCTTACTCCTTTGCCCCACGTTTCCTTGATAACTTGGAACTCCTCCAAAAAAGGGGCCGGTGCGGGGGCAGCAATTTGTGTCAGTTTTGAAACTCTGTTTTCTCCTTCGTCCTCGCTTTGATCAATATCGGTGACTTCTGCCTCGGAAGTTTCTCTGTGCTCCACAATAAGTTTACTTTTATCGCTTAGAAGCTGTTTCCTAGATTGATCATATCTTTTCGCAAATGTTAAAATGCGACCTTGTGAATAGTCTCTCTCGTCCCTTTCAAACTTATCTTGTTTGCGTTGTTTGATCTTTTGTTCGTAAATTTTCAAGCGTTTTTTCATTTCTTCACGCAATTCATCCTGTTTGTTTTTGTCATTGTTTTCGGTAATTCGCTTCTCCAATCCATCAACTTCCAACAATATTTGTTCTCTGTCACACCATGCAAATTTAATGAGAATGACTAGCATCCCCTTTGAGGATGTCGCCGTGTGTTCCGCCCATTCCTCAAGTAGTCGTGGATTGGGATTCTCATACGCGGGGACCGTATAGATTCTTAGTCCCCGCGGTATCCTTCCAACCTCAATGTAATTTTGGAGGGAGGTTGCCTCCCACCATTTGCGGATTTCACGTTCGTACAATCTCTCTAATTGGAAGAATTGGTCTTTAAGCAGATTGCTGCCACCGGCTGATGCGCGGTTATCTCCGCTATGTTTTCCGTTATTTTGTGAATCCTTGCTCTTTTTAAAGATCTCTGTGGCTGCCTCGCATCGTGCCTCTTCATCAAACATTTTATTTTCAAGCGTGTTGCTTCTTACGCGTGCATAGCGCGTTCCTTCGATCTGTCAAGAGCTTCATTCAAAGACGCTCAGCCGAGCGTTACTTTGTATCGATTTCACCACGCGCTTTGCTTTTAACTCACTTTTGAAGCACCCGCTGCTCCCTGGTGATACAATGTTGCATTGGCTTCTCTTCTCGACGGTGAAGGGAAATGAACACCCCGCTCACTCTCTGTCTTGTTTCCCTTGCACTCACGATCGGGTGCTTTCATGCGCGGTGACGGACACCGCGCTGGATTTTCGTCCACAGCTCACGGTATTCAAAATACCAGCACTCGCAGGAACGTATTAATTCCAAAGTTTAATCGGAAAAAATGTATACATGTTTATATTTATATACCTATAGTCTTTTCGAACTGGGTATTGTGGTTGCATTGATTCTTATGTACCTTGTATTGTTCTGATACCACTGCTCACTACTCTTATTCAAGCATGTGAATCTATGAAAGACACCCCAATACTGGAGAAGAACAAACGTTACTTACCTGTAAACTGTGGTTCTCCAGTGTTGGTGTCTTTCATAGATTCACATGAGACCCACCCTCCTCCCCTCAGAGGCTCTCTTTTTTACTTGGCTCTATATTACTCTTGTGCTACGAAAATCTGAGGGCCTGAGCCTCTGAGGAGAACATTCACAGAGGGTGCAGACGCCTGATTGGCTGGAATTTGAACTAAAACATATTGACAGTAATATGTTATAGAAGTGACAAGTTGTCTATCTATAAAAACTCTATGGTTTTACTTTCTTATATGTATATATTGGTGTAGGAGAGTAGGGTCTGCTATCCTATGGTCACCCCAAATTTTTGCTTTTTGCTTCACTGGTTTTTGACATATTGAGGCTGTGGGCCTGCCAATCAGACCCCCAGCCTGCTGTTCTCTCTACTAAATTACAACTATGCACCCTAGGTGCATAACCAATTGGAAGTGGATCACCCTGTCAGCCCCTGTACCAGTGTACACTAGGTACCCAGGGCATTGGTGTACCCAAGGCCTGCCAGGGGCTGAAGCATGTATTATGCCACCCCAGGCTTGGCCTAACAATCTGACACAACTGGCTGATCACTCAGCTGGGGTAAGTTGGTGTAATCACCTCTTACTTAGGTGTAGTATACCTATACCTAACCTTAAATGGGACACCTGGTAACCTATAAGTCACTCCTATGGCAGGCCTTAACAATCCTGAAGGCAGAGTGCTTGGTTCCATGTGAGATGGTGCTCCGGCATGAGCTGAGCCTGTCTGCAGTGGTCGGAACAACTTCCTTCTACTGTTTCCAGATATCGTCATACCATATACTCTTAAGTGCATTATGGACCTCGCGGTTAAATGCTAACTTTGGTTTGGCTTTATCAAAACATGTCGAGTAAGGTGTCATACGAATTGGAATACTAACCCCTCGCCAATTCTGGCGACGGGGTTAGCATTCCACCCTTCTAGAGGGACACGACATGTACAGTGCCTGAAACCCGGGTAAAATCAGACATAGCCTCAGCTCCACAAAATGGACGCTGCCACCACAGACACAAGTCTGCCCTCCTGCTGCTGGGAGTCCTTCCAGCTTGGGAGGTGTGGACAAAGGGTTTCCTGCCAGGGGAGGTGCGTGCACCACCCCAGACAGGATTTTGTGTATTGGTCAGGTAGGGCTTGAAAGAAACCAGACATGCCTGTGGCTCACAAGGAGCCTCGGCGCATATGCCAGTTCAAACCGGTCCTGGGGCACACCAGTCCCGGGCCTGGGGCGAGCTGGACAAAGGATTGGGGGTGTAACCACCCCCCTTCCTGGTCCCACCCTTAGGGAGGGACCTAGCAGGTAGTCCGGCCCCTAGAATCCGCTTAAAGGTAGGAGCTGTGTCCTAAGACTTCAGACATCCTGGAATCAACTTGAAACTAAGAAGAAGACGGGAACTTCGACATTCTGCTGCACAGAAGACTGAAGAAAATCTCCCCTGTGGTCAGGGAGTGACCACCTTGCTAACGCAAGCACCATCCAGCGAATCACCGTCTGCTTTGCCGCCGCCTCCCGCCGGAGCCCGAGCCCAGAGACTGACAAGACCTGGACCTCCAGACCTCTCACCGCCCGATCCACAGTCCCTGAAAAGAGGAGACCCGTGGAGGCACCGAGACACGTGGAGCCAGCCATCTTGGAACGACTACGACAAGCTGACAAGTGCAACAACCGAGGCTCCCTCCAAGTTGTGCTTTGGGATCTGAGAAGCCCAACCCCCGAGCAGCATCTGCACCAAAGGTGAGCCCTCCAGCATCTCCACGATCTGCGTGGGGCCCTTCTGCATCTTGCCACTCGACGCGCCTAACCGGTTGCTGGCCCGCTGGCTAGTGGCCATCTTGGCGACGAACTCTACAAAATACACTGCTGGTCTGGTTGCTCCAGACTGGCCCTTGCTCCCCTCCAAAGGAGCAATCCCTCTGACCTTGCTGGTCAGAACCAACAGCTGATTTCCGAATCCTCCTTCAATTGCTTTTGCCAAGGCTTGTTTACTTCGATCAAGTCGCCGACACTGCCGACAGCGAGAGCCTGCGTGGGACAGCTCGTGAGCCGACTCCTGGACGTCGTCAACCTTCAGGGACCACGTGGCTGTGGAGACAAGCTACCCCTCATCACCTGTTTGCACCCGACATCGCCTGGTACCCACCTGGTGCCACGCTGGTCACTGGCTAGTGACTGTGAACACTGTCCCCTCTGCTTACAGGTCTTCAACATCTCCGATCCACTCTTGGATCCACTGCATCTCTCCCGGACCGACCGCCTGCAGCATCTTTGTCTTCAAGCTCCACGGAACAGATAGAAGAAACCCGACGCACTTCGAGGCCTATGCACCCGCTTCCTGTGGGTGAGGTAAAGCTGGCACACCTGTGCCCAAGTGTAGTATTACATCTCTAGTGCCTGTGTTCCAAATCTTGAGTTCCTAGTCCATCCGGAAGATCCTCTTTGCAGTAACTTTGTACTTTTTACGCACCCATTGAAACCTATGGGAGCACGCGTGTGACTATTTGCTCTGCACACGCCACCCGTGGACCTCCTGGTCACTAACTGACGTTAGCTCCTTGTAGGCCCAGCGATTCTAGAGGCCCTAGGCCTTTTCCCTTTTCTGTTCGTGGTACTTATACCACTATTTTAGTATATGGTTTGAGTGGCCACCAGGGCCTATCCATATAACGTGCAACTTCTGTGTATTCTGTGATAATCTTGTTTGACGATTTGTGCTCCTGTGCTCATAAAGAGACTAGGGGTTACTTTGAGAAATAAATACATATATATTTTGAATATATATCTGTGTGATCTGTGTGGTGTCCTTTCATTGGTATAAAAGGGGGTTGCATTTGGTAAAACAGCTGGCTTAACACGCTTCACGAGTTTAGCCTCAAAGACTGCTTAGCCTACGCTACCACTAGGGCAGCTAGTCCGAAAAGGTTGACTTACAACCACACCATAAGGGTTGCTTGGCATGGTACAAGGTGATCACTTTAACTAGTGAGCATCATACACCAGGCCAACTTCTCACATTGGTGAGCAGCGGTTGGATTTGAGCTTGCTGTGTTTTACCATTGTAATCTCTTGGTTACCAATTGAAAGATCACATAGGTACCTGTAGGTACATATAAAACAAGATTAGATATACATAAGTTCTACTGAACTTAGTTGTTGTAGAGCAAAGGGAGTAGCACACCCTGACTACAACTACTAGATAGGTTTAGTAGGTAAACCCAAGTGTAGGTAGATTGCAACACATCCACCCACACTTAAGAGCAATGGCTGGGGCAGAGGGGTCCACTGTACCCATCTCTGTTGAGAGTGACCCCCAGAGGGCAACATCCAGCTTTGCTACCCTTAATCAGAATGAGCTCAGGCATTTGGCAACTCTTAGAGGCCTTAAACAGCCCAAGAACCCAAACTCTGCTGAGCTCAGAGAGCTCTTACAGAATGATGAGAATCAGAGAGCACTCAAGAAAGCTTCCCAGTTAGCCCCCTTAGGGTCAGGAACAGGAGGCCCCCCTTCTGAAGATACTACAGAGGTACCCAGTTCCAATAGCCATCCCTTAGATGAGAACCATACTACAGGGGAGGAAAGTGGTGAGGATACAGAAAGTAGTGATGATGAAGGGAGAACTAGCCCAGTGCCAAGTATTATACTTGGCCCAGCTAAACTAAGGCTATTGGGGACTGACAATGGGTTCACCCCATTGGATCTCCCCAGTGGACTTAACACAGGGCTTGGGAGGCAAAGGAATCGCTCAGGTGACTCCAATGCTTCTCATGGCTCTAGAGGCTCTCAAGGTCACTCCAGGAAAAGGATGACCACCCCTCAGAGGAGGGAACATGAGGCCAGAATGCAGGAAGCCCAGCTGAGGATCAGGAAGCAGGAGCTAGAAGTAGCCCTGATGGAAGAAAAACTGAACAAGGCTAGGCAACCTAGAGAGAGTGGGTCTATACCCACTGGTGGCAGCATTGTCCCTAAGGACAAAGATAGGGTCTTTGATAATAGGAACCTGTCTAAGGTTGTGCCCCCCTACAAAAGTGGGGATGACATCCACAAATGGATAACTGCTCTTGAGAGAGCCTGCAAAGTACAGCAGGTTCCTGAAGACCAGTGGGCAGCAATCCTCTGGCTCTCCTTTGAAGGAAGAGGCAGAGACAGACTCCTCACTGTTAGAGAAGAGGATGTCAGAAATTACAGAGTCCTGAAGAGTGTTCTAGTTGATGGGTTAGGCTTAACCACTGAACAGTACAGGTTAATGTTCAGAGACACCCAAAAGACACAGACTCAGGACTGGTCTGAATACATTGAATGTGCCACTAAGGCTTTGGAGGGTTGGTTGCTGGGAAGTAAGGTATCTGATTTTACAGGATTGTATAATTTGATGATGAGAGAACAGATTTTAAATAACTGTCAAAACCAGCAACTGCATCAACACTTGGTTGACTCTGATCTGACCTCTCCCCAAGAATTGGGAAAGAAGGCAGACAAATGGGTCAGAACCAGGGTTAAGCAAAAGAACCAGAACCAGGGCCAAGGGGGTGATCAGAAGAAAACAGACCAAAAGGGTGGAGATCAGAAACCTAAAGACCAGAAGTCTTCAACAGGGCCCCAAACTACTGCTAAGGAGGGTGGGTCCCAACAGTCCAAGAAGAAGAAAGAAGGTCAGAAGAAACCCTGGTGCAATCATTGTAAAAATACAACTCACTGGACTAGTGATTGCAAAAAGGGTGGAGCCCCCAACACTGTTGCCCCTAAGGCACCTGCTCCCAGTACTACTGTTAGCAGTGTTGGTCCCCAGACAAAGGGTGTAGTGGGAATCACTATGGGAACTGAAGGAGATTCTGACTTAGACAGAACCCTTACACAGGCAGTCTTGATCTGTGATGGGGACATTGATTTGTCCCTGACTGTGAGCCCCAGTAACCTGGGCAAGTACAGACAGACTCCTTTAATTAATGACAAAGTGGCTCAAGCCTACAGGGACACATGTGCCAGTGTCACTATGGTGACACCAGGCTTTGTGGACCCTGGACAGTACATACCAGGTGAAAACTACCTGGTGACCAATGCCAGCAATGCCACTACTTCCCACAGTGTGGCAGTTGTTAACTTCTCATGGGGAGGGGTAACTGGCCTCAAAAGGGTTGTGGTTAGTGCAGACCTCCCAGTAGAATGTTTGTTGGGCAATGACCTAGAGAGTTCTCTATGGTCAGAAGTGGAGTACAGGACTCATGCAGAGATGTTAGGTATCTCATCACATGTCCTTGCTGTGACCAGGTCACAGGCCAAAAAGTGCCTCACTGAACCTCAGGTCTTGGATCCTGGAACAATGGACCAAGCACCTACCAAGAAGAAGAACAGGAGGGTCAAGGCTGTGCCTTCCCCCCTGCCTCAGAGTGATGATCAGCCTTCCCAGGAAGCTGATCTAGAGGACCCTGAAGGAACTGTCCCTGAAGAGCTTGAACCTGATCAGGTTGAGTTTCTGGGGACAGGGGGACCTTCAAGGGCTGACTTGAGGCAGGCTCAGTTATCCTGTCCCTCTCTTGAACCCCTCAGACAGCTGGCTGCTGCTGAGGCTGCTGGGAATGCTCAAGGTACCCATAAAGTGTATTGGGATGAAGGGCTCCTTTATTCAGAGGCTAGAGACCCCAAGCCTGGTGCTACCAGGAGGTTGGTCATACCTCTGCAATTTAGGGGCTTCCTTCTTACCTTGGCCCATGACATTCCTTTAGCAGGACACTTAGGCCAGAACAAGACTTGGGACAGGCTTGTCCCTCACTTTCACTGGCCTCATATGAATGAAGATACAAAGGAGTTTTGTCGCTCCTGTGTTACCTGCCAAGCCAGTGGCAAATCAGGTGGCACAACAAAGGCCCCCCTAATACCACTACCTGTGGTGGGGGTCCCCTTTGAAAGAGTGGGAATAGACATAGTGGGTCCCATGGATCCTCCCACTGCATCTGGGCACAGATTTATACTGGTGGTAGTGGATCATGCCACCAGGTATCCAGAGGCAAGTCCCCTTAGGACCACTACAGCACCTGTTGTGGCCAGGGCCCTGCTGGGAGTATTCTCCAGAGTGGGGTTTCCTAAGGAGGTAGTATCTGACAGAGGTACCAACTTTATGTCAGGATACTTGACAGCTATGTGGAAGGAATGTGGTGTCAACTACAAGTTCACCACCCCTTATCACCCACAATGCAATGGGCTTGTTGAGAGATTCAACAAGACCCTAAAGGGTATGATCAAAGGATTACCTGAAAAGCTCAGGCGAAGATGGGACATCCTTCTACCCTGCCTTCTGTTTGCTTACAGAGAGGTCCCACAAAAAGGAGTTGGCTACAGCCCCTTTGAATTGTTGTTTGGGCACCCTGTGAGAGGCCCACTGTGTTTGGTGAAGGAAGGATGGGAGTTACCTCTCAAAAAGCCTAAGCTAGACATAGTGGACTATGTACTTGGTCTCCGCTCCAGGATGGCTGAGTATATGGAGAAGGCATCCAAAAACCTTGAGGCAAGCCAGGCCTTACAGAAAGCTTGGCATGACCAAAAGGCTGTCTTGGTTGAGTATCAGCCAGGACAGAAGGTATGGGTGTTGGAGCCAGTGGCCCCAGCAGCACTCCAAGACAAATGGTCTGGACCCCATACAATCCTGGAAAAGAAGGGAGAGGTCACCTACTTGGTGGACCTAGGAACTCCCAGGAGTCCCCACAGGGTACTCCATGTTAACAGGCTTAAAGCATATGTTGACAGGGCAGACATGGGCTTGCTCATGGCTACAGATGAGGGACAGGAGGAAGAGAGTGACCCTCTCCCAGACCTGTTGTCTCAGAACCCTGAAGATGGCTCAGTTGAAGGAGTGACCCTTGGAGGCAACCTCACTGCCCATCAGCAGACTGAATGTAGACAGGTTCCACAATCATTTTCACATATGTTTTCCTTGATACCTAGTCAAACTGACTGGTGTACCCATGTTGTGGACACTGGTGACAGTCTGCCTGTAAAGAACAAACTTTACAGACAACCTGACCACGTCAGGGACTGTATAAAGGCTGAGGTACATAAAATGCTGGAATTAGGTGTCATTGAACCCTCAGAGAGCCCCTGGGCTAGCCCAGTGGTTCTGGTCCCCAAACCTCACACCAAAGATGGCAAGAGAGAGATGAGGTTCTGTGTGGATTACAGAGGACTCAATGCTGTCACCAGGACAGATGCACACCCTATTCCAAGGGCAGATGAGCTCATAGACAAACTAGCTTCTGCAAAGTTTTTGAGCACATTTGACTTGACAGCTGGCTATTGGCAAATCAGATTAGCTGAGGAGTCTAAGGCCAAAACAGCATTCTCAACCCCAGGTGGGCATTATCAGTTTGTGGTGATGCCCTTTGGTCTGAAGAATGCACCTGCCACCTTCCAAAGGCTGGTGAACCAAGTCCTTACTGGGTTGGATGACTTTTGCGCAGCATGTCTTGATGACATTGCTGTCTTTAGTTCCACCTGGGAGGATCACCTGATCCACCTGAAGAAGGCTCTTGAGGCTCTGCAAAGGGCAGGCCTCACTATCAAGGCTACTAAGTGCCAGATAGGGCAGAGTAAGGTTGTGTATTTGGGCCACCTTGTAGGTGGGGGCCAAGTTCAACCACTGGAGAGTAAGATACAGTCCATCAAGGATTGGTCCCCTCCAACCACCCAGACTCAAGTTCGAGCTTTCTTGGGCTTGACTGGGTATTACAGGAAGTTTGTTAAGAACTATGGGTCCATTGTGACTCCTCTTAATGATCTGACATCCAAGAAGATGCCCAAAAAGGTTCAGTGGACAGTAAGCTGTCAAAAGGCATTTGATGACCTGAAGGAGGCCATGTGCTCTGCACCTATCCTGAAAAGTCCTGACTACTCCAAAGAGTTTATTGTCCAAACAGATGCTTCTGAGTTGGGTGTGGGAGCTGTGCTGTCACAACTTAATGTAGATGGTCAAGACCAACCCATTGCTTTTATTAGCAGAAGGTTGACCCCCAGAGAGAAGAATTGGTCAGCTATTGAGAGGGAGGCCTTTGCTGTGGTGTGGGCCCTGAAGAAGCTGAGGCCATACTTGTTTGGCACTCACTTCAAGATTCAGACCGACCATAAGCCCCTCTTGTGGCTAAATCAGATGAAGGGTGAAAACCCCAAACTGCTTAGGTGGTCCATTTCCCTACAGGGGATGGACTTTACAGTGGAGCACCGGCCAGGTACTGACCATGGGAATGCAGATGGTCTCTCCAGGTACTTCCACTTAGGACATGAAGACGAGACTGGTCAAGGCTAGTTTAATGTCCCAGCGTTTGGGGGGGGGGTTGTGTAGGAGAGTAGGGTCTGCTATCCTATGGTCACCCCAAATTTTTGCTTTTTGCTTCACTGGTTTTTGACATATTGAGGCTGTGGGCCTGCCAATCAGACCCCCAGCCTGCTGTTCTCTCTACTAAATTACAACTATGCACCCTAGGTGCATAACCAATTGGAAGTGGATCACCCTGTCAGCCCCTGTACCAGTGTACACTAGGTACCCAGGGCATTGGTGTACCCAAGGCCTGCCAGGGGCTGAAGCATGTATTATGCCACCCCAGGCTTGGCCTAACAATCTGACACAACTGGCTGATCACTCAGCTGGGGTAAGTTGGTGTAATCACCTCTTACTTAGGTGTAGTATACCTATACCTAACCTTAAATGGGACACCTGGTAACCTATAAGTCACTCCTATGGCAGGCCTTAACAATCCTGAAGGCAGAGTGCTTGGTTCCATGTGAGATGGTGCTCCGGCATGAGCTGAGCCTGTCTGCAGTGGTCGGAACAACTTCCTTCTACTGTTTCCAGATATCGTCATACCATATACTCTTAAGTGCATTATGGACCTCGCGGTTAAATGCTAACTTTGGTTTGGCTTTATCAAAACATGTCGAGTAAGGTGTCATACGAATTGGAATACTAACCCCTCGCCAATTCTGGCGACGGGGTTAGCATTCCACCCTTCTAGAGGGACACGACATGTACAGTGCCTGAAACCCGGGTAAAATCAGACATAGCTTCAGCTCCACAAAATGGACGCTGCCACCACAGACACAAGTCTGCCCTCCTGCTGCTGGGAGTCCTTCCAGCTTGGGAGGTGTGGACAAAGGGTTTCCTGCCAGGGGAGGTGCGTGCACCACCCCAGACAGGATTTTGTGTATTGGTCAGGTAGGGCTTGAAAGAAACCAGACATGCCTGTGGCTCACAAGGAGCCTCGGCGCATATGCCAGTTCAAACCGGTCCTGGGGCACACCAGTCCCGGGCCTGGGGCGAGCTGGACAAAGGATTGGGGGTGTAACCACCCCCCTTCCTGGTCCCACCCTTAGGGAGGGACCTAGCAGGTAGTCCGGCCCCTAGAATCCGCTTAAAGGTAGGAGCTGTGTCCTAAGACTTCAGACATCCTGGAATCAACTTGAAACTAAGAAGAAGACGGGAACTTCGACATTCTGCTGCACAGAAGACTGAAGAAAATCTCCCCTGTGGTCAGGGAGTGACCACCTTGCTAACGCAAGCACCATCCAGCGAATCACCGTCTGCTTTGCCGCCGCCTCCCGCCGGAGCCCGAGCCCAGAGACTGACAAGACCTGGACCTCCAGACCTCTCACCGCCCGATCCACAGTCCCTGAAAAGACGAGACCCGTGGAGGCACCGAGACACGTGGAGCCAGCCATCTTGGAACGACTACGACAAGCTGACAAGTGCAACAACCGAGGCTCCCTCCAAGTTGTGCTTTGGGATCTGAGAAGCCCAACCCCCGAGCAGCATCTGCACCAAAGGTGAGCCCTCCAGCATCTCCACGATCTGCGTGGGGCCCTTCTGCATCTTGCCACTCGACGCGCCTAACCGGTTGCTGGCCCGCTGGCTAGTGGCCATCTTGGCGACGAACTCTACGAAATACACTGCTGGTCTGGTTGCTCCAGACTGGCCCTTGCTCCCCTCCAAAGGAGCAATCCCTCTGACCTTGCTGGTCAGAACCAACAGCTGATTTCCGAATCCTCCTTCAATTGCTTTTGCCAAGGCTTGTTTGCTTCGATCAAGTCGCCGACACCGCCGACAGCGAGAGCCTGCGTGGGACAGCTCGTGAGCCGACTCCTGGACGTCGTCGACCTTCAGGGACCACGTGGCTGCGGAGACAAGCTACCCCTCATCACCTGTTTGCACCCGACATCGCCTGGTACCCACCTGGTGCCATGCTGGTCACTGGCTAGTGACTGTGAACACTGTCCCCTCTGCTTACAGGTCTTCAACATCTCCGATCCACTCTTGGATCCACTGCATCTCTCCCGGACCGACCGCCTGCAGCATCTTTGTCTTCAAGCTCCACGGAACAGATAGAAGAAACCCGACGCACTTCGAGGCCTATGCACCCGCTTCCTGTGGGTGAGGTAAAGCTGGCACACCTGTGCCCAAGTGTAGTATTACATCTCTAGTGCCTGTGTTCCAAATCTTGAGTTCCTAGTCCATCCGGAAGATCCTCTTTGCAGTAACTTTGTACTTTTTACGCACCCATTGAAACCTATGGGAGCACGCGTGTGACTATTTGCTCTGCACACGCCACCCGTGGACCTCCTGGTCACTAACTGACGTTAGCTCCTTGTAGGCCCAGCGATTCTAGAGGCCCTAGGCCTTTTCCCTTTTCTGTTCGTGGTACTTATACCACTATTTTAGTATATGGTTTGAGTGGCCACCAGGGCCTATCCATATAACGTGCAACTTCTGTGTATTCTGTGATAATCTTGTTTGACGATTTGTGCTCCTGTGCTCATAAAGAGACTAGGGGTTACTTTGAGAAATAAATACATATATATTTTGAATATATATCTGTGTGGTGTCCTTTCATTGGTATAAAAGGGGGTTGCATTTGGTAAAACAGCTGGCTTAACACGCTTCACGAGTTTAGCCTCAAAGACTGCTTAGCCTACGCTACCACTAGGGCAGCTAGTCCGAAAAGGTTGACTTACAACCACACCATAAGGGTTGCTTGGCATGGTACAAGGTGATCACTTTAACTAGTGAGCATCATACACCAGGCCAACTTCTCACAATTGGCTTATGTTATTACTACATTGCTATCTTATGTACCGTGGGACTCCCACTTCGAGGACGGGGAATTTTCAAGCATGTGAATCTAAGCATGTGAATCTATGAAAGACACCAATACTGGAGAACCACAGTTTACAGGTAAGTAACTTTTGTTATTTTATTTAATATTGGAAGACTCCAAATAACGGTAACGCGAGGAAAATTAAAGCACAAATGGTGCTATATCTATCCGATTTACAACAGAGGAGTTGCTTCATAAAACACCAGAATAGAAAGAAAAACCAGCTATGAGCTAACAACAAAAGTTTTTGGCTGGTGCAAGTGGTAAATAGTTGGTCTTGAATGAATACTAAGTCATATGCATATTGCTTGATGAGCAGCAACAAGTGACGGATTTGCATTTAGAGCTGTTTGAAGACTCTCTCTAGTTTGGGTATTGCGGTAAGGGTGTACGTTATGCGCGGGGACGTGTCTGTGTACCATGCGCGTTTGTGTGCTTACGTATTTCGCACTTCTGAGGCATCCTGCGTGCGTGTGTGTGTGTGTTACTAATGTTATGTTAAATCCTTTTATAACACACAATAGCTACTCCAAAGAGGGTCCCAATCATCTGTCCGTGACACATTTACTGCCTACAGTGCTTGTTTTAACTTTAATGAGCGCGGCGCCGTCTTCACAGACACCGCGCTCTGCAATGCAATTGGTGTTGCTTTTGGTATTGTACATGACAATGCCTTTTCATTTTTTTAAAGGCATTGCCATTTACAATGCCAATAGCCCCAAAACTTGCAGTTGCAAGACCTATTGCATTGTAAATGCTTGTTTTTTTAACGCAACAAGCAGATTAGTACTTACACTTCTCTATATTTAGAGAAAGCTAAATATTGTGCAGCGCTTTCAACTCCTGTGTTTATATTCCACTTCTTTTAATGTTAAAAAGAAGCCGGGTACAACCATTAAAACATAGCTTCAGTTTGCAAATGCTCAACATTTTTCTGGTGAAAAGCGCCAAAAGGATATACTGACACATGCACTGAAGGGGAAAAACCCCTTCTGGCAGTGTTTTGAAGTAGTCTGCTTTGAGTGAATGAAGTAAATGAGTGTATCTAAAAGATAGTAATCACAGAGGCAAACAGCATTAGCATATGTTATCAACAGGGTGATCTACAGTTAATTACTATAAATGCCACGATGTTAAACCACCTACAGAGACAGGACTCAGGGACCAAAGATTCAAAGTCAGATGCAGTAACTATTTCGCCACATCTGCTTTTTGTTTTTCTTGTATACCCTTTAATTTTAAAAACTTAACAAACAGTTTCTTGGCAATATAAAGCACATTTGCAACTAAGGAGCAGGCATGTTTATCCTCCTTAAAGTATTTTAACAATTCACCTTGTTCCATGTTGGCACTATGGTATCCGTGTTGAACTTTCGCTTGACATCTTAATGCTTTCTGGGAACTACTTTAATTAAGCTACTTGGATGAACTCATTTTAGAAAACAAAGGATTTATAACCGAAAAGCTAAGGGCTAGAGAGTATAGTGTTTTGTAAAAGTGCATAGAGTTAGCAACTCTATAGTACTTACACAGCTGCTAAATGACCGAGGCAACCCCTGACCCATTAGCCGAACGGCACTTTAAAGCCTGCATTTTTTAATACTTTTTCCAGTGTTAGAAGAGAAACTCCAAATCTCAGAGGGAAATTTACCACTGGCTAAAAACACAGAAATAGACGTAGATGTTTCACAAGATATTAGCCTTTTGACAGTTGAGCAGTTGGCTGCATAGTAAGTAGGTTGAGCCCCTACTTCAATGAAGTATGTAAAATGTGCAGGGAGTGGTGAGAATTCGGCCTTTGTGGGTTTTTCTCAGATTGTTTTGTCCAGCTTTTTAATGCATTTTTTGTACTTAATACAAATTCTATTCAGTTTGTGTAAACTCAACTGTTTATCCTTTTCAGGTCGGTTAACTGATTGCTCTTTAGTTGGATGGTAACATTCACTGCTGTTCTACACCATAGCTTAAACACATTACCAAAACCAATAGCTCTGGCTAAACACTTAGAAAAGTCAAAAAAAGCAAGACCTATGGGCTATGCCATTGCTTGTTTTTCAAGTCCCTACCTCCATTATTTTCTGTGAGAGGGTGTTGCAGTATCAGTGGTTGGCTATGTGTGGTGCTGGATGTACCACTGCTTTTTTTGTGGCAGGAGTAACGTACACTTGCACATTTAGGTCCAACCCCTATTCATTAGGATGTGGAAGTCTAAACATTTGAGTATCTTTACACTCTGATTTTGTGAAATACCACACGTAGTAAACTTACTCAAATGTATAAGCTTAACCTTAAATGTGTGTCAGGTGGAGCAGATCTATAGGCAGGAAGAGGTACCAGAGGACTTACCTGAGCTACGCTGCTGGTTTCCTGACTGCAGCTTCATCTGCAACAAAAACAAAATACTGACTTTTAATTTTGCAGGAACCCGGAGAGGAACCAGAAATAGAGAAAGTAAAAAGAGAAGTACAAAAAGAGGCATTGAAAGTTAGAACTGACAATGGGAGAAGTGAACGCACTTACCTCAACGAGTAACATGGGAGGAGGAATTCCTACACCGAAGTTTTCATCGTAACCTGGGAAAGAACTTCAGGTCAGCGGAGACGGGGACGAAAGCATATTCGACAGGAGTAGAGGAACAGAGGGTGACTCCCCACGGGCACCAGACACCGACATCCAGAATCCAGCAAACTGCAGAACACCCTGCTGGCTTCATGGAAGGGACTCGAGAGTTAAGACCACCTTTATTTACTCACTACAAAATAGTCCTACTAAAGATAAGCGAAGAAAGTACTGAATATCCGATATTTATTTCTCCAGAATTTAAGTTCTTTTATATTCTAATTATTTTATTTTTTCATTGGTTTTCTTTCCCAAGAGTGTGTGTATATATATGTATATATGTATGTATATTTATAATCAGGCAAGGAAGCTTAAAAAGGGTGAACGTTTTCTTGCAAGACCGCAGATACACATTGTAGGAGAGTAGGATCTGCTTCACATGGGTACCCCCACTTTTTGCTGGTGTTTCACTGTTTTTCGACCTTAGTCTGGCTGTGGCCCTGCTAATCAGGACCCCAGCCTAGCTGCTACATTAGGTACATATCTAATTGGATTCTGGAGTCCCTTATAAGCCCCTAGTATATGGTATACTATGTACCTAGGGCATAGGTACCTCAGGGGCTGCAGCATGTATTATGCCACCCCTGGGAAGCACTCCAAAATGACATCCCTTACTGTGGTAAAGGCTACCTATATCACTACCTTATACAGACACATATAAACCTATAAGCCACTCCTATGGCAGGCCTTGACAATCCTGAAGGCAGAGTGCTTGGTTTTATGTGAGAGGGTGCCCAAGCATGAGCTGAGCCCCTCTGCAGGTTTCGGGAATACTTCCTTATGGCTGTTCTGTGATACAGCCATACCATATACTCTTAAGTGCATTATAACCACGCGGTAAATGCTAACTTTGGAATGGCTGCATCAAAACATGTCGTGTTTGGTGTCAAATGCTTTGGAATACTACCCCCGCCAGTCCTGGCGGCGGGGGTAGCATCCACCTTTCTAGAGGGAGAGACATGTTCGCACTGGCTAAACCTGGTTAAAACTTTCCAAAGCCCTGGCATCACAAAATGGATGCCACTGCCACAGACACGGGTCTGGCCTCCTGCTGCTGACCGAAACTCCGGCAGGGGAGGCCTGGACAATAGGTTTCCTGTCGAGGGGAGGTGTAACCACCTCCCCAGACAGGCAGATGTGTATTGGGGCAGGGTGGGTGCATTCAGAGAATGCTTTTGAGACACCGCCTAGGGCACACAAGGTGTCCCTGTGCATAGATCAGTTCAAACCGGTTGCAGGGGCACTCAGCCCCTGCTCTGGCACGAAAATGGACAAAAGGGAAGGGGTGTAACCACCCCCACCCCAGGTCCACCCATAGGTGGGGCCTTAGAGTTAGTCCATCCCCTAAACTTAGTATAAGTATAGGAATCCAGTCCCTAGGACTTTAGATTACCCTGGACGAAACTCTGCAACATATATTCTGGACCTTCAATGTTCTATCCTGACTAGAAGATTGAAGAAATCTCCCTTGGGGTCAAGGTGTGACTCCCCTGCTTGGCAGGCACCAAAGAAGCAACTGACCGGTCTGTAATTCTGAAGCTCCCGCCGGACGCCGAAGTCTCTGCATCCCCAGAGGTGGATTTCCAGACTTCCCCGAGGCTACCCTGAGTCCACAGCAAAGCTGAGGCCTGTGGCTATCGTGGGTGACGTGGAACCGTGACTCCTGGACACCGTGAACTTTTGCAGCAACACTATCTTCCTGGACATCCTCGAAGTTGTGCTTTGGGCTCCGAGTAGCCTCAGCCTTGAGCACCTCCTGCACCGAAGATTGTTGGCCTCCACTCCACGAGTGACCCGTGGGCCACCTTCAAGTGCGATCACTAGCCCGTTGGCTAGCAGTTCCCCACGGAGGCAACTCCTCTTCTGCTTGGGCTTTCCTGGTTGCTCCAGACATGCCCTTACTTACCCTCGCTGGGTGAGTCCATCAGACCTTGCTGGTCTGCACCGCAGTGCTTTCTCTGCATTCCTGTGACTTGCCTTTGCCAAGGCTTGTTGGGTCCTTTCTGGTCGCCGACACCGCAGCACTCGACAGACTTCGTGGGACAGCTCGAATCCGGCTTGTGGACTTCGTCGACGCCTCATGGACCTCGTGGCTGAAGATTCAAGACACCCATCAACTCACCTGAAGCACCCGACATCTGTGGGCATTGGTCCATCCTGCCCTAGGTCACTGGCTAGTGACCCAGACTCTGTCCCCTCTGCTTTCAGGTTCCTTACATCCCAGATCCAGGCTTGGATCTCTCCGGACACTTCTCCTCTTTACGGCAGCAGCAGTTCTTTGCAGGCTTCCATTGGAATCGATGACGTGATCCAGACACTAAAAGACACCTATGCACCCGGCTTCCCTGGATGAGGTAACTCGAGTACTCCGGTGCTCTCGTGGGTGCTAGCCCTAGAACTGCCTAAGTCCAAAAGGGTTTGGTCTTGACTCGATTAGAAGTGTCCCTAATCTTTAAAATTCCAACTGCGACATTCCCCATAGAAGATAATAGGAACCCGCGGTTGTGTTTTCACACTGCATACGGCTCCCGTGGGTCCCCTGTGTCACTACCTTGGGTGGTTCCTTGGGGCCCCAGCGATTCTAGAGGCAATAGGTCTAGTGCCTATTCCAGTCGTGGTTCTTATACCACTATTTTAGTATATGGTTTGGTACGCCCCTAGGGCCCAAACGTGTATTTGTGCTTTTACTGATGCTTAAACACTTGTAACTAAAGTACTTCGAACTCCAGTCTCATAAAGAGACTAGAGGGGTGTGTTTAATCTTAAATACATATATTTTAAATATATACCTGGTGTGGTTGTCTTTTCATTTGATAATTCAAGAGATTATAGACTGGTAAAACAAGCTGCTTTACATTCCTTCAAGACTTAGCCTGAAGGCTGCTCTCCATAGCTACCACTAGGATAGCTTTCAATAAAGGTTGTCTTTAACCTATCACCATAAGGGGTTGTTTGGACTGATACAAGATGCCCACTAGAACTAGTGAACAGCATATATCAGGCCACCTTCTCACACACATAATTAGAAAGAAAAAGACCAGACAGGAAAAGATTATAGAAAGACAAGACAGAAAGCACAAGGACATGTAATACAGCCAGAGGAGATCAAAATAGTGTTAAAATAATAAAAGAAAGGAAACCCAAAGATAGAAATGTATCTATGGTTTCTTCTTTCCGGGGGCACTGAAAAGGAGAATCAGAGGAGCCCTATATGGAAGGAAAGAAACAAACAAGAACCAACATTAACATCATAACGGGGAACACTATACCATTCCAAAATACACACTAATTAAGACCAGGACTTTCATTTTCACCATCCTCTGTTTTTCTATCTTAAGAAATGAAATAAGTCATTTGCTTTAAACAAATTCTGTGGAGCTATTAACCCTTGTTATACCAAGCAACAACGTGTAAATTACTCACAAGTGTAAGCTACCTTTGTGAATAGTGCTGTGAATTTCATGCCAACACGCAGCGCTTTCGATGTGAAATTCTGGAAGCCACATCAAATGCAGTCTAATCCACAAGATAAGAAGCAGACCCAAGTTTTAAGTGCTTTCCTAAAAGTTAATAATTATGCACAGGAATGAACAGAGGAGGGAAACATGTTCCAAAACTACGCAGTCTCAGCGGAAAAGAGGCCCCTGCTAGTATGTGCCCTCTTAAATTTGGGTACAGTGAGTATATTGACATTGGTGAAGTGCAACACATGATTTGGAATGTAACGCTTGAATTCTGCCTATAAGAATGAGGCCCAAACTGATGTATAGCTTTCTGAACGATACATCGAGATTTGAACATGACCCAAGTGGGCACCAGTAGTCAAAGTGATTAATCCAAGGCGTCAGAAGAGGAGTTCTCTTCCAGGGGATCCTCATCAATAGTCATAAGCATTAGAATATTCCCGCCCATGTGCGGGATCCCGGAAACAGTATATTATATGTGCCCCACATATATATATCCATACATATATACCTATATGTATACACAAGCAATTGCAGCCCATAAACCCTAGAGCTGAACCATGCTGTAAGTAATTTCCACTACACATAAGAAAATAGCATTATAAACATGAGAAACAACATTATAACTTGTTTGGAAACTGTTTTAATGCTTAGAAAACAGCAGAAATTCTTAGAAAACACTGAAAGCATAGGAAGCTCCCAGGCTGCATTGCAAATACCCAGTCTAAAAAGACTGAAAAGCTAACTCATGGCTGCATAGCAAAAAACTGACACCGTGCCTTTAAGGCACACCTGACCCCCACCTTCCCATCATGCCTCAGGGGTGGCAGTTAGGTCAGTTGTTCTTTCCGGCTCCTTCTGGAAGGATCCTGGCAACAGAGCTCCACTTTTTTCTGAGTTTGTCAGAAAATATTGTCTATTTTTCAACTGTTTTTTCCCTTACTTCGACGTTTTACATCTAAGTCAGTAAGAGGCTGTCTTTTTTAGGCATTTTTGGGCATTTTTTCTTTTCCAACTTAAAATGCCTTCTCTTTTCGATCCTTGCCCTGCTTGTGGCAAGAAGAAGGCCAGGACTGACTCTCATAGGGTCTGTATCCTGTGTCTACCGGAGGATCATGATTCCAAGACATGTACTCACTGCCAGAGCCTGTCCAAAAGAACTTTAAAGGACAGAGAGCGAATTCGCATTTATGGCCTGGCACAACCATCCAGAGGCCGATCTCCGGTGAGGAAGGGCTCCAAGAGGCCTAGAGATTCATCTAGGAGCAAGTCCTCTCGTCCTTCCGCCTCAGCGTCGGGCTCGGCGCTGAGAAAAGATGTTCCGGTAGGTCGTGTTTCCAAGAAGAGACTTTCGACAGCGGGCTCGCCGTCGAGAGCAGGTACGTCGTCGACGTCGAAGTCCAGACCGCTATCGTCAACTCGGCGACGATCGGCATCGAGATCTAGAGCCTCTCCGCCGTCGTCAACCCGGCGACGTTCGGCGTCGAGAGACACCACCCCTCCGCCGTCGTCAACCTGGCGACGATCGGCGTCGAGGAGCAGGGAACCTCCGCCGTCGTCAACCAGGCGACGATCGGCGTCGAGGAGCAGAGAACCTCCGCCGTCGCCAACCCAGCGGCGATCGGCGTCGAGGAGCAGGGAACCTCCGCCGTCGTCATCTCAACGACGATCGGCGTCGAGGAGCATGGACCCTCCGCCGTCGTCAACCAGGCGACGACCGGCGTCGAGGAGTGTCACCCCTCCGTCGTCGAGGGCACGATCCCCTCCGTCGTCGAGGCTCCATCAGCGTTCGACGTCGAGACAGCAGGATCCTCCGCTGTCGTCATCCAAGCGGCGTTCGGCGTCAAGGTTGGCATCCGCGTCGACGTCGAGAGTGGCAGCATCTCCGCCGGCGTCCCCGCGGCATTCGGCGTCGAGGGAGAGAGGGCCTCCGTCGTCGGCTTCACATCGCCGTTCGACGTCGAGGCGGCATTCTTCGCCCACTGAACATGGCCGCCGGTCCGCATCGAGGCGTCGTTCGACGTTGAGAGAAGAGTCCCGGCGAGAAAGGAGACGACGCCACGGATCGACGTCAAGACCACGCTCGACGTCGAGACAGGCCTCGGACAGGTCGGTGGTCCTGGTGACAGAGTCGGCGTCGCGCCATTCCTCCTCTCACTCAGGGGCATCTCCACGACCTGCAATTCCACGAGAACCTGCAGGCCAACCCCGTAGGTCCTCTCCTCAGACTCAAGGGACAATTAATCTGTCGCCCAGATGGCTGCTGCCAGCACGTCATTGGCAGGACTCAGGGGCTACAAGGAGGCTGCGGGAATACGTCAGTCCAGTGCATGACTCTCCGCTGCAACAGCTGGTGGTGGCTGTGGACAGAGCTAGTCCCCCCAGGCCAACACGTCAGAAGTCTCCAGACGACAGGCGACGCAGATCGCGCTCCCCCAGACGGGAGGGGCGTTCATCTGGATCACGGGCTCGTGATCATCGCCGGAAGCGGAGGACTCCATCATCGTCCTCTTCCTCCACCAGGTCCTCCATCAGGGACTATTCACCCACGCTATCGGGCAGCCCAGTGTCCAGGGTCTCGCCCATTGACGACATCAACACCTACCAGGAGGTGTTGCAGCGGGGAGCGCAGAAGCTGGGGATTGAGATGTCTGTCCCCCAAGTCCCCACGTCGGTGATTTTTGAAACACTTCACCAGAAGTCTGCCTCTCGTCCACTGCTGCCTTTGGTCCCAGGAATCATGGAACCAGTCATGGACACCTTTCTCACCCCGGCGACCGTCAAAGCGGTTCCGGCTCGTATCCTCAAAAAATACAAGCCAGCTACCTCTGACCCCGTCTTTGTGAAGATGGACCCGCCTGCGGACTCCGTCATAGTGGCAGCTGCAAGAAAGGGTCAGACGGCGTCGGCCTCCTCTTCCGTTCCTCCAGATAAGGAGAGCAGAACCCAGGACTCCTGGGGACGCAGGGCCTGCTCTTCCGCGGCGGCGTCCCTCAAAATCTCCAGCGCGGCGGCGCTTCTGGGCAGATACGATAGGGCTCTCTGGGACTCGATGGAGCGATTCAAGTCCAAGCTCCCCAAGGAGGACCAAAAGGACTTTGAGGAGATTGTTACTGAAGGGGCTCTGGTGGCTAATCAGTCGATTAGCACAGCGGCGGATGGTGCGCTACTCTCAGCCCACTCTTACACACACGGCGTGTGCGCCAGGAGGTCGTCCTGGTTGCGGCTGACAGGGCTCAAGCCAGACGCACAGCAACGGATTTTAAATCTCCCGTTCTCTGGCAACTCCCTCTTCGGCACTCACACGGATGAGGAGATGGGGCGCATGAAAACTGAGCTAGACACCCTCAAAGCTGTGGGCTTGGAGAAGAAAAAGGAATTCAAGCGCCGTTTTCGACCCACCCAACGCAAGGGGCCTCAACAGAGGGTTCAAACCCCTCAGTGGTCTCAGAGCAAACCCCAAGGAAAATCGCAGTTTCGAGGCGGAAAGTCCGGCAGGGGCAGAGGTGGACACCAGCAACAGTCCTCCACTACCACAAGAGGAGGAAAGTCATGAGCTGTGGCTTCCTCTCCGGCCGTTGCCCACTCCAGTGGGAGGAAGTGCGTCACAACATCTAGCAGAGTGGGACAGCATCACAAAAGATCGCTGGGTGCTGAATATACTGCGTCATGGATATGCGCTACGTTTTTGAGCGCGTCCCAGAGACATCCCGCCAAAGAGGTCCCGTCCTCACCACTTAAAACTACTCCAACAGGAGGTGAGGACCCTTCTGCAAAAACAGGCCATAGAAAAAGTTCCTCCTTCGCAGGTCGGAAAAGGAGTGTACTCCCGGTACTTCCTTGTGCCCAAAAAAGATCAAGAGCACAAGTTTCGGCCGATTCTGGACCTTCGTCTCCTAAACAAAGTCATCGTCAAGGACAAGTTCCGTATGTTGGCGCTTCACCAAATATGTCCACATCTGCAAGTCGGGGATTGGATGTGTTCGGTGGACCTCCAAGATGCGTACTTTCACATTGCAATAGCGAAACATCACCGCAGGTACCTGCGGTTTGTGGTTGGAAGCAAGCATTACCAGTACAAAGTCCTTCCATTCGGACTCAAGTCGGCTCCGCGAGTCTTCACCAAATGTATGGCAGTGGTGGCGGCCTGCCTACACAAGCAGGGTATCTTCGTCTACCCGTACCTAGACGACTGGTTGCTGAAGGCTCCATCCCAGCAGCAGGTGAAGAAAGACTTCCAAATCTGTCTGAGACAGTTGCACGCTCTCGGCCTTCACGTCAGCATGGCAAAGTCCGTGCAGCAGCCCACTCAGTCCATCCACTACCTTGGCTCCGTTCTGGATACAAGCGTGGGAAGAGCGTATCCTTCGGGGGAGAGACTGTCTTCAATGAAGAGGAAATGCAGGCTTATGCAGCAGATGCGGAGGCCGTCAGCCCGGCAGGTAGCATCTCTGCTGGGATCCATGGCGTCCTGCATTTTTCTCATTCCCAACGCCAGACTGCGAATGAGACCTTTGCAGCAAGCCCTGGAGGACCAATGGGATCAGTCCACAGGCCGTTGGGGAGATCGAATCTCTCTCTCCCAGGTGGCGAAATCTTCCCTAGCATGGTGGACTCGTCAGGACAATCTGTTGGTGGGAGTCCCGTTTCACCAGCCACTTCCGGTGCAATCGGTGGTGACAGATGCATCGCTTCAAGGTTGGGGGGCCCACATGCGGTGCCTCCAAATACAAGGTCGGTGGTCTGCAAAAGAACAGGGCTACCACATAAATATGCTAGAGCTTCGGGCAGTCCACCTTGCTCTAAAGGCGTTCCTCCCAGCAATCAAGACCGACTCAGTCCTGGTGCAGACCGACAACACCACGACCATGTTTTACCTGAACAAACAGGGCGGGACTCGGTCACGCCCCCTCTCCCTGGAGGCGCAGGCGATCTGGCACTGGCTGCTCGCCCGGAACCTCTCGGTAGTGGCAGTGCACCTTCCAGGGGAGTTGAATATCAAGGCAGACGCACTCAGCAGGCACTTCGAAGATCAGCCCGACTGGGTGCTGCACGACGACGTGGTGGCAGACCTGTTCCGTTGTTGGGGTCGTCCAGACATCGATCTGTTTGCAGACGACGAAAATTCAAAATGCCACGCCTTCGCGTCCAGATTCCACCGTCCAGGGACCAGGGGGAATGCTCTTTTGATGGATTGGTCCGGGACATTTGCCTACGCCTTTCCGCCCCTGCCTCTGATTCCGAAGGTGGTATCCAAGCTGCTCAGATCCGACATGAAGATGATCCTCATACTCCGGACTGGCCGCGCCAGTGGTGGTACCCGGACCTTCTTCATCTCTCAGTTCGACCTCACAGGCGACTGCCTTGCAGGCCGGACCTGCTGTCCAAGATGGGCGGGAGGATTCTGCATCCCAACCTTCCCTCACTGAACTTAACAGCATGGCTCCTGAGGTCCTGCAATACGGACATTTAGGTCTACCACCTGACTGCATGCATATTCTCAAGGAAGCGAAGCGACCCTCCACAAGAGCGTCTTATGCGTTTAAGTGGAAGAGGTTCTTCATTTGGTGTAGGGAGAATCACCTTGATCCTACAAAGGGGCAGGAGGACGTCATCCTTCCGTACCTCCTTCACTTAGCTAGATCAGGCTTGAAGTATGCATCCATCAGGGTCCATTTGTCTGCCATTACAGCTTACAGGAGGTCTCCCAGTCAACCTTCCTTTTTCCAGATGCAGGTGGTCAAGGACTTCTTGCAGGGGTTGAAAAAAGTTTATCCCCCTGTTCGAAACCCTTCTCCTCCGTGGGAGTTGAACTTAGTGTTATCCAAGTTGATGGGCCCTCCTTTTGAGCCGATCCACAAAGCTTCTTTACAGCATCTGTCGTGGAAGGCCGCTTTTCTGGTAGCCATTACATCGGCACGCAGAGTAAGCGAAATCCAGGCTCTGTGTACTAAAGAGCCGTACACAGTTTTTCACCAGCACAAAGTGGTCTTAAGGGCACATCCATCTTTTCTCCCTAAGGTAGTGTCTGATTTTCATATTAATCAGTCCATTTCTCTGCCATCCTTCTTCCCGAATCCAGCGACCCCGGCTGAGCGGTCGCTCCACTCCTTAGACCTCAAGAGGGTACTTAAATTCTACCTGGCAAGTACCAGAGGCATTAGGAAGACGGATCAGCTGTTTGTCAACTATGGCGCCATGAGAACAGGCTTCCCAGCAGCTAAACGATCCATTTCCAGATGGATTGTTTCCTGCATTACCCTAGCCTACCAGCTGGCGAAAAGGCCCTTACCTTTGGCCCCTAAGGCTCATTCTACTAGGGGGAAAGCGGCCACAGTAGCTTTCTTGCATGACGTTCCAATGGCAGAGATCTGCAAGGCGGCCACTTGGAAATCGGTTCACACCTTTACCAGGCACTACTGCCTCGAATCCGATTCCAGGGCGGATGCCCAAGTAGGCCAAGCTTCCTTGAGGAACCTGTTTGGGTAGCCGGGTCTATCTAAGCATACTGTTCCTTCTCTGTTTTTTCTTTCCTTTGCCCGCAGGGGGATGAGGTGAGGCTCGCTATTCTATTCTAATGCTTATGACTATTGATGAGGATCCCCTGGAAGAGAAGGATTAGTTACTTACCTGTAATCCTAGTTCTCTTCCAGGGGTATCCTCATCAAAGTCATAAGCAACCCTCCCGCCTCCCCGGGCAAAGGTGTGATAGGTTTCAGAGGTTATTATTTCTTTGTGCCATGACTTTTCAGTCTCCGCAAAGAACAACTGACCTAACTGCCACCCCTGAGGCATGATGGGAAGGTGGGGGTCAGGTGTGCCTTAAAGGCACGGTGTCAGTTTTTTGCTATGCAGCTATGAGTTAGCTTTTCAGTCTTTTTAGACTGGGTATTTGCAATGCAGCCTGGGAGCTTCCTATGCTTTCAGTGTTTTCTAAGAATTTCTGCTGTTTTCTAAGCATTAAAACAGTTTCCAAACAAGTTATAATGTTGTTTCTCATGTTTATAATGCTATTTTCTTATGTGTAGTGAAAATTACTTACAGCATGGTTCAGCTCTAGGGTTTATGGGCTGCAATTGCTTGTGTATACATATAGGTATATATGTATGGATATATATATGTGGGGCACATATAATATACTGTTTCCGGGATCCCGCACATGGGCGGGAATATTCTAATGCTTATGACTTTGATGAGGATACCCCTGGAAGAGAACTAGGATTACAGGTAAGTAACTAATCCTTATAGTGGGGACAAGAAAAGGATATTCTAGCTTCCACTTCTTGCATGCGAGTAACCCTGGGCGTAGTTTGCGTAGTCGCGCTACGCGAAGCAACGCAAAGATGTTATTGAACTACGCGAGCTACGCGTAGCTATGCGAGTGTGCGTAGTTGCTTGGGGCGCCCGTTCGCGATGCGTTTTTCTTGTTCGGGAGTGCGTTGTGCGTGTTCGGGGACCTGTTTGCGTGCTCGGGGGATAATATCTCGCGATCTTACCCTGCCGGTCGCCTATGGGCACGGCCATCTTGATTCTCAATTGTCCCACCCACTCGCAATGCCTTATTTCCTGTTCCGGGTCGCGTATAGCGTGTTTGCGATACACATGTCATGTTCAGGAGCACGTTTTTCTTGTTCACAACGATTATTGCGTGTTCGCGACAAATATCGCGCGAACCTACCCACGCGGTCACGAATGGGCGCAGCCATCTTGTTATTCACTCAATGCTATGGTTCTGGGCCTACTTTTCTATCCTCCCTTAATCTTTGCAATCCTTTCTTTTTTACACAGTTTTTCTGACTTTTTATATTTATCATCTATCTCTCTCTGTCCCTAAGTTTATATTTTGCATTTTATTTGTACTTTTACTGTGTTTTTTGTACTTTATATTACTTCTTTCTTTAAGCTACTACTTCTTCCCCCTAACTTTCTTTTTTCCCTTCTAACTTTTCTTTTCCGCCTCCCATCCACCCCAGAACAATGGCCAAGGGCACTAACGGCTCAAAGGGCAAGGCGCCTGCGCCCCAGAGCCGCCTGCCTTGCGGCAGAATGTGCCCTGCAGGTGTGCAGGCCCGGCAGCTTTCTGGCGAGGCGGAGGTGGCCGCCCTTGTGTTTTTTTATCCAGCGCCACCTCCCCTTGACCTTGGCAGCAGGCGGCAGCCCCGGCTCCGAGTACCCTACCCAGGAGTGTCACCTTCGGTGGGCGAAGGTGCGCCGGGCAGTGTTTCGCTGCTCAGGGGACCGGCGCACCCATAACCAGCTGGCCCACCGGTGGTCAGACATCCTGGACCGAGAGCAGGACCTGTTGGACCTGCCAGGTGTCGAGGTCGTGGGGCTTGGTGAGTAGCTAATATATAGTAGTATAAGTATTGTTGTGTATAAATGTTTGTCGAATAACAAGATTACTGCTGCTAACATTGCTGGTAAATTACGTTTCAAAATCTTCTGTGATTGTAGGACACAGGTGCCCGGCGCTACTCTTACTTGTTTGCAACTTTGCGCTAGCTTGGGCTGATTAATGTAAGAGTTTACTTTAGAAAACTGAAGTTAGGTAATGCTATTGCTAGAGAGACTCTAGTCCTCCCATTGTCCTCCTGTGAAATAGTGGTGGATGGATACTAGGTTTAGTTAGTATTAGTTCATAATTTTTTTACGGTCTGCGTGACGTCTCCTCTGTCACTGAGTGCTGCATACCCCAGTCCTCCGTAGAACCTTTTGTAGTTTGTTTAGTGAGTGGTAGGCTTAGCCGTGTCAGTCAGTAGCAGAACAAGATCAGACACAACCAACCCACAATTTGGTGTATGCACAAATTTATGCATGTGTCCTCCATCTCATCTATACATTTTTGATGACTAAAAAAAATGGAAATGCAGACTTAGTGAACAATTGGCCCGTCTGGAATAGGTGGTCGAGGTCAGGTGGTACTTAGGCTTTGTTAGTATTCTGGAATCAGAATGATTATGGAACACTGGAGTGTTCATAAATAAGTAGACGATCCGTGAATCCAGCAAGCAGCCCAGAAGTCGATCCATCTGATTAGATAGGTCAATTTTATTGCAATTGTTGTTTCCTAAAATGTTTTTTTACTTTTTTTTAATGATTTATTTGTTTCACAGCACCCCTTAATGTTTGTCTCTTTCTTTATTATATCTTACATGATCTTCAGCACCACCCAGGGGCAAGAAGATGGGGTCCGAGTTGGAGGGACAACAACCAGAGAACCGCTCCTCTACCGAGGCCCCTGCTGCTGGCCCCAGTAAGTCCTCCAGTGGTTAATATTAACAATTCTATTTCCCTAACTTTTACTGCACCTTTTTTTCCGAACTATTAAATTATGGTTCCACTTCCTAATTCTATTTTTTACAAAAAGCTTCTTTGACCTTGACTATCTGTTTCCAAATTTTGGTTATCCCTGCCTATAAGTTCCTTCTAACTGCCTCTGCTATGACTCTCTGTACTACTACTACTACTATTAGTCTGTCTGTAGCTAAGCTTGCCCAGTTGGCCATTGTGAGAAGTTGGCCTGATATGTAGTGCTCACTATTCTAGTGATCACTGTGTATCATTCCAAACGACCCTTATTGATGATTGGTTGTAAGTCAACCTTTTAGACCAGCTATCCTAGTAGCGTGGATACGAGCAGTCTTTAGGCTAAACTCTAGAGGGCGTGTTAAGCCAGCTGTTTACCATCACATATACCCCTTGAACGTCAAGTGAAAGGACACCACACAAGTTGTTATGAAAATAAAAGATATTTATTTATAACAAGACTACCCTGGCTCTTTATGAGTCAGGGAGCTAAGCACACTACAAAACTCTTAGAAAATACTTCAGTTGCACAATTTACACAAATGCCCGAAGGGCACGAGAAACCATCTACGCTAACAGTGAAATGCGAGTGGTTAGAGTCTGGAGTTACTGATTCCGGAGTGATCCGATCAGTGGGACTAAACGAAAAAGGAACTGGATACTTGTAGAGCAAACCTGCGATGGAGCACCGAAATGCTCGAGTTACCTAGCCCAGAGGCTGCGGCTGCGTGAGGTTCGGCAAGATGTCGGGAGTCCTCGTTGTAGTCTCAGGAGCCTGAAAGAAGAAGTTGCTGGCAGGCGACCAGTGTCGATGTTTCAGCGAGATCCAAGCCTGGATCGGTGTTGAAGGAAACCTGAAAGCAGAGGGGACTCAGTTCTCAACCGCTAGCCGGCGATCGTGTGGGCACCAGGAGGGTACCGGCTGAAGTCACCTCGACCAGGTGAGTGGATGACGTCGGTCTCGGCTGTTCCTCGGACCAGGAGGCGCGGCGGCGACCAGGATGGAGGGCGAGCTGTCCCACGAAGGTGTCTGCTGTTGATGGTGCTGGGCCCAGGAGTGGGGCAGCAGGTCTTGGCAGTGGCAAGCCCACGTGGGGGAGTCAAGATGACGTCTGGAGTGGACCAGGAGGCCAATCTGGAGCAACCAGACCAGTGATGAAAACAAACTATCGTGGTGCGTCGTGAAGATGGCCACAAGCCGGTCGGCGAGTGGTCGGACAACGCGGTGAACAGCAAGGAGCAGAAGGGCCCCCACGCAGATCTCGTGGATGCTGGGGAGGCAGACTTCGGTGCTGGAGCTGCTCAGGGTTAGGGCTTCTCAAACCCTAGGTGCACTCACTCGAGGGTCCCTCGGTGGGCGTGCTAGATAAGCGTTGTGCAGGTTCTGAAGATGGCCGGTCCCGCAGGTCTCGTCGCACCTACGAATCTCAGCTGGGCTGATGATGTAGGTAGAGGTCAGAGATGGCAGGGAACCCGGGTCTCGTCGAGCTGGGCAGTCTTGATCCGTGGGAGAGACGTACAGCAAACCGCAAGCGCTTAGGTGGTGCCTGCTGGTGCAGGGTGGCTACTCCTTAGCCACAAGGGAGAGTCTTCAGAAATAGTCAAGAGTTCCTTTCGTGGAAAGTAGTTCAAGATTCAGAATTATCCAATTTGGGAAGGGGACTCGCTCCTACCTTTATTCTAAGAAAAGGGGCTGGCCCGTGACTAGGTCCTACCTATGGGTGGGGCCAGGAGGGGGGTGGTTACACCCCTATCCTTTGTCCGGCTTCGCCCCAGCTCAGGGGCAGGGTTGCCCCCGAAACTGGTTTGAGCCGGGCTATGCACAGTGAGCACCGGGGTGCCACTTGCAATCACCTTCCTTTCAGCCCTGCCTACCTGGGATACACAAACCCTGTCTGGGATGGTGCTAACACCGCCCTCGACAGGAAACCCTTTGTCCAAGCTCCCTCCGCTGGAAGGTCTCCCAGCAGCAGGAGGTCAGACTTGTGTCTGGTGGCAGCATCCATTTTGTGATGCTGAGGCTTGAGTCAACTTTAACCTGGGTTCGAGGTTACTTCCATGTCGTGCCCCTCTAAAAGGGGGGAATGCTAACCCCGTCGCCAGAACTGGCGAGGGGTTCGTATTCCAACTCGTATGACACCTTACTCGACATGTGTAGGTGATGCGATGCCAAAGTTAGCAAATAACCGCAAGGATTATAATGCACTTAAAAGTAGTTGGCCCGCGTCACCGTGGAACGGCTATTAGGACTTGGTTCCGCAAGCCGTCGACGGGCTCAGCTCGCGCCAGAGCACCGTCCCACATGATTCCCCGCACTCTGCCTTCAGGACTGATAAGGCCTGCCATAGGAGTGACTGATAGGAATCCATGTGTCCACTTTAGGGTTAGGTGTAGGAATACTACACCTACAGCAACGGGTGATTACACCACTTTGCCCCAGCTGTCGTGCAGCCAGTTGTGTCAGAGTTGGGCGGCCATCCAGGGGTGGCATAATACATGTTGCCCCTGGTAGGCTCTGGGTACACCGATGCCCTGGATACCTGTGGTATGCTGATACAGGGACTGATAAGGCGGCCCAGTTCCAATTAGTGGATGCACCTAATGTACATGTGTGTTCATTTCGAGAGAGAACAGCTAGGCTGTGGGTCTGATTGGCAGGCCCGCAGCCGGGGAAAGTCGTAAACCAATGAAGCAAAAGCAAAAAATCTGGGTGATCATAGGATTGCAGACCCTACTCTCCTACAGCCATTCTTTATTGAAGGTTTTCTTTGGAATAAAACTCAGATTGACCAATAGCTCTAGCCACTGTGTCCTGTACTTTGGGTTGTCCTCTTCTAGTCTTCTTAATCTTGAGGCTTTGACAATTCCCACCAACAAAATGCCCAACCAGATATTTGACTAGTATTTTGGATAGGATAGTATATACTACTACTGTTGTAGGGATTCTGCAAAGCCACATACAGAACTATGCACAAGAAAATAGGATGTTGGTGATGGGAGGTTGGACCATATTCACACCTCAGTCAGAAGAACCCACAATCCCCTGACCGACTAGCTATAGTGTCTCATTAGGTCCCGACCCCCCACACGAAGATACCCAATGATTATGACACAACCCTGAACATAACACCCTTTTGCTCACTCACTTGTGTAAGTCCACCCCACCACACCAAATACCACAGAGTCCATGTGTAAGTTAAAAAGGTTTATTTTCAAATAAGTAACAAGCTCTGTACGTCGTTCTATGAAATTATTACTACAGCCAGCTCCAACAGCAAAAAGCATAAGATTAAAACAGTAAACATTTAGAAGTGCATGATAGAGGACAAAAGATCTGTGTGAATTCTGGAAGACCCCTCACCGTAGAACGTAGACATACTGGTTACATGCATCATACGCTCTGCAAATCTCTGGTTTGTAGAAGGGAATCTTCCGCCTATTATGAGAAAAAGAGTGCGCGTTAGATAGTATAATGCAATTATGCAAGCATTTCGCAGTCATGCCAAAAAGTGTAACATGTAAATGCGATGGCTAAGCAATACGGACTAACCGAACTCCATAACAAAGTGGCTTGTTTTTCGACCTCTTCACTTGTACGCAACACTCATGTGGCCTCAAAGGCGTCTACTGCACAACAAGCTGTGCGGTAATATGCGCAAAAGAGTAGACATGATGAATCTAAAATGGTTACATGGCTCAGGCTAACTTTCCAAAGAGTAGAGTAGGACTAGATGACCCTAGGGACCATAATAACACTACTAGTGTAGTGTCTGTCTACTGACTCTACTCTAGTACCCGATTTGGACTAGTGATGATGTATGTTGTATTAACTTTTTTTTTCAATCTTCCTAGTGAAAACTAATAAAATAGGGGGAGGTGTACAGGCATCTAAAAATGTGTAATGGGTTTTTGTAGGCATACTACCAACCACCAGTGCCGGCGGGGCCAGCGGCGATGGCGATGCGGCCATTTTGGAGGGGGCAGGAGAACAGGTGGCACCTGCAGGAGCTAAAGGGGGGGAGCCAGCAGCAGTGGTGGGCAGTGGTAAGTTATATTCATTACTTATTGACATTACTACTAGCTGGAAGGGTGTTCACTTCACTCACTGTACTGTGAGACTTATTAAGTTGTAGTGAACATTATACAACGGTTGAAGAAGACACCCTTTACTTAGCATTAGCAATGCATTAGCAATAGCATTAGCAGCGTGAGTTGAGTAACCAATGGCCTCTACTTCTATCTGACTCCAACTCAGCTGTGAAGGTTTTATGGAGAAGACTAAAACTCAGATCAGATGACCTTGATGGATGTGTGGAACAAAGAGGGAAAGACGGGTGGAAGGAGGAAGGACGGGCGAGATGTAATATGACTGGCAGAGAAGGATATGTTGGAAGCATGCATAGGTGGCTGATAGGAATCAGATCAGATGCATGGGTTGTTGAAGGATGGGTGGAAGGTGAAAGAAGATGCCTGCCTGGGTGGGTGACACAGTATGGGTGGATACTAGATAGCAAGAATCATCAGAGGTGTTTGGGTCAAACTCAAAGCCAAGGCAAGCAAGGAAGGAGCGGACGCATGGGTGGTTGTTGGTGAAACCAACTAAGGTTTGTTAAGAGATATATAAAAAAGAATGATAGACATTTACTTTTAATGGATGGATGCCTGGATATACTATCTTCATAGACAGCATAGGTGGAGACTGTCACTGGAGAGTCTTACTTTGAAGAGAATGCAAAAGAAACTGTAGCAGAGTAGCAAAGCGGAGGTGAATATAAGTAGTATTTTCAGAATACAGTTGACTCACAGTAGTTTGCAAGCACATCATATATATATTTATATTATCAAGCAACTTCCTCCAACTCCGAGGACCACTCCCTACCTATGTTAATGTATTTTCGATTGTGTTTGTCAGCCTGCAAAGCGTGGCCTATCTGTTGGTTACACAATCAATGAAAACAAAGTACCTATGCAGTAGCCGTCTGTGGTGAGAGTGCTGGCGGGCGGTGACGTGGGGAGGGGCAAGGTGGGGGGTAGTAAACTATGTATTACGGGCAAATACAGGTAAGTAAACATTAAAATAAATAAAACGACTTTCATTGTGCGCGTTGCACCGCCAAATGCGATGCAGTGCGTGCAACAAAATTGGTTTTATTTATATGTATTGTTTACTTACCTGTAATTGTCCGTAATCCATAGTTTACTACCCCCCACCCTGCCCCTCCCCACGTCACCGCCCGGCAGCACTCCCACCACCGACCGCTACTGACCTTATGTTGTGTTCCCATCTATAATATAAGCAATGATCATTGGATCAGATAAATAATCTGCCTTTTTGTAGTACCCAGGGCAGGGTGAAAGTGAAATTGAGCAATTGCTCTCATGTAACAGAGAGAGTATGGCCAGTGCCACCCGTAATACAAAAATATGAGCTTCCCCACCTGCAGACAGTAGTAGTAAATAAAACTAATGTGAGTCTGCATCATGTTACTCGTATCTGTTTCTCTTGGGTGCAAGCTTAGCTGACTGAGCTGGCATGCCGGCTACAACAAGGTTATGTCATTTCGCTGAACTAGAGATAAGAACAAGACGACTGATGTGTACTGGAGTCCATAGTGCTAGTATAATGCCTGAAACTCCCACAAATGTTAGAGTCCGAGGAAGTAGGAGGATAGATACTTACCACAAATGTTATGTACTGTGCTTGCTAGTGATACTGTACCACTATGTGTTGAATAGATTTTGTGTTACTGTTTTGCTAAGAGTATTGGTTACAATATTCTTTTTCTTTATTGATATAGATCCTCCTTCCCAACCAAAACCCACACGGAAGGAGTTGGCAGCCAGGGCCCGGCGCTGTAAACTGGAGGCCATTTGTGAAGAATACCGGCGGCTGGTGGCTCAGGTGGAGGAGGAGGAGGGGCTGCAGCTGCAGCCTCCTCCAATGCCCCGGGCCCCAGCCAGGCCCCGCCTCTAGTTTTATGGCGTCGTGGTCAGGCAGCCGCCTGCCGCCGTGCTTCAATAACATCAAGCACTGCTGCCCCCCACGCTGGATGTAACTGCAGGGCATTTCGCCGCCAGATGCTTCTCCGGATGGCACGCTTGGAGGAGCACCTAGAGGAGAGGGGGAAGATCCTGGTCGATAAACATCTGAAAACCCGCCGATTTTAGGACCTCGTTGAATTGCCCCTTTTTTAATTCCTTTTGTTGGTGGGTGGGTTTTGGGCGTTGGGGTTTATGGACATTTGGGACTTTTGGACATTGGTTGGGGTTAGGGAGAGGGGTGGGTCAGGTCAGAGTGGGATAGTTTATTTTTGTTAGGGTAATAAATTATATTTACTTAAATATACGATGTTAATGTTTTGTGGGTGGGTTACTGTTTTACGAATTTACGTCACATGGTTTCCTTGCTGCTGCAGGCCCGCAGCCAGTGTTTGATTTAAAATATCTGCCGATTTTGTAACACACAAACAGATAGATGCGGTACCCCTCACTGAGTTATTTTATTGTTCCTACTAGTACTGTCAGTCTCTCCTCCTAGTCCATTATACCTCCCACCAAACTTATCTTACCTGTGATTGATGATGATTAAGTTCGGCACAGCGATGGCTGCATAGTTTCCCAAGAGAATGGAGAAGATGCCATAGTTGTGGTGGTAGTAGTAGACACTGGCACTAGCATTTGAAAAACAAAAAAAGAGACAATCACTTGCCTGAGAGAGACTGTGGGAAGAGTAGTAGAACGAAGTAAAGTACAGCATGGGTGGGCAAGCAGAAGAAGATCCTTGCCCTGCCTTGAAATTGAATTACTGTTGCTTTCACCACATCTGTCCCAGCAAACATGTGATCAATTGTTGGTGTACAGTTAATGTATAATTATAACCACTACAGCAACCTGGGTCTAGTGCTGAATCAGAAAAAAGACCAGGAGAAAATATATCTAACTAATCCGACATCTCTTTTAGGAGAGAACCCTTCTAGGACAGGACCCATCAATCACAGGAGGGTGGTGAATTTGTCATCATTTGGGTCTGTATATCTCAATATAACGAACCAGGTCTTGACATAACGACTTGGTAACGTACAAAGAGAATGTAGCATAAGAGGGTTGCTGTCAGATCTCCAATAATATCCGAAACATCGTTATGCCCTCAAGTTATGAAAGGGATCCTAAGATACGCAGCACTAAATGATATAGGTGAAAATAAAAATGGCTAGAGGAACTCAAATGTTCTTTAATCGGTAGAGTGCCTCTGTCATAATTAAAAAGCAATATGGCAATTTAGCACAAATAATTTGTCATTATGCTAGTGTCCATAGCAGTACGGTCGACATGTTTCTGCCCATTCTGATCTATAAAGTATCAGGGCTTTCTTCAGGACCTTTAATGCTGCTGTGATTTAGAAAAGTGTAAAAAAATGATTTAAGTGAAAAGTTCTTAGATAAAAGAATCCTACCGCACCGGTCAATTCAAAAGATATCGAAACCGGGTACCTAGGAAAACAAACAGACGGATGAGAATTACAATCAACCTGGTATTTTTTTTGAAACAGCAAACGGTCATCTCTATTCAACGACACTGACAAGAGCATACAATGATGCTTCAAAGCATTTAATTACTGTATTAAATTGCACTTACCCAAGATTATTGGGTGATGCCCTCACCTCAACCTGGTCTGTACTCAGGGAAAAGGGGCCCCGCTCCGGTAAAAGAGGAAGAAAAATAGCAGGCTGCTAGTTAACATGCCTAAAATGTATCCTCCCATTAGACAAGGCTAGAAAAAATGGACATAGCCCATGTACTACAAAAAATATGTGGATAGTGGCGACATGGTCGTAATCTGAGCATTAGCTCGTCTTAAAGCTGTGTAATATATCAGAACAATGGTCTGAAAAAACACTCTCTGACTAGCAGTACTTTACAGAGAATGCGGCGTTGGAAAAAGCTCACCAAAGTGTAACAATCACACACATGACTGACGACTAGGTAGTTTGCCAAATACATACTGTCAAGGCAAACGCTGACATTCAGAATGATTAGAACGCAAATAAAGGGTTAGCGCTGAACTTACCTCTCCGTCGGTACCCCGGGGCGGTCTTTGAGTAAAGACCGGAGGTACCGGCGAGAAAGGCTTCGCGTTTTTTATAGCAGAAGGACCTCAATTGATTTCAGGTTTGTCCGTTCCTACGGGTGGCCAAGTAAGTGCCTGTTACGATACAGAATTCGGCACGCATGTGTAAAGAAATGACACCCGTTAGAAGGCACTTCATCTCTGTGCGCATATGCGGCACACAGCCGCTAGTCTGCTACAGCTTCTAAACCTCCGTGTAGCTTAAAGGAGACAACAGGAAAGCGCATGCGTGTAGAGGGGACACACCATCTAATATGTACTAACACTATGTCCTGAAAAAGTTTAGACCCTTCAAACAAAGAATATAGATTGCGAAAAAGGAACATAGGGTCGGGTTCTATCTAATTGTCATATGCTCTAAAACGATAGAACTATACCAACAGCCAAGGAATGTCATCATTTAACCCCACTATATCAGAATGTAATCGATGTACCCATTTTTGTTCTCTGCGTAAGAGAAAGTGTTGAACATCTGCAATGTGTGGAGGAATGTAGGGTTGTTCTAAAATAACCCAATGCAAGTCAGTCTCTTTGTGGCCGGCTGTAATAAAGTGACTCGTGAGTTTGGTAGCACTTTTCTTGCACCGTATAGTACTCTTGTGTTCTGAGATCCTCAACTTGATCTTGCGAGAGGTCATACCCATATAGTTTTTTCCGCAAGGGCATTTTATCAAGTAAACAACCCTTTCACTGTTACAATTGGTGTGCTTACTAAGGACCCAAGGTCTGTTTGTACGAATATCTACCTCTGTTGTATGCGAGGTCTGGGGGCACACTGAACAGTTCCCACAGGGAAAATGGCCTTTAACCGGGGGTAAGCCCCATAATGTGGTATTCACAGAATCTCTATTTTTTTCTAAAACCGCTTGTGAGAACAATGCCTACCTATATTGAGGATACGAAAGACCTGTTACGCATCCTAGACGGGATGCCTTTTGACATCACACAAGACTTCCTAGTAAGCTTTGACGTGGAGTCATTATATACTTGTATCCCACAGAATGAGACATTGTCTGTTGTTAAAACGCTCTTAGAAGGAGTGGATTTGAAGAGTCCTACACCAGTTGAATTCATCATGTCTTGTGCAACATTGGCTATTGCGGAAAAAACTATGTGGGTATGACCTCTCGCAAGATCAAGTTGAGGTTCTCAGAACACAAGAGCACTATACGGTGCAAGAAAAGTGCTACCAAACTCACGAGTCACTTTATTACAGCCGGCCACAAAGAGACTGACTTGCATTGGGTTATTTTAGAACAACCCTACATTCCTCCACACATTGCAGATGTTCAACATTTTCTCTTACGCAGAGAACAAAAATGGGTACATCGATTACATTCTGATATAGTGGGGTTAAATGATGACATTCCTTGGCTGTTGGTATAGTTCTATCGTTTTAGAGCATATGACAATTAGATAGAACCCGACCCTATGTTCCTTTTTCGCAATCTATATTCTTTGTTTGAAGGGTCTAAACTTTTTCAGGACATAGTGTTAGTACATATTAGATGGTGTGTCCCCTCTACACGCATGCGCTTTCCTGTTGTCTCCTTTAAGCTACACGGAGGTTTAGAAGCTGCAGCAGACTAGCGGCTGTGTGCCGCATATGCGCACAGAGATGAAGTGCCTTCTAACGGGTGTCATTTCTTTACACATGCGTGCCGAATTCTGTATCGTAACAGGCACTTACTTGGCCACCCGTAGGAACGGACGAACCTGAAATCAATTGAGGTCCTTCTGCTATAAAAAACGCGAAGCCTTTCTCGCCGGTACCTCCGGTCTTTACTCAAAGACCGCCCCGGGGTACCGACGGAGAGGTAAATTCAGCGCTAACCCTTTATTTGCGTTCTAATCATTCTGAATGTCAGCGTTTGCCTTGACAGTATGTATTTGGCAAACTACCTAGTCGTCAGTCATGTGTGTGATTGTTACACTTTGGTGAGCTTTTTCCAACGCCGCATTCTCTGTAAAGTACTGCTAGTCAGAGAGTGTTTTTTCAGACCATTGTTCTGATATATTACACAGCTTTAAGACGAGCTAATGCTCAGATTACGACCATGTCGCCACTATCCACATATTTTTTGTAGTACATGGGCTATGTCCATTTTTTCTAGCCTTGTCTAATGGGAGGATACATTTTAGGCATGTTAACTAGCAGCCTGCTATTTTTCTTCCTCTTTTACCAGAGCGGGGCCCCTTTTCCCTGAGTACAGACCAGGTTGAGGTGAGGGCATCACCCAATAATCTTGGGTAAGTGCAATTTAATACAGTAATTAAATGCTTTGAAGCATCATTGTATGCTCTTGTCAGTGTCGTTGAATAGAGATGACCGTTTGCTGTTTCAAAAAAAATACCAGGTTGATTGTAATTCTCATCCGTCTGTTTGTTTTCCTAGGTACCCGGTTTCGATATCTTTTGAATTGACCGGTGCGGTAGGATTCTTTTATCTAAGAACTTTTCACTTAAATCATTTTTTTACACTTTTCTAAATCACAGCAGCATTAAAGGTCCTGAAGAAAGCCCCGATACTTTATAGATCAGAATGGGCAGAAACATGTCGACCGTACTGCTATGGACACTAGCATAATGACAAATTATTTGTGCTAAATTGCCATATTGCTTTTTAATTATGACAGAGGCACTCTACCGATTAAAGAACATTTGAGTTCCTCTAGCCATTTTTATTTTCACCTATATCATTTAGTGCTGCGTATCTTAGGATCCCTTTCATAACTTGAGGGCATAACGATGTTTCGGATATTATTGGAGATCTGACAGCAACCCTCTTATGCTAATCTATAAAGGGAGAAAAAGGAAATGCATGCATGATGATGACGAGAACTTGATGGTTAATGAGTAGTAATTACTAACTACTACTACACAATTAGACAGTACAGGGCAGAAATTATTAATATGAAATTTGCCTTGCCTGTCTGCCCTCAGAGAATCCCAAATTACATGCTGTACCGGGCTTACTTTTAGTTTTTAAGCTAGCAAAGAAAATGAAAAAATAGTTGTAGGGATCAATTACCAAACAAACCACAAAACACAGTCGTAATGATTGAAGACAAAAAAAGAATCAAATAAATTAAAAGACGAATGACGACTGATACTAAAGTTACTGTATTATCCTGGTCCAATTGTGGAGTTGCATCATTCTCATCATTCATCTTGGTCCTCCCTTCCATGGACACTCCGCACATCAATCTTGGGTACCACTGCCTGCCTGATGCGGATTGGTAATGTAAGTGTGAGTTGTTTTTACCACTATAGCACAGGGTAAAGGCCGGCCTGTAAGTGTAGATGGAAAAACAAAATGGGTATTGAAAAATAACTGAATAAAAAAAAAAACTCAATTATGATGGAGTGCAACAAGAGAAGACATGACTCTTGAGAGAACACTTTCAGACTTAGGCGACTTGGATACATCGTATCTACTCTACAGCATTAAGCTACAACAACAACAGGACAGGAGCCAGCACAGAACAGGCCCACTACGGCACCGGGCAGGCCTGTGACCCAACCTCCATTTACCTTAAATTTTGACAGAGCCAGACAAAAGGCATATACAGCAACCTAGCATTTTCCAAATCAAGTGACTAAATCAATGCGCCACTGCCAGTCATACCACTATACTCTACTCCACACCACTACATGGACATGTAGCCTAGGTCTGCTGTGGTTCTTGTTGAATTGTTGTGTTTACCTTTTACGCCAGTCCATGAAACACAGTTATTCCATCAATTATCTCCGATCCAACTGACTGATTGTGTGCAAAGATAGTATGGTCATCATCATGACCGTGTGGTACGTGTTCTCCAACACCAACTCAGTCTGTAGTGACTCCGATTAAGTTTATATTCCATATTAAAAAATTGCAACGGATATTGGCCTGCACCTGCAGTAATAGGAGTACAATGTGGTTGTTAAACAACAAGGAAACATTGACTGTCACTTGAGTCACTTTTACTTTGTAGATAAACTAGTATAGTTTGACTTCATGCACATTCACTCGGAGTCAGCAAGCATCCAATGCAATGCATGCCATCATTCATTAATCATTACCTGTCTTGCTCTTCAATTTGGCTGTCAGATTAGATGCCTAGCCTTCTGACAGTGATGAGTTTCGGCTCGGAAACAAAACGGAAGATAGCTGTAGTCACGTTTCACTTCTTATGGAGGGACTGTTGGAGGCTACATTTATTGTACTATTCTCCATCTCCATCCAGTGTCTGGCTTGCTGGAAATGTATTTAGGGATAGTAAGGAAGATGGAGCAGGACTCTGAGGAGTGGAGTGGACAGTTATGCACAGACGTGCAACTCCAATAGGGAAATAAAAAGAGGAGACGGTGTTGATGGATTTGTTGTGATTAGATTTGAACCCGAAAAACAGATACACCCACAAATAAAGGAAGGAAGAACAATTTGAAAGCCTAGTTGTCAGGGAAGAGGAGCTCATCCTCAAACTCTGGTGGTTCGGACAGAAGTAGGTCATGTAACCCACTACTTATGTCATCGAAGTCGCTCTCCTCTTCCTGCTGTGATTCACGTATTTTGTACTCCGATGGTATAAAGTGCTGATTCATTTTGATCATGGTTAACCTCTCCACGCTTTTGGGCGAGAGACTGGTCCTTTTTACAGTTACAATGGCACCAGCAGCACTAAAAACACGCTCAGATGAGACACTTGCAACAGGGCAAGCCAGATACTTTATCGCCAGCCTGCTGACCACTGGCCATTGGCTTCTTTTCCCATACCAATACACCAATGGGCTTTGCTCCATGAAGACCTCTGTTGTGTCATCCAGATAGGCCTGGACCATCCGTTCAATGTTCAGGGGTGCTCCGATTTGCCTCGCCTCTTTTGCCTTTGCATCAGCAATGGATGTACAAAATGCTTTCCGTAGAAACCAATCACTTGCCGTTTTTTTTATGTGGCTGATGATCCTGCTGGTGCTGTTTTGATGTTATTTCTGGTAGTGTTGGTGTCTGCTGGGAGGCAAACGCACTGCTCTCAGGCTCTGAAGTAGAACTTGACTCTGGGTGCCCTGTTGTATTTGTTCCGGCCTGGGGTGGCGACCTCTAATTAAGAGCCATTCGTTTTCGAAGTCAGTGGCTTCCTCAGCTATCAAAGTTTTGTACTTGGCAACATCCACTTCTGAAAAAGGAATTACTTCATTACTGTTCAAAAATAATTTGTAACGTGGATCTAAAATTGAGGCAGTAATGTGATGTCAATGTGACACAATGTTATTTTGAATCCTTGTATTTTCAGATAAGCGAACGGCTAAGGTGTCCGCCAAATAATATGCATCTACTTTGTCATCCACACCTGCGTACGTTTCAGCCACCTCCTTCAGCTCTTGCTCTAGCATGTACAACAATGGGATAGCTTGGCCCATAGTACAGTCCTCCCTGCTGACTTCACGTGTGAAGACCTCAAAAGGAAGTAGCATCTCTGTCAGGCATTTAACGAGGTCCCATTGGGCCATCTCAACGGTCATGCCTTTCACAGTAGGATCTCCTGACCTTTTCATGACATAAGAATTGAGTGGTATGTACTGCTCAAAAAGACGCTCAAGCATGTAATAAGTTGAGTTCCAACGTGTTGGCACCTCCTGGATGAGTGCTTTGACTGGCATTTTATGCTCACGTTGAATGACCCTCAGCTGCTTCCGGGCTTTTAAAGAATGGTTGAAATGTGTGCATATTCTTCTGCAGTTGGTCAGTAAGTTGCTGAATTTGCTTTCATTTTTCAGAAAGTCTTGAACAACAATGTTAATGCAGTGTGCCAAACACGGGACCCTGAAATAGCCACCATCTTTCATGGCCCTAACTATATTACTGCCATTGTCCGTGGCAAAAAAACCAATGTTAAGCCCTCTTGGTCGCAGCCACTCAAAGACCTTGCTGTTAAACTCATCCAAAATGTTTGCAGCAGTATGAGATTTCTCCATAGCAAACATGGCTACAGTTGCATGTTTGCGAGTGTCATTAAAAATCTCAGCAGTGTCAACACCTGCAGATATCTTATCTCTAACACCCGAAAAAGAGACCCAGTGTGCAGTGATGCACTTGTAATCAGTGGCTTGGCAACTGGTTCACATGTCTGTTGTCAGGTGGATACTCTGAACAGCACTCTGTTTTAAGGCTTTTCCAAGCAATTCCAGCACGTCGTGATGTAGTGCTGGAACAGCAACTCTGGCGAAATAGTAGCGGCTGGGAGCCTTTCATTTTGGGCAGATGGTTGTCACAAATCCCAGAAAACCCACCCCTTCAACAAAAGAAAAAGGGAGAAGGTCCAGTGCTAACATTTTAGCCAGCTTCGCATTGTACAGACGTGCTATTGGGTTCGTATTGCCCCTCCGGCCTAGTAAATATGCTAAGAATGGTAGGCTGCGTGGTATTCCTTCCTGTTATGCTCAACGTTGCACTTTTTTTCAATGCAGTACTCCTTGGTGTCCCAGGCTGACTCTTACTCTTGTGCCACTGAGATGTTGCTGAGGATGTGGGCGTTACCACTTCAGTGCTGGGGACAGGGCTACTTTGTGTACCACTACCATAGAGAATGTCTCCCTCTTCTTCTTCTTCCTGTTCCACCGTGAGCGGACCTTCTTCTACTCGTTTATCCCCACCAACAGCAATGGTTCCAGTCTTTATGAGACGAAAGTGCTCCTCCCAGTGGATTGCGTGGTGTTTTTTCAGATGGGTCATTTGGCCTCCGGTACCATAGTTTGTACCAAGCTTACCACGACTAACAGAGGTATGACAAATGGAGCATAAAGCAATGTTCTCCTCGTTTTTGCTAACCGCAAAGAAGTCCCACACTAGGGAGCTTAACTTTTGTCTCCTGCTGGAGGTGCCACTTTCAATGCCGGATGAACTGGAGGGTTTGCGTTGAATTTGACTCTGTGCAGTACCACTACCTACTTCTGCTGAGGTGGTGCTTGTGCTGGATGTAGGACGCTGCCGGCCCTTTGCTAATGTAAATATGGAAGCTGGAGGTCGTGTTGGTGTTACCTGTGTTGGAGGTATGCGTGCTACATGCCACACAGCCATTTTGGATAGGGTAATAATGTTGTTCCCATCTCCTCTGGGCCGGGTGTGATGTTCGTGATGACTGGCTCATCATCATTAGCATCTTGCTGTTCTACATCAACCTCAATAAGTGTAAGGCTTTCTGGAACCTTCCTTTTCCCTACCCTGATCTTGGGTCGTGTCTCCCTCTCAGACTCAGTTTGTGGCTGCCAAGTGGCGTCGATATAATCAGAAGGAGGCCTTGGCAAAGAACTTGATTGACTAACCCTCCTTTTCCTTGCTGGGGATTGGAGACAATGGAACTTCTGAAGGAGTGGCTTCCTCTTCTTACTCTGTATGAGGCTCAATTTTCTGAACTGTCCCTACTTCGGGAGGAACAACAACTAGTATTGCGGGCGGTGGTTATGGCTATTGTTGTTGACCACTTATCTGCTGTGTTCCCTCCTGCGTTGATTGTGTACTACTTTGAGATAGCGATAAGTTTAGGTCAGGCTCATCATCACTGCTTTCCACCATTAGGCTGGCTACCTCTTCCACACTCATCTGCTTGGGCCTGGGTTGGTGGGTTGGGCCCACTGATTCGGAGGCTCTGCCCCCAGCTTGGCCCCCAGACACCGCTGCTGGAGGCGTCATTTTTGGTGTCCCAAAAAAGGTTTTGGGCAGCACACCAGACTTAAGTGACACTTCCTTCTTCTTCTGTTCCTTCTTCTCAATGGCAACTTTCTTGGTACTGGAGGACCTGCTACCTGCTTTCTTTGGGGGCATCTTCTTCAGATGTCAGCAGCACTCAGTTGCACAAGTTGCAGAGATGGCTGGTCAGGTCACTCACATGTCACTTCGTATACAGCAGCAGGACGTCGGTCTGGCACCACAACTGGCGAGGATGACACACCTCCTCCTCAGTCTTTTGTGCACCTAAAAGCAAAGAAGCCAGAAGAACATCAGTCAAAAGTTAGTACAATCAAACTAATATAATATATAACTTCTTAGTGTGTGGTCACAATTATAAAATTTTATTAAGTCAGTGAACAACAACAGTGTAGCCATTTATAAGACTTTGACAACAAGGCCAGGGCTCCTGGTGTACTGTACTGTGTACACGCAGGAAGAATAGGAATAGCAAAGAACATAAACATAAATGTAGTGTAGCCTGTTTGCCCTAAATACAAATTTGTGCATCACATGGGATGGATACAGCATCAGGGAGCAACAACAACGAACACATACACATAAAAAGGCATTTATTTAACACACCCAAAAAGTGAAATATACCCCAGGTAAAAAGTAAAACCCACATTTTGGAATTCAATACAAAGCCATCCATGCCATACAAAATGTTAAAATTCAACAGACAACACAAAAACAGTTGTTTAACTTTCATGCACCCATGATGATTGATGAGTAGTACCCCTGGGCCTACTGGCAAACTAGGCCACAAGCTTGGAGGCCTATGGAAAAAGCACAGTGGCTGGTCTCACAAAATGACCGCCACCACATGGCCAGGCCACTCACAAAAACAAGAAAAGGTCAGGAATACAAGACAGACAATGCAGGCCTATGACAAAAGCACAATGCCTGGCTTCACAAAATGGACGCCAACAACATGGTCAGGCCACCCACCACAATAATAACAAGAAAGTGAATACAAAGGACAGGAACAGGAAGTTGGAGTTTCTGTGGAACTTACTTCCTCTTTTAAAAAAAAAAAAAAGTGACTCAATGCTCCAAACTACAGCCAAATGACAACCTGAGGAGTTTTATTTAGCAAAATGCACAAAATCATTATTTTCGAGAAGGTTTTATGTTGCTCGAGAGATATTGTTTGCCAGATTGCAAATTCTGCGTGTTCAGCATGGCGAACTGTACAAAAAGTCGTTATCGCGTGCGTGAACACGCATATTGAGCACGCGAAGACAAAAACTGTAAGTCTGCGTTGTCGCGCTGTGCAGAGTTTCCAAAAGTACACGAGCTGAACTCCTAGGATTACCTACTGGCTGAAAAGCCCTATTTCATTAACACACAACCAAAAACTGAAATTCCAGTTCAAAAAACACATTTTGCAATTCAATCCAATGCCATCCATGGAGTTAAAATTCAACAGACAACACAAACTGTTTTTATGCACCCATGATTTGATGATGACTTCCTCTGGGCTTACTGGCAGACTACGCCACAAGCTTGGAACCGAATGGCAAAAGCAAGCACACTGCCTGGATGGCTCCACAAAATGGCCGCTAACCACCCACAACAACAAGAAATGGAAGACAGACAATGTAAGCCTATGCCAAAAGCACACTGCCTGTCTTCCCAAAATGTCCGCCACACACATGGCCAGGCCACAACAACAACAAGCATAAGCCAAGGGGAACAAAGAAAAGACATGCAGGCCTATATGGAAAAAGAGGCACACTACTAAACTACCACCACAAACTTGCCACAAGCCACATGGTCACTCACAGTCACAACAGGCCATGGAAAACGATGAACTGAAGCAGGCCTATATATGACCAGACAAAGAAGGCCTGCTAAACAACACAGCTTTAATACAAAAATGAAAATCAACAGGGCTACGAAAGGATTGGAAAGTTACACATCAAGCACACACTCACATCCAACAAAGTTATTTAACACACACACCCAAACAGTGAAATACACCGCAACCACATTTAGCAATTCAATCCTATGCCATCAATGCCCTGCATGATGTTTAAATTCAACAGACACCACAGAAACATGGACCCATAGGTACCTCTGGGCCTACTGGCTGAAATTTCAAAGAAGTTTGCCCCTATTGAAAGTACAGGCCACCCACAACAATAATTTTTAAAAACAATGAAAATGCCAGAAAAATGTAGGTACAAACAAGCCCCAATCAAACAAACATGTACACCAATTCTCCAACTTACTTTTAAAATCTAATCTCAAATCCAAAAGTCCTCAAATGAATCCAATCCAATAATATGATGCAGCAGACAGACACAAAAAGTGATCCTTCCAGCCCCAAATCCAAATGAAAGTGAACAGCACATGGACAAAGCACTGGGAGGAGCCTGCCGGACAGGAACAAGAAGTTGGAGACTCAGGGGCACTTCCTAACTCCTAAAAAAGAGTAAAAAAAAAAAGGACTCCTTGCACAGAAGACTACAGCCAAATCACAGTCTGAGGAGTTTTTCTGAGCAAAATGATAATTTTCTAGAAGGTTTTATGATGCTCGAGAGATGTTCTTCGCCAGATTGTAGTTATTGCGTGTTCGGGATCGCGATCTTACCTAGACAGCCGCCGGAAGTCAGCTCACGCATCCGAATGACGTGTTTGTATTCGCACACTCTCGCGGGATCGAGCGGCCATATTACAAATTTCGTGGCGCACGTGAACGGATAGAAAATCGAGTCGGCGAACGCAGACTCAGGGTAAGACGTTACGGCGCGCGTCCGCGAGAACGCATATTGAGCGCGCGAGGAAGCAAAACAACTACGCTACGCTGTAGATTGCGTAGTATTCGGCAACTTCGTGCTCTACACGAATCGTGAAGTTACCGAAACTTCGCAAACTCCGCGAGGGGAGCGTAGTTCACTGCCCAGGCTTACATGCGATACAGACGTTTGACAAGGTAGTCTGTGATACCTAAAAAGAGAGAGTTACATATGTGCAGCTAACCCAGGATGGAAGAATGAACTATCAAAGAATGAAATAGACAAGGAAGTTATGGCAATATTTCGCAAACCCCCGCAGTAAAGAGAAACAGGTGGATGGCAGTCAGTTTAACGAATTGGAAAGGGAAAGATCTGTGCCGATATTGAATCCAGGGCTGCAGGCAGCAGAAGATGCAGTTGGGGCGAGATTGCCTGGCAGGGGCTAGAAGACAGCTGATGAAGACTAAGATGTTTTACCTATAGAGCAACATAGGATCTCAGTTGCATCTCTGTTGCGTTTTAGGGAATCATGGCCATAAGGAGATGTCATGCATAGATTTGTGGAAGCCCTCTTATGGCAGAGTATTGGATTGGTCAACTGAAAGGACAAGCTGGATCTCGTCAGCGTAACTCGTGTAGTTTACTCCATGAGTTCTCATCAGTTGTGCCAACAGATATAGAACAGTGTTAGACCCAAGGAAGAGCCTTCTCTGTCCTACCGAGGTGAATTTTAACTGAAACAGGGGGAGTTCAATAACTTGACCTCTGTTCTCTAAATTGGATTTGCACCAATTCAGTGAGGAACCTCTAATTCTGACCCCAAACTGCTCAACAATGTTATGAATGTTATGGCTGGCTTTGGTGGTAATCCAGCACCGAAACCAGGGCTGATTCCCTGCTGCGTTCTGGGCAGAACCCTGACTGAGCAGGATCACTTAAGGCATGGCATTCCAGAAAGTCAGACATGAGTTTATTTACATATTTTTCTGACATTTTCACAGGGAGAGGTAGGAGGGGTAAAGTCCAAAAAGTGCCTGAAATTAATGGATACGCTGTCTATTTTTTCAATAATGGAATCATCATGGCTTTTTGCAAGTGGATAAAGAGTGACTGGCAAAAAGACAGCAGCTAAGCATGCTGACATTTTCATCCAGATCCTAGGAGGAAAAGGGTTTAAGGGGGATCCAGAGTAAATAGAGTGGGCAATATACAAAAGTATTTCGGTATCCAGCTGGTCCAGATTATTTAAAATTGGTTTACCACTGTTGCTGTCCACCACAATGTTAGTATCTATCAATTCTGAACGTGTGTTGACCTCATGTTGTGGCAAAGCCACAAATTGTTCGAAGTCTGAGACCATTTTCATCACTTTATCCTCAGAATAGGAAGAAAGGTTGTCACAAAGCCTTTGAGAATGGACATACGATTGTGAAGTACAAGTGGGATTTGTTAATGAGGGCGCAATCAAAAAGATTTTTTTTGTTGCATTTGGGGCTGCAAGAATTTATTTAGCAAAATAATTGGCGTCAGCAGAAAAGATGAGATTATTTTATGCTTTTAGAGCTGCTTTTAATTGCAGTTTCAATTCAGTGGTGTAATTGACTCGCCACAATTTTTCAATCTTCTTGCAGTCTAGCTTATCCATTCTTCGAATGCCACTGTACCAATGTGCTCAAGACCATATATGGGACCATATTTTCTTGCCTGGAAGGACATTATATCCAATTCTGGTAAGCTAAGGATTCCTCCTCAAATGCGTTACCAGCTAGCGAAGTGGATGTAGGAGCAAGAGTTTCCCACCGAAGGATCCAAGTTAACAACAGTCCAGAACTGTCACCTTCCTCATAGAAAAGTTGGTGGTAGTCTCTAACGGTGCATTTGTCCAGTATGTACTGCACGACTGTGACCACCACTGAGCGCCTATCTCCCCCAGCTTCCCCACTACACCAGTTTGTCCTCCCTCTGAACAAGGTCTGTCTGGAGGGTGCATCTAGAGGTCTTGAGGCAAACCCAACATGCACGTAGCACAGCCCTCATTGCCTCCCACTCAGTAGACTTGTGACGTGTTGAAGACCAATTTATCTAAAATAAAGCAGTTAATGCTTCCGCCTATGTCTCCCTGCCCTCTACATCTCTAACGATCTCAGGGGGGAGCCTCCAGGTCATAGGTGACTGAGAATTGCTCCCCTGCCCGATCTCGCCACGGACATTAGCGTAATCGAACAAATAGCGAGACAGATGTGCCACTGTGAGGACCCCCACCCCTAGCGATCCAGCCTACTGTATGTATTATGTGTTGGTGAATACCAGGCGAATTCATTGGAGGTGTGGAGAGCGTCTCTCCTTATGTCACAGAGCCCCACGTGGGCAATTACCTCTTGGACCGAAGAGGTCGTCCTAGGCTTGGTGTTGCAACGTGAGGGTGGGGTGCCTATCAAGCTCCCCATCTAGAATGCAGATAAAGTCACCAGCTCAGACGATCTGACGGTCCAACACCGGCAAAAGGACATCTTGAACTTTCAGATTGAAGTGCACATCTTCGATGCTGAGCCCATAGGTATTAACAATGACGGCATCTACCCAATCTACTCAGCCTTGAATCAGTAGGTAACGACCCTCGATATCCGACTCCATATAGGAAAGGGCAAATGGAACACCCAGTGCCATTCAGATGAGTACACTTCCTAAAAAGTTTGAATAGTCAGCATAGTAGACCTGACCCCTCCAATTCTTAGCCAACTTGCTAGCATCTGCATCTGAAAGGCTGGTCTCCTGTAAACAGGCAATATCAGCAGCATGTCGCTTAAGAAAGGAGAGAACCTCATAAAGTTTCCTTTAAGTACCCATGTTCCGCACTTACTCATTGTTACTTAAGGTGCCCATGGAGATCTAGGTCTCCATCCTCTAGCCAAGTTGGCAATGACCCACAGGTAAACATAATAAAACACATAACCATGATCTCCCCACCCCGGACAAGTGTAGCTGAACCACATCAGCATACTAGTAAAAAAGAATTGCTGTGTCACGACGTGCATCATGGCAACCCATCGCCCCCAGGAGGACACCAACGAGTATCAACACTAGATATGAAAACCCCTCTCCCTACTGAGGCAGCATAAATAAGCCCTCATGCATAAGACAAAGATATAAGTAAACAAAAATAAAATAGAAGCTCATCACAATCTCTGCAGAACCGCCACCCGCCCCATAGGAGATGCCCTGTACTACAGGAGGAAGCAATTAATATGCTGCATTTCGCCACCCAGATCTGGTAGCAGTTACAGAACCACGCAGATTACATTGTGTATGAGGCTGGCTGAGGATATGGTGTACACCTGTTAGTGAGGCATCAAGCACTGAGTTTAGGCAACCCTTAGTGATTGTCGTAGTGGTCCATGATAAACAACGCTCTGAAGGGGAGACTGTGGAGAGCAGGAGGGTGTAAAGTGGGTGCATTGCTACACAGTCAGTCAGTGAAGCTTACAAACAAGAAAGGACCACACTAATGTTAGAAAAATACCTTGTATTTATTATACACTAACACTAAAACTACTTTGGTATATCTCCTACCCGGGGATATCAATACACCCAAAAATATACTTCAAAACAGTTAAGTAAAGCACATAAAACACATGGGCCTCTATGGGAGGGGTGTGGGGGGGGCAAACCATATACTAAGAAAATGGAATGTGAGGTGAGTACCAAACCAAGGCTACCATCCAAAGAACTAGGAACCAGGGAGAGCACGGACCTACCACTGGTAAGTAACTAAGTGTTGCTGGCCGCCCATGTGCAGAGGTGATACTCCAAGTCAGTATTCATAGGATAATGTGGGTAAATCGTGGTTGGAGTTTTACTGGTTCAGGACCCTTCTCAGAGGATCCCGAGGAAACCCCTTGGAATCAGGGAGGTTGGAGGACACCCCTACCCATGGATACCCAGAGAACCAGGATAATTACCCCAGGGAGCCACGATGCATAGGTGCAAAGTGGTGTTGGAACTGCCCGTTGTTGTCAAAGGGGAACCTTGGATGTCCAGCTGCTACAGAGTCTCGTGGACCAGGTTGATGGAACCTAGATGTGGATTCCAGATGAGGAGTTTCTGCAAAAAGAGGGGACAGAATCCAAACCACCCAGAGTTGTCCAGGATATCAGCCATTGTCGGAGGTGCTTTACTGTAGCACAGAGGTCTTGAAGCTGCAGCTGTGGAGCCCAGGCGATGTTGCAGAGGCACAGGAGACTTCCAAGAGCTTTCCCACGTACTTTCACAAGATGCCGGAAGGTTAGTGGCCACTAACAAGCCTTGTCAAAAGCAACAGACTTGTTGCATGTAGAAATACTTAGTTGCAGACCAGCAAGGTCTGAGGGACTCACCCAGCAAGGGTAAGTCAAGCCTGGCCCACAGCAAGCTGGAGAGATGGCAGGAATCAGTGGAGACCCCGGGAGGACTTTCTGGCATTAGGGAGTCACAGGGAGGCCTCGGCTGCACACAGAAGATGGATGCCAACGTCGCTAGAGAGGAAGGGAGGACATCTCTCTCGGAGTTGAGTGATGCTGGAGGCTGGGGCTTCTTGGAGCTCCAAGATGTTTGGTCAGGAGAAAGAACAAACCTTAGCAACGGCAAACATGCGCAGTGCACAGGGATGTGGTTCTGGTCAAAGTTGCAGGAGGACTGGTCAGGCCTCTGAAAAGCTAACAAACCATGGCCTGTGCTGTGGAGCCAGGAGGTGTCAGCGGGATAGCAGGATCCACAAGTCAGTTGTCGGTATCGAAGTGCCTGCAGATGCAGGGGAGTGACTCCTTTACTCTAAGGGGGATTTCTTCTTGCTACCTTGATGCTTGCAGAGTCGTGGGGGCCTCAGGAGGATGCAGAGTCATGGAGTTTGCTGAACTTGGAAGAGCAAGGAGACGAATATGCAGTAGGAGCCTTCCTACCAGAAGCATTCTTTGTCTTGCTTCCTGGCTCAGTGTAGCAGCAGGGTTCAATGTCCAACAGCAGAAGAGTCTTTAGACAAATCTTCAGGTGAAGCCAGTCGGTTCTTGAAGATGAAGTCCGGAGGAATCTAAGGATCCACCCTGAGGGGAGCCCTTAAGTAACTCAGAAAGAGGGTAGGACTACGTCTGCGGTGACCCACCTATAAAGGAGAGTCAAGGAAGCTACTCTGGTGGACTGACCAGTCAGATCCTCCCAGGGGCCTCTGCCCATCTAAAATTCAAGATGGAAGAATCATGTGGCCACCTGGCAGAGCTCTGGGCACCTCCTAGGGTAGGATCTGGACGGGGGGGTGGTCACTCCTCTGTCCTTTGTGTAGTTTCGCACCAGAGCAGGAGCCCATGGTTCCTGCACTGGAGCAAACCGGTTTATGCAAGGAAGGCACCATCTGTGCCCTTCAAAGCAGTCTGGAGGCGCTCAGAAGCACACCACCCTAGCCTAAGATACATATTTCTGAAGGAGAGGTGGCTACACCTCTCCTCTACAGGAAATCCTTTGTTCTGCCTTCCCTTGCCCGAGTTAAGCTTACCAGCAGTAGGAAAGAACAGTGTCTGGGGTCGGCAGCAGCAATGGCTGGCACGTAGTCCCCATAAGGCTATGCAGATAGACATGGGGGATCCTCTAAGGAGCCTCCCGGTACATGGTATCATGCAACTAACACTGGAATCCGTGTAGTTCCATGATTCCAACATGTTTGATACCAAACATGACTGGGTTCAGTGAAGCTAATATGTAGCTGGACATGTCCACTTTGCCAGTGTCCACTATATACCTTAAAATGGCTTCTCCGCACGTACAAAGCCAGAGAATGGACTCACGGATTTGTAGGATTGTCTCTGCTCATGCAAGGGTACCCTCACACTTAGAACCACGATCCCTGCCTGTGGCCTGTAAGGCCTACCTTAGAAGTGACTGATAGGTTTTAAGTACAGTGACTGGCATATAAGGAAAACCTTATATCTGAAATGAAAGGTGCATGCACCACTTCATGCAGGCTGCAATGGCAGACCTGCAGACATAGTTTGTATGGGCTCCCATGGGTGGCACAATACATGCTGTGGCCCATGGGAGACCCCTGATGTACCAATGTCCTAGGTACCTTAGTACCATATATTAGGGATTTACAGGGGTACCCCAGTATACCAATTGTGGGGTGTAAAAAGTACTTGGGGAGAGAGAGCACAGACACTGAGGTCCTGATTAGCAGGATCTCAGTGTACTACAGTCAAAACACACTGACACCAGGCAAAAAGTCAGAAATATACTACTTTCCTACACCTCGCAACAGCGAAGAGGGCAAACATTTCCTCATAACCAATATCCAGGTTGTAATAAAGGACCATGCACCCCTGAAGGGGTGAGGAATCAGCAAGCAGTAACAGTGCCAACCTCGTTTAAGGAGTCACAGTACCTGGGACAGCGTCACTACATTGGGAAGGAGCGTCCAACTCCTCACCATCCGGGGGAGTCCCAATTAACATTGTCTCAGGCACTAATATAGACTCAGCAGCCGCAGATGTCATGGTGTCATCATCTGTGACCACAATTATCATGGTGCTCTGTAGCGCCGGTGGGCCTCCTTCCTTAGTCCTGGCACGTCTACCCCCACACTGCCCAGTGCAAGTGTGGAATGGGTCTGTAGCACTCAAAGGATGCACAGAGAGCCTGTCGGACATATCCAACCATGACCAGGCCTCCTCAGGACGCTCAAATGAGTGTGATTCCCCTACCACAATGACACGGAACTTTGCGGGGTTAAGGAGCAAATGCTTAATGTCCATTGCGCGCAACCTCTCCTCATTTCCAGAAAAGATATACGCTGCTTATGAACTTTCTGAGTGTAGTCAGGATAGTTGTGTTTAATTGATTTTCAAACTGCAAGCTAGTGCTGCTGCCGACCACAGACACGATTCTGCCCTCCTGCTGCTGAGCCAAGCTCAAGTAGGGGAAAGTAGAACAATATGTTTCTTGTAGCAGGGAGACGTGACCACCTCCCAGACAAGACTTAGTGTATTGCGAAGGGGGTGGGGGGGCACTTGCCAACACCACCAGACTGCTTTGAAGGGCACATTTGGTGCCCTCCTTGCATACTCCAGTTTGAGCCAGTTCAGGGAGCCCTTGGCTCCCACCTTGGCGAAAAACTGGACGTGGGCGCGAAAATTTCAGCATTTGTGGACGAGTGGTAAGAAATTACCTCAGATCAATAGGTTCTAGACCTGTTGAACAACGGTCATACCCTAGAATTTGTCACCAAGCCACAACCACTCCACCCAAGGGACCCCCTCCCTCTCATCTTCACTTATTATTCAAAGAAGCTTTAACGATGCTCCTCAAGAGTGCAATAGAGAAGGTTCCATCACATCAGAAGCGGACAGGTTTCTATTCCCGATTTTTTCTGATCAAAAAGAAATTTGGGGAATGGCACCCGATTCTAGACCTTCGCAACCTGAACAGATTCCTCAAAAAACAAGGATTTTGCATGGTCACACTTTCAGAGATTCTAGGTTGTCTCAACGAGGGAGATTTTATGGCTTCTCTGGATATGGAAGACGCTTACTTCCACATCCCAAACATCGCAAATATCTTTGCTTCACTGTGGGTGGTGCCCATTATCAGTTCAAAGTGCTCCTGTTTGGACTAAAATCGGCTCCAAGGATCTTCACAAAGTGCCTAGCTCCTGTAGCAGCACTGTTCAGATCCCGGGGAATCCAAGTATTCCCATATTTGGACAATTGGTTAATCAAAGGTCCTTCGGAACGAGCAGTCAAGATTGCCATTACAACGTCTCTTCATCTTTTCAACTCTCTGGGGCTAACTGTGAACAGGAGCAAATCTCAGTTACGCCCGATGCAGGTCCTTCCATTTCTTGGAGCTCTGCTGGATACCGTAAAGTGCAAGGCATTCTTATCTCCTGAACGACAGGTTCGTCTTCAAAAGCTGGCAATTCTGATTACCAGAAGAAAGTCAGTTTCTGTCCTCATGTTTGCTTCACTCCTGGGGATGTGCTCTTCGGCAATAAATCTCGTCCCTTTGGCAAGACTCCGAATGAGACCTCTACAGGAGGAGCTACACCTTCAGTGGCAGCAGGCCGTGGGTTCCTTCGACGACATCCTCAGAGTCACACCACGCATGAAAAACGCTCTGCATTGGTGGTCACAGATGCCCAACTTAGCAGAAGGACTCACTTTCATACAGGATATTCCAGATTTTGTTCTCACAACGGATGTCTCCATGGAAGGATGGGGAGGTCATCTCCAAGATTTACAGATACAAGGAAAGTGGTCTCCAGAGAACAAGAAACAACATATCAACAGCCTGGAATTGCGAGCTATTTTCCTGTCCCTGCAAGCTTTCCTTCCAAGGATTGCAGTTTCATCTGTACTGGTTCAGACCGACAATACCACCAGCATGTTTTACGTAAACAAGCAAGGGGGGACAAGATCGGCAACTTTGTCAAGAGAGGCTCAGGAGTTGTGAGAATGGGTCACACTCCACAACATAACCCTCAGAGCAGAACATGTCAGGGGTCTCCACAATACCCTGGCGGACACACTCAGCAGGTCCCAATCGGACTGCCACGATTGGGAGCTAGAGCAAAATTAAGTGAACAGGGTGTTCCGAGCTTGGGGCAAGCCGTCACTGGATTTATTTGCACCAAAGGACAACAAAAAATGCTGATATTATGCCAGCAGATACCCTCAACAGGGACCAAGGGGGAATGCCCTGTCCATGCGAAGGTCAGGGATTTGTACTTACGCTTTTCCCCCAATACCTCTAATCCCTAGGGTAATACGCAAGATGAAATTGGAGGGCTGCCGTCTCATCCTGATTGCACCCCGGTGGCCACGCCAGTACTGGTTCCAAGAGCTTCTGTTATTATCCCAGGACCAGCCGATCCGTCTTCTTCCGACACCCACAATGTTGTCGAGGAACAAAGGTCAGGTGCTTCACCCGGACCCTCAGTCTCTACATTTACACGCATTGCTCCTGATTTCTTAGAATTCAAGGACCTTAACATCCCTTAGGACTGTTGTGACATATTGACAAAATCGCGAGCTCACAGCACAATTAAGACTTACCGTCTAAAATGGAAGAGTTTTTGCTGTTGATGCGAGGCTAACAACGTTCACCCAGTGGAAGCTCCTGCATAACAGATCCTTCCTTATTTGCTACATCTGGCAAGGTCTGGGTTCACTTTTCATTAGTCAAAGTCCATTTAGCCGCACTGTCCAGATTCAGAAAGGGTGCTCAACTTCCTTCTTTATGTTTATCCTCTTGAAGAAATAAAAACCTTCTAAGGGGTTTCATTGATACACCTGGTCCTTATAAAACCAACAAAGAAGAGATTGGCACAGAAGCTGTAATATAAAAACAATGCATTTATTAAACCTCAGATGAGGGAGATTGCGTTACACAGTAACCTCAAGTCACAGTAGGTGGCATTCTAAGGAGGCCTGAAATACCCACACAGGGGCTTAAAAGAAGGCGGTACAAGTACACATGAGAAGAGTTATACACATAGATGGTCATACAGAAAATCCACAGTCAACAAGTAGGAGGAGTAATGAGTTGCTGACATCAGTTAGAACAGCCTGACAGTTCTATACTAGGAGCAGGTGCATTCTACTAGCTAGGCCCATCTGAGCATGTGCAAGACTCTGGGAGAGGGAAACAGCAAATGGCCAGAACATAGCTAACTAAAATGGCTGCCAAGTACAAAATGGCTTTCAGCTCATGCTAACAGATTCCTGCAATCTTTAACAGATGGTCCTCTTAGCATGAGCTAAAGACATTCCTATGATCTAGTAGGAACATAGAAAATATTTTGCACGTTTATTTTCATAAATTCATCAATATTTTAATCTATTGCTAGGTGGGCATTTCTCATTCTAAATATTGTTAAGCGGGCATTTATAAGGTATAAGCAGGAGTACAAAGGGAACAGAGCATTGGGTCATACAGATAGCAGGAGAGAGTAATGACTATTATCACAAACAGAACTACCAATATTTTTCAACCCTAAGCAGAAATCAAATCCTAGAACCATCTAGTCCAATTCTATGTAAAAAAACATTTTCAACAGACTTTTCCAGTGTTCTTTTTATGAGGGCTATAGTATCAATCATTATAGTCAAGGAAAGGGTAAAGTAACATATGCCAACTGCTCAGATGAACTTTTCTCTCACAGAATAAACATTGTTCCTAATGCAAATATTAAAGCAGTCAGAAATATTATTACAAAAACAATCCTGGTTCCAGGGGACCAGGAGGACCACACAGGGCCATGAGAATTAGGACGAGGAGCCGCAAAGGACTGCTCCTCCTCAAAAATGGGACGACTAAAGGGGTACATTACTAACAACAAAAAAAAGAAATCCTTGGGAAATTGAAGCCGCTGTACAACCAGCCCGAGGGGAGTCTTCTCCCTGTGTCCGTTTGAGCCTCACAGGCAGGCTCTTGTTGTTCCCACGGTGGCACAACTCGCAACTCAGGAATCACGGCCCAGTTTCAAGGGAAAAGTTATTTCTTTCAGGATAGGGCAATCACCTTCCGGGGCAAATGCCCTCAGCGATTCTGTCCAGTGTCTCAGGTAGTGCACCAGTTTTCTTCACTTCAATCTAACAGGCACCTAAAGCACAGCACCTGTACCCTGAACATAAGTCCTTCCCTAACTCCTATTTTGCTCTGCTGGCACACTGCTCTTTCGTTGGGGCGTCAGATTGTATCCAGTGTGCCCAGGTATCTCTTAATCAACAAACAAAGGTGCAGACTTTACAGCCAGCATTCAGGAGCGTGATGCTGAAGTGCCTGAAGCAACCCTTATTTCTAAGGGGTCACCTCAAGTAAAAGCCTCCTTGCCGTTCTGGTCGGTCTGTGACTTTCTCAGTTGGGCATCAAAAACTTGATCCCGATTTCTCCTTTCTGATTTGTGACCCCGTTTTTCGCCCAAGACAGTAGCAGGGGTACACACTTCACATCCCAGTGCTTCCGGCCTTCTACCTTCACTGAGATCCTAGTTGCCAGCAATGCCTGTGCTGGTTACATTCACCTTGGCTTCAAGCTGGACTGGTGCAGACTCCCAAGGCTGGATCTGATGTTCGGGCCCCTCTGGCAATGGTTGTAAGGCAGCAAATATCTATTGGTGGACAGAACAAAAGGTCTTTAGACAAGGCATACAAATAATCTATCAACAGAGAGGATATTCTCAGAATACTTCCTAGTCCTGGTGCGCCCCATATATTAGCAAGGCACCCAAGAACCACTTCTTCTATCTGAGAGTAAAAACCCTGGACCTATTACACTATTTGAAGCAGCTAAGGAAGTCTGTGTTCATTTACTAACTTCGGAGGAAAAGAGAAAAACAATACAGACATACTCCAAATCCTTACATCTGTGTATTCCTATATTATTCATCTGAAGACCCTCAAGAAAAAAGGAAATGTTATACACTTTTACTCATAGACTTTGCATTACTTGTACAGGACTGCAGACACTTATAAAATGATTTCTCTTAATAAAAGCACCTACATTGTACGCTTAGGACCATGCTCTCATGTTATAGGTGCAGCAGGAAAATCTAAAACTGCTAATTTTAACAGGGATTCTTATTACATAAAGAACTAAAAACTTCAACATAGTGGGTACATACGTTTCTCCAGCAGAACATGTTGTGACAAACAAACTCCAATAAAACAATATTTTCTTAAAAAATGTTTGCTAAGGATCACATGGACGTCTTTCCTGCATTCTACTTTTCACGATCCAAACTATGCAACATCAGCTCTAATAAGGACTGTCAGTTTATTTACACAGACTAGCTAATAAAAGACTAGCAATGCCCTTGCAAAACTGTATGTAGCATGAGAATAACATAAACAATAATGGTGTTATCACCTGAGAATTTTAGAACAAAAACTACCCACATCTAGATCCCCTTAAAGATCAAAATAGGGAACAGCAATCTAGACTACTCATCCTTTCATAATTTCATCAGACAGGATGGGCAGTAACATAGCATATTTATTTATTCATTTTATTAATGCTAACAATTTGTAAAACAGTATTACTGAATAGCCAATTAAATGTCTCATGGCTGTTTCCTAGACAATTTAGACAGGCTCAAAAAAAAGTGAGAAAAGGAGAGAGAAAACATAAATTTGCCTACCCTTAATTTGAAGAGGAGCTAGCCTCCTTCCCCGATTTCGACAATAGGAAAACCTGAAACAGGTTTTACTTCTGTCGACACTATCAACTTCTATCTCCGGCAGCTGAGCACAAATACCCTTGTAGGAGGTAAATAGCACATGTAGCTAGCTAGAAAAAATTAATAACCAACCATCAATTCCTTTAGCAAGTATACTAGTTGTAACATGAGGGCACATGAATTCAAACTAAATCCCATTGCCTCCTTAACTTAGCCCTAAAAGCATTAGTGCTATATACATGGCAGAGCCATTCTCTTAATCAGATTTCACATATACCATTATATTTCCCCCTGTTCATATGAGTGCACAAAAACTTGCATTTGCCAAAAAAAAGTAAGCAAAACTTTTCTTTCTCTCCCTGCCCTGCCATCTCCTCTTTCAAAAAGTTTCAGAGGTTGAAATGTCAAAGCAAACCTTGCTCTGAGCCCTGCTAAGCTTCTAAATGTAGAACTCGACCTTTAACCCTTTACCAGCTGTCCTATTTTGTGTGCAAGGTTTTCCATGTGGTTTTTCAATTCAAAGTGACTATGAAGAATCACAGCTGAAAGGCAGTCCTGTTAGTCCTGTTTTCCAGTAATTTAGAGGTAAGAGAATAACTTCTGCTGGGTTTTTATATTTATTTATATTTGTAAGCAGTGTGCGGTATGCTTGTCCAGCTGTATAGAGGTCAGCTACTTGTGTTATACTTAAATGTGTGCATTTACTGAAGCCTAAGAGCAGTTTGAAAGCTGCTCGCAGTGGCAGAACTGCTTTTAAATAGTGAATTTTGCCCAATTTCGACTTTGGTGTTTGGGGCACTTAGAAATGAATATCCTACAATTTTTTGGCATATTAGTCATCCCCAGAATGTCCTCTACATATCCCAAAGATGGGGGATCAGAAATGTATAAGGTACACCCTTATAAAAATGAGTTTTGTACGCCTGGGTGAAGTGACATTTTCCATATTAGTTGCTCCATTGCTGTAAAACGCTGCTTAAATTCAATTTTAATGCTAGAAGTTCGCAGTATTGTTATAAGGCATTATAAAGATTAAAAAGCGAATGTAATGCACATATCTTTAATAAAAAAATATATATAATCAAAATTCCCCTTTATATTATTATTTTTTTAATAACTCCAACCTTTTTTATGGTTGCACATATGAAAAGCAAGTGTCATTCCTTTCCTATCATATTTAAACACATTCATTTATAACGCTAAGCACAGAAGCCTTACTTGAAACATGAAAAAATCTGCGCCACTTTTTAAAGGACAATTTATTATTTACCATCAAAACCACGGATGTGCTTATGTAAAAAGGCATTAAGACAGGAAATCCCATCTTATCTTTTCTGTTATCCAAAATAATGAAACTGTATTTCTAACTTTTAAAACAGCAGTCTGTAATGCAGGCCTTCATACCAGGTTTACACTGACTTAAAATCTAGGTGACTCAGCATTTTCCCCTTTGTAGCCTGCAGTCAGAAATAGCCTTGTGCTATTGACGCAGCTGTTGCTTGTGATCAGCAGGCGTCAAATTCTCACGCCTTTCAAGCCAGCACAAATCTATCGTTCTGTAATGTGTGTCTAGTTCAACAACAACCAACTCACTAAGATAATGTGAATGCCTTTTAAGACCTAATACATAAGGATAAATGCTGTGACATTTTGGATCTTAGTCCAAATTATTGTAAGCCCACAATTTCGTTTTTTCTTCCTTTCTATGAGGCCTATTTTATTCCTATTGATTGTGAATTCTAATTTTATCTTTAGCATTGTGACAATTTGCACACATGTATAGTGTCTTACTCTGTCAATTTTAATGATAGCGTGCAGCTATTTAGCATATATTACATAATTCATTGCTGGATTATTTTAAAATATATTTTATTTTAATGATATTTTGCATAACAGAATGATGACACAAAAAAAACACATTGAGCTCATTTCAGACATTTTCAGAAGGGGGTCATACACTCAGAACACACAATAGAGCACGCTTAAGGCTAGCCATTCTTACACAAAGAGCACAATCGCTACTTACTCACACAAGTACCACCAATGACAAACCACATAGACATTTAAACACACAATTAACCCACAAATCAACATTTAGGACAGAAACAAAAGACAGCCCACAGACTGTACTGAAACCAAACCGTTTGTAGATATTAATTGTAAGTCATATTTACAAGGAAAGCTCTCAAAAGTAGTTCAACAACAGCCCAAAAGACTTCCATTTTCAAGAAGCCAAAATACACCAAATTCGCCAATTTGGCTGGCAGAACACCAAAAATCGCTCTGCATATCACCACTTATGAATGTTACTAAGTGCATAGACCAGGATCCTTTTTATGTACATATTTAATTACTTGGGGTACTTAGTTACCAGGGAAGAAATATGTTTTTATACCTAAACCTATTTAGGTATCCCCTCTAGGGGAGCCGGCTGATTCCATACAAGTTCCATAATGGTACCTCCAAGAAAGCACCACATTCTACGATGTATGCTAAGAACAGGCATGCCAAGAATATTGTAAGATATACAATATTATACACAAAGTAGCACTTAACTCAAAGTGTGGCGTTCAAGTTTTCAAAATTTTCTCATTACCTGCCTACATAAATTGCAATTTACATATTTCCAAATTCCAAATATTGGCCAATTTCCATACAATTACAAAAAGCGTCGCAACAAACGACCTTACCAAGCACAAAAATATCCAACCTCTCAGAGCCAAGTTCTGAGTGACCTAACGGTCGTCTTTAGAATATTCACGCCAAAAAGGTTCTCAGTCAGGAGCGGTAAACATTTGGAGGAGTCAAATCAGGAAGACCAGAAATAGACTGGGCTGCAGAGACAGAGAATCTCAGTGTGGGGTACCTCCTTAATAGAGTCCTGTCCTGTCCTCCTCAGTAGATTCCTGTCTCCCATCAAGACCACTCCCTTGGATAGCCACTTCTCTGATGAGGTCCACGTTGAGCGTCAATTGAAGAAATGAAAACCTTCTCAGGGGTTTCACTGATACACCCGGTCCTTTTAAACCAACAAAGAAGAGATTGGCACAGAAGCTGTAATATAAAAACAATGCATTTACTAAACCTCAGATGAGGAAGATTGCATCACACAGTACCCTCAAGTCACTGTAGGAGGCATTCTAAGGAGTACAGAGAACAGGGGCCTTATATACAAGCACACATGAGAAGAGTTACACACATAGATGGTCATACAGAAAATGCACAGTCAACAAGTAGGAGGAGTAATGAGTTGCTGACATCAGTTAGAACAGCCTGACAGTTCTATACTAAGAGCAGGTGCTTTCTACTAGCTAGGCCTTTCTGAGCATGTGCGAGGTTCTGGAAGAGGGAGAAAGCTCCCTGGTGTTGGTGGGTCTTAACTGGCCCGTGCAGACGGGGAGAGTTGTTTTCATATCCCGGGCTCTCCTCTGTTGGTTGATCTCAGCAGAGACCTTGCAGAGGAGGAAAGCAACTACCGCTGAGCAGCTTCTCTCTGTTGGCGAGTGGTATACTCCACTCATGCGGAGGGGAGCATTCCGTAAAACTTTCATTGTGTTTTTCTTCAGACTTGGTGGTTCTTGTATGCGGAGTGGAGTTAACTCCTCTGATCCTTGCCAACAGGCAAGTCGATAACTTTTGACTATGTTTCAAGTTATGCTACGCACCTATTGACTGTGTGGTGTTGTGGAGTTCAATATATATTTATATATATATATATATATATATATATATATATATATATATATATATATATCGTTATTTGGATTGATATCTGCATTCATTTCTTTAATGTGCTATTGTGTTACACTCATTAACAGGGGATTAGAGTGGGATTGCGTGAGGACTCACGAACACCACCCCTGTGATTCCTGGTGTGACAAACAAAGGGGTATGTGTGCAGGACCTTAAACGCTGTTCAGAATCTCCTTTAGCAATAGGATATTAACGCTCTGTATTTCTTCCCTTTAGTTCTCCATATCAGCACTTCACTAGTAACTAGGGTGGAGAAACAACCTACCTTTCCTTACAATTATTTTCATTCACAGGTAGGGCTATTGGACGATAGAGGGGGAGGGTATTATAAGTGGAGCGTTTTACCACAGACATTTCCATATCAGTAATTGTGTGTTTCATTCACAGATCTCCCTCCCTGCTGTTCCCATCCTTTCCTTCCCCTACTTAATCACTTCAATAGTCTGTGATATTACATCAGTCAGACTTGAAGCTATTGACAGGTGGACCCATACGAGCATCAAACCAACCCCGAGGACTGTCTGAGGATTACATATGCTCCATCGTTTAGACCAGAGATCTTCTAACTTTTTGATGCCGAGACCCCCCTTTTAAACTTTTTTAGGCATAAGGACCATCTCCTGACAAACATTTCTAGAACCTGGTACTCCTCATCATTGACAACCAGAAAGGCCCCCAATTCCCACTGCAAATAATTTTTACGGTGGAGAAATAATAGTAAATAGTGTTTAGCAAACCAAAGGTTTGTGGATGACTATAGTTCGGTGTCACAGACCACACAGTTCGAACAAAAAGTCTTCAAAAAGAATTACACAAAAATGCACAAAGGTACTTTGTTTTCACAAACAAAGCATAGTTTGACCAAACTTATTTGGATGATAACACCTTTGTGAACTAATGTGATGGGTGTGTCTGTTTTTCTCCAGAGATACGTTCAATCTGTGGTTGCTCCTCATTAGCAACCGTATAACACCCAAATATAGCACCAAGCCGTAACAAGGTGACCAGTCCAGCTTTCTAAAGGGCCTTCTATTGCTCTGCAACACGTTGCTGCTATTAAAGTAACTTTTGAATCGATTGCGCTATAAACAAAAACTTTTTTTGTTAAAATCAGCAGATTATGTGGCAGATGATGGATTATGTGGCAAATACGGCAAATCTATAATTATGCAAAAATCACCCCAGCCGCACAATTGCATAATTTCAGTGGTCCTGGGTATAATGGCTGTAATGCATAGGTTGCAACTTTAGTGCACGGCATCCGAGGAGAACCATACTATATTTCAGGGGATTCTGACTGCTTGGCTTTTACAGCTGGATGGAACTGGAGCTTGCTGAACATCATTAATCATAATTAATACATACCATTTACAATCATTAATTATGAACTCTAAGGTACAAATAGGATGTTTTCTTTAATTCCAGGGGATAAAGTGGTACCTTAATCTTTTTTCACTCTGTTTTTTTAAAAAGGTTTTTATTTTTAACATCATGAAAACAGATGCTTCTATTTTAGCAAAAACTGACTCCTGGTTATATTAGTTTGCTGCTGTTGTTGACTTCAGTCACGTTCGGGGGAGGGTTGGAGGACCTTGAGAGTGTGAGCTTGAGGGTGCATTCAAACTTGGGGCTAAAAACAAAATTATTATTATACAATCTTATAAAGCGCGCAGCTACCCGAAAAGGGTTTTCCTGATGCTGAGCAACAGAAAAAATAAATCCAGATTAACAGTTCTTTATAGATCTTCCCCTGCGAGCACTCTCGGACGAAGCTCGCGACTCACTTGATGCACCACTAACATTAGAAGAACTCACCCAGGCTATAGCAGACTTACACCCGAGAAAAGCACCAAGCCCGGATGGCTACCTGTGTGAGTTTTATAAGGCCTATGCAACAATACAAGACCCACACTGCCTCGCGGCCATATTAGAGGCAGCAGAGACGGCACTTATGCCCCCAGACTGGCGGCATGCAGAAATAGTTAATTTCACAAACCAGGGCACCCGCCAGAATTGCATGCTTCTTACAGACCAATATATTTAATGAACATTGAAGCAAAACTTATAGCTAAGATGCTTGCTACCAGACTGTTGACACACCGCCCTGACCTTATTCACCCGGATCAGGCCAGAAAAGGCATCCCATTCGTCGAGCCGATAATGCGATAGCTGCGTGGACCGTCTCGGTCACTCAGCGGCTCTTTTATTGTCTGATATTGACTGCGCGCTCGATTCGGTCAGTTGCACATATTTATTCATTCTATTGCGACATCTTAATTTTGGCCCCAAATTGTTATCCTATATTCTAATGTTATATAATGGGTTAACATTCGGCAGGGTATCCGCTCCATTTCCCATCACCCGCGGCACGCGCCAAGGCTGTCCATTATCTCCTCTCCTGTTTGCCTTAGCCATCGAGCCGTTGCTTGACTGGGTACGCATGGATGCCCTAATCAGGGGCTTCGAGTGGTCAGCAGAGGTTATGTTATGTTATGCGGTTTTATAGAGCGCACAGCTGCTCCAGCAAATGGGCGTCCTGGTGCTGACAGCAGGAAACTGCGCAGCCTCTAACGGGGAAGAGGCCTACAACGGAGGGAAGAGGTACGTTGTAATTGCCTTACGAAATGCCACATAATTCTTCAAGTTGCAGATGGGGATGGGCAGCGCGTTCCAAAGTTTGGCTGCTAAAATGCGGAAAGTGCCCCCCCTGGCACGTACCCGCCTCACCCGAGGGATAGCCGCCAGATTCTGTCCCGTCGACCGAAGTTGACAGGAAGGGACTTAGGGTTCAAGTAGGTTGGCCAGAATAGCTAGGGAAGGAGAGTTCATGATTTGAAGGAGATACAAAGGGACTTAAACTCTATACGTCTGGCCACAGGCAGCCAATGAAGCCTACGAATAGCACTAGATGCAGAGCAGGTCCTAGGCAGGCCAAGAAGAGTTCTGGCCGCAGCATTCTGAACCCTTTGCAGTCTCAAGATTTCAGTCTTGTTAGTTAGAATTGCTCTCTACGCGGATGATGTTCTTTTTTTCCTTTCCGACCCCCAAAGATTGGGCCCCCACATTGTGCACATTATGCGGATATTTGGCCAAACCTCCGGACTATACATGAACATTAATAAATCCATCTTGTGGCCCCTGCGTGGCCTCGAGTCCAATTATAGCTGGGCTTCAGAACTTTCTCTAACCCATGAAGGCTTGAAATACTTGGGGGTTTTTGTGACCGACCGAGAAGACATATCCAGATCAAAAAATATTGACACAGTCTTTACCAGGATTAAAAAGAAACTCAAGTCTTGGGCAGGCTTACCCTTATCTTTGTACAGCCGCTTGGCTATTTTTAAAATGATTTCTCTCCCCTGGCTCCTTTATCAATTGCATAATCACCCCTATATTATGCCACAGCTCTGGTTCAAGAAGCTGAATACTATGCTTTAATGAGTTGCAGGGATGGTACGATTAGAATAGCGCTTAGGACTTGTTTCCTCTCTACCTATTGCAGGGGCATTGCTACAACCGACATTCAGTCTTAATATGCTGCTTCCCATTTACAGGTGCTTAACGACTGGTGGTACTCCCCCCAGGGTAAGTCGCCGTATGCGCTGGATCACCGGCTTCTGGGTGACTCAGCACTTTATGAATACCTATATAATCGGGCTAGCATTCAGGACCTTCCTCTGGCCACCAAGGTGGTCATAGTATTTTCGTGCCAGTCGTTCCGTCGCATTATTGACTGACTGAACCGTGTGACCAGTGCAGCCTGCTGTGGTGTAATCGTCTTCTTCCCCAGGTGCAACGATTGCAAGGCTTCCGGGGTTGGGACCTAATTGGCATCTCTAGTTTGGCTGACGTTCTTCTGTGCATAACTGTCAAATCCTATTCTGATCTTCAAAACAAATATTCCATTCCGCACTCCCAGTTTTACAGGTATCTTCAGTTTTGCCATGCTATCACCCCCCATCTTAAAGAGATCTCCGTCCTTCCTGAATTCAATCCATTAGAGGGAAAGCTCCTCATGGACGACCTAATAGACCATAAAATATCTGAAATATACCAAACATTTGTCACGCACAGCACATCAACATTGGAGTCCCTCAGGGAAGCCTGGCAAACAGACCTTGGTTCCCTAGACAATGATGATTGGAGGGAGGCGCTGGAGTCCCCCTGTGGGGCTGCCATCTCTTCGAGACTGCGATTTATACTACTGAAATATCTACACAGAATATACTTCACCCGATCACAACTTTATAAAGCAGGCCTTATTGCTTCCCCACAATGTTTTCGTTGCGGAATCGAAGAAGCTTTCATTCATACAGTATGGTCATGCCCGATTCTAGATACATTTTGGAAGGGTATACGTAGTTGCTTGGCTGAAGTATTGGGATGGAAAATACCAAATACACCACGCCTGGCGCACCTACACATAACAGAAGACATCTGGCATTAGATAGAAACGACTTCTGTTGTGTCTTGGCCTAACTATCACCAAACGGAATTTAGCCCAAATATGGAAAGCATCCACCCCGCCCCCACTGGCTGCGTAGAAGCGTGGATTGGATTTCTTCATGGGGTTGGAAGAACCGGTTTTTAAAGCCGGTGGGTTCCCACAGAAACCTGGACGCATATGGCAACGCTGGGCAGATTACAGAGGAATCATTTTGACAACGCCATCATCACCCACATCACCAGTATAAGAGGTCATGCCCCACAATTAAAATCTATGTCTACATGTTGCTATTGTGTGTCAGCTGAGACTAGATTAGATAATTTGTTATTAGTACCCCGGACATGTAACAGAGACAATTCTTCAATGTTTCTTAATGCCGCAGTTTTTACATTATGTATAATTGTGTTTTCCTTTCTGTATTATAGTTGGTCTCTCCTTTTTATAAAGAATATATAATGTAGCTCATGATGGGCAATATCATTTCATATATTGTATAATCACATCACTGTCGGTGATTAACAAGAGGACAAATAAAATATCAATAAAGTTTGTTCTTAAAAAAAAACACTATTGCCTGGACAGCCAGCTGCAGCGTGAGGGGCACTTTGCCTCATCTGTCCTGTGTGATTTCACAGACCCACCACCTTGGGGGTGCTGCTTTGGCATCTACTCACAAGGTGAGGAATCTGTGGTTAGAAGTCTCTATCAGAAGAAGAGGTTTCTTGCCTTCTGTAAGGTCTCTTGTGGTAGAGACTATCTAGTCGCTGATTCCTCACCGATCCTCCCATCCTCCCTGCTCTGTGGAATGGTCTCAATCAGTCTATCAATAAGATGCTAAAGCTGGAAGTCCACACACTGCCATACTCTGATTTCAATGCCTCCTCGTCCAGTGGTGCGGACAGAGATCATAAAGAAACTGGCACCGGTGTGCAGAAGTGGTGCATGTATGGGGTCCCGACGTCACATCCTGGCTGGGACGGATCTTTCAAGGAGCCACACAACGTCAAGTAGCCAGACGCGAGTCTGGGAGGCGCCTGCTGGTCCAGTGATCCGGGAGAAGGAAGCTGCTGTCTCCTGAAAGGAGCATGGCTTCTTTTTTCGTGTTGGCGCTTTTGACGTAACATGCCTCCTTTCTTTCATGATCTGCCCCTTTTACTTAGGTGTTTCAGTGTTAGGGTTTTTTTTTCCTTGCAGCACAGGCTGGCTTTGTTGCTGAAATATTTTCTTATTCAATTTTTATATATAATTAGTAGATAGACAAACAATCAGAAACATTTGGGCTGTTTAATCTTTGCATTTTGGGCCACAATGACTGCTATTATCTCTATGGACGGGATTAATTTAAAAGAAGTGATGAGGCCCCGACGCATGTGGCTATATTCCTTGTTTATCACTTCAGTGAAGTTACCTGCATGTAGATATACGATTACAAGTGGGTAACATTTCCTTGTAGTGTGAGGAAGCTTGGTTGTGTCTGCCTTTTGGATAGAATCCCACGTCTCACGTAACTTGATGGTTTATTGATTAGTTGTGAACATGCTGAACAGAAACAGCTTGTCTGGCAGGTCATTGTTAAGGATTTCTGGAGGCTGTACTAAGCGTAGAAGACATATCCGTAGAATTACTGAGTCGGAGCACATTCTGCGAGCGGAATTCATTTGTTTTTGGGGGGGGGGGGGGGGGGGGCGTGTTGGCGTTGTCATATTAGAGAGACCGTGTTTGGGAGATCGGACTGATCCTGGGAGCGGACTTGAGGCAAACCCCTTGATTCTCTGTCGGGAGAATCGGTGGAGCTGAGGTCACTGCTGCGTCATTCAGGGAGCGTTGCTTTCGGTTGTGCTGTTCACTGCTGTACATAGAACCGACACAGCCACCAAACACAGCTCATAGCTGCCTGCTTCAAACCAGCAGTGCGGCGTGTTTAGTGGCACCAGAGGAAACCCTTCGGAGCAGCGGCAGCCTGCTTGAACTCAGTCTGCTGACGTCATTGACGCTTATTATTCTATTTGTGTATAATTATCCCATCTGAAATCCTAATAAAAACTGCGTCGTTAAGAAAACACATCGTATTTTGTGCACAAATACAAATATGTCCACAGGTGATCCGCAGCCTGATGAGCTCAGACCAGAATAGATTTATTCCCGGAAGATTCGCATGCCTTCACTTAAGAAGAGCAGAGAGAATAACAGGCGTCGCCCTAGGAAAAACAGAGTTAGATAGTTACATCACAAGACACAGAATAGGGCTTGAATTTCTGGACTGAGTGTTCCGGGAAAAAAATCTGGAAAAATGTGTGATGACCCAGTCTCGAAGATGGATACCTATACTATAACACGGTGACTCTAGTCAATATTATAAATCACATCAGAAGGGCAATGTGCTTTTTTGACTAGTATGAGAGGAGGCACATTGTTAGTCTGCCTAACTTGGATATTTTTATTTGAATTTTCATCGATCTGTCACCGACCTCATCTACTACATAACTGCATGCATGTTATCGGTCAGCCGCAATCCAGCATCAGACTACAATCATCCTGCACCTCAACTTCTTTATGCAATCTTGTGATGGGTCTGATAGCATCAAACTGCCAACTACAAGATGGTGTCCTAGGTAGAGTGACATCACACGCCGTCCAAGGCCAAATACAGGGACCACTCCTTCAACCCCTCCACGCCAAACTTAATCTACACAATCTCACCCCCATACCCTGTCTCACGCCTTCTCATACCTTCTCACCCCATTTTATACTTTCTCACCCTGTCTCAGCACGCCTTACTCCTTGTCACCTTATCATACATACATACATGCACATTGTGCCATTGCTTCAGAGGCAAGGAGAAGAGTTCCGGAGACATCGACCATAAAATATTCTAGGACGTATTTACCAGTGGGCCATTCTACTCCTATTGTGAGTCTATCATCAAGTTAAATAATGTGTTCTTTAATTTGACTGTGCCTACCTCTCCCAATCTGCTACTAGGGAACCAGTTTATCATTTAGCCACTGTCTTCTCCTCCAGATCCTCAACTCGTGCCTTCCCCTCCTCCACCATTTCCGTTGTCTCTTCATCATCAGCTGTTGAAGTCACCAACCTCTAGTAGAAGATCCGATATTCATGATAGGTGCTTCAGAAGGTCTTCTCCATTTGGATCTGCCAAGCGGAAGCAATACTGTCATATCTTCTCCATTTGGATCTGCCAAGCGGAAGCAATGCTGTCAGATCTTCTCCATTTGGAACTCCCTAGCAGAAGCAAAACTGCCATACCTACTTCATTTGGATCTGCCAAGCAGAAGCAATGCTGTCAGATCGTGTCCATTTGGATCTGCCAAGAGAAAGCAGTACTGTCAGATGCACTCCATTTAGATCTGCCAAGCGGAAGCAATACTGTCATATCTTCTCCATTTGGAACTGCCAAGTGGAAGAAGTACTGATAGATCTTCTCCATTTGGATCTGCAAAGTGGAAGCAATACTGTCAGATCTTCTCCATTTGGATCTGGAAAGCAGAAGCAATACTGTCATATCTTCTCCATTTGGATCTGCCAATTGTCAGTCAGTAATACTTTATTTCGGCTAAATAGCCATAAAAGCCAAATACAACAATAAATAACACATTTTACATACATGGCCATGACATACAATTACATACAATTGACAAAAATTGGTTTATCTCCATGATTAAGCAATACCGGATATTAAGATATAAATGAGAATATTAAATTAATTAAAAGCCAGATTTTAAAAATGAATAAAACTGAGTAAGACTGAGGAAGACAGAGTGTCTTGAATCTATGTGGAAAGGGAGATGGGTCGATTCCCCCCCTTGCATTACAATTTATGCCCAGACCGTTTCCTGATAAGATGCACATTAAATAAGAATCTACTTATACCAAACACCACTAGTTGTGAGGTGTTAGCCAAGCGGAAGCAATACTGTCAGTTCTTCTCCATTTGGATCTGCCAATTGGAAGCAATGCTGTCAGATCTTTTCCATTTGGATCTGCCAAGCAGAAGCAATACTATCAGATCTTCTCTATTTGGAACTCCCTAGCAGAAGCAATACTGTCGGACCTTCTCCATTTGGATGAGCCAAGCAGAAGCAATACTTAAAGTTCTTCTCCATTTGGATCTGCCAAGCAGTACTGTCATTTCTTCTCCATTTGGATCTGCCAGGCGGCAGCAATACTTTTAGATCTACTCCATCTGGATCTGATAAGCAGAAGCAATACTGTCATATCTTCTCCATTTGGATCTGCCAGGCGGCAGCAATACTGTAAGATCTTCTCCATTTGGATTTTCTGAGTGGAAGCTGTACTGTTGTTTCTTCTCCATTTGGATCTGCCAAGCAGAAGAAGTACAGTGATATCTACTCCATCTGGATCTGCCAAGCGGAAGCAATACTGTCAGATCTTCTCCATTTGGAACTCCCTAGCAGAAGCAATTCTGTTAGATCTACTCCATTTGGCTCTGCCAAGCAGAAGCAAGACTGCCAGATCTTATCCAATTGGAACTCCCTAGCAGAAGCAATACTGTCAGATCTACTCCATTTGGATCTGCCAAGCGGAAGCAATACTGTCAGATTGTCACCATTTGGATCTGCCAAGAGAAAGCCGTACTGTCAGATTCACTCCATTTAGATCTGCCAAGCGGAAGCAATACTGTCAGATCTTATCCATTTGGAACTCCCTAGCAGAAGAATTACTGTCAGATCTTCTCCATTTGGATCTGCCAAGCGGAAGCAATGCTGTCAGATCTTTTCCATTTGGATCTGCCAAGCAGAAACAGTACTTTCAGATCTTCTCCATTTGGACCTGCCAAGTAGAATTGTAATTTCTTCTCAATATGGATCTGCCAGGTGGAAGCAATACTGTAAGATCTTCTCCATTTGGATCTGCTGAGTGGAAGTGGTACTGTCCTTTCTTGTCCATTTGGATCTGCCAAGCAGACGCAATACTGTCAGATCTCATCCATTTGGAACTCCCTAGCAGAAGAATTACTGGCAGATCTTCTGCATTTGGATCTGCCAAGCGGAAGCAGTACTGTCAGATCTTCTCCATTTGGATCTGCCAAGCAGTACTGTCATTTCTTCTCAATTTGGTTCTGCCAAGTGGAAGCAATACTTTTAGATCTACTCCATCTGGATCTGCCAAGCAGAAGCAATACTGTCAGAACTTCTCCATTTGGATCTGCCAGGCGGAAGCAATACTGTCAGATCTACTCCATTTGGATCTGCAAGCGGAAGCAATACTGTCATATCTTCTACATTTGGATCTGCCAGGCGGAAGCAATGCTTTCAGAACTTCTCCATTTGGATCTGCCATTAGGAAGCAGTACTGTCAAATCTTATCCAATTAGAACTCCCTAGCAGAAGTAATACTGTCAGATCTACTCCATTTGGATCTGCCAAGCGGAAGCAAGACTGTCAGATTTTCTCCATTTGGATCTGTCAAGCGGAAGCAATACTGTCATATCTTCTCCATTTGGGTTTGTCCGACGGAAGCAATGCTTTCAGAACTTCTCCATTTGGATCTGCCAAGAGGAAGCAGTACTGTCAGATGCACTCCATTTAGATCTGCCAAGCGGAAGCAATACTGTCATATCTTCTCCATTTGGATCTGCCAAGTGGAAGAAGTACTGTCAGATCTTCTCCATTTGGATCTGCCAAGCGGAAGCAATACTGTCAGTTCTTCTCCATTTGGATCTGCCAAGTGGAAGCAATGCTGTCAGATCTTTTCCATTTGAATCTGCCAAGCAGAAGCAGTACTATCAGATCTTCTCCATTTGGACCTGCCAAGCAGAATTGTAATTTCTTCTCAATATGGATCTGCCAGGTAGAAGCAATACTGTAAGATCGTCTCCATTTGGATCTGCTGAGTGGAAGTGGTACTGTCCTTTCTTCTCCATTTGGATCTGCCAAGCAGAAGCAATACTGTCAGATCTCATCCATTTGGAACTCCCTAGCAGAAGAATTAGTGGCAGATCTTTTCCATTTGGATCTGCCAAGCGGAAGCAGTACTGTCAGATCTTCTCCATTTGGATCTGCCAAGCGGAAGCAATACTGTCAGTTCTTCTCCATTTGGATCTGCCAAGTGGAAGCAATGCTGTCAGATCTTTTCCATTTGGATCTGCCAAGCAGAAGCAGTACTATCAGATCTTCTCCATTTGGACCCGCAAAGCAGAATTGTAACTTCTTCCCAATATGGATCTGCCAGGTGGAAGCAATACTGTAAGACCTTCTCCATTTGGATCTGCTGAGTGGAAGTGGTACTGTCCTTTCTTTTCCATTTGGATCTGCCACGCAGAAACAATACTGTCAGATCTTCTCCATTTGGATCTGCCAAGCGGAATTATTACTGTCATATCTTCTCCATTTGGATCTGCCAAGCAGAAGCAATACTGTCAGATCTTCTCCATTTGGATCTGTCAGGCAGAAGCAGTACTGTCAGATCCACTCCATTTGTATCTCCCTAGCGGAAACAATACTGTCAGAGCTTCTCAATTTGGATCTGCCAAGCGGAAGCAATACTGTCAGATCTTCTCTATTTGGATATGCCAAGTGGCAGCAATGCTGTCAGATCTTTTCCATTTGGATCTGCCAAGCAGAAGCAATACTATCAGATCTCTCTATTTGGAACTCCCTAGAAGAAGCAATACTCTCAGATCTTCTACAATTGGATGGGCAAAGCAGAAGCAATACTTTTAGATCTACTCCATCTGGATCTGCCAAGCAGAAGCAATACTGTCAGATCTTCTCCATTTGGATCTGCCAGGTGGAAGCAATACTGTCAGATCTACTCCATTTGGATCTGCAAGCGGAAGCAATACTGTCATATCTTCTACATTTGGATCTGCCAGGCAGAAGCAATGCTTTCAGAACTTCTCCATTTGGATCTGCCATTAGGAAGCAGTACTGTCAAATCTTATCCAATTGGAACTCCCTAGCAGAAGTAATACTGTCAGATCTACTCCATTTGGATCTGCCAAGCGGAAGCAAGACTGTCAGATTTTCTCCATTTGGATCTGTCAAGCGGAAGCAATACTGTCATATCTTCTCCATTTGAGTTTGTCCGACGGAAGCAATGCTTTCAGAACTTATCCATTTGGATCTGACAAGAGAAAGCAGTACTGTCAGATGCACTCCATTTAGATCTGCCAAGCGGAAGCAATACTGTAATATCTTCTCCATTTGGATCTGCCAAGTGGAAGAAGTACTGATAGATCTTCTCCATTTGGATCTGCAAAGTGGAAGCAATACTGTCAGATCTTCTCCATTTGGATCTGCCAATTGGAAGCAATGCTGTCAGATCTTTTCCATTTGGCTCTGCCAAGCAGAAACAATACTATCAGATCTTCTCTATTTGGAACTCCCTAGCAGAAGCAATACTGTCAGATCTTCTCCAATTGGATGGGCCAAGCAGAAGCAATACTTTCAGATCTTCTCCATTTGGATCTGCCAAGCAGTACTGTCATTTCTTCTCAATTTGGTTCTGCCAAGCGGAAGCAATACTTTTAGATCTACTCCATTTGGATCTCCCTAGCAGAAGCAATACTGTTAGATCTACTCCATTTGGCTCTGCCAAACACAAGCCAGACTGTCAGATCTTCTCCATTTGGGTCTGCCAAGTGGAAGCAATACTGTCAGATCTACTCCATTTGGATCTGCCAAGCGGAAGCAATACTGTCATATCTTCTCCATTTGGATCTGCCAGGCGGAAGCAATGCTTTCAGAACTTCTCCATTTGGATCTGCCATGAGGAAGCAGTACTGTCAGATCTTATCCAATTGGAACTCCCTATCAGAAGTAATACTGTCAGATCTACTCCATTTGGATCTGCCAAGCGGAACCAATACTGTTAGATTGTCACCATTTGGATCTGCCAAGAGAAAGCAGTACTGTCAGATGCACTCCATTTAGATCTGCCAAGCGGAAGCAATACTGTCATATCTTATCCATTTGGATCTGCCAAGTGGAAGAAGTACTGATAGATCTTCTCCATTTGGATCTGCAAAGTGGAAGCAATACTGTCAGATCTTCTCCATTTGGATCTGCCAATTGGAAGCAATGCTGTCAGATCTTTTCCATTTGGCTCTGCCAAGCAGAAACAATACTATCAGATCTTCTCTATTTGGAACTCCCTAGCAGAAGCAATACTGTCAGATCTTCTCCAATTGGATGGGCCAAGCAGAAGCAATACTTTCAGATCTTCTCCATTTGGATCTGCCAAGCAGTACTGTCATTTCTTCTCAATTTGGTTCTGCCAAGCGGAAGCAATACTTTTAGATCTACTCCATTTGGATCTCCCTAGCAGAAGCAATACTGTTAGATCTACTCCATTTGGCTCTGCCAAACACAAGCCAGACTGTCAGATCTTCTCCATTTGGGTCTGCCAAGTGGAAGCAATACTGTCAGATCTACTCCATTTGGATCTGCCAAGCGGAAGCAATACTGTCATATCTTCTCCATTTGGATCTGCCAGGCGGAAGCAATGCTTTCAGAACTTCTCCATTTGGATCTGCCATGAGGAAGCAGTACTGTCAGATCTTATCCAATTGGAACTCCCTATCAGAAGTAATACTGTCAGATCTACTCCATTTGGATCTGCCAAGCGGAACCAATACTGTTAGATTGTCACCATTTGGATCTGCCAAGAGAAAGCAGTACTGTCAGATGCACTCCATTTAGATCTGCCAAGCGGAAGCAATACTGTCATATCTTATCCATTTGGATCTGCCAAGTGGAAGAAGTACTGATAGATCTTCTCCATTTGGATCTGCAAAGTGGAAGCAATACTGTCAGATCTTCTCCATTTGGATCTGGAAAGCAGAAGCAATACTGTCATATCTTCTCCATTTGGATCTGCCAATTGGAAGCAATGCTGTCAGATCTTTTCCATTTGGATCTGCCAAGCAGAAGCAAAACAATCAGATCTTCTCTATCGGAACTCACTAGCAGAAGCAATACTGTCGGACCTTCTCCATTTGGATGGGCCAAGCAGAAGCAATACTTTCAGATCTTCTCCATTTGGATCTGCCAAGCAATACTGTCATCTCTTCTCAATTTGGTTCTGCCAAGCGGAAGCAATACTTTTAGATCTACACCATCTGGATCTGCCAAGCAGAAGCAATACTGTCATATCTTCTCCATTTGGATCTGCCAGGCGGAAGCAATACTGTAAGATCTTCTCCATTTGGATTTTCTGAGTGGAAGCAGTACTGTTGTTTCTTCTCCATTTGGATCTGCCAAGCAGAAGAAGTACAGTCATTTCTACTCCATCTGGATCTGCCAAGCGGAAGCAATACTGTCAGATCTCCTCCATTTGGAACTCCCTAGCAGAAGCAATACTGTTAGACCTACTCTATTTGGCTCTGGCAAGCAGAAGCAAGACTATCAGATCTTCTCCATTTGGGTCTGCCAAGTGGAAGCAATACTGTCAGATCTACTCCATTTGAATCTGCCAAGTGGAAGCAATACTGTCATATCTTCTCCATTTGGATCTTCCAGGCGGAAGCAATGGTTTCAGAACTTCTCCATTTGGATCTGCCAAGAGGAAGCAGTACTGTCAGATCTTATCCAATTGGAACTCCCTAGCAGAAGCAATACTGTTAGATCTACTCCATTTGGCTCCGCCAAACAGAAGCAAGACTGTCAGATCTTCTCCATTTGGGTCTGCCAAGTGGAAGCAATACTGTTAGATCTACTCCATTTGGCTCTGCCAAGCAGAAGCAAGACTGTCAGATCTTCTCCATTTGGGTCTGCCAAGTGGAAGCAATACTGTCAGATCTACTCCATTTGAATCTGCCAAGTGGAAGCAATAGTGTAATATCTTCTCCATTTGGATTTGCCAGGCGGAAGCAATGCTTTCAGAACTTCTCCATTTGGATCTGCCAAGAGGAAGCAGTACTGTCAGATCTTATCCAATTGGAACTCCCTAGCAGAAGCAATTCTGTCAGCTCTACTCTATTTGGATCTGCCAAGCGGAAGCAATACTGTCAGATTGTCACCATTTGGATCTGCCAAGAGAAAGCCGTACTGTCAGATCCATTCCATTTAGATCTGCCAAGCTGAAGCAATACTGTCAGATCTTATCCATTTGGAACTCCCTAGCAGAAGAATTACTGTCAGATCTTCTCCATTTGGATCTGCCAAGCGGAAGCAGTACTGTCAGATCTTCTCCATTTGGATCTGCCAAGCGGAAGCAATAGTGTCAGTTCTTCTCCATTTGGATCTGCCAAGTGGAAGCAATGCTGTCAGATCTTTTCCATTTGGATCTGACAAGCAGAAGCAGTACTATCAGATCTTCTCCATTTGGACCTGCCAAGCAGAACTGTAATTTCTTCTCAATATGGATCTGCCAGGTGGAAGCAATACTGTAATACCTTCTCCATTTGGATCTGCTGAGTGGAAGTGGTACTGTCCTTTCTTCTCCATTTGGATCTGCCAAGCAGAAGCAATACTGTCAGTTCTTCTCCATTTGGATCTGCCAAGCGGAATTAATACTGTCAGATCTTCTCCATTTGGATCTGCCAAGCTGAAGCAATACTGTCAGATCTTCTCCATTTGGATCTGCCAAGTGGATGCAATGCTGTCATATCTTTTCCTTTTGGATCTGCCAAGCAGAAGCAATACTATCAGATCTTCTCTATTTGGAACTCCCTAGAAGAAGCAATACTCTCAGATCTTCTCCATTTGGATGGGCCAAGCAGAAGCAATACTTTCAGATCTTCTCCATTTGGATCTGCCAAGCAGTACTGTCATTTCTTCTCAATTTGGTTCTGCCAAGTGGAAGCAATACTTTTAGATCTACTCCATCTGGATCTGCCAAGCAGAAGCAATACTGTCAGATCTTCTCTATTTGGGTCTGCCAGGCGGAAGCAATACTGTCAGATCTACTCCATTTGGATCTGCAAGCGGAAGCAATACTGTCATATCTTCTACATTTGGATCTGCCAGGCGGAAGCAATGCTTTCAGAACTTCTCCATTTGGATCTGCCATTAGGAAGCAGTACTGTCAAATCTTATCCAATTAGAACTCCCTAGCAGAAGTAATACTGTCAGATCTACTCCATTTGGATCTGCCAAGCGGAAGCAAGACTGTCAGATTTTCTCCATTTGGATCTGTCAAGCGGAAGCAATACTGTCATATCTTCTCCATTTGGGTTTGTCCGACGGAAGCAATGCTTTCAGAACTTCTCCATTTGGATCTGCCAAGAGGAAGCAGTACTGTCAGATGCACTCCATTTAGATCTGCCAAGCGGAAGCAATACTGTCATATCTTCTCCATTTGGATCTGCCAAGTGGAAGAAGTACTGATAGATCTTCTCCATTTGGATCTGCAAAGTGGAAGCAATACTGTCAGATCTTCTCCATTTGGATCTGCCAATTGGAAGCAATGCTGTCAGATCTTTTCCATTTGGCTCTGCCAAGCAGAAGCACTACTATCAGATCTTCTCTATTTGGAACTCCCTAGCAGAAGCAATACTGTCAGATCTTCTTCATTTGGATGGGCCAAGCAGAAGCAATACTTTCAGATCTTCTCCATTTGGATCTGCCAAGCAGTACTGTCATTTCTTCTCAATTTGGATCTGCCAAGCGGAAGCAATACTTTTAGATCTACTCCATCTGGATCTGCCAAGCAGAAGCAATACTGTCATATCTTCTCCATTTGGATCTGCCAGGCGGAAGCAATACTGTAAGATCTTCTCCATTTGGATTTTCTGAGTGGAAGCAGTACTGTTGTTTCTTCTCCATTTGGATCTGCCAAGCAGAAGAAGTACAGTCATATCTACTCCATCTGGATCTGCCAAGCGGAAGCAATACTGTCAGATCTTCTCCATTTGGAACTCCCTAGCAGAAGCAATACTGTTAGATCTACTCCATTTGGCTCCGCCAAACAGAAGCAAGACTGTCAGATCTTCTCCATTTGGGTCTGCCAAGTGGAAGCAATACTGTCAGATCTACTCCATTTGAATCTGCCAAGTGGAAGCAATACTGTCAGATCTACTCCATTTGGATCTGCTAAGCGGAAGCAATACTGTCATATCTTCTCCATTTGGATCTGCCAGATGGGAGCAATGCTTTCAGAACTTCTCCATTTGCATCTGCCAAGCAGTACTGTCATTTCTTCTCAATTTGGTTCTGCCAACTGGAAGCAATACTTTTAGATCTACTCCATCTGGATCTGCCAAGCAGAAGCAATACTGTCAGATCTTCTCCATTTGGATCTGCCAGGCGGAAGCAATACTGTCAGATCTACTCCATTTGGATCTGCAAACGGAAGCAATACTGTCATATCTTCTACATTTGGATCTGCCAGGCGGAAGCAATGCTTTCAGAACTTCTCCATTTGGATCTGCCATTAGGAAGCAGTACTGTCAAATCTTATCCAATTAGAACTCCCTAGCAGAAGTAATACTGTCAGATCTCCTCCATTTGGATCTGCCAAGCGGAAGCAAGACTGTCAGATTTTCTCCATTTGGATCTGTCAAGCGGAGGCAATACTGTCATATCTTCTCCATTTGGGTTTGTCCGACGGAAGCAATGCTTTCAGAACTTCTCCATTTGGATCTGCCAAGAGGAAGCAGTACTTTCAGATGCACTCCATTTAGATCTGCCAATCGGAAGCAATACTGTCAGATCTTCTCCATTTGGATCTGCCAAGCGGAAGCAATGCTTTCAGAACTTCTCCACTTGGATCTGCCAAGAGGAAGCAGTACTGTCAGATCTTATCCAATTGGAACTCCCTAGCAGAAGCAATACTGTCAGATCTACTCCATTTGGATCTGCCAAGCGGAAGCAATACTGTCAGATTGTCACCATTTGGATCTGCCAAGAGAAAGCCGTACTGTCAGATCCACTCCATTTAGATCTGCCAAGCTGAAGCAATACTGTCAGATCTTATCCATTTGGAACTCCCTAGCAGAAGAATTACTGTCAGATCTTCTCTATTTGCATCTGCCAAGCAGAAGCAGTACTGTCACATCTTCTCCATTTGGATCTGCCAAGCGGAAGCAATACTGTCAGTTCTTCTCCAGTTGGATCTTCCAAGTGGAAGCAATGCTGTCAGATCTTTTCCATTTGGATCTGCCAAGCAGAAGCAGTACTATCAGATCTTCTCCATTTGGACCTGCCAAGCAGAACTGTAATTTCTTCTCAATATGGATCTGCCAGGTGGAAGCAATACTGTAATACCTTCTCCATTTGGATCTGCTGAGTGGAAGTGGTACTGTCCTTTCTTCTCCATTTGGATCTGCCAAGCAGAAGCAATACTGTCAGAGCTTCTCCATTTGGATCTGTCAGGCAGAAGCAGTACTGTCAGATCCACTCCATTTGTATCTCCCTAGCGGAAACAATACTGTCAGATCTTCTCCATTTGGATCTGCCAAGCTGAAGCAATACTGTCAGATCTTCTCCATTTCGATCTGCCAAGTGGATGCAATGCTGTCATATCTTTTCCTTTTGGATCTGCCAAGCAGAAGCAATACTATCAGATCTTCTCTATTTGGAACCCCCTAGAAGAAGCAATACTCTCAGATCTTCTCCATTTGGATGGGCCAAGCAGAAGCAATGCTTTCAGAACTTCTCCATTTGGATCTGACAAGAGAAAGCAGTACTGTCAGATGCACTCCATTTAGATCTGCCAAGCGGAAGCAATACTGTCATATCTTCTCCATTTGGATCTGCCAAGTGGAAGAAGTACTGATAGATCTTCTCCATTTGGATCTGCAAAGTGGAAGCAATGCTGTCAGATCTTCTCCATTTAGATCTGCCAATTGGAAGCAATGCTGTCAGATCTTTTCCATTTGGCTCTGCCAAGCAGAAGCACTACTATCAGATCTTCTCTATTTGGAACTCCCTAGCAGAAGCAATACTGTCAGATCTTCTTCATTTGGATGGGCCAAGCAGAAGCAATACTTTCAGATCTTCTCCATTTGGATCTGCCAAGCAGTACTGTCATTTCTTCTCAATTTGGATCTGCCAAGCGGAAGCAATACTTTTAGATCTACTCCATCTGGATCTGCCAAGCAGAAGCAATACTGTCATATCTTCTCCATTTGGATCTGCCAGGCGGAAGCAATACTGTAAGATCTTCTCCATTTGGATTTTCTGAGTGGAAGCAGTACTGTTGTTTCTTCTCCATTTGGATCTGCCAAGCAGAAGAAGTACAGTCATATCTACTCCATCTGGATCTGCCAAGCGGAAGCAATACTGTCAGATCTTCTCCATTTGGAACTCCCTAGCAGAAGCAATACTGTTAGATCTACTCCATTTGGCTCCGCCAAACAGAAGCAAGACTGTCAGATCTTCTCCATTTGGGTCTGCCAAGTGGAAGCAATACTGTCAGATCTACTCCATTTGGATCTGCTAAGCGGAAGCAATACTGTCATATCTTCTCCATTTGGATCTTCCAGGCGGAAGCAATGGTTTCAGAACTTCTCCATTTGGATCTGCCAAGAGGAAGCAGTACTGTCAGATCTTATCCAATTGGAACTCCCTAGCAGAAGCAATACTGTTAGATCTACTCCATTTGGCACCGCCAAACAGAAGCAAGACTGTCAGATCTTCTCCATTTGGGTCTGCCAAGTGGAAGCAATACTGTTAGATCTACTCCATTTGGCTCTGCCAAGCAGAAGCAAGACTGTCAGATCTTCTCCATTTGGGTCTGCCAAGTGGAAGCAATACTGTCAGATCTACTCCATTTGAATCTGCCAAGTGGAAGCAATAGTGTAATATCTTCTCCATTTGGATTTGCCAGGCGGAAGCAATGCTTTCAGAACTTCTCCATTTGGATCTGCCAAGCGGAAGCAGTACTGTCAGATCTTTTCCATTTGGATCTGCCAAGCGGAAGCAATACTGTCAGATTGTCACCATTTGGATCTGCCAAGAGAAAGCCGTACTGTCAGATCCACTCCATTTAGATCTGCCAAGCTGAAGCAATACTGTCAGATCTTATCAATTTGGAACTCCCTAGCAGAAGAATTACTGTCAGATCTTCTCCATTTGGATCTGCCAAGCGGAAGCAGTACTGTCAGATCTTCTCCATTTGGATCTGCCAAGCGGAAGCAATACTGTCAGTTCTTCTCCATTTGGATCTGCCAAGTGGAAGCAATGCTGTCAGATCTTTTCCATTTGGATCTGACAAGCAGAAGCAGTACTATCAGATCTTCTCCATTTGGACCTGCCAAGCAGAACTGTAATTTCTTCTCAATATGGATCTGCCAGGTGGAAGCAATACTGTAATACCTTCTCCATTTGGATCTGCTGAGTGGAAGTGGTACTGTCCTTTCTTCTCCATTTGGATCTGCCAAGCAGAAGCAATACTGTCAGTTCTTCTCCATTTGGATCTGCCAAGCGGAATTAATACTGTCAGATCTTCTCCATTTGGATCTGCCAAGCTGAAGCAATACTGTCAGATCTTCTCCATTTGGATCTGCCAAGTGGATGCAATGCTGTCATATCTTTTCCTTTTGGATCTGCCAAGCAGAAGCAATACTATCAGATCTTCTCTATTTGGAACTCCCTAGAAGAAGCAATACTCTCAGATCTTCTCCAATTGGATGGGCCAAGCAGAAGCAATACTTTCAGATCTTCTCCATTTGGATCTGCCAAGCAGTACTGTCATTTCTTCTCAATTTGGTTCTGCCAAGTGGAAGCAATACTTTTAGATCTACTCCATCTGGATCTGCCAAGCAGAAGCAATACTGTCAGATCTTCTCTATTTGGGTCTGCCAGGCGGAAGCAATACTGTCAGATCTACTCCATTTGGATCTGCAAGCGGAAGCAATACTGTCATATCTTCTACATTTGGATCTGCCAGGCGGAAGCAATGCTTTCAGAACTTCTCCATTTGGATCTGCCATTAGGAAGCAGTACTGTCAAATCTTATCCAATTAGAACTCCCTAGCAGAAGTAATACTGTCAGATCTACTCCATTTGGATCTGCCAAGCGGAAGCAAGACTGTCAGATTTTCTCCATTTGGATCTGTCAAGCGGAAGCAATACTGTCATATCTTCTCCATTTGGGTTTGTCCGACGGAAGCAATGCTTTCAGAACTTCTCCATTTGGATCTGCCAAGAGGAAGCAGTACTGTCAGATGCACTCCATTTAGATCTGCCAAGCGGAAGCAATACTGTCATATCTTCTCCATTTGGATCTGCCAAGTGGAAGAAGTACTGATAGATCTTCTCCATTTGGATCTGCAAAGTGGAAGCAATACTGTCAGATCTTCTCCATTTGGATCTGCCAATTGGAAGCAATGCTGTCAGATCTTTTCCATTTGGCTCTGCCAAGCAGAAGCACTACTATCAGATCTTCTCTATTTGGAACTCCCTAGCAGAAGCAATACTGTCAGATCTTCTTCATTTGGATGGGCCAAGCAGAAGCAATACTTTCAGATCTTCTCCATTTGGATCTGCCAAGCAGTACTGTCATTTCTTCTCAATTTGGATCTGCCAAGCGGAAGCAATACTTTTAGATCTACTCCATCTGGATCTGCCAAGCAGAAGCAATACTGTCATATCTTCTCCATTTGGATCTGCCAGGCGGAAGCAATACTGTAAGATCTTCTCCATTTGGATTTTCTGAGTGGAAGCAGTACTGTTGTTTCTTCTCCATTTGGATCTGCCAAGCAGAAGAAGTACAGTCATATCTACTCCATCTGGATCTGCCAAGCGGAAGCAATACTGTCAGATCTTCTCCATTTGGAACTCCCTAGCAGAAGCAATACTGTTAGATCTACTCCATTTGGCTCCGCCAAACAGAAGCAAGACTGTCAGATCTTCTCCATTTGGGTCTGCCAAGTGGAAGCAATACTGTCAGATCTACTCCATTTGGATCTGCTAAGCGGAAGCAATACTGTCATATCTTCTCCATTTGGATCTGCCAGATGGGAGCAATGCTTTCAGAACTTCTCCATTTGGATCTGCTAAGCAGTACTGTCATTTCTTCTCAATTTGGTTCTGCCAAGTGGAAGCAATACTTTTAGATCTACTCCATCTGGATCTGCCAAGCAGAAGCAATACAGTCATATCTACTCCATCTGGGTCTGCCAAGCGGAAGCAATACTGTCAGATCTTCTCCATTTGGAACTCCCTAGCAGAAGCAATACTGTTAGATCTACTCCATTTGGCTCTGCCAAACACAAGCCAGACTGTCAGATCTTCTCCATTTGGGTCTGCCAAGTGGAAGCAATACTGTCAGATCTACTCCATTTGGATCTGCCAAGCGGAAGCAATACTGTCATATGTTCTCCATTTGGATGTGCCAGGCGGAAGCAGTACTGTCAGATCTTATCCAATTGGAACTTCCTATCAGAAGCAATACTGTCAGATCTACTCCATTTGGATCTGCCAAGCGGAACCAATACTGTTAGATTGTCACCATTTGGATCTGCCAAAAGAAAGCAGTACTGTCAGATGCACTCCATTTAGATCTGCCAAGCGGAAGCAATACTGTCATATCTTCTCCATTTGGATCTGCCAAGTGGAAGAAGTACTGTCAGATGCACTCCATTTAGATCTGCCAAGCGGAAGCAATACTGTCAGATCTTCTCCATTTGGATCTGCCAAGCGGAAGCAATGCTTTCAGAACTTCTCCACTTGGATCTGCCAAGAGGAAGCAGTACTGTCAGATCTTATCCAATTGGAACTCCCTAGCAGAAGCAATACTGTCAGATCTACTCCATTTGGATCTGCCAAGCGGAAGCAATACTGTCAGATTGTCACCATTTGGGATCTGCCAAGAGAAAGCCGTACTGTCAGATCCACTCCATTTAGATCTGCCAAGCTGAAGCAATACTGTCAGATCTTATCCATTTGGAACTCCCTAGTAGAAGAATTACTGTCAGATCTTCTCTATTTGCATCTGCCAAGCAGAAGCAGTACTGTCACATCTTCTCCATTTGGATCTGCCAAGCGGAAGCAATACTGTCAGTTCTTCTCCATTTGGATCTTCCAAGTGGAAGCAATGCTGTCAGATCTTTTCCATTTGGATCTGCCAAGCAGAAGCAGTACTATCAGATCTTCTCCATTTGGACCTGCCAAGCAGAACTGTAATTTCTTCTCAATATGGATCTGCCAGGTGGAAGCAATACTGTAATACCTTCTCCATTTGGATCTGCTGAGTGGAAGTGGTACTGTCCTTTCTTCTCCATTTGGATCTGCCAAGCAGAAGCAATACTGTCAGATCTTCTCCATTTGGATCTGTCAGGCAGAAGCAGTACTGTCAGATCCACTCCATTTGTATCTCCCTAGGAGAAACAATACTGTCAGATCTTCTCCATTTGGATCTGCCAAGCTGAAGCAATTCTGTCAGATCTTCTCCATTTCGATCTGCCAAGTGGATGCAATGCTGTCATATCTTTTCCTTTTGGATCTGCCAAGCAGAAGCAATACTATCAGATCTTCTCTATTTGGAACCCCCTAGAAGAAGCAATACTCTCAGATCTTCTCCATTTGGATGGGCCAAGCAGAAGCAATGCTTTCAGAACTTCTCCATTTGGATCTGACAAGAGAAAGCAGTACTGTCAGATGCACTCCATTTAGATCTGCCAAGCGGAAGCAATACTGTCATATCTTCTCCATTTGGATCGGCCAAGTGGAAGAAGTACTGATAGATCTTCTCCATTTGGATCTGCAAAGTGGAAGCAATGCTGTCAGATCTTCTCCATTTGGATCTGCCAATTGGAAGCAATGCTGTCAGATCTTTTCCATTTGGCTCTGCCAAGCAGAAACAATACTATCAGATCTTCTCTATTTGTAACTCCCTACCAGAAGCAATACTGTCGGATCTTCTCCAATTGGATGGGCCAAGCAGAAGCAATACTTTCAGATCTTCTCCATTTGGATCTGCCAAGCAGTACTGTCATTTCTTCTCAATTTGGTTCTGCCAAGCGGAAGCAATACTTTTAGATCTACTCCATCTGGATCTGCCAAGCAGAAGTAATACTGTCATATCTTCTCCATTTGGATCTGCCAGGCGGAAGCAATACTGTAAGATCTTCTCCATTTGGATTTTCTGAGTGGAAGCAGTACTGTTGTTTCTTCTCCATTTGGATCTGCCAAGCAGAAGAAGTACAGTCATATCTACTCCATCTGGGTCTGCCAAGCGGAAGCAATACTGTCAGATCTTCTCCATTTGGAACTCCCTAGCAGAAGCAATACTGTTAGATCTACTCCATTTGGCTCTGCCAAACACAAGCCAGACTGTCAGATCTTCTCCATTTGGGTCTGCCAAGTGGAAGCAATACTGTCAGATCTACTCCATTTGGATCTGCCAAGCGGAAGCAATACTGTCATATCTTCTCCATTTGGATCTGCCAGGCGGAAGCAGTACTGTCAGATCTTATCCAATTGGAACTCCCTATCAGAAGCAATACTGTCAGATCTACTCCATTTGGATCTGCCAAGCGGAACCAATACTGTTAGATTGTCACCATTTGGATCTGCCAAAAGAAAGCAGTACTGTCAGATGCACTCCATTTAGATCTGCCAAGCGGAAGCAATACTGTCATATCTTATCAATTTGGATCTGCCAAGTGGAAGAAGTACTGATAGATCTTCTCCATTTGGATCTGCAAAGTGGAAGCAATACTGTCAGATCTTCTCCATTTGGATCTGGAAAGCGGAAGCAATACTGTCATATCTTCTCCATTTGGATCTGCCAATTGGAAGCAATGCTGTCAGATCTTTTCCATTTGGATCTGCCAAGCAGAAGCACAACAATCAGATCTTCTCTATCGGAACTCACTAGCAGAAGCAATACTGTCGGACCTTCTCCATTTGGATGGGCCAAGCAGAAGCAATACTTTCAGATCTTCTCCATTTGGACCTGCCAAGCAATACTGTCATCTCTTCTCAATTTGGTTCTGCCAAGCGGAAGCAATACTTTTAGATCTACACCATCTGGATCTGCCAAGCAGAAGCAATACTGTCATATCTTCTCCATTTGGATCTGCCAGGTGGAAGCAATACTGTAAGATCTTCTCCATTTGGATTTTCTGAGTGGAAGCAGTACTGTTGTTTCTTCTCCATTTGGATCTGCCAAGCAGAAGAAGTACAGTCATATCTACTCCATCTGGATCTGCCAAGCGGAAGCAATACTGTCAGATCTCCTCCATTTGGAATTCCCTAGCAGAAGCAATACTGTTAGATCTACTCTATTTGGCTCTGGCAAGCAGAAGCAAGACTGTCAGATCTTCTCCATTTGGGTCTGCCAAGTGGAAGCAATACTGTCAGATCTACTCCATTTGAATCTGCCAAGTGGAAGCAATACTGTCATATCTTCTCCATTTGGATCTTCCAGGCGGAAGCAATGGTTTCAGAACTTCTCCATTTGGATCTGCCAAGAGGAAGCAGTACTGTCAGATCTTATCCAATTGGAACATCCTAGCAGAAGCAATACTGTCAGATCTACTCCATTTGGAGCTGCCAAGCGGAAGCAATACTGTCAGATCTTCTCCATTTGGATCTGTCAGGCAGAAGCAGTACTGTCAGATCCACTCCATTTGTATCTCCCTAGCAGAAACAATACTGTCAGATCTTCTCCATTTGGATCTGCCAAGCTGAAGCAATACTGTCAGATCTTCTCCATTTGGATCTGCCAAGTGGAAGCAATGCTGTCAGATCTTTTCCTTTTGGATCTGCCAAGCAGAAGCAATACTATCAGATCTTCTCTATTTGGAACTCCCTAGAAGAAGCAATACTTTCAGATCTTCTCCATTTGGATCTGCCAAGCAGAACTGTCATTTCTTCTCAATTTGGTTCTGCCAACTGGAAGCAATACTTTTAGATCTACTCCATCTGGATCTGCCAAGCAGAAGCAATACTGTCAGATCTTCTCCATTTGGATCTGCCAGGCGGAAGCAATACTGTCAGATCTACTCCATTTGGATCTGCAAGCGGAAGCAATACTGTCATATCTTCTACATTTGGATCTGCCAGGCGGAAGCAATGCTTTCAGAACTTCTCCATTTGGATCTGCCATTAGGAAGCAGTACTGTCAAATCTTATCCAATTAGAACTCCCTAGCAGAAGTAATACTGTCAGATCTACTCCATTTGGATCTGCCAAGCGGAAGCAAGACTGTCAGGGCCCGATTCACAGAACTAACTTAAGACAAAATCCTAAACTTACTACCATTTTGGTATTCACAGAAGGCACTTACTCATTTTGGTATTCACAGAAGGCACTTACTCATTTCGGTATTCACAGAAGTTAGTAGTCCTAAGTTTAGGACTCCTAAATGCCTTATGTGAATACCGAAAGTCTTAAAATTAGGATTTTTCGCAGTTTAGTAGTAGTATAGTTAGGACTCCTAACTTTAGGACTCCTAAATGCCTTCTGTGAATACCGAAATTCTTAAAATTAGGATTTTTCTCAATTTAGTAGTCCTAAGTTTAGGACTCCTAACTTTAGGACTCCTAAATGCCTTCTGTGACTACCGAAAGTCTTAAAATTAGGATTTTTCGCAGTTTAGTAGTAGTATAGTTAGGACTCCTAACTTTAGGACTCCTAAATGCCTTCTGTGAATACCGAAATTCTTAAAAGTAGGATTTTTCTCAATTTAGTAGTCCTAAATCTAAACTTAGGACTACCAAATTGAGAAAAATCCTAATTTTAAGACTTTCGGTATTCACAGAAGGCATTTAGGAGTCCTAAAGTTAGGAGTCCTAACTATACTACTACTAAACTGCGAAAAATCCTAATTTTAAGACTTTCGGTATTCACAGAAGGCATTTAGGAGTCCTAAACTTAGGACTACTAACTTCTGTGAATACCGAAATGAGTAAGTGCCTTCTGTGAATACCAAAATGAGTAAGTGCCTTCTGTGAATACCAAAATGGTAGTAAGTTTAGGATTTTGTCGTAAGTTAGTTCTGTGAATCGGGCCCTCAGATTTTCTCCATTAGGATCTGTCAAGCGGAAGCAATACTGTCATATCTTCTCCATTTGGGTTTGTCCGACGGAAGCAATGCTTTCAGAACTTCTCCATTTGGATCTGCCAAGAGGAAGCAGTACTGTCAGATGCACTCCATTTAGATCTGCCAAGCGGAAGCAATACTGTCAGATCTTCTCCATTTGGATCTGCCAGGCGGAAGCAATGCTTTCAGAACTTCTCCACTTTGTTCTGCCAAGAGGAAGCAGTACTGTCAGATCTTATCCAATTGGAACTCCCTAGCAGAAGCAATACTGTCAGATCTACTCCATTTGGATCTGCCAAGCGGAAGCAATACTGTCAGATTGTCACCATTTGGATCTGCCAAGAGAAAGCCGTACTGTCAGATCCACTCCATTTAGATCTGCCAAGCTGAAGCAATACTGTCAGATCTTCTCCATTTGGATCTGCCAAGTGGATGCAATGCTGTCATATCTTTTCCTTTTGGATCTGCCAAGCAGAAGCAATACTATCAGATCTTCTCTATTTGGAACTCCCTAGAAGAAGCAATACTCTCAGATCTTCTCCATTTGGATGGGCCAAGCAGAAGCAATACTTTCAGATCTTCTCCATTTGGATCTGCCAAGCAGTACTGTCATTTCTTCTCAATTTGGTTCTGCCAAGTGGAAGCAATACTTTTAGATCTACTCCATCTGGATCTGCCAAGCAGAAGCAATACTGTCAGATCTTCTCCATTTGGATCTGCCAGGCGGAAGCAATACTGTCAGATCTACTCCATTTGGATCTGCAAGCGGAAGCAATACTGTCAAATCTTCTACATTTGGATCTGCCAGGCGGAAGCAATGCTTTCAGAACTTCTCCATTTGGATCTGCCATTAGGAAGCAGTACTGTCAAATCTTATCCAATTAGAACTCCCTAGCAGAAGTAATACTGTCAGATCTACTCCATTTGGATCTGCCAAGCGGAAGCAAGACTGTCAGATTTTCTCCATTTGGATCTGTCAAGCGGAAGCAATACTGTCATATCTTCTCCATTTGGGTTTGTCCGACGGAAGCAATGCTTTCAGAACTTCTCCATTTGGATCTGCCAAGAGGAAGCAGTACTGTCAGATGCACTCCATTTAGATCTGCCAAGCGGAAGCAATACTGTCATATCTTCTCCATTTGGATCTGCCAAGTGGAAGAAGTACTGATAGATCTTCTCCATTTGGATCTGCAAAGTGGAAGCAATACTGTCAGATCTTCTCCATTTGGATCTGCCAATTGGAAGCAATGCTGTCAGATCTTTTCCATTTGGCTCTGCCAAGCAGAAGCACTACTATCAGATCTTCTCTATTTGGAACTCCCTAGCAGAAGCAATACTGTCAGATCTTTTTCATTTGGATGGGCCAAGCAGAAGCAATACTTTCAGATCTTCTCCATTTGGATCTGCCAAGCAGTACTGTCATTTCTTCTCAATTTGGATCTGCCAAGCGGAAGCAATACTTTTAGATCTACTCCATCTGGATCTGCCAAGCAGAAGCAATACTGTCATATCTTCTCCATTTGGATCTGCCAGGCGGAAGCAATACTGTAAGATCTTCTCCATTTGGATTTTCTGAGTGGAAGCAGTACTGTTGTTTCTTCTCCATTTGGATCTGCCAAGCAGAAGAAGTACAGTCATATCTACTCCATCTGGATCTGCCAAGCGGAAGCAATACTGTCAGATCTTCTCCATTTGGAACTCCCTAGCAGAAGCAATACTGTTAGATCTACTCCATTTGGCTCCGCCAAACAGAAGCAAGACTGTCAGATCTTCTCCATTTGGGTCTGCCAAGTGGAAGCAATACTGTCAGATCTACTCCATTTGGATCTGCTAAGCGGAAGCAATACTGTCATATCTTCTCCATTTGGATCTGCCAGATGGGAGCAATGCTTTCAGAACTTCTCCATTTGGATCTGCCAAGCAGTACTGTCATTTCTTCTCAATTTGGTTCTGCCAACTGGAAGCAATACTTTTAGATCTACTCCATCTGGATCTGCGAAGCAGAAGCAATACTGTCAGATCTTCTCCATTTGGATCTGCCAGGCGGAAGCAATACTGTCAGATCTACTCCATTTGGATCTGCAAACGGAAGCAATACTGTCATATCTTCTACATTTGGATCTGCCAGGCGGAAGCAATGCTTTCAGAACTTCTCCATTTGGATCTGCCATTAGGAAGCAGTACTGTCAAATCTTATCCAATTAGAACTCCCTAGCAGAAGTAATACTGTCAGATCTACTCCATTTGGATCTGCCAAGCGGAAGCAAGACTGTCAGATTTTCTCCATTTGGATCTGTCAAGCGGAGGCAATACTCTCATATCTTCTCCATTTGGGTTTGTCTGACGGAAGCAATGCTTTCAGAACTTCTCCATTTGGATCTGCCAAGAGGAAGCAGTACTGTCAGATGCACTCCATTTCGATCTGCCAAGCGGAAGCAATACTGTCAGATCTTCTCCATTTGGATCTGCCAAGCGGAAGCAATGCTTTCAGAACTTCTCCACTTGGATCTGCCAAGAGGAAGCAGTACTGTCAGATCTTATCCAATTGGAACTCCCTAGCAGAAGCAATACTGTCAGATCTACTCCATTTGGATCTGCCAAGCGGAAGCAATACTGTCAGATTGTCACCATTTGGATCTGCCAAGAGAAAGCCGTACTGTCAGATCCCCTCAATTTAGATCTGCCAAGCTGAAGCAATACTGTCAGATCTTATCCATTTGGAACTCCCTAGCAGAAGAATTACTGTCAGATCTTCTCTATTTGCATCTGCCAAGCAGAAGCAGTACTGTCACATCTTCTCCATTTGGATCTGCCAAGCGGAAGCAATACTGTCAGTTCTTCTCCATTTGGATCTTCCAAGTGGAAGCAATGCTGTCAGATCTTTTCCATTTGGATCTGCCAAGCAGAAGCAGTACTATCAGATCTTCTCCATTTGGACCTGCCAAGCAGAACTGTAATTTCTTCTCAATATGGATCTGCCAGGTGGAAGCAATACTGTAATACCTTCTCCATTTGGATCTGCTGAGTGGAAGTGGTACTGTCCTTTCTTCTCCATTTGGATCTGCCAAGCAGAAGCAATACTGTCAGATCTTCTCCATTTGGATCTGTCAGGCAGAAGCAGTACTGTCAGATCCACTCCATTTGTATCTCCCTAGCGGAAACAATACTGTCAGATCTTCTCCATTTGGATCTGCCAAGCTGAAGCAATACTGTCAGATCTTCTCCATTTCGATCTGCCAAGTGGATGCAATGCTGTCATATCTTTTCCTTTTGGATCTGCCAAGCAGAAGCAATACTATCAGATCTTCTCTATTTGGAACCCCCTAGAAGAAGCAATACTCTCAGATCTTCTCCATTTGGATGGGCCAAGCAGAAGCAATGCTTTCAGAACTTCTCCATTTGGATCTGACAAGAGAAAGCAGTACTGTCAGATGCACTCCATTTAGATCTGCCAAGCGGAAGCAATACTGTCATATCTTCTCCATTTGGATCTGCCAAGTGGAAGAAGTACTGATAGATCTTCTCCATTTGGATCTGCAAAGTGGAAGAAATGCTGTCAGATCTTCTCCATTTGGATCTGCCAATTGGAAGCAATGCTGTCAGATCTTTTCCATTTGGCTCTGCCAAGCAGAAAGAATACTATCAGATCTTCTCTATTTGGAACTCCCTACCAGAAGCAATACTGTCGGATCTTCTCCAATTGGATGGGCCAAGCAGAAGCAATACTTTCAGATCTTCTCCATTTGGATCTGCCAAGCAGTACTGTCATTTCTTCTCAATTTGGTTCTGCCAAGCGGAAGCAATACTTTTAGATCTACTCCATCTGGATCTGCCAAGCAGAAGTAATACTGTCATATCTTCTCCATTTGGATCTGCCAAGCGGAAGAAATACTGTCAGTTCTTCTCCATTTGGATCTTCCAAGTGGAAGCAATGCTTTCAGATCTTTTCCATTTGGATCTGCCAAGCAGAAGCAGTACTATCAGATCTTCTCCATTTGGACCTGCCAAGCAGAACTGTAATTTCTTCTCAATATGGATCTGCCAGGTGGAAGCAATACTGTAATACCTTCTCCATTTGGATCTGCTGAGTGGAAGTGGTACTGTCCTTTCTTCTCCATTTGGATCTGCCAAGCAGAAGCAATACTGTCAGATCTTCTCCATTTGGATCTGCCAAACGGAATTAATACTGTCATATCTTCTCCATTTGGATCTGCCAAGCAGAAGCAATACTGTCAGATCTTCTCCATTTGGATCTGTCAGGCAGAAGCAGTACTGTCAGATCCACTCCATTTGTATCTCCCTAGCGGAAACAATACTGTCAGATCTTCTCCATTTGGATCTGCCAAGCTGAAGCAATACTGTCAGATCTTCTCCATTTGGATCTGCCAAGTGGATGCAATGCTGTCATATCTTTTCCTTTTGGATCTGCCAAGCAGAAACAATACTATAAGATCTTCTCTATTTGGAACTCCCTAGAAGAAGCAATACTCTCAGATCTTCTCCATTTGGATGGGCCAAGCAGAAGCAATACTTTCAGATCTTCTCCATTTGGATCTGCCAAGCAGTACTGTCATTTCTTCTCAATTTGGTTCTGCCAAGTGGAAGCAATACTTTTAGATCTACTCCATCTGGATCTGCCAAGCAGAAGCAATACTGTCAGATCTTCTCCATTTGGATCTGCCAGGCGGAAGCAATACTGTCAGATCTACTCCATTTGGATCTGCAAGCGGAAGCAATACTGTCATATCTTCTACATTTGGATCTGCCAGGCGGAAGCAATGCTTTCAGAACTTCTCCATTTGGATCTGCCATTAGGAAGCAGTACTGTCAAATCTTATCCAATTAGAACTCCCTAGCAGAAGTAATACTGTCAGATCTACTCCATTTGGATCTGCCAAGCGGAAGCAAGACTGTCAGATTTTCTCCATTTGGATCTGTCAAGCGGAAGCAATACTGTCATATCTTCTCCATTTGGGTTTGTCCGACGGAAGCAATGCTTTCAGAACTTCTCCATTTGGATCTGCCAAGAGGAAGCAGTACTGTCAGATGCACTCCATTTAGATCTGCCAAGCGGAAGCAATACTGTCATATCTTCTCCATTTGGATCTGCCAAGTGGAAGAAGTACTGATAGATCTTCTCCATTTGGATCTGCAAAGTGGAAGCAATACTGTCAGATCTTCTCCATTTGGATCTGCCAATTGGAAGCAATGCTGTCAGATCTTTTCCATTTGGCTCTGCCAAGCAGAAGCACTACTATCAGATCTTCTCTATTTGGAACTCCCTAGCAGAAGCAATACTGTCAGATCTTCTTCATTTGGATGGGCCAAGCAGAAGCAATACTTTCAGATCTTCTCCATTTGGATCTGCCAAGCAGTACTGTCATTTCTTCTCAATTTGGATCTGCCAAGCGGAAGCAATACTTTTAGATCTACTCCATCTGGATCTGCCAAGCAGAAGCAATACTGTCATATCTTCTCCATTTGGATCTGCCAGGCGGAAGCAATACTGTAAGATCTTCTCCATTTGGATTTTCTGAGTGGAAGCAGTACTGTTGTTTCTTCTCCATTTGGATCTGCCAAGCAGAAGAAGTACAGTCATATCTACTCCATCTGGATCTGCCAAGCGGAAGCAATACTGTCAGATCTTCTCCATTTGGAACTCCCTAGCAGAAGCAATACTGTTAGATCTACTCCATTTGGCTCCGCCAAACAGAAGCAAGACTGTCAGATCTTCTCCATTTGGGTCTGCCAAGAGGAAGCAATACTGTCAGATCTACTCCATTTGGATCTGCTAAGCGGAAGCAATACTGTCATATCTTCTCCATTTGGATCTGCCAGATGGGAGCAATGCTTTCAGAACTTCTCCATTTGGATCTGCCAAGCAGTACTGTCATTTCTTCTCAATTTGGTTCTGCCAACTGGAAGCAATACTTTTAGATCTACTCCATCTGGATCTGCCAAGCAGAAGCAATACTGTCAGATCTTCTCCATTTGGATCTGCCAGGCGGAAGCAATACTGTCAGATCTACTCCATTTGGATCTGCAAACGGAAGCAATACTGTCATATCTTCTACATTTGGATCTGCCAGGCGGAAGCAATGCTTTCAGAACTTCTCCATTTGGATCTGCCATTAGGAAGCAGTACTGTCAAATCTTATCCAATTAGAACTCCCTAGCAGAAGTAATACTGTCAGATCTACTCCATTTGGATCTGCCAAGCGGAAGCAAGACTGTCAGATTTTCTCCATTTGGATCCGTCAAGCGGAGGCAATACTGTCATATCTTCTCCATTTGGGTTTGTCCGACGGAAGCAATGCTTTCAGAACTTCTCCATTTGGATCTGCCAAGAGGAAGCAGTACTGTCAGATGCACTCCATTTAGATCTGCCAAGCGGAAGCAATACTGTCAGATCTTCTCCATTTGGATCTGCCAAGCGGAAGCAATGCTTTCAGAACTTCTCCACTTGGATCTGCCAAGAGGAAGCAGTACTGTCAGATCTTATCCAATTGGAACTCCCTAGCAGAAGCAATACTGTCAGATCTACTCCATTTGGATCTGCCAAGCGGAAGCAATACTGTCAGATTGTCACCATTTGGATCTGCCAAGAGAAAGCCGTACTGTCAGATCCACTCCATTTAGATCTGCCAAGCTGAAGCAATACTGTCAGATCTTATCCATTTGGAACTCCCTAGCAGAAGAATTACTGTCAGATCTTCTCTATTTGCATCTGCCAAGCAGAAGCAGTACTGTCACATCTTCTCCATTTGGATCTGCCAAGCGGAAGCAATACTGTCAGTTCTTCTCCATTTGGATCTTCCAAGTGGAAGCAATGCTGTCAGATCTTTTCCATTTGGATCTGCCAAGCAGAAGCAGTACTATCAGATCTTCTCCATTTGGACCTGCCAAGCAGAACTGTAATTTCTTCTCAATATGGATCTGCCAGGTGGAAGCAATACTGTAATACCTTCTCCATTTGGATCTGCTGAGTGGAAGTGGTACTGTCCTTTCTTCTCCATTTGGATCTGCCAAGCAGAAGCAATACTGTCAGATCTTCTCCATTTGGATCTGTCAGGCAGAAGCAGTACTGTCAGATCCACTCCATTTGTATCTCCCTAGCGGAAACAATACTGTCAGATCTTCTCCATTTGGATCTGCCAAGCTGAAGCAATACTGTCAGATCTTCTCCATTTCGATCTGCCAAGTGGATGCAATGCTGTCATATCTTTTCCTTTTGGATCTGCCAAGCAGAAGCAATACTATCAGATCTTCTCTATTTGGAACCCCCTAGAAGAAGCAATACTCTCAGATCTTCTCCATTTGGATGGGCCAAGCAGAACCAATGCTTTCAGAACTTCTCTATTTGGAACCCCCTAGAAGAAGCAATACTCTCAGATCTTCTCCATTTGGATGGGCCAAGCAGAACCAATGCTTTCAGAACTTCTCCATTTGGATCTGACAAGAGAAAGCAGTACTGTCAGATGCACTCCATTTAGATCTGCCAAGCGGAAGCAATACTGTCATATCTTCTCCATTTGGATCTGCCAAGTGGAAGAAGTACTGATAGATCTTCTCCATTTGGATCTGCAAAGTGGAAGCAATCCTGTCAGATCTTCTCCATTTGGATCTGCCAATTGGAAGCAATGCTGTCAGATCTTTTCCATTTGGCTCTGCCAAGCAGAAACAATACTATCAGATCTTCTCTATTTGGAACTCCCTACCAGAAGCAATACTGTCGGATCTTCTCCAATTGGATGGGCCAAGCAGAAGCAATACTTTCAGATCTTCTCCATTTGGATCTGCCAAGCAGTACTGTCATTTCTTCTCAATTTGGTTCTGCCAAGCGGAAGCAATACTTTTAGATCTACTCCATCTGGATCTGTCAAGCAGAAGTAATACTGTCATATCTTCTCCATTTGGATCTGCCAGGCGGAAGCAATACTGTAAGATCTTCTCCATTTGGATTTTCTGAGTGGAAGCAGTACTGTTGTTTCTTCTCCATTTGGATCTGCCAAGCAGAAGAAGTACAGTCATATCTACTCCATCTGGGTCTGCCAAGCGGAAGCAATACTGTCAGATCTTCTCCATTTGGAACTCCCTAGCAGAAGCAATACTGTTAGATCTACTCCATTTGGCTCTGCCAAACACAAGCCAGACTGTCAGATCTTCTCCATTTGGGTCTGCCAAGTGGAAGCAATACTGTCAGATCTTCTCCATTTGGATCTGCCAAGCGGAAGCAATACTGTCATATCTTCTCCATTTGGATCTGCCAGGCGGAAGCAGTACTGTCAGATCTTATCCAATTGGAACACCCTATCAGAAGCAATACTGTCAGATCTACTCCATTTGGATCTGCCAAGCGGCACCAATACTGTTAGATTGTCACCATTTGGATCTGCCAAAAGAAAGCAGTACTGTCAGATGCACTCCATTTAGATCTGCCAAGCGGAAGCAATACTGTCATATCTTATCCATTTGGATCTGCCAAGTGGAAGAAGTACTGATAGATCTTCTCCACTTGGATCTGCAAAGTGGAAGCAATACTGTCAGATCTTCTCCATTTGGATCTGGAAAGCGGAAGCAATACTGTCATATCTTCTCCATTTGGATCTGCCAATTGGAAGCAATGCTGTCAGATCTTTTCCATTTGGATCTGCCAAGCAGAAGCAAAACAATCAGATCTTCTCTATCGGAACTCACTAGCAGAAGCAATACTGTCGGACCTTCTCCATTTGGATGGGCCAAGCAGAAGCAATACTTTCAGATCTTCTCCATTTGGATCTGCCAAGCAATACTGTCATCTCTTCTCAATTTGGTTCTGCCAAGCGGAATCAATACTTTTAGATCTACACCATCTGGATCTGCCAAGCAGAAGCAATACTGTCATATCTTCTCCATTTGGATCTGCCAGGTGGAAGCAATACTGTAAGATCTTCTCCATTTGGATTTTCTGAGTGGAAGCAGTACTGTTGTTTCTTCTCCATTTGGATCTGCCAAGCAGAAGAAGTACAGTCATATCTACTCCATCTGGATCTGCCAAGCAGAAGCAATACTGTCAGATCTCCTCCATTTGGAATTCCCTAGCAGAAGCAATACTGTTAGATCTACTCTATTTGGCTCTGGCAAGCAGAAGCAAGACTGTCAGATCTTCTCCATTTGGGTCTGCCAAGCAGAAGCAATACTGTCAGATCTACTCCATTTGAATCTGCCAAGTGGAAGCAATGCTGTCATATCTTCTCCATTTGGATCTTCCAGGCGGAAGCAATGGTTTCAGAACTTCTCCATTTGGATCTGCCAAGAGGAAGCAGTACTGTCAGATCTTATCCAATTGGAACATCCTAGCAGAATCAATACTGTCAGATCTACTCCATTTGGAGCTGCCAAGCGGAAGCAATACTGTCATATATTCTCCATTTGGATCTGCCAAGCAGAAGCAATACTGTCAGATCTTCTCCATTTGGATCTGTCAGGCAGAAGCAGTACTGTCAGATCCACTCCATTTGTATCTCCCTAGCAGAAACAATACTGTCAGATCTTCTCCATTTGGATCTGCCAAGCTGAAGCAATACTGTCAGATCTTCTCCATTTGGATCTGCCAAGTGGAAGCAATGCTGTCAGATCTTTTCCTTTTGGATCTGCCAAGCAGAAGCAATACTATCAGATCTTCTCTATTTGGAACTCCCTAGAAGAAGCAATACTTTCAGATCTTCTCCATTTGGATCTGCCAAGCAGAACTGTCATTTCTTCTCAATTTGGTTCTGCCAACTGGAAGCAATACTTTTAGATCTACTCCATCTGGATCTGCCAAGCAGAAGCAATACTGTCAGATCTTCTCCATTTGGATCTGCCAGGCGGAAGCAATACTGTCAGATCTAATCCATTTGGATCTGCAAGCGGAAGCAATACTGTCATATCTTCTACATTTGGATCTGCCAGGCGGAAGCAATGCTTTCAGAACTTGTCCATTTGGATCTGCCATTAGGAAGCAGTACTGACAAATCTTATCCAATTAGAACTCCCTAGCAGAAGTAATACTGTCAGATCTACTCCATTTGGATCTGCCAAGCGGGAGCAAGACTGTCAGATTTTCTCCATTAGGATCTGTCAAGCAGAAGCAATACTGTCATATCTTCTCCATTTGGGTTTGTCCGACGGAAGCAATGCTTTCAGAACTTCTCCATTTGGATCTGCCAAGAGGAAGCAGTACTGTCAGATGCACTCCATTTAGATCTGCCAAGCGGAAGCAATACTGTCAGATCTTCTCCATTTGGATCTGCCAGGCGGAAGCAATGCTTTCAGAACTTCTCCACTTGGTTCTGCCAAGAGGAAGCAGTACTGTCAGATCTTATCCAATTGGAACTCCCTAGCAGAAGCAATACTGTCAGATCTACTCCATTTGGATCTGCCAAGCGGAAGCAATACTGTCAGATTGTCACCATTTGGATCTGCCAAGAGAAAGCCGTACTGTCAGATCCACTCCATTTAGATCTTCCAAGCTGAAGCAATACTGTCAGATCTTATCCATTTGGAACTCACTAGCAGAAGAATTACTGTCAGATCTTCTCCATTTGCATCTGCCAAGCGGAAGCAGTACTGTCAGATCTTCTCCATTTGGATCTGCCAAGCGGAAGCAATACTGTCAGTTCTTCTCCATTTGGATCTTCCAAGTGGAAGCAATGCTGTCAGATCTTTTCCATTTGGATCTGCCAAGCAGAAGCAGTACTATCAGATCTTCTCCATTTGGACCTGCCAAGCAGAACTGTAATTTCTTCTCAATATGGATCTGCCAGGTGGAAGCAATACTGTAATACCTTCTCCATTTGGATCTGCTGAGTGGAAGTGGTACTGTCCTTTCTTCTCCATTTGGATCTGCCAGGCGGAAGCAATACTGTAAGATCTTCTCCATTTGGATTTTCTGAGTGGAAGCAGTACTGTTGTTTCTTCTCCATTTGGATCTGCCAAGCAGAAGAAGTACAGTCATATCTACTCCATCTGGATCTGCCAAGCGGAAGCAATACTGTCAGATCTTCTCCATTTGGAACTCCCTAGCAGAAGCAATACTGTTAGATCTACTCCATTTGGCTCCGCCAAACAGAAGCAAGACTGTCAGATCTTCTCCATTTGGGTCTGCCAAGTGGAAGCAATACTGTCAGATCTACTCCATTTGGATCTGCTAAGCGGAAGCAATACTGTCATATCTTCTCCATTTGGATCTGCCAAGTGGATGCAATGCTGTCATATCTTTTCCTTTTGGATCTGCCAAGCAGAAGCAATACTATCAGATCTTCTCTATTTGGAACTCCCTAGAAGAAGCAATACTCTCAGATCTTCTCCATTTGGATGGGCCAAGCAGAAGCAATACTTTCAGATCTTCTCCATTTGGATCTGCCAAGCAGTACTGTCATTTCTTCTCAATTTGGTTCTGCCAAGTGGAAGCAATACTTTTAGATCTACTCCATCTGGATCTGCCAAGCAGAAGCAATACTGTCAGATCTTTTCCATTTGGATCTGCCAGGCGGAAGCAATACTGTCAGATCTACTCCATTTGGATCTGCAAGCGGAAGCAATACTGTCATATCTTCTACATTTGGAGCTGCCAGGCGGAAGCAATGCTTTCAGAACTTCTCCATTTGGATCTGCCATTAGGAAGCAGTACTGTCAAATCTTATCCAATTAGAACTCCCTAGCAGAAGTAATACTGTCAGATCTACTCCATTTGGATCTGCCAAGCGGAAGCAAGACTGTCAGATTTTCTCCATTTGGATCTGTCAAGCGGAAGCAATACTGTCATATCTTCTCCATTTGGGTTTGGCCGACGGAAGCAATGCTTTCAGAACTTCTCCATTTGGATCTGCCAAGAGGAAGCAGTACTGTCAGATGCACTCCATTTAGATCTGCCAAGCGGAAGCAATACTGTCATATCTTCTCCATTTGGATCTGCCAAGTGGAAGAAGTACTGATAGATCTTCTCCATTTGGATCTGCAAAGTGGAAGCAATACTGTCAGATCTTCTCCATTTGGATCTGCCAATTGGAAGCAATGCTGTCAGATCTTTTCCATTTGGCTCTGCCAAGCAGAAGCACTACTATCAGATCTTCTCTATTTGGAACTCCCTAGCAGAAGCAATACTGTCAGATCTTCTTCATTTGGATGGGCCAAGCAGAAGCAATACTTTCAGATCTTCTCCATTTGGATCTGCCAAGCAGTACTGTCATTTCTTCTCAATTTGGATCTGCCAAGCGGAAGCAATACTTTTAGATCTACTCCATCTGGATCTGCCAAGCAGAAGCAATACTGTCATATCTTCTCCATTTGGATCTGCCAGGCGGAAGCAATACTGTAAGATCTTCTCCATTTGGATTTTCTGAGTGGAAGCAGTACAGTTGTTTCTTCTCCATTTGGATCTGCCAAGCAGAAGAAGTACAGTCATATCTACTCCATCTGGATCTGCCAAGCGGAAGCAATACTGTCAGATCTTCTCCATTTGGAACTCCCTAGCAGAAGCAATACTGTTAGATCTACTCCATTTGGCTCCGCCAAACAGAAGCAAGACTGTCAGATCTTCTCCATTTGGGTCTGCCAAGTGGAAGCAATACTGTCAGATCTACTCCATTTGGATCTGCTAAGCGGAAGCAATACTGTCATATCTTCTCCATTTGGATCTGCCGGATGGGAGCAATGCTTTCAGAACTTCTCCATTTGGATCTGCCAAGCAGTACTGTCATTTCTTCTCAATTTGGTTCTGCCAACTGGAAGCAATACTTTTAGATCTACTCCATCTGGATCTGCCAAGCAGAAGCAATACTGTCAGATCTTCTCCATTTGGATCTGCCAGGCGGAAGCAATACTGTCAGATCTACTCCATTTGGATCTGCAAACGGAAGCAATACTGTCATATCTTCTACATTTGGATCTGCCAGGCGGAAGCAATGCTTTCAGAACTTCTCCATTTGGATCTGCCATTAGGAAGCAGTACTGTCAAATCTTATCCAATTAGAACTCCCTAGCAGAAGTAATACTGTCAGATCTACTCCATTTGGATATGCCAAGCGGAAGCAAGACTGTCATATTTTCTCCATTTGGATCTGTCAAGCGGAGGCAATACTGTCATATCTTCTCCATTTGGGTTTGTCCGACGGAAGCAATGCTTTCAGAACTTCTCCATTTGGATCTGCCAAGAGGAAGCAGTACTGTCAGATGCACTCCATTTAGATCTGCCAAGCGGAAGCAATACTGTCAGATCTTCTCCATTTGGATCTGCCAAGCGGAAGCAATGCTTTCAGAACTTCTCCACTTGGATCTGCCAAGAGGAAGCAATACTGTCAGATCTTATCCAATTGGAACTCCCTAGCAGAAGCAATACTGTCAGATCTACTCCATTTGGATCTGCCAAGCGGAAGCAATACTGTCAGATTGTCACCATTTGGATCTGCCAAGAGAAAGCCGTACTGTCAGATCCACTCCATTTAGATCTGCCAAGCTGAAGCAATACTGTCAGATCTTATCCATTTGGAACTCCCTAGCAGAAGAATTACTGTCAGATCTTCTCTATTTGCATCTGCCAAGCAGAAGCAGTACTGTCACATCTTCTCCATTTGGATCTGCCAAGCGGAAGCAATACTGTCAGTTCTTCTCCATTTGGATCTTCCAAGTGGAAGCAATGCTGTCAGATCTTTTCCATTTGGATCTGCCAAGCAGAAGCAGTACTATCAGATCTTCTCCATTTGGACCTGCCAAGCAGAACTGTAATTTCTTCTCAATATGGATCTGCCAGGTGGAAGCAATACTGTAATACCTTCTCCATTTGGATCTGCTGAGTGGAAGTGGTACTGTCCTTTCTTCTCCATTTGGATCTGCCAAGCAGAAGCAATACTGTCAGATCTTCTCCATTTGGATCTGTCAGGCAGAAGCAGTACTGTCAGATCCACTCCATTTGTATCTCCCTAGCGGAAACAATACTGTCAGATCTTCTCCATTTGGATCTGCCAAGCTGAAGCAATACTGTCAGATCTTCTCCATTTCGATCTGCCAAGTGGATGCAATGCTGTCATATCTTTTCCTTTTGGATCTGCCAAGCAGAAGCAATACTATCAGATCTTCTCTATTTGGAACCCCCTAGAAGAAGCAATACTCTCAGATCTTCTCCATTTGGATGGGCCAAGCAGAAGCAATGCTTTCAGAACTTCTCCATTTGGATCTGACAAGAGAAAGCAGTACTGTCAGATGCACTCCATTTAGATCTGCCAAGCGGAAGCAATACTGTCATATCTTCTCCATTTGGATCTGCCAAGTGGAAGAAGTACTGATAGATCTTCTCCATTTGGATCTGCAAAGTGGAAGCAATCCTGTCAGATCTTCTCCATTTGGATCTGCCAATTGGAAGCAATGCTGTCAGATCTTTTCCATTTGGCTCTGCCAAGCAGAAACAATACTATCAGATCTTCTCTATTTGGATCTCCCTACCAGAAGCAATACTGTCGGATCTTCTCCAATTGGATGGGCCAAGCAGAAGCAATACTTTCAGATCTTCTCCATTTGGATCTGCCAAGCAGTACTGTCATTTCTTCTCAATTTGGTTCTGCCAAGCGGAAGCAATACTTTTAGATCTACTCCATCTGGATCTGTCAAGCAGAAGTAATACTGTCATATCTTCTCCATTTGGATCTACCAGGCGGAAGCAATACTCTAAGATCTTCTCCATTTGGATTTTCTGAGTGGAAGCAGTACTGTTGTTTCTTCTCCATTTGGATCTGCCAAGCAGAAGAAGTACAGTCATATCTACTCCATCTGGGTCTGCCAAGCGGAAGCAATACTGTCAGATCTTCTCCATTTGGAACTCCCTAGCAGAAGCAATACTGTTAGATCTACTCCATTTGGCTCTGCCAAACACAAGCCAGACTGTCAGATCTTCTCCATTTGGGTCTGCCAAGTGGAAGCAATACTGTCAGATCTACTCCATTTGGATCTGCCAAGCGGAAGCAATACTGTCATATCTTCTCCATTTGGATCTGCCAGGCGGAAGCAGTACTGTCAGATCTTATCCAATTGGAACTCCCTATCAGAAGCAATACTGTCAGATCTACTCCATTTGGATCTGCCAAGCGGAACCAATACTGTTAGATTGTCACCATTTGGATCTGCCAAAAGAAAGCAGTACTGTCAGATGCACTCCATTTAGATCTGCCAAGCGGAAGCAATACAGTCATATCTTATCCATTTGGATCTGCCAAGTGGAAGAAGTACTGATAGATCTTCTCCACTTGGATCTGCAAAGTGGAAGCAATACTGTCAGATCTTCTCCATTTGGATCTGGAAAGCGGAAGCAATACTGTCATATCTTCTCCATTTGGATCTGCCAATTGGAAGCAATGCTGTCAGATCTTTTCCATTTGGATCTGCCAAGCAGAAGCAAAACAATCAGATCTTCTCTATCGGAACTCACTAGCAGAAGCAATACTGTTGGACCTTCTCCATTTGGATGGGCCAAGCAGAAGCAATACTTTCAGATCTTCTCCATTTGGATCTGCCAAGCAATACTGTCATCTCTTCTCAATTTGGTTCTGCCAAGCGGAAGCAATACTTTTAGATCTACACCATCTGGATCTGCCAAGCAGAAGCAATACTGTCATATCTTCTCCATTTGTATCTGCCAGGTGGAAGCAATACTGTAAGATCTTCTCCATTTGGATTTTCTGAGTGGAAGCAGTACTGTTGTTTCTTCTCCATTTGGATCTGCCAAGCAGAAGAAGTACAGTCATATCTACTCCATCTGAATCTGCCAAGCAGAAGCAATACTGTCAGATCTCCTCCATTTGGAATTCCCTAGCAGAAGCAATACTGTTAGATCTACTCTATTTGGCTCTGGCAAGCAGAAGCAAGACTGTCAGATCTTCTCCATTTGGGTCTGCCAAGCAGAAGCAATACTGTCAGATCTACTCCATTTGAATCTGCCAAGTGGAAGCAATACTGTCATATCTTCTCCATTTGGATCTTCCAGGCGGAAGCAATGGTTTCAGAACTTCTCCATTTGGATCTGCCAAGAGGAAGCAGTACTGTCAGATCTTATCCAATTGGAACATCCTAGCAGAAGCAATACTGTCAGATCTACTCCATTTGGAGCTGCCAAGCGGAAGCAATACTGTCATATCTTCTCCATTTGGATCTGCCAAGCAGAAGCAATACTGTCAGATCTTCTCCATTTGGATCTGTCAGGCAGAAGCAGTACTGTCAGATCCACTCCATTTGTATCTCCCTAGCAGAAACAATACTGTCAGATCTTCTCCATTTGGATCTGCCAAGCTGAAGCAATACTGTCAGATCTTCTCCATTTGGATCTGCCAAGTGGAAGCAATGCTGTCAGATCTTTTCCTTTTGGATCTGCCAAGGAGAAGCAATACTATCAGATCTTCTCTATTTGGAACTCCCTAGAAGAAGCAATACTTTCAGATCTTCTCCATTTGGATCTGCCAAGCAGAACTGTCATTTCTTCTCAATTTGGTTCTGCCAACTGGAAGCAATACTTTTAGATCTACTCCATCTGGATCTGCCAAGCAGAAGCAATACTGTCAGATCTTCTCCATTTGGATCTGCCAGGCGGAAGCAATACTGTCAGATCTACTCCATTTGGATCTGCAAGCGGAAGCAATACTTTTAGATCTACTCCATCTGGATCTGCCAAGCAGAAGCAATACTGTCATATCTTCTCCATTTGGATCTGCCAGGCGGAAGCAATACTGTAAGATCTTCTCCATTTGGATTTTCTGAGTGGAAGCAGTACAGTTGTTTCTTCTCCATTTGGATCTGCCAAGCAGAAGAAGTACAGTCATATCTACTCCATCTGGATCTGCCAAGCGGAAGCAATACTGTCAGATCTTCTCCATTTGGAACTCCCTAGCAGAAGCAATACTGTTAGATCTACTCCATTTGGCTCCGCCAAACAGAAGCAAGACTGTCAGATCTTCTCCATTTGGGTCTGCCAAGTGGAAGCAATACTGTCAGATCTACTCCATTTGGATCTGCTAAGCGGAAGCAATACTGTCATATCTTCTCCATTTGGATCTGCCGGATGGGAGCAATGCTTTCAGAACTTCTCCATTTGGATCTGCCAAGCAGTACTGTCATTTCTTCTCAATTTGGTTCTGCCAACTGGAAGCAATACTTTTAGATCTACTCCATCTGGATCTGCCAAGCAGAAGCAATACTGTCAGATCTTCTCCATTTGGATCTGCCAGGCGGAAGCAATACTGTCAGATCTACTCCATTTGGATCTGCAAACGGAAGCAATACTGTCATATCTTCTACATTTGGATCTGCCAGGCGGAAGCAATGCTTTCAGAACTTCTCCATTTGGATCTGCCATTAGGAAGCAGTACTGTCAAATCTTATCCAATTAGAACTCCCTAGCAGAAGTAATACTGTCAGATCTACTCCATTTGGATCTGCCAAGCGGAAGCAAGACTGTCATATTTTCTCCATTTGGATCTGTCAAGCGGAGGCAATACTGTCATATCTTCTCCATTTGGGTTTGTCCGACGGAAGCAATGCTTTCAGAACTTCTCCATTTGGATCTGCCAAGAGGAAGCAGTACTGTCAGATGCACTCCATTTAGATCTGCCAAGCGGAAGCAATACTGTCAGATCTTCTCCATTTGGATCTGCCAAGCGGAAGCAATGCTTTCAGAACTTCTCCACTTGGATCTGCCAAGAGGAAGCAATACTGTCAGATCTTATCCAATTGGAACTCCCTAGCAGAAGCAATACTGTCAGATCTACTCCATTTGGATCTGCCAAGCGGAAGCAATACTGTCAGATTGTCACCATTTGGATCTGCCAAGAGAAAGCCGTACTGTCAGATCCACTCCATTTAGATCTGCCAAGCTGAAGCAATACTGTCAGATCTTATCCATTTGGAACTCCCTAGCAGAAGAATTACTGTCAGATCTTCTCTATTTGCATCTGCCAAGCAGAAGCAGTACTGTCACATCTTCTCCATTTGGATCTGCCAAGCGGAAGCAATACTGTCAGTTCTTCTCCATTTGGATCTTCCAAGTGGAAGCAATGCTGTCAGATCTTTTCCATTTGGATCTGCCAAGCAGAAGCAGTACTATCAGATCTTCTCCATTTGGACCTGCCAAGCAGAACTGTAATTTCTTCTCAATATGGATCTGCCAGGTGGAAGCAATACTGTAATACCTTCTCCATTTGGATCTGCTGAGTGGAAGTGGTACTGTCCTTTCTTCTCCATTTGGATCTGCCAAGCAGAAGCAATACTGTCAGATCTTCTCCATTTGGATCTGTCAGGCAGAAGCAGTACTGTCAGATCCACTCCATTTGTATCTCCCTAGCGGAAACAATACTGTCAGATCTTCTCCATTTGGATCTGCCAAGCTGAAGCAATACTGTCAGATCTTCTCCATTTCGATCTGCCAAGTGGATGCAATGCTGTCATATCTTTTCCTTTTGGATCTGCCAAGCAGAAGCAATACTATCAGATCTTCTCTATTTGGAACCCCCTAGAAGAAGCAATACTCTCAGATCTTCTCCATTTGGATGGGCCAAGCAGAAGCAATGCTTTCAGAACTTCTCCATTTGGATCTGACAAGAGAAAGCAGTACTGTCAGATGCACTCCATTTAGATCTGCCAAGCGGAAGCAATACTGTCATATCTTCTCCATTTGGATCTGCCAAGTGGAAGAAGTACTGATAGATCTTCTCCATTTGGATCTGCAAAGTGGAAGCAATCCTGTCAGATCTTCTCCATTTGGATCTGCCAATTGGAAGCAATGCTGTCAGATCTTTTCCATTTGGCTCTGCCAAGCAGAAACAATACTATCAGATCTTCTCTATTTGGATCTCCCTACCAGAAGCAATACTGTCGGATCTTCTCCAATTGGATGGGCCAAGCAGAAGCAATACTTTCAGATCTTCTCCATTTGGATCTGCCAAGCAGTACTGTCATTTCTTCTCAATTTGGTTCTGCCAAGCGGAAGCAATACTTTTAGATCTACTCCATCTGGATCTGTCAAGCAGAAGTAATACTGTCATATCTTCTCCATTTGGATCTACCAGGCGGAAGCAATACTCTAAGATCTTCTCCATTTGGATTTTCTGAGTGGAAGCAGTACTGTTGTTTCTTCTCCATTTGGATCTGCCAAGCAGAAGAAGTACAGTCATATCTACTCCATCTGGGTCTGCCAAGCGGAAGCAATACTGTCAGATCTTCTCCATTTGGAACTCCCTAGCAGAAGCAATACTGTTAGATCTACTCCATTTGGCTCTGCCAAACACAAGCCAGACTGTCAGATCTTCTCCATTTGGGTCTGCCAAGTGGAAGCAATACTGTCAGATCTACTCCATTTGGATCTGCCAAGCGGAAGCAATACTGTCATATCTTCTCCATTTGGATCTGCCAGGCGGAAGCAGTACTGTCAGATCTTATCCAATTGGAACTCCCTATCAGAAGCAATACTGTCAGATCTACTCCATTTGGATCTGCCAAGCGGAACCAATACTGTTAGATTGTCACCATTTGGATCTGCCAAAAGAAAGCAGTACTGTCAGATGCACTCCATTTAGATCTGCCAAGCGGAAGCAATACAGTCATATCTTATCCATTTGGATCTGCCAAGTGGAAGAAGTACTGATAGATCTTCTCCACTTGGATCTGCAAAGTGGAAGCAATACTGTCAGATCTTCTCCATTTGGATCTGGAAAGCGGAAGCAATACTGTCATATCTTCTCCATTTGGATCTGCCAATTGGAAGCAATGCTGTCAGATCTTTTCCATTTGGATCTGCCAAGCAGAAGCAAAACAATCAGATCTTCTCTATCGGAACTCACTAGCAGAAGCAATACTGTTGGACCTTCTCCATTTGGATGGGCCAAGCAGAAGCAATACTTTCAGATCTTCTCCATTTGGATCTGCCAAGCAATACTGTCATCTCTTCTCAATTTGGTTCTGCCAAGCGGAAGCAATACTTTTAGATCTACACCATCTGGATCTGCCAAGCAGAAGCAATACTGTCATATCTTCTCCATTTGTATCTGCCAGGTGGAAGCAATACTGTAAGATCTTCTCCATTTGGATTTTCTGAGTGGAAGCAGTACTGTTGTTTCTTCTCCATTTGGATCTGCCAAGCAGAAGAAGTACAGTCATATCTACTCCATCTGAATCTGCCAAGCAGAAGCAATACTGTCAGATCTCCTCCATTTGGAATTCCCTAGCAGAAGCAATACTGTTAGATCTACTCTATTTGGCTCTGGCAAGCAGAAGCAAGACTGTCAGATCTTCTCCATTTGGGTCTGCCAAGCAGAAGCAATACTGTCAGATCTACTCCATTTGAATCTGCCAAGTGGAAGCAATACTGTCATATCTTCTCCATTTGGATCTTCCAGGCGGAAGCAATGGTTTCAGAACTTCTCCATTTGGATCTGCCAAGAGGAAGCAGTACTGTCAGATCTTATCCAATTGGAACATCCTAGCAGAAGCAATACTGTCAGATCTACTCCATTTGGAGCTGCCAAGCGGAAGCAATACTGTCATATCTTCTCCATTTGGATCTGCCAAGCAGAAGCAATACTGTCAGATCTTCTCCATTTGGATCTGTCAGGCAGAAGCAGTACTGTCAGATCCACTCCATTTGTATCTCCCTAGCAGAAACAATACTGTCAGATCTTCTCCATTTGGATCTGCCAAGCTGAAGCAATACTGTCAGATCTTCTCCATTTGGATCTGCCAAGTGGAAGCAATGCTGTCAGATCTTTTCCTTTTGGATCTGCCAAGGAGAAGCAATACTATCAGATCTTCTCTATTTGGAACTCCCTAGAAGAAGCAATACTTTCAGATCTTCTCCATTTGGATCTGCCAAGCAGAACTGTCATTTCTTCTCAATTTGGTTCTGCCAACTGGAAGCAATACTTTTAGATCTACTCCATCTGGATCTGCCAAGCAGAAGCAATACTGTCAGATCTTCTCCATTTGGATCTGCCAGGCGGAAGCAATACTGTCAGATCTACTCCATTTGGATCTGCAAGCGGAAGCAATACTGTCATATCTTCTACATTTGGATCTGCCAGGCGGAAGCAATGCTTTCAGAACTTCTCCATTTGGATCTGCCATTAGGAAGCAGTACTGTCAAATCTTATCCAATTAGAACTCCCTAGCAGAAGTAATACTGTCAGATCTACTCCATTTGGATCTGCCAAGCGGAAGCAAGACTGTCAGATTTTCTCCATTAGGATCTGTCAAGCGGAAGCAATACTGTCATATCTTCTCCATTTGGGTTTGTCCGACGGAAGCAATGCTTTCAGAACTTCTCCATTTGGATCTGCCAAGAGGAAGCAGTACTGTCAGATGCACTCCATTTAGATCTGCCAAGCGGAAGCAATACTGTCAGATCTTCTCCATTTGGATCTGCCAGGCGGAAGCAATGCTTTCAGAACTTCTCCACTTGGTTCTGCCAAAAGGAAGCAGTACTGTCAGATCTTATCCAATTGGAACTCCCTAGCAGAAGCAATACTGTCAAATCTACTCCATTTGGATCTGCCAAGCGGAAGCAATACTGTCAGATTGTCACCATTTGGATCTGCCAAGAGAAAGCCGTACTGTCAGATCCACTCCATTTAGATCTTCCAAGCTGAAGCAATACTGTCAGATCTTATCCATTTGGAACTCACTAGCAGAAGAATTACTGTCAGATCTTCTCCATTTGCATCTGCCAAGCGGAAGCAGTACTGTCAGATCTTCTCCATTTGGATCTGCCAAGCGGAAGCAATACTGTCAGTTCTTCTCCATTTGGATCTTCCAAGTGGAAGCAATGCTGTCAGATCTTTTCCATTTGGATCTGCCAAGCAGAAGCAGTACTATCAGATCTTCTCCATTTGGACCTGCCAAGCAGAACTGTAATTTCTTCTCAATATGGATCTGCCAGGTGGAAGCAATACTGTAATACCTTCTCCATTTGGATCTGCTGAGTGGAAGTGGTTCTGTCCTTTCTTCTCCATTTGGATCTGCCAGGCGGAAGCAATACTGTAAGATCTTCTCCATTTGGATTTTCTGAGTGGAAGCAGTACTGTTGTTTCTTCTCCATTTGGATCTGCCAAGCAGAAGAAGTACAGTCATATCTACTCCATCTGGATCTGCCAAGCGGAAGCAATACTGTCAGATCTTCTCCATTTGGAATTCCCTAGCAGAAGCAATACTGTTAGATCTACTCCATTTGGCTCCGCCAAACAGAAGCAAGACTGTCAGATCTTCTCCATTTGGGTCTGCCAAGTGGAAGCAATACTGTCAGATCTACTCCATTTGGATCTGCTAAGCGGAAGCAATACTGTCATATCTTCTCCATTTGGATCTGCCAGATGGGAGCAATGCTTTCAGAACTTCTCCATTTGGATCTGCCAAGCAGTACTGTCATTTCTTCTCAATTTGGTTCTGCCAACTGGAAGCAATACTTTTAGATCTACTCCATCTGGATCTGCCAGACGGAAGCAATGCTTTCAGAACTTCTCCATTTGGATCTGCCAAGAGGAAGCAGTACTGTCAGATCTTATCCAATTGGAACTCCCTATCAGAAGCAATACTGTCAGATCTACTCCATTTGGATCTGCCAAGCGGAGGTAATACTGTCAGATTGTCATTATTTGGATCTGCCAAGAGAAAGCCGTACTGTCAGATCCACTCGATTTAGATCTGCCAAGCAGAAACAATACTGTCAGATCTTATCCATTTGGAACTCCCTAGCAGAAGAATTACTGTCAGATCTTCTCCATTTGGATCTGCCAAGCGGAAGCAGTACTGTCAGATCTTATCCATTTGGATCTGCCAAGCGGAAGAAATACTGTCAGTTCTTCTCCATTTGGATCTGCCAAGTGGAAGCAATACTGTCAGATATTTTCCATTTGGATCTGCCAAGCAGAAGCAATACTATCAGATCTTCTCCATTTGGATCTGCCAAGCAGAACTGTCATTTCTTTTCAATTTGGATCTGCCACGTGGAAGCAATACTGTAAGATCTTCTCTATTTGGATCTGCTAAGCGGAAGCGGTACTATCGTTTCTTCTCCATTTGGATCTGCCAAGCACTAAAAGTACAGTCATATCTACTCCATTTGGAACTCCCTAGCAGAAACAATACTGTTAGATCTACTCCATTTTGATGTGCCTAGCGGAATTAATACTGTCATGTCTTCTCCATTTGGATCTTCCAAGCGGAAGCACTGCTGTCAGTTCCACTCCATTTAGATCTGCCAAGCAGAAGCAGTACTGTCAGATCCACTCCATTTGTATCTCCCTAACGGAAACAATACTGTCAGTTCTTCTCCATTTGAAACTCCCTGGCAGAAGCAATACTGTCAGACCTACTCCCTAGCGGAAACAATACTGTCAGATCTTCTCCATTTGAATCTGCCAAGCAGAAGCAATACTGTCAGATCTTCTCCATTTGGATCTGTCAAGCGGAATTAATACTGTCATATCTTCTCCATTTGGATCTGCCAAGCAGAAGCAATACTTTCACATCTTCGCCATTTGGATCAGCCAAGTAGTACTGTCATTTCTTCTCAATTTGGTTCTGCCAAGCGGAAGCAATACTTTTAGATCTACTCCATCTGGATCTGCCAAGCAGAAGCAATACTGTCATATCTTCTCCATTTGGATCTGCCAGGCGGAAGTAATACTGTAAGATCTTCTCCATTTGGATTCTCTGAGTGGAAGCAGTACTGTTGTTTCTTCTCCATTTGGATCTGCCAAGCAGAAGAAGTACAGTCATATCTACTCCATCTGGATCTGCCAAGCGGAAGCAATACTGTCAGATCTTCTCCATTTGGAACTCCCTAGCAGAAGCAATACTGTTAGATCTACTCCATTTGGCTCCGCCAACCAGAAGCAAGACTGTCAGATCTTCTCCATTTGGGTCTGCCAAGTGGAAGCAATACTGTCAGATCTACTCCATTTGGATCTGCCAAGCGGAAGCAATACTGTCATATCTTCTCCATTTGGATCTGCCAGGCGGAAGCAATGCTTTTAGAACTTCTCCATTTGGATCTGCCAAGAGGAAGCAGTACTGTCAGATCTTATCCAATTGGAACTCCCTATCAGAAGCAATACTATCAGATCTACTCCATTTGGATCTGCCAAACACAAGCAATACTGTCAGATTGTCACCATTTGGATCTGCCAAGAGAAAGCCGTACTCTCAGATCCACTCCATTTAGATCTGCCAAGCGGAAACAATACTGTCAGATCTTCTCCATTTGGATCTGCCAAGCGGAAGCAGTACTGTCAGATCTTTTCCATTTGGATCTGCCAAGCGGAAGCAATACTGTCAGATTGTCACCATTTGGATCTGCCAAGAGAAAGCCGTACTTTCAGATCCACTCCATTTAGATCTGCCAAGCTGAAGCAATACTGTCAGATCTTATCAATTTGGAACTCCCTAGCAGAAGAATTACTGTCAGATCTTCTCCATTTGGATCTGCCAAGCGGAAGCAGTACTGTCAGATCTTATCCATTTGGATCTGCCAAGCGGAAGCAATACTGTCAGTTCTTCTCCATTTGGATCTGCCAAGTGGAAGCAATGCTGTCAGATCTTTTCCATTTGGATCTGCCAAGCAGAAGCAATACTATCAGATCTTCTCCATTTGGATCTGCCAAGCAGAACTGTCATTTCTTCTCAATTTGGATCTGCCAGGTGGAAGCAATACTGTAAGATCTTCTCCATTTGGATCGGCTAAGCGGAAGCGGTACTATTGTTTCTTCTCCATTTGGATCTGCCAAGCAGTAAAAGTACAGCAGTATAAGTACAGAAGCAATACTGTTAGATCTACTCCATTTTGATGTGCCAAGCGGAATAAGTACTGTCATGTCTTCTCCATTTGGATCTGCCAAGCAGAAGCACTGCTGTCAGTTCCACTTCATTTAGATCTGCCAAGCGGAAGCAGTACTGTCAGATCCACTCCATTTGTATCTCCCTAACGGAAACAATACTGTCAGATCTTCTCCATTTGGAGCTCCCTAGCAGAAGCAATACTGTCAGACCTACTCCCTAGCAGAAACAATACTGTCAGATCTTCTCCATTTGAATCTGCCAAGCAGAAGCAATACTGTCAGATCTTCTCCATTTGGATCTGTCAAGCGGAATTAATACTGTCATATCTTCTCCATTTGGATCTGCCAAGCAGAAGCAATACTGTCAGATCTTCTCCATTTGGATCTGTCGGGCGGAAGCAGTACTGTCAGATCCACTCCATTTGTATCTCCCTTGCGGAAACAATACTGTCAGATCTTCTCCATTTGGATCTGCCAAGCGGAAGCTGTACTGTCAGATCTTCTCCATTTGCAACTCCCTAGCAGAAGCAATACTGTCAGATCAACTCCATTCGGATCTCCCTAGCGGAAAAAAATACTGTCAGATCTTCTTCATTTGTATCTGCCAAGCAGAAGCAGTTCTGTCAGATCTTCTCCATTTGGATCACCCTAGCAGAAGCAGTACTGTCAGATCATCTACATTTGGATCACCCTAGCAGAAGCAGTACTGTCAGATCTTCTCTATTTGGATCACCCTAGCAGAAGCAATACTGTCAGATCTTCTCCATTTGGATCTGCCAGGCGGAAACAATACTGTCAGATATTTTCCATTTGGCTTAAACTGGGTGCAGTTTTCATGGAGAAAAGTACATCTTCCTTGTATAAAATTTGCTTCATAGTCCATTGAAATTCACTCTTATTCTCTGTGCTTTCCTTTTGAACCAATACATTTAGCTTCCTTGCAGAATATAATTTGTAAAGCAGCTTTCCTTGTAGCAGTTACTTCTGCCCACAAGAATAGTGAGATTCAGGCAATATGCTGTAATCAATCAATCAGTTGATTTCTAAAGCGCTGCTTTTCATCTGGGAGGGTATGCAGGCCCTGACAGTCCAGTGGTCCACTCGAAGAGCCAGGTCTTCAATGATTTGCATATTTTCGGTTGGGTTCCTTTTTTGTGTAGTTGTTCATGTTTGCAGGGCTTCAGGTTTTCTGAAGATATTCAGGGTATTTAATAATCGTGTCAGATATGTTGACCAAGACGTTTCTTTATTGTATGTCAGGACCCGAGGCTCCGATTATTCTTCTCTTTTCTATACTACTTTTTAACAGCAGCCAATCACAATAAACTTTTGTAAAATACTACATTTCCCATGATACTATATTATCACATGACCAACCATAGACCCACTGCCCTATATAACCTCTCAACCACGTCATAGTATCCTCTTTCTTTGCTGCTTCGCAGCCAGTTAAGTGCATTTCTGATTTCTCTCTGTGGATACATCTGTATTACTGCTTATACTGCGTGTACCGTTGACGATAATTTTGCTATTGTTTGTGCCTACTGTTGCACGAGCTTTCCGCGATTATCAGTGTTGGTGCCGCGCGGCCTCACTGCGTTACTGGGTGCGGGAGCGTTTAGCCTCCCAGCAGGGTGCTTGCAGCCCTTGCCTGATTGTGCTTGTGGAGCGGGAGTTTTGGCAGCAAGGCCTCGCGTCTGCCTTGCACACGGTCCTCTTTCATTGTTTCTCACGCTTGGCAGCCCTGCGCATGCACAGCGGCCATCTTGACTGCTTCTGGTACTGAGAGGCTTGAACTGAACGCACGGAGATGCATATAAAGATTCTCCTGGTCCCTGCCCTCCTGTTGCTCCCTACGGATGCCCTGTGGCTGGATCTGGCTCAGGGTTGGAAAATTGTGCTGAGGTTTTGCCTAGAGTGGTGTAGGCAGGCACTCCCTCCACCTTCTAACAGTGATTTATGATCTTGTCTGCTTTGGGGTAGATTGCAGCTCCCCCTTATTGCTTTTATGTGGGGCTTGATTGATTCTCCTTAAATTGCTTAGTCTGTCCTCCCATCCTCCTGGGACCTTATTTCTCTGCTCTGCAGAACCTAACACAATGGCAGAATATTATGAGGAGGAATGTTACTACAATGACCCTGCTGGAAAGACCCGGGTGAGGCATTAGTTGTGGGGGTACACCACTTGGTTAACAAGGCTCTTGACAGAGCTATTGAGCCTCTAAAACACCATGTTTGTGGCTATGCAGAGCAACAAGTTTGGTTGCTGGCCCACAGGTGCGAGCTAAGTGCTGACTTTGCGAGACTGGCCGACTCGTTCAACTTGGATCATGCTTATATTGCTTCTGATGAGCTACCTTTATCAGATCCCTATCAGGAGGATGATGCAACCTCCTCATCTCGCCAAAGCTCTGACCAGGAGGATGCCCCTGGACTCAGCAAGTGAAGAGACAAAGCGTGCAACGCGGATCCCCGTCTTCAACCAAAACTGCTCACATTCGAGCCCACCAACATTGTCCACCCTAAGTTCACGGCTTGGCTCCCGCCACAGGAAGTCTACGTGCAGTCCCATTTACGCCAGGCCTTTGACAAAGAGGTGCATGCGAGACTCCGATTCGAATGTCCCAGGCCTGATTTACAGGGGAAAGTCGCAGAGCCCCCTGAAGTGGATCCTACCCTTGTCACATAACTTAAAAAGTTTTAGAAGAATCCCAAAAAGGGGATTGACAGGGCCTGGTGATCCTGCCAGGACAAATTATTGGATAGGTCAGGGCCTGTAACAAAAATTCTGGAGCCAGGATTCTGAGCTAACGAATCGGCCATGGCCATTCACCCTGACGGGCTGATAGGGTGGTCACAACGTGCTGTCTGCCAATTTGGTAATGTTAATTTTTCTATGTCCAGTGAGAGGCAGAGGTCTATTCTCTTGAAGCTGGACCCCAGACTTACTGAACTGGCATCTTCAGAGTCAGGCCCGATTGCGCAGGAGTTGCAGTTTGGCTAGCCATTCTTAAAAGAGCTCTCTAGATTTGTTGCTACCTTCAGCAACCTGGACAAAGCTCAGGGATCCATTCGCAAGTTCTTCAGACTGTTTTTTTTGGCAGGGCCGGACGATTTTGAGGGCGTCCATTTGGCTGTGGTTGCCAGCAAGGCCCTCGGAGGAGTTTCTACCAGCCACAGCTTGGGGGATATCAAGACCCTATTAACCCAACCTTCTACCCCTCATGACATTCCAATTTAAATAATTTCCGGAAGGGCTGCTATGGAGGACCCCAAGGAGCCGCTCAGGATTCAGGGACCTCAGGTGACACTTATTCTGTTTTCAGATGTGATTCTGGGGGCAGGATTCATTCTTTCCTGCACGTTTGGCAATCGATCATGCAAGATGCTTGGGTTCTAGAGATGGTGCTGGGCTGCAAACTAGAACTTTACAGCTCCCCAGGCAGTTCTCCCCTCCCCCCCATAATGTATTTTTCCCATCAAGAGCAAGATTCTATCTCCTCCGAGGTTCACACTCTTCTGCAGAAAGGGGCCTTGGTGATCACGGATCCTCACACTCCCGGGTTTCTCAGCAGTGTCTTCTCGGAGAAGAGAGGTGGCAGCTCCCGACTCGTACTAAATCTCAAAGACTTCAATGGCTGGGTTCTATACCTGACTGGGTTCAAGATGGAAGGCACCCATCTGTTGCGAGATCTTTTCCAAGAGAGAGATCAGATGGTCCGACTGGATCTGAAGGACGTATCTTTCCTTCCCGATTTTCCCACCCCACCCACACTTTCTGCAATTCCTTGTGGCAAGATGTCTCTTACGAGTACAAGGTTCTCCCCTTCAGCCTTTCCTTCGCTCCAGTGGTAGAGTCCTTGAGGGCTCGGGTGTTTGTCTGATTGTTTATCTGGATAACATCTTTCAATCAATCAATCAAGACATTTGTAAAGCGCGCTACTCACCCGTGAGGGTCTCAAGGCGCCGGGGGAGGGAGCGGGGGGGACGGTGCTGCTACTGCTTGAACAGCCAGGTCTTCCGTAGCCTCCTGAAGGTTAGTAGTTCTTCGGTCTGCTGTAGGAGGAGGAGGGTGTTCCAGGACTTGGCGGCGAGGTAGGAGAATGATCTGCCGCCGGTGGTCGTTCTCCTGATGCGGGGGACGGTGGCGAGGGCAAGGTCGGCGGAGCGAAGCTGGCGGTTCGGGGTGTAGAAGGTGAGCCGTTTGTTGAGGTATGCTGGACCGGTGTTGTGGAGGGCTTTGTGTGCGTGGGTGAGGAGCTTGAAGGTGATCCTCTTGTTGACGGGAAGCCAGTGCAGGTCTCTCAGGTGGGGTTTGATGTGGCTGTGGCGAGGGATGTCGAGGATCAGGCGGGCAGAGGCGTTCTGTGTGTGTTGCAGTCGTTTCAGCAGTTTGGCCGGGGCTCCCGCATAGAGGGCGTTTCCATAGTCCAGTCTGCTGCTGACAAGGGCCTGGGTGACCGTTCTTCTAGTGTCGGTGGGGATCCATTTGTAGATCTTTCGGAGCATGCGGAGGGTGTTGAAACAGGAGGATGAGATGGCGTTGACTTGCTTGGTTATGGAGAGTGTAGAGTCGAGGATGAATCCCAGGTTGCGTGCGTGGTTGGTGGGTGTTGGAGCTGCTCCCAGGGCGGTCGGCCACCAGGAGTCGTCCCAGGCCAAAGGCATAGGGCCGAGGATGAGGCCCTCCGTCTTGTCCGAGTTCAGCTTCAGACGGCTATTTTCCATCCATTCGGCGACGGCTTTCATACCTTCGTGGAGGTTGGTTTTGGCGGTGGTAGGGTCCTTAGTCAGTGAGAGGATCAGTTGTGTGTAGTCGGCATAGGAGATGATGTTGAGGTCGTGCAGTCTGGCGACGTGGGCGAGTGGGGCCATGTATATGTTGAACAGCGTCATGCTGAGGGAGGATCCTTGGTGTACGCCGCAGATGATCTTGGTGGCTTCAGATCGGAATGGAAGGAGGCGGACGCTCTTTGTTCTGCCGGAGAGAAAGGAGGTGGTCCAGTCCAGTGCTTTGCCTCAGATTCCTGCGTCATGGAGGCGGGTGCTTAGGGTGCGGTGGCAGACGGTGTCGAAGGCGGCTGACAGGTCCAGGAGGATGAGGGCCACGGTCTCGCCGTTGTCCAGCAGGGCCCTGATGTTATCGGTGGCAGCGATGAGGGCAGTTTCGGTGCTGTAGTTGCTGCGGAACCCGGACTGGGACGGGTCCAGGATGTTGTTCTCCTTGAGGTAGCGGGTCAGCTGTTTGTTGACAGTTTTCTCGATGACCTTCGCCGGGAAAGGGGGCAAGGAGATGGGCTGGAAGTTCTTGAGGTCCTTGGGGTCTGCTTTGGGCTTCTTGAGCAGGGCGTTGATCTCGGCGTGCTTTCAGATCTCCGGGAAGGTCGCGGTCTCGAAGTAGATGTTGATGGCTTTGCGGAGGTGGGGTGCGATGGTGGTGCTGGCTTTGTTGAAGATGTGGTTGGGGCACGGGTCTGACGGGGAGCCGTAGTTGATGGTGCTCATGATTTTGATGGTGTCGTCGTCATTGATAGTGGTCCAGGTGAGGAGTTCATCCAGGTCTCAGTCAGGAAAGCGATGTCTGGGGAGGATGTGTCGAGCAGGTCCCAGAGTTCGATGGCGTGTTTGCGTGCGGAGCGGGTGTTCAGGAGTATGCATCTGAGGTGGTTGCGTCCTGTCCTGGTGGGTGGATTGGCGGGTCTGTTGCTGGTGAAGCTGCAGTTCCGGCAGGAGAAAGGTCCTTGGGTGCGCTTCGGGGTCAGCCTGGAAGCAGGAGTGTGTTCGACCGATGTTGAGTGCGTGGAGGGTGCTGGCATCGTAGCGGAGTCGGGCAACGTGGTGTTCGTGGGGGCCAGGGGTTGAGGCGCTGGGAGCGGTCCAAGCACGGACGGGCGCAGACGGGCTTGCCTTAGCTGTGCCTTCGGTGTGCCAGTGGCGCTGCCGCACAGCGGCCGCCATAAGAAGTGGAAGTGGGTGGGAGGAGCAGCTGGGGTGCGGGCGAATCCGAGCGGGGGGCAGCGGTGGGACCGGTGAGGAACAGAAGGCAAAACAGGCACAACAATCAGGGGGAATGCAAGGAGGAGGAAAACAGGCACAAAAATTAAGAGTACAGAGCAGGCAACAACAGTAAAAACAACAGTGAAAACAGTCAAAAAGCAAACCTAAGGCCTACCTCTGGCCACCAGGGATGAGGCGCAGGTGGTAGCCTGCGGGTGGAGGTGGGCCTCGAACTTGCAGCAGCAGCTGGGCTCAAGGCACGGGCGCAGTCAGGTGGAGCTGTGCGGCGTGGGGAGCGACCTGCCTGGAAGCAGGGTCAAGGGTCGCTCATTATCATCGCTGGTCTCAGAAGGAACTCTCCCTGCACATCACTTGCTTGAGTTCCTGGCAGGTTCCTTTGTGATTCGCAGTCTCTCGCCGGTGAAGACAGATTGCTGCATATTGCTTCGCATGGACAATGTCTCAGTGGTTCGCTATGTGAACAAATTGGGTGGGAGGAAATATTGCATTCTGGCAGATTGCCAAGGATTTTTGCCACTTTTGCCTACAGCACTGAATCGCAGTGGTGGCAGAATATCTTCCGGGCCGGAGCAACATGGTAGCGTATTAGCAGTCCCGACATCTTTGGGATTTCAGCAACTGGAGGCTCCATCCCAGAGTTTTCCATGTGTTGAATCGTCTCTGGGGCCCTTGCATGATAGACCTGTTTGCATAGCGTCCCAGTCGTCAGATTCCAACCTTCTTCAGTTGGTGCCCGGATCCAGAAGCCCTGGCCACAGATGCTTTTCTTCAGGACTGGACTCCCAGTCTGTGTTATGCGTTTCCTCCATTCTTGATGAGTCCTAGGGTGCCGGCGCAATTGCGCTGTGAATGAGCGGAATTGTTGTTGGTGATGCCTTTTTTGTGAGCGCAGGCCTGGTTCCCTATTCTCCTGGAGTTGACTTGTGTTTGTCCGATCCTGCTTCCATTTAATTGGAATCTCCTTCTTGATACAGGGAGCTCCCCTCATCCGTTGAACTTGTCACGGCACCTCTCTCTAGTGGCTTGGAGGGTTACTTGGACAGATGGAGTGTTCCAGGGCTTTTCGCGAGAGGCTAACCATTTCATCAGTCAAGCTTGGTCTACCAGCACCCCCACAAGCGGTATTCTTCCACTTGGAAACGTTGGTGTTACTGGTGCTGTGAATGGGATGATGATCCTGTTAGAGCAGATTACTCTTTGGTGATTCATTTTCTGTCTTCCCTGGTGTCTGCAGGTATGGTATACAAGACAGTTAATAACTTTAGATTTGCCATTTCGGCAGGTCATGCTCCGGTTGATGGTAAACCGGTAGCGGAGCATCACATAATGTGCAAGCTTTTGTGGGGCATCAGTATGGTCCGTCTGCCTCTTCCTAAGTACTCGATGTTGTGGGATGTGTCAAGTTTTCAAAGGTTTTTAGATTTGTGTCCGTACAATAAGTATCTGTCGCGGAAGCAGCTGTCAGCCAAGCTTACTATACTGCTCTGCCTCGTTTCATGTAAAAGAGTGTCTGACATCCGTGCTTTTGATTTGGTGGGCTACACTTTCTCCCCTGAAGGGGTTACCTTCTCCATTGCTAGACGCACCAAATGCAATACGTCTTTAGTTTCTTAACCTGCCTTTCCGGATAATCCCAAACTGTGTGTGGTGCAGTGTTTGAAGGCGTTCAAGGTTAGTACTGCAGAGTTTTGTACTCACATGAGGGGGCAACTGTTGAGTGCCTTCCAGAAACAATTTCGCCCAGTGACCCCGGCCACACTTGCAAGATGGGTGTGTTGGCTTATGTGTGAAGCAGGCATTGGTGTGTCCATGTTTGGGGCCCATTCAGTGTGCGGCGCGATGGCTTCTAAATCATTTGCCTTAGGCGCTAGCCTCTCTGACATTCTGAAAGCTGTCAACTGGTCAGCAGAGTCTGTATTAAAGGCAATCTATTGTAAACCTATTGTTGATGTTGCTTCTGTTGTGGTGGCTAAGCTTTAAACAGGCATGATCGGAGCCTTTGGTCCTAACATAGAATTCAAAATTTGCAAACATTTGTGACAAGAATTTCCAATTCTATTAAGGACACGGAGGCGGGGATTATCCCACCCATGCTATATATATTGTACAGTTTATTTATGTAATGGATCTATTTCCTACTATTCCTTCCCAATTTTGAATGTCCCCACATTGTGACATGTGTGGTGGGGTCAGTTTTACGGCTTCCGTTTTGTTTTATATCAGGTTCTGATGGCAAATGATCTCTGGAGTGGCGGAAGTTCCTGGGCTCTTGGATCCCTGGTTTGGTGAGGAGTTGGTTCCCCATGGGGACGTTCAGATTACTCTCAGGATGTTTGTTGATTCCCACTGGACGGAGTTACGAGGCTGACCCAGGTTGAGTCTCAAGTTTGTTGTTCTTGAGAAGGGATTCCCGGTCGTTGCAGGATCCTGATTTTGAAAGTTTTTTAGCATTGTCTGGTTTTGAACTGCATTAACTGTTTCTTCTGAGATCTGTACAAAAAAAGAGGATACTATGACGTGGTTGAGAGGTTATATAGTGCAGGGGCTCTATGGTTGGTCATGTGATAATATAGTATCATTGGAAATTTATTTTACAAACTTTTATTGTGATTGGCTGCTGTTAAAAAGTAGTAAAGAAAAGAGAATCATAATCCTCGCCTCTGTGTCCTTAATAGAATTGAAAATTATTGTCAAGAATGTTTGCAAATTTTGAATTCATAACTAAGACCTTGCCAATTGTAGCACAGAATGCTTCCCTGTCCTTCACTTGGAAGCGTTTCATGACTAAGGTGAAGTTTTAATGTTAGTTCAAATTAGATACAGTTTATTGGGTGTTCAATGGATTCCAGGCTCATCTTAAACCCATAGAGGCGGTCTTTTACTTCGGGTACTTTCTTTATTGTGTTGGGTCTGTTCAAGCACTAGAGGTCGCCATAGTTTTGTAATATTGTAGTAGTGTTTGTTCTGTTGTGGGTGGAATATCCGATCATCTGCACCAAGCAGAAAGCTAATCTTTGTAGTTTTCAATAGTAATCGCAGCGTTGATGATTTATTAGAGCGAGTGGAAGGTTGTTCATTTATAGTTAAACTAAGTTGAGCAAAGGTAGCATCACCCCATCTCATCCTTTCTCACTCCGTCTCGCCCCTTCTCACCCCATCTCACACCATCTCACACCGTCTCATCCCTTCTTACCCGTCTCATCCCTTCTCACCCCTTCCACCCCGTTTCACCACTTTCCACTCCATCTCACCCGTCTCGCCCATCTCGCCCCTTCTCACTCTGTCTCACCTTCTACCCCGTCTCACCCCTTCTTACCTGTCTCACGCCATCTCACCCCGTCTCACCCCTTCTCACCCTGTCTCCCCATCTCACTCCTTCCCCCCTGTCCTCGCTCTGACTCACCCTATCTCACCACGTCTCACCCCATCTCACTCATTGTTGCTGTTAGGAGTCAAACTTTGAATTATTTCATTTGAAAGTAGATTGCTTGAATTATTAATCCTTACCCTGTACTGACCTTGAGTAATTTTAGTAACAGTACAGTACTCCAAACTCTGCCAAGTGCATCTTCCAAATGTTCAGTGCATGTACACATTTCCCTTTCTCTTCTCTGTAGGCGTATTTGTTCATGAGGCGTGTGATGTGTATTTGTGGTTTATTTATTCTTTGGTTGGCCAAGAAACCTAGTTGGCTCCTTTGATGTATGCTCGGAGGCCTCTGTTTAGGATTGCACAGAACGTTTTCCCGGACTGCTGCTGCCATAGATACGTCTGTAAACAGAAGAGTCGATGGGCCCCGCTTTTGTACAGGGTGTGAGATTGAGAAGCCATGCTTTGGGGAGCTGAAGGCCATGTGGAAGGTGTTGCAAGGGTGCCTGCTCCAGATGGATTCTTTGGTTCATCTGTTCAGTTGTTAATGTAGTTCTGATAATGTCCCCGGGGTACCTCAAGAGGCTAGTCTGGTGTGAGTTATTTTTAGACATGTTTGAGCAGTGATGTTTCAATATATTTCTATTGTTATAGCTGCCGCTTTTTCCAAGTAACGTGATCGCATTTTAGGGAACTCCAGGGATGTTACAATGTTTGGAGAGACACGCCATCACACCCCATCCCTTCTTTCCCCAACTTCCTATGACAGATTTGAGTTATCACACAGGTTACGTTCGTTGTCCCACGGGCTACACTCAGGTGGAGCACAAGTTCGTAGTTCAGACCCTTCTTCGGTCACACTGGGTTTTCTTTTTCTCGTCTGCCTTATAAAACATTGTGACTCACTTCGAGTGTCCTATGTATGATGTATGTTTCTTCAAGCCCTGCGCCAGTCTAGTGAAAGCATGAATACATGGGACAGTCCCTCAGAGTCCAACTCCGTGGACATGCGTGAGCTCTTTGGGTCACATCATGCACACACAAGGTACACAATACGCCCCAGATCTACCCTGGCATGCATGGCTGGCACATATGTTGGGTTCCTAAAATCTTCACTGAAACCCCCCTGTACCTTTGTTTCCCAGTTCCTAAATGCAAACGCGTTTTTAGGTCTTGGCTAGCGATGGCTGCGCCTGCGCAGTCTCGCTCGCGAGATTTAATGACATTGAGAAGAGGGGCTTGCACCCGCCCCTCTTCTCTCCTGTTCTCCATTGGCTGGCCTCTTAAATGCTGGCCAGCCACTGGAGAAGAGGTCCAGTCACTCCGATTATGCCCCGTCCTTTTCGGATCGGGGGGCGTGTTTTTTACAGAAAGTCTCATTGTCTCCTCCAGCCGATGGCTGGAGGAGAGAAAAGACAAACACGCCCCCGAATCCGAAAATGGCGCTGCCTTTCTCCGAGGCATTTCTTCTTGGCCTCGGAGAAAGGCGGTGGTGTCTTCCAGTGCCCTCTTTACTTGTTTTAAACAGGATGATAGATTTCTAATAAAACCTTCCTGGCTAGAAGCACACATTAAAATGAGTTGGTAAAAAAACATCGATTGCAGGATTTCACTTGTTCCCAGGCACTCACACTTAAACTAACTCCAGTTTACCACACGAATACCACTCCGGAAAACTCGGGAAAGAGGTCTTCTCACCAGGTGAAGAAAATTCGCTCTTTTCAAGAACAAACAAGGAAAGATATTGTGGAACTCTGTGTTCACTCTCTCGCCATGCTGAGACTTGGAACGCAGAGTTAAACCACTGTTAGAATCACACCAGCCTTCAAATACGGCTGTGATGTTTGGTAGACGACAAATAGAGCGTCCATCTTTAAAGTTCCGAAGTCTCGTGCTTAAATGCAATATCTATATCGTATATTAGAAAATAAAATTACATTATGCTTCAAAATTTAAAAAAAAACAAGTGTTTCTCGGAACCCATTTTATTGTATAAGTAAACAAATTAAGGGAATGAGGTAATGAAACCTACATTTCATCCCGTGTATGTAAATTATTAGTTGTTACTGTCGTTTAAATAACTAATAGTTCGGATCCGTTTTCGAGTAGCAAGAGTCTATAAAATCCATTGTTGACAAGGCTGTTTGTCATGCTTATTGTGCAGAAAGATAGTGGAAAATGAAAGCTGTTATCATGGAGTACATCATTGAGGCGTGATCTTTAGCCTGATCTTAATATGGCCAGCGCTGGGACAGTGCTCTGCCCATGCGCATTGTAGACTAGGAAATATTTCTGTGTGGCGCTTCCTCGAATACGACCATAGAGAACTGAGACAGTTCTGTTCCATCCCATCCCTTCCCTTCCCTCTATCGTTTCGAAGTTCTGACGTCACACAGTCAGGCAGAGCCGCGGTCTGTCCCAGCCCGGTAAGGTTTTCTTCCGAGTTGTGACGTCACGCAGGGACACCAATCTTAGGTGGTCAGCTCGCAGGAGGGAGAACATGGCGGAGGCGGCTGCAGCGGCTGGGGTGACGGTGTCTCAGCACCGCTTTTTCTGCCATTGTTGCAAGGGAGAGGTCAGCCCAAAGCTGCCGGTAAGATTGCATGGAAATGGGATACTTGTATGATATTCTTAGAATGCTCTACGTTTTGGGATACACACTCATCGGATTTAGAACCCTTCACCCTCAATCTATTCAGAGCATACGGTTTACCACATTAAGAGTTTCTAATACAGAACTCCATACTCTCATGGTCCTTCACCCCTATTTAGCAATTTACATGGTAAATCGTTAGGTGACAAAGCCTGCGTTGCACTATGATCTTATCCAAGAGGTATTTTGGCCACCTATCTACCTACTTCTGTCGATGGCATTCGTCCATTGTACTCCTTAATTGTTCTCCTTACTCTTTGCACAGTAGGTTGACCAACTGGCGTTGGTGCAAATTCAGGACGGTGAGTGTTAAAATTCAGGACAAAGGGTCAAAATTCAGGACACAAATTCAGGACAAGAGGTCAAAATTCAGGACAAAACTTCAGGACAATAGGTACGTTTTACAGACACATCAGAGGAGGTCACGCAATAGTATATAAGTAAGCCCAGCCATATCCAAACATATTCAAACATTTGCAAACCTATCCATCATGTATCCTTCCATCTATCATTTCACTCACCCATCCCTTTATCCATCCTTTCACTCATCCATCATCCATCCTTCCTTTCATCCTATCCATCTGTACACTCATCCATCCACTCTTCTACCCATCCATTCACTCATCCATCCAGCCATTTACCCTTTCACCCATCCTTTCACTTACTCATCCATCCACCCAGTCACTCATCCTTCCACCCATCCACCCTTTCAGTCATCCATCCTCCCTTTCTCTCTCCATCGACCCTTTCACTTAGCCATCCTTCCTTCCACCCACCCACCCATCCATCTACGTTTCTTTAAATGTTTTAAAAACAAAAACATAAACAAAAATAATGTCATGAGCAATGCCAATAGCTCTAACTTTACCAATGCCGAGACCATTGCATTGTAAATGCTTGTTGCTCTTGGAACTCTGCCAAATGAACCGTATTTTCATTTCACAGCTGCAGTACAACGCTCGTTGCTGAAGGTGGCGCCACAAGGAAGCTGCCTACCTTGCTTGTTGCAAGCGAACATGACTACTTTCCTCGCCATTTCCCTCCTCACACTGCCAGTGGTCGCTGATGATCTTTTAAAGCGCTTGTGGTGAAGGAGTGACGTGAGCAAGACTCACTGCGTCAGACGTGCCTGCGTGCGTGCGTGAGGGGGTTCTCCATGACAAGTTCGGAGACATTTGTCATTTATTGGCACTATTCGCATTGCTAACAACAGGGCACAAGTCCTAAAACAAGCATTAGAAATGCAATAGGTTTCGCGTTTGGTTGTTAGAGCTACTGGCTTTGTAATTGACTATGTCTTTTAACTATGTGTTATTGAGCGTATTTGAGAATTATGTGTCATGAAGTGTAAATATTTGGAGTAGTATTTTTTGTTGTGGAGTGGGCTTTTATTATGCGGTGTTCTGTTGCATGTTGTGGTATGAAGCTGAATTATGTGTTTTGAATTGGATATATGTAACGTGCAATGGAATTGTGTTGTGGAGTGGAATTATGTGGTCTGGTATTGAATTATGTGGTGTGGAATGGATTGGTGTGGGGTTGAACAGTGTGGCATGGAACAGTGTGGTGTTGAGTGAAACTATGTTGAGTGGAATTATATGGCATGGTGTGGAGTGTATTTATCTGGACTGTTATGAAGTTTATGTGGTATTGAGTAGCGTGTAATTAGGTGGAGTTGAATTATGTGGTTCTGAGTAGTATTATGTTGAGTGTAATTTTGTTGAGTGTTGTGGAATTGTGTGGCATTGTGTTGAATTATGTGGAGTTGAATGCTTGTTTTCCATGTACAGCAGTGCTGAGAGAGGAGACTTTATGGGAGGTGAACCAATGTTTTCTCTGTCCTCGTACCACCCTGAACTGTCATGAGTGGCATGGAGTGGAATGATGTGTTGTGGTATGGAATTTTGTGGCATGAGGTGGATGTTTGTGGTGTAGATTGGATGTATGTGGCGTGTAGTGGAATTATGAGTCGTGGAATTGTGTTTTGGTGTGGAATTATGTAGTGTGGAATGGAATTGTGTGGCTTTTGAATTGTGTGGCATGAATCTGTGTGATGTTGAGCGAAATTATGTTGAGTGGTGTTATGTGGCTTGGTGTGGTGTGTATTTATGTGGAGTGTTGATTCGTGACATGGAGTGGATTTATATGGAGTGTATTTATTTGGTATGGAGTAGAGTGTAATTATGTGGCCAAAAACTTTGATAATTGTTCCACCGAAGCACAAAATCCTAAACTAAATCCAGAGTACGCACTGCAAATAACGCCTTCTTAATACTTTTACAGCATGTTTAAAATCTGCAAATGACACAATATAAGCATGTTTTATTTTCATTTCGTCAATAAATGTTTACTTCTTAAAGAGGATCTGATTGGAAAACCCCAAAAACTGCAACTTTTCCCACACACTCTGGGGTACTGAAAGTAAAAAAATATTAGTATATAACGAATGTAAAATGTATGAGCATGTGTTTAAAGCTACTTTATTTTTTGTTTGGGGGTGCCTAGTTCAGTTTTCCAAAGATAGGAATGTAGATAATGAACAACGGGCTTCGGGCGTGGTAGCTTTTTTTTGCTTACGTAAATGATTTCCACAACCCCAACTCGATAGCATCTCTATGCATGTTGCAAGTCAGCCTTCATGAAGTAGCACCACAAATTAAATGATTGTGTTTCAAATTTTAATGATGATTGGCCCAAAGTTTAAAAGTCAGTATGCATGAAGTAAATAACGCATATCTAGAATGTAGAAAGCCACAGCCTTGATGCATAGGGACCTGGAGATATAGGGTTATAGTAAGAAAGGGGCATAGTGCTGAGGGCCAGCAGCCATAGAGAAGTATAGTTTACGATAATGGATACCAAAAAAATGCATAGAGGTCACTGAGAAACAGGCTAAACACAAACAGACTAGTGAACAGAAATATAAAGTGAATGGAGGGATGTGTAGTATAGATAGAGGATACATAGAGCGAGATGGGATAAAGAGTGCAAAAAAAAAATGGAAATATTATTGCTATTGGAAAGGTAAAGTGAAGAGAAAGAAACAAAGTATAAAGATAAGGAAAGAGAGAGAGAGCAGAGTAAGCAAGACAGTTAGAGATATTTGAAGATAGAATTGAGAGGCATAGAGAGAGAAAAAGGAAGAAAACAGTGAGGCTTTGAGACAAAGAGTGATAATGTGCACGAAAGAGATAAAGAAAGTGATGAGATAGAAAGATACTTGGAAAGATAAGGGAAAGGCAGAGTGAACATAGAGACATAAGTCACTGAGAGAAAAGAGAGCGATATAGAGCGAGAGTGAGATAGAGGTTGAGAGAGAGCGAGGCAAGAAGGAAGTGAAAGAACCTGTCCAGATCCCCTAACTGCTAGAAGTATTCAGTGTGTGTCCTTTATAGAAAAATATGCGTTGTAACACTGGGGACTGAAACCAGGAGGTTTAAGCCAGTAAAGCGGCATAGTGAACAGGGAGAGAGAAGGCATTCTAGTTGCTAATTACAGAAATAAGCAAGCTGTTTATATAAAGACGTAAGAAATACCAGCAGTGGGGAAACTCGATGCCTGAGGTGAAAGGTGTCTTGTGAAACGTAAATAAAGTATACCGGAGAACAGGTACAAAAAGCAACGACACATTCTGTGCCTTTCTAAACACTGTGGTGCCGATTACGATCCGGTAAAAACCGGGTACGAACCGTCGGTCGGAGCGTTTTCTCCGTCCGACTCGTACCCGGTCGTAAAACTTTACAAACATGGAATTACGATTCGCACGGAAACACCATTTCCGTACGAATCGTAAAAAACACCGACCGACGAAAATATACATACGAATGTGATCCGGGAATGCTGCGACGTGACGTCGGGACGCTTTCAGGCAGCGTTTCACGACCCAGGAAGTACGATTCAAACCGACAGCAGTCCGGACGGCAATATTTTCACAGCACCCAAAAAGTGCCGGAAAAGCGAAGTATGCCGCGAAACGACCAGAGTAGGTGGCCCGGTACGTGCCGTACCCCCACAGCCCCCGTATGTACACGCCGACACCCCCCAGCCCCCGTATGTACGCGCCGACCCCCCCAGCCCCCGTATGTACGCGCCGACCCCCCCAGCCCCCGTATGTACGCGCCGACCCCCCCCAGCCCCCGTATGTACGTGCCGACCCCCCCAGCCCCCGTATGTCCGCGCTGACCCCCCCAGCCCCCGTACGAACGTGTCGAACCCCCCGTGTATGTACACCCGTGTACGTTCGAGTCGTACCCCCCGTGTATGTACACCCGTGTACGTGTCGAACCCCCCGTGTATGTACACCCATGTACGTTCGAGTCGTACCCCCACCCGTGTATGTACGCACCGTACATACACAGGGGGGTTCGACACGTACACGGGTGTACATACACGGGGGTACGACTCGAACGTACACGGGTGTACATACACGGGGGTACGACACGTACACGGGTGTACATACACGGGGGTTACGACTCGAACGTACACGGGTGTACATACACGGGGGTACGACACGTACACGGGTGTACATACACGGGGGGTACGACTCGAACGTACACGGGTGTACATACACGGGGGGGTACGACATGTACACGGGTGTACATACACGGGGGGGTTACGACTCGAACGTACACGGGTGTACATACACAGGGGTACGACACGTACACGGGTGTACATACACGGGGGGTACGACTCGAACGTACACGGGTGTACATACACGGGGGTACGACTCGAATGTACACGGGTGTACATACACGGGGGGTACGACACTTACACAGGTGTACATACACGGGGGGTACGACTCGAACGTACATGGGTGTACATACATGGGGGGTACGACACGAACGTACACGGGTGTACATACACGGGGGGTACGACACGTACACGGGTGTACATACACGGGGGGGTATGACTCGAACGTACACGGGTGTACATACACGGGGGGTTCGACACGTACACAGGTGTACATACACGGGGGTACGACACGTACACGGGTGTACATACACGGGGGTACGACTCGAACGTACACGGGTGTACATACACGGGGGTACGACACGTACGTACATGGGTGTACATACACGGGGGGTACGACACGTACACGGGTGTACATACACGGGGGGTACGACTCGAACGTACACGGGTGTACATACACGGGGGTACGACACGTACACGGGTGTACATACACGGGGGGTACGACTCGAACGTACACGGGTGTACATACACGGGGGGTACGACACGTACACGGGTATACATACACGGGGGGTACGACTCGAACGTACACGGGTGTACATACACGGGGGGTTCGACACGTACACGGGTGTACATACACGGGGGGTACGACACGTACACGGGTGTACATACACGGGGGTACGACTCGAACGTACACGGGTGTACATACACGGGGGGTGCGACTCGAACGTACACGGGTGTACATACACGGGGGTACGACACGTACACGGGTGTACATACACGGGGGTATGACTCGAACGTACACGGGTGTACATACACGGGGGTACGACTCGAACGTACACGGGTGTACATACACGGGTGGTACGACTCGAACGTACACGGGTGTACATACACGGGGGGTACGACACGTACACGGGTGTACATACACGGGGGGGTACGACTCGAACGTACACGGGTGTACATACATGGGGGGTTCGACACGTACACGGGTGTACATACACGGGGGGTACGACACGTACACGGGTGTACATACACGGGGGTACGACTCGAACGTACATGGGTGTACATACACGGAGGGTACGACACGTACGTACGGGGGCTGGGGGGGGTCGGCGCGTACATACGGGGGCAGGGGGGGGTCGGCGCATATGCGGGCACATGTCTCCATGGTTGCTATGGGAGTTCGGTGCGGACGGTGTTTTTTCCATACGGTTGTAACATCGGACGCATGGGATGGATCGTAATTCCGCGGTTGGACTTCACTTTTCACATTTCTACGGAAAATCGTCCGTGGACGTGTCGGACACATTTTCCGACCCGAGGATGTGTGGGGAATAATTCCCAATGCGATTCGTATGGACTTTTTCCCATGCGAATCGTAATTGGCAGTTTGTACGGCACTTGTACGATTCGTACGGTAAAAAGACCGGATACGAGTCGTACGGGAAATTTTTTTACCGGATCGTAATCGGCACCTGTGTCCTTAGAGGCATGTTTCTGTAACCCGTAAACAGGGCACAAGTCCTAAAAAAAGAAGTGGAGGGACGTTGACGTCACGACAGGAAGTGACATCACGAAAGGTGGCTTGCACCATCAGACTCATTGCCTCCCCTCGCTCACCCCTTAGATGCGATTGCATCAGAGATGCCAGCGCATGAGCAGCGTTCTGAATGAGCTCTGATCTCGCCCCAGAGAGGCCAAAGTGTGAATGTGTGGCTCCATTTGCTCCAGTTATCGAGCTCCCGATAAAATAAGTGGGGAGACGCCGTCCACCCGCGTGGTACCCCGACTCGAGCCCTGCCCATAAACCTCACAAGATAAGTGTCCTGGTGCTGTCAATAGATAGGAGTTGGCCGAACGACTAGAGCGGGTGACCTCGGAGCTGGGGAACCAGGTTAGATTCTCAGCAGGGACACTGAACATCCTGTACTTCTGGGCAAATCACTTGATTTTTCAGTGCCTCACAAAATAAATGTGTCAATCTGTAGCTCAACTGGTGCCCATCGTGTAAAGCCTCTGATACCTTGAGGTCGAGTTTGCCCAATAAGAAAAAGGTTAAACTCCTACACCACGACCCATCAAACTAAATCTAAGCCAATAAATGTATGTTTCGTTATTCACTAATATAAAAGCGTGAATTCCCCTTTCTAATGTAATGTGCCCGACCCCTAAAACATCAACATTAGAAATATATTTTGTTTTCCAACGAACATAACCTGCAAGATAAGCACGTTCTTGTTGTAATTCACACACATAAGTGTGCCTTTTTTTAAAAACCGTAACTACTAATAGGAGCAGTGCTTTTTTTGTGTTGGAAAACTAACGAATTACAGCAGCGGTGAAACACGATCTATGGAGTCAAAGGTCGCTTACAAAACATCAATTTAGTATACCCGAGCAGAGACACACAAACAAACAGTGCCTTTCTCTCTCTGAACACTGTTTTGACTGATGCTGCAGACGCCCAGACGGGAGGAGAGGCATCACGCCCTCTAATGGGAGGAAAGGTAAACACAGTGTGATGGGAAACAAAAAGATTCACTAAGTGAAATCGCCTTCGAGGAAACCAAGCCCCAAAGGAGGCACAATAACAGGGAATGCCCCGATAGAATGGCAGTATTTCTGAATGGCACAACACATAACGAATGGCAAGGATGGGCTTGGCAAAAGCCTACAGAGGAAAGATACAAAAGTCTTGCAGACAGCGTATGCGCTGTCTAGGCTCGACCTAAAAAAGTGGGAGTACTAACCAAGTTAAGGCAGCATGCAAGTGACATCATCGAGAGTGGCCTCTCAGCGTGTGACATCACGCATCACAGGAAGTGACCACACAGGACATCACAACCCATCACCTCACAGGAAGTGACATCCGACCTTAACACCTCAAAGGTATGTTTAACGACTATCAGGAGTACGTTTGATCGCATTACAGGATTTAACAAATGAGATTTTGCGTTTGGGTTGTGCATAAATGTGACTAAAACCCAACGCAGAATCTGGGCCTCAATTTATACAGTTATGTTTTTAAAGCCCTGCAACAAAGAAATTTGCAACAAGGAGAAATGTGGCAGTAAATCTGTGCTGCTTAATTGGTTGCAAAGTCTGCATTTTAAAACTCGTCTATGGTTAAGGCAGCTGCTGCAGAGATCATTGTGTGCACAGTAAATCTCATGGGTTAATAATAATGGTAAAATGAATCTGGAGGCACACATTTGTGGGAGTGGTCACTGTTTTGTCTAGTCTCAGTTTTGAATCTAAGTAGTATAGAGGGTTAATGTGTCTCCTGCAAAGTACATCATGTGATATGCAGATGACAGATTTCTATTGTATGGAACTAAGTAAGTGGGTTACTGCTTTTAATACTGAGATCCGTTTGTTACTTGCAGTTTATAAACTGTAATCCTTCTAATATAGCACAATGAACTACAAAGGACGGTAAACAGTCAAAATATCGAAAAAAAAATATTGCGTTTTTAATATAGAATGGACAGAATATCGAATTGCCAAAATATAGTGGTGAAGAATATCGAAAATCAGGTAAGAAATATCGATTTACATAATATCGAAGTAAGTAATATCGACAGTCATAATATAGTTGTTAAAAATAGCGAATTTTTTTATAGTGTTTTAAGTGTTAGTATATGTGTTAAAAGTATATATTAATTTTGGAATGTATGTTTGAATATTTTTAAAGTAATGAATTTTATGTTATTTAATTTTTTTGTAATTTAATTCCGTAGCGGGTTGTGGGTTTATAGGGGATTAGGGTGGGAAGTAATTTAATTATAATACATTAAATAATAATTTTTAGGAATTAGTAATTATTTGTAATTTAATTTTGCGTTTTACTTCTGTAGCGGTTCTGTGGGTTTATAGGGGAAGAAGGTGGGAAGTAATTTAATTGTTATTACGTCATTATTAATTGGTATTGATAATTAATTTATTGTAATTAATTATTCATTGGTAATTAATTTGTAATAATTGGTAATTATTTTGTATTTATTGGTAATTAATTTGTATTAATTGGTTAATTGATAATTATATTAATTGTACTAATTAATTATTCGGAGCGGGTTGTGGGTTTATAGGGTAATAGGGTGGGAAGTAATTTAATTATAATTAAGTAATTATTGAAAATATTTTTGTGTATTGATAATTAATTTACTGTTAATTATTAATTGGTATTTTTTATTATTTATCAATTTTTGATATTGAAAATTAATTGGTTGTTGATTAATTATTAATTGGTAATTAATGTGTATTAATTGATAATTAATTTGTTTTAATTGTTTAATTGATAATTATGTTAATTGTATTAATTTATTATTTGTAGCGGGTTGTGGGTTTATAGGGGAATATGGTGGGAAGTAATTTAATTGTAAATATTTAATTTTTGAAAGTATTTTTGTATATTGATAATTAATTTATTATTAATTAATTATTAATTGGTATTATTTGTACTTAGTAATTTTTTGTATTGGAAATTAATTGGTTGTTAATTAATTATTAATAGGTAATTAATTAAAAAAATATTTATTGGTATTTATAAATAATTAATTATTAAAGATTGTGTGATTGCTAAATAATTTTAATACTTTTTTTTATTAGTATTACTAAATAATGTATTTTTAATAAAATATTAAATTATTATTTTTCCTACTATTGCACTCACTGGAGTGGGAATAGTAATTGTTACCCCTACGCTTCCCAACGCTTTCCCTACTATTGCACTCACTGGAGTGGGAATAGTAATTGTTACCCCTACGCTTCCCAACGCTTTCCCTACTATTGCACTCACTGGAGTGGGAATAGTAATTTTTACCCCTACGCTATCCAACGCTTTCCCTACTGTTGCACTCTTTGGAGTGGCAAGAGTAATTTTTACCCCTATGCTATCCAATGCTTTCCCTACTGTTGCACTCACTGGAGTGGGAATAGTAAATTTTACCCTCCCGCTATCCAATGCTTTCCCTACTGTTGCACTCTCTGGAGTGGGAATAGTAATTTTTACCCCTACGCAATCCAACGCTTTCCCTACTGTGGCACTCTTTGGGGTGGGAATAGTAATTTTTACCCCTACGCCATCTGATGTTTTCCCTACTGTTGCACTCACTGGAGTGGGAATAGTAAATGTTGCCCTCCCGCTATCCAACGCTTTCCCTACTGTTGCACTCTCTGGAGTGGGAATAGTAATTTTTACCCCTACGCTATCCAACGCTTTCCCTACTGTTTCACTCTTTGGAGTGGGAATAGTAATTTTTACCCCTTCGCTATCCAACACTTTCCCTACTGTTGCACTCTCTGGAGTGGGAGTAGTAATTTTTACCCCTACTCTATGCAACGCTTTCCCTACTGTTGCATTCTTTGGAGTGTGAATAGTAATTTTTACCCCTACGCTATCCAACGCTTTCCCTACTTTTGCACTCACTGGAGTGGGAATAGTAAATTTTACCCTCACGCTATCCAACGCTTTCCCTACTGTTGCACTCTGTGGAGTGGGAATAGTAATTTTTACCCCTACGCTATCCAATGTTTTCCCTACTGTTGCACTCTCTGGAGTGGGACTAGAAATTTTTACCCTCCCGCTATCCAGCGCTTTCCCTACTGTTGAACTCTCTGGAGTGGGAATAGTAATTTTTACCATCCGCTATCCAATGCTTTCCTACTGTTGGACTTACTGGAGTGGTAATAGTAAATTTTACCCGCCCGCTATCCTACGCTAAAAATATTGAATATTTTTTATTAATATTACGTTAATATATATAGGTATTACAATTGTTTTTTTTTTTTACTTACATTAATTATTTATTAATTGTAAAGTTATTTAAGTATGTTTTAGTTAATTATATTTATTATTTCATTAATTTTACATTACTTTTAAGACATTTAAAAAATTCGATATTTTGACCAACTTTTTTTTATACATCGATATTTTGGGTTCTATATTTTTGTACTTACCTGTTTGTAGATAGGGATTCGATATTTTGGCATTCTATATTTTTTCCTCGATATTTTGGCAAGTCGATATTCTCCTTCTCGATATTATGTCAGTGATCCACAAAGGACATGTGACTCCTACTCTTTGTAACCCTCTCTTTCTTATGTAAAACATCCTGTGCATTGATTTTCAGACATATATATGATGCATTGTCAATGTAGAATGTGTACATGTGAGTTAAAGTGCTTTGACACCCTGAATTGGGATGAGTAACGCTATAAAAGAGATAAAACAAGATGGGTGGTTTTAAATGTGATTTGTGTAAATACTGGAACAGACCAACCTGACATTCATACAGTGCAGACACATCTCGTATATATAGGGACCGAACTAATTCAAACCATGCCTCTCTTAAGTACTAGTGGTATAAGCTGTGTGTCTTTGTTTCGCTCCACTTCATTTCAATCCAGGTGCACAATGGCTCCCTGCAGCATTCTCGAACAAAAGCAGGCCTGATGGCACCTTAACTACATGCTCCTGTTTTTGATTTAGCTCGAATTTAAATAGCAAAGTCTCCTCCCTGCCTGCAGGCCGCTGCTCTGAAGGAAAGCAGACAACTTGCAGACTCTGCTGAATGTGTCCCGGTGTTGGAAAATTAAACCACAACGAGTTCGGCATATTTCAGTGGGGCCCAACTTCTTGGTAGGGTGGACGTCTGTCTACCCGCCTGTACCCTCGGGACTTGTGCCATGGCTTAAAGGTGTCGTTCATAAAGGCGGCCCGAGAAACATTCCAAATTTAAGTGGCTGAGAATCCCCGTAGAAACGGCATGGTGCAAAACAAGTGTCCCAGTGTCAGCCCACATAGGGTATGGAAACGTACAGATTCGGAGAGCAGTCAGGTTAAACCGATCCTGCTGGATAGGGCCTCAGACAGCAATTCAGTTTAACAGTTAAATATTAGATTTATAAATGTATATATATGTCAACCAACTTAAACCTTTATTGGAAATACCAACGTTTTGCTGTCATATACACGTTTTTCATATTGGGAACAAAAGCTCAGTATTCAGGACCCGCGTTGTAGCTGAGATGGGCACAGTCACTCCATAGATTTCCATTATCAGCCACGAGTTACTACTATTAGGCCAAGTCCAGCACAATTCCACATGTGGACACCATCATAGCATAGATGGTCAAATGCTGCCAAACATTGCCACCACTATCACAGAGCAGCACAGAAACTGAGATGGCACAGGTTTGCCATGGACGTCCACACTATGCCAAGAATGAAAATTATCATGCCAGGACTAGCAAAACACCAGGAGTGAGCACCATCATTCCATGCAACTTACAATATATAACTTTCCCCTTTCATAACAGGGCCATCATTACGACGGTGGGCACCATTGTGCCATGCATGCCCCAGAGTGCCAAATACTGCCCCACCCCCGATTTGTGCTTGGTTCACTCTGGTCCATTCCTTTGAGGCAGCGTCCACTCTAGAGCAGGACAAACCATGCTGGATCAGGGGCTGATTGAAGGCACTGCAAGGATGAAATGAAATAGATTTGTCAGAGCGTATGGTTACCGAAAGGCGGCAAGGCGCTAAAGACTTGTTCTCTCATAGGGGATTTCCATGTATAGTCATAAGCACTTGAATAGTCCTGCGCAAGTACGGGGACCCCGGAGTACTTCTTCAGATATATCTTCTTAAGTGGATTTCGCCTTTCTTCAGAAAGGCCTGCAGAGACACTTAAGAGATAGAAAGACAGTAATGCTGCCTAAATACATAGGCTACACTGGCCAAATCCTCATCAAGATTTGAAAAAAGGTAGCCAGTATTCTAAATTTGTGTAGTTTTTGTAGTATTAAACACACAGAATAATATCCTACACAAAATCCCTTTTAAGGAAAGGACAGATTAGCCCCATTGACTGCCATTATATGTCTTTGAAAATAAAAGCTGTGCCTTTAAGATCCTAGAGACCCCCAGTATCCCATCATGCACAGCTAGTGGCAGTTACTTCAGTTCATTTTTCTGGCTCCTGCTTTAAGGACCCTGGAACATTGAGCTCTACCAATTTGGTGCTTCTCTTCAAAAGTCACTTCTGAATTTAGAAAATAACTACTTCACTCGAGGTCTTTGGTCTTCCTCTTTGTGTTTCTGTCTTTTTCTTACAGAAATGTTGCAGTTTTTTACTCAAAAATGCCATTTCGTTTTGATAAGTGCCCAGACTGGGCAGAAGGCCAAGACAGATCCTCACAGAGTGTGCATAATTTGTCTTCCTACTTGCTTGTTCCGTCTGTAAAACCTTCTCTAAGCGTACTCTGTGTGACAGAGAGAAAATCTGGCTTCAGGGAGCAGGCGAGAGAAGAAAATAGCAGGGCAAGTCTTCAGGGCTCTATCTTCAGCCTCTGAAGGGCTCCCCAGCAGAAGAAGGGCTGAAATATGGCACCAGTCCCGGTTGCTGACGATGACATCGAGAGGAGGTACAGCGCCAACCTGTTCGCTATCAACCCAGGGCTCTGGGTTTCAAATGACGTTGACGTTCCACGTCGAGAAAAAGGTCATTGACGTCAATTTTGAAGCCGACGACGATACCACCTCGGTCGGCGTCAAGAAGTCCACTGCCGACGTTGACACCTCGTAGGTCACCGTCGAGAACCTTATCTCATCAGCAAAGTCGCTCGACGTCGAAGCGGCCCCGTCGATCGACTTCGAGTCATCACTGTTGATCATCGACACTCTCCCATCGTCTGTCGATGCCGAGAAGCCGGCACTTGACGTTGAAGCGAGATCCTCCTTCCAGGCGACGTCGAAAGTCGCCGTTGACGAGTAGATCGACATCGAGAGGGAGTCATAGAACCTCCTCAGGAACTTGGTCACCATCTTCAAGAGTTCAGGAGGCTTGTAAGAAGAGAAGACATATTTACACATCTGATTTGGAATAATCCTGAAACTATTTTCAATCTAGGCTTGTTCTTTTCCAGCATCTCATCAGCAGTCTCCACCACCTCTTCCAAATGTGGAACCCAGATCTCTGACTCCTCCTTCACTGCCTCCTCCTCCATCCCCTCCTCCACCTCTTACACCTCCTCCACCATCTTCGCCAAGATCTAGATCCCAAACGAGGCATCGTTCTCGTAATCATAGATCCTCCACTCATTCACATCATCGCCATCATAGACGGAGGTCTCATTCAAGACATACCAGAGACACTTCCTCATCAAGCACTGGCAGACATTCACCTACACTGACGGATTTGCCTCCCCCATGGATCTCATCAGTTGGTGACATTTCAACGTTTCAAGAGGTTTTAGTGAGGGCTGCTTCCCAACTGAACATTCCAGTCTCCACTCCTACACCTACACCTTCCATCATATTTGAGACTCTTCAACAAAAACAGGTGTCACGTCCTTTGGTTCCTCTGGTGCCAGGACTGTTAGAACCAGCAATGGAGCTTTTCTTGACATCCTCTACTGTTACCTCAGCTCCTTCCAGGCTGCAGAAAAAATACTGGCCTCCGGAACAGGATCCTACTTTCCTTAGGATGGACCCAACTCCGGATTCTGTTATTGTGGTGGCTGCGAAGAAGCAACATGCCACGGCTCCAACTTCGACAGTGCCACCAGATAAAGAGAGCCGCAAAATTGATTCGGTGTGGTGTAATGTTTGCAACACAGCAGTGACTGTCATGAAAGCTGCTAGTGCCACAGCCTTGTTAGAGAGATATGACAGGGCACTGTGGAAATCACTCCAGCAATTTGCGGACTACCCCCCTAGAGACAAGAGAGATGATTTAAAAAAAAATAATAATAATCAAAGTTTTATTGCTATGTAAATAGGTATCTCAAAAAATGCATCATTACATTTCTTTGTATAGTTTAACAACTACAACTTACAAAAACAACAATTGGGAGCCATAGTCACAGTGTTCCACATTACACTTCATCAGTTTTCCTCTTGCCTTTTCATGAACAGATACAAGCCACATTACTTTGCACATTTCGCAGCCGGCCTGGTGTTTAGCAGTGTCTCAAGTCACAGCCAATGAAGTAACCACCCACACAAACAGTTACGTGATCAAAGACTTTCTGTATGTGGCTGGGTATTTGTGTCTGCGTTGAGACTGTGGGCCTCATTAGTACTTGTCTCTTTGAGTCTCAGCCACACCTTGAATGGAGCCCAAATATCTTTAGGTCTGGAGGCCACAGGCATTAACTTCCAATATGTGGAGAACTGCTCCTGGCAGTGTGTAATACCCTTAATCCAGGAGCCCGTGCTTGGACTAATAGGTCTACCCCAGTGTATGGATATTTCTCGTTTAGCTAATAAAAGCAGCATCGCCGTTAGCCGTCGTGCACTCGGGGGTGGGGGGGGGGTGTCTCCTTGACGTACCCTAATAGGCCTAACAGAGGTGTGCGGCATATGTCCGTCTCTGTGATGGATTGTCTTCTGTTGAATACTTTGTCCCAGTACTCTGCTAACTTTGGGCAGCTCCAGGCTAGGTGGATAAACGTGGTGTGCCTTACATTTCCAGTATTGTCTATCTGGTCTAAGGCCCATTTTTGGAGTTGATAGGGGGGTCCTAAACAGCTGATGCAAGAACTTAAAATGCAGCAGCCGTAATCTGTAGTTGGGAGAAAGGCATACCAATTGACTGCAACAGAACTGCCATTGCGCCTCTATGAGTGGGTGCTCCATCTCTATCGCGCGTGGCTTTGCCACTGGGTGTTCCCGCTGCATAGATGTGTATAGTCAGATGATTAGTTTTCTCGGTGTTGCATTAGTTAATATGTGTTCTAGTGGAGCAAAGTGTAGGTGGGGAAGCCGGGAATGTACTGTGTTTCTCCTGGCAGACAACGCTCACGTGATGATATAGTATGGTGTCTAATAAGTTGAGAGGCTCGCCATCAGCTGTCTGAGGAGGGGCCACAAATTCGCCTCCCGGGTATAGTTCTGCTATCGTGTTGAGTCCAAGTTTACCTGCTCTTCTGGAAGTGCCCCTCCCCTGCATCATGGGAAAGTTAGGGTTCCCGGGCACTGGTATAGCAGGTGCGAACAGGTCCAGAATAGCTGCTCGTTTCCTCAGGCCATTACAGGCCCATCTTAAAGTCTCCATTACAAATTAATGGGGTAACCCAATAAACGTCACAAGACCTGGATACAATGCAGTAATGAAACAAGTGGTCCGTGACTGCTTTGGAGAAGAATAAAATATAATTTATCGTGTGTGTAGTTTAAATAAGTCAAACACTGGTAAAAAATACCAAAAATAAATGCAACAACATACCCTTCTGTCTAAGATAGCATTGTTCCAAACGTACAGTCAATGCAAAACACAAAAGCGCCAAAGAATTGTTTAAGTTCAGTACATTTAATTTCATATACTTGAAACAGATCAAAATTAATTTGACAAAAGGAAGGTTCAAAGGTTGCTCAAAGGAAGAGAGAAGAATGGGTGTGCTTGTGATGGGTAGGGAAAAGTGAATAGTCACAAATATTCAGAGTTTATACATTTTTACGGCTTTGGCAATGGACTGGTAAAGAGACCAGTACAGACAGGCCTGTCCCAAACAAATCATTTATAACATTTTTTATATACTTTTTGTAAATGCATAAATGCAACATCAAGCGAAGGGGATGGGATGTGATACAGGTCGTTAGTGGGTGGGGGGTCTCAGCTGTGTCTATTTCTTTGCTTGGGGGTATGGGGGTATATATTTCTGATAAATAAGTGTGTGGAGTGGAAGGGGGGAAGCCTTATCTGTCTCAATAGCTGCATGTGGCTCAAATGGGACTGGATTGAGCCAGTAGGGCAGGAACTGGGCCTGTGCGCAGGATGCGTAGTGTTTAAAATCCGGAGCTCCCAGCCCTCCCTGCTTCAGCGGCAGTGTCAAGATCTCCCAAGTTATTCTGGGCTGTTTACCCGCCCAGACTAGAGTGATCATGTTGGACCTAAGTCTCTTAAAAAAGGCTTTGTTTAGGGGTATTGGCACGTTTGCAAATAGGTAAAGCAGTCTGGACAGTATTATCATTTTTTTATTGCTATACGCCCTGCTAGTGATATGGGTAATTTCGTCCATACTGGTATCCTCTCCTCAAACCATGATATGGCTTGGCCATAGTTCATTTCCCATAGTTCTTTTATGTCCCTGCTTATCCACACCCCAAGTTATTTAACCGGTCGGTCCGCCCATTGCAGTGGGAAGTCAGGTATACATTTTTTGTGTACCCTCGGTTAGAGGCAGTATTACGGATTTTGACCAGTTCACGCGGACCCCGGAGTGGTGCCCAAAGCCTAGCAGCTCGTGCATCATGGGATTAGGGTTGCCTGGTGGGTCACACGCTTAGAGTGTGATGTCATCCGCGTATAGAGATACCACTGTTCCTCTTGTCTCGAACCCAGTTCCCTGGTGCGCGTGGTTCTGTCTTAGCCAAACGACAAGTGGTTCAGTTGCAATGGAGAATAATAAGGGCGACAGCGGGCACCCTTAACTGGTGCCTCGGGAGATCGCTTTTGGTCTAGTTTCCGCCCCATTTACTCTATTTGGGGGTTTGTGTAGAGCAGCTGAATGTGTTGTATGAATTGTGCACTTAGGTCAATTCAGGCTAAAAGGGCGAAAATGTAAGGCCATTCCAGGGTGTCAAACGCCTTAGTGGTGTCCAGTAGAGCCGCCACTGCAGGCACCTGTGGGTGTAAATAATGCAGGAGTGCGCAGATAGTGCGGAGATTCTGGGATGTGGAACCGCCTGGTATGAAACGGGATTGGTCTGGTGCACAATTTCTGGCATGAGTTGCTGTAGGTGTGAAGCCAGCATTTTGGCGTATATTTTATTGTCCACATTTATCAGTGACAGTGGGCGGTATGAATCACACTCATTCACTGGTTTGCCTGGCTTAGGGACTGTGATGATTAATGCCTCTTGCATGTATGGGGTAGGACACCAGTTTCCAGTTCCTCCTTGTACACTTCAAGCAGATGTGGTGCTATTATTGATTCATATGTTTTGTAGAATGTGGTTGTAAGGCCATCTGAGCCAGGGGCGTTAACCCCAGGCATGCTCTGAATTGTTTGTACAATGTCTTCCACTGTAAATGGGACATCAAAGTACTCTTTCCGTGCCTCATTGAGCCATACTAACTATATTGTGTCGCAGTACTCTTTTAGCGAGCTGGACTCCTGTGTGGGTTGAGCAGTGTACAATCCCTTGCATGACTGGGTGATGATCTCTGGAATAGCAATGTTAAATTGGAGTCTTTGTCTAGGAGTTCCGCTATGTAAGCAAATGAGTGAGGTGTCTTCAGTATGGTCGCTAGTGTTTTCCCAGGCCTGACTCCCTCTCCATATCTTGCTCCAGAGTGTACTGCCCCAGGAACTTAGCCTCCCCCTCTGCCTCTTTGTTGTAGACTGTGATCTTCTCTCTAATTGTGGCTAGCAGGGCAGGGTCCCTGGATTGGTAGTATGTGGTTTCAGCATCTCTAATTTCCGCCTTTAATGGATTTGAGGACTCCTGCTTGTTTAGCTATACATGCCCCCTTATTACTGCTTTGAAAGCTTCCCATATGAGTGCTGGGGATTTTACTGAGTTCTCATTTAGCTCCATGTATGTCACTATCTCTTGTCTGATTTCCTCACAAAACACTGCATCCAGTAACGCCTCAGATGGGAGCTTCCATGTAAATGCTTGTGGGATTGTGTGGAGGGGCAGTAGATTTAGAAGCACTGGAGCATGGTCAGAGAGGGAATGCAGCCTATGTTGAATGTCTGTCACCCAGGAGGCAGTATCCCTAGTCAGGAGCCAGAAGTCCAGTCTGGACCATGCCTTGTGGTGCGTTGTTAGGCATGTGCCCTCAAGTCTGTTGGGGTGCTTTCGTCTTCAGATATCAATTACATAGTCGTCCCTTATGATGGATTGTAGTTGGGTCGTTACCTTGGGATGTAAGCTGCGGGCTGCCCCCATGCAATATTTTGTGTCGTCTAGGCCTAAATTATAGTGCCCTCCTCGTATAACCGTGTTGTCCCCTGCTTTAAGTACTTCCAACCACACCTTGCAGTAGAATTCTGGGTTGTCAGTGTTCGGGCCATACACTGTCACCAGTGTGATTGTCTGTCCTCTAAGGTGGCCGGTTATTATGATGTATCTACCTTTGGGATCTGTTTGTGTGGCCGTGGTTATCCAACTAAGCTCTCTGCGGATGAGGATCGCCACTCCCCTAGAGTAATTGGAGTAGGTTGCTGAACATATGTGTTCCCATCTCTTTGAACTGAGTTTTGCTAGTGTTGCAGGTGTAAGGTGCATCTCTTTTAGGAAACACACGTCTATATTATTCCTGATTGTGTTAGTCGTGTTTTCCTTTGGTTGTTTAACCCATGAATTTTCAAGGTGAGAAATGATATGGGGGTCATGTCTCTTGTTTTAGTGCTGCTATATTTGCGGTTGTGTTCAGAGGCTGTTTTGGGGCTGGCTCAATTTTGGCTATCTCCCGGTCTACGGAAGTTCTGTCTGAGACCTATGTTGTACATGTGCTATGGCTGGGTTCTATTTCGGTGTAATTTCTATTTGACAGTTTCTGGTTCCTCTCGATTGTAACAGTGTCAACTATTCCCCCACTCCCCCTGCCCACAACAACCCCCCAAATAAGTTGTGATCTTTCTCCCTCCCCCCCAGCTTACCAATATTTTGGTACATTACATACGGGAATTCACCCATGAGGAGCTGGGTCTCGCCCACGAACACCCTCACCAGCAACAATGAGGTGGCCATTCGGTTTGGTGCTCTGTGGGTTCTCCCACTGCCATCTTTCCACAATAGAAATAGCTTGAAATGCTGAAATTCTGAACAGTTTTTAAAGAGTATAACAGGGCCAGAGTGGGCTGCACCAGTATCTCCACGTAGGCAGGTCTAGGGACTAAGGCCTGTGCAGCAGTAAATTTCCTTACACTGTGATCAGTCATTGTCACTCGCAGTGCTTCCTTCACTCCCTGTAGGTGGAGATGCGTTTGCTTGTTTCAGATGTGCATGGTGCTTGACAAACTGCAGCGCCGACTTCGCGTCTGTGAAGAAATTTGGTTTCCGTCTGTGTGTTACACACAGTTTCGCCGGGTAGAGCAATGCATAAGGAATTTCTTCCTTTTGCAACAGTCGCTTCACCGGATGAAACACTCGCCGTGCCACTTGGACCTGCCGGGTGAAGTCAGGGTAGAAAGCAAGTGCATTTTCTTGATGTTGGATAGCCCCCTGCTCTCTTGCCAGCCAAAGAATCTTGTCGCAATCTCTGCAATAAAGGCTCTGGGCTATTATAGGCCTGGGAATGGACCCAACCGGAGGTCTCGCCCCAGTGATCGGTGGGCTTGCTCCACTATGAACATAGGAGAGAGGTCTTCACCAAACAGGTCTTTCAGTAGGGTTTCCACATATGTTTCCAGTGCTGCCTTGGCCGTTGTTTCGGGCACCCCCACGATATGCAGATTGTTACGGTGGGAGCACACCTTAAGGTCTTCCTTTTTGGCCTGTATAATCAAGAGAACTTTCTGTCTGTTTCTTACTGTCCACCTGAAATTCGTGGGCGTCCACCGCTCTATTTTTCAGCACATCTATGCGAGTCTCATGTTTGTCAACTCTCTGTTTTACTTGGTGTAGGCGGGCCGTCGACACATCGAGCTTCGCCTCGATAGTTCTGAGAATAGATTGCACGTCTAGAAGTATAGTGCGGATGTCCATGTCAGCTGGGCCTGCGTCTTCATTAGGTGTGTTATCTGGATCCTGTTGCGTTAGACTACAAGAGAGGGGGTTTTAGTGTACCTGATATGTATTTATATTACCTATGTGCTAAAGCGCAGTACACACATTATTGGCATAACACTCACGACTTCCTCCCACATGTAGCGGTTGAAGACGGTGATGCCCACCCTGTTCCACTACGATCAATAACGGATGCACATCAAAAGGGGCACGTCCAAAAATTAAATAAATTCAATAGACACAACGATAGCAGCATGGCAGCCGCTAGGCAATATGACTGCGAAACTACCACTATATGCACCCCTGTTACCAACTGCGCATCACATGGATCTGTTAGTGACACAGAAAACGGGAGTCATGCGTACACTGACATTGGCTGGGATTGACAAAATGCAAGATTTATACCTCAATGTTTGTTTTGTTACGGAAGATGACTTAAGTTATGTACAGAACAGAACATTGCTATTTATTTTGATCTTCCATAGACTAAAAAAGGCAATACAGCCACACTGCAACACTTTCCCCGACGAACCACCGGTGTCACAGACTCTTCAGACCCTACTGGTCATCCCAACAAGACATAAACTAGTCACTAAATTATATCGCTCAGCTAGAGAGGAGAAAAACACAATCCGAAATAAGAGTTTAGACCAGTGGAACCCGAGACTGAATCCACAGATCACACAGAAAGAGTGGGAACATTGCTGTCAGCTCACAAGCGCCCTCACGTCAAATGGAAGTCTGCAAATAATCCACTTCAAATACCTTCACCAGGTTTATCACACACCACATAAACTGTTCAAGTATGGTCTCCGAGATAATGATGCATGTAAAAGGTGAGGGATGGTGGGTGCAGATTTCTGGCATCTGGCCTGGGAGTGCAGACGGGTGGCGGAATTCCGAATTGAGGTGACACGCAGGCTAAACGCTATGACCAACATCACAATAGAGTGTACGCCACATACATGTCTGCTGTATCTCACACCGATCTTGAAGGGAGGAATGGGTAAATTTGTAAGAATCGCCTTGCTGCTAGCCAAGAGGAGGGTAGCGATAAACTGGGAATGCACAGCTGCCCCGACCCCTGAACATTGGTTGAAGGATTTAATATATTGCAGGGAAAACCTTGTATTATATGCCGAAGAGTTACCTGCCCTAGCAAGGCCCAAAGATATCTGGGAACCGCTATTACAATACTTACGATCCACCGCACAAGACACGTCACCCGACGATGAGGAACAGTAATGCTGTAAATGTAAACTAGATGTGCGACGTCTGCACCATTGAAACAGTGACTTCTGATGACAACTAAACTCATGCAAAATGTAGCCTCGTGTTGTTTTTGTTTCTGTTTATTTTACTGTCATACTGTTTATTGCAATATATGCAACTATTATATCTGTAACATTAATATGCCTAAAACTTAATAAAAAAAATAAAAATAAAAAAAAACTGTGATGTTATGACAATTGCCTAGTTGGCAAATGATTTTTGTGATTGTGGTCTATGTTTTATATACAATATGGTGTGCGTGTGTTGCGCAAATGCTTTACACATAGGCAACGCCTGACTGCTCTGCCAAACTGCCAAGGGTTAAGCAGGGGTTATCTTTGGTGTGTAACTCCCTTACCCTGACTAGAGTGGTGGGTTGTGCCTGGCTTAGGTACATACCCTAGCCAACCAGAAACCCCATTTCTAACATTTATCATATGGTTTTATAATTGTACGCTGTATATTTTTTTCCTTTTGCACTTTATAAAGGTTTTAATTAACCTTACAGTAACATTTACTATGACAAATGGCTTCGCTACAGTGGTCAATGGCCTCATGCATATTCCTGGTCCCCAATGCTAGACTGCACTTGAGGCTACTCCAACAGTGTCTGGAGAATCAATGGAACCAATACACAGACCATTGGAACAACAGACTCACCTTGTCACAAGCAGCAAAGAGTCCGTTACCCAGGTGGTCTCAACGGAAAGATCTACTCATCGGTGTCCCTTTTTAGCAGGAAACTCTGAAGCAAATGCGCATAACAGATACGTTTCTCCAGGGCTGGGGGGCTTTCATGTGTACCCCACAGACACAGGGCCTGTGGCCTACAAAGGGGCAATTGTACTATATCAACATGCTGGGGCTGTGGGCTGTTCATCTGTCTCTCAAGTCCTTTTATGCCTCCATCTAAACCAATGCACTCCTGGTCCAAACAGACAACACGACCACCAAGCACTATCTAAACAAGCAAGGGGGCACTCACTCTCACCTCCTATCCCTGGGAGCACAGGCCTTCTGAAACTGGCTCATAGCGAGGAAGCTGATGATCTCGGTTATTCACTTGCCAGGAGTCTACAACACACAAGCGGACTCTCTCAGCCGAAACGCATGACTTGATTCTGCACGAAGACGTTGTGCAGACATTTTTCGAGAATGGGGTCATCCTCAGATCGACCTGTTTGCAGATGAAAGCAACAAAAAATGCCCAGAATTCACATCCAGGTTCTACTGACCAGGAACAAAGTGGAGTGCCCTTTTGATTGACTGGTCCGGTACATTTCTGTACGCGTTTCCTCCGATGCCCCTTATACTGACAGTAATTAATAAGCTGTACTGAGTCAGGACCAGAATGATCCAAATAGCTCCAGAATTCCCTCGCCATTGGTGGTACCTGGATCTCCTCCACCTGTCAGAAAGACCAAATAGGGAGCTGCCATGCAGACCACATCTCCTCTACAAGCTCGGAGGGGAGATTTTCCACCCAACCATCCCTCGCTGAGCTCGACAGCATGGTTCCTGAATTCCTGCAGTATGGACACTTGGACCTTTTGCAGGAGTGTATGGACATCCTTCGGGAGTCCCGGCGGTCCTCAACCAGATGCTCTTACACTTTCAAGGCGAAGATATTTTACATGAGGTGTGTTCAAAATGATTTCCATCCAATTCCAGGGATGGGGGATATAATATTATCTTACCTTCTCCATGTAGCTACATTTGACCTGTAATTCTCATCCATTAAGGTACTTCTTGCAGCCATAACTTTTTAGAGAAAGTCCCCTACACAAAGCTCATTCTTCCAGATTCCTGTAGTGAAAGATTTCTTAGAGGGATTGAAAAAGGTGTTCCCATCAGTATGCTCTCCTTCTCCCCCTTGGGAACTGAATGTGGTTCTTTCAAAGCTCATGAGGCCCCCGTTCCAACCCATTCAGAAGGCAACCTTACAACATCTTACCTGGAAAGCTGTTTTTCTGGTAGCTATCTCAGGGTCAGCAAGATTCTGTCTCTGTGCACCAAATAGCCTTATACAGTGTACCCTGTTAACAGGGTGATGATGAGGACCCATCCGAGTTTCCTCCCCAAAGTAGTGTCTGATTTCCACATTAACCAAACGATTTCTCTCCCTACGTTCTTTCCAAACTCTTCCACTGCAGCGGAAAGAGCGTTACACTCTTTAGATCTCAAAAGAGTTTTGAAATTCTATTTGGACAAGACCCAAACCATCAGACAGTCTGACCATCTGTTTGTTTATTATGGTGCTATGAGGACAGGCCTTGCATCCTCTAAACAGTCCAAATTTAGATGGATGGTTTCTTGTATCCTGCTAACTTATCAGTTAGCCAACAAAAATATACCTGTCAGACCCAAAGCCCACTCTACAAGGGGCAAAGCGGCAACAACAGCCCTACTAAGGAATGTCCCCATCTTCGAAATATTCAAAGCTGCTACTTGGAGATAGGTGCATACTATCACAAGGCATTACTGTCTACATTCCGACACTAAGGCAGACACCCAACTAAGGCAGGCGTGTAGGAAAGTTGGATCTTTCTGGCACTGTTATCACCACTGTTTTCCTGGTGTCAGTGTGTTTTTGACTGTAGTGCACTGGGATCCTGCTAATCAGGACCCCAATGTCAGTGCTCTCTCTTCTCAATTCATTGGTAAGTACTCTGTACACCCCACAATTGGTATACTGGTGTACCCCTGTAAGTCCATAGTATATGGTGCTAAGGTACCTAGGGCATTGACAAACCATGGGCTGCAATATGTATTGTGCCAAACTCTGTCTGCAGGTCTGCCATTGCATCCAGCATGAAATGGTGCGATCACCTCTCACTTCAGATATAAGGTTTCCCCTATATCCAGGTCACTGCACTTAAAACCTATAGTTCACCCCTACGGTAGGCCTTGCATCCCACAGGCAGGGTGCATGGTTCTATGTGTGAGAGTGCCCCTGCACGAGCAGAGACACCCCTACATACCCTGGAATCCATTCTCTGGCTTTGTAAGTGCAGGGAAGCCACTTTAAGGTATATAGCGGACACTGGCCAATTTGAGATGTCCAGCTAAATAATGGTTAAACCAAACCTGGTCATGATTGGTATTAAACATGTTGGAATCGAATCATGCAACGACACCGATTCCAGTGTTAGTTGCATGATATGATGTACTGGGGGGCTCCTGAGTTGACCCCCCCATGTTTACCTATGCAGCCTTGCAGGGTCTGCGTGCAAGCCAATACTGCTGCCAAACCCGGACACTGTTCTGCCCTCCTGCTGCTGAGCTTAACTCGGGCAGGGGAAGGCAGAACAAAGAATTTCCTGAAGACGAGAGGTGTAGCCACTTTTCCTTTAGAAAAAGGTGTCTTAGTCTAGGTTGGGGGTGCTTCCAAGCACCTCCAGACTTCTTTGAAGGGCACATTTGGCGCCCTCCTTGCATAAACCAGTTTGCCCAAGTCCAGGAGCCTTTGACTCCAGCTCTGGCGCGAAACTACTCAAAGGACAGGGGAGTTACCACCCCCATGTCCAGCTCCTCCCCTGGAAAGTGCCCAGAGCTCTACCAGGTAGCCACTTGATTCTTAAATGGGCATAGGCTCCTGGGAGTTTCTAACTAGTTAGTCCACCAGAGAAGGATCCCTGGCCCCTCTGATAGGTGGGTCACCGCAGATGTGGTCCTATCCCATTTCTTGGGTACGTAAGTGCTCCCCTGCGAGTGAATCCTTAGATTCATTCAGATTTCGTCTTCATAAACTAACTGGCTTTGGCTAAAGATTTGTCTGAATACTCTTCTGCTGTTGGACACTGAACTCTGCTGCTGGACCGAGTCAGGAACGAAGACAAAGACTGCTTCTGGTAGGAAGGCTCCTACTGCAACTTCGTCTCTGTGCTCTTCCAAGTTCTGCAACGTCCTTGACTGTGCATCCTGATGAGTCCCCTACAACTCTGCAAGCATGAAGCTATCAAGAAGGACTCTCCCTTAGAGTGAAGGAGTCACTCCCCTGCATACACTGGCACCTCGAAGACGATGACCGACTTGTGGATCCTGCTGACCCATGGACACCTCCCGGCTCTACAACACAGGTGGTAGTTTGTTGGCATTCCGCAGACCTGACCAGTCTTCCCTGCAACTTGAGTCTGTAATCCCTCATCAGCAGACAGGAACCGCATCCCTGTGCACCGCATCTGTTTGCCGTTGCCAAGGCTTGTTGTTTCTCCTGACCGAAGCTCTGTGAGCTACAAGAAGCCACAGCCTCCAGCATCACACAGCTCAAAGAATGACGTCCTCCCTGCTTCTCCAGGGACGTGGGCATCCATCTTCTGTGTGCTGTTAAGGCCTCCCTGAGACTCCCTATGCCTGCTGTCTGAGGGTTCTTCTGGGGACCCCACCGATTCCTGCGGGCTCTCCTGCTTGCTGACTTACCCTTGCTGGGTGAGTACCACACACCTTGCTGATCTGCAACTAAGCATTTCCTGTGCAACACGTCTGTTACGTTTGCCAAGGCTTGTTGGTGGTCCTGCCGGTCACTGACCTTCCTGCATCTCCTCAGTCGACATGGGACAGCTCATGGAAATCTCATGTGCCTCTGCATTGTCGCCTAAGCCCCACAGCTACATCTTCAAGATCTCCGTGCTACAGCAAAGTAGCTCTGACAAGGGCTGGCATTGTGTTTCTGCTCCTCCTGGACACCTCCAGGTGGTTTGGACTCTGTCCCCACTTTTTGCAGGTACCCCTCATCCGGAATCCATGTCTGCATTCCACTGACCGGGCCCACGAGACTCTGTAGAAGCTGGACATCCGAGGTTCCCCATTGACTTTAACAAGCAGTTCTGACACCACTTCTCATCTATGCACCTGGGCTCCCTGGTGTAAGTATCCTGGTTATGTATCCACAGCTGGGGGTGTCCCCTAATGTCCCTGGTTCCAAAGGGTTTCCTCTGGGTTCTCTGGGAAGGGTCCTGAAACAGTAAAACTCCAACCGCGACTTCCCCAATTTATTCTATGTACACTGACTTTGGGTATCACCTCTGCACATGGGCGCCTAGCAACAGTTAGTTATTTACCTGTGGTGGTTCAGTTCTCCAACTAGTTCCTAGTTCCTTGGGTGTTAGTCTTGGTTAGGTACTCACCTATATTCCATTTTCGTACTGTATGGTTTGGCCTCTCCATAGATGTCCATGTGTTTTATGTGCTTTAGTTACCTGTATGGCAGTATATTTTATTGTGTATTGATATCTCTGGATAGGAGATATACCACAGTAGTTTTTGTGTTGGTGTATAATAAGTACAAGGTATTTTTCTAGCACTGATATGGTTCTTTCTTGTGTGTAAGCTTCACTGACTGAATGTCTGGTAATGTACCCACTGTACACCCTCCTGCTCTCCTCAGCTACCCCTTGCAGGGGTCTGGTGGCTCAGTGGACTAATGCATCCACTGCAGGGACCTGTGTTTGACCTCCTGGTCACAGGTTCAAATCCCGGCGGGTCCACTCAGCCTTTCATCTATCTGAGGTTGATAAAATGAGTACCATTGAGTTGGGTAACAATAAACATCTGTTATTCAGTGCCAAGAGACCTTTGGGTGAACATGTGCTTTACAAATACACATGTTATGTTAAGAGTGTTGGTTATCAGGGACCACTTCCACTAACACTAAGGGTTGCCTGAACTCAGTGCTGTGTGCCTCATCCATTGGTGTACACCATAAAAATGAGCCAGCCTCCTACAAGGCCCCCTTAAAAAAGTATGTTTCAGTGACTATTCTAACTTGTCCGCAGGTGTGTGGGATGGGCTTGCTACTCCATTCTAATGCTTCTGACTATTGAAGAGAATCCATGGAAGAGGAGGATAAGTTACTAACCTGTAATCCTAGTTCTCTTCCAGGGGAATCCTCATCACAGTCATAAGCGGCCCAACTACCTTTGCGGGCGAGTCTTCAATACAGCAGTTCATACATGCCTGTGTTCTGTTTATTCATGTCACTGTAAAAAATAGAACTGACCTAACTGTCACCTTTAGAGCATGATGGGATACAGGAGGCCCTGGAGGTCTTAAATTATAATAATACTTTGATTTGCATAGTGCTGCCAATCACCCGTGAGAGTATATAGGCACTGTCCATAGGCACGGGGAGATTAGGTGATTTTCCCAGAATTACAGGATGTTGTGCTGACGCCGAGACTTGAACGTGGATCCCCAGCTCCAAAGTCAGCAGCTCTGGTCGTTACGCCACACCCTCTCCCACCCAATGGCACACGGTGCCAGTAGTTTGCTTTTACTGCAGCCTATTGACTAATAATGCCTTTGCATCCCTTTGCAATGTTCTCTTCAGTAAGGGCTGTGGTTTTGAACCTTATGCTCTCTGTTTTTTTATTTACGGAAATGCTTGAATCTGGTATGAGGTTCATTAAAGTAAGATTCAATGTATATGGGTCATTTTTAGTCCTTAACATAGGCTGCATAGTTATATGAAAATGATTTAATATATGTCTGTTAAAGTACATGTTTCATGCTATATATACATATATGTGTCCAGGGTCCCCGCATGTAGGTGGGAATATTCTAATGCTTATGACTTTGATGAGGATTCCCTTGGAAGAGAACTAGGATTGCAGGTATGAAACTTATCCTTACAGGTGTTAACTCTTTGGTAGATCGAGGGAAGTTGTAGCTGGCAAGCATTGGCCTCCATGCATTTTAAGGACCGGCCATGGATTCCAGCCCATATTCTTTATACACTCCTCCCCTCTAGTCTCGCTGCAAGTGCAAAGGGTCCCCACTGCACCTAACCCTATACTACGATGAGGATGAACCTGCCTCTGACAGGTTCACATACTGCGCAGCAGCTGATGCAGAGGTTTGGGGGGGGGAATGCTTACTAACCTCTCTGCTGTGACATACTCCTGGGGGCACTACCCTCCTCGGCAGCTGGTGACTCATTGGCTCTTTTAACAAAGATATGCAGAAATGTGGCTCCACCAGCTGTAGCATCTGAGAATGGCTGCCATCTTTGTAACCGTTGGACCACCGCATCCACTTCAGTTCTTACCAGGGCATGCTCGTCCAGTGGTGGTATCACTGACTTTTGAGGGATAACTCGAATATTAAAGATTGGTTAACAAGTATTCCTCCTGTAACTGATTTCCAAAATACATTATATATATATATATATATATATATAGAATGGTATCGAGCTACACATTACTCACTTTTCAATAGAAAATACTTGGTCAGTTTACTATGCACGTTCTGAGAATTCTCTCTAATTAGATAAACGGGCCTTTGTTGTCCACCCACCAAACACATACTCCACCCCTTTTCTGTACACACTGTTTTCACTATAACTTTGCACTCATGCTCAAACTATGCATCCCACTCGGCGAGCCGCAGGTGCACTTACGTACGTTTGCCATTCACATTTGTTGAGTCGCTCTACTCTACTGCACTGGAAAGCTAAAAATATATATACATGCAACGGGGCATATTTACAATAACTCGCGCATCCCTACAATGCGGTGCACCATGGGGCAAAAACGGCACAGATGCGTGACGCATCTGTGCCGTAAAAGTGGAGCGTTGCTGGAGTTGCGTCGCAAGCGCGACGCAGCTCCAGCAATGCTCTGGGGTGCCATATCTTGTTAATGCTGCGTCAATCCTTACGCCTGCTTAAGGCAGGCGCAGGGTTTTGACGCAGCATGGGCCTAAAAGTGACTGAGTGAAATCTTGTAGATTTCACTCAGCCACTTTTAGGAGGCGTTCCTGTGCCGCAACACCCCCCCAGCGCAGGAACGCCTACATGTGGCGCAGGGCTTTACAACGTGACGCATCTCCAAGATGCGTCACGTTGTAAGTACCCCGCACCATGGCGCAGGATTTGCGCCGCCACTGCGTCACAAAAGTGACGCAGCGGCAGCATTCTCGTGGTGTTTGAGAGGGCTGTGGTTGGATTATGATCGTTGATGTAACACATTCGGTGTACAGTAGTTCACCTCCTGTGCACTGGCCGAAGCCTCTCAGTCTGCCACGGAGCATCCCCCTTCTTGTAGTTAAAGCGCTCTTGACGTGAATACGAATATGTGTTCATTCTATGGGGCAGATTTACAAGCCCCTTGCGCCTCACTTACGCTGCCGCTGCGTCACTATTGTGACGCAGCGGCGGCGCAAATCCTGTGCCATGGTGCGGGGTACTTACAACGTGACGCATCTGGGAGATGCGTCACGTTGTAAAGCCCTGCGCCACATGTAGGCGTTCCTGCGCAGGGGGGGTGTTCCGGCACAGGAACGCCTCCTAAAAGTGGATGAGTGAAATCTACAAGATTTCATTCAGTCGCAACTCCAGCAACGCGCCACTTTTACGGCACAGATGCGTCACGCATCTATGCCGTTTTTGCCCCATGGAGCACCGCATTGTAAATGCGGCGCATCCATGGTGGCGGAGCTGTGGCGGAGCTGTGGCGCACAATAACTGGCGCATCCCTGCTGATATGCAGGGATGCGCCAGTTATTGTATATATGCCCCTGAGTCTCTGCTGTATGAGGGAGCGCTGCTTCCAGGCCTTGCTTGTCTGTGTGCACAGAGATCAGCTTTAACAGTACACTGAAGCCACTAATGTCCCTGAGATAAGCTCCCAAGATTCCTAATGGGGCCAGAAGAAACGTACTGTCTCCAGGGGGAATAGCGACTTCAGCAGGAACACTGCGGACCTCTCATGTTCATGCAGAGATTTCGGCTCCTGGCGCAGGTGTCGTTTGCGGGTTTCATTCCAGCGGAAATCAGGATTCTTTCAGATCTGGATGTATCGACTCCTCCCGCGTTATTCCATCTTTTCAATGGGATTCTCAGGAGTAAACCTGGAATCTCCGTTAATTCCACACGAGTGGAGAGTTATTGGGAGGGACTCCAGATATCATTAACTTCATGGGGAGGACTGACCCCTCCATGTCAGGACAGTCGCAGCGAGACCCTTAGTGGCGTGTCCTGAAAGTCCACTGGTCTGCTCAAAGGCGTCTTAACGACTGGCGTCCCACATACAACAGGGACTTCTGCATGTCTCTTTTACTCTACCCCACTGTTATTACAACTGTCAAGACCACAGTGAAATGGAGAGTTCACCTCAGCTAAGATACCTTTTAAGAAACAGTCACATTCTTAGGCCTAAAATGTAAGTGAGAAAAAGACCGTTTTTTAGAAAATATTATTGTGTCATTAAAACCAGGCAGGATGCCTGGACTCCTTAATGGTCATCTTCATTATTCCGGTTCTCTAGTCCTCTTCCCAGTACTTACAGTATGAGGTCTACCTCCTGCTCTTCCCCCTTTCCCACAATTCCTCAAGCTGCTTTTAATTCCCAGGCCAACACACACCTTAAACCAATTCATATCAGTCCCCTCCCCCTCCTAATTGCTTCCTGAGCTCTCCCAAAGCACAAACGACCTTTGTGTCAAGAAGGGTCAGAGGAAGGGAAGGATGGTGGAATGTAGAACTGGGACGCCACAGAGGGGATCGGAGTATTGAGAAGCTGCTAGAACACACTAGACCCAAATGTAACTTCATTTGTCTGTGCTTAGTTAAGCCTTCAATGGGCAATGAACATGGACGGAGAAGCCCATGTTGCAGCAGCAAAAATGTAAAAAATAGAAAGCCCGGCACACTCAGCCCAAGAAGCAGCCATGCCTCTAATGGAAGAAGCTAGAACAGAGTCTGGAAAATCCCTACCTGTCTCTTGATAGGCTAAAACAATCTAACCTTCAATCCACCCTGGCCTAGAGGCCTCAGAGGACTCAACTCCTCTTCTTGCAGGACCAAGATCAACAAAGAAGTTATCCAATTGCCTGAAATCAGCTGTCCCTTTCAGATCAATAAACAGAGCTCTTACCACATCAAGACTGGCCACTATGGAATCCGAGGAAGAAACACCAGACAACGAGGGCAGAATGACCTGTGGATAAAGGAATTACCTTTAGGTAGGAAATTTGGACCCAAGGACAAAACTTGCCCTATCTTTAGAAATCTTCAATTAAGAATAAGGGATCCTAGTTCACCCAGTTTCCTAGCAGAGGCGATGGCAATGAGAAAAAATACATTTAGGGGCCGATTCCGATCCGGGTCGCAAGGGCACCAAACGCGATCCGCCCGGAAAAACTACGAGCCATACGTGTTTTTTCCACCTGACTCGTACAGCTCTACGAGCGAGCAAGTACGATGCGAGCTACATGAAATCCATTGATCGAGTCGTTTCTGGGTCCGAACCGCTCCGTACGTCTCGGTCGTAAGCTATCTGTGGCGTGCAATGGATGCGATTTACGACCGAGCCAGTACGATGCACGCGTCGGACGGCTGGTGCGACCCGGAGTGTCCGGCTCGCAAAACGTCAGGGTGGTTGCCTTTGGGGGTCCGCATCGGACCCTCTGTCACCCGCAGCCCTACGACTCGGACACAGGGGGAGACCCAAGGGTCCCCCCAACACAGGCATGTACAGTGCGGATGGCACCGACGCGTACCCACTGTAGGGGGAGCCCTTGTCCGAGACGTACCCATTCAGTCAATGGGAGCCCATGTACGCGTTATACGACCGGCTCCCATTGACTTCTATGGGAGTCCGACCGAACCGAGCAGCATACGGCCGCATCGTACTCGCTCGGTCGGACTGCAGAACTCCGGCTCGGTCGGAAAACACTCCGAATCCAGCTCGGTCGGAGTGCTTTCTGACCTGGATCGGAATCGGCACCTAAGAGTAAAAAAAACATCTGGTGTCTTATTCAGAGGTTCAAAGAGTGGACCATGTACATTAGCAAAGGAAGATCTGAAGAAGGACACAATTTCTTAACCATAGGTCTTATCACAACAAATCCCCTGAAGAGTCTAGAAACATGAGAGCGCCCTTTGACCCCATGTAAAGCCTCATCTCCAGGAGAAAGAGGAGAGAGAAGATGGCTCTTCTGTGAATGCTTGCCCATCTCAATACTAGAAGCACATGAATACAGAAAGGAAGGACTCTAAAAAGCCTTTATCGTCACCCTCCAGGTACTTAGTATAATAAGGCACAAATAATGCCTGACCAATATAAGAATGATACATTGAAATAACACCACAAAGAACAAAAACATTATAACATATACCAATATGCACACAACTTAATGCAAAATGTGTGCAAACATAAAAAAACTCAGGAAATAAAATAGCCACCGTAATGATAATAAACTTGAACCCCTCCCACTCTTTTTTTCCTCCCCCCACAAAGCTGCTCACGCTTTATTTGTTACCAAGTGAAGGTAAGCTATGCTGAAAATAATAACGGCCACAGTACCATATAACGGGGAATAAGGGGAACTTACTTTCCACTTAAACTGCGATGGAAAAATATAAAATAAGATAATTTTAATGTACCCAGGAGTGCCCAAGCAACTCCCAGAGCCCAAGGAAATGAGAAAAGGGCTTCGCACAAAGAAAAAAACAGGAATTGATCAGGGCAATAGGGTATTTCTCCTCGTCGCGTCTCTTCTCCGGCCGTAACACAGAACAGGAAGCACCAAGGCTGAGGCTCCCATAAACCAATCGCAACACTGCAATTTAGCATTGTGATTGGTCTGAGCACTGTGGTTTTGAGCTCAGACGGGGTCTAGGGGCCTGGGCATGTTCTCCACCCAGGCTAGAACATGCTAAGTGCACCTGAATGTTTGGCCGCCTCGGGACGGCAAAACATTCATGCGCACCTAGGGAGTGAAAACCACTCCTCTCCTCCCCTGCTCTGTCAGCAGAGCAGCCCTACCCAGTCTGGCAAAGCTGCTGCGCCTGCGACAGGAAAAAATAAACTGATAATAACTTTCAGTGATTATCATTTTATTTTTCCTTACACTGCTGAAAAGGAGTGTGACAACGCTCCTCCACCTTAGCGGAGGAGCCGCCACTTCAAAGTACTAAATGTTTTAGCAGTTTTTGTATACCAGGGATTAGAGCAAGGCATTATGTCAAGCTAAGGTAACGAACAACCTTCCTCATCAGACTGAAGTCACTCCTGACTAGACGAGTAACCAACTATTTTCAAAGTGTACAAATACCGCATGCAGAGGAAGACTGTACATTGAAAGATACACACCCCACAACACTGATCTGGAGGAAGGACAGGTACATAAACTGGGGGCCCGAGGAGGCCACATCCTCTAGATTCCTTTATAATATTTTGAAAAAGTGGTTGTAGCAGGCGATTCTAATGCAGCATGGAAAGACTTGAAGTAGCACGAAGAAGCAGCCACCAGGAGCCGGGCAGCATCAAAGTCTACTTTTTTGTTTTAGAAATAAATGTGTGTTTTGCATTATTCACCCATTTGTGCCCATTTCAAAAGAGATGGTAAAACATACATTAGGATTTACAATGCATTGCTTTTGAAAAGGTATTTTATAGGTGCTTTTGGTTTTAAAATTATATATTTGAGTGAAAATACGTTTCTGAGACAGGCTGTGCACTGTCACCAGAACCTACACTACTGAAGACTGTCAATTCATTCAAATCAGACTCACAACTGATTCACAATGGGCCCGATTCACAAAGGTAAAGTTAGACGAAAGAAAAAATTAATTACAAGAAGCACTTGGTTTCTCAGCTCACACTTTAAGCACTTTTGTCCCCCTGTCTAAGGCCTGCTCTCCCCTCAGCAGCTCCGCGGTGCCCTTCCTCGCCGCTGACTCCTGTGACTCCTCTCCTGCCTGGGGTTCGAGACCACTGCTCCTCTCCTCGCTCTCCTTGCCACAGTTGCAGGTAATTGTGCCACCTGCAGTGTGCCACTTATTGTTCATCGCTGCTGTCTCTCTTTTTGTGGATTTTTACTGTCTGTTACTGGTTAGTGGTTAGTGTTTGGCTAACTGCTGCCTCTATCTCTGCCTGGCTCTTCTCCCTGCCGCTGCTGCCCCCTCCTGCATACGCCTGTTTTCCCGCCTCCCAGCTAATCGTCCCTCCCCACTCCCCTACTTAATGGCGGCCACTGCGTGGTCGCGCCGCTGGCGCGCCAAATGCAAGCCCGTCTGCGCCCGTCTGCGACTCGACCGCGGCCAACACCAGGAACCCTGGATCTATGACCCCCCCGGCTACAATTCCACTGCTCTCCTCGCACTCAATCCCATAGAAAACAACAACTGCCAGAGGTCGATGCCGAACACCACCCACGGCCAGTTCTCCTGCTGACAATCCTTCACCATCGACATCACCCCCACGACAGCCGGACACCTGTACGTGCATCCGTCTCAACGTGCTCTCCTTACACAAACACGCCGTAGAGATCTGGGAGCTGCTCGACAAACTCTCGCCAGAAGTCGCCTTCTTCACAGAAACATGGACCAACACCACCTCTCCCCCGACATCGCCACCGCCATCCCCGACAGCTACAAGATCCAAAGAAAGGTTCGCCCCCTCCGACTCTCCACCTCCAGCACGAGCAACCCCCTCTCCAGCACAGAGCACCTCCACTTCCAGATCCAAACCAGCCCCAAAACCCTGCTGCGCAGGACCGACATCTACAGATCGCCCGGACCTCGCTCCTCTTCCGCCACCACCATTGCCTACCTCATCGCACCCCACGCCATCACCTCCACTGACTACATCCTCATCGGAGACCTCAACTTCCACCTCGACAACCGCAGCGTTCCCGACTCCGCCAACCTCCTTGACAACCTCGCCAAACTCTGACTGAAGCAGCTCATCACCACCCCCACCCACAGAGCCGGACACATCCTCGACCCCATCTTCGCAGGAGGGACAAACATCGACTTCAGCCACACCACGCAGCCCCTCTGGACAGACCACCACTGTGTACACTTCACCTTCAACGCCACCACCCCACCCAAACTCGACCCGCACCCGCCTCAAAGGAACTGGATTAAGATCACAGAGGAACACCTCAACACCACCCTACTCCACGACCCCCCCTCCGCCACGACCAACGCCTACTCTGCTGCCAAAGAACTACACTGCTTGATCTCCAGCTGTGCAGACAAGCTCGCACCCCTCCGCCACCCCATCAAACAACGCCCCCCAGAAGGCTACCTGGTTCACCACTGACCTCCAAGAAGCCAGGCGCTCCTGCAGACGCCTCGAGAAACTCTGGAGAAACAGGAAAACCACCAAAGACAGGAAAACCTACAGGAAAGCCATGACTGAATATCACCAGCACATAAGAACCACCAAGCGGACCTTCATCAGGAACAAAATCCACACCAAGCCAGTAACACAAAAGAACTCTTCAACGTCATACAACAGTTCACTAAACCCCCCAGCGAAGCCACGGATGTCACACCATCGCAGGACCTCGGCAAAAAGCTCAGCTCCTATTTCCACCTGAAAATCAAAGCCCTCTACAACAACTTAAGCGAACAGACTCCAGAACTCCCCCCTTCACTCCACCATGAACAACCAGCCCACCATCACCGACTGGACACCCACTCAGGAGACCCCACAAACCCCTACCCGCCGCACATCTACCACAGAGCCGTCGCCGCCATAGCACCCGAACTAGGCCGGACCATTAACACCTCCTTCGAATCCGGTATCTTCCACCGACAACTGGAAGCAGGCAGAGGTCAAACCCCTCAAGAAACCCTCAGCCGATCCGACAGACCTGAAAAACTACCGGCCCATCTCTCTTCTTCCCTTCGCAGCCAAAGTCACCGAATGATTCGTAAATGCCAAGCTGACCACCTTCATCGAAGATAACACCATCCTCGAACCCTCCCAATCCGGATCTCGCAGCGACCACAGTACCGAGACCGCCTTCCTCGCCGCCACCGATGACATCTACATCGACATGCTTCTCGACCAGAGCCACACTGCAGCCCTCATCCTACTAGACCTCTCCGCTGCCTTCGACACTATCTCACACCGAACTCTCGCAGCCAGACTCTATGACACCGGGATACGAGGAACCGCCCTCGACTGGATCCGCTCCTTCTTCTGTGGTAGAAACCAAAGGATCAGACTCCCACCCTTCCTCTCTGAGCCCACAGAGATCAACTGCGGAGTACCTCAAGGATTCTCTCTCAGCCCCACGCTCTTCAACATCTATATGGCCTCCCTCACCGCCATCACCAGACAGCATGGGCTCAGCATAGTATTCTACGCCGACGACGCCCAGCTCATCCTTTCCCTCACAAATAACCCCAAGACACCAGACTCTGCTTCCAGGAAGGAATGAAGGACGTCACAGCCTGGATGAACAACAGCTGCTTGAACTTGGAGAAGACAGAGGTCCTCGTCCTTGGACCCTCCTCCTCTGCCTGGGACAACACCTGGTGGCCTTCCGCCCTCGGAAACCCACCCACTCCATCAGACCACCAAATCTCAGCATCATCCTAGACTCCTCCCTGACCATGACCCGCCAGATCAACTCCGTTGCCTCTACCTGCTTCAACACCCTCCGCATCCTCCGCAAGACCTTCAAGTGGATCACCCCTGATTGCAGAAAGACCATCACCCACGCAGTCATAACCAGAAGAATAGACTACGGCAATGCCCTCTACGCCAGAATCAACAGAACCCTGCTACACAAGCTCCAAACCATCCAGAACACCGCAGCCAGACTCGTCCTTGGAACCCCACGACACAAGCACATGACCCAGCACCTACGCGACCTCAACTGGCTCCCTGTCGAGAAGAGAGTAACCTTCAAGTTACTCACTCACGCCTACAAATCCCTTCACAAAATTGGACCAAAATATCTCAACAAGAGAGTCTCCTTCCACGTACCCAAAAGGAACCTCCGCTCTGCCGACCTCGTCCTGGCAGAGACACCTCGCATCCGCTGAACCAGAGCAGGCGGAAGAGTCTTCTCCTATGTCGCAGCATAGGCCTGGAACGAGCTCCCAGTCAACATCAGACACTCCCCTACTCTGCACACCTTCAGAAAAAGCCTCAAGACCTGGCTTTTCGACTGAACCGGAGTGGCACCCCCTCCCCCCAATGCCTCGAGACCCTCACGGGTGAGTAGCGTGCTTTATAATACTCCTGATTGATTGATTGATTAATTAGTCACGTTGATTTTCTGAAGTCTCTATACCACCCTTTCTCAAAGCAGCCTTCTCCAGGCCTTGATGGGGCAGCTAATATCACAGGAGAGCTCATCCACCCTGAAACGTCCAACTCCCACTTGTGGAAGCATTCCTGCAGCCTCCACTGATGTCATTCCCTTAGTCACTCTCCTGGAGTCAGCTTCGTATGCCCTGAAGCCTCTGGCATTTGTCCTTTCTTTCCTGGCTCGAGTCCTAGTTTCAAAGTGCACGATGTGTGTGTCATTGGTGGACATAAAGTGCCACGCCCAGCAGAGACGCTGACGAGCTGTGGTGTATCTGGCTACAGATCCTGCTGGCCCAGCTTGCACATTAACAACATGGAGAAAACTCCCCCACGTCTAGTGTAAACAACACTCCCACCACTCCCATTCAGAGCCAAGTACCTTCCCATGATTGGATGTAATTAACTTCTAGAGCGTGAGCAGCTACCCAAGGAAATCCTGAGGCTAAATCCTTTTGTGATAACCCCCCTGAGTTGAGTAGTCCATGATATGCGCTCCTCTCAGTGTTGACTGTAGTGTGACACTACAGTCAACACTGAGGGGAGCGCAAATCATGGACTGCATGTACCATGATGCAAAGGACCAAACATGACCTCCCCTACCATTTATCGTACGTTCCTAATGTTCCTTTTTGTGAAAAATTGTATTCTGGCCAATTGATTGCACTTCATCTGGCCCGAGCCGAAGAGTACAGCTGAAACCGGAGAGTATGGCTAGAGTCGGAGTGTGCGGCCCGGGTGCATAAATTCCGACCCGCCTGCGGACGTAAAGATACAACTGTGAATACCAAAAGTCATGAAGTTCAACTTTTGTCTCAGATTGCCTTTGTGAATCGGGCCCTTGGAATCCTTTGAGAGGATGGGGACCGTCTAATTCCTCTCCTACATGTTCTGTACAATATAACAAAAATGTGCTTTGCTAGAAAGTGGTCAGCTTGATTCTCACGAAGCCCAGGAGTTTACTTTAACTGATTTGCTAAAGCGAATCCGAAATCGCATAGAGGTCCTGCCTGACCTCATAGGCTTATGCTCCAATAACACTACAGATGAGCCCAGCCCATACATCCCTGCTGAAGAATTGTTATTCATACTAAGCAATGTTGTCCTGGGTTTTGTGTGGTTCATTATGTCACACCACCTGACCAAGCTTTGAAGGATTGCCAGATGGCCTAAGCCGCAGTGAATGTGGCCAATGAGCTGAGTCACCACCTCTAGAACCAAAAGGCCAGGCTTCTATTCTTGGCATTGGCACCTTGCCAAACATTGTGTAATTCTGGGTAAATCCTTTTTCTGTGCCTTAGTGTAAATATTTTGTAATTAAATCTAAATACAGTGTGCTGTCTTCTAATTTCCCAGGTACATGATTTCTTCTTGTCTTATCAATGCTGTGTGTCTTGTGTGTAGTATATGTCGTGTTGCAGTGCTGGTTATACTTAAGCATCTGTAGGTTCTTGTAAATTGTCAGTTTTTCATACAACAAAATCTACATGCGGAAGAGGGTATGGCTTCTTGTGTGGTTACATACTGAAACATATATAGCCAGAACCCAGCTTTAAAGCAATGGATCACTGTACATAGTAATAAGTCTGTAAAGATCAAAGAGTTTTTACAATGAGATGTCATCAGTGATGCCACTGACCATGTCATGAGTAATGTAGAATGTGAGGTCGTAAGCAGTGCATTGTGGGGGCGTAAGTTATAGTCAGCTCAGGTAACTATAACTGCTGAACTTCACTGGTGAAATCTGAGCCTAACTATAACATCCCTGTACCCTTTGGTTTTTTCAGTGAATTTCAAAGTTTTTTTAATTCAATTTCCTATGTAACAAAAACATTTTAAAAATTAACAAAGTACAAAAACATGTAAAATATTGTCAATTTCATATACATAAAAAGTTAACAATAAACAAAAATCTGTTTTACTAAAATATCTTAAAAATTACATACATTTATATATATAAAAAATTAAATGCACAAACCCATAATATATATTTAAACAATTTTAACAAAACTATTAAATTCTAGGAATAATTAATAAATGATTTCCACTCCAATCCATACAACAGAAGGGAAAGCACTGGACTCGGGGAGGATAAAATGTACTATTCCCACTTCAGTAGGTACAACAGGAGGGGAAGCGTTGGACTCTGGTGGGAAAAAATTACTATTCCCAATCCACTCTGTGCAACAGTAGGGAAAGCATTGAACACCGGAAGGGTAAAATTCACTATTCCCACTTTCAGTCTATGCAACAGTAGGGAAAGCGTTGAACACCGAAGGGGTAAAATTTACTATTTCCACTCAGGTCTCTACAACAGTAGGGAAAGCATTGGACTCAGGAGGGGTAAAATGTACTATTCCCACTCCAATAGGTACAACAGTAGGGAAAGCGTTGTACTCTGGAGGGGAAAATCTACTATTCCCACTCCACTCTGTGCAACAGTAGGGAAAGCTTTGGACACTGGAAGGGTAATATTTACTCTTCCCACTCCAGTCTATGCAACAGTACGGTAAGCGTTGGAGGCCGGGGCGGTGTGCCCGGGCGTCGGTGGCGACAATGGGTGGTGAGCTGCCGCAACAACCGAGCTCTGCATAGCTGGGCTGCAGCTCCTAGACCGCTGCCGAGAGTGCCGGATACCTGGTGCAGCCTCTACCGGCAGCAACTGTACACTCTCAAGCATAGCATTAGTGTGAGGGTGTAGAATGGATGTGGGGCCTGGTGTTGGGCGCCTCCCACTGGGGGCCCTATGATTCAGGAGGTACAACCTTCCACACAGGGTGCTGCTGAGAGCACACTCCTGCGACGAGCTCCTGGGTTGGGCCTCCCGGCCGGGGTGTGCGGACATCGGAGGCCCTGTTGCCCAGCCAATGGACAGTGTGTTGCTGCACAGGGGCTTCCACCGTGATGCATTAGTGCCCTTTACGAGGGCTTGACACAGACACCTGACCCAGGGGCTCACTCCGAGTGTGGAGGGTATTAGCTGGTGAGACGCCTGCTGGCAGGGGTGCCCATCCGCCATAGAAGGAATCACCGGTCCCCTAGCCACTCTGAGCGAAGACAAGGGACAGAATTCTAGTGTTACTATCTCCTCAAACTATCAGTGGTGGAAATACTGGGGGAACCACATTAGCCGCAGAAACGTCCATTATCGTCGAGAAAACACTGGGCTGGACGTGTCTCATCTTGAAGAAATGGGGGTGGGGGTCTGTCTCCTCTCCTAAGCCGGAAGAGTCATATATTATAAAGAACCACATACCAAAAGAGATCTGGTCCAAAATGGACGTGGGGCAAAACAACACTGGGGAGACCGGAATATCACAAGAGCCCCTGTTCTGACACTACACCAGGCAGAGGTCTGCTGTCTAGGGCAGCTCTGCTCCCTCCGCTACTGGGCAATGGCAAAAGACAAGGAATCCAAACAGCCTAAACAGGGGAAAATGGATCACTACACCAAAGTGGTGCTTGCAAGCCGAGACGAGAGGTGACTTCCCCAGCATCCCGGACAATGCGATGCTTCTCCAAGCTGTCACATGGACGATAGGGACATTGTAACATCGCTAAGTTAGCATGAGCCCAGCAGCCATGTTGCTGCTTTTGCGCACGTTGCTGCTTGTCTATATTTTTGCAAGACTCTGTTTATGACTTTCACATGTGAACCATCTGCCTTGTTCGTTCTCTGCCTGTTCGTGGAGTTTAGTCTGAACACTGTGAGCAAGGTCGATAAACAATGACCCTTGTTGTTCTGTTCTGGTCAGTGCCTAGCACCTAGACAAAACATGCTAACGTAGCCGCTGTTGGAAGTTTGTGCTTTGATATGATGGGGATGCATGTTTAGGTAACACACACTTGGAGAGGGATCTTTCCAGGAAGAAGAGCAATGCGGTTCCTATGATGTAGATATACCATCTAGGAACTAAGGTATGGGGTCTGCTGAAAAAGCCCAGAGATCTTCTGTTATATAATAAAGCTTCTTCTTACCAAGGGGAGGGTGGTTAGGCCTTATAGTCCCTTATCCACTGTTTTTATAAAATGACCTCTCCCTTTATGATATATGGCCTTGCTACAATGCTAACGTTAGGTTTGTGCATTTTTCTGCTGGTTGTGGCTCGTATACTGCGTTTTAGAGCATGATAGTTAAAATAAACATTTTAAACTATATTCGTATTTCGGTCAATTCTCATTGTGGACATGTACGAGTGAGAGAGCGAAAAGATGTGTCTTGTTAAGGCGATTCCTGTATATATATATATATATATATATTCACTGAAAAAACCATAGGTTTCACACATGTTATAGTTAGCGGAAATTTTACTGATAAAAAAACAATGAAATTCCCCCGTTATAGTTAGTGCATGCAACTATAACTCACGCGACCGCAATCCTCTGCTGATGCTAATACTGTATTTAGACACTTATTTGCCCATGTCTTCTTCCATACATTTTTAGCTATACATATATTACAAATATTTTTTTTTCATAAAGACACATATGTCATCAGCAGAAGATTGCGGTCGCGTGAGTTATAGTTGCATGCACTAACTATAACGGGGGAATTTCATTGTTTTTTTATCAGTAAAATTTCCGCTAACTATAACATGTGTGAAACCTATGGTTTTTTCAGTGAATTTGCAAGGTTTTTTAAATGCTAATTCCTAACTATAACGTGTGTGAAACCTATGGTTTTTTCAGTGAATTTGTACGTTTTTTTAAATGCTAAGTTACTTTACGCCATTCGTGGCGTGCGCGCCCACTTAACGCAGTTCGTTCCGTGCGCGCACGGTGCGGTTCGCGCACCGTGCGCGCACAGTGAGCACGCGGTGCGCTTCGCGCACCGCGCGCCCACTTTACGCAGTTAGTGCCGTGCACGCACGGTGTGCACGCGGTGTGATGACAAAGCAAGAAAGCACGTCAACAAATCTGTTTCTGCTTTCCTCCGTGACTATGGTATGGGTGCCATTTACCACAACAACTTGCGTTATGACATGCAAGACATTTATAGAGGAGATGGTGTGCACTTCAATGATGAAGGGAACAGAGTCTTCCTCTTGAACCTTAGACTCTGCATCGGTACTTAATTGTAGGTACCACTAAAAAATCATTTCATAAACACAACGGCTCTTTTTAGAGCCCCCTAATATCTAAACACTTAAATCTGATTTTCATTTTTTTTTTTTTTTTTTCTACCGTACGCTTACCGTAAGCTTACCGTACGCGTACCCCGTGATTTTTTTTAAAATCAATAAATGTTTTTTTTGTACTTTTCTGTCCTTCTTTGACCCCCTTACAAATGTTAGGGGGTCTGTAACTCTCCTCATTGCCCCCTTTCCTTGTTTTCACTCTTTTTTTTCAGAGTGAAATACACAAAATGGCGGCCGCCGCTTCCTGGTTTCGGCCGATTCGAATGTTTACTAAGATCTAAGAGCCAATCAGAATCGCGCTCGCGCACGCCACCGTACGCTTACCGTAAGCGTACCGTAAGCGTACCGTAAGCGGGCTCAGATATATATATTGATTTAAAGGCTATTTTCTCAGAATCTACTGAACAGATTTACACCAAACCTACAAAAGGCACTTCCTTGACCTAGGGACTACCTCTCTGCCAAATTTTGAGTCATTCTGTTCAGCCGTTCGGGCTGTAGCTCGTTCTAAAGGTCCTATGGAAAAATGCATGGGAAAAACGCGTTTTGGGACCCCCCTTTTATCTCAGCCCCCGCTTGACGGATCCCCCCGAGACTTTCAGGGTAGGAGCGGAGCGTAGCGCCCCACCTATTTTGAGAAATTCGCGAGGATTCGTGGACCGGCGCCAAAGTTATTCAAAATAGAATGTTGAGGTTTTCCTATGGAAACGTGGTCCTAACTATAACTACCTACTGGCGACCGCCAGTAGGTAATATATATATATATATATATATATATATATATATATATATTCACTGACAAAACCATGGGTTTCACATACGTTATAGTTAGGAATTAGCATTTAAAAAACCTTGCAAATTCAATTAAAAAACCATAGGTTTCAGGGGTGTTATAGTTAGCTGGACATTTCACTCATAAAAAACCAATGAAATTCCCCCGTTATAGTTAGTTAAGCTAACTATAACTCGCGCACCCGCAATCCACTGCTGATGACGTCACATATAACATCACTCATGACATGGTCACTGACATCACTCATGACATCACTGATGACATCTCAAATGACATCACTGATGACATCATCCAGTAAATGTGTGTTTTTCTGAAAATTAAATATGTTTTATATATGTATATCTCAAGGTCGATGGAAGAATAAATGTGTATATAAGTGTCTAAATGGATGATTTTTTTTGAAATTTTTTTTTGAAAATGACTGATAAAGTGTATCAAAGTGAATACATGGCTTAGTGAGTAATGTTTTAATATGTAAATATCTGTATCAGTCTCTCACTTTGTGTATAAGTGGCTGCATGGGTTGGTGAGTAGCTACATGGGTGTCTATTTAGGTTATTAGTTGGTTTTTTCAGTATCAGTCTGAGTGTCTGCATGGTTTGGTGGGGGGATTACGTAGTGCATAGGTACATGAATGTTTGACTTACTGTATGTGTTGAAGACAGCATGTGTGCAGGACTGTATGGGTGGATGAGTGTGTACATGGGTGTGTTAGTGAGTGAATGACTGTCTCAATAGTGTCTTTATGAGTAACTACTTATGTTTTAAACTAGTATATGTGACTATTGGTGTATATAAGTGAGTATATGTGATAGTGAGAGATTGGAAGAGTTCCTGTATCAATAAGTATGTGTTTCTATAAGTGATTGTTTAAAAGACTAAGTATGTGTAAGTTTCCGTAGAAGTAAGTGTGGTGGTGTGTATATAACTGTATATGAAGGTAAATGGATGTTTGATTCTTTATTAGCATGAGTGACTATGTGTGTGAGTAACTCTATGGATGAGTGGCATTATGTAACAGGATGTGCAGGTGTATGAGTACATATGAGTGAGTACATGTATGAGTGACTGTATAGGACTGTTGGTGAATGAGTAGATGTGTATGTGGATCTAAGAATTACAGAAGAGATTGTTGAAACTGGTATTGGAATTTCCAATATTTTTTTATTTTTTAGTCTCTATTTTTGAATGTGTGTATCAAAGGTTATATTAGGGTGAGCGGAGGTCTGCCACTCTATCACAAGGATGATGTCATCAGTGATGTCATCAGTGATGTCATTTGAGATGTCATCAGTGATGTCATGAGTGATGTCAGTGACCATGTCATGAGTGATGTTATATGTGACGTCATCAGCAGTGGATTGCGGGTGCGCGAGTTATAGTTAGCTTAACTAACTATAACGGGGAAATTTCATTGGTTTTTTACGAGTGAAATGTCCAGCTAACTATAACACCCCTGAAACCTATGGTTTTTTAATTGAATTTGCAAGGTTTTTTAAATGCTAATTCCTAACTATAACGTGTGTGAAACCCATGGTTTTTTCAGTGAATTTGTATGGTTTTTTAAATGCTAATTCTTATATTTAACGTGTGTGACACATTTCTTTTTTTTTTATCTTTGCAGTTTTTCACATCTTTTTTTTAAACTTTTTTTTCCCTTTAAACACTATGGTAAAATTTAATGCATTCTGCAATATATAAATTTTCACCTTTTTTTAAAAAAAAGGTAAGATATAGTTGTATAACATAGTGAATCTTTTTTACAAATGTTTTTTTTTTAATAAATTATTTTTTACCGCGCGCGTACGGTAAGCTTACCGTAAACGCACGTTTCGCTTTATGTACGTAATATTTCTACTCTGTTTGCGTATGGTTACGCAATTTGCTTAGACGTCCGTACTTCCTACGCGACGCGTAAGCGCATACTTTACACGCGTACGCGCGCGCGCACGTTACGCGGAAGTGTTCGAGCGTGCCTGTTATGCGCATGCGTGCGTGCGCGTGTCTTTCGTACGCGCATGCGTACTTTTACCGTAAGCGCTCCGTAAGCGTAACGTACGCGCACGGTTGGTCATGTGATCAGTTGCAAGAGACATCTGCATGGATACTTCCAAAAAGAACCAGAGAGACACGAAATACATCTCTGACAGCAATTCCTCTGTGCTCACATACTCATGCTGTGATTTTACACAGAAAATGAAATTTGCTTGCCAATTTCAAACCACACTTACTACTGTTTTCTGTGATTTTAGGCAGAAAATGAAATTTGCTTGCCAATTTCAAAGCACACTTACTACTGTTTTTTCCTCCAAGTGTTAAGTACTCTAACAGTCACATACATTTTCATTACAGTTTTCAGACACAGAAAACAGCATATGTGCAAACAGCTTTTTGAGACCATGAACATGTGTGACCTTGGTGACTGACTACACCCCAGCAAAACAAATCAGCCTTAGTGATGTTGAATGTATTAGCGTTACTCACTGCTACCTGAAACACCAGTCACTTGTGAATACTCAGCATGATTCTACAGGCTAAACTGCTGGGTGTGTGCTAACAGTCTGCTTATGCAGTCTGTGTATTTTCAGTTGCAAGAGACATATGCATGTTTACTTCCCAAAAGAACCAGAGAGACACAAAATACATCTCTGACAGCAATTCCTCTGTGCTCACAGACTCATGCTGTGATTTTACGCAGAAAATGAAATTTGCTTGCCAATTTCTAAGCACACTTACTACTGTTTTTTCCTGCAAGCGTTAATTACTCTAACATTCGCATACATTTTCATTACAGTTTTCAGATACAGAAAACAGCACATGTGCAAACAGCTTTTTGAGACCATGAACATGTGTGACCTTGGTGACTGACTACACCCCAGCAAAACAAATCAGCCTTAGTGATGTTGAATGTATTAGCGTTACTCACTGCTACCTGAAACACCAGTCACTTGTGAATACTCAGCATGATTCTACAGGCTAAACTGCTGGGTGTGTGCTAACAGTCTGCTTATGCAGTCTGTGTATTTTCAGTTGCAAGAGACATATGCATGTTTACTTCCCAAAAGAACCAGAGAGACACGAAATACATCTCTGACAGCAATTCCTCTGTGCTCACAGACTCATGCTGTGATTTTACGCAGAAAATGAAATTTGCTTGCCAATTTCTAAGCACACTTACTACTGTTTTCTCCTGCAAGCGTTAATTACTCTAACATTCGCATACATTTTCATTACAGTTTTCAGACACAGAAAACAGCACATGTGCAAACAGCTTTTTGAGACCATGAACATGTGTGACCTTGGTGACTGACTACACGCCAGCAAAAGAAATCAGCCTTAGTGATGTTGAATGTATTAGCGTTACTCACTGCTTCCATAAAACACCACTCACTAGTGAATACTCAGCATGATTCTACAGGATAAACTACTGGGTGTGTGCTAACAGTCTGCTTATGCAGACTGTGTATTTTCAGTTGCAAGAGACATATGCATGGATACTTCCCAAAACAACCAGAGAGACACGAAATTCATCTCTGACAGCAATTCCTCTGTGCTCACAGACTCATGCAAAAATCACCACATACATCCCCTCTCAAACTCATAACTCACCTTTAAAATTAGTTAGTTGAGAAAGAAATGTGGCACTCAAACATCAGACTATCAGAGTCAGAATATCAGAGCTGTACACCTCTCTCCTCTGAGCAGAACCAATTAATGGCAATGTTTCCCTCTCTTTTTTCACACATATACATGTTAATTACAAATCTCAGTGCTTCCCACTTTTTTTCAAATGAAATCATACATTTCTATTGGTTGAAAACTTCAACCCTTTTCCAAATGTTCCCTTCCCCCAACTTGACTTTTGCCTGCTACCATAGCAACAGCTCTTTGAACACTGCTGTGAGGAGAGAGGTCAGAAGTTCACCACACAATGTTTCAAATCGAAAGACCAAGAGTGCTTCACCTGTCCCACCTTACAGCAAATCCAAACTATTCTTCTGTGGGAACACAATTTTCTGAACCAATACAAAACATGCTTCTAAAAATGTACACATACAGCCTAGTTTTTAGTGTAGAATGTTGTGAAAAAGCCAATGAGTTCTTTTTATTTTAAAAAAATATGTATGCCTCCATTTTCAAACTGTCTTTCATTTAATTTTGCCATTCTACTGAAAGACACCTTGAGAGTGCATCCAGATCTCCTTGAAAGATGTTCACAGTGTGGATTGTAGGTCACAGCTATGTCTTCTGGAGTGAAAAATTTGCAGAAAAAAGAGGTATGGTGAGAGACCTTGCTTTGCCAAATGTAGACATTAAATGGATTGGTCAGAGAGGGTTAAAGTGGCACCAATTAATGCCTTTGGTGAAAACCTTTCTACATCTCCCACAGCCTAACCTTATTATTGTGCACTGTGGTGGAAATGACCTAGGCACTTTAACTGGTGTAGGTCTGGAAATGCTTATAAAGGACACCTTTGTGCAATTGATGTTGCTTTTTCCTCATTCTGCCTTTGTATATTCTAACATATGCCAAAGGCAAAAGTGGAACTGGTCCAACCAATTTTGTCCGCAGATTGACAAAGCAAGAAAGCACGTCAACAAATCTGTTTCTGCTTTCCTCAGAGACTATGGTATGGGTTCTATATACCACAACAACTTGCGTTTGAACATGCAAGACATTTATAGAGGAGACGGTGTACATTTCAATGATGAAGGTAACAGAGTCTTCCTCTTGAACTTTAGACTCTGCATCGGTACTTACTTGTAGGTACCAAAAAACACTCAATGAACACAACGGCTCTTTTTAGAGCCCCCTAATATCTTAACACTTAAATTTGTTTTTTTCTTCTTTTTTTTTTTATTTTCTACCGTACGCGTACGGTAAGCTTAAATAAATAAATTTATTTTTCATACTTTTATGGCCTTCTTGGACCCCCTGACAAACGCTAGGGGGTCTGCAACTCTCTTCGTTGCCCCCTTTCCACGTTCTCCTCCTTTTTTTTATCACTGTGAGACACACAAAATGGAGGCCGACACTTCCTGATTTCGACCGATTCGAATGTTTACAGTCATGTAACCACCAATCAGAATTGAGCTCGCGCATGGCACCGTGCGCGTACGGTAAGCCTACCGTAAGCGCTCGGAGCGCGCCTATAGATATATATATTGATTTAAATGCTATTTTCTCAGCAAATACTGAACACATTTACACCAGACCTACAAAAGGCACATCCCTGACCTGAGGACTACCGCTTTGCCAAATTTCAAGTAGTTCTGTTCAGCCGTTCGGGCTGTAGCTTGGACTAAAGGTCCTATGGAAAAATGCATGGGGAAAACGCGTTTTGAGACCCCCCCTTTTTCTCGGCCCCCGCTTGACGAATCCCCCCGAGACTTTCAGGGTAGGAGCAGAGCGGAGCGCCCCACCTATTTTGAAACTTTTGCCAGGATTCGTCAATCTGCGCCAAAGTTATTCAAAATAGAATGTTGCGGATTTCCTATGGAGACACGGTCCTAACTATAACTACATATATATATATATATATATATATATATATATATATATATATATATATATATATATATATATATATATATATATATATATATATATATATATATATATATATATATATATATATATAAATATATATACATATATATATATAATAAATATATATACATATATATATATATATATATATATATATATATATATATATATATATATCTACATAATCCACGAGTTGCCTCAAATGAAGGAGCCCACACATGCGTAAATAAAGCTCTTCAGATTTAATCAGGGCTGCAGTGCAAGAATAATGAAAGCGCACAGCATATCAGTCCAGCCGATGTGTTTCGGACCCGTTGCCCTCTGTCATAGGTAGGGGTGGGTGGACTCCTACGTTCCACCCACGGAATGTGCGGAGATTTGCCCCTTCCGCGTTCCGCGATGTAGGCGGAGAAACAGGCAAATCTCCGCACACTCGGGTGGAGCGGAGTTGGCCTCCCGCCCGCCTCCCGACCCCAGTACTACAACTTTAAAAAACATTATAAATAACAATTTAAATCACCTCACCTTATCGGCGGCGTCCCCGGGCTTCCCTCCGTCTCCATCGCGTCTTCTTCTGGAAAACTGTAGATTATGTGCGTATATATATACATATATATATATATACATAATCCACAAGAGTTGCCTCAAATGAAGGAGCCCACACACGCGTAAATAACCTCTTCAGATTTAAGCGCTCAGCATATCAGTCCAGCCGATGCGTTTCGGACCCCCTTGCCCTTTGTCATAGGTAGGGGTGGGCGGACACATTCATTCCGCCCACGTAATGTGCGGAGATTTGTCCATTCCGCGTTCCGCGATGTAGGCGGAGAAACAGGCAAATCTCCGCACACTCAGGCGGTGCGGAGTTGGTCTCCCGCCCGCATCCAGTCCGCCTCCCGCCCGCAGTAATAAAACTATAAAAAACATTATAAATAACAATTTAAATCACCTTACTTTATTGGCGGTGTCCCCGGTCTTCCCTCCATCTCCATCGCGTCTTCTTCTGGAAAACTGGGCGGGCGCCCGCGCATGCGCAGTTTTCCAGAAGAAGACGCAATGGAGACGGAGGGAAGCCTGAGGACGCCACCGATAAGGTAAGGTGATTTAAATTATTTGTGTTTTTTAAAGTTTTAATACTGCGAGCAAGAGGCGGGCGGGCGGCGCGTAGCAGAGCTATGCGGAGTGTGCGGAGATTGGTTCCGTCTCCATGGCACTCCGCGTCCCTCTACGCAAATTACACCCACCCCTAGTCAAAGGCTCAATAACACTGGTGTGCGAGATCGATGGTATATTTCTATTTAAATGAGTTCCCTATATATATATTAATGCATCTTTAACCAAAAAGCTAAGGACTAGTCCTGTGAAACATACTTCAATATATATACTATGCATATATAAACACACATATATGCAGCCTAAACACCAAATTAGGCTAAAAATATGCCAATATTGCATTGTATTTTTTCATTTAAAATAAAGCATATATTGCAACATTTCCATGACATAGAGAAATGCACTCTTAAGTTTGAACACAGTCTTTATTTTCAAGGAAAATGGCAAAGTAATAGCAGGCAGATTAGCCCAGAAGGCTGCATATAGAAAGCACATAAAACAAGCATTGGCATAGCCAATAGGTCTCGCCTCTGGGACCTTATAAGTGTTTAGTTATGCAGCACAATATCCTTGGTGCAACAACATCAACTGTTGCATGGCTCAACACTTATGGGGTCCCAAAGGCGAGACCTATTGGCTATGCCAATGCTTGTTTTCATTAATTATGGACACAGTCCGCTTTCTTCCCGCCAGGGGATGGAGTGAAAAGTGCATCTGACCGCTGAGTTTACAGGAAGGACAAACACATGCACGCTGAAGTCGTCTGACCGGCTGAGTCTTGCAACCAGGTGAGTAACACATTTTAATATTTAAAGCCAAATATATCTAGGACAGCTCATGCATTTGTTGTTGTCTAGGAGGAGCAATGCTTCGGCTCAAATGCCAATATACTGTTTGATGCAACTGTGTGCTCCTGGGTAGAGCGTGCAGGCACTGTACCGCGAAAGTGAAGACGAATGTGGCCCATTTTAACTTGTTAGTTGAAAAAAGTCTCCTAACGATTGCACATTTGGTAGCAGAGTGCAAAGGAGAAATTTGATGTTGCCAGAATCCCGTTTCGCTTCCTTTAGAATTCACTGCTTACTGTCTTGCAGATTTCACGTTACAATCACTTTACAGAAGGAAGAATGGGCCTCTAACCATAAGGCTTTTTAATGAGTTTTTATCCACCTACGTGGCTTAACCCCACGTCTATTTAAATATATTTTCTGCGCATGAAAGCAGAACATGGCAGGAGCCATTCACACTGATCCGCAGAGCGTAATGGCAAATTCTAGGTCAGTATAGCGCCCTGAGCGCTTTTATTATTTATTGATCTATTATTCAGACTTGTGTAGCGTTCCTGCATCACTAAGTATTAGGGCCACTTACATGCAATTCATATTCATAACGCTGCATTAAATGTATAGCAAAACATCAAACTACATGAACGAGTCTAGAATAGAGCGCAGGATTCAATGAGCTTCAGAGGAGCCTCGCAGAATGGCGAGACTTATTGAAAGGGCTCCAAAAAGTGCTGCCAGGCCAGCCTAGAGCTACAGTGCATGTGCGCGGGCGCGCGCGCCGCGCTTTACCGCGATTACTTTCACTTTCGCGGCCGCTTTGTTGTTTGATCGCGATTGCGGCCGCTTTGCATAGCCAATAGGTCTCGCTTTTGGAACCTTATAAGTATTTAGTTATGCAACTGTTGCATAGCTAAACACTTATAAGGTCCCAAAGGCGAGACCTATTGGCTATGCCAATGGTTGTTTTTGTATGTTCTGTGGAGTAGGTTTCATGTGTAAGTTTTGCTAAATAAGTGCTACATGTTGATGGAATAATATGGCAGTCAATAGATATATGAGAGTAATACATCTATTGAGGATACTAGGCAGAATTAAAAAAGAATGTGTTTGAAAATGTTTTAAATAAAATATCTTTTCTACAAAGCATGTATATTGTGTAGCGCTTCTCCGGATCAGAACACATATTTAGACACAATCGAAAAATTCAGGTCAGGTGGTATTTTTGTCTTGCTTAATTGTTTTTACCCCTTAGTCCAGACCTAGAATTAAGATTTATAGGGGGTACCGTCTGTGTTTGGGTGGATATGGTTCAATATTGCCATCTCCTCGTGTTTTAAAAGCATCCCTTCAAGAAGCCGTTTCTATGTAAGCATGAGATGGTTTTGAAAACCTGTTTGATAAGGCTGTCCTAGCTTGTTGAGCTCTGGTGTTAAAAGTCGAAAGAAACAACGGCATAACGGTCCGGTCAAAAAGCAGAAGGTGTTTTTTCACACCAAGTGCCCTACGATCAGAGGTTTTCTGCTTTGCTGCTGGGACGGATGTACTTCTCGTGTACAGTACTGAATAGCCATTTGTAGGATCGGAGGTATGCTGCTTTATTAAATATGGATGAAACGTCATTCTGTTTGCGAATCCAATTGAGGCGGCTGTGAATAAGGGAATAGAGGCGTGTAAGGGACTGAAGACTTTCATCACTACATTCGTATTACGCCAGAATACCTACTTTGATTCCAGACCATCTCCCTTACAGGGGCGGGGCTTATGCACTGGTAAACAGGCGAGATAAACGAGGCAGGCGGGTGTAGTCGGGTGCCAATGCGGACAAGATCGACGGCCTGCGGTAATTTTGCATATAAAATCTGTCACCACGCGCACTGCATGGACCGTCGGGCACACGCATCCAGGAGCTAGTGCAGCCACTCTAGGACCTGCCTCAAGTCAGAGCAGCGTGGAAGATGTCAACATGAAAGGGCGAGGAAACAAGCGCTAGTAATGTTGCCAGTTGTGGGTGTGCCGGCAGAGGAGGCTGGGTCTGCGCGAAATTGAAAGTGATCGCGATCGCGATCAAAGCGGCCGCGAAAGTGAAAGTAAGCGCGGCGCGCGCGCCCGCGCACATGCACTGTAGCTTTAGGCCACGGCAGCACTTTCAAAGCCCAGATATAAAATGTCTCTTCGAGCCTTTGGCTCGCGAGACCTAAAAACTGGCGCTGTGCCTTTAAGACCTCCAGGACCTCCAGGCTCCCATCATGCCCCACAGGTGACAGTTAGGTCAGTTTTTTTTTCTGGCTCCTGTGAGGATCCTGGAGCATTGAGCTCGTCAGTTAGTGGATTTTTCTCACTAATTGGTTTTGTAAAGTTGAATTTTTTTACTTCATTCGACGTCTTTTAGTACAAGCTGTTCTATTTCACCATTTTTTCTGACTTTCCTGTTATTTTTTAGTCAGAAATGCCAGACTTGTCCTTCTTGTGCGAAGAAAATGGCAAAATATGACCCACACTCGGTCTGTATTGTGTGCTTACCATCCTCACACAGACCTGACAAGTGTTACTCTTGCTAGCAGTTCTCCAGAAGAGGACGCTCTGTGACAGGGAAAGGATCAAACTGCATGCCATGCAGGAGAGAGGAAAGGAATGTACAAGTGGCCTTGAAAGACATCCTTCTAAAAAAGCCCTCCTCTCAAGTAAGGTCTGAGCATAAGAAAAAGGTGGAAAAAAGGAGACATTGGTCAGGTTCGCCGTCGAAAGGGAAAAGATCGATGTCAAAGATACCCCTATGCTCACTGTCGGCTTCCAAGTCGTCGACAGGTGGACCTTTATCGCAGTCGAAGCCGAAAGATCAATCGCCGTAGAAGCGGACGATGCCAGGCATGGTGAAGACAAGTAAGTCTAATTCTAGACAAGCGTCAGCTACTCACCGGCCGACGTCGACTGTTCCTCATCGACGATATAGGCCCCCTCCACCTATGATGGTGGAGCACAGACGCTCAGCATCTAAGGCACACCACCAACACCGACTTGGGCAGTCACCGTCGAGGTCCCCCCAGCTGACGTCGAAGACACCACCGACGTCGAAGACAACTCAGAGGACCAAGACGCCACCGACGTTGAAACCTCCGATGTCGAACACTCTGCCGATGGCAAATCATGGTCACAGACCCTCAGCTTCACCATCGTCAACGTCAGGGCGAGTTCGATCGCCGCCGAGAACATCGCCGCCGAGAAGATCAACTTCGAGACCTCTGTCCTCTCACACGTCTCCACCAGCAGAGAGGCAGAGAATGAATCGTTCACCAGTACCGACGTCAAGAGGGAGATTTAGGAGGTGGAGCCTCAGGATCCAACTTTTAGACGGTTGAGGTCGAGGAGTGCTTCATACTCTCCGGGTCTGAGAATTGTTCCAACTACACCGAAGGGCTCCCTGGCTCGAGAACAGCATTGACCACCGATCAACTTCTTCCCAAGATGGCTGAGGAGTGTGAAGGAGTGGAGAGTGCCAAGACGTAGTCCAGGGTCTGACTACTCTCAAATACATTCTCCTCATACACCTGATAGAGAGGTGTGCCCACTGATAAGGAAACTGCGGTTTCAATGCAGGTAATACCACGTGGGTAGGTTACAATGCGGACGTTACATCGTCCGCATTGTTACCACGCATGGTATTACATCGCAAGTCGTTTCAATCACTTGTGCTAGATGGCGCGCAACACCAGGGAATGTGTTGGATTTTAAATCCAACACATTCCCTGCTGTTGCGCTAACTAGAGTAGGAATAGTGATTTATACTATTCCTAAGTCCAGCGCGCCATCTAGTGCAAGTCGTAGAAACGACTTGCAATGTAAAGCCATGTGTGGTAAACAACGCGGACGATGTAATGTCTGTGTTGTAACCTACCGCGTGGTATTTGCTCGCGGTGTAAAAATACATATTTGCCCACTGACACCAGCTACAAGGTCTCCTCAGATCTCCAAGACAACAATCTCCAGCTACAAGGAGACATTGATTGCGGTCGCCTCTTAGGCGCTCCCAGTCTAGATCTTGACAGGCTCATTCCTCAAGACATAGGGAGCATAGACGCAGGTCTCCCTCATGGTCTACCAACACTTCCAGATCTTCAGTGGAAGACTATTCTCCTACCTTGTCAGCCACTCCTCCCACCAGAGTATCACCAGTGGATGACATCATGACTTTCAAAGAGGTCCTTTGTAGGAGTGCTACGAAACTCAACATTGAGATAGCTTCTACCACTCCCTCAGCATCTGTCATTTTAGAAACCCTCCATCACAGGTCATCCATTAGACCTCTGCCTCCTTTGGTTCCTGGACTGCTAGAACCGGCGTTTCATACCTTTCTCACTCTTGCGTCAAGAGGAGCAGCGCCACCATGCATAATCAAAAAGTACAGAGCCCCAGAACAGGATCCACTGTTCCTGAGGTCTGACCCTCCACCGGACTCTGTCATAGTGTCAGCAACAAGTAAAGCACGCACAGTCCCTCCTGATAAAGCAGCAAATCCATGGACTCTATCGGGACGAGGATGTGTAGCACCTCGGCCTCTTACATGAAGATTGCTAGCGCCTCTGCACAGTTGGGACGATATGACCATTCTTTATGGGACTCACTCTCAAGGTTTGTTGACAAATTACCAAAAGAATACCGGCAAGATTTTCAAGAGATCCTGCATGAAGAAGGGCTAGTAGCGAACCAGGCTATAAGCGCAGCAGCCGATGCATCAGATCAGGCAGCTCATGGCTATTCACATGGCATCTGTGCTAGACGCTCCTCCTGGCTGAGACTCACAGGCCTAAAACCTCAGGCCCAGTATAGAATTCTCAATCTGTCTTTCAACAGAACTTCACTTTTTGGCTCTCATGCAGACGATGAGATGTACAGAATGAAGTCAGAACTTGACACCTTGAAGGCAGTAGGTCTGGAAAAAAGGAATGGCTTTAGATGCCGATACCGTCCTGATGACCGCCGCCAATACCAACAGAGGGTTCAAACCCCTCACTGGTCATCACAGCAACATCATGCTAGATCACCCTATCATGAGCGTAGAGCTGGACGAGGGGCCTCAAGTCAAACAACCCCCTCTGCTAAACAGCAGCCAAAACAGTGAGCGCTTGCTTCCCTCAGCTCTGTTACCCACTCTGGTGGGGGGAAGTATAATGTTTCATTTGGACAAGTGGCACAAAATAACAAAGAACAATTGGGTGCTCAAAACTGGCTGAGTGGGTACTCAATCAGATTCAAATCCCCACCACCTGCCATACACCCTCTGAGAGCTTCAGTACATAAGCTACAGCTACTTTGAGCGGAGGTCTCCATCTTGGTACAGAAACACGCCATCTAAAAAGTTCCCTGGCTACAACATTGACAGGGGATTTATTCCCGTTATTTCTTGGTTCCAAAGAACAGTCTACACAAGGAGTACAGGCCTATACTCGTTCTCAGACTTCTAAACAAATTTGTTCTCAAGGAAAGATTCAGGATATTGGCACAACACCAAATTGTTCCACAAATCCATCAAGGAGGCTGGATGTGTTCCATTGACCTTCAGTGCGCTTATTTTCACATCCCAATTTCCCGAAAGCACCAGAAACTTCTACGATTCAAGGTAGAGTCAGAGCACTTCCAGTAAAAAGTCGTCCCTTTCGGACTCAAATCAGCCCACATTTTCAAAATGCATGGCGGTTGTAGCAGCTTTCCTGTGAAAGCAAAAGTTTTTCGTCTATCCATATCTAGATGAATGACTTCTCAAGAGTAATTCTCCTAGTCTACTGCAAGAATATCTGCAATACTGCATTCAAGTTCTAAATCAGTTGGGTCTGTGCGTCAACTACAAGAAGTCTATTCTGAATCCAACTCAGAGAACCCACTACTTGAGCGCGACTCTAGACTCCGCAAACGCAAGCGCGTGTCCTTCGGAGGAGAGGCTATCCTCAATTCTGCACAAAAGTTGCACTCTCCTCTGCACGCTTCATCCCACGGCCAGACAGGTATCTTCTCTGCTGGGCTCGATGGCATCTTGCATATTCATTGTTCCCAATGCCTGGCTACAGATGAGACCGTTACAACAGGCATTAGAGGACCAGTGGTCTCAAGTCTCCAACCGCTGGGAGGACACCATAACTCTTCTTAAAGGAGTCAAAGTCTCACTAAGATGGTGGATGCAGAGTCATCACGTGCTGAAAGGAGTCCCGTTCCACCTAGAAGTCCCCAAGCAAACACTCGTCACAGACGCATCCATCCAAGGCTGGGGAGTTCACATGTCCCCAATGTTAGTCAACGGGGTTAAGAGGGCCTTCGGTTAGGAACTGCTTACGAGTAGGCCACTCGGGTGTGGGAGCAAAGCTCCTGGGGTTAAGGTCTGATCTACAGGGGCCAATGATCCACACAGGAGGTGCACCACTATAGGCCATGGGGCCGCCGGGTGCAGGGTGCTCTGTGATGTACAATGGAGACCTTCAGTTCGGCAAAGTTGCTGCAGGATCGTGCAGGGAGACTTCCTGAAGACGACAACCACCTGGAGAGGTAACTTGGGATCTTGGGGGATTCCTGGACACCATTGGTTGGGCCACTCAAGGCCATGGGGTGTCGGGTGCGTCTATTGGCGTCAGGTTTCTTTACCAGCTTCGGTTGCGGTCAGGGGGACGTCACAGGTTGAAGCTGCAGGCATCGTGTTGAAGCTTAATGGAGGTTGGGGATCATCAGATCCCAGGTCAGGATCGCTGTGGAGACCTCCTCATGGTGTTGGGCCACTCAAACTCGGGCAGTGGGCTTTGGGTGCAGAGTGGTGCAGAATCGGGGAGTCGCCAGAATCCAGACTCTGTGGTTAAGTCTTGTCTTGAGCATATCTGGTGCTTAGTGGAGACAGAGTGCAGGGCAGGTCATCCGGGCTCTGGGAATAGCTCGATGCTGGATACACTGGTTATCTTCACCGTAGGCAGGACGTAGACGGAACAGGATGGTAGGGCTTGGGCCAAAGCAGTTAGTGTCCTCTTCTTCCTGGGTCATCACAGCTCTTCTGTCCTTCTTCCTTCTTCCTCGAATCTGAGCAGGCAAGGTTCAGGGTTGCCCCTAAATACCAAATTTAGGGGCTTTAAAGGGGTGTGCAGGTTGGGACCGATGGGTCCCTTCCTTGGGGTGGGTATCACTATCATGCCACCATCCAGTGGGAGGGACATATGCCTCTCCCTAAATGGCTGAGTCCCCTCATCCCCAAGATGGAGGGGACTGAGATATGTGCTTCACCTCGTCTCCCCCCACTTGAGGGGTGGGATTGGCAATAGTAGGCACACCTCTCTTCCTAGCTTTGTTTTCCCCCCTATTCTTCACCCCAAATAGGGGGGCAGAACCAGTGCCAGCCAGGTGCTGGGGGCAGCAAAAGGTAGAACAGCTCCCAAAGGTGGCAGGCCTTTGAAGCTTCACCTTCGTAGACCCAGCCCATCCTGCACTTAAGCGCGGTGGGGCGTAGCGGGGCGCTGTAGGGGGGATGTCGACAGATGATGGAATATTTATTTATTTAATTTGCCCTATTCCATCTTCTGTGGACATCCCCCTCACCCCGCCCCACCGCACTTAACTGCACCGGCCGGTTTAATGTTCTGAGAAGTTTTCTACCAAACTTCCCAGTTTTTTAGTAAAGCCATTATGGAGCTGTGGAGTTCACAATGACCGACTCCCAGAGCCTATATTCTTTATGTCTTTCCTACACTTACAATGTCTAAGAATGTACTTAGACACTGTAGGGTTGCAGGAATCACTGACAGAATATCGAAGGACAGAATATCGACCTACAGAAATATCGATGCAAGAATATCGAAGTCAAGAATATCGTCATCCTATCTACATTATGGTAATAAAAAAAATTGGAAAAAAATATTGATGTCAAAAATATCGTTGTTAACAATATCGTTTTTTAATTAAGTTAAAAAAATGTAAAACAAAGTAAATAATGCATATAATAGTTACAAATATTTTAAAGTGTTTAAAAATGATAAGTGATATATATGTAATGTAAAAATAAATTAAACATAAACATATAATATATAATATATATACTTACTAATCATTTTTAATTATTATTATAACTTATAATTTAAAAAATATATATCATATACATTATAAATACATCTATACACATAAAACAATAATATAAATAAAAATTAAATAAATATATATAACAAATTAAAACATTTTTTTAATCTTAATTATATACTACATTAACTACAATAAAACAAAAAATATTAGATAGCGAAGCTAATAAAATTACTATTCCAACTCAACAGTGCAACATTAGAGAAAATGTTGGATAGCGTAGGGGTAAAAATTACTATTTCCACCCCAGTGAGTGCAACAGTAGGGAAAGTGTTGGATAGAGTAGGGGTAAAAATTACTATTCCCACTCCAGTGAGTGCAACAGTACGGAAAGTGTTGGATAGCGTAGGGGTTAAAATTACTATTCCCACTCCAGGGAGTGCAACAGTAGGGAAAGTGTTGGGTAGTGTAGGGGTAAAAATTACTATTCCCACTCCAGTGAGTGCAACAGTAGGGAAAGTGTTGTATAGAGTAGGGGTTAAAATTACTTTCCCACTCCAGAGAGTGCAACAGTAGGGAAAGTATTGGATAGCGTAGGGGTAAAAATTACTATTCCCACTCCAGTGAGTGCAACAGTAGGGAAAGTGTTGTATAGAGTAGGGGTTAAAATTACTTTCCCACTCCAGAGAGTGCAACAGTAGGGAAAGTGTTGGATAGCGTAGGGGTAAAAATTGCTATTCCTACTCCAGTGAGTGCAATAGTAGGGAAAGTGTTGGATAGCGTTGGGCATAGGTCTTCAAACTGTGGGGCGCTCCCCTGGGAGGGGCACAGCTCCCCTTCAGGGGGGGCACGCACTTCACTCCACCACTTCACCATCTATTGTTGCTTCCAGGCGCGTGTATCTCAGCCCGGGATGCTGCAGGTCCAGCTGTTGGGGGCTCGGCTGAGAGTGTCTGGAGTCACAGGTCTTTAAAGGTCTGAGGCGCATCAATTTCGGGGGTCGGGGGGAGATAATTCTTCCAGCAATAGGAAGAGTGGAGATGCAGGCACTCTAAGAAGGGGTGAAAAACAACAAAGCCTCATTAACACGTAAATGGTCTTTTAAAGACCTGTGAAGTAGTCGGGTGCGGCAGGTAGCTCCAAAACTGTCTGTGTGTGTGCCCTGGAAGCTGTCTCAGCCCCGGCTGACACACACGACGGGGGGTGTTGAGGGCGCTGCGCACCTGATGTGAAGGCATTTGTATCCCCCAGATCTTAGTCAGAAACCCTTTTTGGGCGGCACCCTTATGTGGTCAAAATACACCACTGGGCCCAGCAGCTACCTCATCCCTTTGGTCTTCGCACCTGCAACTTGCCAAAAGAGTATGTCTTTGTTGCGGATTTCTCTTATCTCTGATCCACACTTTGGGGACCCTCCTGCACCCACAGGGTGTGTCCGAATTGCGACCCTTTGCAAGTCAAAACTGGTCAGACAGGAGGTCCTGTATGTTTTTTAAGGCCTTTGACATGGCTGCCACCACCGATTCAGATACTGTCAATTCTCACATGATGATAAAATCTGTGTCCATAACATATCTCACTGTTGTGTCCTGCCTCACGTACCCATGCTCTTCAGCCGTGTCTGCGTGGAGATGAGTGACAAAGGGGGACTACGGATTATCAGTGTTCAGCAATGCAATCAGACCCCATGGCCCTAGCTGCTGTTGAAACTTGCAGGCAGGGCAGATTGAAATGGGACAGGTCACAGGGGAGACTGCCCACTGGAGCTCTCCTCGATTCAAGTGACGTCTAAAACCAGAAGAGTGGCCTTCTGCTGCAACATGTGCTGAGGCGGTGGCACCTGGCACCTGACCCAGCATCACAGTAGCAAACCAAAGTCACACCCACACTGGCTGCATGTCAAAGCGGGTGTTGCACACTGCCCAGAATCAGATGCCAACAGATTTTATTCCAGAATCAAAGATACTTCGTTTTCTGATATCTTGTTTAGGGGCAAGGGTGTGGCACAACAGCCAGAGCTGATGACTGTAGAGCTGGGAAACCAGGTTCAATTCTTGATGTCTGCTCGACATCCTCTGATTCTGGGCAAATCACGTAATCTCCCTGTGCTTACAAAAAATGAAGGTGTGCTTGTGTAATGTAAAAGATGCTCCTGTAAAGAGCTGCAGTACCTTTAGGTCATGTTCGCGCAATATAAAACTGCAAAAAATAGATTACAAAATGTTGTGAGCACTCCCGTTTCCAGGCACTGCTCAAGACTGGAAATGGAGCACAACCTAAGGATGGCAGAAGCAAGAAAACGTCCACACATTGGTGCCGATCACGATCCGGTAAAAAATTCCCCCGTGCGACTCGTATCGGGTCTTATTACCGTACGAATCGTACAAGTACCGTACGAACTGGCAATCACGATTCGCATGGTAAAAAGTCCATACGAACCGCACTGGGAATCATTCCCCACACGTCCTCGGGTCGGAAAATGTGTCCGACACGTCCTCGGACGATTTACCTTACAAACGTAAAAATCCAAGTCCGACCGAGGAATCACGATCCATCCCGTGCGTCCGAGCGTACAACCGTATGGAAAAAACACCGTCCGCACCGAACACCCATAGCAACCATGGAGACATGTGCCCGCATACGCTCCCAACACTCCCCCCAGCCCCCGTACGTCCGACACGTACCCCCCGTATATGTATACCCCCACCCGTCTAGGTACACCCCAGTACGTTCCAGTCGTACCCCCACCCCAGTACGTGTCGTACCACCGTCAATGTACACCCCCCCACCCCTGTACGTGTCGTACCACCGTCTATGTACACCCCAGTACGTTCCAGTCGCACCCCCACCCCAGTACGTGTCGTACCCCCCGTGTACCTACACCCCAGTACGTTCGAGCCACACCCCCACCCCAGTACGTGTCGTACCACCGTCAATGTACACCCCCCCACCCCAGTACGTGTCGTACCACCGTCAATGTACACCCCCCCACCCCTGTACGTGTCGTACCACCGTCTATGTACACCCCAGTACGTTCCAGTCGCACCCCCACCCCAGTACGTGTCGTACCCCCCGTGTACCTACACCCCAGTACGTTCGAGCCACACCCCCACCCCAGTACGTGTCGTACCACCGTCAATGTACACCCCCCCACCCCTGTACGTGTCGTACCACCGTCTATGTACACCCCAGTACGTTCCAGTCGCACCCCCACCCCAGTACGTGTCGTACCACCGTCAATGTACACCCCCCCACCCCTGTACGTGTCGTACCACCGTCAATGTACACCCCCCCACCCCTGTACGTGTCGTACCACCGTCTATGTACACCCCAGTACGTTCCAGTCGCACCCCCACCCCAGTACGTGTCGTACCCCCCGTGTACCTACACCCCAGTACGTTCGAGCCACACCCCCACCCCAGTACGTGTCGTACCACCGTCAATGTACACCCCCCCCACCCCAGTACGTGTCGTACCACCGTCAATGTACACCCCAGTACGTTCCAGTCGCACCCCCACCCCAGTACGTGTCGTACCCCCCGTGTACCTACACCCCAGTACGTTCGAGCCACACCCCCACCCCAGTACGTGTCATAGCCCCGTCTACCCACACCCCAGTACGTTCCAGTCGTACCCCCACCCCAGTACGTGTCGTACCACCGTCAATGTACACCCCCCCACCCCTGTACGTGTCGTACCACCGTCTATGTACACCCCAGTACGTTCCAGTCGCACCCCCACCCCAGTACGTGTCGTACCACCGTCAATGTACACCCCCCCACCCCTGTACGTGTCGTACCACCGTCAATGTACACCCCCCCACCCCTGTACGTGTCGTACCACCGTCTATGTACACCCCAGTACGTTCCAGTCGCACCCCCACCCCAGTACGTGTCGTACCCCCGTGTACCTACACCCCAGTACGTTCGAGCCACACCCCCACCCCAGTACGTGTCGTACCACCGTCAATGTACACCCCCCACCCCAGTACGTGTCGTACCACCGTCAATGTACACCCCAGTACGTTCCAGTCGCACCCCCACCCCAGTACGTGTCGTACCCCCCGTGTACCTACACCCCAGTACGTTCGAGCCACACCCCCACCCCAGTACGTGTCATAGCCCCGTCTACCCACACCCCAGTACGTTCCAGTCGTACCCCCACCCCAGTACGTGTCGTACCACCGTCAATGTACACCCCCCCCACCCCTGTACGTGTCGTACCACCGTCTATGTACACCCCAGTACGTTCCAGTCGCACCCCCACCCCAGTACGTGTCGTACCCCCCGTGTACCTACACCCCAGTACGTTCGAGCCACACCCCCACCCCAGTACGTGTCGTACCACCGTCAATGTACACCCCCCCACCCCTGTACGTGTCGTACCACCGTCTATGTACACCCCAGTACGTTCGAGCCCCACCCCCACCCCAGTACGTGTCATACCCCCGTGTACCTACACCCCAGTACGTTCCTGGCGCACCCCCAACACAACCTCCTAAGTACGGAGCGCACCCCATGCCCCAACATCACAACCGCATGTACGAGTCGTACAAAGCCACACACAAGGACATAATCGTACAACCAAATGGCCCATGTACACACCGTACACACGCTCAAAACGCACGTACACAACAAGGACAAAACAAAACAACACAAGAATACACCATTCGAAAGGCACACAGCCACTAAACATGGCCAACAACCACTAAAATAACACAATCACTGACCTGCAACTGTCAAAAACAAACAGAGGCCCAATACACCACCACTCCTTATAACACACCCACCCAAAATTCAAACACTGCCACACCCACCCATGGACCAATGAAAAGGGCCCACACACACAAACCATGAGCCTTTGCAACAGACTCACTGCTGCCAGACACCACAGAACCAGACTACAAGCAACACCACATCTTACACTTGCACACCTTCACACGACCACCCTCACAAACACCCTCTCATCACATTCACACACACACACAACCATCCACACCCCCCCCCAACATCCACACACCCCCCACACCCACACCATCCCCACCCACATCCCTCACCATGCCCACTACCAAGAATCCAAAGTTCAGTCACCGAGAGTTGGAGGTCCTTGTTGATCAAATCCTCAGAGTCGAGCCACAGATCTTTGGAACATTGGTCAGAAGCACCAGCCAGGCAGCCAAAACAGCCATGTGGCAGACCATCGTCGATGCTGTGAATGCTGTTGCGGACACCAGGAGGACCAAGCAGGATTGCCAGAACAGGTGGTACGATCTGCGGAGGAGGGTCAGAGCCAAGAGGCAGGAGGAACACGACCAGGCCAACGCCACCGGAGGAGGGCCCTCCCGCAGAGCCGTACAGTACCATCCCTGGGAGGAGAGGGTGATGGCCATACTGCCGGTGGAGGCAGTTGAAGGAGTAGAAGGACTCCGAGACCCGGGTGAGTACACAAACAACGCACCTCACATGGGGGGAACTGCAACCACAACCAAAATTAATAACAGGCACGCAACCACCACAAGCCATCGCATGACTCAACCACACTCCATGAGCAGGCACATGCCACTGCTGCCACCATGCCCCATGCACCCAGCTGGACAATGTCAAGTCACAGGCCACAGAAGACAACAACACATGACACGGTAACCCGGATGGCGGGAGGCTGGGCACCAAGAATCACATAGTGCGACTCCAAAGCAGACAACAATGCCCTCTGCCCATATGGCCTAGGTCACAGCTAGACAAACACTGTGTCCCAACACAGGAATGACTTGCCAGCAAATGGCGGACGCCTTGCATCAACACATGGGGGTGAAGGCACTGTTTTGCACATGACAGCAGCTAATGAACAGCCAACATTGTGAAAGAGTGGCAGCACACACCACCACAGCAGCAGCGCACAGACACACAGCAGACAAAATGGGTGCCTGGAGATCAGAAACAAACTCACATCAACAGGCCAAGGGCCACTCAAAGATCTGCTAACAGTGTGTGCCCAGGAATCTGGGCCAAGGTGACAGAGGGTGACACACGGAGGGAGGGAGAGGGGGACACAGAGGGAGGGAGAGGGGGACTGAGAGGGAGGGAGACGGACAGAGGGAGGAGGCTGACACACAGAGGGAGGGAGAGGGGGACAGAGAGGGAGGGAGAGGGGGACAGAGAGGGAGGGAGACACAGGAAGATGGACAGAGGGAGGAGGCTGACACACAGAGGGAGGGAGAGGGGGACAGAGAGGGAGGGAGAGGGGGACAGAGAAGGAGGGAGACACAGGGAGAGCAAATCAGTCCTTTGGTGTGTGGGAATGTCTGCTCGTCAGCAGGTGGACTGCGTGCATGTAGACAAGGGTGGCCAGTGCCAGAACCCCCCCTCTTCATCATGGCAAAACGCAGGGCCATGTCACAACCTGTACACGAGCACAAGGACAGCCACCTGCATCATATAAGTGTGTGGATCCACTCCATGTGCACATGTACAGTGCTACAAGGAAGGCGCAAATGCATGGCTCGCCACACATGCACACTCCACTGCTGACTGCAGTCACACTTGACGCAGCAAGTAAGACTGTGCCACACATAGTTAAAGGGGCCAAATTGGTGCCCAAGGGACACACCCATGCACAAGTGCACTGTGAGTGGAATGCAAGACAGATCCTAATTCCAAGAGGAAATGTGCCAACTTTGTAACGGATGAAACATGGATGTTGCATGGATCAAAATTAACATTTTCTCTCTCACACACAGGTCAACGTCGTGCTGCACCCCCCAACACTGGTGGGGAACACTCACAGGACCCGGATCTGCAGGAGACCGATCCCACCGGCAGCGACCACTCTCACCACTCTGCGGACGACCCCGACCGACCTGGCCCCTCTGGTGTCCAACCACCTGCAGCACCTGCGTCAGGTACAACCGTGCCAACCACCACCCCCACTCCTGCCACATCCCAGGAGACACCCAGGATCCCTGCCCCAACACCACAATGCAGCCAGGCTCGCCAGGAGGGACACGGTGTCCCGGGCACCCAGGAGGAGGCAGGCGACAACGCCAATGCCACCCCTCAGGGGTCCCGGAGACCCGATGTTCCCACAAGTGCAGGCCAGACGCAAGTGGGCAGGGGTGGTGGGAGTGGAGGACGGCGGAGGCGCGAGCCTGACCAGTTGGCTGGGGATCCGGTATTTTCCCATGTCCGTAACATCCTGGACTCATACCGGCAGGACACCACGGGCATGGCCCAGGTTGTGTCCGTCCTCGAGGGGATCAAGGTCCAGCAGGCCCAGCAACATGCGGAGCTAATAGCCTGTCTACAGCTACACCAACGGAGGATGGAGGACAGACAGGCTGAGCAAGTGACGGCGTCCCAGGGGATTCACGCTGAACTCCGTCGGATGGCCGACACCATGGCCGACCCTCCCTGTGCCAGAAGGCGGAGAACATCACCACCCACAGGGAGGGATCATGAGGAGGAGGAGGAAACATCCGACGGAGCATCCCAGACGTCGTCACGGCGTGCTGCTGAGGTTCCCCGCAGGAAGCCGGGTCGTCCACGGAAAGGACCGTGAGGGTGGCTGCTACATCACCATCTCCCAGGACACCTGGCCTGGCACCTGGCCCACTGGAGCAACAGCATCACAGCATCAAGAGACATTCTCTGCCACATGGCCCTGCTGGTCACTGGCTGACCAATGTTGACAAAGACTGTGGCATGGACTCTGAGGATTTCCAATGGCAAGGACACCAACTCCCCTACTGAACTTTGGATTCCCTAATCCCGGAAAGCCCCTCACTTTGTCCCCCCCCCCCCAATAATAAATCACACTATTAAGAGTAGATGCCTGCTGGTAGCATTATTACCTAACATGTGTCTTGTACAGTCTAAACATGCCTGAGTCATCTGTTCACTTCAACCATCCACACCCTGGGGCCTGAGTCTGGCACAGGACACATGGGTCACAGTTTATTAGGCAAGACAGACATGGAGCACCATACACACCCGTGATGGTCAGAACCAGCTGAGGGGGTGGCCGAACAACCGTGCTGACAGACACATTGAGTACAGCAACAGTCATGCGCAGAGGTCAGGGATCCTGGCCCGTGTCCTGGGGGGCACCCAGGTATGTGTAGACAGGTGGCAGAACCATGTCCTGCAAGCTTGAGTCCGGTGGATGCAGAGAATGGGGTCATGGACAACGTTGGATGCATGGGGATGGCACATGTCACAATACCCACACAGTCATGGACATCATGCCCAATACACAGTCTCAGCACACACACACAGCTTGCATCTTGCCACTCGAAACATTGACACATAGCCACAATCAGGGAATACCATGCCAGACATGCAGGATGCACCGTGCCAACACACCAGCATTGACTGAGAAGAGGCACCTTGGAGGCATAGGGACACCTTTATTAGTCATGTTTTTGGGATTGCAGAGGCAACTTGAAGTACACATGAACACATCATGTGGAGTAACATGTGGCTCCAACACTGGCACCCCCCTTCTGCAGCACAAATGCGTGATAGCCAGGGAACTGGCACACAAGCGTCGGCTAACAGCTAAACACCCACAGCTGCTCACGGAGAGCCTGCCATACACCATACATCCGCTGATGTGGAAGTCCCACGCCATGTCAAGACAATGTTAACCGTATATGTCCGAGGGCAGTGTCACACACATTGATGCCATCATCACAATCCACTATCCCATCACTGATGACTGACAACCAGGCAGCCCATCTATTCAGGTGTACCCAGCTGCATGTCGTGTCCCATGGGGATGCCACATGTCTGCAGAGGAACCAAACCCCGACCGGGCCAGTGTGCACACATCGTGAACAACTGCCACACCCAATACACCCCAGATGCATCCCTTACCCCATGGAGACTTCCAAACGTGTCCGTGCCTGTAACGCTGAGTCAGCCCACGATGTCATATCCATGAGGAATAGCAGTGCCACAACAATGCAACCAGCAAACGGCATGCGCAGGTACCTGGGGAAGAGAGACACACAAGAAGTCAGCCACAAAAAGCACAGCCACTTGCATGTGCAGTTACTCGACACATGTATGGATGACAACATGCTAGGTCACAATTATGACTGGGGAAATACTACCATCACTGCCACCATCACTCCAGTGACACACCCACACACACCTCTGACCCAATGCGTGCACACTCAGACCCTGGTACTCACCACTAAGCAAAGAAGTCGCGTATGAGCCGAGTCCGGATGTCCTCTTGCGGCTCCACATCCTCCACATCACTAGCCCCATTGCCAAGCCCTTCGTCCTCCACGGGTGGATGGTCCTCGTCATGTTGATTCAGGATGAGTGGCACAGCTCTTTCAACTGCCATGTTGTGCAGCATGCAGCAGACCATGAAGATCTTGCAGACCTTCGCCGGGGCATAAGGGAGTGCACCGCCGGTCTTGTGGAGGCACCGGAATCGGCTCTTCAGCATGCCAAACGTCCTCTCTATCACTCGCCTTGTCCGGCCATGGGCGGTGTTATAGCGGAGCTGGGCCGGCGTGATGGGGTTGCGGAGAGGTGTCAGCAGCCAAGGCATGTTGGGATAGCCAGCGTCCCCTACATGGGAAGCACATGGACATCGTTAGAACTGGTGTAGCGGTCGTGCTGGTCGGCTATACAGAATACAGGACAGACAGACTGTACCCACCAACAACACATGCCCGTTCGTTGCGCAGCTGCATCATCATATAAGGCATCCCGCTACGCCTCATGATGTAGGCATCGTGTGCTGATCCTGGGAAACGAGCACAGACATGTGAAATCACCATATTGGACAGACACACCACAAGGGCATTGATGGAGTGGTAGTGCTTCCGATTGCGGTACGCCACCTCCCGTGCGTGTGGTGGTACCAAACCTACATGTGTCCCATCTATGGACCCAATGACATGGGGCATCCCTCCCAGGGCATAGAATCCACGCTTGACCTCAGTCATCTGTTCAGGGGTTGGGAACTTGATGAAGTCATCCAGGTGAATCAACATGGCCTCCAAGAAATCATGCAGCACACCGCTGAACATGCTCTGGGACATGCCACCAACATGAGCTATGGTATTTTGGAAGGTACCCGTGGCCAGAAAATGTAGGGCAGCCATTACCTTCAGCTGGGGTGTCAGTGCCGTAGGATACCTGTGCTGCGGTTGCAGGTGTGGTGCCAGTCTCGCCGTCAGCTCCAGACTCAACGGTTGGGTGAAGCGGTAGAGCCGGATCCTGTCATTCTCCTGCATGGTAGCCAAGTCTGGAATTCTTCGGGCAACAGGAGGCGCTCTGCAGTAATTTGGAAGTGACAAGGAAGAGTGAGTGCACTACGAGAACAACTCATGTCTACTGAGCACATGTAAATCTGGCAATACACACATGCCACATAGGGAGTCAGGCATGTGCTACATGCCCAGGACACGTATGGATGCAAGGTGACACTCCTTCCAAGACCCAGCTACACACGGTGATTGAGAACCTCCCCATGCCACGCCATGGAAATAGCTGTGTCCCAGTGCAAGTGCACTGCCCGACGCAAGACAGGAGTGACATACACCCACACATCAGCAGAAGTGTGATGCCGATTGCAGAGACTGGTAGCGGGACACTGGAGCCACAGGTCACATGATATTACACTAGTCCAGCCCACACACCTTGCCATGAAGGTGCACATGTCATGACTCACCACACATTCCTTGTGAGTTTGCTGACATGGCCTTGTCACGCTACTCCGTGTCCCATGCATACATGTGCACCTCACATCCGATAACACATGTGGCATGGTGTTGGGAACAGTGTGCAATGACAATCTACACACAGCCACATGTTGGTTGCTGCAACGGCTGCAGCTTTTGAGGGTGCTACAACATCAACCTGATGTAAATCCCGGACACATATATGACATAGTCACATTGTGCACTGTGGGTAGTGACAAGTCATGTGTCATGACCCCTGTACCGGGCATCATGGGACACTTCCGTGTGTTGGTGTCCGTGCCATGCCAGTGACGCTCACCCCAAGTGCGCAGTCCCACATGCACACATGTCAAAGGAGTCAAGGGCATGCCTGGCACACATTGCACCCTCACACAGTACACATGTACACATCTCATCATACATCTGGTGCCTTCTCCACTCAGGAGGCATGTTCCACATCACAGCCTGTGACACCTGTGCCCCACACATGTAGTAATGCACAGACGATGCCTTGATGTCCATTCCTGGACAAGTATGTCCATCCATGGACAAGTATGTCCGCCCTATTCCTACATGTGTGTTGCCTATCACCACAGTGATGTGTAAAAACCGCCGTACTGCTGCTGAGAGGGCCTGTGCATGTTCCCAAATCACTGTGGGAGTGCTGCCGTATGTGTACCCATCGTGATGGCGAGCGTACAGGCATTTGTACGGTCCGTAGCACTACGGGTACGCATACGCGTGCAGACCCATAGTGATAGTGAGCGTAGATGCGTGTGTACGGCCCTATCACTATGGGTCTGCAAGCGTATGCGTACCCGTAGTGGTACGGACCGTACACTCGCATCTACGCTCACTATCACTATGGGTCTGCACGCGTATGCGTACCCGTAGTGGTACGGACCGTACACTCGCATCTACGCTCACTATCACTATGGGTCTGCACGCGTATGCGTACCCGTAGTGGTACGGACCGTACACTCGCATCTACGCTCACTATCACTATGGGTCTGCACGCGTATGCGTACCCGTAGTGGTACGGACCGTACACTCGCATCTACGCTCACTATCACTATGGGTCTGCACGCGTATGCGTACCCGTAGTGGTACGGACCGTACACACGCATGTACGCTCACTATCACTATGGGTCTGCACGCGTATGCGTACCCGTAGTGGTACGGACCGTACACTCGCATGTACGCTCACTATCACTAGGAGTACGCATACGCGTGCAGACCCATAGTGATAGAGAGCGTACATGCGTGTGTACGGTCCGTAACACTACGGGTACGCATACGCGTGCAGACCCATAGTGATAGAGAGCGTACATGCGTGTGTACGGTCCGTAACACTACGGGTACGCATACGCGTGCAGACCCATAGTGATGGAGAGCGTACATGCGTGTGTACGGTCCGTAACACTACGGGTACGCATACGCGTGCAGACCCATAGTGATAGAGAGCGTACATGCGTGTGTACGGTCCGTAACACTACGGGTACGCATACGCGTGCAGACCCCTATGAGATGTTGGTGCCACCTGTGTCTCAACAATTTGCCTCGTGTAGGGTCTTGTTGGGGCGGGCAATGCCTATGTGTCAAATCCTGATTTCCACTTGCCGGGTCTGGGCAGTGTGTGATGTGTCTGGACACACACGCAATGTGCAGTGACCGAGTCATGTTGGGCATGTTTTCAGCATTACCTATGCAGCATGTGTCTCAAGTTCATGGATATGGTCCCTGGTCATCGGTATTTTCGCCAACGCTGTGTGGTGCAGATGCAGTGCTGGATTGTCCCCAGGGCCTGGGTGCTATGTCAGACTCCGTTTCCTGTCTTTAGCTATTGTCTCATGCTCTGCATGGTATTTCAGTGGCATGGTGGCTCAACCAACTGTGTGTTTCATGCCCTACATCGGTACCCTGTTCAGTAGATGTTAGGGATCTTCCTTTTCAGGCTATGCAATGTTACCTATGTAGATTGGACTCATGTGACAGATGTGTACAGGTGTCTGATTAATTTCTGTCTCTCCACCCTGCCCACAGCATCGTCGGGGGACACAGAGGGAGACATGGACACAGACCAGGCGGAGGGACCGAGCACCAGTGCCAGCCGTGACATCGGGTCTGGCACATCGAGTGGGACAGAGGCGGAGGAGAGTGTGGCCGAGGACCTGTCGACTGGCACATCAGACTACGAAGCTGACAGGTCCGAGGACGATGTCTCCAAGTGGGCGGAGGCTGCACCAGCAGCTGACAGCGGAACAACACCTCGCACCGCCCCCTCAGTTTCCATCAGCCGCCTCCCACTTGCTCGTGTCCCTTCCCAGCGTGCCCGGTCACAGCATGTCTCCTTCCTGCCAGGCACCGCACCCCCTGCCCCTGTCTCCACTGCTGCCGCCAATGCAGAGTCTGTGGACATCCAGCGGCAACTGCAGGTTGGTCAGGCTGCGATCCTTAATGTCCCCCATGCCCACGGCAAAACCCTCACCAACATCGAGGCTTTCTTGGAGGGCATTCATTCATCGCAGGCTGACCAACGCAACTTGCTGAGGTCCATCGACTCCACACTGACTGCAGCAGTGGGTCTCCTGCAGCGCGACCTCCCCCCACCTACCCCTGCCCCATCCACACTTCCCACTCCCATGCCTGTCCCACGTACACCCAGACGTCGGCATGCACCCACATCAACGGACACGGGCACCACACCAGCAGGGAAGGTCCACCGCACTCCTCCTGACACGCACACACAGGGTGAGGTAGGCACACCCACTGGGTCGGGGGGCAAACGTGTGACACGCAGCCATAGTGGGAGTCTGCATTCCACCCAGTCCACTCCCTCTAAATCCCCTCCCCTCAGCTCTCCTGGCCACATCTCCCCCAAGGACTCCTTCATGGCCGCTCTGTCCCTGAGCCCCACGGTTACACCACCACGCAAGCGGTCAAGGAGGTCCCCGGTCAGGGTGGTTGAGTCTCCCCCCCTGTCTCCACCCTCCCCCAGTGGCGCTGCGACCCATCCCTCTGACCCCCCCCCCTCCTTGGGGCCTGAGGTCCCTTCGGGTGCAGGGGACTCCCTGGAGGACCTTGCAAAGGTGTGTAGTGCCATCCTGGCCTCCGCCTTTGGCCCTGCCCCACCCCCTGTGGTGGAGTCCTCCATCCCTGCACCCACAACGCCGCCCCTTTGCCCTGATGTCCCTGCGGTGCCTGTTGCTTCCCCCCCCCCTGATGCCCTCACCAGTGTGGAAGACGATGCCATTTGACTGTGCAGGCAAGGTAGGGGACACGCATCCCACTGTGTCCCCCATCCAGCTGAGAATCAATGACTGCCCTATGGGCTTTGTGAAGATTGAACTGCCTGCGATCCACGGACATTGTGCTCATGCTGAATAAAGCTTACTTTTATTGTCATTATCACACTACTGCTATGCTGGTATTGGTGTTGGTGGGGCTGCTACATGGTTTTGGGTGGTGTGTAAGGGTTTTGGTGTGTGGGATGTGTAGTAGTGTACTGCTCATTGGTGGGACCCTGGGATCTGTGTGCCATCACAAGGTGTTGGCTGACTTTCTTTGTTCATGTAAGCAGTTACTGCATGGTGCACTTGTCCCAGGGTGTATTCCTTCCTCTGTGTACCCAGCTTTCTTCCCTGCAGGGTGTTCCCAATGTTTAGCGCAGAGCTGTGTCTACATGAGCTGTGTGTGTGACGGAGCCCTTCTACTTTGGCCATGCATGCAGGGCCATGTGTCCACCTGCAACAATCGTGGCATCCTTGGTGATCACTGTACTTGTGTGTGGAGTCTGTTGACATGAGTTCATGGGGACATGTTCCCTTGTAGCCAGTATGCATGTGGATAATTCTGGCCTCACACACATGTGTTACACCCCTCCTGTCTCAGGGCACTGCTGGGAGGACTCCACACCCACCCCTCCTGTCTCAGGGCACTGCTGGGAGTGATAGGCACCCACCCCTCCTGTCTCAGGGCACTGCTGGGAGGACTCTGCACACACCCCTCCTGTCTCAGGGCACTGCTGGGAGTGATAGGCACCCACCCCTCCTGTCTCAGGGCACTGCTGGGAGGACTCTGCACACACCCCTCCTGTCTCAGGGCACTGCTGGGAGTGATAGGCACCCACCCCTCCTGTCTCAGGGCACTGCTGGGAGGACTCTGCACACACCCCTCCTGTCTCAGGGCACTGCTGGGAGGACTCTGCACACACCCCTCCTGTCTCAGGGCACTGCTGGGAGTGATAGGCACCCACCCCTCCTGTCTCAGGGCACTGCTGGGAGGACTCTGCACACACCCCTCCTGTCTCAGGGCACTGCTGGGAGGACTCTGCACACACCCCTCCTGTCTCAGGGCACTGCTGGGAGTGATAGGCACCCACCCCTCCTGTCTCAGGGCACTGCTGGGAGGACTCTGCACACACCCCTCCTGTCTCAGGGCACTGCTGGGAGGACTCCACACCCACCCCTCCTGTCTCAGGGCACTGCTGGGAGTGATAGGCACCCACCCCTCCTGTCTCAGGGCACTGCTGGGAGGACTCTGCACACACCCCTCCTGTCTCAGGGCACTGCTGGGAGTGATAGGCACCCACCCCTCCTGTCTCAGGGCACTGCTGGGAGGACTCTGCACACACCCCTCCTGTCTCAGGGCACTGCTGGGTGGACTCTGCACACACACCTCCGATTTCAGGATATGTACGCTTGGAACATACACGGTGGGGGTACGCTCAATGCATTCGAGGTGAGGGTACGAGTCTACTTACACTGGTGTGGTGGGGGTACGCTCCATGCATACGCGGGTGGGGGTACGGGTCGTACTTACACTGTTGGGCTGGGGGGTACGCTCCTTGCATACGCAGGTGAGGGTTCGAGTCGTACTTACACTGTTGGCATGGGGGGTACGCTCCATGCATACGCGGGTGGGGGTACGGGTCGTACTTACACTGTTGGGCTGGGGGGTACGCTCCTTGCATACGCGGGTGGGGGTACGGGTCGTACTTACACTGTTGGGCTGGGGGGTACGCTCCTTGCATACGCGGGTGAGGGTTCGAGTCGTACTTACACTGTTGGCATGGGGGGTACGCTCCATGCATACGCGGGTGGGGGTACGGGTCGTACTTACACTGTTGGGCTGGGGGGTACGCTCCTTGCATACGCGGGTGGGGGTACGGGTCGTACTTACACTGTTGGGCTGGGGGGTACGCTCCTTGCATACGCGGGTGAGGGTTCGAGTCGTACTTACACTGTTGGCATGGGGGGTACGCTCCATGCATACGCGGGTGGGGGTACGGGTCGTACTTACACTGTTGGCATGGGGGGTACGCTCCATGCATACGCGGGTGGGGGTACGGGTCGTACTTACACTGTTGGGCTGGGGGGTACGCTCCATGCATACGCGGGTGGGGGTACGGGTCGTACTTACACTGTTGGGCTGGGGGGTACGCTCCATGCATACGCGGGTGGGGGTACGGGTCGTACTTACACTGTTGGGCTGGGGGGTACGCTCCTTGCATACGCGGGTGAGGGTTCGAGTCGTACTTACACTGTTGGGCTGGGGGGTACGCTCCATGCATACGCGGGTGGGGGTACGGGTCGTACTTACACTGTTGGGCTGGGGGGTACGCTCCTTGCATACGGGTTGGGGGTAGGGTCCGTACATATCCGTCCCCACGCTATGTGATGTTTGTGCGGCCCGTACCCAGGCCTTTGCCACGTGGGTGCGATCCGTCCGCCATTGTTCGGGTGACGTGTGTGGGCGTGGTCCGACTCGTACCCACGCTCTTCAGGCGTGGGTACGGGACGTACCTGTCTGGTTGTGTTGCCGGTTCGCGTGGTGACGGACTTCCGTTGTGGCGGTCGCTGGCTTATCAGGACACGCCCCCACCCCCTCGTGGTGACCAGGGCATGGGAGTCAGGTATGTCCAGGCCATGTGTGGTGTGTGACTTATGTGGTTGTTTTGTGGCCTGCCCTGGTCGTGCCACCCCCACCCCACCCCACTTTCCCCCCTCCCTTAGTTATTCTGACCTTCTGCGGCGTCTGCGTCGTAACCTGTAGAGGAGGTGTACTGCTATGAGGGCAGGGATGACTCGTAGGTTCGGGTCCATGTCTGTCCGTCGCGTACTGGTACTCCTCGCTCGCGTCGTCCTGTCGCGTACGGGTCCTCCTTGATCGCGTCGTCCTGTCGCGTACGGGTCCTCCTTGGTGGCGTCGTCCTGTGTGTCCGTCACGTACTGGTCCTCCTTGTTCGCGTCGTCCTGTCTGTCCGTCGCGTACTGGTGGTCCTTGTTCGCGTCGTCCTGATTTCCCGGCAGTTTTTGGCTGCCGCAAAATATTCACCGTGCGGGGTGACGTCGGTGCGAATCGTGATTCCTGGGTCGTGAATGGCTGGCTGCGAGCGTCCCGACGTCAGGTCGGCGCTTTCCCGGATCGCATTGGTAGGTGTTTTTTGGTTCGGTCGGGCTTTTTTACGATTCGTACGGTGATGGTGTACCCGTGCGAATCGTAATTCCTTGTTTGTGAAAATTGACGACCGGGTACGTGTCGGGCGGAGATTGTGCTCCGTCCGACGGTTCGTACCCGGTTTTTGCAGGATCGTGATCGGCACCATTGTCTCTATGGAGAAAAACATGTACTCCCTCAACTGTGTTTTGGGAGTGTTTTTGCTAATCTATCCTAAATGTTGTGTTTTATGTGAAGGCACCAATGTAATTTTTTGTGCAAAATGTTTTCTTGGAGACTTTTCATTTGAACTTTAGAATAAGCACATGCACTACAAAAACTTCAGTTTACTAAACACTCTTACTTTATTTAATATTATTTGCCCTATAGGACCTGGGCTCTGCAGGAGGGAGTGGCCATCAATGTTGCAGAATACCAGCATCCAGAACTTTTCTGTCAGGTGGTGGTGGCGTTGGGGGGTGACTCGACATGTAAAAAGGTTTAGATAGCGGGGCTCAGCAGACAAATGTTTGAAGACCTCTGGCGTAGGGGTTAAAATTACTATTCCAACTCCAGTGAATGTAACAGTGTTGAAATATGTAGGATAGCATAGGAGCTAAATTAACATACTTATTAATTAAGTAATTTTTGTAAAATAAATAACTTATTAAAAATTAATTAACTAAACAATTAATAATAAATACCAATAAAATAAAATTACTTCCCACCCTATTCCCCTATAAACACCCAACCCGCTACACATAAAAAAACAACACAATTAATTTAATTGTCAATTAATCAATTAATAAAAATTAATTACCAATGAATAATACATAACAGTAAATTAATTAACAATAACAAATAAAAAATAATAATACATTTATTATAAATAATATAATGATAAATTAATCAATTAATACAAATTAATTATCTATTAATAATGAATTAACAATACATTAATTATCAATAACAATACATAAATAAATATTAATTAATTAATAATAATTAAATTACTTCCCACCCTATTCCCCTATAAACCCACAACCTGCTACACATAAAAATTTACATATTTAATTTAATTATCAAATTATCAGTTAATAAAAATTAAATATCGTTGGCAGGAAGGCGGAACTGTGGGGGGACAAGTGGTGGCCCATTGAACTGGGGCCGGTCCCTCTCCCGGTCACTGAACTTAGGAATCTGGGAGTGTGGATGGATCCCGCTCTCAGTTACGAGGGCCACTCGAAGAAAATCGCGGCCGGCTGTTTTGGCATCTTGCGGTCGCTGAGGCCCATTCTTAAGTTCTTTGACCGTGGTACCAGGCAGCTGATAGTCCAGGCCACGGTATTATCTCGCCTGGACTATGCCAGCTCGCTTTTGGTAGGGACCAACGTGGCGGAGACTACCCGCCTTCAACGAGTGCAGAATGCCGCGGCTAGAGCCATTGTAGGCTTACCCCGAAGGAGCTCTGTCTCAGGTGTCTCGAGATCCTTGCATTGGCTCCCCATTAAATCACGCATCCAGTTCAAGGTGTTGTGCTTGGCGTTTAAGATCTTGAGGGGAGTAGGTCCGCCAATTCTTGCTGACCTCCTGTCGTGGTATGTTCCTTCCCGCGCTTTGAGATCGGGAAGCCAAGCGCTCGCGGTGGTCCCCCGATACAGGTTGTGTCGGGCTGGTGGTCGCTCTTTTCGGGTGAGGGCGGCTGAACTCTGGAATTCCCTCCCAGTGGACTTGCGGCTACTGACTGACCTCTTGGCCTTTCGCAAAGCTCTGAAAACGTTTCTTTTTTAAATAGATTTTTTATCTGTGTTGTGTTTCTGCTATCTGTTGCACATTGCCTGCCATGCGCCAGGACGCCCCTTAGCTGGGGCAGCTGTGCGCAATACAAAAGTGCATAACATAACATAACATAACATATCAATTAATAATTAATTAACAATAAATTAACAATAACAATAAATAAATATGTAATTAATATAATGATAAATTAATCAATTAATAAAAATTAATTACCAATTGATAAGTAATAAACCATAAAGTAATAATCAATAACAATAAATAAAAACATATTAATTAAATCTAATTACATTACTTACCACCCTATTCCCCTATAAACCCACAACCTGCTCTGATACTAAAACACAGAATTAACTTTAAAAAAATTACTAATTTCTAAACATTTAATACATATATTTAAAAATACAAAAAATACATTACAAAAAATGTTAAACATACATATAAAATGCATACTATTTATTTATTTATTTGTGGGTTTGTATAGCGCTAGAATCGACTCCAACTGGAGTATCTCTGCGCTTTCTGGAGCCGGTAGAAACAGAGGAATAATAGGAGCTAGATCTCGTTTCTGAACAACACAGTCTTCAGGAGTTTCCTGAAAGTGAGATGTTCTTTGCACTGTCTCAGATGAAGAGGAAGTCTATTCCATAGGGTAGGGCCTACGATAGATAACGCTTTACCACCGTGTCTAGATTTCTTTGCACGGGGAATCACCAGAAGAAGACAGTTACTGGACCTAAGTGAACGACTTGGAACATAAGGAACAAATTTGTTCTGAAGATAAATAGGTCCTTGTCCATTTAAACATTTATGGATCAAGCAGCATAACTTGAACTTAGATCTCTGGCGAATGGAGAGCCAGTGCAGTTTCTCCAGAAGAGGTTTGGACGCAGTTCTTGGAGGAACATTAAGGACAAGACGAGCCGCGGTGTTTTGAATGACCTGAAGCTTGGCCAGCACATTTTCGTTGGCAAAAAGCAACAGGCCATTGCAGTAGTCAATTCGACTCAGAACCAATGTCTGGACCAGAGTTCGTCTGAAAGAGTTCGGTAGTAAGGGAAAGACTCTGCGTAGCAGGCCAATCGTATGGAAACAAATTCCAGCAGTATGGTTAGCATGCTGTCCAAATGACAAGTCTTGATCCATCCGAATCCCTAAACTCTTCACAACCTGTTTGGGTTCTGGGGCTACTCCCAAATCGGGGGGCCACCAATCAGGGGTCCACAATAGTTTGGCTTCTCCAAACAGCATTAGTTCCGTCTTACTGACATTGCATTGCAGGAAGTTGGAAGACATCCAATTAGCCACCGCCTTCATGCCCGCAGAAAAGGAGTTTTTAATTTCTGCGGACATGGTCTTGAAAGGGAAGAGGAGCTGCGTGTCATCAGCATAGGATACTGGAATGAATCCATAGCTGCGCATCACTCTTGCCAGGGGTGCCACGTAGATGTTAAATAAGGTAGGGCTTAGACAAGAGCCCTGTGGCACCCCTTTCGATATCTCCACCTCCGCTGATCGGTACGTGTCCATGATCACTCTCTGGGAGCGCCCTGATAGGAAGCTCTTTAGCCAATCAAGGGCTTTATCCTCAATACCAGCGTTCGACAACCGGTCAATAAGAATGGTATGGGACACGGTGTCGAACGCTGCTGAAAGATCTAAAAGAACTAGGATTACTGAGAAACCCTTGTCCTGATACATATGTAAGTCGTCTGTAACAGACAGCAAGGTAGACTCTGTGCTGTGTTTCGGCCTGAACCCTGATTGTGAATAGTCCAGGCCGCCAACAAGTTCGATATGATTGGACAGATGACCATTAACATATTTTTCGATCAGTTTCCCTAAGAATGGTAAAAGGGATATGGGCCTGAGATTTGTTAGATCGGACCATGGGATAGTAGTATTCTTCCTAATAGGCCTGATAAGAGCACGTTTCCACTCTCTTGGGACAGTGCCTGAGCCCAGAGAGAGATTCACCAACCTTTGGATCATGGGGCACAACTCGTCAGTCAGGACAGGCATAATCCTGGCTGGGATGATATCGTCAGGGCTACCACTTTTAATCCGTGATACTAGTGCAGATGTCTCTTGTAAAGAAATGGGTGGAAAAAAGCTTAACATAAATTTATTCAGATTGGGGTCAGCATCTATTCCCAAGGGTGCCATATCTGTGGTCAGTTTGTTATTGGTGCAAACTATTTTGTCGTAGATAGTATCTATCTTATTCGTAAAAAAGCAAGAGATGTCGTCACACAGCTGTTGGGATGCAAGGTCCGAAGATTCACAAGCTGCAGGTTTAACAAAGGATTGTAGAACTTGGTACAAAATCCTTGAAGAGTTTCCTGCAGCTGTGATTTGCGATGCAATGTGGGTCTTGCGGGCAACACGAATGGCTTTGTGGTATATAGATAGTGAGTCCCAATATTTATTTTTGTCCTCGATCAAGTGAGAGGTTCTCCATCTCTTTTCAAGTTTCCTGGCATGCAATTTTAACGTTCTAAGGTGATCAGTAAACCAAATTTCTTGTTTATTTGTGAGTCTGGGTTTAAATTGTTTAAAAGGGGCAATCTTGTCAATAGTATCCACAATAGCTTTTTCACAATTTTTCACGGCCGTATCAATATTTTCATTAGGAACAGAAGGTGGACAATAAAAATTATTTTTAAAAGTGGTATTGGTAATTTTGTGCCACTGTCTACGTGTCCTCGGTAACTGTTTAGTTCGAGAAGAGATGCGTTTCGGGTGGGGAGTAAGGAATTCCACAACATAGTGGTCTGTCCAGTTGACCTGCCTTGCTGGTGGACAAGAGACCAGCATAAAATTAGAAAATACCAGGTCAAGGGTATGGCCTGCCTGATGTGTGGGCCCAGAGTTGCGTTTCATAAGGCCCAATGAGGACAGGTCAAGAAGTAGGGATTGGGCCTCACAACAATCCGACTTATCACAGTGTACATTAAAGTCTCCGACTAAAATAAACTCGCTGTCACTATTGACATATGGGGCAAGTAGCTCAATCAATAAGCTAGAGAAATTATTGTACGATCCAGGGGGTCGATATACTAATGCACCCCTTTGAGTGTCATTAGATGGCAGTATTATTTTAAAAATTATTAATTCAATTTCTGGGGAACTTATTTCATCTAAAACCGATATACCAATTTCCTGTTTATGTACAATTGCAATCCCCCCACCAATTTTAGTGGGGCGATCCAGCCTCACTATTTTATAGTCACTAGGGACTCCCAAGGTTATGGCAGGAGTGGAATGTGGTTTCAACCACGTTTCTGTGAGGTAGCATAAATCTGGTTGTTTGGAAGAGATTAGGTCCCAAACTTCAGCACTGTGTTTCGGGAGCGACCTAATGTTGCACAGGATGTTTTTCTTCCCAGAAAGAGTATGGTTGTTTCCTGAAACCCCACTAATATCGGGGTCGACGAAAATAGAACAATCCATATCGGGCGGATCTTGTGTAACAATGGTGCTCTCAGTGCGCCGTTGTTTGCTTGGCAAAAGCCCATCTACCTCAAGGTGTTCGTTTACCCTGCCACTATTTAATGATTGTACGTTGTATCCCTTTAATACATGTGAGCTATAAGTGTACCTCACCGATGGACGCCTTTGTGTGTGGGTTCTCGCAGTCCCCATGGCCCTAAACTACTACTAAAATACATAACACTAATATAAATATCGATATTATTAACAACAATATTTTTGCTAACAATATTACTTACTTCGATATTACTAGCTTCGATATTACTTACTTCGATATAAAAAAAACAATATTACTTTCCTTATGGTCGATATTCTGGTCACCAATATTCTTAACATCGATATTCTGTCCCTACGATATTAAAAACTCAATATTACTGTAGGTCAATATAAAAAAAATCGATATTTTGACTGCTCACCGGTGTACAGGGCTCATGCCACTGTACCCTCACCTGAGGGCTAGTGCACCCTGCTGGAGGGGTGACCTACCTAGGCCTCAGGCAGTGGGGTGCAGGGATGGTACACAGGGTTGTGTGCCATGTCAACTCTTCACTTTCCTCTGCACCAAAACATGCAGCCTGCAATGGCAGTGTGTACCCAGGGCCCCTAAGGGTGACACAACAGGTGCTTCAGTCCTTAGAGGCCTTTCTGGTCACAGTGCTCTTGGTACCCATGGTACCTTTTACAAGGGGCATACCTGTGGCCAGAAATGTGCCAATTGTGGGTACAAAGGTACAGTCATGGAAAAAAACACAGGCCCTGGGTACCTGATTGGCAGGGACCCAAGGCACATTAAGTCAGGTTGCATCAGATGTCAGGCTATAAGTGGGGGTAACCATGCAAAAAGGGGCACTGTCCTACACACTCCCTCTTCCCCAAACAAAAGAGGATGAGACTAACCTTTCCCAAGAGAGTCTTCATTGTCTAAGTGGAAAAATCTGGAAAGGCTATCTGTATTGGCATGGGCAGTCCCAGGTCTATTTTCCACTGTGACATAGGGAGATGGACTACCTCAACACTTTGGGTTTTACCCCTTTTATCAGCATTGGCCATCTGAGAGGTCTGTGGTCAGTTTGAACTGTGAAGTGAGTATTAAACAGGTATGGTCTCAGTTTCTTCAGGGGCCAAACCAAAGCAAAGGCCTCCCTCTCAATGGCACTCCAATCCTGCTCCCTGGGGAGTAGCCTTCTGCTTATGAAAGCAGGTTGGTCCTGTCCGTTATCATTAGTCTCAGATAGGATTGCTCCTATCCCTAGCTCAGAGGCATCAGTCTGCACAATGAACTGCTTGGAGCAATCTGGAGCCTTGAGAATAGGTGCTGAGCACATTGCCTCTTTTAGGGTGTCAAAAGCGTTTTGGCAGCCAGCTGTCTAGTTCACTTTCTTGGGCATCTTGTTGTAGTTGAGGTCTGCAATGTAAGTCACTATGGAACCATACGCCTTCAGAAATCTCCTATAATACCCAGTCAAACCAAGGAATGCTGTGACTTGGGTCTGGGTGGTTGGGCCTTCCCAATCCAGAATTGTCTGGAGTTTGGGCTGTAGTGGTTGGACTTGGCCTCCACCTACAAGGTGGCCAAAGTACACAACAGTTCCCTTCCCTATCTGGCACTTGGATGCCTTGATAGTTAGGCTTGCAGTTTGCAGGGCCTGTAGAACCTTCCCCAGGTGGACCAGGTGATCCTGCCAGGAAGAGCTAAATATGGCAACATCATCCAGATAACCTTCACTAAAGCATTCCAATTCAGCAAGGACTTCAGTCACCAACCTTTGGAAGGTGGTGGGGGCATTCTTTAGACCAAAGGAAATCACAGTGAACTGGAAGTGCCCATTATTTTTCTCCAGGGGCCATGCCAATCTGCCAGTACCCATCAGTTAAGTCAAAGGTACTTCGGTATTTGGCAGCCCCATACTTAGCTATCAACTCATCAGCTCCGGAGATGGGGTGTGCATCCGTCTTGGTGACAGCACTGAGGCCTCTGTAGTCCACACAAAAACTAATTTCTCTCTTTTCACCCTGTGGGTGAGGTTTGAGGACTGGGACCACTGGCCTGGCTCAGGGACGCTCAGAATGTTCCTTGACCCCAAATTCCAGCCTCTTGCTGACCTCAGCTTTGATGCTTCCCTTAACTTAGTCAGACTAGTGATAGAGTTCGATTCAGAGAGGTAAGCTGTCTCCCGTGTCCACATCATGGGTACACCAGGGAGTCTGACCAGGAGTAAAGCAAAAGAGCTATGCATACTGTTATAAAAACCTGTCTGCAATCAGCCTGCTGTTGGGCAGAGAGAGTGTCTAAATAGACAACTCCTTCTACTGACCCATCTTAGGGGTTGCAAGAGAGGAGATTAGGGAGAGGTTTACTCTCTGTTTCCTGGTCCTCATCAGTAACCATCAGCATGGTCACATCAGCCCTGTCACTATGAAGTTTCAGGCGGTTCTAAGGTATCATCCTTTGGGGGGGCCTTTCTAGTGCCCAGGTCGACCAAGTAGGTGACCTCATTATTTTTTTTTTTAGGATAGGGTAAGGGCCACTCCATTTGTCCTGGAGGACACTTGGTACCACATGCTCCAAAACCCACACCTGCTGTACAGGTTGGAACTCACCCAGTGCAGCTTTTTGGTCATACCAGAGCTTCCGAAGCTCCTGGCTGGCCTCAAGATGTTTGGATGCTTTCTGCATGTACTTTACCATCCTGGAACCAAGGCCTAGTTCATAGCCAATCTCACCTTCCTTTGGTACGTGATGTGGTTTATACCATCCTTCCCTCACAAGAGAAAGTGGTCCCCTTACATGGTGGCCAAACAGAAGTTCAAACGGTGAGAACCCTACTCCTTTCTGAGGCACCTCTCTGTTGGCAAAAATCAGGCAGGGTAACAGAACATCCCATCTCTTTTTGAATTTTTCAGGGAGTCCCAATGTCAGGCCTTTCAATGTCTTGTTACATTTCTCAACAAGGCTATTAGTTTGTGGGTGGTAAGGTGTTTCAAACTTATAGATTACTCCACATTCATCCCACAGGTGTTTCAAGTATGCAGACATGAAGTTGGATTCTCAATCTGATACTACCTTCTTAGGAAACCCTACCCTGGTGAAGACATAAATGAGGGCCTTGGCTACTACAGGGGCTGTAGTAGTCCTAAGAGGAATGGCTTCAGTATACCTGGAAGCATGATCCACTACCACCAGTATGAACTTGTTTCGTGAGGCATTGGGAGGCTCAAGTGGACCCACTACATCCACACCTACCCTCTCAAAGTGTACCCCAACTACTGATAGTGGGATTAAGGGGCTTCTTGGGTGTCCTCCTGTCTTGCCACTGGCTTGACAGGTGAGACATGACCTTACAAATTCCTTCGCTTTATGGGACATCTTGGCCAATAGAAGTGGATGACAAGACTTTGCCAAGTTTTTGTCTGACCCAGATGTCCAGCTTGGGGGATGTCATGAGCTAATGTGAGTAGAAACTCTCTATACAACTGAGGACTACCACTCTCCTAGTGGCACCAGGGTTGAGCTCTGTGGCCTCAGTGTACAGAAGCCCTTCCTCCCAATACACCTTGTGGGAGCCACTGACATCTCCCAGCTCCTGTGCAGCAGATAGCTGCCTCAATCCTTCAAGATTGGGGCAGACCTGCTGCCCAAGGCACAGCTGTTCCCTAGAGGGTCCCCCTGGGCTCAAGAGCTCTACCTCGTATGGTTCAAGCTCCATGGGCTCAGTTCCCTCTGGGGTTGACAAGTCTTCTCCCTGAAGAGAGGGGTGCTGATCCTTGTGCTGTTGGAAGCTGTTTCACCAGTCTTCCTACCTTTTCTTTTGGGAGGTTGGGGCATCATTTCAGGTTCCAACTCTCCTTTTCACCCTGTGCTAGAAACTGTGCTCTTGTTTTCATACACACTCAGGGATTTGCAGCATAGCTGCATGTGTCTTTCTTTCAATTTAGCCCATGCTGAGGTTTCCAGATCATTTGCAAGCAGACAGCCGGCTGTGGGTTTTAGAGAGACCACTTCCTGTTTCAGGCCAGAACCCCTACCCACCCCCGACCCCCCAGTCTAATGTCACCAAAGCCATAGCATGTATAGTGGTGACACTATCAGCATTGATAACTGGATAAGCTGTTCCAGTCAGGTATTGCTCAGGGGAAATCAGTGTATCTCTCACCATGGTGACACTGGCCCATGTGTCCCTCAAGGCTTCTATCTTAGTCCCATTCACTAAGGGGTACTGAAGGTATTTCTTTAACTAGGGGGCCAGACAGCCAGAGTGGCTAACCCTCCATCCACTTCAGAGACTAAAACTACCTCAGTGTGGCCCCTGCTTAGCTCTGGGCACACTATTGAACCCATCTGGAGATTTGCCAAACCAGTAGAAACTGGAGGTGGACTAGGAGCTGGTTTGTTGGGACAGGCAGGATCTCCAATTCAGTGCCCCTTTTTGTTACAGTTGAAACACCAGGCCTTAGCAGGTTCAATGTTTTTCCTCTTGTACTCACTAGTGGGTTGGGAAGAGATCTTGGGCCCCTGGATAGGATTTTGGGGGCCTTTAGAAGTTTCTTGTTTCTTATCTTTGGGCTTCTCATCCTCTTTCCACTGGCAAGGCTTTGTATCCCCCTTTCCTTTGGTCCCCCTAGTGGTTGTCCTGGTCACGCTTGTTTTGACGCAGTGGTCTGCCTTCTTTCCCAATTCTTGGGGAGAAATTGGACCTAGGTCTACCAGATACTGATGCAACTTTTTATTGATGCAGTTACTTCAAATGTGCTCTTTCATAAACAAATTATAAAGTCCTTCATAATCCTGCACTTTACTTCAGGTCAACCAGACACCTAGGGGTCTATTAGGATGGCGGGCAGATGGCCACTGGTAGTGCAACCGCCGGACCGGCAGTGGCCATCCGCCCGCCATCGAAACCCGGAAAACCGCTGGTCCGATTAGCATTGCGGTTGTGACTGCCGTGGTGTGATTTTCCGCCCGCCACTTTTCTGCCGGTTGCAGTCCGCCCACATGCCTGGTGGGCGGAGATGGACCAAAACAATTGTTGCAGATCAGGGCCAAGCACCGCCGGCACGATTATGATGCCGGTGGTAGCAAGCCTTTCCGCGGCGGTGGAACCACAATGGAAAGACATGTGGAGAATGTCTCCGGGGGCCCATTGCGTGCCCCTAATGTGTTGGGGGGGTGGGTGCACTGGGGGAGTACCCATGGTACCCCCGTGGGTACCCCCCTACATGTCCCTGTACCAGGTGGCAAGCACTGTGCAGTGCCTACCACTCAGTGCAGGGATATGCATGACATGCTCTTTTTCACACCGCGGCGGTGCTGCTGGCAGCAGCGACCGCCGCAATGTTAATCTCCAGAATCCGACCGACGCGGCCGGATTTAGACTGCGGAGCATCCTAATTGGACCGGCGGTCATGCCGCGGTCCTTGCGGGTAGTCTTTTCCCGCTACCATGTCGGTCGGGGAGATTTTACGACCGCCATCCTAATGGGCCCCCTAGTGTCTTTACAGAGTAGTCTACAAATTCCACCCAGGACCGACACTGGGATTTCTGAGCCCCCTTGAATTTGATTCTGTTCTTCTCAGTAGTGAGCCCAAACCCCTCAATCAGGGTGCCCTTCATGAGTTCATAATACTCTGCTTCTGCCCCAGTAAGGGCCAGGTGCCTGTCCCTGCACTTACCAGAGAACAGTTCTCAAACGAGTGCCCCCCAGTGAGTATTTCTCACTATTCTGGCTTTAAAAGCCCTCTCAAAGGCTGTGAACCACTTGGTGATATCATCACCATCCTCATATTTAGGGGAAATGCCTTTGGGAATTTGGGGGGCATAGGATCCTTCCTTCTCTTAAGTTTTTAAATTGCTGCCACCATTTATGGTTCCTAGGTCCATCTGTGGTCTCTCTTTCTCTAGAGCTAGCAGCATAGTTTCTAGCTCTAGCCCTTTGGTCAACCTTGCTAAAAGGTTGGCCTCCTCTTGTCCTCTTCAGTTAAGGTGCCCTCACGGTCTGGTGCAGAGTTTGTCCTACCTCTGTAGGATCTAGACATGGGATACTCCATGGGTTTGGAGGGTAGGGCACAAAGTTCCCATTCTCCCTAAGTAGTTGAGGTGGGTGGTTTAAGACCTCATCATCCTCACTACTTTCCATATTCTCCTGAAGGTCCTCCTGAAGTGGGGTGGTCCCTTGCATACCCTACCAGACACTCCTGGAGTTGTAGTCTGGTAGGGTTGGATGCAGTTCTTATTTGCTTAGCTTTACAGAGAAGCCTAAACTCTCTAACCTTTAGGTTGGAGTAAGGGGTGAGGCCGAGCTCCTCAGCCATCTTCTCTGGGTTGCTCATTGCTTTACTAAAGTGGGGTTTCTTTTTAGAAGACCTACAACAATTCTGTACTTCCCCCTTAACTTCAGTGACTTTTAAGTTTCTAAAAAAATGTGTTCAGGGACTTAACAGGACTTTTAGAAATTTTAAAAATAGTCTACTCAATAATTACTTGAACTAAAGTCAATTTTTTGATTCTTGTTATGTGATTAGAGGTTGACTAAGTTAGTCCAATAAATGCAAGGCTTTCTATTGCACCACTGATCTGCCAATGTAGGAAGCTGGTTATGTAACTACTATACCAAAGTAAAGTATGGTGTGCATAGAGTCCAGGGAGTACCAGAGGTATAGCAGAGGCTAAATTAGACAAGTACTAATAGCTCTCTTTGTGGTAGTGTAGGTAAGCAGTTAGGTTTATCCAGAGGGTGTGTTACGCATTTATTTTATTCACTCACTCTAGGGTGATGGAACACACTCAGAGACTGAATCTAGACCAATTAGGTAAGTAGAAAAAGATATACTGATATTTTATATTGTAGAACACAGAGGACTTGGCACAGGTAAGTAACAAACAATTTAAAATGCAAACTTGTACACAGAAATGCAATTGTGGATTGTATTTGGAATCGTTTACAGGTTTGTATTACTTTTAAAACAGTTTAATATAGTCAGATTACTTTTGATTACTCTTAGATCACTTTTTAGTTACTTTCAGTACTTTAGGTGATATGCCGAAATATCACACACTGGATGTTGTCACTTACAGGTAAGTTTGACAATTCTTAAATAAAGACAGTTACTCTCTTTTCATACAAAAACAGTTGTTCAATAGACATTTTTTAGGAACAAAACACGTAACATTGGTTCCTATGGGAAAAAGAGTGTTATCGGTTTTCAGGTAATTAAACGACTTACGAGCACTGTTCCCACTAACCTGCGCGCGTGGGCGCGCGCCCACGATGGTCACCCGGAGCGCGCAGTGTACTGCATTTAGCGCGCACACTGTCATCCCTACAAGACCCTTCGCGCCGCCGCTTTTTAAACGCGAGCGGCGCGAAATCCGGGCGTGAGGCAGGGGAAGAGATATGGTGCTTGCAGGCGTGCAAAGCCCATTGTGCTTAAAGGGCTTCTGCTTCAGCCCCCCACACCCCCGTCGTGTGTCAGCCCGGCTGAGCCAGCTTCCCGGGCACCCAACAGCCGCACCGAGTACTTCACGGGTCTTTAAAAGACCATTTGCATGTCAATGAGCTTTGTCGTTTTCGGATAAGACCTGTATTTTGGACTCCTCTTCCCAATAGTCCCCGGACTACCAAAAGCACTTCGGCCCTCATTTGCACTCTGACAAAGTCACTTCTACTTCCTTTTTTTTCCTTTTTTTTTTGTTGCACATTTATATAGCGCAAACTCGAGCCGAAGGTATTGGAGCGCTTTATATGAGCACGGGTTACATTACACATTCAGGCAAGGGGAGAGGTGCTCGAAGGTGACAGAGGGAGGGGCTGCAGCTTCAGGCGCAGGGGCATCTATTCACATGCAAACAGCCCTGAATGCGTCATGTCTGTGCAATTTAGAGGGGCCTCACACATTCCCTTCCTGCCCAGGGCCCCAAACATCCTAGAACCGGCCCTGATTACCCCGAGGCAGCACGTGGTTCTCTTCACAGAGCTTAATTGCTGTCACTAAATTGTAAGCAAACCTCGGTTCTTCAAACATGCAGTCTATAATGTAATAAAATAAAGAAATGGCACAATCGCACCCACACTGATTACAATGTATGAAGGACAATCAGTTAAATCAGTTCTCTTGGAGTATCTCCTTTAAGTACTGTACATCACAGTGGGGGGTGGCAAAATTAAAATTTTGGAAAGAGAGCCTGTCTTCTCGTTGTCTTGTCCATGAGGGGGTGAGGAGCCCTACCCCACCCTGGCAGAGATCAAGATGATAGTAGAATACTGCATGCCCACCCCTGTGCCCACCCTGGTGGATCCTGTTCCCCCTCCTGTGATGGCTTCTGCCCCCACCCCCAGTGATGGCTCCTGTCCCCCCATGTGGTGGCTCCTGTCCCCCCCACCTGTGATGGCTCCTGTCCCCCCTGTGGTGCATCCTGTCTCCGCCCTGGGTGGCTTCTGTCCCAGTCCGGGAATGGCTCCTGCAGCGAGGGTGAAGTTCTTGATGGGCCTCTTCTCAAAAAGGTTCAGCTCAAAATTAATATGAAAAGGTGGGCGAGTGAGTAAGTGAAGGAATGGGTGGATGGCTGGATGAATTAGTGAAAGGGTGAATGGATGAATGAAAGATTGAATAGATGGATAATGAGAGAGGATGGATGGATGAGTGAGTGGAAGGATTGATAAGAGAAAAGGTAAATAGCTGGATGTATGGGTGGAAGGGTAGCTGGATGGGTAAAAGGGTAGCTGGATGGGTAAAAGGGTGGATGGATAAGTGAAAGGATGGATGGATGAGTGAAAAGGAGGATGATGAGTGAGTGGTTGGATGGAGTGAAATGATGGATGGGTGGATTGATGAATTGATAAGTGGAAAGGTGAATGGATGGACGGATGAGTGAAAGGGTGGATGTAAGGATGGATGAGTGAGTGAAAGGGCGGGTAGATGGACAAAAGGATGAATAGATGAGTGAAGGAGTGAAAGGATAAATGGATGAGTGATAGGGACAATGGATGGATTCATGAGTGGATGAGTTGATGGATAGGTGGGCGGATGGAAAGAAGGATGGCTAAGTGAAAGGGTCGATGGATAGAGAAAGGGATGATGGATGGATGACTGAAATGGTGGATGGGTGGAAGGATGAGTGACTGGGTGGATGGATGGATGAGTAACTGAAATGGGTAGAAGAGTGGATGGATGAGTGTACAGGTGGATGGATGGATGGATAATGGATAGATGAGTGAAAGGATGGATGAAGGGATGGATGAGTGAAATGATAGATGGAAGGCTACATGATGGATAGGTTTGCAAATGGTTGAATATGTTTGGATATGACTGGGCTTACTTATATACTATTGCGCGGCCACCTCTGATGTGTCTGTAAAACTTACCTATTGTCCAGAAGTTTTGTCCTGAATTTTGACCTCCTGTCCTGAATCTGTGTCCTGAATTTGCACCAATGCCAGTTGGTCACCCTATGGCAGAGGTCACGGACAAAGTCGGTTCAACAAGAGAAATGTACTATTGCAGTTGTGCCAAAATATAAATGATGCTCTCCATACCGTCCACTTACGAGACATTCTCACATGACCAGTTCCAAGGCTTCTTGATCCTATTCCGCTCTAAGGTGGCCGGAAGTCGTATGAGGGTCTGTAGAGTGAAGCAGCTGGGGTTCACACAAACAACTCACATTTTAACTTATTTTTCCACTGCCTCGATGTCATAAGGATTGACTTGAAACCGAAACTGCCCTTTCAAATAAAAAGAACTTACAACATCCAAACCGAAAACTAGATAGCAGGATCGTAGCTGCTTTCTGTTTTAAAAAGAAAACTGTGCCAAATGAGGAGTAGCTCTGACCCCTGCTTAACGTAAGCTTTTGGCACTGGTGACTGAGGATATATTTTAATGCACTTTGGTACAGCAAATAGGTTTGGCTTACGAATAGAGTGAAGTCACAGAGGGGCCTGGCAGAATATGCACGCACAAACACAGATCCCCAAGCACAAAGAGATAAAGATGCAAGCAGACAAATGGACATCTAGGCATACCAAGACGTGCATCAGAGCAAACAGACAACACATATGCACCTACAGACAACAGTACAAAGGCACACATACAGTCTCAGATATACAGGAAGAGGAATGCACGACTGTGTGAGTAGAGAGTAGATGGATACGTGTGCAACTGTGAATGCACACATGATTTAATGTATACACATGGGTGCATGAATGGATTAACAAATATACATTTGTTGTTTATGCCTTGTTTTTTGGCTTACAACGTATTGGATTAGTTTTACTATGATGCGATTTTGCAATTGTTTGCATTGTAAGAGCAGAGAACAAAGATGCTGGCACTTTTTCTGTGGATTACGTTTTACTAAGATATATGCTTAAGAAGCAGGTTCTAAACTTCAGTCTCCTTTAAGAACATTCGGCAGTGAAAATATCAAACAAAACATTTGAATTATTCACTACACGCCTTTACGGAAAGCAACTCTGCAACACATTCAGGCAATTACAAAATGTGAGCCCCTATCCTGGTATCTGTGTAGAAACAACCCCTTTTTTAATCATAGATCAATGGCATCTAGAGTATGTACATAATGCCTTGTTAGCCAACCAACGACCACAAAACGTATAATTATACAGAACAACCCTCAGACACTTATAGTGACGCATGCAGAAAAGTAGCACAGGAAGGGAGACCAAAAAAGCTCATTCGATAATTATTGCTCCTGTTTAGACAGAGTAGTGCACAGTGACAGAAAATAAACCTGATTGGCACATAAAAGATCAAGGTCCACTTAGGGAGGCTATTTTCTTAACTTTCATAACCCTGCCTGGACTTTAGCTTTTGTTTTATTCTTGAAACACCAAGACTGACGAGCTCTGCTCAAACTTCATGTTTTTGTTCTCACTAATTACACTTGAGATTTTTAGCTGGTCATAAACCTTTTCACTAAAAGAAACTTTTTCATGTGCTACTTCTGAGGCTATCTCTTTAACCTTAAAAACATGTTCCCTCTGACGTAGTACTTCTATAAAACAAGGGTGAATGGATGGATGGATGAGTGAAAGGGTGGATGTAAGGATGGATGAGTGAGTGAAAGGGCGGGTAGATGGACAAAAGGATGAATAGATGAGTGATGTGGAGAGGTGTGGCTCACTGGTTAGAGGTGGCAGACCCGTAAGCAGAGATTCGGCCAGGGACCAGGGTTCAATTCCCAACGCGGCAGGGTTGTGGACCAGGGTCAAAACGGACTCGATAATTCTCGCTTCGGTACCTACTCTAACCAGGAACACACTCGGCAACTCTGGGCATTAAGCTTGCCTCATCTCTACAACGGCCTCCCACAGACGCCGGGGATGCCTGGTTTCACCTTGGAGATACCCAGAAAGGGACCATCTCACAGGGAAAGCCAGGATGGGTTCCCCAGCGGTCTTCAGCGCCGGGACACCTCCTTGTGAGGTAGCTGTTCGCGCTCTACAAAATGCTGTATTATTATTAAGGAGTGAAAGGATAAATGGATGAGTGATAGGGACAATGGATGGATTCATGAGTGGATGAGTAGATGGATGGGTGGGTGGATGGAAGGAAGGATGGCTAAGTGAAAGGGTCGATGGATAGAGAAAGGGAGGATGGATGGATGGATGACTGAAATGGTGGATGGGTGGAAGGATGAGTGACTGGGTGGATGGATGAGTAACTGAAAGGATGGCTGGATACGGAAAGCAACTCTGAAACACATTCAGGCAATTACAAAATGTGTGCCCCTATCCTGGTATCTGTGTAGAAACAATCCCTTTTTTAATCATAGATCAATGGCATCTAGAGTATGTACATAATGCCTTGTTAGCTAATCACCGACCACAAAACGTATAATAATTATATAGAACAACCCTCAGACACTTATAGTGACACATGCAGAAAAGTAGCACAGGAAGGGAGACCAAAAAAGCTCATTCGATAATTATTGCTCCTGTTTAGACAGAGTAGTGCACAGTGACAGAAAATAAACCTGATTGGCACATAAAAGATCAAGGTCCACTTAGGGAGGCTATTTTCTTAACTGTCATAACCCTGCCTGGACTTTAGCTTTTGTTTTATTCTTGAAATACCAAGACTGACGAGCTCTGCTCAAACTTCATGTTTTTGTTCTCACTACTTACACTTGAGATTTTTAGCTGGTCATAAACCTTCTCACTAAAAGAAACTTTTTCATGTGCTACTTCTGAGGCTATCTCTTTAACCTTAAAAACATGTTCCCTCTGACGTAGTACTTCTATAAAACACACACACAAATACACTCAACAACTCACAGATTTGCATTTCTTCTAGATACATAAAAGCCTTGTTCAAGAATAATGTGTTAAGTGCTGCTAGATACCCCAGTGTAGGACATTATCCATAAAATGAAGCAAATGCAGAGGATAAAAATACTCTAAATGCTGTGTTCCACCTCCACCAGATACATGTGTGGAAATGCACTCTTTTTTCACTTTTTTAAGCAAAGGTTTGGAGTGATATTTGGCGCTGCACCACATACGCTGTCTGGATTCCGGCGCACATAGCCTTAGTTGCAGCGCACAGAAACCTTATACTGCCGCACACAGAGGAAAAAAATTAGAGGGAACATTGCTTACGAGTAGGAGTTTTGGGGGTTAGGATGAACATTCTCCAAGGTCCAGTTGGGCACTCAATTGGCACCACCACCGGCACTAGGGCGGCCAGGTGCAGAGTGCAGGGGCCCAATGTTAGCCAATAGGGCTAAGGGGGCCTTCGGTCAGGGACTGCTTGCAAACAGGCCACTTAGCTGTGGGAGCAAAGCTCTGGGGTTAGGATCAGCACTGCAGGGGCCAACAATCAGCACAGGAGCTGCACCACCAGCGGCACAGGAGCAGCCCGGTACAGTGTGCCAGGGAAGCGTCGGGGACCCTGTGGATTTCAAAGAAGATCTCTGGTTTGGAAAAGACGCTGCAGGCTCGGTCAGGGAGTCTTTAAGATGGGTGCAGGGCAGGTCCGCCCATCTCTGTGGGGGCTGCTGGCTCTTGGACATGCGGGGGTTTCCAGCTGTAGTCAGGTCAGAGTCGGGACAGGCCGGTAGGGCTGGGGGCAAAGCAGTTGGTGCCCTCTTCTTCATGGGTCCGCACTGCTCTCCGTCCTTCTTCTTTCTTCCTCAAATCTGAGGAGGCAAGGTTCAGGGGGACCCCGAAATACTAAATTTATGGGCATTAAAGGGGTGTGCAGGTTGGCACCAATGGGTCTCTTCCTTGGGGTAGGTCTTATGCCACCCTCCAGTGGCAGGGGGCATGAGCCTCATCCTAATTGGCTGAGTCACCTCATCTTCAAGATGGAAGGACTAAGATGTGTGCTTCACCTCACCTCCCCCACCTGAGGAGAGTGGTTGGCAAAGATGGGCACACCTCTCCTTCTCGCTTGTTATTTTTACCAATTCTCCCGCCCAGAGTGAGGATCAGAACGGGTAGGAGCCAGTTGGTGGGGGCAGCAAAAGGCAGGGACAGCTTACAAAGGCGACAGGTCTTTGAAGCTTCCCCTACATGGACCCAGCCATCCTGGGGGAGGAGGCATTACACCTCTGCCCAGAATGGGCTTTGTTTCTAGACCCAGAGAGTGGAAGCCCTAGAAACCCGGTGGTGGCAATTGGCAGCAGCCATTCAGGAACCTTACTAGGGCTGGTCGTTTTTCAGGGGGCATCTCTAAGATGCACTCTGAGTGCATTTTACATTAAATCCCACATTGGCATCAGTGTGAGTTTAATGTGCTGAGACGTTTACTATCAAACTTCCCAGGTTTTAGTAAAGCCATTATGGAGCTGTAGAGTTCGTAATGACCAATTCCCAGACCATATACTTTTTATGGCTTTACTACACTTATAGTGTTTAAGAATGGACTTGGACACTGTAGGGACGCTGTTTGAGATTCTACATGTTATGTTTTGTTATGTTAAAATGTTTCTAAAGCTCTCGAATACCCATGGGTGTCTTGGCACTGGTTGGATGGCAGTAAGGTGAGAGTAATTGGGTGACTAGAGGTTAAAAAGCCAGGTTTTTGTTTTCTTCTTAAAAATCAATAGTGTGGGGGCTGCTTTAATGTTCATAAACAGGCTGTTCCATAGAACCGGGGCTTCAGAGGTGAAACAACTCTCTTATATCTGGGGCGCGACACTGTCAGGGAAATTTTAGAGCATAGATATGTACCATGAGAGGGATTTTGTGAGGTAGCTAGGACCTAGATCATGCAAGGCTTTGTAGGTGAAGCATAATGCCTTAAATTTAATGCAGTTATTCCTTAATGGAAATTGAAACTGGGTGGAACTTGAGGAGATTGAAGATAAGCCTGGCTGCCGCATTCTTTACGCTCTGAAGTTTCTTCATATGTTGTTTTTGGAGCTTGATGAAGAGACCATTACAGTAATCTAGTTTTGCTAGGATTAGCAAGGAAACAACTGTTTTTCTGGTGGTTAGAGGAATAAAAGGAAGAATGTTTCTGATGATTCTCAGAGTGTGAAAACTGGCCAAGACAACTGAGCTAATATGTTTATTAAAATTTAGTTTGTCATCTATTGTTATACCTAAGTTTTTTGCTTTTTGGACTGAGGTTGGGAGGGTTCCCAACTCTGATGGGAAGCATGCTGGGCTCCAAAATTGAGGTTTGTTACCAAAGAGTATCTCCGCAGTTTTCTCTGAGTTCAATTTGAGACAATGCTTTCCCATCCAGTCACTAACAGCTCTCATACAGTTACGTTTTAGAATGGACTTAGACACTGTAGGGATACAGGCTCATGCCACTGTTCCCTCGCCTCAGGGCTAGTGCACCCTGGTAAAGGAGTGACCTACCTAGGCCCCAGGCAGTGGGTTGCAAGCATGGCACACAGGGGTGTGTGCCGTGTAGACTGTTCATTTTTCTCTGCACCAAAAGATGCAGCCTGCAATGGCAGTGTGTGGGTGTTAAGGTACAGGGACTCTAAGGGTGGCACAATAGGTGCTGCAGCCCTTAGAGACCTTCCCTGGTTACAGTGCCCTTGGTTCCCATGGTACTTTTTACAAGGGGCTTACCTGTGGCCAGAGATGTGCCAATTGTGGGTTCAAAGGTATAGTTTTGGGAAAGAACACAGGCCTTGGGAACCTGATTGGCAGGGACCCAGGGCACACCAAGTCAAAGTCCATCATGTGTCAGGCAAAAAGTGGGGGTGAACCATGCAAAAAGGGCACTTTCCTACGATCATCTCCGGCGGAGATGGCTCTCCACACACTGGATGCATGACGTTGTTTGAGATTCTACATCGATAAGAAGAAAACGTTTCGGAAATATGATCAGCTGCTCATATTCTTCGCACCTCCTGAAAAGGGCTATGCTCAAGCAAGAAATAGTATATACCTAAGGATATCATCTGCTATTTAAGTTTGCCATGAAAAAGCTGGAATACCGCTGTCCTCAAAGGTGACTGCGCACTCAACACGAAAGATGGCTACTTCCACAGCTTTATTTGCTGGAGTTTCACTACCAGACGTTTGTAGAGCTGTGACATGGTCGAATGCTCATACTTGTACCAGACTCTTCTGTTTGGATTCAGCATGGAAAGGAGATTCGGGGGTTGGGTAAGCCATAGTATGTCGCCTGTTTCAATAAGGTACACCTTATTTACTAAAATCACATGAAAATAAAAATAAAAAAAGTGTTGCTATTGTATCATATATTCTTTGTTCATATAGTTATAATATATATATATCTCTATATATATGTGTGTATATAGTAAGGATATATATTGTTTTTCTCATTGGATTACATGTATTTTCACCTTGTGTTTAATAGTTTATTGAACTGTTCTATTCTCAGAGAGAAAGTGTCCCTGCCTTAAACACTTTCTTTTGATGATCTTGTACTATTAACTAAAACAGGCTACTTACCTATACACTGCAGTTCTCCAGTATTGGTATCTTTCATAGATTCACATGCGGCCCTCCCTCACCATTTACGACTACTCTTTTATTCACACTTGTGCCCCATATCTGAGGTATATTGGGTCTGCAGGAACTTGTGGTCTCAGAGCTTGGACGTCATTGGCTGAAATGTATGTCTTTTATAAAAATAAGAATTGGCTAGTTTGGAAAACGAAAATTCTACCCTCGACTGGGAGCCTGAGCACGCGAAGGGGAAACTGTTGGTGACCTGCCTCTATTTCACCTACCTGAGTCCTGCTGGTGCTGCTGGTGCTTCGCGGCGGTCCCTCAGCCATTGTTGCCGCCATCACATCGCCCTGGTGAGGGGAGACCACATCTCCCAGGCACCCTAGCGTCCCACACACGTCATCAAAGCGCCCGGAAGCGCTTAAAAGAACGCCGCTCCTTTGGTGAAGCGGGAAGTTTGGAAAACGAAAATTCTACCCTCGACTGGGAGCCTGAGCACGTGAAGGGGAAACTGTTGGTGACCTGCCTCTATTTCACCTACCTGAGTCCTGCTGGTGCTGCTGGTGCTTCGCGGCGGTCCCTCAGCCATTGTTGCCGCCATCACATCGCCCTGGTGAGGGGAGACCACATCTCCCAGGCGCCCTAGCGTCCCACACACGTCATCAAAGCGCCCGGAAGCGCTTAAAAGAACGCCGCTCCTTTGGTGGAGCGGGAAGTTTGGAAAACGAAAATTCTACCCTTGACTGGGAGCCTGAGCACGCGAAGGGGAAACTGTTGGTGACCTGCCTCTATTTCACCTACCTGAGTCCTGCTGGTGCTGCTGGTGCTTCGCGGCGGTCCCTCAGCCATTGTTGCCGCCATCACATCGCCCTGGTGAGGGGAGACCACATCTCCCAGGCGCCCTAGCGTCCCACACACGTCATCAAAGCGCCCGGAAGCGCTTAAAAGAACGCCGCTCCTTCCGCGTCGCGGGACGCGCGCGGGCGGGCGCCGGGCTAAGCCCGGGCAAAGGGCGGGCCGTCTGTGGCCGTCCGGGGCCAAAGGAGGCCGGGCTGGGCCATATCCCTTACCTTTTACTTCCAAATCTGATTAAGGTGATGCCCTCGCCAGGACCACGTGAAACTCCATTAAGGGAGGGGGGCAGCAACACAGGGACACTGGACAAATACTTCAAATCTGCCAAAGGAGACGCAGGCAAAGAAAATTCTCTGGAGAGACGCAGGGCGGAGCGGCGGCGCTCCATTGAATCCATGAAGAGCAGACCCTTGACAGAGATCATCCCGTATCCTATTTCCCAAGAGGAAGGTACGCCCCCCAATAGCTTAAATCCTCTGACTCTTGAGGACTTCCCCCTCTTATTTCGGGAAATTTCTAGTTCCCCTGGGTTGCTCCCGGAAAAGTTCATAGACACAACTCCTCCCACGACATGTGTTACCCCCGTTAATTTGGTTACCCAAACTCCCCCTTTGCATGCAACTAAGAAAAGTAAGCCAAAACAAAGTGTTGTGGTGGAGCTGCATAGGCCTCCACCAAGCAAACGTAGTAGGAAGTCAATGGGGGGGAGGGGGAAAGCCAAACCATTACATCTAGATTTTGGCAAAAAACATACAAACGCACTACAATGTGGGAGGGACAATGAGACTGTGCCTATTGCTCTTCCCTCCAAGGCCCCCAGCACCAATATAGCTGTTACTAATAACGACCCAGTGGCCAACACATCTAATATAAATCCCCCCCTCACATCTATAGGGAGTATAGAACTCCTACTTTGTTCCCTTCTGCAGCCCATTAGCGATAGCCTGAAAAAAGTGGAGATTAGGCTCACTCTACTAGAGACATCACTTACTACCTTGAACACCTTAGTTAGTAAGCAATCTAAAAATATGGGACCTCATCTCCCCGCAGGAAACCCTCCTAAAATAGGAGTCCCACAGGGTGCCAACAAAGTCCCCCCTCAGAGCGTGCCTACTGCCCCCCCCCTGCAGCCATTAATGGCTATTTCAGTCCAGGCACCGTGCAGTAACTCAACCTATAGGCCTTTACAACCAATAGACTCTGCCCCTCAAAGTTTCCAGACAGGGATTAATGGCGGCCACCAAGAAGCCGACAGCGCCCCTCTATTCTCCCCGGGCCGGCAAGCCCCAAGACCACGGAGACCAGATCTGCCGCCAGAAGCTAATAGTTTAACGGTGGTCCTAGCAGGTGCCCCCCATCTAAGATCAGGGGAAAATGAAGACTACCAATCCCTAAAGAAAAAGGTCATTAAATGGCTAAATTTGAACCGACCCCTACCATCTCATTTTAATAATGAGATTATTATGGTTAGAAGGGTCCCTTGGTTAGGGAAGACCAGAAAAACAACAATAATAGGGGATTGCATCTTGGTAACTTTTAAAGATCCGGGCACTGTTCTGCATATCTGTGAAGGAATAAATAGATCACTGGATTCCACTATTCAGACCCTTCCAGTATCCTTCTTTTTCCCCCCGTTCCGCATGCACCATGCTCCATCGCATGATGAGTGGATAAGGGTGGAACATAGACGCAGACATAAGGACTATGTACAACGCCCAAATCTTCAATTGCAGGACACACCCTATTTTCATTTCAACCGTTTCAATTGTTTGAATGGTTTGGATAGGGTTGATTGACTTTCCGCTTACACGCCAATGATCCAAGATTGCGGCTCCTGTAGTCTTTCCAAGCCATCCACCCCGACTGTTGGTAAAACCCTTGGTCCACTGAACGATCCAGTGTTCCTGGATGATGGCACCAGCAGACTTTCTGATCTATCTGCCCACAATGTTGACAATGCCTCTGGAATATTGAATGAGCCAACACCTGTGGAGACCGGCTCCAGTGGACTTTCCGAACCATCGGTCCCTACTGTTGGTAATGCGTCAGAATTCCTGATAGCAGTAGAGTCTGGAACCATCTCCTCTAACCCCTCTGGCACGGCAACTAATACCCCTGAACATCTGAGGCTAATCTGCTGGAATGTTGCTGGATTGGCTAATAAACTGGGTGACCCGGACTGGGCAAATTATATCGAGACTGGAGACGTATGTATGTTCCAGGAAACCTGGGCCAGAGAGGACTATGGTCACCAAGGCTACATGTCATTCTTCATTCCAGCGAGGTGGGAAGGCAAAGGTCGTCCGTCAGGAGGGCTTACGACCTGGGTCGCATCTCATCTGGGCTGTGTGGCAACGCGGTTGTCGGCTAACTCTGAAGATATCCTTGCGGTTTCATTATCATGGCCCAACCAAGCTAAACTTGTGTTTATTAACATTTATTCTAGGCCAATGGGAATTGCAAAGGAATCACCGACCATAGATGAACTCTCCAACTTTATATCTGACCTACCGAGTGATTCATTCTATGTAGTGGGAGGGGATTTTAATTCTCATTTTGAGCCACTCCCTGGCCTTCTGGACGGGTTATCATCGGAAGAAGAGGCCAGATGGGCAGTGCCTTTAGTCGAAGCTCCATCTCCGAAGGCTTGGACCCCACTAGCACTACAAATTACAGCCCTCACCCTAAAGTTCGGAATCAGAGCTTGTAATGGGCGAATGAAATCCGACATACCCAGTAAAACCACCTACAACAGACCGGGAAGAGAGTCCCGTCTGGACTATGTCTTGGCCCAAATAGTGAAGTGGCCGACAATCCAGGATTTTAGGGTAATGGAAAGGACCGATAGTGACCATAACGCACTTGAGCTTGACCTTGTTCACCCTGGCCCCCAAGCTCTCGTGACTAACGCGGAAGGGAACAACCCTGCGCTCCTCCTTGACAACAGCAGGAGGAGGATCAGGTGGGAGCACCTGGCTACAAGCAAGAATAAACTCCCCATGCTCTATGATGGGATAACCCCCATCTTGGAAACTGTGGGGAGCTTGGACACCGAGGCAAACAACAAAGACTCCCAGAGCAAACTGTACAAGGCTCATGAGGACCTCATAAAAGCTGCGGCACCTCATTTCACCTGCAGTTCACGAAAACTAAAAGGGGGGCGGCAAGGCAAAACATCATGGTATAACCTAGCATGCAGAAGGGCAAAAACAGAACTCCTTAGACTAATCAAGGAGGGTTTAGGGGGGGATAGCCTTAAACAAAGCAGGCGAGCTTACAAAAAACTCATTGCCCACGCTAGGGCAGAATGGGAGGAAAATCAGTGGGAAGAACTCACCAAGGCCCTAGCGACCCAAAACCAACGTCTGTTTTGGAGGATAGTGAACGGGGGGTCGGGGAATTTACAATCGGCACTAGAGCCCAACATTGCCCCAGGGGTGTGGCAGGCTCACTTCCAGACCCTATACAGTTCTGAGCCGGGAGAATCTCCTGTTGTTGTTGAGGTGGGCTGGCCGGACTGTGAAGGGGAGCCAATAACGCTGGGCGAGGTCACCGCTGCCATCTCAGGACTGGCTTCTGGAAAGGCGCCGGGACTGGATGGTTTACCAGGGGATATGTTTAAACAGGAGCCCACTGTTTGGGCCCCTTACCTTACCGCCCTTTTCAATGGAGTTCTTGGTGGCATGGAAATCCCTAGTACTTGGCTGGGGGCAGAGGTGGTCCCCATCTTTAAAAAGGGCTCGCCTCTCCTCCCAGCCAACTACAGACCAATCAGTTTAATAGACGTGGCACAGAAACTGTTTGGTAGGGTGTTGCTGAATAGGCTCCAGGACTGGATGGAGGAGGTGGGTGCCCTTAGTCCCTACCAGGCGGGATTTAGGAAGGGGGTATCCACAGTGGACCAGGTTTTCAGATTGAACCTAATCTATTGGAGGACAGCAAAATTCGAGGGCGGTAGTCTGTACACAATCTTTGTGGACTTACGGGCCGCCTTCGATCTGGTGCCCAGGGGGAAACTTTGGAGCGTCCTGGCAGAGATGGGTGTTCCCCCGGACATCCTATTGATCTTACAGAGGCTGCACCACAATAATTACGCCCGAGTGAGGTGCGGGAGGTCGGGGGAACTGACCGATAGATTCCCCGTTGGCCGGGGGGTAAGACAGGGTTGTGTGCTGGCACCAACCCTGTTTTGCCTCTTCGTCAACGGGGTAATCGCCCATCTGAATGCCACTGACTATACTGACGCCCCCAAATTAAATGGCAGCAGGGTGCCCGCAATTATGTTCGCGGACGACACCCTGCTGCTATCCAAGACCCCTATGGGTATACAGAGGATCCTTGATTCCTTCGTGGCCTTCTGTACTGATAGGGGGCTGGAAATTAATGCGGCAAAAACCAAATTCATGGTTTTGAATCCGAGCCAAAAATTGCGGCCAAATCCGCAATTGGGAGCTGTACGGCTCGAGAGAGTAGCCACCTTTGAATACCTTGGTGTGACTCTCAACGAAACCATGACTTGGGGATCTCATCAGAGTAGGGCTAACCTCAAACTCATACAAACCACTGGGGGTATCGCCCGGATGATGACTGGTTCATCATACCGTCCATTGGGGGCACTAATCCAGATATATAAGGCCCAGGCTAGGGGAGCGATAATGTATGGGGCGGAACTATGGGGTCACACGCCTTGCCGGAGTCTGTCACTAACGGAAAACAAGTTTATAAGACAGATAGCCGCACTCCCGCCCAGCACCCCGCTCCTCCCCCTGAGGCTTGATTTGGGTTTACGACCGTTAGCTGATGAAATAAGCCTGAGACCCATAGCCTTCTGGCGTATGCTGTGGAGTAGCAATGATCTTGCAGAATATCGGGCGGAACTGGTCGAACTTCTGAATCACCCAAAAGTGCTCAATATCCCTTGGGTCAAAAACATCCTAGCCATTTGCATGGAAATAGGGCTCCCTGATTTATGGACTGAGCCAGCGAAAGCCGCACTAAACATCTCCAAAAAGTCCCTGGCTAATGTATATCACGAACACAAATTAGCCAGGGCCCAAGCCACCCAGGCAGAAGGGTCCTTATCCTCCGTGTTTCTGCAAAGCAAGGATCTCTATAGGTTTGAGAAGGTATTGGATCCTATTTCCCCTGTACTGGCCCGGAAGCTGTTTCTCCAATGGAGATACGGCACACTGCCCTTCCGGTCTTTTACAAGCACCTGGTCATCGGCTCCCACCACAAAGCAGTGTCCGGTTTGTGATGCTACGGAGGAAAGTGATTTGCATGTGGCTTTCTTCTGCCCAGCCTACAAGGTAGCACGAAAATACTGGCTCCTCCCTCTGATAAGGAATATGGGCTGCAGGGAATATGCACCAATGTATAGGATTTTAAAATCTGATGTCTCTGGCCCAACTGTCCTCGCACTAACAAAATTTCTTACCAATGTTTGGCATACGCGCAACCGTATTCTAAAGGCGTTGGGTCCCCCTTAAAAAAAATTTTTTTATCTGTGATTGTATATGTGTATTGTGTATTTTTTATGGCCAACCGGCCGAAACAAAGATTGGAATTGGAATTGTTTATTGCTGCTACTTTGATAACTGTTGTTTAATAACTTTTTATCTCAAATGCTGAATTATTTATGTATTTTATGTATATGTATATATTTTATCTGTGCTTTTATGGTCACTGACCGAAATAAAGCTATCAAAGTATTCGAATTGGCTAACAAATTACAATAGCTTTCACCATGTTTTCTAATGTACTCCTTTTAGTACTGCTTAAACAAGTACCGTGGGACTCCCATTGAACGATGGGAAGATTCAAGCCTGTTAATGTAGGAAAGATATCAATACTGGAGCACCACAGTGTACAGGTAAGTAACTTGTTTTTATAACAAGCACCATGTAACTGCATGGCATAGAGAGCATCACTAGTGGGACAAAGCAAGGATTCTGTATCGCAGAAAGAACAGCATCTTTCTGGAACCGGAAGGGGGAAGTTGGTACGTCACTACTGAAGGATCTACAAGTATTGTCCCAGAAGGCATTGGGATTCTGCCAAATGTAGGAGTCCCCCATGTCCTTCTGTCCTCTTTTAGTCTTTAACACTAGCAGTAAGAGAGCCCGAGAAGCAAAATAATTTCAGAAGAATTCACTAGTTATCATTGTTCATTTTGAAGTGAACTTCAGCGGTTGTCATGATCCTCCGTGGGGGAGGGGGACATAGCGCCACCATCGAAACAGGGAAGTGCGGTGTGATGTGCGTGTGGAAGTGAATTAGGGATGAATGTTGACTGCAAGGTCCAGAATGCACCAGGGCAACCACCGCTGCTGCTCCGGGTTTTGAGGCTGCTTAAATAAGCCCCTCCGCCGGAGAGAGCCGGTGCCTGTCCACTCATCGTAGAGCCATTGGTCCATTGCTCTGTTCTGGACTGTGCAGCCGTGGATTCCGGGAGAGCTGCTGTGGTTCTGTGCTGTGGAGCCCCGTCCGCTCGGCTGCTTCCCGCCTTTCGGCAGATACACCTGTGTCGACGCCAGAAACGCGGCGAGCCAGCCTCACCTCTTTACCTCCTAGGGCTGGTTCGCTCAGAGGGTTGAGTGCCAGCCCACCCTTGCATTCCGACCACCGCTGGCTGCAGAGGCTCAGCTGCTCGGAGTGCTTGTCTGCGCGGAGAATTGGAGTAGCTCTGTACCTTCACCGAGCCAGACCCTGCCTGTGTGCTCACTTGCCGAAAGCTCAAGAGTGAGGGGCTATCCCCTCTCCTCCACTTCCTGCCTTACCTTTCGGTTCTAGTACTTCAGAAACGTGCGAGACCCATCGCGCTTGGCAGGTGGTTCCTTTTTAGGTCTCGCCTGGCATAAGACTGCGCAAACATGCGCAGTCTCGCTGGCGAGATTTAATGTTTTGGTTAGATTTCTCTAGTGGGCTTTAAGCCCCGCCCCTCCTTTCCATTGGCTGGCATCACCGTTTATGCTAAACGGTGGCCAGCCATTGGAAATGAGCGTCTCGTGACGTACACGTGTTTGCAAACTTATTAGCTGGGATGGGAATCCTATGTCGTCACCAAACTCCGCCTTGCCGATGTTGAGTGTTTGTGGCGGCTTTACACGTAGAGTGTGTTGACCCTCTCTTGCCTGGCTTGGGGCCACTGCCGACTCCATCTTGAGGCGGTGTGAGGACGGACACTCTGAGCAGATCTTCACCCGTGGCATCTGCGGACAGGAGCAGGGATGCCACTTGACTTGGACTGACGACTCTTGGGGAGTGGCCGTTCACTTGGGGAAGCGTTGTGGAGAGACGCGGTTCACGACTACTGCGGCTTTCATTCGGTTCTCCTATGAGGCTGTGTCCAGGGACGGTGGTCCGCCTTGGTGGCTGTCGAATGTGTCAGTGTGAGCTCTTGGCTTGCTGTGAGTTTCTGGTCTTCTCCTTTTGCTGGTCTGTTCAGTCTACCTGTGTCTTCCGGTTTCTCAGAGTGACAGGGCTGTCACTCTTCTTTCTTCGAGGGCGTTGCGCTGGACCTCGAGGCAGCGCTGTCAGGGCGCCGGCTTCTGCCTTCGCTCCGGCGCGCTCCTTGCTTGCTGGGCGACGTGACATTCAGTCGTGTGTCGCTGGCGTTGGAGCACCTGTTGCTGTGGCGGCCGGCCACGTGGAGTGTGCGACTCCTTCCTTGCCTGTCGTGGGTCACCGCCGACTCCATCTTGAGGCTGTGTTGGGGAGGACACTGTGTCGCGGACACTGTGACGCTTTCTGGCCGCTGCGGGTGCGACTCCTCTCTTGCCTATTGTGTTGAGGAGGACACTGTGTCGCGGACACTGTGTCGCTTTCGGGCCGCTGCGGGTGCGACTCCTTCCTTGCCTGCCGTGGGTCAACGCTGACTCCATCTTGAGGCTTTGTTGAGGAGGACCCTGTGTTGCTTTCGGCCCCCTGCGGGGCTTCACTGGTGGGGACATGGTCGCTCTCTGTGCTGCGTCCAGCTGTGTTTCTTTGTGGAGATGTCTCGTTCTTGGACGCTGTCTTCTGGCAATTGGGGTGCCTGTGATGTGGTTGGCGGTTGTGCCTGTTCACAAGTAGGGGTGGGTGATGCAACCTCTTCACTGGTGGTGGCGTTGGGCAGCCACCTGTGGCACGTGTTCTGTACCAGTCTTACTTGTGCTTGCTGTTTGGCTGGTCCTCCACTCTCGCTAGTGGGGGTTGTATTTGGTGTTGCTGCTTGAGTTTGGTCAGTGCTTGCTTAGGCTGGAGGAGCTTCGAGCTTTCTGGGGGGCAGCTCCTGTGAGACGTTGCTGTTTTGACTGGCTGCCCACTCTTGTTGGTGGTTGTCTGTGTGTAGCTCCAAGCTACTTGCAGCTCTTGGCAGGGTTTGTCAGTTTCTCCCTATACTTTGCAGAGGTGGCAGGCTGTGCTCTTGCAGATGTGGTGCTGGTTTGTGCTGGTGAAGCTTGGGGCACCTTGGGGCTCTGGAGTGCGGCAGAGGCCTAGGGCTTTGCTGTCTTTACGGGCATCTGGGCTGTCCTTACTTGCAGGGTGCAGAGGTTCACTCCTCGAGCATTCTCCTCCGAGGGCACGTCTTGCTGTACCTGGTGCCATCCGTCTCTGCTACAGGGCGTGAACTAGCAGTCTTCCTGGTGATGGTGGGGCGCCCCCGGAGATCTGCTGACTGCTGTTGCGGGTTGGTTAGCAGGACGCTGTGCGGGCCCCCAGTGCAGCTGGTCCGTGGGGTACAGTGCTGCTTAGCTGGTCGCAGGTCTGCTGCCGTCTGTCGTGGTGGGCAGTTCATGTGCTGGACCGCCGCTTCGGGCAGGGTAGTGGGGTGTCCGGGCTTCTCCTCCAGCCTACGGTGCTGCTAGGACTACCGGTCGCGGGGTGCGCTGAATATCTGTTCTGGCCAGGCAATACAGCCATCCTTCCGCACATAGCGTCTGGGGGGCTGCTGGGTGGCGCCGCAGCCGTTGTGGTGGCCTTCCCTGATTGCCATAGACTCCGGGTGCAGGACGAGCTGGTGTGGGGGCTCTGTGCACTGGCTGTTTGTCGGTGGCTACAATATGGGAGCTGTGACTACCGTGGGGTGCACTTGGTGCCATGGTGCATTGAACTGCCCCTGTTACTCGTGTGGAGGTCCGGGGCATTCCTTGCAGTTCCGCCTTGTTCAACTTTACTCCTAGGTGCAGCGGCTCTGTGGGTGCATGTGTTTGGATTGTCCTGTCCTGGTGCATATACCGTCTTGTTGGGTTTTGCCCTGCAGGCTGTTTTCCCCTTGTGTTCTGGGTTGGTGTGGCCGCCATACCACCCGTGGCCGCTAGGTGGCAGTGTAGCGCCTCAGTTGCAGTCCGGGCAGCTTTTCACCTGCTGCTGGCAATGCCGTCTCAGGGGCATCGTGTCTGTGAGCCTGTTTGCAGTGTGAGCAGCGCGGAGAAGGTAGGGCAGCTGCTTTTCTTCCCCCCAGGAATGTGGGCTCTTGCGGGGACACACGCTGACTGGAGCAGCGCTACTGGTGGCAGGCTTCCGGGGACGTGTGTACGTGGGGGCCAATCCAGTGTTGCTGCGGGCGCAGAGGCTGTCAGTTGCGAAGTCGCTGACTTGCGGCGGCTGTGCGGCTGCCCGGCTGCATGAGTAGGCTGCAACGCTCATGCCGGCTGCCAGGGCAGCATGTCGCTGCGTGCGCTTCTGTTTGCGAGCCAACGGGGTAGGCGTACAGTGCAGTCCAGGCAGGCAGCCGCGAGGTGGCGCTGTCTGCCGTTTCACCGGTTCACTGGCTGAGGCGGCCTCCTTCTTCATCGCGTTGGAGCGCACCGCGGACAACCGGCGCAGGGCCTCCCGCGACGTTGGTGCCTATGGCCTCTCCACTCTGGGCCGCTGTCGGTGAGCGAGGACTGCCCGGTGCCTCTGGTTGCGGGGTAAGAGGGAGCGGGGCGGGGTCTTCAGCGTCTCTCTACCGCTGCATGTTGAGGGTCGCAGGACGGTGCTACTGTGGAGGCGGCCGCCTGGGCGCAGCTGCGGGCACGTTTCAAGCCTAGTAGGGGAGGGTTTGTGGCTCTCCCCCGGGACTCGGGGGGTTGCTGAAAACCGTGCCTTCTCACTTCGCTCGCGGTGCAGACACGGAGGGCGGGACAGCCTGAGGACGCTTCGGGGCTTGCAGGGGGCTCCCACTGACCTTTCGCTGTCGGGCTGGCCGGCACCAGGGTGGTAGCGGTGGCAGTGTGTGTGTCTGCGGGCACCTCCCGAGACCTCCTCCGTGACGTCAGTTCAGGCATATGGTGTCTTCCGTAGCACGGCCACGGCTGTCATGTTGGCAAGGGGGCTATGTGCGAGCCCTCGTACAGACAGCGCTGATCCTTTCGGGGCCAGGAGGTGGTGACTGGGTGACACGAGGGGCTCAGTCACCTCTGCAATCGTGGATGGTTGTTGACGGCTCGCCCGGCTCATTTCCTCCCTCACGAGGAACGAAAACAGAGCGGCCGGCACGCGGGGTTGGCTACCCGCCTCGTCGCCAATGTCGTGTCGGGCCCTAGGCCCACATGGTAGCACACGGACACAGACACCGGAGGATACAGTGCAGTAACTGGCCACGAGCACGTGCGCCCGGGCCTTTTTATTAGCCGGGGCCACGTCACTCGTGACACCCGTGATGGATGGGTGTGGGGTGCAGTGTGTCCAGCCCTCAGGGGAGTGGCTGGAAGTCTAGCTTCCTACAGGACACTAGAACGTGTCTCGCAGGACACTACACCACCCAACTCTGGGCCTGTGGCAAGCGCCACCACTCTCGCCCTCCACTACTCATGGATGTGCGCTTCCCCGGATGAAACCCCTACGCAGGGGACAGTGCCGCCCCGTGCGCGCCGCCGCAGGGCTCACCAGGTGGCATCCAGGGCAAGCCGTGCTGCCCCCGTGCGCGCCACCGCAGGGCTCACCAGGTGGCATCCAGGGCAAGCCGTGGGTGGAGCAACACCCCTGGTCCTCGGTCCTCTCAGCGCCACCCCTTCCCACTGATCCCGCAAGGATGGAAGCCGCAGTTAATCCCGATCAGGGCTCGAACCGCCATTAAAGACACCCGCGGCTCCCTCTTCCTCTCCCCATGCCAGTGCGCCAACCCCGCCGTCCCCCCAAGGATGGAAGACCGACAGCCCTCCTCCAACGTCCTCGTGCCTGTGTGCGGCGACGAGCCCCCCTGCCCATCCGACCGCAACCTGATCCGAGGTGTGCCCTCCTCGTGTGCCCCCATTTTTACAGGACCGGCAGCAAACCCTGCAGGTGCCCGCACATCTCTGCCACCCCGCTCAATGGCACCGCATCCCTCCCACCGCTCCCCCAACCTAACCCACCCTTCACCTCGCCTCTCCCCGCGCTCGAGCTCCGCCATCCTGACGGACTACCACCCTCCCGTAGGTCTGTCCTTATCTTTGCGCATCCCACATGGGCTGCCCCTGCAATAACCCCGCTCATTCTCGCACTTCCCGTGGCAGACAGAACCCCCCATGCCCGCGCCCATGTTAGCGCCAAACAAGCGCTTCCCCCACACGCCCGGACAAGTGCTGCCGCCCCCTCCCCCCCACACACATCTCCGCAGCATACCCCATTGGCACCCCACACAGAACAAGCATTGAAAATGCAATAGGCCTCGCCTTTTATTAAGTTAAAGCCATTTGCTTTGCTATATAATACCATTAGCAAAGCAAATGGCTTTAACTTAATAAAAGGCGAGGCCTGTTGCATTTTCAATACTTGTCTTTCTTGGGCATTGTTTCCGATCCCTGCCTCCATGTTTCGTTTCTCCATCAGCGCGTGTGGCTCATCGCGCTTGGCCGGAGACTTGCGGTCCGTTATTAGAACACTGACGGAGAAGCTAGCGCCCACTCTCCGGGAGAGGGTGGACTCAGCGCTTAAAATTACTTGTAAGGCCCCTTTGTCCATTGAACACAGTGGTCGAAGTGGGCAGGAACGGAAGGGCACGGCGTGCCCCTACTTATTTAATTTAACAAAGTCCGTTCCCCTACTTCTTCGTTTCAAAAATGCGTCCCAGGACGACAGGAATGCTCTGAGTTAAAAAAAAAAAAAAAAACTACAGGATCATCCAGGCCGGTGGGCTGCATAGCGAAGAAGGCCTCTGAAGTTGCCAGGACCCCCTCCCCCTTCCCCACTGTATCTGTGGGCAGGGACCTGCCCAGCAACACTGTAGGAGCCGTGGTGCACTGGAGGAGCAATGAATCGGCACAAAAACCCGGCTACCTCTGAGGGGCCCGGCTGTGCAGTGATTTACACCTCATTTAGTGAGGAGGCCACCCACCTGCCCCCACTGTGACCAATACAATGGACACATTAGGACGCATTGGCGGCCCCGCCCTTGACCACAACTGCCCTTTATTTTCCAGCTCACCCAGACTGACAATACCACACGGAAAGGAAGAGGACTTCATGTGGAATTCGTGACAGACTGTGCTCAAACCATGGCGCTTTTTAAAAATAAATGTGGAAAATGTTTAATGTCTTATCTGCTGTTTTCCGTATTATATTTTATAAAATGTGTAGTACTTCTCTGTCTATGTTCAGGGATGTGGTCTTTTTGAAAATACTGTTTACCCTTTTCTAAGGATATAACATAAAAGCAGCCCGAGGAGTCCATTTCTGTGACACCCGAGCACCAGAGCCCCTTGTGAACCCCATCCAGGGTCTGACTGTGAAAACAAATAAGCCCTGGCTCCAAGGCTGGGCTGGGCTGGTGTACTGGGCATCGGAAGGGAGGCTGGTTTTATTACTGGAGGCTGCAAAACCGACCCCCAGTAACAAAACCCGCAGGGCTGTCCAGCACAATGACTCACATCTCACTCTCAAAAACGCAAAAATCACTGCAGGATTCCTTGTAAGCCCAGCAGATTTCAGTCAACAATAAAAGAGTCAAGATTTATATCTCTGGTGGTTGATCTTCCTGTTAGAGAGAGATTGGAGTATTGTCTATTGCCAGTTTTGACCCATCCATTGTAGCGCAAAGGGTTAAAATGCCTGCTGCAAAGAACCTGTACCATACAAATCACAAAACTGTATTTAATGGGCAAAGCTCAGTGGGTTACTGCTTTTGTCACAGAGAGCTGCATGCAAATTGCATGGTGAGTTTTGGAAGTTATGTTTTTTCCCCATTCATTCATTATCCTAATACTATGCTAAGCGACATTTCTCCTATTATCAAGAATGTCGCTAACCCTGTTAGAGACAAAAAAAGCAGCGCTAACCGCGGTTAACGCTGCTTTTTTACGTCTGGTATTTTTCTGACTTAGCCATGATATCCTATGGAAGGAGGATATCATGGCTAAGTTTCCCTGTCCCTATCAACAAGGTCAACGTGAGATTATCGCTGGGTTTCCAGCGATAATCTCACGTTAGCTATTGAGATAAGCGTTGCTAATAGCACGCTATCTCAGCAATAAAAATTCACGCTAGCCGGCGATAATTATCCGAGCGCTAAGTGCGCTTAGAGATAATTATAGCCGGTTGTTGTTGATATGCCCCTAAGAGCCATCTAATGCTGGCTTCATGACATGTTGCGTGAAGCATGTAAAAACACATGAATACAATTTTGCATTGACCGTGGGGCACAGAATGATGTCATCAACAGTGCTCCCCAACACGTGGGGCTTCCTCTCATCGAATCTAAAGCCAATTGTTATGTTCAGAAATGGTTAGAAAAAGGGAGGAGAAGTGCTAATGAAAGAAACTGCATGGCTCGGACACAAATGGCATATGATTCCACCTATATGCGTATGTGGGACATTCTGTGATTGAATACCTATCCCACATTGTAAATGTATTTTAATGTCAATAACTCATCTATTAAACCTCAAATAAAAGTGTATCTATTGGTTGCATTAAATAACATTATAAGCTGTAACTCGTCAGTGAAATGCCAAACATACTAAAAATTGGGATGTTTTGCTCTTTCTAGCCACACCTCTGACTCCGCCCACTGACCCAATCCTCTGAATATTCCCGCCCCCTGATGCTCCGCCCACAGTTCCCCTACTTTTTTTTCCCCACTTCAACCACTGATTGAACATGATTTCCGTGGATCCCAGCTTGATTGCAGGTCCAGCCTTCTCGAATGCCGTCATCACTTCACCACTCCTTACAGATGGCACTATATGTATAAGTGGCCTGTAAGTTGAATTGGGGGGGTTATGACTGCTTCTCCTGACACGGCTGGTTCGTGGCTGGTTATCTGATGCGCAGTGGTCGAAGTGGGGGGGAACGGCAGGGCACGGCGTGCCCCTACTTCTTCAATTCAAGCGATTCCGTTCCCCTACTTTTTTTTTTTGAAAATGCGTCCCGGGATGCAAGAAATCACCATCGCCTATAAAGCTCGGCGTTCGAGCATGGGCGTAGGAAGTGTGGGGACGCGGGGGATATATCCCCCCCAGATTTTGGAGTGGGGGGGACGAGGGGACAAAGGAATTTCCCCTCTCCCTTCTGTTATCGCAGGGCCATTAGCACGCGAAAGCGCTACCTAATGGCCCTGCACTTGACCTGCCTGGAGTCAGAGGCCACCCGCCCTCTGCCCTTTGTTCTGCTGCAGGAAGGCTCAGCCGTTCTGGGAAGGGCAGAGAACGGAGAAAAAATAAACGCTGTCTCTTTTCCTTCATGGCAAGGACCGTGTCCACTCCTCCTGACCTGCCTCTGGCGGCTGCCCTCCTCTCTTTATTCCTCCATCTCTTTCTGTCTCTGTCTCGCTCCTGCTTACGTGCTGATTTCAAGAGGCAGCTCTTAAGGTACTCTCTCTTGCCTCTCCTTTTCTTTATTTGTTCCCCTGTGAAATTGATCCAAAAAAGGCTGAACGCTTTGGCTGTAAATGTCCTCATTTTCTATTGAAAAGAAAAACCTCGGAATGGAGAGAAAAAATTGTTAAATACCTAAATAAAGCAATACAGAGTGGACAGCAGACAGGCCAGACTGTTATTTACACCCACACACATTAGCGCCACTTTACAGAGTTTGCCAGTGAAAGCGCTACTTTCTTTTTATCTTCATTCTTTGAACAACATTGTTTTCCCAGGGTGGGTAAGTGCGCCATTCCTAAAGGGACTGCAATACCTGGTTGATGGGTAGAGTGGAAACGTTTAATATGATCGTTTTCAACTTTTTAATTATTTTAGCTTATAAAATGCAGCTCTGTATTTGGGGATGTGGTCTTTTTTAAACCAAACTGCATACATTTTGAAAGGATATAAGCAATGGACATTGAAAGTGGTCCCTTCCTGGTCCTGTAGCCATGTCTTGAACTTTTCAGGCAAAATCACTTACTGATTTCTGAATAATGAGTTTAAAACCGTTAAGGTAACCATGTTTTTTTCTGATTACAGTTCACATGCTTTGCTTATTCTTGCATTCCCTATGAGTGTTTGCTTTTTCCAGGGTGTTATTCATTTTTTTTCAGGCAGCATTTTACTGTTGTCTAGTGCATAATTTGAATTTAGTCGCAGCACAATTGAGTTGTGCTGAAGGCAGTGCGAGTTTCTGTCAGTGGGGCAGTATGGTGTTCAGTGTGGGAGAGAATGTGGCACTCTGGCCAGAGCTGCTGAATTTGGAACTGGAGAACCATGTTCAGACCTTCATGACCAGTTCACCATACCACACTCCTGACAGAGCTTATTCCGATGCTACACCTTAGAAGGCCCGATAGACCTTAGAAGCCCAGGTGTCTTAGCACCCGCAGGTGGACCTGTCCACCACAATCCATACTGCAGTTCACTTCCAGTCTTACGGGCAGGCATATGAAGAAGCACATCCTAGATCGACAGTGAATCTGTCACTGAGGTCACAAGACCCTTGAGGCCAGTCCACCTCACCCATTGGTACCTCCATTGGCCTTTTTCCAGCACTAGCAGTGCAACTTGCCAGGGGTTGGCAATGTAGGATTTGCATGCACACCAAACTTAGGAAGTGATTATAATGGCAGTGGGACCGCCACGTCACCCTGTCGGTGGCGGTCCCACCACCATTGGTGACTGCATCACAGCCCGCCATATTACAATGGCGGGTGGTTACCTGGCGGTCGGAAAGACCAACCACCACGCACCCGACGGGCTTCTTGAGCCCGCCGGTGTGGTGGAGGGGCTCGTGGTTCCTACAATGCTGGTGGTACCTACCATGCACCGCAGCAGGGATTACGATGTCCCTTACCCGCCAGCTTATCAATGGCGGTTCACCTGCCATGGAAATGCTGGCGAAAGGGACATTGGGGGCCCGTAGCAGGCCCCTTTACCCCAGGCCCCCAGACATGGGTCCTGGGGGGTATCTATGATGCCCCACAACATATCACTGCACCATGTGGCAGGCACCGATATATTTAACATGTTCCTTTTTGTTTTACTTTGCGGCGGATGATGCAGCCAGCAGCACCTGCTGCAATGTAAAAGATAGGCACTGTGAACACTGTAGTGGCAGTCGCATTGTAATACCTATCGTGGGGCATCCACCTTGAAGACCTGGAGGTACTGCAAAGTGTGGATTGGAAAACAAAATGCGTCCAGGGATGTGGTCTTTTTACCATACTGCTTACGTTTTGTAAGGATATAAGCAATGGGCATTGAAATGGGTCCATTCAGGGCCTAGTAGTCATGTCCTTAACTTTTCAGGCAAAAGCACTCACTGATTTCTGAATAGTGAGTGTAAACGCATTAAGGTAACCATGTTGTTCCTGCTTACAATTCACATGGTTTGCTAAATTTTGCATTCCCTATGAGTGTTTGCTTTTTCCAGGATGTTGTCACTTTTTTTTGTAGGCTGCATATTGCTCTGCGTCGTTTAAATTGAGCCGCATCCAGGTGTTTACAGCTGGCAACAATTGGGTTGTAGTTGAAGGCAGTGTGTTTTTTCTCAGTGGGGCAGTATGGTGTTTAGTGGGGGAGAGGATGTGGCGCTATGGCCAGAGCTACTGAATTTGTAACTGGGGAACCAGGTTCAGCCTTAATAACCAGTCCACCAGACCACTCTCCTGAGAGAGCACAATCCCATGCTAGACCTTAGAAGGCTTCGCAAGACCTTAGAACCACTGGTGTCTTAGCACCAGCAGGTGGACCCTAGCAGTGGCAAGTGTGGGTTAACCTTCAAGGTTTGTCCACCACAATCCATATTGAAGTTCACCTCCAGTCTTGCAGACAGGCCTATGAAGCAGCACACCCTAGAGCGACAGTGACTCTGTCACTGAGGTCACAGGACACCTAAGAAGGGCCAGCTCTAGGGCAGTGCAACCAGTGTGACCGCACCGGGTGCTGACTTTGGGTGGAGGCATTATGTTTGCAAGTATATTAAGGTTTTAAAAGTGCTTGCTGCCTCCTTCCTGGCCTCCAACAATTTTCGGCAACAATAAAAATGTCATGATGACTCTGGTGTTTAATGTTCTTCCTAGAGAGAGATCATTTTGTCTAGTGGAAGTTCTGATTCATGGAAAGGTAGCTCAGAGGGTTAATGTGCCTGCTGCAAAGAACATGTACCATACAGATTGTGAGAAGTTGGCCTGGTATATGCTGTCCACTAGTTATGGTGGGCACCTTGTACCAGTCCAAACAACCCTTATTGATGATGGGTTTAAAGACAACCTTTATTGAAAGCTGTCCTAGTGGTAGCAATGGAGGGCAGCCTTCAGGCTAAGTCTTGAAGGAGTGTAAAGCAGCTTGGTTTACCAGATTATAACCTCTTGAATTACTAAATGAAAGGAGAACCACACAAGCTATATATAAAATATATGTATTTATTTCTAAACACTCACAACTAATCTCTTTATGAGATTAGAGTCCAAGATACACAATAATACAGTTCTAAAACGACAGTAAATCGCACAATAGACAATGGGCCCTAGGGGCGGACCAAACCATATATTAAGAAAGGGGTATAAGAACCACGATTTGACTAGACACAGTGCCTAAAGCACGTAGAATCGCTGGGACCTCAAGAAACCACCCACCGGAGTACTTGAGTTACCTCACCTAGATAAACCGGGTGCATAGGTGTCAATTGGTGTCAGGGATCGTCGTTGATTTCAATGGCGATCTACTGCAAAGGGCTGCTGCCGGGAAGGAGAAAAGTGTCCGGTGTGATCCAAGCCTGGATCGAAGATCAGAAGAACCTGAAAGCAGAGGGTACAGAGTCTGGGTCACTTGCCAGTGACCAGGGGCACGGTAGATGAAAGCCCACCGATGTTGGGTGATTCAGGTGCGAAGAGGTGAAGCTTGACTCTGCAGCCACGAGGACCAGGAGGCGTCGACGACAACCAGAAGCTGGATTTGAGCTGTCCCACAAAGGATGTCGAGTGCTGGGGTGTCGGTCCGCGTATTGAACACAACAAGTCTTGGCAACAGCAACCCACGCAGGAGGATAAAAGATGCTTTGGTGCGGACCAGCAAGGTCCTGGGGACTCCCCAAGCAATGGAGAGTCAGGACACGTCTGAGGTAATCAGGTAAACCTAATTAGAGGTAAAGTTGCCTTCACAGGGACCCACCAGTCGACGGACTAGGGATTGCGAAGGGACCTCGAGAGAAAACACAAAGGGCCAGCTCACGGAACACTCATGGAGTGTAGGCGGGCAATCTTCAGTGCAAATGCTGCTCGGGGTCAGCGCTATAAGTAATCCAAAGCTTAGCTGCAGGAGTTGTTGGAAAGCTGATGCTTCTGCAAAGTGACGTGGTGTCCAGGGGTTCGGTTTGCACAGTCGCCACGAGGGATACGGGCCTCAGACTTGCAGTGGGCACTGTTCGACCTCTAAGACCACGGAAACCCACCTCCTATGTTACTAAATTCTTCGGAGTCTGGCGGGAGCTTCGGAGCTGCAAACCGTTCAGATCTGTCTTTGGTGCCTGCCTTGCAGGGGAGTAACTCCTTTACTCCAAGGGAGATTCTTTACTTATCTAGTTCAATGTAGATCGTTGAAGTTCCAGGATTCAGTATCAGAGTTTCGTCCAGGTGTAATCTAAAGTCCTGTAGCCAGGGGTTCCTTTCTTATACCCAAGGAAGGGGTGGGACAAACTCTAGGGACCCACCTATGGGAGGGTCAGGAAAGAGGGGTGGCTACACCCATTTCCTTTGTCCAGTTTCGCGCCATTGCAGGGGCTGGACTATGTACAGGGACACCAAATGTGCCCCCAGTGCTGAACTTCAGTGCTGAACTTCAAAGCACTCTTGGAGTGCACCCACCCAGCCCCAATACACTAAAGCCTTTCTGGGAGGTGGTGACACCTCCCTGTGACAGGAAACCTATTGTCCAGGCCTCCCCTGCCGGAGTTTCGTCCAGCAACAGGAGGGCAGACTCGTGTCTGTGGCTGGCAGCATCCATTTTGCCAGGGCTCTGTTAGCTGGTGCCGGGTATACCGGTGCTGTCATGTCTCTCCCTCTAGAAGGGTGGGATCATACTCCCACACCAGTTACTGATGTGGAGGTATGATTCCAAAGTGTTTGACACCAAATACAACATGTTTCCGTGCAGCCATTCCAAAGTTAGCATTTACCGTTTGGTTATAATGCACTTAAGAGTGTATGGTTTGGCAGCATCACAAACAACCCCAGAATAAAGGTTCTGAAGGCTGCTGAGGGGCTCTGCTCATGCATGGGCACCCTCTCACATAAAACCCAGCACCCTGCCTTCAGGATTGGTAAGGCCTGCCATAGGGGTGACTGATAGGTTCGTATGTGCAGTGATATGGAGAGATATAGTGAATCTATATCTCAGTAAGGGGTGCATGCACCACCTTACCCAGGCTGCAGTAGCAGACCTGTGGTGTCATTTTGGAAGGCTTCCCAGGGGTGACACAATACATGCTGCAGCCCCTGGTAGGCCTAGGGGGTACCTATGCCCTTGGTACATAGTATACCATATACTAGGGACTTATAAGGGTACCCCAGAATCCAATCTGGAGTGTACCTATAGTACTTGTAATCAATTGAAGGGAGAAAGCAGATAGGCTGGGGTCCTGAATAGCAGGATCCCAGGCAGACTAAGTCGAAAACCAGCAAAACACCAGGAAAAAAGTGGGGCAACCATGTAGTCAGATTCCACCTTCCTACACAGATCACAAAGTGCACATAATGTAAATAGGTCAGTGGGCTACTGCTTTTGTCAGAGAGCTCCTTTTGTTACTTGCAGTTTAGAAGTTAAAATCCTAACATACAACAGTGAGCTATTAACTTTCATCTAAGAGCTGAATACAACCTGCAAGGTATAAATTAGAGCGTTATGTCCCCCCCCCCCCCCAGTCTTTGATTATCCTAATGTTGCAAAAAGTGTTCTTTTGGACAGAAATCAATTCTGATTATTAAAGAGTACCCCCAACCATGGTATTAAGTTTTAAAATTCTGAGTTTATGTTTCTCCAGACCAATCACTATTAAACTATACCGCCTAGTAGTATGGTTGTCATGTGACTCCTACACCTTGTAGTCCTTAGTCTTATGTAACATTTTCTATACAGTGATTTACACACATATTGATTGTCTCTGAGTAATGTGTGTGATGTAAAGTGCTCTGACACCCTACACTGGTATGAGTGGCGCTGTAAATCAAATTAAATGCATCTGAGAGAGAGTGTGGTTATGGAGACTTGAGGGGCACTGTTAAAGGGTGGTAGTGAGGGAATCCATGACAGAGGTGGCCATTAGAGGGTAATAACAAACATTAATGCACAGGGCACCGCCAGTGCCCTTGAGGCCAGTCTGCCTCACCCATAGTTAGCTCCATTGGCCTTGTTTCAGAAGTAGTAGATGCAACTCACCAGAGATTGGCAATGCAGAATTTGGCACGCACACCAAACTAAGTTTGCAAACTTCACAGTTTCTCTGCTTCATTCACAAGCACTTTTAACATGTGCTGCTTGCTGTGGGGTCACTGGAATTAAATATGCAGCAAAGGAGGACACAATTATGCCACAGTGTTGACTAAATTATGCATTTAAAAAAAGGCTGCAGCGTAATGCAGTATATTTTCTGATATTTTATTATTTTGACGTGTACACATGCTAACAGTCGGTGGAAAGATTTTGCCTTATTAGCACCAGTGTAACATACAAATGCAACAGTGATAAAGATGATCAGTCAACCTTTGCAATAAGCCATCCACTCCGCAGCAAAACAAGTCACATTTTTTGTTAACTTTTGATACATTTGAGCTATAAACAATTTATTAGTTTAAATGATCAGATCATGCAGCAGATCTTGCATTAGGAGGCAAATATGGCAGAGCCAGAGTTATATAGAAAACATTTGCAAACTAGGATATTTTGCCATTCATGTTTGAACTGCTGTTGTGGAAAAAGGGAGAAGTGCTGATGATAAACACCATGGCTCTGCGACAAATGGCTTGTGCTTCCACATTTTATCGTATTTGGGACATTCTGTGATTAGAAGCATATCCCACTTTGTGAATGTGTTTTACTGTCAATAACTCATTATAACCTTATATAATCATGTGTATCCATTGGTTGATTAAACTGGGCAGTGAAATGCCTAACAAATACTAAAAATTGGGATATTTGCGCATTCTGGCCACACCTCTGGCTCCACCCACTGAGCCAATCCTTGGGTTATTCCCGCCCTCTGATTCTCCGCCCACAGTTCCCCTACTTTTTTCCCCCCACTTCGACCACTGCTGATGCGAAACACGGCTGTCTTCTCTTTCGCATGCAGGATGGTGCCGTGTGATGCAGGATGGTGCCGTGTGATGCAGGATGGTGCCGTGTGATGCATGGCAGTCCAAGGGAGAAGGTTTGCTCCTCGATGACCAGGACTGAAGAGGGCGTTCGGTGATGGACCGCCACCTCCTGTTCTTTTATCCCTTGTTCCCCTTTACCTTGCGTACTTCTGTGCAGGGAAGAGTGTTACACTGTCCCTGGGGAGCAGTGCACGGGGAGCTGGGATCTGTGCATCGCCCCTGCTGGATCTGTTCCTGAAGGTTAGTGGCTGTGTGCTGGTAACCAATCCGAATCTGACAACAGTGTCATTTTAGATCAAGATTTCCACTCCACCTTCTAAAGGTGAATGAATATATGAATAAACGATGTTTAAATATACAAAAGCACACCTGCAGGTGACAACGTCACGATTCCGGCTAAAAGCATGCCATAGTAGAAAAATATGAAACCTACTGTGAGCAGCAAACATGCCAAGAATCGTCCCCGATCAGCACAGCATCGATTTAAAGGCGCAGGCAAACATGAGCGCTTATTAAGAAAATGAGACAAGCATTTGCAATGCAATAGGTCTCCCATTTACGAGATTTTGAGCTATTGGCATTGTAAATGATCATGCCTTTTATTTATGTGCTGTTTCAAAAGACAGATAAAAGGCAAAGTCATTTACAATGGCAATAGCTTCAACTGTGCCCAGATGCGAGACCCATTACACATCTAAGCTTAGAAGTGCAGCTGGAGCTCACAGACTGGTGCAAGAGCCATCAGACCCTGAGAATGTGATAAACCCTGTCCCCAATCACCACTTACACTATGCAAAACAGGCTCTTCTCTGTAATTATGCTTTCTGTAATTATGCGTGTGACGAGAAATTGATTACCGTGCATCACCCACCAGTCCGCATCCACCACCACAGCCCCTCTAGGTTGTCCACACACTGTCTTATCAATGGATCACAGTAACTATGATCCTTCGATAAACACAAGAAATTAAAAAAAAGATACTTGGAGGTAAGACAGTCGTGCAGGGAGGGTGCCACAGCAATCATGGAGGCTTTGCTATGGAAACTGTGCTTTACCCCTCAGGGGTGTCTAGCATTGCTCTAAGAGGGCAGGGTCTATCCCAGGTTTTCAGGGAAATCACTCTGTAAAAGACTCTCATTCAGAGGCTTGTATTCAAGTGTACCCCATATGGATACCCTAAAGTAGGCATTAACTGAGCCTTCAGAAACACCTCTGTCCTGTGCTGAAACTGACCATGAAGTGGAAACCTTGTGGTGGAGGAGGGCTCTGCACAAGGTAGATTTTAGCCAATATAGGTGTTGCTTCAGCAGCGATATTTAAAGTGTGCAAGTAGTTTGCTAGCATGGATTTTAATTCTATTTACTGTTGCTCTGTGGTGATGCCCGACACATGGTAGGGTTCTAGGATAAAGAAAGTGTAGGATTTAAGAGTATGGAAAACGACTGAGAGGATGTAGTCAATCAGAACACATGTAAGAGACAGCTTCCTAAACAGGCTGCATCTCACTCAACAGCGTTTAATCCTCATCAGCTACCAAGACGGACGAGTGGCACAGTTCACGATCTTAAGGGTTCCAGGTGAAGTGTGATTAGGCCACCCAGCGTCCAGCGTAAACCCAGAACTACAAGTCCCAAAATGCAAATGGTTGGGGGCTCCTGGCCTTTGAGCTGGGATAACTTGAGATATATGGCCAGGTGAGTGTGGGAGTGAGCATGGAGGGAAGCTGGCAGGTGCCGGTGCAAAGGCCTGGGATATGGAAAGAGGCATAGCTGCCAAGGTTTCAGATTGCTTGTGAGATTTTCATAATTTTAGTGTAATTATGAGTTACATTCAAAGACTATGAGTGACACTTTCTTGCTAGCAAAATCAAGCAATGGAGACAAGGGAAACAAAGATTAGAAGTTACACTCATTTGAGCAATGAGAAACTGTAAGATCTTACTGCTGCAAAGCACCAGAAATGGAAGGGCTCTGCATGCTCCACGGTGCATGGGGGTCTCTCGTCTCCTACTCCTGAGGGGGGGATTCCTAGTAAGGAATCAAATCAGAACACTTATACAATTTAGAGTAAACCTGGTTTTGCCCTTCATGCTTTGTGCAAACAAATATTTTTTATTGCGTAATGTGTAAAATGTAAACTTTTTCAAACTGGAAAAAAACTACAGAACGAAAAAAATCGTTTTCTTAAAGCATAATATGCATTTTGCTCATTTATCTACCACAGTGCTGGGAACGTTTGATACGGTGGGGGTGTAATGAGCTCTCTGTGCCCGGCCTGTTTTACGGCTGCCGTCCTCCCATTCAGCAAGCGGGCCTGGGGTCTCTCACCTGTGGCTCTTTTATGAAGCTCATGGCGGCTGCAGCGATCAAGGGTTTGAGGATAATCCTGGTCGGTATAACTGGAGCTGGGAAGAGCGCCGTCAGTAACAGCATCCTGGGGAGGGAAGCGTTTGTGTCCGAACCCTCACCACAGTTAGTTACCATCGAGTGTCAGAAAGAGACCTGTGTCTTCCAGGGGAGACGCCTCGAGGTCGTGGACACCCCCGGATTCTTCGACACCACCCTCCGTAATCTGAAAATTATCAAAGAGTTTGTGCGGTGCGTGGTATCCCGGGGCCGCACGCCATAGTGGTGGTGCTGCAGGCGGGGAGGTTCACGGATGAAGAGGGAAGGGCGGTGAAAATAATTCAAGATTTATTCGGGAAAGGGGTGGAGAAGTACATGATCGTGCTGTTTACCCGGAAAGACGGGTTAAAAGGGGAAACAATAGAATCCTTTGTTGCGAAGTCAGAGGGTAAACTGAAAAAATTGATTGACGCCTGCGAAGGCTGCTACTGCACTTTCAACAACTCTGCGACTGCGTCAGGAGAAAAGGAGGAGCAGCGGGGGCAGCTGATCGACATGATTGACAGGATGGTGGAACAGAACGGAGGCAGAACGGAGGGCGCTCCTATCATCATAGCATGTACGAAAAGGCCGAGAAGGCCTTCAAGAAAAAACAAGCCGATATCATGACGAAGCTCAGAGAAGAACTCAGACAAGGAGAAGATCATATACTGAAGGGACACAACAAAGCCATGGAGCGGGAAAATAGAAAACAGCAGCCTCAATGCATCCAACAAAATGAAATTAATTGTTCAAAAAGCAACAATGAGATCGGAAAACATTCACAATGAGTTTATAAAACAAGCGCGGCCCTGGCGAGCCCCGCATACAGGAAGGGGAGTGGCCACGTGAAGAGAGAGGGGAAGCAGGAGGTGAGCCCGCGAATGGTGCACGCGCTTGGGAGAGCAGTCTTCACTTTTCAAGCACTGCACTCGTGCTTGTGGCGCGCCGCTGCTCGCTCCCGCAAGGTGGATGCCGCCACAAGCACGAGTGCAGTGCTTGAAAAAGTAAAGAGCGACGGCTAATGTCCCTCCTTTGCAGCGCATGTGCGCTGCGTAGGCGAGACCTAAAAAACAGGGTCGGGAAGGAGGGGATCGACAAGGGCGGGAGATTAAGTGACTCTGCTGGCAGGTGAGGGAGGAGGGTGCAGCAGGGGACTAAGTTGCATTTAAAAAGAAATAACACAACCTCAAAAGAAACAAGGAATATCAGCCACCAACTTGTGGACGAGAAAAAAAAGCCCTGAAAATGAATGGTTAAAAAAAAACGCGGAATGATACCCAAAGTTAGGCACTGCTACGTGGGAGGAAACAAAGTACGATAATGAGGGACGAAGATGGGACATTAACCAATTGCAGGCAAGACTTTTTAAGAGTCGGGCATAATTCCAAATAAAAAGCCAATGGGCTGGCTGTTAGCCCACAAACTGTATACAACAGATCAAGAGACAGCACAAGAACTGTTGAGGCTCGACCCTAAAAGCAGTTTTCACCTCAGAGAGGATGTTTAAAAGGAGACCTAATAGAGGGAAATTCTTAACGGAATTCAGGTGGGGGAACAGAAATAACTGGATAACGATTTTGAGCTTTCACAGACTGTACGGTCTCACAATCTTGGAAAGGGCCTAAAGTTAGGCAGCAAGACTCGGCGCTGGGCACAAACAGGCTTGCGATTGAACTGTTTCTGGGACAATCCTTTGTGCAAAGGTTTCAGTGATTATGTTAGGAGTGCGAGTCCTTCTTTGGAGTGTGGTTTCATGATGGGGGTTGGGAGGATGGCTATATTTTTGAGTGATGAGGTTGCTAGCATGATGAACATGTGCTGGAGATCTAATTCAATACACTGCATGGAGGGATGGCAAGACAACGTTATTTTCATTAGGTTACTGTATGCTATTATCATGGTGCTTGATGTTCTCTACCTTTTAGGGTGAATAATTGAGTAACAGCATTTCAACAGTCTGATCGGATCCAAGTGGGTGAATGCTTAATTGCTTTAATGATGGCTCTTTGCTATGCTATGCGAATTTTTAAAGCGCATGGCTACCCAAAAGCATCCCAGCACCGTATGAGCCATAGCATTGCACCTGAGCTACCTGGATACCTGTGAGAAAGATTTTTCGTGGGGATGGAGCCAAGCTTTAAGCTGTTTCCTAAACTTTGCCTGATTGTTTAGGCATCTTAAATCTAAGGCAGTGTGTTCCAGAGTTGAGGAATAAGATGTGAGAAGGATCAGCCACCCCAACTAGCCCAAGGAATTCAGGACACCTTCAGAAGTCGGCCAGTAGATGATCTTAAAGCCCTTCTGGGGATCTAAGCTGTCCAAAGTGCCCTAATCACAGAGGGTTCTTTGGATTTAAGTCCTCTTGAAATTCATCCTTTCCTTGATGGGAAGCCTGTGAAGGCAGGCCAAGGCATTTTTGAACGACCTGGATCTCTTGGTAACTTATTTAGGGGAGCCTATCTATAGGAAGTTACTGGATTCCAGTCGAGAGAACTAGGGATTGGGTCACAATTCTTGGATGCCATGGGAATAAGGTCTAGAATTTTTTGAAGAGTTCTAGGGATGCCATAGCAAGTTGCCTCACGTTTTTTAAACTGTGCATCCATAGAGAGAGGACTGTCCAACCACATACCATGGCTTTTTATGGGGGACGAAGGGATAGGTGGATTGGGCAAATACTCCGGCCATTCTATAGATGTTGAGAGTCTGGTCTATTCCCCAGAATAATCAACTCTGCCTTTTCCCATTCACTTTCGGACTACAATTTTCCATCCACCTAGCCTCTTATTCTAAGCAGGGAGACAAGTGTAGGTATTGTGATCCTTTCCCAGGTGTAAAGGAGATGGCCAGTTGTGTCTCGTCGTCATATGAGACGATTGACAATCCAAACTCCTGAACAATATCAGTTAGCGGGTGCATGTATAGCTTAAAAAGTGTGGGGCTGAGGGCAGAGCCCTGCGGAACCACACACTTCAGGGGGAGAATGTCCGAGTAGCATGAGTTTTCACAAATTCGAAATTACCTGTCCTTTTAACAGCAACATTTTTATGGTCCAGCTGCACTTATTCTTTGTCAACCATATCAAATGCCACACTCAGGTCCAGGAGGATAATAGCAGCTGTTTCTCCCTGATCCAAGAACATTTTTAGCTCCTCCGTGACAGGAGGGCAGTTTCTGCACTGTGTTGTGGGTGGAATCCCGTCTGTGTGCGGTGAAGGAGAGAGTATTCTTCAAGAAATAGAAACAGATTTTCAGTGACATGTTTTACCAAAACCTTCCATTTGGCTGGAAGCAGGGAGATTGGCCATTAGTTCCCGGTGCATGAGGGGTCAAGATTACCTTTTTTTAAGCAGAGGTTTGACTACCGCATGTTTCCACATCGGGGGCACCACTCCAGTCATAAGAGAAGGATTGAGGAGGTCCAGTAATGTAGGGAAAATAATTTGTGCTTCTTGCAGAAGTATTTGAGGCAGTGCAGGGTCCAGAGGGGATCTTGATTTTACCTTGCTGAATAGTGCATTGAGTATTTCCCTGTTAATGTGGGGGGGAGGGGGGAGTTTAAAAGGCAGACGGGGGTATTGGGCACGTGATTCTCAGATGGGAGATTGCTAGCAGTTTTAGTCTGTTGTAGTGTAAAATGATTGTAGGAGAGTAGGATCTGCTTCTTATAGTTACCCCCACTTTTTGCTGATGTTTCACTGTTTTAGACTTAGTCTGGCTGGGATCCTGCTATCCAGGACCCCCAGTCTAGCTGCTTTCTCTCTAAATTGATTGCATGTACTTTAGGGACACCACAGATTGGATTCTGGGGTACCCTTATAAGTCCCTAGTATATGGTATACTATGTACATAGGGCATAGGTATCCCAGAGGCCTCTCAGGGTCTGCAGCATGTATTATGCCAACTCTAGGAGACCATTCAAAATGACACCACAGGTCTGCTACAGCAGCCTGTGTAAGGTGGTGCATGCACCCCTTACTTAGATATAGGTTCACTATATCTATCCTAAACACTGCACATATAAACCTATCAGTGACCCCTATGGCAGGCCTTCTCAATCCTGAAGGCAGGGTGCTGGGTTTTATGTGAGAGGGTGCCCATGCATGAGCAGAGCCCCTCTGCAGCCTTCGGAACCTATATTCGGGGGTTGTTTGTGATGCAGCCAACCATATACTCTTAAGTGCATTATAACCTCGCAGTAAATACTAACTTTAAAACGGCTGCATGGAAACATGTCGTGTTTGGTGTCAAACACCTTGGAATCATACCTTCACACCAGTAACTGGTGTGGGAGATATGATTCCACAGAGGTAGAATAGGACAGCACTGGTAAACCCGGTACCAACTTCATAGACCCTGGCATCACAAAATGGATGCTGCCAGCCACAGAAACGAGTCTGCCTCCTGCTGCTGGACGAAACTCCGGGGACGGCTGGACAATACTTTTCCTGTCACACGGAGGTGTGACCACCTCCCAGACAGGCTTCAGTGTATTGGGGCTGGGTGGGTGCACTCTGAGAGTGCTTTGATGTCTCCACTGGGGGCACATTTGGTGTCCCTGTGCATAGTCCAGCTCAAACCAGTTGCAGGGGCGATCAGCCACTGCTCTGGCGCGAAACTGAACAAAGGACATGGGTGTAGCCACCCCTCTGTCCTGACCCTCCCATAGCTGGGTCCCCAGGGTTTTTCCCACCCTTCCTGGGGTATAAAGTACGAACCCCTGGCTACAGGACTTTGGATTTACCTGGACGAAACTCTGCTACAGAAACCAAGTACTTCAACTGTCTACACTATGCATCTGACCAGTTTGCATCTATGCATCTCCTGAAGGACACAGGAGGTGGGTTACCAAGCTTCCCCAAGGTTGACTAGTGCTCTCAGCAAACCTGAGACCCGCAGCCCTCCTGGACTCCGTGCAACCCAAACCCCTGGACGCCGTGCACATTTGCAGCAGCATATGCTTTTTGGCCATCCCTGAGGCTGGGCTTTGGGGTACTTGTAGTCCAGACCCTGAGCAGTGATTCCACTGAAGAACACCATCCTACACTCCCTTCGCGTACCCTGGTCTGTCGACTTGTGGGTCCCTGAGAAAGGAACTGTAACTTTAGGTGGGCTTTCCTGGTTGCTCCAGACGTGCCCTGAATCTCCATCGCTTGGGGAGTCCCTAGAACCTTTCTGTTCCACACCAAACCATCTTTTCTCTAAACACGTAGGTTGCAGTTGCCAAGGCTTGTTGGTCTCAAATCTGGACACTGACCCCACAGCACTCAACATCCTTCGTGGGACAGCTTTCCTGTGGACTTTGGTTTGTCATCGACATCTGCTGGTCCCCGTGGCTGCAGAGTCAAGCTTCACCTCTTCACCTCTTCGCACCTGAAACACCCGACATCGGTGGGCATTCGTCTACCGAGCCCCTGGTCACCCTGAAGTGACCCAGACTCTGTCCCCTCTGCTTTCAGGTTCTTCTTAAGTCTGATCCAGGCTTGGATCACACCGGATACTTCTCATCTTCCTGGCAGCAGCACTTTGCAGCATCACGCCATTGAAAACGACAAAGATTCCCGACACCATTTGACACCTTTGCACCCGGCTTCCCTGGGTTAGGTAACACGAGTACTCCGGCGCTCACATGGGTGCTGGCCTTAGAACCTTCTAAATTTGAAAGGGTTTGCTCAAAGTCCTCTCCTAAGTGGGAGCTCGCGGCTGTGTTCTCAAACTGCACGTGTGCCCCGTGGGTCCCCTGTGTCATTACCTTGGGTGGTTCTTTGGGGTCCCAGCGATTCTACGTGCTCTAGGCACTGTGTCTAGTCAAGTTGTGGTTATTATACCACTTTCCTAATATATGGTTTGGTCTCCCCCTGGGGCCGAATGTGTATTGTGCTATTTACTGTCGTTCTAGTTTTGTAATATTGTGTTCCTTGTGCTTTAATCTCATAAAGAGGTTAGTAATAAATATACATATTTTTTATATATATCTATATATCTATAGCTATATAGCTATATATATATATATATATATATATATATATATATATATATATATATATATATATATATATAGATATATATATCTCCAACATTTCTCCACTTTACCGGGGGCCTCCAACTCTGCAAGGCGGGCTCACGTATAACAGGAATGGAGAATCCTGTCCATCAAACCACAAAAGAAGAAGAGCCCACAGCTACGGCAACTTTTCAAGCTAGCATTTTAATTATGTCTGACATCACGTGGCAGCTTTAGACAACTCTTTTAACCCTACGCGTTTCGGCGCTGTGCGCCTTGTTCACAGGTGAGTTCAGTTTAGTCCCAGTGGTCATGTGGCCATACATTTGGACCACCATACCCAAAATGCATCAGTATGCAGATTTTCAAAACTGGCTTCAACATCGTGTCAATTCAGCATCAATAGCTTCTGTTTTTTGTCAAAGTCCAGCATTTTCCTTGTTAAATGCGATGCTTTCAGGAAAATTATATTCAAAGCACAGTGCACTTCGCTGCCACGTTGTGAATACGTGCTTGAAAGGAAACACGAAGGCTGCTAGAAGGAGGACAGAGCATCCCTCTTTCCTTTTCTCTCCAGCTTTCACAAATGGAGAGAAAAGGAAAGAGGGATGCTCTGTCACGATGTTGAAGCCAGTTTTGAAAATCTGCGGAAACTGTTACTTCCTTCATCCTGAAGCACTTCTGCACTCCATAGGCACAAGAGAAACGTTCCTGCAGACAACAGGCAGTAGAAATGTCCATTTACAGCTGGTCTACTGATTTTTCTCACACGCAGTCTGTCACCAGGGCCTTTTGCGCTGTCCACCTCCATGAGACAAGTTCCACACTTATAATCCAATGTTACTCCAGTATTGGAACTTTCATAGATTCCCATGCTTGTATCGTTCCCCGGTATACATAAAATAGCAATAGAAACCATTACCAAAACAGAAACTAGGCCTAAGCCCATTCTAGTTTTACAACATATCCACCTCATTTTGTAAAAGAGACCAAATAAAGTGAATAACCAATCAGACCAGCCTCACCCCTTAGAACCCTCCTGAGAGAAGGTCAGAGCCCCAGATTTTCTACCGCACGTTGTGCAAGGGAGTTTCAACTGAGCTCCGCTCAGTTTTTTCCTGTTGACCTTATTTCTACAGTTTTTAACCTGTTTTTTCTTCAAAACCTGTTTGGAGTTCGTGTCAAGATGTCTGATAAGGAGAAGATAGCCCTCTTTAAAGCCACTTGAGCTAAAAAGGTTATAAGTATAAAGAAGCTTATTAAGCGCTCTAATACCATACGGCGCCTTGGCGCTGAGGTGTGAGAAGAACAACAAAAACGATGGAGCTCAAAGAGCTAAAGGACATTAAACAGCCTAGACTTCAGAGCTTTCCTAAAGGAAAGGAGGTCTGGTTCGAGGCGTAGGAAGGCTGGAAGCTTTTTCCATAGTTGGGAGGCACAGATGGAGAATGTGCGGCCACCCCATCTAGCACGTCTGTATCTAAAGGTACAAATGAGGCCAAGATTGGCCAAACGTAGATCTCGTCGGGGGACGTAGGGTCTGAACAGATTCTGACAGTAGGTGGAACCACCACCATATCGTGCCTTGTGGACCAGGCATAGTGCCTTAAACTCAATTTTCTGTTGGACAGGGAGCCTGTGGACGACAAGCACAAGGACTGCATTTACTGTCTGTACCCAGTCCATAAAACAGCAGACTGTAAAATATGCTGCACCTTTTCTACGAAAACTCTGCGAGACCGTGAGGGGCGTCTTTTGACCTGGCTCTAGAAGCTTAAGTCAAGGTAGGAACCAGTCTCCAGTGACAGTGATGAGGCATCCTCTGCTACATCTTGCAGAAGGTCTCTAAAAAGGGGTAGAGCTTCTCCTTCGCCTTCTGATGAACATCCTGGTAAGGCCTTAAAAAAGACCTCTTATAGGTCTGAAGGGTGTAGTCCTGGCGAATCTCCTCACCGAGGTGTAAAGGAGAGGGAAGGACTGTCAGCAGGAGTAATGTCTGAGAGGAAATTCAGTTCTGTTCCTCCATCTTCTCCTCCAGCGACTCCAAAGACTTTCAAAAAACCCTCCTCACTCTCTTCTGAGGTCAAATCTGTGAAGAAAGTTCACTCGTCGACGACGTTGTCAACGACTTCGTTGATGAAATCATCAAAGGTACAGTCTAAGTCTTCTCCTTCAACTCTGGCTCTGTCGACGGGCTTGTCAATGGTGATTTCCTCATCTCCGGCGCTGACGCTTCAGGGTTCTTCGTCGACGACTTTGACACCGGTGGTGGCTGTGTCGTCGTCAATGGTGTCGACGACGAGGATGTTGACGACGATGGTGACGACGGCTACCACGTCTAAGATGACGACGACTGCTGTGGTGACGACGGCTGAGTCGACGACATCCATTTCTTCGATGACTCTCTCTTTGTCGTTGACGGTCCCGTCGACGATAGAAAAAATTACTATTTCAGTCAGAAAGCGCCAGATTACACCTGAGATGACTTCCCCCAGGAGGGTGACTCCTCTGCCTCCTGCACTCCTCCTTGAAGAAGAGGGATGTGAAGAGGATGATGGACCGTTTAGCTATGCAGATAGCCCTTCTCAATTACACGTCAAGGATACAGACTCTGATGGGAAATACATGGAGGAACAGCAATATGATCCTTCCTCAGATTATGAGGACGACTACCAACAGGAGATGGTCTCTATGCCTTCCTCCCTACTAGTGGACTTGCAGTCTATGCTTTTGGACTATAGTAGGAGATTCGCAACACAACCTCCAGCTCCAGTTGTGGTGCCAGTTACTGCTGTTCTGCCTGCTCGGCCTGCTACCCCTCAATTGCCACTGCCTCAGCCAATGCCTGTGGCCCAGGATGCACCACCTATCATGCCTCTCGTTGAGGATGACACCTCTAATGAGGACCAGGGCAACATCACAATACCAGATCCAGACTCAGAGTGGGATGACTGTCATTCCTGATCCGGCTTCTCCTTCACCAGCACCTGTTGATTCCCCCCCTGCAGACATAGGGGGTTTACATAATTTGATGGAAAAGGGCCACTAAGAGATTTGAACTGCCCATGCCCACGGTGCAGTTGAATGCTTCTTTTATGACTTCAAGGAGCCTTGCAAGAAATCCGTTCGGTCCATTCCTATTGTTGGTCACATCTGGGATGAGGGGTTGAAAGTGATGCGTAGTCCAGTCACGGTAATTCCAGTACTGCCTCGCCTTGAGAAAAAATATAAGGCTCCGGACGATACCCCGGCCTGCTTGGTCAGCCAGCCTAAACCAGACTCTGTCATCTCTCAGGCTGCCCAAAGAAATTCCAGGAATCCTTCTGCTTCCCTCACGACACCTCCAGATAAAGAGGGCAGACGCCTCAATAACTTGGGCAAGAGGTTTTCCTCCATGTCCAGCCTGTTGGTCAGGGCTGCAAACGCTTTAGCGATACTTGGTCGCTACGATCGCCAGATGTGGTGCAACCTTTCCCCCTATCTGGACCAATTGCCGGAAGATGCTAAAAATGAAGCAAAGAAGATTCTTCAGGAGGGAGAGATAACATCTGCTGAAGTCATTGACTGTGCAATGGACATTGCCCTTACGGGCGCTGCTGTCGTTCGTCGTCCAGGCTGGCTGCGGGCTACATCGTTTCGTCCTGAGGTCCAAAACAAGATCTTGAATCTTCCCTTTGATGGAGAGTGTGAGAAGTTGGCCTGATGTATGATGTCACTAGTTCTAGTGTACACCTTATATCAGTCCAAATACCCTTATGGTGATTGGTTGTAAAGTCAACCTTATAGACCAGCTATCCTAGTGGTAGCATGGACAAGAGCAGTCTTAGGCTAAACTCTGAATGGCATGTGAAGCCAGCTGTGATACCATATATAATCCCTTGAATACCAAATGAAAGGACACCACAACAGATATATATATAAAATAAAGTGTATTTATTCTAGTCAAACCCTCAGCACTCTTTTTGAGATTAGAGGTAAGTACAACACAGTCTTATTTAAGCATACATTAAGTCACACAGGTAAGTAATACAGTTAGGCCCTAGGGGCCACGCAAACCATATACTAAGTAAGTGGTATAAGAACCACTGTCACGGAAATAGAATAGGCCTAGGCCTAGGGAATCGCTGGGGCTACACTACACTAGCGTTAGTTAGGAAGTGGGAGGCCCACGGGATTCGTGTGCAGAGTGGAAACACTCACGCGTAATGCGTAAAAGTCAATAGCAATAGTACAGTTTAGAAAACGGTAGATTTAGGACACTTCCGGAGTAGCTAGGAAGTTGAGACTTGAAAACTAGACACTAGGATAGTCACTATCCTGATGAGCACCGGAGTACCCAAGTTACCTAGCCCACAGGCTGCGGGTGCATAGGGGTGAAGATACGTCGTTTTCGTCGTCGACTCCTATGGATGCCTGAAGAAAGATGCTGACAGGCAGTCAGTGAAGAGTGTCCGGTGGATCCCAAGGCTGGGATCTAGAAGAGAAGAAACCTGCAAGCAGAAGGGACAGAGTCAAGGTCACTAGCCAGTGACCACGTGGAACCAGGAAGGAACCAGGCGATGTCGTGAAGATTGCAGGTGAAGGTGAAGCTTGTCGCTGCAGCCAGGAGGACCAGGAAGCGTCGAGGACGACCAGGACCAGGAGGCGAGCTGTCCCACGAAGGCTCTTGCTGTCGGCGGCGTCGAAGTTGGACTAGGACTCACCAAGCCTTGGCAAGCGGAACCCACGAAGAACGAAGGACTTGCTTCTGGTGCAGACCAGGAAGGTCTGGGGTGCTTCTTCTTTGCAGAGAAGCGGGAGCCAGTCTGGAGGAGCCAAACCAGCACAGAAGATTTCAGGGTGCGTCGTCACAGAGGCCACTAGCCAGCGGGCAAGCAACCGGACAGACGCGGCAAGCAGGAAAATGCTGAAGGGCCCCACGCAGGACTCGTGGAGTGTGGGGGGCTGATCTTCGGTGCAGATGGTGCTTGGGGTTGGGGCTTCTCAATCCCCGGTGCACAACTTCGAGGGTACCTCAGAAGCTGCGCTGTAAGTTACTAGCCACTTTTCCCAGGTAGCCGGTCCCACGTCGCTCGTCGCCTCCACGGATCTCAGCTCTGCTGCAGATGTGGATGAGGGTCGGAGAAGTCTGGAAGTCAAGGCTCTGGTCGGGCTCTGCAGTCGGTTCCTCGTAGAACGGTCGCAAAGCAAAGGGTAGTCTCTTGATGGTGCCTGTTTGCACAGGGTAGCCACTCCTTGGCTACAAGGGAGATTCTTCAGTCTTCTTCTTTCGTCGAATGTCGAAGGTCCAGAGTTTCTGTTCAGTTTTGCAGGTTCAGGATAATCTAAAGTCTTGAGGCCCAACTCCCACTCTTATACTAATCTGGGGGGCTGGGATACCTGCTAGGTCACGCCTTATGGGTGGGACCTGGGAGGGGGTGGTTACACCCACTTCCCTTTGTCCAGTTTCGCGCCAGAGCTGGGGCTGGAGTGCCCCAGCGCCGGTTTGAACTGGACTATGCAAGGAACACCTTGTGTGCCCCAGGCATGTCTTATTCCTTTCAGCCCACCCTGCCCCAATACACTAAAGGCTGTCTGGGGAGGTGCTAGCACCTCCCCAAGCAGGAAACCTATTGTCCAGGCCTCCCTGGCTGGGATCACTCCCAGCTGCAGGAGGTCAGACTTGTGTCGTGGCAGCAGCATCCATTTTGTGATGCTGAGGCTTTGGTCAGAGGCTAACAGTTGAAGTATGATTTTAACATGTCTTTCCCTCTAGAAGGGGGGAATAATATTCTCATGTCCAGAAATGGCATGGGGGTATTATTCCACAGTGTTAGACACCTTACACGACATGTTTTGATAAAGCCAAACCATAGTTACCATAACCGTCTAAGATTATAAGGCACTTTAAGAGTATATGGTAGGCTATATCATAGAACAGCTATAAGGACAAGGTTCCGAAAGCTGCAGACAGGCTCAGCTCATGCTAGAGCACCATCTCACATGTTACCAAGCACTCTGCCTCCAGGATTGTCAAGGCCTGCCATAGGAGTGACTGATAGGTACACATGTGTCTATATGTAAGTTAGGTATAGGAATACTACACCTAAGCAAGGGGTGATTACACGACCTTGCCCCAGCTGAGTGATCAGCCAGTTGTGTCAAAATGGAAGGCCAGGCCAGGGGTGGCATAATACATGCTGCAGCCCCTGGTAGGCCTAGGGTACACCTATGCCCTGGGTACCTAGGGTACACTGTACAGGGGCCAATAAGGTGATCCTATCCAAATGGGTTATGCACCTAAAGTACATAGTATTAATTTAGAGAGAGAACAGCAGGGCTGTGGGTCTGATTAGCAGGCCCACAGCCACATCTAAGTCGAAAACCAGTAAAGCAAAAGCAAAAAGTGGGGGTGAACATAGAAAGCAGACCCTACTCTCCTACACAACCCCCCCCCCAAACTTAGGGACATTAAACTAACCTTGACCAGTTGAGTCTTCATGTTCTAAGTGGAAATATCTGGAGAGTCCATCTGCATTGGCATGGTCAGTCCCAGGTCTATGTTCCACTGTGAAGTCCATCCCCTGTAGGGAAATGGACCACCTAAGAAGTTTGGGATTTTCACCCTTCATCTGATTTAGCCACAAGAGGGGCTTATGGTCTGTCTGAATCTTGAAGTGAGTGCCAAACAAGTATGGCCTCAGCTTCTTCAGGGCCCAAACCACAGCAAAGGCCTCCCTCTCAATAGCTGACCAACGTTTCTATCTAGGGGTCAGCCTTCTACTTATAAAAGCAATGGGCTGGTCTTGACCATCTACATTCAGTTGTGAAAGAACAGCTCCCACACCTAACTCAGAAGCATCTGTCTGGACAATGAACTCTTTGGAGTAGTCGGTACTTTTCAGAATAGGTGCACTGCACATGGCCTGCTTCAGGTCATCAAATGCTTTTTGACAGCTTACTGTCCACTGAACTTTCTTTGGCATCTTCTTGGAGGTCAAGTCATTAAGTGGTGTCACTATGGACCCATAGTTCTTAACAAACTTTCTGTAGTACCCAGTCAGGCCCAAGAAAGCTCTGACCTGAGTCTGGGTAGTTGGAGGAGCCCAGTCCTTTATGGTCTGGATCTTGCTCTCCAGTGGTTGAACCTGACCCCCACCAACTAGGTGGCCCAGGTATACAACCTTGCTCTGCCCTATCTGGCACTTAGTGGCCTTGATAGTGAGGCCTGCCTTTTGCAGGGCCTCTAAAACATTCCTCAGGTGGATCAGGTGATCCTCCCAGGTGGAGCTAAAGACAGCAATATCATCAAGATAAGCTGCACAATAATCATCCAACCCAGTAAGGACTTGATTCACCAACCTTTGGAAAGTGGCAGGTGCATTCTTCAAACCAAAGGGCATTACCACAAATTGATAATGTCCTCCTGGGGTCGAGAAAGCAGTTTTGGCCTTTGCACTCTCAGCTAGTCTGATTTGCCAGTAGCCTGCTGTTAGGTCAAATGTGCTCAAAAACTTAGCAGCTGCCAGTCTGTCAATGAGCTCATCTGCCCTAGGTATTGGGTGGGCATCTGTCCTAGTGACAGCATTGAGACCTCTGTAATCCACGCAAAACCTCATCTCTCTCTTACCATCTTGGGTGGGAGGCTTTGGCACAAGGACTACAGGACTAGCCCAAGGGCTCTCTGAAGGTTCAATGACTCCCAGCTCCAACATCTTTTGTACCTCAACTTTTATGCAGTCCCTGACATGGTCAGGTTGCCTGTAGATTTTACTCTTCACAGGCAGACTGTCACCAGTGTACACCTCATGGGTGCACCAGTTTGTCTGACTTGGGGTCAGAGAGAACATATGTCTGTAGGATTGCAGAACCTGTCTGCAGTCCTGTTGCTGATGGACAGTGAGGCTGTCAGAAAAGACCACACCATCAACTGAGCCATCATCAGGGTTCTGAGTCAACAGGTCTGGGAGAGGGTCCCTCTCTTCCTCCTGCCCCTCATCTGTAGCCATGAGTAGCCCCATGTCTGCCCTGTCAACATATGCCTTCAATCTGTTGACATGAAGCACCCTGTGGGGGCTTCTGGGAGTCCCAAGGTCCACCAAGTAGGTGACTTCTCCCTTTTTCTCAACAATAGTGTGGGGTCCAGACCATTTGTCTTGGAGTGCTGCTGGGGCCACTGGCTCCAACACCCACACTTTCTGTCCTGGCTGGTAAACAGTCAGTACAGCCTTTTGGTCATGCCAAGCTTTTTGGAGTTCTTGGCTTGCCTCAAGGTTTTTAGAAGCCTTCTTCATATACTCTGCCATCCTGGAGCGGAGACCAAGTACATAATCCACTATGTCTAGTTTGGGTTGTCTGAGAGGTCTCTCCCATCCTTCCTTCACCAAACACAGGGGTCCTCTTACAGGATGCCCAAACAAAAGCTCAAAAGGGCTGTAGCCAACCCCCTTTTGTGGGACCTCTCTGTAAGCAAACAGAAGGCAGGGTAAAAGGATGTCCCATCTTCGCCTAAGCTTGTCTGGTAATCCTTTTATCATTCCCTTTAGGGTCTTGTTGAATCTCTCAACAAGCCCATTGCACTGTGGGTGATAGGGTGTGGTGAACTTATAGTTAACCCCACACTCCTTCCACATTGCAGTCAAGTATCCTGACATAAAGTTGGTACCTCTGTCAGAAATGACCTCCTTTGGAAAGCCCACTCTGGAGAATACTCCAAGCAGGGCCCTTGCCACAACAGGAGCTGTTGTGGTCCTCAGGGGAATTGCTTCTGGGTACCTGGTGGCATGGTCCACTATCACCAGTATGAATCTGTGCCCAGATGCTGTTTGTGGGTCCATTGGTCCTACAATATCTATGCCCACTCTTTCAAAGGGGACCCCCACCACAGGTAGTGGTATGAGGGGGGCCTTTGTGGTGCCACCTGATTTGCCACTGGCTTGGCAGGTGACACAGGAGCGACAAAACTCCTTAGTATCTTCTGACATATGGGGCCAGTGAAAGTGAGGGACAAGCCTGTCCCAAGTCTTGTTCTGGCCTAAATGTCCTGCAAGGGGAATATCATGGGCCAAGGTTAGAAGGAAGCCTCTGAACTTCAGTGGTATGACCAACCTCCTGGATGCACCAGGCTTGGGGTCTCTAGCCTCTGAATACAGTAGCCCTTCATCCCAATACACTCTATGGGTACCTTGAGCATTCCCTGCAGCCTCAGCAGCAGCCAGCTGTCTGAGGGGTTCAAGAGAGGGGCAGTCTAATTGAGCCTGCCTCAGATCTGCCCTTGAAGGTCCCCCTGTCCCAAGAAACTCAACCTGATCAGGTTCAAGTTCTTCTAGGACAGTTCCTTCAGGGCTCTCAGAATCATCCTCCTGGGAGGGCTGATCCACCACCTGAGGCAGGGGGGAAGGCACAGCCTTAACCCTACTGCTCTTTCTCTTGGGTTGTGACTGGTCCATAGTTTCAGGATCCAGCACTTGTTCAGTGGTGCACTTTTTGGCCTGTGACCTGGTCACAGCAAGGACATGTGCATCTATCCCCAGCATTTCTGCATGGGTCCTATACTCCACTTCAGACCAAACTGAAGTTTCAAGATCATTGCCCAGTAAACACTCTACAGGAAGGTCTGAACTAACAACAACTTTCTTGAGGCCAGTTACCCCTCCCCAGGAGAAGTTAACAATAGCCACACTATGGGAGGTAGTGGCATTGCTAGCGTTGGTCACTAGGTAATTCTCACCTAGTATGATCTGTCCAGGGTCCACAAAAGCAGGTGTCACCATTGTGACACTAGCTCCAGTGTCCCTGTAGGCCTGAGCCATTCTTTGGTTAATAAAAGGTGTCTGTCTGTACTTGCCCAGGTTACTGGGGCCTACAGTAGAGGACAAAGCTAAGTCCCCATCACAGATCAGAACAGCCTGAGTAGGTACTCTGACTAGGCCAGAATCCTCCTCAGTTCCCAGGGTTAACCCTACTACACCCTTTTGCTGGGAACCACCACTTACAGCTGAACTAGGGGGTACAGTTGCCTTAGGGGCAATGGTGGCTGGGGGCTTATCCTTTTTGGTGCACTCACTAAACCAATGTGAGTTGGACTTACAATAGTTGCACCATGGTTTCTTTTGGCCATCTTTCTTTTTATCCTTTTTGGAACCACCCTCCCCCTGAGCCTTTTGGGGGCCTGGTGAAGACTTCTGGTCTTTTTGTTTCTGCTCATTACCCTTCTGGTCTGCCTTTTTCTGATCACCGCCCTGGTTCTGGTTTTTCTGCTTAACTCTAGTCCTGACCCATCTATCTGCCTTCTTTCCCAATTCTTGGGGAGAAGTCAGATCAGAATCAATCAGGTGTTGATGCAATAGCTGGTTTTGACAGTTGTTAAGTATTTGTTCTCTCATGATCAAATTATACAATCCGGTATAGTCCTTAACCTTACTTCCCATTAGCCAGCCTTCCAGAGCCTTAGTGGCACAATCTACAAAGTCAGTCCAGTCCTGAGTCTGTGTCTTCTGGGTATCCCTGAACAACAACCTGTATTGTTCAGTGGTTAGGCCAAACCCATCAATCAGAGCACTCTTCAGGACAGTGTAATTATCTGCATCCTCATCACTAACTGTGAGGAGCTTGTCTCTTCCTTTCTCAGAGAAGGAGAGCCACAAGATAGCTGCCCACTGACTTTGGGGTACCTGCTGTACTTTGCAAGCTCTCTCCAAAGCAGTTATCCATTTGTGGATGTCATCCCCACACTTGTAGGGAGGGACAATCTTGCTCAGGTTTCTATTATCATAGTGCCTGTCTCTATCTCTAGGAATGTTGCTGCCACCAGTGGGTTCTAACCCACTTAACTTTTGTTCTCTAGCCAGAGCAAGCTTCTCTTTGGCAAGGGCAAGTTCTTCCCTCTGAATCCTCAGATTAGCCTCCCTCATTCTGGCTGCATGCTCCTTTCTCTCAGGTGAAGTCATTCCCCTGTGAGAGGAAGCATTAGAGATGCTAGAGACATGGGAGTGGATGGATTCCCTTGAAGGGGATCTGTCCCTCCTGCTTCTCTGTGTAAGCCTACTTGTGGGTCTGTATGGGGGGACCCCATGCAAACTCCCATGTAAACTTAGGTTAGCCTGGCTAAGTCTTCCTACTTGGCCCTGGCTGTCTACCTCTCCATCTGAAGCCCCATCTGACTCCTCTGTGGTGGGTAGACCCTCCTCTGTGCCTAGGGCACCTGCCTGAGATGCCCTAAGAGCATCATACTCCTCTAGGAGTTGTCTTAACTGAAGGAGGGTAGGGTTTGCACCCTGTTTTATTCCTCTGGAGGTACACAAGTGTCTCATCTCCTGGAATGTTAAGGTATCATATCTAGAGGGGATCTTTTGCAGACCTGATCCTCCTGAGAGAGCATCTACTTGATCTCCTCTCAGAGACATGATCTAGTGAGGGTGTGGTGTGTGCACCTACCTACACTAGTTGTATCTACTAAACCTCTCTAGTAGTTGTAGTCAGGGTGTGTTACTCCCTTCAACCTACAACTACAAAGTCCAGTAGGACTTAAGTATAATAATCTATGTTATATGTACCTAGACAATATCTGTGTGATCTTTCAATTCAGTATCTCAAGATTACAATGGTATTACAACAGCAAGCTCAGATCCCAACCGCTGCTCACCAATGTGAGAAGTTGGCCTGATGTATGATGTCACTAGTTCTAGTGTACACCTTATATCAGTCCAAATACCCTTATGGTGATTGGTTGTAAAGTCAACCTTATAGACCAGCTATCCTAGTGGTAGCATGGACAAGAGCAGTCTTAGGCTAAACTCTGAATGGCATGTGAAGCCAGCTGTGATACCATATATAATCCCTTGAATACCAAATGAAAGGACACCACAACAGATATATATATATAAAATAAAGTGTATTTATTCTAGTCAAACCCTCAGCACTCTTTATGAGATTAGAGGTAAGTACAACACAGTCTTATTTAAGCATACATTAAGTCACACAGGTAAGTAATACAGTTAGGCCCTAGGGGCCACGCAAACCATATACTAAGTAAGTGGTATAAGAACCACTGTCACGGAAATAGAATAGGCCTAGGCCTAGGGAATCGCTGGGGCTACACTACACTAGCGTTAGTTAGGAAGTGGGAGGCCCACGGGATTCGTGTGCAGAGTGGAAACACTCACGCGTAATGCGTAAAAGTCAATAGCAATAGTACAGTTTAGAAAACGGTAGATTTAGGACACTTCCGGAGTAGCTAGGAAGTTGAGACTTGAAAAATAGACACTAGGATAGTCACTATCCTGATGAGCACCGGAGTACCCAAGTTACCTAGCCCACAGGCTGCAGGTGCATAGGGGTGAAGATGCGTCGTTTTCGTCGTCGACTCCTATGGATGCCTGAAGAAAGATGCTGACAGGCAGTCAGTGAAGAGTGTCCGGTGGATCCCAAGGCTGGGATCTAGAAGAGAAGAAACCTGCAAGCAGAAGGGACAGAGTCAAGGTCACTAGCCAGTGACCACGTGGAACCAGGAAGGAACCAGGTGATGTCGTGAAGATTGCAGGTGAAGGTGAAGCTTGTCGCTGCAGCCAGGAGGACCAGGAAGCGTCGAGGACGACCAGGACCAGGAGGCGAGCTGTCCCACGAAGGCTCTTGCTGTCGGCAGCGTCGAAGTTGGACTAGGACTCACCAAGCCTTGGCAAGCGGAACCCACGAAGAACGAAGGACTTGCTTCTGGTGCAGACCAGGAAGGTCTGGGGTGCTTCTTCTTTGCAGAGAAGCGGGAGCCAGTCTGGAGGAGCCAAACCAGCGCAGAAGATTTCAGGGTGCGTCGTCACAGAGGCCACTAGCCAGCGGGCAAGCAACCGGACAGATGCGGCAAGCAGGAAAATGCTGAAGGGCCCCACGCAGGACTCGTGGAGTGTGGCGGGCTGATCTTCGGTGCAGATGGTGCTTGGGGTTGGGGCTTCTCAATCCCCGGTGCACAACTTCGAGGGTACCTCAGAAGCTGCGCTGTAAGTTACTAGCCACTTTTCCCAGGTAGCCGGTCCCACGTCGCTCGTCGCCTCCACGGATCTCAGCTCTGCTGCAGATGTGGATGAGGGTCGGAGAAGTCTGGAAGTCAAGGCTCTGGTCGGGCTCTGCAGTCGGTTCCTCGTAGAACGGTCGCAAAGCAAAGGGTAGTCTCTTGATGGTGCCTGTTTGCACAGGGTAGCCACTCCTTGGCTACAAGGGAGATTCTTCAGTCTTCTTCTTTCGTCGAATGTCGAAGGTCCAGAGTTTCAGTTTTGCAGGTTCAGGATAATCTAAAGTATTGAGGCCCAACTCCCACTCTAATACTAATCTGGGGGGCTGGGATACCTGCTAGGTCACGCCTTATGGGTGGGACCTGGGAGGGGGTGGTTACACCCACTTCCCTTTGTCCAGTTTCGCGCCAGAGCTGGGGCTGGAGTGCCCCAGCACCGGTTTGAACTGGACTATGCAAGGAACACCTTGTGTGCCCCAGGCATGTCTCATTCCTTTCAGCCCACCCTGCCCCAATACACTAAAGGCTGTCTGGGGAGGTGCTAGCACCTCCCCAAGCAGGAAACCTATTGTCCAGGCCTCCCTGGCTGGGATCACTCCCAGCTGCAGGAGGTCAGACTTGTGTCGTGGCAGCAGCATCCATTTTGTGATGCTGAGGCTTTGGTCAGAGGCTAACAGTTGAAGTATGATTTTAACATGTCTTTCCCTCTAGAAGGGGGGAATAATATTCTCATGTCCAGAAATGGCATGGGGGTATTATTCCACAGTGTTAGACACCTTACACGACATGTTTTGATAAAGCCAAACCATAGTTACCATAACCGTCTAAGATTATAAGGCACTTTAAGAGTATATGGTAGGCTATATCATAGAACAGCTATAAGGACAAGGTTCCGAAAGCTGCAGACAGGCTCAGCTCATGCTAGAGCACCATCTCACATGTTACCAAGCACTCTGCCTCCAGGATTGTCAAGGCCTGCCATAGGAGTGACTGATAGGTACACATGTGTCTATATGTAAGTTAGGTATAGAAATACTACACCTAAGCAAGGGGTGATTACACGACCTTGCCCCAGCTGAGTGATCAGCCAGTTGTGTCAAAATGGAAGGCCAGGCCAGGGGTGGCATAATACATGCTGCAGCCCCTGGTAGGCCTAGGGTACACCTATGCCCTGGGTACCTAGGGTACACTGTACAGGGGCCAATAAGGTGATCCTATCCAAATGGGTTATGCACCTAAAGTACATAGTATTAATTTAGAGAGAGAACAGCAGGGCTGTGGGTCTGATTAGCAGGCCCACAGCCACATCTAAGTCGAAAACCAGTAAAGCAAAAGCAAAAAGTGGGGGTGAACATAGAAAGCAGACCCTACTCTCCTACAGAGAGGCGCTCTTTGGAAAACATATTGATGATGAGCTCCAGGACATTAAAAAAGACACGGAAACTGCAAAATCCTTAGGGACTCTGCAGTACCGCAAGGTCCCCTTCCATGGAGCCAGAAGTAGAGGTAATGCCACGTACAGAGTAGGATACTAGCAGCAACGGTATTCCCCATATGGATCAAACTCGCAATCTTACCGGCCGAAATATAACCAGCGGCAAAATCAATCCTCCTCTTTCTCTGGATCAAACATCAGAGGAAGACTAGGACACCAGGAGAGGGACTCCTCTAAGCGTCAATAGTGGCTTGCTCACTCTTACTACTGTCCCTTCTCCTCCTGTAACATCAGTGGGAGGCAGAATTTCAAACTTCCTCCACAACTGGCAGCAAATAACATCAGACCGTTAGGTGCTGAAGATGATTCAATGCGGCCAAACTCTTGAATTTGTCCAGGCACAACCTTCCAAGCCCCCTCGCGCCATTGCGTCAAAACATCTCCGTCTTTTACGGTTGGAAGTCCATCAAATTCTCCTCAAAGGAGCGATAGATCCGGTCCCTCTCTCTCAGCGGCGAGAGGGTTCTACTCCTGGTTCTTCCTGGTCCGGAAGACTTTAGAAAAGTCGCGCCCTATTCTAGATCTGAGGGAGCTCAACACCTATCTCATCAAACAATCATTTTGAATGGTTTCTCTGCAGGACATCCTTCGTCTTCTCAACCTAGGGGATTACATGGCCACATTGGATCTAGAGGACGCTTACTTTCACGTACCCATCCATCCAGCCCACAGGAGGTTCCTTCACTTCACAGTAGCCAAGAGCCACTTTCAGTTCAAGTTCCTACCTTTCGGACTCCGATCTGCTCCGCGGATCTTTACAAAGGTATTAGCTCCGGTGGCAGTTTGTCTACAAAAACAGCATCAGGTCTTCCCTTACCTGGACGACTGGTTGCTGAAGGCTTCTACCAAGCACGCAGCAGAAGAATCAGCCGTGGCGTGCACACGCCTTTTCGACAATCTCAGGCTGACTCTCAACACAGAAAAGTTAACTCTCTGTCCATCCAGAACAGCTAGAGTTTTGGTAGCCATTCTGGACACATCCATCAACAAAGCTTTTCTGACCTGGGAGAGGCAAAAAAAGCTGATGGCCATGACCCATCTGCTGTTAAAAAGACAGCCTCTTTCAGTTTGCCTCTACAAGTCCCTCCTAGGGTCCATTTCCTCCTGCCTTCCTCTAATTCCTTTCTGCAGGTTGCGGATGTGTCCTGTCCCGGAGGAGTTGGACATTTCAGTGGTGCCAAGTCGACGGATCCTTCGAAGACAAGATCTTTGTTACCGTGTCTATGAGGAACGCCGCATCATGGTGGACGAACGAGGAAAACACTTCTCAGGGTCTCTCCTTCAGGATCACCCCTGCTCCTCAGACAATAATTACAGACGCCTCGCTGGAGGGCTGGGGAGCAGTCTTACAAGACCTTCATGTAAGCGGCCGTTGGCTGCCCCAACATCGTCTTCTACATATCAATCTGCTGGAGCTCCGAGCGATTTGCCTGGCCTTGCCGGCTTTTCTTCTGCAAATACAGCAGTCTGCAGTTCTAATACGTACTGACAATACGACGGCCATGCATTATATAAACAAGAAAGGCGGCACCAGATCTTGTCTTTTGTCACAAGAAGCCCAGACAATTTGGGAATGGGCGATCCAGCAGGGGATATCGCTAAAAGCGGAGCACCTTCCATGCATTCTCAACAAGACAGCGAACATGCCGAGCAGACTAAAATCGGTCAACCACGAATGGAAACTGGACCAGTCCACTTTGGAAAAGGTATTTCGCCTATGAGGAAGGCCTTCCATAGACCTCTTTGCCACGCCAGAGAACAAGAAATGCCGATTTTATGCAAGCAGGCTTCACCATCCGGGAACATTGGGGAATGCGCTTTCGATGGCTTGGTCAGGCGCATTTGTTTACGCTTTTCCCCCCATTCCTCTGATCCCCAGATTTCTCAGGAAGCTCAAAGTGGAACCGTGCAAGATGATTTTGATAGCTCCTGAGTGCCCGACAGTTTTGGTTCACAGAGCTGCACCTTCTCTCCCTGGACCTTCCGCTTCCATTGCAGCCGATTCCTTCGCTGCTGACGATGTCCCAGAACCAAGTCTGGCACCCGGATCCTCAAACCCTGCAGTTGTCGGCATAGCTCCTGAGCACCAATAATTTTTTGGTTTGACCCTTTCAACAGAATGTAGAGATGTACTTTCTCAGGCACGAGCCCCAAGTACCAACAAGACATACAAGTTGAAGTGGAAGCGTTTATGCATTTGGTGCCAATGAGAGGGGATCCATCCTCTTTCTTGCGAGCCACATGAAGTTCTTCCTTACATTCTTTCATTAGCAAAATCGGGGCTGGATCACTCATCTATCAAAGTTCATCTTGCCGCCATCTCTCACTTCAGACGCATGGTCCTACCCCCTGGGTGGCAAGGATAATTGAACAGTTTCTCAAGGGCCTTTTCAGAGTCTTTCCTCCAGTTAAGCCTCCGCCCCCTCTTTCGCACCTTAACTTGGTTCTCACCCAGCTCATGAAGCATCCCTTCAAACCTATTCACTGTGCGGATTTGAAATTTCTCTCCTGGAAGGTAGCTCTTCTGCTAGCCTTGACTATGGCTAGAAGAGTGGGTGAACTGCAGGCTCTCTCCATTCAGGAACCTTTTCTCCAGTTTTAAAAGGGTACAGTGATACTCCGTACCAACCCAAAGTTCATACCGAAAGTGCCCTCAGACTTTCATTTGAATGAGCCGGTCATACTCAAAACTTTTTTCCCTCAACCTACTACTCCGGCAGAAAAGGCACTCCACTCACTAGACATTCAGAGGTGCTTAAAATTCTATCTTCAACGTACTGAAGACTTCTGTTTGTATCTTTTAGCGCCCCTTGTAAAGGGTTTCCCCTTTCCAAGCAGGGGATTGCTTGTCGGTTGACCAGCGCTATCCAGTATTGTCACAGAGCAGCGGGTAAGCCCCTGGAAGGTTGGGTCCGTGCTCACTCCACGAGGGCTATTTCTTCTTCAACAGCCCTCTTTGCCAGAGTTCCTATCTGGGAGATCTTCAGAGCAGCGACCTGGAGCAGTACTCATACATTTACAAGACATTACTGCCTGGATTCTTCAACGCAGAGTGACACAGCAGTGGGCCAGGCAGTCCTGAGGAACCTCTTTAAGTAGTGGTGAGCTTTCCCTTTCATCCCTCCTTCCATTTTTACTGTTTTTCATCTCTTGCACATTTTTGAACCTCATATGTTTATAATTTCTAATGTTTCTAAGAATGTTTATTGACCATTGAAGTTGTCATTATAGTGGATGAGCTGTTGCTTTGTCCTTGTTTTCATAATTATCATTGTTCTAAAAATGTGCTTATAACTGCTAGCTACTCTGATACAAGCATGGGAATCTATGAAAGTTCCAATACAGGAGTAAGAAAACAAGTTACCAACCTGTAACTTTGGTTCTCCAGTATTGGAAACTGTCATAGATTCCCATGCGACCCACCCTTCTCCCCTGGGAAAGCTCAGCCTCTAGCAACTTCAGTAGTATGGTTACACAACCGCTATGAAAATCTGAGACTCTGAGCTTCTCTCAGGAGGGTTCTAAGGGGTGGGGCTGATCTGATTGGTTATTCCCTTTACAAAAAGAGGTGATATGTTGCAATACTAGAATGGGCCTAGGCCTAGTTTCTATTTTGGTATTGGTTTCTATTGCTATTTTATGTATACCGGGGACTCCCATTCCGACGACAGGGAATGATACAAGCATGGGAATCTATGAAAGTTTCCAATACTGGAGAACCAAAGTTACAGGTAAGTAACTTGTTTTCTTCTTGGGATCAGGTAGACTCTAGCACCTTAGACCTAGAGAAACATGTAGGTTCCAGAGATTGAAGCTAAAAGCTCATGCACACTGCCATTGCAGCCTGCGTGTCTTGGTGCAGAGAAAAATGAAAAGTCGACATGGCACACACCTGTGTGCCATGCCAGCAAAACGCTGCATGTGGTTAAGGAAAGCCACCCCTACGGCAGGCCTTACAGCCCTAAGACAGGATGCACTATATCACATGTGTGAGCATATCTGCATGAGTGGATGTGTCCTAGTGATATCTAAGCAGAACGTTAGATATTACAAGTGCACAGGGAAGCCATGACGAATACATGGGCTGGACACTCGTGATTACGAGTTCCCCAGCAACATGATGGCTTCGCTGTACGCCAGTGTGTTTGGTACCAAACACCTCATCTTGACAAACCCACACTAATGCTAGAACTGGATTTATTAATAAATGCACCCAGATGGCACCTTCAAGGTGCCCCCTGTAAGCCTACCGACTACTAGCGTGTTGACTGACTGGTCTCGGCCAGCCAGCCTCCATAGACAGGTTTCCGACCATCTGAAGAGATGAGAGCCTTTGTTCTCGGAGGCCAGGAACAAAGTCTGTGCTGGGTGGAGGTGTTCACACCTCCTTCACACAGGATGTGCATCCAGGGCGGGAAGCTTTAAAGGCCCTGCAGCCTTTGTTAGGTGATCCAAGCCTCTCCAGATAGTGGAGATGCCCATCCCCTGTCCTGCTCCCACCAATTGGTGGCAAGGCAGGTGAGAAAATTAGTAAGATTAGGAGTTGTGTCCACATTCAGCCAGCGCCACCCCTAGGGTGGGTCAGCTGATGTGGCCCACACTTTTCAGACTCCTCCATCTTGTTTTGGGCATAATTATCATTCTAGGGTCAGGGTTATGCCCACTTACCTCAGGAAGTGGTCATATAGAGGGTGTCGACAACCCTAAAGGTATGTAGCCCATTGGCTACTACCTGTCACTCCACTTAAATGCCCCAAAATCGAGTATTTAAATGGCACCCCTGAACCCAAAAACTCAGATTTGATGGATCAAGAGAAGAAGGATGAAGAAAAGTCACTGCCTGGTGGGAACTGCAGCAGCACTGTAGACTTTTGGTGCAAAACCTTGCCCATCTTCAGCCCTCTCTTGACAATCTTGACAGAGAGACATGTTCGATGAGCTGGAGAACTACCAAAGCCTTGGGCAGCCTGCCAGCACTTAGAAAATGAACTACAGTCTCCCTTGGAGTAACGGAGCTGCTTTCCTACAGTCCGCAGGCACTGACAGTCAGAGTCCGGTCTAACGCCTTGCAGCCCCCTTTCTCCGTAGCGTTCCAGCTACCAACTTCACCAGCACCCTGCTCCCGGCAGAACCCAGGCAGTTCCCAAAGAATACTGGTAGTACTTGGTACCTTGGTCTACTGCAACTCCTAACTCTGAAGGTGAACCCTGGACTGTACCTACCTTTATGCATCTCTGACTTTTCCTTCCATAGGATTGGATTGAGCATAAGGACACATGACTTTACATGCTCTCCTTACCTGTGCGAATTGCTACTGGCAACAGTACTTACCATTGAACAAAGTTCTTGGTTTTGAAACACATATAAAAAGCAGTGTAATTTTTCTAAATTGGTCTCAGATTTATTCTTGGGAGCGTGTCTAATTTTTTGCCTCTGTGAGTACAACAGATGCGTAGCACTGCCCTCTGATAAGCCTAACTGCTCACCCACACTACCATAAATAGAGAGTTAGTATTATCTACTTTAGCCTCTATAAACCAATCGTGGCCCAGCTGGACTCTCTGCAGAGTGTACTTCTTCTTCGTACACTATATAGAGAGCCAGCTTCCTACATGTGAGTTCTCACCAGCTCACATTACATAAACAACATTGTTGATCTGCTAGAGTATCCATGTGCTAGAAATTAGGGAGCCTGTAAAGAAGGGAAGGCTGCTCTGGGGCTTGGAAAGGGAAAGACTAAGAACACCAGAAGACACAAGAAGGGGAACATGAAAGCCTGGAATGGAGCACAGAAGACACAAGAAGGGAACAGGAAAGCCTGGAGTGGGACACAGAACACACAAGAAGGGGAACAGGAAAGCCTGGAGTAGGGCACAGAAGACACAAGAAGGGGAACAGGAAATCCTAAAGTGGGGCACAGAACACACAAGAAAGGGAACAGGAAAGCCTGGAGTGGGGCACAGAAGATACAAGAAGGGGAATAGGAAAGCCTGGAGCGGAGCACAGAAGACACAAGAAGGGGAACAGGAAATCCTGGAGTGGGGCACAGAACACACAAGAAGGGGAACGGTAAAGCCTGGAGTGGAGCACAGAACACACAAGAAGGGGAACAGGAAAGCCTGGAGTGGAGCACAGAAGACACAAGAAGACTAACAGGAAAGCCTGGAGTGGAAAACAGAAGACAAAAGAAGGGGCACAGGAAAGCCTGGAGTGGAACACAGAAGACACAAGAAGGGGAACATGAAAGCCTGGGGTGGAATACAGAAGACACAGAAGAGGAACATGAAATCCTGGTGTGGAATACAGAAGACCCAAGAAGGAGAACAGGAAAGCCTGGAGTGGGGCACAGAAGATACAAGAAGGGGAATAGGAAAGCCTGGAGTGAAATACAGAAGACATAAGAAGGAGAACAGGAAACCTTGGAGTGGAACACAGAAGATACAAGAAGGGGAACAGGAAAGCCTGGAGTGGAATACAGAAGACACAAGAAGGGGTACAGGAAAGCCTGGAGTGGAATACAGAAGACACAAGAAGAGGAACAGGAACGCATGGAGTGGAATACAGAAGACACAAGAAGAGGAACAGGAAAGCCTGGTGTGGAATACAGAAGACCCAAGAAGGAGAACAGGAAAGCCTGGAGTGGAATACAGAAGACACAAGAAGAGGAACAGGAAAGCCTGGAGCAGCAGACAGAAGACACAAGAAGGGGTACAGGAAAGCCTGGAGTGGAATACAGAAGACACAAGAAGAGGAACTGGAACGCATGGAGTGGAATATTGATCACTGCTGACAAAGAGTAAAGTCCATAATGCACATAAGAAAGGATCGTAATAACAACAGGGTGCAGGAACCAAGATATAGAACAAAGCCCTAACACCAGGATATGGCCTATGCGGAATTTAGCAACAGAAGGGACCATGATCAAGATGGCGATGTGGAAACCTGGACTGAAGTGCAATGTAAAACAATGAAGCTAGCTGTTGAAAGGGGTTATGTTGTATACATGTGTATAGTCTGGACCCCAAAAGGGCCCTCGTGAGTCTCTCCTTGTGGCTGGGAGGTAGAACCATGCTACCCGATCAACTATGCCAGCAGTGTAGCGGACCCTATCAAGGATGAATTTCCCTAGGTAGAGTAAGGATAGGTATTGTATCGGAATGCTATAATTTCCACTTGTAACTTCATGGACCACCATTCAAGGATGTGGTTGACCATAATTGCTATGTCCCATACTCTCTGGCTGTGCACCTCCAGTCATCAGGCTAGGATTGAGAAATGGTTACTCCAAGACCTTAAAAGATATTCATTTGCCAGTGGGCTCCATACCAGGGTGGATACCACTGTGGATTATTTTCACAGCCATTCCAAAGAAGTCACTGGCAGAGTGCTTCCAGCCCTCATCTCACACGTGCAGTTGAATGTAAAGTGAGAATTGGCGATGTCCATAGAATGGTTGCTTTTGGGGAGCACAAGAATAAGCAAACGCTTGAATAAGAGAAACTGTGTTGGTTGAAATTGCCAAGTCTCTTCCTAGATACAGACAAGAGGCAGAGTCTAAAACATCGTCTTGTTTTGAATGCAGGTGTCAGATGCCTGCATTTAAGAGAAGGCTTCACCAGGAGCAGCTCCCAGAATCCCACTGTCAGCTCGCTTACAGTGAGAGGCCTAGCAGTCTAGTCCCAGCTGCAGCCTTCCAGGAGGAGCACTGCTATGCAGTTCCTAACACAAGGTCGGCATCCAATAGGGCAACCACTCTCCATATTGTGGAGGGGAAGTGGTATTGAGCAGGGCTTCCAAGTTAGTCCTCAATACTTGTGCCCTGAGTGACCCGATGGACCCATGTATGAGGAGACTGTATCACGCACCAGGGGTTCACTCTAGAGTGAGCTTTGGCCCTTCACGGCAACCCTTCAAGTATCAGACAAAGTGAAAGAACAGCATGAAGTTCCATCGAAGCACGTATATATTGAGGTGTCTCAAACGTTCCTCCTCCACTCCGCAGCGGTGAGCTGCACTCTCCTTGCACACGTGCTGTTTGGAGAGCAGTGGAGACAGGTACGACGCTCCATGATGCCTGATCAGTCACAAGATGCAGAGGGTCCAGCTGCAGGTCCACTGAAAAGGAAGGAATGCCACGTGGCCAAGATGTGACGAGGAGACCGAGGCGGCATTGGGGGTTGAGTCAGCTGCAGACACAGACCGAAGGCATTTCTATCTATACCCTTAGGGCTATAATCCATAAACCCTCCTCATCTCCTACCTTAACGGGCTTGATGCGTCTTCGACCTCACCTAGGTTCCCCGCAGCACTTTCCCCTTCCTTCCTCAGCCCTGCCTACCTCACTCAGTATATTCTTATGGGCACTGATTGACTAACATGCCCTGGGCAGCTAATGTCCTGTACTTCTTTCCGCCCCTTTGTTTAATCCATCGTCTATGGAGGACATTCCTCTTCTTCTCTAGGAGTGTGTCCCCCTCGGATGGCCAGAATGCTGGTCTCCTTGCTTGTTTTTCGTGAAGCTGATTTTCATGAGTAGGACGTTCAAACATGGCTTCCTTTGGAGGCACGTGCTTGGGGCAGAGCTGATAAGTGTTTGTGGAACTTCTGCATAATTATTTGAAGACATATCTAATCCACTGTAAAGTTTTATCCTAAATTTACTTATGAAGACTTTGCCCATGTCCTTAAATAAAACTTTCCTTCAGCTCAGAACACTGCATGAACACTGCTTGAGAGTATGGACTACTGAGCGCATGCGCAAAGAAGGAAAAAAAGCACCCGCATTTTAGAGATTAGAGTAAACAGGTGAATAAGTACAAATGGGAGACCAGTAAATGCCACGTTCTATGAGACAATTCATACTAGAAGCACTTTAAATGAAAGAAAGTATTGCTTTAATGCTTTAAAATGCTCATCGACAAGATGTGGCCGCTGTCAGGCTTTATCCACTTTCGGCAAACGACTGTGACCGAGCTGGGGTTATGTGGTGCATCTCACGCGCTTCAAAAAGCTGGGGTTTTGTGGTACATCTCACGCGCTTCAAAATACAGAAAGCATCATTTTCAGTATTTCTTTTAGTCACGTATTTGATAATGCAATCTACAGAGCGTCACTAATAATCAGTATACTTTATATTGCTCTCTACTAAAAGGTATTCCAATAGTCTGATTATTGGTGTGTGTTGTGTGTGGGGGAAGAGGAAGGACACTATTTGGAAGTTTCTTATTCTTGATATTGATTTGGAATCCTCGTCATCATTTGAGCCTCACCCGACATTCCCGGTCGACGTTGAATTCTTACTTCCTGTTTGGGTGAATTCCACCAGCATCAACACTTGAGCACGTGTGCAGACTGCGCCTGATAATTGTACGTCTTAGCGGGCTCCTCGCTGTCATACTAGTTCGCACCCGGCTTCTCCACCTACACCTTTTTTGTTTCTTGTCACTTTTGAGTGCTTCCTTGAAGCCCTGTGTCCTAACGCAACCAGCCTTCTAACTCTCACCTGAGTGGCTTGGAGGGACTATTCACTATATATGCCTTTATGATGAGTGTTTAGCCTTATTGCTTGGTCTCATAACATTTTGTCTAAGTGTATACATGATGTATAGAGACAACTGATTACTAACATATTCTGATAAAGACTTCTAGTCGCAGATTACTCACCTTTTGAATATTCCCTCTGTGTCAAACTGGATCCGGAAACTTTTCAGCAGTACCTCTGAGTAGGCCTGGGCTAAATTTCCGTTCCGCTTGTGGAAATTGCGATAATTTGACATTTTCGCGTTCCGCGGAGAGCGCGAAAATGTCAAAATTTCCGCATTCCGCAGCTTAGCGATAATTTGGTTCTTGCTCGCGCTGTAAAATAATACATTCTCACGCGCGCGCGATCGCCTTACCTGAATCCCCGTGTTCGCCGACAAGTTTTCCCGATCCGGTCGCGTTCTCCATAAGATGTTGGATTGTTGGTAGCCATTTGCGCTGTCTTGCGACAGTGCGCGCCCGCAGTAATGTCATTGGTCGCGCGTCACGTCCTTTCTTCTCGCGATCATGCACCGCGAGAAGAGTGAAAACAAGATGGCCGCGCCCGCAAGCAACCGCATGGGTAAGTTGGCGAGCCGCGACCATGCAGAAAATACCGCGAACGGGCGGGAAAAAAACTTCTGCATCTTCGCGATATTTCCGCGTGTTTGCGGAGATTTGTAACATTTTCGCGATAATTTGCGAAAGTCACTTTCGCAAATTCCGCCCACCCATACCTTTGAGTGCCAGTAGGCGGTACCTTGAGGCTCTGCACTGATGTCTTCTGCTCTGGGAATGACGAGTGAATTATATAAAGGCACCAAGCATGTGCACTGACATCAGTTTCTTCCTTTCACTCTGCACCACCAGGCGCGGATCCAGAGTTACCTCTCGTCTCTTTGAGACCCTTATCTGTTTAAATACTTTCAATTTCCAGGGCCTTATTCACAAAGGCAAGTGTACGTTTACACTTTAATTGCTATTCCCAATCTACGTGTAATTTTTCATACAGTATATTTACGACTGCAAAGACTATCCTATATTTTAATGTGCAGAGTTCTCCACAGTTAAGATACTGCACATAACACTGCACTCGTAGTTTGTGAATAGCAAATAAATAGTAAACTTACACCAAAAGTGCAAATGTATCTTTGTGAATGAGGCCCTCAGTGTGCAAGGGAAATATCATATCTCAAACTACAGGTTTTAAGCCCTATAAGGCCTATCACAAACATATGTCTGTGACAGATCTTTATCAGATTTGCCTGTAGTGCCTGCAGTAATGTCACGGATATAGAAGACCGCAAGGCAAAAGTTTACATCGTCAAGTTTTGGAAGGCTCCGCGATGAGACCGGTCCAAGTGGGAAGTTCGGTTCCAGTCCAATTCTAGATCCAGAAGGCGGAGTAGTCATTCCAGAGTTTGGTCTTCATCTCGATAAAAGTTGTTGTGTAAGTCAAAGAAAAAGCACAAGAACTCTAAGCAGGACTTGACCCTTTCCTGTCACTCATACCCCCCCCCGAGATGGTGCTTGGACGGCACCAGACATCTCATTCTCACTTCTGAATTTGATCAACTTGTGAGCCTATATCGCTACATGCACTGCTACAACCCAGGTTTCGGGGCAACCAGCCACTCCGAAACAGAACAAAGAATTACGCATGGTCATGCTCTGACTCCTTGGATCCTTGTCAACTCCCTATCGGATGCGTTCAAGCCTCACACAGCCAAGAGTTTCTCCATCTGAAATGCCTGCAGCAGGTTTACCCTCCGTGCCAGTTGGACCCTCTAGGAGTATCATAGAGCCATTCCGGCTCCAGTTTCAATTATGCCTTTGGCGCCACAATCCATGCCTTTTCCGGCACCTCCACACCAATGTTGACTCCTTCAACACTGGAAGATAAAGTACCTATTGCCTGCACTGCTTCCAAGTCAGCTCCGGTTCAACCTTGACAGAAGCAGTGCTCGACCGCTGTAGAGACACCACTTCCTCCATTCGATTTTCCGTCTCCAAAAGAGAAAACACACACCCTGCATTCCCTGTTTGCAGTTGCGGCCGGCATGGCTCGTGGGGGGGGGGGGCAGGTGAGGGGGTTGCGTGGGGGGGTCACACGGGAGAGGATATAATGACAAAAATCAAGAAATATCTTACCTTTCCGCCGGGTCCCACGTCTCTGAGTTGCAGCGTTGTGATTGGTCTGAGCGCCATGACACGGTGCTCAGCCAGGGGCTGTAGGGGTGGGCATGTTCTCCATGCAGGCTGTAATGCTGCCTACATGGAGAAGGGGAAAGTGTGCATGACTGGTTTGGGCAGCCCGAGAGGGCCGACCAAACAGTCATTGTGCTCTTAGGAGTGGGCAAACCCCTCCTCTCCTGCCCTGCTGTTAGTAGAGCAGCCCCGCCCACCTGCCCGCCCCTAAAGGAAAGATAACATGGTAATAACTGAAAATTACTACCATTTTATGTTATTGCCTCTCTCACTGAATGAAATATACTTTATTGATTTAATTTAAATCATAAAAGAGCAGCATAACCGCTAAAACACTTAAAATTCACGAACAAAATTAATATTAATTAATAAATTCTCATAAAAAATGTGTGAAACTTTTTTTTTCTTTTTAAAACGGAGTGCATTGGTACCTTCTATCTTTTAATTTAGAGTCAGGCTGTTAAGTACATTGTTTTATAAGTAGACTACAAATTGATTAGCTACACTTTATCACTTTACTTGCTTTGCCGATCTAGATTCTCTATCACTCTTTTCAAGTTCATTTGCAGCTAGACTTAAAAACTTTATTGCTTTGCATGCCAATTGTGTTGTCGAGCCTCCTAGGCATTTTATAACGGCGGATCTGCAAGTCCTTATTTGGTCTTTTTTCATTATTGGCCGCAACAATTCTTTTCGTTTGAATAATAATGCTGGACAAATGCAAAGTAAGTGGAGCAGCGTTTCATCTCCTTGTCCACAAAGGCGGCAGTCCATTGAGCGCCAAGTCCGTTTCCATTTTGGGATTAGGTCTTTAGTTGGATAAACTCCCATTCTCAGTAAAATCAGCTGTTGCTTCATACTGTTTGCGAAATGGTCCAGCAGGTATGGTTGAGGCTTTAACGCTTTGTATGTTGGCAACACAATCCATGCATTGGTTTTTGTAGTAAATGACACTTTATCCATTTCCTGAGATGTCAGTTTGATCATTTTGTTAACTGTACGTTTGAACTCCGGGTAGGATAGGATTGTGTGCCAAGCTTCCTCTAGCTTTAAAGCTTCGATTGATTTCCTTAAGGATGGGTAAACAGAGTTGCTCAATCTAGATTGCCTTTCAACCTCCAGCCAGCAGTAATGTGCCAGAGACTCTTCCTCTGCTGCCCGCATTGTCCAATAATATTTTACCAGCCCTCCTTGTCTTGACGGGATCTGATTTTTTAACCCAAATTCTAATCTAATCCGGGCTTGAGAGATGTGGCACGGAATTTTAACTGGTTTTTTGAAGAGACTAGTTTGGGCAATGTTCAGTTTTATTGCATCCTTTGTGTTTAGGAGTTCTGAGCCATACGCGAACGAAGGTAAGAATTTTGCCGCCACAACCTTTAATAGATGGGACGTCGAGCACTCGCTGAGTTTGTTTTGCAGGGTTTTACATGCAAATAATAGCTGTTTGGCTTTTGTTTTCCGCTGTTCTAAGTGTTGCTTGTAATTAAGGTGACGATCCAAAGTTATTCCCAAATATTTATATGTTCCCTCCTGGTCAAAGCAATTACTTTTGATTGTCCATTTGAAGTTTGATATCTTTTTTTGTGGGTTCGCAAAACACATAACCTTTGTTTTTTTAAAGTTTATGTCTGATTGGTTTGAAACTGTGTGTACTGCTAATTGGTTTATCAAACGTTGGAGGCCACGGGGCATTTGGGATAGCAGCACAATGTCATCGGCATATTGCAGACATGCTATTCTCACGTCCCCCAATTTTGGGTAGTCCCCTAATTTCAATCGTAAGTTGTTATCTAAATCGGCTGTGTATATGTTAAATAAACAGGGGGCTAAAACGCACCCCTGTTTTAGGCCGTTGGTAGTGGTAATTTTGTTTGTTGAAGTTCAACCATCTCCCATTTTTATTTGAACCCATGTTTTGGAGTAGAGGTTAATAATTGCGTTCAATAGGTTTGTGGGAGCTCCCCAAGATTTCATTTTTGCCCACAGCGCTTGTCTGGGGACCTTGCCGAAGGCTGCCTTGAGGTCCACAAAACATGCATACAGAACTTTGGAGTTGGCGATGGCTTGATTGGCCAATAGCGTAACGGCACATAAATTTGTTAAAGTGCCCATTCCAGCTCGGAAGCCTGTTTGTGTGTTAGGGATCAATTTGATGCTGTCAACCCAATCCTCCAGGTCTTTCAGCAAATTTTTGGCATACATTTTTGCCTCGACATCAATGAGGGCTATTAGCCTATAATTGGAGGGATTTGAGCGAGCCACTGATTTAAATATTGGGTGTAATATGCTTCCTCGCCAAGATTCTGGGATTGAGTGAGATTCCAAAATATTAGCGAATAGTGATGATAGGTGATGGGACCAAAATGCAGGATCTTTTTTGAATAGGGCGTTGGGCAGGCCGTTTGGTCCCGGCGCTCCATCAGACCTTTGTTTTTTTATAGCATACAGTACTTGTTTTTGTGTAATCTGTGGGTCAAGACTTGATTGGTCTGACCCTGGTGTTTCAGGAAGACCTCGCTGAGGTTTACCTTCAGGTTGTTTAACTTGGGGGTTACTACGATCGTTCAAATTTAGTTTGCAAGTGGTGGAGTCTGGGGTCTGGGATGTTAGTTTTGGTGTCTCCGCCGTTCGATGTTCTCTAATAAAAGTGTCACTGGCGCTGAACCTTCTTGCCTCCAGTGTGTCATTTTTTACAATAGTCCCGAGGGATTTCAGGGAGTTAAACATAGCCTCTATGTGGGCCCTCCATGAATGCTCGGTTATATCGGAGTTGTAATGCCGATTTTTTTCCATTTAATAGGACGTTGATTTGGGCCCAAAACTCTTTTGAGTTTTGTTGTCGGCTGACGTGAAGCATTTTTGTCCAAAGTTGTTCATTATGTGTGCGTTTCGCTGCACAAATCTCTTTTTTTTTTGGATCGCTTCTCATTTGTTTGATTGTAATCAGCCTGCCTAGAAGGTTGTTGGCCGTGAGTTCGCGTTTGTCTGAGGGCTTTATTTAATTGTCTTTTTTTTCATCCTTAGGGCATGAGTGTACCATGCTGACCCATATATCCCGGCCGACTTTTTATCTCTAGAACTTTGTGAGAACTTACTATTCAGGCTAATAGTATATGACAGTGTAAACCAACGAAGTCAGTGTAAATCTCAAAGAATGCACTCACCATCCGTAGAAGCACCAGTCTCCAAGGTCAGAGCCTACCCAATCAATTACAGGGAGGAAAACAGACCTGCGGAGGTAATACAAATTTTGTATGAAAAGCCCTCACTCACCAACCTGGTTGGTGACATGCTTCATCATAGGGCCCCACCGGGCATGGCCGAGTGCCATCCCAGTGTGCTGCAACGCCAGGTTACTGCGGAGCGGGGTTGTGTGTGGTGATAGTGAATTTAAAATTCCCAATTGAGTCAAAAAAGTATTTTATTCGTTTTGCTAATTGGAAAATTAAAACATAATAAAAAGGAGTGATGGTCAAAAAAATAATAACAGACCGGGTTCACTCCGTGGCGGTCAACATGTTTCTGCCTTTATGTGTAGTTTACAGGCTTTCTTCAGGACCAGAGTGGAAGTGTGGGTGCCCCGGTGGTGTGAACGCACTAAGGTTCACCCTCCCGTGGGCTGCTGTGTGAAAAATAATATGAAACACAGGGAAAAATCCGCCAAAAACTATAATGGTGGAGAGAAACGAGTTTACTCTAAAATGAGAAGGAGACATACAAACACAAGACAAAACACAAAAGAATCGTAAATGTGCGTAGTCAAAACATTGTAAAGCGCCATAATATAGGCTCAAACAAAGTGCGTGGATGGGGACAGTGCCAGTAGTCCGTACCTTCGGTGCATCAACAATGTGCTAGCAGTGCACCTAGAATTAGCCAGGTACTGGTGTCAGGGAAGTAAAGGACTTCACCTGAATAGCGTGACTAGCAATGTATCACGGAATCAACGTGGAGTCCTAATGCTACGTGTGAGACTATAAACTTAGCAAGGTCCATTGGAACAATGAACGCGGCCTGTGAAGCATTCCTGGTAGGTAGAAATGCCAAGGGGGATAGAGAGGTTCTTACTGTGAGGCTAGACTGTTCGTCGCCTCAGGGATCCCGGGGGAGAGGTGCGAGCAAATATGGCACACCCTGGAGGAGACAAAGAAGAAAGAGCGGCCACGAACGGCTGAATAGTGGAAAAACAAGCCGAACAGTACTGTGAGCCTTACCAGAAGGAAATAAGAGCCAGAAGGTACACTTACGCCCTCGCTGCTCGGCACCCGTTAGGAACCTACACCGCCTCAAGCCACCGGGTCCGGGGAGAGAAGAGACCTGGTGCGAGGCTCCTAAAAACAAGAGTGCGAGAAGAAAGCCCGTCGGTGATTGGGCAGCACCTCGCATGCTGAGGTCCGATTGGATGAGCCCCGGCCAATAGGCCGCCTAGAGGCAAAAGGCTCGACAATAAATTAAAGGGACGGGACCTCCCAAGCTGTGTGCTGGTGGGTTAAAACACAGCCAATAGGACGCCAGGAATGAAAGGAGGCTCGTCCGTAATTAGAAAAAAGAGAGCTAGAAAAAGAAAACTTTATGCAGTGCAAAGCGGGGACGCATGAGCACGCTTGACACCACGAAACGTGTGTCAGATTAAAACCCTCGTTGCAGATAAGAGGAGGTTTATTACAACGCTCGTCCACAAAATCGAACAGAGGAGCATGCCAGTGATAAGCACGCTTGACACAACGGAAACGTGTGTCAGATTGAAAAATTAGTTGCAGATAAAGAGGGTTAATTTCAACGCACGTCCACAGGATCAAACAGCGGAGCATGCCAGTGATATGCCGGGAAGTGGTATGTTGAGGGGACACTGTATATAATGTGCCCCGGTGTAGTAGGTGAATGTTGATAGCGTAATGGGGTACAACACCAGGGGTCAGAACAGGACTCGGTGAAGTCACACAAGGTGACCCAGCTTAGTAAATGTACCGGTCACTAAAAACCACTGGAACAATGAAAGTAGCTGCCAACATAAGTGCATACTTAGAGTATGTTGACCCAGGGTATATTGTCATTAAGACCCACGAGGTTAGTACCCAGACGGTACACCCATCTTTGTTCCTTCTCGAAAAGGATTTTTTGAGTGTTTCTACATGCAGTGACCTCCTCAATTACTGTCCAGTGCAGGTCATTGGTGGTGTGATTAGCAGAGAGGAAATGTTCACTGAGTTTAGTAGTGATTTTTTTGCACCTAATGTTGCTCCGATGTTCACATATGCGGAGTTTCACTTTCCTGGTGGTCATCCCTACGTAGCGCAGGCCACAGGGACAAGTGATAAGGTAGACAACATTAGGTGTGTTGCAGTTGGTGTGGCTGTTTTGGGTCCAAATCTTGCCTGGTTCAAGTTGAAGACTGGTAGTGTGAGCAGTCAGATGGCATATACTGCAATCCGAGCAAGAGAAATGGCCCGTAACCTTGGGAAGACCCCATGCTTCTGTGATGGATCTCTGAGAAGTGTTAGGTCTGGTAATGGGACGTGTCTGTACTAGGCTATTACGCAGGCTTTGAGCCCGTTTGAAGGAGAACAGGGGTTTTTCCCATCTCCGTTTGTTGCTGTTGATGATGCGCCAATGTTTCATGACAACTTTTTTCATGGCATTGGACATGGAACTGTAAGTGGTGACGCATGTCAGTGGTATAGATATGGCGTCTTTAACAGAGTCCTCCAGAAGGGCTTCTCTGGGTTGGTTTCTGGCCCGTTTGTAGCTTTTAGTAAGGAGGGGTAGAGGGTACCCTCTGGCTGTCATCTTAGAAGTCAGATCACTAGATTGTGCCTTAAAGTCTCCCAAAGCAGTACAATTCCGTCGTAAGCGGAGGAATTGCCCGTAAGGCAGATTCTCCCGCAGTGCACGAGGGTGGAAGCTTGTAAATTCTAGAAGATTATTTCTAGAAGTAGGCTTGTAATGTGTCTTGGTATGTAAAGAACCATGTTTGTTAGTGATCAAGACATCTAGGAATACGACTTCATGAGAGTCATAAGTATGGGTGAATCTCAGATTCGGATCCAAGGTGTTGATCCACTGGAAGAATGTTTCAAGGGCGTTGGTATCACCGTGCCATATGAGGAGCACGTCATCAATATAACGTCTCCATAGGCCTATGGAGAGAAGATGAGGATTGGTGTCAGGGAGAATGTACTTCTGTTCGAAATCGTACACGTATAGACCTGCTACACTTGGAGCAAAGGTACTCCCCATGGAAGTACCCGTGGATTGCAGATAAAGTTGTCCCTGGTACTCAAAAAAGTTCCTTTTCAGTGCCAGAGTTGCACATTGGATAATGAAGTTCTTCGAGGTCCTATACTCCCAGGGATGGGAATTGAGGGATTCACCCAGGACCCGGATGGTCTCGTCCTGGGGGATACTGGTGTACAAGCTCTCAATATCCAGCGTTACCAGGATAGTATTCTCAGAGCATTGAATACCATTCAGTAGTTTGACCCAAGTCAACGTTCACACCCCCCCCACACACTATACCAGTTGAGATCGTGACTTTTGAACGAGCTGTTTTTTCTGAAATTGAGAATTTGGATCCCCCATCCGTTTTCAAAAACCTCAAAGCTGATGAATTCAGAGCCATCAATTCGTTACGACAGGACCCGAATCTTACAATTAAACCGGCAGACAAGGGTGGAGCCGTGGTCCTATTGAATACTGTGGATTACGACCTTGAGTGCCGTAGACTCCTTAGTGACCGCAAGAACTATACACCTCTTCCCAATGACCCCTCTAATGATCTTAAGATCCAGATCGAGAGGATAGTCGAGGAAGCACTAACTGAAGGCACCATCACCAGACCGGAAGCACGCTTCCTTACTGAGAGCCAAGGGACCATACCATATTTCTATACACTCCCCAAAATTCACAAGGGGAGACTCCCTCCCCCTGGGCGTCCCATTGTGTCGGGGATTGGCTCCCTCCTGGAACCATTATCTCGGTTCTGTGACCATTTTCTCAAACCTCTGGTCCAACAATCATCGACATATCTTAAAGATACCAAGGACCTGCTCAAACTACTGAATGGTATTCAATGCTCTGAGAATACTATCCTGGTAACGCTGGATATTGAGAGCTTGTACACCAGTATCCCCCAGGACGAGACCATCCGGGTCCTGGGTGAATCCCTCAATTCCCATCCCTGGGAGTATAGGACCTCGAAGAACTTCATTATCCAATGTGCAACTCTGGCACTGAAAAGGAACTTTTTTGAGTACCAGGGACAACTTTATCTGCAATCCACGGGTACTTCCATGGGGAGTACCTTTGCTCCAAGTGTAGCAGGTCTATACGTGTACGATTTCGAACAGAAGTACATTCTCCCTGACACCAATCCTCATCTTCTCTCCATAGGCCTATGGAGACGTTATATTGATGACGTGCTCCTCATATGGCACGGTGATACCAACGCCCTTGAAACATTCTTCCAGTGGATCAACACCTTGGATCCGAATCTGAGATTCACCCATACTTATGACTCTCATGAAGTCGTATTCCTAGATGTCTTGATCACTAACAAACATGGTTCTTTACATACCAAGACACATTACAAGCCTACTTCTAGAAATAATCTTCTAGAATTTACAAGCTTCCACCCTCGTGCACTGCGGGAGAATCTGCCTTACGGGCAATTCCTCCGCTTACGACGGAATTGTACTGCTTTGGGAGACTTTAAGGCACAATCTAGTGATCTGACTTCTAAGATGACAGCCAGAGGGTACCCTCTACCCCTCCTTACTAAAAGCTACAAACGGGCCAGAAACCAACCCAGAGAAGCCCTTCTGGAGGACTCTGTTAAAGACGCCATATCTATACCACTGACATGCGTCACCACTTACAGTTCCATGTCCAATGCCATGAAAAAAGTTGTCATGAAACATTGGCGCATCATCAACAGCAACAAACGGAGATGGGAAAAACCCCTGTTCTCCTTCAAACGGGCTCAAAGCCTGCGTAATAGCCTAGTACAGACACGTCCCATTACCAGACCTAACACTTCTCAGAGATCCATCACAGAAGCATGGGGTCTTCCCAAGGTTACGGGCCATTTCTCTTGCTCGGATTGCAGTATATGCCATCTGACTGCTCACACTACCAGTCTTCAACTTGAACCAGGCAAGATTTGGACCCAAAACAGCCACACCAACTGCAACACACCTAATGTTGTCTACCTTATCACTTGTCCCTGTGGCCTGCGCTACGTAGGGATGACCACCAGGAAAGTGAAACTCCGCATATGTGAACATCGGAGCAACATTAGGTGCAAAAAAATCACTACTAAACTCAGTGAACATTTCCTCTCTGCTAATCACACCACCAATGACCTGCACTGGACAGTAATTGAGGAGGTCACTGCATGTAGAAACACTCAAAAAATCCTTTTCGAGAAGGAACAAAGATGGGTGTACCGTCTGGGTACTAACCTCGTGGGTCTTAATGACAATATACCCTGGGTCAACATACTCTAAGTATGCACTTATGTTGGCAGCTACTTTCATTGTTCCAGTGGTTTTTAGTGACCGGTACATTTACTAAGCTGGGTCACCTTGTGTGACTTCACCGAGTCCTGTTCTGACCCCTGGTGTTGTACCCCATTACGCTATCAACATTCACCTACTACACCGGGGCACATTATATACAGTGTCCCCTCAACATACCACTTCCCGGCATATCACTGGCATGCTCCGCTGTTTGATCCTGTGGACGTGCGTTGAAATTAACCCTCTTTATCTGCAACTAATTTTTCAATCTGACACACGTTTCCGTTGTGTCAAGCGTGCTTATCACTGGCATGCTCCTCTGTTCGATTTTGTGGACGAGCGTTGTAATAAACCTCCTCTTATCTGCAACGAGGGTTTTAATCTGACACACGTTTCGTGGTGTCAAGCGTGCTCATGCGTCCCCGCTTTGCACTGCATAAAGTTTTCTTTTTCTAGCTCTCTTTTTTCTAATTACGGACGAGCCTCCTTTCATTCCTGGCGTCCTATTGGCTGTGTTTTAACCCACCAGCACACAGCTTGGGAGGTCCCGTCCCTTTAATTTATTGTCGAGCCTTTTGCCTCTAGGCGGCCTATTGGCCGGGGCTCATCCAATCGGACCTCAGCATGCGAGGTGCTGCCCAATCACCGACGGGCTTTCTTCTCGCACTCTTGTTTTTAGGAGCCTCGCACCAGGTCTCTTCTCTCCCCGGACCCGGTGGCTTGAGGCGGTGTAGGTTCCTAACGGGTGCCGAGCAGCGAGGGCGTAAGTGTACCTTCTGGCTCTTATTTCCTTCTGGTAAGGCTCACAGTACTGTTCGGCTTGTTTTTCCACTATTCAGCCGTTCGTGGCCGCTCTTTCTTCTTTGTCTCCTCCAGGGTGTGCCATATTTGCTCGCACCTCTCCCCCGGGATCCCTGAGGCGACGAACAGTCTAGCCTCACAGTAAGAACCTCTCTATCCCCCTTGGCATTTCTACCTACCAGGAATGCTTCACAGGCCGCGTTCATTGTTCCAATGGACCTTGCTAAGTTTATAGTCTCACACGTAGCATTAGGACTCCACGTTGATTCCGTGATACATTGCTAGTCACGCTATTCAGGTGAAGTCCTTTACTTCCCTGACACCAGTACCTGGCTAATTCTAGGTGCACTGCTAGCACATTGTTGATGCACCGAAGGTACGGACTACTGGCACTGTCCCCATCCACGCACTTTGTTTGAGCCTATATTATGGCGCTTTACAATGTTTTGACTACGCACATTTACGATTCTTTTGTGTTTTGTCTTGTGTTTGTATGTCTCCTTCTCATTTTAGAGTAAACTCGTTTCTCTCCACCATTATAGTTTTTGGCGGATTTTTCCCTGTGTTTCATATTATTTTTCACACAGCAGCCCACGGGAGGGTGAACCTTAGTGCGTTCACACCACCGGGGCACCCACACTTCCACTCTGGTCCTGAAGAAAGCCTGTAAACTACACATAAAGGCAGAAACATGTTGACCGCCACGGAGTGAACCCGGTCTGTTATTATTTTTTTGACCATCACTCCTTTTTATTATGTTTTAATTTTCCAATTAGCAAAACGAATAAAATACTTTTTTGACTCAATTGGGAATTTTAAATTCACTATCACCACACACAACCCCGCTCCGCAGTAACCTGGCGTTGCAGCACACTGGGATGGCACTCGGCCATGCCCGGTGGGGCCCTATGATGAAGCATGTCACCAACCAGGTTGGTGAGTGAGGGCTTTTCATACAAAATTTGTATTACCTCCGCAGGTCTGTTTTCCTCCCTGTAATTGATTGGGTAGGCTCTGACCTTGGAGACTGGTGCTTCTACGGATGGTGAGTGCATTCTTTGAGATTTACACTGACTTCGTTGGTTTACACTATTTCCCTCGAGGGGATCAGTCGTGTTATTGCCCTTCCTCTTTCGTTGTTACTTTGTAATAGTATATGACTCCCAAGCCTCAATCCCTAATGAATTTGCATCGGTAGCGGCCAGTAAAACCGAGCAGTGCTCCATAATTGCTTCTACGGTATTGTTATTCCATATTAATCGGTTTAAATTGTACAATTTGGTGAATTGTGTGAGACCAGTAGTTAGCCGGGGCTTTTCACGAATATTGGTTAATATAAAAAATTGGGGATAATGGTCGCTGTCTGCTCTTTCTATTATTTGAAAGTTTGTGATGAGTGGACATAGATCTGAATCTACTAGAGTGAAGTCGATGGTTGCTCCTGATTTTGCCATCACTCTAGTAAAAGCTGCCGGACTATCTAATGGACCTCGACCGTTTAGAGTATACAATGATTGATTATTTAATAGTGTGGCGCATTTCTTACCCAAGGTATCGCGTCTGGTTGTGTTGGCATTCCTGCCCTTTATGTTAGGGGGAAGGTAATTTTCTTGGATTTGCATCAAATTCATGTTAAAATCCCCAGACAATATTGTGTTGGCGTGTGGGTAAATTAGTTTTAAGGATTTAATGGCTGCTTCCAGTTGTTGGATATCTCTCCTCTTTTGCTTATAAGCTGGGTGCATGTAAATGTTCAGGATTAGCAAGGTGCAGGTAATTGAGGTTGTGAGTTTAAGACATTGCATCCAACAGGAGTCTAAATCGATGTTTTCTTCTTCCCATGAAATTTCTGTTGAGATATAAATTGAGAAGCCTCCTTTGGCTCTTCCATGTACTGACTCCTTTTTAGCTGGGATAAGGTGTTCTTTGTAACCTACAATTGGAGTGTGTGTTGTCTGCCAAGTTTCTTGCAGTAACAGTATGTCGAACTGTAGGATGAAGTCAGTGAAATCGATATCCTCTATTTTAGAGGCTAGGCCATTCACATTGATTTGATTTGTAGATTTGTAAAGCGCAACGTATGCCTGAGGGCGTCTTGGCGCTGGAGTAGGTAGGAATAATGGGCTATGGCGTTTCAGTTGACAAATGGCCAGGTTTTCAATAGCTTTCTGAATGACATAAGCGATGTGCTGTTTTTTATTTGGATTGGTAGACTATTCCATGTTTTTGCTGTTCTCAGCAGGAAACTTCTACCCCCCCCAACGGGCCTGCCAGGAGCAGATTTTACAGTTCTGCAATATGTTTAGATTCTTATGGATTTTTTTTCTTCATGCTGCTCCTTGATGTGTATTTGGGGATCTCCAAAGCTGAATGTCCTTTTCATTAGCTGTTTCTGAGTGTAAAATTGTAATTGTGAGTTGTCTTATAGATTGGGCGTCGTCCTGTGTTTGGTCCAGATTTTCAGGGCCTTTTGCTCCTTTTAGTACGCCCTCTGTACTATGGAGATGTTGTAGGGGGCTGGGATAGCGGGGAGGTTCCACCTTTTTTAATTCTATTCCCCATGATGGGAATACCTCCTTGTGCCTCAGGATCTGATCGATAACAGAGTGATTTATCCAGGTGGCTGTTGTTATTTCGGGCCCAGTTTGGTTGGGGTTAGGTTTAAATTCAATTCTTTCCAAGTCCCTAGATGTAATATGTCTCAGGGCAGGAAGAGATTTGAGTAGCCTTATTATGGCAGTTCGGTTCAGTATGTCGTGAGCTCCCTTTGATTTATAATGTGGGACCAATTCAACCCAAAACCAAAGGAAATGATGGACGGAGTGTTGAACATTGCAAGCACTCACCCCCAGTCAACTGATCTGGGTTTAATCCACCACCGTTCTTTAGCCCACTCTGCCACCCCAGTTCAGACATGGCCATATGCAAATCAGTCTGACCCTGTGCCTCATGGGAACAGTCCAGCCCGAACTGCCAAGCCATGTCTTCCCTGGACCGGAAACAAGCTTCCTAGGACCGGTTTCTGGCATTTCAGCCGTCTTCAGCCAGGCTTGCTTGAATCCAGTGGCAAAGTGAGCAAGGGACTCACGTCTGAGCATACCCTGCCAACTTATGGCGAACAAAGCAAAACCAAAGGAAATGATGGACGGAGTGTTGAACATTGCAAGCACTCACCCCCAGTCAACTGATCTGGGTTTAATCCACCACCGTTCTTTAGCCCACTCTGCCACCCCAGTTCAGACATTGCCATATGCAAATCAGTCTGACCCTGTGCCTCATGGGAACAGTCCAGCCCGAACTGCCAAGCCATGTCTTCCCTGGACCGGAAACAAGCTTCCTAGGACCGGTTTCTGGCATTACGGTGATGGATTAAACCCAGATCAGTTGACTGGGGGTGAGTGCTTGCAATGTTCAACACTCCGTCCATCATTTCCTTTGGTTTTTGCTTTGTTCGCCATAAATTGGCAGGGTATGCTCAGACGTGAGTCCCTTGCTCACTTTGCCACTGGATTCAAGCAAGCCTGGCTGAAGACGGCTGAAATGCCAGAAACTGGTCCTAGGAAGCTTGTTTCCAGTCCAGGGAAGCCATGGCTTGGCAGTTCGGGCTGGACTGTTCCCATGAGGCACAGGGTCAGACTGATTTGCATATGGCCATGTCTGAACTGGGGTGGCAGAGTGGGCTAAAGAACGGTGATGGATTAAACCCAGATCAGTTGACTGGGGGTGAGTGCTTGCAATGTTCAACACTCCGTCCATCATTTCCTTTGGTTTTTGCTTTGTTCGCCAGGGTATGCTCAGACGTGAGTCCCTTGCTCACTTTGCCACTGGATTCAAGCAAGCCTGGCTGAAGACGGCTGAAATGCCAGAAACTGGTCCTAGGAAGCTTGTTTCCGGTCCAGAGAAGCCATGGCTTGGCAGTTCGGGCTGGACTGTTCCCATGAGGCACAGGGTCAGACTGATTTGCATATGGCCATGTCTGAACTGGGGTGGCAGAGTGGGCTAAAGAACGGTGATGGATTAAACCCAGATCAGTTGACTGGGGGTGAGTGCTTGCAATGTTCAACACTCCGTCCATCATTTCCTTTGGTTTTTGCTTTGTTCGCCATAAGTTGGCAGGGTATGCTCAGACGTGAGTCCCTTGCTCACTTTGCCACTGGATTCAAGCAAGCCTGGCTGAAGACGGCTGAAATGCCAGAAACTGGTCCTAGGAAGCTTGTTTCCGGTCCAGGGAAGCCATGGCTTGGCAGTTCGGGCTGGACTGTTCCTATGAGGCACAGGGTCAGACTGATTTGCATATGGCCATGTCTGAACTGGGGTGGCAGAGTGGGCTAAAGAACGGTGATGGATTAAACCCAGATCAGTTGACTGGGGGTGAGTGCTTGCAATGTTCAACACTCCGTCCATCATTTCCTTTGGTTTTTACCAATTCAACCTGGCCTTGAGCGGTGAACGGTTGTGTGCTTGTGCAGTCGTTCGAGATACCTTTTGAGGCTTCCATTGGGTCTTGATCATAATATGTTTTGACGTGATGGGTGTATTTGGCTTGGTCTTGTTGTATACTTTTGATAAGCTCTCTCGACCTCCGGAACTGTGGGTTAATTTTGAATTCATTATTGACAGTACGCACCTGCATAGATCCTTTCCCACTTGGTGCTGCATCCTGCGTACTTGTCTTTGTCTTTAAATCCTGTGGTATTTGGATTGTGTCTGTTTTTACTGTTTCTTTGCTTATTACAATATTTTGTTCCTTCTTGATCGAAGGTTTCAATATATCATATAGTTTGCTTATTTTTGCACTTCGTGGTTTGTTGAGGTGTCAGCCTCTTTTATTGCCAGGTTATTGTGGTCCAGTGTACTAACTATGTCGCTGTTGCTTTCATCGTCTTTGTCTTGTGTTATCTGAATGGGTATCAGCGATGCATGTGGTGTGGCTTTGTTTGATTTACTTTTCCTTGCTTTCCTCATGCATTTCCGTTCTCGCTTTGTAAGGGATGTTTTCAAGCTTATTTGTTCCTTAGTTTCCACTACTTCCTTTGATAAATTGCTTAGATTAAGAGTTAGTGGTGGACTTGCTAAAGGCGGCTGTTCTTCTGGTTGTTCGGACCATAAAGCGTCGAGTAAATTACTGCATTCGCCTTTTTGGTTATTCATTTCTTCTTTTTTGGTAATTTGTTGTTAGTATTGGGTATGTCCCCACTAATTCTGTCTGCTTCCTGAGGCTCTCTTTCCATGGGTGTTATGGAATTGGGTTGTGTTCCTCTGACTACTCCCAATAGCTCTGACATTATATTTGGGACAGTTGCAAACTTGTCAATTATTTGGGGACAATGGCACGTGTGGTATGTGATATTCTCTGCATGTTGAACCTTTGTTATCATGGCATTTAAATCTTGCAGTTTTTGTTCTATCCCCTGAACGTATAATGCTAAGACGTTTAATAGCTCGACTTGAGTATCCAGCTTGTCGGCGTGATAAGTCATAGCTGATCCGATCGTTTTCATGATGCCTAATAACTGATTCCAAAATGGTCCTATTGGTGTCCCATCTTGTTGTTCCGTTGAGTGTTGTCCACTTTGGTTATTAGTGCTTCGTTGTTGCGCGAATGAGTTTTGTGTTTCTAGATGACTGACTAGGTAGAATTGTTTGGCCTCGTAAGAGTCATAGGGCACTGGTCCCTTTTCCTTTTGTTGAGCTAGTCCCTGCTCCGACTGACGCGCAATTTGAATTTGGTTAATTGGTGTTTTCAGGTTGATGGAGGGTAGATCTTGCCCGTGGGCTGTTTGTCCCCCGAACTGGTCAGGAAGTTCAGGGTCTGTCGATGAGTATGGTGATGTATGGGAGCTTTCGATGCTGTCCTGCCAGAGTGCCAAATAATCCTCCGGGCTCATCACTTCGGGGCAATGCTGGGCAATTTGTGGTTGCTGATATTGTTGAACCTGGCAGGTCCATTGTTTCGAGGTGGTCTCCCGGATTAATCCCGGGTCGTTGTGGACTTCTGCCTGAACAGTCTGTTGATGAGGTCCTTGATGGATTATGTGCAGGTCCTGTATAGGACTGGCACAGCTTAAATCTTCTGGTGAGGTAAAATTGAGGTCTATTTGTTCTTTGCCTTCCTTGTTTTCTGTTTTACTGAGGCTATCTTTATGTGTCTCATTACCTGGGGTGCCTGGACTACCCCCCTTGATCTACTTAGCGTCTGTTCCTTCCTTGAGTGCTTTATGAGCCTTTTGCTTCCCCGGGGATAAACTCCAACATACTTTTAAGAAGTCTGTTATAAGAGCCCGCTTCTTGGTTTTGTTGCTATGTTTGATGGGGGAGCAAGTGGCAATAACAGGGGTGTGATTGTTTCCTTGGGTGTTATCTATTTTACTCTCCCTGACTTTTTCTTGAGCTTTTTCTTGAACTTGCTCAGCTTCCAAGTCCTCCTCCGATTCCAATGCCTGTTCCTTTTCCTGTGAGTTGCTGATGTTTTCAATTACTGTTTGGTCCTCTCCCTCCTTTTTGGATTTCAGTTGCTGGGTGCCTATCGCCCTCCTGTCTTTACCAGATCTCATGGTGGGTTATTAGCACAGGTTTTTTTTTTTCCGTTTTAGGCTCACCAATGCAACTTATTTGAACGTAGCTGCCCTGCACGTGTTGGTTTACTTATGGGTTTGCTTGGTACCACCTTGCGCCTCTATGTCCTGGGGTGAGGCGATCTTCAAGTTTTTGCTTTGATTGCTTAAGACGCTCCTGCGTTTGAGTTGGCGTTAGTTTGGTCATGATTTTGAGCTCCCCCTGGGGGTCTGATCGTCTTGCTAGACTTTTACTCTGTCTTGCTTTACCTTTTGTCTTTTAGTAGTTGAGTGATTGAGTGGTTGGGTGATCTGCTTTTGCTCTGTCTTACTTTGATTTTTGATGGTTGTCTTTTAATAGTTGAATTGTCTGGTTTTTGTTTTTGCAGTCAGAGCACCAGAAGGGGCTGCAGAGGAATAGGACTGAGTGGAGCAGGAGTGAAACCGAGGTCAAGCGAGGCACACAGCAGAGGACACAGAGCACACAGAGCACACATAGCAAAACTGCTGGCATTACCACGAGCTGATAGCGCTGAGCGCGCCGCCCCTGCCGAAGGCTCACTCTCACTGCGGCCGCCTTGCTAATGGCGGCCGCGCTTGCCACTTACCACAGACGCCCCTCAAATCTCTTCCGCCCTTTGTCCTCTGCCGGTTGTAACGGCTGCGTCGGGTACTGCTGCTGCTGCTGCCGCCTGCTCACCACAGGAACCGCAGAGCCCCAGAGCCGCGTTTGTGGACGCTGCGGTGTGCTGCTCACGGCTCGCGGTTAGCGGCTCAGACAGCAACGGGACTTTCGGAGCAACGGAGCGGCAGGTAAGGCCGGTCTCCCGGGTGCGGTAGAGGGTTGATAACACTGTTTCTTTCACCCCCCGGCTGTATCATATCAATGAAGGCTGTACGCTGGGGGCTAGGAGCTAGGGCCCCGCGAGACAACTGACTCGCTCACTCGCTACCAGACGATGTCTTGCACGTGCGTAGAGAGCAGACTCCGGAGAGTTGCATTGAATTTTCTACTAGTTTTCTCACTGTGAGAAATCAGTGGGGCGACGCTACACCGCCATAGTGGAGGAGCCGTCACTGCCTATTTGGCACAGATTCAGACAATTACTACAATGCGGGTGATGAGATCAGACAGCAATGCCATTAGGAGAATTGATCTGATGCCCTACAGGAAGCTAGTGGCCTTGATACATTGCATGAGTTGGGCTCATCTCACCACCTGGTCCTACCACTGAGAGCACTTCTTACACCATGGTGATTCGTAGGGCAGCCAATGTCCTTGACCTCCAGTTCCCCAATTTGGAGGTCAGGACCAATGTCCTGAAAGAAGTCTTCCAGCCAGGGAAAACATCCACTGAGCCCCTCTTGCCTTTTAACAAGGCACTTACTGATACCTCGTAGGGGGGTGTGGGCCAAATTTTGCAACAATTCTTATCGCACCACTCATCCCCTTAACGCTTGTTGGTGCAGGCTTCTACAAGGAGGACAAACCCAAAGACATTTCATAGTTCAAATGGGTGGAGACGTTTAGGAAGAGAGTCTTCTCATGCAGCAGCTTGCCTCAGTGAATGCTAGCGGCCTCCTGGGGTGCTATTCCCAAGCCCTTTGAGATTCGGTGGCTCTAGCCTTCTCAAGTATTCCTGAAGCTCTCCAATCTGTCCTCGCCCAGGCTATACATGACAGTCATGACATGGCCATGTTCACAATTCATTGTGGCCTGGACTCCACTGATTCCATCAGGTGGGCCATTGGCACTAGTGTAGCCATTCGTTGCCATGCTTGGCTGCAGTCCACCGGTTTTTCAGACGATATCCAGTCGTCCCTCACAGACATGACCTTTGACGGGGATAAGGCAGATTCCACTCTGAAGTTTTTCAAGTAGAGTATTATTATGGCTCACCCCATGGGCTTATCTGGCCCACCTTGCCAACCCCATGTACTCGATCACTCCATGGCTTTGGCAGATGCACCCCATACCATCAGCCAATCCAACCTCAACAAGGTGTCTAGTAGTTTCACAGTGGAGGCCGTGAAGCCTACTGCCCCCACAGTCAAAGTTAATGGGCTGCCCAGTCCACTGCTACAGACGAAGCCCCACCTGCCAAATTACTTTAGCGCAGTGTAGGATGATGGCTCTCTATATAGTGCACCAAAAAAAAATTACACTATGTAGTGTGCAGTGAGTCCCAGATTGGTTTACAGAGGCAGAAGTAGATAATACTAACGCCCTATTTTTGTGGTAGTGTGGCCGAGCAGTTAGGCTAATCAGAATGTAGTTCTAAGCATTTGATCTACACACAGAGGCAATAAATGAGACACACACTCAAAGAATAAATCCGAGATCAATAAAAAAAAAACACAGCTTTTTATATATATTTTCAAACCAAGAACTTTGTTCAAAGGTAAATAATGTTTTTCTTAGAAATTATCAATATTCGAGAAATAGTTCACAGTTTTGCGCTGGGGTCACAAGGACCTCTGAAGCATGGGAGCACAGCCAGTTTGTCGTAAATCAAGCCGGGCAGGCTGGTGGCAGAGCAAGTAGATCGGCCAGGCTCTGTGCGCAAAAGGCGCTCTTCGTGGTCAGGGTCAAACAACTGGCAGGGACACTTTCAAGAATGCTGTGGGTCTCAGGGGTTCCGACATCCCTCGATGGGTGCTTGCTTCCTGGGCAGTTGGAGTACCGACTAGACTCTTTGTTATCGATCTTGGTGCAAGGCGTCCGGTACCTCGGGAATTGGTACTTCAGTGCTATGATTAGTCATGGTGTCCCCACACTCGGTGGGGAGGCAGATTTGACCTTCCCGAGCACAAGTACCTCTTCCTGGGCAGCTGCGCCATCAGTTAGGCCGGAGTGCTGCAAGTCGGTAAACTAGACTCTGCGGGTTCAGTTCCTGCAGACTGCAGGGGAGTAGTTCCTCTACCCCAAGGGAGTTCGTGGGCAATTGGCATAGGGCTGGAGGTCCTCTGGAGTTCTTAGAAGCTACACACCAGTAGGGTGAGACAGTTCACCATGATTGTTGAGTTTTGAAGCAGCAGGCAGGGCTTCACGCCAAAAGTCGTCAACAGGAACTCAATTCTCGGATTCAGCAGCTCTTCTTTGTCCATTTCTTCTTTAGGCCCATCAAGTCTGAAGTTCTGGGTACCACCTATATACTACATTTAGGGGTGTTAAAGAGAAAGAAGAAATCTAATCAACGGTAGACTCAGCACCGCTACCTGGTCTCTTTCACTCTGGTTTAGTAGGTTTCTAGCGTGGAGAGATTCCAGAATAGAGTAACCATGCGCTTTATAAGCTACAAAGAATAATAATAATAATAATAATAAAGTGACAGGTAGTAGCCAATGGGCTACCTAACTTGTGGGCTGAATGTGGGCGCACCTCCTAATCTTGCTAAATTTCCCATCTGTCCTTTTGTGAAATGTGGGATCTGGACAGGCAGGGTTGGTGTCTTCCACTAACTGAAAAGGACTGGGTTGCATTTCAAAGATGGCACCACCTTTGAAGCTTCCTGCCCTGGAATGCCATTCCAGCCTGAAAGATATGTGAACACCTTCTCCCAGAGCAGGCAATGTTCCCGGACTCTCAGAGCAGCGGCTCTCACCCCATGAGACCACAAACATGTCTAATGGTGGCAGGCTGGCTGAGACCAGTTGGTGACTCCACTAGTAGTTGGTAGGTTTTTAGAGGACACCTCTAAGGTGCCCTCTGAGTGCATTTATTGATAAATACGACACTGGCATCAGTGCAGGTTTATTAAAAAGGAATGTTTGGTGCCAAACTTCTTGGGGTACAGTGAAGCCATCATGGAGCCAGGGAACTCGTAATGACTAGTGTCCATCCCATGTACTCTCTATGGCTCCACAGCACACTTAAAATATCTAAGAATGGACTTAGATATTATAGGGTGATATCTGCTCATGCAAATATGTCCAGACATGGGATATAGTGCATCTTCGCTTCGTGATGTAAGGCCTGCTTTTGGGGTGTCTTATCTATATCTCATGCAGTGTCTGCAGGCGTGGCACACAGGGATGTGTTCCAGTGGTGGCTGGTGACTTTTAAAAGTGGTGAGGCGTAAATGTTAGAGGTAAGTTTGACTTAGTGAGTGAGTATAGTGAGTAAGGCTGATGGACATTAGGGAGATTTGGGGGCTTCTCCCCCTCAAAACCTTTGAAAATAATAGGAGAAAATAACAGCACAAAACCAGAACTGCCATCTTTGCATCTCCACTGGACCACCATGCCAGCACTGACGCATAGCAAATGTATTATCATCTTGATCGTGTTTTTACCGTCAGGATCACAAAATTAAAGAGCAGGTTAATTGCTCTGCAGTACCTGGGGATTCCAAGATTTGGTGGGCCGTATTCATACTTTCCGTAGCCTTCTGGAGGACGCATGGTCGAGGGGCCTATGAGACAAGAATATCTGCAGGGGAGGACTAGGCAGGGGCAGCTCCTCCGTTAAAGTGGAGAAGTGTTGCCACACAAAAAAATTGCCCCTGAGATGGAAAAATAAAATGGTAATAAAAGTTCGTTTATTACCATTTTATCTTTCAAAAGCCCGTCCGGAGCCGAGCATCAGGATGTGGGTCGGGGCTCTCTGATTTCTGCTGCTGCCAGTCATGCTGGGCCTTGCTCTGATGGACATTGCTGATTCATTTGGAAATGTGAGAATGTAATGGATTGGGAACCGAGACTGCCGCGAGTCCCAAAGCGAATCTGCTTAAATCTTGTATGGAAAGTTTTGTGATTTTGTTCCTCTATGTGTCTCTGAATGAACACGAAACATCCGAGGAAGAAGGGACCTAAATGTGCAAACAACTCAGGATAGCTTCAAAGAACTTCACAGCAATATACCTGCGTGCGAAATCATTCTATGGACAGAGAGGAGAGTTACAATGAACCTCGGTCTCGGTATTTAAACCGGAAACTGGTCTTGCATGAACCAGAGTACTCAGGACGGGAGCTGGTCTCAGTTCTGAAAACCCATGCTCCAGGATGGCAAGATCTTGAAGGGCGAGGAATCGGGGCACTGTGGGTATGTCACAGAGATGGGACATCTGCGTAGGGTGGCACAGTACATGTGGGGAGGGGTTGGCAGGTATAGGGGGCATTATATTATCTTTCGATCGGGTTTCTTTTTACCGTCTGGATCAAAAAAGTAAGAGGGGACCCAGGGGGAGCGGAGCACGAGCCAGTCTCCCCCTGGGTGGTTTCGCACAAGGGAGCGGCCACCCAGGTGCGGGGTAGGGTTAATTAGGGAGGCGCGAGGCAAGAGGCGAGGTTTTAAGTAGAGGCGCTGTGGGGCGGGAAATTCATTGCGATCGAGGGAGTGGGGAGGAAGGGTTTTGAATTGGCCCCTTGTCGTTTGTCCTTTTGCTGCTGCCGTACTGGTGGGGGTCGCTGGCGTCCCGGGAGGAGGTGCGCGATGCTGTGCGCGTGCTCTGTGTTGCGGGGCGGGTCGACTTTCTGGTCCCGGGCATCACGGAGCAGGCTTGGTTGGGGCGGGGGCGCCGGCCCCGGAAAGCTGCGGGAGGCGTCGCGTTGGCGGTGGCGACGGCGGCGGGTATGTCGCCGTGGCAGGAAGAAGGCGGCGGGTTGTGCAGCGTCAGGCCTGGCTGGGGCCATGGAGGTCGGGGCTGCGGTTTTTGGTGGGGACCGGCCGTGTCCCTTGAGAGACGGCTCCGGAGTCACAGGTATGTGCGGCCGCCCGTAGCTTTATCAGCGGGCGGCGCGATGCAGGGGAAGCAGGAGGGGGTGGTCCTTGGGCACCGCTGGGAGGCGGGGGAACAGCGTGGTGAGCCGGGCAGCACTTAACGCGTTGGAAGGCAGGCGCTAAGCGGGCGGGGAGTGCTGAGGGTCACGCTGGGCAGGGGGCAGGTTTGGAAACAGCCCAGTCGCTTGCTTCACACAATACCGGTATGGAGTGGCGGGGGGGGGGGGGGGGCTCAGTTACTGCATTTCAATGGGTGCCAGTATGTCATTTGCCCTGCTACGCCGGCATCATGTTTCTGCCCCACCTCTTTGCCTTTGGAGCCCACTCCGGCTGGGCCATCTGGTTGGGTGCCTCACACCAGTGTTAGTCGGTTTCGGGGCGCTCCTTTTGGCAGGTCCAACGCCCGGGTAGGCAGTTTGTTCTCAGCAAGCCGGGTCCCTGGGTGCAGCAGAGGAGGCACGGTCGGCGGTTTGGTCCTCACAGATTACGGTTGCAGGGCATTTGGGTCCACTTGGGGATGGTGGGCAGCGGATTGCGCGTCACTTACCAGGCCTGTCGGTGGATTTGGGGCAGCATAGTGGCCGCCTGCAGGGTACAGCCAGGGAGTTAGAGCACGAGCCCACGGAGGGCCAGTGGGTCTGGGTGAGCAGAGGTGGCACGTCGGGCATGCGGCAGGGCGGGGTGGTAGGGGTCCCCGGGGTCGCCTTCGGAGTTACGGAAGAGTCTGGTCAGAGCGGCTGGACGACTATACTGCCGGTTTTGTCCTCACGGCAGACGGCTGGCAGGTGCACGCTACAGTCAGATCTATGCGGTTCTGTCTGGGGGGGCGTGTGGAGGGAGTGAGATCTGGAGCGGATTTCCCTTCTACTTCAGACGCCTCAGCTGTTCAGATGTTTGTTGCTGGGTATTGGGTTTCTGGAACAAGGGGAATTTTTGGTTCTGAGAAGAGAAAAGGGGTCATGGTGTGGTGACAATGGAGATGACATGGTATTGGATAATGGCAACGATGATTTGGATAGCGGGGAACTGCATGAGGGTGATGGGGATGATCGGAAACGATATGTGACATCATGGAGGGGTACGAGGGGTTTGTCGGGGCTACCCAGTATGCTTCTTTTGCAGGCATCACGAGCGGACCACGCAAAACAGCGGGAGCATGCTACTGACACCCACCTACGGGAGGAACGTCCATTTCTACAATGCAGAGTGGGGCATTTGTGTGGGGTTGCCGTGATGGCGTGGTATTGGTCACTGACAGTGATGATTTGGATTGAAGGGGAATTGCGTGAGGGAACTGGTGGGGGATTTTTTGAGACACAGTATGTGACGTCAATGACGGGTACGAGGGGTGTGCTGGGGCAACAAAGTATGCTTAGTTTTTTGCAGGCGTCTTGAGCGGACCGAGCTAGCAGCGGGACCAGGTCACTGTCACTCAACTACAGGAGGTACAGCGGGATGTACGGAACAGAGCGGCCCAGTTGCCAAAAGGTACGGCAGAATGGTGGTCGGTTTGGCAACAGGGGGGTACAATGCACAAAGCAATATGGTCCATTTTGGTGGGGGAAGAGTTGGTGGGGGTTAATGCTCATGCTGGGGTTGTGCGCCCTGGGAATTTGCTAGATGCTGTAAGGTTGGGGGGCGTCGATGTTGTTGGCAATGCACGGTCGCTGAGAAGGGTAAGGAGGTGTAGGTTTCAGTGGAGGAAGACGAGAATATACACAACAATTGCCGTATATGGGGTTTGGTATGATTTTTAGGATCACATTGCTTGGTTAAGATCAAAAGCAGAATTTTGACATATGAATTTGTGGCTGTTTTAAAGTGCTGCATCAGGTTATTCTGGTCAAAGAGGGTTTCTCAAAGGGGGTTTTCCAGTTAGGATCCAGGGCCCAAGTCGGGGTACGTGTTCGGATAACCCGAACTCTGCTAAGGGGTTCCCGCAGGTGGTCCAGCATACGTTGCAGTGCAAGGTTGCAGCGGGTAGGGTGGCTGGCCCTTTCGGTCAATGTCACATACGCATTTTGATTGTCTCTCCATTGGTGGTGGGCCCAAAACAGAAAGCTGGGGTTTTTTCGCCTGATGCTCCATCTGTAGTGGCCTGAGGGTGCCTCTATGACCGATTTTCCTATTAGCCAGCGGACTCTTGCATGTCTTACGCTTCAGTGGATGGTGCACTGGGTTTGGAACGCTCTGCAGGGCGGAACGTGCAATTGGGTAAAAGTGCTATACAGTCTGTTTTCGTTTTCCTCTCCATCCATCCATGCGATTTTAAGCTGTTAGGCATGCATTTCGGGGGCGTTTCAGTAGATACGATGCTGCCAAAGGGGTTGTTACTATCTCGTGTGCAATATTTGACACATTTAGCACTTTTTTACAGTGGCGTTTTTTATTCACATCTCTGGTCACCCCCTCGTATGCCATTATGTGGATGATTTTTGTTCATTGGTGCTCAGAACTCGGGGCTGTTTCATGCGGCTTTGTCTGCTTTTCAGAGTACGGCACAGGGGATCGGTGCTGTTGGCCCGGGACGTAACGGAGGGCCTCAGCTCTACACGGTTTTCTTGGGTATTTCAATTGACACAGTGAACATGGTAGCTCGGCTGCCGGGGGCTAAGGTGCAGGAGATTTCTTTATTTGTCATCAGTGATCGGGGAGCCCGAAGCGGAGCTCAGGAGAGTGCAGACATTATTGGGATACCTCATGTGTGCATGTAGGGTGGTGCGGGCTGGGAGATCTTTATGCAGGAGGTTGGGGTTGGCTATGTCTGAGGTTTTTTCTTCCACACCAGTGCGTAGGGATGTCTGCAGCCTATAGGGCGGATTTGAGAGTGTGGCTGATCCTCTTGCAGGACTTCAAAGAAGTGTCTTTGTTTTGCGGTCCAACGTATGGTCTGGCTGGTTCAGGTTTTCCTCAGCTGCGGTGGGAGCAAAGGGTTTTTTTTTTTTTTTTTGAAAAACCTTTATTGACATTTCGATCATTGACAAGTATGGGCCTACAACCCCCCAGGGCCGGCCGCTAAGCAAGCAGAGCAATAAGGTCAAATATAAGCACATGCGGCACCTCGGTAGCAAAATCTTCATACTAAGATAGTTCGGCCCGGGAGCCGCGCAGGTAGGACACCAGGAGAAAAGGGGTTTTTCATTTTATAATGAAACAAAACAGTAGGATCAGGTGCCAAACAATTTCCCAACGGCGATAAAGGGCAGGCCGCATGATAGACGTTAGCAATAAACAGCAATCTATTGAATCCATGGCGCAAACACAGGAAATGATGGGGAAGAATATCAAAAACAGTTGCGCCTGCAGGCCCCCATACCTAACGCCCAGAGAACCCCCCGAAACTGTGGCACACACGGAGAGGCAACGGTTCACAGCAAAAGAGGCGTACCACGCTGATCCCAGAAAAGAAACAAAAAAGAAACGGAGAAGAAAAAGGAGGCCATGGAAAAAGAGAGGAAGACTGAGAAAGAAAAGAGTCCCCCCCCCAACCCCCCACCCTGCACCTCTGCAAATGAGTATGGCCCCTCCCCCCAGCAGCGTGCCTGTCGCCCTGGAACTAGACCCGAAATATAGAAGAAGCAGGGAAAAAGGAATAAGAAAGAACCCCACCGGGCGGGGGGGTGGAGAAAATATAATAGACTGGAGGAGGGCCTTCAGAACATACCCCCGGCTTCTCCCTCCCGCACCGTAAGGTATCCCAGCAGCAAACAATAAGTAGCACCAAATCGACCATAACAAAAGGGGGAATGGGGAGCATTGCGCACCGAATATGCTAGTAGCTATGTCCTGGGAGTACACAACCATGAGTCCGCCCGTCTACCAGATGACCACCCCGAGGGATCAGCCTCATCCCTGACCACTCCTGGCGATGCTGCCCATGCCTACCCCTCGACCCAGCGCCATGTCCGATGTTCCAAGGTGAAGGGATGTCCCAAAACAACCGGGAAGCGACGCACACAGGTGGGGTGGAGGTCTCAGAACGCCAACACAGTCCGCATCTCGGAGGGACGTCTTTCCCAGTGTTGCCCCAGGATCTGTACTGCACACAAGGTCCGGGAAGGCTGAATCATCCAAAGTAGACAGACATTGCTGGTAAAGTCCCTGGGTCACCGGAGGTCGTACACGGGACGGGGCCACCACCTTCCACTCGGAACCACTACCTCCGGAACAGATCAAACCCTCAGTCAGCCGATCATACGGTAGCATACTGTCCGGAGTGTCCGGCTGCGCACTAATCGCAGGGATGGCCGCGACATTATCCTCCTGTGTGCAGTGTAGGAAGTCCCTGTGCAACTGTGGACTAGCATGCCGCCATTGTCCCAACGCTGATGCCACACCGTCGATCTTACTCCCCAAGACCTCGATGCCACGAGCCAAGGAGAAATGAAGGGCACCAAGGGCCTCAAGGAGGTCGCCGTACCCCAGCACTGCTCCCCGCGGTCTGCCACACTCCCAAAAGTCACACACTCCCAATCCTGCTGCGACCCGGTGGATAGGATAGTAGGCTGCATCGCAACAAGATGGCCGCCGGGGGATGCCCGGCTCGTATGGGGGCCGGGACCCAGGGACAAGCACCTCGGGGTCCACGTCGCTGGAGACAGGGGTCCGGGGGCAGGTACAAATTCAGCCGTTGCGTGGACTCGGGCAACAGTCGTCTCCACCAAGGACCAGCGGCCGCGAAAATCCGGGAGCAGCCTGCAAGGATCAGGGCGAGCTAGGGGCGGTGTCCGGGCAGCTCACCGTCAAAGGCAGGGGCAAACACCGAAGAGTCTGAGAACTGCACCCCCGGGCATGCCCTCGATCCACTACGCTTCAGCAACGGGAGCGGCCGTGGCGAAATGCAGGCCGGGGGCAGCACCGCTCCGGTGGACCGACTCCACCCAGTCACCACAGGCCGTTGTTGTTAAACTGCCACCCGGCCAAGGCGTCCACTCGAGGTCCCGGCTCCGGGGCCGCACGGGCCGCAAAGTTCATCCGCAAATTTCTCAGGCGGTACAATAGCCAGAAACCCCGGAGTCACACGATCGGTTGCCACTCTCCTTCACAAACACGATCCCATGGCGCAAGCTGAGGATCCAGTACAGGATATCCGTGCGGGATGCGGAGGTTCACGGAGCCGGGAATCTACGCAGCCGTCTCGGTCGCCATCTTGGCTCCTCCCTGGGAGCAAAGGGTTTTAGAGTATTTTGGAAAGGGCGTTTTGGTGAGCCGCGAGTTGGCCAGTGCTTTGATTAAGGCAAGGGCGCAGTATCACAATTTTAGACTTCTTTCCTTTACTAGTGGCATTGTATGTCTGGGGTGCGGAGTTTCAGGATTGTTCAGTGCTGTTTAAGGTCGACGATCTAGCGGTGGTAGAGTTGAGCAATCGACAGAAGACCCAGGGTTTGAGAGTTGTTACATTTGCGGAGTGATGGCATGTTCAATAAGTTTACAGCTTATCATTGTTTTTAAGGCACGTCCTATTTCAGGTGTCAACAAGTTTATAGCGGACTCTCTGTCTCGGTGGCATTGGGAGAAATTTCGCCGGCTGGCTCCTGGGGCCGCACTTCCCAAGTCTTCGGTCCCACTGTGTGTCTGGGTGTGGGGGGCCTAAGAATTGTAGAATCGATAGGGTACGTTGTAGCGGACGCTACGAGACCGAGCTAGCAGCCAGCATGGAGCGACTTCCTCTGTTTTGCGTACACGGGTGCTCCCAGGAGGGGTAGGATGGCTGCTGAACAGGTAGTTTTTTTTGGGGGTTTTGGATTTACACCTGTTGGTTCAAGGTTTTTCCCACAATGCCAGTTTTTCGGTAAAATGGCTGGGAGTTCGTTTTACGGACAATTGAGGTGGGGGAAGGACCTGGTAAGGGGGGGGGTGATGGTGTTGAGAGTTCTCAAAGGTTTCAGTAGACTTTGGGCTGGGAACAAGAAGTCAAGCCGACCGGTGACATTTGATTTGTTGCAAAGGATGCCTGGGCGGCTGCCACTTTGCTGTTCTAATGAGAACGAATGCGGCCGGTTTAGGCGATGTTTTTTGTATGGTTCATTTTGGGGCATTTAGGGCATTCGAGCTGCTAGGTTTGCGTCATAGGGTGGGGATTAACAGCGAGGAGGTTTTCTGGAGAAGAACACAGGCGGGGGATTTTTGTTGAGGGCCTCTAAAAATGGTTCAGTTGTGTATGGGTACCTGGGTTTTGCCTACACAGGTGTGGAGTGGGCCAATGCGGTCCAGTAAAGGAATGGGGAGGGTTTTAGGGCGTTTTTTAGTTCCTTTTCTCCTGGGGACATTTTTGCCATGCAGCAGGGAGTCAGAGGTCAGTTGCACAATTGTTGGCAGTAATGAGGAAGTGCTGGTTCTTGTGGGGGAGACCCTTTACTGTTGGGAACACATTCGTTTTTGTATAGGGCTGCAACAGAGGCGGCGAGATTGGGATAGTCATGGCCTACCATACGTCGGGTTGGGAGCTGGAACTCCATAGGGGTGCGAGAACTATGTTTGAAAATAAGTTTTTATTTCTGCTGTGTTTCCTTTTGGTTAACGTTTGTTTTTCTACCTAGGTACGTCTTCGGGGCTGGTAAATGTGAAACAGTCATCATGGATAATAGGACGCTCCTTCGTAAAGTGGGCCGACATTTATGCTGAGCAACAGTTTTGTGGGAAATCGCTGGGACTACAAGGTGTTAAACATGAAGTGGTTGTTAGGGTAACGGGGGTATGCGTTGGGGTTAATTTTCCTTATTTAGTACTGAGTTGTTCCAACAAGGGCCCGTCAGACTGGCTGAGTATTCATTTGGGTGAGAAGGATCTCGCGGCCCTGTTTTGGGCCGACACTCATAAAGCAAGTTATAGCGACCATCGAGTCTAATTGGACAGGCACCAAGGTAGTTTGGGACTGAGTTCATAACGAGGATGCACTGGAAGGGAGCATGGAGCCATGTAGCCATTGAGAAAGCGCGCACGGAAGCTTATCAGACCCCTGAGAATATTTTGTGTAGATGGGAATACAGTTTTTCTTATTCCCTTATACGGGGCTCTGAAGGGCATCTTTGCGGGTAGGATGGGGTACTTTTGTCTACCATGGGGCACGTTTTTATTTTTATTTGCTGGAGTTGAGGGTCAGGATTGCTCGAATTCGGAAAGAGAGCATTTAGTGCGCATCTGCAAGATGGTAACACTTTTCGGTTGGGTGGGGCAGGAAAACTCTCTGGGTTTTCCTGGTTGGCGGGTTTTTGCTGGGGGGGTGGGCAGACTGGAGCGGGATTGCCCATCCTCCAACGGGGGAAGTGGGGGACGCAGTCACGGGGACGGGAAATGAGAATGAGGGGGATCTATCAACAGGAGTCATTGAGTTGTTTTTGCTTGGGGTCTACCTTGGGGGTTAGGTTTTTATAGATGTCAGAGAAAATTTGGGGATTTGATTATCAGATAATGGAAAAATGGTGTTTAGAGATAATTATAATTTGGCACCTGTCTTAATAAAGTGGCCTTTTTTGCTAATAAAGAAGTGGTGGATTGTGAGTTATTGTGCGAGAGGGGACCCAGGGGGAGCGGAGCACGAGCCAGTCTCCCCCTGGGTGGTTTCGCACAAGGGAGCGGCCACCCAGGTGCAGGGTAGGGTTAATTAGGGAGGCGCGAGGCAAGAGGCGAGGTTTTAAGTAGAGGCGCTGTGGGGCGGGAAATTCATTGCGATCGAGGGAGTGGGGAGGAAGGGTTTTGAATTGGCCCCACCCACCCTTCCCCTTTCTTGTTTTGTTTCCTTTTGTGTTTTCCCTCTATGGGGTTTTTTCTTCCAGGTTTGGCTACGGCCAGGCCTGGGTTTTTTCTTTTGCCACGATAAGACAGGTTTTTTCGGTTAGCTAGTTTTTCTGGTAGGCGGGTTTTTGCTGGGGGGGTGGGCAGACTGGAGCGGGATTGCCCATCCTCCAACGGGGGTAAGTGGGGGACGCAGTCACGGGGACGGGAAATGAGAATGAGGGGGATCTATCAACAGGAGTCATTGAGTAACCTTGGGGGTTAGGTTTTTATAGATGTCAGAGAAAATTTGGGGATTTGATTATCAGATAATGGAAAAATGGTGTTTAGAGATAATTATAATTTGGCACCTGTCTTAATAAAGTGGCCTTTTTTGCTAATAAAGAAGTGGTGGATTGTGAGTTATTGTGCGAAGAACAGTGTAATTGCTCTGCAGTGCCTGCGCGTTCCGAGATGTGGCCTGCTGGAGGACGCGATGCGGTGACCCGCTGCGTCACTGGCGCTGTGCGTGAGGCGCAAAGGATCGTCATTGCACCACCCTGAAAGAAACATGACCAATCACTCTTTGGCTTCAAAATAAGGCCACGCAGTGATTGGCCATGTTCTTTAATCACCCACGCTGTCTAATCAAATGCAGCCTGTGGGGACTGGCCAACCTGACAAAGACCAGTACTTTGCTCTCATGAGTTTTATACAAACTGCATGAAAGCAATTCAGATTTGTTTGGGCTGGTGAACCCGGCGCTCTAATGGACTCCAAGAGGCCGTGCTGTTTCTCCTCTGGTTTCCGAATAGAGCAGGGGTTTAAGAGGCAGAAAGTGTGCATGTCAGGATGGATAGAGCCAGTAACCTGTCCAACCAGACATGCGCAATGAACTTCCGCCAGCTGCCATCGTTGCCAAGCAACAATATTGATCTCGTCCTGCCCCCACAATGTAAAAACTCATCACGAAGGTCGACCCCAGTCCTTTGGACAGTCGGAAGGGGGACTTTGAACTGTTTAAATTTCTGCCACTTTGGGAGGGGGGGGGGGGGGCAACACTCCTACTCTCAGGAGGAGGAACCGCCGCTGATGTGTGCAATGTTGACTCTTCTGTTTTGTCTGCACCCAATTACACAGCCTGCAATGGCAGAGTGCAGGGCCTTGGTGGGGGTTCCCTAGGGTGCATAATTCATGCTGAAGCCCTAGGGGACCCTCTTCAGTCCTAGGTGACAGGGGTACCACCTACTAGGGACTTACAGGGGGGACTGAATTTGTGCCAATTTTGGAACAATGACACCGTTTAGGGAAAGAACACTGCTACTGAGAGCCTGTCTAACAGGAACCCAGTACACTTCAGTCAAATGTGCATCGAATATCGGGCAAAAAGTGGTGGGTACTGCAACAAGTACCTAGTTTCCTACATGCGTCCTTAGTGGAGCACAGCCACCCGGTGGGAGGCACCAAGTGATGCATGAGGGACAGTTACACCCAGAGATGGCTCAAGATTTCCTCCATGAATGGGGAGAAACTTGGCTCAATCGGTTTGCCACCGCAGAGAACACGCAATACCAGCACTTCTGCACATTAGAGATTCCAAGGCATCTCTTGCTCAGAGACATGTTCCACATCAAGTAGAACTCGGGACTCCTGTGTGCCCTCCTGTGTGCCTTTCTGCCTATTCTACTCCTGCCTCGAGCTCTCAAGAAGATCAGGAACAACCAGACCCATTGTATTGTATTTGGAACTTGTAAAGCGCAGCTATCACCCAAAGGGTATCTTGGCGCTAGTACGTAGATTCTCAACAAGCGGAGGAAGGAAGAATCATATAGGGGAGAGAAGGACACTATATACTAACAGCGGCTCCTAAATGCTGCATACTCTAGGGAACAGCCACGTTTTAATCTTTTTCCTGAACTGTAGCAGATCGGTCATCTGTCTATGTTCCAGGGGAACGCTGTTCCATAGTTTGGCCACAGCAGAGCTAAACGCTCTTCCTCCTGATCTGACTCTTTGAGTTCTTGGGACTTTCACCAGGCAGGCCGTGGCTGAGCGAAGGCGCCTTGATGGTGTGTACCATGTAAAGAGCCCCTGCACAGGTCTAGGTCCCAGGCCATGAAGGGCCTTAAAGACCAGACACAGGGACTTAAACTGAACCCTCTGTAATATGGGTAGCCAATGAAGTTCTGCCAGTGCTAATGACCCAGACGAGCGGCGAGGCCTCATCAATGCCAGCTTAGCTGCCACAGTTTGAACTCTTTGGAGGCGCTCAATCAAAAATGTTGGGGCCTCTAATAAGAGAGCGTTACAATAATCAAGCCTACTAAGGACAATACTACCAACATCCAGCGCCCTGGTCACCTTTGGCAGCAAAGGAATAATTTTCCTTAGTACTTTGATCAGAGAGAAGCAGCTTCCAACCACCCTATTTACCTGCGCTTCCATAGTCAGATGCGCATCCAGCATCACTCCCAAATTGCGTACTGTTCCAACTGGTGTTTGGACAGATGTAGTTGGGGAAGGCCAAAAGTTGGACGGAAAAGGAGGGGGGACCTTCCCCACATCACAGTATAAGACTTCCGTTTTATCTGAGTTAAATTGGAGTGAGTTATTTCTCAACCATTGGGCGGTGTCTTGCATGCAATCATGAAAGGAAGTCAAGGAGATCGACTTATCTCCCTCCAAAGAGAAGAAGAGCTGGGTGTCATCGGCGTAATTCACTATTCTCACCCCATGCGCTTTCATAACTCCAATCAAGGGTCTCATATAGATGTTAAAGAGAATAGGGCTTATAGCCGATCCCTGAGGAACACCATAGCGGATATCAAAGAATTTTGATTGGTACGGAGGAAGAAGAACCGCCTGACTTCTGTCAGAGAGGTATGATCAAAACCATTCTAAAACTACCCCTGCCACCCCAACCTCCTCCAACCTGGTCAGCAAGATGCAGTGATCCACCGTGTCGAAAGCGGCAGACAGGTCGAGTAGAACTAAAATACCCGATTGTCCCCTGTCTGCCCGTAGTCGCAGATCATCTAGCACGGTCACTAAAGCAGTCTCAGTTCCATGGCCCGGTCGAAAACCAAACTGAACATCGTCCAGTTTAGAATTAGCTTCCAGGAACTGAGACAGAGATTTATTTGCCAGCCGTTCAATAATCTTGATCGGATATGGAAGGAGAGAGATGGGTCTGTAGTTGCCCGCACATGTTGGGTCCAAAGTTGGCTTTTTTAGGAGCGGTGTAACCATAGCCCGTTTCCAACAGGCTGGCACCATACCAGAAGTTAAGGAGTAGTTACAAATCTGGCGTAAAATTGGAAAGAGCTCAGATCCCAACTCCTTCCAGATCTTATGAGATAGAGGATCTAAAGGAGACCCTGAGGATACACTCAAGGCAATTTTATTAAATACTTCTTCCGAAGGAAGTTCAAATGTACTTAAGGACGGCAAGTGCCCTATCTTTACCCTGTTATCCCGCCCTAAATCACATGACTTGTTACATCCAGATGAGATTCCTTCTTTCTGGGAGTGATTATTCCTGTTCAGCCCAACAATGATGTTACTGATTTTCTCCAAGAAGAAGGTTGCTAAATTATCGTATAGAGCTTGAGTTGGAGTCATTTTAGATTGAGTACACTCTGGAGCACTCATATCCTTCACTATTTTGAAGATTTCTCTAGAGTCATTCTTAGAGTGTAGAATAGTGTTGGCAAAGTAGTTAGATTTAGCCACATTGATCTCCTTATATTCTGCCATAGATGCCTTCCAGGAGGCTCTATCCTCATCCAGGTAATGCTTCCTCCAGTTCTGCTCAGCCTTTCGGCAGTTCAATTTTAGCCTCTTCAGGTTGTGGTAAATATTTCGTTACCGGTACTATTTTTTATGCGGTAAAGTCTATTAAGAATAACTCAGTAAAATGAGAGGCAGAATCCGTGGTATTAGAGGTTTAAAAAGGCTTTATTCCTATACAAAGGAACACAATTCGAATTGTTGGCGTTCTATTCCATCACCACAAAAGTTCAGGAAGGAAGGGCATATATTATTGACAGGTAATCATTTTTATAGAAAAGGCATTACAGTAAAACAGATGCAGTAGGCGTATCAACTGATAAGAAAAATAAACTATGCATGCGTAACTAGAATAGGCGTAACTAGACAACGTCATCATACATGGTGTCATAAATGGGTGGATCCATAAGAGAATCCTGCAATGTCAGCAGAAATATTTGGCAGAGATGCGTGCGCAGCCGCATGACGTGTGATTGACGTGCAACTAGAGGGAGAAAGGGACTTGACATTTAGCTCTACATGTGGAGACAAAAGTCTGGGGTTATGTCAACCTAATCCCAAATCATATCTAATATCCTATGTTTAAAGAACTGTGTTATCCAAAAAGAGAGGTCTCTTAGGATAGAATCTTATTCTATACTGACTATACTGACTAGTGCGTGTACAAGCGTCTAAGTGTCTACACTAGATGCGAGGGGGTAGGAATATTCCATGGTAACAGGGCTATGAATTACTTGCATGAGGACAGCGAGGCCTGGCCCCTTTGCACGGTAGCTGGAGGAATGTTTACCTAAACTACTAGACAGGAATGCATCGGATGAGGGGCGGAGGAGATAATCTTGAAGGTGAAATACAGTTCTTGGCAGGCGACGGGCTGGATCAGGCACCGTTAGCCGCGCAGGGAGTGAGACAAAGTTCATGGTCACAGATGCAGGCTCAGACTGGAGCTTTCAGAGGCAGAAGGCAGGAAAAGGCTTGATGACAGAATTCGGGCCTACTCGCCTGAATCTGTAAAATGTGGAAAGTGAACCACATAAAGTCGGTGGCCTTTCTTACTTAGGAAAGGAATATCTGACCCATTCATGGTGGATCTGAAAGAGGACATGTTGACGGTGGACGCACATATATTTGCGTCTTCAAAACTGGAGCAGGAGGGAACATACATGTACGTATAGCATGTACATGGAGCCGTTGGGGTCTACGATAGGGGACATAACTGATCACAAAATTCATATTTCCTCAAGGTGGTCGTTATACCAGCATGCCGACGGCCTGCCAATCCTTTTACAATCTTTAATAGGAGCAACCAGGTCAAGCCTATTTAGGATCTGAGCGCAGAAATCCAGACTGATATCTTCTACTGTTCTATCTGTATCAGGCACCTGATCCGCAGGGAAGGTTAAGGAAAGATCAGTCTTATTTTTGAAGAAGCCTTTCCAGTCTCTGCTTTTATTCTGCTGCCATTCATCCTAGTCCATATATCCAGGATACAAAAGATATCCTTACAGAGTTACAGTACATATGTTGGTAACCAGATTTTTTCCTAGTAACAATTGATATTGTCAGCTTATACTTTTTTTTTTTTTATACATTTCTATCGAGCATTAGGATGGCCTAGCAGCAATCAAGAGAACCTTATGGACCAGACCAGTGAATTTCCTTGAATCTAATCAGATGCTTCTTGACATGTTGGAATTTTGCCTCAATCACCATGTTTTTTGTTTTAATCAGAGGTTCTGCAAACAAAAACGCGGAACTGCGATGGGTGTTAAATTTGCACCTCCATATGCCTGCATTTTTATGAGCCATGTGGAAAGATTCTGTCTCTGAGATCCAAGCTTTTCTGATTATGCTACACACATTGCATACTGGGCCATTTTTTTAAATGATATTCTCTGCATCTAGCAGGGTGAAGAAAACCAACTCCAACAATTCTTGTACCAACTAGATGAAAACCCTTGGCACATCAAAACTACTAATTTCTACTCTCAAACAGAGATCAATTTTCTGGACCTGACACTATACATCAAGAATGAACAACTTCATGGTAAGATCTTCAGAAATTATACATTGGTCAACTCTATATTGAGAGCAGATAGCTGCCATCCTCAACATAATATCTTCAACATACCGAAAGGTGAATTCCTTAGGATAAGACGCGGGAATTGATCACACGCCTTAGTAATCGAGGATGTCAACTACAACATTTGAGGTCCACAATGAATACAATTTCTCTAATTGAGAGATCCACCACTCTCAGACCGAAGCCCTCGGTAATCACCCATTAAGGTGATAGGACACGTTTCATTACTGACTATAATAGTGGACACCAGAGAATTTGTTCTGTACTCAGACGTCACTAGCATTTACTTCAAGGTTTTCCTGACACCAAAGTATCCAACTATCCCGAGATAAGTTTTCGAAGAGCCCCCAACTTCAAACAACTATTATACAGATCAGAGTTTGTTGATGACAAGAAAAAAATGAGCACATTTTTGGATAGACCAGCGGGCTTCTATATATGTTACAACTGTAACATGTGTAAAGTGGGTCAAAACAAAACTTGTGAAATCTCTTTGAAAAATGGACCACCGATCAAAATCTCAGAATGGATTGATGGTAACAGCAAGTTTGTGATCTCTCTCTCTCTCTCTCTCTCTCTCTCTCTCTCTCGCTCTCTCTCTCTCTCTCTCTCTCTCTCTCTCTCTCTCTCTCTCTCTCTCTATATATATATATATATATATATATATATATATATATATATATATATATATGTATATTACCTACTGGCGGACGCCAGTAGGTACATATAGTTAGGACCTATTTTCCGTAGGAAATCCCCAACATTCTATTCGGAATAACTTTGGCGTCGATTGACGAATCTTCGCGTAATTTTGAAAACATTTGGCCAGCTCCGGTCCGCTCCTATCCTGAAAGTTTCACGGTGATTCATCAAGCGGGGGCCGAGAAAAAAGGGGGGTCCCAAAACGCGTTTTCCCCATGCAATTTCCTAGGACCTTTAGCCGCAGCTACAGCCCGAACTGCTGAACGGAATTGCACCAAATTTGGCAAAGAGGTAGTCCTTAGTTCAGACTTGTGCCTTTTGCTTAAATGGTGTAAATCTGTTCAGTAGTTCCAGAGTAAATGACATTTAAAAGTACATGTATATCTATGGCCTCGGAGGGTCCCCGTACCCTAAGCGCAGCCTAAGCACACCCTGCCATGCACGAGCTGTATTTTAATTGCCTGCCAACACTCTGAATCAGTAGAACCGAGGCACAAGAAATACAAAATAAAAGTCGCAAAATGCGAAAAGGGGGCAGGGTAGAAACACCCTGACCCCCTCGGCCTGCTAACGGGGTCCCACAAGGATCCCCAAGGCCCAATTATTTTTTAAATTTTTTTTTAAATCGGCAAAATCCACGCTCGGAGCGCGGATCCTGCCGATCAGAAAAAAAAAAAAACGAAGCACGGGCTCCCGCGCTTCAATGCTAATTAGCCCCTGTGAGTGGCAAATTCCAGGGGCATGTTAATAATAAAGTGTGGGAGGGCCCAATCCCCCCCACACTGCCCCGGGAACCGCCACCCCCCGGGGCAAAGTTTGAATAATAGCGGGGGGGCACACGGCCCTCCCGCAGCCCTGGGGCCGCCACTCCCAGTGCTTAATAGTTTAATGTGGGGGGGCCTCTAAGGCCCCCCCGCAGCCCCGGGGACAGCCACCCCCGGGGCTTTTTTAAAATAAAGGAATATCCCGTGTGGGGGGCCTCGCGGCTCCCACCCTGTCATAGCAAACTGCTTTACTATTTGGAAGAGAGAGGAGGAAACCTGCTCTCTCTTCCAAATAGCAAAGCAAATAGCTTTTCCACAGGTGGAGCTGCATCTTAGCAGCTCCCCGTGTGGAAAAGCAATGCCGGCTCCCTCAGGAGGTGGGGAGCCGGCGGGACCGTGGGTGGCAGGTTACGCTCCACAGGATCCAGTTGCAGCAGAAAATGGTCCACCTCCTGATAACACCAACACCCCTATCTGTATACAGGGTGTTCGAGGGATCAGGCGGGCGATAGGATAGGGATGGGACAGCACGGGAATAGAACATGTAATAACAAAGGACAAAGATGTAAACAGAGTGCAATCACATCTACTCTCATTAGGTCTCGCTAAGCAATATATATATATATATATATATATATATATATATATATATATATATATATATATATATATATAAATATATAGATATACCTGGTGCGGGATATAGCGATTTACAATCCTAAAGAGTGTACCCAACGTCTGTAGTTGAAAGCATATCTGAAACACAAAACTAAGAATCATTCAAATACTTCCCAAATGCCATTCAATCAAATCGAACAGTACACAATCTTACATATCCCAGGTTCTAGCACAGCAAAAGAGACAAACAAAAAGGCAGGACTGTGGTGAACGAGGTCAAGCTCCCCTGAATTGTTCTTCCTCCAGGAGAGAGTGAAAGCAATTGGATTTTCTAAAAAAAAAACAAAGTGTAAAACAGTTCCTGCTCATGTACGTAGGAAAAGAGGTTTGATTCACCCCAGTGCTCAGTTACTCTTCCATACACCAATCCTTATAGAGCAACAAGACAGTTTGCTCAGGCCGACTGGCCAATGATACTCGCACAAATCCGGAGACAGAACGGTGACAAGTTGTACACGGCAGCACACAGCTCTTGCACCATCGTTCTCCGCTATGCGTCCAATACGATACTGAACAAGCCCCCTATGTATACACGGAAGTACGCGGTTCCCTCACCGCTGTACTCCGCTATGCGAGCGCTGAGATCCTGAACAGGCGCCAGGCATACACGGAAGTACGCGGTTCCTTCACCGCTGTACTCCGCTATGCGAGCGCTGTGAAATGCAAATAAGTCACCCGGGGGAGAAAAACACCTCTAATCACCATACACGGCAATACGTGGCCGTCGCACGCAGTATTCCGCTATGGGAACAATTGTACAAAAAATCCCCCCTCGGATGGCCGCAACGGAATCCCCAAGGCTACTCACAGATCGATCACTTTCGAGACGCAGTTGCGGGTTACCGTTGTAGGCTGAAGAACTGTTCCTAGTTTCCAACAAATTGTGGTGAAACTTGACTACGTGACCTCGGCATCCTCGAGGCACCCTCTTCCCGCATCAATAGTACATTCCTACTGTAATTACAGGAGGGGACTTTTAAATCTAACCAAGGGTAGGGTACACCTTAGCATGTGTAGACCGCCCTGGTTAGCACCATCGGTCCTGAAGAAAACCTGGAGATTTTTCCTTTAAGGTTGAAACATGTAGACCTATTTCACTTAGTTCACTTCACATTTTTTTCGATACCTCAGGTCAATTTAACCTCATATGTTATCCCCAATTCATTTTAACATTGTTCAATTGCTCCATGATTAAAAAATCTTTTTGATAGAGAGTTAAATTTGACCAATTTTTAATCCACTTCTAGCACTTGCACTATACACAAAAATACCAGCTCCACTGTAGTCAGGTGTCGTAGCACACCCGGATGGCACTCGGCTCTCCGGGTGGGACCCCGATGATGAAGCATGTCACCAACTAGTTTGGTGAGTGAGGGGTCTTCTATAAGAAAGGTTATACTTTCTCCTTTCAGTGCACCTCTCTCTATCCTTGAGGTATTGAATTACCTTTGAGGGTGTACTCCTTCCAGTGTTTGTAAAAATTTCAAGCACCGAAAACACCAAGTCGGGAACCCTGTAGAGACTGGGGCACAGGAAGTAATCTCTCCAGGCACCAAAGTCGTCCCGCGAGTGCGTCCACTCCAAGACTGAGTTCCTGAGCTCCACCCCACAGACACCGCTTTTTATAGTTAAATCAACATGTTCGAGAGCCGTCTAGCAGGCGTTCTCACCCATCTATCCATCATAGGTGCTGGCCGCATCTCTGTGTCAGATCCACCCATACAGACCTGGCCAGATTCTGTTTGGGTGCGCCGAGGCAAAAGACATTCCTCCCAATTAAACAGGCATGCTTAGCAATAGTTCTTGCATTATAAACGGACAGTCCTGGCACTCCTACAATGGAAATAGCCAAACTAGTATACTCTGCCCTAGAAAGCAAGTCAATATTGGAATCACAATCCTCAGGTAATTGAACAGCAGCTCTAGGGGAGCGAATATGTGTGATAGACTGCATAGGAAAAAGCATAAGACTTAATCAATCAATCAATCAATCAGGGGATTTGTAAAGCGTGCTACATACCCGTGAGGGTCTCAAGGCGCTGAGGGGGGAGGAGGGGGGGGCACCGCTACTGCTCGAAGAGCCAGGTCTTGAGGCGTTTTCTGAAGGCGAGTAGGTCTTCAGTCTGACGTAGGTGGGTAGGTAGGGTGTTCCAGGTCTTGGCGGCGAGGTAGGAGAAGGATCTGCCGCCGGAGGTGGTTCGTTGGATGCGGGGGACGGTGGCGAGTGCGAGGCTGGCAGAGCGGAGCTGGCGGGTGGGGGTGTGGAAGCTGAGTCTGTTGTTCAGGTAGGCTGGTCCGGCGTTGTGGAGTGCTTTGTGTGCGTGGGTGAGGAGTTTGAAGGTGATCCTCTTTTCGAGGGGGAGCCAGTGTAGGTCTTGCAGGTGGGGGGTGATGTGGCAGTGGCGGGGTACGTTGACGATCAGTAGGGCGGAGGCATTTTGGATGCGCTGGAGTCGTCGTTGGCTGGGATTCCGGCGTAGAGTGCGTTGCCGTAGTCTAATCTATTGCTGACGAGGGCTTTTCTTCTTGTTTCGGCTGGGATCCATTTGTAGATTCTACGAAGTGTGCGGAGGGTGTTGTAGCAGGAGGAGGAGACGGCGTTTACTTGTTTGGACATTGAGAGGGTGGAGTCGAGGATGAATCCTAGGTTGCGTACGTGGTCGGTCGGTGTCGGTGCTGTCCCCAGAGTGGTCGGCCACCAGGAGGCAACCCAGGCTGAGGGGGTGGGTCCGAGGATGAGGCACAAGGTCCTCCAGTTATATTAGCTGGTATGTAAGTGTATGAAATATTGCCACACGAGAACAGCCATCCCTTAGATAATTTCACATGGTTAACATGGCTAGCGGTTAATACTGTATGATTACAGACCATACGATTGGTAACATTACTGCAAAAGCTGTCATGTCGTGACTGACATAATGTTCGTTGATCAGTGGTCAATTGTGTGCTTTTCTCTAGTTTCAATTGGCCACACTTGCCAATTTTGGCAGGGTCACAAGTTATTTGATAGCAAACGTCTCCAGTAGTGATGTTGTAGGTAACAATACTCGTCATGTTCCTCCAGAGATTATCTGTAACCTCCAGGCAAAAACGACAGTACTCATAAAGACTCAGATGTGTTTGAACATCAGTTTCCTCCACTACCCCATCAAAGTTAGTTTGGTTGAAGATGTGCAGAAGCACAAGTGCAGGGGTAGGTAGGCAACAAGACAAGTGGATATCATATCAGCTGTACTCTGAAGATTTCTCATACAGAAGTGGGAAGTGTTCAGCACATTCTCGGCCAAGTAGGTCCAGATGTTATCTGGTTGCTGCAACAATGCTGTCATCCGACTCGGGCGGTTGAGCCCCTTCGGCATCCCCGGGCCCTCCCGGACCCCTCCGGACACGCCCAAACACAGACCACACAGCGCAAGCATCGCAGCGGCAAGCAATACTGAGATCTAGAAACAGAAAACAAACTGATATAATCACTCTCGTAAATAATATTTTTCAGCAGGTACATTTTACCACTTTTCCTGTCCGGGTCTCATGATGACAAGGATATTATCCTTTCCTTTACCGATTAATTCTGCAGGTTCAGGAGGTTTGTTTGGGGACTCTACCCATACTTTCGCCCCTGGTTTCTTGTCAGTAGATCCGAACCCGCCCTTTCCTCGCAGAGATAGAAGGGCTGGGGCCGTCCCCTTCATGACATTTCCTCCATAAACCGGCATGATGCCATTTGGGCAACTCGGTCACCGGGTTGCACAATCAGATCATTGTCTCCACTGTTCAATAGAATAACTTTGATCTCCCCCTGGTAATCGGCATCGACCACCCCTCCCAAAACCTGGATGCCTTTAAGGGCAAGCCCAGATCGAGAAGGGATCAATCCGAAATGCTCTGTGGTAATTTGAACTCCAATTCCTGTCTCAATCGACATAATGTCTTGTGGTTGCAGTCGATAGAGTTTCAGGGCATGTAAATCAAGACCAGCAGCTTCTGGTATGGCACGATATGGAGCTAAAGCTCCGGGAGCTGTCTACCAATACAGAATCATGTTTGTGGCCACATGAGGCTTGATCTGCAGAGCTGGGGTCAACATGCGCATCAAAGGAGTTTCTGCATTAGCAAGGGGTCGGTTGTTCAAAATTTGCAATGCGTCAGACAAGAGATACCTCCACCCCTTCAATGACCCATCAGACAACTTTTTCAACTGCTCTTTCAACAAACCATTCATTCTCTCAATCAAACCCACTGCCTGTGGGTAGTAGGCTATGTGATAGATCCACTCAACGTTATGCTGCACACAAAAATCTTACACCATCTTTCCTTTAAAGTGTGACCCATTGTCACTCTGGACCTGCAAAGGAATTCCATAATACAAAATCAACAAATTCAAAGTTTTCAGAGTGTTAGACTGGGTTGCTCTCTTGCATGGAAAGGCGATGAGATAGCCAAAATAGGTATCCACCACCGTACAGGCATACTGACATCCTCTACTCATTGGCATTGGCCAGATGAGATCGATTTGCCATATTTGCCCTGGCAACTTCCCTCTGCCTAGCTGGCCTCTCACTACCTGTGGAACCGGTCTGTGTTGGGTATGCTGACAAACGGGACAGTGAATGATCGCAGTTTTAATCAAATCTAGGGGAATACGCATCCCTCTACTTTCTGCCCACCTGCTAGTGGCTCGCTCGCCCAAATGTCTGCTTTTCTGATGCGCCCATTTAGCCATGCCCACCAAGTCAGAATCCTGCGTCACCACCTCAGCTTCAAGAATTTTCGCTTCTTGGTCTGCAAAGGAATTGCACCAACGCTCTAGTGAGTCAGTCGGGCAATGAGCATCAACATGATAAACTGTGACTGTACTCTGGGACAACAATTCCAAAATCTCCTGCCACAACTCCTTTCCCCAAACCTCCCTATTGTGAATCATCCAATTATGAGCATGCCATGTGGGAAGCCAAGTGGCTCACCCATTGGCCGCAGACCATGAATCAGTATAAATGTGACATGTACCAGGGAGCTCTTGCTTCAAAGCCTGGTAAACCGCGTACAATTCTGCAAACTCACTACTTCTTCCCTCTCCAGTAGTCGACAGCAACTTTTTGGTAACAGGATTGTATGACACCGCCTTCCAATGTCTCTTGGTCCCTACATATCTGGCTGAGCCATCTGTAAACCACACATGCTTTTTGTCCTCCGCGGACAACTCTGAGAATGGCCCGCCCCATTTCACTGGGGACTCTCGCACTTTGGGTACATCTTGCAACATTTCTGCATCTGCTACTGGAGTTTGCGCCACTTGCTCATGCAGCACTGAGGTACCTTTAGGACCCACTCGTGCCCTGTCTTGTATGTACCACTTCCACTTTATGACGCTAGCCTCCTGTGCATGCCCAATCCTGTGTGTCTTGGGTGAACTCATCACCCATTGCATGATAGGAATTTCAGGTCTCAAAAACACATTGTGTCCCAAGGTCAATTGCTCGGTATCCACCAGAGCCCAATAACATGCCAACAACTGCTTTTCGAAAGGAGTGTACCACTCTCCAGCATCAGGTAATTTCTTCGTCCAAAACCCTAGGGGCACTTTCTGTCTCCCCTGTTTTTGCCACAGGCTCCAGGTCGCATATTGATCCTGGACTGTTACATTCAAATCAATGCTTCCCTCTCGTATGGGCCATAGATCCAGGGCACGCTGTATAGCCTCCTTCGCTGACTCAAATGCCTGCTGCTGGGCCTCCCCCCACTCAAATTCTTGCTTCTTCCGCGTAACCTTGTACAGAGGGGCCAAAATCTGACTCAAATGGGGAATGTGCTGTCTCCAAAAAACCAAATAATCCAATGAAACGCTGTGCCTCCTTCCTGTTTCGCAGCACTGCAAACTCCTTGATCTTTTGCCTTGCTTGTGGCAGCACCTCTCTATGCCCCTGATGCCACTGAATACCTAAAAACTTCACACTCTGGGAGGGTCCCTGCATCTTCTCTGGGTTAATCACCCACCCTTTGCTTTGCAAATGCTCTACAATTCTGTCTAGCTGAGCCTGCACCTGTTCTTGGGTCTCTCCTTGAATCAACACATCATCAATGTAATGACAAAGTTGTACCCCAAGAATAACTGACACCTCATCCAAATGCTCTGCCACCAACCGGTGACAGATTGTAGGGCTATGCAAATACCCCTGTGGCAAAGATTGAAATGTGAATTGTTTACCATTCCACGAGAAGGAGAACTGTTCCTGGGACTCGGGGCAATTGGAATCGTGAAAAAAGCATTGGCAATATCAAATGCCGCATACCATGTCCCATTGTGTTTCAGAATTTTCTCAATCAAAGTGATGGTGTCAGGGACCGCGGCTGTCAACGGGGGTGTATGCTCATTCAGCTCGCGGTAATCAACAGTCATACGCCAGCTTCCATCCGGTTTGCGCACGGGCCACACAGGGTTATTCCGCGCCGTGGTAACCGGTCTCACCACCCCCGCCTTCACCAAGTCCTGTATGGTTGCGGTAATCTCATCATGTCCCCCTGGGATCCAGTACTGCTTCATGTGAACCACTTTTGTTGCTTGGGGCACCTTCACTGGGGGAATCTTCAAGCGCCCCACCCTCACAGCAGCCACCGAGAGGTACTGCTTTGACCCAAACTGATAGCATCCGTCATCTAAATATAGGGTCATACCTTTCAGAATGTCAATACCAATGTTGTACTCGGGAATGGGCACAATCAAAACAGTGTATGCTCTCTTGGGAAGTCTGCCTATTTTCATCTGAATTACCGTTTGCACTGCTGGTGTCTCCTGTCCAACCAAACCCGTGATAGTAAAATACTGTCCTTTAAATTTTCGTGGATTGCCATGTATCAACGTGGCCTCCGCTCTGGTATCTACTAAAGCCCGCACCTCCTGAATGTTTCTATTTTTCCAATAGATCTCAACCCTGACATGCGGTCTATTATCTTTGCAAGCCCATCCCTGCACCGGAGCTTGGCCCATTTCCTTATCTAATTTTCGCCTGCGCAGCTCTGCATCTGCCCGGCGCAGGTCCCGGCGCAAATCTGAATACAATGTCGGGTAATCCTTTGGGAACAACTCCTCCTCTTCCCGGTCCCCATCTGAATCTGTGCAATCTCGGTCCCAACCTTTCTCTTTTGTCACCCTCACATGAGATTCCCTCTCTCTCTCCACACCTGCTTTGTCATGCTTTTCCTCGAGCTCTGTTTCCCAGCGACTTACTTTCTTGTTATCTTTTCTATTCACATGCCTACTCCCCTCCTTTTTATCCAGTCTTCGCATACGGTACATTTCCCACATGCTTTTGGTCTCAATACCATCAATCTCACTCCCCGACAGCCCATCCTTTAACAGCGCCAAAAACATATCACGTTGGGTTACTCGGTTGTTGTCAGTGCGGGACTCTGAGCAAGAAGCCCTGTCTGGCTTGTTCCATTCCCCAAGCTCTCCCAGCTCACGGACTGCCTCGACTACTTCTCCTACGGTATTACCAGTTTGATTGATTAACAGAGTCATTATCACCGCTTTGTATGCAGGGGGTGCCAAACGAATGATTTTGTTCCGCATGGACACAGTCATTCTCTGACCCATCAAATCATGCACCTCACCTATAAGGATTGCCAGCTTCATTCCCTCCTCCTTAATTCTCTGCGAGGCATCTCGTAGGGTAAACCATGGTTTTTCATTTCCAGGCCAATCTGAATCTGTGGGGTACTTATGACTACATCCCTGTGCGGCTAGCTGCAACAGGATAGTTTGGTCATCACCGCGGAAAGTCCGGAAGTGTCCCTGCACAGTGGGATCAGTACTGAGAGTACAAAATTTGGCAGCATCCCCACCGTCTAACATGACCCCAGAAGCGCCTTGATCATAGAGGCGCACCATCCAAGTTAATAGTGCCTCGCCAGGCTTCTGTCTAAATCTCTCTAAAATGTCACTGATCTCCTGTTGAGTAAAATCCTCCAGACTATTTAACATAACTCCCTGCGGGTTATGTGGACTGGCTTGAAGTTTCCGTCTTAGAATGGGCTGCACTTCCACTCTCTTACTATTATTTACCTCCTCCTCCCTTTCTCTCTGTAAAGGCTGCTCTCCTTCTGAGGAGAACTCTGATGATTCCCAGATGTTAGAGTCCCAGGTGGATGGATCAAAATCTAAGCCTGCTTTGGCAATCGCTAAATGGACTTTTCGCTTACTCACTCTACCCCTTCTTTTCCTGTATCTGTATTCAGCGACACGGACTGCAGCCCGTTCTGCTATAGTCTGATATGTTTCAAATTTGTCTTGTAATAGCTTATTCTGACAGGAAAGCATCGTAGACATATTCTTAGCTTCAACGAGTTGTTTTTCTAAGCTCAACTGTTCCCGCTGCAGAGATAAGCATTTGTCAAAAACTTGACGGTAGGCATGCAACAGAGCCCAACCTCGGCGGCTCACTGTATATAATTCTTTACCTTTTTCCACAGGAACCTTCCGTAAACAATTTAAAACATCTTCAGGCGTTGCTTCGCCCAAACAGTCAAACCAGCTCTCACTTAATCCTGTGCTTTTAGAATACTCACGTGCCAGCGCGGAGTATGGCGTCGCCTCCCATCCAGGAATTTGCATGGGGGCAAAAGGAATTTCACTTGGTGCCAAGGAACCAAAACCACCTTTCGTCTTTTTAAACATGTTCCTACCCACGTTATTTTCGAATCCTGCTGACTACGCCAAAATGTATTGCCTTGCCCACTTGCGTAATCTAAACTTACGCACACCACTTACTTACACAGAAACTCCGACACTCCTCTGGAGGTAAAATTAGCTTTACTAGTATCATAGACAAAGGCAATAAGTCACTGAAGCTAGTAAGTTCTTAGGCACCAAGTGAAAGATAATGAACAATGAATACACCACACGATATTTATATATATACATACAAATATGAGATCCTGAATATAGATTTATAAACAGTTAATGTACAAAGCACCTCACCAGATGCATCTGCACCGGAGTCTTCAACATCCTTGGCCAAGCACCGAAAACACCAAGTCGGGAACCCTGTAGAGACTGGGGCACAGGAAGTAATCTCTCCGGGCACCAAAGTCATCCCGCGAGTGCGTCCACTCCAAGACTGAGTTCCTGAGCTCCACCCCACGGACACTGCTTTTTATAGTTAAATCAACACGTTCGAGAACCCTCTAGCAGGCGTTCTCGCCCATCTATCCATCATAGGTGCTGGCCGCATCTCTGCGTCAGATCCACCCATACAGACCTGGCCAGATTCTGTTGGTGCGCCAAGGCAAAAGACATTCCTTTCCCTATCTCCGGCCTTGGAGAGCCTTGCACAGCGCATCCTCCCTATGTCCTAGAGATAAGCATAGAATGCACAAAAACAAGCTCAAGGTACAAAATAACCTCATGAGGTATGTCTCGCACCAGCTTGTACTGGTTTACGTGAAAAACATGTTTATGTTACTGCTGAAGTGTAACTACAGGGCAAAGCAGTACAAAATGGAGATGCAATGCAACAAAATGGAAGACCAGAGCATCACATGGAATCGAGGTCAATATGCAGTTTAGAACGTGTAACGTGTAAAATGGCAAATGCAATACAACCAGAAATGGTGTCGTATCAACTGTAAGGTCTTTCGGGTACCTGGATGACCCGCCGAAGGGGACACATGACACCATGTGAAAGCCTTCTTTCTAAGTTCCTAGGTGGAAAGGTATAGCCTGTTCCTACAAAAAGGTAGTCCGTTTTGCACTGCACGGTCCGCCTCCTTCTGTGCCCAAACCTCCCAGTCGGCATTGGATGCAGTCCTGCGTACTTTCTCCAGGAAGTTTTCTACCCTGACATCACAAAGCACCATGGACGGTTCAATGATAGAATCCAGATTCCGAGGCTGTTCGGGGGTGTACGTTGTTTCCTATCGAGACAAAGAATCTGCTTTGCGGTTCTCCACTCCAGGTCTAAACGTGATAACAAAGTCATATCCTGGAAAAAATATCATCCATCTCATCTGTCGCTGGGACAAATGACGTGCAGACTTCATGTATTGCAGGTTCCTGTGATCCGAGTATACCGTGGTGGGATGTCTAGCCCCCCACAGATACTGCCGCCATTCTTGGAAAGCCTTTTTGATAGCCAGTAGCTCCTTCTCGGCTATGGTGTAATTTCTCTCAGCCGGGTTCAGTTTCCGGGACAGATAGGCCACAGGGTGCAACTGTCCTGTATTGTGGTTCCGTTGTGACAAGATTGCTCCGATTGCCTCATCTGTGGCATCCGCCTCTACTATGAAGGGATGCTCTGGTCTCGGGTGTGCAAGTACCGGTGCCGTAGTAAAGGCTCTTTTCAAATAGGTGAATGCTTCTTCAGCCTCGCTGGACCATGAAAGGGCACTCCCTTTCTGAGGAGTCGAGACATGGGGATTGCTATTTGGGAGAAATGCAGAATGAACCTTCGGTAATAGTTCGCAAAGCCCAGAAAGCATTGCACATCACGTATGTTCTTGGGAGTGGGCCATTCTTGCACCGCTTTAATCTTTCTCTACGCCATGTGCAAACCTTCAGGGCATAGCATAACTCCCAGAAATTCCACTCTTTCCACACCAAACTCGCATTTGTTCAACTTACAGAACAACCTATGTGTACGCAGTTGGGACAGCACCTTACACACGTGACTGGTATGTTCGTCAACTTTGTTGGAATAGATGAGAATGTCGTCAATATAGACGACAACAAACAGGTCCACAAATTCTTTCAAGACGTCGTTTAGAAAATACTGAAATGCCGCTGCGGCATTGCAAAGGCCGAACGGCATAACAGTGTATTCGAATAATCCGTAACGAGTCTTGAAAGCCGTCTTCCACTCATCGCCTTCTTTGACGTGCACCAAATGATACGCGCCTCTCAAGTCTAACCTAGTGTAGATCTTGGCCTCCCTCACCTGGTCAAGCAATACCGAAATGAGGGGCAAAGGATATCTATTTCTCACTGTGTTCTTATTCAATTGGCGATAATCCCCACAAGCTCTCAAGTCACCATTGGCTTTGGATATAAAGAACAGCAGAGAGGCCGCTGGGGACCTTGAAGGTCTGATAAAGCCTATCTCCAGATAATGATCCAGATATTCTCGTAAATGTGTGGTCTCTGGCACAGACAATGCGTAAACGCTACATGCCGGAATCGTGGCTCCCTCCACCAGGTCTATTCGGCAATCATACTCTCTGTGTGGGGGCAGCTGTTCCGCCTGAATCTCGCAAAACACATCCCTAAACTGGGAGTATTCTATGGGTAATATGGACGCTTTCTCAGCAGCTGTGGCCACTACGAATGGATGTATCAAAGCCGCAGCCGGTGAGAGCGCTACGGGCACCAAATGACTTTTACATTCCTCAGAAAGGAACCGTATTGTTTTAGTTCTCCAATTTATGGTAGGGTTGTGGTTACTCAGCCAGGGCATCCCTAAAATAACCTCATATTGGTGGGCCTCAATGATATTCAGAGACAACTCATCAATATGTTTTTCTTTATTGACGAGGAAAGACCAAATGACTGATTCAGTTTACTCCACAATTAGATCAGAATTCAAGGGCTTGCCGTCTACTGCCAATACCTCTTCGGGTGTCTCCCTCTGCACCCTTTGCAACTCGAGAGTCGTTACCAAACCATCATTGTTGGACTTGGCCCTTCTGGCAGGTTCACCCCTGGACTTTTTGGCTTTTTATTGGTGACTTGGTGTGGTAATTTTTTTGGTTTCTGAGCACTTTCCCTGTGTCCCAGGGTAAAGTGCGTGCGTGCTCTGAGTGCATGTGGTGAGATAGGCCTGCCCTCCCATAGGAATGCATGGGGAGTGTATGTGTCCCTAGTAGTTCCTGATGCGTGGGGTGTGCAGGCCCAAGTTTGGTATGTGCGGACTCGTGGGAGTGAATGCTGCGCGATGATGTGTGCGGCGTGCATGTACCTAGTGTGGAAGTGCCACTTCTAGAGGTGGGCACTTCTGTGTGCAGTGTGTCTGTCGCGTGATTGGCTGGTCATGTCATGTGACGGGCTAGGGATTCCCCAGAGTCAGGATGAGTCACCCAGTGGTGAATGGGGAGATCAGCAGCTAGATGGGTGGGAGGAGTACACCTGGGTCCTGAATAGGACAGGGTTTTCCACACACAATGCTGGCCCCGCCCCCTGTGGTGCGACTGACGACCCTAGCCCTGCCAGTGAATAGAGTGAGGGGCTGAGCACATCAAGGGTGCTCCCCAACCAGCTGCGACTGGTTTTCCCCCTCACCCTGAACCCAGAACAAAGGGTTTGACTGTATAAAAATGGGGCTGTGTCCCCACAGAAACTGTTCTCTGCCAGGATCTTACCTGAGGGGGGCTGCTGCTGCTGCTGGACCAGAGGACCGCCACATGGACTACCTCCCTGCCTGGAGGCCCAGTGAGCTGGCTCTGGGTCCAGCCTTGCCCCCCACCCCTGCCCTGCTGCATGCAGGGAAGAACTTGCTGGACTTTGTGGTGCTTTTTATGCTTTAGCGCTGAGAGCGCTTTCACTTTTGATCCCTAGCGCTAGGAGCGCTTTATTTCTGCTAGCCGGTGCCCACCCGGCGTTTGCCCCGTTTCTGCCGATTCTAGGGTCTCCTGGCAGGTGCCCACCCTGCCAGGGACATTGCCGTGGACATCGGCGGGTGCCCACCCCGCATTGTGGCGCCCGAGCGGGAGCCTACCCCGCTTTATTGAAGAGTCAATATCCCTAGCGGGTGCCCACCCCGCCAGGGACCTGGCCGTTCTAGTTTCACCCCCCTCGCAGGTGCCCACCCCGCATCACCGCGATCGGACAAATCACCGCTGCAGCCCGGTCCGGGCTTAGAGAGGAAGTCAGGCAGTCCTGGTGCTGACATGGGCGGGGCTTGGCCCAGCGTGACGGGAGTTCCGGTTAACTGCCCGGGAGCGGAAGAAGCCAGCGGAGGACAGCGGAGCTCCCCTGGGGAAAGGAGAGTCCCGCGCTGCCCAACGACACGAGCAGGAGGCAGACGGGAGCCCACCCCGCGCACCTGCAACCGCCGACCAGGTGAGGAGGGGCCCGGGGGGGTGAGAGAGAGCCGGGGCACGTTTCCAGTGCCTGCCCCCCCCACGGGGATCCCGAGGAAACTGCCGGTGTGCTCCCGCCGAGGAAGGGGCCATCAGTATTGTAGAGCGTCCCCCGAGTGGGACTCGCACCAACAAAGGGGGCATATTCGTTTTAGAGCCCTGGGAGGCTCCAACGACGGGGGCATTTATTGATCAGAGCCTGCGAGGCTCAGGGGGCCACAAGTGTTTTTGCGAGCCCCGGGAGGCTCCATCCATACGGGGGCATTTCTTTTGTGACTGAGTGGCCCCAGATGGCAGCGGGCCACTCCCACCTTGCCCCACAGAGTTGCACAGAGCCCCGAAGGCTCTAGGGGGCATTTTGTGCATTTAGAGCCACGAGGCTCCAACCCCTGCCATATTTGTTTAGGAAGGCACAGTGGTGCCCCAGCATTTCACCAGTTGCCCAGCACTTAGTGGGCAACTGCTACGTGTAGGTTGTGCTTTGTGCGCCCTGGTCTGCGCAGCCTGCGCAGTCGCGCCCTGACTTTGCTGGGACATAGGGCGTCCTAGCCCCGACAAGGCCAGTTGGCCTAGGGACTGCCACAGGTGGTGGCGAATGTGAGTTTTGCGCTATTGTTCCTTTCCTGCACCTCTGAATGTGTTTTTATGCGTCATGTGCCTTGCTTTACACCTCTGAATGTTATGCATCATGTGTTTATGTGCTTAGACCCCTACAGGTATTGTGATACTTAGGTGGTTGTTTTCTCCCTAGTACAGGTGGTGCTAGTGAGGTCCTGATTCCCTGCGCAATATTTTCCTAAGGTGGTTAGGGTTGCGTAGGTGGTACTTACCTGATACCAGTAGTTACTGGTTGTGTGCTACATATGTTATTTTGTACTACAGTATTATTCCTATGTTCTAAAAAGTGCTAATTCCTGACAGTGGTCCAGGTGGCCCTGTCCCCTGTATATATAATCCCTTGTAAATTCTGCCCGTGCCTGTTGGCACATTGTAGAGTGTGTGTTTTTATCTAATGTGTTGTGTATAATACAAAGGCTATTTTTATAGAATACCTTGTGTGGAGTTTCCTTTGTGGTGGGCCTTGGGTGTTGTTGCTGGGTGCGCGCGCAAACGCTTTACACATCGCCTCAGGGATAAGCCTGTCTGCTCGTGCCAAGCTACCAAGGGGGTGAGCAGGGGTTATCTTTGGCGTGTAACTTCCTTGCCCTGACTAGAGTGGTGGTTTCTGTCTGGCTTTGGCGCAAGCCCTAGCCAACCAGAAATCCCATTTCTAACATTGGTGGCAGCGGTGGGATTTGGACTTGCGTTTGCGCTGTACCGCAGCGGCAACTGGCCGCACTACAAAACTCTGCATTTAGATAAATCACATGGTATAGGGATTATTGTTCTAAGTTTGTTTTTAATTGTCATTTCTTTGGAAATGTGTTTTTTGTGCACTGTGAGTTAGGTGTCCCTAGCTCGGGAGGGTAGATCATCCCCCTAAGTGCATTGTGTTTTCTGGATTCACCAGAGGGTGGGATCCAGTGGTGGCAGCGTGATAGTGGCCAGTACATTTGTCCCCCGCCCTGCGCCCAGAGTTGGTACCTGTGTCACGTGGTGGTCAGGTTGAGGAATCAGGGGTGGTAGAAACTGCCTTACCAGTCCGAGGGGAGGGTTGTGTGTGTGGATGAATGGTGTGTGGCACTAGGCAAGTGAGTGTGAGTTCTCTGGGTTAGAGAGCTTGCTGAATCTTTTTGTGAATTGTGTACTCCTGTGTTAAGCTCAGACCCCTAGGTTCCCTGTGTGATCTTTTCTCTAGAACGTCTGCCAGAATGGAGCCTGCTTTTGATATCAGTGATCTAATTTATTACAGTATGCAGGAGTTGGAAAGGTTCTGTAGAGAGAGAGGCATAAGGGTGAGAGAGTCAGACACTATGTGTGAACTTAGGGGCCACATGATCCAGTGGGTTAAGAGGCAAAGGGATCTTGAGCGCAGTACGGAAAGGGCCCAGGCCTCACACCTGGAGGGTGGTGGGTCTGTGGGGAGCCCTGAAGATTCAGAAGAGGAGGTAGAGGATGACAATACCTGGACGTCAGTAGAGAGTGAAGACCCCATAGGTAGGGCGTCCCTTGCTGGGTCCAGCGTAGGAGGCAGCGCCTCATCCCTTTCCCTGTCCCCAGAGGAGTGGGAAGATAGGAGGAAAGAAAGGGAGCACCAGCTGACGTTAGAAAAGCTCAGGTTGCAGCATGCCCAGGCTATGGCGCAGCTGGAGGTCAAAAGACAGATGGCGGAGGCTGAGAGGGCCTTTGCCAGAGAGAAACTAGCTCTGGAGGGTAGGTTATCCCCTGAGCGCAGTTGTGGTTTTCTGGACTCCCCAGGGAGGGTTGAGTCCAGTGGTAGCAGCCAGATAGATTCCATTGTAGGAAATCCCAGTCCCAGTTCCCCCAGTCTGGTACCTGTTCCCCAGGAGGAGGAGTTAAGGTTAAAATTCAGGGGCAGTAGGAAACTGTCTCACCAGTTTTGGGAGGAGTTTGTGGATGAATGTGAGGATGCACTGTTTGATTGGATAAGAGTTCCCGCAGAATCTGATTATGACAAACTGTGTGATCTGATTCTCAGAGAACACCTGCTCAATTGTTATGTGCCGGGGTTGCGCCAACACCTGTTGGGGTGTGGAGTGTCTGCGCCATTTGAGCTTGGAGATGAAGCAGAGCGCTGGGAAAGGGCTAGACGTTCTCTAGAGTCATTAGGGAGTGACTCCAAAAGTAGTGGGTCAGGTATCTTCCAGCCCAGCGTGGTGGAAGAGGCTCAGTGTAGCCCAGCTAGGTCCCAGGATAGCGAGGAGGGTGTAGGGGCTCACTGCCTGGCTCAGTGGAGCAGGAGTGAGAGGGTGACCGAGGGTCCCCAGACGCACGAAACCCTGCCTCAGGACTTGGATGGTTTCTTGAGGGAACACCAAGTTGGGGACCTAGGCTGTCCTGTTAGCCCATTTGAGGAAGATCTCCTGGTGAGTAGAGGACCTGGAGCACCTGTAACCAGGGCTCCTGTGGTTCTAGAGTCTGGCAGTACCGCTCCGGTAGGGAGGGTACAGGAGTCCAGTGTGAGGAGTGATTGGGGGATGAGTTTCCCAGTGGAAGAGCCTGTGGGTCAGGGACTACCCAGTTGGGCTAGGATCCCGTGTAGTGACCAGGGTGGCACCACTTCTGTTCTGGGGGATCTCCGCGCACTGTCAGGTGGACAGGGGACGGGAGATCAGCGCCAGACAGACAGTCGCTCGATATATGTGTCCTTTGATAGCCTCAGGGGGATGGAGTGGAAATCCCCAGAAGTCCTGGAGTGCCAGGCAATTATTCCACCAAAGGTTCTAGGCCGGAGGTTGGGAGGCCAGGTTCAGGATCAGCCTGACCTGAAGGGTGGGACGTCTGTAATCAGCGTCCCGACCAGTTCTTCTTCCAGAGGTACCGCCCCAGTTGGTAGGGAGCAGGGTTCTGGAAGGGGGTGCAGAGGGTGGGAGAGCCCACCTCTGCCCCCGGTACAACCTGAGGGGTTAAACCCTGGGTTGGAATGGCGTTCTAGGTGTACCCCTCGCCAGAGGAGGAGGAACCCTAGGAGAAGAGGTAGGGGGAGGAGAGCCTTCCCTGAGACTCCTGGTCCGCCTGAGGGTGTAGACCCTAGGCTGGAGAACCAGTGGCAGTCTAGTCCTGTCTTTCAGAGAGGAAGAGTGGAGAATGGCCGCTATGTGCCAGGGGTTACTACCCCCCACTCTGTGGTTAGGCAAAGACCAGTGGCACCTGGGTGGCCTAGGGCCTGGTCTTGGCCGCGGACAGCTTGGGAGTACCAGTGGGGTAGCCCAGTTGGTCCAGACAGTGGTGTTAGAAAGAATTCCATGGGTTCACCGTGGCGTAGAACCGGAGGGTGTCCCTGCAGTTGCGGGCCCGCGTCCGTGTTCTATCGCCCCAAGTAGGGAAGTCCATCACGGTGGTGATTGGTCTGCCCTGCGTTTTGGCTGGAAGGGGGTTGTGTTGAACTTGGCCCTTCTGGCAGGTTCACCCCTGGACTTTTTGGCTTTTTATTGGTGACTTGGTGTGGTAATTTTTTTGGTTTCTGCGCACTTTCCCTGTGTCCCAGTGTAAAGTGCGTGCGTGCTCTGAGTGCATGTGGTGAGATAGGCCTGCCCTCCCATAGGAATGCATGGGGAGTGTATGTGTCCCTAGTAGTTCCTGATGCGTGGGGTGTGCAGGCCCAAGTTTGATATGTGCGGACTCGTGGGAGTGAATGCTGCGCGATGATGTGTGCGGCGTGCATGTACCTAGTGTGGAAGTGCCACTTCTAGAGGTGGGCACTTCTGTGTGCAGTGTGTCTGTCGCGTGATTGGCTGGTCATGTCATGTGACGGGCTAGGGATTCCCCAGAGTCAGGATGAGTCACCCAGTGGTGAATGGGGAGATCAGCAGCTAGATGGGTGGGAGGAGTACACCTGGGTCCTGAATAGGACAGGGTTTTCCACACACAATGCTGGCCCCGCCACCTGTGGTGCGACTGACGACCCTAGCCCTGCCAGTGAATAGAGTGAGGGGCTGAGCACATCAAGGGTGCTCCCCAACCAGCTGCGACTGGTTTTCCCCCTCACCCTGAACCCAGAACAAAGGGTTTGACTGTATAAAAATGGGGCTGTGTCCCCACAGAAACTGTTCTCTGCCAGGATCTTACCTGAGGGGGGCTGCTGCTGCTGCTGGACCAGAGGACCGCCACAGGAACTACCTCCCTGCCTGGAGGCCCAGTGAGCTGGCTCTGGGTCCAGCCTTGCCCCCCACCCCTGCCCTGCTGCATGCAGGGAAGAACTTGCTGGACTTTGTGGTGCTTTTTATGCTTTAGCGCTGAGAGCGCTTTCACTTTTGATCCCTAGCGCTAGGAGCGCTTTATTTCTGCTAGCCGGTGCCCACCCGGCGTTTGCCCCGTTTCTGCCGATTCTAGGGTCTCCTGGCAGGTGCCCACCCTGCCAGGGACATTGCCGTGGACATCGGCGGGTGCCCACCCCGCATTGTGGCGCCCGAGCGGGAGCCTACCCCGCTTTATTGAAGAGTCAATATCCCTAGCGGGTGCCCACCCCGCCAGGGACCTGGCCGTTCTAGTTTCACCCCCCTCGCAGGTGCCCACCCCGCATCACCGCGATCGGACAAATCACCGCTGCAGCCCGGTCCGGGCTTAGAGAGGAAGTCAGGCAGTCCTGGTGCTGACGTGGGCGGGGCTTGGCCCAGCGTGACGGGAGTTTCGGTTAACTGCCCGGGAGCGGAAGAAGCCAGCGGAGGACAGCGGAGCTCCCCTGGGGAAAGGAGAGTCCCGCACTGCCCAACGACACGAGCAGGAGGCAGACGGGAGCCCACCCCGCGCACCTGCAACCGCCGACCAGGTGAGGAGGGGCCCGGGGGGGTGAGAGAGAGCCGGGGCACGTTTCCAGTGCCTGCCCCCCCCCACGGGGATCCCGAGGAAACTGCCGGTGTGCTCCCGCCGAGGAAGGGGCCATCAGTATTGTAGAGCGTCCCCCGAGTGGGACTCGCACCAACAAAGGGGGCATATTCGTTTTAGAGCCCTGGGAGGCTCCAACGACGGGGGCATTTATTGATCAGAGCCTGCGAGGCTCAGGGGGCCACAAGTGTTTTTGCGAGCCCCGGGAGGCTCCATCCATACGGGGGCATTTCTTTTGTGACTGAGTGGCCCCAGATTGCAGCGGGCCACTCCCACCTTGCCCCACAGAGTTGCGCAGAGCCCCGAAGGCTCTAGGGGGCATTTTGTGCATTTAGAGCCACGAGGCTCCAACCCCTGCCATATTTGTTTAGGAAGGCACAGTGGTGCCCCAGCATTTCACCAGTTGCCCAGCACTTAGTGGGCAACTGCTACGTGTAGGTTGTGCTTTGTGCGCCCTGGTCTGCGCAGCCTGCGCAGTCGCGCCCTGACTTTGCTGGGACATAGGGCGTCCTAGCCCCGACAAGGCCAGTTGGCCTAGGGACTGCCACAGGTGGTGGCGAATGTGAGTTTTGCGCTATTGTTCCTTTCCTGCACCTCTGAATGTGTTTTTATGCGTCATGTGCCTTGCTTTACACCTCTGAATGTTATGCATCATGTGTTTATGTGCTTAGACCCCTACAGGTATTGTGATACTTAGGTGGTTGTTTTCTCCCTAGTACAGGTGGTGCTAGTGAGGTCCTGATTCCCTGCGCAATATTTTCCTAAGGTGTTTAGGGTTGCGTAAGTGGTACTTACCTGATACCAGTAGTTACTGGTTGTGTGCTACATATGTTATTTTGTACTACAGTATTATTCCTATGTTCTAAAAAGTGCTAATTCCTGACAGTGGTCCAGGTGGCCCTGTCCCCTGTATATATAATCCCTTGTAAATTCTGCCCGTGCCTGTTGGCACATTGTAGAGTGTGTGTTTTTATCTAATGTGTTGTGTATAATACAAAGGCTATTTTTATAGAATACCTTGTGTGGAGTTTCCTTTGTGGTGGGCCTTGGGTGTTGTTGCTGGGTGCGCGCGCAAACGCTTTACACATCGCCTCAGGGATAAGCCTGTCTGCTCGTGCCAAGCTACCAAGGGGGTGAGCAGGGGTTATCTTTGGCGTGTAACTTCCTTGCCCTGACTAGAGTGGTGGTTTCTGTCTGGCTTTGGCGCAAGCCCTAGCCAACCAGAAATCCCATTTCTAACATTGGTGGCAGCGGTGGGATTTGGACTTGCGTTTGCGCTGTACCGCAGCGGCAACTGGCCGCACTACAAAACTCTGCATTTAGATAAATCACATGGTATAGGGATTATTGTTCTAAGTTTGTTTTTAATTGTCATTTCTTTGGAAATGTGTTTTTTGTGCACTGTGAGTTAGGTGTCCCTAGCTCGGGAGGGTAGATCATCCCCCTAAGTGCATTGTGTTTTCTGGATTCACCAGAGGGTGGGATCCAGTGGTGGCAGCGTGATAGTGGCCAGTACATTTGTCCCCCGCCCTGCGCCCAGAGTTGGTACCTGTGTCACGTGGTGGTCAGGTTGAGGAATCAGGGGTGGTAGAAACTGCCTTACCAGTCCGAGGGGAGGGTTGTGTGTGTGGATGAATGGTGTGTGGCACTAGGCAAGTGAGTGTGAGTTCTCTGGGTTAGAGAGCTTGCTGAATCTTTTTGTGAATTGTGTACTCCTGTGTTAAGCTCAGACCCCTAGGTTCCCTGTGTGATCTTTTCTCTAGAACGTCTGCCAGAATGGAGCCTGCTTTTGATCTCAGTGATCTAATTTATTACAGTATGCAGGAGTTGGAAAGGTTCTGTAGAGAGAGAGGCATAGGGGTGAGAGAGTCAGACACTATGTGTGAACTTAGGGGCCACATGATCCAGTGGGTTAAGAGGCAAAGGGATCTTGAGCGCAGTACGGAAAGGGCCCAGGCCTCACACCTGGAGGGTGGTGGGTCTGTGGGGAGCCCTGAAGATTCAGAAGAGGAGGTAGAGGATGACAATACCTGGACGCCAGTAGAGAGTGAAGACCCCATAGGTAGGGCGTCCCTTGCTGGGTCCAGCGTAGGAGGCAGCGCCTCATCCCTTTCCCTGTCCCCAGAGGAGTGGGAAGATAGGAGGAAAGAAAGGGAGCACCAGCTGACGTTAGAAAAGCTCAGGTTGCAGCATGCCCAGGCTATGGCGCAGCTGGAGGTCAAAAGACAGATGGCGGAGGCTGAGAGGGCCTTTGCCAGAGAGAAACTAGCTCTGGAGGGTAGGTTATCCCCTGAGCGCAGTTGTGGTTTTCTGGACTCCCCAGGGAGGGTTGAGTCCAGTGGTAGCAGCCAGATAGATTCCAGTGTAGGAAATCCCAGTCCCAGTTCCCCCAGTCTGGTACCTGTTCCCCAGGAGGAGGAGTTAAGGTTAAAATTCAGGGGCAGTAGGAAACTGTCTCACCAGTCTTGGGAGGAGTTTGTGGATGAATGTGAGGATGCACTGTTTGATTGGATAAGAGTTCCCGCAGAATCTGATTATGACAAACTGTGTGATCTGATTCTCAGAGAACACCTGCTCAATTGTTGTGTGCCGGGGTTGCGCCAACACCTGTTGGGGTGTGGAGTGTCTGCGCCATTTGAGCTTGGAGATGAAGCAGAGCGCTGGGAAAGGGCTAGAGGTTCTCTAGAGTCATTAGGGAGTGACTCCAAAAGTAGTGGGTCAGGTATCTTCCAGCCCAGCGTGGTGGAAGAGGCTCAGTGTAGCCCAGCTAGGTCCCAGGATAGCGAGGAGGGTGTAGGGGCTCACTGCCTGGCTCAGTGGAGCAGGAGTGAGAGGGTGACCGAGGGTCCCCAGACGCACGAAACCCTGCCTCAGGACTTGGATGGTTTCTTGAGGGAACACCAAGTTGGGGACCTAGGCTGTCCTGTTAGCCCATTTGAGGAAGATCTCCTGGTGAGTAGAGGACCTGGAGCACCTGTAACCAGGGCTCCTGTGGTTCTAGAATCTGGCAGTACCGCTCCGGTAGGGAGGGTACAGGAGTCCAGTGTGAGGAGTGATTGGGGGATGAGTTTCCCAGTGGAAGAGCCTGTGGGTCAGGGACAACCCAGTTGGGCTAGGATCCCGTGTAGTGACCAGGGTGGCACCACTTCTGTTCTGGGGGATCTCCGCGCACTGTCAGGTGGACAGGGGACGGGAGATCAGCGCCAGACAGACAGTCGCTCGACATATGTGTCCTTTGATAGCCTCAGGGGGATGGAGTGGAAATCCCCAGAAGTCCTGGAGTGCCAGGCAATTATTCCACCAAAGGTTCTAGGCCGGAGGTTGGGAGGCCAGGTTCAGGATCAGCCTGACCTGAAGGGTGGGACGTCTGTAATCAGCGTCCCGACCAGTTCTTCTTCCAGAGGTACCGCCCCAGTTGGTAGGGAGCAGGGTTCTGGAAGGGGGTGCAGAGGGTGGGAGAGCCCACCTCTGCCCCCGGTACAACCTGAGGGGTTAAACCCTGGGTTGGAATGGCGTTCTAGGTGTACCCCTCGCCAGAGGAGGAGGAACCCTAGGAGAAGAGGTAGGGGGAGGAGAGCCTTCCCTGAGACTCCTGGTCCGCCTGAGGGTGTAGACCCTAGGCTGGAGAACCAGTGGCAGTCTAGTCCTGTCTTTCAGAGAGGAAGAGTGGAGAATGGCCGCTATGTGCCAGGGGTTACTACCCCCCACTCTGTGGTTAGGCAAAGACCAGTGGCACCTGGGTGGCCTAGGGCCTGGTCTTGGCCGCGGACAGCTTGGGAGTACCAGTGGGGTAGCCCAGTTGGTCCAGACAGTGGTGTTAGAAAGAATTCCATGGGTTCACCGTGGCGTAGAACCGGAGGGTGTCCCTGCAGTTGCGGGCCCGCGTCCGTGTTCTATCGCCCCAAGCAGGGAATTCCATCACGGTGGTGATTGGTCTGCCCTGCGTTTTGGCTGGAAGGGGGTTGTGTTGGACTTGGCCCTTCTGGCAGGTTCACCCCTGGACTTTTTGGCTTTTTATTGGTGACTTGGTGTGGTAATTTATTTGGTTTCTGCGCACTTTCCCTGTGTCCCAGGGTAAAGTGCGTGCGTGCTCTGAGTGCATGTGGTGAAATAGGCCTGCCCTCCCATAGGAATGCATGGGGAGTGTATGTGTCCCTAGTAGTTCCTGATGCGTGGGGTGTGCAGGCCCAAGTTTGGTATGTGCGGACTCGTGGGAGTGAATGCTGCGCGATGATGTGTGCGGCGTGCATGTACCTAGTGTGGAAGTGCCACTTCTAGAGGTGGGCACTTCTGTGTGCAGTGTGTCTGTCGCGTGATTGGCTGGTCATGTCATGTGACGGGCTAGGGATTCCCCAGAGTCAGGATGAGTCACCCAGTGGTGAATGGGGAGATCAGCAGCTAGATGGGTGGGAGGAGTACACCTGGGTCCTGAATAGGACAGGGTTTTCCACACACAATGCTGGCCCCGCCCCCTGTGGTGCGACTGACGACCCTAGCCCTGCCAGTGAATAGAGTGAGGGGCTGAGCACATCAAGGGTGCTCCCCAACCAGCTGCGACTGGTTTTCCCCCTCACCCTGAACCCAGAACAAAGGGTTTGACTGTATAAAAATGGGGCTGTGTCCCCACAGAAACTGTTCTCTGCCAGGATCTTACCTGAGGGGGGCTGCTGCTGCTGCTGGACCAGAGGACCGCCACATGGACTACCTCCCTGCCTGGAGGCCCAGTGAGCTGGCTCTGGGTCCAGCCTTGCCCCCCACCCCTGCCCTGCTGCATGCAGGGAAGAACTTGCTGGACTTTGTGGTGCTTTTTATGCTTTAGCACTGAGAGCGCTTTCACTTTTGATCCCTAGCGCTAGGAGCGCTTTATTTCTGCTAGCCGGTGCCCACCCGGCGTTTGCCCCGTTTCTGCCGATTCTAGGGTCTCCTGGCAGGTGCCCACCCTGCCAGGGACATTGCCGTGGACATCGGCGGGTGCCCACCCCGCATTGTGGCGCCCGAGCGGGAGCCTACCCCGCTTTATTGAAGAGTCAATATCCCTAGCGGGTGCCCACCCCGCCAGGGACCTGGCCGTTCTAGTTTCACCCCCCTCGCAGGTGCCCACCCCGCATCACCGCGATCGGACAAATCACCGCTGCAGCCCGGTCCGGGCTTAGAGAGGAAGTCAGGCAGTCCTGGTGCTGACGTGGGCGGGGCTTGGCCCAACGTGACGGGAGTTCCGGTTAACTGCCCGGGAGCGGAAGAAGCCAGCGGAGGACAGCGGAGCTCCCCTGGGGAAAGGAGAGTCCCGCACTGCCCAACGACACGAGCAGGAGGCAGACGGGAGCCCACCCCGCGCACCTGCAACCGCCGACCAGGTGAGGAGGGGCCCGGGGGGGTGAGAGAGAGCCGGGGCACGTTTCCAGTGCCTGCCCCCCCCCACGGGGATCCCGAGGAAACTGCCGGTGTGCTCCCGCCGAGGAAGGGGCCATCAGTATTGTAGAGCGTCCCCCGAGTGGGACTCGCACCAACAAAGGGGGCATATTCGTTTTAGAGCCCTGGGAGGCTCCAACGACGGGGGCATTTATTGATCAGAGCCTGCGAGGCTCAGGGGGCCACAAGTGTTTTTGCGAGCCCCGGGAGGCTCCATCCATACGGGGGCATTTCTTTTGTGACTGAGTGGCCCCAGATGGCAGCGGGCCACTCCCACCTTGCCCCACAGAGTTGCGCAGAGCCCCGAAGGCTCTAGGGGGCATTTTGTGCATTTAGAGCCACGAGGCTCCAACCCCTGCCATATTTGTTTAGGAAGGCACAGTGGTGCCCCAGCATTTCACCAGTTGCCCAGCACTTAGTGGGCAACTGCTACGTGTAGGTTGTGCTTTGTGCGCCCTGGTCTGCGCAGCCTGCGCAGTCGCGCCCTGACTTTGCTGGGACATAGGGCGTCCTAGCCCCGACAAGGCCAGTTGGCCTAGGGACTGCCACAGGTGGTGGCGAATGTGAGTTTTGCGCTATTGTTCCTTTCCTGCACCTCTGAATGTGTTTTTATGCGTCATGTGCCTTGCTTTACACCTCTGAATGTTATGCATCATGTGTTTATGTGCTTAGACCCCTACAGGTATTGTGATACTTAGGTGGTTGTTTTCTCCCTAGTACAGGTGGTGCTAGTGAGGTCCTGATTCCCTGCGCAATATTTTCCTAAGGTGTTTAGGGTTGCGTAGGTGGTACTTACCTGATACCAGTAGTTACTGGTTGTGTGCTACATATGTTATTTTGTACTACAGTATTATTCCTATGTTCTAAAAAGTGCTAATTCCTGACAGTGGTCCAGGTGGCCCTGTCCCCTGTATATATAATCCCTTGTAAATTCTGCCCGTGCCTGTTGGCACATTGTAGAGTGTGTGTTTTTATCTAATGTGTTGTGTATAATACAAAGGCTATTTTTATAGAATACCTTGTGTGGAGTTTCCTTTGTGGTGGGCCTTGGGTGTTGTTGCTGGGTGCGCGCGCAAACGCTTTACACATCGCCTCAGGGATAAGCCTGTCTGCTCGTGCCAAGCTACCAAGGGGGTGAGCAGGGGTTATCTTTGGCGTGTAACTTCCTTGCCCTGACTAGAGTGGTGGTTTCTGTCTGGCTTTGGCGCAAGCCCTAGCCAACCAGAAATCCCATTTCTAACATTGGTGGCAGCGGTGGGATTTGGACTTGCGTTTGCGCTGTACCGCAGCGGCAACTGGCCGCACTACAAAACTCTGCATTTAGATAAATCACATGGTATAGGGATTATTGTTCTAAGTTTGTTTTTAATTGTCATTTCTTTGGAAATGTGTTTTTTGTGCACTGTGAGTTAGGTGTCCCTAGCTCGGGAGGGTAGATCATCCCCCTAAGTGCATTGTGTTTTCTGGATTCACCAGAGGGTGGGATCCAGTGGTGGCAGCGTGATAGTGGCCAGTACATTTGTCCCCCGCCCTGCGCCCAGAGTTGGTACCTGTGTCACGTGGTGGTCAGGTTGAGGAATCAGGGGTGGTAGAAACTGCCTTACCAGTCCGAGGGGAGGGTTGTGTGTGTGGATGAATGGTGTGTGGCACTAGGCAAGTGAGTGTGAGTTCTCTGGGTTAGAGAGCTTGCTGAATCTTTTTGTGAATTGTGTACTCCTGTGTTAAGCTCAGACCCCTAGGTTCCCTGTGTGATCTTTTCTCTAGAACGTCTGCCAGAATGGAGCCTGCTTTTGATCTCAGTGATCTAATTTATTACAGTATGCAGGAGTTGGAAAGGTTCTGTAGAGAGAGAGGCATAGGGGTGAGAGAGTCAGACACTATGTGTGAACTTAGGGGCCACATGATCCAGTGGGTTAAGAGGCAAAGGGATCTTGAGCGCAGTACGGAAAGGGCCCAGGCCTCACACCTGGAGGGTGGTGGGTCTGTGGGGAGCCCTGAAGATTCAGAAGAGGAGGTAGAGGATGACAATACCTGGACGCCAGTAGAGAGTGAAGACCCCATAGGTAGGGCGTCCCTTGCTGGGTCCAGCGTAGGAGGCAGCGCCTCATCCCTTTCCCTGTCCCCAGAGGAGTGGGAAGATAGGAGGAAAGAAAGGGAGCACCAGCTGACGTTAGAAAAGCTCAGGTTGCAGCATGCCCAGGCTATGGCGCAGCTGGAGGTCAAAAGACAGATGGCGGAGGCTGAGAGGGCCTTTGCCAGAGAGAAACTAGCTCTGGAGGGTAGGTTATCCCCTGAGCGCAGTTGTGGTTTTCTGGACTCCCCAGGGAGGGTTGAGTCCAGTGGTAGCAGCCAGATAGATTCCAGTGTAGGAAATCCCAGTCCCAGTTCCCCCAGTCTGGTACCTGTTCCCCAGGAGGAGGAGTTAAGGTTAAAATTCAGGGGCAGTAGGAAACTGTCTCACCAGTCTTGGGAGGAGTTTGTGGATGAATGTGAGGATGCACTGTTTGATTGGATAAGAGTTCCCGCAGAATCTGATTATGACAAACTGTGTGATCTGATTCTCAGAGAACACCTGCTCAATTGTTGTGTGCCGGGGTTGCGCCAACACCTGTTGGGGTGTGGAGTGTCTGCGCCATTTGAGCTTGGAGATGAAGCAGAGCGCTGGGAAAGGGCTAGAGGTTCTCTAGAGTCATTAGGGAGTGACTCCAAAAGTAGTGGGTCAGGTATCTTTCAGCCCAGCGTGGTGGAAGAGGCTCAGTGTAGCCCAGCTAGGTCCCAGGATAGCGAGGAGGGTGTAGGGGCTCACTGCCTGGCTCAGTGGAGCAGGAGTGAGAGGGTGACCGAGGGTCCCCAGACGCACGAAACCCTGCCTCAGGACTTGGATGGTTTCTTGAGGGAACACCAAGTTGGGGACCTAGGCTGTCCTGTTAGCCCATTTGAGGAAGATCTCCTGGTGAGTAGAGGACCTGGAGCACCTGTAACCAGGGCTCCTGTGGTTCTAGAATCTGGCAGTACCGCTCCGGTAGGGAGGGTACAGGAGTCCAGTGTGAGGAGTGATTGGGGGATGAGTTTCCCAGTGGAAGAGCCTGTGGGTCAGGGACTACCCAGTTGGGCTAGGATCCCGTGTAGTGACCAGGGTGGCACCACTTCTGTTCTGGGGGATCTCCGCGCACTGTCAGGTGGACAGGGGACGGGAGATCAGCGCCAGACAGACAGTCGCTCGACATATGTGTCCTTTGATAGCCTCAGGGGGATGGAGTGGAAATCCCCAGAAGTCCTGGAGTGCCAGGCAATTATTCCACCAAAGGTTCTAGGCCGGAGGTTGGGAGGCCAGGTTCAGGATCAGCCTGACCTGAAGGGTGGGACGTCTGTAATCAGCGTCCCGACCAGTTCTTCTTCCAGAGGTACCGCCCCAGTTGGTAGGGAGCAGGGTTCTGGAAGGGGGTGCAGAGGGTGGGAGAGCCCACCTCTGCCCCCGGTACAACCTGAGGGGTTAAACCCTGGGTTGGAATGGCGTTCTAGGTGTACCCCTCGCCAGAGGAGGAGGAACCCTAGGAGAAGAGGTAGGGGGAGGAGAGCCTTCCCTGAGACTCCTGGTCCGCCTGAGGGTGTAGACCCTAGGCTGGAGAACCAGTGGCAGTCTAGTCCTGTCTTTCAGAGAGGAAGAGTGGAGAATGGCCGCTATGTGCCAGGGGTTACTACCCCCCACTCTGTGGTTAGGCAAAGACCAGTGGCACCTGGGTGGCCTAGGGCCTGGTCTTGGCCGCGGACAGCTTGGGAGTACCAGTGGGGTAGCCCAGTTGGTCCAGACAGTGGTGTTAGAAAGAATTCCATGGGTTCACCGTGGCGTAGAACCGGAGGGTGTCCCTGCAGTTGCGGGCCCGCGTCCTTGTTCTATCGCCCCAAGCAGGGAATTCCATCACGGTGGTGATTGGTCTGCCCTGCGTTTTGGCTGGAAGGGGGTTGTGTTGGACTTGGCCCTTCTGGCAGGTTCACCCCTGGACTTTTTGGCTTTTTATTGGTGACTTGGTGTGGTAATTTTTTTGGTTTCTGCGCACTTTCCCTGTGTCCCAGGGTAAAGTGCGTGCGTGCTCTGAGTGCATGTGGTGAGATAGGCCTGCCCTCCCATAGGAATGCATGGGGAGTGTATGTGTCCCTAGTAGTTCCTGATGCGTGGGGTGTGCAGGCCCAAGTTTGGTATGTGCGGACTCGTGGGAGTGAATGCTGCGCGATGATGTGTGCGGCGTGCATGTACCTAGTGTGGAAGTGCCACTTCTAGAGGTGGGCACTTCTGTGTGCAGTGTGTCTGTCGCGTGATTGGCTGGTCATGTCATGTGACGGGCTAGGGATTCCCCAGAGTCAGGATGAGTCACCCAGTGGTGAATGGGGAGATCAGCAGCTAGATGGGTGGGAGGAGTACACCTGGGTCCTGAATAGGACAGGGTTTTCCACACACAATGCTGGCCCCGCCCCCTGTGGTGCGACTGACGACCCTAGCCCTGCCAGTGAATAGAGTGAGGGGCTGAGCACATCAAGGGTGCTCCCCAACCAGCTGCGACTGGTTTTCCCCCTCACCCTGAACCCAGAACAAAGGGTTTGACTGTATAAAAATGGGGCTGTGTCCCCACAGAAACTGTTCTCTGCCAGGATCTTACCTGAGGGGGGCTGCTGCTGCTGCTGGACCAGAGGACCGCCACATGGACTACCTCCCTGCCTGGAGGCCCAGTGAGCTGGCTCTGGGTCCAGCCTTGCCCCCCACCCCTGCCCTGCTGCATGCAGGGAAGAACTTGCTGGACTTTGTGGTGCTTTTTATGCTTTAGCGCTGAGAGCGCTTTCACTTTTGATCCCTAGCGCTAGGAGCGCTTTATTTCTGCTAGCCGGTGCCCACCCGGCGTTTGCCCCGTTTCTGCCGATTCTAGGGTCTCCTGGCAGGTGCCCACCCTGCCAGGGACATTGCCGTGGACATCGGCGGGTGCCCACCCCGCATTGTGGCGCCCGAGCGGGAGCCTACCCTGCTTTATTGAAGAGTCAATATCCCTAGCGGGTGCCCACCCCGCCAGGGACCTGGCCATTCTAGTTTCACCCCCCTCGCAGGTGCCCACCCCGCATCACCGCGATCGGACAAATCACCGCTGCAGCCCGGTCCGGGCTTAGAGAGGAAGTCAGGCAGTCCTGGTGCTGACGTGGGCGGGGCTTGGCCCAGCGTGACGGGAGTTCCGGTTATCTGCCCGGGAGCGGAAGAAGCCAGCGGAGGACAGCGGAGCTCCCCTGGGGAAAGGAGAGTCCCGCGCTGCCCAACGACACGAGCAGGAGGCAGACGGGAGCCCACCCCGCGCACCTGCAACCGCCGACCAGGTGAGGAGGGGCCCGGGGGGGTGAGAGAGCGCCGGGGCACGTTTCCAGTGCCTGCCCCCCCCCCACGGGGATCCCGAGGAAACTGCCGGTGTGCTCCCGCCGAGGAAGGGGCCATCAGTATTGTAGAGCGTCCCCCGAGTGGGACTCGCACCAACAAAGGGGGCATATTCGTTTTAGAGCCCTGGGAGGCTCCAACGACGGGGGCATTTATTGATCAGAGCCTGCGAGGCTCAGGGGGCCACAAGTGTTTTTGCGAGCCCCGGGAGGCTCCATCCATACGGGGGCATTTCTTTTGTGACTGAGTGGCCCCAGATGGCAGCGGGCCACTCCCACCTTGCCCCACAGAGTTGCGCAGAGCCCCGAAGGCTCTAGGGGGCATTTTGTGCATTTAGAGCCACGAGGCTCCAACCCCTGCCATATTGGTTTAGGAAGGCACAGTGGTGCCCCAGCATTTCACCAGTTGCCCAGCACTTAGTGGGCAACTGCTACGTGTAGGTTGTGCTTTGTGCGCCCTGGTCTGCGCAGCCTGCGCAGTCGCGCCCTGACTTTGCTGGGACATAGGGCGTCCTAGCCCCGACAAGGCCAGTTGGCCTAGGGACTGCCACAGGTGGTGGCGAATGTGAGTTTTGCGCTATTGTTCCTTTCCTGCACCTCTGAATGTGTTTTTATGTGTCATGTGCCTTGCTTTACACCTCTGAATGTTATGCATCATGTGTTTATGTGCTTAGACCCCTACAGGTATTGTGATACTTAGGTGGTTGTTTTCTCCCTAGTACAGGTGGTGCTAGTGAGGTCCTGATTCCCTGCGCAATATTTTCCTAAGGTGGTTAGGGTTGCGTAGGTGGTACTTACCTGATACCAGTAGTTACTGGTTGTGTGCTACATATGTTATTTTGTACTACAGTATTATTCCTATGTTCTAAAAAGTGCTAATTCCTGACAGTGGTCCAGGTGGCCCTGTCCCCTGTATATATAATCCCTTGTAAATTCTGCCCGTGCCTGTTGGCACATTGTAGAGTGTGTGTTTTTATCTAATGTGTTGTGTATAATACAAAGGCTATTTTTATAGAATACCTTGTGTGGAGTTTCCTTTGTGGTGGGCCTTGGGTGTTGTTGCTGGGTGCGCGCGCAAACGCTTTACACATCGCCTCAGGGATAAGCCTGTCTGCTCGTGCCAAGCTACCAAGGGGGTGAGCAGGGGTTATCTTTGGCGTGTAACTTCCTTGCCCTGACTAGAGTGGTGGTTTCTGTCTGGCTTTGGCGCAAGCCCTAGCCAACCAGAAATCCCATTTCTAACATTGGTGGCAGCGGTGGGATTTGGACTTGCGTTTGCGCTGTACCGCAGCGGCAACTGGCCGCACTACAAAACTCTGCATTTAGATAAATCACATGGTATAGGGATTATTGTTCTAAGTTTGTTTTTAATTGTCATTTCTTTGGAAATGTGTTTTTTGTGCACTGTGAGTTAGGTGTCCCTAGCTCGGGAGGGTAGATCATCCCCCTAAGTGCATTGTGTTTTCTGGATTCACCAGAGGGTGGGATCCAGTGGTGGCAGCGTGATAGTGGCCAGTACATTTGTCCCCCGCCCTGCGCCCAGAGTTGGTACCTGTGTCACGTGGTGGTCAGGTTGAGGAATCAGGGGTGGTAGAAACTGCCTTACCAGTCCGAGGGGAGGGTTGTGTGTGTGGATGAATGGTGTGTGGCACTAGGCAAGTGAGTGTGAGTTCTCTGGGTTAGAGAGCTTGCTGAATCTTTTTGTGAATTGTGTACTCCTGTGTTAAGCTCAGACCCCTAGGTTCCCTGTGTGATCTTTTCTCTAGAACGTCTGCCAGAATGGAGCCTGCTTTTGATCTCAGTGATCTAATTTATTACAGTATGCAGGAGTTGGAAAGGTTCTGTAGAGAGAGAGGCATAGGGGTGAGAGAGTCAGACACTATGTGTGAACTTAGGGGCCACATGATCCAGTGGGTTAAGAGGCAAAGGGATCTTGAGCGCAGTACGGAAAGGGCCCAGGCCTCACACCTGGAGGGTGGTGGGTCTGTGGGGAGCCCTGAAGATTCAGAAGAGGAGGTAGAGGATGACAATACCTGGACGCCAGTAGAGAGTGAAGACCCCATAGGTAGGGCGTCCCTTGCTGGGTCCAGCGTAGGAGGCAGCGCCTCATCCCTTTCCCTGTCCCCAGAGGAGTGGGAAGATAGGAGGAAAGAAAGGGAGCACCAGCTGACGTTAGAAAAGCTCAGGTTGCAGCATGCCCAGGCTATGGCGCAGCTGGAGGTCAAAAGACAGATGGCGGAGGCTGAGAGGGCCTTTGCCAGAGAGAAACTAGCTCTGGAGGGTAGGTTATCCCCTGAGCGCAGTTGTGGTTTTCTGGACTCCCCAGGGAGGGTTGAGTCCAGTGGTAGCAGCCAGATAGATTCCAGTGTAGGAAATCCCAGTCCCAGTTCCCCCAGTCTGGTACCTGTTCCCCAGGAGGAGGAGTTAAGGTTAAAATTCAGGGGCAGTAGGAAACTGTCTCACCAGTCTTGGGAGGAGTTTGTGGATGAATGTGAGGATGCACTGTTTGATTGGATAAGAGTTCCCGCAGAATCTGATTATGACAAACTGTGTGATCTGATTCTCAGAGAACACCTGCTCAATTGTTGTGTGCCGGGGTTGCGCCAACACCTGTTGGGGTGTGGAGTGTCTGCGCCATTTGAGCTTGGAGATGAAGCAGAGCGCTGGGAAAGGGCTAGAGGTTCTCTAGAGTCATTAGGGAGTGACTCCAAAAGTAGTGGGTCAGGTATCTTTCAGCCCAGCGTGGTGGAAGAGGCTCAGTGTAGCCCAGCTAGGTCCCAGGATAGCGAGGAGGGTGTAGGGGCTCACTGCCTGGCTCAGTGGAGCAGGAGTGAGAGGGTGACCGAGGGTCCCCAGACGCACGAAACCCTGCCTCAGGACTTGGATGGTTTCTTGAGGGAACACCAAGTTGGGGACCTAGGGCCAGTAACCAGGGCTCCTGTGGTTCTAGAATCTGGCAGTACCGCTCCGGTAGGGAGGGTACAGGAGTCCAGTGTGAGGAGTGATTGGGGGATGAGTTTCCCAGTGGAAGAGCCTGTGGGTCAGGGACTACCCAGTTGGGCTAGGATCCCGTGTAGTGACCAGGGTGGCACCACTTCTGTTCTGGGGGATCTCCGCGCACTGTCAGGTGGACAGGGGACGGGAGATCAGCGCCAGACAGACAGTCGCTCGACATATGTGTCCTTTGATAGCCTCAGGGGGATGGAGTGGAAATCCCCAGAAGTCCTGGAGTACCAGGCAATTATTCCACCAAAGGTTCTAGGCCGGAGGTTGGGAGGCCAGGTTCAGGATCAGCCTGACCTGAAGGGTGGGACGTCTGTAATCAGCGTCCCGACCAGTTCTTCTTCCAGAGGTACCGCCCCAGTTGGTAGGGAGCAGGGTTCTGGAAGGGGGTGCAGAGGGTGGGAGAGCCCACCTCTGCCCCCGGTACAACCTGAGGGGTTAAACCCTGGGTTGGAATGGCGTTCTAGGTGTACCCCTCGCCAGAGGAGGAGGAACCCTAGGAGAAGAGGTAGGGGGAGGAGAGCCTTCCCTGAGACTCCTGGTCCGCCTGAGGGTGTAGACCCTAGGCTGGAGAACCAGTGGCAGTCTAGTCCTGTCTTTCAGAGAGGAAGAGTGGAGAATAGCCGCTATGTGCCAGGGGTTACTACCCCCCACTCTGTGGTTAGGCAAAGACCAGTGGCACCTGGGTGGCCTAGGGCCTGGTCTTGGCCGCGGACAGCTTGGGAGTACCAGTGGGGTAGCCCAGTTGGTCCAGACAGTGGTGTTAGAAAGAATTCCATGGGTTCACCGTGGCGTAGAACCGGAGGGTGTCCCTGCAGTTGCGGGCCCGCGTCCTTGTTCTATCGCCCCAAGCAGGGAATTCCATCACGGTGGTGATTGGTCTGCCCTGCGTTTTGGCTGGAAGGGGGTTGTGTTGGACTTGGCCCTTCTGGCAGGTTCACCCCTGGACTTTTTGGCTTTTTATTGGTGACTTGGTGTGGTAATTTTTTTGGTTTCTGCGCACTTTCCCTGTGTCCCAGGGTAAAGTGCGTGCGTGCTCTGAGTGCATGTGGTGAGATAGGCCTGCCCTCCCATAGGAATGCATGGGGAGTGTATGTGTCCCTAGTAGTTCCTGATGCGTGGGGTGTGCAGGCCCAAGTTTGGTATGTGCGGACTCGTGGGAGTGAATGCTGCGCGATGATGTGTGCGGCGTGCATGTACCTAGTGTGGAAGTGCCACTTCTAGAGGTGGGCACTTCTGTGTGCAGTGTGTCTGTCGCGTGATTGGCTGGTCATGTCATGTGACGGGCTAGGGATTCCCCAGAGTCAGGATGAGTCACCCAGTGGTGAATGGGGAGATCAGCAGCTAGATGGGTGGGAGGAGTACACCTGGGTCCTGAATAGGACAGGGTTTTCCACACACAATGCTGGCCCCGCCCCCTGTGGTGCGACTGACGACCCTAGCCCTGCCAGTGAATAGAGTGAGGGGCTGAGCACATCAAGGGTGCTCCCCAACCAGCTGCGACTGGTTTTCCCCCTCACCCTGAACCCAGAACAAAGGGTTTGACTGTATAAAAATGGGGCTGTGTCCCCACAGAAACTGTTCTCTGCCAGGATCTTACCTGAGGGGGGCTGCTGCTGCTGCTGGACCAGAGGACCGCCACATGGACTACCTCCCTGCCTGGAGGCCCAGTGAGCTGGCTCTGGGTCCAGCCTTGCCCCCCACCCCTGCCCTGCTGCATGCAGGGAAGAACTTGCTGGACTTTGTGGTGCTTTTTATGCTTTAGCGCTGAGAGCGCTTTCACTTTTGATCCCTAGCGCTAGGAGCGCTTTATTTCTGCTAGCCGGTGCCCACCCGGCGTTTGCCCCGTTTCTGCCGATTCTAGGGTCTCCTGGCAGGTGCCCACCCTGCCAGGGACATTGCCGTGGACATCGGCGGGTGCCCACCCCGCATTGTGGCGCCCGAGCGGGAGCCTACCCTGCTTTATTGAAGAGTCAATATCCCTAGCGGGTGCCCACCCCGCCAGGGACCTGGCCATTCTAGTTTCACCCCCCTCGCAGGTGCCCACCCCGCATCACCGCGATCGGACAAATCACCGCTGCAGCCCGGTCCGGGCTTAGAGAGGAAGTCAGGCAGTCCTGGTGCTGACGTGGGCGGGGCTTGGCCCAGCGTGACGGGAGTTCCGGTTATCTGCCCGGGAGCGGAAGAAGCCAGCGGAGGACAGCGGAGCTCCCCTGGGGAAAGGAGAGTCCCGCGCTGCCCAACGACACGAGCAGGAGGCAGACGGGAGCCCACCCCGCGCACCTGCAACCGCCGACCAGGTGAGGAGGGGCCCGGGGGGGTGAGAGAGCGCCGGGGCACGTTTCCAGTGCCTGCCCCCCCCCCACGGGGATCCCGAGGAAACTGCCGGTGTGCTCCCGCCGAGGAAGGGGCCATCAGTATTGTAGAGCGTCCCCCGAGTGGGACTCGCACCAACAAAGGGGGCATATTCGTTTTAGAGCCCTGGGAGGCTCCAACGACGGGGGCATTTATTGATCAGAGCCTGCGAGGCTCAGGGGGCCACAAGTGTTTTTGCGAGCCCCGGGAGGCTCCATCCATACGGGGGCATTTCTTTTGTGACTGAGTGGCCCCAGATGGCAGCGGGCCACTCCCACCTTGCCCCACAGAGTTGCGCAGAGCCCCGAAGGCTCTAGGGGGCATTTTGTGCATTTAGAGCCACGAGGCTCCAACCCCTGCCATATTTGTTTAGGAAGGCACAGTGGTGCCCCAGCATTTCACCAGTTGCCCAGCACTTAGTGGGCAACTGCTACGTGTAGGTTGTGCTTTGTGCGCCCTGGTCTGCGCAGCCTGCGCAGTCGCGCCCTGACTTTGCTGGGACATAGGGCGTCCTAGCCCCGACAAGGCCAGTTGACCTAGGGACTGCCACAGGTGGTGGCGAATGTGAGTTTTGCGCTATTGTTCCTTTCCTGCACCTCTGAATGTGTTTTTATGTGTCATGTGCCTTGCTTTACACCTCTGAATGTTATGCATCATGTGTTTATGTGCTTAGACCCCTACAGGTATTGTGATACTTAGGTGGTTGTTTTCTCCCTAGTACAGGTGGTGCTAGTGAGGTCCTGATTCCCTGCGCAATATTTTCCTAAGGTGGTTAGGGTTGCGTAGGTGGTACTTACCTGATACCAGTAGTTACTGGTTGTGTGCTACATATGTTATTTTGTACTACAGTATTATTCCTATGTTCTAAAAAGTGCTAATTCCTGACAGTGGTCCAGGTGGCCCTGTCCCCTGTATATATAATCCCTTGTAAATTCTGCCCGTGCCTGTTGGCACATTGTAGAGTGTGTGTTTTTATCTAATGTGTTGTGTATAATACAAAGGCTATTTTTATAGAATACCTTGTGTGGAGTTTCCTTTGTGGTGGGCCTTGGGTGTTGTTGCTGGGTGCGCGCGCAAACGCTTTACACATCGCCTCAGGGATAAGCCTGTCTGCTCGTGCCAAGCTACCAAGGGGGTGAGCAGGGGTTATCTTTGGCGTGTAACTTCCTTGCCCTGACTAGAGTGGTGGTTTCTGTCTGGCTTTGGCGCAAGCCCAAGCCAACCAGAAATCCCATTTCTAACATTGGTGGCAGCGGTGGGATTTGGACTTGCGTTTGCGCTGTACCGCAGCGGCAACTGGCCGCACTACAAAACTCTGCATTTAGATAAATCACATGGTATAGGGATTATTGTTCTAAGTTTGTTTTTAATTGTCATTTCTTTGGAAATGTGTTTTTTGTGCACTGTGAGTTAGGTGTCCCTAGCTCGGGAGGGTAGATCATCCCCCTAAGTGCATTGTGTTTTCTAGATTCACCAGAGGGTGGGATCCAGTGGTGGCAGCGTGATAGTGGCCAGTACATTTGTCCCCCGCCCTGCGCCCAGAGTTGGTACCTGTGTCACGTGGTGGTCAGGTTGAGGAATCAGGGGTGGTAGAAACTGCCTTACCAGTCCGAGGGGAGGGTTGTGTGTGTGGATGAATGGTGTGTGGCACTAGGCAAGTGAGTGTGAGTTCTCTGGGTTAGAGAGCTTGCTGAATCTTTTTGTGAATTGTGTACTCCTGTGTTAAGCTCAGACCCCTAGGTTCCCTGTGTGATCTTTTCTCTAGAACGTCTGCCAGAATGGAGCCTGCTTTTGATCTCAGTGATCTAATTTATTACAGTATGCAGGAGTTGGAAAGGTTCTGTAGAGAGAGAGGCATAGGGGTGAGAGAGTCAGACACTATGTGTGAACTTAGGGGCCACATGATCCAGTGGGTTAAGAGGCAAAGGGATCTTGAGCGCAGTACGGAAAGGGCCCAGGCCTCACACCTGGAGGGTGGTGGGTCTGTGGGGAGCCCTGAAGATTCAGAAGAGGAGGTAGAGGATGACAATACCTGGACGCCAGTAGAGAGTGAAGACCCCATAGGTAGGGCGTCCCTTGCTGGGTCCAGCGTAGGAGGCAGCGCCTCATCCCTTTCCCTGTCCCCAGAGGAGTGGGAAGATAGGAGGAAAGAAAGGGAGCACCAGCTGACGTTAGAAAAGCTCAGGTTGCAGCATGCCCAGGCTATGGCGCAGCTGGAGGTCAAAAGACAGATGGCGGAGGCTGAGAGGGCCTTTGCCAGAGAGAAACTAGCTCTGGAGGGTAGGTTATCCCCTGAGCGCAGTTGTGGTTTTCTGGACTCCCCAGGGAGGGTTGAGTCCAGTGGTAGCAGCCAGATAGATTCCAGTGTAGGAAATCCCAGTCCCAGTTCCCCCAGTCTGGTACCTGTTCCCCAGGAGGAGGAGTTAAGGTTAAAATTCAGGGGCAGTAGGAAACTGTCTCACCAGTCTTGGGAGGAGTTTGTGGATGAATGTGAGGATGCACTGTTTGATTGGATAAGAGTTCCCGCAGAATCTGATTATGACAAACTGTGTGATCTGATTCTCAGAGAACACCTGCTCAATTGTTGTGTGCCGGGGTTGCGCCAACACCTGTTGGGGTGTGGAGTGTCTGCGCCATTTGAGCTTGGAGATGAAGCAGAGCGCTGGGAAAGGGCTAGAGGTTCTCTAGAGTCATTAGGGAGTGACTCCAAAAGTAGTGGGTCAGGTATCTTTCAGCCCAGCGTGGTGGAAGAGGCTCAGTGTAGCCCAGCTAGGTCCCAGGATAGCGAGGAGGGTGTAGGGGCTCACTGCCTGGCTCAGTGGAGCAGGAGTGAGAGGGTGACCGAGGGTCCCCAGACGCACGAAACCCTGCCTCAGGACTTGGATGGTTTCTTGAGGGAACACCAAGTTGGGGACCTAGGCTGTCCTGTTAGCCCATTTGAGGAAGATCTCCTGGTGAGTAGAGGACCTGGAGCACCTGTAACCAGGGCTCCTGTGGTTCTAGAATCTGGCAGTACCGCTCCGGTAGGGAGGGTACAGGAGTCCAGTGTGAGGAGTGATTGGGGGATGAGTTTCCCAGTGGAAGAGCCTGTGGGTCAGGGACTACCCAGTTGGGCTAGGATCCCGTGTAGTGACCAGGGTGGCACCACTTCTGTTCTGGGGGATCTCCGCGCACTGTCAGGTGGACAGGGGACGGGAGATCAGCGCCAGACAGACAGTCGCTCGACATATGTGTCCTTTGATAGCCTCAGGGGGATGGAGTGGAAATCCCCAGAAGTCCTGGAGTGCCAGGCAATTATTCCACCAAAGGTTCTAGGCCGGAGGTTGGGAGGCCAGGTTCAGGATCAGCCTGACCTGAAGGGTGGGACGTCTGTAATCAGCGTCCCGACCAGTTCTTCTTCCAGAGGTACCGCCCCAGTTGGTAGGGAGCAGGGTTCTGGAAGGGGGTGCAGAGGGTGGGAGAGCCCACCTCTGCCCCCGGTACAACCTGAGGGGTTAAACCCTGGGTTGGAATGGCGTTCTAGGTGTACCCCTCGCCAGAGGAGGAGGAACCCTAGGAGAAGAGGTAGGGGGAGGAGAGCCTTCCCTGAGACTCCTGGTCCGCCTGAGGGTGTAGACCCTAGGCTGGAGAACCAGTGGCAGTCTAGTCCTGTCTTTCAGAGAGGAAGAGTGGAGAATGGCCGCTATGTGCCAGGGGTTACTACCCCCCACTCTGTGGTTAGGCAAAGACCAGTGGCACCTGGGTGGCCTAGGGCCTGGTCTTGGCCGCGGACAGCTTGGGAGTACCAGTGGGGTAGCCCAGTTGGTCCAGACAGTGGTGTTAGAAAGAATTCCATGGGTTCACCGTGGCGTAGAACCGGAGGGTGTCCCTGCAGTTGCGGGCCCGCGTCCTTGTTCTATCGCCCCAAGCAGGGAATTCCATCACGGTGGTGATTGGTCTGCCCTGCGTTTTGGCTGGAAGGGGGTTGTGTTGGACTTGGCCCTTCTGGCAGGTTCACCCCTGGACTTTTTGGCTTTTTATTGGTGACTTGGTGTGGTAATTTTTTTGGTTTCTGCGCACTTTCCCTGTGTCCCAGGGTAAAGTGCGTGCGTGCTCTGAGTGCATGTGGTGAGATAGGCCTGCCCTCCCATAGGAATGCATGGGGAGTGTATGTGTCCCTAGTAGTTCCTGATGCGTGGGGTGTGCAGGCCCAAGTTTGGTATGTGCGGACTCGTGGGAGTGAATGCTGCGCGATGATGTGTGCGGCGTGCATGTACCTAGTGTGGAAGTGCCACTTCTAGAGGTGGGCACTTCTGTGTGCAGTGTGTCTGTCGCGTGATTGGCTGGTCATGTCATGTGACGGGCTAGGGATTCCCCAGAGTCAGGATGAGTCACCCAGTGGTGAATGGGGAGATCAGCAGCTAGATGGGTGGGAGGAGTACACCTGGGTCCTGAATAGGACAGGGTTTTCCACACACAATGCTGGCCCCGCCCCCTGTGGTGCGACTGACGACCCTAGCCCTGCCAGTGAATAGAGTGAGGGGCTGAGCACATCAAGGGTGCTCCCCAACCAGCTGCGACTGGTTTTCCCCCTCACCCTGAACCCAGAACAAAGGGTTTGACTGTATAAAAATGGGGCTGTGTCCCCACAGAAACTGTTCTCTGCCAGGATCTTACCTGAGGGGGGCTGCTGCTGCTGCTGGACCAGAGGACCGCCACATGGACTACCTCCCTGCCTGGAGGCCCAGTGAGCTGGCTCTGGGTCCAGCCTTGCCCCCCACCCCTGCCCTGCTGCATGCAGGGAAGAACTTGCTGGACTTTGTGGTGCTTTTTATGCTTTAGCGCTGAGAGCGCTTTCACTTTTGATCCCTAGCGCTAGGAGCGCTTTATTTCTGCTAGCCGGTGCCCACCCGGCGTTTGCCCCGTTTCTGCCGATTCTAGGGTCTCCTGGCAGGTGCCCACCCTGCCAGGGACATTGCCGTGGACATCGGCGGGTGCCCACCCCGCATTGTGGCGCCCGAGCGGGAGCCTACCCTGCTTTATTGAAGAGTCAATATCCCTAGCGGGTGCCCACCCCGCCAGGGACCTGGCCATTCTAGTTTCACCCCCCTCGCAGGTGCCCACCCCGCATCACCGCGATCGGACAAATCACCGCTGCAGCCCGGTCCGGGCTTAGAGAGGAAGTCAGGCAGTCCTGGTGCTGACGTGGGCGGGGCTTGGCCCAGCGTGACGGGAGTTCCGGTTATCTGCCCGGGAGCGGAAGAAGCCAGCGGAGGACAGCGGAGCTCCCCTGGGGAAAGGAGAGTCCCGCGCTGCCCAACGACACGAGCAGGAGGCAGACGGGAGCCCACCCCGCGCACCTGCAACCGCCGACCAGGTGAGGAGGGGCCCGGGGGGGTGAGAGAGCGCCGGGGCACGTTTCCAGTGCCTGCCCCCCCCCCACGGGGATCCCGAGGAAACTGCCGGTGTGCTCCCGCCGAGGAAGGGGCCATCAGTATTGTAGAGCGTCCCCCGAGTGGGACTCGCACCAACAAAGGGGGCATATTCGTTTTAGAGCCCTGGGAGGCTCCAACGACGGGGGCATTTATTGATCAGAGCCTGCGAGGCTCAGGGGGCCACAAGTGTTTTTGCGAGCCCCGGGAGGCTCCATCCATACGGGGGCATTTCTTTTGTGACTGAGTGGCCCCAGATGGCAGCGGGCCACTCCCACCTTGCCCCACAGAGTTGCGCAGAGCCCCGAAGGCTCTAGGGGGCATTTTGTGCATTTAGAGCCACGAGGCTCCAACCCCTGCCATATTGGTTTAGGAAGGCACAGTGGTGCCCCAGCATTTCACCAGTTGCCCAGCACTTAGTGGGCAACTGCTACGTGTAGGTTGTGCTTTGTGCGCCCTGGTCTGCGCAGCCTGCGCAGTCGCGCCCTGACTTTGCTGGGACATAGGGCGTCCTAGCCCCGACAAGGCCAGTTGGCCTAGGGACTGCCACAGGTGGTGGCGAATGTGAGTTTTGCGCTATTGTTCCTTTCCTGCACCTCTGAATGTGTTTTTATGTGTCATGTGCCTTGCTTTACACCTCTGAATGTTATGCATCATGTGTTTATGTGCTTAGACCCCTACAGGTATTGTGATACTTAGGTGGTTGTTTTCTCCCTAGTACAGGTGGTGCTAGTGAGGTCCTGATTCCCTGCGCAATATTTTCCTAAGGTGGTTAGGGTTGCGTAGGTGGTACTTACCTGATACCAGTAGTTACTGGTTGTGTGCTACATATGTTATTTTGTACTACAGTATTATTCCTATGTTCTAAAAAGTGCTAATTCCTGACAGTGGTCCAGGTGGCCCTGTCCCCTGTATATATAATCCCTTGTAAATTCTGCCCGTGCCTGTTGGCACATTGTAGAGTGTGTGTTTTTATCTAATGTGTTGTGTATAATACAAAGGCTATTTTTATAGAATACCTTGTGTGGAGTTTCCTTTGTGGTGGGCCTTGGGTGTTGTTGCTGGGTGCGCGCGCAAACGCTTTACACATCGCCTCAGGGATAAGCCTGTCTGCTCGTGCCAAGCTACCAAGGGGGTGAGCAGGGGTTATCTTTGGCGTGTAACTTCCTTGCCCTGACTAGAGTGGTGGTTTCTGTCTGGCTTTGGCGCAAGCCCTAGCCAACCAGAAATCCCATTTCTAACATTGGTGGCAGCGGTGGGATTTGGACTTGCGTTTGCGCTGTACCGCAGCGGCAACTGGCCGCACTACAAAACTCTGCATTTAGATAAATCACATGGTATAGGGATTATTGTTCTAAGTTTGTTTTTAATTGTCATTTCTTTGGAAATGTGTTTTTTGTGCACTGTGAGTTAGGTGTCCCTAGCTCGGGAGGGTAGATCATCCCCCTAAGTGCATTGTGTTTTCTGGATTCACCAGAGGGTGGGATCCAGTGGTGGCAGCGTGATAGTGGCCAGTACATTTGTCCCCCGCCCTGCGCCCAGAGTTGGTACCTGTGTCACGTGGTGGTCAGGTTGAGGAATCAGGGGTGGTAGAAACTGCCTTACCAGTCCGAGGGGAGGGTTGTGTGTGTGGATGAATGGTGTGTGGCACTAGGCAAGTGAGTGTGAGTTCTCTGGGTTAGAGAGCTTGCTGAATCTTTTTGTGAATTGTGTACTCCTGTGTTAAGCTCAGACCCCTAGGTTCCCTGTGTGATCTTTTCTCTAGAACGTCTGCCAGAATGGAGCCTGCTTTTGATCTCAGTGATCTAATTTATTACAGTATGCAGGAGTTGGAAAGGTTCTGTAGAGAGAGAGGCATAGGGGTGAGAGAGTCAGACACTATGTGTGAACTTAGGGGCCACATGATCCAGTGGGTTAAGAGGCAAAGGGATCTTGAGCGCAGTACGGAAAGGGCCCAGGCCTCACACCTGGAGGGTGGTGGGTCTGTGGGGAGCCCTGAAGATTCAGAAGAGGAGGTAGAGGATGACAATACCTGGACGCCAGTAGAGAGTGAAGACCCCATAGGTAGGGCGTCCCTTGCTGGGTCCAGCGTAGGAGGCAGCGCCTCATCCCTTTCCCTGTCCCCAGAGGAGTGGGAAGATAGGAGGAAAGAAAGGGAGCACCAGCTGACGTTAGAAAAGCTCAGGTTGCAGCATGCCCAGGCTATGGCGCAGCTGGAGGTCAAAAGACAGATGGCGGAGGCTGAGAGGGCCTTTGCCAGAGAGAAACTAGCTCTGGAGGGTAGGTTATCCCCTGAGCGCAGTTGTGGTTTTCTGGACTCCCCAGGGAGGGTTGAGTCCAGTGGTAGCAGCCAGATAGATTCCAGTGTAGGAAATCCCAGTCCCAGTTCCCCCAGTCTGGTACCTGTTCCCCAGGAGGAGGAGTTAAGGTTAAAATTCAGGGGCAGTAGGAAACTGTCTCACCAGTCTTGGGAGGAGTTTGTGGATGAATGTGAGGATGCACTGTTTGATTGGATAAGAGTTCCCGCAGAATCTGATTATGACAAACTGTGTGATCTGATTCTCAGAGAACACCTGCTCAATTGTTGTGTGCCGGGGTTGCGCCAACACCTGTTGGGGTGTGGAGTGTCTGCGCCATTTGAGCTTGGAGATGAAGCAGAGCGCTGGGAAAGGGCTAGAGGTTCTCTAGAGTCATTAGGGAGTGACTCCAAAAGTAGTGGGTCAGGTATCTTTCAGCCCAGCGTGGTGGAAGAGGCTCAGTGTAGCCCAGCTAGGTCCCAGGATAGCGAGGAGGGTGTAGGGGCTCACTGCCTGGCTCAGTGGAGCAGGAGTGAGAGGGTGACCGAGGGTCCCCAGACGCACGAAACCCTGCCTCAGGACTTGGATGGTTTCTTGAGGGAACACCAAGTTGGGGACCTAGGGCCAGTAACCAGGGCTCCTGTGGTTCTAGAATCTGGCAGTACCGCTCCGGTAGGGAGGGTACAGGAGTCCAGTGTGAGGAGTGATTGGGGGATGAGTTTCCCAGTGGAAGAGCCTGTGGGTCAGGGACTACCCAGTTGGGCTAGGATCCCGTGTAGTGACCAGGGTGGCACCACTTCTGTTCTGGGGGATCTCCGCGCACTGTCAGGTGGACAGGGGACGGGAGATCAGCGCCAGACAGACAGTCGCTCGACATATGTGTCCTTTGATAGCCTCAGGGGGATGGAGTGGAAATCCCCAGAAGTCCTGGAGTACCAGGCAATTATTCCACCAAAGGTTCTAGGCCGGAGGTTGGGAGGCCAGGTTCAGGATCAGCCTGACCTGAAGGGTGGGACGTCTGTAATCAGCGTCCCGACCAGTTCTTCTTCCAGAGGTACCGCCCCAGTTGGTAGGGAGCAGGGTTCTGGAAGGGGGTGCAGAGGGTGGGAGAGCCCACCTCTGCCCCCGGTACAACCTGAGGGGTTAAACCCTGGGTTGGAATGGCGTTCTAGGTGTACCCCTCGCCAGAGGAGGAGGAACCCTAGGAGAAGAGGTAGGGGGAGGAGAGCCTTCCCTGAGACTCCTGGTCCGCCTGAGGGTGTAGACCCTAGGCTGGAGAACCAGTGGCAGTCTAGTCCTGTCTTTCAGAGAGGAAGAGTGGAGAATAGCCGCTATGTGCCAGGGGTTACTACCCCCCACTCTGTGGTTAGGCAAAGACCAGTGGCACCTGGGTGGCCTAGGGCCTGGTCTTGGCCGCGGACAGCTTGGGAGTACCAGTGGGGTAGCCCAGTTGGTCCAGACAGTGGTGTTAGAAAGAATTCCATGGGTTCACCGTGGCGTAGAACCGGAGGGTGTCCCTGCAGTTGCGGGCCCGCGTCCTTGTTCTATCGCCCCAAGCAGGGAATTCCATCACGGTGGTGATTGGTCTGCCCTGCGTTTTGGCTGGAAGGGGGTTGTGTTGGACTTGGCCCTTCTGGCAGGTTCACCCCTGGACTTTTTGGCTTTTTATTGGTGACTTGGTGTGGTAATTTTTTTGGTTTCTGCGCACTTTCCCTGTGTCCCAGGGTAAAGTGCGTGCGTGCTCTGAGTGCATGTGGTGAGATAGGCCTGCCCTCCCATAGGAATGCATGGGGAGTGTATGTGTCCCTAGTAGTTCCTGATGCGTGGGGTGTGCAGGCCCAAGTTTGGTATGTGCGGACTCGTGGGAGTGAATGCTGCGCGATGATGTGTGCGGCGTGCATGTACCTAGTGTGGAAGTGCCACTTCTAGAGGTGGGCACTTCTGTGTGCAGTGTGTCTGTCGCGTGATTGGCTGGTCATGTCATGTGACGGGCTAGGGATTCCCCAGAGTCAGGATGAGTCACCCAGTGGTGAATGGGGAGATCAGCAGCTAGATGGGTGGGAGGAGTACACCTGGGTCCTGAATAGGACAGGGTTTTCCACACACAATGCTGGCCCCGCCCCCTGTGGTGCGACTGACGACCCTAGCCCTGCCAGTGAATAGAGTGAGGGGCTGAGCACATCAAGGGTGCTCCCCAACCAGCTGCGACTGGTTTTCCCCCTCACCCTGAACCCAGAACAAAGGGTTTGACTGTATAAAAATGGGGCTGTGTCCCCACAGAAACTGTTCTCTGCCAGGATCTTACCTGAGGGGGGCTGCTGCTGCTGCTGGACCAGAGGACCGCCACATGGACTACCTCCCTGCCTGGAGGCCCAGTGAGCTGGCTCTGGGTCCAGCCTTGCCCCCCACCCCTGCCCTGCTGCATGCAGGGAAGAACTTGCTGGACTTTGTGGTGCTTTTTATGCTTTAGCGCTGAGAGCGCTTTCACTTTTGATCCCTAGCGCTAGGAGCGCTTTATTTCTGCTAGCCGGTGCCCACCCGGCGTTTGCCCCGTTTCTGCCGATTCTAGGGTCTCCTGGCAGGTGCCCACCCTGCCAGGGACATTGCCGTGGACATCGGCGGGTGCCCACCCCGCATTGTGGCGCCCGAGCGGGAGCCTACCCTGCTTTATTGAAGAGTCAATATCCCTAGCGGGTGCCCACCCCGCCAGGGACCTGGCCATTCTAGTTTCACCCCCCTCGCAGGTGCCCACCCCGCATCACCGCGATCGGACAAATCACCGCTGCAGCCCGGTCCGGGCTTAGAGAGGAAGTCAGGCAGTCCTGGTGCTGACGTGGGCGGGGCTTGGCCCAGCGTGACGGGAGTTCCGGTTATCTGCCCGGGAGCGGAAGAAGCCAGCGGAGGACAGCGGAGCTCCCCTGGGGAAAGGAGAGTCCCGCGCTGCCCAACGACACGAGCAGGAGGCAGACGGGAGCCCACCCCGCGCACCTGCAACCGCCGACCAGGTGAGGAGGGGCCCGGGGGGGTGAGAGAGCGCCGGGGCACGTTTCCAGTGCCTGCCCCCCCCCCACGGGGATCCCGAGGAAACTGCCGGTGTGCTCCCGCCGAGGAAGGGGCCATCAGTATTGTAGAGCGTCCCCCGAGTGGGACTCGCACCAACAAAGGGGGCATATTCGTTTTAGAGCCCTGGGAGGCTCCAACGACGGGGGCATTTATTGATCAGAGCCTGCGAGGCTCAGGGGGCCACAAGTGTTTTTGCGAGCCCCGGGAGGCTCCATCCATACGGGGGCATTTCTTTTGTGACTGAGTGGCCCCAGATGGCAGCGGGCCACTCCCACCTTGCCCCACAGAGTTGCGCAGAGCCCCGAAGGCTCTAGGGGGCATTTTGTGCATTTAGAGCCACGAGGCTCCAACCCCTGCCATATTTGTTTAGGAAGGCACAGTGGTGCCCCAGCATTTCACCAGTTGCCCAGCACTTAGTGGGCAACTGCTACGTGTAGGTTGTGCTTTGTGCGCCCTGGTCTGCGCAGCCTGCGCAGTCGCGCCCTGACTTTGCTGGGACATAGGGCGTCCTAGCCCCGACAAGGCCAGTTGGCCTAGGGACTGCCACAGGTGGTGGCGAATGTGAGTTTTGCGCTATTGTTCCTTTCCTGCACCTCTGAATGTGTTTTTATGTGTCATGTGCCTTGCTTTACACCTCTGAATGTTATGCATCATGTGTTTATGTGCTTAGACCCCTACAGGTATTGTGATACTTAGGTGGTTGTTTTCTCCCTAGTACAGGTGGTGCTAGTGAGGTCCTGATTCCCTGCGCAATATTTTCCTAAGGTGGTTAGGGTTGCGTAGGTGGTACTTACCTGATACCAGTAGTTACTGGTTGTGTGCTACATATGTTATTTTGTACTACAGTATTATTCCTATGTTCTAAAAAGTGCTAATTCCTGACAGTGGTCCAGGTGGCCCTGTCCCCTGTATATATAATCCCTTGTAAATTCTGCCCGTGCCTGTTGGCACATTGTAGAGTGTGTGTTTTTATCTAATGTGTTGTGTATAATACAAAGGCTATTTTTATAGAATACCTTGTGTGGAGTTTCCTTTGTGGTGGGCCTTGGGTGTTGTTGCTGGGTGCGCGCGCAAACGCTTTACACATCGCCTCAGGGATAAGCCTGTCTGCTCGTGCCAAGCTACCAAGGGGGTGAGCAGGGGTTATCTTTGGCGTGTAACTTCCTTGCCCTGACTAGAGTGGTGGTTTCTGTCTGGCTTTGGCGCAAGCCCAAGCCAACCAGAAATCCCATTTCTAACATTGGTGGCAGCGGTGGGATTTGGACTTGCGTTTGCGCTGTACCGCAGCGGCAACTGGCCGCACTACAAAACTCTGCATTTAGATAAATCACATGGTATAGGGATTATTGTTCTAAGTTTGTTTTTAATTGTCATTTCTTTGGAAATGTGTTTTTTGTGCACTGTGAGTTAGGTGTCCCTAGCTCGGGAGGGTAGATCATCCCCCTAAGTGCATTGTGTTTTCTAGATTCACCAGAGGGTGGGATCCAGTGGTGGCAGCGTGATAGTGGCCAGTACATTTGTCCCCCGCCCTGCGCCCAGAGTTGGTACCTGTGTCACGTGGTGCTCAGGTTGAGGAATCAGGGGTGGTAGAAACTGCCTTACCAGTCCGAGGGGAGGGTTGTGTGTGTGGATGAATGGTGTGTGGCACTAGGCAAGTGAGTGTGAGTTCTCTGGGTTAGAGAGCTTGCTGAATCTTTTTGTGAATTGTGTACTCCTGTGTTAAGCTCAGACCCCTAGGTTCCCTGTGTGATCTTTTCTCTAGAACGTCTGCCAGAATGGAGCCTGCTTTTGATCTCAGTGATCTAATTTATTACAGTATGCAGGAGTTGGAAAGGTTCTGTAGAGAGAGAGGCATAGGGGTGAGAGAGTCAGACACTATGTGTGAACTTAGGGGCCACATGATCCAGTGGGTTAAGAGGCAAAGGGATCTTGAGCGCAGTACGGAAAGGGCCCAGGCCTCACACCTGGAAGGTGGTGGGTCTGTGGGGAGCCCTGAAGATTCAGAAGAGGAGGTAGAGGATGACAATACCTGGACGCCAGTAGAGAGTGAAGACCCCATAGGTAGGGCGTCCCTTGCTGGGTCCAGCGTAGGAGGCAGCGCCTCATCCCTTTCCCTGTCCCCAGAGGAGTGGGAAGATAGGAGGAAAGAAAGGGAGCACCAGCTGACGTTAGAAAAGCTCAGGTTGCAGCATGCCCAGGCTATGGCGCAGCTGGAGGTCAAAAGACAGATGGCGGAGGCTGAGAGGGCCTTTGCCAGAGAGAAACTAGCTCTGGAGGGTAGGTTATCCCCTGAGCGCAGTTGTGGTTTTCTGGACTCCCCAGGGAGGGTTGAGTCCAGTGGTAGCAGCCAGATAGATTCCAGTGTAGGAAATCCCAGTCCCAGTTCCCCCAGTCTGGTACCTGTTCCCCAGGAGGAGGAGTTAAGGTTAAAATTCAGGGGCAGTAGGAAACTGTCTCACCAGTCTTGGGAGGAGTTTGTGGATGAATGTGAGGATGCACTGTTTGATTGGATAAGAGTTCCCGCAGAATCTGATTATGACAAACTGTGTGATCTGATTCTCAGAGAACACCTGCTCAATTGTTGTGTGCCGGGGTTGCGCCAACACCTGTTGGGGTGTGGAGTGTCTGCGCCATTTGAGCTTGGAGATGAAGCAGAGCGCTGGGAAAGGGCTAGAGGTTCTCTAGAGTCATTACGGAGTGACTCCAAAAGTAGTGGGTCAGGTATCTTCCAGCCCAGCGTGGTGGAAGAGGCTCAGTGTAGCCCAGCTAGGTCCCAGGATAGCGAGGAGGGTGTAGGGGCTCACTGCCTGGCTCAGTGGAGCAGGAGTGAGAGGGTGACCGAGGGTCCCCAGACGCACGAAACCCTGCCTCAGGACTTGGATGGTTTCTTGAGGGAACACCAAGTTGGGGACCTAGGCTGTCCTGTTAGCCCATTTGAGGAAGATCTCCTGGTGAGTAGAGGACCTGGAGCACCTGTAACCAGGGCTCCTGTGGTTCTAGAGTCTGGCAGTACCGCTCCGGTAGGGAGGGTACAGGAGTCCAGTGTGAGGAGTGATTGGGGGATGAGTTTCCCAGTGGAAGAGCCTGTGGGTCAGGGACTACCCAGTTGGGCTAGGATCCCGTGTAGTGACCAGGGTGGCACCACTTCTGTTCTGGGGGATCTCCGCGCACTGTCAGGTGGACAGGGGACGGGAGATCAGCGCCAGACAGACAGTCGCTCGACATATGTGTCCTTTGATAGCCTCAGGGGGATGGAGTGGAAATCCCCAGAAGTCCTGGAGTGCCAGGCAATTATTCCACCAAAGGTTCTAGGCCGGAGGTTGGGGAGGCCAGGTTCAGGATCAGCCTGACCTGAAGGGTGGGACGTCTGTAATCAGCGTCCCGACCAGTTCTTCTTCCAGAGGTACCGCCCCAGTTGGTAGGGAGCAGGGTTCTGGAAGGGGGTGCAGAGGGTGGGAGAGCCCACCTCTGCCCCCGGTACAACCTGAGGGGTTAAACCCTGGGTTGGAATGGCGTTCTAGGTGTACCCCTCGCCAGAGGAGGAGGAACCCTAGGAGAAGAGGTAGGGGGAGGAGAGCCTTCCCTGAGACTCCTGGTCCGCCTGAGGGTGTAGACCCTAGGCTGGAGAACCAGTGGCAGTCTAGTCCTGTCTTTCAGAGAGGAAGAGTGGAGAATGGCCGCTATGTGCCAGGGGTTACTACCCCCCACTCTGTGGTTAGGCAAAGACCAGTGGCACCTGGGTGGCCTAGGGCCTGGTCTTGGCCGCGGACAGCTTGGGAGTACCAGTGGGGTAGCCCAGTTGGTCCAGACAGTGGTGTTAGAAAGAATTCCATGGGTTCACCGTGGCGTAGAACCGGAGGGTGTCCCTGCAGTTGCGGGCCCGCGTCCGTGTTCTATCGCCCCAAGCAGGGAATTCCATCACGGTGGTGATTGGTCTGCCCTGCGTTGGCTGGAAGGGGGTTGTGTTGGACTTGGCCCTTCTGGCAGGTTCACCCCTGGACTTTTTGGCTTTTTATTGGTGACTTGGTGTGGTAATTTTTTTGGTTTCTGCGCACTTTCCCTGTGTCCCAGGGTAAAGTGCGTGCGTGCTCTGAGTGCATGTGGTGAGATAGGCCTGCCCTCTCATAGGAATGCATGGGGAGTGTATGTGTCCCTAGTAGTTCCTGATGCGTGGGGTGTGCAGGCCCAAGTTTGGTATGTGCGGACTCGTGGGAGTGAATGCTGCGCGATGATGTGTGCGGCGTGCATGTACCTAGTGTGCAAGTGCCACTTCTAGAGGTGGGCACTTCTGTGTGCAGTGTGTCTGTCGTGTGATTGGCTGGTCATGTCATGTGACGGGCTAGGGATTCCCCAGAGTCAGGATGAGTCACCCAGTGGTGAATGGGGAGATCAGCAGCTAGATGGGTGGGAGGAGTACACCTGGGTCCTGAATAGGACAGGGTTTTCCACACACAATGCTGGCCCCGCCCCCTGTGGTGCGACTGACGACCCTAGCCCTGCCAGTGAATAGAGTGAGGGGCTGAGCACATCAAGGGTGCTCCCCAACCAGCTGCGACTGGTTTTCCCCCTCACCCTGAACCCAGAACAAAGGGTTTGACTGTATAAAAATGGGGCTGTGTCCCCACAGAAACTGTTCTCTGCCAGGATCTTACCTGAGGGGGGCTGCTGCTGCTGCTGGACCAGAGGACCGCCACATGGACTACCTCCCTGCCTGGAGGCCCAGTGAGCTGGCTCTGGGTCCAGCCTTGCCCCCCACCCCTGCCCTGCTGCATGCAGGGAAGAACTTGCTGGACTTTGTGGTGCTTTTTATGCTTTAGCGCTGAGAGCGCTTTCACTTTTGATCCCTAGCGCTAGGAGCGCTTTATTTCTGCTAGCCGGTGCCCACCCGGCGTTTGCCCCGTTTCTGCCGATTCTAGGGTCTCCTGGCAGGTGCCCACCCTGCCAGGGACATTGCCGTGGACATCGGCGGGTGCCCACCCCGCATTGTGGCGCCCGAGCGGGAGCCTACCCCGCTTTATTGAAGAGTCAATATCCCTAGCGGGTGCCCACCCCGCCAGGGACCTGGCCGTTCTAGTTTCACCCCCCTCGCAGGTGCCCACCCCGCATCACCGCGATCGGACAAATCACCGCTGCAGCCCGGTCCGGGCTTAGAGAGGAAGTCAGGCAGTCCTGGTGCTGACGTGGGCGGGGCTTGGCCCAGCGTGACGGGAGTTCCGGTTATCTGCCCGGGAGCGGAAGAAGCCAGCGGAGGACAGCGGAGCTCCCCTGGGGAAAGGAGAGTCCCGCGCTGCCCAACGACACGAGCAGGAGGCAGACGGGAGCCCACCCCGCGCACCTGCAACCGCCGACCAGGTGAGGAGGGGCCCGGGGGGGTGAGAGAGAGCCGGGGCACGTTTCCAGTGCCTGCCCCCCCCACGGGGATCCCGAGGAAACTGCCGGTGTGCTCCCGCCGAGGAAGGGGCCATCAGTATTGTAGAGCGTCCCCCGAGTGGGACTCGCACCAACAAAGGGGGCATATTCGTTTTAGAGCCCTGGGAGGCTCCAACGACGGGGGCATTTATTGATCAGAGCCTGCGAGGCTCAGGGGGCCACAAGTGTTTTTGCGAGCCCCGGGAGGCTCCATCCATACGGGGGCATTTCTTTTGTGACTGAGTGGCCCCAGATGGCAGCGGGCCACTCCCACCTTGCCCCACAGAGTTGCGCAGAGCCCCGAAGGCTCTAGGGGGCATTTTGTGCATTTAGAGCCACGAGGCTCCAACCCCTGCCATATTTGTTTAGGAAGGCACAGTGGTGCCCCAGCATTTCACCAGTTGCCCAGCACTTAGTGGGCAACTGCTACGTGTAGGTTGTGCTTTGTGCGCCCTGGTCTGCGCAGCCTGCGCAGTCGCACCCTGACTTTGCTGGGACATAGGGCGTCCTAGCCCCGACAAGGCCAGTTGGCCTAGGGACTGCCACAGGTGGCGGCGAATGTGAGTTTTGCGCTATTGTTCCTTTCCTGCACCTCTGAATGTGTTTTTATGCGTCATGTGCCTTGCTTTACACCTCTGAATGTTATGCATCATGTGTTTATGTGCTTAGACCCCTACAGGTATTGTGATACTTAGGTGGTTGTTTTCTCCCTAGTACAGGTGGTGCTAGTGAGGTCCTGATTCCCTGCGCAATATTTTCCTAAGGTGGTTAGGGTTGCGTAGGTGGTACTTACCTGATACCAGTAGTTACTGGTTGTGTGCTACATATGTTATTTTGTACTACAGTATTATTCCTATGTTCTAAAAAGTGCTAATTCCTGACAGTGGTCCAGGTGGCCCTGTCCCCTGTATATATAATCCCTTGTAAATTCTGCCCGTGCCTGTTGGCACATTGTAGAGTGTGTGTTTTTATCTAATGTGTTGTGTATAATACAAAGGCTATTTTATAGAATACCTTGTGTGGTGTTTCCTTTGTGGTGGGCCTTGGGTGTTGTTGCTGGGTGCGCGCGCAAACGCTTTACACATCGCCTCAGGGATAAGCCTGTCTGCTCGTGCCAAGCTACCAAGGGGGTGAGCAGGGGTTATCTTTGGCGTGTAACTTCCTTGCCCTGACTAGAGTGGTGGTTTCTGTCTGGCTTTGGCGCAGGCCCTAGCCAACCAGAAATCCCATTTCTAACAATCATCTATAAAATTTCCGGTAGCCCCAGAATCTATCATGACCCGGACTTGATGGGACTGTTGGTTACATTCGAGGCTCATAGGGAGCACTATGTGTGACTCAGTGTCTTGCACGTCTGAGGTAGCTAAAGAAGGGATTGTCCAACCTTTCACTCCCCCCCCTTCTTCATGGGAATCTACAGCCTGTTCTGTCAGAAGAGAGGCAGACACTGCTACCCTTTTATTCCGTAACCCTACCCCTGAGGATTTAGGTTTGGAGGGGCATTCCCTCACATAATGTCCGCTTTTGCCACAATGCATACATAAACCATGCACCCGTCTGCTCTCCCGCTCTTCTCTGGACAACGGGGCTCGAACCGCCCCGATTTCCATGGGCTCAGACCCCGACACCGCAGCCTCTGCTGGACGATGAGGGGGTCTATCAGACCGCAGATAACCTCTGTTCCACCGCTTCTTTTCGCCCCCTTTCTCAGACATTCGGCCATCCAACCGTAACGTTAAATTTATCATCTCAGTACATGTAGTGGGTTGAGGGTCGATTTGAGCTAAAACGTCCTTTAGTTCATCCCTCAGACCCTGATGAAATAAGGAAATCCTCTTTTCCTCCGGCCCAGCTGTTTCTGCCACTAATCGATTTAACGTAGTCAGATACGTCACCACATCGTTCCTCCCTTGCTTAAGATCCAACAGTTCTTTATCTGCACTAAATGTGGTGGCCCTTCTGTGGAAATATGGATTTTTATGGTCGGTTATGTCCCCTATCTTGGACCCCAACGGTTTCATGTATAAGTCACCAGTACATGTATGTTCCCTCCAGTTCCAGTTATGAAGACGCAAACACATGTGCGTCCACCGTCAACATGTCCTCTTTCAGATCCGCCATGAATGGGCCGGATATTCTATTCCTAAGTATGAAAGGCCATCGGCTTTATATGGTTCATTTATCCCATTTTACAGTCCAGGCGAGTAGGCCCTGATTCTGCCATTAAGCCTTTTCCTGCCTTCTGCCTCTGAAAGCTCCAGTCTGAGCCTGCATCTGTGACCATGAACTTTGTCTTACTCCCTGCGCGGCTAACGGTGCCTGATCCAGCCCGTAGCCTGCCAGAAAACTGTATTTCACCTTCAAGATTATCTCCTCCGCCCCTCATCCGATGCATTCTTGTCTAGTAGTTTAGGTAAACATTCCTCCAGCTACCGTGCAAAGAGGCCAGGCCTCGCTGCCCTCATGCAAGTAATTCATAGCCCTGTTACCATGGAATATTCCTACCCCCTCGCATCTAGTGTAGACACTTAGACGCTTGTACACGCACTAACAGTCAGTATAGTCAGTATAGAATAAGATTCTATCCTAAGAGACCTCTCTCTCTGGATAACACAGTTCTTTAAACATAGGATATTAGATATGATTTGGGATTAGGTTGACATAACCCCAGACTTCTGTCTCCACACGTAGAGCTAAATGTCAAGTCCCATTCTCCCCCTAGTTGCACGTCAATCACACGTCATGCTGCCGCGCACGCATCTCTGCCAAGTATTTTTGCTGACATTGCGAAATTCTTTCATGGAACCACCCATTTGTGACATCATACCTAATGACGTTCTTTAGTTACGCCTAGTTACACCCATTTTAGTTACGCATGTATGTTTTTATCTCTGTTATCAACTGTTACGCCTCCTGCATCTGTTTCACTGTAATGCCTCTTCTATAAAAATGATTACCTGTCAATAATGTATTGTTCCTTCCTTCCTGAACTTTCGTGGTGATGGAATAGAAGGCCCATAATTCGAATTATGTTCCTTTGTATAGGAATAAAGCCCGTTCCGAACCTCTAATACCACGGATTCTGCCTCTTATTTTACTGAGCTATTCTTGTTAATTTTCCGCATCAAATTAAGTTCCGGTAATTAAATTATTTACCACATATATGGCGCCCGAATAGGGACACTTTCTCATCTCACGCGCCGGAGGTGCGTTGCAGGCCCGGTCTCCTGCCACAGCTGGACGGACAACAACGCGTACCCACAGGATTTCCTGTATCTCCCTCCTGCCGAGCGGGGGTAACTGAGGCTGCGATCAACACCCAGACGAGGCGGTGAGAAGTGCGAAGTATCCCGACCAGAGCCTAGCTGAGAGAGCAAGATCCGAGGTATACAGAGGCCCACCAAGTTCCGAAGTTCCGAAGTATCGAGTCGAGTCCAGTCTGGTCCAAGTCCAGTTCAGTTCAGTTCCGAGGCCTTCCGTTCCGAGCTACCCGGTGAGTACCATTGCCGGGGAGGCGTTCTGACGTGCACATAGGTTGTGCCGGTCAAGACGGGTTTGGGTACACAAATCCGGTCTGCACTGTTTCAGCAGTGTATCTGTACTGTTTAGCAGTATATCAAGTATGTCTAGTATATAATTCAGAATTACCTAGTTAGTGCCGAGTATTATGCTTAGTGACTAGTTCCCTAAATGGCCATCATTGTTGTTCATTAAATGTTAAATGTTAAAATGTTTTAAATACGTTCTGCATATTGTGGTATGAATGACTGTTCATTATTGTGTTTTGTTGTATTAAACGTGTTCAAAATTAGGTCTCAGATCAGTTCTCAATATGCCGCTCTTTTCGAAATTAAGACAGATCAAAACTAGAAAAGGGGTACTCGAAGAAGCTGTTCCCATTCCTCCTAGGGACACTCCAGGGTACTTCATGTATCATAAACATGGCCTAGACGCCATATTATTTCTTGATTTATGGGTAGACTACACTAAGGAATTACCAGAAAGTCAGAGGTGGCCCGCAGCTGGGACCTGGGATGCAGATTGCATCATGAAAGTAGAGGAAGAATTATGGAAAAAGAAAGCTAGACAATCACAGAAAGATGCCATTGAATTATGGCGTAAAGAATCGTATAGACGTACAGAAAAAGCACTCAGACAGGAAGAGAAGAGTAAGGAGAATTCAAATAAAGTCCGAGAAAATCTATTAATTGAAGAAGGTACCCGAGCAAAAGCAGAACAAGTAGACAGACAAAGAAATGCCCTTATGAATAGTATGTATCCTCTTCTGGCCGAAGGGTTACCTAAGGCTACTCCGGAGATACCAAAAGACTTGCCACCTCCATTGTTTCCGATAAAAGCACATCCCAAAGGGCATCCCAGAACCGCAGAAGATGTTTTCCTTTCCTCTTATTTAGACGACGCAGCTCCCGAGTATGCTAATACTGCACCACATAGACCGCCTGCCGAGGGGGTTCAACGCCAAGACCCTCCGTCTGTACCTCCGCAACAACAAACTTCGACACAAGTTTCTACAGCTGTACCCACACCTATGGTTGCTATATCACGTTCAACGAATCCTTTCACACCCAGCACCCCAGGCGGTGCCACAGGAGGTACAGCAAACATTTTTTCCACGCCACCCAGAGTAAATAAACTTTCCTTTCAAGAATTAGCCCACCAACGTACGCCCAAACTAGTAACTCCCGACATGCTTAAGGAACTTCTAGTAGATTGTAGATATGACCCTGTGCCCGGCAAAGAGGACGAAATGCTGCTGGCATCATTACGTATCCGACGAGCTGCAATATATTTAGGGAGGCTACCAGGAATGACTACACATTTAGAAAATATATATCACTTTGTCCAGTCAGGACGAGATTCTGAAAGTATTAAAAGAGCCATGGAGTACCAGAAAGTGGAAATACAGGGGGAACTGTTACGTTTCCTCATAAATTGTGTGATCAGAAATCAAGACCGACCAGGGGTAAATCCGGAAGAAATGCGAATTCTTACCACATGGAGTCGGAATATATCAGAGGGGAGACATGATAAACTATTAAGTATAGTAGCTATGTGCCGAAAGATCCGCAAAGAAGTAGAACGAATACACGAAGAAAGATTGGCGGTAGACCAGCTTGAACAAAACGAGGAGGAGGAAGAATTAGAACTGCCCACAGGACAGTTAGAAACGATGGCCTATGTAGGTAGAGGAAGATCTTGTAATAATACTAGATGCTTTACTGATCCGATACGTCCGATACGTCCAGAAAATAACAGAAATTTCCAAAACCCTATAATAAATATAAGGTCCCCCGAACATTCGTTCCAAGCCGCTGACAAATTACTCCGAGAACGCAGGGGTTATCATGTACTCGATTCTATGGACGAACAAGAATTAGCCAGGTCAGCCGTTCACTGGGTAGACAGTCCCGGAAAATATAGTGATGATACACTAGCACACACGTTTTTGAACCTCACCCCAGATGAACAGCGTTTAGCTGGTATCTACATGATTCAACAACTCCTTATATTATATAAAAGCCAACACTCCGATCCTGGTCCCTTACCTGATATATTGACTGAATTACTCACGAATAAATGGAGAGGTTCAGGTACTGAGTTAATTAGAGAAATACTAGAATCCAGAAAGCAGTACATTCTTTTTGTATGCCCCGAACATGTCTCACTGCCCATCAAGGAAAGAACGACGTATTATATGGATAGACAGAATCCCTTACGCGAAGTGCATCCGATAAAAGGTGATGACAATCAGTTTAAACGTGTGTTTGTATACACACCCATATCTAAAATAGAACTATTAGAAATGAAGAAAGTGGTACCCAGTCATGACAAAGACCCAGCGGGTTTCCACCGTGAAATTAAAGACATGTTGCTCATGGGAGAGTATACCTATCCCGACATTATGAAAATATTAAAGGTATTAATGCCTGCGGGCATTTACGAAAAACTCAAAGAAAAGGATTGGGAGGTGGGAGACCAAAAGATAGATTGGACAGCATTAGAAAACGAAGAAACAGCTCGAGGTCCAGGTTTAGGGCTTGGGGAAAAGACCAAAATACTACCAGGTTTATTAGTACAGGTACTGCCACGTTTATTAACAACGAAAAAGGAAGACTGGGGTGCAATCTCAGCCTGTAAACAAAAGCAAGATGAAGACACTAGTGATTTCTTGGTATAAATAGTGGAATAAAAGCAAGTAGCGAATCGTATCCACATCTGTTTGTGACAAAATTAGTTGAAAATGCCTTGCCCCAAGTTAAGAATAGAGTATTGAAATTCGAGAGTACCTGGCAAGGTAACACTCCGTCACAAATGTTACAAATGCTACAGTACCATCACAATAGAATTAGAGAGGAACAAGAACATGAACAAAGACGCATGAAAGACACGAAAATGAAAATGCTAGTTTCCCAGACAGTTCCAGCTGACGGTCATAAAAAGGGTATGACACAGTCAAGTGTTTCAGCAGGTTCTGTAAAAGGGACATGCAACTATTGTAAACAGCCAGGTCATTATGTACACGATTGTCCAGTTTTAAAACATAATATCGCCATAGGTAATACAAAAGAAAGACCACGGCCACTTAGACAGGATCAGAACCAACAAGGAGCTCCGCAGCATGCACAGTCCATGCCAGCTCCGCAACCGTCTATGCCAGCTCCACCACCGCAGCCTATTGCTGCCACACAAACAACCACACAACAGATGTACCAGACCGCACAGTATGACTATCCTGATTATCAACGATACTCATGAAACAGCCTAGAGAGGGAAGTTGGCTTACCCCTTATAGAGGTCCCTGTAGATCAAGAAGGACCTTATGTACACAGTGAACTATTAGGCCAAGATAGAAAATTTTTACTTGATACAGGGGCAAGCCGAACAACCATAAAACGTAGTGAAGTTCCAGGGGCACCCCTCTCAGGCTCACAGAATATTTCCCTTGGTTTTTCAGGAAAACCTATTATTAACGAAGTATCACAGCCTCTTCCACTTACGATTGGTCCCTTGACACGAACTACAGATTTATTGCTTACAAAATCATGTCCAGAAAACTTGTTAGGTATAAAAACATTGAAAGCTCTAGGAGCTATAATATGTTGTTCTCCGGAAGGAGTAAGATTGTTTTTACGTGATTTCAAAGGGCACTATGTGTCCCGAGACACGGATCACCGACTGCAGACTTTACCCACACATTTATGGGCACAAGGCCCTACAGATGTTGGTTGCATGAACATTACACCATATCGAGTCACACTAAAGACAGGAGTGGTACTACCACGAATGCGACAATACAAGTTACCCCCAGATGCTGTAGTGGCTTTACTGCAAATCATTGACGAGCTTATTACCCAAGGAGTGGTTGTGGAAACCGACTCCAATGTATGTAATTCCCCGATAATTCTGATTCTTAAACGAACTGATCCAAAAGCCCCGCCAGTATATCGATTGGTTATTGATCTGCGCGAATTAAATAAATGTATTGTACCACAATACCCCGTAGTCCCAGACATTTCTTCATTACTGACAGCCATTGATTCGGAAGCAAAATTCTTTACTGTAATTGATCTCAAGAATGCCTTTTTCAGCGTCCCAATAGATCCGGAAAGCCAATACTTGTTCGGATTTAGTTTAAATGGACGAAGCTTTAAATTCACACGCGCACCTCAAGGATTCACAGAAAGCCCCAGCATCTATAGCCAAGCACTGAAACGAGAACTTGACAGTATCCACATGCCAGTCAACACTGCCCTGCTTCAATATGTCGATGATCTGCTGATCACCGCTAGAAGCGAACCTGAATGTGAAAAAGCCTCACTGACGGTTTTACAATTTTTGGCCGAAAAAGGGCACAAGGTGTCCCCTTCTAAGCTGCAATTCTGTGTCCAGCGAGTTGTTTACCTTGGGCACTCGCTGTCCAAGGAGGGAAGGCAGCTTACACCCGATCGCATCCAGTTAATTGCTAACATGCCAATACCCAAGACACAAAAGGAGGTACGGGCTTTTATAGGCCTCACTTCATATTGTAGGCAGTGGATCCCTCAGTATGCATTTCTAGCAAAACCACTCATTCAGTTGACAACACAGGAGGCGGCCACATCGACTGTCCTCCCTTGGACTCAGGAACATACACAAGCTTTTGAAAACCTAAAGAAAGCTTTATGTCAAGCACCTGTTTTAGCAACACCATGTTACAATAAACATTTTACGCTCTTTGTTACAGAACGCGAAGGTACTGCCTTGTCAGTACTCACACAGGAACAAGCAGGATCACACAAACCATGTGCTTATTTTTCTAGTACATTAGATCCCGTAGCTCAGGCTCTGCCTGCGTGCCTGAAATCAGTGGCAGCGACAGCTTTAGCAATCAGACAAAGCGATGCCATAGTGTTAGGACATCCATTGACAGTACAAGTACCACACGCAGTAGAGGTTCTTGTGAACCGAACGCAAACACAACACCTGACTATAGCAAGACTCACCGGTTACGAATTAACATTGTTTCAGCCACACATAGAAATCAGACGTTGTAGTACATTGAATCCTGCCACACTTTTGCCAGTAAACGGAACAGACCCACTAGCACATGATTGTATTGAGGTTATTACTGTCACGACGAAACCTAGACAAGACTTGACAGACGTCCCATTGTCAGATCCAGACCTGACGTTGTATGTAGATGGTTCATGTATGAGAACAAGTACAGGAGAGCTAGTGGCCGCGTATGCAGTCACAACAGACACTGAAGTCATTGAAACAAATTGCATAAACACCTTGTCAGCTCAAGCAGCAGAGCTCATCGCTCTGACACAAGCCTGTATTCAAGCTACGAATAAGAAAGTCAACATATACACAGATTCACGTTATGCATTCGGAGTCGTCCATGACTTCGGCGTGCTGTGGCGAGAGAGAGGTTATTTAACTTCTCACGGTGCCCACATTCAGCACGGACCCCTCATTCATGCCTTATTAGATGCAATACATCTACCCACTGCAATATCAATTATGAAATGTAAAGCTCACACGAAAGTTACTGATATCATTTCCCAAGGCAATGACCTAGCTGACAGAACAGCTAAACAGACTGCTCAGAATAAAACTCACACATCTGACATGACAAAGACAATAGTTCTGACACCGACACATTGCATGACGGTTAAGGATCCCGCTCTTGACGTAATTGACATACAGACACATGCTACACCAGACGAAATAAAGAAATGGACTGAATTAGGAGGGATCCAAACGGATCAAGGATGGATGACGAAGGAAAAATCTGTATGGTTTCTTCCCGACTCAATGGTCCAAGTTATCATTAATACAATACATAGTCCAGCACACCTAGGAGAAAAGGCTATGCTAGACAGCATTCAACACATTTGGTTCAACAAAAATTTACGAGCAGCAGCTAAACAAAAAGTTCGTACCTGTATGATCTGTTGTCAGTTTAACCCAGGTAAAAGCATTCCCGTAGAACAGGGTGGATTTCAGCCTCCTGATCACCCTTTTGAAGTCCTCCAGATGGATTATATCCAGATGGAACGATGTCGAGGATTCAAATATGTTCTCGTAGTTGTCTGTGCTCTTTCCCGTTGGACAGAAGCATACCCGGTTTCAGACTACACTGCCCCGACTACTGCCAAACAGTTAGTTCGAGAATTCTTCCCACGGTACGGTTTACCACGTGTTGTCTACTCAGATAACGGCCAGCCGTTCTCATCCGAACTAATGAAACACGTTTCACTTTTGTTAGGCTATCAATGGAGATTTCACTGTGTCCGACACCCCGAGGCAGCAGGTCTCGTGGAACGACATAATCAAACTCTAAAAATTAGATTGTCCAAAATATGTAGGGAGAAAGGTGTCGATTGGGTAGTAGCCTTACCAGTTGCACTCTTTTACATGAGAATGGTAGCACACTCTCGAACAGGGCTATCCCCTTATGAGGTGATCTTCGGTAGACCACCAAATATGTGGGGGACGCCTATACCACGCAAAATAACTGATGTTGACTGTAATATGCTGACAGATTACCTGGCTTCCTTGATGTCTGCACTACAATCTTGTCGTTCACAGGTAGCTGCAGCCTTTCCCGACAACACCGAGGTGAAACCCCATGACGTAGTTCCCGGGGACCTGGTGTTAGTGCGAAATTTTGACCGGAAGACTCAGCTGGATCCTAGGTGGAAATCGCCTCAACTTGTACTGCTCACCACGAGGACAGCCGTGAAGATCGAAGGTCGCAAAGGTTGGATACATTCAAGTCATATCAAGAAATTTCATGGACTACCGTCTGATGTAAATGATACACCTTGCGTGTCTTCACCGATTGACTCAAAGCTTCCTTTGGTTGAACTAAGTGATAAGGAACTATACAAACTAAAACTGCGGTCTAATAAGTCAGACAATTTGATTGTTTAAGTCCTCTCCAAGGTGAATCGGTCGAATTTGTCTCTGACATGTATCCCCTAGACCTGAATAGAGAAAGAAACCGAAGGATGCAGTTGAAACAACATGCGTACTGTAAATCACTGCGTAGTCATTGCACAGTGACGTTATTAATTTTGTTTTTCTTAAGTCTTTTAATAATCACTGCAAGTATATTGTTGCACATATATTATCCTATTTCTAAACATGTTTACAATGTTACTGCTGAACATTCTTTTAGTGAATTACCCCCGCATGAGTTGTCCTATAGATTTGCGCTGCGCAATAACACTTTTATTAGTATGTTACATCATTCCCATCAGACTAGTAATGCTACAAATTGTTGGATATGTGGCCGACTCCCTCCCTATCAGAACTATAAGGGAGTTTTGCCTCTCTTTCCCTATCCGTTCACACACAATGGCTCCTGTGGAGCATGGTTTAGTTTGATCAATTCCCTAGATTCGGATTCCGCAGTTTATCAAGACAACTGGGTATGGGGAAACCTGAACTTAGTTTTGCTTAAAGTCTGTTACCCTAACAAGGAGGGACTTCCCACAAGAACAGGAACTGATCTAGAAAATGAAGTATACGGATTAGGTAATTTCACGCTTAATCTCATGATCCTGAATGTTGAATCCGAAGCTGCACCAATTTTGCCCGCTATGTCAGTATTTCCAGTTAAAGGTGAACTATGTGTAAGAAAGAATGGCTCCATACACATGGGCCATAGTAAATGCACCACTGTGCTAAAATTCAGTGATCAAGGCAAGTCTACATTTAGAGCTTCTCGCCATTCCTACTTCGTATGTGGTCAGACTGCATATATACGTTTGCCTCTAGATTGGGATGGTACCTGTTACATCGGATTCCTTTTGCCACCTGTTTTCCTAGCTCCTCCTGATTATCACAGAAATACTCATTTAGTACACAATAGACGGCAGAGAGATCTCCCAATCGTCGATTACACTGAAACAGCATGGGAAAAATACACAGATTTCAATAAAGGTTTCTTTCCTTATATAGGTACAGTCACTAACAGTAAGCTGATACGTAGATTAACCAGAACCCTTGAAGCAGTAGTGAACGAAACTATTTCCGCCTTAGGCAATTTAACAGAAGAACAGTCTGCTATGCGGATTGTTCTGCTTCAAAATCGTCTTGTCCTTGACGTCATCCTGGCCGATAGGGGCGGAGCTTGTAGGGTCATCGGATCAAGTTGTTGCATTTTCATACCAGAAAATTCGCCGTCAGTATATAAAGCCATAACGCGACTTCATAAGATTGTAAGCCAGATACACCAGAGTCCAGGCACCTGGACTTGGTCCGGTTGGTTCTGGGGCGTGTTGTCAGCCTGGGGATGGAGAATGCTCTCCTTCCTAGGTATTGGCTTTCTCATACTATTCAGTTGCTGCTTATGTCTACAATGTGGGCCAGCGATTTGTGGTCTGTGTGCCACCTCGTGTATCCCACATCCAAGTTTTCATTCGAGATCCCGGAAGAAGAAAGAAGAACAAATGATGTTATATGAACAGATTGATGGATTGATGAAGATTGATATCTCTTAAGGGCAAGTAGGGGACAAGGAGGGAATGTGGAAATATGGATTTTTATGGTCGGTTATGGCCCCTATCTTGGACCCCAACGGTTTCATGTATAAGTCACCAGTACATGTATGTTCCCTCCAGTTCCAGTTATGAAGACGCAAACACATGTGCGTCCACCGTCAACATGTCCTCTTTCAGATCCGCCATGAATGGGCCGGATATTCTATTCCTAAGTATGAAAGGCCATCGGCTTTATATGGTTCATTTATCCCATTTTACAGTCCAGGCGAGTAGGCCCTGATTCTGCCATTAAGCCTTTTCCTGCCTTCTGCCTCTGAAAGCTCCAGTCTGAGCCTGCATCTGTGACCATGAACTTTGTCTTACTCCCTGCGCGGCTAACGGTGCCTGATCCAGCCCGTAGCCTGCCAGAAAACTGTATTTCACCTTCAAGATTATCTCCTCCGCCCCTCATCCGATGCATTCTTGTCTAGTAGTTTAGGTAAACATTCCTCCAGCTACCGTGCAAAGAGGCCAGGCCTCGCTGCCCTCATGCAAGTAATTCATAGCCCTGTTACCATGGAATATTCCTACCCCCTCGCATCTAGTGTAGACACTTAGACGCTTGTACACGCACTAACAGTCAGTATAGTCAGTATAGAATAAGATTCTATCCTAAGAGACCTCTCTCTCTGGATAACACAGTTCTTTAAACATAGGATATTAGATATGATTTGGGATTAGGTTGACATAACCCCAGACTTCTGTCTCCACACGTAGAGCTAAATGTCAAGTCCCATTCTCCCCCTAGTTGCACGTCAATCACACGTCATGCTGCCGCGCACGCATCTCTGCCAAGTATTTTTGCTGACATTGCGAAATTCTTTCATGGAACCACCCATTTGTGACATCATACCTAATGACGTTCTTTAGTTACGCCTAGTTACACCCATTTTAGTTACGCATGTATGTTTTTATCTCTGTTATCAACTGTTACGCCTCCTGCATCTGTTTCACTGTAATGCCTCTTCTATAAAAATGATTACCTGTCAATAATGTATTGTTCCTTCCTTCCTGAACTTTCGTGGTGATGGAATAGAAGGCCCATAATTCGAATTATGTTCCTTTGTATAGGAATAAAGCCCGTTCCGAACCTCTAATACCACGGATTCTGCCTCTTATTTTACTGAGCTATTCTTGTTAATTTTCCGCATCAAATTAAGTTCCGGTAATTAAATTATTTACCACACTTCAGTCAAAAATCCTTTCAAATTCCGCCCTGAATGCCGACCAATCAGATAAAACAGCATCATTATTTCTTACCAACGGAACAGCCCAGTTCGCCGCATCCCCTATGAGATAGGAAATTGCAATAGCGACTCGTGAATGGTTAGTGGGAAACGAGGCCGGCCTGCAAGACAAGTGCAGCATTATCTGTGTCAAAAACACTTGTATTTTTAAGGGGTCCCCTGCATATCTTTCCGGACTGGCTAACGGAATGGGTGGTGGCACAGTAACCTGTATTGGTGAAGTTGCCTACGAGGCGTCAAAGGGGTTCCTAGACAACCTCTCCACTTTGTCTCTTAGAGCGTCCGTCTCCGCTTTGGAGGAAGCCAACTCTTGTTGGACCAATATTAAAGCCTGAAGAACGTCATGCATGGTGGCCATTTCCTACCACCCCTGGATCGGGTAGAGCTGAATACGTGGGCACATAATTCTGTCAGGTTACGCTCCACAGGATCCAGTTGCAGCAGAAAATGGTCCACCTCCTGATAACACCAACACCCCTATCTGTATACAGGGTGTTCGAGGGATCAGGCGGGGGATAGGATAGGGAAGGGACAGCATGGGAATAGAATCTGTAACAACAAAGGACAAAGATGTAAACAGAGTGCAATCACATCTACTCTCATTAGGTCTCGCTAAGCAATATATATATATAGATATACCTGGTGCGGGATATAGCGATCTACAATCCTAAAGAGTGTACCCAACGTCTGTAGTTGAAAGCATATCTGAAACACAAAACTAAGAATCATTCAAATACTTGTCATATGCCATTCAATCAAATCGAACAGTACACAATCTTACTTACCCCAGGGTCTAGCACAGCAAAAGAGACAAACCAAAAGGCAGGACTGTGGTGAACGAGGCCAAGCTCCCCTGAATTGTTCTTCCTCCAGGAGAGAGTGAAAGCAATTGGATTTTCGAAAAAAAAAAACAAAGTGTAAAACAGTTCCTGCTCATGTACGTAGGAAATGAGGTTTGATTCACCCCAGTGCTCAGTTACTCTTCCATACACCAATCCTTATAGAGCAACAAGACAGTTTGCTCAGGCCGACTGGCCAATGATACTCGCACAAATCCGGAGACAGAACGGTGACAAGTTGTACAAGGCAGCACACAGCTCTTGCACCGTCGTACTTCGTTATGCGTCCAATACGATACTGACCAAGCCCCCTATGCATACACGGAAGTACGCGGTTCCCTCACCGCTGTACTCCGCTATGCGAGCGCTGAGATCCTGAACAGGCGCCAGGCATACACGGAAGTACACGGTTCCTTCACAGCTGTACTCCGCTATGCGAGCGCTGTGAAATGCAAAGAAGTCACTCGGGGGAGAAAAACACCTCTAATCACCATACACGGCAATACGCGGCTGTCGCACGCAGTATTCCGCTATGGGAACAATTGTACAAAAACTCCCCCGTCGGATGGCCGCAACAGAATCCCCCAGGCTACTCACAGATCCGTTCACGAAGCAAGCTGACTTCCAGAAGCAGTCTCGGGTCCCGAAGGAGAAAGCCGGAACACAACAGAATTACGCGCATTGGCCTGCGTGTACAGGGCGGCTTTATCCCCTTCCACGAAGGCATCATGGGAGTTGTAGTTCCTACAGGGAAACGTGAATGTAGGCGCCGCTACACTCGATCCCTAACAGTGGGGGGGGGATTGGGGAGCCCCCCACGGTCCCCAACAGAGAGGGCCAGCCCCGGGGATGAGGTCCCCGGGGCTACAAGTGGCCCGGGAGGGGGGCCACGCGCCCCCCTCCCCTAAATGTAATTAAAAAAAGAAAGAAAAAAAAGGCCGGCCCCGGGGGATAGGGTCCCGGGGGCCATAAATGGCCTAAGGAGGGGGGCAAGGCAGCCCCCCCTCCTATATAAAAAATAATTTTAAAAAAAGGGCCATGCCCCGGGGGATGAGGTCCCCGGGGCCGATTATGGCCTCGGGAGGGGGGCCACACAGCCCCCTTCCCAAATTTTTTATTAAAAAAATTTAATTGGGGGGCAGGCCCTGGGGGATGGGGTCCCCAGGGCCAAAATATTAGGAAAAGAAGGGGGGCCACACAGCCCCCCTTCTTAATAAAAAGAAAAAGAAAAAGACCGGCATCGCGCCGGAGGCCACGCCCCCTTCTTGTAGCACTCTGCAAACGCGCCCCCTGGCGCGTTTGAAGAGGGGGAACGAATTCCCTTTGAATACTGGGGGTCCCTGGGGGCCAACTAGCCTACCAGAAACTTCCAATATCAGGAGAGACCTCAGTGCTGCATCTTTGAGCCCAGTACTGATCCTGAAAAGTAATTCTAACCGTACTTAACCTGCTCTCTCTTCCAAAATCCAAACCAGATTGCTTTTCCACACGGGGAGCTGCATGTCAGCAGCTCCCTGTGTGGAAAAGCAATGCCGGCTCCAGCAGGAGGCGGGGAGCCGGCTGGGACCGTGGGGGCATTGGGGCTCCCCCCACGGTCCCCAACGAGAGGCCAGGCCCTGGATGATGGGGTTCCCGGGGCAATGAGTGGCCCGGGAGGGGGGTCACGCTATCCCCCTCCCCCATAACAAAAATTTTAAAAATAAAAAAAAACACACAAAGGCCTGAGGAGGGGGGCCACGCAGCCCCAAAATATATTTTATATAAAAATAAACACTGGCCATACCCCGGAGGATGGGGTCTCCGGGACCGAATATGGCCTCAGGAGGGGGGCCACGCAGCCCCCTCCAATTAAAAAAAAAAAGCAAATTAGGGGTCAAGCCCTGGGGGATGGGGTCCCCAGGGCCCATAAAATAGGAAAGGAAGGGGGGGCTACACAGCTCTCCCTCTTAAAAAAAAAAGATCGACATCGCCGAGTTCCCGCTCCCTCCCAGCAACACTCTGCAAATGCTCCCTGTGGCGCGTTTTAAGTTGGGGAATTAATTCCCCTTCAATACTGGGGGTCCCTGGGGGCCAACTAGCCCACCAGGTACCTCCAGTAAGCACCACAGGGCAGAGAGGTGGTCCAGGCCACGCCCCTTTTTACACCTCTTTGCAACGCAGCTCTGTGGCGCTTACTGGAGCTACCTGGTGGGCCAATTGGACCCCAAGGACCTTCAGGATTCAATGGGACTTTATCCCCCAACTTAAAACATGCCATGGGGCGTGTTTGCACAGTAGTGAAGGGAGGGGGCGGGGCCTGAGGTGACATGTATGCAAACACGCCCTGTGGCATGTTTTAAGTTGGGGAATTACTTCCCCTTCAATCCTGAGGGCCCCTGGGGTCCAACTAGCCCACCAGGTACCTCCAGTAAGCGCCACAGGCCTCAATCAATCAATCAATCAGTCATTTGTAGAGCGCACTACATACCTGCGAGGGTCTCAAGGCGCTGGGAGGCGGGGCCGCTACTGGTTGAACAGCCAGGTCTTGAGTAGCCTCCTGAAGGTCAGCAGGTCTTGGGTCTGTGGTAGGCCCAGTGGGAGGATGTTCCAGGTCTTTGTGGCGAGGTCGGAGAAGGATCTCCTGCCGGTGGTTGTTCTTTGGATGCGAGGGACGGTGGTGAGTGCGAGGTCGGCGGGGCAGCGCGGAGCTGGCGGTTGGGGATGTAGAAAGAAAGTCTTCTGTTGAGGTAGGCTGGGCCGGTCTTGTGGAGTGCCTTGTGTGCATGGATGAGGAGCTTGAAGGATATCCTCTTGTTGACGGAGAGCCAGTGCAGGTTTCTCAGGTCGGGGGTGATGATGTGGCTGTGGCGTGGTACGTCGAGGGTCAGTCGTGCAGAGGCGTTTTGGATGCGTTGCAGTCGTTTGATGAGCTTGGTCGGGGCTCCCACGTAGAGGGCATTTCCGTAGTAGAGTCTGCTGCTGACGAGGGCCTGGGTGACTGTTCTTCTTGTATCCGTTGGGATCCACCTGTAGATCTTGCGGAGCATGCAGAGGGTGTTGAAGCAGGAGGAGGATACTGCATTGACTTACTTGGTCATGGAGAGCGTTGATTCGAGGATGATTCCCAGGTTGCGTGCATTGTCGGTGGGTGTCGGGGCTGCCCCCAGTGCCATCGGCCACCAGGAGTCGTCCCAGGCTGAAGGGTTGGAGCCGAGGATGAGGACCTCCGTCTTGTCCGTGTTCAGTTTCAGTTTCAGTCGGCTGATCTTCATCCAGTCGGCGACGGCCTTCATTCCTTCGTAGAGGTTGGATTTGGCGGTGATGGGGTCCTTGGTGAGGGAGAGGATCAGTTGAGTGTTGTCGGTGTAGGAGATGTTGAGGTCGTGCTGTCGGGCGACGTGTGCGAGCGGGGCCATGTAGATGTTGAACAGTGTCGGGCTGAGGGAAGATCCCTGAGGTACGCCGCAGATGATCTCGGAGGCTTCGGATTGGAATGGGGGGAGGCAGACGCTCTGGGTTCTGCCAGAGAGGAAGGAGGTGGTCCATTCCAGAGCCTTGTCTCGGACCCCTATGGCGTGAGGCGTGCGCGTAGTGTAAGGTGGCAGACGGTGTCGAAGGCGGCTGAGAGGTCCAGGAGGATGAGGGCCGCGGTCTCACCGTTGTTCAGCAGGGTAGGATCCTGATGTCGTCGGTGGCAGCGATGAGGGCAGTCTGTGGTTGCTGCTGAACCCTGACTGGGAAGGGTCCAGGATTCTGTTTTCTTCGAAGTATCGGGTTAGCTGTCTGTTGACGATCTTCTCGATGACCTTGTCCGAGAACGGAAGCAGAGAGATGGTCCAGAAGTACTTGAGGTCTCTCGGGTCCGCCTTGGGTTTTTTGAGTAGGGCATTGATCTCGGCGTGTTTCCAGCGCTCTAGGAAGGTCGCGGTCTCGAGAGAGAGATTGATGACGTTGCGCAGATGGGCTGCGATGGAGCTGCTGGCTTTGTTGAAGATGTGGTGCGTGAATGGGTCTGACTCATGGCATGGTCAGTGACATAACTGATGACATCACTGATGACATCTCAAATGACATCACTGATGACATAACTGATGACATCATCCATGTGATCATTTGATGCATCTTCTCACACCCTAATATAACCTTTGATACACCCACTCTAAATTACAGACTGCCATTCTCAAGACCATAGACACTCCAACACCAATAACTACATACCCAGTCACTGATTCTTAGGTTTACACAGACATCCACTCACTCACCCGTACTTTCACTCATACTTATGGTCACTCAGTACAGGACTATCATATGCACTCATACACCTATATAGACACTCATCCATAGAGGTACTGACACATCTAGTCATCATGCAAATATTTAATCACACTGCCATTTGCTCGCCTATAAAGTTATACACACACCTGCTCACTTACTCATACAAATACTAGCAAATTCTTACACTCTTATACAATCACTGATACAAGCACACACTCATCCATACAGCCACCCTCACAATCACACACTCTCACTTATAGCCATTTATATACTGTAACACACATATATACTGCCTTTCACATACGTAGTTACTCACACGTGTACTACTGATTCATTTACTAACACACCCATACACACACTCACCCACCCATACAGTCCATCACAGATGCACTCTTGAAACTATGAACCCAGTGAATCACCCACTCACACATCTATGCACAGAGTCACACACACCCCAACCACACAAACACTCAGGCACCCCTAGAGATACTCAGGCAACCAATCAATAACCCATATAGAACACTCATGTAGCTATTCACAAACCTATGCAGCCGCTTACACACCAACAGACAGACAGATACAGACATTCACAAAATTTAGTCACTAACCTATGCATTCAGTTAAATATGTTTAATCACTCACTTATAGACTCAGTCACGCACCTACTAAATCATCCATTCAGACACTTATACACCCACTCATTCTTCAATACGCCTTTCCCTATATATATTAAACATATTTAAACTTTACAGAAACACACAGTCACTGGATGATGTCATCAGTGATGTCATTTGAGATGTCATCAGTGATGTCACTGACCATGTCATGAGTGATGTAATATGTGACGTCATCAGCAGTGCATTGCGGGGACGTGAGTTATAGTTAGCTGATCTAACTATAACGGGGGAATTTCTCTGGTTTTGTACGAGTGAAATGTCCAACTAACTATAACTTTCCTTAAAACCTATATTTTTTTCAGTGACTATATATATATATATATATATATATATATATATATATATATTAGCGTAGCGCTCCAGATCTTCTTTGTTGAATAAACAAATGAAAGCACTCACGGGTGGCGTATCCATGGGTCTTTTATTCCAAGAGCAGACGCGTTTCAGCGAACTGCCTTCTTCGGTGTTATCGGCACACCGTAAGACGCCATTATTTAAACATCACTATGTGTCATAAACATAGACATCGACAGAGGACAGCGTGAATGTTACAGAGTTTAGTGACGCCATTTTGTAACGTAACAATTTCATATATATATATATATATATATATATATATATATACACACAATACTAGCCAGAGAATCTGTAGGCCAGAGTAATATGGTACACATTGTTTAAAGTTATCGATTCATTAACCGAGCAAACTTAAACAAACTAAGACGGTAACCACATTGAATAAAATGTTCACCGTTTGCATCAAGGTTGATGACATAGGTACCCTAATATATATTACTCATAATGTCCATGGCGTCAAGTCAATTTATCTCCATCAATCATGCCGTGTATCGGCTAGCAGTCCAGAAAGTGTCCAGTTTACACATATATAAAGGGGGAAAAAGGAGAAAAGTGCTCACATAACAGTCATTTTTCATTAATACACAATCTTATTCATGAATTCATCATTACCTGCATTACCAGACTGACTCCCTAAGTTCCCAAATGAACGGATAATTCTTCATTACTATTCAGGCCAAAGGGAAACTTGGTTTGCAAATCAATAATGTAATGTGATTCTAACCTCCGTAATTTCTTAAGGCGGTCACCTCCTCTAATGTTCTCTGGGACGTGATCAAGGCCAAAAAATTGTAAAATGTTTTTACTCTTAGAATGTTTTTCATCATAATGCCTTGCTACAGGATATGATGCATCACATTTTACTATTGCCCTCCTGTGTTCAAGTATTCGAATTTTTAAAGGGTGAATGGTGCTGCCAATATAAAATAGGCTGCACGGACAAACAAGGCAATAGACTGCATAAGAAGTGCTACAAGTTAAAAACTTATTAATTGGTCTTTTTAAGTTTATATTAGGCACTGTATACGTTAAAACTCTCTTGCTATTAGAGCAAGCCTTGCACTTCCCACACGGAAAAAAACCTTGCATGTCTTTCAAAGTCCCCTGCAATGGAGGTTCCTTTACTAGATGGCTACTGACTAGCCTATCCTTCAGTGACCTGGCCTTCTTGAAGGTTACCATTGGATGGTTTGGAATGTCCTCTCCTATGATATTGTCAGTTTTTAAAATGTGCCAATTTTTCTTAAGCATGCTTTTCAGAAAGTTGGCTTCCGCAGAATACGTTGTAATCATTCTGAATTTTCCTTCATGGGAGTCGTCAGACTCTCGTCTCTCTCTCTTCTTATCTTTTAGCAGGGGCTGTCTAGGGATCCCACTGACCTTTACCAGTGTTTTATCCAATTGGGCCTGTCCATAACCCCTTATGCGGAATCTAGATATACAATCTCCCCAAGGAAAGAACTGACGCAAAGAACAACACAAACAGCAAGTTTACGAGTGGAAACCTCTGAATCTGACCTAACGGAGAATGAATCAGGTGATGAACGTACTAGGCCAACATTGGAAGGGGCCAGCAGGTCGACTCCTTTTCACAACGAGTTCCAAATAATAAGGCAATCATGGCTGCGGGGTGGGAAAAACAAACCACCCGAACATCCATCCGGAGAACACGTCGATCAGGGTGGGGCCGGAAGAGGCAAAGGAAAAACACCCGCCTGGATGTCACGCAAGAAGAGGAATCACAAACGCCAAAAAATGACACCAACCTAACAGTTGTCGATCTTACTCCTAAACAATTATCGGCCAATGAAATTAAAGTACTCACCTTGGGACTAACATTCTGCCCAACCAGTAAACTGGAGTTTACACAAACAAGGATCGATTTGTATAATTTTATACGCAAATTGAAGCTACATAAGTACTTTAAATTGAGACCTACATCAGATAAAACTACAACGGTAGGAGAAAGAATGACCACAACGGATATACTCACCTGCAATGACCTGTCAGGAGTTGAATTCCTGCATAATTTACATACTGAAGCATCCACCCAACCGAATATCATGGAGGATATGGCTCAGAGGGCAATAGCTGTGGGCATCGAACAAGAATTGGAAGTAAGTCCTTTTAAATTAAAATCCACGTTTGTACCACAAATGCCTTTTGATGCCATAGACGCATTCTCTGACACGATGGTCAGTGATTTATTAAAATTCAGATGTAGTAATCAGAGGCGCAATACCCGTGACAATTTGACCAAAGAGGAGAAGCAAGCTCTTGATGGTTTACTACGAGATACATCGATCATAATTAAGCCTTCTGACAAAGGCGGAAACGTAGTGCTACAAACCAGGGAACAATATTGTGGTGAAGCTCTGAGACAGTTGGCGGACAGTAAATACTATGTAAAATCTACTCGGGAGATCTACCAAGCAAGTGTATGTAGTTACGAGACTCTGATCAGAAAATGGTATGACAGATTGATGTTGGGAACGGAAGAACATTTATTTTTAAGGAATACTATTCCTGTGGTGGCAACATTTATCATATTCCGAAAATTCATAAGGATAATGAGAGACCACCGGGTAGACCAATAGTATCCTCTCAGGGAAGCCTAACAGAACATATGTCTATGTTCATTGACTATTTGTGGTTGTTTGGGGGATGGGTGGGAGGTCAAGAGCATTGACTATTTTTTGTTCCTAATTTGTGTTACAACTAAAATCATATGTGAAAGATACCAAAGATTTTCTGAGTAAGATCAGTAGTCTAATTTGGGAATCCAGATACAAACTGATGGTATTGGATATTACCAGTTTGTACACATGTATAAAGCATGAAGATTGTATGAAAGCTGTCCAATTTTATCTTAACAATATGCAATTACGATTTGCAGAACATAACTCTATGCTAATGGAATTCACAAGCTTTTGCCTTTCCAATAATATCTTTGTTTTTGAGGATCAGTACTTCAAACAGATCTCAGGAATGGCGATGGGCACCTGCTTCGCCCCCAGCTATGCCAACTTATTTGTAGGCTGGTGGGAGGAGCAGGTGCCCAGAACCTATGAAAAGGACAACATCAAGGATCAGGTGAAAGCATGGTATCGATACATCGATGACCTGTTCATCGTTTGGGAGGGCACGACTGAGTCAGCTAGAGGATAAATAGAAAATCTTAATAATAACGATCTTAATCTGCACTTTTCAGGTACAGTAAGTCCAGTGGCAGTGGACTATCTGGACTTGAAAGTGTTTGTATCAGAAGCCAAGCTAGAAACTGCTCTTTACCGCAAAAGCACAGCGGGCAATTCTATTCTTTTTGCGACCAGTAATCATCCTGCCAAATTAATCCAAAGCATCCCATATGGAGAGCTCCTGAGATTAAAACGGAATGGTTCCAGAGTGTGTGACTTTGAAGCAGCGGCAAGAGATTGTATATCTAGATTCCGCATAAGGGGTTATGGACAGGCCCAATTGGATAAAACACTGGTAAAGGTCAGGGGGATCCCTAGACAGCACCTGCTAAAAGATAAGAAGAGAGAGAGACGAGAGTCTGACGACTCCCATGAAGGAAAATTCAGAATGATTACAACGTATTCTGCGGAAGCCAACTTTCTGAAAAGAATGCTTAAGAAAAATTGGCACATTTTAAAAACTGACAATATCATAGGAGAGGACATTCCAAACCATCCAATGGTAACCTTCAAGAAGGCCAGGTCCCTGAAGGATAGGCTAGTCAGTAGCCATCTAGTAAAGGAACCTCCATTGCAGGGGACTTTGAAAGACATGCAAGGTTTTTTTCCGTGTGGGAAGTGCAAGGCTTGCTCTAATAGCAAGAGAGTTTTAACGTATACAGTGCCTAATATAAACTTAAAAAGACCAATTAATAAGTTTTTAACTTGTAGCACTTCTTATGCAGTCTATTGCCTTGTTTGTCCGTGCGGCCTATTTTATATTGGCAGCACCATTCACCCTTTAAAAATTCGAATACTTGAACACAGGAGGGCAATAGTAAAATGTGATGCATCATATCCTGTAGCAAGGCATTATGATGAAAAACATTCTAAGAGTAAAAACATTTTACAATTTTTTGGCCTTGATCACGTCCCAGAGAACATTAGAGGAGGTGACCGCCTTAAGAAATTACGGAGGTTAGAATCACGTTACATTATTGATTGGCAAACCAAGTTTCCTTTTGGCCTGAATAGTAATGAAGAATTATCCGTTCATTTGGGAATTTAGGGAGTCAGTCTGGTAATGTAGGTAATGATGAATTCATGAATAAGATTGTGTATTAATGAAAAATGACTGTTATGTGAGCACTTTTCTCCTTTTTCCCCCTTTATATATGTGTAAACTGGACACTTTCTGGACTGCTAGCCGATACACGGCATGATTGATAGAGATAAATTGACTTTACGCCATGGGCATTATGAGTAATATATATTAGGGTACCTATGGCATCAACCTTGATGCAAACGGTGAACATTTTATTCAATGTGGTTACCGTCTTAGCTTGTTTAAGTTTGCTTGGTTAATGAATGGATAACTTTAAACAATGTGTACCATATTACTCTGGCCTACAGATTCTCTGGCTAGTATTGTGTGTATATATATATATATATGAAATTGTTACGTTACAAAATGGCGTCACTAAACTCTGTAACATTCACGCTGTCCTCTGTCGATGTCTATGTTTATGACACATAGTGATGTTTAAATAATGGCGTCTTACGGTGTGCCGATAACACCGAAGAAGGCAGTTCGCCGAAACGCGTCTGTTCTGGGTATAAAAGACCCGTGGATACGCCACCCGTGAAGGCTTTCATTTCTTTATTCAACAAAGAAATTCTGGAGCGCTAATAATTTGCGGCAGGCACCGCCGCATTTACAGCACCCGACCGCGAGTGACTCGGACCTGGTGCAATGGGAGCAGTAATATATATATATATATATATATATATATATATATATATATATATATATATATATATATATATATCACACATGGGTTACTTCCTTCAAAAGAAACCGAAGGACACAGCGGGGATCCAGAGGAAGTCTGTCTTTATTGGAAAATTTCGGCATAATGCATTTCGGCACTATTTGCCTTCTTCAGATGCCTTTACAGCGGAAATGGAGTCCCACCCTCCTTTGTACCTTCTTCGGCCCTCCCATTGGTGAGAGCGCAGCTGATCCCACTTGCAAAGTTCAGAGTCTAGGTTGCATTCCTCGTAGAAGACTGCAACTCCCAGAAGACCTTGCTCCGGTAAGTACTCCAGTGGGGCCAAAATATACACTAATGGGGCTGCTAGTGCCTGGCAAAGGGGGGTGATGCATAGCTGACACACTTAGCTGTGAAAGTTCCCCAGTCCTCCTCGGGTCCCCAACGCCCAAGCCTCCGTTGCCAGAATCAACCGGGCGATGAAACGTCAGCACAATGTCCGCGTCTCCCCGTGAAGTCACGGGCTGCTCCTGGCAGGATGCCACTAGCTGGGCTGGTTCTTGAGGCGATCCGAGGGTGACCAATACCTTGGAGAAACGAAAATTTGCCAAAAAAACCCTGGGACACTTGAAGAGCGGGTCCTTCTAGCACGCTTCTGGCAGGCGTGCAAAACATCACACATGGGTTACTTCCTTCAAAAGAAACCGAAGGACACAGCGGGGATCCAGAGGAAGTCTGTCTTTATTGGAAAATTTCGGCATAATGCATTTCGGCACTATTTGCCTTCTTCAGATGCCTTTACAGCGGAAATGGAGTCCCACCCTCCTTTGTACCTTCTTCGGCCCTCCCATTGGTGAGAGCGCAGCTGATCCCACTTGCAAAGTTCAGAGTCTAGGTTGCATTCCTCGTAGAAGACTGCAACTCCCAGAAGACCTTGCTCCAGTAAGTACTCCAGTGGGGCCAAAATATACACTAATGGGGCTGCTAGTGCCTGGCAAAGGGGGGTGATGCATAGCTGACACACTTAGCTGTGAAAGTTCCCCAGTCCTCCTCGGGTCCCCAACGCCCAAGCCTCCGTTGCCAGAATCAACCGGGCGATGAAACGTCAGCACAATGTCCGCGTCTCCCCGTGAAGTCACGGGCTGCTCCTGGCAGGATGCCACTAGCTGGGCTGGTTCTTGAGGCGATCCGAGGGTGACCAATACCTTGGAGAAACGAAAATTTGCCATATATATATATATTATCTACTGGCGGTCGCCAGTAGATAGTTATAGTTAGGACCGTGTTTCCATAGGAAATCCGCAACATTCTATTTGGAATAACTTTGGCGCCGGTCGACGAATCCTCGCGAAATTTTCAAAACTAATGGGGCGCTATGCTCCGCTCCTACTCTGAAAGTCTCGGGGGGATTCGTCAAGCGGGGGCTGAGAAAAAAGGGGGGTCCCAAAACGCGTTTTCCCCATGCATTTTCCCATAGGACCTTTAGTCCGAGCTACAGCCCGAACGGCTGAACAGAATTACTTGAAATTTGGCAGAGAGGTAGTCCTCAGGTCAAGGATGTGCCTTTTGTAGGTCTGGTGTAAATCTGTTCAGTAGGTCCTGAGAAAATAGCATTTAAATCAATATATATATCTGTAAGCGCGCTCCGTGCGCTTACCGTAAGCTTACCGTACGCGTACGGTGCCGTGCGCGAGCTCAATTCTGATTGGTGGTTACATGACTGTAAACATTCGAATCGGTCGAAATCAGGAAGTGTCGGCCGCCATTTTCTGTCTCTCGCACTGAAAAACAAAGGTGGGGAACGTGAAAAGGGGGCAACGAAGAGAGTTACAGACCCCCTAGTGTTTGTCAGGGGGTCCAAGAAGAACCCAAAAGTACAAAAAATACATTTAATAATTTTTAAAAAAAATCGCGGAGTGCGCGTACGGTAAGCTTACCGTACGCGCACGGGAAAAAAAAAAAAAAAAAAAAATAAAGAAGTAACAATCACATTTAGTAAATAAATTAAAGGAGCCACAAGGGAGAAAAAAGCAAATGTTACTGTGTAAAAAAAGGTGAGACGCGCACGGCATGGACTGCGCAACGTGGGCGCTCGGTGCGCGAAGCGCACCGAGTGCCCACAGCGCACAGCCCACAGCGCACAGCCCACAGCCCACAGCTCGTAAAAAAACAATGAAATTCCACGTTATAGTTAGATCAGGTAACTATAACTTGCGCGACCGCAATCCACAATGTGTAATTTCAGATGTCATCATTGATGTCATGAGTGATGTTAATGACCATGTCATGAGTGATGTAATATGTGACGTCATCAGCAGTTTATTGTGGGCGCGCAAGTTATAGTTACCTGATCTAACTATAACGTGGAATTTCATTGGTTTTTTTACGAGTGAAATGTACAGCTAACTATAACATGTGTGAAACCTATGGTTTTTTAAGTGAATTTGCAAGGTTTTGTAAATGATAATTCCTAACTATAACGTGTGTGAAACCTATGGTTTTTTCAGTGAATATATATATATATATATGCTCGAGCAGGGGAAGGCAGAACAATAGGCATCCTGTCACAGGGAAGTTTGACCACCTCCCAGACAGGATTTAGTGTATTAGGCATGGGTGGGTGAGCTTGCCAGCGACCAAAAGTCTGCATGAGGGGCACATTTGGTTTCCCTGTGCATAGTCAAGTTCAGACAGGCTTGGGAGCCGTTGGCTCCTGCTCTGGCGCGAAACTGGACAAAGGACATGAGAGTAACCTCCCCACTGTCCAGACCCTCCCCTGGAAGGGTTCTCTGAATCTGTCCAACCCTCTCCCGTGGGTACAAAAGGGCTTACCTGGCTGTAGGACCCTAATTCGATGTGGACAAGATTCTGAACCAGAAACCACTGGACACTCTGGACTTTCCTGGACTTCGTTTGGGTTCGACTTCGTCTTCCTCGCATTCTGAAGCATCGTCTGTGCCCGTGCACCATACAGGCTCAGTGCAGGACCTGTAGAGCATCAAGGACAACTGAACATATCTCCCTTGGAGTGAAGGAGTCACTCCCCTGCAACCGCAGGCACCAGAGCGCAATTGAACGGTCTGCTGCTCCTGAGCGCCTACAAACTTCAAAGGTTCTAGCAACACAGGGGGTGAGTTTTCAAGTCCCTCGAGGTCCGAGCTGCCTTCTCACCAAGTTTGACGTCAGAATTCCTCGTGGGGGCTGCAATACCTGTACTCCTGTGCACCGCGTACTTTTGCAAGTGCATATGCTTGTTGGCGTTCCCAAACAAGTGCACTCCGTGGGCTGCTGCTTTGTAACTCTGCTCGAGGTCCCCTCGCAACTCCTGTGCCTCCGCCCTGTGGGTTCTCTTGAGGGTCAACACTGCTTTTCTTTGGCTCCCCTGGTTGCTCCAGGCTTGCCCTGACTCCCCTGTGTTTGGTGAGTCTCCTGACCTTGATGGTCTGAACCGTAACCTTTCTTGATCTTCTTCGTGGGTTGCCGCTGCCAAGGCTTGTTGGTGCTCCAGCCGGAAACCAACCTCTCAGCACTCAACATCCTTTGTGGGACATCTCGCATCCGGCTCCTGGTTCTCCTCGACGTCTCCTAGTCCCGGTGGCTGCAGAGTCAAGGACCCCCTCACGCACCTGAAGCACCCGACATCAGTGGGCATTCGTCTACCGAGCCCTTGGTCACTCCTGATTGACCCAGAATCAGTCCCCTCTGCTTTTAGATACTTTTCATCAAGAATCCACCTTTGGATTCCAACTGACTCTTTTCTTCTTCCCAGCAGTGGCTCTTCTTCGAAGTTCCCCATAGAGATCGACGGCGGTTTCCTACGCCACTTCAGACCTATACACCCGGCTTCCCTGGGATAGGTAACTCTGGTACCACGGTATCCACGGGTGGGGTGGCTCTTCAACCTCATATGATCCAAAGGGCTTCCTCGTAATTGACTGGGAAGGGTCCTTAACCTTTTAAACTGCAACGGCTACTCTCCCTTAGAATTCTACAGAACACGCGGTCGTGTTCCCACACTGCACCTGTCCTCCGTGGGGTCCCTACTTACTCACCTTGGGTGGTTCCTTGGGTTCCCAGCGATTCTTCATCCTCTAGAAAATGTCTTGACTCGAATCGTGGTTCTTATACCACTATTTTAGTATATGGTTTGGTCTCCCCCCTGGAGCCCTATGTGTATTTGTGCTACTTACGATTGCTTCTGTGCTACAGTATTGTGTGGTTTGTGTTTATCTGCATGTAGCAGATACTGTGAAGTATTTAGACTGTGTTACATTAATAAATACATATTTTTATAACTACTGTGTGGTTCTCCTTTCATTTAACCAATACAATAAGGTTGCATTCTGGTAAAACAAGCTGCTTAACATTCCTTCAAGACTAAGCCTGAAGGCTGCTCTCCACAGCTACCACTTGGACAGCTGTCTTAGGTTATCTTTTACCTCTTAAATCACCATCAGGGTTGTTTGGACTGGTGCAAGGTGCCCACTTTAAATAGTGGACAGCATATACCAGGCCAACTTATCACAGCGTGTATGCCAAAAAGGGGGCGAAACACGTGTTGGCTTTTCTGGTTCTTCTTTCCCAACACCAGTGATACTGACATTAATGAATAACTGGTGACTACGGGATTTTATAAAAATAAATGGACTATGAACCAGAATTTAATCGAATTTTCTTGGATGTATAACTTTACTAGTTTTACCTTGGTATACTTCAACTACTTTGTGATATTAATGGTGAGGGGTTCTCCCATTCTCCAAGGTAAAATAATTACTGATCTTTCCTCATTAAGTAGGACGGAACCAGAAATGGATCTTACACCCCCTTCACCTTGTCGCGCCAAATCATCCTAGTGGCAATAGATTCAGCATGGAGAGTATGGTATCCAGGGCTGCTGGGCTTGAGCATCTGTCCTCCAATCATGCTGCTCCTCCAGGAGGCCCAGCTCTCACTGCAACAGGGCAGGATTCTGCACCGGAATTTTTGCAATCTCCTCCTTCATACTTAATGATTGACCTGTGACTGTGAACTCCATCGATCTTGGGAGAGAGGTGCTCCTCAACAAAAACTGTACATGCCTGTGGTTGGGACATTTTTGTGGTTTGGTGCAGTACTCAACAGATGGACCCCCTCCATGCAAAGTCTTCTGACATTTTATAGTTTGTTTTGTTACTAGCCCGGCAAGGCTTTGCGCTGGGCAGAGTTAAGGGTACGTTTTCTCGCTTTCGGCCTTTTAACTTTGGCCGGATTAGCCCTCATTGTTTAAGTCCCCAGCTATTACACGCTTTTTGAAAGTTGTGCAACATTTGTTTCCTTCCTCTCCCTTTGTCATGCCACAGTAGAACCGTAGCTTGGTTCTCACAGTCCTGCACTCCCTTTGAAAAGTTTTGCAGCGGTCTCTTGTGGCTTCTCACCTTCAAGACAGTGTTCCTCATCGCCATAGCATCAGCACGGCATGTGAGTGAGCTTCAAGCTCTCTGTGTCAACCCGCAGTACAATACTTTCTTCCTAGATGGTTTTGTGGACATGGGCATCCTTCTTACCAAAAGTTGTGATGCTATACTGTATTGGTCAAAACATCACCTTGCCGGCATTCTATGCTCTGCCTCACCCTTCTAAAGGAGGAGGAGAGACCCCACAGTCTGGACCACAAGAGAGCCCTAAACTTTTACATTGATCATAACAAAGAATAAAAGGAGAACGATCAGCTCTTTGTGGGGTTCTATGGAATGATAAAAAGCAAGGCTATACAGAAGAGAACTATGTCCCACTAGATCATGCTTTGCATAAAGATCTGGTACGCATTGGCCAAAAAGCAGCCTCTGGAAGGATTGCATTTTCATTATAGCCGGGCCGAAGCTGCTGCCACTGCATTGCCACTGGATGTACCTAACCTGGACATTTGCCAGGTGGCTGTGCAGGCATCTCGGCATATGTCTGGACAGTCAGGTTCACCAAGAAGGGCTTATTGCTGACTCCCCCTGCAGAACCACCTCTGAATAGGTACTGATTTGGTAACTATTCAAAAGGTGAGGAATCTGCAGCTAGAAGTCTCTGGTAGAAGGCACGTTACTTACCTTAAATAACACTCTTACTGGTAGAGACTCCATCTAGCCATAGATTCCTCCCATCTTTTTCATTCTGTGATTGGACTCTATCCATTAATAAGATCTCAAGTCTAGAAACCTGCACATTGGTCACAACCAATTTGCTATTGGTGCTCTGCGTCTGGAGGCGCAGACAGTCTCAAAAGCAACTGATGTCAGTGTACAGGAGTGGCGCATATATAGGCTCTGCATGTCATTTCCAGAGTGGAACAGCATCAGTGTGAAATCGCACTGAGCCACCTACCGACACGCAGAGGTGCTGGTGAAAGGTTTCCTAGATCCTGTCTGACACCTGGGGAATATTCAATAAGTGATGAATTTGGGGCTAGATAGAGCCTTTACCAGACAGAGATCCCGTAGGTAAGTAACTTGTTTTTCTGTGTTGAGAATGGGAGTGACGCTGACGTCCAGGTACACACCAGGATCTGGTCACTCAATGTCACATCAATGTCAAGATACTCAGAGATTTTCCATGCTTTAGTGTCAAGCCAAGACATTCTAAATACCAAAAAGCGACTAATATCACCTCCGATAGCGGTGGAGTCTGGAGTGCATCCAGATGATAAGTAGTTTATTGCAAGACCCACTTCATATGCCAGTTGTTGGGACTGAGGCACATATTTCTACAGCGCACAGAAAGTCTTTTTCATCTCTGATTTGCCAATCAAAGCTATGAGGTTCTGTCCATCCTCCTCCAACGTCCGATTGTCTTACCTATCCTAGTAGGCTCCTTTTTTAATAATACCAGTGATCAGATAGTGATCAGTCTATTGTGGTTCCATCTCCAGGCAGGCACAAAAGGAAGAGAACACTCCCAGAAGATGCAGTTCACAGATACCCTTTCAGGCTCTGATTCCCTTCCTTCCAGAAATGTGTCCAGTGGATAATACTTCCATCTTCCACAATGTTTTACTGAGCGTGTCAATGAAATTAAATATTCCAATGGAACTAGAGCAAGCTTGGGTGTCTTTAATTATGGAGACTCTTCACTCTTATCTGAGACTGTTGCTGCCTCTGGGGCTTATGGTCCTCGTTAATGACACATTTCTAACTCCTGCTACCACAAAACTAACTATTCCAAGGTTTATAAAGAAATAGAAGCCTCCAGTCCAGAGCAATACCATGCCTGTCTCTGCCATGATTTCCAGATGGCACCGGAAATATTAGTGCTTCCAGGTTGGAAGGATAGATGCTAAAAGGAGAAAAGCATGTGGTACAAATGCAACAATAATAACCTGTATGATGACCCTTTTAGGGAATTATGATAGTTTAGTGTTGGTAAATTATTCTAATGTTTATGGAAGGGATGGTTGGGAGTATATTCACAAAGAATTGGTGTAGGCCAGCGTCACAAGTCATTTTGCTGTTCTGCCCTATGCCAAGTCGAAAGGAATTCACCATGTTTACATTCCTGTCCTTTCAGCCGGTGCACAATTTGCATCTGTGCATCAACGCAGGCACCCTTACACCATCGTGCAAGGGTGTCTGTAGTGTTGGCATGATTGTTGTTGTCCTGCACAAAAACAATCATTGGAGGTGTTTTCCTCTTTGTATGCGTGTTGCAGAATGCAGCACACATGGAAAGAGGAAAAATGTTGAAATAATGTTATTTTTTCTCGTTATGCCACCCCTGGGTAGGTGCATGGCTTTAACGCATTCCCAGATTTACATCATGTTGTAAATCTGGGACTGTGTAAAAACCTATGGGAGTAGCGTGTGAACACCCATGACCATGGCACACCTCCACGACCCAGTGTGAGTAAACACAGTGACTTGCGTTGCGTGCCCTGCTCCATATCTACAAGGTCATGAAAAGTCACGCTGGGTGGATTTACGTGGCCTTGTGTATATATAACTATGTCCTGTGTGCCACCTGAACATCACTAAAAGGTACATTCCGGTGGCCTGCTGGGCTTGTAAATAAGCCCCTTTATGTCAAATCAGATCTTAAGTGTATCTGTAGATTTTCCAGTATTGTATCTTCCCCGTCATCATGCTGGGAGTCTCACGGTAACAGTAATAATAGTAGTATTAAAGCATTAGCATTGACTGCATTGAAAAACAATAGAATTGTGTAACCTATTTACATTGTTTTAAAACATCCAAACTTCAGTCAATCAGAGCTGACACCCTGGAAGTACTCCTCCCCTGCAGAGCCAACATAGCTCTGATTTCTTACAGCACGTCGTGTTTTAGGGAGTCTCCCTGAGCTCTGCCTAGTCACAGTGTTGCTCTTATCCTTTTGACCTCTAGCTTCCAGCTATCATTTTATCACCTATCAACATCTGAGGTACCATTGAAGTGTGTGTATAGCTATATTCGCACACAATGTTACAGTTGAAAAAAGGGCTGTTTAGGCCCTGAAAGACCTGTGAAAAAAGCTGACTTTTCTCTGAGGATACTCGTAAGGAGTGTTTATATTGTCTCTGTCCTGACCACAAATCCAGAGAATGTAAGTACTGTTGCACGTTTTCTGCTAACACCCTCAAGGACAGTAAGGGTAGACTTCTTCTATGGGTCCAGAGAAAAAAGTCAGCATCGGAATCAGACTCTGAGTGGGAAGAAAAGACTCATTCCTCCTCCAGAAAAAGGAAAGAGGTAGAATCGTTCTCCACCCACAGAGACACCAAAATATCGATGACTTATGGTAAGGAAACTTCTTAGGAGAAAACATCTAAGAGACATCAGGCTGGCACTTCCCCTCCTCTTCATAGGTGTGGATCAGTGCCTCTGTCTGCTGCTCATACCCCCTTCAAAGAGCCGTCCGCACTGACAGACCAACCCTTGATGCAACCGTCGTCACAGACTTTGCGGTCTACTATGAAGACTTTGATTTCAGGCACACCATCGACTGTCTCATCGGCAACGTCCACCGCGTTGATGATCAAAACTTCTATGGCGACAGCATCGTCAAGCAATGATATGACCCTGACTCCATCATGGACGGCGACGAGACCGTACCCAATGACGAAGATTACCTCGTTGACCACCTCACCCTCAGTGGCTGCGTCCATGTCTGCTCAGTCGATAAAGGCTCCTCACACCGCGTCATCGCGTTACCATCAGCTATGTCATCAACAGCATCGTCGACAGGTCAGTTGACAGCTCCGGCGACGGAAGAAAAAAAACTTTTTATGCCACCATCGAAGCCAACGCTTCAAGATTTTTCAAAAATCTCTCCTTTGCATCCAGCTCGCCTTCTGGATTTTCAGGAATTTGAGGAGGAAGGCTTATTTGGCCCTGCGTACAGTCCTTCCCAATTGAAAGTCAAATCCCAAGAATCAGAGGAGGAGGAGTATGGAGATGATAATTTATCCGTTTACTTTCAGGGTGACCCTTTTGTCTCTGCACCAAGGTGTTTGACATGCCGTTCGCTGAAGAATGCCTTTTTGAGAAGCACATCGTACATGCACTCCAATCTATCAAGTCTCACACCGACACAGCCAAATCCCTTGGTAGTCTACAGCAGCAGAGATTTAAGCCCTTTAGAGGCAGGGCTAGAGGTCAGTCCCTCTCTAGACCGCAGTTCCAGCAGCGGTTCCAGACATATTCCCAGCAGACCTATCGACCATCCTATGCGGGCCCCGCCTACCACTTGAATACAACACCATCTTTTTCGAGGGCATCAGGACGCAGACTTTCTCCATCAGCCCGAAAGTCTCAGGATTCTAACAGGAGAAAATGAGAAGCCCCTTTCACTGCAGTCCCACTTCAATTCGGTCCCTCCTTGTCCAAATTCTTCAATCAGTGGAAGTCCATAACGTCCGACAAATGGGTGTTTGATGTTTTCCAGCATGGTCACACCTTGGAATTTGTTAACCAGCCTCCAAATTTTCCTCCACGGAAGACATCTCATCGTCATCTTCCAATTCTCAGTAAAACATGATCGCTCCTCTCCAAGCACGCATTAGAAGAGGTACCACGCGATCAGCGCAATCTGGTATTCTACTCCTACTTCTTCCTCTTCAAGAAGAAAACAGGGAAATGGAGGCAAATACTCAACCTCAGGTTCTTGAACAAGTTCATCAAAAATTAACCATTCAGAATGCTTTCTCACTGGGAGATCCTACTTCTCATAGTTGCAGGAGACTATCTATCCACCATTGATGTGCTGGATGCTTATTTCCACATCCCCATATACCCCAAACACCACAGATTTCTCAGGTTTTGAGGTGGCAAGGTGCCAATATCAATTCAAGGTGCCACCCTTCAGGTTGAAGTCAGCACCTAGAGTATTCACCAAGTGCATGGCCCCGGTGGCAGATTTTCTATGACGTTCCAGTCACCAGGTATTCCCCTACTTGAAAGATTGGTTAATCAAAGGTCCATCCTTCCCAGCAGACAAGAAATCCACGCAAGCCTGCAGGCAACTGTTTCAGTCTCTATGGGGGTCATTAGGATGTACGCCCCCCACTCCAGCGGTAACGGGACTGCCCGCCTGCCATGCGGCGGTCCCGCCACCCCGATTATGATGCGACCACCACTGCGGTGGTCGCATCTGGCATTTTAACATTGTGGCAGGTGCTGCTGGCTGCATGTGCATGGCACAAGTGCAGTCTCCCATCCCCCCACATCCCTGGCGGCCTGCAACAGGCCCCCAAAGCAAATCCCCGCCATCTTTTCCGCCATGGAATGGCCTGCAAATGCTCTACATCCTAATATGGATGGCGGTGCCTGCTAGGCAACGCCACTATATTTGTGCCCCTGCTCGGCCCGGCCGGCCGGCAATCATAACGATTGCCGACCGGTGGAAAAGCGGCGGACGGGCTTTCCGTCCACCGCGATACCCACTGTCATAGTAATATGGCGGTGGGTAATTCAGGTTACAATGGCGTGACGGTTGCCCTCGCCAGCACGACGGTGGCGAATGTTACACCATCGTAAACTCCCCCTAGGGCTTCACCTTAACGAGGAAAAATTATCTCTAGTCCCCTCCAGGTCACTGGTTTTTCTAGGGATGATCCTCAATACAGAGCTCTCAAACTCCTTTCTCACAGAAGAAAGGATTTCACGGCTCCAAAGAACAGCATGTCTGTTGTCTTCAAGAAAGGCTGTTTCTGTGCTGCACATGGGAGCCCATGTAAACTATGTCTGCAGGCCTGCCATTGCAGCCTGCGTGAAATGGTGCATGCACCTTTCACTGATTTATTTTGCCAGATACTATACGCTGCATAATAAATTTAGGAGGCTGTTTTTTTAGGTCTTGGGGGGGCCGCATATTCCATATTGTATTTCCCAGATGTTTTTTACTGCCTGACTTGCTATTTTAAATAATTTGCACTCGCACTTTAACGTTCTTTTGTTGAAGCATTTCGCTTCCGCATACGGCTGTGCTTGACTCTGATTGGCTGACCTCGGCCAATTAGACGAAAGATGGGTGGAGCCAGTTGTGCCTCCCAGCTACTTGATGCATGCCGCAGCACGGACGTGCCGTTTCTTTTGCCAAATACTTTACGCTGCATAATAACTTTCGCAATCTGTTTGTTTAGGTCTTGGGGGGGGGGTGGCACGTTAGTCATTATAAATTTGTTATATTTATTTATTTTTGTACATTCCTTGCTTGCTGTGTTTGATATAGTGTTCCTCTTGCTTGCTGTGTTTGATTCTGTGTCCTGCTATTTTTGTACGTTCTATTTTGTAACATTTCTCTCATGTAACGTAACTGGTTCTATTGTACAGCGCTCTGACACCTTCGGGTAAAGTCCGCGCTTTATAAAAATGCATAAATAAATAAGCATTTCGCTTCCACATACGGTCGTGCTTGACGCTGATTGGCTGACTACTCGTGGGATGAGCTTTTAGCCATTAAAGCCAAAGCCAATACTTGTACTGATCATGCCTGGGCCCCTACGACTGGCCATATCACTTGTAAAAAATGTGGTTTTAAAATAAGGACGTGGGATTTCATTACTGCATCACCTCCTCATACCTCGGAGTTTACTCTTCTTAGCCTAAACTGCCGTTCGTTGGTCAAACACCACGCAGAGGTGTCTGACATACTACATGAAAAGTCCCCGGATGTACTGTTTCTAACTGAAACCTGGTTCACACAGGATTCTGTATCGATACTTTGGCTCGCTCTTCCCCAAAGGTACGCCATGAAACAACTAAACAGAGTCAACCATGGGGGGGGGCATGGCAATAATGTTTAAATAGTCTTATTCCTGCAGCTTTACGAGGAAAAATATCCCAGATTGCGAGTGTGCTCTTTTAAAAACCTCTTTTAACTGTAACCTCACAGTTTTGGCCTACTAATTCATCAACCCCCAGGCCATCAAAAACGTTTAAGGAAAACTTGGTCACCATACTAGCTAGTAAATCTGGCAATTTCAATATCCTCCGAGATTTAAATCTCTATTTGGAAGGTGACCAAAAGAAGGTCAGTTTTTTAGCAGATCTAGCAGCATGCCAGCAACATGTCCCTAGCACCACACATTTAGCAGGACGTTTGTTAGACCCTGTGTTTTTTTTTTTTTTTCTTTTTTTTTTTTTGTTTTTTTTTGTCCTCATTTGCCTAACCCTCAATGTTGGACAGGCCGACCACCACACTCCACACATGTGCACAGGTTGTTGTAGTGGTGGCATACCCGCCCCAACATCCGAGGGGCTTTCACAGACTCCATCTAGGCATGTTACAGCCTGCCGGACCATTGGTGGACCTAGACAAACAAAAAGCCCGGTCCAGGGAGTGTTCAAGGCATAATCATAGGACCCGGGGAAAAAAAAACAAAAAAAAACCCCGGACACTATCGCCATTCGATCAGCAAGTTCCAAAAAGTTAGATTGTGTTTACTGCATGATCTGTTAAGGTCCGCTTTAGATGTTTCGTATAGAGATGAAAGCCACCCAGAATGTAATGGGGCTGTTTTCTCCGTCCAGTGAATGCAAATTTGCCTTCTGGCCAATAGCATTGCGTAGAAGAGGAAGGACCTTGCCTTGCCAGTGATGTTGTCATCCAAACCAAAGATGACAAGTGGTAGGGTTATTGACAAGGATACGTTTAATATGGAATTTAGGGTGTTCTTCACTTCTTCCCAAAAGCCAGCGATGACTGGGCAGTCCAAGAACATATGTACATTGCAGGCCTCACTGTAGTTACATTTGTTGCACTTTTTGTCTGGGAGAAATTTGGAAAGTCTCAGCGGGGTTATATATGCACGATGTACTGAGAATATGTGGTTTCGTTTTAGCCATGATGGTTTTACAATTTTTTGGAGTAGACCAAAGGATTTTAACCAGAGCTCTTCACAATGTAGGCCAGTCGCCCCCCCCCCCCCATAGCTGGTCTGGAAGAAGGAACTCTCCATCACTTTCCTCCATCAACTGCCAATACCATATGGCTATTTCTTTTCCTCCCGATGGGAGATCCACTAACCGTTGCTCTAGAATGCTGGCCTTCCCTAGGTAGGGGTCTATACGCCTTTGGGATCTAGCCCAACTTTCCAATTGGATGTATTTGAATCACTTTTTCACTTCAGATCCAGTAAAGGCATTTCCCGTAGTCATCAAACGGGCAGAAGAGTTTGGTCTTATCTCTGGTTATGATATAAACTCCAGTAAGAGCGAAATAATGGTCTGGAACCTACCGGATATACAGCTGGGGGTAAATATTTCCACATCCATGCGATATCTTGGCATAAGAATTACCCAAGAAATGGACAGTATAGGACAAACCAATTTGAATAGAATATACATCGAGACTAAAAAACTTTTAAAATCTTGGACTCACCTGCCTCTTTCCATACTGGGTAGGGTAAACCTGGTAAAAATGTCCATTCTCCCTAAGTTTACGTTCATTTTTAACGCGATCCCCTTGGCATTTGATCCCAAATTAATTGAAAAATGTCAACAAGAAATAAACTCCTTCATATGGAACTACAAACCTATCAGAATAGCTTGGAAGAAGTTAAGGAGAAGAAGGGAGAAGGGTGGGCTCGCCTTGCCAGATCTACTGTATTACGCCTGGGCATTCCTGCTGTCACACTCCAGGATGCTTTTAAAAATGCCATCTAACCTTCTATCTGGGTCGATATACAAAGCAATGCTAATGGGGGCGAATTTATCAGCAGAGGGGTTTTTGTTCAAATTTGGGAGTCAGAAATTCTTCAAAAAAATTAAACTAAAAATGTTACACTCATGGACCAAAACCTGGTTCAGTATTAGGAAGAGACTAGGGCTGTTTTACTATTCTGATTTCTCCCCAATCTGGGACTCGCCGGGTCTCCCACTATGTCTGAAGGATAGTCTGTCTTCCACAATACAACAAGCCGGTATCAGGAGATGGGGTCAGCTATTTAAGGAAGGGTCATTAATAGCATGGCACCAACTATACGAATGTGTAGGACCCTGTGTTTTTTACTCTATTTGATATAAAGATCCTTCCTCTCCTCCCTTTGACATGGTCAGACCACTTCCTCATTTCCATATCCCTATGCTGTCAAAGCCACTCTAAACGCATTGTCCCTCTGTCTACACTATAACGTCCATGTCATTAACTAGATGAAGATAATTTCTGTAACCTATTGCAGGCACAGAAACCTCAGCTGCCCTCGAACATAGATGCAGCCCTCGACATTTTCCATGACTGGCTTACCCAATTCCTGAACAGCTGCATTCCAGCCAAGCTTAGTTACAGGGAAAGAACTCAGTCTAACCCATGGTTCAATGAGTCACTGATCAATGCAAGAAAAAATTGTAAACTGCTTGAACGGATGTGGAGATGCACATATGACCCACTAGCCAAAAGCCAATACCGTGCATCCACCAGGGCCTACCACAAATTAATCCGTAGGGCCAGGGTGGATTACGTGGCTTCCAAAATTAAAGAGATCAACAATCCTTCAAAAGTTATTTTCTCCCTTCTCAACGATATGAGGAACGCAAAGTGGGCAGGAGAACCTACTATCACCTCTAATACACAGTATGATATGTTGGCCAGCCAGTTTTTGGACAAGGTGGAGGATATTTATAAAAAACTTCCCCGCATTAAGTGATAATATGAGTAAGATTGAAGGGGAAAAGGACAAGGTGAATGGTAAAGGTGAGACACTTCTCTCCTTCCCTTTACTAGCGCTCACAGAGGTTGAGTCTCTATGCAATAAAATTAAATCAGGCTGTCCAGCAGACCCTATGAAACCAGACCATTTCCGTATATTTCACAAACATATATTACCGGTCAGTAGGGAGCTGAGCAACCTATCTCTGTTCACAGCGACAGTGCCGCTTGCTTGGAAACATGCCAAAGTTGCCCCATTATTAAAAATGCCTTCTCTAGATGCATCTAAACTGGAAAACTACCGTCCAATATTCCGGCTCCCTTTTTTGGCAAAAGCCACTGGATCCTATGTAAATTCCCTCCTCACAAAGTATGTAGAGACAAATGAGTTCTTGGATCCCTCACAAAGCGGTTTTAGATCACTCCACAGCACCGAATCTGCCTTGTTGGTGGTGACGGAGCAGTTATGTAGCACTTTGGATGAAGGAAACTCCGATGCCTTGATTCTCCTCGACCTCAGCACCGCTTTCGATACAGTATCCCTCGAGATCTTACTGTGTCGTTTGCAGGAGGTGGGGATAGGTGGCACGGCATTTGCCTAGTTCAGATCCTTTCTGAAGGGCAGTTTGTTTCAAGTTACTGCACCCCCCTATTGTTCTCGGGAATACGCTGTGCTCTGCAGAGTCCCACAGGGATCAATGTGGAGTCCCACACTCTTCAATATTTACATACAACCTCTGGCGACAGTGGCAAAAAATAGAGGGTTGTCATTGGTGTCCTATGCGGATGACACCCAATTGGTTATCTCTTTTTCCAAAAATTGCAATCATAATCTCCTTAAATTTAAAGAAGATATGATGGCAGTAGCAGACTAGATGATGGTCAACTGTTTACAGCTGAATGCTAGCAAATCTGAGATCCTGCTGCTAGGGAAAGACAGCCACCTGTGGGGAGAACAAAAGGGTGGCAAGGAGCATTGGGACCTGCACCCTAACCCAAGGAAGTTGTGACAAATTTAGGTGTCTGGGTGGACAGCTGTCTGTCCTTTGAAACCCAAATAAAAGCAGTTGCAGGTACCTGTTTTGGGCTTTTGCGTGGAATCAAACCCCTGTTAGGGTTTTTTGATTCACCAACCCTCCAGATCATCATCCAAGCAACGATCCTATCTAGACTGGATTATTGCAACTCTCTCTATTTAGGCGCAAATAAAGCTGGAATCCAGCTCCTACAGAGGGTACAAAACGCAGCAGCACGATCCCTTCTTGCTCTCCCCAAATTTTGCTTGGTATCAAAACATCTACCCAAATTACATTGGCTGCCAATCATAAAGAGAATACATTTCAAGACACTATGCTTAGCTCATTAAATTCTCACTAAGCAAGCCCCTTCTATCCTTTCTGGCCTACTTATGTCATACTTACCACGATGCACGTTGCGATCAGCTGGTCTGCGCATAGCATGCATCCCCAGAGTCAATTGAGCACGAGCTGGTGGCAGCTCTTTCAAGGTGTTGGCAGCTACACTATGGAACTCATTACCTGTATCCATCAGAACCATTGACAACCACCTGACCTATAGAAAGGCTATAAAAACATGGCTCTTCCTAAACTAATTTTACAGTCTCTATGCCCAACATCCAGCAATCACTTGACCTGTATCCTGGATCTTTTAGCACTGGGACACCCCATCGCTGGGGCAGCCATGCACTGTACAAATCCCCTAACATAACAAAAATCCCCTAACATAACTTCAGATATAAGGTTTCCCTTTTATCCCGGTCACTGCACTTCAAACATATAAGTCACCCCCAAAGTAGGCCTGACAGCCCACAGGCAGGGTGCATGGTTCTAAGTGTGGGGGTGTCCCTGCATGAGCAGAGACACCCCTATGAACCCCGTAGCCCACTCTCTGACTTTGTAAGTGCAGGAAAGCCATTTTAAGGTATGTTTTGGACACTGGCCGAGTTGAGATGTCCAACTACATAATGGCTTCACGGAACCTGGTCATGTTTGGTATTAAACTTGTTGTAGTCATGCAAATACACAGATTCCAGAGTTCTATTCATGATACCATGTACTGGGGGGCTCCTTGGAGGACCCCCATGTCTACCTGTTTAGCCAAGCAGGGTCTGCGTGCAAGCCAGTGCTGCTGCCAACCCCAGACACTGTTCTGCCCTCTTGCTGCTGAGCTTACCTCAGCAGCAAGGGGAAGGCAGAACAAAGGACTTTGTGTAGAGGAGAGGTGTGGCCACCACTGTTTTATAAATAGGTGTCTTAGGCTAGGTTGGGGGTGTTCTGAGTGCCTTCAGACTGCTTTGAAGGGCACATTTGGTGCCCTCCTTGCATAAACCAGTTTGCCCAAGTCCAGGAGCCCTTGGCTCCTGCTCTGGCACGAAACTACACAAAGGGCAGGGGAGTGACCACCTCCATCCAGCTCCTCCCCTGTGAGGATCCCAGCGCTCTGCCAGGTGGACATTTGATTCTGCCATATTGATTCTTAGATAGGCAGAGGCCCCTGGCAGCATCTGACTGGTTAGTCCACCAGAGTAGCATTCCTGACCGCCCCTGATAGATGGGTCACCAGATGTAGTCCTACCCCTTTTCTGGGTTACGTAAGGGCTCCCCTGAGGGTGAATCCTTAGATTCGTCCAGTCTTCAAGAACCCACTGGCTTAACCTGAAGATTTGCCTGAAGACTCTTCTGCTGTTGGACACTGGACCGAGCCAGGAACCAAGACACAGATTACTTCTGGTAGGAAGACTCCTACTGCAACTTTTTCTCTGTACTCTTCCAAGTCCTGGAGCCTCCTTGACTGTGCATCCTCCTGAGACCTCCACGACTCTGCATGCATCAAGATAGCAAGAAGGAATCTCCCTTGGATTGAAAGAGTCAATCCCCTGCATCTGCAGGCCCCTCGATGATGACAGACTAGTGGATCCTGCTGTCCCATGGACACCCCCTGGCTCTACAACACAGGTGATGGTTTGTTGGTTGTCCACAGACTGACTAGTCTTCCCTGCAACTTTGGTGACTGTAATCCCTCTCCAGCCGACTGGAACCGCATCCCTGTGCACCGCATCTATTTGCCGTTGACAAGGCTTGTTGTTTCTCCTGACCAAAGATCTTCAAGAACCCCCAGCATCACACAGCTCCAAGAGTAACATCTCTCTGCTTCTCCAGCGACGTGAGCATCCATCTTCTGTGTGCTGCCGAGGCCTCCCTGTGACTCTTTGTGCCCGATGCCAGAGGGTCCACCTGGGGTCTCCATCAATTCCTGCTGGCTCACCTGCTCGCTAATGGCCAGCCCTCACATACCTTTGCTGGGTGAGTCCCACATACCTTACTTTTCTGGATCTAAGCATTTCTTTATGCAACACGTCTGTTGCGTTTGCACGGCTTGTTGGTGGTCCAGCTAGCCACTAAATTTCCTGCATTTCGTCAGCCAATGTGGGACAGCCCGGGGACATCTCCTGTGCCTATGCATCTTTGCCTGGGCTCCACAGCTGTATTTTCAAGACCTCCGTGCTACAGCCAAATACCTCCAACTAGGCTGGCATCGTGCTCCTGCTCTGCCTCAACACCTCCGGATGGTTTGGACTCTGTCCCCTCTTTTTGCAGATACTACTCATCCGGAATCCACATCTGGGTTCCACCGACTTGGTCCATGAGACACTGTAGAAGTGGATATCCGAAGTGCCCCATTGACGACAATAGGCGGTTGCAACAGCACTTCGCACCTATGCACCCAGGCTCCCTGGCGCAGGTATCCTGGTTCTCTGGGGATCCACAGGAGGAGTGTCCTCCAACCTCTCTGGTTCCAAAATGTTACCTCGGGGTCCTCTAGAAAGGGTCCTGAAATAGTAAAACTCCAACCGTAACTTCCCTAATTTATCCTGTGGACACTGACTCGGGGAATCACCTCTGCACACAGGCGCCTAGCAACACTTAGTTACTTACCTAAGGTGGTTCCCTTCTCCCCCTTGTCCCTAGTTCCTTGGGTGTTAATCTCGGTTTGGTAATCACATCGTCTTCCTTAGCATATGGTATGGCCTTTCCATCGGGACCCACGTGTTTTATGTGCATTACTTACCTGTTTCAAAGTATATTTTTTTGTGTATTGATGTCTCCCAGTAGATGTACCAAAGTCGTTTTTTTGTCGGTACATAATAAATACAAGGTGTTCTTACACTTGTGTGGTTCTTGTGTGAAAGCTTCACTGACTGACTGTGTGGTAATGTACCCAATTTACACTCTCCTGAACAAGCCTTATCTGCTCTCCACAGCTACCCCTCGAGAGTTTTGATGATCAGGGACCACTAAAATTATCACTGTTACATGGTCTCACAGCAGGGGGCTTCACCAATAGGTGTACACCATATACTGAGCGAGCCTCCTACAAAATAGACAGCATAAGAGGTATACAGGCAGCATAGAGAGGGAGAGTAGCTTGGGTAGAAAAATAGACAGAGTAAGAGGTATACAAGGAGGCAGAGAGAGGGAGAGAGGTTTGGGTAGTGAAATGGACAGCATGAGAAGTATACAGGCAGACAGAGTGAAGGAGAGTGGTTTGGGTAGTGAAATAGACAGCACCAGAGATATACAGGCAGGCAGAGAGAGGGAGAGTGGTTTGGGTAGTGAAATGGACAGCATGAGAGGTATACAGGCAGACAGAGTGAAGGAGAGTGGTTTGGGTTGAAAAAAAGACAGCATCAGAGGTATTCAGGCAGGCAGAGAGAGGGAGAGTGGTTTGGGTAGTGAAATATACAGCATCAGAGGTATACAGGCAGGCCGAGTGAAGGAGAGTGGTTTGGTTTGTAAACTAGACAGCATCAGAGGTATACAGGCAGGCAGAGGGAGGGAGAGTGGTTTGGCTAGTGAAATATACAGCATCAGAGGTATACAGGCAGGCAGAGAGAGGGAGAGTGGTTTGGGTAGTGAAATAGACAGCATAAGAGGTATACAGGCAGGCAGAGGGAGGGAGAGTGTTTTGGGTAGTAAATTAGACAGCATAAGAGATGTACAGGCAGGCAGAGAGAGGGAGAGTGGTTTGAGTTGTAAAATAGACCGCATCAGAGGTATACAGGCAGGCAGAGAGAGGGAGAGTGGTTTGTGTAGTGAAATAGACAGCACCAGAGATATACAGGCAGGCAGAGATAGGGAGGGTGGTTTGGGTAGTGAATAGACAGCGTGCCAGGTATACAGGCAGGCAGAGACATGTAGAGTGGTTTGGGTAGTGAAATAGATCGCGTGAGAGGTATACAGGCAGGCAGAGGGAGGGAGAGTGGTTTGAGTAGTGAATAGACAGCGTGCCAGGTATACAGGCAGGCAGAGACATGTAGAGTGGTTTGGGTAGTGAAATAGATCACGTGAGAGGTATACAGGCAGAGAGAGGGAGAGTGGTTTGAGTAGTGAAATAGACAGCATAAGAGGTATACAGGGAGGCAGAGGGAGGGAGAGTGTTTTGGGTAGTAAATTAGACAGCATAAGAGATGTACAGGCAGGCAGAGAGAGGGAGAGTGGTTTGAGTTGTAAAATAGACCGCATCAGAGGTATACAGGCAGGCAGAGAGAGGGAGAGTGGTTTGGGTAGTGAAATAGACAGCACCAGAGATATACAGGCAGGCAGAGATAGGGAGGGTGGTTTGGGTAGTAAAAAGACAGTGTAAGAGGTATACAGGCAGAGAGAGGGAGGGTGGTTTGTCTAGTAAATAGACAGTGTAAGAGGTATACAGATAGGCAGAGAGAGGGAGAGTGGTTTGAGTAGTGAATAGACAGTGTGCCAGGTATACAGGCAGGCAGAGACATGTAGAGTGGTTTGGGTAGTGAAATAGATCGCGTGAGAGGTATACAGGCAGAGAGAGGGAGAGTGGTTTGGTTAGTGAAATAGACAGTGTAAGAGGTATCCAGGCAGGCAGAGAGGGGGAGAGTGGTTTGGGTAGTGAAATAGACAGCCTAAGATACAGGCAGGCAGAGTAAAGGAGAGTGGTTCGGATAGGCAAAAATAGACAGCATCAGAGTTATACAGGCAGGCAGAGAGAGGGAGAGTACTTTGGGTAGTGAAATAGAGATATTATGCAGAGCTCAGTTAGACAGAATGTTCAATTTCCCATAGTGCCCCTAGGAAGGTGGGGGCCCTGGCCAATTGCCCATGTTGCCCCTCCTTTAAAACATTGTTGTTGCATGTGCATTTGCTAATACTGAGTTGGGGCGAAGGTAGGGCATCACATTTTGCAACTTTTTTTATTCCAAACATTATTGTGAGTGATTGGTCGAAGCCCTCCAAATCCCTATTGGAATACACATGCATGCATGCAAGGTATTTATGTTTTTTACTAAGCTCATACTCAGCGCTAGCCTCCTTTCATTTAATTTCTCCTAACAGGCAGGGTACCCATTCATCTTCCTTATGCAGGATGTTATGTGTCAGACTCGAGCCCAAGGAAGGGAAAGAAAGGTTTGGGTTGAGGTGAGTAGTTTTTGCTAGGTGGGGAGATGATTCTGGTCTTCGAGGCACAAGCTGAGGGGCCCTGAAAACTCTCTCTTACTGGTAGATTCCAGAAAGCATGAGTTTGGACAGAACATCGCTGCGCTGTTACTGGAAAGCTCATTGTCTTCGGCATGGTGCCAGCAGAATTCTGCAGCCAAACCCAGCAGATACTGGCAACGTGCTTCACCAGGAAAGAATGTATTTCTTCCTTCAAAATTTGCATACATGTTCTGTAATTTTTTTTTCCCTGAGTGATGACACACGGCCAAGGCCTTCCTCGATGCATGAGCCCAAGGGTATGTAAGCCTTGGCATCCACCTCTGGGAAGGTACCGTTTTCCCGTTCTACTGTGACTTCTAATCACAGCCCATGATGCTGACACTCTACGTCATCTTGGCCAGTCTCAGAAGTCTGTCTTTTTCCCTCCCACTTAGATCTATATTAGAAATTACTAGCAGTTATTTGGAAAATATAATGGGCACTCCAAAAATAGTGTTAGTTACTTGTTCAGTTACTCAATGTTATGTGATTGATATCTGATAGAGACATCTAGCTGCAGATTCCTTAACTTTTGAATTCTCCCCAGGCGTCAGACTGGTCCAGAAACCTTTCAGCAGCACCTCCGCGTGCCGGGGAACGGCACCGTACGGCTCCAAAATGACGTAGTCTCCAGACGTAACCTCTGCGGTGCCATATAAGGCTCCTCCGGCACGCGGATGTCAGCTTCTTCTTTTCACCGCTGCAACGTGGATCATGAGAAGCAGTTTCTTTGGCTTTTTGGCCTACTTTGATGCCTTTTCGTGTCAGGGAACAGTGTGCCTTTGCGTTCAGGTTTAAAGACATGTGAGACCTGTGCAGGACAGATGTCGGCTGCAGAGCCCGATCTCATCTGCATGGGGTGCCTAGGAGAACACCACGACTCAGAGGAGTGTGACGCATGTAAACAGCTGAAGCCTAAGGATTTGCAGGAAAGGCGAATGAAGCTGTTGATGGAGCGGCACTCCTGGTTGGAGTCCGTGCAACATTGTTCTCCAATCCCGCTCTGAGGTTCGTGCCCGGGGCAGTTCAAGGAACCGTTCCCGTGAGTGTCGATCACCTAAGTCCTGAAAATCCTGTTGTAAGGGATCAAAGTGGTGGCGGCATGTTGCCTCACTGCATCACGATGTGGTCTCTGCTGGTTCCTCATGTTCCTTAACGGAGGACGCCGCACAAGAGTCGATCTGTGCCTCCCTCCTTGTCCTGGAGCCGGTGCGACTATGACCCAGATGCAGGCATACTTTCATGCTCTGCATGCCTTTTTTGGGTCTATACCTCTCCCAGGAGTGCCTTCAGGTCCCAAGGAGGTAGGGGGTATTCCGACTGGAAACACGCCGGTGGGTTCACCCTCTGCGCCGGTCAAAGACCTTGAATCCATGCCTGGAGTCATCACGGCGCCAGTGCACAGCCCGGTGCAGCTTCCAGTTGTGAGGCCGGTGGCGTTGGATGAAATTGTACAGGAGGCGGATGTGACGCCGCCCTGACGTCGGTCAGAGCCATAGGCACTGAGCATGATGCTTGACAATACGACAACGCCAATCGGTGCTAGATACGCCACTCGTAGCCACTGCGGTTCCCCTTTGCATTCCTGGCTCTGTTGCTGTTTCTCCAGCATTGTAAGGTGGCTCAGGTGACGTTGTTGATGTCGACCACTTGGTTTGTCTTGTTCAGCCTCTTGTGGAAGGTTCCTGGGCTGCATTAGATGAGGTTGGTAGTCTATAACCCTCTCCTAATTCTGATCTGCTTTCTCCGCCACAAATTGTGACAGAGGCTAGTACAGCTTTTGCTGAAGTTGTAAACAGTGGTCTATCGGGGCCTACAACCGTGCCGCAATGGTAGATACTGCCACAATATCATACAAGGAGCTACTATAACTCACCCCATGAAAGGCACCAAGATGAAACTTAAGGTGAACGCTACATGTGACACACAGAATGTAATCTATTTATTGAAATGACCCTGTGGCCTGAGTTATGTATGAAAAACAGAGAGGAAAATACGCATCTGTATTTTGGAACACAAGAGCAATATAAGAACACTAAATCAACCGTGGCTAGACATTTTCTGGAAAAACATCACATTTGCCAACTCAAATTTTTGGTTCTGAAGGAGGTCAACAAATGTGAAGGTATAGACAAAAATAACAAATTACTGCAGAGAGAGAACTTTTGGATCAGTTTCCTGAACACAATGAAACCGAACGGCCTCAATGACCGCATGGAATTTCTCTGTTACTTATAATATGATAGTAACTTACTGATACTGTGTTTTCAGATTTCCTCCGTTTATGCATTCATTCATTGAACATGAAACACATATGTTTTCTTTATATAGGATTGTTGTTACCATCCTGCACTGTTACTATCATACATGTACGAATATTTGTGCCATCTTTTATCTGCACATATTTCACATTTGTTGCATTCTTTTGTTTCACCCTCTTTTGATACTTTTATATTGTACACTTTGCTACCTTTTACACACTTTACCACTCCAATATGGCGTCTATTCTCGGTCACATGTCCTTCTAACGTTTTTTACGTGGCGTACACTATCGAGGCACTCGTTAGCCCCATGGATTGCAATTGCACGCTGGGATTATTTCCACTTCAATACCCGTGAGTACCACCTCGAGGGTTCACGAAAATACCTTTCATTATCACGCCATTCGCGGTCGCTATAATGTAATCCTTGTTTCTGTCAATACAGGTTACTAAGTTCTTGGATTACCCACTTACCCGTGAGTCTTCTACAGTCACATTTTGGGTGTTGGTAATGGACTGTTTATTTATTATTTTTTCTCGTCTCACACACGGACGCGTCTAAACACTCACCTTCTTCTATCTATTTCCAGTGTTGGAACCATCCTAACCCTGCTTTTTTCACCATTTGGTTGTTTATACACCTCACTAGTCAGCACAGCTCGAACTTTAACAACCTGGTCGATTGGTTGACTTTTCGTTTTGCACTCTTTTGCACGATGACACGAGATTCATTCATCAGCATATGCGCTAGTTCTCACATGCGTAATACACCCACTTCGCCGTCACCTTTCTATTTACAAACCTTGCCGGGATCTCCTCATTCATAAGCGTTATTTCTGTTTTCTTTAGATGTTTGTTTCCCCTGACGAAGGGCACTTCGTTGCCCGAAATGCATCTGGATTGATGTAAACCAATGAACTTTACAAATTTGCACTGAACTGTGAATGTGCATTTGAATTTATTTTCTTCACCAATGGATGTGAATAAACATCAGTTTAAAAATAAAAACAACTAAGAGACAATCTACTGTACAATCTTTTTACCCTTCCAAGGGATTTACAGCTGTGCACAGGGGGACATCTCCTAATCAAGAGTTGCCCCTTGATGTTATACATGACACACACTTTGAGGATTACATCACGACAATTTTTTGATTATTAAGGTTGTGCGGCTCTCAACTTCTTTTGAAGTTGTAAAGAAAGCTGCTGATGTCTTGAAATTTCAGCTTTCTTCGGTGACTTTGTCATCTGACCCCTTGTTGCATCTGCTTCATCAGGGCGTGACTGGTGTTAAACCCTTACTGCCCTATGGAGAGTCTCTGTATGATATTCTTCTGGGAACTTGGGGGAGGCCAGTGACTGGAGTCTCTGTTGATCGTGCCATTTCCCATCACCATCGTCCTGCTGAGGACAACCCTGTCTGTCCTTCTCAACACCCTACTCTTAAGGGGTTCAACATGCAAGCTGCTTTGACTTTGCAGAATCCAGATGTTTCTCCTTTACTTTCACCAGGTAGAGGATCTATGGAGTTGGATCTGTGTGGCTGGACTATCTTTGCTTCGGCTAGTTCGACCTTGTGGTCGTTGAACACATCATGTGTCATAGGCAGGGCTACATATGCTTTATGGGACCCTGTCATCCATCTGATTCCTTCCTTTCCTGAAGGGGTCAGGGCTGAAATCTTTCAGCTTGTGCAAGATGGCTGTGAGATGACAAAGTTTAATATTAAATCGGCCATGGATTCTATTGGTAAAGCCATGGTTCGGTCTGTTGCTCTTCGCAGAGACGCTTGGTTGCTAGTCAAAATTCCCTGCTAATGGAAGAGGAGGAAAATGTCTATTAAGCAAACCAGATAGTTATGATATTGGGAAAATGTTTAAAGCCATGTTATCCGAGGTAGAATGGGGAGAGCATGATTTTATACATAAATATGGAGACCCACGCTATTTTTAAAAAGTGCGGCTTAAGACTTTGCAAAGCTTTGCAATAACTTGGTATAAAATCAGGAAAGAATCTAATATAAACTACTTCAGTGGATTGGCCCCTGTCTGGGACTCTCCAGGATCTCAGGAGTGGTCAGAGGACAGATTGGCTGGTCCATTAAAAGAAGCAGGGATAAAAACCTGGGGACAATTGATGGTAGATGGAGTATTGATCCCCTGAGAGGAGGCCCAGGAGATAGCTAATGGGCAACTGTCAAGATTCACATATCTTCAAATAAAGAGTTGGAGCCTTACTGATGGGCTAGGCGCGGGACATTCCAATAAACTAGAATCTTCAATAAAATCTGAAGGATCCTGTGGAAAAGAGTTGGCAGGATGGTATTGGATCCTAGTGGAGAGTTTGGATGGAGACTTTAAGCTACCAGCAGATTTATGTCAAGTATCTTGTGACATGCTATACTCCACGGTACGTGCTGCAAATTTAAGGCGGAACCACCTTTTCTGTCTCCACAGGGTCTATTGGACGCCATATAAGCTGGCAAAATTTGCGAAAGGCGTCACGCCGAGATGCCCCAAATGTGGCAAAGAAAAAATTAATGACGAACATATGTTTTTGGATTGCCCGGAACTCCACGTTTTTTGGCTGGACGTGAGTAACACAGTGGGCCCGATTCACAGAACTAACTTAAGACAAAATCCTAAACTTACTACCATTTTGGTATTCACAGAAGGCACTTACTCATTTTGGTATTCACAGAAGACACTTACTCACTTCGGTATTCACAGAAGTTAGGAGTCCTAACTTTAGGACTCCTAAATGTCTTCTGTGAATACCGAAAGTCTTAAAATTAGGATTTTTCTCAGTTTAGGAGTCCTAAGGTTAGGACTCCTAACTTTACAACTACTAAACTGAGAAAAAACCTAATTTTAAGGCTTTCGATATTCACAGAAGGCATTTAGGAGTCCTAAAGTTAGGAGTCCTAAACTTAGGACTACTAAATTGAGAAAAATCCTAATTTTAAGACTTTCGGTATTCACAGAAGGCATTTAGGAGTCCTAAAGTTAGGAGTCCTAACTATACTACTACTAAACTGAGAAAAATCCTAATTTTGAGACTTTCGGTATTCACAGAAGGCATTTAGGAGTCCTAAAGTTAGGACTCCTAACTTCTGTGAATACCGAAATGAGTAAGTGCCTTCTGTGAATACCAAAATGAGTAAGTGCCTTCTGTGAATACCAAAATGGTAGTAAGTTTAGGATTTTGTCTTACGTTAGTTCTGTGAATCTGGCCCAGTATCTTTAATACTGGGAGTGTTGCTCCAGGTAAGCAAATCTCTTGTCTTTTTTGGACTCCCGGATAACTATTAATCATTGTCACAAAATATTTTAAAAAATATTTTTTACTTAATATTGCTTGCCCGCAGGGAAATTTGTAAGAATTAGATAAAAGCTACGACCCCAAATAAAGCAGAATGTTTGGCCTCAATAAAATATACGGTCCAGCTAGACAGAGCTATTAAGCTTAAGCATAATAAGTTTTAGCTCCCCTATGAGAATTGGGTAAATTCCGGTATTTAATTATAGTCCAATGATTAGGCCTTTATACCATTTTTGATTGATTACTCCGGTGGTAGCCTCAAACAGGGTCGGGTCGATAGTTAGGCTTCCTATGGTCAGAGTACGAGAAGCAAGGTATAGAGTGACCCATCTTAGGTCTAATAACAAAAGGGCTCCGGACGGTGGTACTACTAGGGAGACCCCGGAGCTCGCTTTTTTTTACCTTTTGTGGACCTGGGCTGAGGAGGACAAAAAAAAATAAAAAAATTCCCTGCTAATTTTCAGGAGAGTTTGAAAGGTAGGACCTTTGATGGTGTTCATTTATTTGACAGCCATGCCGATTCAGAGGTACAACGCCTCAATGCTGGTCACCTGTAATTTGGCCTTTTCAGGTCTTTTGCTTCTCTTTTTTATAGCACTTGTCGGTTATCTTTAGGTTTAAGGATTTAAATCCTGTCTCTGCTGTTGTTGCACTTTGTGGTGTTGCAGTATTAAGCACTACTACTTTCTTACGGCGAGCGTGTTTGACTCTGTTTTTGACTATTTTAATCTCCGGATTGTCTTTGTGACTGTGTAGCTGGTTTGTTCTTTTATTTTACTCTGATGAGAAGCTTAGTCTCAACAGTTTATACCTTTTTTTAGGGTACACGTCTTACTTTTTAGGTGTACTACTTATGTTATTTATTTGTTTGCTATTAAATAGTTTCTCTGAGTACCATGTCTTGTGTGGGCTTCACTCAGCTATACAGCTTGGTTTTTGTGGGACTCCTTTATTTGCTCTTTTGAGGGCTATTGTTGTGAGCTAATAACTGCTCTTATGATACCCTTTTTGGTGTTCTGTTACATTTACACGCCCCTCTGGTTTATCTTAGCCAGGGTAATCAGTGCAGTTAGTTTTCTCTTCTAGAGCCGACTGCATATTTATTATGAGTGCTTCAATTTTTGTAGACTTGTCCTGGTAAATTCAGAGTTTATGTTTGTATTCTGTCGAATGCATGAGTTAGTGGCCTTTTTGGGAGGTTATAGGTAATACCTTTGTTCAATTTTGGAACATGGCGGTGTGAACTCTGTGTCCTAAGCTGTCTGAGAGGCAGTGTCTGAAGCAGTTAAGGCTGTTTTTGGTCATGCATTGCATGATAGGCGACTTTTAGGCTTTACAGAAAGCTCTTCTGTTATTCTGCTACAACGTTCTTTGCATATGTTATTCTGTCTGAAGGTTAGATTTTACCTGTCTTCTTGAAGTATGTATCTAATTTTCTATGTTCTCAATAGTCCTTAAGAAATCATGGCTGTTGCTTCTTGAAGAAGTGTAAAATGTATATGTGTATATATATATGTATGTATGTGTGTGTGTGCGTGTGTGTGTGTGTGTGTGTGTGTGTGTGTGTATATATATATATATATGTGTGTGTGTGTATATATTCTGCACCAAAAACGCCCAAGGAGGCACTCAACGGTCAGCCCATCAGCCCACCATCCGGTTCTGTAGGTTTCAGCTCAACTTGTTTCGTTACTCCAATGAATTCAATGCCTAATGCGTTTCAAGGTGCACTGCCTCTTAATTATAGGCTGCTTTATTCACGAATTTCACACGGACAGCTTTTGTTCATTTTCGGCATGCTCATTAATCAGTGTCCGCCTTTGGGCCTCGCTAAGTGTGTGCAAGTTGTCTCATGCCTGGTGGGACCTGTAGTCCAAATACATTTCGTGAGGATTCAGAAATAATTTTAAAAGCAATTATAAAGTCCTTAAGTAGGATGTGTATGTGTATATATATATATTTTTCATGTAGAACGAGAATGCCCTCACCCTCCACGTCACCCTGTAATCCAGTATGCGCACTTCTAGTAGCATCAGGAACGACATTTAAAGGTTATTACACTTATAAATTCTCTTGGTAATTCCTGATGTAGCATTTGCTATGTATTGGTTCCCGTGTCTGTGTGCAACAGACGTGTAGGATAATTCAATAATTGTATGAATAGAGGAAGGGGCACTATACCCGAACCACCCGTGTCACGTTTATCGCTATGGTTGGCATTTGATTTACTTCACACACAAAGTCACGTTCTGCTTGGAAGCTAGGAAACAATTAGTACAGACATGATTTTTCTTTATTTTTTTAAATGAGTGATTCGTTTAACTCATATTATAATAGTAGAGGAACTCAAATGTCAGCTATATATGAGTATGCTGTTTGTGTATACATAGTCTTTTCCATGCACTGTCATGTATCGTAATCACAGTGAAATGTCTATGTCCATGAAAAGTTCTGGTTACCATGGTAACCAAGGGTAAATGGTGGTTGTGCTTTCAAGTTTGACACTGACAGAACTGTTTATGCAGTGAACAAGGCGGTTTTGCCGCCGAAACGCGTCTAACCTTGTTTTGAATAAATCGCCTTCTGTGCCAGAAATACTCACGGAGTTGGTGCCTGTTTGTTGAAAGACTGTCAGGATGTTAATATATATATCTATATATATATATATACATATATATATATATATATATATATATATATATATATATATATATATATATATATATATGTTTCAAAACGTTCGTTGTGAAATCCCCGCTCTCCTCCCTCGCGACGCCGGTGCCAGCAACGGTCACAACTCCGCTTCAAATGTTTAACACAGGATAGAATCCGAGTATTTCTCCGGAATAAATCCAGCGGCACACCAAGGACGACACAATATAGCTTTATTGTGTCACACAAACAGAACTACGCGTTTCGGCGAAGCCTTTGTCAAGTTACTGACCTGTGCCCAAATTCCCCTAGAAATACAGGTCAAGGTTCATAAACATAGAAGAAAAACTTTACGAGCGCTCTGTTCGAAACAAAATAATTCTCAAATTCATTCATAATTCATAACATTTCAACATATCTGCAGTTAAATTCCCACTGTGTGGTGATGTGCAATTTCTATACAGTTTAACACGATACACATAAATTATAATTATATCAAGGCAAGTGCCTACACCATTCCTTATTGCACATTTTTAAAGAGACAGAGCCATTTCGTAATCCACTTAATTATAAGGATAATTCAAGAAGAACCTAGATACATGGCACCATGTAATTCATGTTAAGTGCGGAACTACTAGCCAATAATAGATTACTATTATCGGTAATGGTAATGTACCCAAAATAGACAATTGTCTATGTTAAATAACAGCCCCTACTATACATGTTACAACACAATTTAGTGGGTAATGTACCCATTCAATTTGCAGACAATCAGAGGCAATCATAGTGCAAAGGCTATTAAAATATTGGGCCATACTCCGATTAATTTGGACGTGTGGACACGTACATAATATTTAGGTGCCAATCAAGCTCATATAACCTTCCAAGTTATAAGGGGGAATATACAAGTGGGCAAGTTGGTCAGTTGCTGTTAGTGAAGTGTGAGGGGCGACCCTGGTAAACCCAAAAACCAATAGATAAATCTAAGTGAAAAAATAATAAGAATAAAAATAAAAGTAAAATAAGATAGAGATAGGTACAGAAAGTCTCTACTACTATGCTAAGCCTAGCTCATAGTCTAGAGAGACTGCCAATATTCCATAGATCAGGACACTATTCTCATGTCATCATAAATCTGTTCACTCTATAATGTCAAATTAAAAATATAGTGATGTTTAAAATGGGGGAACACTTAGTATGGTAGTACAGAGAGAAACGGAATTGCACCACGCTAAGTCAATTAACCTATATGGGTTGCTAATTCTTCACCATAATTCATCCCGTTGGGAATTTTAGCATTAAGTTCGATGATGTACTTTGACTCGGTAATCCTCAAGAGTTTTTCCCGGTCCCCTCCTCTAGGAAGGGGTAGGACTCTATCAATGCCAAAGAATTTGATCAAGTCAGCGTTGCTCTGATGTTTATCCTGATAATGCCTCGCTACGGGATAGTTAAGATCCTTATTGGTTACAGCCCTCATATGCTGTAATATGCGGGTTTTTAGCTGCAGTTTGGTACTGCCCACGTAGTTTAACCCACAAGGGCATTCCAGGACATAGATTGTATAGTCACTGGTGCAGGTAATGAATTTCTTAATAGGCTTTTTCAATACTGTGTTCTTCCCCACAGTGTAGCTATCCCGATTATTGCTGTGTTTACACGCCTTGCAGGAACCACATTTTTTGAAACCCTTAGCTGTTCCCAACCAACTTGTGCTGTTAGATACATTTTGATAACTATGTACCAGTTGGTCTCTCAATGATTTGGATTTTTTGTATGTTATCGCAGGTGTTACGCCTATATCTGAGCCTATTATGGGGTCCGATTCCAGCAATCCCCAATGTTTTTTCATCAGGTACCTTAGGGTATTGGATCTACGATTATAAGTTGTGATTAATCTAGGTATCCCTTTGTTTTTCTCTTCTTTTTTGTTAGATGAAAAAAGTACTTCGGCTCTTGGCAGGTTTTCCACTTTCTGACTAGCATTGGCAATCACCTTGGGAGCATAGCCTCTCTGTTCGAATCTCCTCTCCATGACCCGTTTTTCATTTAGGAAACCTCCTTTGGTGTTACAATTCCTACGAGCTCGTAGGAATTCCCCATAGGGAATGCTATTTAGTAAGGGTGTAGGGTGATTACTAGTTGCGTGTAACAATGTATTCCCCGAGGTCTCCTTTCGAAAGAGGGTGGTCACCATTTGGTTGTTTACTATGTCAATGGAGATATCCAGGAATTCACAGTGGGGTACATTACCCACTAAATTGTGTTGTAACATGTATAGTAGGGGCTGTTATTTAACATAGACAATTGTCTATTTTGGGTACATTACCATTACCGATAATAGTAATCTATTATTGGCTAGTAGTTCCGCACTTAACATGAATTACATGGTGCCATGTATCTAGGTTCTTCTTGAATTATCCTTATAATTATGTGGATTACGAAATGGCTCTGTCTCTTTAAAAATGTGCAATAAGGAATGGTGTAGGCACTTGCCTTGATATAATTATAATTTATGTGTATCGTGTTAAACTGTATAGAAATTGCACATCACCACACAGTGGGAATTTAACTGCAGATATGTTGAAATGTTATGAATTATGAATGAATTTGAGAATTATTTTGTTTCGAACAGAGCGCTCGTAAAGTTTTTCTTCTATGTTTATGAACCTTGACCTGTATTTCTAGGGGAATTTGGGCACAGGTCAGTAACTTGACAAAGGCTTCGCCGAAACGCGTAGTTCTGTTTGTGTGACACAATAAAGCTATATTGTGTCGTCCTTGGTGTGCCGCTGGATTTATTCCGGAGAAATACTCGGATTCTATCCTGTGTTAAACATATATATATATATATATATATATATATATATATATTACCTACTGGCGGTCGCCAGTAGGTAGTTATAGTTAGGACCGTGTTTCCATAGGAAATCCGCAACATTCTATTTGGAATAACTTTTGCGCTGATTGACGAATCCTGGCGAAATTTTCAAAATAGGTGGGGCGCTCCGCTCTGCTCCTACCCTGAAAGTCTCGGGGGGATTCGTCAAGTGGGGGCTGAGAAAAAAGGGGGTCCCAAAACGCATTTTCCCCATGCATTTTTCCATAGGACCTTTAGTCCAAGCTACAGCCCGAACGGCTGAACAGAATTACAAGAAATTTGGCAGAGAGGTAGTCCTCAGGTCAGGGATGTGCCTTTTGTAGGTCTGGTGTAAATGTGTTCAGTATTTGCTGAGAAAATAGCATTTGAATCAATATATATATCTATAGGCGCGCTCCGAGCGCGTACGGTAAGCTTACCGTACGCGTACGGTGCCGTGCGCGAGCTTAATTCTGATTGGTGGTTACATGACTGTAAACATTCGAATCGGTCGAAATCAGGAAGTGTCGGCCTCCATTTTGTGTGTCTCACACTGATAAACAAAGGAGGAGAATGTGGAAAGGGGGCAACGAAGAGAGTTGCAGACCCCCTATCGTTTTTCAGGGGGTCCAAGAAGGTCATAAAAGTATGAAAAATAAATGTAAATTTTTTTTTTTTAAATCGCGTGAGGCGCGTATGGTAAGCTTACCGTACGCGTACGGTAGAAAAAAAAAAATTGAAGTAAAAAACAAATTTAAGTGTTAAGATATTAGGAGGCTCTAAAAAGAGCCGTTGTGTTTATGAAGTGTTTTTTGGTACCTATAAGTAAGTACCGATGCAGAGTCTAAAGTTCAAGAGGAAGACTCTGTTCCCTTCATCATTGAAATGTACACCGTCTCCTCTATAAATGTCTTGCATGTTGTAACGCAAGTTGTTGTGGTATATAGAACCCATACCATAGTCTCTGAGGAAAGCAGAAACAGACTTATTGACGAGCTTTCTTGCTTTGTCAATTTGCGGACAAAATTGGTTGGACCAGTTCCACTTTTGCCTTTGGCATATGTTAGAATATACGAAGGCAGATTGAGGAAAAAGCAACATCAATTGCACAAAGGTGTCCTTAATAAGCATTTCCAGACCTACACCAGTTAATGTGCCTAGGTCATTTCCACCACAGTGCACAATAATAAGGTTAGGCTGTGGGAGATGTAGAAAGGTTTTCACCAAAGGCATTAATTGGTGCCACTTTAACCCTCTCTGACCAATCCATTTAATGTCTACATTTGGCAAGGCAAGGTCTCTCACCATACCTCTGTTTTCTGCATACTTTTCATTTCAGAAGACATAGCTGTGACCTACAATCCACACTGTGAACATCTTTCAAGGAGATCTGGATGCACTCAGAAGGTGTCTTTCAGTAGAATGGCAATATGAAATGAAAGACAGTTGTAAAATGGAGGCATACATATTTTTTTAAAATAAAAAGAACTCATTGGCTGATTCAAATCTTTTTACAGTAAAAAGTAAGCTGTATGTGTACATTTTTAGAAGCATGTTTTGTATTGGTTCAGAAAATTGTGTTCCCACAGAAGATTAGTTTGGATTTGCTGTTAGGTTGGACAGGTGAACCACTCTTGCTCTTTGGATTTGAAACATTGTGTGCTGAACTTCTGACCTCTCTCCTCACAGCAGTGTTCCATGAGCTGTTGCTATGGTAGCAGGCAGAAGTCAAGTTGGGGGAAGGGTACATTTGGAAAAGGGTTGAAGTTTTCAACCAATAGAAATGTGTGATTTCATTTGAAAAAAAGTGGGAAGCACTGAGATTTGTAATTAACATGTATATGTGTGAAAAAAGAGAGGGAAACATTGCCATTTACTGGTTCTGGAGAGAGGAGAGAGGTGTAGAGCTCTGATATTCTCACTCTGATAGTCTGCTGTTTGAGTGCTACATTTCTTTCTCAACTAACTAATTTTAAAGGTGAGTTATAAGTTTGCGAGGGGATGTATGTGGTGATTTTTGATATAAATATTAGAATTGTGATTCTTCTTTAAAAGTCATGTTTTACATTTTGTGGTTTGGGAGATATTTAACAGTCTTTAACTATTTAAATATTATGGAGTGTGTTTTTAACATAATTTAAGGTGTACTGGTATCACTGAGGAATACTGTTTTGTGCCTAGAATCAACCCATGAGTCTGTGTGCACACAGGAATTGTTGTCAGAGATTTTAGTAGTGATGGTCCGGTTCTGTAAGAATGGCATTTGTAGGAAAGGGGCAGCTTTCTTTTTGTAAATATGATGGTTTCCATTCAGCATAAATCAGTAAAACACAAATGGGAGGCAAATGCTAATACATTTGAAATTGATATTGCAGATTTTGCTTCTCATCATGCAATTACTGAGCTTGGTCATACATATACAAAACTGCAATTAAACCTTGCCACACATGTACTTTTACATACATTACTAGAAAGTTTATGCTGTTATGGATGCATGCATGCATATGTCTCTTGCAACTGAAAATACACAGTCTGCATAAACAGACTCTTAGCACACACCCAGCAGTTTATCCTGTAGAATCATGCTTAGTATTCACAAGTGAGTGGTGTTTCAGGTAGCAGTGAGTAACGCTAATACATTCAACATCACTAAGGCTGATTTCTTTTGCTGGAGTGTAGTCAGTCACCAAGGTCACACATGTTCATGGTCTCAAAAAGCTGATTGCACATGTGCTGTTTTCTGTATCTGAAAACTGTAATGAAAATGTATGCGACTGTTAGAGTACTTAACACTTGCAGAAAAAAACAGTAGTAAGTGTGCTTTGAAATTGGCAAGCACATTTCATTTTCTGCCTAAAATCACAGAAAACAGTAGTAAGTGTGCTTTCAAATTGGCAAGCAAATTTCATTTTCTGCCTAGAATCACAGCATGAGTCTGTGAGCACACAGGAATTGTTGTCAGAGATGTATTTCGTGTCACTCTGGCTCCTTTTTGGATGTATCCTTGCATATGTCTCTTGCAACTGAAAATACACAGTCCGCATAAGCAGACTCTTAGCACACACCCAGCAGTTTATCCTGTAGACTCATGCTTAGTATTCACAAGTGAGTGGTGTTTCAGGTAGCAGTGAGTAACGCTAATACATTCAACATCACTAAGGCTGATTTCTTTTGCTGGAGTGTAGTCAGTCACCAAGGTCACACATGTTCATGGTCTCAAAAAGCTGTTTGCACATGTGCTGTTTTCTGTATCTGAAAACTGTAATGAAAATGTATGCGACTGTTAGAGTACTTAACACTTGCAGAAAAAAACAGTAGTAAGTGTGCTTTGAAATTGGCAAGCACATTTCATTTTCTGCCTAAAATCACAGAAAACAGTAGTAAGTGTGCTTTCAAATTGGCAAGCAAATTTCATTTTCTGCCTAGAATCACAGCATGAGTCTGTGAGCACACAGGAATTGTTGTCAGAGATGTATTTCGTGTCACTCTGGCTCTTTTTGGATGTATCCATGCATATGTCTCTTGTAACTGGAAATACACAGTCTGCATAAGCAGACTCTTAGCACACACCCAGCAGTTTATCCTGTAGAATCATGCTGAGTATTCACAAGTGAGTGGTGTTTCAGGTAGCAGTGAGTAACGCAAATACATTCAACATCACTAAGGCAGATTTCTTTTGCTGGGGTGTAGTCAGTCACCAAGGTCACACATGTTCATGGTCTCAAAAAGCTGTTTGCACATGTGCTGTTTTCTGTATCTGAAAACTGTAATGAAAATGTATGCGACTGTTAGAGTACTTAACAATTGCAGAAAAAAACAGTAGTAAGTGTGCTTTGAAATTGGCAAGCACATTTCATTTTCTGCCTAAAATCACAGAAAACAGTAGTAAGTGTGCTTTCAAATTGGCAAGCAAATTTCATTTTCTGCCTAGAATCACAGCATGAGTCTGTGAGCACACAGGAATTGTTGTCAGAGATGTATTTCGTGTCACTCTGGCTCTTTTTGGATGTATCCATGCATATGTCTCTTGCAACTGGAAATACACAGTCTGCATAAGCACACACCCAGCAGTTTATCCTGTAGAATCATGCTGAGTATTCACAAGTGAGGGGTGTTTCAGGTAGCAGTGAGTAACGCAAATACATTAAACATCACTAAGGCAGATTTCTTTTGCTGGGGTGTAGTCAGTCACCAAGGTCACACATGTTCATGGTCTCAAAAAGCTGTTTGCACATGTGCTGTTTTCTGTATCTGAAAACTGTAATGAAAATGTATCAGACTGTTAGAGTACTTAACACTTGCAGAAAAAGACAGTAGTAAGTGTGCTTTGAAATTGGCAAGCAAATTTCATTTTCTGCCTAGAATCACAGCATGAGTCTTTGAGCACACAGGAATTGTTGTCAGAGATTCAATTTGTGAAACTCTGCTTCATTTAGAATTGCATTCGTATGAAAGGGGAAGCTTGATTTCTGGAAATGTGATGGTTAGCATTCAGCCCAAAACAGTTTCTCAAATAAGAGGCAAATGCTAACATATTTGAAATCAACATGGTATATTTTTCTTCCACTCTTGCAATGGGTCATGTAGTTGCTACATACAAAAAACTCATATTAACCCTTACCACACATGTAGTCTTACATACATGTTTAGAGTGTTTAAGCAGTTATGTAAGGGTCCAGTCAAGTCTCTCTTGCACCTGACAGTAGACAGTCTCCAGAACCACACTCTTAGCAGAGAGCTAGCTGTTTTTCCTCTACACTCATGCTTACTAATCAGCACTGTGTGGTGTTTTAGGTAGGAGTGAGGAACGCTAATACATTGAACATCACCAAGACTCATTATCTTTGCTGGAGTGTAGTTAGTCAGCCAGGTTACACATGTACATGCTCTGAAAAGCTGTTTGGACATGTGCTCTTTTCTGCCAAAATAAACTATAAAGAAAATGTGTCAGACTGTTAGAGTAATTAACAGTTGCAAAAAAAAAAAAGTAAGTGCTTTTGAATTGCAAATCAAATATCGTGTTCTGCCTAGAATCACACCAAGGGTCTGTGTGCACACAGGAATTGTTCTTAGAAATTAAATTCGTGTTGGTTTTGTTGTGTTTTTCACTTGTAGGAAAGGGGTAGATAGTGTTATAAGATTAGAAAAGATCATAACAAATATAGTGATATATTTAAATTACAAAAAGGTATTTTTTTTTTACTTTCTTTCAGGTATTGCTGCAGAGCAGTGAAGGAAATATAAGATGCCTATATAAACAAAAAAGCGACAACAACAGAAAAAACATGTATATTTGAAGACAACTGGAGGACCCAAGTTAGTTGAAGATGCTCATGTTGGGAAAAAGAAAAAGTCTTCTGGTAAGCAGACAAAGGAATTCTTTAAAAATATATTCAAAAAAAGGAAATATTTTAAAAATGTCACCATTGGAAAAAATGTTTCAAGTGGAAAACAAGAGGACAATAGTGAGAATTTACTAAATGCTAATGTAGAAGCACAAGCAATAAAAATTGACTTGAAAAGAAAATCAGCATTTAAAAAGATCCGTAGGAAAATGTTTCAGAGAAGAGTGATGTCCAATTTGCTAAAGGATGTGAAAAAATATAAGAAAAGAGCTAAATTTTACAAGAGAAAAAAAGATATTGAAGCCATTGTAGCTAAGGCTTTAGAATTAAAAAGAAAACTATTCATTTTAATTTTGAACAGGATCCGTACATTAGATAAAATGGTCAATGTAATGAAGTCACAAAGCAAAACGAAAAGAGTAGTGAAAAGAAATAACTTTTGTAAAGTGTTTTTAGGAGAATGGATGCATAGTTCAAGTACTGAACCATTTTTTAATGAAGAGAGTTATCTTCAAAGTAATAGTTTGCTGCATGCAGTTGACACCACTGGACGAGCATATGAAGTTAAGGATGGTTGTGTAATGGAAAAGGAGAAAATGGTTCCAAGAAATGAGGAAGAAGTGATGGCTGCTGAGGTTATGGGGAGACGTCCTAAAGCCCCAGTGTATACTTGGAATTGTAGTAGTATTTGTACTGTGCGTCAGGAATCTATTGATAAATTACGTGACTTTCTAAGATCCATGTAGAGTGAGAGAGAATACTGGTTTGCAAGGACATTCTCTGGCTTGTCTTTCTAGGAAAGTTTGCCAAAGTGTTTTTCATCATTTTAGGATGCTGGCAGTTCATCATACTGAAATGAGAAAGTTTGTGAGAAGATTGTATTTTGCTAAAAGTCCAGCACTACAGTTAAATGAGTTGAATAGGGCTCTGTTCCGTGGAACTGTATCAGATGTAGAGAAGGTTACTGATGAAATTCAGTTTTGTTACTTTGGTCCGGAACAAGAAAGTGCAGAAAATGACACAGTTATTGAGGAAAATGTGGAAGAGAATGTAGAACCCTCTGTAAGTAAGAAATTTGAAGATCAGATGACAAAATTTGCTATCACCTGCAATGAAAGACCAAATATTACTTGTATATGTTGCCAGAGAAGCCATTACAAAAATCAAACAAGGAATGTTGATCTGTATGAAAAAAGTGAAGAAGAAGATAATTATAAGTGGAAGGATTTTGCAACATATATATTTCTTGAAAAATGTTTTGATTTGGGTGAAGATCAGCGTATTTGCAAATATTGTTATAACAAGTTACAAGAAAATAAAATGCCTGCTAGAGCTGTACATAATAATTTAGAACTGGTTGATATTCCAGTTGAACTTTCTGATTTAAATACATATGAGTCTATACTCATTCAATGTGTTCATCCGGTCCAGGCCATAGTACGTATGGAGTCAAAAACCGGTAAATTACCTCCTTCAGATTTACAGAGAGGTTTAAAAGGAAGAGTGGTCTATTTGCCGTTGGATTTGAAAAAAAATATGGAAACTATTGATGCAGATACTTTGGAAACTGAACCATTAGTTATTCTGGTTAATGGTGTACCTACGAAGAATAAGAAAATTTGGCAGGAGCTGGTAGATGTACGGAAAGTACAAAGAGCAAATTTATATTTGAAAAGGAATAATAAATGGTATGAATCAATTTATATAGATGAAGATGAAGAAGATGTACTAGGAGACACAGGAATACCAACTGGGCAAATTGAAAAAGTTGACAAGTCAAAAGAAGAAGAAATTTATGAACATTTCAGCATACATCCTCTTCATTCAAAAGAAGTAATGGCAAACACCATTGATCTGTTTCAAATGAAAAAAGCCAAAGGAACTCCCGTGAGTGTATGGGAGGAGAGCTTGGAAGCTCGTTGTTTTCCCCAGCTGTTTCCTACAGGAGAAGGTGGACGATACGATGAACGCCCAGTACAGATTCCTGCTTCTGAGTATCGGACTACAAGATTATATGCAGAAGATCCAAGATTTCGTCAAAGTATTCCATATTTGTTCCATCTGTTATTTGAAAGTGACTTGTCTGCACTATCTTATGCAGTAAACCACATTTTAAAAAGTGGAACACATCTACATAATGTGTCTGCTAAGGATTTTATGAACAAAGTGCAGCAGTGAGATGATCATTTGGAATCACAATTGATCAATCTGATGGCTTGTCAGCATGGGACAAATGAATATTGGTACCGACGCCATGGAGAATTGAAGTGTATGTTACGGAATTTAGGAACTCCTACATGGTTCCTAACCCTAAGCTGTGCCGAGTACGCTTGGGAAGATTTACTGGATTTTCTACGAGAGGCAAATTCAAACATTAAAAACATCGAATACAAGACAGCAGGAGAACTGTGCTCATTGGATCCGGTTAATGTTTGCAGATATTTCAATCATAGATTTGACGCTATGATGTCCTTCACCTGCAATAAAAAAAATCCACCTCTTGGAGAAGTTGTGGATTTCTTTTGGAGAAAAGAGTACCAAGCAAGAGGTGCTCCTCACATTCATATGCTGTTGTGGATCAAGGATGCTCCAAAATTTGGAACAGATGCTGATGAAGCAGTGTTATCTTTCATTGAAGAATATGCAACATGTGCTATACCTAAAAGCACAGAAGAGAAAAAGTTAAAAGAGCAAGTTTTACGTTTCCAAAGTCATCGGTGTGGAAAATACTGTCGACGGAAGTACAAGACCAAAGATAAATTCTACACAAAATGTCGATTTGGATTTCCTAGACCTGTTCTTTCAAAAGGAAGAGTCAACAGTTTTATGTCAGCTGTGCGACATACTATTACAAGAAAATCTCTCAAAATTACCTACAACCTAAGAAGAAAAGAAGAGTCAAAATATATAAATGACTACAACCCAGTCATTTTATCCATGTGGAATGCTAACATGGATATTCAGTATGTGGCAGACAATTCTATTGCTGTTGCTCGGTATGTCACATCTTACATCACTAAGTCTGAGAAAACGGAATTGAAGGAAATGTGGGAAGAGATTTCTCACGAGAAGACTGTCAGTAAGAAGCTGTACAGTTTCAGTTTAAAGATGTTATCACATCGAGAAATTGGATCCTACGAATGTTCAGATAGGTTATCATCTGCAAGTCTGTACTCGAAATCAAGAAGAATAATTTGGGTCAGTTTAGGCCTTGCAGGAATGCGAAATAGGGTACTGAAATCTGTTGGAGAAATTGAATATTTGGCCGAGAACGACCCAGAAAGTACAGATATTTTGAAAACAAACATGTTGGACACATATTACCCAAAAAGAAGTCATCATCTTGAGAACATATGTCTCTATGAAGTGCTGCAGAACTACATTTTTTCACGAAAAGCCACAGAAGACATCAACAATGGAAAATATAAAGTCATTGGTGAGGAAGGATGTTTGGTGAAGCAAACAAAAGGAAGTTTGATTAATCACAGGAAGCTGAGTTGTGACACTCTTGACAAAAAGGAATTTTACTACTTGGCACTTTTACAGCTGTTTAAACCATGGCGTTCAGAGGACGAACTACTAGGAGAATTTCAAAGCTATGAGGATTCATTTAATGCATGTAAAGATACCATTGAATGCAGTATTTTCAGGAATTATGTCCAAATGTTAAACGAAGAAATTGAACAGGAAGCTACAATTGCAGCTGAAGTAGCTAGAGACAGTTCTCAAGACAGCCAAAGTTCTGGAACGCTCAGTCAAGATCCACTAGGACAGCCAATCTTAGAAAATGAAGCTGCAATAGCCATGACTGAAGTGGAAACGGCTATGAATCAAGCTCAGGAGGATTTAATAGACTTACCAAATTTGGAACAACAACTGAATGAAGAACAACAACAAATTTATGAAGAAGTCAGAAAAAAAATTGATCACGGATTACTACATGACAAAAAAGAGTGCACATGCACATCATTTGAACCAATTAGGTTGTATGTGAGTGGACAAGCTGGAACTGGGAAAAGTTTCTTAATTAAAGTCATCAGAAGCTACCTACAGCAAAAAACTGATTCAACTTTGTCTTGTGTTGTTACTGCTCCAACTGGGTTAGCAGCATATAACATTAAAGGAATTACTCTCCATCGCTTGCTAATGTTACCAGTGGAGCATGAGAACAAAATAGAATATCACAAGCTAACTGGCGAAGCATGCTTCGAAGTTTCAAGAGTGTTGAAGAAGATGCAAGTTCTCATTATTGATGAGGTAAGCATGGTATCAAACTTAATGCTTGCCTTTGTGCATTTAAGAATGCAGCAAATTCTAAAGAGAGACTATGACGTGTTATTTGGTGGAAAACATGTTATAGTTTTTGGGGATCTTTGGGGATCTTCTACAGGTTACTCCAGTTAAAGGACAACCAGTGTTTAATACTGTGACACATGAGGACACGAAGAAGTCATTAGGAAGCATTGGTAATGCGAATATTTGGTCATTCTTTGACTACAAAGAACTCACTACCAATATGAGGCAAGCAAACGATGAAGAATATGGGAGTATTCTGAAAGATATCAGAATTGGACTACTCACAGAAGTTGGCAGAAAAGCATTACAGAGTCGGTTGCTACATAATTTATTTCCAAGTGAAGAAATAGTTGCAGAGAAAATATACAAGAACATTGCAGAAAAAAATACTGTAATCTGCTTAATGCCAACACTACGTGAATGCTCAATATTCAATGAGGAACTTTTGAAATTGGAAAAGGAAGAGATTAAGAAAATGGAAGCAGTGGACAAAATCCAACATGAAAGAATTACTATTACTTTAACAGGCGAACTGAAAAATAAATTGGATTCTCTTGAGAAGAACATTTCGAAAACAGCTGGATTAGAAAAAAATCTATATCTTTGCATGAACTGTCGAGTATTTTTAAGGAGAAATTTGGATGTTGAAAAAGGTTTAGTAAATGGAGCTATGGGTAAAGTTGTGGGTTTTGTTAACTACCAGAATAAAGAAGGAATTGAGTTTTTAAAAATAAAATTTGATCAGATTGAAGAGGTAAAAGACATTAGTCGTTGTTCAGTTCGTATTTTGCTTGTGAAAGACTTATATGTACGTAGGAAGCAGTTTCCATTTTCTCTAGCATATGCTGTAACTATTCACAAGTGTCAAGGATTAACTGTTGATAGTGCATTTGTAAACATTGGATCTACTGTGTTCAAAGAAGGTATGGCATATGTTGCTTTGTCACGAGTGAAAACATTATCTGGTTTATTCATGATAGACTTTGATGACTCAAAAGTTAGTGCAGATGCAAATTGTGTAAAGGAGTATAATAGATTAAGAAGAACCTATGCTCCTCATTTAGGTCAGTATCCTGTGTTGGAGAAACGTGTTGTTTCTCGGAAAAGGAGATTTGAGAATGTCTGTAATGAGGATGTAGAGAAGAGGAAACAAAAAGAGAGTCATGTAATTGCAAGCAAAAAGAAAAAGGACAATGTTGAAGAGGTTGTTGGATGCCATTTTGAAAATAGCTCTGGTGTCAACTGCTACGCAAATGTAGTGCTGAATGTTGTATTTTTTCTTGAAAGTTTGCAAGAGCAGATAATAGAAAATCAAGAAAAAAGATTCTGTTCTGTGCTAAGTCTTCTTTATGAGAAACTGAGTGTTGATAAAGCTAAAATAGAAAGTGCGACTGAAATTAGAAATCTATTAGATGTATGTTCAGGACGAACACAGTTTTCTCAAAATGTCCAGCAAGATGCACAGGAATTCTTGATGTACATCCTTTTGGTACTTGAAGATGAAGGGATAGAAATTGAAAATTTGTTTGGTCTCTGTTATAAATGGGAACATAGTTGTGAAAACTGTTTCTACACATGCAGCTCTAATGTTGATTCAGAAAGGTTTATCTATTTAACATTGCCAGAGACTAAATCAGTGACTTTTAGTAAATTAGTTAAAGATGCCGATCATAGCATGGAATGTTGTGAATGTAAATCTGACATGTTTTCAACCTTACTTTTAAAGAAATATGGACAGTATGTAATTTTAATGATGCAACGTTGTAGAGCTGATGGAACAAAATTGGACACTTTAATAAAGAAATTTAAAGGACAGCAATTATCAATTTCTGGAAAAACTTTTGTCACAGTTGCAATAATTTTCCATGATGGGCCTATTGTAACTTCTGGTCATTACACAGTTTTTCTTAAATGCGAAAAAGGCTGGACACTGTGTAATGATTCTCAATTGGTTTTCAAGCAACGTTTGCCTTTTGATTGAGCAAATTCCTATTTAATTTTTCTGAAACCAAAATTTTAGACAGAAATTGCAACATCTGTACAAAACATTATTGCAATTTAATTGGATTACCATTGGAAATGTCATCAAAAAATATTTTAAAAATTAACATTTGGCCTAAAGGAAAGGTAATAATTTGCATTGTGGACTTATTTGACACAAATTATTTTGGTGATTATGCTTATGCAACAGAATTTTCAAACGATATTTATTGGAATTAGTTATTGTTCTTAGGTGAGATTTTTATTGCAAATGTTACATTTCTATTACGGTATGTTTTAGTGAGAAGAGATTCTGGGCTTTTTTTAAACAATCTTTCAGATTGTTTTTTTTTTTTGCCTGCTGTTAAGTGATGAATGCAATTGCTTTTACGATTTACAGTGAAATGCAATATATTCTGAAAACAGAAAAAAAAAGGGCAAAAAAATGTTTGTGGAAATATGAAAATATGTGCACTGTATTGTAAAATGTATTGTTAAATATTAATACTTTTTTCTTTTTTTACAGATTGAGAAAGGAAAAATATGAAAAATAAACTTCTTTATAGAAAGTTAAATAAATCACTTATTTTTAATTAACTTTTTTTCATTGGCAGGTAAGTGTGGAATTTCTGGAATTATCACACATTTACTTTAATGCTCACTTTTTTTCACTACTCTTCTCTATGTTTTTCTCATTTCTGTAGTAGTCCCTCAAGGACCTGGTAGGGTGATTACAAATTTTTTGTTTTAAAAAAAAAAAAAAATGCGCATACCGTACGCGTACGGTAAAAAAACAAAATTTAAAAAAGGGATTTAAAAAATGTAAAAAAAGTTAAGAGGTAAGGTTGGCTCTTAAAAGAACCGTTGTGTTCATAAAGGGAAAAAGGAAAGAAAGAATGGGAATATTAACAAGGACCACAGATGTGCTGGTCTATCCTATTGTTTATTAGGGAAACACTGGTCTCCGCATGAACAATTAGGCCATGACATCTTGTGCACCTCATTGTAACCCTCCCAAAACGAGGGTTTATATCCAGAGGAGCAGAAGAGGGTGATGCTCCTGAGGAAATATGAATTTTTATGGTCAATTGTGTCCCCTATCTTAGACCCCAACGGCTCCATGTACATACTACAAGTACATGTATGTTCCCTCCAGTTCCAGCTATGAAGACGCAAATACATGTGCGTCCAACGTTAACATGTCCTCTTTCGTATCTGCCATGAATGGGCCGGATATTCCATTCCTAAGTATGATTGGCCACCGACTTTATATGGTACACTTTTCACGTTTTACAGTTCAGGCGAGTAGGCCCTGAATTCTGCCATCAAGCCTTTTCCTGCTTCTGCCTCTGAAATGCTTCAGCCTGGACCTGCATCTGTATCCATGAACTTTGTCTTACTCCCTGCGTGGCTAACGGTGCCTGACGCGGCCTGTTGCCTGCCAAAAAACTGTATTCAGCCTTCAAGTTATCTGCTCCGTTCCTCATCCAATGCATTCATGTCTAAATAAGCTTAGGTAAACATCCCTCTAGCTGCAGAGCAAAGGGCCCGGCCTTACTGTCTCCGTGCAAGTAATTCATAGCCCCTGTTACCATGGAAGATTCCTGCCCCCTCGCATCTCATGTAGACACCTAGACGCTTGTACACGCACTAACAGTCAGTATAGAATAGGATTTGTCCGCGAAGACCTTTTCTTCCAGATAATATAGTTCCTTAAACACAAGATATTAGATATGATTTAGGACTAGGTTGTCCTGACACCCCAGACTTCTGTCTCCACATGTAGGGCTAAATGTCAAGTTCCCTTCACCCTCTAGTTGCACGTCAATCACACGTCATGCGGCTGCGCGCGCATCTCTGCCAGATATTTCTGCTGACACTGCAGGATTCTCTTATGGATCCACCCACTTGTGACATCATTTTAAATGACGTTTCTAGTATACGCCTATTATTACGCCTATTTTCATTACGTATGTGTATTCTTATCTGTATTATCAGCTGTTACGCCTCCTGCATCTGTCTTAATGTAATGCTTTTCATATATATATGATTACTTGTCAATAATGCATTGCCTATCCCTTCCTGAACCTTCGTGGTGATGGAATATGATTGCCTGGTTCGAACCATAATTCCTTTGTAAGGAATAAAGTCCTTTTCAGAACCTCTAATACCACGGATTCTGCCTCTTATTTTGACTGAGTTATTCTTACTAGACTTTACCGCATAAAAAATAGTACAGGTAATTTAAATATTTACCACACTCCCACCGCAGAGGAAGGGCTCTGCTGAGCTGCCGAAGATGTACTCGGCTGAGCTTCTGCAGGTGTGCTCGGGTGACTTACTGGAGATGTTTCTCCAGTATGTCGAGCATAAGTCCTGGGATGTTTATCCTTAATGTGTCTAACCATAGAGTGATATCCAAAGGAATACTTCTTCCTTGGATTCCCTCTAGATAAGACACGCTCACAAAGTGAGCAGGTGACTAAAGGAGCATTTACCTTTTTCTGCCCCTCTGGATAGGTAAAATATTCCCATACAAAAGAAGTCTTTTGTTTCCTCCTTCTCTCTCTGATGATGCTGCTACCAGGCTCACTCTCAGAAGAGGACTGCTGTTCTGCCATCGTATCCCAAAGACAATTCAGCTCCTTCTCCTAAGGGGTCACAAGCAGTAATGAGGGGAATGGGTGTAGTGTAGGAAGGTTCTAGAACTGAAAGTAGTTTAAACCAATCAAAAGTGTTGTTTCTTGATCACATGACCAACCATACGCGTACGTTACGCTTACGGAGCGCTTACGGTAAAACTACGCATGCGCGTACGGAAGACACGCGCACATGCGCATTACAGGCACGCTCGTACACTTCCGCGTAACGTGCGCGCGCGCATGCGCGTGTAAAGCATGCGTTTACGCGTCGCGTAGGGAGTACGGACGCCTACGCAAATTGCGTAACGATACACAAACAGAGTAGAAATATTACGTACATAAAGCGAAACGTGCGCTTACGGTAAGCTTACCGTACGCGCACGGTAAAAAAATTTTAAAAAAAAAATTGTTAAAAAGATTCACTATGTTATACAACTATATCTTACCTTTTTTTTTCAAAAAAAGGTGAAACTTTATATATTGTAGAATGCATTAAATTTTACCATAGTGTTTAAAGGGAAAAAAAAGTAAACAAAAAATTTTTTTAAAAACCTTGCAAATTAAAAAAAAAAAAAAAGTTTCACAAACATTAAATTTAAGAATTAGCATTTAAAAAACCATACAAATTCACTGAAAAAACCATGGGTTTGACACACGTTATAGTTAGGAATTAGCATTTAAAAAACCTTGCAAATTCACTGAGAAAACCATAGGTTTCACACACGTTATAGTTAGCTGGACATTTCACTCGTAAAAAAACAATGAAATTCCCCCGTTATAGTTAGTTCCGCTAACTATAACTCGCGCACCCGCAATCCACTGCTGATGACGTCACATATTACATCACTCATGACATGGTCAGTGACATCACTCATGACATCACTGATGACATCTCAAATGACATCACTGATGACATCACTGATGACATCATTCAGTGAATGTGTGTTTTTCTGAAAATTAAATATGTTTTCTATATGTATATCTCAAGGTCGATGGAAAAATAAATGGGTATATAAGTGTCTAAATGGATGATTTTTTTATGAAAAATGTATTGTGTAACTGACTGATTAAGTGTATCATAGTGAATACATGGCTTAGTGAGTAATGTTTAAATATGTAAATATCTGTTTCAGTCTCTCACTTTGTGTATAATTCGCTGCATGGGTTGGAGAGTAGCTACATGGGTGTCTATATAGGTTATTAGTTGGTTTTTTGAGTATCAGTCTGAGTGTTTGCATGGTTCGGTGGGGGGTATTACGTACTGTATAGGTGCATGAATGAATGACTCAGGGGCGTTATAGTTAGCTGGACATTTCACATGTACAAAACCAGAGAAATTCCACCGTTATAGTTAGTTCAGCTAACTATAACTCGCGGCCCCGCAATGCACTGCTCATGATGTCATATCTTACATCATTCATGGCATGGTCAGTGACATCACTGATGACATCACTGATGGCATCTCAAATGACATCACTGATGACATCATCCATCTACTGTGTGTTTCTGTAAAGTTTAAATATGTTTTATATATATACCAAGGTGTATTGAAGAATGAGTGGGTGTATAAGAGTCTGGATGGACGATTTAGCAGGTGTGTGACTGATTGTATAAGTGAGTGATTAAACTTGTCTTAATGAATGCATCGGTTAGTGAGTAAACAGTGTGACTGTCTGTATCAGTCCGTTTGTTGTCGTGTAAACTGCTACATGGGTTGGTTAGTAGGTACATGAGTGTCTAAATGGGTTATTGTTTGTTTGCCTGAGTATTTGTATGGGAGACTGAGTGTGTGTGTAGGTGGGTGGGAGGTGTGTGACTCTGTGCATAGATGTGTGAATGGTTGATTCGCTGGGTGTATGGGTTTAAGAGTGCATATGGAAACAGTTGTATGGGTGGGTGAGTGTCTGTATGAGTGTGTTGGTGAGTGAATGGATGTCTCAGTGGTACATGTCCAAGTAACTACATATGTTAAAGGCAGTATATGTGAGTGATGGTGTATATACACAACTATATGTGAGAGTGAGTGATTCTGACAGTGGCTGTATGGATGAGTGTGTACTTGTATCAGGGATTATATAAGAGAGTAATTATGCGTTACTATCTGTATGAATAAGTGAGGTGATGTGTATATAATTGTATAGGTGAGTAAATGGGACTGTGATAGATTCTTTGCATGACTAAGTGGGTGTGTGAGTAACTACATGGATGAGTAGCGGGTGTGATTGTCTGTATAGGTGTAGGAGTGCATATGATAGTATTGTATTTATGAGTGATTGTATGGATGAATGAGTAGATGTGTGTCTAGACCTAGCAATCAATGAGTATGTATGTAGTAACTGGTATTGGTGTGTTAACAATTTCGAAAATGGTTGTCTGTATTTTACAGTGGATGTATCAAATGTTTTATTAGACTGTGAAGAGGTGCAACAGATTTCAGTGATGTCATTTGAGATGTCATCAGTGATATCATCAGTGATGTCACTGACCATGCCATGAATGATGTAATATGTGATGTCATGAGCAGTGCATTGCGGGGCCGCGAGTTATAGTTAGCTGAACTAACTATAACGGTGGAATTTCTCTGGTTTTGTACGTGTGAAATGTCCAGCTAACTATAACGCCCCTGAAACCTATGTTTTTTTCAGTGAATTTCAATGCTTATTAAATGCAAATTTCTAACTATAACGTCTGTAAAACCTATGGTTTTTTTCAGTGAATTTCGAAGATTTTTTAAATGCTAATTTCTAACTATAACATCTGTAAAACCTATGTTTTTTTCAGTGAATATATATATTGGCTCGCAGAGGGAGAGCTACGGGCCATCGGCTCGCAAAGGCACAGCAGCGTACTGGCTCGCAGAGGGTCAGCTGTGGTCTGACTTGCAGAGGGAGAGCAACGGGCTGACGGGCCTGCTAGCAGAGACACAGCTACGAGCTACGGGCTGGCTCGCAGAGGTAGAGCTGCAGGCCCGAGCTGCGAGCCAACGGTCTGACTCACAGAGGAAGAGCAACAGGCCGACGGGCCTGCTAGCAGAGACACCGCTACGAGCTAATGGGCTGACTCACCGAGGTAGAGCTGCGTGCCTGACTGCTCGCAGGCACAGAGCTGTGAGCCGATGGGCTGGTTTCTAAAAGCATAGATGCGAGCCGCAATTGGTTTTGTTATGTTATGTTATTTAAACTTATAGCGCGCACAGCTACTCCAAGGAGTGTCCCGGCGCGACCCAAGGGAAAACAAAGCATAACCAAACTTTAGATGAAAAGGTGAGTTTTTAGCAATTTTTTAAAAACCGCAATATCTTCCACACTGCGGAGTGTCAGGGGAAGCGCATTCCAAGCACGGGCCGCAAGAACGGCCAAGGAAGCGCCCCCCAGGCAGTGCCGCTGGAAACCAGGAATCTTCATCAACCTAAGAGATGAGGAGCGCAAAGACCTCCCCGGAACATAGAAGGAGAAACGTTTCTGCAGATAGCCAGGGCCTTGTCCATGTAGTGCCCGATGGGCGATGGTGAGGGATTTAAACACCACACGCGCCTTGACCGGAAGCCAGTGTAGGGAGCGAAGGTAGCCACACGCACTCTCCCTTGGAGCGATTCCACCCAGGCTGGAATCCCTACATAAAGCGCATTGGCATAGTCCAAGCGGGACAAGATAAGCGCACAAACCACAGATTCCCGATCCGCCTGCGGGAGAAGCGGAAGGAACCTTCTCAGGATTCTAAGGAGACCGAAGCAGCAGCCAGCCAGTCGCTTTACTTGGCTGGAAAAAGAAAGGTTACCGTCAAAATAAACTCCCAGATTCTTCACGGGCTGACTATTGGACACTGGCGGAGGAAACTCAGCTGGCCAGAACGTGTCTCTGAACCCAGTCGGAAAGTCACCAAACAGCAAGACCTCAGATTTGTCCTCGTTACATTTTAATTGGGCCGTCGCCAGCCACTTGAAGACCGAGGAAAGACACGTTTGCACGAGGGCCACCGTAGTCACATGCTTAGCCCAGGTAAACAATAGCTGCGTGTCGTCAGCATAGGCAATCACCTTAGCCCCCAAACTTTCCGCTAGAAAAACTAGAGGGGTAAGATAAATATTGAACAAGAGGGGGCTAAGGGAAGAACCCTGGGGAACCCCCGTGCCAGCCAGTTGGGGTGAAGAGGCCGCCGGGGGTAGCCATACTTGCTGAACCCGGCCTTCCAGAAAGGACTTAATCCATCCCCAAGCAGAGCCAGCCACCCCAATCTCAGTCAGTCTATCTAACAATAATGAGTGAGGGACCGTGTCGAAGGCGGCCGACAAGTCGAGCAGCACTAAGGCTTCTCTCCCGCCAGCGTCAAGACACACCCGAATTGCTTCTGACACTTCCAAAAGAGCACCTTCCGTACTAAAGGAAGGGCGGAAGCCCGACTGACCTGGATGTAAAAGCCCCGCACTCTCAACATAATCAGACAACTGTCTGTTTACTATCTTCTCACAGACTTTAGAGAGGCTAGGGAGGAGAGAGATAGGCCTATAATTCCCCGGAATCGAGGGATCGAGAGTAGGTTTCTTCAAGAGAGGGAGAATTTTGGCCTGCTTCCAAACACTGGGAACCCTAGCATCATGCAAAGACAGATTAATAATGTAGTTGACTTCAGCATTCACAGTCTCTGCCACTGAGGCCAATATTCTTGCCGAGCACGGGTCATCCGGCGAGGCGGACTTCAGACCCAGCAAAATTCTCAACGTGCAAGACAAATCAACCGCAGCAAAATTAACCAAGGAGTGATTGGAAGAAATTTCCACGGGAACGGAAGCAGGTGACCCCAGCAATACTAACGAGCCATCTAGATCAGCAGAGCATGAGAAGCTACCTTGTATCTTTAAAATTTTATCCAAAAAGTATTTGGATAGCGTCTCGCACCAGTCTACCGTCGCCGGCAAAATGCTGCTCTGAGCTAATGGGGACATAAAGCTCTGAACGATGGCGAAAATCTCCTTTGAGTTATTCTGAGCCTGATCAATCCAAGTGGCAAAGAATACCCTTTTTGCTAAGGAGATAGCCTTATAGTAAATTTTCTGGCCCTGCCTGAGACGAGCCTTAGCCGCCTGACAATAATTGCTAAGGCGCCAAGAACGCTCCAATTTCTTACAGTCCTGCTTTAAACGTAGCAGCTCCGCTGTAACCACGGTTTAGAGGGCGAATCCCTCGTCCGCCTAAAAGAGGTCGGCGTAGCAATGGCAGCCATGGAACCCTGCAACCAATTGTAAAAGGCAGCAAGGCTCTTGTCCAAATCCTGCGGCAAGGACGGCCTATTGTCCTCCAATGCCCTGGTAAATTCGGTGGGATCAATCTTCTTAAACGCCGGTTTTGACCATGATATAACACAGATACATCATCCTGTACAATATCAACAACAGACAAAACAACGTTGTGTAATGGCAGTTATTTTTTCTTGAATAATGAAAAATGCTGCGGCATCTTAAAAGGTATTCTGTACATTGTGACTGTGTCACAACATGTAGTTTGCTGTAAAAACGTGTTGTTTCCTCTCTCACAGGGGAGTTTCGATACCTCGATTTGGCCTTCCATTCCGACCTTGAAGACAGAGTTCGACAAGCTGAGCTGAATAAGAGCCAAATTATCCCAGAAAGAAGTTTCTCTCACTTCTGCCCGTGAGACTTATGTCCTGCAGGTGGCCAACATGAGAACAGAAGTTCATAATCTTTTAAACACTGATCTCCCACAACATTTTGGTGAGCTAATTCATTCTATTTTCAATGCTTTGCATAAAACAGGGCTGGCGCATTTTTTAAGCTTGTGGGATCCGGCCTTGTAACGTCTTTTCAAACTATTTTTGGTGTGATACCTGCTTTCATTAATTCTATTTTCTCTAGTGTTTTCTGCGGGTTGCCACTTCGACTGGCTTTGGCTGCCGGACTTTTCCTCTTGATCTGCATACTCAGAAATGGCTGCTCCACCTGTGATCGTTCACAACCCAACCCTACTACAGCTACTTTGCAACCGCATGCTTGACTGTTATCTTACCTTGCCGCTGGCCACTCGCAGCGTGGCTTACAATTTGTCTTTAAGCTATCCCTGGTATACTTGCGTCCAACTAGTGTTCTCATGCATGTCCTGTCCGTTCCAATGGGTGTTGGATCTATACCTCACAAACACAGCTTCGCCTGACCTGGATTTTCCTTTCCTGATGAACCCTTTGGTGAATCATGAGAGTGAATGTTCCGGTATTGGTTTCACGGCATGTGCTCCTGCACTTGGTGTGCTTTGCTCAGTGGGATGTATGTACGGCTGCACATGATTTCCTGCAACGGAGTTACATCGAGTACCACTCAAGTTGCCCTGCTATGGTACTGGAAGCACTGATAATCAATGAGCACGTTTGCTCCTTCGAATTTCTGAATTGGATGGCGTCCACTTTTTCAGACGAAAATAATGATTTCCTGTTGAAAGCTTTTGCAACTTACTGCTCTTACATACTGATGGGTTAATTTGGCGGTGCCACATGTTTTTTTTTTTCGCTCTCTCCATGGTATTACGACATTTTTCTCTTTTCAACTCTGTTGACATTCTTCGCCTACTTCATTTTCCTATACTGGATATCTGCTCTTCTTGGCTCAGGCTTTTTGGACTCTGTGTTCTACTTTGCTCACTGTGCATAGGACCGCCCAAAGGGGAGGGTGTCATGGGGGTTAGGAGGTGCCAACGAACGTTGCTAAGTTAGCATGAGTTCGTACCTTGCATCACAGACATTTTAGCCGCTTTTTCCACACGACTCTAAATGCATTGGTTCTCATAAACACTTCTGTTTTCGCTGCTTCGCATGGGAACTGCCTGCCTTTCACTATTTCTGCTGTGCACTGAGTTCTCGTCTGTACGCCGTGTTCAAGAGCAGAAAACAACATTGCTGGTTATTCAGCTTTGGCCCGCCCCACGCACATATAGACATAACATGGAACAGATCTCCACTTCTGAAATATCAAGTGCTTTTAAGATTGCACAGGATGCAAATTACACAAACTTTGAGAACAATCTTTCCCTTTGGAGATGTAAATTCTATCATATAAGACTTGAGGTAGGGGGTTCCACTGTCCAAGCCCAGAGGTCTTTCACTGATATAATAAACATAGCTCGTAGCATGGGGAGGGTGGTAAGCGCTATATGGCTTAATCCACTGACATTATAATGTACTTTCCCCATTCGTACTTTATGCAATTGAAACTATGCTGATTGTATTGCTTATATGCATTTCTTTCCTTACCTTAGCATGTGTACTACATTACAGAGCTCGTTAGTTGAAATAAAAATGTTACACTATACAAAGTCTCTGGTTACTCACATTGTGAACAGGTATGAGTGTCTAAGTGAAAGAGTGTCTTGCTCCAACGAATTCTGAGAGGACCTGAGTCTCATTGTTCTAGGATATCTAATCATTGGTAGCTCCGCTGTAGTACGGAGAACGAATAAGATACTATAGCTAGCCGGAAAGGAGTTTCTGTGCACTGAGGCGTGTTTTTGGTGCACCACAACATACCGAGGTCCTGGTTTCCTGTGATGTGGGGAGCGAGCCGCGAGTCGGTGATGTGGAGAGAGGGACCGTGAAAGGGGTATCTCGCACAGACAGAGCTGCGGTATATTTTCAGTGCTGCCTCGCAGAGGTAGAACTACGGACCCGATGGCTTGTAGACGGAGAGATGCGAGCAGCCGGACTGAATCACAAAATGGCTGCCAACACTTCCTAGTTTCAACCGTTCACAGCCAATCAGCCGCAAGCTCGTGCTCGTAACCCCTCAGCCAATCAAATATCAGAATTCCCAAATATCGATATCTGTCAAATTTGATATTTCTCAAAAACTACTGAACAGATTTACACCATTTAAACAAAACCGTGCTTTCTGGACCAAGACCTTTCTCCCTGCCAAATCTGGCGTAATTCCGTTCAGCAGTTTGACCTGTGGTCTTGTCTAAAGTTTCCTATGGAAAATGCATTGAGAAAACACGTTTTGGGACCCCCCTTTTTTCTCAGCCCCCCCTTGACCAATCTCCCCCAAACTTTCAAGATAGGAGCTGGTCAAAAAAGAGAAGCTTTTTGGAAAATTTAGTAAAGATTTGTCAAACGACGCCAAAGTTATAGGCACATGAAAAACTGCTTCTCCTATGGAAACGTGGTCCTAACTATAACTATCTACTGGCGACCGCCAGTAGATATTAAATATAAATATATATATATATATATATATATATATATATATATATATATATATATATATATATATATATATATATATATATATATATATATATATATATATATATATATATATGACGTCCGTGTGCCGGAGGGGCTTATATGGCACCACTGATGTCACATCCGGAGACGACGTTATTGCGGAGCCGTACGGCACTGTCCCCTGGCACCCAGAGGTGCTGCTGAAAAGATTCCATATCCAGTCTGACGCCTGGGGAGAATTCAGAATTTAAGAATCTGCGGCTAGACTGTATCTCTACCAGGTATTACGTTACCGAAGGTAAGTAACTTGGACTTCCTAAACACTGAGCTTTGGCACTGGCCAATCTGCTTGATTTGGTATGTTGTATTAATAATCGTTTGTTTACCACAACCACTGTGGATAGTGCTGAGACAGTGTAGGATAGCCATATCAACAATATGAAAACAACATCTACACCTTGTCCAATCCTCCCTCGCTACACCTTTTAGTGGACAACTTTCAATCGCCTCTCACACACTAACCTCACCAATATCCCGATCTCACATAATGTCACCTCATCCAATGATCTCTTCTTACCATCATCTATCATAAAACTTATTTGAAGAGAAACCCTCACACCCCTGCTGAACATTGTCAATTCTTATGTAGCATCGGAACCTGCATGGAGTCAGGACAGATCTTTCCCTTGCTGAAGAAGGCAAATCTGGACCCAGATGAACCTGCCAACTTCCACCCACCTAACCCTCAGAGGAAACATAATGAAGAAATTTGTAGATATTCAATTGCAGGGGCAGATCAACAACAGCTACGTTCTTCTAAAGGACTACCAGTCTGTCTTCAGAACATTCTGCAGCAGGGGAAAAGACTACTCTCCAAATATATGACAATCACCCCCTCACCAGTGGCATAAACATGCCCTGCCTCCTCATCTTGCTGGACCAGTCTCCAGCTTGACCAGTCGACTGTCAAGCACTGATTCACATCTGGAATCACATATGTTTTTCTCTGACATATTCCTGAAATGGTGGACCGCCTGCATCAACAACTGCAAGTCCAACAAACTTCCCCTCTTCCGCATTGTACCCCAGGGATCCACCCTCTCTTCTATCAACTTCAACCTACACATGGAACCTTTAGCATCAACATCAAGACCCATCGTATGCCAATGACACTCTACTTTAAAGTCCCCTTGTCCAACCACATTCAGCGACTCAAGGTCTGTCCTGAGCTAAATGAGAATTGGATCTTACGCACTATAGAGCAGCCGAACAAGGACAACGTTCCTCTCATTTGGCAACAGCTCCAAAGAACCCTAGATCCCAGCTTAGCGATACAAAGTAAACCTAAACAAGCTGGGAAAACATGGCGGCCAGCTAGTGAGACTGGTCGGGAGTGCCGGGAGGGTGGCGTGCCGGTTGTGAGTTTCGACCTGTGAGCGGCGTCTGTTGGAGAGAACCGCGGAGCACCCAGCTTTCCCGCGCGGTGATTCTGTATCGCGTTTGTTATTCTCGGCTGAATTCGGCGAAATTCGAGAACTTTGAGGTGGTGTATGGCGAACGATACGGCGGAGGAAACCCTACCTCAGAAGCCGGCGGCTGCGGGGGCGGGGCCTTCAGAGAAGCCGACGGAGGAGCTCATCACAGCGGCAGGAGGAGCAGCAGGGTCCGGGTGTTGGAGCCGTGCTGCTGTCGAGCGAGGTAGAGGGAGGCGGGCAGCTTCTAGAATTCAGTTTAGTGCGGGAGGGGCAGTGGGAAGGGGAACTGCTAATAAGCAAGAAGTTAAATTTACCTCTCTCCCCATATCCCAAACCGACCCGCAGGCTTCCAGGGGGATTTCTAGTATTTAGAGGCAAAAGATAGGGAGGAAGATACTCGCCCCAAATTTAAAACAAAACCATCTCAAAAAACAAATAAAGGCTATGCGCTTAGAAGTGTAGGTAAGGTAGAGGGGGAGGAAATTGTGGTTACACAACTGGCTAGCAAAACTCGTAGCAATTTAAAAAAACACATCAGGCAACCTCACAAGACGGGGCTATTAGGCAAGAAAATTACTTTCAACCCTTCCTTAAATGCCTATTTCAAACCGGTCCCTAAGATGCTTGTACTCTCGAAAGGTAGGAGCTCAATAGATATAGTCTGTGCTGAAACAGTGGAAAGTGAATTAGACCTAGCAGATCCTAAAGGCAGTTTGGGGGATTGGGTTGACTATCTGAGTCCTAACAGATATAAATCTCTAGAGATGGAAGTAGAAAATCAAGAGGCGTTGGGAGTAGATGAAGAACTGGGTGGTCTAGTAGATAGTCCGGGACAGGCCGATCCCCCCGTCATGGCTGAGACACTAAACTTTAATGCTGGTTCACAGTGTAATGTTATGGGGGCCGAAGGTATGTTGGGTGAGGCTCACACAGACACTGTTGTTATTGCCTTTTAAAGAAGCTTGACTTAGATATGCATAGGGGATTTGAGGAATCTAAGGTAAAACAGGATGGAATCAGGGAGGCAGTTGGGCTGTTGGAAGCTAAATTTGATGAGTTAAACTTGCGTACAGCTTCTCTTGAGACAGAGGTAAAGGTGATTCACGGCAAGCTTGATGAGAACTGCAAGGAGCTAGAGCAGGTTAAGTCTAGGGAAAAGGCCTATGAGGAGCGTTTGGAAAGATTGGAAAATATGCAGCGAAGGAATAATTAAAAAATTTTGAGGCTTCCAGAGGGGAAGGAAGGGGACGATTTAAGGGGCTTTATTGTCCATTTATTAAAAACAGAGTTACAGTTGAAGGAAACTGAGGACGAGATTTCGCTAGATATTCAGAGGGTACATCGTGACCCTTTCAGACTGAATCCAAATCGCTCAAAACCTAGGAGGATTTTGATAAATTTTTTAACGTACGGGTTAAAAGAGAAAATCCTAGCAGCTGCGTTGAAGAAGGGCCTTTTAACTGCTGGTGAGGCAAGAATTGAGGTTAGGTCGGACCTCTCTGTGGTAACTGCAAACAGACAGTGGGAGTTGGGTAAGAGAATTGAACCTCTGAGAAGGCTGGGTGCCACGGTTCAGTTGAAATTTCCGGCGTTTTTAAAAGTTATGTGGAATAACAAGATGCATACTTTTAGAGCGGTGGAGGATGTTGACAGTTTTCTGGAGTACTGTCAGGCTGGAGATCAGCCTAGAGGTTTATAACACAGTTAACGCCATCACAGGTTATTGAGGGTAATAAAAAATTTGGTGATAGATTCAGCACGTCCACTAGAACCGGCACTCGGTAGGCCTAGGTTGGGCCTAATGTCAATTGTTGGGTTTTCCCGGGAGGGGGGTGCGGGGTTTTGGGGTAGGAAGTGGGGGGGGGGTTAGGGTTGGGGGTTTTGGTTGTGGGGGAGGGGGAGGGGAGAATAATCACTAAAAAAGTTCTCATGAGCTACTTTTTCATCTGGGTGGTAGGGAGAGCAAACTGGGGAAACGATGATCGAGGGTAGGATATACGCGGTGACCTGGATGTCGTGGAATGTAAACGGTCTAAGGGTTAAAGCCAGGAGAGATAGGATTATGAGATATTTGAAAGATGTTCCAGCAAATATTATGATTCTTCAAGAGTCTCATTTAACGGAGGAGGAGAGCAAGAAATGTATTGGTTCGCTTCAGTGGTTAGATTACGTCTTTTATACGCCACAGACATTGGTAACAAAAGGTATTGTTTTGTTGGTCAGAAAGGGACTAGATTGTCAGATTGAGGGAAAAAAGGCAGATATTAAGGGCAGGTGGTTGATAGTAAACATGAAGATAGCTGGCCTCATATATAATGTTATCGGATATTATGGCCCAAATCAAGATGATGTCGGCCCATTGGACGAACTAGCTAAAGAGATGATGGGTTTCACGGGTTTTATAGTTTTTGCTGGAGACTTTAATACAGTATTGGACCCTAGGTTAGATCGTTCGGCGAGCAGTAGAGCCCATGTAAATAGTAAAATGGCATCTAGATTAAGAGGTTTGATGGAGCAATTTGGATTGTGTGATGTATGGCGACAGAGGGCAGGCCAGAATGTTGGGTATACTTTTTATAATAAAAAATACCGCCATAAGTCTAGAATTGATTACTTCTTAATCGATGCAAGATTATTGGGTAAAGTAAAAAAAAGTATGCATATTGGGGCACATCTATCTGACCATTCGGCGGTTATTTTAGAACTTGTGGGATTCGTGATTTGGATTCAGTATGGAGGTTGGACCGCACAGTTTTATATGACCAGGAGGCAATGCATTCCCTTCAGCAGGAACTTGAAATTTTTATTGAACATAATTTGGGTACGGCTAGAATAGATATTGTGTGGGAGACGACTAAGGCTTTTTTGCGAGGTAGATTAGGTGCTATTAGGGCCAGCAGAAGAAGAAAGTATTTCCTTGCAGTAGAACATTTGGAATTGGCAATTAGGCAGGGTGAAGCAGCTATTGTAAATAGGGGGAGAGTACAGAAGGAAGAGACTATTCAAAAATTGGCAGAGCTGAAAGAGAAATTAGCCTCTGTAGTCAATAATCGGGTAAAAGAAAAATGGGAGGCTAGCAGACTAGCTCACTTTGAATATGGGGAGGGTACAAGTAAACTACTAGCCTGGAAAGCTCGGAAAGACCGGATTAGGAACACGATTCAAGAAGTGAAAGCAGGTGAAACAGGAGACACAGTTATAGAAACTAAGGATATTGTGGAAGCTTTCTTTAAATATTTTGCAGAGGTATATAGGGAAGATTTGGTCCCGGATATGAAGCTGATAGAGGACTGGTTAAAAGTTTTAAAACCCTTGACTGAGGATTTACAAAATATGTTGGATCAAGAGATCTCTCAGGGGGAATTAGATGAGGCCATCAGACAAGCTAAGACAGGCAAAGCACCTGGCCCAGATGGCCTCCTGGTAGAGGTGTATAAAACTCTATCCGGGAGTCTGTCGTCGTTATTATTTAAGGTATTTAAGGTATTTTCGGCAATGCAGAGCTTCCCGCTTCCTGGAATCAGGCCAATATAATTGTTATCCCTAAACCTGGGAAATCGTCAAGATATATGGAATCATACAGACCTATCTCGCTTTTGAATAGTGATTATAAACTTTACGCAAAGATTTTGGCAGATAGGCTGGCTAAGGTGATCCCCGGTATAGTTCATGAAGATCAAAAGGGGTTCATTAAGGGCAGGTATCTCAAAGAACTAACATTTTCCCTGATAGCGAGTATTGATGTTGCCACCGATAAGAAGCTCCCTTTGGCGATTGTTGCTCTTGATGCCGCTAAGGCTTTTGACCGTGTTAATTGGACTTTTCTGAAGGCTTTAGTTATGCACCTGCGATTGGGGAAAAATTTTGGCCAATCTTTAGTATCTCTCTATCAGTCTCCCACTTCAAGAGTACTAGTTAATGGAGTTTTAACCAAGCCTATAAAGGTAATGAGGGGCACGAGGCAGGGTTGCCCTCCATCCCCTCTTTTGTTCGACCTTTATATCGAACCGTTGGCTTGTAAAATCAGGGAGACAGACAGTATTCCTCCTTTCAGATTCCAGGGTTGGACTAGGAAGATTGGCCTTTATGCTGATGATATAGTTATTTTAACATCAGATTTGAATCAAACACTGGCTACGATAGAAACAATCACGAATAATTTTGGTGAAGTCTCAGGGTATCGTTTGAACGCTGACAAAACGGAAATCATGTCTTGGAATCTGGCAACAGAGACTATAACTCCCAAAAGACAGATTAGATATTTGGGGGTCCAAATAACTCAGGATACTACGCAAATTGCCACAACTAACCTGGCTAAAATTAGGGAGGATATCTCTAGCCTAATGAAGGGTTGGAATCATCTTCCACTAACCATCTTTGGTCGAGTTAATTTGATCAAGATGATGGTGCTGCCGAAGTTAACTTTTTTATTTGACTCTATTCCTTTCATGTTTGAGAAAAATGGGTTGGCATAATTGCAAAGCGAGATTGGGTCATTCATCTGGTCTTCTAAGGGGTCTAGATTATTGTGGAAAAAGATTAGGAGGAAGTATATGAAGGGGGGATTGGCAGCCCTGGATTTTCAGATTTATTCTTGGGCTTTTTTGCTCAAAAATTTTAGAATGCTTTTGGGCAGTCCAGGGAATTCAGTTAATGGGGAACTATTTTCTGCTCTGTTGAATATTGAGGGGGTCAAACAGGCTGGCTTCATGTACAAATTTTCGGACCCAAAATACTTCAAAAAAGTAAGATTGAAGATTTTGAGAGACTTGGCTATGGTTTGGTACCGGGTCAGAAGGGCCACAAAAATTCCTTACTTTAGTGCTGCTGCACCAATCTGGGAAACTCCGGGCGCCCCAAACTGGACGGCTGATGCATTGGCAAAGGCTTTAAAATCAGAAGGACCCCAGAAATGGGGTGATTTATTTGTCGATGGCAGTTTACTGCCATGGTCTGACTGCGATCTATGTTGGGGTGCTGAGTTTTCCAAATTTAAATATCTTCAGATTCAAAGCTGGGCCATTGGGAAAAATCATCTTATTGGACGTCACAATGACTTTGAGGAAAAGCTGGCATCGGATGTCTGTATTAAAAAAGAGGTGGCGATGTGGTATTGGGCTATCGTTGATTTGGAAGATGGCCCTTTTCTATTGCCGGAGTCCCTCTGGGGAGAGTGCTTGCCGAGGACTGCGACAGAAGAACAATGGCAAGTAACTATGTTGATACTATATAAGTTGGTAAAACCTGCGAATTTAAGAAGGAATCACTTGTTCACTCTCCACAGGGCATACTGGACTCCAAAGCGGTTGGCCAAATTTAAAGATGGTGGTAATGTAAGATGCCCTAAATGCAACAGCCTAAATGAGGATGACATTCATATGTTTGTTACATGTCCGGCGATCAAGATTTTTTGGGATGCTGTAAGTAACTGTTTGTCAGTGATTCTAAAGCAAAGAATAGAGGTAAGCCCTGAAACCATCATTACAGGCAGATTGGATTTACAAGGTAAGGGCTTGGATGATAAAACAAAGTTGGTGTTTTATGCTATTTTGTTGGCCCGTAGGGAAATCTGTAGACTTTGGGTTTCTCCTGATCCCCCGACTGATTTGACCCGGATCAGAGCCATGAGAACTATAGGCAAATCGGATATGGTAGCTCCCCAGAAAAAGAAGTATAGATTTTGGATTTTATTTTTTGAGCACTACGGGTGAGGGGTTGGGCTATAAGATCTTTAAACTTTGGACTACTGTAAAGACGGAAAAGTTTGGTCCTATGATTAAGTTGCTTCTAATCTCTTGGTGGATATTTGCTTTGGAAGGCTTGGGTTAAGATTTTGCATCTCTCCTACCCTCTGCCTTCTAGCTAGCAAGATCCTTCATATATGAGATGATCAACACCCTAGGGCGTCACAAAGAGAGATAGGGTGGGAAGCGGCACATGAGGACAAAAAAAAAAAAGAAAAAAAAAGTAAACCTAAACAGCTTCACTACTCAGCTGATAGGCAATTCAAAATCAATTAGATTTACTCTTGTTTATTTGTTGTTTTTTTGAGTTTTATATAGTGCAAACTAGACCCGAGACATTGGGTATCAGAGCGCTTTACATGAGCACCAGTTTCGTTACAAATGAACACATTCATTTTTGTTAGGCACGGGGAGATTAAGTGATTTGCCCAGAATCACAGGATGTTGAGCATCGTTGCCGAGACTCGAACCCGGTTCCCTAGGTCCGAGGTCGATCGCTCTAGCCGCAAGGCTAAACCCCTCTCCCCTTGACTCTGACTGCTGCTATCATCAGAGGGCTTTCAGATAATACCCAAATACTTTAGTTTGGGTGTGGTGTGGTCGAGGTGTCAAGCGGTGTCACTAGATTGGTGTCAGCCAGGAATGCAGTGGGGGTGCCCACCCAAATTATCTGAATTTTTAAAGAATTTTATATTGGGAAAGTAATACTCAACCAGTCATTCACAGCTTTTAGGCAAGAGGTGAAATTTGTCTTTAGCTTTGATGTTGTCAAGGACTGGATGCTGTTTAGATGTGTTGAGCTCCTTCTTGATTGCCCAAGGAACGGGAGACTCAACCCAATAGCCATATTGCAACTCTCTACTTAGTAGCATTTGTCAAATTGGTCAAGTGCCTTCTTAAGAGGGTCCCATATAGGAGGCAAAGAAACAAAAGGTAAAAGAAATACCTGGGCAATCTTTTAACCATTGATTCAAGATGAAGATTAACACAGAAGTTAATAGCAATTCTCCAATGTCCCCCTGAAAGAAAAAGAGCCAAGTAAGGTCATCCAGAAGTAGATCCAGTGGATGTTCCAACTGCAAGAAGGAACAATCAAAGACAAAAACAGTAGCAAAAGGACAAAGTCTGTGACAAAAAATTAAAGACCAACACTTTCAGATTTTGTAAATGCCTACTTACATATGATTTAAACAGGAAGTGACATCACAGGGAAAGTCTCTACTTCCTCCTGGATTCTAAACCTCAGGTTTCTCTGGGCATACCTTCATCTTGGAAAGGACAGTGTATAAAGCTTGTCTATGCCCTTCTTGTGACACTTGTGGCGTTCACTTGGCAAATGAACAAGAAGATGCCCAAGTTTGACATCCTTTTACCATTGCTTGTCAGAATTCATAGGAACATGCGGTCGCACCTAAATCAGAACTCACCAATAAGACTAGACTGCCCAATATGACAGCTAAAGAGAATTGAGCCTATCAAGAGACAGCAATGGAGGCTATGGCCATAGGGAGGTTGGTAGACTAGTCGTTGGTATTAGGTGGGTCTACAGGGACTCAAACTAAGGCACTTCCAGGGCAGAGCAGGAAGACCAGTATGCACAGAAAGAATTCTGGGCACCAGAAGAGCCAGTATAAGAAGCCATGGCTCAAGAATATGTTAACATGGCTACAGCGGCTGGAGATTTACGTTTGTTCCTCTCAGTTCAGACACATCTTACTTTCCACCTCATTGGCTGCACTCTTTCTGCTTCAGCAGAGTTTGTTTCAACACTGTATGCATGTATTTATGTGGTATTTCTATAGCACAAATCTATCCAAAAGGCAACGGAGTGCAGTGCATGGCCAGAGACAAGCATAAAGTCAACAAGTAGTATGGCATAGTGTTCTTAAATTGGAGCAGCATTGCGGGTAATCCAGGTGGATATGGAGATGCTGTTTCAGATCCTGGGTGCATAGATGAAAATGGCATGCTGCCTTGTTTTTTCTTTTTCACGCTTCTTAGCTGGCAGTCGGATGGCATCCTGGCTGCAGGTGTGCCAAGAACCACGAGACAGCTTGTCTGCAACATAATCAGTAGTGCAGGTCATAAAAGCTTTGTAAATGATGCATCTGGTTATGAAGATGGTGTGAGCTGGCAAGGGAGGCCAGTAGAGATCAATCAGGATGGGGGTGATGTAATCATATTTCTTCCAGCTGTGAATGAGATGTGCTGCTCGTCAATGGCGTAATGAAACTTGAGGGGGCCCTCCTGCAAAGTAAATGGAGAACCCCCCAGGACCCAGTCAGGAGCTCTCAGGACAGAGACCCGCCACCCGTGCACAGTGCAAGTGGTCGCCTCCTGGAGCTTGACAGACTTCAGCACCCTGGGGAATTGGGGCTAATGTTACACAACTGGTGGGTGACTGTTTTCATATCACGCAGAACCGGGTAGCTGTTAACTTTCCGACACTTGAGGGAAAGAAGAAATTGGTATTGGTGGTGGTTAATCTTAGTTCCTGTGTGCCAGCCATCTGTCGAATGTGTTCTGGGCCAGTTGCTTCTCTATAGTGTTATTCAACAAAGCTCTTGCCTTTAACATCCATGTGCAAAATGCCTGGGCTGCAGGCTTTCTGCAGCTTAAACTTCTGCCCAGGGGATTACTTTCCATGCCCCTGCTCTGTGTCCCACATTATTATCTATGGGCATGTGTGCTGTCATATTTGGACTACTGCAATTCCATCTACCTGTGGTTTCCTTACAAAGCTGTCAACAAACTCCAAAGACTGCAAAACCTTACACCAGGTTGGTGGGTGGGCTCTGCCTCCATGATCATGTTTCTGCAGCATAGTGGACTTTGCATTGGTTGTTAGTCAAGCAACAAATACAGTTTAAGACATGTGATGGTGCCATAACCCCATATGCAAGGTCGGGCTGGGATAAAAAATAGGCCTGAGCACCAAAATAAAAGTGGTCGACATAAGTGAACTAGAAAAGAAAAAGTATGCAGTTCCTCAGACAGATGGGGGGGTGTGAAGAGAAAGAAGAGACCGTAAGAAAGAGGAATTCCTCTATTCGGAACTAGGGTCCTCACACACCCAGCAAGCTAGGTGTCATGCTTCATCATATGGACCTGCTCCTCGTCGGGCCGGCGCTGCAATGCCCGACGGGCACCCTGAAAGGGGCTCTTTGGCGGAGATCTTCAGTTCCTGGCCGTATGATGCAGTGTGTGTGAGAGGGACCTAGCGGTGTAGATGTGAGTGCAGGAAAGTGAATTAAAACAAGTTGGAGGGTCCAAAAATAATTTTATTGGGAGTGGCTCTCTACCTGAATAAAAAGTGGAAACAGAATGGCAGCTAGCTGATGTTATGATTCAGCTTGGCTAAGCTCATCTGTGCTGGTCGACATGTTTCTTGCCCAATGGTCCTAGTGATCCGTGGCAATTCCTCAGGACCTATACAAGCTGTCAAGAATCTACACAAAGCGGTAAGTACAGTTGTTACCTACTACCTGTTATATGGGAACGGTCTCGCCATATGCCTAGGGGAACCTAAGATGGTTTAGTACCATGCTCCTATCCGTGGCCGTGGCGCCACCTGGACACCAAGATTCTGGTGCTTTAAAGGTTGTTGCCAGTAGGGGGTATCAACCTACCCTCGCGCCGCTCGACCCGGGAATACTCTATAAGTGAACCACATAGCTAAAAAAGTGGCTCACATCTGTAAATCAAGCTAGTTTCGAACTTGTAAAGACATGCTGTACGAGTATTCTGCAATATATGGGAGAGTGAATGCATTTGTGTTTGCTGCAGGCAATCTTTGTTTTAATATTAGAGAAATTGACAGTAAAAATCTGCCCACCTGGCCATAAAATAGGCCCACAAATGGCTAAAAGACCGGTCCACACACTGATCTGTGAGACCAGCCCATCAGGCACGTCCTAATTGCCCTATAAGTCAGTCAACTCTGCGCATATGTTCTCAGGATGAGAGCACCAGTGCTTAGAGCTTCCCCCGATTCAAATGTGCCTGGCGAGACGCACGATCGTTCAGAGATCTGTGGGTCATTATTGCCACTTTTACCTACAAATCATTGGTCTCAGTGTATTGTTCCAATCAGTGCAATTGAATAAACATCCAGAATGCATTTTATGATCACTAGAAAGTTCAGGACTGGAGCGTCCGTAGTGACTTGGAACAGGTGGTCACCCTACAGAGGTAAAATACACTTCCCTGGTTCATCTCGAATGCTGGTCAGTTTTATGGAACAGTTCTATTTATTGGAGCCCGCAATGTCAATAGCACAGCTTTTTGCCTACAACCGACGGCCGGCAGCGTGATCAGCTTATGGAAGATAGTACACAGCTAAATGCCTACAACTCTGAGGCCAAAAGCAAAAGGAACACATGATGGACGGAATACTCAACAATGCATACATTCACAGCCAGTCACTAAGATCTGGGTTTAATCCATCGTTCTTTTGCTCACTATGCCACCCCAGTTTGGACCCAGCCATATGCAAATCAGTCTTGATCCTGCTCCTCATTGGAACAGTCCAGCCGGTACAGTCAAGCCAGGTCATCACTGGACCGGAAACAAGCATCCAGGGACCGGTCGGGCTAGACAGTTCCCATTGATAGCAGGGTTGAGACTGATTTGCATATGGCTGGGTTTAAGCTTGAATGACTTGGGGAGGAAAAAAACGATGGATTTAGGCTCAGATCTCTGTACTGGGGTGAATGTTTGACATTGTTCAACATTCTGTCCATCAATTGTTCTTTTTGCATTTGTCACCCCGAGTGTGACGGGTATGCTCAGACGTGGGTCCTGTGCTCTACATTTGACTGGAGTCAAGCTATCCTGGCTGATGAGGGGTAATACACCGAAGCCAATCCCAGGATGCTTGTTTCCGGTTCTGGGAGAACCCGGCCTGGCCGTTCGGGCTGGACTGTTCCCATAGGGAGCAGGGTCAAGACTGGTTTGCATATGGCCGTGTTTAAATTGGAATGACTTGGGGAGCAAATAAACAATGGATTTAGGCCCAGAGCTCGGTACAGGGGTGAATGTTTGACATTGTTCAACATTCTATCCATCAATTGTTCTATTTGCATTTGTCACCCCGAGTGGGACGGGTATGCGTAGATGTGGGTCCCGTGCTCTCCATACCACTGGAGTCAAGCTAGCCTGGCTGATATGGGGTAATACCCTGAAACCGGTCCTAGGATGCTTCTTTTCGGGTCATGGAGGACCTGGCCTAGCAGTTCAGGCTGGACTGTTCCCCTGGGGAGCAGTGTCAAGACTGATTTGCATATGGCTGGGTTTAAACTGGAATCGCATGGGGAGCAACAAAACAATGGATTTAGGCCCAGATCTCTGTACTGGGGTGAACGTTTGACATTGTTCTGTCCATCAATTGTCCTTTTTGCATACAACCCGGAGACCGGCGGCGATAAGCTGGCCATTTGAAACATTAGAAAAGGAAATAAAAAGGAGATAGAAAGGAAGAACACCAATTCAAAATTCCCATCCTCCCACCGCCCACTCCTCCGCACCAGGTTCACTCAACTATACCACATATATCTGGGGTCTGTTCTACGAGACATAGGTGCCAATTACGATCCGGTAAAAACCGGGTACGAACCGTCGGACGGAGGCTTTTTTCCGTCCGACTCGTACCCGGTCGTAAAACTTTACAAACATGCAAGTACGATTCGCACGGAAACACCATTTCCGTACGAGTCGTACAAAACACCGAGCGACGAAAAGATACATACAAATGTGATCCGGGGAAGGCGCCGACGTGACGTCGGGACGCTCACAGACAGCGTTTCACGAACCAGGAAGTACGATTCGAACCGACAGCAGTCCAGACGGCAATATTTTTACGGCACCCAAAAAGTGCCGGAGAAGCGAAGTACGCCGCAAAATGACCAGAATAGGGGGCCCGGTACGCGCCGTACCCCCCCAGCCCCTGTGAGTACGCGCCGTACCCCCCCCAGCCCCCGTGAGTACGCACTGTACCCCCCCAGCCCCCGTGAGTACGCGCCGTACCCCCCCAGCCCCCATGAGTACGCGCCGTACCCCCCCCAGCCCCCATGAGTACGCGCCGTACCCCCCATGTTTGTACGGTGCGTACCCCCCGTGTATGATGGAGCGTACCCCCCGTGTCTGTACGGTGCGTACCCCCCGTGTATGGATGGAGCGTACCCCCCGTGTACGTACGAGTCGTACCCCCGTGTATGTACGGTGCGAACCCCAGCGCGTAGCGCTGGGGGTACGCACCGTACAAACACGGGGGTATGACTCGTACGTACATGAGGGGTACGCTCCATCCATACATGGGGGTACGCACCGTACATACACGGGGTACGACTCGTACGTACACGGGGGTACGCTCCATCCATACACGGGGGGTACGCACCGTACATACACGGGGTACGACTCGTACGTACACGGGGGTACGCTCCATCCATACACGGGGGTACGCACCATACATACACGGGGTACGACTCGTACGTACACGGGGGGTACGCTCCATCCATACACGGGGGGGTACGCACCGAACATACACGGGGGTACGACTCGTACGTACACGGGGGGTACGCTCCATCCATACACGGGGGGTACGCACCGTACATACACGGGGGTACGACTCGTACGTACACGGGGGGTACGCTCCATCCATACACGGGGGGTTCAACGCGTACAGGGGTGTACATACACGGGGGTACGGCGCGTGCTCACGGGGGCTGGGGGGGTACGACTCGAACGTACGGGGGCTGGGGGGGGGTCGGGGCATATGCGGGCACATGTCTCCATGGTTGCAATGGGAGTTCGGTGCGGACGGTGTTTTTTCCATACGGTTGTGACATCGGACGCACGGGATGGATCGTACTTGCGCGGTCGGACTTCACTTTTCACGTTTGTACGGTAAATCGTCCGGGGAGGTGTCGGACACATTTTCCGACCCGAGGACGTGTGGGGAATTATTCCCAATGTGACTCGTATGGGCTTTTTACCATGCGAATCGTGATTGCCAGTTTGTACGGCACTTGTACGATTGGTACGGTGAAAAGACCGGATACGAGTCGGACGGGCAATTTTTTTACCGGATCGTGATCGGCACCAGAGTGCATGCAAACAGTACCAATTAGGGGGCTAGGTAGCTTACGCACCTTCCAGAGGGATCAGGGATAATATCTACAGATATTTCGGGCAGGTCACTTCCCTTAATTCTGATGCAAGGATTTGAATAAAGGGGGCCCACAGATCCGGGTAAGCAGCTGCTCTGTCCTCAACCATGAGTGACAAACGCTCCATAGCAAGCATAAACCATAATTTGTGCAACAATGAGGCATGTTCCAGGATTTTCTCTATCCCCCAAAGTGAGAGAATTACTTGCTGTGCAGCACTTACGGCTAGAGCCATTTGTCTGCCATGGTTCGATCGTACCAGGAAGGTCTGTGGGTTGGATAGTATAGGCAGGGATTCGGGGTATAGCAGTATTGAATGCCATATCATCCAGGACATGTTCCTAGAATCTGGCTAATTTGGGATAATGGCACAAGAGGTGAAGAAAAGAGACTATCTGCCCACAGCCCCACCAGCACTTCTCCGATCGCCCCTTATTCCATCTATGTCTACGAGCAGATGTGAGATACTAGTAGGAGACTACCTTATAGGCTGACTCCGTACTGGTCATGTTGTGTGCAGTGTGATGTACCCTGTAGAAAATATCATTCCATTCTTTGGGAGTGATGAGTTACCCAATCCTCTTCCCAGCGTATTTGGCCCTTAGATTTAAAAGCGGAGCCACCCTCAGAGAGCAGGGCGTAGAGTTCAGTAATGAGGTGCTTGTCATTATCTTTGTGGAGCAGCCATTTCTCGAAGCTAGTAATGGGGCGGGAGTAACCAGTTTTGTAACCTGGGGAAGTCACCCAATGTCTCCGTTGTTAGTAAGGGAATGCATCTGTTGATAGAAGGGAGTAGTCCTGCCAAAGTTGGTCAAAGGGGATAACCCCAGTAGGGTCAAAAAGTGAGCCCACTAGCTTTTAGCACCTTTCACGCCATCGACTAAAAACTTCAGAATTATACCCTAAAGTGACGTCAGGGTTGTTGATAATCGGGGTCCTTGGGGAGGGAAATGTTGTCAGATCATGTTTGAGGGCTGCCATGGCATTCACTGGCGAGTAGTACAGCCCCCAAGCCTGGTGCTTGCGAGAAAGCCATGCCTCCCACCAGATATAAGCTCTGGCAACTGTCTGATCAATAAGGACCAATGTTATTCCGAGAGGGCGTGGTTCCACTCTACGATGTAGCGAAGTTGTGGAGCCTGGAAACAGTGTGCGATCAGAGGGAGCTTCCCCTTTTGAACAGGACAGTTGTTTATGGTGGAGGTGCAGCTTCTTGCCGTTCCAGATGAATCTATTGATGGCTATTTGTAATCTGCCCAAAACTGGGTAGAGGTGGGATCAGTGGGGTGGTTTGGAAGGCAAAGAGTATGCACGGGAGCCCTGTCATTTTAAATGCGGCAATACAGCCAGTCCAGGCGAGCTGCAATCTGCACCATGAGAATAATGTTCTGTTCATCTGGGAGAGGAGGGCCTTATAATTGACCGCCAGGGTCTTCGAAATGGTGGGTTCAAACTGTATGCCTAAATACGGGATGGTTTCCTTCGCCCAGCCGAAGGGTAATCGCTAACGCAAGACAGATTCATGCAGAGGAGTGACTGAGAGGTTCAAAATCTCTCATTTTTGGAGATTGAACTTAAACCTTGGGACCTCACCAAATAGGCGTAATTCTTCAAATACATATGGTAAAGAAGTCATCGAGTCAGATAAAAATAAGATAATATCATCACTGTAAAGGCTAACGGTCTGGCTGTTAGCACCAAACTGAATTCCGGAGACCTGCGAGTTGTCTCTAACCCTCTGTGCCATAGGTTCCATATACAGCACAAGGAGAAGCGGAAACAGAGAGCAATCCTGTTGGGTCCCGCGCGCTATAGGGAACGTGGAGAATGAAGTCCTGTTGACATGGATGAAGGCCCAGGTAGCACTAAAGATACAGCAGATCCATGTGATAAATTTATCCCCAAGTGAGAATTGGTGGAGGATCTCAAGCAGGTACTGCCAGTGAACGAGGTCAAACACCTTCTTTGCTGTGCACATTCAATAGAACTTCATTCAGTACCCTCATAGACAATTGCTATAACCATAAAAAGTCATGGGTATTTGTACGCATGAGTACAGTATTCAATACACTTTGTCAATCCTTGTAAGAGAACATACAAATAATTTATTTCGGAAATGAAGAAAACACAGAATCCAATTGTTACTCCAAGCTTTTCACTGTTGGTTTATTCTGTAACTGACACTTTCAGCAAAGATCAGCCAACACGGGTTTCGTCTTTAAAGACATTTTCAAGGCTGGAGTATAAATATAATACATGTCGTTTTTTGATGTTTGCACACAAATGGTGGCTAGAGTGTAGATGCTAATACGTTCATATCTTAACAGTCTAACAACAAATATTTTACTCCTTAGATATTTATACCATTTTAATATTTAGAAAAAAAAATTATTACAAGGAAGTAAGAATACACTTAGACTGAGAGAAAAGGCAGATATAGACCTCTAACCGAAGATTTCATACCAAAAGAAAAAGATTTCAGTGAATGTAAGGTCAAGATTTCACCAAAAGTAGTGACCGAAGTATTAAGGTGATTCCACCCAGTTGTGGCAGTATTAATAGTAAAACTATACACCCACCAGTTCTATATTTCTGATCCTAATGATCTTCCGGTTTTGTTGAAAATTGCCACGAAGGCGGTGTATAGTGGTTGGAACAATTTTGCTAATCCAAGTTCCCGGAACAATAAGAATAAGAGGAAATCCACTAAAATAATGGAGATGAGACCATAAGAGCGTGTAAAAATGCTAATGTTAGCGGTTCACTTACTTTAGAATAAATAAATTATATCCGTCATAATTCCAAGTTGAATTCATATATAGTGGCTAGAGCAATTCGGTTGATCCAGGTGTCTGGAACTTCTTCGCTGTGATTGCTGTGTTATGTCAATGAGATGCAAGAGTCATTTAGGGGCATATCAACAACAACCGACAATAATTATCTCTAAGCGCTCTTAGCGTGAAGATAATTATCGCCGGCTAGCGTGAATTTTTTATCGCTGAGATAGCGTGCTATTAGCAACGCTTATCTCAATAGCGATAAAAATCCTCACGCTAACAGGCTAACGTGAGATTATCGCTGGAAACCCAGCGATAATCACACGTTACCTTGTTGATAGGGACAGGCAAACTTAGCCATGATATCCTCCTTCCATAGGATATCATGGCTAAGTCTGAAAATTACCAGACGTAAAAAAGCAGCGTTAACCGCGGTTAGCGCTGCTTTTTTTGTCTCTAACAGGGCTAGCGACATTCTTGATAATAGGAGAAATGTCGCTTAGCGACATTTCTCCTATTATTTTACTCTGGAACGCCCCCTTTGCATCTCATTAGAGATGCAAGGAGAAGCGTAGAGTAAAAGGGTGCTAACATGCAAATTTGCGTGTTAGCACCCTGTTGTTGATAGGGCGCTAGTTTTATCTCTGCTTTTTTGGCTTTTAAAGCCAAAAAAGCAGAGATAAAGCCCTTGTTGATATGCCCCTCTGTGTTGTCCCCACATTGCCTTGTAGCAATGAAACCGGATTGGTCTGTCATAAGTGGGTTCAGGTGAGAGGCTAAAATCCCAGCAAAAGGTTTGGCGTCCATGTTAAGGAGAGAAATGGGTCTGTCCGACCCACAGTCAACAGGGTCTGTAGACGGCTTGAGTATTACCGAGATAGATGCCTCCAGCATCGAGTCAGTCCGGGTGCCCGAGTTGAGAAATTAGTTAGAAAGACGAGTTAGAAGAGGTGCTAACCCCTGACTAAAGGTTTTGTAAAACTGGGTGGTGAATCTATCCAGCCCTGGCACTTTTGAGGGCTTGAGGAGGGCGATAGCCGCAATCACCTCATCTATCCGTATGGGTTGGGCTATCTGGGACACGAGCGCCGGTAGCAAACGTGCCAGGAAAACCCCCCGGAGGTAATGCAATGGGTCGTCTTGGGGGCGTCTATGCCGGGTACAGGGAATTATAAAAATCCTTGAACGCTGAGGCAATCTCCGCATCTGTGTAGACCTCCACACATTGCGCCATGCAAATCGGTCTCACGGAGCTACAGAAGATTTTGTTGTAGAGCCTGTGAGCTAACATGTGCCCACAGCAATCGCTACCCAGATAACATTGACGCCGAGGCGCAGAAGGGCGTACTCCTCCCTATCCATGTCAATGCAATTCAAAAGGAGCAGTTTTTTCTCCATTTCTTGCCAAACCCTGGGGGCGCCCCAGCGTTTATGGATTGACTCAAGCTCTGAGACTGCCTGTTCTAGCTGCTGGCATTACTTCCACTTGTTCGGTTCTCGGTTGCTGAGATGGCGAGGAATTTGCCCCTCACAACAAGCTTTAGAGCCTCCCAAACTGACGATAAGGGGGTCTTCCCGGTGTTGTTGATGAAGAGGAGGTCCACTACCACCGTACACATAGCACGAATCATAGAAGGGGATTGCAGTAAAGCATTGCGGATTCGCCAGGGTGAAGCACGGGCTGAGTGGCATCGGGGCACAGACTCAAGGAGAGTGGGGCTACATCTGAAAGGGATCGGGGCTCTATGCTCGCCTCTGTGATGTGAGCTGTTGGGCTGAGGATGTGAGGAAGTGGTTAATGTGGGTGTATGATTTATGTGCCACCAAATAAAAGGTATAATCCCTTGAGGAGGGGTGAAAGTGCTGCCAAATATCACATAGTGCTCCGTCAGCCAGCCAACGCAGCAAGCGGTGGAAAAGGCTCCGGCTTGAGTAGAGCGTTGGCTGGAGTGGTTGAGAATGGGATCCATTACTAGGTTTAAGTCCTTCCAATCAGTACAGCAGCTTATGGGGTAGAGAGGGCTGATGCTAATTAGCTGAGTGTAAAAGGTTCTTGGTGCTCATTTGGGGCATAGATGTTGGCCATGGGTAAGCTAAAGTTGCCCCATTGTATTCTAACGACTAGCAGAGGTCAATTGATTTCTGAAATTGTGGATAATATCTTACCATTACATTTCTGCGAGAGGAGGCGAGCTACCCCATTCTTCTTTGAGGGGCCTGAAGACCAGAGCTGGTGTGGAAACCTGCGGGACTGCATGCAGGAGGTGTCATTGGATAGCAGGTGGGTCTCCTGTAGCAGACATGAGTCACCACTGTATTGCTCCAGCAGGGAGAGGACTGCCGCTCACTTTACAGTGTTGTTTAGACCGTGTACATTGAAGCAGAGTATTCGTAACTCTCGAGTCAGGGTTCAGGGACAGAGAGAGCAGTGTGTTGTGTCAGGTTTCTAGGCTCTGTAGAGGATGTAAAGTGAAAGAGCGAGTAGGAAATGCTGAAATGCCTCTGTAGGGAAGTACTAAACCTATTTGGTGCGGAGGAGCATAATGAAAAAAAAAACCCAGGTAGAAACATTTTAAGAACAGCAAGTGAAAAAATATAGCAAAGAAAGTACAAAAGTCCGCCAAAGTGAAGCAACATTTGTGGAGCATCGACCAGACATGGACAGGCTAGGTGGGACAGTAACTTCTTCAGGAAATCCAGGCTCCCAAAAGGATAGAGCAGAGAAAAGGGTACCGTCATGGATAGTGGACTTCTCTGATCCCTCCTTCTTGGTGCTCTCCTACCTGGTAATAATTGTGGTTTAGTGGTGGTCCCTTCACCTTCATGAGTCCTCTGTGAAGGCTTTGTCCACAGAGAGTGTTTTGAGTTTAGATAGTCTTTCTTTTGGCCATGGTCTCCGAATCAGATTCCACTCCAGAACTGGCACCCCTGCCACGCTGCCACCCATATCGCCGCTCCACCAGGGGATCCGTGATGTCAATAATGGAACAGGCATCCTCAAGAGATCTAAGTTGGTATAGCGTGCCATTGAGGTGAAAGATAATTCGGAAGGGATGACCCCAAGAGTACACTATGTCTGCTTTGCATAGGTGGTCGTGACAGGGCGGTAATCCCTTTGCTCTGGAAAGTGATCCTTGACAGGTTTTGGCATAGTGAAGGAGAGTTACTGCTAAACTGAACTGGCTGTGATTCCCGGGCTCTACGTAGGATGTCCATCTTCGTTTGAAAATCAGGGATACAGATTAGAATGTCTGCTCGTGGGGTCTTCTCCAGCCTCAGCGGGACCACATGATGCACATGGTCAAGTTTTAGCGTCGCTTCGTCGGAGAGGCACAGGATGTCGTGAAAGAAATCTGTAATATAGTCTCTAATATCTGGGTTTTCTAGGTCTTCAGTGTGGGACTGAAGGTCTATTTGTTGTTCCTTGAGATGAAGGACCTCCTGCTGAAGCCACTCTATCTCTTCTTCTTGACTTATTTCCCGGTCCTCCATGGCGGCCACTCTGTCGCCAACCTCCTCCAGGTCCCGGCAAACCTCCCTAAGGCCCGCCGAAGAGCTCTGCCTTCATTGCCTGTAAGTCCCCTCTGAGGGATGCACAGAGGTTTTCCAAAAAAGATTTGGTGAATGGGCCTTCCCCACTCCCGGAGACCATCAGGTGGTCCAGAGGCAGCCTATCATCTGACGCACCCCCCACCTTGTTTTACAAACATGTCCTTGAGTGACCGGTCCTTTTTTGATCTGTTCACAGACATACTGCAGGTCTACGGGGAGGAGAAGCTGAGAGAGAGCGTCAACTTAGCATTCAAGTACTAAGTCAGACACTTCCGTGGCAAGGGCAGGGAGACCGTCCATCTCAAAAGGTCAAAGTGGAGCCCAGCAAAGTGTACAAGAGCCCGCCTTATACTATTGGGTCCGTCGGGGAAGTCTGCGAGGCAGCAGAGACGCGGGCAATCACCTCCATTACAGGTGAGTAGAAGTCCGGCAAAGATCCGGTCCGAAGTCAGGGAACCTACTCTGACCCCCAAGAAGCCCCCACTACTGGCACCATTCAAGCAGCAGAGGGGGCGGCATCTGCCAGAAACCCAGCCGGGTCAAGGATGCATAGCTCAAACAGAGATACCTCTTCTGGGCCCCCGAGTTCTCCAGAGAAGCCACAAGAGAGCCCGTCGGTATCATGGCTCCACCAGGAGCTCTGTGATGCCAAGAATGGAACAGGCCTCCTCAAGGGATCTAAGTTGGTGTAGCGTGCCATTGAGGTGAATGATAATTCGGAAGGGATGACCCCAAGAGTACACTATGCCTGCTTTGCATAGGTGGTCGTGACGGGGACGGAAATCCCTTTGCTCTGGAGGGTGATCCTTGACAGGTCTTGGTATAGTGTAGGAGAGTTACTGCTGAACTGAACTGGCTGCGATTCCTGGGCTCTACGTAGAATGTCCGCCTTTGTTTGAAAATCAAGGATGCAAACTAGAATGTCTGCTCGTGGGGTCTTCCCCAGCCTCGGCGGACTCACATGATGCACATGGTCAAGTTTTAGCGTCGCTTTGTCAGAGAGGCACAGGATGTCTTGAAAAAAATCCGGAATATAGTCTCTAATATCAGAGTTTTCTAGGTCTTCAGTGTGGGACTGAAGGTCTATTTGATGTTCCTTGAGATGAAGGACCTCCTGCTGAAGCCACTCTATCTCTTCTTCTTGACTTATTTCCCGGTCCTCAATGGCGGCCACTCTGTCGCCAACCTCCTCCAGGTCCCTGCAAACTTCCCAAAGGTCCGCGGAGAGCTCCGCCTTCATTGCCTGTAAGTCCCCTCTGAGGGATGCATAGAGGTTTTCCAAAAAAGATTTGGTAAATGGGCCTTCCCCACTCCCGGAGTCCGCCAGGTGGTTCAGAAGCAGACTATCGTCTGATACACCCCCCACCTTGTTTTACAAACATGTCCTTGAGGGACCGGTCCTTTTTTGATCTGTTCACAGACATACTGCAGGTCTACGGGGAGGAGACGCTGAGAGAGAGCGACAACTTAGCATTCGAGGACTAAGTTAGACACTTCTGTGGCAAGTGCAGGGTGACCATCCATCTCAAAAGGTCGAAGTGTAGCCCAGCAAAGAGTACAAGAGCCCGCCTTATACTATTGGGTCTGTCAGGGCAGTCTGCGAAGCAGCAGAGACGTGGGCAATCACCTCCATTACAGGTGAGTAGAAGTCCGGCAAAGATCCTGTCTGAAGTCAGGGAGCCTACGCTGCCCCAAGAAGCCCCCACTACTGGCACCATTCAAGCAGCAGAGGGGGGCTGCATCCGCCAGAAACACAGTCGGGTCAAGGATGCATAGCTAAAACAGTGATCCCTCTTCTGGGCCCCCGGGTTCTCCAGAGAAGCCACAAGAGAGCCCGCCCGACGGACGGGGCCCCGCTCATAAGGATCTCATGTAGTCTCCACCATTAGGTAGGAGGCCCCCAAATGTAGAGCTCCGCCTGAGGGGTCCAGTGCGGGAAAGCGATCTTACACTCTGTGGTGCTCTGTGGTCCACTAACATCAAGGGGCCCCTCAACCTCGATAGTCTGCTTCCCACTCCACTGAGATCAGGCCGGGCACTCCGTGACCACTGCAGGCAAAGGGCCCTGGGCTTATGGCAAAGGGCCTTGGGACCTGGCGAGGCCATTTTTTGCCAGCCTCAGGGGACTAACACACCACCAGACTAGAGAGGAGGGGTGATCCTGTAGCTGTTACTCCATCCCGCGTCGCGGTCTTGAGCACACCCCAGGGCCCACCTACTTCCCTCGGTCAGTCCTTCCTGGTTCCAGGGGCCCTGCTTCTCCACCACAAGGCGGGCTGCAGGTGCGAGAGCAGTCCAGGTCTCACCTTGTGTAATCGGTCGATGAGAGGGGAGGGGGATCGCTTCCACGCCCTGTGTCCCTGCTGTCTCAGGTTCCAGAAGCCCGTCCGGGCAGGCTCAGCCTCTCCGGAGTTACCTCAGTCTAGTGGTGCGCCCCTTAACATTGTGTTGATCCCGCGACCCCCACTCACTCAGCTCGGGTGGCCACGCTGCCTCATAGTTTGTCACTTTGCACCTAGGAATCAGGTGCAGAGGGCCAAAACAGCTGGCTCCCCCAGCGCCCCAGGTGTGGCTGGTCTCTGTGGCCTCGAAGAGACCTATTTGGAAAGGCAGAGAGGGTACAGGTCATCGCTGGAGATGCGGCGGGACGGAGAGACCGAGATACGCTTGTCACCTGTCCACCATGAATCAATCAATCAATCACGGTTTCTAAAGCGCAAGCTACTCACCCAGTACGGGTCTCAAGGCGCTAGGAGGAGGGTGCATGGGGAGTACTGCAGTGTCCAGAGGATCACTGGGTTCCATCGAAGAGCCAGGTCTTGATGTCCTTCAGGAACTTAGGGAGCGATGCAGTTTGTCGGAGGTCGAGAAGGAGGGAGTTCCATGCCTTGGTCGCAAGGAGGGAGAAGGAGCTCCCTCCTGATCTGCTTTTCTTGATCCAAGGTACCATTGCGAGGGAGAGCTGGGCTGAGCGGAGAGAGCGCTGGTGAGCGTGGAACCCGAGGCGGTGGTTCAGGTTGGTGGGTTCGGAGTTGTGGAGGGCCTTGTGTGCGAGGGTGAGAAGCTTGAAGGTGATTCTCTTCTCGACGGGGAGCCAGTGTAGGGACCGTAGGTGTTGGATGATGTGGCAGTGGCACGGTAGGTTGAGGACTACTCTGGCGGCGGCGTTCTGGAGTTTGCGGGTGAGGTTCTTGTTGATGCCGGCATGTAGTGCATTGCCGTAGTCCAGTCTGCTGCTGATGAGGGCGTGTGTGACAGTTTTCCTGTGTTTGTGGGGGATCCACTTGAAGGTCTTGCGGAGTACGCAGAGGGTGTGGTAGCAGGAAGAAGGGATGGCGTTGATCTGGCGGTCCATTTTGAGTTCGGAGTCTAGGATGATTCAGAGGTTGCGTGCGTGGGGTCTCTGAGGGCGGGGGCCACCAGGTTTCGTTCCAGGTGTCAGGGTGAGGGCCCATGATGAGTATCTCACTTTTGTCCGTGTTGAGTTGAAGGCAGCTGTTCTTGATCCATCTGGCAACCACTTCCATTTAGTCATGAAAGTTGTGTTTGGTGATGTTGGGTTCGTTGGATAGGGAGAGGATGAGTTGGGTGTTGTCTGCGTACGATGAGATGTTGAGTCAGTGTGCTCTGACGATGGATGTGAGTGGGGCCATGTAGATGTTGAACAGGGTTGGGCTGATGGAGGATACTTGTGGGACTCCGCAGGTGGTTGGAGCCCGTTCTGGGAGGAATGGATGGAGTCTGACTTGTTGTGTTCTGCCGGAGAGGAAGGAGAGGATCCAGTCAAGGGCCTTGTTCTCGATTCTCACGTTGCGGAGTCTGCGGGCTAGGGTGCAGTGAGAGACAGTGTCGAAGGCCACGGAGAGGTCAAGAAGGATGAGTGCCACGGTCTCTCCTCTGTCTAGGAGGGCGCGGATGTTGTTCGTTTCTGCGAGGAGTGTGGTTTTGATGCTGTGGTTACTCCTGAAAGCTGATTGGGAGGGGTTCAGGATGTTGTTTACCTCAATGAAGGTGGCGAGTTGGCTGTTGAATCCTTCCTGCTCGTGCTTTGTTATTTAATGACCATGGGCCCGATTCACAGAACTAACTTAAGACAAAATCCTAAACTTACTACTTTTGGTATTCACAGAAGTTTTGATTTTGTCTTAAGTTTGTCTTAAGACAAACTTAAGACAGACTTAAGACAGACTTAAGACAGACTTAAGACAGACTTAGGACAGACTTAAGACAAACTTAAGACAGACTTAAGACAGACTTAAGACAAAATCTTAACTTAAGTCTGTCTTAAGTTTGTCTTAAGTCTGTCTTAAGTCTGTCTAAGTCTGTTTTAAGTTTGTCATAAGACAAACTTAAAACAAAATCCTAACTTCTGGAATACCAAAAGTAGTAAGTTTAGGATTTTGTCTTAAGTTAGTTCTGTGAATCGGGCCTATCAGCTTTGACGTTCAGTAGGGAGGATTTTTTTATTTCGGTTTTGGCTGCATTTAACAGTCTCCCTCTCAGGCTCGTGCACAGTGCCGGAGGGGGCTCCTGGATTTGTGGGAATCACAAATGGAGTAAATCATTCACAAAATGGGGAATAACTACTACTAATGGGGATGTTTTTTGTGGAAGAGTAAGCAGGAGTTAAAGGAGCACTACTGTGGGGTTTAGGGAGGGACATGCACCAACCCACAATAGAGTAAGCCCATTGCTAATGTTAAATTGAATTAAAATTACAAATTCTCAAAAAATATAAATACATTTAATTCAAAGTTGAAATTATACATATATATCATAATTATTACTTTATTATAAATGATGCTAAAGTAAAAAAAGAATGCAATTTATTTGAAAAAATATAAATTAATAATATACCTAACATAAAATACATTTTACTACATAATAAATAAATATAAATGTTATACTTTAGGTGGGATTTTTACATTTGATCTTAAGCACAACTATTTTAATTGCATTTAATTGTAGGAAGATGGCTCTGTATATACTATACCAAAGTAAGGTATTGTGTGCAGAGAGTCCAGTGGAACCCCAAATGTAGGCAGAGGTAAAGTTACATAGCAACTTACTCTCTATTTGTGGTAGTGTGGTCGAGCAGTAAGGCTTTATCAAAGGACAGTGTTAACGATTTGTTGTACACACTCAGTCAGCAAATGAATTAACACACTCAAAGACTGAACTTCAGACCAATTGTTTTTGGTATACAAATATTCTTTTAGTTATTTTATTTCCTAGAACCAAGCAAGCCTGGCACAGGTAAGTGATAAATACTTTGCAGTAAATATACAGTTGTAACACAGTTTGAATTGCAATTGTAAATGTACTTCAATTTGATTACACTAGTGTTGCTGATAATGCAGTGCTTTTCAGAATACAGTCCATATGCCTTGTATAGGGTTTTTGGTAAAATTACAGGTAAGTTACTTTTGAGATTACTTTTCTTAAATAGTGTAGTATACCTGGATACTACACTGGGACATTTCCTGTAAACAGGTAAGTAAACTCGTTTTTGTTAGTAATTTCTTTAGGTTTTCCTAATCCACACTTATAAACTTTTCATAGAAACACAGTCAATGTTATCCTATGGAGGAAAATGGTGTTATCGGTTTTAAGGTAAGTACTTTGTTGTGGGAGTTGGTGTTCTGGGGTTAGACTGAGAGGTCCCCCAGGGTCAAGGATGCACTCTTGTTACACCCTCAGCGACACTAGGGCGGCGGGGTGCAGAGTACTAAGGCCCAATGCTATCCAATGGGGATAGGAAGCCTCCGGTTGGTGGCTGCTGATGAGCAGGCCACTGGGTTGTGGGAGAAAACCTCCTGGACTTAAGCTCAGGGCAAAGGGGGGTTCAGCCCAGCACAAAAGATGCACCCTCAGCGGAACTGGGGTGGTCGGGGGCAGAGTGCTTTTTTGGCGTCGGAAGCCGTGTAGCTTTTAAAGGGGAGTCTCCGGTTTGCAAAAGTACTGCAGGCTCGGGGACGAAGGTCTTTTGGGTGCGACCACCACTTGGAGAGGTAAGTTGGGATGTTGGAGGTTGGTTAGGAACTGTGGGTTGGGCCACCCAAGGCTGTGGGGTATCGGGTTGAGGGGGGCCTTTTAGGGTCGGATCTTCTTACCAGCTCCTGGTCGGAGTTGGGGGGACCTTCCGGTTTGAGGCTGCAAGCAGGGGTTCAGGATCGCCGAGGAGACATCCTCGTGGTGTTTGCCCACTCGAGCTCGGGCCGTGGACGGCGAGTGCAGAGTGGTGCGGATTCGCAGTTTCTGGCCGCGGTCAAAGGTTGTTGATGAACAAATCCGGTGTTCTTCAGAGACACAGTCTTTGTGGTTGAAGGCAGGCAGGTCCTCCGGAGTTTTCGAGGTTGCTGGCTGCAGGACACACCGGGATTTTGCAGGAGCAGGTTCGAGGTGGAGACAGGCCCTTATGGCAGGGGCCAGGTCAGTGGGCGCCTTCCTCTTGTTAGCTTTGGCACGGTTGTTCGGCCCTTCTTCTTCTTTTCTTGTAGTTGGTTCTTGTCTGACTTCTTGGCTCGAGGCTTCCCCCTAAATACTATATTTAGGGGGCGTTTTAGGGGTCTCGAGATCAGTAGCCAATGGGCTACTGACCTTAGGGTGATTACACCCTTGGTGTGCTCATTACACGTGGGGGTGTGAGCACAATCCCTAATCCTGATTGGGGAGTGCCTGCCATCTGCAAGATGGTGTTACAACAAACAAATGATGGACGGAATGCTGACAATGCAGACATTCTCCCCCAGTCAAGAGATCTGGGTTAAATCCATCGTTCTTTTGCCCACTACGCCACCCCAGTTTAGACATGGCCATATGCAAATCAGTCTTGACCCTGTGCCTCATGGGAACAGTCCAGCCCGAACTGCCAAGCCATGTCTTCCCTGGACCAGAATCAAGCATCCTAGGACCGGTTTCTGGCTATCAGCCGTCATCAGCCAGGATAGCTTGACTCCAGTGGCGTAGTGAGCACGGGTCCCACGTCTGGGAATACCCATCCCACTTAGGGCGAAAAGCGTTACAACAAACAAATGATGGACGGAATGCTGACAATGCAGACATTCTCCCCCAGTCAAGAGATCTGGGTTAAATCCATCGTTCTTTTGCCCACTACGCCACCCCAGTTTAGACATGGCCATATGCAAATCAGTCTTGACCCTGTGCCTCATGGGAACAGTCCAGCCCGAACTGCCAAGCCATGTCTTCCCTGGACCAGAATCAAGCATCCTAGGACCGGTTTCTGGCTATCAGCCGTCATCAGCCAGGATAGCTTGACTCCAGTGGCGTAGTGAGCACGGGTCCCATGTCTAAACTGGGGTGGTGTAGTGGGCAAAAGAACAATGGATTTAACCCAGATCTCTTGACTGGGGGAGAATGTCTGCATTGTCAGCATTCCGTCCATCAATTGTTTGTTGTAACGCTTTTCGCCCTAAGTGGGATGGGTATTCCCAGACGTGGGACCCGTGCTCACTACGCCACTGGAGTCAAGCTATCCTGGCTGATGACGGCTGATAGCCAAAAACCGGTCCTAGGATGCTTGATTCCGGTCCAGGGAAGACATGGCTTGGCAGTTCGGGCTGGACTGTTCCCATGAGGCACAGGGTCAAGACTGATTTGCATATGGCCATGTCTAAACTGGGGTCGTGTAGTGGGCAAAAGAACGATGGATTTAACCCAGATCTCTTGACTGGGGGAGAATGTCTGCATTGTCAGCATTCCGTCCATCAATTGTTTGTTGTAACATCTGCAAGATGGTGGGCACTGAAGAGTGGGCTTCACCTTGCCTTCCCCACCTGAGGGATGGTGTTGGCAGATGTGGGCACAACTCCTGGGCTGGCTAATTTTTCCCGCCTGTCTTTCCGCTGAAAAGGAGGGGAGACAGGAAGGGGGCCTTCTCCTGATAGCAGGAGAGGCTGGGGGTCGCATTACAAAGGCTGCAAGGCCTTTGAAGCTCCCCTGCCACAGATGGCTCTTCCTGGCCTGGGGGAGACGTGAACATCTCATCCAGGAAAGGCTTTGTTTCTGGGCTCAGGGAGCGAAGGCTACCACCCTAGGGTTCCAGAAACATGTCTCGTGGTGGCAGGCTGATGTGTACCAGTCAGGGAACCCACCAGAGGCTGGTCATTTTTCAGGGGGCATCTCTAAGATGCCCTCGGAGTGCATTTTTCATTAAATCCCCGACTGTTATCAGTGTGGGTTTAATGTGCTGAGTAGTTTGATACTAAACTTCCCAGTTTTCAGTGCAGCCATTATGATACTTTGGAGTTCATAATGAAAAACTCCCAGCACCATATACTCTTAATCGGAGCACTGCACTTACAATGTCTAAGAATTGACTTAGACACTGTAGGGGTATGGGTCTCATGCACCTGTACCCTCACCACTGGCATAGGGCACCCAGCTAGAGGGGTGATTGATCCATGCCAAGGCAGTGGGTTGTAGGCATTGCACACAGGTATGTGTGCCATGTCGACTCTTCACTTTGTTCTGCACCAAAACACGCAGCCTGCAAGGGTAGAGGTACAGGACCCCTAAGGCTGGCACAGTAAGTTCTGCAACCCTTAAAGGCCTTCCCTGGTCACAGTGCCCTGGGTACCTGTGGTACCATTTACCAGGGGCTGACCTGTGGCCTGAGAGTGCCAATTGGGTGTACAAGGTACAGTTTTGGGGAAAGAACACAGGCCCTGGGAATCTGATTGGCAGGGGTCCAGGGCACATCAAGTCAAAATGCATCAGTAGTTCTGGCAAAAAGTGGGGGAGTTACTGCAACAGAAACCCAGCTTCGCACATTAATACATTCAAAACAATGACATATTTAGTTCCAAATGGAGTTTATAATGATGTAGAGTGTTTTGTTTAACTTGTTCTATATTTAAAATACATTTTTTTAAATAATTCTAAAAATACTTTTACTAATTTTATTTAAATTTTAATAACATTTGAAACTTTTTCCCATACTTTAGCATAGGGAGATCTCCACTCAGATGGCAATCTCTTCCTATGTGTGCAAATTTACAAGTAGTAACTTATTACTTGTAAATTGGGTTCCACCTCCTGGTTTCAGGGCGTGGAGACATATACACCTTTGTGGGAAAAAAACATTGTATGTAGATTCAGACAGACCAAGATTGGGTACCCATTTACACAATCAGGCAAGAGGAGTTCTTCCTTCTTAAGGTTGACACTATCCAAACTTGTCATATGGTTCTTACTTTTTCAGTAATACTGTGCGTTTGAGCAACATAAACGTTAAAAATACGCAGGACTAAGTCCGTGTATACCATGAGAATATATTGATCTAATTCCTGGACAGCTCACAGTGCGCAATCTGGACCCCTAAACCTTGGAAGGTACCAGATGGTGTCTGCAACCTCAGAACAGGACAACCCTGATTCCTCAAGAGAATCATCAAAACAGATCTATCCTTTCATTTGTTAACTCAGGCATGCCCAAAGGGAGACACAAAAAGTACACAAACTGGCATTTCAAATATTTATTGAAGATACTGGATTCTTGTGTAAAATATGTGTGCTGCTATGATTAATAGAACGAAGCAAAATAATGTTACTAGCGTTACAAGAATGGTGAACCGAATAAACAATTTTACCATTGTGTATTTGCGTTGATTGTATGCATACATACAATTGTACTCCTACCTAGCCCTGCCTATCCGATAAATTATAGGGTGAGCTGGTCTGCCAGAATACCTTAGAGTTGTCTAATTCCCCATTTACCTGTAGGTGTGTGTCATCTGGCAGCCAGTCTTGGTGTAGAACAGGCTGCTGTCCATCTCAGGATGGTGACGGGATTTGCTGGGCTAGAATTCCTCAACAATCCATCGAAATGCTCCTCTGTCTAAACAAAGGCTTGGTGCAGTTTATATAATAAACTTCACCCATTCATTCTGTGACGGAACTCTGGTCCGGCTGTCATTGCTGATTGTACTCACCCAGAGCTGCCCCAAACGAACAACAAACAGCCACATTTCGCCTAGTGTACCCAGTCCTTGCACAGAATGTTCCATGGCCTGATAATGTGCCTCCGAAGAAGTGTTAGTGTAAGCAAGCCATTTTGTGAGAACATTATCTCATAACGGTGCGCAAGCAAATGTGTGTTAAAAGTCATTGTTCAAAGACATGTCAACTTTAAACCTGAACTTTTAATATGGAGTGTTTGTGCCAGGGGCCTCTGTAAAATCACAACACCCACTCTTTGTCTGTAAGGTGGCTAAAAAGTTTCATGTTAAACCTAAAAATATAAATTGCTCATAAAACCTAAAAAAGTTTAAAAAAATGCTTTGCACTTTAATAATAAAGCAAAAGGGAAGCCAAATTGCAATGAAAGTGTATTAAAACGTGGAGATAGGAAATTCATACACAAGTATTACAATTAATACTCGAGTACTAAAATAAATACTCACATTTAAACGTAACACTTTTTTAAATAAAAATATATATAAAAAAGTATTCTTACAACTGATACTATTTTTGAACACGGTATTTAATAATATTACTCATATATACAAATAATACCAGAGTATCAAAATTAATACTTGAGTACTTTTTTCACAAATATTTTTTTTATTATTTATATAATTTCACTACATATCACCAAAATATATAAAGTACATATACAATAAATATCAAACTACAATAATAAAACATTTATAATAATATATATTTTAACATAACAAACATTTGAACAACATTTCAAAAAGTAACCATATTAAACAAATAAAAACATTAATACACTTAATTAAACAAATTAAAACAACGATTTATAAATCGTACATTTGCAATTAACAAAAACACTATAACACACAAATATCATCAACCCCAAAAAATTCGGTTTTTAAATACCAGCAAACAAAAGTCTTACATCTATTTCAATGAAACTACTTTTACCCAGAAATAGCCTAAACAGTTGTTATAACATACAAAATAAAAAGTTACTAAAACAAATATAACAAAATAATTATTTACATTCTCACACACCATTAAAAACAGAAAGAAAAATTATACACAAAACATATTTTGCTTTCAAATTACGTACAACTCAACCAAACATATAAAAGAAGCCAACCACCATTAGAAAAATTGTAGTTACCTGATTACCAGAAACTGCACGAGCGAGTCTTCTAAAACACAGAGAAAAAGTTGGATACTGATGGGGTTTAAATTACTATTCCAACTCCAAGGGGTACTTGCTTCAGAAAAGATGCAGGATAGTAGTATGTTAAAATAACTATTCCCACTCCAAAGGGTGCTTGCCTCAGAGAAAAAGCTGGATAGTGGTTAGGTTTAAATTACTATTCCCACTCCAAAGGATGCTAAATTGAAAGAAAAAGCTGGATAGTTATGGGGTTTAAATTACTATTCCAACTCTATAACATACTTGCTTCAAGAAAAGTGCAGGATAGTGGTATTTTAAAATTAATATTTCCACTCTAAAGGATGCTTGGCTCAAACAAAAAGCTGGATAGTGGTGGGGTTTAAATTACCATTCCAGCTCTAAATGGTGCTTGATTCAGGAAAGGTGCAGGATAGTGGTATATAAAAATAACTATTCCCACTCCAAAGGGTGCTTACTCAGAGAAAAAGCTGGATAGTGGTGGAGTTAAAAAAACTATTCCCACTCCAAAGGATGCTAAATTAAAAGAAAAAGCTGGATAGTGGTGGGGTTTAAATTACTATTCCAACTCTATAACATACTTGCTTCCAAAAAAATATTTGTATTTTAAAATGAATATTCCCACTCCAAAGAGTGCTTGCCTCAGAGAAAAACCTAGATAGTGGTGGAGTTTAGATTACTGTCCCAACTCCAAATGGTGTTTGCTTCAGGAAAGTTGCAGGATAGTGGTATATGAAAATAACTTCCCACTCCAAAGGTTGCTTGCCTCAGAGAAAAAGCTGGATAGTGGTTGGTTTTAAATTACGATTCCCACTCCAAAGGTTGCTAAATTTCTTTTTTTTTAAAGCTGGATAGTGATGGGGTTTAAATTACTATTCCAACTCCAAAATCTGCTTGCATAAAATAAAACTGCAAGATAGTGGTATATTTAAATAACTATTCATACTCCAAATGGTGCTTACCTCAAAGAAAAAGTTGAATAGTGGTGGGGTGTAAATGACTATTCCAACTCCAAAGCACGCTAACTTGAGAGAAAAAGCTGAATAGTGATGGGGTTTAAATTACTATTCCAACTCCAAACACTGCTTACTTCAGAAAGATGCAGGATAGTGGTATATGAAAATAACTATTCACACTCCAAAGAGTGTTTACCTCAGCGAAAAAGCTGGATAGTAGAGTGGTTTAAATTACTATTCCAACTCCAAACAATGCTAACTTGAGAGTAAAACTGGATAGTGGTGGGGTTTAAATTACTATTCCAACTCTAAAGGATGCTTAACTCAGAGGAATAGCTGGATAGTGGTGGGGTTTGAATTACTATTCCAACTCTAAAACATCCTTACTTCAGGAAAAGTGCAGGATAGTGGTATGTTAAAATAACTATTCCCACTCCAAACGGTGCTTCCCTCAGAGAAAAAGCTGGATAGCGGTGGGGTTTAAATTACTATTCCGACTCCAAAGGGTGCTAAATTTAAAGGAAAAGTTGGATAGTGGTGGGGTTTAAGCTACTATTCCAACTCCAAAACATACTTGCTTCATGAAAAGCGCTTGATAGTGGTATGTTAAAATGACTATTCCCACTCCAAAGGGTGCTTGCCTCAGAAAAAAAGCTGGATAGTGCTGGTGTTTAAATTACTATTCCCACTCCAAAAGGTGGATGCTTCAGGAAAAGGACAGGATAGTGGTATGTTAAAATGACTATTCCCAATGCAAGTGTGCTTGCCTCAAAGAAAAAGCTGGATATTGTTGTGTTTTAAATTACAATCTTTTACATACCAACAGATTAATACTACATCCAACAGCCAAGTACCAGGAACATTGGGAAGAAAAAACAACCCGAACTCTCCACAGAAATTTGCTAAAGCATATTGCAAGGTAATATCATTAAATATAAACTTCAAAAATGAATCATACAAATGAAATAGTATACAAATACAAATGAAAGAAATAAAACAACACCATCATTTGAAAATTTAAACAATATCCTAATACTTTTTTCTTTTAGCTTTCAAAAAACCTATCAACAATAAATAAGAAAACATAACAAGGTAATTTTTACATGATAACGTTATTACATTAAAAATTTAATTTCTTTTATGAATACATTAAATGGTTTTCTCCAACAGAAAAATACATATAACAGGTAAATACATATTTTAAATTTTACTAAAAAAATGTAGTCCAATAAACACAAATGTATTTCTTCTAATATAAATTAAAATCTTTAATCCAATTATAAAACATAAACTTGTTGTTCCTTAACCAAAAACATATTTTATTTTTAGACAAATAATATAAATAATGTTGAATATACTAACAATAAATTACTATCTTCTTTTTCAGACCACAACACAACTCAAAATAAAAAAACAACTCAATAAACAACCTAAACAATATAATAAAGGTAAAATATGTAAATAAAAACGTTAACCAAAATAGTAACTGTTTTACTCTCCCTAGGAAACTTTAGCATCAACTCTCTATATATAATAAAACACATTAAGGGGACTATTAGGATGGCAGGTGGATGGCCTCCACCGGGCCGGCGTTGGCGACCGCCGGACCGGCCGCGGACATCCCCCCGCAATCACAACCCTGAAAATCACTGGTCCAAATTAGCTTGGGGGTGATGACCACGGCGGTGAGAATCTCTGCCTGCCACTTCTCTGCCGGTACCAGTCCGCATGCATGCCTTGCGGGCGGAACTGGACTGCACCAATGATGCAGGTGCAGGGCCTGTCTCCGCCGGCATTAATATGATGCTGGCGGTAGCCAGCCTTTCCGCGGTGGTGGAACCGCCATGGAAAGGCATGCGGAGAATGTCTCCGGGGCCCATGCGGGCCCCCAATGTGTTGGGGGGGTGTGTGGGTGCACTGGGGAGGTACCCATGGTACCTGTCCCTGTAGCAGGTGCCTGCCACACACTGCAGTGACATGCATGACATGCTCCTTTTCACACCGCGGAGGGTGCTGCTGGCAGCAGCAACCGCCGCAATGTTAATCGCCAGAATCTGACCGCCACGTCGGATTTTGACTGCGGAGCATCCGGACCGGCGGTAATGTTGCGGTCCTTGCGGGCGGTCTTTTCCCGCTACCATGGCGGTGAGGGAGATTTTCAGACCGCCATCCTGATAGGCCTCAAAATGTTTTTCATTACAGAAACACCAAACCAATTAACACATTAAAGAAAAAAGAAGAATAAAACCACAGCTTTTCCTATGGTAAGAAAAAGTAATCTATTTTTCTAAATAATAAATAAACTTTTTTTTCCAAAAAAAAGCACTATTCTTTATTTTAAAAAACCAACAAAGATATAAAAGCAACAATCTGAAAACATTAAACAGAAGCTAAAAATGCATGAATTCCATACTGTTAAATTGAGTTGTCTTAAATACACTGTCATTTTCCCTCTAAACAGGTATAAACATTGGATAATTAAATATAATAACATCAGTTTCTTTCTTTCTTTTCTTTTCAGAAAAATTAATGTCTACACCATCGAAAGAAGCTAAATATCTCACATCCAAAAGAGGGAACAAACTACTTAACCACAGTGGGTATGTTTATTGTAAGGAGAGACTATCAGAACCCAGGTGTCATTGGAGGTGTGTGTAATATTACTCAAACCATTGCACAGGCAGCGCAGTTACTCTTGGTGACACTGTTTTAAGAACCACAGACCATAACCACTCTGCCTCTGCAATGGAGATTGAAGTTAGAGAACAAATTAATGAAATTAAAGATATTGCATCCACCTCCAATGAAACCTGTGGTGCACTTTTAAGGGAGGTATCCCAACATATTCCACCACATGTTGCAAGTAGTATGCCCACCATACCTAATTTGCGAAGAACAATTCAACTTCAAAAACAGACAAGTAGGGGGCGTGGCTTGGCAGGCAGGCATGGCGGACGCGCCTTAGATCGGCTCCGTCCAGCCCGCCGTTCAATATCCTTTCATTTATCCTGTTGCCCGATCCAGGACTCTCCCCTGCTGCGGTGCGGGCTCGGGGGCATTGGCGGCTGACTCCGGTGACTTCCTGGCATCGCTCAGGCCCGTGGGACAGTGCCGAGCGTGTAGGCGGGGCCTGGGCCTATCGAGCCTCTGAAGCCGCGGCCTGGATTTGCTGCGGCGGCGGAGTGGATCGTCCCCGTCGGTCGGAGCAGCGAACTGGAGGGCCGGAGCTGTGGACGGGGGCGGCGAGCGCTGGCCTAGGTGGACCCTGGGGTCCGAGGGCGCGGAGACCGGCAATCGGAGCTCCCCGGGAGTGGCCCTGGATGATAGCGCGAGTGGCGGCCCAGCAGATACCCCGGCGGGGGTACGGTGCCATGGGAGTAGCGGTGAGTGGACATCGGTGGCGGCCGTCTTCCCCCTCTTCCCCCCCCCCCGCGAGGTGCATCCATCTCTCTGTGCCTGTCGCCATCGGAGGGTCGGGGGTTCGGCGGCCATATCGGGCCGCGTGGTGGTGCGGGGGAGGGGGTCTATGGTGACGGTGCTGCGCTTCACGGCTGGTGGTGCCGGGCCACAGCTGGATTCGTAGGGCTGGGACCATAACAGGGACGCTGGACTGGTCTTGTCCTTTTCCCCCCCTTCCTTTGGACGCCCCACTGGAGTGATTGGAGCGAGCGCCCGGGTGCTCGGCGGCCATTTCGGGCCGCGGTGGTCGGGGAGGGTTCTGCAGCTGGCGTGAGATGGTGGGGTAGCCGGCAGAGCACTGCGTGAGGCGGACCCCTCTCCTGGGACTGCAGTGTGGATTATCCTTTGCTCGCCTCATTGGGGGCCTCCTTTCTGGACAGTGTGTCGGGACTGACAGACGTCTATTGGTGCGCCTGGAGTGGGGGCAGCGGCCCTTGGGCTTGACCCGGTCTCTGTGGCGGGAGCCCCCCCGGGGTGAGAGCTGGCCGTGCCATGACCAGGGATCGAGTCGGCGGGGCGTCAGCCAAACAAGGGCCTATTGACAAGTTCACGGGCCCGGCCAGGGGGGCGGCCTCGGCGTCCCCGGACAACGCGGCCCTGCTGGTAGCCATTACCCAGTCCAGGGACATGCTGGATGTGAAAATTGGTGCGGTGGGCTCCGACGTGACACTGCTGCGACAGGACTTGCGGAACGCAGTGGCTCGCATTACGGAGGCGGAGACCAGGGTCTCGGGGGTGGAGGACGACATGATGACTCTAAAGAAACAGATGGCGGCCCTGGAATCCTCTCATAAGAACTTAGTGGGCCGCGTTGAAGATGCGGATGGGAGGGCCCGCCGCAACAACCTGCGCTTCGTAGGCTTACCGGAAGGATGTGAAAGGACTAATATGGAGCGCTTCTTGACGGAGTGGCTGGTGTCCTGGCTCCCCCCTGACACTCTCTCCAGCTGTTTCGTTGTGGAACGGGCGCATAGGGCGCTGGTCCAGAAACCGCCAGTGGGAGCCCGCCCGCGACCGGTGATCGCCAGGGTCCTTAATTACCATGATCGCGATGTCATCCTCAGGCAGGCCAGGGCGAAGGAACCACTCCACTTCGAAAACTCTCGCATTCTTATCTTTACGGACTATACGCGGTTGGTACAGCAGCAGCGCCAATCCTTTCTGGCGGCTAAGGCTCGGCTGCGGGAACTCCAGCTCTCCTACGCCTTGTTGTACCCGGCTCGGCTGCGGGTGGTGTACAACTCCAAGACCTTGTTCTTTGATACGCCTGAGGAGGTGTTTAAATGGACGGATGAAACTGTGCAATTTCGTTGTCACACTCCCCCTGGCGGTGGATCCACCTCCTCGCAGGATGGGACGTCTCGGCCTGGAGGTCGGCAGAGGGGTGGACGTGGCCGGCAGTCCAGGTCGCGCCGCCACTCCAGATCGGATGGAGTGCGGCCTGGAGCTGGGGGAACTGCTGGGCATCCGCCTTCCACTCCTTGACTGCTGCTGCTGCCTTGGCGGGGGACTTTATCATGTTGCGAAGCGTGTGTCTTACCTGATGCTGTGTGTGTGGGGACAGGGGGGGTCCTGGGTCGGGGACATGCGTAACGGGCAGGTGCCGCAGTAGCGTCTTGCGGGCGGGGTAGTCACCTGCGACTTGTTGGTGGGGTTGAGTTGGGGATCCATTGGTGGGGGGTCGGAGATCCATGGTTGGGGTCTTGCGATGCTATCTACCGCGACAGATACTTCAGTGGTTTTGAGGTATGGGGTGGGGGGTTGGGGGGGGTTGGCACTGTTGTTGGGGTTATGGGGTTTGTTAGACCGCGCACGCCTGTTGGAGCTGCCAGTGGAGGGTGGCATTAAGCTGCTCCTGAAGGGGGCTCAGTGGCCTCTATTGACTGATCATGGCTGATGCACATACTAGGGTGGCTGGGAGACCGGCGGTACTCCGAGTTTTGAGTTGGAACGTCCGCGGCCTGCTCGATAAGATTAAACAGGGGGCGGTTCTGCAGTATGCCAAGCGGGCGTCGGCGGATGTCTTGTTTTTGCAAGAAACGCATCTCTTAGGTACTAAGGCTCCCTGCCTTCAAAGATATGGGTACCTGCAGGTCTTTCACGATGGGTTCACTAGGGGTTCCCGAGGGGTGGCCATTCTCATTCATAAACGGGTCCGATATTCACACACACGCTTGTGGGCGGATACGCACGGGCGGTATGTTTTTGTGCAAGGCAAGATTGGGGCGGAAGTAGTGATCCTCGGAAGCGTGTATGCCCCACCCCCCTTTTCATGGACCCTAGCCGAACAGATCATGAGTGTGTGGGCAGAGATGCCGTTGGCGGCAGGCGTAGGGGGCGGCGATTGGAATGACGTTTTGATGGTGTCGCGGGACCGCTGTTCGGGGAGTGGGGTGCGAGGCGATGATCGCCCAACCAAGCTACGGGCGCTTGCCGAGGGCCTCAATTGGGTGGATGCATGGCGGCGGCTTAATGGGAATGCGCGGGCATATACCTATCTTTCTGCCATTCATGGCTCGTTCTCTCGGTTGGACTACATTTTCCTCTCGGGTGCCGCGGCAACACGGGGGATGGAGGCGGATATCCTCCCCCGTGCTTTGTCGGATCATTCCCCTGTGTCGCTTCGTCTGCGGCTGGAGGGGGTCAGTGGGCAGTTTCGCTGGCGCCTTTCGGGCTGGCATCTTCGGCAGGATGACTACTGCGCCCGAATGACGGAGGCTCTGGATCTTTACTGGGCCCGAAACGTGGGCTCGGTGTCGGGAGTTGATATCCTATGGGAAGCTTGGAAACCTATGCTGCGGGTAGTTGACATCTCATATAGTACGGCGGCCCACCGAGCGCGTGAAGCGGGATTGGTTCAGGCAGAGCGGGAGATTCGGGAGCTCGAGAGCAGTAGCCAGGGGGAATCCGGTGGGGCCACGCGGTGTCAGTTGCAATATGCCCAGCAAACATATGCCTCGCTCCTGCTGGACGAGGCGAGGCAGGCGTGGTTAGCCACGAGAAGTCGGGTGTGTCAGTGGGGATACAAATCGGGGACCATGCTTTACAGGCTGTGTCAGGGGCAGCATCATGCACAGACCCTCCTGGGGATCACAGATAGAGAGGGCCGGGTGCTGACTGACCCTGGCGCCTTAGCGGACAGCTTTGCGGCATACTACGTGGAGCTGTATGAACAGCGGGAGACCATAACCGGGGAGCTCGTGGATCGGTTCCTTGATGATCTCCCCCCAAGAGCCCTTTCAGATGAGGCGCGCGCAGACTTGGACCGCCCGCTCACGGTGGATGAGTTGGGGACGGCGCTGGGGAGTTTGTCCGTCGGGAAGGCCCCGGGCCCGAATGGGTTCCCGAGTGAGTTCTTCAGCAAATACTTTCTGCAGCTGGGGCCCCATTATCATGCGGTGGTGGAAGATGCTTGTGAGCGGGGGGTTTTGCCGGCCGATTGGCGTCACGCGGAGATTGTCGTATTCCACAAGCCGGGCCGTCCTCCTGAACAACATGCCTCTTATCGGCCGATTTCCCTTCTGAATGTGGAGGCGAAGATTCTGGCCAAGGCCCTGGCCAACCGGCTCTTGCCTTATGTTTCTACTCTGGTCCACCCGGACCAAGCCGGGTTTATGCCCCATAGGGCGATGCGCCATAACATCCGGCGTGCACATGTGGCGATAGCTGCGGTCCAGCGGCGTGAGGCTCGGGCAGCTCTCCTGTTGGCCGACATAGATAGAGCTTTTGACTCTCTTAGTTGGCGCTATCTCTTTGCCTTGCTGCAACGGCTGAATCTGGGGCCGCGCTTCTTATCCTATTTAACACTTTTGTATACCGATCTTACAGCCTCGGATTGGGTGGCGGGGGCGGCCTCGGCGCGATTCCCGGTGAACCAGGGGACGCGACAGGGTTGCCCCCTGTCGCCATACCTATTTGCCCTGGCCATGGAGCCGCTGGCCGCGTGGGTTCGTATAGATGCGCAATACACGGGGTTTGAGTGGGAACATGGCCTGTCGGATCGCATTGCCCTATATGCCGACGACGTGTTGTTCTTCCTGTCGGATCTCGATAGAACCGGACCGCGGCTGCTTCGCATGATGCAGGTCTTTGGGGAGACGTCCGGGCTATACATGAACACGAGGAAATCCACCCTGTGGGTGCTGGGCGGTCGTGACGTGCAGGGGGAGTGGACGACGTCTCTGTGGATTGCGGCCGGAGGACTGCAATATCTGGGGGTCTTTTTGACCGACATGCCGACGATCGCATGGGAGCGCAATGTGGTGCCGGTGTGGGAGAAAGTATGTGGTGATGTTAAGCTCTGGGCGCGTATGCCTCTCACCATTTATGGCCGTTCTGCCATCTTTAAGATGGTGGCGCTGCCTCGACTTCTCTACCAGCTTCAAAACCACCCTTATGAGATTCCTCTCAGTTGGTTTCGGAGGGTCAATGCGGTGCTCAGTCACTTTCTGTGGGAGGGGGGCTTGGCCAGGGTGTCGCTGAAGATTTGCTTTTTGTCCGTGTACGATGGGGGACTGGCTACCTCCGATATCTTGTCCTATTATTACGCCTCCCATCTATTGGTCCTCAACGAATGGTGGTATGGAGATAGGGGGGACCCGGCGTATGCGGTGGAGAGGCGCCTCATGGACCCACATGCAGTGCATACCCTACTCTACGCGACTGCGTTGCGGGCGGCACTGCCACCGGTCACTCAAATGGTGTTTCGGGTGTGGAGCCGGGCTCTGCGTCATATTGGCTGGTGGGGTAGGCTTACCCGGGAGACCCCATTGTGGCAGAACGGGCTCCTCCCTCAGTTGGCGACCCTCTCTGGATTCAGGGACTGGGACAGAATAGGTGTCTCTACGTTGGGATCGGTGGTCCAGGGCTGTGTGATGAAATCCTTTGAGGTCTTACAGCTTGAGTATCAAATGCCACGGACGTAGTTCTTTAAATACCTCCAGCTACGCCACGCCCTCGCCCCTAGACTGGAGGGTCTCCAATCCATTCCTGAATACAGTCCCCTTGAGGCCCAGGTGTTTATGGGGGATCTCCAGGAGAAGAAAGTTTCTAAAATATATCGGTCCTTGGTGATTCATGGGGCCCCATCCCTGCAGGGTCTGCGGGAACGGTGGGAGACGGATGTCGGGCCGTTGGACGAGACGGACTGGAGGGAGGCGCTGGCCTCCCCCGTGAGGCTTGTATAGCGATCCGCCTGCGTCTCATCCAATTTCGGTATTTGCACAGGACCTATTACACGCGACAGCAGCTGTGGCGGGCGGTCTTATTGCCTCCCCGGACTGCCTTAGGTGTGGGCGGGAGGCGGGGTCTTTGGTGCACATGGTCTGGCACTGCCCTGCAGTGTATAGGTTTTGGGGGAGAGTGTTGGGGTGCTTTTCCGAAGTGTTGGGCTGGGATCTCCCTATGGACCCCCGATTGGCGTTGCTCCATGTTATGGCTGATATTGGGGGCAATATCTAGAAGCGCCACTTGCTGCTTCTGGGCCTAACGACAGCCAAGCGGGATCTAGCCCGTGCGTGGAAGGCCCCGGTGGCTCCCTCTCTCAATGTTTGGAAACGGGGTCTGGATTTCAATATGGGTCTGGAGCTACCGATCTTTAGGGCGCGTGGGTGCCCTCGGAAACACTTCAAGATTTGGAAGCGGTGGGCCAATTATAGGGGCATTTTCCTTGCACCGGTCCCTGAGGATGGAGATTTGGGGCCTCCTTGAATGACATGCGTGGTACGGCATACTAACTGTGTGGTGATGGTTCTGGTGGTGTCTGGCGGTGGTGCGGTCGGGGGGAGGGGGTTGGGCGTTGGGAAGGGAGGGGGGGTTTCTTGATCAAGGCTGTATGAATAGCTCTTCATTGTTCCTCTATACGACATAATGTCAAGTGTTGTTGCTATTTACTATGTGGCAGTTTCCCCTGGTTTGTCAGGGGCCTGCAGCCCTTGCCTACTTGATTAATAAAAAGTGTTGTTAAAAAAAAAAAACAGACAAGTAACCCACAAAGAGTAACACCCCAAACCTACTCTGACATAACAATTCTACCTGAACTCTCTATTACTTTGTCTAATGAACCTTTCCTATTACATGACAACGAAAACCCTCAAAAGAGAATAATAATCTTTAGCATGCCCAATAATTTAGTAATATTAGAGAACAGTGATATTTGGATGATGGATGTAACGTTTAAAAGCACACCACATCCATTCACCCAAATATACACTATTCACGCATACATTAACAATACTGTAATTCCCTTAGTATACAGTTTACTAACTGATAAACAATCCTCAACATACACTGAATTTTTGTCAGTGATAAAATCTAAAATAAAAGTCTGCAAAAAGTAATAATAGACTTTGAATTAACTATGATTAATCAAATAACAAAAATATACCCAGATACCCAAATTCAAGGATGTTTCTTTCACTTTTCTCAGGCATATTGGTGTAAACTACAGAAACCATCTTTAATTGAGGATTATATATCAGATAGCAAATAACCCTGGGCGTAGTTTGTGTAGGAGCACTACACGTAGCTACGCGAAGTATACTTTGAACTATGCTCAGCTACACAAACTGCTTAGTGCATAGCTGTTAGCAGTGTATGCTTGCCTGCTCTGTGCAATAATTGCAAACAGCATCTTGCACAGTGCAAGTTATGATAAAATAAGCATCTCTGTCTTTATATGCTAAAATGCATATAGTCATTTCACAAAAGTGAAAATGATAAATTAGCAAGCAGTGAGAGAGGTGATGATTTTGGGATCCTCCCTAACCTAGGGAGAGAACCAAGTAGATGCCTTGAAAACAAAAAGCACATCTTCATGAACGATTTGGTGGTGGTCCCATCCTCTTAGGACCACTCCAAGCACAGTTATTGGCAAAAATACAATCCCAACCAAAGGCCCTGCAAAGCATTATGGGACAAGATTAGCAGTGGGCAGTGAATATTATAGTATCCAATGTCAAAATAATTCTACAAAGAGCTGCGGTTCAACTAGTCGTTACTAGATGTACCTCACGAGTCAAATGCAAAAGCTTCATGAAAGGGTTTCAATTCTTTTGCATTTGACTCATGAAGGACATCTAGTAACAACTAGTGGAACTGCAGCTTGATGTAATAATAATTTCAATGCTTTTGCATTTGACTCGTGAGGGACATCTAGTAATGACTAGTTGAACTGCAGCTCTTTGTAGAATTATTTTGATTTTGAACACTATAATAACGATAACCACCCAAGGTAGTGACACAGGGGACCCACGGGAGCCGTATGCAGTGTGGAAACACAACCGCGGGTTCCTATTACTTTCTATGGGGAATGTTGCGGTTGGAATTTTAAAGATTAGGGACACTTCTAAATGAACTAGGACCAAACCCTCTTGGACTTAGACAGTTCTAGGGTTAGCACCCTCAAGAGTACCGGAGTACTTGAGTTACCTCACCCAGGGAAGCCGGGTGCATAGGTGTCTTTTGGTGTCGGGACACGTCGTCGATTCCAATGGAAGCCTGCCAAGAACTGCTGCTGCCAAGAAGAGGAGAAGTGTCCGGAGAGATCCAAGCCTGGATCTAGGATGTAAGGAACCTAAAAGCAGAGGGGACAGAGTCTGGGTCACTTGCCAGTGACCTAGGGCAGGATGGACCAATGCCCACAGATGTCGGGTGCTTCAGGTGAGTTGACGGGTGTCTTGACTCTTCAGAAACGAGGTCCAGGAGGCGTCGATGAAGTCCACAAGCCAGATTCGAGCTGTCCCACGAAGTCTGTCGAGTGCTGCGGTGTCAGCGACCAGAAAGGACCCAACAAGCCTTGGCAACGGCAAGTCTCAGGAAATCACAGAAAGGACTGCGGTGCAGACCAGCAAGGTCTGATGGACTCACCCAGCATGTAGGAGCAAGACTGGAGCAAGGAGAAAAGCCCAAACAGAAGTGGAGTTGCCTTTGTGGGGACCTGCTAGCCAACGGGCTAGTGATCGCAAAGGAGCCTCGAGCGGTCGCACTTGGAGCTGGCCCACGGGTCACTCGTGGAGTGGAGGCCAACAATCTTCGGTGCAGGAGGTGCTCAAGGCTGGAAATCCACCTCTGGTAATGCAAAGACTTCGGCGTCCGGTGGGAGCTTCAGCAATGCAGACCGGTCAGTTGCTTCAATGGTGCCTGCCAAGCAGGGGAGTCACTCCTTGACCCCAAGGGAGATTTCTTCCTTCTTCTAGTCGTGATAGAAAGTCGAAGGTCCAGGATATATGTTTCAGAGGTTTGTCCAGGGTAATCTAAAGTCCTAGGGACTGGATTCCTATACTTATACTACGTTTAGGGGATGGATTAACTCTAAGGCTCCACCTATGGGTGGGCCTGGGGTGGGGGTGGTTACACCCCTTCCCCTTTGTCCCGTTTCACGCCAGAGCAGGGGCTGAGTGCCCCTGCAACCAGTTTGAACTGGGCTATGCACAGGGACACCTTCTGTGCCCCAGGCAGTGTCTCAGAAGCTTTCTCTAAATGCACCCACCCTGCCCCAATAAACATCAGCCTGTCTGGGGAGGTGGTTACACCTCCCTGTGACAGGAAACGTATTGTCCAGGCCTCCCCTGCCGGAGTTTCCCCCAGCAGCAGGAGGCCAGACCCGTGTCTGTGGCATCCATTTTGTGATGCCAGGGCTTTGAAAGGATTTAACCGGGTTAAGCCAGTGTAAACATGTCTCTCCCTCTAAAAGGGTGAAATGCTACCCCCGCCGCCAGAACTGGCGGGGGGTAGTATTCCAAAGCGTTTGACACCAAACACAACATGTTTTGATGCATTTGAGGTTATAATGCACTTAAGAGTATATGATATGGCTGTATCACAGAACAGCCATAAGAAAGTATTTCCGAATGCTGCAGAGGGGCTCAGCTCATGCTTGGGCACCCTGTCACATAAAATTAAGCACTCTGCCTTTAGGATTGTCAAGGCGTGCCATAGGAGTGGCTTATAGGTTTATATGTGTCTGTATAAGGTAGTGATATAGGTAGCCTATACCACAGTAAGGGGTGCAAGCACACCCTTACCCAGGTTGCAGTAGCAGACCTGTGGTGTCATTTTGGAGTGCTTCCCAGGTGAGGCATCATACATGCTGCAGCCCCTGGTAGGCCTCTGAGGTACCTATGCCCTAGGTACATAGTATACCATATACTAGGGGCTTATAAGGTACTCCAGAATCCAATTAGGTATGTACCTAATGTACATGGAAACCATTTTAGAGAGGAAGCAGCTAGGCTGTGGTCCTGATTAGCAGGGCCACAGCCAGACTAAGGTCGAAAACAGTGAAACACCAGCAAAAAGTGGGGGTACCCATGTGAAGCAGATACTACTCACCTACAAGGACACTGACAAAATAGACAACTGGAGCAACTGTCTTTATTCACAAATTGCACAGATAGTCACCATGAGACGAGAAGAGTAAGGCACAAAATGCAGAGCATGTCCATGAGAAGCTGCACAGGCAAGGTCAAAACAGCAGTGAACAACAAGGCCAGTGTCCAGGGCACAATGCAGAGCATGTCCATGAGAAGCTGCACAGGCAAGGGCAAAACAGCAGTGAACAACAAGGCCAGTGGCCAGGGCAGAGTGCAGAGCATGTCCATGAGAAGCTGCACAGGCAAGGGTCCAACACAGAAGTGAACGGCAAGGCCAGTGGGCATGACAAACTGCAGACTTTGTCAATGAGAAGCTGCACAGAGAATGTGTGCGACTGTACCTTTCCATGGTCAGCAACACAGTCAGGGGGCAACAATGTTCAGTAGAGGCCCACCTGTGTGAGACACAGGTGTGTGAGGGTGACAAACACTCAGACTTGGCTGTCAGGCGGACCGGGAGTTGGCTGTGTCTCGGGGACTGTCGGGGCACTTAAAGGGGGAGCGAGCGGAACAGCTAAGGTAGAGCTATCAGTGGCTTTGCAAGCTGGAGGACTGTTTGGACCAGGTGGTGTAGTGGCACTTGGAGGTGGAGTCATGCAGACGGGAGTCACGGTGTGGCTGGGAGATTGTGGAGGGGTGCCCTTCCACTTCTTGGGGATCCTAAATGGCTTGACTGACTTGGGATCAATGGGAACTGGAGTGGGCACAACAGGCACACACACCACCACTGCTGCAGCAGGTGCAGGCGCTGGCAGCCCCTCTGGTGATGTGCTGGACCCAGCGGAACGCTTTGCCTTGCTTCGCCTCTGCCCCCCTTCCCCTGTTTACTAGGTGTTACCCCTACAGTGCCCTCCGGACCCTGCTTCACTGGGCTTGGAATGGGAGTCGATGTGGTTGGTGATACTGCCTTGGAGCCCTTCCTAGGTGTACCCTTGGCATGCACCACCTCCTTGGTGGTCAGAGACACTGTACATTTATCTTTACGCGATGCTTTAGGGGCAGGAGAGTCCTTGGATGGGGATGCCACTGAGGCATGTGTGCCTGAGGTCTGTTGCTTTGCTAATTGTCCACTGGTGTCGCCTGATGGGCTCTTCTCCCTGCGCTCTGGGGTGCCTTTGGTCTTCTGTGGGGATGGTGTCTGCGCATGGGACGGCTTGGGTTGCTGCTGCTGTGTGCTCTGTGCACTGTATCATGACTTTGATGTATGTGGACTGTGGTCACTATCGTCAGACGTGGCCACTGCCCGGGGGGTGGACAAAGGGGCTGGAGCTGAACTGTGAGAATGTGCCTGTTGCAGGGCAGACGTCATTGTTGACAAAGCCTGGACTGTCCGGTGCAGCCCACCCATGTCGGAATGTATGCCCTCCATGAAAGCAACCACCTAGGCCTATTTCTTGTCGTTGTCAATGAAGGCATTGAGGAGAGCGGTCTGGCCTACACACAGCTGGCGCAAAAGGTCCACAGACTAAGCACTGATGGCACCAGGGGGGACAGGGGCAGGGGCAGCGGTGCCAGGGGTGAAGGACACTCTTCCTCTCTTACTGAGGCAGACACGGGCAGCACCAGAGGAAGTGGCTGGGAGGGTGGGCAATGGCCATTGTGTGGTGGAAGTCGATGCAAAGTCCCCGTTCCCTGTGCCCTCCAACATGGACGCATCCCCACTGGCATCGGATGATGTGGTGCTTTGCGTCTCAGGCTGGGACTCCTCCAGCAGACTCCTGTCCCCCTCTGATGCGCTGGTGACATCTGTGTCACTGAGCTCCTGGGTAGCTGTGGTGCTAGTTTCACCCCCACTGGTGTCCGTCTCCTGTCCCTCCGTAACCACAGGTGATGCTGCATGGCAGAGATATAGGGTCAGGTCAATTGCCAAAACAGAACAAACATATGCAAGCAATGCCTGACAAAAGTAAAGCAAATCTACATGTTGCACACCACCCTGTGCAATCACATCGTGCCAACTCACTACATAGACTCAAGCAGTGCATGGAAACTGGAAACTCAGGCATGAGTGAGCCATGTGATGACCCCACAGCACAACACCCTGCTTGTGGCTCTGTTCAAACAGACACACAACTAGTTCTGAGCACATCTAGGGACATGATGGGGGCACAGTACTTGTTGCCAAAGACAGAACTGGATGGAACAGGAGGGGACAACACAGACCCAGACTACAACATGACAGTCCACAATGGACATTAGCCCATGCCACCCACCATGTCGCACCTTGGGGACAATAGAATGCTGCACATTGCTGTAAGATGTCTAGCCCTCCCCAATATGGGTGCATGCAATGGACGCATTGATGTACGCACAGTCAGATTGGGCACACTGCCGTTCCCTCCCATGGGATTGCCAAGACTACACCAATGCAGAAGAAATCTGAAGAGCACAACTCAGAATGTAATGTGAAGGCACAGCATCCAAATCTACTTTGCAAGTACAGGTCGGGCAAATGCATGCCACAGGCACCCAGGCCAGCAGCCACTTACATACCACAGCATCACACTATCAACATCACAGATGTCAGCGCTGGCACAGGCTCTCTACACATGCAGCCAATCCCATCCAAAGTCAGACTCCCAAAATGCTCACCCTTGGCTTGCTGCTGATGCTCCTTCAAACGTGCATCCAGCTCAGGCTGTGTCACCGCCAAGATGCGCCCCATTAGTGGTGTCATGCTGCGCCGTGCCAGACGCCCAGTGCGAGGAAGCAGCCCCAGGGAAATCTCCGCCACATTCTTTGCCAACCGGCTGATGTCGTCCCATCTCTTGTGGCAGTGGGTGCGCCGTTGGTTTGAGACCCCCAGGTGTACCTTGAGCTGCAGGCATGGGAGACAAGAGTGAGAAATGATCAGGGACACAGTGCCATGTACCGACATCTATCAGTATGGCAGCAAGATACAACACCATCACATATCCAACAATAGGTCAATCAGAGACTATAGTACAGCCCAGAAGGAACCCCTGCATGGGAAAAGCTGATGTTGAAGCATGCAGGTGTGAGGGGGAACACAGTCCCTGCACATCTCACACACATGCAGGATGCCAGCACTGAAACCTGCCTGCCCACATCTCTTGTCAATTGTTGGGTTGAGCAACACATACATCACATATCAACCTGTGTTTGGGGGTGACCCACTGTGTCCAAGACTGCGCAGCCCTCAATGTCCCTGCCCTGTGAATAGATAACTGTGTCATGGATGTCACATTGAGGGACATTATCTCACATATACAAAATGCCCTTCACAAGGGCGGTTGTGTGCAATCTACAGTGCTGAGATGGCCCATAGCTGGAGTGCAATGTGAAAAGACTGATGTCATATTCTGTAAGTGAAGTGATGTGTCCTTGTCTTTGTAGACGGGTACTGTGCTGTCCAGCTGGGCTCACGCTGAGATGGACTACAGGAGCACACACAGCCATCCAGCCAAGCAATGACTGTCCTGACTACAGCATGAACAACCTTCTGTGTCACTGTATGGCTGACAACACAACACAGGTCACTCATACTTACATGTACAGGGAGGGAAAGCTGTGGCATTTGGTACACACACTCTCCCACTGGAGACAGCATGTAAGGCAGTGCATAACACTACCCCACACTCCCAGGCACATACAGCATCAGTCCACTACATGTGTGGCCCCCCTGCCCTACCACACCACTGTTGAAGACTCACCACGACATTTGGGGCACCATATAGCCTTGGGTACTGTGTGAGCACCTCATCCACCAGGACCTCCAGCTCCTCGCTCGTGAAGGGACTGGCACAGATCTTCTCTGTCCTTGCCATCACTGTGGACGTGAGACAACAGCAGGGGATTTTGTTGGCGAGGGTCCCCAGGCAGCAGTCCCTGGAGGCAGCAGCAGGTGAGGGGTCTCAGGCAGCAGTCCCTGGAGGAAGCAGCAGGTGAGGGGTCTCAGGCAGCAGTCCCTGGAGGCAGCAGCAGGTGAGGGTTCTCAGACAGCAGTCCCTGGAGGCAGTAGCATGTAAAGGGTCTCAGGCAGCAGTCCCTGGAGGCAGCAGCAGGTGAGGGTTCTCAGGCAGCAGTCTCTGGAGGCAGCAGCAGGTGAGGGGTCTCAGGCAGCAGTTCCTGGAGGCAGCAGCAGGTGAAGGGTCTCAGGCAGCAGGCTCTGTGAGCAGTGGCAATGTGAGGCTCACTCCCACATATATAGCCCCCTGGGGTCGTTTCAAAGGTACCAAGCTGCAGCAATTGGTGGTCCATGTCTTTCAAATGCACCCAATGACCGCCTCCGCGGTGGCAGAGCACGCCTACCGCGATCTTCAAAATTGCATCATGTCACCACAGTCATGGCTCCCATTGGCTGTAATGGCATGCTCCATGGCGGTGATACAATGCTGGGGCTCGGGGTGCGCTACCGCGATGGTGCATCTTTCAAATGCAGCCAATGACCGCCTCCGCGGTGGCAGTGCACGCCTACCGCGATCTCCAAAATTGCATCATGCCACCGCTATCGAGATTTGCATTGGCTCTAGGGTGAGCTCCATGGCGGTGTAACACCGCAGGGGCCCGGTGTGCGCTACCGTGATTTTATTGGCGGAGCATGCCAACCGCCATTTCCACATGTTTCCATGCCTATGACTACTGCACTTGTGTGAATGGGGGTGCTGGTGACACACCGCCTGTGCCAGGCGGTAGCTACCGCGATATGGGTGCCATGCATTGACACGAGGCACCGCCATTCTGGCAGCGGAGCATGCCAGCCACCATTTCCACATGTCCCCATGCCTATGACTACTGCACTTGTGTGAATGGGTGTGCTGGTGACACACCGCCGGTGCCAGGCGGTAGCTACCGCAATATGGGTGCCATACAATGGCGATGGCCATCTGTCAAACATCAACAGTGCATAGTGCCAACATGTTCAATGGCACATCATTGTGCACACGATGCCAATGTTCAATTTACTCCACTGATGGCTACACATGCCATGTTTGTGTGTGTGTAACGTACATTTGTCTGTACCCACTCACATGTTATTTAAGGATTTGATGTTGGTGTAGGCAGGACAGTGTAGTGCTGGACTGTACAATGAGTACACATGTCAATGTGTTGAGGTCCAGTGACGATCACAGCAATGCTCGTCTCGATGAATGTTGATCTATTTAGCATTGCCTCTCATGTCTGCTCATGAACACATTCATCATTCCAGCGCCGACTGTGGTCATTGTGTGGTGGATGTGTGCCAGGTTGTAATGTTGCATTAAGGTGTGACCGGTACAGCAGCTAGGTAGGAGACAGTAGTTTTGATTAGTTACACATATGCTGGATGCTAGACTCCCAGACGTGCACATGTGTACTGTAGCCATATCCCTATGTGCATTCACATAGCCAAAGGTGGTGTTTGAGGTACTTGTCTTGTGTAAGTTGACACGTGTGCCCTTTGTGTAGCTGAAGGTGTCCCTCCATGTAAGCTGGTCTGTTAGTCCCTATAGATGTCAGTCATTGTTGTCGTTGTGTCATCCAGAACGTGATATGCTGTGCACATCTCTTGGTGTATTGTATTGACATGTGTCCACTATCATCTCCAATAGGAGGAGGCCAAATTTAATTCGTCACTTGACGGTGCTGGAGGACATGGAGGATGTTGCGATCATACGCAAATTCCGGCTGGACAAAGCAACCCTGAAAACCCTTTGTGATCTGTTGGAGCCCCACCTGCAGCCAAGCAGGACATATCCAACATCTTTCACCCCTACTTATAATGTGATGGCAGCCCTGTATTTTTTTGCCACAGGATCGTTCCAGGAGACTGTGGCCAGCGCTGGTGGGATGTCACAACCGATGTTCAGCATGGTGCTGCGTGATGTACTGTCTGCCATGATGCTATACAAGGACAGATACATCCATTTCCCCAGGGGTGCTGAATTGCCAGCTGTGAAGGGAGACTTCTATCCCCTTGGACACATCCCCAATGTTCTTGGGGCCATTGATTGCACCCATGTCGCTCTTGTGCCACCACAGGCAAGTGAGCACATTTACCTCAATCACAAGCATTACCACTCCATCAATGTGCAGGTGGTGTGCCTGGTAGATATGACCATCTTGCAGGTGTGTGCCAAATTCCCAGGCTCGGCACACGACTCCTACATCCTGAGGAACAGCACAGTGCCCCAGCTGATGGCTAATCTTCTTCCAGAGCATGCATGGATTGTGGGTGAGTATGCCTAGTTGTGTGGCGTGCTGTGTGTGTGACCTGCTCTCCTGAGACTCTGCGACGTTGCAATGTCTATTTGTGTTTGTCATACCTAGGTAACTCTGCATATCCCAACCGTCCCTGGTTGCTGAACCCACTGCGGAATCCCAGGTCCCCGGCTGAAGTCCGCTACAATGAGGCCCATGGGAGGACACGCCGTGTGGTGGAGCGTACTTTTGGCCTGCTTAAGTCACGTTTCCGGTGCCTGGACAAGACCAGAGATGCACTGGCATACTCACCCGGGAAGGTGTGTCAGATTGTTGTGGCAGGCTGCATGCTCCACAACCTAGCCATTCGCAAGGAGATTCCCCTGCTCCTGGATGATGGTGAGGACCCAAGGCCCCAGCATGCAAACCAAGCTGTGTCCAGTGATGAGGACAGTGGAGAGGAGGAAGGTGTTGACCTGCGTGAACAGCTCATCATCCGCTACTTCACTTGACGGTGGGTGTCAATGTGCAACATACCCATTGTCTGATGATATTGCTGTTGTCGTGAAGGGGCATGTGAGAATTGTAGCATCAGCCAGTTGTAGACTCAGTGGTGTTTGGAAATGTTTCTAAGACATGTCATTTGGGATCATCAATGGGACGTGTATGTTGACACTTGGGTGCCATTGTGACATGTGCATGTTGGGTTATCCTGGGGTCAGGGCTTGTGTGATGTCTGTGATGCCACACCCAGACCAGTGACAGTTGTTCTGTTGTGTTTCCCTAGGTGCCTTCGACTTCTCCTTGGCTACATACAGCCCATGGTCCTGGTAGATTGTGATCATGTGGAAGACTGTACACCCTGCAATAAAGACGGAGCAGACACAACATGTGTGTGAGGATATTTTATTTACTATGGTGAGATGCAAGGGGGGTGTACATTTCCATGGGGGGGAGTGAGTTGACAGTCGTGGTAGATGAGATGGTCGAGTAGTTACCACATTGCTGTGGCGACCCAGTCCAACAGGCAGATGCCATTCACAAGGCAGTGTGGGGAAGGACAGTCCAAAGAGTCAATGCAGTGGTGGAGAGGGTTGCCATCATGGCTAGCTCCGTGACTGGCGTCTGGCAGGTGCTTGGCCTCCAGATACTCCCAGGGTCTTCTTGGGACGGTCCCTTCGTCGTTTGGCAAGGGGGGCCTGCTGCAGGGCCAGTGGGGTCTGAGGACTCACCCCTCTCTGTGGGCGTAGGGGAGGATGGTGAACTGTCATTGTGCAGCCCACCAGAGGGAGGCGGAGGTGTTGTCTGGGGCGCATGCCTGTCCCTCAGTACCGCCACTTGCTGGCCCAAGAGGTCCACGATTTTTCCCATGCGTCTGTCGATGGACCTCATCAGCAGGATGAGCTTGTGCAACAGATCGTCTGGACCGGCCCGTTCGTCCCTGGGCCTGTTCGTATGCGCCCAGGACTCTGGTGATGTGTTCCAGGGAGTAGGTCCCAGCCTCCTGGTGTCCCTGGGTGACACTGCCCCTCCCACCTGCCCTGCTGCCACGGACCTGTTGCCTCACACTGTGGGCACCCGCATCCTCTCCCTGCCCTCCTCCATGGGTGGTGTGTGCTGGGCATCCTCTGGGACAGGGAGGGTGTTGCAGGCAGCACTGGTGGTGGTGGTGGCTGCACAGGCCGTGACAGCAGGGGTCTGCTGTGGAGTTGTTGTTGCCGCAGATTAAGTGGGGGGACGCTGGGGTCCTGGGACCTGTTGCTCCCTGGCACACCAGATGGGCCGGCCTCGAGCTCATCGTCTACGGAATCCTGGGAGTCAACATCCGAGAGTCCTTGTACCAGGGGTGGAGACTGGCTCTGCAGGTTGCTGGTGTTGTCCTCGGCAGTGAGTTCTTGGTCACCTGTGGGTCAGATGTGAAATGGTCATTGCAGTGCACCCGGCAAGTTTTGTGTTAGCTGTGGTCATTCACTTTTTGTACACTGCACAATTGACATATCATCACATTATTGACTGTGTGCAGTACTGTGCTCCCTGACATGATACAATGGTACAAGCATTACTTGTCCATGGTGCGAGGTGTCAAGTCATACCATGCGAACCGTGTCCAATTGAGGTTTACTGGGACTTGTAGCCATCTAGGGCCTGGCACAACATGTGTTTAATTGTGGACTCATGGTTTAGTTGTCTGTCCTAGCAGATGTCACATCTGGCCATGGACTGGCCATTGTCATCTCCTGCATCCCTTTGTCCTGTCATGTGCATATCTTGATTTGTGCCATCACACATGCTTTCATATTTTTAGAATGGTCCTTGTTGCACTTGCCCCATGGTGATGCACATGTAACTAGTTGCTGTGTATGAATGTGCCCAGGCTTTCTTCTACTTGTGCATTGGTGTGTCACACTTTGGTGGTTGTGACAGTTTCCTTGGCTTACTTGTGTGCACACTGTGCTTGGCAATGGGTAGGTATGCCTCTTTGTGCAATGTGAGGGCGGGTGTTGTCATATGGCACATTTAATGTGGGAAAAATGGGTGGGTGCACGTACTGGCTACCTACCTGTAAGTTTGTTTGGTGTACTGCAATGGCTTCCAACTGCTCCGGGGTGGGGTGGGGGAGGGCTCCATCCTGCTGAGGTGTGGGACAGAGGGAATGTTGGGAGTAGTAATGCAGCCCTCCCAGACACAAACACCCTCCCAGGGGAGATGGATACCTACCTGTAAGTTTGTTTGGTGTACTGCAATGGCTTCCAACTGCTCATGGGTGGGGTGGGGTGGGGGAGGGATCCATCCTGCTCTGGTGTGGGACAGGGGGCATGGTGGGAGTAGTGGTGAAGGCCCCCCACCCGACACCCTCCCAGGGAAGATGGCTACCTACTGGTGAGTTTCTTTGGTGTACTGCAATGGATTCCAACTGCTCCTGGGTGGAGTTGGGGAGGGATCCATCCTGCTGCAGTGTGGGACAGACGGAATGTTGGGAGTAGTAGTGCAGCCCTCCCAGACGCAAACACCCTCCCAGGTAAGATGGCTACCTACCTGTACCTTTGTTTGGTGTACTGCAATGGCTTCCAACTGCTCCTGGGTGGGGTGGGGGAGGGCTCCATCCTGCTGAGGTGTGGGACAGACGGAATGTTGGGAGTAGTAATGCAGCCCTCGCAGCCACAAACACCCTCCCAGGGAAGATGGCTACCTACCTGTAAGTTTGTTTGGTGTACTGCAATGGCTTCCAACTGCTCCTGGGTGGGGTGGGAGAGGGATCCATCTTGCTCAGGTGTGGGCCAGCAGGCATGGTGGTTGTTGTAGTGCTGTCTGCCTGTACACATGCCCCCATGGTTATGTTGTTAGCTATGTTTGGGGTGCATGGGAGTGGGTGAATGTTGAATCTGTGAGCCATGTTTTTGTGAATGTGTTGTGCAGATGGATGGTATGTATCCTAGGTGGTGTAGCTTTGTAGTTGTGCAAGGCAGTACATTGCAGAGTGGTGGTAGTCATTTGTTTGTACTTACCAGCCTCCACTCCCCCGGCTACTCCTGTGAGACTCTCTGGATGAAGTATGGCAAGCACCTTCTCCTCCCATTGTGTGAATGGTTTTGGTGGAATGGGAGGGCCACCGCCAGTCCTCTGAGCCAGCTCACGATTCTTGCTCCTCCTCTCTTTGACCACTCTCTTCAGATCATGCCACCGCTTCATGATCTCCTTTTTTGATCTTGGGATGGTCCCTACTGCATTGACCCTTTGGACTATTCTAGGCCACATTTGTGTCCTCGTGGCTAATGGTGTCTGTTGGACCAGGGTACCAAAGAGCTGTGGTTCCACTCTGACTATCTCATCTACCATGACCTTCAACTCACTCTCAGTGAATTTGGGCATATTCTGTGTGGTCATGGTGTGTGGTGTGCAAAGTGATTGTGGGTGCAGGAGTGTGAGTGGTGGTTGTGGTTGTGCTGTGTATGGTGTGTGTTGTGCAGGGGGGTTAGTTGTGCTGGTTTGGAGGTGGTGGTGGTGCTGTGTGTGGTGTGGCTGGTGATGTTGTGTCCTTTGCCTCTCCTGTCAGCTGGGGTATGTGTCCCTTCTCGCCTGGAGTTTTGCAAGGGATTGTGGTCAGGGAAGGGAAGGGGCTGGTTTTATACTCAGCTATGTGGGTGTGTCCAATTGGGGTGTTGCTGACAGGTGTGTTGTCCTGGGATTTGTATTTTATGTGGTTGAGTCATTGGGGTGTGTTTTGTGTATTTGGGAGGCATGTCTAGTTTTCTGTGTGCACTTTTTGGCCTTCTTGTGGGGTTTTGGCTTCGTCCGCCATATTTTTGACGGTTCGTCCGCCGCGTTGGCTGTGCTTCAGCTCTTCCGCTGGCTCTCCCATTCATCCCATTGTGCGACCGCGGCAGCCGGAGACGGCGGTATATACCGCGGGACTGTCGGGGATATACTCATTTCCGGGGCGGTGTCTCCGCTATACTTGCGGCGGGTTGGTGTTTTTCCGCCGCGATTCCGAACGCCGCGGATGGATTTTGGCCATCTCCGCCCGCTACGGGCGGTTTTTCTGGGCCTCGTACTGCCACGGTCGGATTTTTTTGGCGGTTAATGCTAATTAGGCCGCCGGTTTTCCCACAGGGCCGGTGGGCGGTTGTTTTCCGCTTCCATGGCGGTCGGGGTGTTTTTCCGGCCTTCATCCTAATGGACCTCTTAGTATTTTAACAATGTAAATTTGTCTTACCTTAACGCAGCTCTCCCTTGCTTCTGTTCTCTCCAGCATCGATTTCCGTAATGATGAAAGTTACGTTAACGCGTTAACGTCATTTATTTCTGTAAAGATAAAAGAAGGACAATTTCTCCCATTGAAATCAATGGAAAACCGTGAGAACGTCAAAAATAAATGTATTATCAAATGTTAATGTACATAATAAAACACAATTTTTTAAAATAAATTATGTATATGTGTACTGTATTATTTTTATACATTTTCGAAATTTATTTCAATAACAAAATGTAAAATTATTATTAATTAATAGTTATGAATGCATTACATGTGTTATATATGTTTGTTTATATACCAACAATTCTAAAAATGCTAATTCTTTTTTGAATAATTGACACCTTCTTCTGTGTGCCCTTTTTGGCCTTCTTGTGATGTTTTGGCTTCGTCTGCCATATTTTTGACGGTTCGCCCGCTGCGGTGGCTGTGCTTCAGCTCTTCCGCTGGCTCTCCCATTCATCCCATTGTGCGACCGCGGCAGTCGGAGACGGCGGTACGTACCGCGGGACCGTCGGGGATATACTCATTTCCGGGGCGGTGTCTCCGCTATACTTGCGGTGGGTTGTTGTTTTTCCGCCGCGATTCCGAACGCAGCGGACGGATTTTGGCCATCTCCGCCCGCTACGGGCGGTTTTTCTGGGCCTTGTACCGCCACGGTCTGATTTTTTTGGCGGTTAATGCTAATTAGGCTGCCGGTTTTCCCACGGGGCCGGTGGGCGGTTGTTTTCCGCTTCCATGGCGGTCGGGGTGTTTTTCCGCCCTTCATCTTAATGGACCTCTTAGTATTTTAACAATGTAAATTTGTCTTATCTTAACGCAGCTCTCCCTTGCTTCTGTTCTCTCCAGCGTCGATTTCCGTAATGATGAAAGTTACGCTAACGCGTTAACGTCATTTATTTCTGTAAAGATAAAAGAAGGACAATTTCTCCCATTGAAATCAATGGAAAACCGTGAGAACGTCAAAAATAAATGGATTATCAAATGTTAATGTACATAATAAAACACAATTTTTTAAAATAAATTATGTATATGTGTACTGTATTATTTTTATACATTTTCTAAATTTATTTCAATAACAAAATGTAAAATTATTATTAATTAATAGTTATGAATGCATTACATGTGTTATATATGTTTGTTTATATACCAACAATTCTAAAAATGCTAATTCTTTTTTGAAATATTTACACCTTTTTCAACATAAATATTTCAGATTTTACTTTACATTAAAAAATAATTGTAATTTCCCAATTAAACATCACAATACCTATTTTTTCATTACTAATTTGTTCATGCTTAGAATATTAAAAATCAATTTCAATAAAAAAAATGTTCTATTCATTCTTACCTAACATATAAATTCTTGCAATTAATATTAATATCTGATTATTAATTTTGCAAAAACTTATACCTAATGCATTAAATAATTATTATCCTTATTATGATAAATTAAAAATATGTAATAACAAAATGAATACCTGAGTATTAATTTATTTTTCTAACAATACAATAAAAATATTTTTACATCATTACTAACAAATTAATATTAATATCTGAGTATTAATTTACCAAAACAATGACCTATTCCATAAAAGCATTAATATGATTATGATCAAAAATATTAACTATTTAATAACAATATTGATACCTAAATATTAATAATCCTCATTAAAAATTAAATGTACATTAATATTTGTTATATTATTAAAAATTCAATCTCAAACAGATAAACAAAAACTTACCATACATCACTTACCAATGCATATTAAAAGCATGCGTTGTACTTGTAAATGCGTTGTAATGGCATACGTTGTACAAACATGCGATGTAAGTGTATCTGCGTTGTAACAGTTGCGTTGTAAAGGCATTGCGTTGTAATGCCTATGTTGTTAAGGATGTCTCCCGGAAAATACTAACAAACCCCGACCCAATCGGTTTTAAAAAATGCACTACTCCTGCAGTATTTGGGGAGTTAAAAATGTGGTGCTCAAGTTCTCCGAAATTTTGTGGAAGGTTACTGCATAGTAGCAACTGGATTTCAGAAGAAGGCCTTGCAACTTGAAAATCAAACTTCTCTCTTGCAGGTGTTGATGAAACTTCCTTCCGAAACAGTAAAACAAAGTTCACATTTAAAACAGAAATTTAAGGCCAGATTGTCACTTCTCCAACTGTATAGGCTGGTGGAAGGTGCACATTTGTACAACAGGTCAAGACATAAGCAACCGTCATCACGTAGGGCACTTCCAGTTTCATCCCACAGAAACCCTGGTCATCGAACATCAAATAACTTCCATTTGAAAGTAATCTGAATGCTAGACGAATTACAGCAGCTGGGGAACTCTTCAGATAGCAAGCTAAGTTTGGCTTGGACTCATTAAATGCTCCGTGAAGTGTAATCTCCCTGCAAACTAGAGAATGGCCACCAGAAAAACCTCAGTCTCCATTTCTACACCTGTAATTGAAAGGCTGCATGATGGATCTAAGCTTACTTTGTCCATGTTATAAACGGAACTTGTCACTTTGTATGATATCAGTAGCTGATGACTAGGCCTGAGCCAAAATTCCGTTCCGTTCGCGGAAATTCCGATAATTTGGCATTTTCGCGTTCCGCGGAAAGAGCAAAAATGTCAAAATTTCCGCATTCCGCAGCTTAGCGATAATTTGTTTCTTGCTCGCGCTGTAAAAAAATACATTCTCGCTTGCGCGAGATCGCCTTACCTGAATCCCCGCGTTCGCCAACAAGTTTTCCCGACCCGGTCGCGTTCTCCACGAGATGTTGGATTGTTGGTAGCCATTTTGCGCTGTCTCGTGACAGTTCGCGGCCGCCTTACCGTCATTTGTCGAGCGATCACGTCATTTGTCGCGCGATCACGTCTTTCTTCTCGCGATCATGCACCACGCGAGTATGAGAAGATTGAGATCTCGAACACGTCATTCTACATCGCGAGCGAGAGGGTGAGGACGCGGGCACGTCTAATCCAACGCGAACAGGAGAAAGAGACCCCGAACACGTCATATCCAACGCGACAGGGACAAAGAGAACGCGATCATGTCATTTTCGACACGCCGGCGGAAGTAATGTGAAGCTCGAGAACTCGAACATGTAAAATTTTCAATTTGGAGAGGAATATCAGCTCTAGCAGCATGAAACCTTCTGAAAATGCTGATTTTGGATGAAAACAACTCCTTACATTGACATTTGGCTGTCCTTTTTTGTGCAAGGAGTCCTTTTTTTAAAAGGTGGAGAGAGGGAGGAAGTGACACAGAATCTCCAACTTCCTGTTCCTGTCCAGCAGGCTCCTCCCAGTGCTTTTTCCATCTCCTGCTCATTCTGCCTTTGGATTTGGAGCTGGAAAGATCACTCTTTTTGTCTGCTGCATCATTGCAATTGGATTTGAGGATTTTTGGAATAGGATATTTTACAAGTAATTGGTTGTTGTGTCTGTTTGATTGAGGGCATTGCAGTTGTTGTAACTACAATTTATTTTTGATAATTAATTATCATCATTCCTTTTTTTTTTGTTTAAATTTTGTTGGTAGTAGTAGTAGGCCCGAGCTAGCCATGGGCATGGCCTCATGGGTGTGTGCATGATGAAACAACTGTTCCTTTTGTTGTTTTTTGAATGTATTTCATTTTCAAGCACATTTAGGGCATGGATGGCATTGGATTGAGTTGGTTAAGTGTGCTTTTTGGGGGTGGCCTTTCTGATGTTGTTGTGCCTGGCCATGCGGCTGGTGGCCATTTTGAAGCCTAGGCCTGCAAGCTTGCCTGGCCTTGTCTGCCAACAGGCCTGCTTTCTTTCATCCACTAGGACCAGAGCAGGTAGCCACAGCTTTATTAATCTTGTATTTTCTGTGAGGTCTGTTGAATTTAGACATCATTTAGGGCATGGATGGCATTGGATTGAGTTGGGGAAGTGTGTTTTTGGGGGTGGCCTTTGTAATGTTGTTGGGCCTGGCCATGTGGCTGGTGGCCATTTTGAAGCCTAGGCCTGCAAGCTTGCCTGGCCTTGTCTGCCAACAGGCCTGCTTTTTCATCCACTAGGATCCGAGCAGGTAGCCACAGCTTTATTAATCAAGTGTTTTCTGTGTGATCTGTTGAATTTAGACATCATTTAGGGCATGGATGGCATTGGATTGAGTTGGGAAAGTGTGCTTTTTGGGGGTGGCCTTTGTGATGTTGTTGGGCCTGGCCATGTGGCTGGTGGCCATTTTGAAGCCTAGGCCTGCAAGCTTGCCTGGCCTTGTCTGCCAACAGGCCTGCTTTTTCATCCACTAGGATCAGAGCAGGTAGCCACAGCTTTATTAATCAAGTGTTTTCTGTGTGATCTGTTGAATTTAGACATCATTTAGGGCATGGATGGCATTGGATTGAGTTGGGGAAATGTGTTTTTTGGGGGTGGCCTTTGTGATGTTGTTGGGCCTGGCCATGTGGCTGGTGGCCATTTTGAAGCCTAGGCCTGCAAGCTTGTCTGGCCTTGTCTGCCAACAGGCCAGCTTTTTCATCCACTAGGATCAGAGCAGGTAGCCACAGCTTTATTAATCAAGTGTTTTCTGTGTGATCTGTTGAATTTAGACATCATTTAGGGCATGGATGGCATTGGATTGAGTTGGGGAAGTGTGTTTTTTGGGGGTGGCCTTTGTGATGTTGTTGGGCCTAGCCATGTGGCTGGTGGCCATTTTGAAGCCTAGGCCTGCAAGCTTGCCTGGCCTTGTCTGCCAACAGGCCTGCTTTTTCATCCACTAGGATCAGAGCAGGTAGCCACAGCTTTATTAATCAAGTGTTTTCTGTGTGATCTGTTGAATTTAGACATCATTTAGGGCATGGATGGCATTGGATTGAGTTGGGGAAGTGTGTTTTTTGGGGGTGGCCTTTGTGATGTTGTTGGGCCTGGCCATGTGGCTGGTGGCCATTTTGAAGCCTAGGCCTGCAAGCTTACCTGGCCTTGTCTGCCAACGGGCCTGCTTTTTCATCCACTAGGATCAGAGCAGGTAGCCACATCTTTATTAAACAAGTGTTTTCTGTGTGATCTGTTGAATTTAGACATCATTTAGGGCATGGATGGCATTGGATTGAGTTGGGGGAAGTGTGTTTTTTGGGGGTGGCCTTTGTGATGTTGTTGGGACTGGCCATGTGGCTGGTGGCCATTTTGAAGCCTAGGCCTGCAAGCTTGCCAGGCCTTGTCTGCCAACAGGCCTGCTTTTTCATCCACTAGGATCAGAGCAGGTAGCCACAGCTTTATTAATCAAGTGTTTTCTGTGTGATCTGTTGAATTTAGACATCATTTAGGGCATGGATGGCATTGGATTGAGTTGGGGAAGTGTGCTTTTTGGGGGTGGCCTTTGTGATGTTGTTGGGCCTGGCCATGTGGCTGGTAGCCATTTTGAAGCCTAGGCCTGCAAGCTTGCCTGGCCTTGTCTGCCAACAGGCCTGCTTTTTCATCCACTAGGATCAGAGCAGGTAGCCACAGCTTTATTAATCAAGTGTTTTCTGTGTGATCTGTTGAATTTAGACATCATTTAGGGCATGGATGGCATTGGATTGAGTTGGGGAAGTGTGTTTTTTGGGGGTGGCCTTTGTGATGTTGTTGGGCCTGGCCATGTAGCTGGTGGCCATTTTGAAGCCTAGGCCTGCAAGCTTGCCTGGCCTTGTCTGCCAACAGGCCTGCTTTTTCATCCACTAGGATCAGAGCAGGTAGCCACAGCTTTATTAAACCAGTGTTTTCTGTGTGATCTGTTGAATTTAGACATCATTTAGGGCATGGATGGCATTGGATTGAGTTGGGGAAGTGTGTTTTTTGGGGGTGGCCTTTGTGATGTTGTTTGGACTGGCCATGTGGCTGGTGGCCATTTTGAAGCCTAGGCCTGCAAGCTTGCCTGGCCTTGTCTGCCAAAAGGCCTGCTTGTTCATCCACTAGGATCAGAGCAGGTAGCCACAGCTTTATTAATCAAGTGTTTTCTGTGTGATCTGTTGAATTTAGACATCATTTAGGGCATGGATGGCATTGGATTGAGTTGGGGAAGTGTGCTTTTTGGGAGTGGCCTTTCTAATGTTGGTTGTCTTAAAGACATGCTTTTTTTGTATGTGTCTGGTCACTGGTGTGTTGGTGTGCAATGCATGCACCCTGCAGAGCTTTTTGGGGCCTGTGAATGTTCGTATTTACATTTTGTTGCATTAAAAAGGCAGAGCAGTGTGCTTTAGCATGCATCCTTTACCTGGCTTTTATAGGCCTGTTGTCAGCTCTTGGTGTTTCCCAGGGCCCCGGCTTGTTTGTGATTTGTGAGTGTCCATGTGGCTGGTGGCCTTTTTTGGTGTTGGGAGTGTCCTGCTTTTGCCATAGGCCTGCATAGTTTTCCTATTGGCTATTTGGCTTACTGCTTCCATCCATCCACCCCCTTTGCCAGCAGCAGCTCCATGGATGCTGAGATGCTCAAATAATTTAATGGCAAATAGGGTCCACCCCACTTCCATTACATTTGTATTTTGGTGGTTATTATTAACTTTCCTATCCTTCCTGAGAGTGTAGTGTGTGGCTGTACACAGTAGTATAACATAGCTCCAGTTAAAAAAAAGAAGTCATAAATGGCTAGACTATCTTTTGTTTGCACTAGTACAGTACTAAGTAACTGAACCACAACAACAAATGCAACATTTCACTGATGTTCTTCTCCTGTCTTATTTGCTTTTAGGTGCACAAAAGACAGAGTAGGAGGTGTCATCAGCTTCACCCGGCGGCGGCTAAACGTTGTACTGCCAGCCAGACAGAAGTCCTGCTGCGCATCACGTCCACGTGTGACCAGAACTTGTTGTGCATCTGCATCCTGCCTGACATCTGAAGAAGATGGCCCCAAAGAAAGGTACCAGGTCCAGTACCAAGAAAGTTGCCGGTGAGAAGAAGGAACAGAAAAAGGAAGTGCCATTAACCACGACTGGTGGTGTACCGGCCAATGTTTTTTTTGGCACCAAAGCGTTGTCCGGGAACCAAGCTGGGAGCAGCACAGCGGTCCAACCCCACCGACCTAGGCCGAAGGGCTTTAGTGTCGCAGAGGTAGCCAGTCTACTAACGAGCAGCGATGTTGAAGAAATGTCATTACCGCAAAGTAGTACACAATCAAGTTCAACGCAGGCGCAAACTCAGCAGATCAGTGTGCAGCCGCCGCAACAAGAACAGCAGGAGTCGCCGCAACAAGAACAGCAGCATGCGCCGCAACAAAAACAGCAGCAGCCGCTGCAACAAGAACAGCAGCAGCCGCCGCAACAAGAACAGCAGCAGCCGCCGCAACAGCCCACCATAGTAGTTGTTGCTCCTGACGTAGGGGCATTTCAGGAAATCGAGCTTCCTGCAGACAAAGTGGAGCAAAGTCAAACCACTGTTTCAGAAGATCTATTGTCTTCCAGACCACCAGCAAGGAAAAGGAGGCTTAGTCCATCATCTTCTTCTTCAAGCCCCGCTTCTGATGATCATGATGACACTTGGGTCCCACCAGCTCGGTCTGAGAGTGATATACGCCACAAGACAATGCTTCTGAAAAGGAAGGTCCCAGAAAAACTTAGAGTTATGGAGGTAGATGTAGAAGAGGGGGGTGATGATGTTGATGAAGATGAGCCAGTCATCACGCACATTACTCCCGCCCCAAAGGGATTGGAGACCAACATTCTCACCCTATCCAGAAAGGCTGCTACTGAGCGGGATGTAGCACGGATCTCACCAACACAGGTTACACCACCACTACCTCCAGCTGCCATATTTTCCAAGGCCCGGCAGGGACCTACATCCAGCTCAACCATCTCAGTAGGTAGTGGTAGTAAAAGTCACAGTGTAGGTGCACAGGGTCACACATTTTCAAGCACCCCCTCAAGTTCATCTGGTGTTGAAAGTGGCACATCCAGCAGTGCCAGAAAGTTCTCCTCCCCAGTTTGGGACATCTTTTCTGTTAGTGCCAAGGAGGAGAACGTTGCTATATGCTCAATTTGTCAGCAAGGTGTTTGGCGTGGTAAGCTTGGTACAAATTATGGTACCGGAGGACAAGCAAGTCATCTCAGAATACACCACACTATCGTGTGGGAGGATCACCTACTTAAGTTAAAAGAAAGTAGAAAAACTCAACCCATTGAAGTTGGTCAGGATGAATCAGAGAGCGATATTATTGCGGTGGCAGGTGAAGAAGAGGGAGGCATTTCTAGCCCTGTCCCCAGTAGTGCAGTGGTAACGCCCACATCCTCCTCAGTAACATCAGAGTGGCACCGCTGTAAGAGCCATACTCAGAGTCTGGGTGAGACACCAAGGCGACCGGCAAGTACCTCAATGAGACAATCTGTGTCGTTGAGCCGTAGTGGGTTAATGAAAACAGCACCACTAAGGAAAGTAAGCCAGCCTACAATTGAGAGCATGTTTAGGTTGGAAGGGCAGTTCCAACGCAACCACCCAACAACACGATTGTACAATGCGAAGCTGGCTAAAATGTTAGCGCTGGACCTTCTTCCTTTTTCATTTGTGGAAGGGGTGGGTTTCCTTGAATTTGTGTCTGCCATCTGCCCAAAATGAAAAGTTCCCAGCCGGTCCTATTTTGCAAGAATTGCTGTTCCGGCACTACATCATGATGTGCTGGAATTGGTTGGACAAGCTTTGCAGAAGAGTGCTGTGCACAAAATACACCTGACAACAGACATGTGGAGCAGTTGCCAAGCCACAGATTACATGTGCATCACTGCACACTGGATCTCTTTTGTGGGGGTTAAAGATAAACTATCTGCACGAGGTGTTGTTGACACAGCTGCGATTTTTGAAGGTACTCGGAAACATGCAACTGTAGCCATGTTCGCCATGGAGAAATCTCATACGGCTGAAAACATTTTACACAAGTTTCGCACCAAGGTTTTGGAATGGCTGCCACCCAGAGGGCTTCGTATTGGTTTTGTTGCCACAGACAATGGCAGTAATGTACTTAAGGCCATGGAACTTAGTTCCTATTTCAGGGTTCCGTGTTTGGCGCACTGCATAAACATTATAGTTCAAGACTTTCTGAAAAAAAGAACCCATAGTCAGCAATTTACTGGCCATCTGCCGAAGAATATGCACTCATTTCAGCCATTCTTTTAAAGCTCTGAAGCAGCTGAGGATCATCCAACGTGAATTTAGGATGCCAGTCAAGGCACTCATCCAGGAGGTGGCAACACGTTGGAACTCAACGTATTACATGCTTGATCGTCTGTACGAACAGCACAGGTCACTCCATGAATATGTCTGGAAAAGAAGAGGGGATGCTAGTGCTACTGTTAAAGGCATGAACCTTGACATGGAGCAATGGAGCCTAATTAAATGCCTGACTGAGATGCTTTCTCCTTTTGAGGTCTTCACACGTGAAGTCAGCAAGGAGGACTGTACAATGGGCCAAGCTATCCCATTATTGCAAATGCTAGAGCATGAGCTGAATAATGTGTCTGAATCATACAAAGGTGTAGAGGACAGAAGGCAAGCCCATGACTTGGTGGAGAGCTTATCCCGGCACTTAACTGAAAATGTAAGGATACAAAATAAAATTTTGTCACAAGAACATTACATTTGTGCCACAATTCTGGATCCACGTGCAAAATTAGGACTACTGAAGACATTCCTTGCTTTTTCCGACAATGAAGTTGCCTGCTACAAAAGTTGTATAGCTGAAGCAGCCAGTAAGTTCGAAAATGAAGGGCTGCTAATTAAAAGCCCGCAAGATCAACCCACAAGTACTGATACTGAAGCAGGCCATGCAGAATCAAGTGCAACTCCGTCGGCTGAGGGCAGTGCGGTTGGCTCACAATCACAACACTCACCATCACTATCGACTACAGAAACAATAACTGGATCATTAGGCCGAGTACAATCATTATCATTACAGGATTGGTATGTAAAGATGGGCTTTTGTAAGCACAGTGCTGATGCACAGAAAAAACAGCACAAAAGCTTACCAGCAGCAACCCTGAACATTGAGCGGATGGTCCAGGCCTATCTGGACGACCCAACAGAGGTGTACGTTGATCAAAACCCATTGCAGTATTGGTATAGGAAAAGGTCTGAATGGCCACAGCTCAGCAGGCTGGCGATAAGCTATCTGGCTTGCCCTGTCGCAAGTGTCTCTTCCAAACGTGTTTTCAGTGCTGCTGGTTCCATTGTAACATTGAGAAGGACCAGTCTATCTCCAAAAAACGTGGAGAGGTTAACAATGATCAAAATGAATCAGCACTTCATTCCACCGAATTACACAATACATGAATCAACGGAGGAAGATGAGGACAGCGGCTCAGGTGACGGAAGTATTGTGTCAGATGATTACCTACTAATGGATGGACCCCCAGAGTTTGAGGACGAGCTATACTTCCCTGACAATTAGGCTCGCACTTACTGTCTTCCTCCCTTTTTTCCCCCTTTGTTTATGTGTCTGTCGTTCCGGTTATAAACTTGTGAATCGCAACAAATCCATTACCACCGTCTTCTACTCTTCTAATGTAATATACAAGTTTCAGGTGTCTGCTATTTGACAGTACAGTCCTCCGAATCCAGCTCCTCCGCTCCATCATACTGAATCTCCTGCTCAATTCCATTTCCCTCATGAATGATGATTGGATGATGGTAACAACAAATTCAAACTTTCCTAGTCCTTCCAAAAGAAGTGGACCATGAATCAGAAGACTACTATAGCTATCCTCCTTTCAGAGCCGAGAGAGACTGGCCATTAACTGAAAATAAGATGGAACAGGTAATGATTGATGCCATGCATTGGACGCAGAGTCGCAGACTGAATGATTTAGATTTTGTTGTGTTTGTTGTGCATGAATTTATGTAATTGTGCACTGCCACTAATGCCACTAATCAACTTTCTATAGAACACACTAATTTTCCCCTTCTTGCAAATAAGAAATTTGTACTTCTCCTGCAGCTTGGTGATACATTGCTTTTAATTCAATACAGGAAGGGGACTCACTCAATCTGCGCAATGAGTATGATTGACACAACAGCACCGTCCATCATGATGATGGCGAAATAGACGGCCCGTTAACTTAAGATGAGAAGGAACAGGTAATGATTGATGCCATGCATTGGACGCAGAGTCGCAGACTGAATGATTTAGATTTTGTTGTGTTTGTTGTGCATGAATTTATGTAATTGTGCACTGCCACTAATCAACTTTCTACAGAACACACTAATTTTCCCCTTCTTGCAAATAAGAAATTTGTACTTCTCCTGCAGCTTGGTGATCCATTGCTTTTAATTCAATACAGGAAGGGGACTCACTCAATCTGCGCAATGAGTATGATTGACACAACAGCACCGTCCATCATGATGATGGCGAAATAGACGGCCCGTTAACTTAAGATGAGAAGACACAGGTAATGATTGATGCCATGCATTGGACGCAGAGTCGCAGACTGAATGATTTGGATTTTGTTGTGTTTGTTGCGCATGAATTTATGTAATTGTGCACTGCCACTAATCAACTTTCTACAGAACACACTAATTTTCCCCTTCTAGCAAATAAGAAATTTGTACTTCTCCTGCAGCTTGGTGATACATTGCTTTTAATTCAATACAGGAAGGGGACTCACTCAATCTGCGCAATGAGTATGAGTGACACAACAGCACCGTCCATCATGATGATGGCGAAATAGACGGCCCGTTAACTTAAGATGAGAAGGCTCAGGTAATGATGACAATTAATGGCATGCATTGGACACCTGACTCTAAGCTATTGGTCTTTGTGTTTGCGTTGTTTGTTTGTTGTGCACAAAGTGATGTCAAAGTGTACTAGTAATCTATCTTTCTGTACACAATAAAGAATGACTCAAGTCAGTCTACTCTTGTTTGTCATAAAAATTTTTACTTATACTGCAGGCTGATCTTCACAGTCAGTCAGTAAAAGTATCAGAGATGATGATGATTAAGTCAGGACTCAGGAGGACGTTTCATGAGTGGCATAAAACGGAAAAGCCAAAAGGTAAACACGTCAACAACAACAACCACAGCAGACCCAAATGTCTGTGTAGAAGTTGAATAGAGTGTAGCGGTGTGATGACTGCAGTGCATTGATTTTACTAACTTAAACTGTAAAATGCTATGTTTGGAATGGATAATGTGCTTTGCGTTTGTCCAACTCTTTGAGAGAAAAAAAAGAATTTTAAGTGTTAACGTAGGATGTGCTAATGTTAAGCATTGTGGGCCTGCTCTCTCCTGTTACTGTTGAAGGTCAATGCTGGAAACAGACTAGAGTAGAGATGATGCATACATGCCACCTCGGAAAGTGTTCTTGTTGCACTACACCATCACTTGTGCATTTGTTTTAACTTTCTTTCTCAATATCCCCTTTGGTTTTCCATCTACAATTACAGGCCGGGCCTTGCCCGAAACTTTGTAAAACATTACAATGCATATTATTTACCTTACCAATCAATCACCTTTTTGTTTCCAGCCGGGCAGTGGCGAGTGGCGAGGCGACACACCCAAGATTGATAGACGAGAGGAGCAAGAGTAATGCCGAGATGCAAAAATCCAGCCCACATTTTTGACCAGGATAAGACAGTAACAGTATCCACTTTTATCTTCTTTTAAATAATTTGATTAATATCTTGTATACAATCTTTACAACAGTGTGTTCTTGGAGTTGTTATTATCATCATTAGGTTTGCTCTGTGTTTACGATTCTTCCCTACCAATATTTAACATTTCTATTTGCTATCTGCTAAAGTATTAAGGACGGAACAACAGAACAAGAACTAGAAGTGTATGTAATCCAGGTCTCTCATCATCATGCATGCATTGCCTTTTTCTCCCTTAACATATGGATATGGTAGTCTTCAATGATTGTCGTTTGTTTGTCTATGTATGCATACTGTTTTTCTATGTCAAACCTTTCCCAAAAACCCCCTTACCATCCATTCAACAAGCCCTAACCCTCTTCCTCCGGGCTGTGTGACTTATTGTCGAGGTGTAACTAAATTAAATGTACACCAATACTTAATCACACACTTGCTGGGGCAGATGTGGTGAAAGCAACACTACTTCAATTTCAAGGCAGAGCGATGATCTTCTTCTGCTTGGCCACCCATGAGTAGGATATTTCAGAGGTTATTTTTTTTAACAAAGGAACATATACCTCAGCATGAATTGTCGGCATTGATTGGATTTGTTTCTTGTCATTCCTCATATACAGCACTAACTGTTAGGCTGTAGGCCTAGTCAAGTGACTCGACACAACTATAGTTTGTAACTCTGTCTAGTAGGCTATCCTCCTAACCACCATTCTGTTTTTTTGTCAAATATTTGAGCATATTATTGTTGCTCGGTAAGTTCTGTACTGTACTTCATTCAACTACTCCTAACAGTCTCTCAAAGGCGATTGACTGTCTCCTTCTCTTTTTTTGCAAATGCTGCCGCCCTACCAGTGTCTACTACTACTACTATGCTGCTACCACCACCACCACCCCAATCATGGCATGTATGAAAAAGGAAACCATCTTCACCATGCAGCCAGTGCTGTGCCACAGTTGGACAGAAACATCAAGCACCGGTAAGAGACAAGTTTGGGGGAGGCAGAATTAATAATGGACATGTTGTCAATGATTTCATTTTCACACACCAGTACAAAGAATGCATAGACTAGAGGACAGGCTGAAAGTACTAGAAGGACCAGTCAATGAGTGAGGTGTGTCGCATCTATCTGTGTCTTATACAGTCAGCCAATTATTGAAATCAAACACAGGCTATGGGCGGCCATGCATCAGCAAGGAAACAGTGTGATGTAAACCAGTTACCCCACCTACAAAACATTAACAACATTGCATGTAACATAGAAAAATATATTTAATTTACCCTAACAAATAAACTAAACCCACAAAAGCTGACCCACCCCCCTCCCTAACCCCAACCAATGTCCATAGAAGTCCGTAACGCCCAAACAAGTTCCCACCCACCCACCCAAACAAGAATTAAAAAAGGGGCAGAACAGGATGACAGGGACTAAGTGGTGGGGCGGGACTCCAGGAGGACACGCATCTGGTGCATCTCGCCCTCTAAACGGGCGACGCGGCGTCTAAGGGTGCGGCAGTTGCAGCCACAGTGGGGGGGCACCGGAGATGGCACGGTGGCGGCGGGCAGCCGCCAGACGGTGGCACCGTACCGCTGGAGGGCGGTGGCTGGGGCCCGGGCCACGGGAGGAGGCTTCAACAATTGCAGCCGCAGTCTCCTCCTCCTCCTCGGCTTTAGACCACCAGCCGCCGGTATTCTCACTGGATTGCCTCCAGCTTCCGGCGCCATGCCTTGGCGGCCAACTCCTTCCGATTTTGTTTCGGAGTAGCTGTGTATCAAAAAGAAAAAAACAAGAAAATTGTAAAATATACTCTTAGAAAAACAGTAGGACAAGGTAATTATTTATACACATAGTGGCATGGTAGAGTAGCACAATAAAGCACAGTTGTACATAACATTTTAAATGTCGCCCATCCTTCTTCCTTCCACCAGTCTTTCACTTTTTAGTTGAACAGTGCACCAGGTGCTCTTCTCCATAAAACTTTCAAAGCTGAGTTGAAATCAGATAGATGAGGCCATTGGTTACTCAATACTCTGGCTCCTATGCCAATTAAAGGGAATTCTAGTCTTCTAGTTCACTCTTCAAACGTCCCCAATAACTCATACTTACTTACGACATCGGATAGCGGGCGGACTTTGTCCGCCCGCCATCCTCATGCTAAAAAGGGTGGGGGTCCCGTGGGGACAATTAATTAGGATGATGCGCCCGGCACAGTGGCGGGCGCATCCTGTTTTTTTTTTTTACATTCTGGTTGGCTTTGCTGAAAGCAATGCTAAAATGTTGTGCTGCTTTTCCAAGCACCAAAACAAGAGTAGTGCCAATGCTGCACTTAACTTTGAAAAGAATTTTGACCATGAACTGAATAAAACAGTTTCACTCTCAACCACTTTTTCCGTTGAATTTAATCTAAATTATTTTCATGCAATACATTTACTTATTAGTTTGCATGGTTTCACTATGACAATTATAGCATTTCAAAATAGAAAAACAGTACACCATTAATATTTACATTACATCAACATATGTGAGCGACACCGCCACTAGCATACTCCAATCACTCAGACGAAAAAACAAACACACTCCTCAATCACACTGACTAGACACTGTTTGTAACAACGAATAACAATTGAATATAATAAAAATACATCAGGCCATCAACAAATATAATTTGAGACAGTTATAATATATTGCATTTGATTGTTTTGTAGATGATTGGCCAAAAGCAAAGAAAGGTCTACGCGTTTCGAATCCCTTCGCATGTAGGGATTCTCATCAGGACCAACACTCTCTGAAACAAAACAGACACAAAACTGAATTAGACCGAATGACCCTAAACCAAACGAAACCCGGACCGCACACCTTATTCTAGCATCTTACCTGCGACTGAATGTGCACAGTAGAGGCTTTCAATGTGGACAATAAATCCGTCAGATGCCCTAGGAAAAGGGAGAGGGGGGGGGGGGGGAAGGAGTTAGCAAACATGTCGCCTTTAGCAAACAATCTTTGAAATGCAATGGTCAAGCTGCGGGGAAGTCTTACTTGTCAGGCTAATGTGGTGTCTCAAGGATGCTTCTGTCATCTGGCGTCAGGGCGTGAATTTACTGCATTCACGATTTAGCGGTCAACAGGCTTTTGGTGAAAGAATTCCTTTTGTAATTAGTTGTATGTTCTGAAGGAACCGTAAAACATAAATGAAAAGCCTTTCGTTAGTTGTAGTTTTTCGCGGATAACGAGTTCTGTCTATTCTCTCGGAGCTGCGGGATGCAGTATCGCTTACCTTCAGACGATCGTTACAAAGCCTTGAAAGAACCCTCAGTCTGTGCGTGTGACGCCATTGTAGTGAAGTTAGAATCCATCAGGAAATGGCATCTCTTTTGACTGCCCGTGTTCCCACCAGAGAGGATATCTGGGGTTTGTAGTTTCGAAAGGATGATTGACTCATCTGTATTGCGCGCGTGACCTTTTGCAGCAGGAGAGCAGGTTGGAACCTGTTCTGAATCAGCATTGGATGAATTTAGACTACAGGAGTTCCGTAGTTGTCATGAAGGGAAGCCCTGAGTATTTCCTGAATGAACGTGTCAGAGTACTTGGAGGCTCATGGGAAGTGTAGTATAATGAAGGTGTATATTGAAAGATCGAAACAAAACAAGCACAACATGACGGGCCCTGCACGGAGCCTGTCACGTTTTGCTTTGAAAGGCGGGGGGGGGGGGTACCATAGCATAGGTAGGTACCCTCCATGGGGGCACCCAAGCATACTCTGTAATGTCTACATGCCTTTCCGTGGCGGACGGCAATGCCGCCACGCAAAGGCATTCCAAAATGCAGATTATATGGCTGGCGGTGTGTTCAGAGAGACACCACTGGCATATTGAACCCTTTTCCGCCTGGTCGACATGTGGGGGGTCTGAATATTTTCTACAGGGATGGCGGGAGGTTTGCCCCTGCGGTGTCGGCAGTGAATTCCAGCCGGCCCGGCTGGGGCAATACGCCCACCATCCTAATGGGGCTCTAAGTCACAACTGTACAGTATACATATACATACAGTACACCCTTGCAGTGAGTGTACTGTCAATTTCAACAATAGTTAAGGATTATGAATCTAACTTACCACCGCCTGCCACTGGTGCTGCCACTCCCCCTACCGCTCCATCGTCGGTATCGGCAGCAACTGCCGCATCCTCACCCTCCGCGTCGCCTTGTTCGCTGGCCCCGGCAATGGTGGTCGGTAGTGCGCCTAGAAAACATTACACATTTATTAGGCGTCATATATACCTCCCCCCTATTGATCAGTAGCCAGGTTGAAAAATGAGTTAATACTAACATACATCACTAGTACAAATCAGGTAGTAGTAGAGTAGACACTAATAGTTATATATGATCATTGTAGCCTTTGCTTAATTAGCCCTAGCCATGCTACCATTTTACCTTTGTGTCTTTTATTTTTGCACATGTGACGTTACCTTTACCTTGCAGCTTCTTAAGACACCTTTGAGCCCACATGACCTGCCTCACACTGCTACTGTCTAGTCTACGCGCTGCGTACAAGCGGTCAACAAACATTAACAAGCCACTTTTTTAGGAAGTACTGGTGTACTACTGTTACTGTTAGTCCATATTGCTTAGCCATAAATGCTACACTTTTGGCACGGCTGAGAAATGCTTGCAAGTTGCAATATACTAACGCAAACCATTTCATTTTTCGCATTACAGACGCGAGATTCCCTTCTATGAACCAGAGCTTCTGAATGATGCAACAACTACCAGTACTAGGTTCTTCTAAGGTGAGGGGTCCCTTCACTCACATCTTCATTTATAAATTTATATAAACTAAATTGCTATGGGATGGTGGTGCTGCCTTCCACCACTGTTCAGTTATCATGATTTAATTCCCAACTGTATAAGTGTAAACAATGTATATTGTTTTAATGTTATTGATTTTCCGGTTGGTGCTGCATTTATAAGAAAACAGTGTACAGACCTTCTCAAATTGAAATAAACATTTTGAACTTACATAGACTTGGTGGTATTTGGTGTGGACTAACTTACACAAGTGAGCAAATTAAAGTAAGGGTGTGCATGTGAATTGCTTCCACGACTGAGAGGTTGGGTGTGTTATGTTCTGGGTTGTCTACTTGTTGGGTATCTTGGGGGGAGGGTTCCGAGACCTAATAGTTATGACAAGACAGTACTATAGTCAAGCAGTGGAATTGTGGTGGGTGCGGAATTTGTGATTGAGGTGTGCAAGGAAGGTCCAACCTACCATCACCAACATCCTATTATCTGGTGCAAATGTCTGTGTATGTGCAAGATCCCTACAACAGTAGTATGTCCCATAGGGTATCATATCAAAATAGTAATAAATCTGGTAGGGCTGTTGTTGCTGTGAATTTTCAAAGCCTCAAGATCAATAAGAGTAAAAGTAGTACAAGACGACGACCCAACGGATTGGACTCAATGGCTCGAGCTACTGGTGAATATGAGTTTTATATTACAACCTTTCACAAAGAGTGGCACTGGCCAACTGGGCAAGACTAGCTACTACAGTACAGACAGACTGATAGTATGTAGTAGTAGTAGTACTCAGAGTCATCATAGCGGAGGCAGGGAAAGATTTTTGAAACCGTACAGATCGAAGGATAATTGGTGGTAAAAAAATAGCATTTGGAAACAAACAATAGTTCGGGGAAAAATATGGGGCAGTACAAGTTATGGAATAGGAAATATTATTAAAAACAACAAGACTTACTGGGGCCAGCCGAGGAGCCCTCAGCGGTGTCCTCCTGGTGGTGTTCTGTGTGTCCCGCTGACTGCCCAGTCCCTGTCGGTCTGCCCCTGGGTGCTGATGATGAACAGGAAAGATATAAGAAAGAGACAAACATTGATGGATGGTGTCAAACAAATACAATATTTTTCAACAACGGTCAAAAAACACTTATGTAAACAACAATTGCAATAACTAAATTGACCGATCTCATCTGGTCAACAAGTAATATCGGGGGATTCGCAGTTCGACTCCTTAAGTTACTATTTATCAACAGTAATCCAGTCTTCCATTCTGATTCCAGAATACCAAGTTACAACTAAGCCTAATTACAACGTACCACCCAACCTAGCCCACCTATTCCAGGCATGCCAATTTTACATTAAGTATGCATTTCCACTGTATTCCTCAACAATGCATATGGTCAAATCATGGAGGACACATGAACATGACTACATGTTTTGTATACACCAAATTTGGGTTTGATTGATGCTGATCTGCTAGTGCTAAGTAACTGCTAAGCCTACCACCACTCATTGAACAAACTACAAAAGGTTCTAATAAAGACAGCCGTACTACCAGCACGTCACGTAACTGAGTGAGGGGGCATCATGCATACCACTAACAAATTAGAAGCTCATACAAAGTACCTAAACCGAAGTATCAATCCGCCCCTATCTATTAGTGACAGGCAAAAGTAAGGAGTGGACTAGAGTCACTGTAGCATTACGTAACTTAATTTCTCTAAAATCAACTCGTAAAGAATCACGCTAAGCAAGCGTAAGTAAGATTAGCGCAGAAGAGCACCTGTGTCAAAAAAATCACAGACTTTTAAACGTAATTAACCTGGAATGTAAGCAGCAACATTCTAGCTGGTTGGAAGAAAAAAAAGATATTCGCAATATATAACACAGAGCAGAAGAACAGACACAAAGTAGTAATAATTAAATAGGTACTCACCAAGCCCCGGGACCTCCACTCCCAGCAGGTCCAGCAGGTCCTGCTCATGGTCCAAGATGTCGGACCACCGGTGCGTCAGTTGCGCCTGGGTGCGCCGAACACCAGAGAAGCGTGACTCTGCCCGGCGCACCTTCCCCCACCGCTGCCGACGCTCCCGGAGGCCGTACCCGGACCCAGGCCTGGCACCTGCTGCCAGGGTTGAGGGGAGGTGGGGCTGCACAAAGAAAATTAGTGCAGCCAACTCCACCTCCCCAAATAAGGCCCGTGCCTGCACCCCTTGTGGGCGCCGCCTTCCGCAAGGAAGGCGGTCGCGGCTCTGGCGGCGCCGGCGAACAGCCCTACCCTTGGACATGGTTCTGGGGACGGGGCGGGAAAGAAAAGGTAAAATAAATAAAGGAGTAAAGGAAATAAATAGCAGGCAATAGAAAGAGAAAAAGTAGCTAAAAAACAAAAAAAAAGTAGACAAAAACCAAAAATATAGAGGCAGGAAAATAGTTAGAGAAATAATTAGTAATAAAGATCCAAAAAAAGTGGCTATAAACAAAGGATTGAAAAGATTTTAGGAGGATTCAAAATCAGGCCCCAGAACCATGCAGTAGAGTGAAAAACAAGATGGCCGCGCCCAATGCGACCACGTGCGCAAGTTCGCGCGATATTTTCTCCCGAGCAAGCAAAAAGCAACGCGATCAAGTAAAAGCGGTCGCGAACAGGAAATATCGACCGCGAACGGGCGCGAACATGCATTGCGCGACCCGGAACAGGAAGTAAGCATCGCGAGAGGGCGGGACAAGTGAAAACAAGATGGCCGCGCCCGTGAGCAACCGCATGGGTAAGTTGGCGACCCGCGATCACGCAAAAAATACCGCGAACAAGCGGGAAAAAAACTTCCGCATCTTCGCGATATTTCCGGCGTGTTTGCGGAGATTTTCAGCATTTTTGCGATAATGTGCGAAAGTTAATTTCGCAAATTCCGCCCACCCCTACTGATGACACAATGTTACCCAGAGAATACATTCTAGTGTATAGAGTAGTCATACCATTGTCAACTACTGCTAGAGCCTTTTCTAAATTTTCTCATTCAATTTCACGTATCTGCTCAGCAGCTTCTTGCTGTGAGACCTTCCACAATTTGTTGTACATAGCGCACATAAAATGCTTTTATCGTGGCTTTCTAGGAACTAACAGAAAATCCTGTAAAATCTATGTAATCTGAAAAGAGAGACAAGTGTTCTTGAACCTCATCTAACGTGGAAAGTTTTAGCCATTTGAGGCATAATTTTCCCATGCTATATGTTGTTACTACTCCCAAGTGTAGTGTCTGGGTGTAATGTGGGTCTCTCCAATCTATCCTAAACCCCTATGCGTTGCTTAGAAAACATGCATGACAACCATTAGTATCTAATGGCCACACTAGCCATCCCTCTGGACTGGAATGTGAAGAATTATATTTACCATTCTTGAGTATATTGTTGAACATTTACTCTGTGTAATTTGTGAATTGTTACCAATTATCAAAACATGCAAATGTGGGAATGTTTGGTATGTTCATATGCTTTATCTTGGCTAGGCCAAGACAAGACATTTGCTGCACAGTTTTGCTCAGAAAAATAATTTGCCTTTGTAGAAGATTTGCTCTAAACTAAGCCTCATTGCCTTGAACTTGACAGTCTTTTGTTACCCAAACAAATTCAAAATCAGTATTGTCCTTCCAAATGTCAAACCCTTGTATTGACAACTTGGAAATAAAGAGGGCCAAATGAATTAATATTGTGTTGGTCAGCATAGTTTACAATAATAAGACTTTGGGTCCACAGGGTCATTGTCATACGCAACTTCTGTGCAAATGTTTTGGAGCCAGCCGAAGGTGGTGTAGGGCAGTGTTCCCCTTGTGTGTAATTAAATATTGCACATGAACTATTAGTTCTATGTAAGTAATGGTGTGCATAATGGTGAAAACAAAATGTTTCATCATAATTAGATGTTCCACTATACCTGTCTTCACTTTCAAATACAGTATGATGTTCTAGCTCACAGAGAAACGATTTGATTGTGTTAATGTCCTCATCATCAGAGATGCTGCCAGGAGTAATAGCATAGTTTCTGTTGGTCCAAAAATATTAAATGGCACCTTATAAAATGAAATGAAATGAAAATTATAACGCGCGCTAATACCCGGAAGTGTCTAGGCGCGGCGGCTTCCCCGGATATACTAACCAGAGTGAATAATTGACATGCTGTGACGGGCTAGTTGTTAAAAAGCTGAGTTTTTAAAAGTTTACGAAATCCTAGTAAATTGTTTTCTGTCTTTAGTGCCAGTGGGATGGAGTTCCACAATCTGGCTATCCCTGAAGTAAAGCTTCTCTCCCCCAAGGAGCCCTGGGGAGTATCAGATTTGCAGAGGTCGCAGAGCGCAGCTGCCTCTCTGAAATATACCACTTGAACTTATCTGCAAAATATTCAGGGTCCAGGCCATGTAGTGCTTTGAAGGCGATACAGAGGGCCTTAAATTCTATCCTTCTTTTAATTGGAAGCCAATGTAGAATTGGGAGGGCGTGGGCCACTGATTGACGTCTCTGGATGTCAAGTAGAAGTCGAGCTGCTGCGTTTTGGAGGACTTACATTTTGTTGAGGAGACGTGACTGTATATCTAGAAACAGCCTACTACAGTAGTCTATTCTAGACAGGATCAAGGCTGTAACCACCATTTTCTGGAGTTCTGACGGGATGTAGGGGAGAATTTTCCTGATAATTTTGATCAAATAAAAACATGCGGAGGTGATTGCGTTTATTTGCCCCTCGAAGGACAATTTGGTGTCAAAATAGACTCCTAGGTTTTTTTACCTTTGAGGTGGGAGTGGGAATCTCTCCCATTTCCTGAGGCCCCCAATTGACTTGCCAGAAGGATGTATCTCACCCAAACAGGAGTACCTCGGTTTTCCCCGTGTTCAGCCTCAAACAGTGTTAGGACATCTAATGCCCAACTTTGCGCACACAGTCCTGAAATCTCCGAGCAGTGTTTGTTGAGTCCCCTGAAAAGGACGCTATGATTTGTGTGTCGTCGGCATACAACACTGTCTTGAAACCGAAAGACCTAATAAGAGAGAGGGAAATGTATAGATCGAGAAGTGTTGAGTGCAACGAGGCGCCCTGTGGCACCCCGCATGGAAAAGTGAACCAGTGTATTTCCACCAGTCTCCACTCATTGCTCCCTGTCACAGAGAAAGGAGTTCAAAAGGGCCAAAGCCTTGCCCCTGATTCCTACAGAAAACAATTGGTTTATTAGGGGATCCTGATCCACCATGTTGAATGCCACCGAGAGGTCTAAGAGGATCAGGGCAATCTTCCCACCCTTATCCAAGACCTCTCTTATTTCCTCCGGCACATTAATCAGGGCCAGCTCGGTGCTGTGCTAAAACCATATTGGGCACCATCTAGGAGATTATTGTCCTTTATAAACTGGTTGAGTTCTGTATTCATGGCCTTTTCAATAACCTTAGCTGGGAGGGGTAGTCAGGAGATAGGCCAGTAGTTGCTTGGATCAGTGTTATCCAAGTTAGATTTTTTCAGGAGTGGGAGGATAGATGCCTTCTTCCATGGTATTGGAAAATACCCATTGGAGAAAATACAGTTAAAAATGTCTGTACGGTAGCTGGTTGTAACCCCCAGGGCCAGATAGAGGATCTTAGGGCAGCAAGGGTCCTAGTGTGAGCCTGATCTCGTCTGACCAAGAATTGTCATGACACGTGTTTCTGAGAGGGCGTTGAAAGCATAGAGACAAGAGCTAGAGGCTGCTGGCATACCTCCACCACTCAGACCCTCTGTTGTGGTGGAAGGGGGGCCATTTGAATGCCCTTCCGTCCCCTGGCGGGTGGATAGAAATAGGTCAGAGACTGATTTGACTTTGGCTTGAAAAGAGTCTGCTAGCCAGTTGCACTGTATTTTTCTGACCAGGGAGCTTACTCAGTTTCTGCACTGTAGAAAAGAGTTCTTTGGTGGAATTAAGGGATGCGCTAATTTTAGCCGAGTAGTACTGTTTTGTTTTGTTAAGATCTTTTCTTTATACTCTGCAATAGCTTTTTTGTAGGTGATCTTTTCGTAGTGAACATAGTGCAAGCGCCATTTTCTTTCCAGCCTTCAACATACTTGCTTAAGTAATCTCAGGTTATTGTCAAACCATGGCTCAGATGGGCAAGTCCTTTTATTAGTTGTACTTTTTAGGGGTGCAATGGTATCGAGAGTGTCGATGATCCAGTTGTGGTTGGTATTTGTGGCCTCATTCAGGTCCACTGGAAGCTTCGGTTTAGAGAGGTCTAGGTGGCTAGTGAACATTTCTGTGGTAACTTTATGCCAGGGGCGAGTCCTAAGAATGGGTGGGAGGGACGGCCCTGTTTCAGTTGTCATCTTTGGACATATACTGAACATCACAGCTGAGTGGTCTGACCAGGTTAGAGGAATAATCAAGAGAATTGTAAGATAAGGGTTGTCGGAGAAAATGCCATCCAAGGTATGACCTGCCTTCTGAGTAGGACTATCCACTAATAGTGTGAGGCCGACACTTCTCATCATGTCAATGAGGGCAGCCGCATCTTTAGATGCTACGTTTTCGAGATGCAGATTAAAGTCCCCTAATATGGTAAAGTCAGGAAAAAGGACTTTAATATCTAGCAGTTAACTGCTGTTATGTAAAACGTCAGCACTCAGACCTGGGGGTCTATAGAGAAGCACCCCGTTAAAAGAGTACCGGCTGGTCAAGGTAATCTTGAATAACAGTTTGTGGTGGCTTGGATGGGTTCAAAGGAGACTTTCAGCTCCCAAACAATTCCATCAATTACTGGAACCGCTGAAATGTTCACAAGCGACAGGTCTTTTCACACTGTGGGGCCGATTCTGATCCTGGACTTTTATTTTACATACAAATCGGATCCGTATTTTCTTCCTTACAAATCGTACAAGTCCCTTCCAACCCGTGTAGTACGATTCATACGGGAAAAATACATATAGATCGGCCCGATCCTTACAAATCGGATCGGGAAAAGCTGTACGACACGGACTTGTAAAAAAGTCCATACAATTTGTAAAAAGGCTATACAACCCGTCAAGTACGATTCGTACCAGGTTGTCAGCATGCGATTTGTATGGAAAATGGCCTGTATACGGGGAACGACCCGTACCGGGCTACGAAGTGAACCCCTATACGCCTCGTACCCTGGTATGACTTGTTCTGGGGGTACGACTCGTACCGGGGTACGGGTCGTATAGGGGTATGAGGCATACAGGGGTTCCCCCACATGCTAGGCGTGTGTATGGAGCGTACCCCAACATCGTGCATGTAAGCACTGTACATACACGATTTTGGGGTACGTGCGTACACAAGCAATTTTGGGGTACGGTGCTGGTACGGTGCGTAAACGACCAGCACCCCTTCAGCGCGTATATACGGACCGTACCCCACTTTCCGTGTCATCGGTAGGCTCCGTACATACGCACCGTACCCCTGTATTCATGGGGTGTACGACGCGTACATGGGTGGTCCGTCTCGTACTGTTTTCGGGGCGTACAATATTTTCCCGGCACTTTTTGGCTCCTGTAAAAAAAAAAGAGCCGTACGGAGTGCCGTTTGTACGAATTGTACTTGTCGGGTGGTAAACTGCTGCCGGAAATACATGTGAACGTCGCGTACTGGGCAATCCGAATCAGAATCGCTTGAATATACGAGTTGTATGGTCTTTTTTACAATTTGTATGGAGAGCGTCTATTTGTATGGATCGTACTTCCTAGGTTGTAGGGGAATCCTTACAAGTACGAGTTGTATGGGGAAAACGCTCCATACCACGATTTGTACAGCGTTTTTCCAGGATCGGAATCGGCCGCTTTGTGTGATGAAGAATGTGGCTTCAATACCTCCATTACCAGTTCAACAGCAGAGCGTTCTGGCAGATAGTGTCCATTCAGAAGCAAAAAGAATACTGTCACAAAAACAATCTAAAGGAAAAGGAACGAAATGCAAATCCAAATATAAATCCCAGGTGGAATAAAATATGTCTTTTTAAGCCAAATTATAAATGAATCCAAGGAAAAGTCAACAATGTCAACAGAATCGCCTGAGGCAGTTTGCACAAAGGCAGGGACCTTGTGGGGTTGTATAGAACTGGTAGTTAACTTCAATGTTGGATCGTAATAAACAACTTCGTTGCTGGTATGTGGTGTTGAAACCTGTGAATCCGCACACGATGATTGTATATTGTTGGTTGATGTAACTGGAAGCAGCAAAACTTCAGTGTCAGCTATCCCCTATTGGGGAGCAGAAACCTCAGCGATGGTTAAAGCTTGTAACAGGATTTCCTGTATTCTAGTGAGAGGAGGCAGGCAGCTACCCAGGAGCCATTGTGACCAACTGTGTAGGACTGGACATACAGTATGGTTTGAATAGGTAAATCGACACAAATCTTTTGTGTTTACAACCAGCAAGGGGCAGTAATAGTACAGTTCCTTCAACAGCTAGGACAGATAGGTCAACTTGCTTCTAGTCCACAATCCTCTCATGAGCCAGATCCCTGATCTTTAGAATCCAGCCAGAAGTTCCTGGTTGCCCCTTCACTTCACTAGTGGCAGAACATTTCTCAAGATCATTGCTTTGCTCATCCCGGACATCTTTCAGTTCCTGTAAGACTGTTCACTGATATCAAAAGGCATTTCTGCGACCACTGTACTAGGCTGGTCAAGGTCTGGAAACCACATTTTGACCCCAAAAAGGACCGCATAGGGAGTCCGACCACCCAAGGATCTTCTTGGTAGAATGTTTAAGGCTCTCTGTATCCCAAACAGGTGGTGGACCCAACTGACACCTGAACCTAATACTTTAGCTGTTAAAAACTGCTTTAAGTCATGGGTTTACCTCACCACTATCAAATTTCACTCAGAATGATATGGGGAGGAGTAGTGCACAGTCACACCCAATGTTCCCATGGTATCCTGGTAAGCCTTGGAGGCAAACACTGGGCCTGGTCCGAATGCAGCTACTGTATATGTGCCAATGAAGACTTGCAAATCTTTTATAACAGTTCGAGGCGATTGCCGTAGCCACACCCATAGGAGTAGAGAACAGGAATCCACTTTTAACAACATGTATTTAAAAGAGCTATCAGTGTGTAGTGGCCCACAGTTGTCCAGATAAATGCAGGCCATAGGCTTGTTTGAAATTAAGGGAGGTGTCTGTGGTGGACGTGCTGTGGTAGAAAATTCTATTTGTTGGCAAATATCACATTTAAGGACATTTTCTTTAGTCTGTTTATATAGAGCTGGCCCCAGTAGTGTTGCTGCAATAATGAAACTGTATCTGCCACTCCTTCGTGAACAGATGCTAGACCCTCATGTGCTGCCATGATTAATTCTGGCCTGTGGTCTAAATTTGAAATTACTCGATACCCCACTCCGGGAAGATGAGCAAACAGAATGTTTTGCACACTTATCTGGTAGAAGTATTTGGAAAGTATTTTGGTAAGGAGGTGCCACAGTGCGAAGCTGTGACAGCCATCATTGGAACGAGTCCCTGCAGCTATGACAACAGTTTGCACTGCTGCCTTTGATGCTTCATCAGCCAATGATTCTTCTGCAACATGTATTCCTATACGTTGGTGACTTAGTGTAAGGATGACGTAAGCCTGTGGCAAACGTGCTTTTAGATTTGCAACATTTCTCCAAAGCACTTTGTGATTGATAGTATACACTTTAGAATCTCTGAATCCATTCTGGCTCCAATAGTGTAAATACTTATTGCAAGACTGAACTCAGTAATACAAATCACCCACTAGAAGTGGGGAATTCTGGATCAGTATTCTCAAGAGCCAGAATTAAAGTTTTTAGTTCAGCCAGCAGTGAAGTCCAATCACCCAGTGAGTGCATAAAGAACCGACAACCTCAACCTTTCAGCCAACACCAGCCAAACGATCACCACCTGGTCTCCACTTACCACTCACACCACCACAGCCAGCATGTCGTCCATCTACTCCAGGTTGCCCACCGGCCCCTGCCCCCACCATCTTTTCAACTTGGGGACCAACCCAATTAGCACAGAGCTCACCAGTATCCTCAACACCTCCATCTCCACAGCGACCTTCCCGGAAAGATGGAAACATGCAGAGGCCAGACCCCTCCTTATGAGTCCTTCTATCGACCCCAATGACCTCAAAATTACCGACTGATCTCCCTGCTCCCCTACCCAGCCAAAGTACTCGCAAAAGCCATCAACCAGCAGCTCACCGAATACCTGGAACACAACCACCTCCTCAACACCTCAGAATCAGGATTCCATGCTGGCCACAGCACTGAGACTGCGCTGATCGCTGCCACAGATGACATCAGAACTCTCCCCAACCATGGAAAAACTGTGGCCCTGATCCTCCTTGACCTCTCTGCAGCGTTAGAAACTGTCTCCCACCTCATCTACAGACTCTACAATACCGGCCTACATCAAAACGTCCTCAAGTGGATCACTGCCTTCTTTACAAGACCCACACAGAGCATCCGACTGCCTCTCTTCACCTCCGCACCAAAGGACATCATATGCGGCATACCAAAAGGGTCATCTCTCTGCCTCACCCTGTTCAACATCTATATGACCCCCTCGCAGACGTCATCAGATCCCACAGACTCAACATAATCACCTACACAGACGGCACTCAGCTAATCCTCTCGCTCACCCCTCCAACACCAAAACCGACTGCTGCAATGCCATGACCAACAGAGCCAAATGGATGAGAGACAACTGCCTCAAACTCAACTCCGACACAGCAGAAGTACTGATCTTTGGGAAGAACACCTCCATATGAGACCACAGCAGCTGGCCAGCAGAACTCAGACCTACACCGACCGACCATGTACGCAACCTCTGCATTATCCTCAATAGTCAACTGACCATGAAATGACAAGTCAATGCAGCCACATCCTCCTGCTTCCACACCCTGTGCATGCTCTACAGAATCTTCAGATGGATTTCAACCAACACCAGAAAGACCTTCATGCAGGCCCTCGTCACCAGCTGCCTCGACTACAGGAACACTCTCTATGCCGGAATCTCCACCCTGCTCCTCAGAAGACTCTAGACCAGCCAGACTCATCCTGGACCCCCCAAACAGACCCACAGCACTCCTCACCTAAGAAACCTCCAGTGGTTCTCCAGCCAGAAAAGATGCCAGTTCAGGGTTCTCACACATGCCTACAAAGCTCTTCACAACCAAGGACCATCATACATCAACCACCAACTGAACTTCAATCTGCCCTCAAGACACCTGCGCTCCACCGTACTGCCCTTGCCCACACCCCCTGCATCCGCTGCAGCTGCAGTAGGGGCCACTCCTTCTCCTACATCACCCCCAAGATCTGAAATGACCTGCCCCTGCACCCTCCCTGGCGGGCATCAGAAAGAAACTCAACACCTGGCTTTTCAATAGAGACTTGGCACCCTCAGTGCCCAGATACCCTTAGGGGTGACAGTGCTGCGCTTTACAAATGCTGATTGATTGCTAAATGTTTTTAGAGGTTAGAAAACTCCATCCCTCATTTCAACCCTTATCGCTGCACAAGTAGCTGAGATTCAGTGTTTTGTTCCAACTGTGGGCTAGGTAGAACCATCAATATAAACTATGGAGTCGTATTGTTCTAGATGCATTTTTTCAAGGGACACAGGGTATTATTGTTCATATTGTAGATGTTCTTTTGTTTGTAATGTAGAGTCGAAGACATAGTCTACGTCTGTTGCTGTTAGTGAGTTGGCCCACTGTATCCATCTCGGATGTAAGGCTTTCGCGTTTGGGAGGCTGGCCTTTGTGACAGCCTCTAAGTCTGGAATGGGAGTCAAAACAATTATGCGTTTCCTCTGAGCCAATCATCTTTCTTTCACTACAGCTGTCTACTGCCGTGAGTATTGTTTCTGTTGGTGAAAAACACTTTCTGTATTGGAATATAAATGCAATTTATATGCAATTGCTACTGTCTCACCCTCATTGAAAGGGACATATATGTAGCCTGTGGTCCCCATGAATACGCGGGCCACCAGATTTTTTGTGTTAATGTGTGTGTGTGTGTGTGTGTAAGTGTTTATGTTCTGGTGTCCAAAGTGTGATTGAAAAGTCTGGACGGATTAATTCATAAAATGGTTGAAGCATAATCTGGTATGTATGTTCCACCAAAATTTAGAAATCCCAAGATTGACTATAGCTTTTTTATTGTATTTGGAGGTTGTAAGAGTGTACATTTCTCTAGGAAATGTGGCACTAAACTTTTGACATATATTTCAAGAGATCAAGCGGGAGTAACTTTTCACTAAACTTTTGACTTCATTAGGTAGCTCGTATCCCAGAAACAGGACGCCAAGAAAGGCAATCTTGGATTTATTCAAGTTGAATTTGGAGCCCATTTGAGCAAATTTTACAATAAATCAATCTATTCTGGCTAGATCTGTTTCTAAGTCAGTATCCGTTAGATATATGTCATCGACATATGACAAAGCTTCATGGTCACAATTTTGTAACAGTCCTGGTAGACAGGCAGAGAACAAACCTCGGCTGTTCTTATACCCTTGTGGCAATCGACAGAATTGTTTTTATTATCCAAGGGTGGGAAATGAGGTTAAATACCGGCTTTCAGGTGCAGTCATTTCAAATGTCTAATATTTTGTATCGTTTGCTCACTATGCTGTTCACTAGTGCTTCTCTGGTTACATTTTGTGGTGCAAATGTGTGAGCGTGACTATCTAATAGTCTACAGTCTAAGATTAGGCTGTATGAATGATCTGCTTCCGCTAAGGGGATCAAAGGATTGCTCATTAGTGAGGTGCAACTTTCGATTACATCTTGGTATTCAAGTTCTATTGGAATTCCTCTAACCTGTTGTTTTGCTTCATGTTTAATGGGTTATTGTTTAATGTCCCTTATTGGGTATTATATGGTATGTGAATCTTCATCCAAACCCATGGGATTGCGATATACTGCTAGGGCTTGTGCAAGGTCCTTCTCCTTGGCATATGAATTTTTAACCGATACTGGAACAAGGCGAAGAAGGCTGGTAATATCACGTTTTCTCCTTGTGGGGCATTTTGTACAAACTCTGGTGGCTAATCCTTTTCAGCCAAGAGAACGTCAAAGCCAACCTTATGCTCTCGGAATAGAGAAATGTAATTTTGCAAGTTATATCTCACTACATTTGGAGTTGCAAATCATATAGTCTGCCTGGAGCACTAACACTCCGATCCAGTGTTACCACTTCAACAAACTCATTAGTTGCTCTTGCCACCAGAAACTCTTGAAGAATCTGGCGAACTATTGTGACTTCTGTCATACTGTCTAGCAGAGACAGAGCCCACTCCTTGTTCGGCAGCAGAGTCCTCACTGTGTGTGGCATGTTTAAGTTAGATCTTAACCACTTTCTTCTTTTTAAATTGAGGCTTTTGTTTTGGAAGCTTTTCTTCCTTGTTTACTATGAAGTCAGACAAGCTTCTTCGGTTTCATGTTCTTCTCTGATCTGCGTTCTGATAGACCTCCTCTCTCTGAGCATTTTTCGGATGACTCCTGAAAGGAACGAGAAGAACGTGTATCAGTATACTGATACCCATCAGGCTGTTTAATTGTTTCACAAATGCACAGATTAGTGTTTTTAAGAGGACTCCTCTGGAGGAAATCCACCCTGTGGGCCTCTACCACAAAGGCAACATACCCTCTTGTTTTAGGAAGCCCATGTTGTAGCAACATCTGTGTTACAACATGTCTGATGTTAAGTTGTATGACCTCTGGTAGTGGATTAGCCATTTGATTATGTGGAATTCAGAGAGGGTAGCTATAGTGGGGTGATCCTTTTAAATACTCAAGCTTGAGCAACCTAAAGGGCATAAATAGGGGTTCCCTATTTTGCTGAGGAGGATTTTCCCTAACATCACGGACGTGTCTGGTTAAATGGTGAGTAGGGTCTTTGGGCATATAGAAGAAACTACTGAGGAGACCAATTAAACAAGTACCTGATCTAGAACGTTGGAGGTGCCATGTTGTACGGTTCCTACTGTGTCAATAAGACTGTGCATTTGGGCATTTTAAACATCAAAACTATATGTGGGACTTAGTCCCCGCATACCATTGGAATAGGTTGACCTAATTCCTGGCTAGTTCACAGTGTGCCATCGGAACCTCTAAACCTTACAAGGTACCGGATGGTGTCTGCAACCTCAGAACATGACAACCCTGATTCCTCAAGGGAATCATGGAAACAGATCTACCCTTTCGTTTGTTAACTCATGCATGCCCAAAGGGAGACACAAAAAGCACACAAATTGGCATTTCAAATATTTATTGAAGCAATTGCATTCTTGTGTAAAACACGCGATCTGCAATGATTAATAAAATGAAGCAAAATACTGTTTCCAGCGTTACAAGAACTGTGGTAAATAATTAAATTACCGGGACTTAATTTGATACAGAAACATAATAAAATAGCTCAGTAAATAAGAGGCAGAATCCGTGGTATTAGAGGTTCGGAATGGGCTTTATTCCAGTGGTCGATTATAATCGGTTGCTCCAGGTTCCATCACCACGAAGGTTCAGGAAGTGAAGTACATACATTATTGACAAGAAATGACTTTTATAGAACATACATTACAATGAAATAGATACGGGAGGCGTAACAATTGATAAGGAAGGTGACGATTCACATGCGTAACCGAAAATGGGTGTAATGAGGAGTAAAAAGGAACATAATTGGTTATGATGTCATATATAGGTGGATCTATAAGATTATACTTGGCATAGATGCGCGCGCAGCAGCATGACGTGTGATTGACGTGCAACTAGGGGGTGAAGGGGACTTGACATTTAGCTCTACATATGGCGACAGAAATCTGGAGGGTCAAGTCAACCTAATCCCAAATCATATCTAACATCCTATGTTTAAAGAACTAAGTTATCCAAAAGAGAGGTTTCTTCGAGTAGAATCTTATTCTATACTGGCTATACTGACTGTTAGTGCGTGTACAAGCGTCTAAGTGTCTACACTAGATGCGAGGGCGGAATCTTCCATAGTAACAGGGCTATGAATTACTTGCATGAAGACAGAGAAGCCGGGCCTTTGCTCGGTAGCTGGCAGAATGTTTACTTAAACTACTAGACAGGAATGCATTGGGCAGGGAGCGGAGCAGATAATTTTCGAAGGTGAAATACAGCTTTTGGCAGGCAGCAGGCTGATGTCAGGCTTTGTGAGCCGCGCAGAGAATGAGACAGAGTTCATGGTCACAGATGCAGGCTCAGACTGGAGCTTTCAGAGACAGAAAGCAAGAAGAGTTTGATGACAGAATCAGGGCCTACTTGCCTGGACTGTAAAAATGGCATAAGTGAACCATATAAAGGCGGTGGCCTTTCGTACTTAGGAATGGAATATCCGGCCCATTCATGGCGGATCAACAGAGGACATGTTAACGGTGGACGCACATGTATTTGCGTCTTCATAACTGGAACTGGAGGGAACATACATGTACTTGTAACATGCACATAGAACCGTTGGGGTCCAAGATAGGGGACATAACTGACCAGAAAAATCCATATTTCCACATTCCCTCCTTGTCCCCTACTTGCCCGTCAAGAGATATCAATCTTCATTAATCCATTGATCTGTTCATATAGCATCATTTGTTCTTCTTTCTTCTTCCGGAATCTTGAATGAAAATCTTGATGTGGAATGCACGATGTGGCACACAGACCACAAATCGCTGGTCCACATTGCAGGCATAAGCAGCAACTGAATAATATGAGAAGGCCAATACCTAGGAAGGATAGAACTCTCCATCCCCAGGCTGATATCACGCTCCAAAACCAACCGGACCAAGTCCAGGTGCCTGGATTCTGGTGTATCTGGCTTACAATCTTATGAAGGCGAGTTATGGCCTTATATACAGATGGCGAATTTTCTGGTATGAATATGCAACAGCTTGATCCGATGACCCTACAAGCTCCGCCCCTATCGGCCAGGATGACGTCAAGGACAAGACGATTTTGAAGCACAACAATCCGCATAGCAGACTGCTCTTCTGTTAAATTGCCTAAGGCGGAAATAGTTTCGTTCACTACTGCTTCAAGGGTTCTAGTTAATCTACGTATCAGCTTACTATTAGTAACGGTACCTATATAGGGAAAGAGACCTTTATTGAAATCTGTGTATTTTTCCCATGCTGTTTCAGTGTAATCGACTATTGGGAGATCTCTCCTTTCTCTATTGTGTACTAAATGAATATTTCTGTGATAATCGGGAGGAGCTAGGAAAACAGGTGGCAAAAGGAATCCAATGTAGCAGGTACCATCCCAATCTAGAGGCAAACGTACATATGCCATCTGACCACATATAAAATAGGAATGGCGGGAAGCTCTAAATGTAGACTTGCCTTGATCACTAAATTCTACTACAGTGGTGCATCTACTATGGCCCATATGTATGGAACCATTCTTCCTTACACATAATTCACCTTTTACTGGAAATATTGACATAGCGGGCAAAATTGGAGTAACTTCGGATTCGACATTTAGGATCATAAGATTAAGCGTAAAATTACCTAATCCATATACTTCATTTTCTAGATCAGTTCCTGTTCCTTTGGGAAGTCCCTCCTTGTTGGGGTGGCAGACCTTAAGTAAAACTAAGTTCATATTTCCCCCTACCCCATTGTCTTGATAAACTGCAGATTTCGAATCTTGGGAATTAATTAAACTAAACCATGCTCCACAGGAGCCGTTGTGTGTGAACGGGTATGGAAAAAGAGGTAGAATTCCTTTATAATTCTGATAGGGAGGGAGTCGGCCACATATCCAACAATTTGTAGCATTGCTAACCTGATGGGAATGATGTAACATACTAATAAAAGTGTTATTGCGCAGCGCAAATCTGTATGACAATTCAAGCGGAGGTAATTCACTAAAAGAATGTTCAGCAGTAACATTGTAAACATGTCTAGAAATAGGATAATATATGTGCAACAATATACTTGCAGTAATTATTAAAAGACTTGAGAAAAATAAAATTAATAACGTCACTATGCAATGACTACGCAGTGATTTACAGTACGCCTGTCGTTTCAACATTTTTCGGGTGTATTCTCTATTCAGGTCCAAGGGATACATGTCAGAGACAATTCAACCGCTTCACCTTGGAGAGGACTTAAACAATCAAATTGCTCGACTGATTGGGCCTAAGCTTTAGTTTATAGTGTTCAGAGTCACTTTTTTCCACAAAAGGAAGTTTTGAGTCAATGGGTGAAGACACACAAGGTGAGGTATTCACATCTGATTTTAGTCCATGAAATTTCTTGATATGACTTGAATGAATCCATCCCTTTCTGCCTTCGATCTTCACGGCTGTTCTTGTGGTGAGCAACACCAGCTGAGGTGACCTCCACCTAGGTTCCAGCTGAGTTTTGCGGTCAAAGTTCCTCACGAGGACCAGGTCCCCCGGAACCACGTCATGGGGTTTCACCTCGGTGTTGTCAGGAAAAGCTGCAGCTACCTGTGAACGACAAGATTGTAGTGCAGACATCAAGGAAGCCAAGTAATCTGTCAGCATATTACAGTCAATATCAGTTATTTTGCGTGGTATAGGCGTCCCCCACATATTTGGTGGTCTCCCGAAGATCACTTCATACGGGGATAGCCCTGTTCGAGAGTGTGCTACCATTCTTGTGTAAAAGAGTGCAACTGGTAATGCTACTACCCAGTCGACACCTTTCTCTCTGCATATTTTGGATAATCTTATTTTCAGAGTCTGATTATGTCTTTCTACGAGACCTGCTGCTTCGGGGTGTCGGACACAGTGGAATTTCCACTGATAGCCTAACAAAAGTGAAACGTGTTTCATTAATTCGGATGAGAACGGCTGGCCGTTATCTGAGTGAACAACACGTGGTAAGCCGTATCGTGGGAAGAATTCTCGAACCAACTGTTTGGCAGTAGTCGGGGCAGTGTAATCTGAAACCGGGTATGCCTCCGTCCAACGGGAAAGAGCACAGACAACTACGAGAACATATTTGAATCCTCTGCATCGTTCCATCTGGATATAATCCATCTGGAGGACTTCAAAAGGATGATCAGGAGGCTGAAATCCACCCTGCTCTACGGGAACGCTTTTTCCTGGGTTGAACTGGCAACATATCATGCAGGTACGGACCTTTTGTTTGGCTGCAGCTCGTAAATGCTTGTTGAACCAAATATGTTGAATGCTGTCTAGCATAGCTTTCTCTCCTAGATGCGCTGGACTATGGATAGTGTTAATAATGACTTGGACCATTGAATCAGGAAGGAACCACACAGACTTTTCCTTCATCAACCATCCTTGATCCGTTTGGATCCCTCCTAATTCCGTCCATTTCTTTATTTCTTCTGGTGTAGCATGTGTCTGTATATCAATTACGTCAAGAGTAGGATCTTTAACCGTCATACAATGTGTCAGCGTCGGAACTATTGTCTTTGTCATGTCGGATTTTTGAGTTTGAGCTGTCTGTTTAGCTGTTCTGTCAGCTAGATCATTGCCTTGAGAAATGATATCAGTAATTTTCGTATGTGCTTTGCATTTCATAATCGATATTGCAGTGGGCAAATGTATTGCATCTAATAAGGCATGAATGAGGGGTCCGTGCTGAATGTGGGCACCGTGAGAAGTTAAATAACCTCTCTCTCGCCACAGCACGCCGAAGTCATGTACGACTCCGAATGCATAACGTGAATCAGTGTATATGTTGACTTTTTTATTTGTGGCTTGAATACAGGCTTGTGTCAGAGCGACGAGCTCTGCGGCTTGAGCTGACAAGGTATTTATGCAATTTGTTTCAATGATTTCAGTGTCTGTTGTGACTGCGTAAGCGGCCACTAGTTCTCCTGTACCTTTTCTCATACATGAACCATCTACATACAACGTCAGGTCTGGATCTGATAATGGAACATCTGTCAAATCTTGTCTGGGTTTCGTCGTGATTGTAATAACATCAATACAGTCATGGGCTAGTGGGTCTGTTCCATTTACAGGTAAAAGTGTGGCAGGATTCAATGTGTTACATCGTCTGATTTCTATATGTGGCTGAAACAATGTTAGTTCGTACCCTGTAAGTCTTGCTATAGTCAAGTGTTGTGTTTGTGTTCGGTTCACAAGAACCTCTACGGCGTGTGGTACTTGTACTGTCAATGGATGTCCTAACACTATGGCATCGCTTTGTCTGATTGCTAAAGCTGTCGCTGCCACTGATTTTAGGCACGCAGGCAGAGCCTGAGCTACGGGATCTAATGTACTCGAAAAATAAGCACACGGTTTGTGTGCTCCTGCTTGTTCCTGTGTGAGTACTGACAAGGCAGTACCTTCTCGTTCTGTAATAAAGAGTGTAAAATGTTTTCTGTAACATGGTGTTGCTAAAACAGGTGCTTGACATAAAGCTTTCTTTAAGCTTTCAAAAGCTAGTGTGTGTTCCTGAGTCCAAGGGAGAACAGTCGATGTGGCTGCCTCCTGTGTTGTCAACTGAATGAGTGGTTTTGCCAGAAATGCATACTGAGGGATCCACTGCCTACAATATGAGGTGAGGCCTATGAAAGCCCGCACCTCCTTTTGCGTCTTGGGTATTGGCATGTTAGCTATTAACTGAATGCGGTCGGGTGTAAGCTGCCTTCCCTCCTTGGACAGCGAGTGACCAAGGTAAATAACTCGCTGGACACAGAATTGCAGCTTAGAAGGGGACACCTTGTGCCCCTTTTCGGCTAGAAATTGTAAAACCGTCAGTGATGCTTTTTCACATTCAGGTTCGCTTCGGGCGGTGATCAGCAGATCATCGACATATTGAAGCAAAGCAGTGTTAACTGGCATGTGGATACTGTCGAGTTCTCGTTTCAGTGCTTGGCTATAGATGCTGGGGCTTTCTGTAAATCCTTGAGGTGCGCGTGAGAATTTAAAGCTACGTCCATTTAAACTAAATCCGAACAAATATTGGCTTTCCGGATCTATTGGGACGCTGAAAAAGGCATTTTTAAGATCGATTACAGTAAAGAATTTTGCTTCGGAATCAATAGCTGTCAGTAATGATGAGATATCAGGGACCACAGGAAATTGTGGCACAATACACTTGTTTAATTCGCGCAGATCAATAATTAATCGATATACTGGCGGGGCCTTCGGATCTGTTCGTTTGAGAATCGGAATTATCGGTGAATTACATATATTGGAGTCGGTTTCTACAACCACTCCTTGGGCAATTAGTTCGTCAATGATTTGCAGTAAAGCCACTACAGCATCTGGTGGTAACTTGTATTGTCGCATTCGTGGTAGTACCACTCCTGCCTTTAGTGTAACTCGATAGGGTGTGATATTCATGCAACCAACATCAGTAGGGCCTTGTGCCCATAGATGTGTAGGTAAAGTCTGCAATCGGGGATCCATGTCTCTAGACACATAATGACCTTTAAAATCACGTAAAAACAATCTTACTCCTTCCGGAGAACAACATATTATAGCTCCTAGAGCTTTCAATGTCTTTATTCCTAACAAGTTTTCTGGACATGATTTAGTAAGCAACAAATCTGTAGTTCGGGTCAAAGGTCCTATCGTAAGTGGAAGAGGCTGTGATACTTCATTAACAATAGGTTTTCCTGAAAAACCAAGGGAAATATTCTGTGAGCCTGAGAGGGGTGCCCCTGGAACTTCACTACGTTTTATGGTTGTTCGACTTGCCCCTGTATCGAGTAAAAATTTCCTGTCTTGGCCTAATAATTCACTATGTACATAAGGTCCTTCTTGATCTACAGGGATCTCGATAAGGGGTAAGTCAACTTCCCTCTCTAGGCTGGTTCATGCATATCGTTGATAATCAGGATAGTCATACTGTGCGGTCTGGTACAGTTGTCGTGTCGTGGTTTGTGTGACAGCAACAGGCAGCGCTGGTGCAGCTGGCACAAACTGTATAGTCTGTTGTGGAGCTGGCATGGACTGTGCATGCTGCAAAGCTCCTTGTTCATTCTGATCCTGTCTAAGTGGCCGTGGTCTTTCTTTTGTAATACCCGTGGCGATATTACGCTTCAGGACTGGGCAATCGTGTACATGATGACCTAGTTGTTTACAATAGTTGCATGTCCCTTTTACAGGTCCCGCTAAATCGCCAGAATGTGTCGTACCCTTTTTATGTCCTTCAGCTGGAACTGTCTGAGAGACTAGCATTTTCATTTTCGTGTCTTTCATGCGTCTTTGTTCATGATCTTGTTCCTCTCTAATTCTATTGTGATGATACTGTAACATTTGTAACATTTGTGATGGAGTGTTACCTTGCCAGGTACTCTCGAATTTTAATACTCTATTCTTCACTTGGGGCAAGGAATTTTCAACTAATTTTGTCACAAACAGATGTGGGTATGATTCGCTACTTGCTTTTATACCACTATTTATACCAAAACATTTTTCAAATCGTGCATAGAAATCACTAGTGTCTTCATCTTGCTTTTGTTTACAGGCTGAAATTGCACCCCAGTCTTCCTTTTTCGTGGTTAATAAACGTGGCAGTACCTGTACTAGTAAACCTGGTAGTGCTTTAGTTTTGTCCCCAAGCCCTGAACCTGGACCTCGGGCCTTTTCTTCTGTTTCTAGTGCTGTCCAATCTATCTTTTGGTCTCCTACCTCCCACTCTTTTTCCTTGAGTTTTTCATAAATGCCAGCAGGCATTAATACCTTTAATATTGTCATAATGTCGGGATAGGTATACTCTCCCATGAGTAACATGTCTTTAATTTCTCGGTGGAAACCCGCTGGGTCTTTGTCATGACTGGGTACCACTTTCTTCATTTCCAACAATTCTATTTTCGATATGGGCGTATATACATATACACGTTTAAACTCATTGTCCTCGCCCTTTATTGGGTGCACTTCTCGTAAGGGATTCTGTCTGTCCATGTAATACGTGGTTCTTTCCTTAATGGGTAGTGAGACATGTTCTGGGCATATAAAAAGAATGTACTGCTTTCTTGATTCTAGTATTTCTTTAATTAGCTTAGTACCTGAACCTCTCCATCTATTCGTGAGTAATTCGGTCAATATATCAGGTAAGGGACCAGGATCTGAATGTTGGCTTTTATATAGTATAAGAAGTTGTTGAATCATATAAATCCCAGCTAAACGCTGTTCATCTGGGGTGAGATTAAAAAATGTGTGTGCTACTGTGTCATCACTATACTTCCCGGGACTGTCAACCCAATGGACAGCTGACCTGGCTAATTCTTGTTCATCCATAGAATCGAGAAAATGATAACCCCTTCGTTCTCGGAGTAATTTATCTGCTGCTTGGAATGAATGTTCGTTAGACCTTATATTTATTATTGGTGCTTGAAATTTCCTGTTATTTTCTAGACACATCGGACGTATCGGATCAGTAAGACATCTAGTACTATTACAAGATCTTCTTTTACCTACATAGGCTATAGTTTCTGACTGTCCTGTGGGCAGTCCTGATGCTTCTTCCTCGCTTTGTTCGAACTGGTCTACCGCTAATCTTTCTTCGTGTAGGCGTTCTATTTCTTTACGGATCTTTCTGCACATGGCTATTATACAGTTTTGCTTATCATGTCTCCCTTCTGATATATTCTGGCTCCATCTGGTAAGAATCTGCATTGCTTCCGGGTCTACCCCCGGTCGGTCTTGATTTCTGATCACACAATTTATGAGGAAACGCAACAGTTCCCCCTGTATTTCCACTTTCTGGTATTCCATAGCTCTGTTAATACATTCAGAATCTCGCCCAGTTTGGACAAAATGATATATATTATCTAGATGTGCAGTCATTCCTGGTAATTTCCCTAAATACACTGCGGCTCGTCTGATACGTAATGATGCTAGGGTCATTTCGTCCTCTTTTCCAGGCACAGGGTCATATCTACAATCTATAAGAAGTTCCTTAAGCGTACGGGCATTTATGAGTTTGGGGGTACGTGAATGTGCTGACTCTTGAAAAGTAAGTTTATTTATTCTAGGTGGCGTAGAAAAGATATTGGTAGCACCTCCGGTAGCCCCATCTGGGGTATCGGGTGTGAAAGGATTCGTTGAACGTGATACAGCAACTATAGGCGTGGATACAGCTATAGAAGTAGCTGTAGGAACAGATGCAGAAACAGATGTGCTTGCCGGAACTTGTGTCAGAACTTGATGCTGTAAGGATACGGGTACTGGATCTTGGCGTTGAACCTCCCTGGCAGGCGGTCTATGTGGGGCGGGATTAGCATACTCGGGAGCTGCGTCATCTAAATATGAGGAAAGAAAAACATCTTCTGCGGTTCTAGGATGCCCCTTAGGATGTACCTTTATTGGAAATAATGGGGTTGGCAAGTCTTTTGGTATCCCTGGAGTAGCCTTAGGTAATCCTTCAGCCAGAAGGGGATACATACCATTCATAAGGGCATTTCTTTGTCTGTCTACTTGTTCTGATTTCACTCGTGCACCTTCTTTAATCAATAGATTTTCTCGGACTTCATTGGAATTCTCTTTACTCTTCTCTTCCTGTCTACGTGCTTTTTCTGTTCGTCTATACGATTCTTTACGCCATAATTCAATGGCGTCTTTCTGTGATTGTCTGGCTTTCTTTTTCCATAATTCTTCCTCTACTTTCACGATGCACTCTGCATCCCAGGTCCCCGCTGCGGGCCACCTCTGACTTTCTGGTAATTCCTTAGTATAGTCTACCCATAAATCAAGAAATAATATGGCGTCTAGGCCATGTTTATGATACATGAAGTACCCTGGAGTGTCCCTAGGAGGAATGGGAACTGCTTCTTCGAGTACCCCTTTTCTAGTTGTGATCTGTCTTAGTTTCGAAAAGAGTGGCATATTGAAAACTGATCTGATACTTGATTTTGAACAAACTTAATGAGAACTGATCTGATACTGGATTTTGAACAAACTTAATACAATAAACACAATAATGAACAGTCATTCATACCACAATATGCAGGACGTTATTAAAACATTTAACATTTAACATTTAACTGAGCAACAATAATGATGACGATCTAAGGAAAACTTAATCATTAAACATGATACTCGACTTGAACTGAATTATTCTGAATTTATATACTTGATATACTAGATATACTGCTAAACAGTACAGATACACTGCTAAAACAGTGCAGACCGGATTTGTGTACCCAAACCCGTCTGGACCGGCACAACTTATGTGCACGCCAGAACGCCTCCCCAGTAATGGTACTCACCGGGTAGCTCGGAAACGGAAGGCCTCAGAAACTCGACTGAACTTGAACCGGACTGGACTTGACTCGAACGCTTCGGACACTGGACTCGACTTGGGACTTCGGAAACTGGTGGGCCTCTGTATACCTCGGATCTTGCTCTCTCAGCTAGGCTCTGGTCGGGATACTTCGCACTTCTCACCGCCTCGTCTGGGTGTTGATCGCAGCCTCAGTCGCCCCCGCTTGACCGGAGGGAGATACAGGAAATCCTGCTGGTATGCGTTATTGTCCGTCCAGCTGTGGCAGGAGACCGGGCCTGCAACGCACCGCCGGCGCGTGAGATGAGAAAGTGTCCCTATTCGGGCGCCATTCATGTGGTAAATAATTAAATTACCGGGACTTAATTTGATACAGAAACATAATAAAATAGCTCAGTAAATAAGAGGCAGAATCCGTGGTATTAGAGGTTCGGAATGGGCTTTATTCCAGTGGTCGATTATAATCGGTTGCTCCAGGTTCCATCACCACGAAGGTTCAGGAAGTGAAGTACATACATTATTGACAAGAAATGACTTTTATAGAACATACATTACAATGAAATAGATACGGGAGGCGTAACAATTGATAAGGAAGGTGACGATTCACATGCGTAACCGAAAATGGGTGTAATGAGGAGTAAAAAGGAACATAATTGGTTATGATGTCATATATAGGTGGATCTATAAGATTATACTTGGCATAGATGCGCGCGCAGCAGCATGACGTGTGATTGACGTGCAACTAGGGGGTGAAGGGGACTTGACATTTAGCTCTACATATGGCGACAGAAGTCTGGAGGGTCAAGTCAACCTAATCCCAAATCATATCTAACATCCTATGTTTAAAGAACTAAGTTATCCAAAAGAGAGGTTTCTTCGAGTAGAATCTTATTCTATACTGGCTATACTGACTGTTAGTGCGTGTACAAGCGTCTAAGTGTCTACACTAGATGCGAGGGCGGAATCTTCCATAGTAACAGGGCTATGAATTACTTGCATGAAGACAGAGAAGCCGGGCCTTTGCTCGGTAGCTGGCAGAATGTTTACTTAAACTACTAGACAGGAATGCATTGGGCAGGGAGCGGAGCAGATAATTTTCGAAGGTGAAATACAGCTTTTGGCAGGCAGCAGGCTGATGTCAGGCTTTGTGAGCCGCGCAGAGAATGAGACAGAGTTCATGGTCACAGATGCAGGCTCAGACTGGAGCTTTCAGAGACAGAAAGCAAGAAGAGTTTGATGACAGAATCAGGGCCTACTTGCCTGGACTGTAAAAATGGCATAAGTGAACCATATAAAGGCGGTGGCCTTTCGTACTTAGGAATGGAATATCCGGCCCATTCATGGCGGATCAACAGAGGACATGTTAACGGTGGACGCACATGTATTTGCGTCTTCATAACTGGAACTGGAGGGAACATACATGTACTTGTAACATGCACATAGAACCGTTGGGGTCCAAGATAGGGGACATAACTGACCAGAAAAATCCATATTTCCACAGAACGGTGAACAAAATTAACAATATAACCATTGTGCATTTGCATCGATTATATGCATGCATATAATTGTAGTCCTACCTAGCGATGCTTATCCTATAAAGCATGGGTATGCCAGAATACCTTACCGTGGTCTAACTTCCCATGCACCTGCGGGTGTGTGTCATCTGGGAGCCAGTTTTTGTGTATAACTGGCCGCCGTCCTTCTCAGAGTGGTAACGGGATTCAGCTTAGCTTGAATAACAGCATGGGGCGACCTCAACAGTCATCAAAATGCTTCTGTGTCTAAAGAAAAGCTTGGTGCAGTTTATGTAATAAACTTCAGCCATTTACTCTGTGTGGTGGCTCTGGTCCGACTGTCATTGTTGATTCTACCACCCAGAGGTTTTTCTGAACGGACAACAAACAAGATTTTGTTCAGTGTACCTAGTCATTGAACAAAATGTTCCAAGGCCTGATAATGTGCCTCTGAAGAAGTGTAAGTGTAAGAAAACCATTTTCTGAGAACGTTATCCCATATGGGCGAGCAAGCATGTGTGTTAAAGTCATTGTTTAAAAAGCTGCCATCTTTAAAAAACAAACATGTAAAATGGAAGTGTTTGTGCCGGGGCCTATGTAACCTTGCGACAAACTAGCATCCTTGAATTGGTAGCTGATGAGCAATCATCTTGATCTCTTTTACTAGCTACTGTTACTACCCAATGGCCCACTGCAAGGAACCCAAAGCATGTCTTGTTCCAGAGACCCCAAACCTAGTGCCCTGAGGTTCATCTCACCTGTAAAATTCCCAGTCAATATTTATTATTTTCTAATGCACCAGTTTGTGACTATGGCAACCTCCTTACACTACTCAGGGAGATAGTTTCAGGTTCTCAAGTTGAGCTATCCCCTTTCGCAGTTTGTGAATGCCCTATCTACGAAAGTTCAAAGATCTTATGTGAATGTTCGGATACAGGAATTGACTTCAATTAAAGTGAACTCAATGCAGCCCTGTCATTTTATTTTTGGAGGAGGTACTCCCAGTAGTGTTGTGAATGGAAGACAGGGTCCCTTTAAATAGGCCTGTTTTCTGTTTTGTAGGTCTCGCTAGATCACTGCGCGCATGCGTTGCTCTAGAAGAGGGCCTCTTGATATCGCTACAGCTTTTCTTGGCTTTTCTTGAAGCTCGTGTGTGTGGTGCTCACACACTATTGGGCTTTGCGTGCGTCTTTATAAAAAGACAGCACGCAATTGGACAAAGGCGGTTGCATGTCGCACCTTTGTATCCGCCCACGGCCTTCGGCTTGCGAGAGCGAGCAGCAGCGCCATCTGTTTTCAATTATCGCGCCCGCGTCTCACGCTTATGTTAATTCTAAACAGATGGTGGTCGAGCAGTGGATTTCCTCCCTTGTTTTATCTAAATTGTTTCCAGAAACAGTTTGGGGTATTTCCATGGCAATGCGGCCATAGCTGGGCCTTTACTTGCTTTTGAAATGTCGTCAATTAGTTTCAAATAAGACATTTCTTGTCCAGCTAAGAATGATCTTCTAAACTAAATTTAGAGCATGCTGAAAACAAAGGAAGGACAATTATAAAGTGGGCTACTGTGTGATAACTAATTACCACCAGCTGGTTAGTTCGTATCTGGCAATGGGTAATGATTAGCCAGTGTGAGGCTTGAGGTATCATGCATTATTCTCTTATAACTGGCGGTAAATGTGTTCATTGAACCCGCATTGCACAGATGTTCCGGGATTGCCTGCTACAAAACGTGCCGATTGTGTCAGTAACGCGCCGTCGCCGCCCACGTCCCAGGGGCCCCAATTACAGCATCTTGTGAATGGTATAATTTTCAAACACTGTCATTCAGAGACCCCGACACTCGACTCCTAGAGATACGTAAAATTATCAAATTTCTCCTCTACGTGGAATATCTTCTTGAAGCTGAGGAAAGAAAACATTTCGAGGTTGGCAAATTTGCACATTTTGACTGCAACAAATGTAAGCGCCACATATATGCTTTAATTCAGAATTTGATGTTTGCCGGTGAAAGGAGAGGCTTTTGTTTTGTTGGGAAGCAACTCTGACTCTTTTTTACTTTTTTTTATTAAATTGTGATGAACAACTAAATCAAGCCTTATGAGGTCAATCTGGGTTTGGTCGTCGGGTATCCTACCTGCCATTGAGGTCGGTCGTCTGAAACTGCCCATCTGTCAGTGCCCAAACCCACATTGGATTTTATTCATGCACACTGACATGATGCAAATATTTTTTATCTCCTCCTTTGCTAAAACTATAGTGATGCTCCCACTCTTGCAAAATATTCAAGGACTGGAGTTAGAATGGTAAATCATCCTTTAATCTGAATTTCAGAGGAAACATACAAACACGGGTACTCCAGGAGGCATGGACAGAAGGTGGCGCTAGGATGGTTAGAACTCAGCATTGGCAAAGCCAATAGGTTTTGCTTTTGGAACCTTAAATGTATTTAGTTATGCAGCACAATACCCTAGGTGCAACAACATCAACTGTTGCATAGCTAAGCACTTATAAGGTCCCAAAGGCGAGACCTATTGGCTATGCCAATGCTTGTTCTCCAAAGCAATAGGTCTCAGTTGGAGCCTTACATCAGACTGCAGTCAATTGCAGAAATGTGCCCCTGTCAACTGAACTGACTTTCTTGTGTGCTCTTGAACCTGGCTCTAATGATTGGGTTTGTATTGCTGGATCTCAGGATTCGACGCAATGTATAGTTTGGGAATGAGTGTAACCATTTTGGGCTATGGCTCTCCTGTGCTTTGAAAATGATGTTGGCAATTTCAAATGTTGTTCTCTGAGCCCCTCTAAGTCAGGGAAGAGCTTTGAGAGCAGGGTTGGTGCGCTTTGATTTCTAGAGGTTATATTAGTGTCTAGTTGCCTGGTTTTGCAGACTCCATAATTTCACGATCTTTCTCTGTAGGGCCCTTGCATGGATAAGGTGGTGGTGATCCAGTTTCAACAATGCCATGGCAATGAAGTAACTGGACCGAAGGGAGGATCACTCTCAGCAGTATTGAGTGAAAACAAATGCTTTTAACTACAGCTGTGGTTTGATGCCCAAAGCATGGGTTGAACCGCACTTTTTCAGACAGGCTAAATGTTTCCACCCTGCTGAAATGTGGGATGGAATTTGAAGATAGTCCCATCTCTGAGATGTTCAGTCTCTAAACCATTCAGGCAGAGGTACTTCTCCATCTACACCAGGTGTTTGCGTCCCCGGTAGCTAGTGACATTATTACTCAAAGCATGAATGCTGCTGCCCGTCATCTCCGATATAAAAACCATGCTTACTATATCCCCTTGACTATTACTTGAATCATTGCCCAATTGTGTCCCTGAGTCACTGTATCAGGCACCGATTCCACACCTCCTGAAAAAACTACTTTTCAGGGCTCAGACCAGGAGAGTTGCCATCCATTGCTGGTGCCCTGTTCTGATACTGGAGATTGCAGTCTCAACCCAACCCTTACCTTTTTCGAGCCCATTCTTTGTTTGTGCCTAGGAAGGGCTAAAGAATATTGCTTTCCCACATGGTGGAGTTACTTTGTTATACACACATTCTGGAAGAAAGAAGTGCTAAGACGTATGGAGAGTGCTGGTCTTTCTGATTGGGGAGGACAGTGCACAACAGACATTAGCTGTAGCATCCTTAAATTCACATCATTGTAGCAAGCCACTGGGCCCCACCCTGTGGCGCCATGCCGACAGGCACGCATGCTCTGACCTCGATAGCGAGGTCAGAGACAAGTAAACAAAAGGAGAAAAGGAGAAGCTCCTCACCTGTGTGCTCTTAGTATGCAAGTTAACAAGCAACAGCAAGTGTCCTGCATGTATTTGTTTGCTGCCGCTGCAACCCGGGCACTGCCCCACTACAGTGGCAACAAGGAGAAGCCAGCCCGCTGCACCCATCACACACACCCACCACCTTTTGTCAACGCATGGGGCAAGCAAGCCTTTCACCACTGTGTCATCTTATCCCAAAGGGCCCTCAATGCAAAGCCCTTTCAGGGCAAGGTGGCTACCAACATGCATCAACCATTTCGCTTCCGCTTTTGCGAGGTACCCATCCATAACATGCAGCTCTCCTCCCTCTGCCATGGTTCATTTGAGCGTCCTGCTTTGACAATAAAACCTCCATCAGCAACACCAAAATTGGGGTGCAGAACACTCCCCACACCCTCCCAGCAAACATTTGCTTCATCCTGCACCCACAAGTTCTGTCAGAGTAGCCCACACTACACGTCTTAACTCGGGTCACACACCTACCTCCCATTAGAACCGCTCAACAGGATGGCATACCAGACCAACTGGCAGCTCAGCCCCTAACTCGAGATGCTGTCATTTCTCCATAATGTCACAGGACCGCTCACGCCACTGGGGGTGTGTCCAGTCCATTGCCCTCATAGAGTGAACTATGTGACCCGGCGACTTCTATGCCCAATTGAGTGAGCTTGCCAGCACGTGCACAGATGACCCCAGAAGGAGGTATGTGCTCAAATTATTCAAGGCTGTCGGTAAGCAGCCTTGAAGCGTCACCCTGGCATGGTGCTAGACAAAATCCTCACACTCTGCCACTCCTACGAGCTATCAAATGCTCAGGATGAACAAATCAAGATGGCGATCCACAAATTTACTGCGACACAAGAGACTGAATTTTGAAATATCATCAGTGGTGGAGGTCTTTCAAACTCTATAAAGAAAGTCCGCACTAGCTTCGATGGAGTCATCAATGTCAGCGATGACATCCTCATTCTTGACCCTGCTAAGGGCCACATTGGCTGCCTGCGAGCTGCCCTCAAGAGGACTGAAGCAGCCAGACTTATCCTTAATCAGAACAAATGCCAATTCTCCCACCAAGAAACACCAGCATCAAAGTCAATATAGCCAAATGCATAGACATCAAAGAGGCTGCCATTCCAACATCCTCTGCCGATATCCGAAGGTCTCACAACCTACTGTGGAAGGGTCATCCCCAACCTAGCAACACTTTGTGGAACATCCAACACAAACTCAATACCACTGGGCAAAGGATCCTACTGAGAGGCCAGAGGATCATCATCCCCTACCTGCCGCAACCAATTATACTGAACCTCACACACACCCTACACCAAGAGTCAACCAAATCAAAAACCTGCCTGCAATGAAAAGCCTGGTTTCCCGCATAGATGCAGAGGTAAATGATATGGTTGCCCGGTGTCACTGGTGTGAAGTGCGCAAGGCCCCAGACTGGCTTCCTCCCGTCACCACCGACGACCTGAGTGCTGGTCCCTGGTGCAACATCAAGGTTGACTTCAGATCCCTACCTGATGGACACCACATGTTGGTGGTGTAATAGGCTTTTTCCAAATGACCTGTCGTGGACATACCGACAAGCACAAATTTTGACATGGCCTGTCCGAGTTGTCGACAAGAGAGGCCCAGTGGTGACTGCGAAAAACAATCATGACTGTTTCACAAGAAATGCATCAGCATTCACCAAGTGGTGTCCGCAGTCACCAGGCATGTTTGAAGCACAACCCCAGCACTCACAGGAAAGTGAGAGGAGGAGCACTAGCCTGGGCAACAGCACCACACTGAAGCACCTTCAGTCCCACAGTCGAAGGAGACTCAACCAGAGGAAACTACAACACAACAAGTACCACGATCCAACATCACACCCACTGTAAATAAAGGACATCCATACCAAGCAAGACCTCACATCAGGAAGCCCAAGAGACTAGTGGGGTATGTCTGTGAGTGATCCCAAAGGCTAAGAAGCTGCTACGGAAGGACTCCTAATATGTTGTTACTATTCATTGTTCATGTGTTGTTAAAGGTTGGGAAGGAATGCAATAAGCCACTGGGTTCCTCCCCATGGTGTCATGCCAACACGCACACACGCTCTGACCTCAGACGTGAGGTCAGATGCAACTAAATAAAAGGGAAGGGGCAATGCCTCGGTGCACCTGCACCTTGTACCTGGAGAGTTACAAGCAACAGCAAGTGTCCTGTGCATGTTTATTTGGCCCCTCTGCAGCCCATGCACTGCACCACTACACTCATAAATGGATCCACAACTGTCTGACTCCTGAGTGCTGACAAACAATAGCATCCTTAATTTACTATTTGAAGGTTGACAAGTTTCAGGTCTGGTCTGTGTTCCCCTTCATTATCACCCAGTTGTGTGCTGTTGTCTGGATGTGAGTGTTCAGACCCCTGCCTCTTCTCCTCTGCTAGGGTCACCATGTGGAGGAGATGTGGGGCCTCTGTTCCACTGATGGGTGGTGTTTGTGTTTTGATCCGAAGTACATTTAGCATGCGGGGAGCCCACTGTGGAGGCATTCCTCGTTCAAGGTCGTTCTATGGTGTGGGAGAGGGCTTGAAACACCATTAGATGCAGAACTCTCAGTTTTCTACTATGCATGAGTGGCTCATCCAGTCTATTTCGGTTTTATATTTTGGTACTTGAAGCCTCTAATTGATAATACAGTGAATAAGACTGCAAGTTCCAGAATACAAAGAATATCAATCACTGGCAAATCCAATAGGTCTCGCCCATGGGAGAGCTACTGGTTTTGTCATTTTCTTTTAGCCATGTTGTATGGCAGCAAAGCTGTTGTGCAACATTGTTGAAAGTAATGAAAAAAAGCAGTAAGAAAGAGCCTGTGCTGACTACAAGGGGCAACTATCTGTTTTCTTAGTTTGGGCTCAGTCTCTGCCTGCACAAAACAACTGTTTAAATATCTTAGGTCTAAGCTTAAACTTGCCTTGTTGGCTTCGTATGAAGATAGCACCAAAATGACCATGCAGACCATGGAGCGCAGCACTGTTTGCATCTTTTTAGCATCTTCAAACCCCTTGGGGTGAGTTTTGACACTTTTTTTCTGGCAGATAGGGGGGGGGGCAAGTAACGAAGGAGGAAGGGGTGGAGGGAAATGGGGCAAGTAACAACTGGGCAGAGGTGGGGGCAACCAGACAAGCAACAATGCAGGAGGTGGGTAGGAGGCAGGTCAAGCAACAATGCAGAAGGGGGTGAGGGAAGAAGGGGGTGCAGGTAAAAGGATAAAAAAAATCCTTTGAAAGAGGCAAGCATTGGAAGGACTCTGGGCAAGGGAGGCAGTACTGGGGCCATGCTGCAAGGTTTGGACAAAAGCAAGATGAGGACGCGAAGCCAGCACATTCTGGCTAAAGAAATGCAAGGAAACGAGACTGAGGATGAAACCAACCAATCGTAAGCAATGGGTGGGCTCTAAGCCCCAGTAAGTAAACAAAATGTCTCACAAGAGACAATGCATACGCTGTCTCAGGCGAGATCTAAAGTAGAGGATGGAGGGGAAGTGATGTGGGGGAAGGTTGAGGGAGAGGGGAAACTATGAAAGAAGGAAAAGTGACCCCCAAACACTGTGAATTTGAGAAAACAACAGACAGTGCCCCGAAACATTTTGGGGTGCTAATGTGAAGGCAGGGGAGTTTTGAAGGAAGGATATGTCCTGCCTGTGGGCAAACAGCCTTTACCAGGAAGCCATTACCACACAGGACCGTTACCACACTTTGTTTACCACACAAGTAAGTACCACACAGGTAAGTATTTGCACCTTTGTCATGCAGTCTTTTACCATGCAGGTAAATATCTTTTTGTTTAAATAACACTCTTTTTATGTTATTAAAAAAAGTGAATGTAGGATTGGGTAGAGGTGAAGGGAGTTGTGGGTGACTCAAAGGTTCATGGTGAGTAGAGGTAAAGACAGGTGAAGATGACTTGAGGGTTAAGGAGTGGGTAGAGGTCATGAGAGGTGAGGGTGACTTCAGGGTTCAGGAGTGGGGAGAGAGGAAAAGGAGGTGAGGGTGGCTGATGAGGGTGAATTGAGGGTTCAGTAGTGGGTAGAGGTAAAAGTAGGGGGATGGCCGGCAAGGGTTCGGTGGGTACAGGTAAAGGGAGGTAAGGGTGAATTTAAGGTTCAGGGGTGAGCAATGGTAAAAGATGGTACGGGTGATCGCATGGTTTAGCGGTGGGTAGAGCTAAAGGGAGGTAAGGGTGATTTTATAGGTTAGGGGTGGGCAGAGGTAAAGGTGAAACATGAAACTTTTGAAATCATTGTGTGTTTGATGATGAATAAAATATCGGACAAAAAATAAATATGACACGGCAGCAAATGTTAGTTCAGAAAACCCCACACTGTATGGCAACATTCTTAAACTCAGTGAGTGCGTTTACAGTATCCTAATCAATAAAAGCAACAGGCAGCCAAAATGAATGTTTTGGAAACTGGTCACAGGCCACAAAGTTCTGTTATTGCTAGTCTCCATTCAGCTCTTGGAAATACCAGCAAGAATGAGCTTTAACTCTGATGGTTTCAAGTTGTCTTGCCAGCAAAAAAAAAAAAAAAAAGAGAGTACCTCAATCCGAACGCAAGCAGCGCGGACCAATATTTTGGTCATGCACCAGGTGAGAAAGCAAACCCACAGAGACAAAGTGAAGCCGACAGGCGCTGAAACGGGCTCACCAATGAAAAGGTAGAAAATAAGATGACATTGAAGCCAATCAGAGGTGAGTCATGGGCTGGCTAAAAGCTCCTTTCAAAGGTTTTCATCGCAGATGAGACCTGAAAACGAAACCTAGACTATATGAACTACTCGCGCAAGGAATCCGGAAACCTGGGAGCTCTGACATGGAGGACTTCTCTTCTAATATCTGATCATTTCTCTTATGACCTAGCAGAGAACTGTATTATTTCATAATAAAGTCAACAGGCAATTAGCGAAGAGCAAGTAAAACAGCTACTTCATCTGAGCAACTTGCACCTCTGACTATTGTGACGCATATTCATACATATTAAGCACTTATGCAACGTGCATTCCAAACTAAGCTGTCTCTTAGTGCTCATTAATAGGTGCTACAATTACCCAACTCACCACTACTCACTTGATCACCCTCAGAAAGATGATGCTCCAATTCTTGCCGGGTTTCAAACCTGTGACCTGCAGGCTCCACACAGGGCTAGTGAAACCATGACTACTATACCAACATTACTGATTCTATTAGAGTGAATGCATCCTGCTGCACCAGTGACCCCGCTTTTCTGTTTCTTTTCCAGGTGTTTGGTTTGTCGCTCCCTTTCTCTACATTTTTAGGTCTGGCTTGACAGTAAAGCTTCTCTTACCTTAAGTGATCACCATGAATAGAGCCTTCACAAGCACTACTGAAGGGGGGGGCTTTGGCTCTCCCCACTTGTTTATCCTCTGCCCTTCTAGATTTGATTGGGCAGATGTTGTGTGCTTCCGCTTAAAAAGAGTGCTTGCATTACCCACATTATGCTCAAAACGGTAGACCTGAGTTAGTCATGGAAAAAAACAGTTATCAAGGCTAGGAGGAAACGTTATGTCAGGGGTGGGAGAACTCCCCTTGAGACTTTAGGGCTTGTAACTTCTGACTGCTCTTGACCTCGTGAAATGGATTTCTCAGACACAATCACAAGGGACTTCCTCTGTGAATTCTCTGACAAATGCAATAGAAAGGGGTTTTAGATTACAAACACCTGGCCAAATACTGCAGAAAGGAGCTTTACATTGTGAATCCCCTGACAAATGCAGGAGGACGGGGTTGTACAATATGAAACCTACATCAAAAAGAATAGGAAGGAGTTTTAATGTGAATGCCACAAAAAACACCATAGGAAGGGGCTTTACATTATGAACTATGTGACAAATAAAATAGAAATGGGTTTTATGGTGGGGGCATGGCTTGTGGGCTCAAGTTGGCAGACACAGCTTAGTGAGGATCCAGTTGTGATGGAAAGAACCTTTGAAATAAAGTGAGTGCACAAAATAGAGTGAGATAATAAGGCAACTTTTGGCAGCAGTTTCCTTGAAGAAAAAGATTCTTTTCCAGCCTGTGAGCTGACATGTAGGAAGAGACGCCTCTCCAGGCAGCTTTTCAAGACCTGCTGAGGAGATTTATGACTTAACAATTAAAAGAAACATGGTGGCAGATTTATTGAAGGGTGAGCACGTTTATCTATTCTACAGAAATGGGAAATGCTTCTGTGAATAAGTTATGTGTTTCTTTTTATGAGTGCGTCATGCCTGTCATGTTTTGGAAGACTGATGAGGGGATTTACAAGTTTTTCTCACTCTCACTTTATCTCTATTACTGTGAAAGGCTTCTTTAACACAGATTTACTGTTGTTGTATAGCAAGACACAGATAATAATGACTTATAATAATACTGCTCTGCCTTTCAAGTCAATGCATCTGTTAAGTAAGCAACGCTTTCAAAAGCCTTTCTGGAATTAATTTTGAAATGTACAAACATGTTTTTGATAAGGCCATTTGATATATTGGGGGAAAAAGTCTTGCAGCTTGTTTTATTTTTCTCTTCAGGATTCTTTATAAAGATAAAGGCCCAGCACCTTTCTTTGCTTACTTATAACTGGAAAAATACTGTTCTGCCTATTTTCAGTGTAGCTCTTGCAATGGTATGGTTTTACATCAGTACCTGACGTGACATGCACTCTCTTTAAGGCTCTATTTTAATTGTTCTGCTAGGGTGTGAGGTTATTGGTCCCTTCACCTACCTGGTAAAAGTTTGAGGAATATGAGTGTCTACCTTGCTGCAGTTTTATTTCTGGGTTGCAAAGTCATTGATGGTCCCATATGTTGCTGGATACAGCTCCTTCATTACATTGATCCTGTCTCTTCTATTGGCAATGGTTATCAAGTCCAGGCTGAGAGCCTTTATCTTGCATCTTTTTGGCATCGCTATTAACCTGTTATTGCTTGACGAGTTTGGCACATACTTTAGTTCCGGTGACAGAATGGGGAAATCGTGATGTGAGAGGGCTGGCACTAAACCTACCTCTTTTTTCTTCAAGTCCTCATTCCTTATCAAGACTAAAAAGTGTCAGAATGATCTTGATAACATATCTTGCGGCCAACATGAAAGAGGGTGGTGCACCTTCAAAAAATCCTAACATCTCTACCTCTGTTAAAAGTCCCAAAAACAACGTGGACTCTCCCTCCAAATCGCCTTCCGCCTTGGCCTTGGAAGATCTCATGGAAGAGATTACAACTCTAGAACATTGGTAAAAAACCAATGCAGCTTTTAATAGAACTGAGGAAAAATGGCAGTTTCACAATAAGAGAATATCTGTTATTGAACAGAGAGGGAGTGATGTTGAAGATTCCATACCAGATGTTTCCCACAGGGTCAAGAAAATTGAACAACTTAAAAAATGGCAGAGGACTTGGAAAACAGGAGAAAAATATTTTGTGTGTATGGTATACCAGAGGGATTGGAAGGTTCCAAAATGATTGCATTCTTATAAAAGACTATTCCCTCAATTGCTCACCTGGGAGATCATGGTACACGCAGCATCCAAAGGGCTCATCGCTTGGACCCTAAGATCTCTTCTTCATCTAGCACAAGGCCTAGGGGTATTATCTTTCTTGTCCGGCATTTAACAGAATTTATGGGTGTTCTTTCAGGAGCTAAAAACATCAGATAATTGTACAGTCAGGGAACAAAATCTTCTTTTTCCAAGATGCCTCCAATGCTACTGCACTTAGAAGGAAACAACGTCTTGCATATCACCCTCAACTCAATACTATGAATGCTAGATATGGTTTAGTACAGCCTGGCTTTTTTAAGGACATGTACAAAGATAATACTTTTACATTTGATGACCCAGCAAGCTCAGGAATTTTATCAGACAGCACAGATCTGAAGATGTAGAACTGAGTTCTGCTGTTACTTCATGATTTTGTTCTTTTTTCTGCTTAAGAAATGTCTAATTTCATCTAACATGTTTCTTCTTTCATGGTTTTTAGGTGATTGTAGGGCTATTCATAATCTGTGCCTCATTGTGTTTTTTTTTTTTACATTTCAGATGTGATTGTGGCATAATTTCTTGTTTTGTTTCCACCTTCTCTTGTTGTCTGTCTCCTGGTTCCTTTTCGACCTATCCTTATGTCATTAATGGTAAGTTCAAAGACTTTTGTAAAATTGCCATTAGGTTGTTTTTCGGTGTTTTCACTGTTTAATATTAAGCTGTGTGTCACCCGTTTTACTTGCACTTCCTCATGTATTTTTTAATTCTTCACTATGTATATATATATATATATATTACCTACTGGCGGTCGCCAGTAGGTAGTTATAGTTAGGACCCTGTTTCCATAGGAAATCCGCAACATTCTATTTGGAATAACTTTGGCGCCGGTCGACGAATCCTCGCGAAATTTTCAAAACTAATGGGGCGCTACGCTCCGCTCCTACCCTGAAAGTCTCGGGGGGATTCGTCAAGCGGGGGCTGAGAAAAAAGGGGGGTCCCAAAACGCGTTTTCCCCATGCATTTTTCCATAGGACCTTTAGACACAGCTACAGCCCGAACGGCTGAACAGAATTACTTGTAATTTGGCAGAGAGGTAGTCCTCAGGTCAAGGAAGTGCCTTTTGTAGGTCTGGTGTAAATCTGTTCAGTAGTTCCTGAGAAAATAGCATTTAAATCAATATATATATCTGTAAGCGCGCTCCGAGCGCGCACCGTAAGCTTACCGTACGCGTACGGTGCCGTGCGCGAGCGCGATTCTGATTGGCTGTTAGATCTTAGTAAACATTCGAATCGGTCGAAACCAGGAAGTGTCGGCCGCCATTTTCTCTCTTGCACTCTGAGGGGGGGAGGAAAAACAAAGTTGGATATCTAAAAAAGGAGGCAGGCTAGACAGCTCCTAACCACCTAGCCTTGGTTATGGTGTGCCAGAAGGCCATTCAAGGGCAAAAAATACATTTTTTTTTTTTTGAAAAAACGCCGATTACGCTTACCGTACGCGTACGGTAAAAAACAAAAAAAAAAAAAATCCATATTTCCCCCCCCCGTGTGCAAAAGGTGCCCGAAGTGCACCTTTTGCGCATGACATATCTTTTAACAGAACATTTAATAGAAAACCTTTCACAACGAAGCGCATAATATGTCCTCCGTGTGCGGACGGTGCGCGAAGGGCATCGTGTGTACATAGCCCATCCAGCGTGACGTGGGCACGCGGTGCGCGTAGTGCACCGCGTGCCCACCGTGTGTGCACGGCACTAACTGCGTTAAGTGGGCGCGCGGTGCGCAAAGCGCTCCGCGTGCTCACTGTGCGCGCACGGTGCGCGAAGCGCACCGTGCGCGCACGGAACGAACTGCGTGAAGTGGGCGCGCACGGCACGAACGGCGTAAAGTAACTTAGCATTTAAAAAACCGTACAAATTCACTGAAAAAACCATAGGTTTCACACACGTTATAGTTAGGAATTAGCATTTAAAAAACCTTGCAAATTCACTGAAAAAACCATAGGTTTCACACAAGTTATAGTTAGCTGTACATTTCACTCGTAAAAAACCAATGAAATTCCACGTTATAGTTAGTGCAGGCAACTATAACTCACGCGACCGCAATCCTCTGCTGATACTAATACTGTATTTAGACACTTATTTGCCCATGTCTTCTTCCATTAAATTTTAGCTATACATATATTACAAATATTTTTTTTTCATAAAGACACATATGTCATCAGCAGAGGATTGCGGTCGCGTGAGTTATAGTTGCCTGCACTAACTATAACGTGGAATTTCATTGGTTTTTTACCAGTGAAATGTACAGCTAACTATAACTTGTGTGAAACCTATGGTTTTTTCAGTGAATATATATATATATATATCTATATATAACGCTCCAAAGTTCCACAACCAGAACAAAGGACCAGCACTCCGGTTAGATTTTGAATCCCAATTCGGATTTATTGGTGCAACAGACGCGTTTCAGCCGTAGCTTTCGTCAGTGTCGGCTCGCGTTCAAAACGGAAATTGACTTTTAACTCATTCTATAAACATAAATGAGGGACCAGTACCATGTAACTTTGGTCGCCATCTTTGAACATGCAAAAAAACATTTCATTCATAATATACATTCTTTGTAATCAAATTAAACTTATAATTCATTCAATATCTTGATTTTAAATTGCATGTTTCAATTCATTAATTCTTTCTCAATGAGGTATCTCATTCTCATCATATTCTGTTAATATAAAGCCCTGTATGGGCATACTCTCAGATTGTATGTTCACATTATCATTAATGCACTTTAAACGAGACAGCTCATTACTTCATTGATCATACTTGTACGCATTTTACAATTATTCCTTAATTTCTATTCAGCTCAAATTTTGGAACACAGTGACAAAAATAGTTTTTCATAAGTGAGTAATTAATTCCTCCCCTGAATTCAGCCCCTCAGGTGTTTTTGTTTGGAGTTCAATAATATACCTGGATTCCAGGCGTCTCAGAGCTTTCTCCCTTTCTCCACCTCTGATATCTTTAGGTATACAGTCCAGACTGAAGAAGCTGAGGAGAGTTCTGTCACTATTGTGGTGAGAGGCAAAGTGTCGTGCAACTGGGTAATTAACATCTCTGTTTGCAATTGCCCTTTGGTGTTCTAGGATGCGCATCTTAACCGCATTAACCGTACTACCTACATAGCGGTAGTAGCAGGGGCATTCGAGGCAATATACCACAAAAGGTGTAGTGCAAGTTATAAATTTAGTGATCTTTTTTGGGATTTCACATCCCGGAATGGTGTACATGATGGTCTTTTTACTTGCCTGGCACGCCTTACACTTCCGACAGGGAAATGAACCTTGAAGGTCCCCCAATCCCAAGGTGGAAACAGATGGTTTCTTTAAATGACTCTGTACCAAAAGATCTTTTAGGGATCTTGATTTCCTAAAAGTAATCTGAGGATAATCAGTCAAAGCACTGCCTATAGTAGTATCCATTCTGAGAATCCTCCAGTGTCTTCGTAATATTTGCCTTATCCTCATTGCTGATGAGGTATAAGTAGTAATTAATCTTAAGCTTCCTGTCTCATCTTTCTTTTTGGGACTGTCTTCTAACAAGGTTAGTCTTGTCACTTCCTTTACTTTCAGTTGTGCCTCATTCAATACCTTTTGTGAATATCCTCTAGCTCTAAAGCGTCTAACGCTGTCATTAGCTGCTTGGTCAAAATCTTCATCCATTGAGCAATTCCTCTTGATACGTAGTAACTCGCCATACGGTATACTACCTATCAAGTTTCTCGGATGGCTGCTCCCGCCATGCAAAATAGAGTTGCCTGCTGTAGTCTTCCTATACAATGATGTCTGAATCATCCCGGCCTTGACAAAAACCCTTATGTCTAGAAAGTGTATTTCCTTGTCACTAATTTCATGGGTGAATTGTAAGTTAAGGCTGTTTACATTTAGAGCAGTGATGTATTCTTCTGCTGATTGTTTAGACCCCTTCCAAATAATGAAGAGGTCGTCAATGTAACGACGCCAGCAGACAACTTGGTCCACCCAAATACTATTGTCATCTGCCCAGGCTACCTGCTTCTCCCACCAGCTTACAAAAAGATTCGCGTAGCTGGGGGCGAAGCAGGTGCCCATGGCAGTACCCATCGTCTGTCGATACCTCTGGTCTTGGAAAACAAAGATGTTATTGTTCAAGCAAAAATCAATAAACTCCAGTAGCATTTCATTATGATCTAGAAACCTCGCTGGTCGTTGCCCCAAGAAGAATTTCACGGCCATCAAACCATCTTGATGTTTTATGCTCGTGTATAAATTACAAACATCCATAGTTATCATTAGGAAATCATTTTCCCATGTAATGCCCTGCATTTGTTTCAGAAAGTCCTTAGTGTCCCTCGTATCAGAGCTTGTCTGAACAACCAAAGGTGCTAAGAAATAATCAATGAATTTGGACATATTCTCAGTCAAACCTCCAATTGAAGACACTATTGGCCTTCCAGGTGGGTTCATTGTGTCTTTGTGCACTTTCGGTAAATGATAAAATGTAGGCATCTTTGGATTTTTGTTTTGTAAAAACAATAATTCTTCCCTGGACAACGTTCCTCTTTCGAACCACTTTTGAATCAAATTGGCATAATTCTGGATGCTGGTCCTTGTGAGAAGTTGGCCTGATATGTAGTGCTCACTATTCTAGTGATCACTGTGTATCATTCCAAACGACCCTTATTGATGATTGGTTGTAAGTCAACCTTTTAGACCAGCTATCCTAGTAGCGTGGATACGAGCAGTCTTTAGGCTAAACTCTAGAGGGCGTGTTAAGCCGGCTGTTTACCATCACATATACCCCTTGAACACCAAGTGAAAGGACACCACACAAGTTGTTATGAAAATAAAAGGATATTTATTTATAACAAGACTACCCTGGCTCTTTATGAGTCAGGGAGCTAAGCACACTACAAAACTCTTAGGAAAATACTTCAGTTGCACAATTTACACAAATGCCCGAGGGGCACGAGAAACCATCTACACTAACAGTGAAATGCGAATGGTTAGAGTCTGGAGGTACTGATTCCGGAGTGATCCGATCAGTGGGACTAAACGAAAAAGGAACTGGACACTTGTAGAGCGAACCTGCGATGGAGCACCGAGATGCTCGAGTTATCTAGCCCGGAGGCTGCGGCTGCGTGAAGTTCGGCAAGATGTCGGGAGTCCTCGTGTAGTCTCAGGAGCCTGAAAGAAGAAGTTGCTGGCAGGCGACCAGTGACGATGTTCGGAGCGATCCAAGCCTGGATCGGTGATGAAGGAAACCTGAAAGCAGAGGGGACTCAGTTCTCAACCGCTAGCCAGCGATCGTGTGGGTACCAGGAGGGTACCGGCTGAAGTCACCTCGACCAGGTGAGTGGGTGACGTCGGACTCGGCTGTTCCTCGGACCAGGAGGCGCGGCGGCGACCAGGATGGAGGGCGAGCTGTCCCACGAAGGTGTCTGCTGTCGATGATGCTGGGCCCAGGCAGGGGCAGCGGATCTTGGCAGTGGCAACCCAAGCGGGGGAGTCAAGATGGCGTCGGGAGTGGACCAGGAGGGTCCGTGGTACTCCTCTGTTGAAGGGGAGCAAGAGCCAGTCTGGAGCAACCAGACTAGTGATGAAACAATCGTGGTGCGTCGTGAAGAGGGCCACAAGCCGGTCGGCAAGTGGTCGAACAACGCGGTGAACAGCAAGGAGCGGAAGGGCCCCCACGCAGATCTCGGGGATGCTGGGGAGGCAGACTTCGATGCTGGAGCTGCTCAGGGTTAGGGCTTCTCAAACCCTAGGTGCACTCACTCGAGGGTCCCTCGGTGGGCGTGCTAGATAAGCGTCGTGCAGGTTCTGAAGATGGCCGGTCCCGCAGGTCTCGTCACACCTACGACTCTCAGCTGGGCTGATGAGGCAGGTAAAAGGTCAGAGATGGCAGGGACTCGGGTCTCGTCGAGCTGGGCAGTCTTGATCCGTAGGAGAGACTTACAGCAAACCGCAAGCACTTAGGTGGTGCCTGCTGGTGCAGGGTGGCTACTCCTTAGCCACAAGGGAGAGTCTTCAGAAATAGTCAAGAGTTCCTTTCGTGGAAAGTGGTTCGTGATTCGGAGTTATCCGAGTATCTGATTATCCAATTTGGGAAGGGGACTCGCTCCTACCTTTATTCTAAGAAAAGGGGCTGGCCCGTGACTAGGTTCTACCTATGGGTGGAGCCAGGAGGGGGGTGGTTACACCCCTATCCTTTGTCCGGCTTCGCGCCAGCTCAGGGGCTGGTGTGCCCCCAAAACTGGTTTGAGCCGGGCTATGCACAGTGAGCACCGGGGTGCCACTTGCAATCACCTTCCTTTCAGCCCTGCCTACCTGGGATACACAAACCCTGTCTGGGATGGTGCTAACACCGCCCTCGACAGGAAACCCTTTGTCCAAGCTCCCTTTGCTGGAAGGTCCCCCAGCAGCAGGAGGTCAGACTTGTGTCTGGTGGCAGCATCCATTTTGTGATGCTGAGGCTTGAGTCAACTTTAACCGGGGTTCAAGGTTACTTCCATGTCGTGTCCCTCTAAAAGGGGGGAATGCTAACCCTGTCACCAGGACTGGCGAGGGGTTTGTATTCCCATTCGTATGACACCTTACTCGACATGTGTAGGTGATGTGAGGCCAAAGTTAGCAAATAACCGCCAGGATTATAATGCATTAAAAGTAGTTGGCCCGCGTCACCATGGAACGGCTATTAGGACTTGGTTCCGCAAGCCGTCGACGGGCTCAGCTCGCGCCAGAGCACCGTCCCACATGATTCCCTGCACTCTGCCTTCAGGATTGATAAGGCCTGCTATAGGAGTGACTGATAGGAATCCATGTGTCCATTTTAGGGTTTAGGTGTAGGAATACTACACCTACAGCAACGGGTGATTACACCACGTGGCCCCAGCTGTCGTGCAGCCAGTTGTGTCAGATTTGGGCGGCCATTCCAGGGGTGGCATAATACATGCTTCAGCCCCTGGTAGGCCCTGGGTACACCGATGCCCTGGATACCTGTGGTATGCTGAGACAGGGACTGACAAGGCGGCCCAGTTCCAATTAGTGGATGCACCTAATGTACATGTGATAATTTCGAGAGAGAACAGCTAGGCTGTGGGTCTGATTGGCAGGCCCACAGCCGGGGAAAGTCGTAAACCAATGAAGCAAAAGCAAAAAATCTGGGTGATCATAGGATTGCAGACCCTACTCTCCTACATGACCCCCCCCCCAAACTTTGGGACAATAAGCTAACCTTGACCAGGTGAGTCTTCTTGCTCTAAGTGGAAATACCTGGAGAGCCCATCTGCATTGCCATGATCAGTGCCAGGTCTATGCTCCACTGTGAAGTCCATCCCCTGTAGGGAAATGGACCACCTAAGTAGTTTGGGGTTTTCACCCTTCATTTGATTTAGCCACAAGAGGGGCTTATGGTCGGTCTGAATCTTGAAGTGAGTGCCAAACAAGTATGGCCTCAACTTCTTCAGGGCCCAAACCACAGCAAAGGCCTCCCTCTCAATAGCTGACCAATTCTTCTCTCTGGGGGTCAGCCTCCTGCTAATAAAAGCTATGGGCTGGTCATGACCATCAAAATTCAGTTGCGATAGAACAGCTCCCACACCTAGCTCCGAAGCGTCTGTTTGGACAATGAATGGTTTGGAGTAGTCTGGACTCTTTAGGATAGGTGCTGTGCACATGGCCTGCTTCAGGTCATCGAATGCCTTCTGACAGCTTGCTGTCCACTGAACTTTTTTTGGCATCTTTTTACTTGTCAGGTCGTTTAGCGGGGTCACAATGGATCCATAATTTCTGACAAATTTCCGGTAATATCCAGTCAGGCCCAAGAAAGCTCGAACCTGAGTCTGGGTGGTTGGAGGAGCCCAGTCCTGGATGGCCTGTATTTTGCTCTCCAATGGTTGAACCTGGCCTCCACCTACAAGGTGGCCCAGGTATACAACCTGTGTCTGCCCTATCTGGCACTTGGTGGCCTTGATAGTGAGGCCTGCCTTCTGCAGGGCCTCTAACACTTTCCTCAGGTGGACCAGGTGATCCTCCCAGGTGGAGCTAAAGACAGCGATATCGTCCAGATACGCCGCACAGAAGTCGTCCAACCCAGTGAGAACTCGATTCACCAGCCTTTGGAAGGTGGCAGGTGCATTTTTCAAACCAAAGGGCATTACCACGAACTGATAATGCCCACCCGGGGTAGAAAATGCGGTTTTGGGCTTGGCCTCCTCAGCTAACCTGATTTGCCAATACCCAGCTGTCAGGTCAAACGTACTTAAGTAGTTGGCCGAGGCCAACCGGTCGATAAGTTCGTCTGCTCTTGGTATCGGGTGGGCGTCAGTCTTAGTGACTGCATTGAGACCTCTGTAGTCCACGCAAAACCTCATCTCTTTCTTACCGCCCTGGGTGTGAGGTTTCGGCACGAGCACTACGGGACTAGCCCAGGGGCTGTCCGAGGGTTCAATGACTCCCAGCTCCAACATTTTCTGCACCTCTGTCTTGATGCAGTCTCTGACATGATCAGGTTGCCGATAGATTTTACTCTTTACGGGCAGACTGTCCCCAGTGTCGACCTCATGGGTACACCACTTGGTCTCACTGGGTGTCAGAGAGAACATATGTCGAAAGGATTGAAGAACCTGTTTACAATCCTCTTGTTGATGTCCAGAGAGGCTGCCGCAAAAGACAACACCATCTACTGATCCATCGTCAGGGTTCTGAGAGAGCAGGTCCGGGAGAGGGTCACTCTCCTCCTCCTGTCCCTCATCTGTGGTCATGAGCAAGCCCATGCCCTCCCTGTCGACATATGCCTTGAGCCTGTTTACATGGAGCACCCTGTGGGGGCTCCGGGGAGTTCCCAGGTCTACCAGGTAGGTGACCTCTCCCTTTTGCTCAATGATCGTGTGGGGCCCAGACCATTTGTCTTTGAGTGCTGCTGGGGCCACTGGCTCCAGCACCCACACCTTCTGTCCAGGCTGGTACACAGTCAGGACAGCCTTTTGGTCGTGCCAAGCTTTCTGTAATTCTTGGCTCGCCTCAAGGTTTTTAGACGCCTTTTCCATGTACTCCGCCATCCGCGAGCGGAGACCGAGCACATAGTCCACAATGTTTGATGCCGGCTTTCTGAGAGGTCTCTCCCATCCTTCCTTTACCAAACAAAGGGGTCCCCTTACAGGATGTCCGAACAGAAGCTCAAAAGGGCTGTAGCCAACCCCCTTCTGCGGGACCTCTCTGTAGGCGAACAAGAGGCAGGGTATCAGGACATCCCATCTCCGCCGAAGCTTTTCAGGTAGTCCGTGAATCATCCCTTTTAGGGTCCTATTGAATCTCTCAACAAGCCCATTGCATTGTGGGTGATAGGGTGTGGTGAACTTGTAGTTGACACCACATTCCTTCCACATAGCAGTCAGATATCCCGACATGAAGTTTGCACCTCTGTCTGAGACGACCTCCTTAGGGAAGCCCACTCTGGAGAACACTCCAAGTAGGGCCCGTGCCACCACAGGTGCTGTAGTGGTCCTAAGGGGAATAGCTTCAGGATACCTGGTGGCGTGGTCCACCACCACCAGTATAAACTTGTGCCCTGATGCTGTCTGGGGTTCCATTGGTCCGACAATGTCGATCCCCACTCGTTCAAAGGGTACCCCCACCACTGGTAGTGGTATGAGGGGGGCCTTTGTCGTGCCACCTGACTTACCACTGGCTTGGCAAGTGACACAGGAGCGGCAAAACTCCTTCGTATCTTCGGACATGTGGGGCCAGTGAAAGTGGGGAACAATTCTGTCCCAAGTCTTATTCTGGCCTAAGTGACCTGCAAGGGGAATCTCGTGGGCCAAGGTGAGAAGGAAACCTCTCAGAGACAAGGGGATGACCAGCCTCCTGGTCGCACCAGGTTTGGGGTCTCTTGCCTCGGAGTACAGGAGTCCATCGTCCCAGTACACTTTGTGGGTACCTGTGGCGTTCCCTGCAGCCTCAGCAGCGGCCTGCTGTCTGAGGGGTTCAAGTGAGGGGCAGTCTAACTGTGCCTTCCCCAGGTCTTCCCTGGAGGGTCCCCCTGAGCCCAGAAACTCAACCTGACCAGGTTCAAGCTCTTGCGGCTCAGTTTCCCTCAGTTCTTTAAGGTCAGCCTCCTCGGAGACTTGATCCACGACCTGGGGCAAGGGGGAAGGCGAAGCCTTACCCTTACTGCTCCTTTTCTTGGAAGGTGTCTGGTCCGTTCTTCCAGGATCCAGCACCTATTCAGTGGGGCATCTTTTGGCCTGTGACCTGGTCACAGCAAGGACATGTGCTGGCAAGCCTAACATCTCCATGTGAGTCCTCTGCTCCACTTCTGACCATTGTGACGTTTCCAAATCATTGCCCAACAGACATTCTACGGGGAGGTCTGAACTAACCACAACCTTTTTCGGGCCACTTACCCCTCCCCAGGAGAAATCAACAACTGCCATACTGTGATTGGTAGTGACGTTGCTGGCATTGGTCACTAGGTAACTGGTACCTAGCATGATCTGTCCAGGGTCCACGAAGTTAGGCGTCACCATGGTGACACTGGCACACGTGTCCCTGTAGGCCTGAGCCACTTTTCCATTTATCAAAGGTGTCTGTCTGTATTTGCCCAAAGTATTGGGACTGGCATCAGGGGACATATCCACATCCCCGGTACAGACAAGGACGGCCTGAGTGAGCGTGCCGACTAAGTCGTCACTCCCCTCGGTTCCCAAGGTTAACCCAACTAATGCCTTGGGAGGCGCACTACCACTGCTGACTGTACTAGGGGGCGCAGGTGCCTTAGGGGCTGCAGTGGTAGGAGTTTGCCCTCCTTTCTTGGTGCACTCACTAAACCAGTGAGTCTTACTTTTACAGTATTGGCACCACCTTTTTGACTGGCCTTCTTGAGTCTTCTTCTTCTGTGAAGCCTGACCCCCACCCTCTTTGGTTTGTTGGGGACCTGTCGAAGACTTCTGGTCATTTTGTTCGTTCTTGTTACCCTTTTGGTCTGCTTTCTTCTGACCACCCTGGTTCTGATTCTGGTTCTGCTTGACCCTTGTTCTGACCCATCTGTCCGCCTTCTTTCCCAATTCTTGGGGAGAGGTCAGATCCGAGTCGACAAGGTGCTGATGCAACAATTGGTTCTGACAGTTGTTTAAAATCTGTTCTCGCATGATAAGATTGTACAATCCTGTGTAATCAGTAACCTTGCTACCCAGCAACCAGCCTTCCAAAGCCTTAGTGGCACAATCGACAAAGTCAGCCCAATCCTGAGACTGAATTTTCTGGGTGTCCCGGAACAGCACCCGGTACTGTTCCGTGGTTAAGCCGAACCCATCAATCAGTGTGTTCTTCAGGACTTGGTAGTTGTTAGCATCCTCAGCTCTTGTAGTGAGGAGCTTGTCCCTTCCTTTACCTTCAAAGGAAAGCCACAGTATAGCTGCCCACTGACTTGGGGGGACGCACTGGACAGTGCAGGCCCTCTCCAAGGCAGTTATCCACTTGTGGATGTCGTCCCCTTGTTTAAAGGGGGGCACTATTTTACTCAGGTGTCTAGTGTCTATACCCCTGTCTTTCTCTCTATTGAGAATGCTGCCACCAGTGGGATCTAACCCACTTAATTTCTGCTCTCGGGCTAAGGCAAGTCTTTCTTTGGCGAGGGCAAGTTCTTCCCGCTCGATCCTCAGATTGACCTCCCGCATCTTCGCTTCATGCTCCCTCCTCTGAGGGGAAGTCATTCCTCTCTGAGAAGGTGCCTGAGAGACATGTGTATGAACCGATCTGCCAGAGCCTCTGGAGAGAGACCTAGCTCGTCCGTTCCCAAGGTTAAGCCTGCTTGAGCGTGGGCCCGGGGCTCCCCCAGTTCCGTTCTCATGCCTGCTTAAGTTGGTCCTTGTAAGCCTGCCGACTACCACTGGACCTTTGTCTGCCTCGTCTCCCGATAACTCGTCCTCGTCCTCCTCCTCTGTGTGGAGGTCGAGGTCTGGGTCACCGAGGGTTCCCTCTAAGGGCGGCATGTTCCCATCTGCACCGGGGGGACCTGTGTTAGAGGACCTCCTAGCATCGTACGCCTCTAAGAGACCTATCAGAGTTGCGATGGTAGGGTTAGAACCCTGGTTTAGCTTCCTGGAGGCACACAGTTGTCGCATCTCCTTGAAGCTAAGAGTTGCATATCGTGACACGACCTGTGGAGGGTCACTGACCACTAAGGGAGTCTGCGAAGACTCTCCGTGGATCGACATGCTTTTCTAGTGAGGTGCAAGTGTTGCACCTACCTACACTATGGGTTTACTTACTGATCCCTTGCTAAGAGTTGTAGTCAGGGTGTGCTAAGCCCTGTTACACTACAACAGCCGGTTCAGTAGAACTCGGAGTATTCTAAGTTAAGTTATATGTACCTGGGTACTTATGTGATCTTTCACTGCGATATTCTTAGGATACGTGTGTGGTAAAACAACAGCAAGCTCAAATCCCAACCGCTGCTCACCAATGTGAGAAGTTGGCCTGATATGTAGTGCTCACTATTCTAGTGATCACTGTGTATCATTCCAAACGACCCTTATTGATGATTGGTTGTAAGTCAACCTTTTAGACCAGCTATCCTAGTAGCGTGGATACGAGCAGTCTTTAGGCTAAACTCTAGAGGGCGTGTTAAGCCGGCTGTTTACCATCACATATACCCCTTGAACACCAAGTGAAAGGACACCACACAAGTTGTTATGAAAATAAAAGGATATTTATTTATAACAAGACTACCCTGGCTCTTTATGAGTCAGGGAGCTAAGCACACTACAAAACTCTTAGGAAAATACTTCAGTTGCACAATTTACACAAATGCCCGAGGGGCACGAGAAACCATCTACACTAACAGTGAAATGCGAATGGTTAGAGTCTGGAGGTACTGATTCCGGAGTGATCCGATCAGTGGGACTAAACGAAAAAGGAACTGGACACTTGTAGAGCGAACCTGCGATGGAGCACCGAGATGCTCGAGTTACCTAGCCCGGAGGCTGCGGCTGCGTGAAGTTCGGCAAGATGTCCGGAGTCCTCGTGTAGTCTCAGGAGCCTGAAAGAAGAAGTTGCTGGCAGGCGACCAGTGACGATGTTCGGAGCGATCCAAGCCTGGATCGGTGATGAAGGAAACCTGAAAGCAGAGGGGACTCAGTTCTCAACCGCTAGCCAGCGATCGTGTGGGTACCAGGAGGGTACCGGCTGAAGTCACCTCGACCAGGTGAGTGGGTGACGTCGGACTCGGCTGTTCCTCGGACCAGGAGGCGCGGCGGCGACCAGGATGGAGGGCGAGCTGTCCCACGAAGGTGTCTGCTGTCGATGATGCTGGGCCCAGGCAGGGGCAGCGGATCTTGGCAGTGGCAACCCAAGCGGGGGAGTCAAGATGGCGTTGGGAGTGGACCAGGAGGGTCCGTGGTACTCCTCTGTTGAAGGGGAGCAAGAGCCAGTCTGGAGCAACCAGACTAGTGATGAAACAATCGTGGTGCGTCGTGAAGAGGGCCACAAGCCGGTCGGCAAGTGGTCGAACAACGCGGTGAACAGCAAGGAGCGGAAGGGCCCCCACGCAGATCTCGGGGATGCTGGGGAGGCAGACTTCGATGCTGGAGCTGCTCAGGGTTAGGGCTTCTCAAACCCTAGGTGCACTCACTCGAGGGTCCCTCGGTGGGCGTGCTAGATAAGCGTCGTGCAGGTTCTGAAGATGGCCGGTCCCGCAGGTCTCGTCACACCTACGACTCTCAGCTGGGCTGATGAGGCAGGTAAAAGGTCAGAGATGGCAGGGACTCGGGTCTCGTCGAGCTGGGCAGTCTTGATCCGTAGGAGAGACTTACAGCAAACCGCAAGCGCTTAGGTGGTGCCTGCTGGTGCAGGGTGGCTACTCCTTAGCCACAAGGGAGAGTCTTCAGAAATAGTCAAGAGTTCCTTTCGTGGAAAGTGGTTCGTGATTCGGAGTTATCCGAGTATCTGATTATCCAATTTGGGAAGGGGACTCGCTCCTACCTTTATTCTAAGAAAAGGGCCTGGCCCGTGACTAGGTTCTACCTATGGGTGGAGCCAGGAGGGGGGTGGTTACACCCCTATCCTTTGTCCGGCTTCGCGCCAGCTCAGGGGCTGGTGTGCCCCCAAAACTGGTTTGAGCCGGGCTATGCACAGTGAGCACCGGGGTGCCACTTGCAATCACCTTCCTTTCAGCCCTGCCTACCTGGGATACACAAACCCTGTCTGGGATGGTGCTAACACCGCCCTCGACAGGAAACCCTTTGTCCAAGCTCCCTTTGCTGGAAGGTCCCCCAGCAGCAGGAGGTCAGACTTGTGTCTGGTGGCAGCATCCATTTTGTGATGCTGAGGCTTGAGTCAACTTTAACCGGGGTTCAAGGTTACTTCCATGTCGTGTCCCTCTAAAAGGGGGGAATGCTAACCCTGTCACCAGGACTGGCGAGGGGTTTGTATTCCCATTCGTATGACACCTTACTCGACATGTGTAGGTGATGTGAGGCCAAAGTTAGCAAATAACCGCCAGGATTATAATGCATTAAAAGTAGTTGGCCCGCGTCACCATGGAACGGCTATTAGGACTTGGTTCCGCAAGCCGTCGACGGGCTCAGCTCGCGCCAGAGCACCGTCCCACATGATTCCCTGCACTCTGCCTTCAGGATTGATAAGGCCTGCTATAGGAGTGACTGATAGGAATCCATGTGTCCATTTTAGGGTTTAGGTGTAGGAATACTACACCTACAGCAACGGGTGATTGCACCACGTGGCCCCAGCTGTCGTGCAGCCAGTTGTGTCAGATTTGGGCGGCCATTCCAGGGGTGGCATAATACATGCTTCAGCCCCTGGTAGGCCCTGGGTACACCGATGCCCTGGATACCTGTGGTATGCTGAGACAGGGACTGACAAGGCGGCCCAGTTCCAATTAGTGGATGCACCTAATGTACATGTGATAATTTCGAGAGAGAACAGCTAGGCTGTGGGTCTGATTGGCAGGCCCACAGCCGGGGAAAGTCGTAAACCAATGAAGCAAAAGCAAAAAATCTGGGTGATCATAGGATTGCAGACCCTACTCTCCTACAGTCCTGTATTCTTTTTCAGTCGTTAGGGCATAATTAGCTTCATCCTGTAATTGACAGAGAGCTTCCTTGCAATAACCTGTATAGGTCTGTATGACGACATTGCCGCCCTTATCTGAAGGTTTTATGATTATAGAAGCATCTTGTTGTAAATTCTGTATTGCCTTTCTCTGGTTCAAGGATAAGTTCCATTGTCGTTGACTTTTGCTTTTGCAACTTCCCTCTCTGTTTCTGAGTTCCTTGAGGTCCTTAATCACTGATTCCGAGAATATGTCTATGGCATCCATAGGAAGTTGTGGGAGGAAACGTGAAGGTGGTCTGAAGGGGGTTTTATCCCCCATTTGGATTATTCCCATCTCTATTGCAAGTTGCCGGTTATCTTTTGCTGAGGGTAACTGGGAACCGCTTTCTTCCCTCAGCTCCTCCAAAATTGCCAGTGTCTCCAAATCGCGAACACTCATTTCACTTGGCTCTGTTGTTACAAGCCGTCTCCCTTTCTGGATCATCTCGCTTTGTTGCGCGGGATTCTTTTGTTTGAAAAATTTCATTAGTTTTAATTTTCGTATGAATTTAAATAAGTCTATTCGCGTTTGGGTATACTCATAGCAGCCAGTGGGACAAAAAGTTAAACCAAGTTTGAGTACCTTTTCTTCTTCCGTACTCAAAATCCTGGGTGAAAGGTTGATAATGTTCAGATTGTCTTCTATTTCCGATTGTATCGTCCCCTCCGATTCCTGGCGCCTCTTGCTCCGGCCCTTGTGTTTCCTTCCGCCCCTCCTCTGGATGCGGTTGTGTTTGCAGATTGCTCCGGGGGACGACCTTTCCCCCCTCTTAGCCAGGATTGCCTGATAAGGTCGAACTCCTCGTGAAAAGAAGGTTGCTGAGTCTGTCGAGGTGCGGTGCCGGAGCCTTCCTCCTCCGATTGTTCTGCGCTAGTCACCTCCGATTCTGAAGTAACTGCGGCTTCGATCGGTTTGCCTGCCTGTGCTCTCAAGTTTCGACGGGGTGCGTCAAACTTCCTAGCGAAGGTTAAGATCCTTCCTTTTTCGTAATCTTGGGCATCCCGGTCAAATTTCTGTTGTTTCCTTAGTTGTATCTTTTTCTCATAGGCGGCTAATCTTTTTTTCATCTGCTCTTTCTCTTCATCGTGTTTTATTTGTTCCGTTGACTCCAGGATTATTTTCTCCAAGGACTCGATATCCTTCAATGCTTTCTCCCGGTCCTTCCATGCGTATTTTATTAACATTTTCAGCATGCCTTCTGATGTATGGGCTGTGAATTCCGCCCATTCTGTCAATAAATCCGGGTCCGGGTTCTCATAGGATGGTATCGTATAAATACGAAGACCTCGTGGAACTCTTCTGGCATCGACATAATGTTGCAACGAAGTTGCCTCCCACCATTTTCTTATCTCTCTTTCGTGCAGCCTTTCAAATTGTTGATACTGCACTCGGATACTACTTTGCGCTGTGTCCTGTACCCGAGCTGAGCTTTGCGTATCCCCCGCCGAGCGGGTTCTGAACATGTCAATCGCCGCCTCCCGGCGAGCCGATTCATTAAACATTTTCAATGTTTATCAATTAATTGTAGCACCTCTAACTCGTCGATGCCGCGATCCTAACAATATCGTTGTCTCCTACCTTCGGGCTTCGTGAAGTCTTCTCTGCTCGCTATCTGTAGCGAAACCTGATGCTTGTCGCTTCACGTTTTCGGAGAACAACGGTTTCTGGCGGCGGTGCAGGCTTGTCTCAATTTGTCATCGCTCCTGTTGTTTTCGCCCAAAAAGCCCGCACTCTGTCTCGGCGGGTGCCAGGTCCAACGGCGGCGAGCCGTTAAAACATAACGCTCCAAAGTTCCACAACCAGAACAAAGGACCAGCACTCCGGTTAGATTTTGAATCCCAATTCGGATTTATTGGTGCAACAGACGCGTTTCAGCCGTAGCTTTCGTCAGTGTCGGCTCGCGTTCAAAACGGAAATTGACTTTTAACTCATTCTATAAACATAAATGAGGGACCAGTACCATGTAACTTTGGTCGCCATCTTTGAACATGCAAAAAAACATTTCATTCATAATATACATTCTTTGTAATCAAATTAAACTTATAATTCATTCAATATCTTGATTTTAAATTGCATGTTTCAATTCATTAATTCTTTCTCAATGAGGTATCTCATTCTCATCATATTCTGTTAATATAAAGCCCTATATAACTATATATCTATATCTATATATATCTATATATATATATATATATATTCCTTTCGTACTCCTCGGGTATTCTCTGCCCCTCCAAAGCGAGAGTTGCGTCGTCGATCCTCGAGGCGAGTCAAACAAATATTTCAAAAAATGATGACGACGCCATGTGCGGGTTTAAACATTTATTCTTCTGCCACCACCAAACGCGTTTCGTCTGCCAAGCAGTCTTGCTCACTGGTACAAGTATTGTAAAAACGCGGCCATTTTTTAAAGTGCAACCCGTGCAGATTGGTACTACAACTCTAAATGACATAAAAAACAGACTCGTAGTTTATGGCAACATAATCACAAAAAATGTTTTCTAAGGCATAATACTTTGGTTCTACAATTTTTCTAATGAGCAATTTGTTTGCTTAATTTACTTATATCACAAGGGCAATTTAATTCTTGTATTCTCTATGTTATCGCTGCTGCGTATATTGCAAATTCAAGCTTCAGTGAGCTTTATTGATACCGCATGCAAAACGACAAACGTGGTCATTTAGACTAACGAGAGCCGGTGTAAATTTACTCATATATTATATAGTCTCAAATACACAAATCACATCTCAGTACATTTTCAAATAAAGCTCAAGTGAGCTTCGTTAACACAGCGCGTTACATCGTCATTTCGCTCAAGTGAGCTTACAGTTACTATATAATTTGATGAAACCTCGGCTCAACAAATTAACTTAATAACAAATAATTCATTCATTTGCCCAAAAATTCATGCCCAAGTGGGCTTAAATCAATCGACTTTTAACAACCATTCCATACTATTCATATCTAGTGATTATTCTGAGTCTGTCATGTTTCTCTCTCTCTCTTCTTAATTAAAACATACTTTTCAAAGGCAACGCTTGACTATTGCCAACTATAAGTGAGTGTGTAAATCTTCCTCCATGTTCAAGCCTTCAGGTTGTTTAGAATTCAACTCTATAATATATCGAGACTCAGTCTCCGCAGTTTCTTGACTCTATTACCTCTTCTCACATTCGCTTTTACCGAGTCGATCACATAGTAAGTTAGCCCTTTGGTGTCTTGATTATGGACTTGCTCAAAGTGCCGGGCTACTGGGTATGACCTATCCCCATTCTTGATCGCCCTCAAATGCTGCAAGACCCGCTTGTGAACTTCAAGAATCGTGCTGCCCACGGAGCGCAGGCCACAAGGGCACTGCAGTACGTAGATTGCATGATCTGTTTTGCAGGTATATCGGCCTTTGATCTTCCTCATCACATTTGTAAGGCCTACTTTGTATTGTGACATGTTAATTCCATAAGTACAAGCCTTGCATTTAGTGCACTTGATGAAACCTTGCTTGTTGCTTAACCAAGTTGTTTTAACTGGCTGCTTTCTCATTGTGTTACTTACTGGTGCCTGTTTGAAGGATTTGGCCTTTCGGAAAGTGATCTGCGGTCTCTTATTTATTTATTTATTTATTTTTACAATTTATTAAGCGCAACGTTTGCCCGTAGGCGTCTTGGCGCTAGCAACTTGTTTACCAAGCAGAGGATCATTTCTTATTACGTGCCAATGTTTATTCAATATTCTTCTCACATCATCATGTTGCCTGCTAAAAGTAGTGATGAACCTACATTGATTATCACTATTTTTGCTAATCTTCTTATTAGTATCAAACAGGACTTCCTCTCTTTTCTTCTTCAATGATTTGTTCACACCATTATCTATCCAAGCATCTGGATAACCTCTACTTTTAAATCTCCTAGTCAATGTCTCTAATTCCTTCCTGCACTCTTCTGGTGCACTGCAATTTCGCCTAACTCTAAGGCTCTCTCCATAAGGAATGCTCCTCTTTAAATTGACACGATGGAAGCTATGGGCGTGCAACAGAGTATTACCGGAGGTAGGTTTCCCGAACAGTTTAGTCTCGACTTTCCCATTGTCAATATAAACTGTTAAATCAAGGAAATTAACACTTACGTTACTAATTTCACTTGTAAAGTTCAGATTCAAATCATTTCTTTGAATTTGGGCTATGAACAATTTGACTTCTTCTTCAGTACCCCTCCACACCAGAAATAGGTCGTCAATGAACCGACTCCAATGCATTATATGGTTGTCTCATTCTCTGTGGTACTGTACTCTGGTCACCTGCTCCTCCCACCAGCCCATATGCAAATTCGCATAGCTGGGGGCAAAGCAGGTGCCCATCGCAGCACCACATGTCTGGTGGAAGAGTTGCCCTTCAAAAAGAAAGAAATTACTGCTCAGACATTTTTCAACCATCCTAATTATCATCTGGGTATGGGCCCAGAGTTTAATTGATCTGGTATCGAGAAAGTGCCCCACTGCTCTCAGGCCATCTGTGTGCCTGATGCTGGTGTAAACTGTTGACACATCGATAGTTACTAGTAAGTAATCATCTTCCCAAGGAAGATCATAGATCCTCCTCAGGAAATCTCCTGTATCCTGTATGAACGAAGGGAGTGTTTTGACTGGGGGATTCAGAAATGAATCAACAAACTTGGATGTGTTCTCTAATGCACTGCCCATAGCTGAAATTATTGGGCGGCCAGGAGAATTTTTCAAATCTTTATGCACTTTGGGGATTAGATAAAATATCGGAGTGACAGGTTGATCTATTTTCAAAAACATTAAGTCATCATGATTCAACAGGGTTTGGTCATACCAATTCTTTAACTCATCATTAAATTGGTTGTTGCTCAACAGCATAACTTGCTCCTCAACCCTTACATAACAGTTTTTGTTGTTCAACTGTTTGTATGCTTCTATTAGATATTGCTTTTTGCCCCATAGGACAATATTGCCTCCTTTATCTGCATTACGTACATAATGATGAGTTAAAGAATTGGTATGACCAAACCCGGTTGAATCATGATGAGTTTATGTTTTTGAAAATAGATCAACCTGTCACTCCGATATTTTATCTAATCCCTTAGAGTTAGGCGAAATTGCAGTGCACCAGAAGAGTGCAGGAAGGAATTAGAGACATTGACTAGGAGATTTAAAAGTAGAGGTTATCCAGATGCTTGGATAGATAATGGTGTGAACAAATCATTGAAGAAGAAAAGAGAGGAAGTCCTGTTTGATACATAAGAAGATTAGCAAAAATAGTGATAATCAATGTAGGTTCATCACTACTTTTAGCAGGCAACATGATGATGTGAGAAGAATATTGAATAAACATTGGCACGTAATAAGAAATGATCCTCTGCTTGGTAAACAAGTTGCTAAGAGACCGCAGATCACTTTCCGAAAGGCCAAATCCTTCCAACAGGCACTAGTAAGTAACACAATGAGAAAGCAGCCAGTTAAAACAACTTGGTTAAGCAACAAGCAAGGTTTCATCAAGTGCACTAAATGCAAGGCTTGTACTTATGGAATTAACATGTCACAATACAAAGTAGGCCTTACAAATGTGATGAGGAAGATCAAAGGCCGATATACCTGCAAAACAGATCATGCAATCTACGTACTGCGGTGCCCTTGTGGCCTGCACTACGTGGGCAGCACGATTCTTGAAGTTCACAAGCGGGTCTTGCAGCATTTGAAGGCGATCAAGAATGGGGATAGATAACAATATAAGTAACAAGGGAACCCGATAAAGGTAGCTAAGGACCACGGGTAAATTCGTATTTTTGAGAACAATGGACCCTAGCGTAATCTCGATTAGGAAGACTAGTTCAACATAGACTTCAATGAGACCTATGTGTGTTCCTCCTGTGTCCAGCCGGACAGAGGAGCATTTAATCTTGAGTTTCACAAAATTATAAATTAGAATAGTGAAGACTGATGAAACAAGGGCACAATCCTGTACCAAGTTTTCAACAGAGAGAAAAGGGGAAGATCAAAAATAGAAAGAAGTACAAAGAAATAACAGGCAAAAGGCTTTGGAGCGACCATGGGGGCTTACAATACAATATTCAACTTAAGTAAGCTCTGGCCAACAGCATCCACAATACATTTTCACAATGGATACAATGTGGAACTGTTATAGAAAGTCGACGTGACGTTTCGATCCCTAGCTCCTAGTATAGTGGGATCATCATCAGGACTAAAGAGTTTACAAACAATTGCCTGGTATAAATGCAAAGCCTAGATTCGGCGAATGCATATAATCATGATGCGTCAAGGTGGAAACGCGGGGAGCGGTCGGAGGCTCCTAGAAGTAGCTGATGGGCTCTAGAGGGGAGTTCTAATCAGGGTATTAGCGGGAACTTCCGCATGGATTGCGGGAGTTTGCAGCGGCGATCACTGAGCAAGGGGGTGGGCTTAAGGGAGCAATCGTTCTTCGCGCATTGAATTGCGTCTGGTATAGGGTCCGGGCGGCAGCTGCAATGGCTGTCCGTATTCATAAACGAGCTCGTAGGAGTCTTGGTGGAGCGATGGGAAGTCCGTGTCAACCGGCAATGGGGACCTATTGCCGGTTGACACGGACTTCCCATCGCTCCACCGAGACTCCTACGAGCTCGTTTATGAATACGGACAGCCATTGCAGCTGCCGCCCGGACCCCTACCAGACGCAAGTCAATGCGCGAAGAATGATTGTTCCCTTAAGCCCACCCCCTTGCTCAGTGATCGCCGCTGCAAACTCCCACAATCCACGCGGAAGTTCCCGCTGATACCCTGATTAGAAATCCCCTCTAGAACCCATCAGCTACTTCTAGGAGCCTCCGACCGCTCCCCGCGTTTCCACCTTGACGCATCATGATTATATGCATTCGCCGAATCTAGGCTTTGCATTTATACCAGGCAATTGTTTGTAAACTCTTTAGTCCTGATGATGATCCCACTATACTAGGAGCTAGGGATCGAAACGTCACGTCGACTTTCTATAACAGTTCCACATTGTATCCATTGTGAAAATGTATTGTGGATGCTGTTGGCCAGAGCTTACTTAAGTTGATTATTGTATTGTAAGCCCCCATGGTCGCTCCAAAGCCTTTTGCCTGTTATTTCTTTGTACTTCTTTCTATTTTTGATCTTCCCCTTTTCTCTCTGTTGAAAACTTGGTACAGGATTGTGCCCTTGTTTCGTCAGTCTTCACTATTCTAATTTATAATTTGGTGAAACTCAAGATTAAATGCTCCTCTGTCCGGCTGGACACAGGAGGAACACACATAGGTCTCATTGAAGTCTATGTTGAACTCGTCTTCCTAATCGAGATTACGCTAGGGACCATTGTTCTCAAAAAACAAGAATGGGGATAGGTCATACCCAGTAGCCCGGCACTTTGAGCAAGTCCATAATCAAGACACCAAAGGGCTAACTTACTATGTGATCGACTTGGTACAAGCGAATGTGAGAAGAGGCAATAGAGTCAAGAAACTGCGGAGACTTGAGTCTCGATATATTATAGAGTTGAATTCTAAACAACCTGAAGGCTTGAACATGGAGGAAGATTTACACACTCACTTATAGTTGGCAATAATCAAGCGTTGCCTTTGAAAAGTATGTTTTAATTAAGAAGAGAGAGAGAGAAACATGACAGACTCAGAATAATCACTAGATATGAATAGTATGGAATGGTTGTTAAAAGTCGATTGATTTAAGCCCACTTGGGCATGAATTTTTGGGCAAATGAATGAATTATTTGTATTTAAGTTAATTTGTTGAGCCGAGGTTTCATCAAATTATATAGTAACTGTAAGCTCACTTGAGCGAAATGACGATGTAACGCGCTGTGTTAACGAAGCTCACTTGAGCTTTATTTGAAAATGTACTGAGATGTGATTTGTGTATTTGAGACTATATAATATATGAGTAAATTTACACAGGCTCTCGTTAGTCTAAATGACCACGTTTGTCGTTTTGCATGCGGTATCAATAAAGCTCACTGAAGCTTGAATTTGCAATATACGCAGCAGCGATAACATAGAGAATACAAGAATTAAATTGCCCTTGTGATATAAGTAAATTAAGCAAACAAATTGCTCATTAGAAAAATTGTAGAACCAAAGTATTATGCCTTAGAAAACATTTTTTGTGATTATGTTGCCATAAACTAGGAGTCTGTTTTTTATGTCATTTAGGGCCTCATGTAGGAAGCCAAATACCGGTCGGTAACGGCCGATTTTCGGTAATTATACCGTTACCGACCGGTATTTTGGCTTTTGGTATGTAGGGGGACAATTTCTGTATTCGGAATTTACCGAATCGGTAAAATTACCGATTCGGTAATTTTACCGATTCGGTAAATTCCGAATACAGAAATGAGATGTAGGGGGAGTGTGTGGGTGATGTTTGGAGTCGGTATTTACCACCAACTAATAGTTGGTGGTAAATAAAGTATGGATGGTGAAATGCATTTTATAGCGCCCACAAGTGTGCAATGTGGCAGACATACATGCCCTTCGGGCATGTATGTGTGCCACATGTGCACACATGGCCGTTTCAGGGGTGCAACAGGGTGTCAATGTGACACCCTGCCACCCTTGCATGTGTTCCCCCCATTACCGAATCGGTATTTACCGATTCGGTAATGAGGCATACCTTCCCATCAATGGGAAGGTATGCCTCATTACCGAATCGGTAAATACCGATTCGGTAATTACCGAATTATTCCGAATCGGTAATATTTACCGCAAATTACCTACATTTCATTTACCACTTCATAAATACCGAATCGGTAAAATTCGGTATTTATGAAGTGGTAAATGTGTCCCTACCTACATATGGCCCTTAGAGTTGTAGTAACAATCTGCACGGGTTGCACTTTAAAAAATGGCCGCGTTTTTACAATACTTGTACCAGTGAGCAAGACTGCTTGGCAGTCGAAACGCGTTTGGCGGCGGCAGAAGAATAAATGTTTAAACCTTCACATGGCGTCATCATCGTTTTTTGAAATATATATATATATATATATATATATATATATATATATATATATATTTCCTTTTCTGTCCACTGGAGTCACGATCTGCACATCTGTATTTAGGTGTTCCAACACACTCACACTAATAAGAATGGTGTTGCTGTAATTTGTCGCAAGAATTTGCCTATTTCTTTTATTTCACAAGAAAATCATTCTGAGGGACATTGGATTTTGGTTAAACTCAAAATAGTGAATAATATCCTTTCAATAATTAATGTATATGTCCCTACTCATCGGATCGATTGTTTTGAAAACTCTTTTCACAGAAAATACTTGAACATTCTGGTGATAATTTCCTACTAGACAGGGATTGCATCAGTTAATAGACCCCTTTATTTATAGACATTCATCAGCTAGATGTATTCCTAAAAGTGCTTATAAGGCATTTAAAAATACCATTAAACAGAGCTCCTTATTTGACTCCTGGAGATAGTTTAACCCAGATTACTCAACTTCTCATAATTTTCAAACTAGAATTGACTATTTATTTTTAAGTAAATGCATGGTTCAACAGAAATTGGCTCAATTCTGATTTCTGACCATGCCCTGATTTGTACAGACCTAGATATTCTGTGGAGCATTAATAGGTAATCTCGATGGAGATTTTATAATTCCATGAGTTCCGATAACACTTTTGTAACCACCTAAAAAACCTTGCTATAGAATATTTTGAAAATAATAATACAGGGGACAGTCCTTTCCACTTTGTCTGGGATGCAAGTAAAGCAGCCTCCTGAGGTTTTATAATTAGATATGTTTCCTTCAAAAAGAAAAATGCAGAAAAACAGTCTGCATCTATTCCTGACAACACTAGGAGATTAGAACATACATACTTTAATTGAAAACATAGTGAAGCTGATCTGGATGCATTGATGGAGGCTAAAATGCAGTTTGACAAATGCACTGCTGAAAAAGCTTGAGGGGTTCTTCTTCAAATTAACGCTGGATATTATGGTTGCAGGAATAGAGCTGCTCCTTTATTGGCTAATTATCAAAATGGAGAAGACAGCTGTGAAATCTATTGTGAAGGACTTGGGTGAGAACATGTACAGAAATTCTGAAATTGCTGCTTGCTTTGCGAACTACTACTAAAATGTATACTCTCCTGAGACTAGTCCTTCAGAGGTGCTCAATAACTCCTACTTCTTTAGGCTTAAGGAAAGTAATACAGATTATATAGATATTTCTGTTAAAAATTGAAGCGTTATATTCTGTGATTAAAGTTCTCCCAATAGGGAAAGCACTGGATCCAAATGGATTCACAGTAGAATTCTATTTGCAATTTTAAAAAAAAATTCCTTTGCTATTTAGACTGATTAATCCCTTTTCTTCTTTGAAGGGTCTGTGGGTTCTTTTACAGAGGCAATAATTTGTATTATACCTAAAAAATGTTTGAGATCTCCCTTTGTGCAAGAACTACAGACCTACTTGTCTCATTAATACTGATTGTAAAATATTTCCAAACCGCTGCCCTTTACACTAGTTCACTTCATGCCAGAATTAACTGGCCTGGAACAGTCTGGTTTTGTTAAAAATAGAAACATAGCCGATAATTTCCATACTTTAAAAAATATTATTAACTAACATTCTAAAATGGTCATGCCCATTGCTGCACTTAATGGGTAGCTTTTAATGGAAGCATTGAAGTGACATGGTTTTCGTCCCAAATTTGTAGAGTATATTTCACTACTGTATTCTTCTCCCAACTGTATTCTTCTCCTAAGTTGTAAGTAATAGTAAATGGCGTACAATCCCCCTATTTTCCCCTTAACAGGGGTACTAAACAGGGATTTCCTCTGCCTCCTTTACTCTTTATTCTAGCCTTTGAACCATTTCTCTTCCAGATAAAACAGTCTGAGAGTTTTTCTGGCTTTAAAGTTAAAGTTAAACATCAACACATTAAATATACTGCTTATTCAGATGATATTCTTTTGTTTATTTCAAAAACTGAACTGTCTAACCAACTTTCTTCACAGAATTAAAACTCTGTTCCGAGGTTTCAGGTTATAAACTTAATGTAGATAAATCATAGGTTATACCTCTTAATAAACATTGCACGGAAGAGCCATTTGTTGCAGCAGGTTAATCCTGGACTATGACTAAGATCGAATGCTTGGGAATCCAGTATTGTAATTCTATTTGGGATACTCTTAAAATCAATACTAATGAAATAGTTAGTAAAGTCCATCACCTTACACAAAATGGTCTCCTTTATTTTTATTTGGTGGGGTCGTATTGACACTAGGGGTGGGCGGAATTTGCGGAATTAACCTTCGCAAATTATCGCGAGAATGTTTAAAATTATCGCAAACAAGCAGAAATATCGCGAAGATGCGGAAGTTTTTTTCCGGCATGTTCGCGAGATTTTCTGCATGGTTGCGGGTCGCCAACTTACCCATGTAGTTGCTTGCGGGCGCGGCCATCTTGTTTTGAGTTGTTCTCGCGGTGCATGATCGCGAGAAGAAAGACGTGATCGCGCGACGCATGACGTCACTGCGGGCGCGAACTGTCGCGAGACAGCGCAAATGGCTAAAAACAATACAACATCTCATGGAGAACGCGACCGGATCAAGAAAACTTGTCGGCGAACGCAGGGATTCAGGTAAGGCGATCGCGCGCGCGCGAGAATGTATCATTTTACAGCGCGAGCAAGAAACAAATTATCGGCAAGCTGCGGAAACCGGAATTTTTGACATTTTCGCGCTCTCCGCGGAACGCAAAAATGTCAAATTATCGCAATTTCCGCGAACGGAACAAAATTTTTGCCCAGGCCTAATTGACACATCGAGAGGATGATTCTCCCAATTGTAAGCATTTTATGTATGATGAGACTAGTTAACATTTATAAAAAGATTGTTACTACCTTAGATAGCATATTATCTAAGTTCCTTTGGAATGGGATAAAAGCTAGAATTTCCCTAGATAGATTGAAAAAACCCAAAGTGTCTGGAGATGTTAATTTTCCAGATTTCTCCACTTATCACAGGGCATTTGGAATTAAACAAATGCAGGTTCATTTAGTGGATCCTGTATGCAACATTGGCAAGTTATGGTTCTTACTAGAGCGGGCTTTGGTTTTCCCTTTTTTTTTACAAAAATATTATTTTGTATCTCTAATCTACCTAAGTTTTGGTTGCTGTCTACTGTATCACACTTTTGTTCCTTATTAAAACCATTTATGGTTTCACATTTATCAATGTTTGATCAGTTTGTTAGTAGTCCTATCTGGTATAATAAATAGATAAAAAATGGTACAACCATATTGTGGAAAAAAGTGGGTGGATAGGGGTATTTTCACCATTTCTGCATCTGTCTCAGCCACAGCGGGGCACCTCCTTCTCTTTCCTCACCAGCAAGACCTAGAATGACCTACCCCTCTACCTCCGAACAGTACCCTCCCTAGCAGACTTCAGAAAGAAACTCAAGACCTGACCTTTCGACTGAGACACGGCACCGTAAGCACCCAGATACCCTTAGGTGTGAGAGTGATGCGCTATACAAATGCTGATGGATTTATTGATTAAAGTATAAGTTTCTTTTTCAGAACTATCCTGCACATACAATCTCCCAAATAATATGTTTACACAATATAATGAGCTTAAAGGCCTCCTCTACATTACACTTAGGTCGCTCACCTCTTCTAGTCTTGGGGCTCCTCATGTGCTGAGCAGTCCGATTTCTAGGAATGTACTCTCAAAAGCTGCAGTCATACAGTAATTGCTCCGACCACCCAATTTGGACAAACCTAAGTTTCCTAACAAAGCTTTGTGCTAATTGGAGTTGCACTGTACTTGGCTGCTTTCCACCTGGGATACAATCTAGGCCAAAGTGCATTCTACAGCTCGCTCTGCTACTTTAACACAAATTCTGTTTTCTTTTCCACAATTGATTATTTTATACTCCAGTTTTTTTTTCTAAAACTAAACTCATTCAACTAGAAACTTGTTACCATTGTTATGCACATGTTGGTTCATAATTCCATATGTTTTTTCTGTACCCTCTTGTTCCTGAAATTTGGATTCATGTTTGGCAAAATGTTGAAGTTATTACCAATGCTTCCTCACCTCTTTCTTTAGATAAACTGTTATTGGGAGGGGTATACTCTGTTTGGTCTCATAGCATATTGCTAGGAAAACTGGTAGACCTCTTGATAGCGATTGCTTTACAGGTCATTACTTCTAAATGGCAAGCCGCAGAATATATTTCTATAAACTGTTGGTAGAATTTAGTATGTCACAACCACAGACCGGACAGATTTAATCTGAACTCCATACACTTAGCATTTAAATGTGACAAACTGAGATTACCAATTACTTATCTCACAGTGCTTTTGTTAATGCTGCTATGTCTTCACAAGACTAATCAGCTTTTTTGATGAATTTCATCTGTATTATGAGTTATTATTCATGTCATATTTCACTAAGATTTTAATAGGATATTATGGTATCATCTCTAACTATATTATAATTTTGTCTGAACATGTACTTGATATCCTTGTTACCTTCCTCTTACCCAACTTCTTATTACTAAGTTTCTTTCTCCTTCTAGCTTTATTTCTTCTTCTCTATTATAATTTAATTTAATTTAATTTAATAGCGATTTATAAAGCGCCTGGTGACCCAAGGGCATCCCCGCGCTATAGAGGTTATGATCCAGTTGAGGGAAAGGAAGGGAGGAGGGACGATTAATTAGGGAATAGGTGTGTTTTCAACTTTTTGCGAAATGCCAAATAGTTGGGTTCAAGTCTGAGGGAGCGTGGTAGGGCGTTCCATCCAGTGGCTGCTTGGACAGAGAAGCGTCGTCCTCCTGTACGTGCCTTTTTACATCTGGGAACGCTGGCCAGGTGCTCATTCTCAGATCGTAAGGATCTGGGTGCTTTATAGGGAGTGATCATGCCGCTGAGGATCGCGGGACCAGATCCGTTGATCAGCTTATGTGACATGCACATGGCTTTGAACTGCACCCTTTGGCGCACAGGGAGCCAGTGCAGGGCCTTGAGGGCATGTCTGGCGGACACTCTAGAGGAAAGGTTGGTTATCAGACGTGCTGCAGCGTTCTGTGTCCGCTGTAGTTTCGTCAGGGTGGCTTCAGGGGCTCCCAGGTAGACTATATTGCTATAGTCCAGGCGGGACAATACTAGTCCCTGGATGAGTAGTTTCCTGGAAGCAAGAGGCAGTAGGGGGAGAATCTTGCGAGTCGTGCGCATGAGCCCGAAACAGGTACCCGAGGTTTTGGTTGCTTGCGTCTTCATGGTGAGTTCTGGTTCGAGCCATACGCCGAGGGTCTTGACTTCACGCTTCGGGAGGGGGATTTCTCCAAACACGTCGGGCCAGATTGCTGGGGGGATGGTCGTCCATTGTTTCCCCAGGAGCATCACTTCCGTCTTTGACCCATTTAATTTTAATGATGAGTCACTCATCCAGCTGTAGATTTCTGTGAGATAGTTGGTCAGATTCTCTGGGTGGTCGATAAGTTGTGATAAGGAGACGACCAATTGAGTGTCATCAGCGTAGCTTATCATTTTGATATTAAATGGTGTCACCACGTCCTCAAGGGGGGCCATATATGCATTAAAAAGCGTCGGGCTCAGGGAGGAGCCCTGAGGGACCCCGCTTGTGAGGGGGAGGGTGGACGAGTGGTGATTATCGTCCCATACCTGGAACGTACGTCCAGTGAGGAAGGATTCAATCCAGCCAAGGGCCGTCCCGGAGAGCCCTGCTGCCGCGAGTCGATGATGAAGGACACGATGGTTGACTGTGTCGAAGGCTGCGCTGAGATCCAGGAGGATCACTGCCACTGACCCTCCTGAATCCAGGATGCGCCTTGCTTCTTCGATAACGGCAAGAAGGGCGGTGTCTGTGCCATGGCCCGGCCGGAATCCAGTCTGGGATTGTCGTAGTGCGTTATTGGTCTCAAGGAACTGAGATAATTGTTCGTTGACCAATTTCTCGGCTACCTTGCTGATTCCGGGAAGTAGTGATATTGGCCGATAGTTTGACATGTCCGCTGGGTCAAGCTGGGGTTTTTTTAAAAGTGCCTTTACCACCGCACTTTTCCAGCTGTCAGGGACAGATCCCTGGACCAGCGAGCTGTTGATAAGCTTCGTGACCGTGGGAACGATGACAGGGGCCACGGTTTTCAGGAATCTGATGGGTGCCGGGTCCAGAGGGGACCCGCTTTTCATTTTAGTCAAGGTTCGTTCTACCTCTGTGCGGGTTACTGGCCGGAATGTAGTAAGTGTGGGGGGGCGAGGGTTGCTTTTGCTCAGGCCGGGGGATGAGCGGCTGGCCAGGTGGCTGCGAGGGCCGGGCGGGGGAAGGGAGGCCAGGATGCGGGAGATTTTGTCATTGAAGTATGAGGCAAGTTCATTACTTCGGTCGACCCGGGGGGTGATGGAAAGAGGGGTGTTGGGTACTTTCAGCAGCTCCTTTACTATTAAGAAGGATTCCCTGGCGGAATTGGAGGATTCTTTAATCCGTGCGTCATAGTGGGAAGCTTTAGCGTGCTTAATGGCCTCTTTGTAAAGTCTGACGGTATTATGGTATGCATCCTTGCTGGCGTGCTGCCAGTCTTTCCTCCAAAGCCGTTCGGCTTTTTTACAATTTTTGCGAAGTAGCCGGAGGTCCGAGGTGTACCATGGGGCAGAACCGGGTTGACCGTTTTTGTCCTCCCTAGTTCTCAGTGGGAGTACTGTGTTCAGGGTGGTGGTGATCCACTCTCTAAATTTTATGTCGGCGACAGTCGGGTCTTCCGCGCATGCAGGGGTGGTTGTTTTTAGGATCCTTGCCCATTCTTCAGTGGGGAGTCTGGACCAGGTCCTGTCCCTGATGTAGGTAGGTGGTTTTTGTGGTTTCCTGAATATTCCTGGAAGTTGGAAGGGGACCAGGAAGTGATCTGTCCAGGGGAGGGGAAGAGCCACCTTCACTTGTACCGAAGGGAAGCTGGTGAACACTGGGTCCAGGAGGTGACCCTTGATGTGGGTCGCTCCGGAGTTAAGGAGGCGAATGTCGAGTGCCGCCAGATCGGAGATCAGGTCGGTAGCTACCAGGTCTGCAGGGTTATCGAGATGGATGTTTAGGTCACCTACTATCATGAAATTTGATAGGGAGTGGGCCTGATTTGTTACAGTGTCCAGGAGGGAGCTAGCGAAAGGGCCCGGTGGGCCGGGGGGACGGTACACAAGGACTCCTGTAAGTGAGTTGGTCGGGTCGAGTTTAATGGTAAACTGAAAGCTTTCAGAGTCGGGGATCTGCGCATCGCTGGTTTTACAGTGGAGATGGTCCCGATGAATAATGGCGACACCACCGCCTCTGCCTAGAGGTCGGGGTAGGGACTGGAAGAGGAAGCCCGGTGGAGTTGCTAGTGCCATATCTGAATGCGAATGTATGGAAAGCCAAGTTTCCGTGAGGAAGAGGATGTCTATCTCCAAGTCCTCTATCAGATGGTTGATTTGCGTCGCATGTTTGGGGAGCGAGCGACAGTTTAGTGAGGCGAGTTTGAGGGAGGCAGGTATGTGGGGTTTTGTGGGAAGTTTAAGTTGGACTGGTTTGCAGATGGGGCAGCGAATGAAAGGTCCATTTAAATCATGGGTAAATTCACAGAAGGGAGCTGGGGGTCTAAGGCTTAGTAGCTCTCGCCGTGAGTAACTTACCTTAGGGTCAGTTGTTTTCGGCAGGGGTTCTGGCCCTATACCCGGTCGTGCGCGGACGGGCGCAGACGGGCTTGCCTTAGGCGCGCCTTCGGCGCGCAAACGGCGCGCCTTCGGCGCGCAAACGGCGCTCCCGCTGCGCTCGTCCGCTGCGCTGGTATGGCAGGCACATTCGTACTGGTTGCGAGTGGGCGTGCCTACCGCCTTGGGCGTTTCCCTGTCTCAGCGCTGGTCGCTGTCTCAGGGAAGGTCGAGGAGGGCTGTGTCAGCGCGTGAAGTGAGCGCTTCGAACAGGTGAGCTCCCAGGTCTTAAAATCACACAAAAGAGCACAGAATTACAGTTTTAAAAGCAAAATGGTGGTCACAGTCCTCCGGCTTCCGCCTCAGAGGATACAAACAAAGTAATAAGCTGCTTGTTCTCAGCGTTTATATACTGGTTGCGAGTGGGCGTGGCCTCACGGTGGGCGTGGCTACCGCCTTGGGCGTTTCCCTGTCTCAGCGCTGGTCGCTGTCTCAGGGAATATCACTCCATGTATTGTGTTTTTGGTGATTTATTCACTTTGACTTCTTTTTATTTATCTTTATTTTTATATATTGATCACATCCTACTTTTTTTGTGACTGTATGGCATACTGGCTTATGATATGATTTATTGTTTTGATGCTTCAATAAAAAATAAACTAGAAAAGAAATGGGGTTTAAATCGTGAACTCTTTTGGCGAATGTAATAGGATGTGATTTTGTACAGATGTCAGTTTTCTAGGTCAAGCACCGTAAATGGTTGGTGTTTAAAGGGAGACTTTACATTCATCTCAGTGTATACGTAGGGTCTGCCTAAAATAGTTGACAAGCATTTCTAGGCAGATACCATATCGGCATATGTATGTTCTTGTTAAAATCAATGGGCCTTATTCACAAAGATAAATTTACACTTTTGGTGTAAGTTTACTATTTATTTGCTATTCACAAACTACGAGTACAGTGTTACGTGCAGTATCTTAACAACTGTGGAGAACTCTGCACATTAAAATGTAGGATACTCTTTGCAGTCGTAAATGTACTACATGTAAAATTACACGCAGATTGTGAATAGCAAAAAAAAGTGTAAACGTACACTTGCCTTTGTGAATAAGGCCCAATATGCTTAATTTATTGTTTTTTAAATGTGGCAACAAGGGCAGTAAGATTATCATTTCACATTGTAAATGACTTGAAAACAGTTGTCGACTTAGAATTTTTGACTGTGAAATGCCTAATTTTTTCTAATAGTCCCATAAAAAAACTATGTTGTTTTTTAGGATTAAAACCTGATGGTGTGCAAGCTGCCATGCGGACCCTCTCCGTAACAGGAGCACATTACATTCACCATGCTAATTGCTCCCTGTGATTTTTTTATTTGATAATTATCTGTGATATTTATTTGATATAGTATTTAAATATGTATGCAGTAAAGCAGTACTGTTTGCTTTTAAAGAAAAAGCACTGGTTAGACATTGATTTACTGTGTATTATTTATTGTGTGTTACTCAGTTCTGGGTTTCAGTCCACAACACCTCCCTGAGTCACACATGGACTGGTCTACCTTGGTACCTACCGTGAGAGTCAGGTTTTATATTGTGAATTCTTCATCACATTTTCTAGGATGGGAGTCTACATTGTGAACTCTTCAACAAATTCAAGAGGAAAAGGTTTTATCTTGAGAACAAATACAACAAGAAGATGTTCCCATTGTGAACTCCTTGATGAACAACATAGGGAAGGACTACACATTGTTTAACAGTAAGAAGCCTCCTGACACTTATCTCAAGGTCAGATGGTGATAGAACTGACTCACTTTCACTGTATACATTTGTCATTTTATGTTTAGTATTTAATTGTGAGGGAATTAAAGTTCTTTTTTGTTTTAACAGTAAAAATACTGGACATGAATTAAAACGGGAATTTAGCGTGCACTTTGTAGAATTTTTAATATTTAACTCCTTTTAATGTTTTAATTTGTTGTTTTGACTTTATTTTTTCAACTATGCTGTTAATGTTCAATTCCTCATACAACTAATTAGTAGTAACTGAGCCCTCTGCACTTCAATATCTATGTTCAGCCGCCTGCATTGGTAGCCAGGAGTAGAGGGTTGTCATTGGTGTCATATGCCGATGACACCCAACTTGTCATCGCCTTCTCCAAGAAACATGAATTAAACCTTGTTAAGTTCAAGGATGATATGATGGCAATTGCTGATTGGTTGACAGCAAATTGCTTGCAATTAAATGCACGCAGGTCGGAAATACTTTTGCTCGGGAGAGACAGTGATCTGTGTTCAGAGCAGTGGTGGCCGGGTAAACTCAAACCTGCACCTATACCTAAGGAGGGGGTTAAGAACGTAGGCATCTGGATTGATAGAAGTCTGTCCTTCGATATTCAATCTAAGGCATTTACAGTCACCTGTTTTGGGCTACTGAGAGGACTGAAACCTATTTTGGGGTTCTTTAATCCCACCATTCGTCAGACCATCCTACAGGCCACGATTTTGTCTAGGCTGGACTACGAGAATTCTTTATATTTAGGGGCCAGCAAATCGTGTACTTTGTGACTTCAAAGAACTCAAAACGCTGCAGCCCTGATTCTGCTTGCACTTCCTAAATTGTGCTCAGTGTCTAAGTCCCTATCCAAACATTGGTTGCCAGTAGAGAGAAGAATTCAGTTTAAAACTCTATGTGTAGCCCATAAGATTTTGTCTCATCAAGCTCCCTCTTTCCTAGCTGATATGTTAGGGCTGTATATTCCGAGTCGACCGCTTCGTTCCTCGGATCAAAGGCTGGTCTGTATTCCCCGTGTTCGCAGAGTCAGAGCCGGTGGCCGGTCTTTTAAGGTGCTGGCGGCTAAACATTGGAACTCTCTTCCCTCTGCAATTCAAGGACTCCAAAATCATCTAGAGTTCCACAAAGCCAAAAAGACATGGCTTTTACCGGGCTAACTCTGTTACCTCTCTCTGCTTTAACCATGTTTACCTGGGTAGCGCTGGGGCGCCCCGTTGCTGGGGCAGCTATGCGCTGTGTAAATTCAGTAAATAAAAATAAATAACTCAGTTTCTTCCCTTATTCTTTGGGTACATATGGCTTCAGTCACATGTTTGGCTGCCTATAGCATTTTGAAGTTGAATGGAGATAAAATGGACGTATTGGATCCCGAGAATGACCCTTAATCCAGGACCTCTTTTTGGCAGTCACTATCTCTTTGCCCACTTCCAGTGCTTGTTACTATGACTAAATAGTGTTATTATTACTATTAACGCTGATCTTACTGTCTGCTCCGTGTCATCAAGATCACTGGCACATGTTACTCTATTTTGAAGATCTTAAGGAAAATGCTTCTCTGCCTCCGATTTGAAGGGGGAAGGTTAGCGATTTAGGCTGATTTCTCATTGTGTTTGGATTATAGGAATGCAGCCTTGCTTGGCTTACGAAAATATTTCATCTCTCGCCTTCAGATTGTGCAAAATGCAACTAACACGTCTGTTAGTTAATTTGCCTCAGCCTGCTTCTGTTAAACCCCAGTTGGACTTCCTCCAAAGGATACCAGTGGAGAAACAGAGCTTGTTTTAAGACACTTTGCATGGTGCAGGAAGTGCTGGCTGGCACTTGTCCTGAGAATCTCAGCTGTCTGCTTCCGTCTTACATGCGCACTCATCTGCTTCTCATGCTCATCATTCCTCTTCTCATAAACTCTTGGTTGTGCCCATGTTTCATCGAAGAAGACCAGCCTGACTCTCCTTCTCGGCTCTCGCTCGTATTGCCAGTACACCAGAGTTAGGACTCTGTCCATGTGACTGCAGCATGACTGGTGCGCCTGTGAGTGTGCAGGGTGCAGCATATTAAAGCCAGACCTGTTGGCATTGCCTGTATGATTTCAATCCTGTGGCCCCGGCACCTCCATGTGCTGATCCGTGTGTTTTTATTGGCTATACTGTTGCATATAGTAGACAGCATTGGCAAAACAAGTAGCTCTGACTTTAGTGAGCCAATGCATGCTGCAAACAACAGCATTCACAAAGTCTGTTCACATGAGTTGCAGGCACATATTCTGTTTATCACATTTAAACAAGCTCCATTGGTTTTGCCAACTGTAGGAAAAAGTAGCTAAACAGGACTGCTTTAATATAGAGTGCATACATAATTGAATATGACAAAAGTGGTGATGAAGTGGTCATTTGACATGTAAAATAGTCCCTCATAGACTCCAATAGAAGTTCTATCTGTCAGGCAAAATGACACACCCAAAAGTCAATAGCATGCTGTGAGAGATTCACACTCCTGTTTGTGGAGCCAGGTCCACTCTTTGTATATTTTAAAGAAATTATTACAATACGCCTTGCAGACAGATCTGCTGTCGAGCCAGACCTAAACATGTTAGAGGGTAAGAGCATGGTAAGAGGCTGGGAAGAGTTAGGGCAGTGAGTGCCAGGAGGCGATAGGCCGATGAAAGGCGGCTGAATGGTCTTATCCTATTGACTAGGTGGAATCCTAATGATTTGTCAAGCACTGACCCTCACATCTTTGGCTGAGGTGAGCCGGGTTCATCATTCGCCCACCACCCTGGTTTACTTTCAGTCATTCTTCACCTCCACGCTGAGAGTTTCTAGACATCTTCAGCACGGTTAGCCTTTACTAGCAGGGGTTTGAAAGGTTGTCATGGGCTCTAACATAAGGATAGGATATCGACCCCTTTGCCCCAGTTGGGTAGTAACAGAGACCAACATCGGGTTCAGTGGCCACTTTACAAGTTTGAGCGCTGGTGCCACTACCTGATCACAGCAGCATCCCTTTAAGAGCCTCTAAACAAGTCTCATCATAGCCATCCTAAATCTGGAACAACAATTTCCTCCTCTCCCCACAACCACCACCTTGTCTAGTCGCTGTCCACTCCTAGCCACTCAGAGTCTGAGAACCGGTTGTAAGAACAGCCTCCTCCCAGCCACCGGTGTCCAGTCGCTGCCCACTCCTAGCCACTCAGAGTCTGAGAACCGGTTGTAAGAATAGCCTCCTCCCAGCCACCGGTGTCCAGTCGCTGTCCACTCCTAGCCACTCAGAATCTGAGAACCGGCTGTAAGAACAACCTCCTCCCAGCCACCGGTGTCCAGTCGCTGTCCACTCCTAGCCTCTCAGAGTCTGAGAACCGGCTGTAAGAACAGCCTCCTCCCAGCCACCGCGTGTCCAGTCACTGTCCACGTCTAGCCACTCAGAGTCTGGGAACTGGTTGTAAGAACAGCCTCCTCCCAGCCACCGGTGTCCAGTCGCTGTCCACTCCTAGCCTCTCAGAGTCTGGGAACTGGTTGTAAGAACAGCCTCCTCCCAGCCACCGGTGTCCAGTCGCTGTGCATGTCTAGCCACTCAGAGTCTGGGAACTGGTTGTAAGAACAGCCTCCTCCCAGCCACCGGTGTCCAGTCGCTGTGCATGTCTAGCCACTCAGAGTCTGGGAACTGGTTGTAAGAACAGCCTCCTCCCAGCCACCGCGTGTCCAGTTGTGGGGCTCTTCTCTGGCCCCACATGGCTCTCGCCCCTCCCCCCCCCCACACACACACATCTGCAAGGATGTGAGGTTGCAGCCTGCACTTCTGGTGCTCATCGGCACCTGTTCTCTGTGTCCCCTGGTACTTGAGAAGCCCAAAGTCCCCGCGCCGGCGCGGCCAGCTCTTGCTTTCAGCTGCTGTGCACCGCCTGAAATCCCGACAGTATTCGCAATTGTAGTAATACTTAGACCAGCCAAAAATGACATAACCTGCAGCTTATTTTTAACTTCTCATATGCTTTTAATGCGATTATGTTACTGACGTAAGAAACCTCCTGCAGACGGCGCTGCAGGGGGTGAGTCACGGGGCGCATGGTCATTTAAAGTAGGGGTGAAATGGGATAATATTGTGACTTCTGGAACTTCCAGGTAGTGTAATATTTACGTATGGCGTGCATGGAGCTGAATCACGCACATTATCCGAATCAGTGAGCTGGAAGCCTCCAGCACAGAATGCCAAGGGTGTCAACAGTTGTTCTGGCCCGAAGGAACAGCCGCAAATTCCGGGAGGTGCGGCGCTGAGTCACAACTTTGAAAAAAACATCGTCTTTATATCTGTACCAATTATCTATTGATGATCATTACTTAATGACTCGGCATCACTTCTCTTGGAATTTAATAATTATTTAAATTTACTTGAAATGTACATAAAATACACCCTGGAATTTCGTGACTGACAGATTAATGACCTGGATGTCACCGTTCATATTAAGCAGCCGAAATTGGCCACACAAATATACAGCACAACAATGGATACAAGTATGTGGTACGTGCGATACAAGTCGCTGCACTGAGTCACACAAGAGATGGCTCCCTCGCTCTTGATTCCTTGCGGTAAAATGCACAGCAACAGGTGCTGTGGCCTGAACACAGCTGTGGTTCGTGTTTGTGAAGGTGCTTGTGCAGCACCAACCTAGAGAGACGACCACGAGGCCTGAGCCCCCTGAACATAGGAAGGCACTCCCTGGAAAGAAGCCGCTTGGAACAAGGCAAGGCACGCACTAATGCAAGAGCCCCAATATCCACTAATGCAAGGGCCCCTGAAAAGTGGAAGGCACTCCCTGGAAAGAGGCCTCCCGGAACAAGGCAAGGCACCCACTAATGCAAGAGCCCCTGAACAGTGGAAGACACTCCCTGGAAAGAGGCCTCCCGGAACAAGGCAAGGCCCCCACTAATGCAAGAGCCCCTGAACATGGGAAGGAACTCCCTGGAAAGAAGCCGCTTGGAACAAGGCAAGGCACCCATCAATGCAAGGGCCCCTGAACAATGGAAGGCACTCCCTGGAAAGAGGCCTCCCGGAACAAGGCAAGGCCCCCACTAATGCAAGAGCCCCTGAACATGGGAAGGAACTCCCTCGAAAGAAGCCGCTTGGAACAAGGCAAGACACCCACCAATGCAAGGGCCCCTGAACAGTGGAAGGCACTCCCTGGAAAGAGGCCTCCCGGAACAAGGCAAGGCATCCGCTAATGCAAGAGCCCCTGAACATGGGAAGGCACTCCCTGAAAAGAGGCCTCCCGGAACAAGGCAAGGCACCCACTAATGCAAGAGCCCCTGAACAGTGGAAGACACTCCCTGGAAAGAAGCCGCTTGGAACAAGGCAAGGCCCCCACTAATGCAAGAGCCCCAATATCCACTAATGCAAGGGCCCCTGAAAAGTGGAAGACACTCCCTGGAAAGAGGCCTCCCGGAACAAGGCAAGGCACCCACTAATGCAAGAGCCCCAATATCCACTAATGCAAGGGCCCCTGAAAAGTGGAAGACACTCCCTGGAAAGAGGCCTCCCGGAACAAGGCAAGGCACCCACTAATGCAAGAGCCCCTGAACATGGGAAGGAACTCCCTGGAAAGAAGCCGCTTGGAACAAGGCAAGGCACCCATCAATGCAAGGGCCCCTGAACAATGGAAGGCACTCCCTGGAAAGAGGCCTCCCGGAACAAGGCAAGGCCCCCACTAATGCAAGAGCCCCTGAACATGGGAAGGCACTCCCTGGAAAGAGGCCTCCCGGAACAAGGCAAGGCACCCACTAATGCAAGAGCCCCTGAACAGTGGAAGACACTCCCTGGAAAGAGGCCTCCCGGAACAAGGCAAGGCCCCCACTAATACAAGAGCCCCTGAACTGTGGAAGGTACTCCCTCGAAAGAAGCCGCTTGGAACAAGGCAAGGCACCCATCAATGCAAGGGCCCCTGAACAATGGAAGGCACTCCCTGGAAAGAGGCCTCCCGGAACAAGGCAAGGCACCCACTAATGGAAGGGCCCCTGAACAATGGAAGGCACTCCCTGGAAAGAGGCCTCCCTGGACAAGGCAAGGCACCCACTAATGCAAGAGCCCCTGAACATGGGAAGGAACTCCCTCGAAAGAAGCCGCTTGGAACAAGGCAAGACACCCACCAATGCAAGGGCCCCTGAACAGTGGAAGGCACTCCCTGGAAAGAGGCCTCCCGGAACAAGGCAAGGCCCCCACTAATGCAAGAGCCCCTGAACTGTGGAAGGTACTCCCTGGAAAGAGGCCGCTTGGAACAAGGCAAGGCACCCATCAATGCAAGGGCCCCTGAACAGTGGAAGGCACTCCCTCGAAAGAAGCCGCTTGGAACAAGGCAAGGCACCCATCAATGCAAGGGCCCCTGAACAATGGAAGGCACTCCATGGAAAGAGGCCTCCCGGAACAAGGCAAGGCCCCCACTAATGCAAGAGCCCCTGAACATGGGAAGGCACTCCCTCGAAAGAAGCCGCTTGGAACAAGGCAAGGCACCCATCAATGCAAGGGCCCCTGAACAATGGAAGGCACTCCCTGGAAAGAGGCCTCCCGGAACAAGGCAAGGCCCCCACTAATACAAGAGCCCCTGAACTGTGGAAGGTACTCCCTCGAAAGAAGCCGCTTGGAACAAGGCAAGGCACCCATCAATGCAAGGGCCCCTGAACAATGGAAGGCACTCCCTGGAAAGAGGCCTCCCGGAACAAGGCAAGGCCCCCACTAATGCAAGAGCCCCTGAACATGGGAAGGCACTCCCTCGAAAGAAGCCGCTTGAAACAAGGCAAGGCCCCCATCAATGCAAGGGCCCCTGAACAATGGAAGGCACTCCCTGGAAAGAGGCCTCCCGGAACAAGGCAAGGCCCCCACTAATGCAAGAGCCCCTGAACTGTGGAAGGTACTCCCTCGAAAGAAGCCGCTTGGAACAAGGCAAGGCACCCATCAATGCAAGGGCCCCTGAACAGTGGAAGGCACTCCCTGGAAAGAGGCCTCCCTGGACAAGGCAAGGCACCCACTAATGCGAGAGCCCCTGAACAGTGGAAGGCACTCCCTGGAAAGAGGCCTCCCGGAACAAGGCAAGGCACCCACTAATGGAAGGGCCCCTGAACAGTGGAAGGCACTCCCTGGAAAGAGGCCTCCCTGGACAAGGCAAGGCACCCACTAATGCAAGGGCCCCTGAACAATGGAAGGCACTCCCTGGAAACAGGCCTCCCGGAACAAGGCAAGGCCCCCACTAATGCAAGAGCCCCTGAACATGGGAAGGCACTCCCTGGAAAGAGGCCTCCCTGGACAAGGCAAGGCACCCTCTAATGCAAGGGCCCCTGAACAGTGGGAGGCACTCCCTGGACAAGGCAAGGCACCCACTAATGCGAGAACCCCTGAACAGTGGAAGGCACTCCCTGGAAAGAGGCCTCCCGGAACAAGGCAAGACATCTACTAATTCAAGACCCCCTGAACAGTGGAAGGCACTCCCTGGAAAGAGGGCTCCTGAAACAAGGCAAGGCGCCCACTAATGCGAGAGCCCCTGAACTGTGGAAGGTACTCCCTGGAAAGAGGCCTCCCGGAACAAGGCAAGGCACCCACTAATTCGAGAGCCCCTGAACAATGGAAGGCACTCCTTGGAAAGAGGCCTCCCGGAACAAGGCAAGGCACCCACTAATTCGAGAGCCCCTGAACAATGGAAGGCACTCCTTGGAAAGAGGCCTCCCAGAACCAGGCAGGGCACCCACTAATGCAAGAGCCCCTGAACAATGGAAGGCACTCCTTGGAAAGAGGCCTCCCTGAACCAGGCAGGGCACCCACTAATGCAAGAGCCCCTTAACCCTAGAAAAAGGCCTCCTGGAACAAAGCAAGGCGCCCACGAATGCAAGAGCCCCTGAACAGTGGAAGGCACTCCCTGGAAAGAGGCCTTCCATAACAAGGCAAGACATCTAGTAATTCAAGACCCCCTGAACAGTAGAAGGCACTCCCTGGAAAGAGGCCTCCTGGAACAAAACAAGGCACCCATTAAGGCTGTTGTGTGGCCGGTAGGGACATTGTCAACAGCACTAAGTTAGCTTGGGCCTGTCAGCCATGATTCAGCTTTGCACACGTTACTAACTGCTTTTATTTTGCAATGATTCTGTCTGTGCCTTTCACATGGGAACTGTTCACTGTGTTTGTTCTCTGCCTGTTCCTGGAGTTTAGTCTATCAACGATGCCCCTTGTTCTGTTCTGGTCAGGCCCTAGCACTTGGACACAACATAACAATGCAGCTGGTGGGAGACTAGCATTTTGATATTACGGGGATGCACGCATGAAAAACACACACTTGGAAAGGGACCTTTCCAGGGAGAGGAGCAATGCGGTTCCAATGATGTAGATATACCATCTAGGCACTAAAGTATGGGGTCTGCTGACAAAGCCCAAAGATCTTCCGATATATAATACCTATTCCTAGTAAGGGTGAGGGAGGGTAGGCTGAACTGTCTTTTCTCTATTGTCTTTTTATTATGACATCTCCCTTCAAGATATATGGCCTTGTTACTATGCTGAAAATATTTAAACTATGCATTTTTCTGTTTGCTGTGGCACGTATACTGCATTATAGAACATGATAGTTCAAATAAATATTCAAAACTTTGTCGTGTCTCTGTCAGACTTAATGGTGGACAAAAACAAGATTGCGAGCGAAAGGGTTTTGGCTTGTTACTGCGATTCCTGAGAGACTCGGGAGTGTTGTGTTCTGGGGTGTCTAATCATTTGCTTCTGTGTGAGTGTGTAGGAGAGCGAGTGAGACACTATAGACTTTTGGTCCTGGGCTTGTGGGCACTAAGGGGGTGGAAAGGCTTAGCCCCTATACACCAAGGTCCCATACTCCTGAGCATAGTTCTGTATACGTACAGAATCCCTACAACATGGCGCCACCAAAGTTTGGTCTGGTTCTTTTACACGAGGCACCTGAATAGCGCTTGTGCTTGTCCATAATACCCTCTCAACGTTAATGGAGATGTCCTATATTAGAGTTTTATAGGTTATTCAAGCTTGAAGTTTAAAATGTTTTGTTTTTCTCATCTGAACCCAATTTTGCGCTACCGTTCTTCTAGTTTCTTCTATACCATTTTAGTGATGGCAGTAGCTATTGTGGCACGTAACTGCTTGCCAGTAACAGCGCATATGACTCAGCATGTAGTCCCTATTGCAGGGGCTGATTTTCTCTTTGTTGTCGAGGTGGATCCGGCATTCAGTTTCAAAGTTTTTTTCTCGTGGGTTACATATCCGGCAGTAGATGGAAATGATAACTCATTTCATGAATATACACGAGCTGCGATTCCGCAGCAGTATCGTCCTTATAGCTTACTTGAAGTTCCGTTGTCAGCTTGGGAGCATACCATAAGTTTCGCTGTCAGCTTGGGAGCATACCATCTGGTTTGATGGGGCCCTTCCACACCCTGTTTCTGTGGTCCGTTTAGGACCGTTATCGGTCAACGGGGTCACATGGCCCATTTTGGCGGGTTTTACACCACATCCAAATTATCTTGGTGTTACACTAGCAGAGCTCAGAATATTACATACATCGCTCATTCATATACACAGAAGTGTTATACAATATATGTCTAGTAATTTACAGGTGGCTCCGGCTGAAGCTGCACCATAACCACCAGGTCATGGTGGGGGTATAACCATCAGTACCGTCATGGTTAATTCTGTGATGAGCAAGCGTCCTCAGAATAGGAGTGATTTACCAGTTTGGTTGGCAGAAAAATTTGAGCAACTCAAAGCTGTTCTTCCACACACAACACTGGTTGAAAAACACAGGATCTGGACAATATGTTTACCAAAAGGTATAACTCCCGATGTTACTGATTGCACCACCTGGGGGACGGTGTTTGCTGCAGTTCATTCGCTGTGCTTTGGCAGCCCTTCCATGACAGTTCTACCGGCCGTTCTGAAGAAGGTTCAGAATGAGCACGGAGCTGGGTCAGCCCTGGAATTAGGGATGAGATTAGTGAGTATGTTCCCCATAGTCTCATATATGATTCTTTCCAATTTCAAAGGTGAGGCAGTTAGCTTACAAGTCCGTCAACGCCTGTCGGCAGTGGCGGACGTAGACAGTCAACGAGAGTTGCTACTCATTATTGCAGATGTATGTAAATCATTGGACCGCAATAGTTTAGGAATTCAACCTTTTATGCAGCCTCCTCAAAATAAGCCTTCTCCTGAGAAGGAGGGTCATCTGATCTTTCCTAAAAAGGCTTGGAATAAAAATCAGCGGCAGCAACAACAGAAGCAAGGGTCACATGCTGGTTCACGTGCGGGTTCTCCGCCTCCTACAACTTCAGTGTAGACATGATTTGCGTGACCACTCTACTATTAAAACACTTGAGAGGTTTCAGGTTCCTGATCCCCGTTTTCCTCGTTCCTTTCAGGAACCATCGTATCATTAATTCGGGGGTGGAGAGCGCAGGATTGCAGACAAGGCGAGACTACACCTCAGCGACATGATCTACAGCGCAAGTTTGATGTAAAAACCAAACAAGAGAGACCACCTCCGTATCGAGCCCCATTTCAGAAGAAAAAAGTTGCAGCGTTAACAGCAAAGTATGCCTCAGACAGTGAGAACCCTACTTCTGGATTGGAGATGGGCGGTAATGCTTCTTGACAACACGGCGGAAGTAACCATAGTACGAGAGACACTCCACCATTGTTTGGAGGCGAGAGCAACTGACACATTAATTACAGTGGAAACAGCTGACACACGAGTTGCGCCCCCTGATAGGCTTTATGAGATAGGCCTCCAAATTGAAGGCGATATAAAAAGCCCAATTAAGGAGGTCTTTTGGGACAACCTTACATCTTCATATGACATTTTGTTGGCGGAGGCTGATTGGACTCCTCTGTTGGTTTCATCTACTTCTCGAGGTGAGGACGTAATTCTCCCCAATGTTTCACGTTATGTCTCGGAAGAGGCTAAGCATGCTTATGCGGCGGAATGGGTGTTAGCCCTTGCGCCGGCTGTGTATCGTAATCAGGTGGGCTGGGATAGAGGTTCACCAGCGCACAAAATACCATTACGATCTATGCCACAGCCCCAGCAACAATATCCATTTAAGCATGACGCTAAAGAATCCATAAGTGACATATTGACCCAATTGGAATATCAGGGTGTCATTGAACCCTGTCTTTCATCAATGAATAATCCTCTTTTTCTGATATCGAAACCGGACGGTTAGTATCGTATAGTTTTAGATTACAGACATTTGAACAGTCACGTTCGTACATTTGCAATACAGAACACACACAGCTCTGCTTTAGTGAATAACATAATTTGCAAAAAATACAAAACAACACTGGATATTTCCAATGGATTTTATAGTCACAATTTGGCTCCTGAAAGCCGTAACTGGACAGCATTCATAGCCGTCGGCAATCAAAAAAGATTTACGCGTTTGCCTATGGGCTATAAGAGTAGTCCCGCTGCTTTTGCGGCACGTATAGTGTCGCTTTTGCATGATATTGATCCTGATGCATTCTCCTACGTTGATGACATCTATTTGACCGATGATGAATTAATACCGCATCTTGTGCGAGTTGATCGTATCATACTGAGTTTTGCCGACTTGGGTTATAAATGTAACTTTGCGAAATCCCATATCGCCTACTTGGTGGTACTTTTCTTGGGATACAAACTGAATAATGAAGGTAGGGGGTTGGCCCCCCACTTTCTGAAGAAATGTGCACAATTGCAACCTCCGTCTAGTTTGAAAAAACTACAATCCTTGCTGGGATTTTTAAACTTCGGGAGGACCCATATTCCTGATTATGCCCAGCGTATCAAACCGCTGTATGCGTTGATACAACCCACTTTCTTGTCTTCCAGCTGGCGTCCAGAACACAGTGAAATTCTTCGGTCTTTGCAGTCTAATCTGCTTGCGACCAACTTCTTGGTAACACGTGACAAAACTACGAACTTGGTCATAAGAATTGTTCCAGGAACTGTAGGTTTCACCTATTTAATGTTCAATGAAGGTGACACAGTACCAATAGCTTGCAAATCGCATTTGTACAAATCAGCAGAAATGCACTTTTCCACAGTTTACATTTTTTTGATTGCTGTGCAGATGACGATTCTGAAAGACCGCTCTCTGGGGCAGGGAAAACGCATTCTTATGGTCTCGCCTGTACCTGTTTTGGAAGCAGTGACAAAGGCGAGTGTTCCGAAATCTAAAGCTTTACATCCCTGTTGGATACAATTGGCAAGTTCCTTGACATCGGCTGATGTCACTTTCATCTTTGATCCCTCTTTGCAGACACAGGAGTTTTTACAATATGAAAACGCTCATCTTCCTCCCTTGTCTTTGCTTCCTCTTGATCAATACAAATGTATCATCTATACCGATGTTTCTGCTCAGCCAGCCGTTGGGTCTAAGCATGCTTATTCGGCAGCCTGCACTGTAGTGGCAGGCTCAGTTGTAGATGGTGAATTTAAATCTTCCATAGTGCACACACAGTCACTTGGTGACTGTACGGCTCAATTGGCAGAGCTACGTGCTTTGATTTTAACTCTAGAATTTGCTGATCCTGGAGTACCCACTCTTGTTGTGTGTGATTCCTACTACTGTGTCCAGGCTTTTAATTACAATTTATTCTTTTGGTCTCAGAATGATTATCGAGACTCCAAAGGTAGCGCAATAAAGCATAAAACGCTTTGGGTTCGAGTGGCGGAACTTAAGGAATGTTTGCCGCTCGCACATGTCATCCATACTCTTGGCCATCAGCATGTGGGAGCAGATCTTGTTGGTAATTCTTTGGCTGATGAGGCAGTCAAATCTGCAGGTGCCACATGTTCAGTAGCAGCCATTACTAGGTCTGACTAAAGTTGATAATGATATTCTTGCTGCTATTGCTGTGACAAAGGATGGATCTGAGTTTGTATTATTCATATCACTTATCTCCTGATCAAGTCCCATTTGCAACAATTCTGTCTGTTGTGGATCGGCTGATTCCCAACGAGGTCCGCAGACTACTGTTGATCATTGCCGCACATGAAGGCATGGCTTCTGCACATGCTGGAGTTTCTACAACAGTTTTTATTTTACAGCAACATTATTGGTGGTGCGGTTTATACAAAGAAACCCGTAATAATTTACTGTCTTGTGACATTTGTTAACAAATTAAGCCCTCTATGGTTGCACATCCACCACATACACAGCTATACATTTCAAATCAACCGTTTGGTTGTATTTATCCTAATCATTGCAGTCCTTTGACGTCCGATACTGCATATAAGCATATAATGGTTGCAGTGGATTCGTGCACTAGATTTCTTTGGGTTTGTCCGACAGCAGTGCTGACGCTCAAAATGTCATTAGGGACTTGCGTGTCTTTGTCGGAACGTTTGCCTGTGGTACCTTCTATTCAGACCAAGGTCCTGCGTTTGCCTCTAAGGCTTCCAAGGATGCAATAAAATCTCTAGGGGTGTTGATGCAGTTTTCGTCTCCATACAGGCCTGGGAGCAATTCATTAGTGGAGCAAATGAACCATGACTTAAAGCAATCTTTGACAGCTAGAGTCTTAGGTACAAGCAGGGTTTGGCTAACTCATTTGCACGGAGTCCAACGTGCTCTTAATAACCTCCCTAGAAAATCTCTGGGTGGGCTAACCTCATACGAAATGCTCTTTAGCATTAAAATGTTTGTGCCAGACCTTGATGGTCTAGATGTTGTGGTGGCTGCCACAATATTTGACGTAGACAACCATTCTATTATGTTACAGGAACTACAACAGACCCATGGCACACTGGCTAAAGATCAATCGCCCTCGCCCACTAAAGCAGCGGTGCTGATTTCTGTTACTGGCTGGCTATCTAAAATTGGTGATCTGGTCAAGAAAAGCTGGAGAACAAAAAAGAATTTGGTCCCTCTTATCGTGCACGTGTCCCAGTTCTTGGATTAAAGGGTACTCGTACAGTGATTTTGCCTCCTTCGGCTGGTCGCAACGAAAACAGATTTATTTCTATTGACAATGTCAAGTTACACCACATGGCAGATTCTGAATAGTGTGTCTACGACCATTCCTCGGCAGGATGTTTCTTTCAGTCTTATGACTTTGCCTACTTCACTGCCACCTACTCAACTGGAAATTGATGTGGCGACCCCGGTCGATTTGGTGTCTGTACCTCCATCAATCGTGCATGAATATGCCTCTCCACCGGTTGAGCTTACTGTTGAACTGCCTATTACTGAAATCCGTTTTGCTTCTAATACAGAACAGCCGCAGTTGTTTCACCTGTGTGCCAGTGGTTATTATATGGACAGACATAGTGTTTCCTCAACTTCTACTTCATCTTCAGCTTCCACTGAACAAGATCCCCCAACTCGGATTTGCATTTTCATTCCCTGGTTTTGTAGAACTGATATGGTTCCTCCTTGGACGTACATCTGGATGGTGCTGACGATGGTGTTTCTCTTTATGTGGATTGGTTTTGTGACAGTCTTTTTCCTTCTAATAAATGGCAGTTGCTTGCCTGAACGCTCTGCAGCCAGTCTGGTAGATGCAGTTTCGGCCCCACGCACTTTGTCTCATGGGATGAGACAGGATCAAACATTTGTCAATATTTCAGCATTTCCAGTTAATGATGGTATTGCTTGGGACAACATTCCATTCGAAATTTACGGCCCGACTGAGATAATTCAAATTCCATACGTGTTTTGTGTTAGGTGATGTCGTCACACCAGGAATACATTCGGGCGATTGGTATGTAAACACAGTCCATTCCCTGTTTTCTGATTTGAAATGTTGTACAGCATTTGAGACTGAGGATTTGTATTTGAATTCTGCAAACTATGCTGACTTATTCTGTTTCCAACATTATGGTCATCATTATTTACACAAAACAAATACTGTCAGACATGTGGTGAATTATAAACAATGGGAACATTGTCCAACACCGTCTAAAGAGAGTTCACCGACACAGAAAAATAAGTTTGTATATTTTTCTGGATATAATCTTTCAGACTCAACATCGTTTTATTATAAATTGAATCCTCACACACGTTGGAAATTTATGTTGACCCAAACTTAATTGATATACTAGTCTTCATTCATAGCCTACCTGTCCCTGAAGGGGTATGAGTACTGGAAGAACCCCATTGATTTGAAAGCTATGTGGGGTACCAAATTTTGGAAGGTCTAGGGTACTGAGTCATTACAATGTGCTTGTTTAATTCCATCACAGTTAATATTTTTGAATGACAAGGTGCAACAGACTACATGCTTTGGTTTAGCTACTACTAATAATTTTAATGCTCCCTCATTTCCACAATTGGCTGTCTATGGCACATGGCAAAAGTACAAAAATTATTTTATGCCCTTGCTATATGACATGATTCTCAATAGTACTTTTAACTCCTCCGACAGTAATAAATTTGGCTGGTTGATGGGCCAATAAGTACCAATGCGTGTCAGTTATGCTTTTCTAATGCTTCCACTGGGTTTACTCTCAGTAGACGTGACCCTTGCTTTCCTCAGACACATACCGTTACTACGTACTCAGTAGGTAAATTATGCCAGCAATGGTTAGGGCACTCCACATTGTCTTCTGTCAAATAACATTTGTCTCTTTTAAATGGAGACATAGATTTGCCCAACTTCTTTTTGAGGCCAAAATCCCCTCGTAAGAAACAATTTATGTGGGCTGCATATAATTAATTTTGGAAATTGACCCAAATGGAAGCTGCTTTCCGCTTGCGACAACTTTATTAGGATAATTTACGCAAAGTTATTGGTGTGGTTGATAATAGCATTAACACTTTGTCTTCTCGTATTTACACACTGGATAATATTGTTTCATCTGTGCCTGGAACCTCGGCATCATACTCGACTCCTCCCTCACCATGACCCGCCAGATCAACGCCGTCGCCTCCACCTGTTTCAACTCTCTCCGCATCCTCCGCAAGACCTTCAAGTGGATCCTACCCGAAGCCGGAAAAACCGTCACCCACACACTCATTACCAGCAGACTGGACTATGGAAACGCCCTTTAAGCGGGAATTAACAAATCCCTGCTACGGAAACTCCAGACCATCCAGAACACCGCAGCCAGACTCGTCCTCGGCACCCCACGACATGAGCACATGACCCAACACCTGTGAGACCTCCACTGGCTCCCCGTCAAGAAGAGAGTAACCTTCTAGCCACTCACCCATGCCTACAAATCCCTCCACGACACCGGACCAAAGTACCTCAATGAAAGAATCTCTTTCCACGCACCCAAAAAAACTTCCTCTCTGACTACCTCACCCTAGCAATGACCCTGTGTATCCATAGAACCAGAGCGGGGGAAGAGCCTTCTCCTACGTCGCAGCCAAAGCATGGAACAAACTCCCAGTCAACATCAGACACTCCCCCACCCTGCACACCTTCAGGAAGAGCCTCAAGACCTGGCTTTTCGGTTGACCCAGAGCTGCACCTCCCTGCCCCCCCAGCACCTTGAGACCCTCACGGGTGAGTAGCACGCTTTATAAACCTCTGAATGATTGATTGATTGATATCGTACAAAATTATGGATCTGTGCTATATCATGGTCAAAATCAATTGAGGTCTGTAATGCAGTTATCTGGACATTGCAAACGCTGAAAAATGGAAAAGTTCCATGGGATTATTTGAATGTTTCTGCCTTAGTTTTACCAATTAATCTGACAGATAAACAGAAGCTTATGTCTATGAAAGACGCAACATACTCTATGTTACACGTTGAAAAGTTCGACCAGTTGCCTTTCACTATCGCTGAGACAGAATCTTCATTCTGGTTAATAGATGAGGTTATATCATTACCTATTTCCCTGTTCCAATTCACAGCATGCATGAAGCATTATCCTATTGGAAGGTTTGAACCGCTTGGTAGTACTATTCTCCATGAATTATGGTTGCTACCTTTTAAATTCCGCTGTCATCAGGAGGAAAAGGAAGTATTCGTTACAGGGGAGGACAGTGATTCTACTGTAGGACATTTCTTAGTATGTAAACAAGTTAAACTGCATGGTGCTTACAACGTGTCAGCCCCTAATTTAGTCTGTTTTTTAAAAGGAACTCCTGTCCCTGCTATAATTCCCACTCTGACTTTACTTTCTAATGGTAGTTATCTTATTCTAAATAACCACAATTGCTGTGGTTTGTGGGAAGGCATCCCATATATAGTAACTGTTTCACAAAGTGTTGCAGCAATGTTCTTTTTCCACCCCCACAGGGAGTTGTTGAGACTTCGCTGTGGCCTTCAATTCCAACTTTGAAGACGGACTTCAACAAGTTAAGCAGACGCAAAGCGCTATTGTTTCAACAGGAAGTCGCTCTCACATCGGCTCGAGAGACCTTCGAATTGCAGGTGGCTAGAACTTCAAGTGAGATTCAGTCACTGCTGAATACAAATCTCCCACTCCATTTTGGGAAGTTAATACACCAAATATTTAATGGTTCTGACACCGAAGGCCTGGCACATTTTTTTAAACTTGTGGGATCCGGCCTGGTGTCATCATTTCAGACAATATTTAGTATCATACCTGCCTTTATTCATTCTATTTTTTACAGTGTCTTCAGTGGGTTTCCCCTGGTGCTCTTGCTGGTTGGCGATGCCCTGCTTCTTTTTTGCCTGCTGCGTAATGGCATCCCGTCCTGCGGTTCGGCCCAGCCCTGGACATTTGCAGCTATACCGTGAATGAATGCTGCAGGTTTTTGGATGCGTGCCATTAGCCACTTTGGGCATCAGTTATCGGCTCAACTTCCGCTACCCCTTCTTCACCTCCGTGCAACCTGTGTTCTACTGTCGTAGGTGCCCATTTAAGACGGCTTGATGTATGCAGCTGCTCTTGGAATTCTGGTTGGCTTCAATACCTGTGCTTCTGCACAGCGTCATCAAATTTCATGCATGTTGCCCACTAATGCTCCTCGAAGCACAGGATTATGAGGAGCACGTCTGTTCATTTGTGTTGCTTGACTGAATGGCAACCCTCTTTGGAGGAAGAGATGCGGATTCGGTTTTGGAACAAATCACCTTTTACAGTACACGTGATCTTTTTGCTTTCGTTGGACAATCTTAATCTAACTTTGGGACCCACCAGCAAGACATTCCTTTTGAAATTTTCTGCCGCAACGTATAAAACCTTTTCCATTCATTTTTTCTTTATTTGTCTGGCTTCCAAAATAAAAAAGGTAAAAAATTATTTTTAATTTGGCCTATTGCAAATGCCTTTGGCTTGGCTTACCTAAATGTTCGCTTAGCATCAGTGCTAGTGACTTGGCCAAGGGAAGGGTGTCACGTGGCCGGTAGGGACATTGTCAACAGCACTAAGTTAGCATGGGCCTGTCAGATTCAGCTTTGCACATGTTACTAACTGCTTTTATTTTGCAATGATTCTGTCTGTGCCTTTCACATGGGAACTGTTCACTGTGTTCGTCCTCTGCCTGTTTCTGGAGTTTAGTCTGAACATTGTGAGCAAGGTCGATAAATAATGCTCCTTGTTCTGTTCTGGTCAGGCCCTAGCACTTGGACACAACATAACAGTGCAGCTGGTTGGAAACTAGCATTTTGATATTACGGGGATGCACGCATGAAATACACACACTTGGAGAGGGACCTTTCCAGGGAGAGGAGCAATGATGTTCCCATGATGGAGATATACCATCTAGGCACTAAGGTATGAGGTCTGCCGAGAAAGCCCTGAGATCATCTGTTATATAATAAGACCAATTCCTAGCAAGGGAAGGGAGGTTAGGCTGAACTGTCTTTTCTCTATTGTCTTTTTATTACGACATCTCCCTTCATGATATATGGCCTTGTTGCGAAGCTGACAATATTTGTACTATGCATTTTTCTGCTTGTTGTGGCACATGTACTGCATTATAGAACACAATAGTTCAAATAAATATTCTAAACTTTGTCGTGTCTCTGGCAGACTTTATTGTGGACAAAAACAAGATTGCGAGGGAAAGGGTTTTGCCTCGTTACCGTGATTATTGAGAGAGGTGTGTTCTGGGGTGTCTAATCATTTGCTTCTCTGTGAGTGAGACACTATAGCTAGTTGGTCCTGGGCTTGTGGGCACTGAGGTGGTGGGAAGGCTTAGCCCCTATAGACCAAGGTCCCATTCCTCCAGTGCATGGGAAACAACCTTTACAACACAGTCATTACATCACAATACCTTTACAACACAGTCATTACATCGCAACATCCTTTACATTGCATGTCATTACAACGCAGCGATTATTTCGCATGTCACTACAAAGCATGTCATTACAACGCATGTCACTAGAACGCAGGTATAACAGCGCAAGTCACTATAACGCATACCATTACAACGCATAGTACCCTTACACTATCTGACACTTACCCTACTGTTGCACTCACTGGAGTTAGAATAGTAATTATTACCCCTACATGCGAGGCAACGTCATACATTCCCTGTGCATAGTTCTGTATAAGTGCAGAATCCCTACAACAATGCAAGAGCCCCTGAACAGTGGAAGGCAGTCCCTGCAAAGAGGCCTTCCGTAACAAGGCAAGGCATCCGCTAATGCAAGAGCCCCTGAACAGTGGAAGGCACTCCCTGCAAAGGGGCCTTCCGTAACAAGGCAAGGCACCCACTCATGCAAGAGCCCCCATATCCACTAATGCGAGAGTCCCTGAACAGTGGAAGGCACTCCTTGGAAAGAGGCCTCACAGAACAAGCCAAGGCACCCACTAATGCCAAAGCCCCTGAACAGTGCAAGGCAATCCATGGAAAGAGGCCTCCCGGAACAAGGCAAGGCACCCACTAATGCAAGAGCCCCTGAACAGTGGAAGGCACTCCATGCAAACAGGCCTTCCGTAACAAGGCCAGGCACCCACTAATGCAACAGCCCCTGAAAAGTGGCAGGCACTCCTTGGAAAGAGGCCTCCCAGAACAAAGCAAGGCACACGCTAATGCAAGAGTCCCTGAACATTGCATGGCAATCCCTGGAAAGAGACCTCCTGGAACAAGGCAAGGCATCCGCTAATGCAAGAGCCCCTGAACAGTGAAAGGCACTCCCTGGAAAGAGGTCGCCTGAAACAAGGCAAGGCACCCACTAATTCAAGAGCCCCTGAACAGTGGAAGGCACTCCCTGGAAAGAGGCTTCCTGGAACAAGGCAAGGCACCCACTAATGGAGGAGCCCCTGAACAGTGAAAGGCACTTTGTGGAAAGAGGCCTCCTGGAACAAGGCAAGGCACCCACTAATGGAGGATCCCCTGAACAGTGGAAGGCTCTCCCGGGAAAGAGGCTGCCTGATGAAAGCAGGACACCGGTTCATGAGCTTGGAGCCCTCCGGTTGCACCACAGCAAGGGACAGGGAAAGGTGGAGATTACCTAGTCCTACATCAAACTGTAAGAGATGTGCACCTGCTAGCAAGTGAATCTTATGAAGGCGAGGACGCTGCTCCTTTTTTAGAGATCTGCAACTGCCAGAGCCTAATTTGTAAAAAAATAAGTGCCAGGGCCCTCGTTAGTGCTTTCACCACACATTGCTCCTGCCATGCTGCCAATTACCGTACCAACAAAACTACTAACATGCACACTTCTTCAAGTGTGACAATTCTGAATATTCCAGGCCCCCAAACCTATAGCTTGAGCGGCAATATTAATCATAATGTATATTGAAGTAATAAACAGCAGTTATTGTGGTCACCTCTAAATTAGACAAACAGCGCCACCACGTGGCAGTGCATCATAAGTGCTGATGTTGGCAATTAAGTGCTGGTGCGGAGCACCGGAAACCACTGACTCAAAGTAAGCACTGTTTTTAGTTGTTCACCGTCAAAGACCTAGTGTCGGCCCTACTAGCAATCTTTGTGTGTTTCCCCTCCGCTGGAGTATAGCTTCTTTACCGTCCTTTTATAACTTGGTTACTTTATAGTTCCACTGATCACATTCAGGAAACTATTTTTTCTTGTTCTGTCAGCACCTCAGCACTTCTTGCTCTTCCCCTCATGTCCTGCATCTCATCTAAAATCACCCCTCTAATCCCTAGCTCCTCTATATTTTCCCACATTCCTCCCCGTCCACCTTTAGTTCACTATTTTTGTTATTTTCATATTTTCCAGTTCTCTTCACACACTGCCCTCAAGCTGTTCCCTTGCTCCCTCGCCCCAGCTGCACCTTGCTCAAGCCACTCTGCAGCACTCACCTGTACTTCATCAACAAACAACGATTTTTTTCTTTGTCGCCAATACAGAACAGCATCAGTAAAGCCAAAAGGTCAGGTAACTCTATTCAAAAGTGAAACCTATTGGCTTTGCCAATGATTGTTTTCTGAAAGTCACAGTTTAAAGGTCAGCCACGTGAAGCAATATTGGGTAATGAGGGTATTAAGAAAGGTTTCCACAGCTAGGGTTATTGCGCTGTTTGCATATCCATAACTCGTCCAACTCGTTGACACCCGGTGTGGCACTTGGAGCATTAGCTGGTGATATTGGAAACTCTGTCAGCGGAAATGCTCAATAATGTTGAATGGACTGGAGGAGCCTAGCGCGCAACCAAGATGGCCGCGTAGGTGCGAGGCTCCCGAGGACCGCCACGACCTCCTGAATTAATCCTGGCTATATCCTGTCCTTGTTGAGGGGACTGCATCGGTGAACCCGAGCTGAGGCGCCATCCGTTTTTCTTTTTCGAATCAGACCCCGGACACCGGTGGGAGCACCGATTGAAGGTTGCGGCCTTCTCCGCGCTGGCCCCCCGGATTGGAGTAGTGGGGCGATCCGGGGACAAAGCGAACAACAGCGGCGGGCAGGGCTGGGCGACTCGCGTGTCCCGTGCTTTCACTTTCGCTTTTGCGCTCTCCTTGCCCTCAAGCGAGGTAGGGTTGCGGAGCGGGGTGCACTGGTGTGGCCTTGTCCAGGTGTCCGGCTGACCCGCCGGCCGTGAGTCGTCCTGCGGCCCAGTGGTCGCCCTCCCCCCCCCCCCCGGAACCCGTGAACTGGTTTACCGGCCCTTTCGAGGAGATTGGCACGACGGTGGGAGAGCAGGCATGTCCACCAAACAAGATGGCGACCGGGCGAAGGTGAAGACGACCCGCCGCGGCCCGGCGCCTCAATCCAACAGTATGGACCGCTACACCCTCCAGAAGGGATCTCCGGAGACATCGCGCACATCCCCGGCGGGCCCGACGGAGGCATCTGCTCAACCGGTGGATCTGACCCTCCGGGACGTCATGGGCGCCATCGCAGAGATGAAGGCCTCGGTGGACCAGCGCTTCGACACCTTAGCGCAAAAGATAGACTCGGTCCTGGTGGATGTTAGCCTTGTGAGGGCTGACTTGTCCAAAACCAACGACCGGGTCGATTCCCTGGCCCACACCACAACGAGCCTCACGACGGACGTGGTGGCCCTCCAAAAGGAGGTGCGCCGGCTTGGCCAGGTGAGCGCCCTGATGGACCGGCGACTGGAGGATTCCGAGGGTCGGGCCCGGAGGAATAACGTTCGCATTGTGGGAGTGCCGGAGGGACGAGAGGCGGAGGCGGCAGATCTTTTTCTGGAAGAATTGATCCTTACCCATCTTCAGCCCCGGGGGCTGAGTAAGCTTTTTGCGGTGGAACGTGCTCACCGGGTCCCGGGGGGCAGACCTAAGGCCGGTGCCCCGCCGCGGCCTCTCATTGCCCGGATTTTTAATTTTCGGGACAGAGACGCTATCCTGCAGACCTCCAGGCAACAGGGACCGGTCAAGCTTGATAACATGGATGTGCATTTCTACCCAGACTTTACTCCGGCGGTCCAAAAACTGAGATTGAGTTTTCTCGGAGTTAAACGTCGCCTACGGGACCTGAACCTTAAGTAGTCAATGCTTTTTCCAGCTAAGCTAAGGGTGGAGGTGGATGGGCGCACGCACTTTTTTGACCGACCCGAGGCGGCTGGGGACTGGTTGGACACTCTGCCTGGAGATCGGGGCCGGGGGGGTGGGGGGGGTGCGGTTGGCGGGGAGGGCCCGCCGGATCAGAACTGAGGGGTGAAGAATAGGCCTTGCTCTGGACAACATTCCTTTACCATTTACTGATCGTGTATGTTCCCCTCTGATGGAGGTCGTGTGGGGGTCTGTTGGGGGCTTCCCTCCTCCTCTGGGGGACTAGTTAGTTTTTCATCTATGGGGCGACAGGCACACTGCACTTTGGGGGGGCTGTTTGGGCTCATGCAGGGGTGCAGGGAGGGGGGAGTTCTGTTGGGATGGGGGGGTGGGGGGGGTGTGTCGTTTGTTTGCACCGCAAGGCAAGCCCTTTACTGTATTGTTGCTCTCGAGATGCTCTGTGGGGGACGACTGATTGCTTCTACGTATGATGGGGGGTAGGGATTTGACTGTGTTGTCATGGAATGTTAACGGCCTGGGGGACAGGATTAAGCGTGGTGTGGTCCTGCAGTACCTGAAACGTATCTCACCAGATGTTATCTTCCTGCAGGAGACACACCTCATAGGTAACTCCTTTCATGCCATGAATCGGCGAGGCTATCGTTTGGTGGCCCACTCGGGCTTCACCTCGGGCTCGCGGGGGGTGGGTATCATGATTAAGAACTCGCTCCCGTTGGAGATTGATGAGGTGCGCCATGATGAGAGGGGACGCTACGCTGTTCTGGTGGGTAGAATGGAGGGTAGAGTGTTTGTTTTTATATCAGTGTACGTCCCGCCTGGGTTACAATCTACTACATTTGCGGATTTGGGGCGCCTCCTCCTGGACCTCCCGGGTGGCCTGCTGGTGGTTGGGGGGGACTTTAATGCGGTAGTTTCTGGGTCTCTGGATCGTCATCCCCCTAGGGACCTCCCCCGGGCACAGGCCTGGCTGTCCGGCCTTTTAGATACTCTGGGCCTGGTGGATTGCTGGCGACTAAAGCATCCCGCGCAGCGGCAATACACCTTCCACTCGGGTGCCCATGGTAGCCTCTCGCGGCTTGATTACATCCTTGTCCCGGCGGCCTATGCTGGGAGGGTGGGAGAGGTGTGCCATCTGGCGCGGGGCATTTCAGATCACTCCCCAGTACTGTTACATTTCGATGTCTTCCCTAGGGGGGGGGCAGGGTGGCTCCAATCAATGCTTGGTACTTGCGTGACCCCACTATTCGTGCCGACTTGATCAAATCCTTACAGCGATACTTTGATGAGAATGTGGGGTCTGTCCCTTCGGCCATCTCCCTGTGGGAGGCTTTTAAGGTAGTTCTCAGAGGGGAGGCCCTCTCCTGTATCTCCCAGGCCCGGAGGCGCGAGCGGGAGGAGGTAACCCGGGTGGAGGCCGAAATTGCGGAACTAGAGGGTGACCTGGGGAGCGGGGTAACCGACGCCAAGTTGCATGTTCTGCACCTCAAGCAGGCGGCCTATAGGGCCCTCGTCACGGAGGCGGCCAGGGGCCTCAGTAGAGAGCAACAGGGGCGACTGTATGATGTGGGTGATAAGGCTGGTAAATTGATTGCGTGGTTGGACAAGAGGGAGAGAGCGAGTCGTGTGGTTCCTTTGATTGAGGGGATGGATGGTGTGCCTGTCACCGAGCCGGAAGCCATTGTCTCCTGCTTCGCGGATTACTTCCGCGAGGTGTACTCCCCGGTTTCTCCCTGCTCGGAGGAAGATTCCCATGCCCTGCTTCGGGACATCGCGCTGCCCTCCCTTACGGTGGAGGACAGGGATTTGCTGGACGCTCCTCCCACCTCGGACGAAATTGCCCTGGCTATTCGCTCGGTCGCATCCGGCAAGGCCATGGGCCCCAATGGTATCCCCATCGAGCTCTACAAGCTACGACCGGATGTACTGGCGCCCCACCTGCGCGCCATGTTCCTGGCGGCCCGCTCGCAGGGCTCCCTCCCGCCGGACCAGCGTCTGGCCACCATCGTGGTGATCCACAAGGAGGGGAGACCCCGTGAGCGGGTCACATCCTATAGGCCTATCTCGCTCTTGAACGCGGAGCCCAAAATCCTCGCCAAAGTGCTGGCCAACCGGCTGGTTGGCGTGGTGGGCGATTTGGTCCACCAAGACCAATCTGGCTTTATACCCCATCGCAACACGGCTCTTAATCTGCGACGCTTGCATGGGGTGCTCGCGCGTGTCCCGTTTGTGCGGGAGCCGGCCATCTTGGCGTCCTTGGACGCCACCATGGCGTTTGACACGCTTGAATGGCCATACATCTGGGCGATGCTGGCGAAATTTGGATTTGGACCGGGATTCATTAGCTGGGTCAAATTGTTGTATTCGGGCCCATTGGCGCAGGTGGTGGTGAATGGGCGAGTCTCGGCCCCCTTCGCGCTGGGGCGGGGCACGCGTCAGGGTTGCCCCTTGTCACCGCTCCTGTTTGCATTGGCCTTGGAGCCCTTGGCGGAGTGGCTGCGGTGGCACCCCTCCATCCGTGGTCTCCGCTGGACCCCCGAGCATGAGGACCGCGTGTCCCTCTACGCCGATGATATCCTTTTGTATCTCGCCTCCCCGCGCAATTCGCTGATTGTCCTGGTTGATGTTTTGCGCTCCTTCGGTCGTAACTCAGGCCTTGTCATCAACTGGGCGAAATCCTGCGTGTATGTGCTCTCCGGGGAGGCTCCGGCCCTACCACGGGACTGCCCGATCCAGATTGCCTCCCAGGGGTTCCGGTACCTGGGTATATATATTACTCTAGACCCGGAGGTCCGCTACGAGCGGAACTTGCTGCCCCCCCTCCAGCGCTTGCGGGAGGACGTTGCGCGCTGGCGGCGTCTTCCGCTTTCGCCGCTTGGCCGAGCGGCCTTGTTTAAGATGATGTCCTTGCCGCGCTTTCTGTATGCGCTTCAGAATACTATGGACTTGGTTCCGGCGCGCTACTTCCGTGAGGTGGAGAGCCTGCAGCGGCGCCTGTTCTGGGACGGGAGGCCGCGTATTGCTCTGGCTAAATTGACGCTCCCGTGGTACGATGGGGGGGTCGCCCTCCCGGACATTAAACGGTATTACTGGGCCTCCCAGCTAGCTGCAATTAATCATGGCCTTTACGGGCCCGCCCTGAACCCGGCATTTGAAATGGACAAGATGCTCCTGCCCGGTGGCGACTACAATCGAGCGCTCTACTCTGGCGCGCCCGACTCCCGTCTGACGGGACCGACGCGTGTCATGGTGCGTGTCTGGCACGCGGCTAATGCAGCGATGGGGTGGAAGGACCGTTTGACCCGGGCGACACCGCTATATGCGTCTGAGAGGTTGGGCTCCCTGTGGACATCGAAGGGCTTCGAGAAGTGGGACACGATCGGAATCAGCACAGTGGGAGATCTCTGGACGAGGGGGGGATTCAAAACTTTTGAGACGCTGCGGACGGAGTTTCAGCTGCAAGGCAGTGAGTACTTTCGGTACTTACAAGTCCGCCATGCGCTGGGCTCCGTCTTCCCGGATGTCGCGTCCATTCCGGAGTATTCCCCCCTGGAGGACCGAGTGCTGGATGGCCATGTCCCAGACAGCACGATCTCCCTTATATATAAAAAGCTGATCAACGACAGATCGTGCCTGCTGACTAGCCTCCGCGAGGCCTGGGTTGCCGACGGGTTGGAACTGGACGACGAGGACTGGATCTCCGCGGTGGCCTCTCCGAAGGAGGTGGCCATCCCGGCTCGCCTTCGCTTCGTCCAGCTTAAGATCCTCCACCGGGTTTACGTGACGGGGCCAAGGCTTCTACGTATGGGCTTTGCTGGTGACGGATTGTGTAAGCGTGGCTGTGGTGCTTTGGCAACTTTCATGCATATTCTGTGGGAGTGCCCAAAGGTGGAGCGATTCTGGTGTGGTGTGCATGAGGTCCTGCGTGTGGTTACGCATGTCGCGCTGTTGCCTGAAGCGAGGAGATGCTTGCTGAATGTGTGGGAACCAAATGACTATTCGGTCCCGCAGAAGCGGTGGGTGACTCTGGGATACATGATAGCTAAGCGTGACATTGCTCAATTGTGGGGATCCCAGAGGCCCCCGGCGGTGTTGGCCTGGAAAGAACATATGGATTGGTGTATGTTTCGTGAAAAGGTAGTGTATGTGGCGAGGGGTAAGCCTGGGGCGTGGGTGAAAATCTGGGGCCCCTGGAACGCCTATCGCGGGGGTATTTGTGAGCCGCCACTGCTACCGGCCGCCTCACCAGCTCCGTCCCCCTAGCCGACCCCCTCCCCTAGCCGCGGGCATGTGGTTCCCCTGTCCTTGATCTATTCCCATTCCCCTCTTCAGAGTTTGGCTGCTGGTTGGGATCCCCCACTTAAGGAGCACGTGCCGTCACTTTGGATTGCGGGTTGCCTTGCGGGTGTGGTTTTTTGTGTTGTTCTGTTTTGAAAAAAAGGAAACCGTATTGTGGGCTTGGAGTTATGTGGCCTGCGCCATTGATATCTCCTGATTTACCGATCTGCACCGCCAAGAGACTTTTACTGTAGGTATGTCATATGCTTCTGCCACTCTAGCGGCCGGCCGGATGGTTGTAGGCCCATACCTGTAACCTTTTTAACATGTAATAAACGGTTTCAAAAAAAAAAAAAAAATAAATAAATAAATAATGTTGAATGGAAAGCAAATATGGCTATTGAAGTAATTCCAAAATCTGAGGCGGATACCGACTCCACCCAAATTCTTCTTCGATTGTCCAGCACTACAATAATATGTTTGAAGTGGATTACAGATTAGTGGGAAATTACAGTAATCATCAGAATTAAAGGCACATTTGCCTACTGGCCAATAAATGGCAGAATTATCACCAATGCACCATGTAAACCACAGTTGCACACCAACAAACACATTCTGTAAGAGATGCTGGGTATGCTTGCACATAGGCTGTACGTAGACATGTGAAGCCTGGTGGCCCATGGCAGGGCACCGGCACCCAGTGGCCACAAAGGGGACGATGTAGGACCCCATGTGTGTTTCATCCACTACTGTCTTGCTTGCAAGTATCAAAGTGCCAACGATGGATCATGTAAGTACCAGAGCACCAGATATGGACCATGCATTGGCTGGATGTAGTAGGTTTGTCTTAGAATGTAGAACGTTATTGTTTAACAACAGTGGCCCGTGAATGGAGTGTGCGCTGGTTGTAGGTTTGATGTACAATGGCAGTTGCGGATCGACCTTCAGACCAGCGACACGCTCCATGCCATGGGTGAAGTCTCAACTAAATAAATACACTCCTTACCTGAAGAACAACTCTGGTGTGATACTTCAACACTTACCACATTTGGAGACGATTTGGGAATTACTTCACCCACCACCGACGAACTTCACACAGTGGGGTCAACTCGTCACAGCAGTTGCGTGCCCAGGGGAGCAAATGCCATGGCCTCATCACAAGACTAGCGGTCAGGCACAGGAGGGCAAGTGCCACCGTGTCAGCGATTTCAAGGGTCCCAGGCAAAGGAGGGCAGGTCCCACTACAGTGCTCAGTTGGTGGTGGTACAGCCAAAGTGGTTGAAATTTCCTTGAGGCGGATGTGTACTGGAGGGCAGATACCACCGTGGAAATCACTGCGGATCAAGGTTGCCACTGTAGAAATCCCTGTCATCACAGATCAAGGTTGCCGGTAGAACCTCTCTTAGTTTTACAGGTGAGTGGCAGCAATTCTCGTGCACACCACAAGCATCCATACCTGTCAGCAGCTCGCACAGCACCCGTGCACTTCCTGAAGATGCAATGAGCAGTCTAGGTCTGCGCTCGTGGGCATGTGCGTTCTGACTGCAGCTTGAACATTCTGAGCGTGCGCAGATGCTTAGATTTCTCAACCAGCTCCTTGAGCATCTGCACGTGCTCCTGTGACGGAACAGTGCTCAGCTTGCGCTGTCGTAGATCATCACCAGTGAGAAGCAGTGTTTGTATCGTGTTTGTATTGTCTTATCTGGAGCACCCTGAGAGCCACTAAGGAGAGTTCTGGTGAGCGGGCGTGCAAGTCAGGCTGGAAGGATTACAAGTGAGGCATTTTGGGGGCCTGAAGGGCTGGTGGGGTACTGTTTCTGATCATATATATTTTTTTTAACTGGTATTACAAAAGAGGTGACTGTAAGTTACTTCTTACCATGGGGCACGAATGAAGGCAACTCCTCAGTAAATCACACAACTTCCTCCGTTTTTGGGGAAACCTGGTAAACCTACCATTTTGTGGTCTGAATGGTTCAGGTTATTAAAAAATCATCTGGTGGCCATTGATGCTACAGAGTATGCCCCTGCTTGTAAATTCGCCTTATTGTTTGGAATCTTGGGTGAAGCTGCGTAGCGCATTTTTGATAGCTTGCCTCCCATACCCCCTCCTCAGGTGCAGTCTGGGGACAGACAGTGGAATGTTTACTTGGAGGCGATAGCCAGGTTAAAGAAACAGTTTTCTGACACGCCAAATATAATGCTAAAAAGGCATACGTTTTATAAGCGTAAACAAATGGAAGAGGAAAAAGTGGAGGAGTACATATCAGCCTTGAGTGTGTTGGAGACCTCCTGTGGATTTGGGCCACAATTAGATGACTACATCAGAGAGCAGTTTGTATTTATCTGTGCCTCACACAAAATTAAGGAAAGGATACTAAGTTGTAAAAACCCTTCACTGTCTGAGGTAATCGACTTAGCGCTGTGTATAGCGAGGCCTGTCATCTCAACAAAGGCAATGCGAGCAGAATCAACACCTAAAGTTAACCTGGTTTCCTCTCAGGAGGAGTTCTGTGAGGAAGAGTTGTATGTTATTGGCATGAAGGATAAGCCACAGAAATATTTTTTTTTAAAGGACAACATTTTTGCTATAGGTTTGGGTCTAAATTTCATTTCAGTAACTCCTCAGGGTGTCCAGCTTTAGGAAAACGCTGTTCTGTTTGCAAGAAGATCGGACATTTGCCAAAAAGTGTGCAGGAGTCAGAAGAAATCGTTAAGTGGGCAGTGTGGAAGTGGAAATGGATCTATGCGTGAGTCTCTCAACAATGTGTTGTTAACTCTGGATTATAAGGGGGAATCCATAGAGATATAAGGTCCATTGTGCAAAGCCACTTTCAATGGATTTGAGCTCCAGGTTATGGCGGATTCTGGGTCTCACATAACGATTTTTTGAGACTCTACTTTCTACGAAAAGTGGGGTGAAAACTTTACTTTATCCAAAAATGATGTGAATCCCAAGGTCTATGGGAAGAAGGATATTGACAAGCTGGGGTTCTTCATGGCCAAAGTGCAGGTTATGGGTCCGGAAACATGATATTAGGTGTATGTGGCTATCAAGGGAAAAAACATAGTAGGATGGAAAGATCTAGCACAAATGGGTCTGTACTTGGTGCCTGGTGATGACAATCCTATAAGGGTGAGGGAGATGCAGTGTGTAACGTGAATTGATTCTAAGGAGATGTTGGCTAAATTCCGATCTGTGTTCAGTGATCAGGTGGGTCTGGTGAAAAGAGTGGAACATAGAATTAAGCTATTGCCTGGTGCTTAGCCGGTAGTGCATAAGGTACAGCCAGTGCCTTTGAGTGCGAGAGAGGAGTTAAGATCCATGCTGGAGGGGTTATGTAAGCAGGGCATTATACAACCCACAGAGTCATCCCAGTGGGTCACACCCATTGTGGTATCTCGGAAGAAAACTGGTGAGATTAGGTTGTGTGCGGACCTCAGGGGTCTAAACAAGAATATTGTGGTGGACTGTCACCCCCCCCTAAGACCCAGGAGCTTTTGACGAATTTTGGAGGACCCAAGTGGTTCTCCTTAAATGACCTGAAGTCAGCCTACCATCAGGTGCCGTTGGCTAGGGAGTCTCAGGAACTGACTATTTTCGTAACCCCTTTTGGGGCATACAAGTTCCAGAAACTACCCTTTGGCCTGGCTTCGGCAGCCAGCATTTTTCAGAAGCTGATGGACACGCTGTTTCGGAGCATGAAGGGAGTGCAGGCTTACTTGGATGATAGTTTGATGTTTGTGAAGAGTTTGGAGGAGCATAATAAGTTGTTGAAGAAGGTGTTGCCCATTCTAGGTGAGTGTGACATGACAGTAAGAGAGGATAAATGCAAGTTTGGGGTGAGAGAGTTGAAGTATTTAGGGCACACAGTGTCAGAAGCAGGCATCAAACCAAAGCTCTCGGTAATCAGGGCAATAAAGGATGCAATGGCTCCCTGTGATAAAGATATGCTCCGCTCTTTTTTGGTGCTGGCAGAGTATTATGCCAGATTAGTGGTCAACTATGCTGAGACAGTGGAGCCTCTTCGTGCACTTCTCAAGAAAGGTCAAAAGTTTGTATGGTCAGAGGAGCTTGATGGGGCCATTATTGTATGACTACATCAGAGACCAGTTCGTATTTAACTGTGCCTCACACAAAATTAAGGAAAGGATACTAAGTTGTAAAAACCCTTCACTGTCTGAGGTAATCGACTTAGCGCTGCGTATAGAGAGGTCTGTCATCTCAACAAAGGCAATGCAAGCAGGATCAACACATATAGTTAACCTGGTTTCTTCACAGTAGAAGGTCTGTGAGGAGGATGTGTATGCTATTGGCATGAAGGATAAGCCACAGATACATGGGGTATTTGCAAGAGTGAAGGAGTTGATCATTTTGGCTCAAGCTCTCCATGCTTTTCCTGACAATTGTACCTCAGTCATAAATGTAGATGCAAATATGAGAGGTTTGGGGCCAGTGCTCAGCCAGCGGGTGGAAGGCAGGGAGCAGGCAGCAGCATTTGCCGCTAGGTCTCAAGCAGTTCGTGCGTCACTACAGTACCATTGAGCGAGAAGCTTTGGTTTGTGTCTGGGCGGCTCAAAAATGTAAAATGTATATTTGGGGTCGCAAGTTAGAAATCTACACAGATCACAAGCCACCAACCTTCATTATTAGCAAAGTTAATGGCAGCAACATGTCAGCCAGACTGACCAGGCTGGTATCAAAACCGCAGGAGTATAATTTCAAATGAAGCACATTTCGGGGGGAAAACGTTTCCGTGCGGATTGTTTATCTAGAATGTTGATGGAAAAGGATGATGAGAAGGATCTAGTTGAGGAGGATGTGGAGTGTTTGGCTGTGGTGGATGCGACTGAGGAATGGGGTTCGGTCATTTCAGAAAGTGAATTGAGGGATGCTAGTGTGAAGGAAGCTATCTTATCCAAGGTGTTTGAATATTCCTCACAAAATGTCCTGAGATCAGAGGTCTGACTGGGGAGTTGAGGAATTTTGCTCAGGTGGCAGATGAGCTATCAGTGAAGGATAGCATAGTGATGAGAGGGGAAAAAGTTTGTTCTTCCAGCTGGTTTGCAGGCTTTCATAATAAGGGTAGCTCAAAGGGTCACATGGGGGATACTAAAACAAGCATGAGTGTAAAATAACACTATTGGTGGCCCGCCATAGACTCCCAAGTCAGGAGCATGGTGGATAGTTGTGAGGAGTGTTTGTTCTCTGACACCATTTCATCCGACTCAGTTCCCCGGGGCAGTTTGGGAAAAAGTTGGTTTAGACTTCTCGGGTCTTATAATGTGTTTCCAGATGAAATGAGGCATCTAGTTTTGGCTATGGACTATTAATCAAAGTGGATGTATTACACATTTGTGGAAACACCATATACAGATAATACTATTGGATTTTCTCCTAGAGCATTAGTTTTGGATAATGGGACACACTTTGTGTCTAATGTAGGAAGGTGGTATCTGACTGCATGGTTGCCCACACGTTTATCCTGGTGTTTTGCTGGTTTTTTACTTAGTTTGGCGGGAATCCTGCTATTCAGGACCACGGCCTATCTGCTTTTCCCTTTAAATGAATGATCAGTACTTTAGGTACACTCCAGATTGGATTCTGGGGTACCCTTATAAGTCCCTTGTATATGGTATACTATGTACCCAGGGCATAGCTTTCCCAGAAGCCTACCAGGGACCTACCAGGGGCTGCAGCAAGTATTATGCCACCCCTGGGAAGCCTTCCAAAATCATTCGACAGGACTGCTACATGCACCCCTTACTGAGATATAGGTTCACTATATCTCTCCATATCACTGCACATATAAACCTATCAGTCACCCCTATGGCAGGCCTTACTAATCCTGAAGGCAGGGTGCTTGGTTTTATGTGAGAGGGTGCCCATGCATGAGCAGAGCCCCTGTGCAGACTTCAGAATCTATTCTCCGGGGTTGTCTGTTATGAAGCCTGACCATATACTCTTAAGTGCGTTATAACCTTGCGGTAAATGCTAACTTTGGGATGGCTGCACGGAAACATGTTGTGTTTGGTGTCAAACACCTTGGAATCATATATCATATATAATCATATATCCACACCAGTAACTGGTGTGGGGGTATAATCCCACCCTACTAGAGGGAGAAACATGACAACACTGGTATACCCGGTACCAGCTAAAAGATCCCTGGCATCACAAAATGGATGCTGCCAGCCACAGACACAAGTCTGGCCTCCTGCTGCTGACCGAAACTCCAGCAGGGGAGGCCTGTGCAATAGGTTTCCTGTCACAGGGAGGTGTTATCACCTCCCAGACAGGCTTTAGTGGATTGGGGCTGGGTGGGTGCACTCCAAGAGTGCTTTGAAGTCTGCACTGGGGGCACATTTGGTGTCTCTGTGCATAGTCCAGCTCAAACCAGTTGCAGGGGCTACTAGCCCCTGCTCTGGCGTGAAACTGGACAAAGGAAATGGGTGTAGCCACCCCTCTTTCCAAACCCTCCCATAGGTGGGTCCCCTGAGTTAGTCCAACCCCTTCCTTGGGTATAAAAAAAGAACCGGTCCTAGGAAGCTTGTTTCCGGTCCAAGGAAGACATGGCTTGGCAGTTCGGGCTGGACTGTTCCCATGAGGCACAGGGTCAGACTGATTTGAATATGGCCATGTCTGAACTGGGGTGGCAGAGTGGGCTAAAGAATGGTGATGGATTAAATCCAGATCAGTTGACTGGGGGTGAGTGCTTGCAATGTTCAACACTCCGTCCATCATTTCCTTTGGTTTTTGCTTTGTTCGCCATAAGTTGGCAGGGTATGCTCAGACGTGAGTCCCTTGCTCACTTTGCCACTGGATTCAAGCAAGCCTGGCAGAAGACGGCTGAAATGCCAGTAACCGGTCCTAGGAAGCTTGTTTCCGGTCCAGGGAAGACATGGCTTGGCAGTTCGGGCTGGACTGTTCCCATGAGGCACAGGGTCAGACTGATTTGAATATGGCCATGTCTGAACTGGGGTGGCAGAGTGGGCTAAAGAATGGTGATGGATTAAACCCAGATCAGTTGACTGGGGGTGAGTGCTTGCAATGTTCAACACTCCATCCATCATTTCCTTTGGTTTTTGCTTTGTTCGCCATAAGTTGGCAGGGTATGCTCAGACGTGAGTCCCTTGCTCACTTTGCCACTGGATTCAAGCAAGCCTGGCTGAAGACGGCTGAAATGCCAGAAACCGGTCCTAGGAAGCTTGTTTCCGGTCCAGGGAAGTCATGGCTTGGCAGTTCGGGCTGGACTGTTCCCATGAGGCACAGGGTCAGACTGATTTGAATATGGCCATGTCTGAACTGGGGTGGCAGAGTGGGCTAAATAATGGTGATGGATTAAACCCAGATCAGTTGACTGGGGGTGAGTGCTTGCAATGTTCAACACTCCATCCATCATTTCCTTTGGTTTTTGCTATAAAAAAAGAACCCCTGACTACAGAATTTTAGATATCCCTGGACAAAACTCTGAACTGAATCCCCGAACCTCGACGATCTACAAAGCGCTAGATGACTGAAGAATCTCCCTTGGAGTAAAGAAGTTACTCCCCTGCTTGGCAGGCACCTAAAACACATCTGACCGGTTTGCATCTCAGAAGCTCCTGCCAGACTCCGAAGAATTTGCAACCCAGGAGGTGGGTTTCCAGACTCCCCAGAGGCCGACCCAAGCTCCCAGCAAAGCTGAGACTCGTAGCCCTCGTGGGGACCGTGGAACCGGAACCCCTGGACAACGTGCACATTTGCAAGTGCATATGTTTCTTGGCAATCCTTGAGGCTGTGCTTTGGGCTACTTGTAGTCCAAGACCCGAGCAGCGTTTTCACGAAGATTACTGGCCTACACTCTCCGAGTGTCCTGTGGGCTGGTATTGTGTGATTCCTCTCGAGGTCCATTTGCGATCCCTGGTCCGTCAACTGGTGGGTCCCTGTGAAGGCAACTTTAACTTTAATTGGGCTTCCCTGGTTGCTCCAGATCTGCCCTGACTTTCCATCGCTTGGGGAGTCTCCGGACCTTGCTGGTCCGCACCGAAGCATCTTTCCTCTTCCTGCATGGGTTGCTGTTGCCAAGGCTGGTTATGTCCAATCCAGGCACCGACGCTGCAGCACTCAACATCCTTCGTGGAACAGCTCGAATCCAGCTCCTGGTCGTTATCGGCACCACCTGGTCCTCGTGGCTGAAGAGTCAAGCTTCCCATCTTTGCACCTGAAGCACCCGACATCGGTGGGCATTCGTCTATCGTGCCCCTGGTCACTGGCTAAACAGCCCTCCTTGTCCCTCTCGTTGTTCAACACTGGCTAGTGACCCAGACTCTGTCTCCTCTGCTTTCAGGTTCTTCACATCTTCGATCCAGGCTTGGATCTCTACGGACACTTCTCCTCGTCCCCAGCAGCAGCACTTTTCAGCATCTTGCCATTGAAATCGACGAAGACGCCCGACACCATTTGACACCTATGCACCCGGCTTCCCTGGGTAGGGTAACACGAGTACTCCGGTGATCCCATGGGTGTTGGCCCTAGAACCATCTAAGTCCAAAAGGGTTTGTTCCTAGTCCACCTCTAACTGTCCTTAACCTTTAAAACTCCAACCGCGACTTTCCCCATAGAAGCCAACGGAGCTCGCGGCTGTATTCTCACACTGCACACGTCCCTGTGGGTCCCCTGTGTCACTACCTTGGGTGGTTCCTTGGGGTCCCAGCGATCCTACAGGCTCTAGGCCTTGTGTCTAGTCAAGTCGTGATTCTTATACCACTTTCTTAATATATGGTTTGGTTCGCCCCTAGGGCCTATCGTATATTGTGCTAATTTACTGTGATATTTTAATTGTAACATATGTGCTTTGACCTCTAGCCTCATAAAGAGACTCGCAGGGTGTGTTTATTAATAAATACATATATTACATATATATATATATATACCTGGTGTGGTTCCCCTTTTATTTGGTCATTTAAGAGATTATAGACTGGTAAAACAAGCTGCTTTACATTCCTCTAAGACTTAGCCTGAAGGCTGCTCTCCATAGCTACCACTAGGATAGCTTTCAAATAAGGTAGTCTTTAACCTATCATCAATAAGGGGTTGTTTGGACTGGTGCAAGGTGCCCACTATAACTAGTGGACAGCATATGCCAGGCCAACTTCTCACATCCAAAATTGTGCAAGTTTTGGGATATGCAGGATATAAAGCACACCAAGGTGGCATTGTATTCGCCTGCTTCAAATGGGCTTGTGGAGTGGGTAATAAGATACTGAAGGAAGGAATTCAGTCAGTAATCGCATCTGGCTTAGATGTAGGAAAGTTTCTAGAAGAGAAAGTGTGGAACTATAACACGTCACCGCACTGTACCACTGAAGCTACTCCTTTCGAGCTACTAAGAGGCAGAAAGGCACACACAACCTTCTTTCCCTCATGGCAGGGGGGAAAAACGTCAGAGACAGTAGAGGAAAGTTTTAGTGCAGGTGGGGTTGCAGACATGGTCAGGGCAAAGCAGTTGCATATGAAAGAAAATTTTGACAGAAAAGGTTTTCCGGTAGGCAAGGAAATATTGGTTAATGATTGGGTGATGATCAAAAAACCCATCAAGGTAAGGAAGGGGGACTCTGTGTTTTCAAGCCCTGTGCAAGCTTGCAAGTTAAGCAAATGGGCAGCTTTCTTATATGGTAAAGGATGGTGGAACAAAAGGCAGTTGGTGAAGGTGCTGAAGGATCAAGAATAGATCATTAGTCATAGGAAGGATGCATTGAAGGAGCAGGATCATGGGTGGACTCATTGGCTGCAGACCGAAGCTGGGGGCGGATCAGCATTGGAGAGTGTAGGGCCGGCATTTAGTGGCTCTGTAGGGAATTCTTTGACTTTGAACTCATCAAGCGCTGAGTCTAGTGGCCGAGTCAGGAGGGCTTCGGCTAGGTTCAAGGATTTTGGAAGATATTAATTTGCATTTATGTTTACTCTGGGGGTTTGTCTTTGTTTTGTTTTATGATAAGGGGGGAGGTGATGTAGTGGGTTTGTATTAGAATGTAGAATGTTATTGCAGAATGTTATTGTTTAACAATGGTGGCCCGTGCATGGAGCGTGCGCTGGTAGTAGGCTTGATGTACAATGACAGTTGTGGATCGACCTTCAGACCAGCGACGTGCTCCATGCCGTGGGTGAAGTCTCTACTAAATAAATACACTTCTTACCTGAAGAACGACTCCGGTGTGATACTTCAACACTTACCACACTGGACAAGGCAGCCACATCTGTTATGGTGAGTGAGACCAACAGCTTACAAGATGCATAGGCGTTGTCCCTTCTCTATTCCAACTTCATCAATTACTGACTGCTACTTTTTGGAGAAATCACAGACTCACGGATACATGGAACGGAGAACAAAGGCCAATAGAGTGTGAGCTCGTCAACAAGCTTCTGTTTCTACCAGATCCAAACTGTGTCACTCTATCTTACTAGTGATGAGCCACAGATCCTGCCCAGTTGCCATAAATGGGGGGCTGGGATGGTCAGAATGAATGTTTCCGGCCAGTATCCTCACACTGAAAGCTAGCCATTCCTAAGTTTGTTCCCGGAATGGGGAATCACATGCTGATTTAGAATTACCGGGTTCAAATCTGCAAAGTGAGTCTAGATTTCAGGAACACATTTACTCCCATTTACCCCTGTCTCTCGGCTGAAAGAAAGCAGGGGCAGGGAGTTGAGCATTAAAGGGCAGAGAAGGCTGGTGCCAGGCAGAGGAGAGCATGGTATGCTTCCCCATGGCATAGGGGGAGATCAAGTGGGTGCTAGGCTGTGCTTTGCTCGCAGAACTGCAGCTGCTGTCTGAAGCAGATTTTCCATCTGGTAAAATCGGGCCAAAAAAATGGTTCTGTATCCAGAAAATCCATGTAAGAACACTGGGTCTCTTCTGCTCAGGCAGACCAGTATCCCATCCAGATACCACTCTGCCCACTCATAAACAGGACTTTTCTTGTAGACATCGAACCAGGGTTCCTCAGCTTGTGAATTTCCCTCAGGCACCAGTTTAGATCCAGAAATGTTATAGCAATTCCCTCATGTGTGAAAAGGTGGATTGTGCGGCTCTGTGTCGCATCCGTCCTGCCCCGCATGTGGCATCAAGGCCACAATATCTGCACCACCTCCCCGAGCTGACATCAGTTCCTTTCTTTCTGTGCCTTCCAACGTGGATCCAGAACCTTCTGAGCCCTGTCATACAGACTATTTTTCCTCACATTTTACCAGTGTGCAGATGATGTCACTACCTGAAAAACAGGTTTTATGCCTGTGATGTGACTGTCACCAATAGATGTTGGCGTCTACTCCCACAAAGCGTGGCTCTGGTGTCTCGGTTCCATACACGATTCAGCCTTGTGTGACTGCTGTTCAAAGATGAACAAAAAGACAATCTGAGGCCTGAGGTGAAGCTCGCTGTTCCCAAACTCCAAGAAAAGTCGAAGCGGTCCCGGCCGAGGACGCAGACGCCCTCCTGCTCCCACCCGAGGCCGCTCCCATGACGGTCATCATCGAGGAAGCACTAAGTCAGAAAAGTTGAAGAAGAATAAAAAAATTCAAGCATGGGTGTAGTGTCGCGATAGTAAGAATGACGCGACACGCAGCGGCGTGCGCGTCAGGTCACGTGTAAGTACAACGTTGAATAAATATGACGTCACTGATGCACGTCGGCAGAACCGCCGCGGCAGCAGTGACGAACGAACCACACCGAGTGTCCTGAGTCTTATTACACCACGTGCGGGGACCCGGGTGGTCAGAGCTGGGAACTAGAGCACCCCCACAACACAACAAGTGGCGACGAGGGTGGGCGTGCCCTCGCGTTCCGTTGCCTGCGCTCCGGTGGTGTGGCGGCCGCCGAGTCTTCCCTGCTCGTGGTGCTCGTGCCCCGCGGAGGCGTGTGGCTGTCCTTCGTGCCCCGGCGCTGCGGCGGTGAAGATCTGCGCGTCGGAGCGCGCCTGATTGGCGGCTGCTCCGCCGGGGACGTCAGCTGTGTTCCCTGGCCTCAGCGCGCTGCTCCACGTGTGCGCCCCGCCCCCCTGCCTGCCTGCCTGCCTGGGACGCGCGGAGCGCCCGTCAGCCTCCTGCCCCTGCCTGGACTGCCGGTGAGCCCCATCCCTCACACCTTTGAAGGGGGAGGTTGGAAGACAGAGTATCCCCGCGCCCGGCCCGCTGTAACAGCCCAGAAGGTCACGGGGGTGAGCTACACGTCGTCCTCTTGCCCTGGGGAAGGCCCAGAAGGTCACGGGGGTGAGCTACACGTCGTCCTCTTGCCCTGGGGAAGGCCGTACTCGGCCTGGGAGCAGACACTGCCATCTGGGTGCCCTCAAGGCCTTGAATAGGAGGAGGTCTCACCCGGCACCAGCAGCACACGTGGGTCTCGCCCAACACTAGCAGAAGGCCCCGCCGGAGAGAGGCAGTGCACGTGCCAGAGACATGGCGAACATCCCGCCGATTGAACCATTCTCGGTGGAGGGGTCCCCATCCGCAGTAGCAGCACGATGGAGAGACTGGGAGGACAGAGTGCGCATCTTCTTCGAGGCCACAAAGGTCCACAAGGATCAAAAACGCGCAATGATAATACACCTGGGAGGAAAAGAAATTCACAACATAGTGAAAACGCTTGCGGAGAACACCCCCAAGACGCACACGACACTAATAGCGGCGCTCAACGAGCACTTCGAACCAATGGCGAACCGCGACTACGAACGCTTCGTTTTCCGCCAAGCACGCCAATCGCCGGAGGAGTCGCTCGACAAATTCCACGCTCGTCTCAAGAACCTGGCGGCCACCTGCGGGTTTCGGGATGAGACGGAGGAGATAAGAGGCCAGATAATACAGGGGTGTGCGTCCGTCAAACTGAGGGAAAGGATCCTGGAGGAATCCGGCAAGCCCCTAGCAGACATACTGACAATGGGCCGGACGAAAGAACTATCGAAAGCGCGCGCTGCGCACATGGAGGCGGCCCTGCAAGCGCCAGTGAAGACCGAGCCGGTCAATGCGGTGGCGGTCAAGCCTAAACAGAGATGGCCCCGACGAGGGCCAGGCCCGGCCGCCCAAGACCCGCCCAAGTCCTGCGGGTATTGTGGTGGGTCGCCCCACGCTTCGACAGAGTGCCCAGCACGAGGGAGGAAGTGCATGGCCTGTGGACGGTTCAACCACTTCGAGAAAGTGTGCCGGTCAAAGAAGTTCCGAAAGCCCCGCCAGACCGTAAACACGATTGAGGAAGGAGGCCCGGTCGCCAGCGACATGGACGACGACGAGGAGGAAGAAAAGGTGATACACAGAGTACATATGATATGCACGGCGATACGCAGGACCAGGAGACTGCCGCAATGCAGCATCCGAGTGGGATCACAAGAGGTCACGACAGTTGTAGACACCGGGGCCAGCATCAATATCATGGCCGCGGCAATGCACAGATCCATGCACCCCCAGCCGACGTTGCTTCCATCGGCAATCACGGTATTCGCATACGGACAGGAGGAACCGTTAAAGGTACGGGGGAAGTTCAGGACTGTGATATCTCATGGGACGCGGTCCATAACGTCAAATATCTATGTGACCGAAGACGGACAAGGCATGCTCCTAGGCTGCAGAGCGGCGGAAGATCTAGGAGTGGTAACGTTCGCCTTCGGGGTACACCAAGAGTCGATACACCACACCTTGGAGGAGTTTGACGAAATCTTCAACGGAATAGGCAAATTCCGAGGGAAGGAGGTCCACCTACACATTGACCCCACCGTGCAGCCGATAGCACTCCGACATCGCCGCATAGCATTCCACCTCAGGCCACTGGTCGAAGCCGAATTGGCGAAGCTGGAAGCAGCGGGAATCATCGAAAAGGTGTCAGGACCAACCCCGTGGGTGTCGCCAATCGTAGTAGCAAAGAAACCCAAGCAACCAGGCGCGGTCAGAATATGCGTGGACATGCGGCTCCCCAATGCAGCCATCAAAAGGGAGCGACACATCACGCCGACCATCGATGACATTGTGGGGGAAATGGCAGGCGCCAAATGGTTCTCAAAACTAGACCTACGCTCTGGGTACCACCAACTTGTGCTGGACGAGGCATCCCGGAACATCACCACATTCTCCACGCACGTAGGTCTACGGCGGTACACACGGCTGAGCTTCGGCGTGTCGAGCGTTGCGGAGGTGTTCCAGAATGTGATCCAAGAACTCATCGCAGGGATCCCTGGAGCAATCAATGTGAGCGATGACATCATGGTGCATGCCACCACCATAGCGGAGCACAATGAGAGGCTGGTGCAGGTGTTGCGACGGATACGAGATGCAGGCCTTACACTGCACCGGGAGAAGTGCGAATTCCTGTGCAGGAAGATCCAATTCTTTGGCTACACCTTCTCGGCAGACGGCGTCAACCCAGATCCGGACAAGGTCAAGGACATAAAGGAAGCGGCGGCCCCCGCAAACGTCACGGAGGTGCGGAGTTTCTTAGGAATGGTGAACTATTGTGGCAGGTTCATTAAGGACCTGGCGAACCTCACGGCGCCCCTAAGAGAGCTCACCAAGGAGTCCACCCCCTGGACGTGGGACAGCGATCGCGACCGAGCGTTTGAGAACATCAAACAGGCGCTCTCAGAAGCCACGACGTTAGCATTCTTCGATCCGGCCAAGCTGACACAAATTGCCGTCGATGCTGGTCCAGTTGGTCTAGGAGCTGTCCTGCTACAACGAAAGACAAGCGCAGAAGAATGGGCCCCAGTGGCATTTGCCAGCCGATCGCTTACAGAGACTGAGCAGAGGTACTCACTAATAGAGAAAGAGGCGATCGCCATTCATTGGGGGTGTCATCACTTCCACCTGTACGTCTACGGCAAACCATTTGTTGTGACCACGGACCACAAACCACTGGTATCTTTGTTCGCGGGCACCTCTACCAAGCCGCCCCCAAGAATCGAAAAATGGATGTTGCAACTGCAAAATTACAACTGTAAGATCGAGTACCAACCGGGCGCAAGGAACCCGGCAGACTACCTATCTCGCCACCCTCGCAAAGCGACTCCCCAAGAGATGGAGGAGGCGGCTGAAACAGAAGAGTACGTCCGGTGCATCACCGCGCGATCGTGCCCCCGGCCACTGTCCATGGCCAGCCTGTCCCAGGCCACCAGTGAAGATGAGTGCCTACAAAGGGCAAAAGCGGCGGTCCAAAACAACGAGTGGAACCGGGCCAGAGAGGAGTGGAAGAGTTTGACGCCCAGGGCAAGACAGGTAATGGAGAGCCTGTACAACGTAAGAACGGAACTGACGGAGGATGGCACGGGATGTTTGTTGAGGGGCCACCGATTGGTCATCCCGGCGTCCCTAACCCAGAGGGTGGTGGATCTAGCCCACGTTGGCCACCAGGGCATGGTCAAGACCAAGTCCCGCCTCCGAACCAAAGTGTGGTTCCCTCTCATGGACGAGTTAGTAGAAGCCACCGTTCGAGAATGCTCTGCCTGCCAGGTCACAGGGGAGGCCCCACGGCCAGCCCCTGTTGTGATGGAACCCCGACCCCGGAGTCCTTGGTCCAAGATAAGCGTTGACTTTGGGAGCCTTCCGGACGGACGACACACTCTGGTTGCCATAGATGACCACTCCAAATATCCCGAAGTGGAGATTCTAACTGTGTTGAGTGCCCAGGAAGTAATCCCGAAGCTCGAGAAAATCATGGCAACACACGGCATAGTCAAGGAAATCAGAACGGACAATGGGTCACCATTCCAGAGTCAGGACTTCGCGGCGTACCTACAGGCCTTGGGAGTGCATCACCGGCGCATCACACCTCGATGGCCGCAGGCGAACGGAGAAGCTGAACGCTTCATGAGGACACTCAACAAGGTGATACGGATCGCCCACGAGAAACACCAGTCGGTGGAGCTAGCCATCTTCACCTTCCTCCGTGGCTATCGCCAGACGCCCCACTCTACCACAGGAGTGGCACCGGCGCATCTGCTGATGGGGCGAGTCGTCACCGACACCATACCACACCACCCAGAATGGAGGCCGGAAACCCCCAATGACAGTGCCATTGACGAGCGCCGGCGTGGCGCGTTTGCTCAGGTTGATGCCCGACGGCGTGCTGTCACCCCACACCTGGCCCCCGGGGACAGGGTGTTAATACGAAATCGGAGGCCAGGAGGCAAGTTTCGTCTAAACTTCGAGCCACAACCCTGGACAGTGGAGAAGGTCGCGGGCACGTGCGTGACAGCCCGGAAAGGCGGTGAGACGATAACCAGGAACATTTCATTCTTCAAGAGAATCCCAGGGCCCTCGAGGGCCGAGGAAAGGCCCCAGCCCAGTCCCACGAGGAACCCCCAGCGAGAGGAGAGATTCCTAGAACCTGCGGAACCTGTGGACCAGGCGAGCGGAGGCACAGACTCTGCACATCTGGGAGGTGCCGCACCGCAGCACGGCCATCAGCCAGAGACACTGGTGCCACCAGACGCCGGCCTGCCAGCGGAGAGAGATGATGGGGCAGATGGTGACTCTGTGAGTAGGAGCCGGGGCAGCGTGCCGGACTGTGGGGAACCACGATATGACTTGAGGCCACATCCGGAGCCCTCCCGTCGTCTACGAGACTACGTCAAGTAAGACTGTTTTGTTTTGTTTGAAATGTTCTAGAACTGCACACGGTCAGCACAGAGACGATGACCACCGAGGTGCTGATAAGTTTGGGTTTAAAGATGGAGTAGTAGCTGTGGAGCTGTAATTGGTTTTTTTTTTGTTTGTGTGTTGGGGAGGAATGTAGTGTCGCGATAGTAAGAATGACGCGACACGCAGCGGCGTGCGCGTCAGGTCACGTGTAAGTACAACGTTGAATAAATATGACGTCACTGATGCACGTCGGCAGAACCGCCGCGGCAGCAGTGACGAACGAACCACACCGAGTGTCCCGAGTCTTATTACACCACGTGCGGGGACCCGGGTGGTCAGAGCTGGGAACTAGAGCACCCCCACAACACAACACATGGGTCTCCATCGTGCTGCCACTCCCAGCATTCAGAGCGGCGCCGTGCCTAGGATACCTCAAGGGTGCTGAGCCATCCTCCCTCTGCTGAATCGGCCCTTCCTCTGGTCCAATACGCCCCAGACTTCTTTGGCCACTGCTGTGTGGACTCAAGGAAGCCCTTGACAACATCTTTGGTGCCCAATGGGGCCCATCTGGTGTGCCTGCGGCCCAAGGATCCGAGATAGCCTCCGGTTAGTTTACTGCCACAGATCCTTGATCCAAGGCCTTTGTCCTAAACCCGATGCCACTGGCTTTGGCACTATGTATGCCACCACCCCGTGCACTACAACAGATGCAACCAGCCAAGCAACGGGCAACGCTGGCATCCAAAGTAACGGCACCAGCACCATGAGACCCAATGCTCACACTGACGTCACTGACAACGGAAACTGAGCCGATACTTCTGATAATTTTCCACATCAGGAAGCCTATTGAAAACCTGAATACACCCAAATGAGGAATATGATCAGAGAGAGGAACGTTATGATGAAGAAAACATCTTAGATGATTTACAAGACACTAGTCGCCTGGACACATCCAAAGACATAGACCTTTCATTTCCAAAGCCTGCTATGACCACAGAGGAGTCTGCCTCCTTCTCCACAGTTATAAGGCATGAAACTGAGGTTATTGGTCTAACTTTACTTACAATCTTATTAACATCATTATTCTATAAGGAACATAATGTGAGGGCTAGAACAACCTTAGCAGACACAGAGGAGGACCGGTATGCTCCCAGTGAGCTATCCATGTCTGCCCAAGTGCCTGGTGCAGACCTATGTTCGTGGAGTCTAATAAGAATTGAAAGGAGGTGAGTAGGCACACCCCTAGACTTGAGAGAGTCCCACAGTTTAAGCCTGAGAACAAGGTTGAATGCTGCCATCGGGGACTCTCCTATCTCCCTTTTTATATCTAGGGATAATATCTGCCCCATGCCATGTCTGGTATATCTGCTTCACCCGGTATAACATTGAACAGCAAATGTATAGATGGAGCCCCGGCTGTCACCTGAGAAACATCAATTCCCCAGAGATCTTATCACAACCAGGGGCCGTCCCGACCTGCAAAGTCTCCATCGCATTCTTAGTGTCAAGAATAGCAAATACGAAAGTGTAGTTAGAAGATGTGTGTAATGATGAAATCCGGAAACAGGTAAGGTTGAAATAGTGAAGTTTAATCCGGTAAAGCCCTGACACCAAGAGGCGTCTAACAATCTCACTGGCAAGCTGTCAACTGTCCTTCCAACCGTCACCCTCGCCCAAGGTTCCACAATAGAACGGGGAAACGTCATGGAACCTTGGGCGAAGGCTCGAGGCAGAAGGCAGCGCGAGGCAAGTCGCAAGGACAGAAATAAGTAAACACAACAATGTGCAAGTGGGAGGGCAGGTCTGATTGAGTAGTTATGCCAAAGTATCCTCGGGAGAGTAAAATGTTGTAGTTACGTAATGTTATGTTATGTTATGCAGGCTTGTAGAGTACACTGTCACCCGGGAGGGTGCCCTGGCGCTGGGAAAAAGGTGAGTCTAGCCACACTCATGGTCTAGTCAGACTACTCGAAAGCCAAATCTTCAGTTTGTTACGGAATTCAAAAAGTGAGGAGTAGGCTCTTATGTGTAGCGGCAGATCATTCCACGCTTTAGGAGCGATGTAGGAGAAGGCTCGACCTCTGGATATGGTTTTCCATATGTGTGGGCTTTGTGCAAATAGGAGTCTGGATGAGGCAGATGTGTCTGGAAGGTTTGTGAAAGCAGGTACCATTGTAGAGGTATCCTGGGCCAGTGTTATCTCATGCTTTGAAAATGTGGGGGAATTGAACTTGATCCAGGTACTGGGCGTTTTTGTCCGTGAGGAGTATGTCATCTGTATGAGAGTAAATGTATGTAGTGAGAGCGAATGATGCTGACTGGAGGGATCACGTATGCATTGAAGAGGGTCAGGCTCAGAAAGGATCCTTGCAGAACTCCGCAGGTGAGGTCGTGGGTGTTCGAGGTCTTAGGTTTCAGGCTAACTGACTGGGTCCTTCCAGTCAGAAAGGAGGAGATCCATCAGAGTGTGTCATTGGATTCAAATGTTTTGTAGGTCTTGGATGGGGATGGAGTGAGAGGCTGTGTCAAATGCTACGGAAATGTCCAGGAGGATGAGGGCTGCCTCCTCTGTCCAGACTTATGCAGATGTCATCCGTGACGGCAAAGAGTGCAGTTTTTATGCTGCAGTTGGGTCTGAAACCAAACTGAGTGATGTTGAAGAGTTGGTGGTCATTGAGGTAATGGCTGAGGTGTCTATTAATGATTTTCTCTAAGACCGTGGCCAGGAAGGGTAGCAGACATCTGGAAGGTCATGGAAGAGGTAGAGTAGCTCAGAATGGATGAGAGCATGACGCTGATGAGTTGCAATCCTCTGGAGTAGGTGTGGTGGGGACAGGGGTCCGATGGGGCACCTAAGTGGATGAGCTTCATGGTGGCAGCGGTTTCTTTAAGGATGATGATGGGCCATGTGGTTAGCATTAGTTCTTTGGATAAGATCGGGAGGTTCGTGGTGAGGTGTGTCAGGTTCAGTTGCGGGCTGAAATTGCTGTAAGTGGTGGTAATTTTCTTGTTGAAAAATTGAGAGGGATTGTTGTAGAGATCCTGCGAGGGGGTGATCAAGTTGCAGGTGGGCTATGGTGGGGTAAAATCTTTCACAATGGCGAAGCTTTCTTTGCTTCTAAATGGAGTACAATTTGGTCAAATACATAACCCAGCTTTGCTATTATTGCATGTAATGATCTGTTAGTGTTTTGCCTTCCTAAGTGCCTTGTGCGATAATATTCCAAAATGACACGATATCTTTGCCTTTACATGCCTCTAAAATATATTTTCAGTTGGCACTATCCCATTTTCTCTTGTTAGTATCAAGGGCCCATTTGTATAATAACTTAGCAGTGCTAATAGTTGGAGGGTTTGAGGATTTCATAGCAGTGAGAGCGTGATTTAGGTCCACCCTTTATTTGTCACAGTTATGCTAATGTTATCCTCATATATGCCATTATAGTCAGTGGGTGTTTTAACTTCCTTAAAGTGTGTGAAGCAGTGGCAGCTCCTCGAGGGAGTGCAGCGAGGCAGTGAGGCAGGGTGGGGGAGGGGCAGGGTGGGGTTAGCAAACTCTGGCATACGGCCGAACGGAGTTAAGTAAATAATTAAATAAATAAAACAAATTACATTGCGCGCACTGCAACGCCAAATGGCGATGCAGCGCGGGCAATGTAATTTGTGTTATTTATTTATTTACTTAACTCCGTTTTGCCGTATGCGGAAGTTTACTACCCCCCACCCTGCCCCTCCCCGCCCCCCCACCGCCCCGCAGCACTCCTTCGAGGAGCCGCCACTGGTGTTAAGCATTTAAATGTACTAATGAAATTTAATCATTGTAAGGATTGAAGATGTATATATAAGAGCACAAATGCTCAGTTAAAACCAGTGGTGGGCGGAGCTTGCAGAGTTGCACTATGTGGAATTCCACTGAGTTACATAAAAACTCAGTGGAAATTTTATGGAATTCAACTCCGCCCTAATTCACAGCCCCTTGGTTACATACACTCATCTACAGCAGGTGCATAGACCTGTGTTGCCAGGGGTCGTCTCCACGAGCCCTATAGCGCTGCGAAGACACAGGATGTCAAAGACGGCCCCATCAGAATGTGGTTTCTTTCATTTACCAATGATATTAATTCAACAAGATTGCGATATATTGCTATATAATCATGGCACCTCCTCTGACCCAGAGTGTGACCTGCTTGGGGTCACTGCCCATTGTTGGCCCAGAGGCGTGTTTGGGGTTTCCATGCCATGGCCAAACGGCACTGCTATGTTTTCCTTCCTCCCTGTCTCCTTTGTTCCCTCCAATGTGCCCTCCCCCGGCCCATCCCTCCCCATTCTGCTCTGTTGGAAGGCCTTGCTTCTCCATGGTAACAGCAGCAGGAAGTTCCCAGCATCCACTGACCCCCACTGTCTCCAAGTCCAACAACACTGGTGCATGACCTCTGGGCGCAATAAAAGGGGAAGCGGCTTGAGGACCTTCAGATCCCCGCCAGCCATTGCCAAGCCCTGGTCCCTAACCCATCGGACAGAAGGAGACAAGATGGTGAGTACGAGGGGGACCCCCTAGCACTCCACTATCGCGAGCAGCACCTCTCAATGTGAGCCTGAAGACAGGGTGCTTCACCAGGGATCAGGAGATTCCTCATGCACAGTGAGCCGGCAGTGTCCTTCGTACCTTCTCCATTTGCACTTCTCCCCAAATTCCGGTCCCTGCAGGTTACCTTTCCATCTACGGGAGGGAAACGGTGCTCCAGGGTCTTCCCAACATCTCTCAGCGCCAGCAGAGCCCTTGAGTTAGTCCCAGGGAGGAGGCTCGGTGCTGCCCGCACAATCCTCCTCATGGTAGCAGCAGCTCTCAACAGTTTTTTGTTGGTGCTGTAACAGATGTTTATTTTCCCATTATTTTGGCACCTCTGGCTCGCATTACAACCAATACCATGGCTATCCGAGAGTGGGCGGTACTGCTTATATGTAAAATGAACTTAAATTGGTCATTAAGGGCCCCTCAGCCAATCCTAGTGTGCCACACAAAATTTAGAAGTGCTGATTGGATGTGAAGTCCTGCTACTGTCAGCGGTACTTGTGAAGAGTTTGGTGCTGGTAAATACCGCTACGCTACGCAGGAGGTTTCGTTTTTTGTCGAACTTTGCGCTCCCTGCTGAGCATGGAGTGGAAAAAACTTTGCAAGCTCTGCTAGCGGCGCGGAGTTCACTGCCCACCCTTAGTTAAAATATGTCATCATTTCTTCTTTTATACACGGTTTGCATTTATTCTTAAAGCTTTAAGTGCATATGTATAATCATGTATTCAACGTTCATGCTGACTGCTGGGTTAGCTTCACCTGACTACAGGCCTCAATTGAAATGTGCGTAGCCTTGCCAGAATGTTCTTTCCTTCTTTTTGCAGGTGCGCCATCGTGCTTCTTGTTAGCTAGAAAAAGGCTTATTGTTTGTATTAAGACTGTCGATAGTGAGGCCTGAAGGGAGGAACTTGGCAGTGAATGTGGTAATTTAATGGTCAGAAAAGTCGTTCTGTTCATGTACCAGGACTGAGAATGTTCAAAGTTGCAGTTTACAGTCCTAGTTTCAATGCGATGGGAAACTTAAGGGAGTCTCCGGATGCTCCTCACAACTAATGATTAGGTTGGTTCCTGGTGGTGGGAGAAAAGATCAGGATGTTTCTGAAACTCCTGTTGCTTTCATTGGTGTTCCTACAGTTCGTCAGATTCAGAATCTTTCTTGACTTTGAGACGAACAGTCCTCTCAGCTTTTCCTGAGTGTGAAGCTTTAGGCCAAAGACTTATCCCATCTTTCCAAGACTACTACAGATAATTGTGTTATGCTGACACCTTCTATGCTCCCTACATAAAATTCCTGCTTAGATGTTCCTGTAGTTGATCTACGTTTAGAAGAGAGAAGGGAAGTTTCTTAATGGAACACCTGTTTACTTTAATTTCTTTCTGTATTATTTTGGCTGTCACCATCCTGCATCTAATCTGATTACATTTCAACCTACTAAGATATTTCAGCTTAGCAGCTATATTGTTGTATCTCTTGAACTTATTTCTATTCTGCTTGTAGGAAAGTAGCATCTGCTTTCATGGTTACCCCCACTTTTTTTCTTGATATCAGTGTGTTTGACCTATTCTGCTGGGATCCTGCTAATCAAGACCCCAGTAACTGTGCTTTCTCCCCTGAATTGACATGGTAAGTACTTTGGTACCGCCACAATTGGCTACTGGTGTACCCTTATAAGTCCCTAGTATATTTTACTAAGGTACTCAGGGCATAGCTACAACAGGGGTCACCCCTGGGCTGCAGCATGTATTGTGCCACCTACGGGAGTCCACTTAAAATGTGACTACAGGCCTGCCATTGCAGTCTCTGTGAGGTGGTGCTTGCACCTCCTTATATCTGAGATTCATACACTTAAAACCTATAAGTCACTCCAGTGGCAGGCTCTTCAGTCCTGAGGGCAAGGTGCTTGGTTATAAGTGTGAGACCCGGAGTCGATTATCCAGGCTTTGTAAGTCTGGTCAGCCATTTTAATACATGTAGTGGACATCAGTTCATTATGAGATGTCTATATAGTGGCTGCATTGAACCCAGTCATGTTTGGTATCAAACATGTTGGAATCATAATCCAACACTGATTTCAGTGGTAGAAGTATGATCCCATGTACTGGGGCGCTCCCTTGGAGTAGCCCCCTGTACGTCCGGTAACAGCCCTTCAGGGTCTGACAGCAAGCTAGTGCTGCTGCTGACCATAGACACGATTCTGCCCTCCTGGTGCTGAGCTGAGCTTGAGCAGGGGAAGGTAGAACTATAGATTTCCCGTCACAGTGAGTTGTGACCACATCCCAGACAGGACTTGGTGTATTGGGCTTGGGTGGGGGCACTTGCCAGTGCCGCCAGACTGCTTTGAAGGGCACATTTGGTGTCCTCCTTGCATACTCCAGTTTGAGCCAGTTCAGGGGTCCCTTGGCTTGTCATCTAGAGCGAAACTGGACAAAGGACATGGAATTATCCTCCCCTCTGTCCAGCTCCTCCTCTGGGAGCAACCCATGAGTTGTTCCAACTCTTTCCTTAGGGTAAGTAAGGGCTTACATGTGTGTGGGTCCTTAGATTCATCATGGGACAAGACTCAAGCCTAAAAATATGTCACTCTTCAACCGTCTAGACACTTGGTCTTCGCCTGACTTCGATTGGAACCAAGACTGCCCCAAGGAAGATTCCTGCTGCTCCTGGTCTCGCTGTTCTTCAAGTCTTCTTTTTCGTCTGTGTCTGTGCTTCTTCCAGCTGACCGGTCTGCTGCTCCTGTTGTCGCGAGTAGGCAAGGCATAGGGGACGCGAGTAGGCAAGGCATAGGGACGCGAGTAGGCAAGGCATAGCACTGGTTGCTCTGCTTCTCACCGTTTCGCTAGTAAAAACGCTAATATCAGACCCCGTATTTTATATCTGTGTTTACCCTTTTTTTAAATAATTCTCTGTTAACTGAGATCTGCTTTATTGAGTTACTGCACTGTATGCTAACATTTGCCTTTTAACCGCGATATTTGCACTGTTGCTAAAAGTCTGTTTTATTTCAGATTCTTGTACTGTTTGCCACTTTGCACTTGCCTCTCCCCAGTCCACCACGGGTGCTGTCCCGTTTGCGTGGAGGGAGGAAAGGCAACTTCCGGTCTCGGGGGTTAGCGCTCTAGTCTTCGCGCTTCCCCCTCCATTTAACCGAATGCGCTGGCCTTCGCGCAGCGGACGTGCGCAATGGGCGCGCTAAAGACGCACCAAAGACGCGCCAAAGGCAAGCCCGTCTGCGCCCGTCCGCGCCCGACCGGGTCCAGGGGCCACTACCCCTGCTTGCCCTGGGGTTGGATCTATCCCTTACAGCCCTCACTCTCTCTATGCACTTCGTACAACCATCACTGAAGCCTGCTGTCACTCTATGAATGTACTAAATGAAGTCGTGCAATGCCCTCACTGTGAGTTTGCCTTTTCGCCTTCTATTAAGCTGTCTGACTGCCCTGATTCCCTTCTCGTGTTAAAAATGTTTCTACTTAATTGTAGATCCCTCCCTAAACACTCTATGGAACTAGCTATGCTACTGGACGATGCTAAACCTGATATTCTTTTTTTAACTGAAACATGGCTCCATGATGAGTCTGACCCTGTTTTGGTGCAAACCATCCCCCCCGGACTATGCTATGAACCGGATTGATCAGAAAACCGGTAGAGGAGGTGGTATAGCCATCATCTATAAAAATACCTTTTTATGCCGTATCTGGCATTCTCCTTAGTGATTTCTCCTACTAGTACCTTTTCTGGTATTTTGCTGTACCGCCCCCCTGGGAACGCTAGACATTTTCTTGATGCGCTAGCATTTGCAGTAGCAGACTTAGCCCTAGGACCTGCTAATTTTACCATACTAGGTGATTTTAACGTACACTTAGATACTCCATCTGACAAACCGGCTATGGAGCTGATTGAGAGTTTGTCAGCCCTCCAGCTCACGGAGAAAGCATCGAACCCCACTCACTCCAAAGGTCATCTTCTGGACCCAGTCTTCAGTAATTGTAGGGAACTTACCTGTGAACTTCCTATCCCTCTTCCCTGGACTGACCATTTCTTAATTCCGCTAAACTGGGAAATCCCCAGCCCCACTTGCCCACCCAATGTGATCCCGGTGTGTGAGCGAAACTGGTCTAAACTCCCTACTGACCAGTGGAAGTCTGTCCTGGAAATCAACAGGCCATCCTTGGATGAAAACCTTAACCTGGAAAATGCGAAGAAGAGATTTAATTCCTGGATACAAAGCTCCTTAGATACAGTCCTCCCAAAAAAACACAACGTATATAACTAATAGGACAAAAACTGCACCTTGGTTCACTCATAATCTGAGAGAGTTTAAACAGCGCTGTAGACGGCTGGAAAGGAAGTGGAGGCTGGATTACTCTGATTCTAGTAAAACGGAATACAGGGAATCCATTAGATGCTATAAATCGGAAATTAAAAATACCCAAGCAATTTTCTATAAACAGAAAATTGAATTAGCTGCTAACTCTCCCAAATAAATTTTTAAAATTGCCAGAACCCTTACTAAACTGCCCCAATATCAGCCTAGGCTACAGGATCCTGTGACGCATTGCAACACTTTGGCAGATATTCTTCCATAAGAAAATCCAAAATATCTATCAGGCCTTTCTGCCCCCTCAGCCTAGTATATCCATTACCACCTCTGCTGAGCTGTTAGTAGGGCCCCTTTGTTCACTAGTCCAACTTCCTCTTCTCAATCCTGCCATGCTGGATTTAATCATGGCACATATAAAATCAGGCTCCCCTGTGGACCCTGCCCCCCCCCCCGGGCTCTCACCTTAGTTGTCGACATTGTTCGCCCTCTAATTTTTAATATGGTGAATTCTTCCATCTCCTTAGGAACGGTCCCGGTAGCATGGAAATGTGCTATGGTCAAAGCCCTTTTAAAAAAAAACAATCTGCATCAGGATAATTTTTCCAATTATCGCCCAATATCTCTCCTTCCCTGGGTGAGCAAGATCCTAGAGAAACACGTAAATAATACGATGGTAGCCTTCTTGGAAACTCATAACTTGCTCCACCCGTCTCAAACGGGGTTTCGTCCCCAATTGGGCATGGAAATTGCTCTCCTTGCGGTGATAGAAGAAACTAAAAGGATTTTGGATCAGGGTGGCACGGCGGCCATTATCCTTCTTGACCTCAGTGCCGCCTTCGACACTGTCAACCATGCTATCCTGCTCCTCAGACTTAAGAATGTGGGAGTATCAGATATGGCAATACAGTGGTTTAAATCATTCCTCAGTGACCGCTCTTTTAGGGTCTTTGAGGGAGATGTGGTCTCTAATGAGTTTCCCCTTAATTGTGGAGTCCCTCAGGGCTCGGCCCTCAGTCCCATGCTTTTTAATATATACTTGAGACCTCTGGCAGAGATCGTCCAACCGTTTGGTATAAAAATTGTTTCCTACGCGGATGACACCCAATTGGTGGTGTCACTTAACCACTGTAAATGGCCTTCTAGCACTCTAAGCAGTTGCTTAGAGGAGGTCTCCAAATGGATGGAACATTCGTGCCTCAAACTTAACGGGGACAAAACAGAGTTGATGCTCCTGGGTAATTCTCCTGTTTTCAACCCGGCTTCTCTTTGGCCTGACTGCCTAGGCCCCGCCCCGGCCCCCAAAGAGCATATCAAGAGCCTAGGCATCTGGATTGACCACTCACTCACCTTAAGTCACCAAGCAGTAAAACTCTCTGCAACTTGCTTTGGGATACTAAGGATGCTTCATAAGATTCTGCCCCTTCTTCCCTTAAATGCCAGAAGGATCATGGTTCAAGCCCTGATCCTCTCCCACCTGGATTATGGGAATGTATTATACCTAGGAGCCCTGCAGTACACCATTGATAAGTTCCAAGTCATTCAGAATTCTGCTGCTCGCAGACTGCTTCAAATCCCCCGTTGGCACTCAGCCAAACAAGCTATAAAGACCTTGTATTGGCTGCCTATCAGGGAAAGGATCCAGTTTAAAGCTATGTGCTTGGTCCACAAAATTTTCTGGAAGAATAGTCCTCCTATTCTTCAGCCCCTGATCACCCCCTATCATCCAAAAAGAAACCTCCGGTCATCTGTATCCCTCCTTGTATGTCAACCTAGAATAAGGAGGGCCAGATGTGGGGGTCGGTCCTTCGCATTTAACAGCGCCATTGGCTGGAATGCCCTCCCGCTTCATTTACGGAAGGTATCTAACCTTCTATCTTTCCGTAAGCTCTTAAAAACTGCTCCTTTTTTGTCTTCTATGCCAGATGTTGGTACCAAGGCTTGTTGGTACTCCCGTCGGACTCTGACCACCTAGTCACTGACATCCGGCGTGAGAGAGCTTGTGCACTGCCCCTGGTCTTCCTCAGCATCACCTGGTCCTCACAGCTGCAGTGACAAGGTCACAGTCAACTCTTCTGAACCCCCCGACATCAGTGGGCATTGTGTCTCTGTGCCTCCTGGTCCCTTCCGAGTTGCATATACTCTGTCCCCTCTGCTTGCAGGTTCTTCACTTCCAGAATCCACCCTTGGATTCCACTGGACTCCTTCACCATCTTCTTTAGAGGCATTTTCTTCGAAGTCTTCCATTGTCATCTACAAAGGTTTCCAACGTCTCTTCACCACTGTGTACCTGGCTTCTCTAGTGTAGGTAACCTGGTTCCTGGTGCATCCACGGGTGCAGTGGCTTTCCAACCTGCTGTCCTCCAAAGGAATTCTTCGGGGTCCTCTGGAAAGGGTCCTTCCTTTTCAAAACTGCAACTAAGAATTCTCCAGTGACTTCCATTGGGCATGAGGCTGTGCTCCCAGTCTGCACACAGCCGCCTTGAGGTTCCTGGGTACTTACCTTGGGTGGTTCCCTGTGTCCCCAGCTCCTCTGGGTCTTTTAGTTCAAGTCCTGTAGTCTTCTGCAGTTCGCATTCCACTTTCTTAATATATGGTTTGGTCTTCCCATGGAGATCACTGTATTTTGTGCTCGTTACCTTATTGCATTTGTAGTATTTTTGTGTAATGTGTTGATATCTCCAGGTAGGAGGTATACCAATGTGTCAGTGCGTGTTGTGTAATAAATAGAAGTATTTTCATTTAAACACTGTGTGGTTCTTTTTCGTTTAACCTGTGCTACATGATTAAAATGGTAAAACAAGCTGCTTAACACTCTTTCTGATCTGAGCCTGAAGGCTGCTCTCTACAGCTACCACTTTGAGAGCTTTCTATGGTTATCAAAGACCACTAAAATCACCATAAGGGTTGCCTGGATTAGTGCAAGGTGCATCACTTAAATAAGTGTGCACCATATACTAAGACAGTCTCCTACAGTATCCTTCCCAACATCCATGCCCAGTCATCTCAGATAGCATCCAACCTGCACGACTTCAATCGGGACGCTATTAGCTCGAGAAGCGCCCCCCCGAATGCATGTCCTGTCGGTTCTACCTACTGAATTTCATGAGCTGGCAGACAGGGAAGTGAAATACATGGGGAAACACGCCAAAGCTAGACGATATGGAGAGGGGAAGAGGGCGGGCTGTACCCTTGCACGCTTACTCCACCCCAATCAGTTCAGAGGCTTTATTACGGAAATTTGCGCCTCAGATGACACCATTGCCTCCGACACTGAAGGTATCCTTTCAGAATTAAAGAAGTATTATGAACATCTGTATTCCTCGCGTTCCCATAATGCTGAGACTGAGATAGCTGCCTAAATGCTGTTTTTAGAAAACAAACAATTGCACCAATTGAAATGTGATTAAAGTTTATAAGAGAAAATCATATTTTGAACAGAACATATACACATGACGATACAATTTATCCAACTCTACTTTTTGCATCGGTTGGACACAGGGGAAGTGAAACATGGGTGTTTTGCACATATATCACAACTTAGTTGAAACATACTTAATACTACATATAGCAAATCATACATTTAGGCACAGCGTGAAATTCATGATGAAAACACCCTCAACAAGACCTCGAATTTATCCTTTAACATGTGAAGGTCACATTAGGCCGCAAGACTTGATTTAATAAATACACGTCGACGTTTTGACCCCTTAAGATTGTGTGCGAATAAGGAAACGTCATCATGCGGTCTTCATGAGGACTAAAAACAATATCTGTGTATTGCCTGCATTGAAAAAGAAATTAATGTACTTTAAAAACCTGAGTTTTGACAGCGGATTAATGTAGTGATACAGGTGAGGAATTTAATTTTGTGCTCACCTTTTGTGTTGGTTCCAAATGAATACCAAAAGAGTGAACCATGCCGATTGTGAAAGGCACACTGTATGCAAATTATACTGATGGAGTCAGCCTATCAAAAATATATATCAGTCAAAACCTGTTTTGTGGTGTTACCAAGAATTAAAAATAAATGTTATAGCTTAAAGCATATCCAAGAATGGACAATACCTTATGTAGGAGTTTAAACTTTCCACAATATGATCTCACTGAGTGCAACAGTAGGGAAAGTGTTGGATAGCGGAGGGGAAAAACGTAATATTCCCACTCCAATGGGTGCAACAGTAGGGAAAGTGTTGGATAGCGGAGGGGTAAAAATTACTATTCCCACTCCAGTGAGTGCAACAGTAGGGAAAGTGTTGGATAGTGAAGGGGTAAAAATTACTATTCCCACTCCAAGACGTACAACATAGGGGTTATTAGTGAAGAAGGGCGGCAAGGAGGAGGCAGGAGAGCGGCCATGGTGAGGAGGAGGCAGCCACGGGGCAGGTAAGTGCCTTTTTAATTACTTTTAATTACTTTGGGAGAGGTGAGGGAGCGAAGTTCCATGGAGTTGCTTTCCAACTCCGAGGAACTTCGCGTAGAGGCACTACCCCTGCTCCCTCCAGGCCTAGTCATCTGCCAGTGCAACAAAACCTGCTGAGCTACCAAATATAGATCAAACTGCATCTGGCTTTTTCATCAATTTTGATTCCTTCTCTCTGGATCCAAGTGAACCTGAGTGACAGCCATCACCAGTTTCCCTCAAAAAATAACTTCAGGAGTTCTACCTTTGGTTGGGAAAGACTTACCTAGTTTCACCATGGCTACAGCTCTAGGTAGCAATTGGTCTACTGTTCCTAGTCCTCTGTTTAGGTTTAGTGACTGTCTTTTCCTTTCTACTGAATGGACATTATCTTTCAGAATGCCCTGCAGTATCACATGTGAACTTGGCACTGAAACCACATACACATACCTGTCCTTTGTGAACATTAAACATTAAAGCAGTTCCCATTCCTGAAGGTATAGCTTGGGATAGGGTTTCATATGATGTATTTGGTCCCACTGAACTTTTGAAAATACCACATGTATTTAAAATGTATTTAAATGATATCATCACCTCTAGTACTTTCTCTGACGATTGGGATTTTGAAACTGTAAATAGTATGCTGTCTGATTTAGAAAGATTTACTGCATTCTTAAAAAAAAGAAACATATGATGATACATCTGATTTTGATACTATGCACTGTTACCAACATTATGGTTATCATTTTCTGCATAAGGCAAGGCCCAACACCACCGAAAGGTAGTTCACAAACGTTTGCACAAAAAATTGCTTATTTTCTGGGTTTAACACATCAGATCCACGTTCATATTATTATAAGCTTGCACCTACATCTGTAAAGAAAAAAATGCTTACTAACATAAAACAGATCTACTCTGCATCCTTTATTTCCCAACTGTCTGCACAGGTTTTCAGCTTATGGAAGGACACTATAGACATAAAGTCAGTCTGGGGGACTAAGGAATGGCAGGTTCAGGGAACTAATGCATTTTTTAGAGCATGCCTCATACCACAAAAGATTATCTTCCTGAACGATACTGTGCAAAAGCCTTACTGTCCTATCACAGCAAAGGATGGTTGGAATACGTTTCGTGCTGAGTTGCATACAGTAAAGATTTCTCAATCCCAAATGCTCTGAGGACATAAGTGAGGGCCATCCACCATCACCAACTATATAGAACAAAGTTCTACAACTAACACGAAAAATGGATTAATGTCCTGAGTAAGCCTGGGCAAAGCACTACGCTACGCTCGCGTAGTTTGCGAAGTTCGTGCTACTTCGCACTACGCGAATTGCACGTAGCACAGTGCGAGCACGCGTAGCGTAGTGTTGCGTAGTGCTGCGGTCATTTTTTGCTTGCTCGCGGTCCTCAACGTCAAGTTGGCGACCGCGAGCAAGCAAAATGACATCCTGGCGAGACTTTTTCCTTGTTCGCGATCAGCAACATCAAGTTGGCGATCGCGAGCATGGAAAATAAACCTCCCGGCGAGATTCCCAACACGAGGAGTCAGGTTTCTCATTGCGAGTGGTCGCGTATGCTCGCGACCGCTCGCGATGAGAAACTACCAGTTCGCGTTGAGAAAGCTGTAGCTCGAGTAAAAATCTACTTGAGCAGCAGAAAACTATAGCTCGCACTGTGCAAGATGCCATTTTCAATGATTGCACAGTGCCGGTTGCTTGTCCGCACTGTGCAATCATTGAAAACGACATCTGGCACAGTGCGAACAAGGTACTATGCAGTTCGCGAAGTGCTACGCATAGCTCGCGTAGTGCGAACTGCCCTTTGCGTAGCTTCGCGAAGTGCTACTTTGCAAACTACGCCCAGGGTTAGTCCTGAGCAAAAATTATCCAAGTTATTAGAACAAGTCCACAACAGTATTTGTGACAGGCTTTTGTTTGTCTTCTTTATTTCCTCTTGATAAGGTTCAACAGACTTCTAGCCAACGCATGTTTCATCTCATAATGGTGTCAACCATAAGACTTCTTCAGGGCTAGAACATTGGTAAACAAAAACAAACAACAAACACCCAATGTTACATCTGTACACTCATGTGTAGTCATTACAGCTACAAAACTAATACAAAATCAGTTACCAAGGATGTGCCACACACAGACAACAGTGAACAAAAGACCAAAAAGAACACCAGAAAAAGTCCCAAAATTAGAGATACCATGTTATAAGCAAGGTAACATACATAAGATTCTAAAGAGCAACCCTAAATAGTCACCTCAATAATGTGCCCTAAATAGTGCATCTGAAGAAAGTGTGACAAAAAAGAAAAAGATTTAAGGCAGAAAAGTGAGTAACGCTAAACTGTCAATGAAAATGCTCACCAAATGCATCTAGTCAGGCGCTCATTGAAGTATATTGGAACTCGCCAGCCGAGTAGAATAGAGTATCATGTGTCACAAAAGTTACAATTCAAAGTCGTGGGACTAAAATTAGAGAAAGAGCAATTTTAACGCAATTGAGTAGGCAACTCTTTTCCTAAATATATATTGTTTTTAAGGTTTCATACGTACTCCGCATCATATATATGTAGCCTATACTGGCTTCGATGGATAGAGGGTTCTAGTAATAAACGCAAGGTGAGTATACCTGTATTACACAGGGCAAACAAAAGAAAGCAACAACCTTGTGTCATGGAGCTCGTTAACTCATTCAAACAATAGCAAACAAAACGAGAGAAGGTTCAATGGCGCGCAACCCAAATTATATATTTATTTAATAAAAAACAACTCCTGTAACTATATTACACAAGAAGAACAAAAAGGAAAGAAAACATAAGAGGAATGCGACCCTTAAAACAAGCAACCCATCATACCATTATCCCATCAGCACACTAAAACGAGAGGGCATAATAGAGTACCGCCTCAATTATGCTGTTTAAAACAACCCTGAACCAACAGCACTTATTACTACAGTAAAATTCCCAATTTCCAAATGTTCCATACGGTTACCTGGTAGTAAGCCTACGAACACGAGCATAGTACTCTCAGAAAGTGTGGTGTGTAGCTCCGGAGCCCTCATTGACATGGGATTTCAATAACGGCAAGATAGATAAGGGACAGTTGAAATTTAGCCAGCAGTGTATCGAAAACAAGCGTCATCTTGTAATTGTCATGAGAAATATACGGAACACCGCAAACCGTCAATTATATTCAGAATTAGGTCATGTCCTTTAACCAAAATACAGCACGACCAGTTTGAGGTAATAGCCTTCCCATATAGTCATGGATTGAGTACTTATTTAAAATTTAGACACCAAAGCGTAATGACTTATTAGCACAAATTGTAAAAGAAAAACGTGGTATTGAAATTAGGGGTTAGACAAATGACAGCCCAACTTAGAGTACTTACCAGTCTTATTACAAAAAATAAAAGGTAAAAACCCATCATATTCTCGCCAATATGTAAACCAAGTATGGTGATCTAATTTCTCAGTCAAAATCCAGCGAAAAAATACAAGAAAAAGCGCCCATCTTGGAGTGTGTAAGAAGACCTGAAAGGACCAAAGGGTGGCAGTAGCTGAAACTTTATTTGTCACGAGCACCCGAAACGAACAACAGACCCCACTCTCGGGGGGGGTCCAAAAAGGATTATATATCATATAATTGAAAGGCTGTCCCTAATAAAAATACAAAAATTATCCAATATTGGATAGTGCACAGAGGCTAGAGAATAGCAGGAACATATAAGTAACAGATAAGATATATATATATATATGTATAAAATGGAAAGAAGAAATGTAGTCAAGATGTCATGCCACTCAACATTTCTATATCATATTGGTCTTGTCTCAACACATCCTTTAACTAACTTCACACAATGTCATCTTACATTGATGTATATTATAGCAAACGTTACATCCATTAGCATAGAGACAAACTCAGTGTCATATTAACACCAAAATGACATAACCTGCCACCGTTATGACTCACATACAGAAAGGTTACAACATAATACATCTATGATCACAAGAATTGGTTCCTTTCATATAAATGGCAAGCACGTACCCTTACATTTAGAGTTTACAGACTTTTTGTTTAAATTACAGTGTATGTCTCAAACCTGTTGTTATGGTATCAACATTGAGAAATTAACATGTCACATTAGGCGAGGTGTAATCATAGTCGTTTTCATGCATATGCAATAAAGACGAAAGACACAAAACACAATGGATCAACGATACAGGTAAACAAATACATGGGCAGTCCAAAGGTATTACTCAGTTACCCAAGAAGTACTGTAACTCATTGTCAATATTTAAGTCTTTGTCAACAGCTCGTAGCTGCATGATCCAACGAGCTTCTCTCTGTCGGAGTTTTAGCTCACGGTTGCCACCACTAATGTCAGGCTTAAAACTCTCCACACCGTGGAACTTAAAAGTCAAATGAGCATTTTGAGCTGCACAATCCAATGAGTCAACAGCAATAGGGTACGTAATGTCAGCATTCTTCAGAGCCCTGAAGTGTTCTGCTATGCGTTCTTTCAACTTCCCGATAGTACTGCCAATGTAGATCCTATTACATTTGCATATAATCGCATAAATCTCATAGGTAGTGGTACAATCTATATGTGTCAATATCTGATACTTCCTTGAGCCATTGTATTGGAAATCCTGTTTACCATGCATCGCTGGTCTACACATGTTACAATTGCCGAACTTGAAGAAACCTAAACTGTGTCTATGCAACCAGGTAGGTATCTGTTCTTGTACAGTAGGGTAACTAGGACTCACAATATTCCGTATAGATTTACCTTTGCGGTAGGTTACAGTGGAATGATTCTTAAGGAAAGGTCTCAAGGTAGTGTCTGAGGTCAAAAGAAACCACTACCGTTTCAATATACCATACAGTTTGGAGGACCAGGGATGATAACTTGTCACTAATCTAATGGTGGCCATGCTGTTGTCCCTAGGATTTGACCTGGTTTTAAGTGTTTCTTTACTTTAATACAACTTTATTTCGTCCGAATGGCCATAGAAGCAATTATACAAGTCCCGATATACAGATATGATCATTGTTAAAACAGTATATAAAAACAACTAAAATCATTTTATGTCTGTCCAAGTCCATCAATCTCCTGGGGCAACTAGACTGCTTGAATCATGAATGTGGACTTGTATCACAGTCTATTTTGTAGTTTCATTTACAGATAAAAACACTAAAAAGAAATTGTTGTCAACCACGTTCATTGATGATCTATCAGCAAATACAATTAATACAATGCATAAGACTCTTAACTTGTATTAAAGTGCTTTGTGCATGTGCAGCTAGAGTTACAGCAGGGCCATAATGAATAATGAATAGCAACCATCAAGATATTTAATACAAAAGTGCAAAACTATATCATTAGCTGTAAACATTGGCCTACACCCTTGCTAGCCGAGTTATCGTGTGCTGAGCAACAAAGAATCAACGTGTAGGCTATCCTGCACATCCTTATGCTGTACAACCTATTGCTCATTAAAATTTGACCGTTAATTATCACAATGCAGTGGGGGACATCTTAAGTAAACTCTTCGTGTGCACCACATGGAAACAAGAATCCTGCGACCGAAAAACCTATATGTAGGCTGGCATTGTATTTCAGAGTACTGCAAGCCTCTACACAATGCCTGGTTCCAAGATATCTGCAAAACTGTGTAAGCCATCGTTTTCTAACTTTCTTATACCCAGGGCAAGAGAATAATACGTATTGTTCTGTTTCAACTCCATTATTACATGCTGGGCAGACCGAGCATTCTGAACCAGCCCATTTAGACGTAAAGGCACGCAAGGGGAGTACCCCGTGCCTGAATTGCAGGTATAGCTTCCTAGCCGCTGCCGGCTTGATGTCATCCAGTGTTTTATTCCTGGACAAATTGACCGCTCTTCTCTTAGCTTTGAGCAAGATGTTATTATCGTAACCCCTACTCAGAAATCTCTGTTCAATGTCTGTTACACAATGTGCAAATTAAATATCCTCACTACAATTACGGCAAGCTCTATAAAGCTCTCCGTATGAGATAGAATTAACTTGAGTTCTGGGTTGAGAGCTATGGGCATGTAGAACAGCATTACTGGAAGTTGCCTTACTAAACCCTACTGCAAACCTTACCATGATGTATGTAGAATTCAACGTCCAAGAATACAAAATTGGTTTTACTGAATGCCATCGTGAAAGACATATTAAGTGTATTGTTATTTCTGTAGGAGAAGAACTTATGTAATTCCTCCTTGTGAGAAGGTGGCCTGATATATGCTGTCCACTAGTTCTAGTGGGCACCTTGTATCAGTCCAAACAACCCGTTATGGTGATAGGTTAAAGACAACCTTTATTGAAAGCTATCCTAGTGGTAGCTATGGAGAGCAGCCTTCAGGCTAATTCTTGAAGGAATGTAAAGCAGCTTGTTTTACCAGTCTATAATCTCTTGAACGATCAAATGAAAAGACAACCACACCAAGTATATATTTAAAATATATGTATTTAGGTTAACACACACCCCTCTAGTCTCTTTATGAGACTGGAGTTCGAAGTACTTAAGTTACAAGATAGCAATCATCAGTAATAGCACAAATACACATTTGGGCCCTAGGGGTGACCAAACCATATACCAAAAAAGTGGTATAAGAACCAAGACTGGAATAGAAACTAGGCCTATAGCCTCTAGAATTGCCGGGACCCCAAGGAACCACCCAAGGTAGTGACACAGGGGACCCACTGGGACTGTATGCAGTGTGTAAACACAACCACGGGTTCCCAATATCTTCTATGGCCACTGTCGCGGTTGGAAATTTAAAGATTAGGGACACTTCTAATCGAGTCAGGACCAAACCCTTTTGGACTTAGGTAGTTCTAGGGCTAGCACCCACATGAGCACCGGAGTACTCGAGTTACCTCATCCAGGGAAGCCGGGTGCATAGGTGTCTTTTGGTGTCTGGTCGCATCGTCGATTTCAATGGGAGCCTGCAAAGAACTGCTGCTGCCGTGAAGAGGAGAAGTGTCCGGAGAGATTCAAGCCTGTATCTAGGATGTAAGGAACCTGAAAGCAGAGGGGACAGAGTCTGGGTCACTTGCCAGTGACCGAGGGCAGGATGGACCAATGCCCACAGATGTCGGGATCTTCAGGTGAGTTGATGGGTGTCTTGACTCTTCAGCCACGAGGTCCAAGAGGTGTTGACGAAGTCCATGAGCTGGATTCGAGCTGTCCCACGAAGTCTGTCGAGTGCTGCGGTGTCGGCAACCAGAATGGACCCAACAAGCCTTGCCAACGGCAAGTCACTGGAAATCAGAGAAAGGACTGCGGTGCAGACCAGCAAGGTCTGATGGACTCAGGGTAAGTAAGGGCACGTCTGGAGAAACCAGGAAAGCCCAAGCAGAAAAGGAGTTACCTTCGTGGGGACCTGCTAGCCAACGGGCTAGTGATCGCGAAGGAGCCTCAAGCGGTCGCACTTGAAGCTGGCCCACGGGTCACTAGTGGAGTGGAGGCCAACAATCTTCGGTGCAGGAGGTGCTCAAGGCTGGGGCTACTCAGAGCCCAAAGCACAACTTCGAGGAGGACTAGGAAGATAGTTTAAGGTCCTCCAGGAGTGCTGAAAATCTTTTACTGAAACCCCAAAGGTTCAACAAAAAGAAAACTTATAATCGATCCTTCTCGGGGATGGCGCCCAGAATTTGGAACGCTCTGCCCCCCGCAACCAGACGGAACGCCTCCTACGCCGCTTTCAAAAAAGAAGTCAAAGCGTTTCTCATGGCTAAATTTACATGAGCTCTCTCTCCTCAGACCTGAGTTCTCCTGTTTCCCGTCATAATTAGACAGCACCAATCTGTAATCCTCCTACTTTATGTGCACCATCTATGCTTCTTTGTTATTATTGTTTACCTGCATATTTTGTATTGTTCTACTTACTTCCAGCTGTTATGTAAAGCGCTCTGATATCCGCAAGGATCTTGTTCGCGCTCTATAAAACTTTCTAAAATAAATAAAAAAAAAAAAAAAATAGTGTTGCTGCAAAAGTTCACAGTGTCCAGGGGTCACGGTTCCACGTCGCCCATGATAGCCACAGGCCTCAGCTTTGCTGTGGACTCAGGGTAGCCTCGGGGAAGTCTGGAAATCCACCTCTGGTGATGCAAAGACTTTGGCATCCGACAGGAGCTTCAGCGATGCAGACTGGTCAGTTGCTTCTTTGGTGCCTGCCAAGCAGGGGAGTCACTCCTTGACCCCAAGGGAGATTTCTTCAGTCTTCTAGTCAGGATAGAACGTCAAAAGTCCAGGATATATGTTGCAGAGTTTCGTCCAGGGTAATCTAAAGTCCTAGGGACTGGATTCCTATACTTATAGTAAGTTTAGGGGATGGACTAACTCTAAGGCCCCACCTATGGGTGGGCTGTGGGCTTGGAAAGAGGGGTGGTTACACCCATTTCCTTTGTCCAGTTTCACGCCAGAGCAGGGTCAGGTAGTCCCTGCAACCGGTTTGAACTGGGATATGCACAGGGACATCAAACGGGCCCCCAGTGCAGGACTTCAAAGCACCAGAGAGTGCTCCCGCCCAGCCCCAATACACATCAGCCTGTCTGGGGAGGTGGTCACACCTCCCTTCGACAGGAAACCTATTGTCCAGGCCTCCCCTTCCGGAGTTTCAGTCAGCAGCAGGAGGCCAGACCCGTGTCTGTGGCAGAGGCATCCATTTTGTGATGCCAGGGCTCAGGAAAGTCCTACAGGGTTTAGCCAGTGTAAACATGTCTCTCCCTCTAGAAGGGTGGAATGCTACCCCCGCCGCCAGAATTGGCGGGGGGGGGGTAGTATTCCAAAGCTTTTGACACCAAACACAACATGTTTTGATGCAGCCATCCCAAAGTTAGCATTTACAGCGGGGTTGTAATGCACTTAAGAGTATATGGTATGGCTGTATCACCCTTGGGCACCCTCTCACATAGAACCAAGCACTCTGCCTTCAGGATTGTCAAGGCCTGCCATAGGAGTGGCTTATAGGTTTATATGTGTCTGTATAGGGTAGTGATATAGGTAGCCTATACCACAGTAAGGGGTGCAAGCACACCCATACCCAGGCTGCAGTAGCAGACCTGTGGTGTCATTTTGGAGTGCTTCCCATGGGTGGCATAATATATGCTGCAGCCCCTGGTAGGCCTCTGAGGTACCTATGGCCTAGGTACATAGTATACCATACACTAGGGGCTTATAAGGCTCTCCAGAATCCAATTAGATATGTCCTTAATGTACATGGAAACCAATTTAGAGAGGAAGCAGCTAGGCTGTGGTCCTGATTAGCAGGGCCACAGCCAAACTAAGGTAGAAAAACACCAGCAAAAAGTGGTGGTACCCATGTGAAGCAGATCCTACTCTCCTACACTCCTCACCTCCTGTCCATATCAATAAACAATCGTCAATGTATCTTCCATAATAGCATATATAATCATGCCATTGGGCACAGCCTGGGCCCCAGACATGCGCCGCCTCAAACCACCCCATAAAGAGGCAGGCAAAGGACTTCGCAAATCTGAAACCCATAGCGGTCCCGCAGACCTGTCTATACCAATGTCCATTAAATATAAAAACATTATGTTCAAGAATAAGTTCAGCCATGCAGATAAGCATCTCGGTGTGTTCCAATAGTTCTACTGGTCTCTTGAAGAGAAAGTGACGTAGTGCCATCAATCCTTGTTGGTGACTAATATTAGTATAGAACGAAACAACGTCCAATGTTACAAGCATCATATCAGTTTCCCATGTGTGGTCATTAAGGATATTCAGGATGTGTTTAGTGTCTTTCACAGTAGCTGGCAAATTGATAACATACGGCTGTAAAAAAATATCCACAGATTCAGAAACCCTCTCAGTTGGCCCACCAATCCCTGAGACTATTGGTCACCCTGGGGGTGAGATGGCATTCTTGTGGATTTTAGGAAGGGCATATAGACACGGATATTTTGACCGGTCCACTAATAGATATCTATACTCGTCATCATTGAGCATGCCTTTCACATGCCACTCTTTCAAGTTCTTATTAATGATATTGGATACATCAAGATTAGGGTTGTTTGCTAGTTCAGTATACCAGCCAGGGTTCTTCAGTTGGCCCATGATCTCAGCCACGACCATATTCCCACCCTTATCAGCTTCTTTGATAATCAGGGTATAGTCTTCACTCAGTTCTTTAAGGGCTATCTTCTCCTTATATGTACGGGTATTCACATGATGTGATGGTGTAAGTTGTCCCATATTTGCCTCCCCTTTGTCCAATTCCCCCCGCAGTATAACATGTGAACTTGGCACTGAAACCACATACACATATCTGTGCTTTGTGAACATTACTTCAGTTCCCATTCCTGAAGGAATAGCTTAGGATAGGGTTTCATATGATGTATTTAGTCTCACTGAACTTTTGAAAACACCACATGTATTTAAAATTTCTTAAAATTATATCATCCCCTCCTGTACTTTCTCTGACGATTGGCATTTTTGACAGTAAATAGTATGCTGTCTGATTTAGAAAAATCTGCTACATTCTTGAAAAAAGAAACGTATGATGATACATCTGATTTTGACACATTGTACTGTTACCAACATTATGGTTATCATTTTCTGCATAAGGCAAGTACACCACGTAATATTTTCACATACCACCAATGGGAACATTGCCCAACACCACTGAAAGGTAGTTTACAAACGTTTCACAAAGGTTTGCTTATTTTTCTGGGTTTAACACATCAGATCCACATTCATATTATTATAAGGTTGCACCTACATCTGTGAAGAAAAATATGCTTACTGACATAAAACAGATATACTCTGCATATATTTCCCACCTGTCTGAACAGGGTTTCTGCTTATGGAAGTACACTATAGACATAAAGTCAGTCTGCGAGACTAAGTCAATGGCAGGTTCAGGAAACTAAGGCATTGTTTAGAGCATGTCTCATACCACAAAAGATTATCTTACGGAATGATACTGTGCAACAGCCGTACTGTCTTGGGTTAGCCAAAATTAAGGACTTAAACACACCTCGTATTCCCTCGCTTTCACACTTGAGGGATTGCAAAACTATACAGAAAACAATGAGGTTACATTAGATGACATCATGCATGACGTTTCATACAATTCATCAGACCCCAATTGGAAGGGATTGTTAGTTTGGCCTATCGACACAAATAAGTGTCAGTGAAGATTCAAGGGTACTGCCGAAGAGTTTAATATCCATAGGCCTGACTTACGCTATGTACAACGAAAACATCCTACAGTAGTGGTGGTGACATTCTACAGTGTTGGGAAGTTATGCCTCGATTGGCTAAGAACCTTGACGCTGTCCCAGGTGAAACAACACTTGTCCTTACTCTCAGATGGCATGGATTTAAGGGATTTTTTGCTAAGTCCCCGAAAGCCACGTCGTAAACGCTTCTTATACGCTATCTATACTGAGGTTTGAAAAATCTATCAACAAGAAGCTGTGGAGAGATTGTGTGAAATTGACAGGGTTAACTTAGAAAAGGCTGTGGCAGTGGTTTACAATGGAATGACCACACTAACATCCAGGATTTATTCACTGGGTAACATTGTGTCTTCTGCTATAGATATAAAAGGAATAGGATCTGTCCATCCTACAACATGGCAATCACAGTTACAATCCATTCTATTACTAAGATGGACACTACAATCATTATGCTTGGGTCACGTGCTCTGGTGATATATTAACAGTACGTCTTTGTTCTCTGCTTATTATCTATCGGAAAGGCAGAGGAGAATGGCACAAAGAGATTCAAAATATACTATGCTGCACATTGAAAAATTAGACCAATTACCTTTCAACGTGGCAGAGTCACCGTCCACAGAATGGTTAATTCATGGCCATATCACATTGCCAGTAACAACTTTCCAATATCAATATTGTCTAGAAAAATACCAGGTGGGTAGAAATGAAGCAATGGGTAAGAACTTCATCCATGAATCTTGGGAATTACCGTATAGATTTAGAGGCAGGAATGGGGACACAGAGGTGTTTCTCAGCGGTACAGACTGGGAGACTTCATAAGTGGGTCTCTAATTTGCCAAGAAATTATGCTTCACGGGGTATGTAATGGTTCACTTGCAAACCTATCCTGTCATTTAAAGGGATCCCCAGCTGCCATGGGGAAACCGGTGTTCAGGCTGCTCTCGAATGGGAGTTACTGAATGCTGAATGATCAAAATTGTTGTGGGATACTTCCAAGGTTTATTTGTTGTATGCAAGTATTATCATTTCCACCAACCCACACAGTCAGGGAGGTGCCGGTATGGACTTCATTAAATATTTCCTTCATAAGGTTTGATTCTCAAAGCCGACTGAAAGTCATGCTTTTACAGAAGGATGTGCACTCAACTTTTGATCTTCAAGTTGCAAGGTCCTTAGCTGAGATACAGGCACTGGTACGGACAAATTGCCCTTTCCATTTTGGAGAAATGGTGCAGCGTATGTTTAACATGTCTAATGCGAAGGGTATAGTACAACTATTTAGGACCATAGGTTCTTGACTGTTAAGCACCTTTCAGACAGTCTTCGGAGTTATTGCTTTTATACACTCCGTGTTGGGAAGCGTTTTTGGAGGGCTTCTGCTAATCCTGCTACTGGTAGTGGGTATCCTGATTTAAATTTTTCTGCTACGCAATGAACGTCCCAGTCACCAAGGAGATGGAAAAAACGCTCTTGGAGTGACATTACCGTGACCGCATGGTACTCCATTTTGTCACACCTCGACTTCGGGAGCTGAGCGAATCTTGGTTTCTATCATTCCGACCAGTCTGGATTGACTGTGTTTTCCCTGTTCTCCACTGCTTGTATACTAGCTAGCTCACAGTGCCACTATGAACTCCTCTTACTAAGGAGAAAATACTTTCTGGCAACTATCGAACATGACAACCCTGTCCCCTCAGGGATTGTGGAAACAGTACAGTACTTTTTGCTCAGTCACTCCTGCTCACTTATTCTCAGAGAGATAGACAGAATAAATGATGGGGACGTTTTCAATAAGCATTTATTGAACCAGCGTCATTTTAGTGTAAAATGTGTATGCCGCAACAACCATATGACAGAAACAGATGTATACTGGTATAAGCCCCAACAGAGTAAATAGATGGTAAAAAAAAAATAGAATTCTACCATAATGCTAAAACAATGGCTATATGCTGGCATATAAACACATGACAGTAATAATGCGTACTCCTACAATGCTAACCCTAACTAGATGTACCTAAGTGTACCTAGCATGTATGTAGGTGTATAGCCAAGAATCCCCTTAGGATAGAGCCAACCCCATTACCTGATGTGGGAGAGCGAAGGACCGCGTCTTGGTCTCGAGATGGACACCCCGCAAGGGATGTCAGACCACTACGTGCTGTAGTGTCTGCATGCAGGAACCTCAGCATCAGTGTGTCAGCATGGAAGTCTTTCTTTTCTGCCTGCCCCAGCAAAGATATAGTGCTTATATACCCAAAAGCTACCCTCAGGAATTTTGCCTTGCCGTGTCTTGTCGGCCGACGATGGTGATGAACCTTTACACAGTTATTATGTAGAGATGGTAGTCCTGCTGGGATTCTGAGAATCCTCATGCATAATAAATGAGGCTAGTTTTCAGGGAAAACCACACAACATTTATACAGCACCTAACTAGGTTAAAGGTCAGCACTAAAAACCATTCTTTAGTACAATGGCTGGGTAAATGTAGGTGAAAGGTTAGGAGACTACCCAAGCCTATATTGGGGTACATTGCAATTCATAACAACAACAGTCAACAAAAAGACTGACACCTGAACAATAAAATATGAAAATGTTGTGAAATCATAGTTATGTTGCATATATTTGACATATAAATGTTACAATGGTTCAGCATTGTAATGTGGTTGTTGAAATATAAATGAATCTTTCATGGTGATGTTATAACCAGAAAATATAACATGTATACATCAGAGTATAACATTCTTGATTCATTTTGTTTATGTGGTGCACTAAAAATTCAATTGTTAATAACAACAATGGCAGTGCATACAGGCGATTTCAGGTCAAATTGTTCCTGAATTTGTTGAGAGGTACCAATGAATCGTGACCATGTTTTTACATTCTCAAAAAATGGAGCCACTTCATTATAGATATGTTTTTCATCAAATAAATTCCTATAAATATTGGCCACACTTGGAGCACAGGCCACTTCCATTATGACGCCTTTTATCTGTTTGTATCTATCTCCATCAAGCGCCAAACATTTCTTAGAAAAGTATCTCTAAGCCCTCTATGATGAAGGTACTTGGGCCATCAGGCATTTTTCGAGTTAGCAGCCTACTGACTGACTTGATGTAGTGCTAGAGGCACTCCTATGGTTTGAAACCACGTGATCACCTTTGACTACCATGATTTGAATTGACTTTTGGGGGCATATTAACAAAGGCCGTCGATAAATATTGCAAAGCTTGCTTAGCGCTTGCATGTTTATCGATGGCTAATTCCAGAGATAGTGTGGATATCGCCGTTTTCCATGGTGGAAAACAGCGACATCCTAGATGATAGGGCCTGTGGTCTTAGCCACAGAATCCACCCCCCATGTTAAGTATGCCTTAGTCAGGAATTTCACAGATGTTAAAATCCTGCGTTAAGGCATCCTTAACACGATTTAAAAAATCGCTCCCCTTCCTAGTTAATATCGCGAAGCTGCCTTCATGATATTTTCCCTGGTTGGTTTCACAGCCACGCCTACTTTGCATCTCATTAGCGATGCAAAGTTAGGCGTGCTGGAAACGGGCGCTAAGTCAGCAAAACACGCGATAGTGTGTCTTTGCTGATAAGGCGATGAAATTATCGCCGCTTTTCGCCCGAAAACAGACGCAAAAGCGGCGATAATTTCGTAGCGCCACCTTGATAATATGCCCCTCAGTGTTTTATTTAACCCTAGCCAGAATGTGCATCCTTTCTTGCCTTGAATATTTCTTTCATATCTTTCGTAGTTTTAAAGTGGGATCTGTCACAGAGTAGAACAGCTTGCCAAGAACAGAACGTGTGGGATGTGCATTTGAAAGAATAAGAGAGAGAGAGAGAGAGAGAGAGATGTGGAATGTACTTTTTGGTCCAGAAGTGCAGTGTTACGAGCAGTGGTGTTCAAATGTGCATTATGTTGTACATTGGCAGATGAGGTGTGTGATGCTATAGGCAGTAGTGCACAAATGTGCATTGTGTTGTACATTGGAAAGTATTATGAAGTTCTTGCTATTGGCTTTGGCATGCCCTCATCTCATCCTGAATGCTGACTCTGTCTTGCTAGAGCTTTTTGCGCGCACAGGCAGGACCCCAGATTACTCAAGTTGTTTAAGTTATTCACGTTCAAGGTTGCTTTGTTTTTGGAGAGAAGATTGTTGAATGTACCACCGGAGGCTTTCATAACCATTGCTGGGGTAATGTGTGGGAAGTGTGCTTGGTGCCTTTCAGAGCAGAGATTGTTGTCAGAGAAATGTGTGGAATGTACAGCTCTGTCTCGGAGTCAAAATGGCCAGCTTCTGTCTTGACTTTGACACAGACCAGTACGGTCAGCTCAGTTTTTCGTAACGGAAGAAAGGGGGTGAAGTTACTAGAACCTTTGCCTTAGGTTGAGTAAAAGGTATTAAAGGCAGGGGTTCTTGGAAAGCAGTTGGGAGCTCACTTGTGGGGCAGACATGTTGTCACAAGAGAAGTTGGGATTTGTGTCCCGATAGCGAGTCCTGCCTGGCTGTCAGCGGGCTCCTCCAGCTTGAGTTGGCAAGGATGTCGAGTGAATGATCGGTGAGGTGATTTGTTTCTGATTGTTGCCATTGTGATGTGTGGCTGTTTGTGTACATATTCAGTTTCCAGTGGCTATAATCATCTGAGGTGTTTTCTTTGAGTATTGACTTTGTGATGTGTGAGTGAGTACACATCCAAGTTAATTATCTGATGTGTTTAGTGTATGTATCTTTCTGATTTCTTGCATGACGTCCAATATAACTTACCTGTGTATTACTCTAGTGTTTATTATACATGCATTTAACTGTTGCATTTGCCAAGTGTGTTATTATTGCTTGTGTGTTTGTCTATATATGTATTAAACAGATACGCGGTACCGCGATGGGGACCTGCTTCGCCCCCAGCTACGCGAACCTGTTCGTGGGCTGGTGGGAGGAGCAGGTGGCCTGGGCGGAGACCAATGTGTATTGGACTCAGAAAGTCATCTGTTGGACAAGATACATTGATGATTTGTTCATTGTTTTTAATGGTACTGAACAAATGGCGAATGATTTTGTTGACATACTCAACAACAATGACTTAAACCTCAGGTTCACAGGGGATATTAGTAATAAGTGTGTGAACTACTTGGACCTAGTGGTGTTGCCCATGGAAGGCAGACTGTGCACTCGTTTGCATAGGAAACCGACCGTGGGGAATTCCGTATTACATGCCCGAAGTTGCCATTTTGAAAAGACCATAAGTAGCATACCTTATGGTGAACTCCTTAGGATTAAGCGAAACTGTTCCCTAGATAGTGACTATCAAGTGGCAGCAAGAGAAAGCATGAACAGGTTCAGGCAGAGAGGTTACCACCAAGACATCCTAAATGAGGCAGTCAAAAAAGCAGAAGTGAAGTCTAGACTTGATTTGATTAAAGACGAGGATCACATTACTAGACCAGTGAGAAAGATTGACAACAAATTCAGGATAATTATCGATTATTCTGAGGATGCTCAGGCCATCAGAAATATATTGAGAAGGAACTGGCACATCCTGAAAACTGATTCAGTTATAGGCAGAGACATACCTAAGGCACCACTATTGACATTCAGGAGAGCGAGAACGCTACGTGATGACCTAGTACAAAGCCATTGCAGTAAAGAGAGGATAATATCACCTTTTGGGAGAATAACAGGATTTTATCCGTGCTTAAAATGCAGGGCTTGTAGAAACAGTAGGAAAACCACTCATTACAAAGTTCCAGGTCTCAAGTATCCCAAAAAGATTAACAAGTTAATGAATTGCAACACCAGTTTCACAGTTTACTGTCTGGTTTGCCCCTGTGGCTTATGTTACATAGGGAGCACTATTCACCCAACCAAGGTACGCATTTTAGAACATATGAGGGCCATCAACAACAGAGATGTGTCATATCCAGTGGCAAGACACTTTGAATCTTTTCACCAGAGCAACAGGGATCTGTTGAGCTTCTTCTGCTTGGATCACGTACCATTAAATGTTAGAGGGGGTGACAGACAGTTACAATTAAGAAGACTTGAATCCAGATACATTATTGATGTTCAGACCAAAATGCCACTGGGTTTGAACAGTGGGGAGGAGTTGGCTGTCCACCTGTAGTTTGAAATAATTATGTACTGATATCTGCTCCCGATTATGAAGTATTATTATTATTTAAATTGTTTTTCAAAACATGGCAGGTTAAAACCCATCCAGGGTGTGATGTTAACTAATTTAAAGGCCCATTCAGGGCATGAATTGTTCTGCAATTAAGAATGATGTTTGCATGTTCAGTAATGGCCGCCAATTCGGACTGAAGTAAGTCCTATGTTGATGTCTATGTTTCAAATGATGTATTTATGTCCACTGAAAATCCGACGCCTCTGGCAATTGACGAAGGCGATAGCCGAAACGCGTTTTGCTGTAAGCTGGTCCTTTGAATAAAATTGGACACTGTTCCCGTGAGTGCTGGTGCCTTTGTACCCGGAGCTTTGACTGAGTGCGGTGTCCGTCGCCGCATAGAAAGCACCCGACCGCGAGTGAAGGGGCGTGACGGAAAGTGAGCCGTATATATGTATATATATATATATATATATCGGGCTCCAACTTCATATCTGCTGATCCCTGGCAGAGCAACCAGGCACGGACCTCAGCAATCTCGCAAGAAGACTTCAAACAAATTCAATGGTGTGGAGAAAGCAGTGTAGATTTATTCAAAGGTAATCCACAGATTGACCAGGCATAGTGCTTGCCATGACGCACTTCGCTCGCCACACGCGAGCTTGATCACATGTTATATATATATATAGATAGATAGATAGATAGATAGATAGATAGATAGATGATAGATAGATAGATAGATAGATAGATAGATAGATAGATAGATAGATAGATAGATAGATAGATAGATAGATAGATAGATAGATAGATAGATAGATATTTGAATGTTGGTCATTTGACATCTGGGAAAGCCTTTCTGTTAGAGAGCATTGCATAAATAAAACCCCAAGCCTTATCCTGAAAAGAGAGTCTTTTATGTGCTTCATTTTATAAAGTGAAATCCCTTTCCAGGGGATTTTGTGTTGTGTCTATTGCTTTGTCGTGCTTGAGCCACCGTGTGGGAGTGGTATTCTATATTATCTGGGAGTGCAAAGCAAAACACTTTAGCTCTTCTTTTGAGGTACATTTGTGTAGAGTGCTTAAATGTCCATCGTGACCAAAAGTTCTTTGCCTGGGTTGAATGTTACACATTCCACTTCTGAAATGATATGGCCTGTATCCTCAACATAATAAGTGACGGACATAACTGGAGGTTTCAAGAAAGTATCAATGAATCTTAATCAGGGCTCTGTAACAGAGCCGATCCTGGACACTATGGGCCGAAGGGGAGGATAATCAGTGTTTTTATCTGTTTTGGGTAACCCATAAATACCAGACATTCTCGACGATTGTCATTGGGGAAAACAAATTCCTGTCTGCTGATCACTTTAGTGTCCAAAGTTTGTTTACAGATCCTTTAAATACTTTGTTTAACGTTTTTCATGGGATCCCCCCTGATTCTTTGATAGTATTCAGGGACAGAAAGCTTATCTCTCATCTTTTGTTTGTACTTGTCTGTATCAAACAGAACAATCCCACCCCCTTTGCCACAGGGTTTAATGATGATCTGTTGATTGAATTGCAAAGAGGTCAGGGCTTTACATTTTTCCTTAGACATGTTATATTCAGGCTTATGGATGTATCTTAAAGGTTCAGTGACATAATATTGAAAACAGAAATATAATAATACATAACGATTGTGTCAAAAATATCGATCACAAAATTATCATTTTCCTATACATATAAAAGTAAGTACAAAATTATCGAAAGAAAATATTGATTCACACTAATATCATTAAATAAGGTAATAATATCGATAATAGTAATATATAGATTAAAATTGTAAATAATAAATATTTCGCTAAATAACTTAACTATAAGATAAAATGCATACATTTAAGTAATGTTTTATACTATATATAAATATATACTTACATAAACATGCACACATAAATATAAATGTTTGTATATTTATATATAAATATATATATATATATTTAACCTAACACTATTATTAAATAAATCACATTATATAACATTTTGTATGTTTTTTAATTTACTAATATCAAATGCATATATATATATGTATATATATATATATTCACTTAAAAAACCATAGGTTTCACACAGGTTATAGTTAGGTGGACATTTCACTCGTAAAAAAACAATGAAATTCCCCCGTTATAGTTAGTTCAGATAACTATAACTCGCGCGACCGCCACTCTATCACAAGGATGATGTCATCAGTGATGTCATGAGTGATGCCACTGACCATGTCATGAGTGATGTAATATGTGATGTCATGAGCAGTGGATTGCGGGCGCGCGAGTTATAGTTATCTGAACTAACTATAACGGGGGAATTTCATTGGTTTTTTACGAGTGAAATGTCCACCTAACTATAACCTGTGTATATATATATATTCACTTAAAAAACCATAGGTTTCACACATGTTATAGTTAGCTGGGCATTTTCCTCATGAAAAACCAATGAAATTCCCCCGTTATAGTTAGTGCAGGCAACTATAACTCACGCGACCGTAATCCGCTGCTGATGACGTCAGATAATACATCACTGTATTTACACATTTATATACCCATGTCTTCTTCCTTTTTTTTTTAGCTATACATATATTTATTTATTTTTTTTCAGCAGCGGATTACGGTCGCATGAGTTATAGTTGCCTGCACTAACTATAACGGGGGAATTTCATTGGTTTTTCATGAGGAAAATGCCCAGCTAACTATAACATGTGTGAAACCTATGGTTTTTTAAGTGAATTTGCAAGGTTTTTGAAATGCTAATTCCTAACTATAACGTGTGTGAAACCTATGGTTTTTTCAGTGAATTTGTACGGTTTTTTAAATGCTAAGTTACTTTACGCCGTTCGTGCCGTGCGTGCACGGTGCGCTTCGCGCACGGTGCACGCAGTTCGTTCCGTGCGCGCACGGTGAGCACGCGGTGCGCTTTGCGCACCGTGCACGCACGGTGGGCACGCAGTGCGCTACGCGCACCGCGCACCCACGTTACGCTTAATGGGCCATGTACGCACGGTGCGCTTCGCGCACCGTCCGCACAAGGAGGACACATGATACGCTTTGTTGTTAAGGGTTTTGGCAAAAATTGGTGGAGTTTAATAAGCCATGCACGCACCCAGCGCTGCGCGCAGCGTGCTCACATGGGGGGATTGACATTCCGATTTTTTTTTTAAGGGATGATACCGTGCGCGCACGCTGCGCGATCCTCGCGGAATTTTTTTCATTTCTATAGTGCGCGCACGCTTCGCGCACTCGGCGATTTACCGAAAAAAATTTAATTTTTTTACTTGCCCTTGGGGGACCTCCTGGGACCCCTTGACCCCTGCTAGGGGGTCAGGAATTGTCTAGCTTGCCCCCTTTACATGTTTTTCTCCTTTGTGTTGCACCCCCCTCTCAGTGCGAGAGACAAAATGGCGGCCGACACTTCCTGGTTTCGACCGATTCGAATGTTTACTAAGATGTAACAACCAATCAGAAGTGCGCTCGCGGACGGCCGAGTGCGCACACCCTGCGCGCACGCTGCGCGCGTATAGATATATATATTGATTTAAATGCTATTTTCTCAGAAAATACTGAACAGATTTACACCAAACCTGCAAAAGGCACCAAACGGACCTTATGGCTACCTCTCTGCCAAATTTCACGTAATTCTGTTCAGTCGTTCGGGCTGTAGCTGCGACTAAAGTCCCTATGGAAAAATCCATGGGGAAAACGTGTTTTGGGACCCCCCCCTTTTTCTCGGCCCCCGCTTGACGAATCACCCCGAGACTTTCAGGGTAGGAGCGGAGCGGAGCGGAGCGCCCCATTAGTTTTGAAAATTTCGCGAAGATTCGTCAATCAGCGCTAAAGTTATTCAAAATAGAATTTTGAGATTTCCTATGGAAACTCGGTCCTAACTATAACTATCTTATAATATATAGATAATATATATATATATATATATATATATATATATATATATATATATATATATATATATATATATACGTAAAATACTATATCAATTATTGGCTATAAATAAATAAATACATATAACAATTTGCAATTTACCCTCTAAAATCTTCTCATGGATGTAACATACGAGATCTTTGTTAAAATCATAGTCCAATGGATAAACCATTACTATAAAATTGAATAATGCACCTTTTTGGTTTACCCCGCTGAATCTATCCTAAGCAAGTGTGCAGATCCTCTGTTGCATTAAGTCCCCCTGGATGTTTAGATTCCAGTTGTAAAATGTACCTGGTTTCTAAATTTCTTAGTTTGTTTACCCTATCACCACCTCGTCTGCTTGGAGGGACTGTATCAAGTACAAAGTACAAAGTATTTGAGATCTGCATTGTTGTAATTGTGTCTTTCTCTAAAATGACACGCTACGGGATATGTGTTGTCTTGATTTGTAATGGCGCGTATTTATATATGTATATATAAATACATTAAACATAAAATAATAAACAAATGAAACAAAAAAATACATTGACCAAAAATAGTTTTAAAATATACAAAAAATTATATATGTGTTTATACAATCAATATCAACGATAATCTAAAATTAAACTAATAATAATATTACATATATTTAAACAATATTAAAAAAGTTGTAATATCTGTGAACAATAAATACACTATTTCTACTGCAATATATACAATAGTACAGAAAGAGTTGGACTCCAGAAGGTAAAATGTACTGCTCCCACTGCACTCTATGCCAATTAACTATTCCCACTCCAGTCTGTGCAACAGTAGGGAAAGCGTTAGACACAGGAGGAGTAAAATGTACTATTCCCAGTCCAGTCTGTGCAACAGTAGGTAAACCTTTGGACTCCGGAGGGGTAAAATTTACTATTCCCACTCCACTCTGTACAACAGTAGGGAAAGCGTTGGACACCGGAAGGGTAGAATGTACTATTCCCACTCCACTTTGTGCAACAGTAAGGTAAACGTTGGACATTGGAGGGGTGAAATTTAATATTCCCACTCCAGTCGGTGCAACTTTAGGGAAAGCGTTGGACTCCGTAGGGGTAAAATGTCCTATTCCCACTCCACTCTGCAGCAGTAGAGAGAGCGTAGTTCACTTCAAACAAATAACATATTTTAACAACTCTATTAATTAACCAAAAATGTACAATTCTTAATATAGAAAGTATGTCTAAACTTTATTTAAAAAAATACATTATATAATTGTTACAATTTTTATTAATTATCATCAATTAAATATTATTAAGTTAATTAAAATGTCACATTACGGGGTCTATTAGGATGGCGGTCGGGAAACCATCCCGACCGCCATGGGAGTGGAAATTAACCGTCCGCTGGTACCACAGGAAAACCGGCGGTCCGATTAGGATCAATCGCCGCAAATGTCTGACCGCGGCGGGACGATGCCCTGAAAGACTGCCGTTAGCGGACGAAGCTGGTGAAAATCCGTCCGCAGCGGTAGGATGCGCGGCGGAAACACACAAAACCGTTGCTAGGCCAGCGGAGTGACCGCACGTAAAACTGAGGTGACAGCAGGACGATCCGCTGTTCCCAACTCCTGCGATCGCAAACAATGATGAATGGGAGAGCCGGCGGAAGGGCTGTTGCATAGCCACAGCCGCGGACGCTCTGTGACAGATATGGCGGTCGACAAAAAAAACACACAAGGCCACCAAGTGCACACATCAAACTAGCTCTGCCCCCAAAAATACCTAACACACCCCAATGACACACCCCCATGGCACCTTAAAAAATACAAATCCCAGGACAACCCACACAACACACCTGACTGCAATACTCCATTTTGACACACCCACATAGCTGAGTATAAAACCAGCCCCTTCCCTGACCAGAAGACCTTTGCACTACTCCAGCTCTGAAGAAACTAAACCCTGCAGCACATTGGATAGGCAAAACACCACACATCTCACCAGCACAACAACACACACACACACCACCTGCACCACCCCCACCACCCTCACAACTGCACCTCAATACCCAACACAGGTGTCACAAATGTAACATTCACTCCATCTGAATCACCCCAAAGGTAGCCAACTACATTCCCAGGGTTGCTTGTGTACAGGCATCCAGCACTACAACTCCCACCGTGCCCCCTTGTGCCACAGTTAAAAAAGATGGAGCACTCCCCCCACCCAGAAGCATGTGGCAGCCATTCTATTACAACAACAAAACTTACAGTTAGGCAGCCATCTTCACAGGGAGGTGTGTTTGGGGGTGGGAGGCCTGCACTACAACTCCCACCAGGGCCCCCTGTCCCACCCCATAGCAGGATTTAGCGCTCAAACACACCCAGAAGCATGTGGCAGCCATTGTATTGTTTACCTTCACCTAACAGGTAGGTAGCCATCTTCCCAGGGAGGGGTGTTTGGGGGTGGGAGGCCTTCATTACAACTCCTACCAGGGCCTCCTGTCCCACCCCTGAGCAGGATGTAGCACTCCCCCTGCAGAAGCATGTGGCAGCCATTGTATTATAACAACCCAAATTACAGGTGGGTAGGCATCTTCCCAGGGAGGGGTGTTTGGGCGTGAGAGGCCTGCACTACAACTCCCACCAGGCACCCCTGTCCCGCCCATGAGCAGGATGTTGCACTCACCCCCAGAAGAATGTGACAGCCATTATATTGTTCACCTTCTCCTAATAGGTAGGTAGCCATCTTACCAGGGAGGGGTGTTTGGGGTTGGGAGGCCTACACTACAACTCCCACCAGGCACCCCTGTCCACCCCTGAGCAAGATGTAGCACTCAAACAAACACCCAGAAGCATGTGGCAGCCATTGCATTGTTCACCTTTACCTAACAGGTAGGTAGCCATCTTCCCAGGGAGGGGTGGTTGGGGGTGGGAGGCCTGCACCATAACTCCCACCAGGGCCTCCTGTACCACCCATGAGCAGGATGTAGCACTCCACCACACACCCAGAGAGATGTGTCAAGAATTCCACCAAAATGTGACAACAGAACAGGTAAGTAGACAGTGCATGAACCCCACCATTCCTCTAAAAAAGCATGGAGCCATATGACAACATCAGCCCTCACATCCCAACAAAATTGACACAGATCCAATAGCCACTTTGTGTGCAGACAGCTAAGCATTTGTAACTGTCACAGCAACCAAACTGTGACTCACCATATCACATGTAGAAGAAATTCAGTGCACAATCATGCACAGCACTGAATGCTATCTGTAAGTTCCATGGGGGCAGAGCTTGAAGGACCATATGAAAACAAAGCAAGCATGGTCTGTAGAACAAATAATGCAATGCACATGACATGACAAAGGTATGCATGAGATAACAATGGCTAGTTCATGCTCAGATGTAACGTCTGCCAGGCGAGTAATCAACAAAAATGCTTCACATAAAGTCGTTATGCAGCTAGTCATTAGATGACAACATGTCCTCGTAATCACAAAATCTGCACGTGGCGCATGGTATCCATTGACAAGTCACACCATGGACAAGTAATGTATGTACCTCCACATCATGTCATGATGCACAGTACTGTGCAGACATACAATGTGAGAACTAGTAAACTGTGTGGTACATAACCTGTAAATAAGATACATCTAACATCAAGCTTGAGAGGTACACTTCAATGGCCATTTCCCCTCTGTCCCACAGGTGACCAAGAACTGACAGCAGAGGATGACGACACCAACCTGCAGAGCCAGTCTCCACCCCCGGAACATGGACTCTCTGATGATGACTCCCTGGATTTTGAGGATGCGGAGCAAGAAGATGGCCCATCAGGCATGTCAGGGCGCAACAGGTCCCGGGCCCCCACTGTCCACCCCGCCACCACATCAGCAACAAAACTACGCTGACCCCTGCTGTAGCAGCTTGTGTGGCCTCCACCACCACCACCACCAGTGCTGAATGCAACACTCTCCCTGCCCCAGAGGATGACCACCCCACCCCACCAACTGAGGAGGGCAGGGAGAGTAGGCGGGTGCGTAGAGTGGTGAGGCAACAGGTCCGTGACAGCAGGGCAGGTGGGAGGGCAATTGGGAGTCAAACGCAACCGGACACTGGGACCGAAGCCCTAGCCAACATCGCCAGAGTCATTGAGGCTTATGAACGAGCCCAGGGACAAAGGGGCGAGGCTCAGGAATATTCCCATGAGCTCCGTCTGCTGCTGAGGTCCATAGACATCGGCCAAATCGTGGACCTATTTGGCCAGCTAGTGGTGGTTCTGAGAGACAGGCCTGCGGCCCAAACAACACCTCCACCTCCCTCCAGTGGCCTGTAGGATGACAGTTCCCCAACTTCTCCTGCGGCCACAGAGAGGGGGGGAGTCCTCAGACCCCACTGGGCCCGCAGCAGAGGCCTCCCTGCCAAACGACCAACGGGCCATCCAAAGAAATCCCAGGGAGGATCCCGTGGCAAAGCACCTGCCACACGCCAGTCAAGAAGTCAGCCATGATGGCACCAGTCTTCACTAATGCATTGACTTTGTTGACTGTCCTTCCCCACACTGCCATGTTAACGGCTTCCGCCTGTTGGACTGGGTCACCACATTATTGTGGTGACTACTCGATTGTCTCATCTTCCATCACTGACAACTCATTGATTCACTATTCACCTTTTTGTAAATATTCACTTCCCTGTCACATATACCCATTGTAAATAAACACTCGTTACACACCTATGTATTTGTGTCTGCTCCATGTTTATCACAGGATGTACAATGTTGACCATGATTACAATGTACCAAGAGCACGGATTGTTTGTAGTCAAGGAGAGGCTGAAGGGACCTAGGAAAACACAACAGACCAATATTCACTTGTCAGGCGGTGACATCACAGCCATTACACAACACTTGTCATCAAGGTACTCCTATCTGCACACCTTACAATGAGCAACAGTACCGACACAGACCTCTTGTAGCTGTGCATAACTACACTGTCCCAGAAACATTAGCAGCCAGCACAGAGCCAACAACAGGCAGCAGTCACAAAGCTATCCTAGGTCTTTTCACCAACAACAACATCAGCAGACAATGGCCACGTTGCACGTTTTCACTCTCCTTCAAGGGAAGTAGTGATTGATTAGCTGTTGACACAGGTCGACACCTTCCTCCTCTCCACTATCCTCTTCACTGGACGTGTGTGGGTTTGCAGGCGGGCCCTCAGCTGCTCATCAGTATCCAGGAGCAGGGGGATCTCCTTGCGCAAGGCCAGGTTGTGGAGCATGCAGCATGCAACTACAATCTGACACACCTTTTTGAGCGAGTACATCAGTGCACCTCCGTTCTTGTCCAGGCAGCAAAATCATGACTTCAGGAGACCAAAAGTACGCTCCACCACATGACGTGTCCTCCCATGGGCATCATTGTAGCGGACTTCAGCCGGGGTCCTGGGATTCCGCAGTGGACTCCGCAACCAAGGCCGGTTGGAATATGCAGAGTCACCTAGGTGTGAGATACACATACCGATTAGATGATATAACTGTGGCAGAGGACAGCATGTCACACATAAAGCACGCTACTTGACTCTGCGTACTCACCCACAATCCATGCACGCGCCGGAAGCAGATTTGCCATCAGCTGTGGTACAATGCTGTTATGCAGGATGTATGAGTGATGGGCAGAGCCTGGAAATTCGGCACAGATGTGTGAGATGATCATATCCACCTGGCACACCACTTGCACATTGATGGAATGGAAATGTTTCCTGTTCCTGTAGATGTGCTCACATGCCTGTGGTGGAACTAGGCCAACATGTGTGCAGTCAATGGCACCAATAACATTAGGGATGTGCCCAAGGGCATAAAATCCCCCTTCATAGCCACCAATTCATGGCTCCTGGGGAAATGGATGTATCTGTCCTTGTAGGTCATCATATCAGACAGGACATCACGTAGCACCATGCTGAACATAGGTTGCGACATCCCACCTGCGGTGGACACCATGTACTGGAATAAAGCAGTAGCACAGAAATGCAGGGCCGCCATCACCTTACACGTGGGTGTCAAAGCAGTCGAATACGCTGTGCGAGGCCGCAGGTGGGGCTCCAACGGTGAGGAAATTCGATTTTCGATCTTGCTTGTATTTAGCCACCCTTTTGTGTTCCACCGCCATTTTGTGTTGCCCTCACTCAGGCAGCACAATAAACAAAGTTTTTCTGCTGATCTCACTGCAACGTGTCAAATAACCTCCTGCCTCTGTTTACGAGACAGATGTCAGGGACTGGCTGAGTCCACTAATCCCCGTCTGGTCCGACTGATCCCTGTTTCAACTATCTGTTGGTTCGCACCATTCTTTCCTGACTTTATCTTATCTTCTGGCCTTCGCTATTCTCTACTTGTATTCTCTCATTTCACAACTGTCCTCCAAAGCATACAAATGTGTCCGGCCACCTGCAAGTTGAGTTGTAGACACTACCACTGATTAACTTGTGGGGAGGGGTGACAAAAACAGTTGGAAAAGAGGTTTTATTTGGGTTACATGATATCTTGTTTTCAAACTTTTCTTATTGGTTATACCTTGTTTTCAAACTCTTCTCATTGGCTAATCATGTATGCATTGGGAGTGTTCTTGGTGAATCTATGTGCTATAAAAGATTGTGCGCCATGGAGTAAAGTGGCAGTCTCCTAAGAACATACTGAATGTACTTCTGGGACAACTGTACTTAGCTGCAGCTAATAAACCTGATCTTCTACGCTCAACAGAGTGTCCTGTGTCTCTGTTCAACAAAGCAGGTGAACTCAGGAGATTAAGGCGTACCCTGCGCCGCCAGGCCTATAAGGCCCTGGTTCTTCAATTGGTGCCCTCTGTGAGGCGGCTTCAGAGGTAGAGGTTTGGCCTGAAGGTCGTGAGGAACCCCGCAAGAAAATTCCGGAGGAATCGCGAACCACGTCAAGCGACCCCTGTATGTCGAAGTGGTCCGAAGGTCTTTTTCAGCGCGGTTTCTCCTTCCTGACGGCTGCTGACTGCTGCCCTGACTGCTGCCTTGCTTTGGCCCCCTTTTTGGTGATGTATGGTATCGCGAGACGTTAGACGGGCCTCTGTTGGCGTAAGAAGACACTTAGTTAAGTATTGGTGGGTAGCTCCCACAATTTTGTTTGATTTGGGTCTTTGATTCGGCTATTGCAAAAGCCGAAGCCGAGGGGTGAGTAAATTTGTGCTGTGTTATTTGATTTAACCCCTTGATGTTTGTGAACAGTCCAGTGAAATAACGATGCCTGGTCTGAGTAAGTTTAGAAAGTTTTGTTGTTTTGGTTGTGATAGGGATTCCCGGCTAGAGGACTCTTGTCCAATTCCTCCGGTTGGAACTATGTGAATTAAATTAGCCGGCTCCCTTGAGGGAATACCTAAATAGGTTTAGGTATAAAAACATATTTCTTCCTTGGTGATTCTGTATCCCCAGGGAATTAAAATATGGACATAATACATACAAGGATCCTTTGTTCTGTGCAATCTTATGAATGGAGTGTATTTTGGCTTCTTGGACATATAGCAGTCTGTTGGGCTGTTTTTTTTTTTGCAGTCTTTTGGAACACTATTAAGAAGCGTTTCTTGTAAATATGACTTGCAACTAGTATTTACAAATGGTTTGGTTTAAGTACAGTCTGTGTGCTGTCCTTTGTTTCTGTCCTAAGTGTTGATCTGTGGGTTAAATGTGTGTTTCTGTGGGTTAAATGTATGTGTCCTGAGTGTTTGACCCCTTTCTGTTTATGTCTGAAATGAGCTCAATGTGTGTTTGTGGTTTTTCTTGATGTTTTCAGTCTGTTAAGCAAAATGTCAGTTAATTAATATTAAGTAGAAATTAAATAAAAAATCCAGAAATGAACCATGTGATATGCTACATAGCTATCTGTTGCCATATAATTTATAGAGTAAGCAACTATGCACATGTACAAACTGTTAAATGCTTAAAAAAATAAAATAAAAATTTACATTCACTAGGAATACAATGGCCTCAAAAACGAAATTGTGTGTTTTGTAGAAAAATAAACTTATAGTATTTTTTTTTACTTACATACATTGTATTAGATATTAACAGGCAAACACTTCAGCTGAAGTACATTTTTGCTGAACTCAAACGCAACACGCATTGATATGTCTTAGTTTGAAAAAGACTGGCCACCGTGCTCATGTTACAACACTGAGAGACAAGCTTTTATTGTCGCTAAGCAAGCAGCTCGAATAGACAGGAATGTTTACTCAGCCAGGACTTCGCCCTCAGTTGAACACGGGTGAAACTTTGCATTTCAAAATGTTGTTTTAAAAAGGTTCCAAAACTAAGGTTCATTATTTTGTATTACAGGAAGACATTTCAATTAAGGGTTTCCTCTCTTTAAGCATATTTATAAGAATATTCTTGGTTTTAATTTAAGTTGTGTTGTACTGCATAATGAGGACATTTGTATATGGAATTTCACTTGGCACAGGCTGGAAAAAACTCATTTTTCTAAAGGATTTGCAAGAGATATGTCTAATATCCAATATCTGCAACCTGTAAAGAACATTCTGAGGATGATTAATATGTAGCACAATTATAGGATATTTATTTTTAAGTGCCCCAAAAATCAAAGTCGAAATTGGGTAAAATACACTATTTAAACAGCATTCTTGCCCTTTACAATAGCTTTAAAGTGCCTTAGGCTTCAGTAAATGCATATATTTAGGTATAATACAAATTTGCAGGTTGTTCCCATTTGGGGTTGCTTTTAATGTCTCAGTGAGCCAATGTGCCCAGTGCAGAGGTTTGGGTTTATTATCAAGATTGAAGGTTCTAACTCTAGCTAGACCTACTGAGACGTTCATCCGTTTAAGGTTGATGAACTAAGTACCGTTGCATAGGGTAGTAACAAACATTTGTTCTAAAGCTAGTATGTTATGTTATTATGTTCTGTGAGTTATTCACAGTAAATGTTTTAATAATTTAAAAATAGAAATAATTTGTAGCCCCTAAAAGAAGTAATATATATAGAACATGTGTTTTTAAATAGGGTTAACTATTGCAGGTTAGGAAGAGTTAGGAAGGTTTTTTTGTCTGTGACACGCTTCAGGGTGAGAAGAGAGACAGGGCTAAAGAGCGCAGGATGCGATGCAGAAATTGAAGGTAGATTTTGACCTTGAAGCCTGTAAGGTGGGGGCAAAGAAATAGGAGCGAGTAAACCAGGAGGTGAAATCACTGCTTAGAAAGCTTCTCTGACATGAAAATGTGTAATGCTTGCAGCAGGAGAGCCTTGGAAAGAGGTGGGGACCAGGAGTGCTCGCAGTGACTGGTTCCACGCTGAGGTGCTATTTGTTAGCTTTTCTGATAAGATAGGACAGCCGACAATCGTTACGGAGCCCTGTCTGTTGCCATATTGTTCAAGACAAAATAAAAAAAGGGGTGCTGAGAAGAAAATGATACATTGGTATTTCTGCTTTTGAAAAATAATGTCCACGTAGTTGCCTTCATTTAACAAATGTGGCATTAGCCTCAGACAAAAAGTAAGATGAAGCTCTTTCTTAGAATTTTGTGGGCTACATGCCTAGGTAAAAACGATCAGCAAATTAAGATTCATTTTCACAAGAGGAATTGTGGCGCAAGGGAACACAGAGTATCTGTCAAAATGTTTTCCTTTTAGACAGATAAAATTAAGGTGGCTTAACATGCTTACATGTTTTAGTCATTGCAAAGTTGACAAGATGGTTACAGTTAAGTACCACTAGGTTTGCATCTTTTATTTTTTGTGTTTTGTTAATGTGTGTTATGTTTTGTCTCCTGATTAAAAGTTATAGTTGATATTTTAGTGTGTTATGTGAAGTGTTTTTCTTTTGTGTGTTGTGTATTTTTTTTTTGCTTCTGCCCACAGATCATTCATGGATTGTTCTGGGTGGTTCGAGGGCTGACAAGACTACAGTTGGACACATGAGTTGGTTTGACGAAGATGTCAGTTGTGAAGGAATAATGGTGAAATGAGCGCCCTGAATGGCTATAGGCAGGAAATCAGGGTGAGAGAAGACTAGAAAGGACTGAGAATGTTACAGTAGGTGAAGAGGAGTAGTGAAAAAGCAGGGGTTAACAGCCAAGGAAACAGCGATGGTCCATATCATGAGGTGGTGGAACAAGTGTTCCATATCTCCCTGTGGGACCTAATCAATGTGCAAATTGCAAAAAGGAGGGTGCTGTCAGCTGTGTGTTGAAACAGATGTGTTTTGCATAACTTCTTTGGAAAGAAATGTTTGTGTTTATTTTTGTGCATTTTGTCTTTCTATGAATTGTTCCTGCTGGTCCTGTGTGTCAGAAGCGACACAGTCAGTTGTTTTGACAGCCGGTCACCAGCTGTCAAAAGAGGGGAGTAAGGAAATGGAATATTATTTTTGAGCCTGACAAATTAATCAGGCCAGAATATTAGTTGCTGGGTTGCAGGTTTTTTGTGCATAAAGTGCATGACATAGTGTTGTGCGTCACCGTTCATTTACATATGATTAGATCAGACACCAGAGACCTGAGAATTATTAGACTAGGGTGACAGGTATTCTCAGTGATCATGAGTAGATATTGTTTAGCCTGTGTATTGCATGGTGCACTTGTCGCACAATTATTAAAGGGAGGTATCTGCATGCCCCTGATAATTTGTATCATGCGTTTCCCCTTTTGAGGTGTTCTAGATAAGGAATGTAGGAACACACAGATGTAGTAATTTAAGAGATGTTTATCCCATTAGAAAATCATGAAATGAATATTTGTAAATCCATAAGGGACTGGCCTATCTGTAAAACTGGTGCCACTATGAACCACGTCCAGTTTTACTAATGATATCAGAATGTTTAATTGATTGGTTATTGAATTTGCTTTTTGGATTCCCCTCCTTTATATCTGTCCTACCTCATGAGTACTTTCTTTTTTCACACCCCCGGTTGGAGCAACCTCTTTCTCTATTAGGAGCATTTAATATGGTGATCTGTTCTAAAAGTCTCTTAGTTTTCTCTGGTCTGTATCATACCCTGTTCTCCTCAGGTTTTGAGCTGATCATGCATCTAACTGACACATTTTCACTCTGACTCCTGCAGTCCCGCATTTTGGTGGGTCAGCACTGATTAAAGCTCAGGCTACTGCTGCCATACCTTTTTGATGGTGCACTGTTCACATACATGTTTTGACTGATAAAGGAGAGACTGCAACATGGCCAATCTCCTTGTGGCTTAATTATATTGAGATTGGATACAGACTTTCATGTAGCAGATCCTATAGGCTGGCACACTGTGTGTTTGAGTGTTAGTATGAGTTACTGTGATACGTTTGGCTGGCTGTCACTCTTGGGGTCTTGAGATGATCAGTGCTGCCTTCTTTAATAGGCACCTACTCTGAAATTGATTCTGGGCTTAACTTCACCTCAGAGAGCTACTTTGAAGGTACTGGCGAGCTACCAGTGGCTCCCGAGCTACTCGTTGGAGACCCCTGGACTAGAAGTACTGCCTTTGCCTTTGCATCTTATGAGAGTGACAGTGCATTCTAAACCAGAGTTGTCCCATGGCTTCTGGCCACTCCCTTGAAGATTGCAGGCCACCTGCCTGCAGTCCTATTGTTAAATACAATGAACTGTTTTTATACTAAACTGAAGGAAACTAACAACTGTGTCACATTTCCTACGTCACTAGATTCTCTGGGAATTAAGTCATAATAACCTGCAGAACACTGATTTAAGCCTAATTCCCATCAGTGACAGCTACAGATGAAAGGGGGACGTCTTGGCCCTACAGTCCCAGCACCCAGAAAGTAGCAAGGATGGACAGCGATTGCCAGCGCGCCATCAATGGTATCTCCAAATCATCGTACTTGCTCCATCAGACGGCGTTGGACATCACAAAACCAGAGTTTCAGTGTAAAAGAGCGAAAGAGAAGGATCCCTGTTGTTGATGGCAGGGCTGGTTTGAGGCTTCAGTTTTCTACCTGTCATGTGCTGGTAACCTCTGACAGTGTGCAGTCCCTTGAGCCCCTTGGCCTGAGTTTTGGTCAACCCCCCTCTTTTCTTTGCTCCAACGGAAGGACAGTGCACCGGTGGATCTAAGTCACTACATGATGAAAGGAAAATTAAATGAAAGAGCAGCCCGAACATACTCTGACACTGAATAGCGAGTGTTGGAGCCTGAAAGTGTTGCTGAGCGTGAAAGTCTGTTGCTCTTTCCGATTAATAGTACTTGGGTCTGCACGAGATGATCTGTGCCCATGACCAACGAAGAGCACAATATCTGTAGTGCCTGCCGCAGAGGAAATATATTGGTGCACTGCCTTGAGACATTGAGACTTTCGAGTGAGCTGTGAGTGTTTGCCAGGAGGGCACTCCAACGGATACTGAGAAGCACTATTTTCATGGAAGGCCTGAATGAAGAGGCCCAATGCGGAAGAAAACAACAGAAGCAGATTTGATGGACGATAGAAGCCTACCAGAGAGGCTTAGAACGGACTTTGGCATAGTTATGGTTGCACAAGCGGTTCCCGTGCAATTGCATAGAATGGGTGTTAGGAGACTGATTCTTATTGTTTTGCTGGCATTGTTTTAGAGTAGTATTCTGTTTAGTAAAAACAGAATGAAGTCTATCCTCTGTTGAAGAGTATCTCCATTTCACCTGAGAGCATTGATAAGGATCACCACTGTTTCACCTGAGTATACAATAGTCACTGAAATGCATAAGAGCCCTGAAAAGGTTTGCTAAATAATTTTAGGATTTGTTTTTGCCTAGGGTTGTGAAAAAATGATAATCCTGTTTGTAATAATGGTCATTACTTTCTTCTGCTATCTGAATGTTAATTATGACCCGATGCTTTGTTCTCTTTGTATCCCTGTTGATAGCTTACATATACCTGCTTAAATGAAATGTGTAGAATGGAAAATGCTCACCTAGCAATGAATTAGGAGTAATGGCAAAAGTAGGGTCTGAGGAAATTCGATTTTCGATCTTGCTTGTATTTAGCCACCATTTTGTGTTCCACCGCCATTTCACTCAGGCAGCACAATAAACAAAGTTTTTCTGCTGATCTCACTGCAACGTGTCAAATAACCTCCTGCCTCTGTTTACGAGACTGATGTCAGGGACTGGCTGAGTCCACTAATCCCCGTCTGGTCCGACTGATCCCTGTTTCAACTATCTGTTGGTTCGCACCATTCTTTCCTGACTTTATCTTATCTGCTGGCCTTCGCTATTCTCTACTTGTATTCTCTCATTTCACAACTGTCCTCCAAAGCATACAAATGTGTCCTGCCACCTGCAAGTTGAGTTGTAGACACTACCACTGATTAACTTGTGGGGAGGGGTGACAAAAACAGTTGGAAAAGAGGTTTTATTTGGGTTACTTGATATCTTGTTTTCAAACTTTTTTTATTGGTTATACCTTGTTTTCAAACTCTTCTCATTGGCTAATCATGTATGCATTGGGAGTGTTCTTGGTGAATCTATGTGCTATAAAAGATTGTGCGCCATGGAGTAAAGTGGCAGTCTCCTAAGAACATACTGAATGTACTTCTGGGACAACTGTACTTAGCTGCAGCTAATAAACCTGATCTTCTACGCTCAACAGAGTGTCCTGTGTCTCTGTTCAACAAAGCAGGTGAACTCAGGAGATTAAGGCGTAACCTGCGCCGCCAGGCCTATAAGGCCCTGGTTCTTCAACAGAGCACATAGGTCTTGTGGGGTGGGTCGATCCAGACGGAATTTCTGTATGACGTCCTCATCCTCCATGTCCGCCAGCACTGTGATGGGATGATGCACATTTGGTCGCCTCCTAGGTGAGATGAAAGGGGACACATGTCATTGCAGTCCACCATGTGATGTGACCAACATCTAACGTTTTATCTGACACAACGCCAATAATGACTGGCATCACAGTTAAGCTTACATCACAACTTACATGTAGGTACCCCTTCAGCTACACTAGTCGTACACTTGTCCACTGTTCACACAGTGAGTACCTCCAAAACAAAATCTTACTATGTGAATGCCCAAAGGTATATGTCCACATCTTGTATAACCACCACTGACAGTAGTTCATACAGCATATGTGTGAAACAGCAACACTACTGCCTCCTACCTAGCTGCTGTACCTGCCACACCTTCTTGCGTAAGTTGAACAGGGCACACATCAACAACACAATGAGCACAGTCTGTGCATTAAGATCAAGTATGTGCATGAGCCAAGCAAACTAGACAGTCAAATATGCACATTGGGTAGTCAGACATTCATCACTGTCAGTTGCTTAGCCATATCCCACATTGACATGTGTACCCATTGGAGAGTCCATCACAACACTGATCTGTGAACATGCCCAGCAATATCACAAGTGACATATGAGGGAGTACATGCCAATGTTATCAATCATATAAACCAACATGTCATGTGTAGTCAGTGGGCTAAATGTTACATTGGCATTGTGTGCACTATCTTGTGCCATGAATCAGGTGTCTACTGTGCACTGTTGAGAACTGGCCATTGCCATTGACACAGCATGATGCCATCCAAATCAAGGTCATTGGCACCAATAGATATCAGCCATATCACGGTAGCGACCGCCTGGCCCCAGCGGTGTGCCCCCACCAATGCCCACCGCAATCGTAGTAGTGATATACACATTGTGAAATGGTGGCTGGCATGCTCCGCCACCCAAATCACGGTCATGTGCAGCAATGGGTAGCAGCTATATCGCAGTAGCGACCACCTGGCCCCTGCGGTGTGTCACCACCAATGCCCATGCCCTTACAGCCAATGGGAACCGAAATCGTGGTAGCCTGATGCAATTTTGAAAATCGCGGTAGGCATGCTCCGCCAACGCGGGGCCGGTCATTGGATGCATTAGAAAAAAGCGGACCTGGAACACCAATTGCAGCAGCTTAGAACCACTGAAACTACCCCAGGGGGCTATATATGTGTGGGAGAGAGCCTCACATTTCCACTGCTTCCAGACACTGCTGCCCGACACTCTTCACCACCAGCTGCTGCTGCTCCTGTCTCCTGACACTGCTGCCTGACACTCCTCACCATCAACTGCTGCTGCTCCTGTCTCCTGGACCCACTGATGGTGAGGATTGAGAACATCAGGGTCCGTTCCTTCACCACAGAGGAGCTGGAGGTCCTGGTGGATGAGGTGCTCTCATAGGGCCCGATTCACAGAACTAACTTAAGACAGAATCCTAAACTTACTACCATTTTGGTATTCACAGAAGGCACTGACTCATTTTGGTATTCACAGAAGGCACTTACTCATTTTGGTATTCACAGAAGTTAGGAGTCCTAAGTTTAGGACTCCTAAATGCCTTCTGTGAAAACCGAAAGTCTTAAAATTAGGATTTTTCTTAATTTAGTAGTAGTAAAGTTAGGACTCCTAATTTTAAGACTTTCCGTATTCACAGAAGGCATTTAGGAGTCCTAAAGTTAGGACTCCTAACTTCTGTGAATACCGAAGTGAGTAAGTGTCTTCTGTGAATACCAAAATGAGTAAGTGCCTTCTGTGAATACGAAAATGGTAGTAAGTTTAGGATTTTGTCTTAAGTTAGTTCTGTGAATCGGCCCATAGTATGGGAGGCTATATGGTGCTCCAGAAGTCATGGTAAGTGTTTCAGAGTGGAAGTGAGAGCGCAGGGAGTGCACAAATTAAGTTGATCTGATGCAGTATGTGCCTGAGAGTGTGACTTTGTGTGATACACTGCCTAGCATGCTGACTTCAGGGGAAAGGGGTTTGTAGCCTATTTTACACATTTCCCCTGGCTGCATGTCAGGATGGGAGGGACATGCATTGTTTTTGCAGCCATACAGTGACACTGCAAGTTGGGTAAGCTGGATTCACTCTTTATTATTGCTCAGTAAATTAAAACCATTGCAATCAGCTACATATATTACGTATCAACAACCTTAAAATACAGTTTTTGTAATAAATTTATTAAAATTTCATTAAAAAAAAAAGGGAATACAATTCTAGCGAAATTTCATAGGGTTAAGAAGGTACATTCTAAAAGATAAAAAATTAAGCATTTTTGTCACTGTCCGAAGAGAAGGTAAAAATGAGGCGTTATGTGCCCAAATTGTCTGTATTAAAATGTTCGCACCTGGAGATTCTTGGGGTAATTTTAAGCAGCACCACCATTTCTTACGGGGATTTACTTTGCGGGAGTTATGCCTTGACATTACCAGATTGGGCAATTGGGCTCAAATATTTTATGGGTTTACTTAGTCCGGTCTCTCCCTTCTAGCTTCCTGGTTTTTTTCTGCTTTTTCCATAAATTTGACGAGATGACTTATTAGTTGAATGTTTTTCCTGTCAAAGCATGCTTTGACAGCCTGCCGACATGTTCTTATTCCCAGTTTCTTTAGAGCTGGTTTTAAATGGAGTCTACGCTCCTTTGCCAGACCTTTGCAAATGCAGATTAGATGAAGGATGTCCTCTTTTGGGTCCCCACATAGCTGACAACATGTTGTCGTTTGGGTTCGTTTCCATGGGGGAAGATGGTGTTGAGACGGAAGGATCCCCATCCTTAGTCTTCTCCTTTGTAATCCGTATGTAACCGACTCCTAGGTAGCTTTGGCAGGTGCTGCTCGTATAATTTTGGATGACAATCCAGCCATGAGCCCTGTTAGCTAGTGTTGCTTTATCTTCCACTAGCGAAATTAATTTGACAGATTTGTTTACTAGTCGTTTGAAGGTATTATGAGGCACAATGCTCTTCCAGGTTTCTTGTAATTTCAAGGAGTCTATTGAGTGCTTTAAGTAATTTGCAGCTGCACTTTTGTTTTTATTTTCTAGCTCCTTCCAGAGATGGAAATTCAAGGTTGAGACGTCGGCTCCCTGTATTTTGTGCCAGATTTTGTCGTAAACACCCATTCTTTCTATTCTTTGGTTCCTTAGGCCAAATTCAAGCCTTATTTGGGCCTGTGAGGTATAATTAGGTAGATTAAATATCATTCGCATTGCCCTTGCTGTTGTTTTGTCCAGTGTCTGCGCGTCCCTCCCTCGGAGGCATTCGCTCCCATAAGTGATGGCCGGTGTTAATTTTGCTTTAATCACTTGTAATAGTGGCGTAAAGCTTTGGCCCGCAGCTTTCTTTTTGAGATTCCTCAGTGCGACCGCTATGGTGGTACCTCTCCTTTGTATTGCTTCTTTCTGTGGTTGGAATGACCCTTTTCTGTCAATAATTACGCCCAGATATTTGTATTCCTCCACAGTTTCAAGAGTAACGCCACCTATTTGCCAGCAAAACTTGGGTGAACACGTCTTTGCGTTTATTCTCATAGCTTTTGTTTTTGACAGATTAATACTGAGACCATTCATTGCCAAATAATTGGATGTTGTTTTGATTAGACGTTGTAGCCCTATCGGCGTACGGCTAATGAGCACGATGTTGTCTGCATACATCAAGTTTGAGAGGTTAAGTCCTCCTAGGTTTGGAGCATGTGCGTTACATTCGTCTAGCTTCTGTGAAAGATCTGACATGAAAATGTTAAAAAGGGTTGGAGCAAGCACACACCCTTGTTTGAGGCCCTTGGTCGTCCGTATTTTCCTTGACAGGCAATCACCTGCTCCCAGCTTGATTTGTATCCACGAATCCGTATGTAGAAGGATCAGTTGAGCTAGTAGGGATGGTGGTATTTTCCTGTTGGCTAGCTTTTCCCATAATAGCTTTCTGTTGATGTTGTCGAAAGCTGAAGTATAATCGATGAAGCGTACGAAAAGAGGTAGGTTGGCGAGTTTGACAGCATCTATTAGAAGTGATAAAGCCAGAATGTTTGTCGTTGTGCCCATGTGTTTTCGAAATCCTGTCTGGGTAATGGGAATCCCAGCGTTTTCATTTGCCCAGTCTGTAAGCTCCTCTAGTAGTAGGCCAGCATAATATTTGGCCTCGTTGTCAATTAAGGCAATCAGTCTGTAATTTTTCGGATCGTTTTTGTTGCCTTTCTTATGTATTGGAGCTATTATTGAACCTTTCCATGAGTCAGGTATTATTTTGGTTTCTATGATCTGTTTGTACAGTGGAGCTAGCGCTGCTGCCCAGTAATCCGGGTTTTGTTTGTACAGAATGGGCGGGATTCCGTTGGGGCCCGGCGCTCCCTCTGTCTTACCTTTCGCTATCCTACTTATGATTTGCTTTCCTGTGAAGATCAATGTAGTTGTCTCCACTGTTGAGGTGCAACTTAAGGTGTTTCTGTCAGAATCTGGTGGCCTCGTCGTGGTGTTTTTTGGAACCATGTTGAAGTGGAGCAAAAGGTAATCATACCAAACTTCTTCAGTGAGATGAGAGTTGATACTGGGTCTGCTTGGGGTCTGCAGATTATTAACCATTTTCCAGAATCTTCCGCTGGTGTTATTTCCCTTTGCGTCGTGGAGTAACTTGGCCCATAGCTCATCCTCTGCTTCCCTTTTTAAGTTCCAAATCAGTTTCTTTTTGAGGTTTTTAAGTTTTTGCAGTTCCTTTTGGACAACGTTGTCTGGTCCTTCTCGGTGTAATTGCCTCAGTAGTTTATTAATATTTCTTTTAAGGAGCTTTAAATTGAAGTTTTGTTTTATTAGCTTGTCTTGACCTAACAATATTTGCGAGCACTTTTGGTGGCTTTGTTGGTTTTTAGCTTCCGTTATTGTGTGGAGCTTTGATTTCTTTGTGGATGCGGTCCCAAGGCTGCTGGTAAATAGCTCCCATCGGCTTATATTGTCTATCTGAATTGCAGTGCTTGTTACCCACAATTTTCTCGCTTTCTTCTCAAAGCCTTCCAGATTATGCGTGTTACATTTTATTCTTTTATGTATGACGGAAAGAGAAGCTCCCAGGTTTACTGCTGGCAGAGTTACCGCTGCCCCTTGAGTGTTAAGGGTAATCTCTTGCGGTAAGTGGTCACTAGCTGTCATTAATCCTATTCGGAAATCCGAAACTTTGCCGAAGCATTGTAGAGATGAGAATGTAAAGTCTATGGTTGAACTTGCATTCTGGTTGTGAAAGGTTGCTTCCGGGGGGCTATCGTTAATGAAGCGTCCATTTAAAGCTACCAGGTTGAGGTGTTCTAAATCCTTTAGGCTGTCCGTTGACAGCCTATTATGTTTGCCCCATTTGCTTGCTTCTTGTTGTGGTATGCCCCATGCCAAAAACTGCTCTTCTAACAGTGGATCCCTAGTCTGTGGCTCTCCGAGGTACATGTTGAAGTCCCCAGTTACTATGAGGTTAGATGTCGTTCCCTCTGATAGTATTTTTGTTACTTCTCCTATCAGTAGTTTATTCCCAGCTTTTTTCTCGCGAGGATGTAGATATACATTTAGCAGGATTAACTTTTGTTTTTTGTCTTTTCCCCCTAGGTCCAGCTCTATTGTTTTTATGCTGTTATTGCCTGACTGTATAGCATCTTTATTCTTTGATTCATTGATGCTCTTGATTGAAGTGTATATTGTTTGGCCTCCTTTTAAGTGGCCGTATTTGGCCTTTCTTATGGCTGGTAGATGGTATGCTTTAAAGCCCTGTAATTGGTGCGGATTATCTTACCAGGTTTCTTGAAGAGCGATTATATCAAATTTTTGGAGGTAGAGTAAAAGCTGAGTGTCGTCTACTTTGTTCCCGACGCCATTTATATTCCAAACACATATTCTTAATTGATGTTTTGTTGTGGTTTTTCGTTGCGTGTTTTGTCATGTCTTCGAGGCCCTTGAATTGATGGTCCTTGCTATCCAGTTCCAGTCCTTTTGGCCAGATGATCCTTGGGCTTGCCTTGGGCTAAATGGGTTGATGTCTGTCTGTGAAATTGAAGAGCTTCGGGCCCCATTCAGGACGCTTTCCGTTTTAGCTGTTTTTTGTTTGTTTCGGAGGCGGCAATAATCTCTCTCTTTGTGAGCCTCACTCAATGGGTGTGGATACCCTATTATTCCCTGTCTTTTTAGGCGTATCCCCCATGCTTGGAAGCGCGGTTCCGTCTCCATAATTCGATCCGCTGTTTCCTGCGTGGCCCATGTTGTTATAGTGGCCTCATGGTCAGACAGGTGGTTATAATGCGCAAACTGTACAAATTCTAGGTCGTTAGTGCTGATGTCCCTCAGGTTGCTGATGGTGGATAATAGGCGTAGGATCTTGCTTCGATTGAGGATGTCCCCTCTACCTCTTGACTTATAGTCAGGGATAAATACAATTGTGCCGCTTTCAGCTCCCTCTTGCCTTACGTTCCGTTGTTTGGGTTCCTCTGTGGCTGGTTTGACCTGTGACCCGTTGGGACTCTGTCCGCATGATGGCTCTTCTACCCACACATCTTGCTCATCCCTTTCTTCTATTGGCAGCGATCCCTGTGTCGGAGGGGCTCCCTTGCTTCCGACTAACGACATACCCAGACTTTTAGTTTTTGAGGGATCCATACTTTCTGCCAATTTTGTTCCTTTGTTATGTTTAATTTTTCAGTGAGTAGTTTCTCTTTGGTAATGGCTGTTATTACCCTCGCCTATGCAGTTGGAGTTCGAACTTTGTACTATTTGTGCGGTTTCCTTTGCCGGTGGTGTTGTTTTGGTTGCTATTGGGCTGTCGCTTACTTCATCTTCTTTTTTTTTGGTTCTGTAGTCGAAGTTATTGCTTTGAAGAATGCTTTTGTGTTGCTGATCTTGTTTCTCCCTTTCCTTTTTTGTTTTCGTCCTCTTTTGTTTTGTTCCCTGGGTATTTCCGGGCTTCCTTTCCCCGCGCTTTGACCATGAGGACTTTGGTGATTAGTGATTTCTGGAGCCTTTCCCTGTTGCCCCAGCTTATGGCTTGGCTGGGTGGTCGGTTGCTCAAGGCTATACCTTCTTTGTTTTTCTGCGGAATTGTTTGGGACGTTCCCTGCAACAGCAGCATACGATTCCTTTTTTGTTTTTTCCATGCTGTTTAGACTGTTTGGGTCTCCCCCGATCTTAAAACTGCTGGAATCGAGTGCCCTATCTGCCAGGTTTAAGCTCCCTGACTGTTCACTTTGCTGGCTAAGGAGTGGGCTTGTTGGTGCGTTCGCAGTACATGGGTTGGCTTCTTTTTTTGTGTTTTCAGTAAACTTTTTTAGGTCCGACAGGATACCCCCCAGTAATTGTGGGATCGTTGTGAGTTTGTCCACGATTGTATAGCATGCGCAACTCGGCTGCATTATCTTTGTTTCTGCTTGAACGTTTTTGATCATGCCATTCATGTCTGCCAACTTGTTGTCGATGTTGGCTACATGAATGGCTAAGAAGTTTAGGAGGGATAGTTGCATATCCATTTTGTCCGAATGATATTGCATTGCCTTTATTGATAACTGTAGGGTGTTTAACAAGGATGACCATAGAATCTCCGGGCCTTTTGAAAGCTCTTCTGTAATTTGTGGGGTTTCAGGTTCTTGTTTGGTGTCTTCCTCTTGAGGGATAACTGGGAGGTATGATGCTACTAGTCCCTCCCACTCCTCTGTTGTTAGCAGGGGGGTATTTTCAAATTTTGAAGCTTCCGATTGGTCTTGCTCGAGATCTTTCACTTCTGTCTTGTCTATATCTTCTGTATGTTCTCCTTTTGGCGAATTTCCTAATTCTCTCCCGTCCTCCGCTGATTCGTGAGATTGCTTTGGTTGAGTCGCCTGAGCTGGAGCTTGGGCTAGGACTACGGCCTGGGTTGCTTCGATTGCTGTCATCGGGTTGCTGAGATTGGGTCCTGTTATTGCTCTTTGTTGATCTAGAGCGTTAAAGTCCTTTGTCGGTGACTGTGATTTTCCGTTATTTGTGTGTTCTGGATTGTTATGCTCGGTCTCTTGTTATGGTTAGTGATTTCGATATTGGTCTAATTACTATCTTTGCCTCAAGCGGGTAACTACTTTTATTTGGGATGCTGTTATTATCTTGGCAGTTTTCCCTGCCGCAGTCGGCGCCGGTATCCGTCATTTTGGCTTTGGCTTGAATGGGGCTTTCCTTGTGTGTGTGTTCTCAATTCGCCGTTGGCCTCGCCCTCGCCCCTGCTTCCTTGGTTTTGCCCTGCTCCTGCGCTTGTGCTTTTCTCATGTGTCGTAACGTCTTGTGTTGGATTTCTTAAAATTTTACTTTCTTCGTTTTTCTCTGTTCTTTTGCTGTTTTCACTGATTTCGCCTACTGGTGCGGTGTTTTGACTGCTTCCCTCGGGTTCCATGGGTGCAGGTAGTCCCTTGAGGCTGCCATTTGAGGTACTTAGGAGCGAGCCCTGATCTTTCAAAAATGAAAAGATTGTATACATTTTTGGTTGATAGCCCTTTATTGCTGGTCTGCTCTGGGTTACCGAGTCGACCTAAGCTATTTGTACCGTTTGGGGACTTGGGTTTGCTGTTACCGCGCCTTTTTGCTGGGACGTTGTTTGTCGCTTTCCTGACTTTGCCTGACCTCATGGCGATCTTGAGGGAGTATGTTGAAGCTCGGTCGCAATTGTCTGCTTGCTTGTTAGCCTGGTTAAGCGGTCGATGGCACAGCTTGCTTCGTGTGTATTAACATTTATTACTGCTTGTTTGCTTTATTTAATTTTTGGTTGATTGAATAATGATTGGAATGATGATGCTACTGTTTAACTGAATTAGCTGGATTAACTGGCTTGACTGGTTTAACTGGTTTGACTTGTATGTCTGATTGTTCCTTTATTATTTTGTGTTTGATTGATTAATTGCTTGGTGTATAACTGTATGTGTATTGTGCTAGAGTGATCTAGAGCCCTGCGCAGTCAGGATGGCTGCGAGCTCCACGATGGACAGCCTGGCTTGGCGTAAGCAACTACTGATTCACAATGACTTTGACTATGATACTGTGACTGTGACGAATTTTTTTGTAGTTTTTTTCTTGTCCTTTTCTTGTCCTAATCTTGTCCTTGAGGTCTTTCCAATATGTTGGTCACAGTGCTAAAAACCGGTACTGGTGGTGCTGATGTCCGTTTATTAGGATTTGTTTTGCTTTTGATTTTGATTTTAAATTGCAGATGAGTTTTAGAGCCTTTTAAGAGTCCTTTGGGGTGATCAGTAGAGGGCGAGGCTAGGGCTAGAACTTGGACCAGGGAAGGGGGGGGGCTTGTGGGGCCTGCGGGGAGCTTTTGGTTGTATTGCCGGCGCTTGGTCTGGGCAGACCCCCGCTGTAGTCTGTCGGCAATTGGGCTCGCCCCTAGTCAGCTGGGCTCACTCCGCACTCGCTTCTCCAAGATCACTCGCACCCACTTACTGTTCTGCCATTGTAGTTGCGGCTGCCATTTCCCCCTGGTTGTCTTAAATCCGCTGCTTCTCTATGTGTCTATGTATCTGCACATCTGCAGTCTCTGCTCTGCTGTCTCTCGATATCCGACGGTCCCACTGTGTCTCGCCTCCCAAATCCACTGCCGGGACTTGACTGGAGCTCCTCGGCTCCGGTCCCTTCACCCTCGCCCTTGCCTCGCCCTGCCTCGCCCACCTCACCCCTCTGCCGCCACCCTGATCGCAGCTTCGCAGTAGCTGCTGCTGCTGAGGGGGAGGGGGGGAGGACTAGGGTGGTAGATGGAAGTCAGGGGTCAGGAGGAGAGGCCCAGGGGGGTCACAAGAGTTACTAGGGTGGGGGCCCTCTACATGCACCGCTACAAGCACCGCCGCAATCCTGCCGCAATTTCTGCAGTCAGCTCGATATTCCACAGCCACGCCAACCGCTAATGAGGGCGGAGGTCGGGACTTGCGCGAGCGGGCGCGGACTGTGCAAGCGGGAGCGGGAGCAGGAGCCACAGAAGCTGCGGCAGGAAAGCGGCAGAGAAGCGTCTTTCCTCCTCTTTCCTCCTCCTCGTAGTGGGCTTAATGCTGGGTAATACTGCGGCAATACTGCGGCTCCGAGCGGCTTTGAGCGGGGGGCCTGCGGCTGCGGACCGTGTCCTCACCTCGGCTGGTTGCTGGGTTGCTGAACGCCTGGGCGTGGGCACGTGGATGCGCTGAAAACACGGACTGGCCTCCGGATGAGCTAGGTAGCTGGAGTCAGGACAGAAATTGCCTGTGCTAATGGAGGTGCGGATCCATGAGGTGCTTCACAGGCTCATCTGTGACCTTACCAAGAGTTTCCGTCCAGAGAGTACTGATGGAAGTATGTCTGACTTAACATTGCCACCATGGATATGTTAGCATTATGCACAAGGTTGAAATGCCAGAGGGTGACACTCTTGGTGGAAATTCACCTATGACACAGCAGATTGTTGTACTTTTGAAACGCCCCCCTTCCATTTTCATCATTATGTGTAGTGACTCACATGTGTAGGCACTGTTTGCCCTCTCATATTGTCCCTGCATGTGACATTTCTGATGCCCCACGTTAAACCTCAGTGTGAGCCAACTTGGCCTGCACAGTCACTGCCCAATTTGACAAGAACCCATCACTGAATGAACAGAGTGAGACAAATGGGTTGTCTGCTACCCTATCCATCTAAGGGCTATCTCAGGCCTGTGTATTGCACAAGACAGACTTTGTTCAAAGGGTGTGAGATTGTAAGATCATGTCCCTAAATGAGACCTCCATGACACAGTGAACCATTCACAGGGCAAGGACATTGAGGGGTGTGTAGTATTGGACACAGTGAGTCTGCCCCGACACATCATTTACAATGTAATGTATGTCTTGCTCCCTCACATACTGCATCACAGATGAGGGCCTTCTTGGCATTGCTTTCTGTGCTGGCATTCTGCAAGTATATGAGATGGCCAGGTACTGTATCCATCCTCATACCTGCATGCATTTTGGTATGATTATCCCATGCTTATGTACTACGTGTCATGCTGTATTGTCTCTGCTAAACATGTCTGTGAAGTTGTGCTGAGTTTGTGCATGCCTCTGTACTGAGAGATAGTGGTACATTACCCAGTGTCACTGAAATTTCCTCCTCTTGTCTCCCATGCTTGCAGCTCAAAGTCTACCAGCGTAAGGCCGTATGGAGGGCCACTGCACGCAAGGTGGGGGCTCTGGGTGTCTCCAACCGACGACATGCACACTGTCACAAAAGGTGGGATGACATCTGCCGTTTGAGCAAAACGTGGCAGAGATGACGCTGGGGCTGCTCTTTCGGACATACAGGTTGGTGCGCCGGAGCATGACACCACTAATGGCACACATCTTGGCAGTGACACAGCCAGAGCTGGATGCATGTTTGAAGGACCATCAGCAGCAAGCTGGGGGTGAGTATTCTGCGAAGGGTGACTTTGGTTGTGAGTGACTGCATGTATTACAAGCCTGAGCCAGTGCTGAGCTCTGTAATGTTGCTGGTGTGATGCTATGGCTTGTAAGTGGCCTCTTAGTTGGGTGCAGCTGTCATGCATTATTGCTACATATACTTTCTCAAGTCATTGATGTAATGGCCCTTGACTAAGCATTCTGAGTTGTGGCCTTATGGCATCAGCTGCATTGGGCGAGTCAGGGACATACCTTGGCAATTAACAGCAGTGTGCCTCATCTGAGTGTGCTTTCGTCAATGTGTGCCGTGCCTGACCTTGAAATTGTGAGGACTACACATCTGACACCAATGTGCAACTGTAGTTATGCCCCAAAGTTCGACATGGTGGATGGCATGAGCTCATGGCCATTGCGGACTGAAATTGTGGAGTCTGTATCTGTGTTGTCCCCTTATGGTGACTCCATATGTGACTGTGACAACATGTTAGGGGGTATATCTTTTCACCCCTCAGGCCCCTAGGTATGCTCAGAGGGATCTGTATGTCTGTTTACATGGAGGCACGGGCAAGGTATTTGGCTGTGTGGGTATCACATGGGTCAATTATGCCAAGTTTGCATAATACCATGCAATATTTAACTTTGGAATTAAGGTTCCACAATGTGACTGCTCAGGGTGGTGTGCAACATGGGGTATCACCATCTTATTTTGTGCTTTGCTTGCATATGATGTTTGTGTGAATGTCACTAAACTGAACCTACGTCTCTGTCTCTTGCAGCAAACTACTGTGGGCACAGAAGGACAGGGGACGGACACCAGTGTTGAGGCATCAGGCACGACTGCTACACACGAGCACACTGACACTGATGTGACCAGCGCCTCGGAGGGGGACAGGGGTCTGCTTGAGGAATCACAGCCAGAAAGACCAACCTCAATGTCATCTGACGCCAGCGGTGCCTCCTCTATGTTGGCGGGCACAGGGAGCAGGAACTCAGTCTCCTCTTCCACCACACATCGTCCAGTGCCCACCCTCCCAGCTACTTCCACTAGTGCTGCATGTGCTCGCAACAGTAAGAAGAGAAGAGTGTCCTTCCTCCCCAGGCCCGCTGCCCCTGCCCCTGTCTCCCCTGCTGCCCTCAGTGTTGAGGCTGTGGACCTATTGCGCCAGCTGTGTGTGGGTCAGACAACTCTCCTGAATGCCTTCCTAGACCATGACAAATAAGTTGGCACAGGTAGTTGCCTTCATGGAGGGCATTCATTCAGATGTGGGTGGGCTACACAGGACTGTCCAGTCTTTGTCCTCCACAGTGATGGCAGTCATTCAGCTGTCACAGGCTCAGAGTCCAGCTCCAGTCCCTTTGGCCACCCCCGGCCAGTGGCTACATCTGACGAGAGTGACTACACACCACAGACCTCAGGCTCAAGATACACCACACGCAGCACACAACAGCAGCACCCGAGCGCAGACATCATCCCCCAAACATACCAAGGTCACCCCAGGGCACAAAGGCAAAAGCCCTTCAGGTAACACTCAGGGGCATCAAGCCAAGAAACAGGCCTCAGGCTCACATGCCTCAAAGGCATCCCCAGCCAAGGACACTCCCGTCCCAAAAGTGTCTCGCAAAGAAAAGCAGACAGTTGTCGTGCCTGCTGTGAAGCTGGTGCCTGCTAAGAGTCCACAGAAAAAGCCCTCTAAGGCAGATTCACCCACAACCTCAACCCCCATTCACACCCCTGTGTAGCAGGTAAAGGAGGGCAATGTAGGGGGTTCACCTGGTCAACAGGGGATGGAGGGGGAAAGGCAAGGTAAGGCCAGGCCAAGTGTACCACCGGATCCAGCAGGTCCCCTGAGGGAGGGCCACCAGCTGCACCTGATGCAGCTTTGGTGGAGAGTGAGCCTGTAGTGGCCGCCCCACCTCCCACTCCTACCAAGACAATCATTACCTATTGAATGCCTAAGTAGTGGAAAGGCACCCCTAAACAATCTCCCACCCACACTGTGTCTCATGGCAGCATGTCTCCCCATCCACGGGCCACAACACCACCTGGTCCAAGCAGCCCTCCGGTTCACAAGGCCACTGATGCCTCTAGCTCAGCTGGTCCTCTCTCTCCCAGGTCCAGTCCTCCAACTCACCCGACACTCAGCCACCTCCCAGTACGACTGACAGCCAAGTCTGAGGCAAAGTCCCCCTCACACACCTGTTTCTCCCACAGCGATGCCTGGACTTCCCATTGTTATCCCCCTAGCTGTGTTGCTGACCATGGCAGTGTATAGTCTCACCCATTCCCTGTGCAGGCTCTCATGCACACATGTGCCTACTTTCAAGTATGGACTGGCCACTGGCCTTGCTGTTTATTACTGTGTTTGCCCATTCCCCGTGCAGTTTCTCGTGTACCTACTTTGCACTTTGGACTGGCTAAGGGCCTTGCTGCTTGTTACCGTGTTTGCCTATTCCCTGTGCAGGTTCTCATGCACAGAGGTGCCTAATTTGAAATATGGACTGGCCACTGGCCTTGCTGTTTATTACTGTGTTTGTCCATTACCCGTGCAGGTTCTCATGTACCTACTTTGCATTTTGGACTGGCCAATGGCCTTGCTGTTTATTACTGTGTTTGTCCATCACCTGTGCAGGTTCTCATGTACCTACTTTGCACTTTGGACTGGCCACTGGCCTTGCTGTTTATTACTGTGTTTGCCCATTCCCTGTGCAGGTTCTCATGTACCTACTTTGCACTTTGTACTGTCCAATGGTCTTGCTGTTCTTCACTTTGGATGCCCATTACATGTGCAGCTTCTCATGCACACCTGTGCCTACTTTGAACTGTGTACTGGCCACTGGCCTTGCTGTTTATTACTGTGTTTGCCCATTCCCTGTGCAGGTTCTCATGTACCTACTTTGCACTTTGGACTGGCCACTGGCCTTGCTGTTAATTACTGTGTTTGTCCATTACCCGTGCAGGTTCTCATGTACCTAGCTTGCACTTTGGACTGGCCAAGGGCCTTGCTGCTTATTACTGTGTTTGCACATTCCCTGTGCAGTTTCTCGTGTACCTACTTTGCACTTTGGACTGTCTAAGGGCCTTGCTGCTTATTACCGTGTTTGCCTATTCCCTGTGCAGGTTCTCATGCACACAGGTGCCTACTTTAAAATATGGACTGACCACTGGCCTTGCTTTTTATTACTGTGTTTGTCCATTACCCGTGCAGGTTCTCATGTACTTACTTTGCACTTTAGACTGGCCAATGTCCTTGCTGTTTATTACTGTGTTTGCCCATTCCCTGTGCAGGTTCTCATGTACCTACTTTGCACTTTGGACTGGCCACTGGCCTTGCTGTTTATTACTGTGTTTGCCCATTCCCTGTGCAGGTTCTCATGTACCTACTTTGCACTTTGGACTGGCCAAGGGCCTTGCTGCTTATTACTGTGTTTGCCCATTCCCTGTGCAGGTTCTCATGCACACAGGTGCCTACTTTGACGTATGAACTGCCCACTGGCCTTGCTGTTTATTACTGTGTTTGCCCATTCCCTGTGCAGGTTCTCATGTACCTACTTTGCACTTTGTACTGGCCAATGGCCTTATTGTTCTTCACTTTGGATGCTCATTACCTGTGCAGCTTCTCATGCACACATGTGCCTACTTTGAACGGTGGACTGGCCACTGGCCTTGCTGTTTATTACTGTGTTTGCCCATTCCCTGTGCAGGTTCTCATGTACCTACTTTGCACTTTGGACTGGCCACTGGCCTTGCTGTTTATTACTGTGTTTGCCCATTCCCTGTGCAGGTTCTCATGTACCTACTTTGCACTTTGAACTGGCCACTGGCCTTGCTGTTTATTACTGTGTTTGTCCATTACCTGTGCAGGTTCTCATGTACCTACTTTGCACTTTGAACTGGCCACTGGCCTTGCTGTTTATTACTGTGTTTGTCCATTACCTGTGCAGGTTCTCATGCACACGGGTGCCTACTTTGAAGTATGGACTGCCCACTGGCCTTGCTGTTACTGTTTTCCCATTAACTGCGCAGGTTCTCATGCACACATGTGCCTACTTTGAACTGTGGACTGGCCACTGGTCTTGCTCTTGTCTACTTTTGATGCCTATCTGTGTAATATGTAATAAAGACAGTTACTCCTGTTGTCTGCTTTGTCAGTGTCCTTGCTAAATAAAGGGTTTTCTGTATGGGCATTGTTTAATGTGACACATGCTCTGTATGCCACTTTAACATTGCCAATGGCTTGTTTCACTTTTTCATAGTGTTGCAGAGGTGACAGGCACTTCAGTTCTTCTTGACTCTGAGGCTTGGGGGTGCAATGGTGGTTGTTTGTGATGATCTACTGTTATCCTAATCATTCTATGGTCATGTTTGCTAAATTGTACACATGTCATGTTTGGATGCACTGCCAGCACAGAGGGGGATTCTATCCACGGGATTGCAGGCAGGCTGGCCAGTGTCCATCATGTATGTGTGATCTTTCTTGATGTGTGAACAGCAGTGTTGGTGTATGGTCACCTTGTGATGGCCTGTCTTCCTACTCACATGGGTAGATTTCAATGTGTGCAGTGTGAAGGGGTGACTTGGTCAGTAGTGTTGATGTATGTGTGTCCCTGCAATGGCAGCTCCACACATGTGTTACCCAGGGGCTGAGTGCCGGTTAGTTTGATTTGTCAGCCCTGAGCTTGTGATTGTGTGCACTTGTGGGATTTGTAGGCTGTGCACTGTGCAGTGTGTTGGTGTGTCCTTGCTCTCATGTGGGACACCTACTTGTTATTGCTGCCAGTTGTGAGTATGCAGTGTGTCTTGTTACTGATTGTGCTGACTGTGTAGACCTGCTCAGCCACAATGACTCTGTGGGTGTGTTTCCTCATGCATTGCTGTCACTTGAACCATTTGTGGCTCCACTATGGTATGTGGGATGTGATGTTATACCATCTCCTATCTGTGCTTCAGATTCCTACCCATTATGAGTGATTCCTCCATGTATTTGTGTATGGTACACTCCTGACCTGTCCACTACTGATGTACACACCACGTCAATCTCTTGTCAGCATTCCCCTTGGGTTGCCAGTGTGTGTGCCTCCCCACCACTTCATTTGTTACACTATGCTTTGTGGTGCTGATCTGTGCACAGGACCAATGTGCCACTCAGGACAGTTTCCCAATTAATTATGTGTGATTTTCTTGTACTTGTTTGCAGTCATGGTTGCTCATGTGCAGTGCAACTGTTTGTGCTGCACAGTCCTCTGGTCATGTTGTTTGCACATGGGTGCCCCTGAGTTGTGCATCTGGGAGTGTTGGGTTAGCTGTATGTGTGTTTGGTGAGGTACTGCTACCCTTCCTGAGTGTGATGTTGTCTGTGTGCTGTGCTGATTTGTGTTGTGGGAGTATATGTGGTGGCACTGAGATGTGTGTGCTACGGATTTGGTTGATGTGCACACACTGCTTGTTGTGCATGCAGTGCTGTGAGTGTATGTTGCCTTGTACTTGCCTGGTGTGCATCCCTTGATGTCCAGCTGAGTTTGCAATGTGATGGATTGACATGTGCATCTGTTGTGTTTTTGATGTGAATGTGTGCAGTGTTTGACCTTTGTTGGCTCTTTCAGCTGACAGTTGCTCTGTGTGTGATGTTTTATTTGCATTACATTGTGTGTGAGTTGTTTGTGCATTGTGCTACCTTCAGATGTGTGTTGCAAGTGTAGTGTGCATTACTTGTGTGTCTGTCACATGCAGTTATGAGGATTCTTGTTCCTGAGCTTGTTTTGAGTGCACCTCGGTGGATTGTCCTCCTATTTTTGAGCTGTCAGTTGTCAGGGTTGTGCATGTGCATGCATATGGTATACTATGACACCATATTGACCTGATGGGTGGTGTGATATGTCTGTCTGTGTTAGCTTATTGTTCCATTGATCCCAGTTTGTGTCCATGATTGTTTTGAGATGATACACTTCTTGTTGGTGTCTGTGCATTGGTCCTGATTGACAATATTGTGTACTCCTGTTCTGTCTGGGGTCTCATTGCCTTTCCTGGTTTGGCTGGTGATATGTGGGCTCGTTGGACTTCTGTGTATGTTGTTTGTGAGTTTTGTGTTTGGCAATGGTTTTTGTACCAGCATTGGTTCAGGCATCCCTGAGTGTGAGTGTGATGTTTGTGGATGTGCCCCGGGGAGTGTGATTGTTTGTCAGTGTACTCCCAGGACATTATTTGGACCATTCTGTGTGTTTAACACTGGTGTTGAGTGGTGCAGGTGTGAGGTGGGTGGACGAGGGGTGTGTGTGAAGGATCCAACTTATATTTGACAGTCAGGGAGTGTGACAATGAGCCATGTGTGTTGTGCTGATGACATACACATGTCAAGTAAGTTGGGACTGAAGTGTGGCTGATCACTGTTTGACTTCAGACACTTCCTATCATCCCTGTGCCTATGCATGGCTTGCCTTGCTATCTCCCTGAGTTGTTGCACAGAGGTCTCTGTGGTTTAATTTCACTCACTGTGCCAGCCATGTCTGATTTGATGGCATAAGGGTGTAGTGATCTGTTCCTTTTCTTGTATGTGATGTACACATGCTTTGCGGCTTGCATCATGGCTATCCAGCACTGTCCACCTCACTTTTGTCTATCCCATTTATTGTCCTCCATTGCTGCTAATATCTGTTATGTGTATGTGGCTGTGCGTCAGTGTGGGGTGTGTCTGGGTGACTTGACAGGCAGTGTGTACAGTTAAGTGATTGTACATATGCAGTGTGAGTCTTCATTTTGTGATTGGACTCAGTTTGCTTGACATGAGTGGAGGGTAGGTATGGGGAGGAGTGTTGCCCTGCCCCTGAGCTTCTGTGCAGGGTGTCCCTCTTCACCCCCACCTTCTGAGACAAGCTCTCTGGTTGTTTGGTGTGTGTGGTGCAGGATTTGAGTACACCTGGCTGGTTAATTATGCAGGGTTCGCACAGGAGGGGCACACTGCATGTCCCCTTATGAGTGTGGGGGGCCTAGTGTGTGAAGGGTGGAGGTGTGGCCCTATGGTCTTTATGGACAGCCCATGCCTGGTGCAGGCCCTGCCTTCTACATTGTGCGCAGGTTTTCCCGCGTCTTCACCACCGGGAGATCGCATGAATTTCACAGTTGATGGGTGACCTGGAAGTGGAGGGGTGATTTAGTGACAGGTATGACATGTGCGGGTACACTTGTGGATGTGTTCCTGTCCCCACCAGAGTGTAGACAGGCACAGTATATCAGCCCAGGAGTTGTGTGTTGTGGTTGTGGTTGTGGTTGTGTGCGGAGTTGTGTGATTGCGTAACTGCGGCGTTGTCCGTGACGGTGCATGACTTGCTGGGAGTGGATCAGGTGCAGCACTGGAAAGGCGTGTAAAGCTGGATCCGGGGGCGTGGCCAGGCGCCAACGAAGATGGCTGCTTAGGTCCAGAGCTCCGCCGAGCTAACTGTGCTGCCGCCTACCATCCGACCATTACCCGGGCTGCAAACATCGGGAACCCCGCGCCACACTCCCGAAGGGTGGCTCGACCACTGGTGCCCGGGAGCGGCGCCCGAAAGGCGAAGGGGCGGTGGCTGCTGCTGTACCGACGGCGTTGGCGTGCGGCTGGAGCCGAGGGCGCGGGCTCGCCGCCACTCGAGGCCCCGGCGTGCGGCCTGCCCCGTGTGCGGAGCTGGAGAGGTGCGGATCGCGGAGGGCAGCGGCCGAGCTGCTGTAAATAGCGGAGGCTCCGCGGCGCTTTATTGACGAGGTGACCAGTGCCGCTGACGGCCGGGAGGGGCGGACTGTGTATGGGTGGCTGAGCCCCCGGGCCTACATCCTGGCAGGCGGGGGAATCCGTGACAGAAGAAGGGACTGCATGCCGGCGGAGATATCGTTGCCTGCTGGAATGGTGGAGAGAGTGCGGTGGCCCTATCAGTGTATGACCGAGAGGCCCGGCTGCGGGACAGGCAGTGATCGCCGACGACGGCGCAGTTTGGCGGGTGCGGCCTGCCCGGGGGTGTAACGAGCCCGGACCAGCTCTCAATCGGCCAGTGGCTCGCGGGACCCCGAGTGTGGCCCCCGCACGGCGGATGGTGTGAGCGGAGGGTGTGAGGGATCGGCGCCGGTGAGTGGTGCTGACGCTGCTGATCCTCCGGAGCGAGGGTCGGTGACGAGGTGCTGTCCCGAGAGGCGAGGAGACGACAACGTGGGCCGGGAGTCCTTACAGGCGACTGCGCTGAGTGACGTCCTTGGCGAGGCGGCAGACGGCGGTCGCCATGCAGACTAACAAGCTGGACAAGTATGCGGTGCCCACTGGCCCGCCGCTCTCTGGGGTACCGATGGACGCTAACGCAGAGAAGATGGAGCTCTCCCTAACCTCCATTATGGCCGCCATACAGACCCTGGGCACTAACCTCGAGACCAAAGTAGACAAGATCGCTATTGAGGTCAACCTTCTGCGTGCGGACCTCGGCAAAACCACGGAGAGGTCCAAAACAAACGAGACGAACATTACGGCCCTGCAGGCCTCGGAGAAGCGACTGGAGGGCCGCATCAACGAGCTCGTCCTCCAACACCGCCAAATGGCGCTGCGGCTCGAGGATCAAGAAGGGAGGGCACGGCGCAGCAACATCCGCGTCGTAGGCGTGCCGGAGGGAATGGAGGGGGACAGCGTTGAGCTCTTTCTCGAAGACCTCATTCTCCACCACCTGAAGCCCGGGAGGCTTTCGAAGCTCTTCATGGTTGAACGCGCTCACCGAGCCCCGATCCCCAGGCCCAGACCGGGAGCCCCGCCCAGGACCATTATCGCCAAGATCCTCAACTACCGGGACCGGGACGCTATCCTTCAGGAGGCCAGGCGGCGGGGGGATCTTCAGCGCGAAGGGGCCACTATCAGATTCTTTCCAGATTTCACGCTCCGAAAGCAGCAGGAGCGCCGCTCGTTCCTGGGCGTCAAGGCGGCGCTCAGGGATCGCGGTATTAAATACATGATGTTTTTCCCCGCGAAGCTGAAAATCATCGCGGAGGGCAAGTCGTACTTCTTCACTTCGCCGACTGCGGTCCAGGAGTGGCTCGACATGGCGCAGGCGGAGGACCGCAGTGGGCGCGAACGTGACCGCCCGCTCCGGGTGGTGGAGGCTTCCCCTGGATTGGCGGCGGACGGACTGGGGAGAGCAGAGTCAAGGGTCGTGGCGGTCCAGATCGAACAGCCCCCGCTGGGACTCTCCCCCGGACACGGCGAAGCACTGAGCCTTACGCCGACGGCCTCCGGCCGCAACGAACAGTAATGTATCTGCTATGTGCTGGGGTTCCAAAGATTATGGCGGGACTCTGGTGAGGACATGGTTACTCTCCCGCAAATTGACATTGAGGGGGTCCCTTGATTGCCTCGCATGCTTGCTGGTGTAATGGTTTGGGCGGCACAGTGGTGGCGGCGGCTGGAGTTGGTGCTGGTCTCCGTTCTCCCCCACATAGTTTTTCCGGGGAGGGTGGCTACTCTCTCCGGGTTGGGACGGGCGACAGGTGCTCTGCTAGTTGGGGAAGTGGGTAGTTTCAGACCTACGGAGCAGGGGGCAGGGCGGGGGGTGGGGGGGCTTGTTTGGGGAAACGTTACAGCTGATGCACTCATGTTGCTGCGATTGTCAGGTGTTGATTCATTGGACTCGGTCCGACTTCGGCTATGTATAGCTGTGGGGTGTTGGGGGGGTGGGGGGGACGGTGGGGAGGATGGTTGTTTGTTTTGGTCACACACTGATGGGCGACACGGGGTGGCTGGCAGCGCCGGTGCTTGGAGGCGGTCAGGACTCTACAGCAGGGACTATGGCTAGTGGAGGGGGGTACAGCCTTAAGATCCTTAGCAGGAATGTCAATGGGCTGGGGAATGGGCTTAAACGTACTATTGTCTTGCAGTTCCTTAAACGACACCTCCCTGATATAGTATTTCTGCAGGAAACACACTTGATGGGGAATATGTGCCAGGCCCTCATTAGGTGGGGATATACCCTAGCGGTTCACTCCGGCTTCACCTCTGGATCGCGGGGAGTGGGGATACTGGTTCGCCGTTCCCTGCCCCTGCACATTGACCACACTGAACTAGACACCCTCTGCCGTTTTGCGGGTCTGTCGGGGAGGTGGGCGGGTCGGCGGGTTAACTTTGTCTCCATATATATCCCTCCCGGCCTGCAGGCACAGGCATACGTGGACCTGGGGAAACTCCTGCTCTCCCTCCCTGACGGGCAGTTGCTCATAGGGGGGGACTTTAATACCGTTGCCTCCGGCACCCTAGACAGGCACCCGCCCAGGGACACGCCCATGGGGCAAAGGTGGCTGGCGGATTTCATCGACGCCTTTGGGCTCACAGACACCTGGCGGCTGCTGCACCCTGCGAGTAGGCACTTCACATTCCACTCTGGCCCGCACCGCTCTTTCTCCCGCCTGGACTACGTCCTGACCTCCATGCGGCCGGACATGCTCATCCGGGAGGCCTCCCTCCTGGCGCGGGGTATTTCTGACCATTCCCCAGTGTACATACAGATCACGCTGGGGGGTGGCCGGGAGGGTTGCGTCTTCCCAATACTCGCCATTGAGCGCTATTTCGAGCTCAACATTGGGTCGACGGGCTCCGCGGTAACCCTGTGGGAAGCTTTCAAGGCGGTGTGGCGGGGGGAGGCCCTCTCGGCCATTGCCGGCGGCCATAAGGAACGAGAGGCGCAGATCGCCTCGGTCGAGACAGACCTACGAGCGTTGGAAGGGGCAGCCTGCGCGGAGACGGAGCCGGGGTTGCACCATCGGCTACGGCTCAAAACCGCGGAGTACAAAGAGCTGGTCACGCTCGCTGCTCAGACGGCCATTCAGCACAAGGTGGGCAAGCTGTACGACCAGGGAGATAAGGCAGGCAAACTTATTGCGTGGCTGGACAAGAAGCGGCGGGCCGCGACGTTGGTGCCGGTGCTCACGAAAGCGTCGGGCGCGACGCTCACGGAGCCTACAGAAATTGTTGAGGAATTTGCGGGACACTTCCGGCGGGTTTACAGCAGGGGGTCGGACCGGCCGGGGGAAGACTCCGATGCCTTGCTGGCGGACATTCGTATGCCTTGTCTGTCGGAGGCCGACCGGGATGCCCTGGAGGCCCCCCTTGCCGCGTCCGAATTGGAACGGGCGATTGTGGACCTTAAACCGGGGAAAGCGCTAGGCCCCAATGGTTCGCCTATCGAGCTTTACAAGTTAAAGCCGGATGTCCTCAGCGTGCATCTCCTCCACATGAGGAGAGTGCAGCGGCGGGAATATTGCCACGCGACCAGCGCCTGGCGACTATAGTGGCCATCCCAAAAGAAGGGAAGCCAAGAGATGCCTGCTCCTCGTACAGGCCGATCTCTCTGCTGAACGCGGAGCCGAAAATTCTTGCTAAGGCCCTCGCGAACAGGCTCCACTCGGTACTCCCCAAGCTGGTCCACCCGGACCAGTCCGGCTTCATGCCCCTCCGTAACACGGCGCTTAACATCCGCCGCCTGCACGGGGTGCTGGGACGGTGTCACACGATTCAGGAAGACGCAGTGGTGGTGTCGCTTGACGCCACCATGGCATTCGACACCCTCGAATGGCCATACATGATGGCCGTACTCTGAAAACTGGGATTTGGTCCGTATTTCGTTGCTTGGGTCCGCCTTCTCTACTCGGAGCCGCTGGCTCAAGTGGTAATTAACGGTAGGGTGTCTGAGGTGTTTGGCCTTGAACGGGGCACCAGACAGGGATGCCCGCTCTCCCCCCTCCTATTCGCGCTCTCACTTGAACCGTTGGCGTCATGGATCCGGCAGGCCAGCTGCATAACGGGGCTGCGGTGGGCGGAGGGCTGGGAAGACAAGATTTCGGTCTATGCAGACAATATCCTGCTCTATCTCTCCCACCCGCGGAAGTCTATTCTGGCGGCAATAGATATCTTTGTCAGCTTTGGGAAGAACTCCGGATTCCGCATCAACTGGGCTAAATCGGTCCTATATGTTCTCCACGGCGGTCCTCCCTGGCTCCCTGACGGTTGCCCGCTTGTAGTGGCGGAGGAGGGCTTTCGATACCTCGGAGTGTTTATCACACGGGATGGGCCTCTCCGGTTTGAGAGGAACCTCATGCCGCCGCTCCAGCGGTTCCAGCGCGACTCGACCTCTTGGCGGCAGCTGCCGTTGTCGCTGCTGGGTCGTGCGGCCCTTTTTAAAATGATGGCGCTCCCCAGATTTTTGTACGCTCTCCAAAACCACCCAGACCCGGTGCCTGCCTCGTACTTTGCGGCAGTGGAGGCGGCGCAGCGGACCCTCCTGTGGTTGGGTACACCCAGAATAGCCTTACGGAAACTCACGCTGGGGTGGTACGACGGGAGGATAGCCCTCCCGGATATTCGCAAGTACTACTGGGCCGCTCACCTCTAGGCGATAAATCAGGGGACTTATTGCGACGGGAACGACCCGGGGTACGCGATGGACAGATGGCTGCTCCCGGGGGGGAACTTCGAGGTGGCGCTGTACTCCGGTTCGGGCAGACTCCACCTCACGGGGCCTACGAAGCATTCGGTTCACATATGGCACGCCGCGCACAGGGCGCTGGGCTGGTATAACAAGCTGACCTTGGCCACACCACTGTGGGCATTGGAGAGGCTGGGTAGCCTGCGTCACACAAAGGGGTTTCGTAGCTGGGATCTTATTGGGATCTCCCGGGTGGGGGACCTTTGGGGGCCGGAGGGGGTCAGATCCTTCGCCTATCTCCAGGACACTTACGACCTGGCGCGCACGGAATATTTTCGGTATCTACAGGTCCGTCACTCCCTCCGAGCTAATATCCCTTTGGGCACCAGGCCCCCGCAGGCCTCCCCGTTGGAGGACAGGTTGCTGGATGGCCACATGCCAGAGCATGCCATCTCGCTCACATATAAGAAATTGGTTAACAACCCCCCTGATCCTCTGGACTCCCTGAAAGAGAAGTGGGTGGCGGATGGCCTGGACATTGATGACGAGGAGTGGACCATCGCTTTGGCATCCCCTAGGGAAGTCGCAATCTCGGCTAGACTCCGTTTGGTGCAGCTTAAAATACTGCACAGGGTATACGTCTCCTGCACCAGGCTACAGGCGATGGGGCGGGGAGGGCAGGGGCTGTGTCGGCGGGGGTGCGGAGAGAGGGGCTCCTTCTTCCATGTTTTGTGGGAATGCCCTACGGTGCAGCGGTATTGGAGGCGAGTGGTGTCCTGCATGGGTGAGGTATGGGAGACTCCTATTCGCACTGAGGCCAAGAGGTGCTTGCTTAACATTTGGGAACCTACGGACTTGCCCCAGCGGGGGAGACTCTGGGTTACACTGGGGCAAATGGTTGCAAAGCGGAACATTGCTCGTCTGTGGGGAGCATCGACACCGCCTAAACTGGTGGGCTGGCAAAACGATATGGACTGGTGCATGCTACAGGAAAAAGCGGTATATATGGCGCGAGGATGCCCGCGGAAGTGGGGGGAGGTGTGGGCACTGTGGAACACCTTCCGAGGGGACATAGTTGAGCCTCCGCAGGCCCGGCTGTCTGGCCTCGAGATTCCGGTATAATCAATGGCTGGTGCCCGACGTCAAGCATATTGGTTTAGTCCTCCTGCTGTCTCTGTAGGTTCCCGGTGCTGCGACACCCCAGATGTGAATGCACTTTTAAGACCTGTCTTTTGTGACCTGCTTTTGTTATGTTTTGTCATAAAATCAATAAAAAAGATTTTACAAAAAAAAAAAGCTGGATCCATTGTGGTCGGGACCGGGTGGAGGGGACTGGGAGTCTTGTTTCGTGCTCCGCTGTCGTGCTTCCGCCATCTCCGGTTGGGTGGTTTCTCCGCCGCGGTGTGACAGGCTGTTTGGGGGATCCTGATTTGTACAGCGGTCGGGACGTCATTCCGCACGGCGGTGGGTCTTTATTGGCACCCACCGCCGCGGTGGCAGGCGCATTTTTATGGCGGTTCACGTCGCACCGCGGCGGACAGGAAATGGGCTATGTTTGGCCATTGTAATATGGCGGGCGTGTGGGCCGCTGCTTACGTGTGGAAAATGGCATTTTCCGCCAGCACCGTGGAGGTGCATCTGCCCGCCATCATAATGAGCCCCTATATTCCCCCAAACATAACAGCCAACAATTAAAATGTAATTGAAATAAAAAAGATAACAGTCAACAATTAAAATGTAATTGAAATAAAAAAAGTATAACACAATTAACATATTAGATATTAAATAGAACAAGTATTAATAATTTAACAAATATGTTTTTAATTTATTATCAATTAAATAACTTCCCACCCTATTCTCCTCCAAACACAACGAAACACATCTAATATATCACTTTTTTTGTTTTTTAAACTGATTTTATTAAATTTTTACTCTTTCTTTCGTCAGGTTACACTCAGCAGCCATTACCAGTAAACCATTACAGAATGTACGTGTATATAAGCAGTACAGTCAAAGAATTCAATAGGCAATTACGCCCGTAGGGCATAGCAGTTCGTTGTTCAGCCGCAATCAGCAGCCTATGATGTCTAGGGGAAGCCTCGATTGGTATCTCACGATCTGCACTGTCATACCAACAACATCAAACAAACAGGTTTACGGAATGTAATAACTAAAAGCTATCCCTCCCTCCCCCCCCCCGAACCCAACTTTTCCTGGCCCCGTCCACATTGCACTGTACGGTGAATTATTCTATTAACCGTCCCCTCCATAGCTGGCAATGCCCCAAGGTACATAGTTACCATTGCTAGTTCCATAGTGGTAGATCAGCAGGACTTATCGCTCATGTGCTGCACCTGCGGGGTAGGGCAGTCAGGTGTCTACTGCGCCTGCACTGGAGGGACTGGCGGTGGCGTAAGGGCTTTAAACGCTTCTAATATGGTATCCCACTCAAGGGAGATTAGCTTCTTGCATAGACCCCTGGCTTCCTCTCGTCGGATCGCTGCGCTTTCAGCGCTGCTCCATCTCACCACCTCCCCATGCCAGTTACAGAGTGTCAGGGTGTAATGGACTTCCACCTCATTTGTTAGGGCACGTTTGGCCATTAGCAAGGCTAAGTCAATAAAGCGAAACTGTACTTTCTGCACTTTGGGACGAATGGTCAGCCCCAGTAGGCAGACGGCGGGGGTATCTGGGAAAGACATCCCAGTCGCGGTTCTGATTATGGTGACCCCCTCCAACCAGCATGATGCCAGCTTCGAGCACACCCAGAGCATGTGGAGCAAGCCTGCATCTTCCAGCCTGCACCTGGGGCAGTGGTGTTGCGTGTCCGGATATATACATTGCAACCTATGTGGGGTAAGATACGCCCTGTGTATGACCATGTATTGAATGATCTTATACTTGCCGTTGCGCGGGATTTTCTTGGGGTATTCTAAGATCTTGTCCCACTCACTGTCTGTTCATTCAGTACCAAGGTCTGTGGACCATTTATTACGTAAATCTGTCAAGGGTACCCTAGTGTGTGCTGTTATCCCTTTGTACAGCCATTTAATAAGGTGGCGGCCTTCTCCCATCAGGTAGATCATATAGGCAAATTCATGTCGGGCAGGTGCCGTCCTACGCGGGGCCCAATGTTTCTTCACAAATTGTATGAGTGCGTGAGGTATAGTGTGTCCGTGACCCCGTGACATCATATGAAATTGCCATGATCCATGAGGGTGCCTTCATCAAACAGTGCGCCCACCATGGCCACCCTCCCCCCTCCGTCCAAGCCAGGATACACCGCCTAGTAAGTAAGCCTGTGGGAGGAGGATGCCTAGTAGTGGCATATTATCCGAGTATTGGGGGCAACTGTGCATAGGAGTGGTGGGGCACCGATCGCTATACGATCCGTCGGCAAGAGTAGTGTGTGGAGTCCTCCCCGGTCTATATCCGCAGGGGAATAATCTATCTCATGTAGGTTAAGCCACGCTAGCCAGTACGAAAGCCACTGCAGTTGACTGGCTTAACAGTAGGCACGGAGATTAGGAGCACCCAACCCTCCCTTGTCAGTACCTAGTTGTAATTTAGCCAATCCCAGCCTCCGGCGACTTGCACCCCAGATGAGGTCAGAGAGCATCTTGTTCAGCGAGTTAAGGAGTGTAGTCGAGATCATCACTGGCAGGTTAGTGAAGAAATACAATAGACGCGGCAAAACCACCATCTTTGAGATCGCCACTCGTCCCATCACAGAGAGCGGAAGGGAGGACCAGAACTGAACCTGTGTTCTGAGTGATCTGATGGCTTTTCCCAGATTGCCTTCTATTAGGTCCCATGCTGTTCTGTACACTTGTATACCGAGGTATTTAAACGCGTGGGTTGCAACTCTTAGAGAATGAGGGCCAAATTGGATGGTCTCAGTATGTTCCCCCGGATAGAAGAAAAAAGCGTAGGACTTACCCTCATTGATAGTAAGGCCTGAAATATGTGCAAATGTGGTGAAAGTGCCCGACAGAGGTGTGAGGTCCGCAGTTAAGTCTTTGGCATATAGAATGATATCATCTGCATATGCAGATATTATATGCGTAGCCTGCCCCAGTTGTATACACATCAGCGTTGCAGTCATCCGTACCCTGAGGGCCAAGGGAAAGGGGACATCCCTTTCGGGTGCCCCTACCGATCGGATATTTGCGGGAAATGTGTCTCCCAGTGCGGGCTCTCGCCGTGGGGCCCGAGTATAACAGTTTGACCCACCTCAGATATTCCAGAGGGATTCCGAATCTCTTGAGTGTCTGGAACATATAGTCCCATCTGAGCGTGTCAAACGCCTGCCTCAAATCCAGGGTGATACAACCTGCGTTGCTCCAGTTTGAGGGGGTAGCTGTCATAACATGATATAGCCTCCTAATATTGATTGAGGTGCTACGTGCCGGTACAAACCCACACTGGTCAGGGTGGATCAGATGATATAGGTAGGCGAGCAAGCCGCTTGTCAGAACTCTGCTCAATATTTTACACTCAGTCGTAAATAAGGACACGGACTTGTAACCCGAGAGGTCCGTGGACGATCGTCCCGGTTAGGAGAGGGATACCACTAGTGCCTGCCTAGTAGTGGGGGGCAGTGTTCCAACGTCTCTCGCAGTGTTATACAGGCGCTCTAGTTGGGGCACTAAGGAGTCTGAGAAGGTAACAAAGAATTCGGCTGGGAGGCCATCAAGGCCAGGGGCCTTGTTACGGGAAAGACCCCAGATGGCAGCCTTGATTTCTGCTCTAGTAATAGAGCCCGAGATGTCATCCTGCGCTGCTTTAGTTAGTTGGGGGAGTTGCACGTCAGTGAAAAACGCCTCCAGAGCATCCTCGTCCAACTGGGGGGGTGAGTGGTAAAGCATCTGATAGTATTCGCAGAAAGCCTCATTAATGCCCTGCTGTGTGTCCACCGTGTTGCCGGACACTGTGGTGACCTCATGTATGGAGGTGTGCGGGGGGTCATCCGCACCAGTAGCAGGCCGGCCCTGTCTGCTTCAGCATGCTTGGTATGTGTAAAGGCTGTGTAGTCGATGCATCGCAATGTTTCTAGGAGCTCTGCATACTCTATCCGGGCTTCCTGCAATGGGGCGTCCTTAGAGGGGTCAAAGTGTTTTCGACTTCCCTAAGATTATTGTGGTTTTCCTGTCGCGCCCCAGCTGTGGTGCTAATAGCTAGGCCTCTGATCACCGCCTTGAAGGCGTCCCACTCCACCTGCGGGGCAGAGGCAGTATCTGAGTTTTCAGCAAAATAGTGACGAATGCCAGTGGAGAGGGCCTCCCGAAAGACAGCGTCCTCAAGCATCTGAGGCCTCAACTTCCAGGTAGGGACTGGAGTAGGGATTCTGCTCCATGCTAGTGTAATTTCCAATGGGTTATGGGTATTCCCTGCTAGACGGATGTTTCAATCTCCAGGCGTTACCCAACCCCCATCTGTCAGCCCAGTCATGCAGCGCGTCTGCCTGTCATATGGAGCTAGCACCAGCTAGAGGGGGGTGAGATCTGTCGATACTGATATTCAGTACTGCGTTATAGTCTCTGCCAATTATCCATGGGTATGTAACCTAGGCAGCGAGTACAGGGTTGATACTCAGTAGGAATTTGTCTTGCTCGAAGTTGGGCGCATATACACTGCCCAGTATAATTTGTGTGCCGTCTAACATGCCTCTCACCAATATATATCTGCCTAGAGGGTCCACCCGCTGCTCCAGCGCCTTGAAAGGAACTCCGCTTCTAACCCATATCGTGGCACCTCTGGCCAAGGCGGAGTATGATGTGGAAAAAACCTGTCCCCTCCATTTCTTGCGCAGCTTAGCTGTCTCAACTGTGGTCAGGTGGGACTCCTGCAAGCATACACTGTGCGCCTGTCGCCTATTGAGCAGCGCATGTATTGTATGTCTCTTGTGGACAGACCCCAATCCCTGCACATTCCAAGTAACTACATTGTAACTATCCTGCATGTGTGGTCAGAGTGTACTAATAATCGGAGCATGTGTGTCGTAGTGGGAGCGGCAATACCCAGTGTTGTGGAATTGGGGGCAGGATGAAATGACTACTAAACTACAAATTACAATACCCGGGCCAGCTGCGGGAACTACACTTGCCCAAACCAGGTGCACAACAGTGCGAACAAATAACAGTGTGCGCGTTGCTTTCGCTGTGGGGGGGGTGCATTCCTAAATACTGCCTAGTGAGGCGGGTACGGTATGTGCTCTACGCTGCCCGGACCCCAAGTGGCAGTATTCAACCCAGTGGCGGCCCATCTTAGCAAACCCCCCACGCATTGTGGATGGGGGAAAATTGCACATGCACATCAATATATCTCAGCTTACAATATGATCCGGCGGTAGCCACTTCGCTACCCCAGATAACCATCAGCGGTCTGAGGCGTAATATTAATAAACAAATTTATACTGGATTCTGAGTCTGAATGGACCGATGCGTCCTCCGAAGAGTCCGAAGGTATTGGGTGCGTGCCCTATCGGAACATGTTGGCTGTCTCCAGCGCCTCCACCTGGTCACGTTGAGCCTGCACCTAATATATAACATACTAAATTAATGTATTAAATAATTTGCAACATTATGAATAAATGTAATATTTCAATCAAAGTTAATAATTGATTAGTAATAATTATTACTTAATTCACTTTCCACCCTATTTATCTACAAACTAAACAACCCACAGCTGAAAGGTAACTTACAAATCTGATAATTACACAATCTACATAACTATCAATTGAATAATTATCAATAAATTATTAATTATCAATAAATTGTTTCTTAAATAACTTCCCACCCTGTACTCATACAAATCAAACAGCCCGCACCTACAATTTAACTTGAAAAATATAATAATGACACAATTTACCGAATTATCAATTAAACAATAATACATTAATAATTTGGCAATTAATTACAGTCACATGCATATCCAGTAACCCACACCTAAAATATATCTTGAAAAATATAATTACACAATTTACATAATTATCAATTTAAGAATCACCACAACACCTGTGTGCTTGAGTAGAATAAACAAACGCCAACATCCATATTGCACTGTTACCAAACACACACCAGCATCCAAACTGCGCTGTTACCAAAAACATGCCAGCATCCATACTGCGCGGTTACCAAATACACGTCAAATTCCACACTGCGCTGTTACCAAATACACGCAGCATCTATACTGCGCTGTTACCAAAGACACGCCAGCATCCATACTGCACTGTTATCAAATACACGCCAGCATCCATACTGCGCTGTTACCAAATACACGCAGCATCTATACTGCGCTGTTACCAAATACACGCCAGATTCCACACTGCGCTGTTAACAAAAAAACGCCAGCATCCATACTGTGCTGTTACCAAACACACGCCAGCATCCATACTGCATTGTTACCAAATACATGCCAGCTTCCATACTGCGCTGTTATCAAATACACACCAGCATCCATACTGCGCTGTTATCAAATACACACCAGCATCCGTACTGTTCTGTTTCCAAATACACGCCAGTATCCATACTGCGCTGTTATGAAATACATGCCAGCATCCATACTGCGCTGTTATCAAATATATCCCAGCTTCCATACTGCGCTGTTACCAAATGCACACCAGCATCCATACTGCAATGTTATCAAATACACACCAGCATTCACCTGCGCTGTTATCAAATAAACACCAGCATCCATACTGCGCTGTTGCCAGACATACACCAGCATCCATACTGCGCTGTTGCCAAATACACGCCAGAATCCATACAGCGCTGGTACCAAATACACGGCAACATCCATACTGCGCTGTTATCAAATGCACACCAGCATCCATAATGCGCTGTTACCAAATACACGTCAGCTTTCATACTGCACTATTACCAAATATACGCCAGCATCCATACTGCGCTGTTATCAAATGTATGCCAGCATCCATACTGCGCTGTAATCAAATACACGGTAGCATCCATACTGTGCTGTTTCCAAATACACGTCAGCTTCCATACTGCACTATTACCAAGTACACGCCAGCATCCATACTGCGCTGTTATCAAATACACAAAAGCATCCATACTGCGCTGTTACCAAATACACAAAAGCATCCATACTGCGCTCTCGCCAGATACACACCAGCATCCATACTGCGCTGTTACCAAATACACACTAGCATCCATACTGCGCGGTTACCTAATACACGCCAACATCCATACCGCGCTGTTACCAAATACACATCAGCATCCATACTGCGGTGTTACCAAATACACAAAAGCATCCATACTGCGCTGTCACCAGATACACATCAGAATCCATAGAGTGTCGTTACCAAATACACGCCAGCATCCATACTGCGCGGTTACCAATTACATGCACGCTTCCACTCCGCACTGTTACTAAATACACGCCAGCACTATACTGCGCTGTCACCAAATACACATCAGCACTATACTGCGCTGTTACCAAATACACACCAGCACTATACTACGCTGTTACCAAATACACACCAGCATCCATACTGTGCTGTTACCAAATACACGCTAGCAGCTATACTGCACTGTTACCAAACACACACAAGCATTCATACTGCTCTGTTACCAAATACACACTAGCATCCATGCTAAGCTGTTACCAAATAAACACCAGCATCCATACTGTGCTGTTACTAAAAACACACCAGCATCAATACTGCACGATTACCGAATATACGCCAGCATCCATACTGCGCGGTTACCAAATACAAGCCAGCATCAATACTGCACTGTTACAAAATACAGGCAAGCATCCATAATAAGCTGTTACCAAATACACACCAGCACTATACTGCGTTGTTACCAAATACACATCAGCATTATACAGCGCTGTTACCAAATACACACCAGCACTATACTACGCTGTTACCAAACACACACCAGCATCCATACTGCTCTGTTACCAAATACACACCAGCATCCATGCTAAGCTGTTACCAAATAAATGCCAGCGTCCATACTGCGCTGTTACTAAAAACACACCAGCATCAATACTGCACGATTACCGAATACACGCCAGCATCCATACTGCGCGGTTACCAAATACAAGCCAGCATCAATACCGCACTGTTACCAAATACAGGCAAGTATCCATACTGAGCTATTACCAAATACACACCAGCACTATTCTGCACTGTTACCAAATACACACCAGCACTATACTACAAGGTTACCAAATACAAGCCAGCATCCATACTGTACTGTTACCAAATACAGTCAAGCATCCATAATGAGCTGTTACCAAATACACACCAGCACTATACTGTGCTGTTACCAAATACACATCAGCACTATACTGGGCTGTTACCAAATACACACCAGCACTATACTGCGCTGTTACCAAACACACACAAGCATTCATACTGCTCTGTTACCAAATACACACTAGCATCCATGCTAAGCTGTTACCAAATAAACACCAGCATCCATACTGTGCTGTTACTAAAAACACACCAGCATCAATACTGCACGATTACCGAATACACGCCAGCATCCATACTGCGCGGTTACCAAATACAAGCCAGCATCAATACTGCACTGTTACCAAATACAGGCAAGCATCCATAATAAGCTGTTACCAAATACACACCAGCACTATACTGCGCTGTTGCCAAATACACATCAGCATTATACAGCGCTGTTACCAAATACACACCAGCACTATACTACGCTGTTACCAAACACACACCAGCATCCATACTGCTCTGTTACCAAATACACACCAGCATCCATGCTAAGCTGTTACCAAATAAATGCCAGCGTCCATACTGCGCTGTTACTAAAAACACACCAGCATCAATACTGCACGATTACCGAATACACGCCAGCATCCATACTGCGCGGTTACCAAATACAAGCCAGCATCAATACCGCACTGTTACCAAATACAGGCAAGTATCCATACTGAGCTATTACCAAATACACACCAGCACTATTCTGCACTGTTACCAAATACACACCAGCACTATACTACAAGGTTACCAAATACAAGCCAGCATCCATACTGTACTGTTACCAAATACAGTCAAGCATCCATAATGAGCTGTTACCAAATACACACCAGCACTGTACTGCGCTGTTACCGAATACACATCAGCACTATACTGGGCTGTTACCAAATACACACCAGCACTATACTGCGCTGTTACCAAATACACGCTAGCATCCATACTGCACTGTTACCAAACACACACCAGCATCCATAGTGCTCTGTTACCAAATACACACCAGCATGCATGCTAAGCTGTTACCAAATAAACACCAGCATCCATACTGCGCTGTTACTAAATACACACCAGCTTCAATGCTGCACGATTACTGAATACATGCCAGCATCCATACTGCATGGTTACCAAATTGAGCCAGCATCAATACTGCACTGTTACCAAATACAGGCAAGTATCCATAATGAGTTATTACCAAATACACACCAGCACTATTCTGCACTGTTACCAAATACACACCAGCACTATACTGCACTGTTCCCAAATACACACCAGCACTATACTGCACTGTTCCCAAATAAACGCCAACATTCATACTGCGCTGTTACCAAATACACACCAGCATTATACTGCGCTGTTACCAAATACACACCAGGACTATACTGCGCTGTTACCAAATACATGCCAGCATCCATACTGCGCTCTTACCAAATACACGCTAGCATCCATACTGCACGGTTACCAAATACAAACCAGTATCAATACTACACTGTTACCAAATACAGTCAAGCATCCATAATGAGCTGTTACCAAATACACACCAGCACTATACTGTGCTGTTACCAAATACACATCAGCACTATACTGGGCTGTTACCAAATACACACCAGCACTATACTGCGCTGTTACCAAACACACACAAGCATTCATACTGCTCTGTTACCAAATACACACTAGCATCCATGCTAAGCTGTTACCAAATAAACACCAGCATCCATACTGTGCTGTTACTAAAAACACACCAGCATCAATACTGCACGATTACCGAATACACGCCAGCATCCATACTGCGCGGTTACCAAATACAAGCCAGCATCAATACTGCACTGTTACCAAATACAGGCAAGCATCCATAATAAGCTGTTACCAAATACACACCAGCACTATACTGCGCTGTTGCCAAATACACATCAGCATTATACAGCGCTGTTACCAAATACACACCAGCACTATACTACGCTGTTACCAAACACACACCAGCATCCATACTGCTCTGTTACCAAATACACACCAGCATCCATGCTAAGCTGTTACCAAATAAATGCCAGCGTCCATACTGCGCTGTTACTAAAAACACACCAGCATCAATACTGCACGATTACCGAATACACGCCAGCATCCATACTGCGCGGTTACCAAATACAAGCCAGCATCAATACCGCACTGTTACCAAATACAGGCAAGTATCCATACTGAGCTATTACCAAATACACACCAGCACTATTCTGCACTGTTACCAAATACACACCAGCACTATACTACAAGGTTACCAAATACAAGCCAGCATCCATACTGTACTGTTACCAAATACAGTCAAGCATCCATAATGAGCTGTTACCAAATACACACCAGCACTGTACTGCGCTGTTACCGAATACACATCAGCACTATACTGGGCTGTTACCAAATACACACCAGCACTATACTGCGCTGTTACCAAATACACGCTAGCATCCATACTGCACTGTTACCAAACACACACCAGCATCCATAGTGCTCTGTTACCAAATACACACCAGCATGCATGCTAAGCTGTTACCAAATAAACACCAGCATCCATACTGCGCTGTTACTAAATACACACCAGCTTCAATGCTGCACGATTACTGAATACATGCCAGCATCCATACTGCATGGTTACCAAATTGAGCCAGCATCAATACTGCACTGTTACCAAATACAGGCAAGTATCCATAATGAGTTATTACCAAATACACACCAGCACTATTCTGCACTGTTACCAAATACACACCAGCACTATACTGCACTGTTCCCAAATACACACCAGCACTATACTGCACTGTTCCCAAATAAACGCCAACATTCATACTGCGCTGTTACCAAATACACACCAGCATTATACTGCGCTGTTACCAAATACACACCAGGACTATACTGCGCTGTTACCAAATACATGCCGGCATCCATACTGCGCTCTTACCAAATACACGCTAGCATCCATACTGCACGGTTACCAAATACAAACCAGTATCAATACTACACTGTTACCAAATACACGCAAGCATCCATAATGAGCTGTTACCAAATACACACCAGCACTATACTGCGCTGTTACCAAATACACACCAGCAACTATACTGCGCTGTTACCAAATATACACCAGCACTATACTGCGGTGTTCCCAAATACACACCAGCACAATACTGCCCTGTTACCGAATATACACCAGCACTATACTGCGCTGTTACCAAATTCACACCAGAATCCATACTGTGCAGTTACCAAATACACACCAGAATCCATACTGTGCAGTTACCAAATACACACCAGCATCCATACTGTGCAGTTACCAAATACACACCAGCATCCATACTGTGCTGTTACCAAATACACACCAGCATCCATAATGCGCTGTTACCAACACTCATCCTGCACCCCTACAAACCTCACAACCTATTGCGACACTATAAATTACAATTAACAATTACATTAAATGTAAAAATATCTACAAATTACAAACAGTTTTAAAAGCATTAATAACAAGCAAATAATTATTAACACGTACAATTAAAATATAAACTAAAATACATGAAGATAATTAAAGAACAATATTTTTTACAACCATATTTTGTAAACGATATTAACAACACAGATATTTTTAGCAAGGCTATCACTAACCTTAAAACATTGATATTTTGTAAACAATATTTATGCATCACGGTGTTAAAAACTCAATATTTGTGTGGCTCGATTTTTTTGACTCGATATTTTGTCCAAATGCCATCCTAACTTATTATGGATTTTATTTAGAACGGTTCTCTCACAGATCTCTACTTCTAGGCCTAATTTACTCAAACTAGGTATAAAGTCTGAGGGGGGGGTTAAATAGGTGACAAAAGGACGATACTTGTGGCCACTACAGATCTATGATAAATTAATGTAATTATTGGATAAAGAAGATATAAAAATTAAAGAGCATAACGGAACATGCAGGAGTAAGGAACAGGAATTCCAATGCTTGACCAATAATTCCTATTGACATTTGACTATTGCACAGTTGTAGTGAGGTTACATAAGCCCCGGGCACAAACACCTCAGTTTTACACCTTTTGTTTTTGTTGGAGTTTTATATAGCGCGAAGTAGACCCGAAGGTATCGGAGTGCTTTACATGAACACCAGTTGCGTTACAGACGAACACATTAATTTTTGTTAGGCATGACATTTCACATTTAAAGTTGACATCTTTTCAAACAATGACTTTTAACACACATTTTCTTGCACACCTGCATGATATAGTTTACTCCGAAATGGTTTGCTTACAGTTGCACTTCTAGTAGGCACATTATCAACCCTTAGAACATTCTGTACAAGGTCTAGGTACACTGCACAACATGTTGTGTGCTGTCTGTTCAGCGACAGCTGTGGTTGGGTAGAATCAACAATGATGGCCGGGCACAGAACGAATGGGTGCAGATTATTATATAAACTGCACAGAGCCTCTGTTTAGTCAGAAGAGCCTTTCGATGGGATTTTCGAGGTCGACCCATGCCTGAATTCTAGCCCAGCTGAATCTCGTCATTATCCTGAGAGGGCCGTCTGCCTATGCTACACCAAGACTGGCTCCCAAATGACAAACACCAGCAGGTAAATAGGGAGTTAGACCATTCTAAGGTAAGATATTCTGGCAGACCTGCACACCCTATGCTTCCTAGGATAGGAAGCGCTAGGTAGAGTACAATTATATGCATTCATATATTCAACACAAATGCACAATGGTTGAATTATTTAAATTATTCACCGTTCTTGTGATGCTGATTACTGATTTTTTCCTTCTATTAATCATTGCAGCGCACGCATTTTACACAAAAGTCCATGCCTGAGTAAACAGCGAAAGGGTAGATATGTTTCCACGATTTCCTTGTGGAATCAGGGTTGTCATGTTCTGAGGTTGCAGACACCATCCAGTACCTTGTAAGGTTTGGAGGTTCCGATGGGGCACTGTGAGCTAGCCAGGAATTAGGTCATCATATGCTGATGGTGTGCGTGGACTCAGTCCCACATAGTTTTAACGCTTATGTTGCCCAAACGCACAGTCTAACAGAAATAGTAGGAACCGTACAACACAATAAAATATATACTTTTGACAAATGTTGAGCCATAGAAACAAGACTTTGTTGAACACTGTAAGAGGTACTTCATGGACAAAGGTGTTGTTTGAGTTTAAGCCATGGTTGAATGGAGCATGTGTGGTATTTGTGAATTGAATTTTAATGCTATGATGACAGGGTATGAAATTATGAAATGAGGAAATAATAAAGATTGAATTGATTTGTATTAGTATACGAACTTATGTATACCATATGAACTTTACATTGATAGCTTTGTATATTAAATTGTGGAATATAAATATGTAGAATGCCTCTGGAGATTCTGGAAATACTAATCAGGTTGCACGATGGTAACTACGCTCGGGTGAGATGGGGGAACCAGGGACAATATACTGAGCCTATAAAGATCCAGCGGGGGGTCCGTCAGGGATGTGTTTTAGCTCCAACTCTTTTTTCCCTGTACGTCAACCAGGTAGCAGACTCTTTGTGCTCTCTACCAGCTGTTGCACCATCTCTGGCAAACCATAACATTTCCACGCTACTATTCTCTGACAATACCCTACTGGTTTCCAAAACTCCCATGGGTCTCCAAAAACGTTTTAAACCACTTCAAGGCCTTTTACGGGGCGAGGGGCTTGGTCAATAACACCACCAAAACCAAGCTAATGATGCTGAACCCTCACAAATCCTTCAAGGGAAACTTATTCCTGGATAATGTCCCGCTCAAGAGAGTCAGTTCCTTCGACTACTTGGGTATTAAACTATCTGAGGGAATGGCTTAAAAGTATCACCTCAAGAAGGCTTCCTTGAAATGATCTCAGCCTACTGGGGCTCTGAGGAGGGAGCATTGTTTATCGTATACCAGGCCTGTAGCTCCTGCTATTAAATTGTACAACTGCAAGGCTGGGACCAGTGCCCTTTATGGGGCAGAGCTGTGGGGCACAGCACCCAAAAATGAGCTTGCAGTTGTGGAAAATAAGTTCCTCGGGAACTTGATATCCCTTCCCCTAAGCACACCCCTTTTTCCTCTTAAGCTTGATCTGGGTATTAAGTTCATCAATGATCTTGCGAGGCTCCGCCCATTGCTGTGTTGGCACAGACTGGTCTCCACTCCTGATCTGGCACCTTATGGTGCTGCCCTTTGTGAGATCTCTAATTTGGACACCGCAAACAAAATTGGCTGGATTAAACAAGTAAATGCTCTTTGGTCCAGCATTGGTTTGCCAATTCAGACTATCGGCCACCCACCTTCCCACTCAAGAAGCCAAGTAAAACTCCTGTATTGGGCATGGGTCAATCAGAACAACCTTCTGAAAAGCCAACTTTGCAGCATAACAGATGCTTTCACTGACTTGAAATCTAATTGTCATCTAGAATGCTACTTTGATAATATCAAGGTGCCAGCCGACAGGAAATTGTATACGCAGTTCAGACACGGTTGTTTACCAATTAACGCTTTTACCAACTCCTGGCAGAGTAACAAATCCAACCCAAGGGCTGTCCCTCCTGTCCGTGTCCACACGAATCAATAGGGCATGTCCTTTTTGCCTGCACAGCATATGCGAAACCAAGGAGCAAATGGTTAGCTCCTGTGTGCAGAAAATTAGGGACCCAAAGCTCCAAAAATGCCCTACGGATACTAAAGTCAGATGTCAGACCCCTTTTCGCCTGTGCCACTGCGAAATTCTAGGCCATTTTTGGGCGATTAGAAGGCGGGCACGGTTAATAGTGTTGACTGGTCCTGATAGATAAAACGGAGACTGTATTGGCTTAATTTCCAATGCTGCTATTTTATATTTTTAAATAATTGGTTATATGGTGGTATTGTATGTATTTTATCTTGTCTACTGTGACTAGCGCAAGGGCTTTATCCTTAGACAAGTGGCAATTATTCCTTATTGTTCAACGTGTGGGTCATAAACCCAGAAACTTATTTGCACAAATTTTGATAACGCATTAGCACTTTAGCCCAATAGTCCTGTCAGAGAGACCCTAATCATGAATTATGGGGTATTGCATCATCCAGGTTATGTCCATGCTGTTTTATTATGTCAATCTGAGCGCTTTTTATCCTTCATTTGCACATTTGTCTTCTGAAATGCTCTTTTTATTCATGATCTGTATGGTTGTTTCTTTTATGGTTTTTGTAACCGAAATAATGAATTTTGATTGATTAAATAAAGAATATGTAGAGGAATATTGGTGCAATTTCGTGTGGGACTGTTAGCTCTCTTCCAATTCCAAATGTAGACGGTCCATTCGTTTAGCACATTCCATCTTCCCAGCACACCATATACACTTACTTCAACCCTGCCGTGTGCCACAAGTGCAAGTCGCCCCATTTGGTGGAAGCAGATCTGTGCATGGGTGACATCAGGGTGATCTACCAGTTCCCACAGCACCTGTTGAGTTAGTCTGGTGCTGAGGGCAGTGTCCTTCCCCTCTTACAAAATTCATGGGACTGCCACAATTAGCCACAGCAAGAGTTGCCAGGGAAAGACTGAAAATGCTGAAAAATGTTTACCTCATTCATTTTTAGGTCGAGCCTAGCGCAGCGCGCATGCGCTGCCCTAGAAAATGACCTCTTTGAATCACTTCAGCTTTTCAGCAAACTCGTGCATGTGGCTAAAAAAAAACACAGGCACGAGTTTGCTGAAGTGATTGGCCATTACGTGTGGCTTTCAAAAATTGAAATCCGGCAATTGGCCAAAGGCGGGTGCATGTCCCGCCTTCGCTCTAAACGTTAACTCCCCTGGCCTAGGGAGCTCGGGAGCGAGCAGCAGCACAGCCGGATGCCAGCTGCATTCCTGACATTCCTTGTCTAATTAGCGCGGTCGTTTTAACTTTCCCGGCCACGCTTGTTATTCTACGTGTGCACTCATATGGCAGAAGGGCTGTGGCACCCCATTCACCTTTAGCAAAGCCCCTGTCCCACCAACTGCAGATTTTCCTCATCCATTTTCCAAGATGGCCCTTAAAGTGACTATCTTTATTACCCCTTATTACAAGTGGGTGGGGAAGTCTTGGCATTATTAAGGGACAGGATGCCCATATATCGGCCAACCTCAAATTATTCACAGCGTTGAAGAGCAGACCATTCTCGTAGGCCCTGGGGATTGGTAATTACTAAACCATCTACATCAATGTGTTCCATGATATTGGCAGCATCTTACATGGACGTGACATAACCCATTTCTATATAAAGCAGTTATTTGTCTCCAAGAAAGGAACTAAATGTGCAAGATGCTTAATCAAGATAAATATTAATATTGTATAAATCAAATCATAAAAAGACTTAATCAGCATATAAAATATCTGAGTAAACCAACTCACTGAGTTTCTAAAATATTATAAACGCTATGCCAGATATTGTTGACAGAAAGACAATTTAATCACAGTACCATGTTGCCTAAATATTATTATGGCTTGTGCGATGCAGGAATAGCACAAAGCCAGTGGAGCCGGGGTGATCTGTTAATTAAGCATTTCCAATGTGAGTATTTAGAATTAATGTGTACCAAGTTATTGCACAGAAACTCTTCGGGGGCTGCGACCTTGGAAAAAAAAAATGTTTAGTAATTACTAGTGTGTGGAGTCTACACAATTCTTTTTTTGTGCCACAGTAGTAATAATTAGGCATGCATAGTCTTACATATAACATGCCCATCTCAACACCAGTCATTTAATTCTTTTTTTATTGTACGACGTGTTAGCGCGGCATTATTTACGGCACTTTCAAAATAAGTATATAGCGACAGCCTTCCTTCCCGCCCTCAACACACCCATTAGCATGTACTGCAGTGCTGCATGTGCATTCTTACAAGAGTACCTACACTGGCCTTCATTTAATAATAGGCCTGTATTTAATCTCACACTCTGCATCCGATAACAGTCGCCCCACCCATGTCTGGCACTAACCTGTGTATTCGCGGGATGTCCCCTTTGCATGTAATCAAGGGCATGCCCCCATCCTCAATAAAAATAAAGCTCCCCTGTATGTCATCACTGGTAGGGTCCTGCCCACGGAATAAGAGGCAGGTCTCTCCTGCACACCATCAGAGGAAGCTCTTTACTGCATGGGGTCCAGAAGCATGTCCATCCTTCTGGCAATCAAAGGCACGCCCAAACACCCAATAACAGGAGGCTTCCCTCCATGCAGTCAATCCCAGGTTATGTAGCATGGACCAAGGGGAAAGCTGATCCCTTGTGCTTGTAGTCACCAACAGGTATCTCTTGCGTGCCAGCACTTCTACGTGCCTGCAAAACATCTACCCCACTGCATACCTTCACAGTCTTCTGACTACTCCATACACGTGCTTTGAGCATGCACTTGTAGCCAGGTTTGGCTTATATATAATCACAAACGTGTCTCTCCTACATGAAATAAAATATCTCTTCTGCAATCACAAGAGTTCACTCCTGCTCAAATCTGTGCCAAAGGACTCCTTAATGTCACCGCTGGCAGCACCGTCCTGCTGCTTTTTTTCCCTTATAGCGTGCGTGCGCACACCACTCGCAGGCTAGCAGATGACCATGCAGAGACTGCTTGTTTCTGAAAGGGGTGGATAGTGCGTGTGTGGGTGCGATCCAGCTAAAGCTAGACTGCCAGGCTCCAGTAAGACATGGGCTGAACTACGCCAGGGCTCGGACTGGATTCAGCCCATGTCACGTCACCCCTTTCCAGGAAAGATGATTGAGAGGGCTATGAATGGCCAACTCAGCTCATTCCTCCAGACCAACTCTTTGCTAGACATCACACAGTTTGGCTTTCGTGCTGAACATAGCACTGAGCTGGCACTGATCAAATCCACTGAGGAGATCAGAGAGGCCCTGACCAGGGTGATGCCGTTATACTTATTATGCTGGACCTCTCGGCTGCATGTGATACGGTCCATCATGCAGTCTTGATGGACCGTTTATCGGCGGTTGGGGTTGAAGGCAAGGCCTGGGAGCTTCTCAAATCTTTTCTGACCAATAGAACTCAGATGGTAGATCTTGGTAGAGATAGATCTAGGCCATTCTCTCTTCCTTGTGGTGTTCCGCAGGGGTCCTCGCTCAGACCTACATTGTTTAATGTGTATGTGTCACCACTGGCAGTCCTGATTAGATCATTCGGATTCCAGTTAACTTCATACGCGTATGACACGCAAATTGTGCTGTCTATTCAGAAGGGGTCCGAGGCTGAGACCGGATCTAGATGCCATAATTGCATGCAGGCGATTGCAGCCTGAATGGCATCTAACTGTCTTAAGCTGAATGCAGGCAAAACAGAGGTGATTGTTTTTGGGAACATCGCTAACCTCTAGACACCGGATTGGTGGCCAACTGCAATGGGTCTACCCCCAGTCCCTGTGGCACGGGCTAAGAACCTGGGAGTGATTCTTGACCTGAAGCTTTCTTTCAGCGACCAAATTAGCAGGGTTGTCTCTTCTTGTTTTTTTATTCTCAGAACCCTCAGGAAAATCAAATTCTTCCTCCCAGAAGACAGCCTGAAGACAGTAGTCATTGCGCTCATCCTGTCTCGACTGGACTTCTGTAATAGCCTCTATATTAACATCCAAAAGAGACACCTGGCCAGACTCCAGATTGTGCAGAATGCGGCAGCTAGGTTGATCACAGGGACACCTAGGTTTGTCTCGGTAAAGATGGGTCTTAGGACACTCCATTGGCTACCTGTTAAACAACGAATACAGTTTAAGGCCTTGTGCATAGTTTTTAAGGCACTCAGCGGAGTTGGTCCTGTTTTCTGAAACATGCCTTACAGTGGTATGTTCCTTGAAGAATCTTACGCTTGGCGCAGGCCAAACAAGTGACCCTTCCCCGCTATAACAAAGCCAGTTGGGGTGAGCTTTTGCCATTGTGCTGCTAAGGCATGGAACAGCCTGCCTTTTCATCTTAGAAACATAACTGAGCTCCACCCCTTTAGGAAAGAATTAAAAACTTGGCTATTCACATAATTACTTATCCCAGCAAATAACCACAGGTTCATTTTAGGAGGGTAGTGCACAGCGCCAGGCCACCTCAGGGTAACAGAGCGCTATAGAAGTCTTATTAACATAACATAACATAACATAACATTCAGTTCTGGCTGGCCCCATTTCTCTAAGCGCATTAAGATGCGGCTGAATGTCACCTCTGCTGAACCACTGATGAGAACTGAAGAGTAGAAACACACACACCATGAAGCACGAACCGATGCACACAGAAGAAACAGTTGGGCCGGCTGCAGCGAAGGATTTGTTGTCAGGACAGCAAGTGTTCTCTCAGAGCGCAGAGAGAAAGAGGCATACCCATGCAGTCTTAGAATGGCTGGTGAGAGCAATCCATCGACGCTTTTAAAGTTAGCAAGTCCCAGATTTGAGTCCTCCAGGCAAAAGATGCCTTCCATCTTGGAAGCAGAGAGCTGTGCTATTCTACAAACCCAGTATTTATTGCTACTCCAAGTGGGTTATTGAAGGTGGAGAGTGTCCTATCCACACGTGTGGGGCTGTGCTGTGGCATAAACAGAGAGCGCCGAGAGATGTGGCGTCAGTTCGGTCTTGGTGTGCCAAGTGCCGGGCACGTGCAGTAGAATCCTTTTATTTACCAAGGTAACACATCATAGAACAAACCAAAAACAGTGAAACCGGAGTTGGGTAGAAGGGGCGTTCCACCTTCAGTGTAACACATGCACAATACTACAAACGGAACGGCCTTCCATGGACCTATATACAAATGACACTAGACCACAAAAAGTAATCCTCTAGTACGTAAATCGTATCCACGATTTATCTCAAGTGGACCCTGATAAAACAGTGATGGGAAGTCCCTATGTGAAGCTATAAATAGTAACTCACTAGGGAGTGGAGAAGAAAACAAATATTTTTGTTTTATTTACCCTCACACACCCTAGTGGTGTCATGCTTCATCATCGGGTCACCCTGACGCCTAAAGGTCAGGGTGGGCTCAACAATATTCCAGGGAGCTCTTAGTGATATTATTGGCCTGGGGGAATTAAAGATTAAAAATCCACAGGCAGATCCCAGTTTCCTTTATTCTTGGATCTGTCAGGGTTATTAAAAATAGAGATAAGAGGGTCAATTAGGGTATTATGGTCCTAAGACCCTAGTGACAACATGTTTCAGTCCGCTTTCGCCCCTAAAGGGTGCTGGACTTTCTTCAGGGCAGTGAAAACGTCCTCCCTGGAAAGAAAAACAATAACAAGGGAATTTCCCTATACTGCTATTTATAAAGGGCAGGTAACTGCTCCTTTTCTCGACAAGAGTATTTTATCTTTTCTGATGCTCCATCTGTGAAAATAAACAACACAATGAAACCGAACATAGTGTATCATTGCTTGGTAAATTGCTACTTCCCATGTGAGATGTGCTTGTCAATGCACCTTTGTAGTCATAACTAACCCTGGGTGAAGCACTACGCTACGCTCGCGTAGTTTGCAAAGTTTGCGCTATTTCGCACTATGCGAATTGCACGTAGGACAGTGCAAACATGCGTAGCGTAGCATCACAGTCATTTTTTGCTTGCTCGCGGTCCTCAACGTCAAGTTGGCGACCACGAGCGAGCAAAATGACATCCCAGCCTGGCTTTTTCCTCGTCCACGATCAGCAACATCAAGTTGCCGATCGCTTGCGTGGAAAATAAGCATCCCGGCGAGATTCTCAACGCGGGGAGGTGAGGATTCTCATTCTGAGTGGTCGCGTATGCTTGCGTCCGCTCGCGATGAGAAACTACCAGTCCACGCGGAGAAAGCTGCCGCTCAAGTAGAAATCTACTCGAGTTGCAGAAAACGACTGCTTGCACTGTGCAAGATGCCGTTTGCGATGCTTGCACAGTGCAGACAAGCATCCGGCACTGTGCAAGCATCGCGAACAGAATTTTGCATAGTGCACTACGCAGTTCGTGTAGCTACGCATAGCTCGCGTAGTGCGAAGTGCACTTCGCGTAGCGACGCTTAGCACTACTACGCAAACTACGCCCAGGGTTAGTCATAACAGGCAGTGAAACATCGTGCAACATACCTATTTGATGTGTATAGTATATTACTCAGTGTCCCAAACAGTAACTGCAAGCGCGCAAAAACAAATGGCTTGTGTTGTGCCCCTAAGGCTGCAAACTACTTTTGTTCTCCCTTTGTTGAACTGAAATTCCAATCAGCAAAAAAAAAAAAAACACTGACACGTACATCTCTGGTCTGTGTACATGGGATTATTGGAAGAAGGTACTTCGTAAAGTTAATAATTATATATCTGTAGAGTATTACGAGGCACGGCACTACACTGCTCCATTTGGCAGGAAGGTGAGTTGGCCATCACGCTGTACATATTTTCTATTGTGGGAGGAATAATATCTTCGTCCATTCCAATCAATAAAACGCGGGGCAAAGTCTTGACAGTCTGACGTAAAATGTCAAGTTTCTTTTATCAGATAAAGCCAAAGCGTTATACAGCCAAATTTATTTGTCGAATCTGTGAGCATTCACGTGCCTAGTGATAAAAGTGAACCGTGGTTTATTGTGAAGTAAATAAGTCAGTCATGTCTATAACTGGGCCACTTGCTCTATACGTATGTGTCATGTGCGCAAAAAAGAGAGAGGGTGGGAAAAACTGCTAAACTAGTGAAACTAAACGTAGTCTGTTCTGTGCTATTTAAGCTGGCAAATATTACATAACAATACATCCACTGTAAATACTAGCATCATACCATAAATGTACAAACTCTGCTTTTATTCATGGTGCCATGTTTTAGTATGCCTCGCTTACAGCACTTAGTGGCTTGACTAATGTAGTTGTACACCAAACTTCATCCACATTTGGGATGTTAATTCTTCCACACAGGGACCTTAAGTCACAGGCTTAAGTATTGAGCAGCTTCAATTGTTAAATCTTGCAATACGTGCAAATTATAGTTCTGCTGCACATGTGATGTCACTTCCTGCTGTGATGTCACTTCCTGCTGTGGTGTCACTTCCTGCCATGATGTCACTTCCTGTGACACCACCTAACTTGGAGAGTCCCCCCACTTCTTTTTTTAGGACTTGTGCCCTGGGGACAGGGACCGGGAGTCTGTGTTTCCTACTCATGCTTCTGTTCTACTACTGCAACAATACTTCCACTACGCACTCAGTGAGGCATAAAATGGAAGCACTTTGAACAGGAGTCATTGCTGGGCCCTACTTCAATATCTATCATCCCTAGTCACGACTCTATATTTTGGCTTCAGACAGTCTGGGATGGCCCTATGCTTGGAGGTGTACAGGGATATGTTAGGTCCTTTATCACACTTCTCTGTTAGAAGAAATTTCTTGTGTCCCCAAACCAGCTTATGGAGATCTGTGACCAGCTCTAGAGTAGCTGAAAAGATGAAACACTGCAAGTCTGGACAGCCTGCAGAATGAGTGCATCCAAGAGAAAGTCCCAATCGAGGGAATCAAAAGCCTTCTCGAAGTCTATGAGGAGAAAGGTGTTAGGTCCCAGCAGGCAGGTGGCGGTATGCCACTGCATACTGAACCCTGCAGATACAGTGGTGTGTACCAAGATGTGGCATAAACCTTCATTGATTGGGATGGACCTGCATAGGAATGACCTGAAGGAGACGGTTAGCCAGTCGTCTGGCGTATATTGCAGAAGCACTAGGGTTGCTTCATTCAACTCTGTCAGGAAGTGGCCTTTAGCTATAAGTGGCAAATTGTGGGGCAAAAGCAACTTCCGGAATTTCCTATGGTACTCTACTGGGAAGCCATTGGGTCCCAGTGTATTGCCAGGGTTCAGATCAGAAAGGACTGTATCGACCTCGAGGGTGAATAGTTCATCCAAACTGCTTCCATCAGCTGCTGCAAGAGTGTGCAATGGCAAAGCCGTGATCAGAGGGGAGGAGTGTTCACATTGCGGTCTTGGGCAGTGAGCATTAAAAGTACGATAATAGTAAACAATGCTGTGATGTCCTAAGCTTCAGTAACCAGTCCCCGTTTGGGGACCCCAATACTAGGGACCGCTCAATCCGCTAGGCCGCGAGTTGCCAGACAGTACAGAAGCTTGCTCTTTATGCTAGGCCCACAGCCAGGATTCAGGTAAATAGGGCACTTTCGCTGGTGTTACCGATTCAGTGGAGTACATCCCCTTCTTTTTGCTCTTGCTATCGAGCCTCTGGTGACACAGGTTTGCTGCGATGCACAACTGCAAGAGTTCCGGTGGGGGCAGGTGGGTCGAGGAGGATTGTATCTCCCTATTCGCCGATGATGTGCTGCTGTTTCAGAGCGACCCTGCTGTAACAAGCACCAGGGTGATACACATGCCAGACCTTTATGGCCAGATGTCTGGCTTGCTGGGTAATCACTCCAAGTTCTTGCTGATCCCGCTGATGAGATCCCTGCAGGACCATGGCTGGCGGGCTTACATACCCCTTCGTATCAAGAAGGTGTTAAGACAAATCTTGATTATTTGTTAATATTTGCGGAGAAAATTCCAGAGAGAGCAGTCTTGATTCTATGCAAATGTGTTTAATTGCAGTTGCATAGGATATTGTGACTTTTTAATGGGTAAGCAACAAGAAAAATACAGCCAACACGTGTTTCACCCCACTACATGGCTATCCGACCTGGGGCTTCCTCAGGGCTGTGGTGATATGTGACATAAGCATGCAGATTCAGCAGAACAGGAATGAGAAAAAATGGTACATATGTAAGGTCGGACGTGCAGTATGTAACAGTGTATGGAGAGGAAAATATATTATAAAGTATATCATCATATAGATATTTAGCGTTAGGAAAAAGTCCGTCAAAGGGTCGAGACTGGTGCATATGATAAGAACAAGTTGATGTGGGGTGTGTGAAACAGAGTTTAAAAGTTAGAGCAATATGGAGGTACATGTGAGTAGTGGAAGGGAGAAGAGAGGTAAGTGTTAGGAATAATGAGAAAAAGTTTGGAGACCAAAGAGGTATTAGAACGATAGGGAGATGTCGAGATGCATGAGGTGTAGGACCCCGAACATAAGGAGAGAGAGAGAGGAACAGTAGAAGAAAGCAGTTCAATATACATCAAAACGGACTCCGCAGTATGCGCATGGGAAATAAATATACAGCTGAAAACACATGGTATTTACATCATGCATGTTTAGGCAAAGATTGCATTGAGATGGTAGAGACAGAATATAGTAGAGCAAGGTTAAAGGCGATATATGGATGCAGATGTACAAGTCATTGTGACGTCATAATCAGCATAAGGAAAGTTGGATAAACAATTATGACCCAAACATGTACAACACGCACGTATTTGAGCAAGGAATGCATTACGATGGTAAAAAATGGCATAGGAACAATGGTATATAATAATGAGATTACCGTATTAATCGGACAGGTCAAGTTGCCGGGCCAGGAAGGATGAAGGGGATAACAAAAGAGGAGGGAAATTAGAATTTGAATTAGGAACAACGGAAGGTGATCGAGAAGTCGGAAGGGACCCGGGCGGTAGCCATAACTAGTATTCTAAATGTATCTGCTGGGTCTCGAGTGCTATGGGTAACTGCAAGAGAGAATAGTTGCTTATAGGCTGGGAAGTGGGTGGAAGTGACGAGGGTAAAAAGATAATGCAGGGTACGTGTGAAAAAACATGATCTAAGAAATTAGAGAGCAGCTGAGAGGTCAGGGTGGCTTGTCAGAGATCAGCACGCTTACCGTAGGAAATTCTGAAAGGACTTCGATGTCCTGTCAATTTAGTTGAAAGAAAAGCGTCCTTGAATCTGAGGGAAAGCATAAAAGAGGAACGGGCGGGTTAGCGACCGTGATCGAGATCTGGGCCTCGTGGAGAAAGGAGAACGGTTAAACGTGGCCATAGGGCTGGCTTACCTATTAGTAATATATTGGATGGCGCGTCGCCTATTGTAGTCTGTCCCGGTGGTCGGCAAAAGCAAGTTGTCTGCGGGGATAGGGACACTATTTGTGTATCTTGTGGCGACTGGTTCCGGGTCAGACAGTGGGGCTTCTGGGAAGGGTTCTGGTGGGAGTCGGGTCAGCGGTTGATGATAATTCGAATTCTAATTCTAATGTCCCTCCTCTTGTGTTATCCCCTTCATCCTTCCTGAACCGGCAAGTTGACCTGACCGATTAATACGGTAATCTCATTACTATATACCATTGTTCCTATGCAATTTTTTACCATCGTAATGCATTCCTTGCTCAAATACGTGCATGTTGTACATTTTTGGGTCATAACTGTTTATCCAACTTTCCTTATGCTGATTATGACGTCACAATGACTTGTATATCTGAATCCATATATCGCCTTTAACCTTGCTCTACTATATTTTGTCTCTACCATCTCAATGCAATCATTGCCTAAACATGCATGATGTAAATACCATGTGTTTTCAGCTGTATATTTATTTCCCATGCGCATACTGCGGAGTCCATTTTGACGTATATTGAACTGCTTTCTTCTACTGTTCCTCTCTCTCTCTCCTTATGTTCGGGGTCCTACACCTCATGCCTCTCGACATCTCCCTATCGTTCTAATACCTCTTTGGTCTCCAAACTTTTTCTCATTATTCCTAACACTTACCTTTCTTCTCCCTTACACTCCTCACATGTACCTCCATATTGCTCTAACTTTTGAACTCTGTTTTACACACCCCACATCAACTTGTTCTTATCATATGCACCATCCCCGACCCTTTGACGGTCTTTTTCCTAACGCTAAATAGCTATATGATGATATACTTTATAATATGTTCCTGTCCATACACTGTTACATACTGCACGTCCGACCTTACATATGTACCATTTTTTCTCATTCCTCTTCTGTGGACTCTGCATGCTTATGTCACATATCACCACAGTCCTGAGGAAGCCCCAGGCCGTGGCCATGTAATGGGGTGCAACCCACCACATTGATGTTACAGAATTTTCGCCCCACCGGGTTGGCACCCACGTGAATCCTTACAGAGTTTCAGAAACGGAGAGTCGTGTATATGACGCTGTTCTCCCCATGCAAGGCGGAATAACATTGTTTGTCAAGCAACTTTATTTTCGGAACAGAAGTCAGATGTATACTAAAATGCTCAGCTTAAATATTGGACACATCGGCATATTGTTATGAGGAACAATGAATCAGGAGTGCACACAAGAAAATAGTTTCATGGCTTAATTTAACGTTTAGTATGCATTGTGGGAAATGTAGTGTCTCAGGAAGGTTGGTTGATTTTAATAAACACGTGACAGAAAGAGGAGGGATTAGAAAGAGCGCGATTAGTTCAAAAAGGGTGGAGATAATCAGATAGGGTAATTCCTTTGGTAAACGGGAGAAGAGGAAGCTTGTGTCACAGCAGGTACGTGCAAGGGAATGTTGGTATGATGAGAAGGACTGAGAACAACAAAGGGTGGAGAGAATAATAGGTATCACACAAGGAAGGGGGAGGAAAACAGTCAGATATGTGATTCAAGAGAAAAGGTCATGTAGAGACGGGAACCAAAGGAGGGAGGGTAGATGGAATCATGAAGTATAAGCTGTAAAGAGAAATTTTTACAAAAGGTAGCTTTTTAATAGAAATGAATATGAACTAATAGAGAGAAGTAAATACAGTCAAAAATAGAAGGAGATAGAAAGTACGGGGGACATCTACTGACAGTTACTATACATTTTTTAAATATAAGGAGAAACGAAGTGTGTTAATGTAACTAGTTTTATAATATATATTGCGATGGGATATTTAATATTTAATTCTGAAAACAAGTCTTTATTGTTCATTTACAGTTACCCCTGACGAAGGGCCCCGAGGGGCCCGAAATGCATTGGGTTTTAATAAACTGCTTTCGACGAACATTGCTCTATTCGTGTTCTTTGAAGAGGTTCGGATGGCCCACTAGAACATAATAAAAAGTGAAAATTGCATTTCCTTGCATGGGATATTGAAAGTTGAGTAAAATTATTAGCGGAAAAACATGAAGGATAAAAAATGGCAAAATGGATTGAAGATGAATGACTAAATGTCTGCATTGGCAGTAAATGGTTGTCGCCACTGGCTTTGGGGCTTAAAGTAGCCCCATGAAGATGGTACATGTAATGGGGTGAAACATGTGTTGGCTGTATTTTTCTTGTTGCTCAACCATGAAAAAGTCACAATATCCTATGCAACCGCAATTAAACACATTTGCATAGAATCAAGACTGCTCTCTCCGGAATTTTCTCCGCAAATATTAACAAATAATCAAGATTTGTCCTAACACCTTCTTGAAACGTTATTACTACCAGTGGGGCGAGGGCTCACCCACTGTCAAGGACAAATATCCAACCTATACTACACTCAATATTACGGTCACTGGGGGCGTGGCTAGCAGCCGTTGACAATGGCCGCTGCCTGAACGAGCTCCTACCTTCCCACAATCTATTCTGCCCCATCCTGTGCCACCCAAGAGGCTCACATGTACTGCGGCAACTGGATTCCTCTCCGTGCCCCACGGGGAAGCTTTTGAGCTCCTGGCGGTGTGTGTGCTGGCTTGCATCGCCCTTCCCTGCTGGATAATCATGGCGGCTTCCCGGAGCCGATCGGAGTGAGGAGAGGTCCTGGGGCGTAAGGGGGATCGGACCCTGTGGGCTCCGGGACCACCAGTGCGGTGTCCCCTGCGTGGACGGCGGACGGGGGGCACCCGAGGTGGCGACGACGTGAAATTCTGCCGAATGTTGAAGACGGAGGTGAGGATCCCCGGTGGTCGCCGTCACAAATAGAGGCCCCAGCTTTGTGGCCTTCACAGCAGGACGTGCTGTCATGGTTCCAGAGGCTGAGTGGTAAGCAAATGAGGAGCCCAAATGAAGGTCGCCGGGCCGGAGCTGAAGTATGTGGTGACCCGGCTGGGCGGCCTGGGTGAGTGTGGCTGCCGTGGTCGGTCTGACGGCTCCTGGGAGAGGTTATTTGTGAGGACCCGGAAGACGCGGCCCGACCTCGACAGGAAGAATCGAGGTCCCAGCTGCGGCCTAACTGCGGGAGTGACAGACAGCGGAGGCCGGAGCAAGGAGCACCGTGCAAGTACCGCTGTTGGGCGGAAGGTGCCAGGAGGTGCTTTCAGACTGCTAGGGATAGGGAGGGAGGCGTCACCCCACCCCCCCCTTTTTTCTGTGAGAGTGCCATTCGATCGTCCTGCTGTGCCAGAAACCTCATGGACCAGGAGGTATGAGTTGTATTGAGTGTGGCTGACCCCTGGGGGCTGAGGTATAGCTGAGGCCACGACTGGAGGGACCCTTGAATTGTGAACTGGTGCTACACAGGCCCGGTAGCTGAGACCTGACGTGTGGGACGGGCTGATGGTACTTAGCATGGAAGACACTGGTGCGCGCACTGAGAGCAGATACTGTGTCCTTTCGTTTTGAGGGGTGCTCTGGATTGAGGGTGTCTGGCGCAGAAGGTTCCCCACCTTTTGACTGGAGGTGTGCAGGGGAGGCCAACGCTTTTTATGCGCTCACAGGAATCGCGAGGAGGGTGCTGTTGGACTGCTCGTGAGGTGCGGCGTCCTGACTGGTGAGCCCCCCACACCACATGCGGACGGACCGCTCTTCTGAGAGCTGAGGTGGGAACCAGAGGAGCTTTCATTTTCCCGAGTCTATGGTTGGGAAGAGGTGTGGGAGACTTTAGCCCCTCTACAAGACACTATTGCAATCGACTGGCGCGGAGAGCGGAGGGAGACGCCAAGCACAGGAAAGGGGTGCAGTTGACTCCGTCATATTGAAGACCGTCGCTACGACTTGAGAGGTCCAGTCTGGGCAGCTGAGGCTTCGGGGCTGAGATAACGGGGAGGTGGCCTCAGGAGTATCACGCACGAACTGGGTCACTCCCGTCAACAAATTGAGACTGCCCTTACCGAGGTGCCTTGTGCCCTCATCCAGTGAGTTGCCCGGTGATACGCAGCCATGGCGACAGGAGGAAAAGGTCCCAAGGCCAAATCCCAATAGCAGCTAGCAAAATTTGCATGGTCCAAAGCAGGAGACAGACGATACATCGGAACTTCAAACGCAATGCTTGAAATGCAGAAGAAGCAGGAGAGGATGTCACAACAGCTCGATGACTACGAAGGCCGGGCCCGTCGAAATAACATTCGTATCTTAGGGGTTCTGGAGAGAACGGAGGGGCCGGACGCTGACCTGTATGTGGAGGATCTCATTACGAAGCACCTGAAGCCCAAGACTTTGTCCAGCTATTTTTCTACTGAAAGGGCCCATAGGGTGCCAGGAGGTAGACCAAAACCAGGAGCGCCCCCGAGGACCCTTATTGCCCGGGTGTTCAGTTACCGGGATAGGGACATCATCCTCCAGACTGCACACTCCAATCCCCCCCTGAGGATAGATAACTATGAGGTGGCTTTCTTTCCTGATTTCACGGCCAAGGTTCAAGCTCAGCGCCGCAGTTTCCAGGCGGTGAAGAGGGAACTGCGAGATCGGGAGGTGAAATACGCGATGCTCTTTCCCGCGTGGCTGAGAGTGGAGTCGGAGGGCAAGTCGTGGTTTTTTGATTCGCCGGAGACAGTCTGGGAATGGCTAGACGGCTGGAGCACGGCGGAAAGCCACAGAAGAGATCGACCTGGGAGACCGGGCCAGCACAGAGGTGACCGAGCGGAGGTGGCAAACAATGGCTCGGCAGAGAACGACAGTCAGCTGAAGGAGCAGAACTGAACACCTTGGGCTACAAGGCCGGAAGGCCCACGCCTCCCAAAAAGCGCAAGTAGAGGGGCAGGGGGGGGCGGAAATTCCCATCATAGCGAGACTTTCATTATGGGACCTAATGTAATGGCACAGTCTGAGGGGTTTCATTGCTATGATCTGAAATAGGACTAGATGCTATTAAGCGTGGGTGGCTACAATGCAAGTTAAATATAATGTGTATATGCAGGAAGGGAGGCAATATTACCCCGTGCGTTTTCGACATTCTGGGGGAAGAGAAGCACTCTGCCATGTTTGGGGGTGGGTAGTTCTGAATCCACGGGCAGGGGAGCAGGGAGGGGGGTTGGAGTTGAGGGGGGAGATGGGGGTGTTTGAAGGTTACTTTGTTTATTGGTGTGATGTACGAGTCAAAGATCCTTGTGAGTGATGTGATTGCGAAGCAGATGGGGCGATCAATAATGGATGAACTGTCGTATAAGTTTTCTTTAACCGCACTGATCCGTTCAAGTGGTGATCATTTTGTGACTTGGGATGGGGGGGATAGAGATAGGACACTTTCTGTACTGACCTGGAATGTTAACGGGATGGGGGACAAGATCAAGAGAGGAATAGTGCAACAATATTTGAAGTGACACTCTCCTGATGTGGTTCTGCTGTAGGAGACGCACCTGGTGAGGCAGAAGACTAAGGCACTCACTAGATGGGGGTATAAACTACTGGTCCTTGCAGATTACACATCGGGGTCCAGGGGAACGGCGATTCTGGTTAAAAAGTCCTTACCTCTCATAGTTTGTAAGATATGGGCGGACCCGGCGCGGAGATTCGCAGAAGTGGAGGCCCAATGGGATGGTAGGACTCTTAATATAATTTCGGTTTACTTACCTCCCGCTCTGGGTAAAGTAGCTTTAGAAGACCTTGAGGAGAGGTTGACGGGACTCCAAGAAGGCGCATTGATTATGGGAGGAGACTATAACATGACGTTGGATGACACAATCGATCGCCATCCACGGAGATCACAGGCGAAATCCAATGTCTTGATGGCTGACTTTGTGGCGGCACTGGGATTGGTGAATGTAGGTCGGGCGCTGCAGCCCACGGACAAGTTATTCACCTTTTTCTCAGGCATGCACCACAGCCTATTACTTCCTCACACATCTGTCATCTGTGGGAAATTTTGTAAAGTCCCATGTTCTGCCGAGGGGCATATCTGACCACTCCCCAGTCTGGGTGGAGTATACACACTGGAAAAGGCAGGCACACACCACCATCATTATCAACCCATGGCTTCTACACATACCGGACATTAGGGAGGAACTTTGCACACAAACGGAGAACTACTTCTCGGAAAATGTCGGTTCAGTCACATCCGCTCAGACAATATGGGAGGCATATAATGTAGTTCTGAAAGGGCAAGCCTTATCTTTGAAGATGGGATACATCACTAAGAAGCATGAGCTTGTGGCACAGGTGGAACATGACCTTCTTAACTTAGAGCGGGAGCATGCACAGAATCCTTCTCCTGATACGGCGCAAATGCTTCTACTGAAGCAGGATGAATATCGGCTTAAAACCAGGGAACACATATTGGCTAAGTATCGCCACACCCAGCATAGAATATATGAAATGGGGATAGAGCGGGCAGGACACTGGCTTGGCTAGAGAGGCGAGAACAGGGATCGAGATGAGTACACAAGCAGACGACACTAGGGGGTGACACAATGTCACATCCACAGGAAATTGCAGAGGAATTCGCGGCTCACCTAGAAAAGGTATATTCCCCTCTACTCACTACGCGGCTGAGGACTCGCGCCAGCTTCTCCAGAATAGTGACGTGCCAGCCCTCTGAGGTGGATAGGGAGACATTGGATGAGCCTCTCTCAGCTGAAGAGATTGGCAAAGCTATAGGGCAGATCAAGTCGGGGAAGGCGATGAGGCCCAACGGCATCCCAGTTGAATTTTTAAAAGCCACTGCCTCCCGCACGATCCCGCATTTAAAGGCCATGTACGAGGAGAGTCTGGAGATGGGCCGGCTGCCAGTGGATCAGAAATTGGCTACTATTGTAGTAATCAACAAGACGGGGAAACCGGCGGAAGCATGTGGCTTCTATAGACCGATTTTGTTGATTAATGTGGGGGCAAAGGTACTAGCGAAAGTTCTGGACAACAGGCTGGTGACGGTTATCGAAACATTGGTCCACCCGGACCAGTCTGGGTTTCTGCCTAGAAGTAATACGGCCCTCAATCTAAGGCGCTTACATAACATGATGGCACGTAGAAAATACATTGAGGAGGATGCCACGGTGCTGTCACTTGATGCCTCAATGGCCTTTGATTCCATAGAATGGCCATACATGTTTGAAGTCCTAAAAAGGACGGGTCTGGGTCCCAAGTTTATAGCCTGGGTTCGACTGTTATACACAGATGTCTTGGTACAAGTGAGGGTAAACGGTCATACGTCCCGGATATTTAGGCTCCAAAGAGGTACTAGACAGGGTTGCCCTCTATCCACGTTGATATTTTCTCTGTTACTAGAGCCCCTAGCGGTTTGGATACGTAGAGATGTTATGGTCCGAGGGATGAGGTGGGCAGATGGCGTGAAAGATCGAATATCCCAGTATGCGGACGATATACTGCTGTACCTGGCTTCCCCATACAGATCTATATCGGTGGTGCTTGACATCTTTACAAATTTTGGTAAATACTCCGGGTATGCGATCAATTGGCAAAAGTCCGTACTGTTTATGCTGCAGGGCACGGTTCCTAGGCTTCCGGCAGGATGCGCTATAGTGGTGGTGGGGGATAAGTTTCGGTACTTAGGAATTTTTGTCACATCCGACCCAAATCTATTTTACAGCTCTAACCTGGCTCCCCCGTTGGCTAAATTGTGAGCGGATGTGCAACATTGGCGATCCCTTCCACTTTCGTTTCTGGGAAGAGCTGCGCTCTTTTAAGATGCTGGCCCTCCCTCACTTACTGTATATCCTTCAGAACTGCCAATATAAAGTTCCAGACTCGTATTTCAAGGCAGTGGAGGGAGAGGTCCTTACGCTGTTGTGGCATGGGAGGGCCCCAAGGGTGGCACTAAAGAAGCTAACAAAAAGCTGGTGCTTCCCGACCTGCAACTCTATTATTGGGCAGCACCATTAGTAACTGTTAATTATTGGATATACCGTCCTCCGGATGACCCAGCATATGCTCTTAACCAATACCAAACTGATCGATACGGTAACCTAGGGGCCCTGTACACAAGCGATAAGAAGAATAAGGGGCGATTCTTCGGGCCCACCCTCCACACTTTAGAGATCTGGCGAACAGTGCTATCTCGCCTTGGCTGGGCTGGCATCCTCACTAAGGCAACGCCACTTTGGTGTACGCAGAAATTGGGCATGCTGTGTTACCAGCCCGGGTTTGATAAGTGGGAGCTTATAGGTATCTCGGCAGGAAAAGACTTAGTTAGAAAGGGAACTCTACCTTCATTCGGGGACCTCCAGAAGCAGTATCACCTGGCTCGGAGAGAAACATATAGATGCCTGCAAATCCGGCATTCTCTGATGGCGGCCATCTCGTCCTTTGCGGACATACCAGAATCTTCACCACTCGAGGATAGGTTACTAGATGGGCCCCTAAATTCAAAGGCAATATCTCTCACATATAAGAAATTATGCAATAATCTCCCAGATACCTTTCCAAGGCTCAGGGAGCGGTGGCAGGGTGATTTGGGATTGATTAGTGATGAGGACTGGCAGGAGGCCCTTATGTCCCCTCGGGAGGCGGCCATTACACTTAAGTTTGGGTCGATCCAATTGAGGATACTACACTGCTCATACATGACAGGACAGACACTAGCGAAAATAGGGTCCAGAGCTGACGACTTATGCCTGTGGGGATGTGGCCAGCAGGCCACATTTTACCACACTCTCCGGAGCTGCCTGAAGATTTGTAGTTTCTGGGAAGAGGCCTCGGAAGGCATGCAGGTGGCCCTACATAAAGAGATTTTATTAACGCCACAATTGGGACAGTTGAATATCTGGGAGGCGACCGACCTCACGGAAGTGGAAAAGCAATTAACTACGCTAGGATACACGTTAGTTAAACGGGAGATAGCGAGAGGATGGGGGAGTGCTCATACCACGAGTCCACACATGGGAGAAGGAGCTGGATGCCGCATGCTGGCGGAAACAGAAGTCTTTTAGCAAGGGGGTGCCCGAAAAAGTGGGACAGGAAGTGGTTGCTTTGGAATAACTATCGAGGAGACCCAGTGGTGTCTCCAATGGTGGAACTGGACATGCATAGAAGTACAGAAAGTGTAAATGTGATGTAATATATATTTTTTGTCTAATGATGATTCATTTATTATATATATGCAAGTCAAAATTGTCGTCCTTTTCTGTATCCATGAATGTGATGTTCACCAATAAACAAATTTAATAAAAAATTACAAAATTTAAAAAAAAAATACGGTCACTAAGGGATTAGGACCTACTTTCCCCCTTCTCTCTTTTAAATACCCCTTCGTAGGCTGAGCTCCCTCTACATCGGTGTCTACATTTTACTCCTTCCCACCTTCGCCTGGCCCCTGAAACTGAGGCCCCTGGTTGTTCGTATGCAGAAGGATCTGGATTTGTGGTCTTCCCTACCTCTCAACATTATGGGGAAAATCGATCGCTATGTTTAAAATGATGGTGCTGCCATGTTTTCTATTTATCATGCAAAACATCCCCTGTACCATCTCAGGTTGTGGTTTCGCACCATTTGGGCTTTGGTACACCGATTTTTGTGTGCCCACCGTGTCCCATGCATTACTTTTGGCAAATGTGTACAATCCACCTTCATCAGCAGCCTGGCGGAGCTTGATTATTGGGCTTCTCAACTCATGGTTTTGAACGACTGACTTCATGGTGGCCGGAATGACCCGACATACCACGTGGAATTGTTGCTCCAGTTGTGGAGTACCATTGTTGATCGCATGTACGGGTCGCCAATCCATCATTCTGTCCCAGATCTTACTACAGTGGTGTTCGAGGTGCGGCGGTCAACCACTAGATGGACTGGTTGGGGGGGCAGGGACACTCTCCGGACTCCCCTTTGGAGGGGGGACACTTCTTTACCAGGAGTCTGGCCTGGGGAGGTTTTGGAAGTGGGAACTGATCAGTAGCTCATGTTTGGGCGATGTGTGGCAGGGATTACATATGCGATCCTTCTCAGACTTGCAAGCCAATTTCCAATTACACCGCTCTAAATGCTTCAAATTCCTGGAGCTCCAACACGCCAGTTGTCCCACCAGTCCTCTTTTGAAGAAGTCTCGGAATTTAGTCCCCTGGAGATTAAGGTTCTTATGACTTCCTTGGGGCAGGGAGGGGTCTGCCAGATTTATCGATCACTGGTCATCAACTCCCTGGAATTTCTACGCTCTGCACCCGTTGGAAATCCTGTGTGGGTTATAAGATGGGTAATGTAGGGAGGCGGTAATGGCCCAAGAGAACTGGCGATCTCATCCCGGTTCTGGCTGATCCAAGTGAATGTCCTACATACTTAACACTGCAGAGGCTTTGGAGAGCGGGTAAGCTTCCAGTGCCCACATGCCACGGGTACGTGACTGACAGGGCTGATTTCTACCATGCAGTCTGGTCATGCCCTATCATACACAGGTACTGGTCCCCACTCATTGGAGTTTTATCGGTGGTACTAGGTTGCCTCTGGTTACTCTCCTGGGATTGGTGAAGGACATGGGTGGGAAGCGATCTGAGAGGGCTCTTGTGGGGCTGGACTTCGGCTGCGGCCCAGCTTGCAAGCTTGGCAGCGTGCTATGGATTGGTGTCCCACAATGGAGGAGCCAGAGTACGCAGCACGTGGCTGCCCACACAAACATCGCAAGAGAGGGGGTATTTGGTGGGGCTAGTTTGGACTCCAGTGAATGACCTGAACATCTTAGTGTTGTCATGTGGCCCAGGGGTCGTGGCCGGTTGTTTTGCTCTACTGTCACGTTTATTCCGTTTGATCTCTGTTTGGAAAAACCCAATAAAAAGATGTTATCAAAATGATCTATTTCTACTGTTTTTTACACAGAGACACGTAGGGAAATGCAAAGGAGGGAATTGTAAGACGTGTTGTGTCACATCATACATGTTATACATAACTAAGTAAATTCCTTCCGAAACCCACACCTGTTGACTCACTGCCAGCTCAACAGGCCCCCACCCCCAAATGCGTCACTTCCTTCCGGTCATGAGACCGATTCAGGCTAGTCAAAAAAGCAGCAATATTGGCTCACATCCGGCCGCGCGAACATGTCAGTCACAAAACCCACGCCTCACGGAAGCAAAAAGTAAAATAAAAACGTAATTTTCCACTGTACGTCTTTCTAAATATATGATATCACCTGTATGCATGAATCGCTTTCCGAAGAACTAGTTTCAAGTTACTGTTGTAACTGAGAATCCGCAGTTAAATGAATGCCACAGGATAGGGCGGGGCGGCTCACAGACTGACTTCTGCCGTCAAGAGACAGAAAGAGCCCCCGGAACCGGCCACCAAGTGATAATCACGCAATCACGCCCCCCTGGGGCCGCCACCTTTCAAGGAGGCAGAGATAGGGTGACCAGACGTCCCGGTTTTCCCCGGACGGTCCCCGTTTTTGGAGAAGTGTCCCGGTGTCCCGACACTTTTCTCCAAGTCAATGAAATGTCCCGGTTTTCGAACAGTGTCCGGGTTAAACACAGAAATGTCCCGGTTTTTCATTATTGTTCCGGTAGAATTTGCACTGCTTACGGCGTGTTCGTCACTTAGGTGAGCGCTGCAGCAGGAAGGGAAATCCTTTGAAGAGAGACACTTCTCTCTGGATTTCCCTTCTCTTTGTACACACAGCACAACCTACGTCTTCGGCACAACCCTCAATTTAAAAGGCCAGGTGCACTCCATCTTGTCAGATCTGGTTCAATTTGTGAAATTCTGTTAATGTGGAAGATTAAAACCTCCTCTCCCCTCCATGGGTTTTCAGTGCGCTTCCTTCACGTTGTCGTTTTATGCTTGGCGGCTTCTTATCTGCCACCCTTTTCATCCGCTTCGGATTCTGGCGAGAGCTTTTATTCTGGCACTCAGTGAAGCAACTGAACTATGACCTGGTCTCTGATCGCAGCTGATGCATGAAAGGGAAATTAAAAATGTTTCCTATAGAGTAGAAGCTGTAAACAAAGTTTTTTTTTTTTAACAAACGTATGTGTCATCGGCACTGAATGTAATGGAAATAGTTGAATATATTTTTTTTTGTACCTTCAATTAAATAGTAGTTTTATTATAACTGCTTGGGCGACTACTGCGGTGATGGTTGAATCTTTCAGGATAGCTAGTGTGGATTGTTTTGTTTTAAAAGGTGTTGTTGTTGGCTGCCTCCACTGCTCTAGAAGGAACCTGCTAGGACCAGGACCAGCCTGGCAGGGAGCTCTGGCAGGAAGGAGTTGTAGGTTCAGCAATCGCTGGCTGGGCGTAGGCTGGTGTGTAGTGCAAGCTTAGTGAGTAGGCACAGCTGCTCCTGGATCTGCTTACAGGGGTTATCATGATTTTCAGCGAAATGGGAAGTGTGGCTAAGAATATGCTGTATTTTTGATAGATTCCGAGTCCATTATTGTAAAGCCAACATGTGGAAGTCTCGTTGGCAGTGTTATTTACAGGGACAGGGAAAAGCTGTGGCCTGGGAGGAGATGGATAGATTAGACCACATATGTTTAGAAGAACATCGATTATTGGCAAATAGCTGGATCTGCAGTGAGGATTTGAGGGTTGTGGTTAGGTTTACCATTTGTAAAGCCTTCTAGTCCTCCTGTTAGTCATTTTAAAAAAAAACGCCTCTGTTCCCTTTCGGTATCAAGTTCATGAAAATCTTTGTGCAAAAGATACTGGTTATAAACTGTAAAATGTGGGCATCGTCCATTTGCAGTAGCCTTAGGCCTGCTTCTGCTTGCTCACTAGTTCTTCAAATTATTTTGTTCCGCGACTCATCGTGTGTGAGGGGAGAGAGACAAGCCCCTATTACGACAAACCTATTTCCTCACAATTCTATTACATTGTCAGTTCTAGGCATATTTAACAAGTTAAACATTGCAGTTATTGCCAATTATCACTTTCAACAATGCAATTAAATACATGATGGCAAAATTGGCAGCCAGGCTACTACAAAAGTGTAAAAGTATCCACCGTGTAATCCTTTATCAGAAATAGGGTGAGGACTTTGAGGGTCATTTGACGCTCACTGCGACACCCAGACATGAGTGACAAAAGGTGCTATTGATAGCCTATTACTGAGTGGTTTACTGCCACATTTCGTACATTAAACACAGCCATGTTTTCAGCATTATATCTTTTCCTCATGAGCATAAAAGATGCTATATATAAATAAAGGTACTCCGTAGATGAGCCGCAGTTGTATCTTCACTACTGTAACAGAATACACGGACACGGACCCAATAAATAAGTGCTAATTATTTTATTTTGTGCAGTTTTGTTGCCATATATATATACTTATTTAATAAGAAAACATACTTGGAATTTCAAGGCAAGGGTGGTCACCAACTATAGCAAATGTTGAGGCAAAGTCTGTTTAAATGGAATTAATGGTTAATGCTAATAAAATACCTCTGATTTGTCGTCTGTAATGCTTCATCTCGGTCTGTGGAGGGAGCTGTCATTGCAGTCCTTTTTCTATGTCTATGACAGCTGCCAAATAGTCCTACTTTTATGTTGATGGTAACTGCAAACAGTAGTCCTACTTCTATGTCTATGACCTGTCCCCGTTTTTTGTTTTGAGAATCTGGTCACCCTAGGCAGAGACCATTGGCTGTTTGCAGAGACTGCCAGGTTTAAGTATTACTATGCGTTCGTTTGTAACATCATCACGTGCCTGTCTTTGTTGGCTTGAATTTTGCACCCGCTGGCAAAAAACCGGTCAGGTGGTGGTAACCTCACGCCAGGGCCACTGGAATGATGCAGCAGATGAGGGCCAAATTATGCGACCAGGGTTGATCAAATTATGCGGCAGGAAAAAACAAACACATTATGCGGCTTAATGTGCCACATTTTATGATAGTAGTACTTCATTATTTTGACATTTTAACAATTGTTACCACTGTCTGGGCATTGGTTGCACCCCATTAGTACCAGTTTAATGTACAAACACAGGAATAAACAACAACAAAGCCAATAAATCTCGGCAATCCGAAAGCTAAAGGTGTTGTCAATGACAATGTCTTTTAGCCAGCCATCTGTTATGGAGTGGATGTATGTGGTCTGGAGTGAAATTATGTAGGTTGGCTAAAATTGTTTTTTGTGAAATTGTATGGCATGGAAATGTGTGGTGGTGAGTGGAGTTATGTGTAGTGGAATTATGTGGCATGGAGTGCAGTGGAAATTTGTAGATAGTAATTATGTAGTATTGAATGTACTAGAATTATGTGGAGTGGTATGTGTAATGGAGTGGAATTGTGTGGAGTAGCATTGTGTGTTGTGGAATGGCATGCAGTGGAGTGGAATTATGTGGTGAGATGTTGAATTTTGTGGAATGATGTGGAATTTTGTGGTGTGGATTGGATGTATGTGGTGTGTAGTGGAATTGTGCTGTGGAGTGTAATTATGTGGTTTGTTGTGGAATTATGTGGTGTGGAATGGAAATGTGTAAAGTTAAATTGTGTGGCGTTGAGCCTGGCCAACCTTTCCCTCCAGAGGGTGTCTCTCCTCCAGCTACTGCCGAGCTCCACAGCGCCCGACCCCCTCCCACCACCGGACTTCACTTCCCAGCAGCCCCGGAGACGGGGCCAGCGGGTTCATCCGTTGTTCGTGTCTCCCGGTGCTAATAAAGATTCCTTTTGACTACGGCCGCCTCCAGCTTTCGGGTCTCGCCGTGCCATCTCTCCTCTTCTTCCTGGGTTCCAGCAGCCCCTGTGACTCAGACTCCCATTCAATCCCCGTGCTGCAGAGCAGCGCCGGGATTTGTCTGAGTAGGCAGGAAAGGCGCCCTGCTCAGACCAGGGAGTCTGTGGGATTTCTCCAGTCCAGTTGCTCAATGCAGCTGGGCTGGAGAAAACCTAAGTGCACATTTGTGTTTTGGTTGGCCTGAGATGGCCAGCCAAAACATATATTGCTACTTAGGGAGTGGAGTGCACGTAGCATACCTCGTCCCCACTCCAATGCCTCGGCCCCGCCCCTCCCATCATCTCTGGCTGAGAGCCGGCAGATGTAAATTAAAACGATGCAAGAACATCGTTTTATTTTACATTTGCAGGTTCTGAGCCAGGCAGTGGGGCGAAGCTCCTCCGCCATTGCAAAGGAGCTGCCACTACCATGGCAGTCAACACTGTCTTCCACAACACCCTCATCAACAGACTTTACAACATAAGCATACAGCAAGACATCTTCAAGCAGATCACCTCTTTCCTTACAGGACACACACAGAGCATCTGACTGCCTCCCTTCATCTCCACACCCAAAGCAAGCATAGGCGACGTGCCACAAGGATAAAACCTCAGCCGTACCCTGTTCAACATCTACATGACCCCCCTCACAGACATCGTCAGATCCCACGGACTCAATATAATCTCCTAAACAGGCGACATGCAAGTGATTTTCTCCCTCCAATGCTAAAACCAACTTTTTAACGCCATGACCAGCATAGCTAAATTGATGAGACAACTGCCTCCAACTCAACTCTGACAGAACTGAAGTACTGCTTTTCAAGAAGAACACCTCTGCATGGACCACAACTGGTGGCCTGCAGAACTCAGACCTACACCCACACCAGTCGATCATGGTGGAATCCTCGGCATCATCCTTGACAGTCAACGACAAGTCAATGCAGTCGCCTCCTTCTGCTTCCACACACTTCGCATGCTCTGCAGGGTCCTCAGATGGATCCCAGCCAATACCAGAAAGACTGTCACTTAGGCCCTCGTCATCAATTGCCTCTACTACGGCAACGCCCTCTATGCTGGCATCAACACCCAACTCCTCAGATGACTCCAGACCATACAGAATGCTGCAGCCAGACTCATCCTGGACGTCCCCAAATGAATCCACATTGCCTCCAAACTGAGAGACCTCCACTGACTCCCCATCCAGAAGAGATGCCTGTTCAAGATCCTCACACATGCCTACAAAGCCCTCTACGGACCTGCCAGCATCAACCATCGACTGAACTTCAACCAACCCTCTAGACACCTGCACTTCTCCTCACTCACTCTTGCACCCCCGCATCCGTTGCAGCCGCAGCAGGGGCCACTCCTTCTCCTACATCGCTGCCAATACCTGGAACGACCTCCGCCTCCAGCTACGTACAGCCCCCTTGCTGGCAGACTTCAGAAAGAGGCTCAAGACCTAGTTCTTTGATGGAGGCACAGCACCCAGATACCCCATAGAAGTGACAGTGCTGCACTATACAAATATTGTTGATTGATTGATTGAGTGAGTGAAATTATGCTAAGGGGAATTATGTGCCATGGTGTGGAGTGCATTTATGTGGATTGTTGCTATTTGGCATAGAGTGCATTTATGTGGGGTGTATTTATGTGGTATTGAGTAGAGTGTATGTAGGAAAGTAGGACCTGCTTCCATAGTTACCCCCAGTTTTTGCTTGCTGATAATCAGATCCCCAGTCACTGTGCTTTCTCCCTAAATTGACCATGGTAAGTACGTTTGCACCTCCACAATTGACTGCTCGTGTACCCTTGTAAGTCCCTTGCATATCGTACTAAGGTACCTAGGGCAAAGGTGCGCCAGGGTTCTCCCAGGGGCTTCAGCATGTATTTTGCCACCCATGGGAGCCAACGTAAACTGTGACTACAGGACTGCCACTGACACCTGTTTGAGTTTGTGCTTGCACCTCTCACAACAGATATACGTTTCCTTATATCTAAGGTCACTTCACTTAAAACCTACTTGTCAAGACTATGACAGCCTCTTCAATCTTGAGGGCAGGGTGCTGTGTTATAAGTGTGAGGGTGCCCCTGTATGAGCAGGACACCCCTACAAACCCTAGAGTCGATTCTACCTACAAGTGTGGTCAGCCATTTAAATACATATAGTGGATGTAGGAGAGTACGATCTGCTTCTTATAGTTACCCCCACTTTTTGCTGATGTTTCACTGTTTTTGACTTAGTCTGGCTGGGATCCTGCTATACAGGACCCCAGCCTTGCTGCCTTCTCTCTAAATTGATTGCATGTACTTTAGGTACACCACAGATTGGATTCTGGGGTACCCTTATAAGTCCCTAGTATATGGTATACTATGTACCCAGGGCATAGGTACCCCAGAGGCCTCTCAGGGGCTGCAGCATGTATTATGCCACCCCTGGGAGACCATTCAAAATGACACAACAGGTGTGCTACAGCAGCCTGTGTAAGGTGGTGCATGCACCCCTTACTTAGATATAGGTTCACTATATCTATCCATATCACTGCACGGATAAACCTAACAGTCACCCCAATGGCAGGCCTTATCAATCCTGAAGGCAGGGTGCTGGGTTTTATGTGAGAGGGTGCCCATGCATGAGCAGAGCCCATCTGCAGCTTTCGGAACCTTTATTCAGGGGTTGCCTGTGATGCAGCCAACCATATACTCTTAAGTGCATTATAAGCTTGCGGTAAATGCTAACTTTAAAATGGCTGCATGGCAACATGTCGTGTTTGGTGTCAAACATCTTTGAATCATACCTCCACACCAGTAACTGGTGGGAGAGGTATGATTCCACCCTACTAGAGGGAGAAATATGACAAAACCGGTACACCCGGTACCAGCTTTGCAAACACTGGCATCACAAAATGGATACTGCCAGCCACAGACATGAGTCTGCCATCCTGCTGCTGGACGAAACTCCGACAGGGGATGGCTGGACAATAGGTTTCCTGTCACAGGGAAGTGTGACCACCTCCCAGACAAGCTTTAGTGTATTGGGGCTGGGTGGGTGCAATCTGATAGTGCTTTGATGTCTGCACTGGGGGCACATTTGGTTTCCCTGTGCATAGTCCAGCTCAAACCAGTTGCAGGGGCTATCAGCCCCTGCTCTGGTGCGAAACTGTACAAAGGACATGGGTGTAGCCACCCCTCTGTCCTGACCATCCTATAGGTGGGTCCCCAGAGTTTGTCCCATCCCTTCCTTGGGTATAAAGTAGGAACCCCTGGCTACAGGACTTTAGATTTAACTGGCCCGAAACCCTGCTACAGAAACCAAGTACTTCAACTAACTATACTACGTTGGATGACCGAAGAATCTCCCTTGGTATAAAGGAGTTACTCCCCTGCAAGTCAGGCACCAAAGACGTTTCTGACCAGTTTGCATCAATGCAGCTCCTGAAGGATGCTGAAGATTTTGCAACACAGGAGGTGAGTTCCTAAGCTTCCCCGAGGCCGACCAGTGCTCTCAGCAAACCTGAGACCCGCAGCCCTCATGGGGACCGTGCACATTTGCAGCAGCATATGCTTTTTGGCGATCCCTGAGGATGTGCTTTGGGCTACTTGTAGTCCAGACCCCAAGCAGTGATTCCACTGAAGATTACTGGCCTGCACTCCACGAGTGTTCCGTGGGCTGGTATTTTGTGATTCCTCTCGAGGTCCCTTCGCGATCCCTGGTCCGTCGACCTATGGGTCCCTGAGAAGGGTACTTTAACTTTCAGTGGGCTTTCCTGGTTGCTCCAGACGTGCCCTGACTCTCCATCGCTTGGGGAGTCCACTCGACATCCTTCGTGGGCCAGCTCACCTGCAGACTTTGGTCGTCGTCGCGTCTCCTTGTCCCAGTGGCTGCAGAGTCAAGCTTCACCACTTCGCACCTGAAACACCCGACATCGGTGGGCATTCGTCTACCGAGCCCCTGGTCACTGGCAAGTGACCCAACATCTGTCCCCTCTGCTTTCAGGTTCTTCTCAGCTCCGATCCAGGCTTGGATCACACCGGACACTTCTCATCTTCCCGGCAGCAGCACTTTCCAGCATCATGCAATTTAAAACGACGAAGATTCCAGACACCATTTGACACCAATGCACCCGGCTTCCCTGGGTTAGGTAACACGAGTACTCCGGTGCTCACATAGTTGCTGGCCTTAGAACCTTCTAAGTTTGAAAGGGTTTGCTCAAAGTCCTCTCTTAAGTGTTCTTAACCTTTAAAATTCCAACCGCGACATTCCCATAGGATTATACGGAGCTCGCGGCTGTGTTCTCACACTGCACGCGTCCCTGGTGGGTCCCCTGTGTCACTACCTTGGATGGTTCCTTGGGGTCCCAGCAATAGTACGTGCTTTAGACACTGTGTCTAGACAAGTCGTGGTTGTTATACCACTTTCTTAATATATAGTATGGTCTCCCCCTGGGGCCCACTGTGTATTGTGCTATTTACTGTCGTTCTAGTGTATTCACATTGTGTACCTTGTTCTCTAATCTCATAAAGAGGTTAGTAGAGAGTTTAGTAATAAATACATATGTTTTATATATATACCTTGTGTGGTTCTCCTTTCATTTGGTCATTCAGGAGGTTATACTGTGTAAACTAGCTGCAATGGCTGTTAGCATCAGCTGAAGCCACTTTGTTTGTGGCAGCCATTTTACTTAGCCATGTGCTCGCCGTGTGCTTTCTCCCTCTTAACGGTTGACTGCCTTTGTATTCTGCTTGTGTCATGTGATATAGTTAACTCCTTCAACACTGAGCCAGAGCCTTGCACATGCTCAGAAAGACCTGTATCTGCCAGAATGCACCTGCTCTTAGTGTATAACTGTCAGGCTGTTTTTACTGATGTAAGAAGAAATGTCTCCCCTCCCACTTTGTTCAGCAAGCAATTTTTGTATACCCATATTAGTCAATAACTATTCTTGTATGTGCCAGTACCTCCCCTTGGTCTCATGCTGACTATGCAGCAAATATATATATAAGACCCATGTTCTCTGTACTCCTTAGACTGTCTCATTACAGTGGCCCGAGGGTACCATATTGACGCAGTTTCCCTCAGGTGAGGTCAGTCTCCCTCATGTGAGGTTAATAAACATGTGTTTTACTATTCCAGCTTCCGTGCCAATCTCTTCTTTGTTGGTTTAAGGACCCAGTGCATCAGTGAACCCCTTAAAAGGTTTTATTTTCTACAAATTGACGCCGAAACGTGAGCCTCATCGGAGAAGCGGCCATCCAAGGGAGTGGTCTTGACGGAAGGCAGGAATCCACTGAGAAGGTACCCTGCATGAGGAGACTCTTTGTCTTTGCAGACCAACGTATTTTCTGGCTTTCCCGATCTGACCCTGCAGGTGTTGGCCGCTCCCGACTGAGAATTTCTTTGGCGTTTCTATTTTTAAATGACTGTTAGGTCACTCAGAACTTGGCAGGTGGAGGTTGGAAACTTTGGTTTGGTTAGGTTGCTGTAGCAACACTTTTTAGAAAGACTTGGCCAAGCTCTTGTTTGTTTGCTGCAGCAAATGAAGGCAGGTAATAAGGAGATTTTTCTCTAAATTTTGAAAACTTGAACGGCACTCATTGTGTTAAGTGTCGCTTGGTGAATCATATTGTATATGCTACAATATTCTTGACATGCCTGTTCCTAGCACACTTCGTAGAAAGTCTTGCTGTCTTGGAGGTACCAATATGGATTTAGAAAGTAATCAGCTGATTTCCCTAGAGGGGATACCTAAATAGGTTTAGGTATATTAAAAAAATGGTATTTCTTTCATGATGTATAGTACACTATGGAATAAATATATATATATATATATAAAAAGGATCCGGATCTGCGCACTTAGTAAAATTCATAAGTAGTGATATGGAGCGCTTTTGAGTGTTCTGCCAGCCCAATTGGTAATTTGGTGGCTTCTTGAACATGGAACAGTCTTTGGGCTGTTTTGGTGCAGTCTTTTGGACTACTTTTGAGAGCTCTTTTTGTAAATATGACTTACAATTGGTATTTACAAATGGTTTGGTTTGAGTACAGTTTGTGGGCTGTCTCTTGTTTTTGTCCTAAGTGTTGACTTGTGGGTTCATTTTATTGTTGGTGTATGAGGTTGTGGACTGACATACTTGTGAAGTACTTGTTTCAGTAAAGTAGTGACTGTTTTTTGTGTGAGAATGGCTTGCTTTAAACAAGCAGTGTTGTGTGTTCTTAGTGTATGACCCCCTTCTTGAAAATGTCTGGAATTAGCTCAATTTGTTTGTTGTTGTTATTCTGTTATACAGATGTCATTGAAAAAAATATAGGCCTCATAGAAAGGAAGAATAAAATGAAATTGTGTGCTTTACACCTAGGACTCAATATAAAGTGTTACAGCATTCTCCTAAGATACATTGTATTAATATTAAAAGGCATTCACATTATCTGAGTAATTACTTGATGCTCAAATAAAAGTGTCTCTTTTGTACCACATTACAAAACGATAGATTTTGACTGGCTTGCAATGCCTGAGTTTTAAATAGACTAAATCGTGCTCACATTTCAGCACCAGAAAGAGAGCCTTTCTTTTTGCAGCTGTTCAAAGCTGTCTGTTTGAAGGATGCTGTCACAGGGATAATAAATGGTTTATCATCTTTTTGGGGTTTCCGTGAGGACATTAGTATTTAGTAAGGCCTTTTTCTCTTGAAAAGGCATGAGACATTGATGCCTGCTGGCCATGAAACACAGCTGAGTAAATAACACATGGCTATTCCTGGCCACAAGCCACAGAGGAAAAATGCTGGGTCAACTAGATCTTAAGTTAGTGAAACATTGTATGAAGGCACGTGCATTAAAGACTGCTGATTTTAAAAGTTAGAATTACAGTTTTATTATTTTGGATAAAATAGAAAGGATTACAAGAGTAGGACTTTCTTTCTTGTTGCTTTTTACATAAGCACATTTGTGGTTTTGATGGTAAATAATGACTGCCCTTTAAAAAGTGGCGCAAGCTATTTTATGTTTCAGTAAAGCTTCTGTGCTTAGAGTTATAAATGAATGCATTTAAAGGCGAAAGGAAAGGAATGAGGCTTGCTTTTCATATGTGGAAACATTAAAAGGGTTAGAGATCATTATTCAAAAAAATTTGAGTATATGAAAAAAAACATTTTTTATTAAAAATAATTGCACTAAAATCGTTTTTGATCTTTGTAATGTCTAATAATTATACTGTTAAATATAAGTTTCTAGCATCCAAGTTGAATTTGAGCAGCACTTTACCACAATTAGGGGAGTGAGGTGAAATTTCGCTTTATCCAGGCGTATAAAAGCTCATTTGTTAAGGGTGTACCGTATACATTTCTGATCCCCCACCCCTGGAATATCTAGGAGAGACCCTGGGGGTCCCTAATATGCAAAAACATTGTAGGTTATCCATTTTTAAGTGCCCCTACCACCAAAGTCGAATTTTGGCAACATTTACTTTTTAAAAATAGTCCTAGCACCCAGGGCTGATTTCAAATTGATCTCAGGCTTCAGCAATGCACACATGCAAGTATAGAACAGGCAGCTGACCTCTGAACTGCTAGAAAGCACACCACACACTGCACACAAATGAAAATAAGTATTAAAAAAAACAGCAGAAGTTATTCTCCTACCTTTGAAATTGTTAGCACACAGGTACGGAACAGGACTGCCTTTCAGCTGTGATTCTTCAGAGTTACTTTGAATTGGAAAGATTGCATGGAATAGCCTTACTGACAGGGGACAACAGGTTTAAGCGTCAGAGGCCAAGTTCTGCATTTAAAACTGACCAGCCCTACTGAACGTGAAATTTCCACGCAGAGAGCCACTGTCAGTATGTGATTTCTACATTACACTATGGAGGCTTGTAATGTTGAAGAGTAGTTTGATCAACTGATTTCTTTGTACTAATTAGATATCCTGATTCTCACATTGTAGGGTAAAGCACTACAGATCTGTTTTAGGTAACCTTAGCTAAAGGAAATATAGCATATTCTGTTAGGAGCACATGGGGATATCACTGTTTTCTTGCGCAATAATACAAATGTAGGAGATATGCAGGTGGGGTTTATTCTATTGAATAACATTATCAAGGGATAGCAGCGTCTGTAGACCATATGCAGAGAATAGCTTTGCCATGTATATAGCGCTAATGCTTTTAGTTTAAAGATTACTGTGCAAGGTACTGTGCAAGGGCTGAGATAAGGAGGCAATGAAATTTAGTTTGCATTCATGCGCCCTCATGTTACGCTAGTACAATTGATAAAGGAATTGGTAGTTGGTTATTAATGTTTTCTAGCTAGCTCAATGTGCTAATTACCTCCTACAAGTTTGTTTGTGCCCACTTGCCAAAACTAGGGGTAGATAGTGTCGACAGAAGGTTACCTGTTTCAGGTTACCTACTGTCACATGGGGAGGAGATTAGGGAGATTAGCCCCTGGGCAAATTAAGGGTAAGCAAGATTAAGTAACACATTGTAATTTTTTCTTGATTTATGTGCTCTCTCTCTTTTTCTCACTGTCTCTTGAGCCTGTCTAAGTTGTCTAGGAATTGCCATAAGATATTTAATTGGCTATTCAGTAATACTGTTTTAAATAAATATGCCATGTTACTGCCCATCCTGTCTGATGAAATTATGAAAGGATGAGTAGTCTAGATTGCTGTTCCCTTATTTGACCTTTAAAGGGGAACTATATGTGGGTAGTTTTTGTTCTAAAATTCTCAGATGATAACACCATTATTGTTTATGTTATTCTCATGCTACATACAGTTTTGCAAAGGCATTACTAGTCTGTGTAATTGAGCTGACAGCCCTTATATTGAGGTTTTGTTAGTTATTTATGTAATAAGAATCCCTGTTAAATTAGCACTTTTTAGATTTTCCCGCTGCGCCTATAACATGAGAGCATGGTCCTAAGCATAAAATGAAGGTGCTTTTATATAAGAAAAATCATTTTAGAAGTGTTTGCAGTCCTGTACAAGTAGTGAAAGGTTATGACTTATGAAACATAAGCTTGTTAAGACAAGAAGCACAAAAGAATGCTTGTTCTAAAACTTCCTTTTCTTGAGGTTCTTCAGATGAATAATATAGGAATACACAAATGTAAGGATTTAGAGTATATCCGTATTGTTTTTCTTTTTTCCCTCAGAATTTAGTAAATAAACATAGACTTCCTTGGCTGCTTCAAATAGGTTAACGTTTTACTCTTGTCAGTTCATCAAAAAGTTCCTTTTATACTCGCTAACAGCTCCAGGGTGTTTTTTTACTCTCAGATAGATTAAGTGGTTCTTGGGTGCCTTGCTAATGTATGGGGCGCCCCAAGACTAAGGAAGTATTCTGAGACTATCCTCTCTGTTGATAGATTATTTGTATGCCTTGTCTAAAGATTTTTTGTTCTGTCCACCAATAGATATTTGCTGCCCTACAACCATAGCCAGAGGGGCCTGGACATCAGATCCAGCCTGGGGAGTCAGCGCCAGTCCAGCTTGAAGCCAAGGTGAAGGGAACCAGCACAGGCAATGCTGGCAACTAGGACCTCAGTGAAGGTAGAAGGCCGGAAGTACTGGGACGTGAAGTGTGTACCCCTGCCACTGTCTTGTGCGAAAGACGGGGTCACAAATCAGAATGGAGAAATTGTGAATGCAGTTTTTGATGCCCAGCTGAGAGAGTCACAGACCAACAAGAACGGCAAGGAGGCTTTTGCTTGAGGTGACCCCCTTTGAAACAAGGGTTGCTTCACATATCCCAGCATCAAGCCTTTGAGTCCTGGTCTCTAAGTGAATGCAAGTCTGCACCTCTGTTTGTTGATCAAGGGATGCCTGAGCACACTGGGTACAATCTGTGGCCCCAACAAAAGAGTAAAGCGTCAGCGGAGCAACACAGGAGTTAGGGAAGGACTTGAGTTCAGGGTACAGGTGCTGTGCCTTTGGTGCCTGTTAGATTAAAGTGAAGAAAACTTGTGCACTGCCTGAGACACTGGACATGATCGTTGAGGGTATTTGCCCCGGAGGGTGATTGCCCTATCCTGAAAGAAGAAACTTTTCTCTTAAAACTGGCCCGTGATTGTTTTCTTGAGTTACAAGTTGTGCAGCTCCACCGTTGGATGAACAATAGGAGCCTGCCTGTGAGGCTCAGATGGACACAGGGAGAAGACTCCCCTCTGGCTGGTTGTACAGCTGCTTCAATTCCTCAAGGACGTTTTGCTAGTAATGTACCTGTTTGGTCGTCCCATTTTTGAGGAGGAGCAGCCCTTTGCAGCTCCTCGTCCTAATTCCCATGGCCCCGTTTGGTCCTCCTGGTCCCCTAGAGCCAAGATAGTTTTTGTAATGATCCTTGTATTTTCTTTAATATTTGCATTAGGAATGTTTATTTTGCAAGAGAAACGTTTTGTTGAACAGCTGATAAATTCTTCTTTGCCCTCTCCCTGAGCGTATTAATTGGTACTCTAGCCCTCATGAAAATAACACTGGAAAGGTCTATTAAAAAATGTTTTTTTTAAAGATATTATATTAGACGTGCTGTTGGCTATTCTAAAGTTCAAATAGATGATCACTGAAATGTATCGGAGCCCTGAAACTTAGAATTGGACTGGATGGTTTTGGGATTTGCTTTCTGCTTGGGGATGGAAATATTGATAGTTTTGTTTGTAATAATAGCCATTATTTTCTCCTGTCTATACCTTGTATATGCCCGCTTAACAATGTTTAGAATGTAAATGCCCACCTAACAATGGATCAAGATATTAATTTATGAGAATTAATGTGCAAAATATTTCCTATATTCCTTCTAGATCATAGCGGACGTCTTCAGCTAATGCTAAAACGTCCATCTGGGAAACTAGCTGCAATAGATGTTAGCATCAGCTGAAGCCATTTTGTTTGTGGCAGCCATTTTACTTAGCCATGTGCTCGCCGTGTGCTTTCTCCCTCTTCACTGTTGACTGCGCTTGTATTCTGCTTGTGTCATGTGATATAGTTAACTCCTTCAGCACTGAGCCAGAGCCTTGTACATACTCAGAAAGACCTGTAGCTGCCAGAATGCACCTGCTCTTAGTGTATAACTGTCAGGCTGTTTTTACTGATGTAAGAAGAAATGTCTCCCCTCTCACTTTGTTGAGCAAGCAATTTTTGTATACCCATAATAGTCAATAACTATTCTTGTATGTGCCAGTACCTTCCCTTGGTCTCATGCTGACTATGCAACAAATGTATATATAAGACCCATGTTCTCTGTACTCCTTAGACTGTTTCATTACAGTGGCCTGAGGGTACCATATTGACACAGTCTCCCTCATGTGAGGTCAGTCTCCCTCATGTTAGGTTAATAAACTTGTGTTTTACTATTCCAGCTTCCGTGCCAATCTCTTCTTTGTTGGGACCAGGTGCATCAGTGAACCCCTAAAAAGTTTTTTTTTTCTTCAATACTCTGGTAAACCAAGCTGCTTTACCTTCCTTCGAGACTTAGCCTGAAGGCTGCTCTCCATAGCTACCACTAGGATAGCTTTCATTCAAGGTTGTCTTTAACCTAATCATTAATAAGCGTTGTTTGGACTGGTGCAAGGTGCCCACTTTAAATAGTGGACAGCATATACCAGGCCAACTTCTCACAGTGGACATCAGTCATTACGAGATATCTAACTATATAGTGGCTGCACCGAACTCAGTCATGTTTGGTATCAAACATGTTGGAATCATACCCCAACACTGATTCCAGTGTTGGAAGTATGATCATATGTACTGGGGGCTCCCTTGGGTACCCCCTATACGCCCGGTAACAGCCTTTCAGGGTGTGCCTGCAAGCTAGTACTGCTGCTGACCACAAACATGATGCTGCCCTCCTGTTACTGAGCCAGGTTTGAGCAAGGGAAGGTAGAACAATGGGTTTCATATCACAGGGAGGTGCGACTAACTCCCAGACAGGACTTAGTGTATTGGGCTGGGGTGGGGGTGCTTGCCAGCACCACCAGACTGCTTTGAAGGGCACATTTGGTGCTCTCCTTGCATACTCCAGTTTGAGCCAGTTCAGAGCGCCCTTGGCTTCCACTCTGGTGTGAAACTGGACAAACGGCATGGGAGTATCCTCCCCTTTGTCCAGGCCCTCTTCTATGAGGGACCCCTGAGTTGTTCCAACTCTTTTCTTAAGGTATTTAAGGGCTTACCTGTGGGTGGTTACTTAGATTCATCGTGAGACAAGACTCAAGCCTGAAACTATGTTGCTCTTCAACCGTGTGGACACTTTGACTTCGTTGGACTTCGCTTGGAACCAGGGCTGTATCAATGAAGACTCCTGCTGCTCCTGGTCTCGCTGTTCTTCAAGTCTTCCTCATCATCTGTGTTTCTTACAGGTTCTTCAACAGACCTGTGGGTATCAAGGACACCCAAAGAAATCTCCCTTGGAGTGAAGGAGTCACTCCCCTGCATCTTCAGACACTGCAACGAAGCTGATGGGTCTGCTGCTTCTGTCGTCCTATGGACTGCCCAACGTTTAGCAACACAGGTGGTAGTTCTGCAACTCTCTCGAGGTCTGACCTGTCCTCTCTGCAATTTTGAGGCCAGTATCCCTCGTCTGAACCCCTGTGCACCACATCCACTTGCCGTTGCCAAGACTTGTTGGTTCTGCACTCCAGAAATCTTCAGGCTACAACAAGCTCCAGCCCCTCGCCCTCGCCCCTCGCCCCTCGCCCAGGCAGGAAACACACAAAGGGGAGAGGGTGTAGCCACCCTTTCCCGCCTCACCACTCATTGGTGGACACTACTCTGGACACTCCCCTAATCTTGGGGATAAAGGCGAATAACGTGGCCCCAGAGCCTCAGATTAATCTTGAACTTTACAGTCTTGACCTTCGACTTGCTGCTGCCCAGCTGACGGAAGAAATCGCCCTTGGAATAAAGGAGTTATCCCCCTGCTTGGCAGGCACCTGAAACCCTGCAAGTGACCCGGTTGGAACTTCGCTGCTCTCACGAACTTTGTCGACTTCCAGCACCCTTGAGGTGGGTTTTCTAAGCATCCCAGAGGCCAGTGAGTGTGCACAGCAAACCTGTGTACCGTGGACCGCGTGGGTGCCGAGATTCCCAATACCCCAGGACACCGGCCACCTCTTACGTAGCACACGACCCTGACCAGTGGGGAAGTTGTGCTTTAGCTCATTATTGAGCCAACCACCAAGCAGCATCCGTGCCAAAGATCAGCGCCCTAGCCCCTTCTGGTGGCCCGTGGGCTCCCTTTTACGCACTCCATTTTGCTGCCTTCCGCGGTCCCTTGTCTCTCAACTTGTGGGCCCGAGCGGAAGACAATCTCGACAACTAAGAGTTTCTCTGGTTGCTCCAGGCCTGCTCTACAGTCTCTCTAAAGGAGACCTCTCACAGACCTCGTGGGTCTGCACCAGTAGCTGATTTGTTTATCTTGCGTGGGTTGCGGTTGCCAAGGCTTAGTGGATCTAATCCGGACACTAACACCGCAGCGACCCTCATCCAACGTGGGACAGTTGCCCTTGCAAATCTGGCCTTCCTTGAAGCCTCTCGGAGCCCATGGCTGCAGATCCAAGCTACACCTCTTTCCACTTGAAGCACCCGACACTGAAGGGCTCTTTGCTTTGAGCTCCCTGGTCACTGTGCCGTGACCCAGACTCTGTCCCCTCGGCTTTCAGGTTCTTCTCTTCAACTTCTACAACTTCAATCTTCACGGCATCATCGACGCTTTTGGCTAGCAGCACTTTTGAACATTTTCCCATTGAAAATCAGCCCGCGACCCGACATCGAAAACGACCTATGCACCCGGCTTCCCTGGGGCAGGTAACAGTGGTACCTCGGTACTCTCGTGGTAGTGGGCTCCTCAAAAGCTTAAGTCTAAAGTTTTAACTTTGTACTCCTGCTAGAAGTGACTTTAATCTGTGTAAATCAAACCGCGACATTCTCCATAGGCTTTAATAGAGATCCCGATAGCAGCTATTTCCACTGCACGCGCCTCCCGTGGGTCCCCTTCCTCATAACCTGGGGTGGATTCTTAAGGGGCCAGCGATCCTAAATGCCCTAGGCATTGTCTGTAGAATTGTCGTGGTTCTTATACCACTTTTTTGGTTTGGTCCCCCCCAGGGGCCCTGTGATTCCTGTGCTATTTATTGTGTTTATAAATGCTTGTTTGAATTGTAACTTTGCCACTAGCCTCATAAAGAGACTGTGGGATTCTGTCTAGAATAAATACATATATTTTACATATATACCTGTGTGGGCTACTATTTCATTTGGTTATTCAAGAGGTTATTATGGTAAAACAATAAGCTTAACACTCCTTCAAGACTTAGCCTGAAGGCTGCTCTCCACAGCTACCACTAGGATAGCTTTCTTTAAAGGTTGTCTTAAACCTATCATCAATAAGAGTCGAATTGGACTGGTGCAAGGTGTCCCCTATAACTAGGAGACAGCATATGCCAGGCCAACTTCTCACACTCTGCACACAGGGCCTTCATTCTTGGTTAGCTGCTGGAGATCCTCGTGCGACTCCTATGCCCCGAGCAATCAGGGGAGTCCGCAGAAGCAGTAGAAGACCCTTTTTGCTTCTGCGGACTTCCCTGATTGTTCGGGGCCTGCTCCGACTTTCCTGCTGTTGGTGAGTCCCTTGGACCTTGCTGGTTCCAATGTTGCTCCTTCTTTGTTTTCCACGGTAGTTGCGGCTACCGAGGCTTGTTTGTGCTCCCCCCGGACACCAACCATCTAGTCACTGACATCCAACGTGGGACAGCTTGTACACGGCTCCTGGTCTTCCTCAGCATCGCCTGGTCCTCACAACTACAGAGACAAGGTCATCGTCGACTCTTCTGAACCTCCCGACATCGGTGGGCATTATGTCTTCTTGTCTCCTGGTCACGTCCAAGTGGCATAGACTCTGCCCCCTCTGCTTGCATGTTCTTTACTTCTGGAATCCACCCTTGGATTCCACCTGATTTTCTCACTGTCTTCTCCATAGACATTTCCTTATAAGTCTTCCATTGTCATTTACAGAGGTTTCTGACGTCTCTTCACCCCTATGCTCCTGGCTTCCCATGTGTAGGTAACCTGGTTCCTGGGGTATCCACGGTCTGGGGTGACTCTCCAACATTCCATTCCCCAAGGGGATTTTCCATGGTCCTCTGGGAAGGGCCCTTCTTCTTCAAAACTGCAACCGCGACTTCTCCATTGACTTCTATTGGGCATGCTGCCTTGTTCCCACTATATACACAGCCTCCGTGGGGTTCCTTGGCACTTACCTTGGGTGGTTCCTTGTGTGCCCAGCTCCTCTGGGTCTTCTGGTCCAAGTCCTGTTCTTTTTTGCAGTTTGCATTCCAGGTTTCAAAGTCTTTATTTCGATTATTAGCAATCATAAAAGACATATTAAAAAAAAAAAAAAAAAAAATATATATAACTGGTTCATTTAAAATATCCAAAGGGAATCAATAAACATAATTATTATTTAGACACTCACAAAAATACAGAAAAGCAAAAAAAAAAAAAAAAAAAAAAAAAAAATTAGGATTACAATTCTAGATTGCGAACAATGAATGCAGTTAATAAGACATAGTCGTAGGGTCGTAGGGTGGTTTAGCAGGTGTATACTTAAACTAAACAGATTATGGCAAATAGCAGAACAACTTTTGCACTTAGCGCTAAGACGAGCGCTTTTTTAACCTAAGGAGCCAAGCCCAGCCCAAGTACTTTGCCAAGGCTACCACAAAAACCTCTGAGGTGTTAGTCCTGAGCACCTGTATAGCTTCCATTACTGTTTTATATGGTAAATTTTGGAACAGAGGTTTTAACCATTTTTTCCGAGGTGCTCCATACCTAGGACAGGCAAAAAGGAAGTGACCTTCTGACTCAATATGACCTAAGCAGCACATACAATAAGGTGATATCCCTGTGGACCATTTGTTCAGAAAGATGTTTAATGGCAAAGCGCCCACTCTAAACTGATGGTACAGTTTCTTATCTAGCGGTCGGGAAATAACATCCCAGTATGGCTCTCTCAATAGGTCAATTTTGAATGTTAGAAACCTGCCGGTGAGGTCATTTTTATTGGACAGCATCACTCTTTTTAGGCGGGTAGTGGCCCAATATAGAGATTTGAATTCATCTTTAGGTGGGAAGGGATTAGATTGTGGGGATGACCAAAGATGTTCCAAGCCCATGTCTATCAGAATTGTTTTTACAGCAATGAGCCATGGTATTTTCCCTGAACCCCTGATGGACCTAACTTCTGACAATTCCTTTGCAAAAAGGAATAAGTCTGGGGATGTCCATATTCGTCTCCACATTGCCACTAACCTAAATCTTGCCATTTCATTTATGGGGGCGGTGCCGAGATCTAAGCAGAGAGGGAGCGAGGGTGTAGACTGTGGAAGGCCCACTAGATTTCGGAGGAATCTACATTGAGTTTTATACAGATTAGACAAGTCCATATGACCCCATAGATCTGCGCCATATAAGATGGCTGTAGAAATTTTAACATCATAGATCTTAAGGGCCGGCAGGACCCGTCTAGTGATTGATTCCTTCTGCTCTTTAACGAGACAGCCAGTAAGCCTGGCAAGTTTGAGTTGTTGCATATTGATCTGATCCTTCCATCTCAGACGACTATCAAGGGTGACCCCTAGATAGGTCATGGTATCAACCTGTTCAAGGTTTACTCCATTCATCTTCACTGAACTTCGGACTGGGTGTTTTTTTGTAAAGACCATAAATTTTGTTTTCCCCACGTTGACTACCAGGTTGTTGATGGCACAAAACTCCTCAAAGCGGTCCAAAGCCCGCTGTAGTCCGCTGCGTGTTTTAGAGAGGATTAGAGTGTCATCTGCAAAGATGAGTAGCGGGAACCTCATCCCTGCCAACATTGGGGCATCAGTGGGAGTATCCAAGAAAAATTTAACAACTTGGTTGATAAAAAGAAGAAACAGGGTAGGGGCCAGGACACACCCTTGGCGGACGCCTCGGGTTACGGGGAAAGTTTCTGTGACTTGTCCCTGACCCCCCCACCTCACCCTCGCAAAGTTGTCCTCGTGGAGTCTTATGATAAGGTCCAATAATTCGGGTGGGCATCCCAAGGTTACCAGCACACCCCACAACCTGTCCCTGGGCACCAGATCGAAGGCGGACTTCAGATCAATGAATGCAGCATAGATGTTACCACCACCTAACCAAACCTCCTTCCAATAGATCAGGCAGAATCTAAAAACCTGATCTATGGTGCTCATTCCCGATCTGAAGCCCACCTGCATGGGGGACAGGATGTTCTCCATTTCTATCCAACCCAGGACCCTTCCCAAAACCATACGCGCCACTATCTTTTGGATCGAGTCGATTAAACTGATAGGGCGGTAGTTTGCTGGAATAGATTTATCACCCTTTTTATAGACTGGAACTATTTCTGCCCCTTTCCAGGATTTCGGGACTGTAGCTCCAAGTGCCAGAGTATTAGCTATTCTAGTGATATACGGAAGCCACAAAGTGGGATTAGATTTAAAAAGATCCGCCGGGATTAGGTCCATACCTGGGGCTTTGCCTCGGAGAGTAAGTGCCAATGCCAACTCAACCTCAGCAACCGTAAAAATGAGTTTCCCGCTTTCTGGGGTCTGCGTGAATAGATTGCCTGAGGGATTTGAAGTATCATCGTCCCCAGCTCTAAATTGGGCCGAGTAAAATGATACCCAATCCTCGAGTGGCACATTATTTCCGGGTGTGGAAGAGTCAATGTTTTTGCCCCATTTAACCAACTTCCAAAACCTTTTCTGGTTATTAGAGGATGATGCCTCTAAAAGATCTGACCAGAACTCATCCTCCCACTCCCTTTTGGCTTTGCTAAGGGTTTTTTTGTAATGGAGTCTAGCAGTTCTCACTTTGACCATGTCCCGAAATTTAATGGCAGAGATGAGAGCTGTATGTGCCTCTCTACAGTCCTTGTTATACCATTTTTGGGGCAAGGGATTAGTTTTAGTAACAACTTTCCTATATGGTTTGGATAGCATTGATTTTAAGCTGTCAAAGCACTTAATATGAACACCCATCACACTATTTGCAGCTCCAATCTCCACCCCCGACATATCTATTTGCAACATTTCATTGAGTGCATTTCCTACTACAGCATTAATATTATTTAATAAGCATTCATCTTCTATAACCTGTGACCACTTCAATCTCCTCCTATCATTAGTAAGTAGGACATCCCCTGTATAAGTTGCAGATGGTTCCTCCCTTCTACTTAAATCCGGTGTCTTCATCGATAGGGACAGTGGGTTATGATCGCTTTCCGGGCGCTCTAAAACTACCATATCAATTAAGAGAGCCCAATGCTCCATGTCCAGTAAAATATAATCAATGCAGCTTTGCCTATGGCCATTATCAAAAGTGCTTTTTCCCTTCGCATCAGAGGCAGAGCGGCCATTACATGCCCTAAACCCATTTTGTAAGCAAAAGGCCGTCCAAGACACTGCAGCCTCTGTAGCTTTAGCCATCTTCTCCACTTGTAAGTCTGGAATACCCCAAGCAGAATCATCTGCCATGGGGAACAACCTTTACAACGCAACTTTTACAACGCACTACCTTTACAACGCATTTTTTACAACGCATAATCCATTACTACGCATGACATTACAATGCATGACACTACAACGCATTTTTAAAAACTACCTTTACAACGCATTCCATTACAACGCATACTACCATTACAACGCATACCATTACAACGCATAATATTACACTACACTATCCAACACTTACCCTACTGTTGCACCCCCTGGAGTTAGAATAGTAATTTTTACCCCTATACTATCCAACACTTACCCTACTGATGCACCCCCTGGAGTTAGAATAGTAATTTTTACCCCTATACTATCCAACACTTACCCTACTGTTGCACCCCCTGGAGTTAGAATAGTAATTTTTACCCCTATACTATCCAACACTTACCCTACTGTTGCACCCCCTGGAGTTAGAATAGTAATTTTTACCCCTATACTATCCAACACTTACCCTACTGTTGCACCCCCTGGAGTTAGAATAGTAATTTTTACCCCTATTCTATCCAACACTTACCCTACTGTTGCACCCCCTGGAGTTAGAATAGTAATTTTTACCCCTATACTATCCAACACTTACCCTACTGTTGCACCCCCTGGAGTTAGAATAGTAATTTTTACCCCTATACTATCCAACACTTACCCTACTGTTGCACCCCCTGGAGTTAGAAAAGTAACTTTTACCCCTATACTATCTAATACTTACCTTAAATGTAATTTAATATTATGCGTTGTAATGGTATGCGTTGTAAAGGTAGTATGCGTTGTAATGGAAATGCGTTGTAAAGGTATTTTTTAAAAATGCGTTGTAGTGTCATGCGTTGTAATGTCATGCGTTGTAATGGATTATGCGTTGTAAAAAATGCGTTGTAAGTGCATGCGTTGTAAAAGTGTGCGTTGTAACATCATACATCCATCTGCCATAGTCCATGTGTCTCCCATATCTAGCACAGGTTCTATAGTACAATTTAGGTCCCCAGCAATGATGGTAGTAATACCTCCAACCATTTTCGTTATCATGTGATCAACAAGGTTCAACAGGGGTGGGCATCGACCGCCAGAAAGGCCTCTAACATAGATGTTAATGATATTCATAGCTTGCTTGTTCCCTTTGTTCAAAACAATGGATAACAGATCCTGATTCTCCACTGGGAACTCTGTTGGATAAAAGCCCAGGGAATGTTTCACCCAGATTAACAGGCCACCTGCGGCCCGCCCTTTACCTCCTTTAATTGCGGGTTTGAAAAAGTTAGAATAGCCCAGCTTATGGACAGGTTCCGTTGCCCATGTTTCCTGCAGCAGGATAATATCGTAGTTGTCCATAAAACTTGACCAATCCGCAGACACAAGGCGTGCCTTAATACCCGCTATATTCCAGGACAAAATTTTTAGATGGTCATTCAAATTGCCTGGCAACAAATAGTGTAAGTGCTGTACAGATCCATGAGCAGCCCCTGTACTATCATTATCCACTAGATGCTCAACACAGTCTACCGGGGCAATGATTTTCTCCTCGATCTGGGACCCCTGGATAACTACGTGTGGTCTAGGGCTATTTGGCAGATATGTTCGGCCTCCCTCCCCGTCATCTAGATTGGTCGGTAGAATTAGGCATACCACATTATAATCACTGGGGACTTGGGCTATCACACTACCAGTCGGAGACTCGCTAAAGGGTTTGTTAAGTCAATCTATAGCTTCCAAGTCAGAAAGGGGGCCAAAATGATTAAAGAGAAAGGGGCGCTGGCAGTCAATCGGGGTCAATGCCATGGGATGTCTTGCAGCAGGACCTTTACGGAACAGAGGATAAGATTGGAAGGGTATATGCCTGCGCGGGTAGAAGTAGGATAAATCTAATGTTTGTACATCCCCCTGCCTTGCAAATCTGGGTACTCGTTTAATAGCATCTACTACCCATGAGTCTTTGAACGATATAAGGATACAGTCTCCTTCTAGATCTTTAGCCTCAGGCCCCACCCAATCAACTCTCCTCACATACAATATCTCTGTAGGAGTGGAGGGGGGTAGCGGACGATTTTTGTTCAGCCAAAAGGTGACTTTATTACGAAGGTCACCATATGATTCCCTAAATCCTGGTTTTAATGGTGCTACGCCTGTCAAGACGATGGTGTGTAGAGCCGCTTCAGGTGGAAGATCAACACTGGGGATGTTCGGCCTTTTACGCCCCCCCTCCCTGCGACTGGTAGAAGCAATATTTTGAGTTCTTGAAGAGATTGGTGAAGGACAATTTATATTAGATTGTATTTGAGGACCCATGTGTTGACGCCCAACCATATTTTGTTTAGCCTCTATTTTCGTTTGGGGCTTTAATGTCTGAGTCTGAGAACTAACACCTGGTTTAAAAGAGATGGTAGAAGAGGTATTGGTTTTTTGACCCCCTTTAGCTATGGTGTTATTTATTCCTGTCATTTTATTGAGGGAATTTTTGCCGTTTTCCATATTTTTACTAGTAATCTTATTAGGTGCCTTACTTGGTGCTAGTACATTAACAGTGCCCTTATTATTTAAGCCACACAATGCTTGCAGTATCGCGTGGTTTGATTGGATCAGACCCTCCATACTATCGATCTTTGAGGTCATGAGCCTAGTCTGCTCCAAGACTGGTAAAAGTAGTGTTTTAAACATGGCCTCCATTTTTGCCAGCAGAGCCTCATCACTATTGAGGCACATGGGACATGTGGTGGAGGAACCCAAAGCCAAAAGTGAGGGGCATAGCATATTATTATTGTTAGGCACCGAAGGTTTTAGCAAGCTTAATTGGGGCTCGGGCCCCTGGCGCCATTCCCCTTGAACTGTATTTGCTTTATTGGATGTCATATTTCTTTCCCCTGACATTCTAGAATCCCGTTTTCTCTTTTTAGTATTGGGGGCAGAGTTGGATATAGGTGAATTAGCCTTTACAACAGGATTAGAGATATTGGATTGATTAAGAAGAGGAGTTCCGGATAATTGACTAAAATCCTGCTCCTCATTAATCACAGAGACATTATCCTCCATCCCAATCTCCTGCGTATCTTTAGAGTCGTTAATACTAAGCCTTTTTTCCATTATTTTGTCTCTTGTGGACAGGCTATCCCCAATATTTTCTATATGAACTATTGCGTCCGTGGAGATTGTATGGACACAATTAAAGGCAGCATGGGGTACAGATGGTACAGGGGAGACAGATATAGCTAAAGCCCCCAGCGAGGATCGTTTTCCACTAATCAGATCCATTGAGAGCCTTTTCTCAACCATGGCAATTTCCTTTTCTAAGATGCCAGTTGCCCGGGTGATAAAAGCGTCCAAGGGGCCAGAAACGACGCCATTAGATGTATTAATTTGTACAGTACGTACCTTCCCTGATCTTAATGGCATTTTTGGGTGGTCTTCAGAACGTCCAGAGGGAGTGGGCCTGGGCCGGACTCTGCCGTACTCGAACGGCCTCAAACGGCCCGCTCTTTGCCCGGTCTTCGCCCCGGCCGTTGCCCCGCGCGCGTCCCGTGTGCGCGTTGTCCACAAAAGCTATGAAGGAAAAAACAAGAGGAGGGGGCGGGAAGAGGACCAGCTGCGGCCGATCCACGCCGCTAGGAATGCTGGTCCTCGCAGTCCCGCCTCTACTCCTGTTGACCAAATGACAGCTTGCAAGGGGCGCGTTGGTGCTCAAAGCACATGAAGGGAGGCAGAAAGGATGTTCCCCAGAGAGAGTCTAAGCCTACGAGCGGCACCCGCGAAGCGGGGTCCGCGAGGCGTGGCAAAGTGGCCAGAGAGCAACAACACAGGAACAGCGCTTCTTTGCAGGAAGGGTCCCCAGTTTGCATTCCACTTCTTCAGTATATGGGTTGGTCTCCCCCTGGAGACATTGTATTTTGTGCTACTTACCTGATTGCATTTGACGTATTCTTTTAAATTGTGTTGATATCTCCCAGTAGGAGATATATTAATGTGTCAGTGAGTGTTGTGTAACAAACTGAAGTATTTTTATATAAACATTGTTTGGTTCTTTTTCATTTAACTCACATTACAGATTAAACTGGTAAAACAAGCTGCTTAACACTCCTTCGAGATGAGCCTGAAGGCTGCTCTCTATACCACTTTGAGAACTTTCTGTGGTTATCAAAGACCACTAAAATCACCATAAGTATTGCCTGGATAAGTGCAAGGTGCATCACTTAAATAAGTGTGCACCATATACTAAGCCAGCCTCCTATAGTGTTATTATGTGGAGTTGAAAAATATTTGAAAAGGCTATAAATTCCATAAAATTGACAATCGTTGTACAAACCTTGTACTCTTGTTACTGGAATCCCTTGCTGTCACAGTTTTTTTTTTTAACTAGATCATTTTTTAAACTTCCAATGCACACTTGTAAACCATTTTGCAGAATAGCGAGACCAATTGTAGAGTGGTGTGCTGCACAAAAGACACGTGCCCTCTTCAATCTTTTGTGGCACTGGTCTGTAAAGAGGGAAAATGCTGAGCTGTACGGGTGGCGACTGATGTTATGTTTTGTTGCGAAAGGTGTTTGGGGTCATTCAGCCACAGTTAAACAACTTTTTTCTAAAACACCACTTTGTTTGACCTCAAAAGGGATGGACTGTTAATCTGCTTTCAGAACAAGTCAGAGAACCTCATTACTCTTAATGTCCACCATGTGCTGCTGTCCCCACAGTGAGATGGTCGGTATTTCGGAATCCAAGAAGTTGATAATTATGCAAACAATAGCCCTATGACTCTGGTATTAACACTTGCTACTTTAGCGGGCACTGTATGCACAGAAAGCAAAAGGGCTCTATCCGAAACTCTTCCCTATTACACACTGCAAGTGGTATGATACGTCTCAGTGAGAAGAAAAACACTGCCTCAGGCTGGAGTGCATGCCACTGTTGCTCGATTATTAGAATTGGTTTAACAGCAAGCCAGGGGCCACAACTTAGCTTTGGGTACAGTTTTATGAGCATCAGTGCAAATATTCAAGTTTTGGTGTCGGTACAACATCCTGTAATCTTGGGCAAAGCACTTAATTTCACTGTTCCTACAAAAACAGACGTGTCTTTGTGCAAAGTAACTGGTGCTCGCGTAAAGCGTTCTAATAATACATTTGGATGGTGTTCGCGCCATATAAAACTATATTTTAAAAAAAAGGACGGAGCGAGTGAACTGTAAACATGAGCAATGTATGGAGTGCTCCAAGACAAATAAAAAAGTCCTGAAAACATTTCCTAAAATGATCACTGTGTATGAATAATAGTAATAACAGTAGTTACTCCCTGCTCTCGGGGAGGGCAAAGACAGGAAGAGGCATGACCCATTCATACCATGGGCAAATGGGGAGAATGAATAATGGAGCAGGAGGGAGCCAGCAAATGGCAAGCCTGTGGGTGGGCCGAAGCCCAGAAAGTACATACAACAGGTCTCTTTTCGAAACAGGCATGCATGCAGTATAGAGCCGAGACCTAAAAAGGAGAACTGTCAACTTTTTGCAAAGGGCCTTCCACTGCGCAACAACATGTGTCACTGTGTTTTAGTAACTTATTAATTGTTCGAGTTAGAAACAAAATTCTGTTGAACATCTGCAGATTATGCAGCAAATAATGGATTATGTGGCAAATGCAGAAAATCCTTAACTATGCGAGGAACGATGCGGCTGCACAAACACATAATTCTAGTGGCCCTGCCCTGTCATTCCTCACTGCAGTTGATAGTGATGAAGCTGAAATTACCTCTACATCCCTCATCTTAGTCATTACATTTTGAGATGAATCCACTCCCAGACATTTAAAAGAGCACAGTAGAATTCTGAAATGAACCCCCACCAAACCTCCAGGGTTCTAAATATAGAGTAGCATTCCCAGATTCCTCCTATTTTTATTTTCAAGGCTGATGGGAGGACAAGGCAGGACTTTAGAGGCATGTACACTGTACATGGTTCAGGAGCTTTGTTCCTTGCCTGGTAGGCTTGTGAGGGATTCCGTTTACAAAGATTGGTTGAAAAAGAGTTTCTACAGGGCGCTCATAATCGATTTACACAAAATAAACAAACTTGTCCAGTCCTGCTGTGCATTCAAGAGTGGGGGGCATTCACCCAAACCCGCCCAAAATCGCCAAACTAGGTTTGGTACAAATTTTAGCAGTTTCTGAAGCACACGCAAATATCTAACACAAGTAAACACAATTATGTTTCTCTTTTGGACTCCTCCAGTGCTTTAATCGTTAGATGTTCTTCCAATCCCTTACACCAACGCGTTTCGTCATATATGGGTAGTGCACCCTATGACTTCCTCAGGGCTGGAATTTATACAAACAGTTTCCATTCAGTAAACAGAATTTCAGTAAAATAAATTCTACCACCAGGATCTCCTCTGTGTTACAAGTGACCACACAGAGAATCAGAAAGTATTGTGCTCACTTTGCATGCAAAGCTCCGGTGTCAATCACAATAAATTTGTATTCAAACATTTTTGCACCTGATAATTATTATTCTATGTATACATACATATATATAGTGCTGGTAAGTCTGTGTAATGCCCCAGTGTTGGTAACGGTGCAATTGCATATTGTGATTACTCGTTGTGCACAACCAAAGTGTGTTAAGCTTCTTATCCGGTTTTAAAGTCAAAGTACCTTTCAATGTGGTTTTCCCCAAATTATTCTATTGGAGAATAAAGAAAAGTGTATAGTAAACTTTAGAATTGAGATAACAGTGGCATGAGGCAACAGTGGCCTGATATGTTAGCACTGTCTGTCAACTTATTCTATATTAATTCACTCAAGCTTACCTACTAGTTTCTCCACTAATCTCGTGGAAATATGTCTTATAGAACCGCCGTCCATATAAAAAAATTCACCAGTCTCATTTGTGTCTAGCGTCAGACTATTATTCACCAATCAATTCAAAGTTATAGGATAATTCAGCAGTCGATGTGTCATCCTGTAACATAACATCGTAATTAAGTTGATGTATTTAAAATCTATATGACACCAATTGACATTCTCAACCGAAGTTTTTACGTATAAAATAACCACAAATCCTCTCACCCAAGTGGTCCGCAAAAATAGTCCTGTCCAATATCACATCTCATTATATTCTGTTTTCGAGTTTTAGCGTAGATGTATTACTACTGATTCAATCAATTCCCAATAGTGTGGGATACCTGTAAGCAGAAGTAGAATACGTGTATTAGAACCGCTCTTGTCACTCTGTAGTAGATTTGTTTAGAATATTACCGTGCGTCCCCATTAAACACACGCTTACCTCAGTAAGTGTATCTCCTCGCTGACGCTTCCGTGTACGGTCAAACCCATTTCCGTTGCTGGAAGGGTTTAAATGGGGGATACTAAAAAGCGTAGAGGGGACTTAAAGTGTCTAGTTGGTCCCGCCATTTTGAAGCAGTATATTGTATAAAGTAATAGATTATATATGCGCTGTGTCCGTGTATTATCTATAGCATAAATCAATATCCAAGAGATTCGATGGTACGAATCTATTTGGTAAATTATCACATATGCCACTGTATGAAATCAATTCATATCTGTCAACTAGGTGTAGATGAAACTAGAAGCGTCTTAAAAATGAGGTCCCGTCATTTTTGAAGCAGTATACGAATCGCAAGATTATAATATAAGTCACGCTAAAGTCACGTAATGTTTTACTCACAGTCTCATTCTCAGGGGTTATTGGTAATGTAACCCCAAGTAGTAGATTCTAGTGAAAGCCCCTGTAAATAGTCCATTGTCGATAGTAGCCCTATGCTAGTAATAGTCCGGACCAATAATTTTATCGAAAAGTTTGAAGTATTATGATGTTTAGTGATGTAATGTATTATGCTATAGTTACATGTGTATATATACTAATTAGAGTAAAAATAAGATGGAGGCAAAATGATACATACCAGGAGCACTACAGCCAAAAAGCTACTATTGCCATCAAGTTTGGAACTGAGGTAGGGAGTACAGGTAAGGATATGGGCAGAGGAGTTCAAATCTTCAATCGCCAAGAAAGTATTGCAATTCCTGATCATAATTAAGTCCCTCCTCCACCGCACGTAAGCGCATGATCCACAGTGCCTCATGCCGCCGCAATCTCAACTCCCTATTTCCCCCTCGTGGATCTAACCCAATATGTTCTATACCAAAGAATCTAAAGGTTTTAGTGGAGTTTTGTGCACTGCATGTTTGGACATGTTCTGCGATGGGATATCTGTGATCATTATTCTTAATCGCTCTCATGTGTTCCGCCACTCGTTCTTTCAAAGCCCAATAGTACTTCCAACATATATCTTTGTACATTTACATTCAATAATATAAATGACATATTTCGTATTACAATTAATATTAGACATAATGTTATATATCCTGCCAGTACAGTCTTTAAATTGTTTGATCTTATGTTCAGCAAACCTACACATTCCACAATATCCACATTTGAAAAAACCTATAGATGCTTGTGTTAGCCATGTCTCATGTTTTGTTGCATTTGGATAGCTAGGGCTCAGTATAGTCCCTAGTGTTTTCCCTTTCCTGAATGTAATCAGTGGTTTGTCTGTCACAAATTCTTCTAGGATTTTGTCTGTTTTTAAGATATGCCAGTGCCTATTCAGACTCTTACGTAATGTAGCGTTTACATGAGTATAATCAGTAATAAATCTAATATGTTTTGAGGAGTTGCGTTCAATAGTTCTTGGTTTCAAGGTAGTAGCCCTCTTCACTTTGACAGCTCTTTCCTTTGCTTTTTTGACTATGAGAGGTGAGTAGTCTCTCTGAATAAACCGTTTTTCCATGTCTCTTAAACAGGCTAGAAAATGTGTATCATCACTGCAATTGCGTCTGGCTCTCAACATCTCCCCATGGGGGATTGCCTTAATCTGACTCTGAGGATGTGCACTTTTAGCGTGCAACAATGAGTTGTAGGCGGTAGGTTTGCGGTACATCCTACTTTGGATTGACCCGTCTCTAATGAATAATTCCACATCAAGAAATATTATACTATTGGTACTGGAATGTGTGGTGAACCTGATGTTCATGTCATTAGCATTAAGATATTTAATAAAGTCATACAGTAGTTGATCTGTCCCAGTCCAGATCATAATGCAGTCATCAATAAATCTTCCACAATATAGGATATACTCATTATATTGTGTTGCAGATGCGCCCCAAATCAAAGTTTCTTCTAACCAACCCATAAAAATATTTGCATGGGCTGGTGAGAATTTCGAACCCATAGCGACGCCTTGGGTTTGTCTATACCATTGGTTTTTGAAGAGAAAAAAAAATGTTGTAAGTATTAGTTCCACCATCTTTAAAATCATTTTTGAGTGCTCCCAATGACAAGCCAGTTTTTTAGATAGAAAATGATACAATGCTTTTAGTCCTAAATCATTTCGAATACTAGTATAAAGTGATACCACGTCTAGAGTTACCAGAGTATTATTGGTCTTGACTATTACTAGCATAGGGCTACTATCGACAATGGACTATTTACAGGGGCTTTCACTAGAATCTACTACTTGGGGTTACATTATCAATAACCCCTGAAAATGAGACAGTGAGTAAAACATTACGTGACTTTAGCGTGACTTATATTATAATCTTGCGCTTCGTATACTGCTTCAAAAATGACGGGACTGTTTTTTAAGACGCTTCTCGTTTCATCTACACCTAGTTGCCAGATATGAATTGATTTCATACAGTGGCATATGTGATAATTTACCAAATAGATTCATACCATCGAATCTCTTGGATATTGATTCATGCTATAGATAATACACGGACACAGCGCATATATAATCTATTACTTTATACAATATACTGCTTTAAAATGGCGGGACCAACTAGACACTTTAAGTCCCCTCTACGCTTTTTAGTATCCCCCATTTATACCCTTCCAGCAACGGAAATGGGTTTGACCGTACACGGAAGCGTCAGCGAGGAGATACACTTACTGAGGTAAGCGTGTGTTTAATGGGGACGCACGGTAATATTCTAAACAAATCTACTACAGAGTGACAAGAGCGGTTCTGATACACGTATTCTACTTCTGCTTACAGGTATCCCACACTATTGGGAATTGATTGAATCAGTAGTAATACATCTACGCTAAAACTCGAAAACAGAATATAATGAGATGTGATATTGGACAGGACTATTTTTGCGGACCACTTGGGTGAGAGGATTTGTGGTTATTTTATACGTAAAAACTTCGGTTGAGAATGTCAATTGGTGTCATATAGTTTTTAAATACATCAACTTAATTACGATGTTATGTTACAGGATGACACATTGACTGCTGAATTATCCTATAACTTTGAATTGATTGGTGAATAATAGTCTGACGCTAGACACAAAGGAGACTGGTGAATTTTTTTATATGGACGGCGGTTCTATAAGACATATTTCCACGAGATTAGTGGAGAAACTAGTAGTTAAGCTTGAGTGAATTAATATAGAATAAGTTGACAGACAGTGCTAACATATCAGGCCACTGTTGCCTCATGCCACTGTTATCTCAATTCTAATGTTTACTATACACTTTTCTTTATTCTCCAATAGAATAATTTGGGGAAAACCACATTGAAAGGTACTTTGACTTTAAAACCGGATAAGAAGCTTAACACACTTTGGTTGTGCACAACGAGTGATCACTTTCCAATTATGCAATTGCACCGTTACCAACACTGGGGCATTACACAGACTTACCAGCACTATATATATATGTATGTATACATAGAATAATAATTATCAGGTGCAAAAATGTTTGAATACAAATTTATTGTGATTGACACCGGAGCTTTGCATGCAAAGTGAGCACAATACTTTCTGATTCTCTGTGTGGTCACTTGTAACACAGAGGAGATCCTGGTGGTAGAATTTATTTTACTGAAATTCTGTTTACTGAATGGAAACTGTATCAATTCCAGCCCTGAGGAAGTAATAGGGTGCACTACCCATATATGATGAAACGCGTTGGTGTAAGGGATTGGAAGAACATCTAACGATTAAAGCACTGGAGGAGTCCAAAAGAGAAACATAATTGTATTTACTTGTGTTAGATATTTGTGTGTGCTTCAGAAACTGTTAAAATTTGTGAGGGATTCCTCCTGTGGCGTGGGAGGCTTAAACTTTCCATGTGGGGTTGCGGTGTTAAATTCAGAAGTTGGGATCCTTCCTTCTTAGTACTGGGGATGCGGAGGGAAGTGGCCAGTGTCCCTACATTTGACTGCGATCGTTGCTAGTATGCAGTACCCAAAGGGAAATGGCCCATGGACGGTAGTTTGGCAGTCCACGCATGTGTGCCCCTTTGATTTCAGAGCGCAAAGGTTCACGTCACAGTGTCAGTGTCTATATGTATTGAGAACATTGTGCAGGCAAGTTTGTTTATCGTTTCTTGAATGGTATTGGCAGCAGCACGTGCTCCTTGGAGCCAGACCCCTTGGGCTACTCCGGAGTGTGAAAACATGAGTGCGGCAGCCGTAGACGGCCACCGCGGAGAGAGGGGTACCTTCAGGAGCGGCTTAGTCAGACTGAGTGCAGCTTGAGGTCTCCCCAAGTGCCCTCACTGGTCCAAAAACTCCTGCACCAGGCGCATCCCAGGTGCATACCAGGCTCTTAATAGGACAACAGGACATCTGCCACCCTAACTTCGGGGGAGTGGAGCCAGACCCTCTGTGTTGCAGCAATGACAGAATTGAGTGGCCCTGGAACAGACCAGGAACAGAGCACACTGTGAGGTACTTCTGCACAGTGCCTAAGGGCTGGGGGTATGGGGTAGGGGGGCGGGAAAGAAATGAGAGGAGAGACCAGGAGCAACCAGACAAGGGGCAGACGATTGCCCCCTTCCCCCGAGAGTCTCTCCACCACTTCCAAAACTGGTAAAAGCCCTCCATGGGTGGAAGGAGGCCAGGCTAATTTCTCATGCCTCATCCCCCCACCCACCCAGGAGAAGCTTCTCCTTTTCAGCCCCCAATAGTGCCCGAGAGTGGTAAAATCTTCCCACAACAAAGTTTCAATCATGTCAGCATGCCTTGGTCTCCAACCAAAGCAGAAAATGGTTGCCTCAACCATTCCGCCACTAGCATGGTACACACTAAAGCCTGCAACCACCGAGCTTGTCGAAACGCAGGCACTCTACGGCCTCTGCAAATCTATATCCAAAACAGTGCTCAAGGAGCTATCCAGCACACATCCAAAAAGGTCTAGCCCTAAGCCATAGTGTTGGACCGTGAAGATTCAGGAGAGGCATTGGAAAAGAACTAACCTTCGGCGACAAAACCTAGTTACTGACCTCATCTCTTGCTACACATCTATTCAAACTCAAATCGAGACAACCGGCAATGGGACACAGTCCCCCGCCTACCCAAAGAATCTTATGCACCGCCACACAAGAAACGTAATCTTTACAGTACAAGATGACAAAAAGGAAACTGGTTACCTCGTCAGGATTGAGGGTGTAGACCCACCATCCGACAACCCTCAATAACTGCCATGACGACTCAGGGCACAGGCTAGCCTCTAGGGCCACCTAAGATGAAGAACAGTCACAAGATCCCCGCAGCTGGCCCGATTGCCAAATACCTGCCCCCCTCACTTCAAAATGGCGTTCAAACTTCAGTTGGAGCAGACCATCCTGACAGCAACCCAAGAAGCAAAGAGGAGCCCTCCCTACAAAAAACCTTCAAGTACACCCCCCTTTGGACTCACACGGCCCAGGCCCCACGGTCATTAAACACCAATTTCATTCCTGCCCAAGTACGGGGGGTCACCAAGCTCACTTGATCACTTTCTGGGCTAGATACCAAACCAAAAGTCCGCACGAGCTTCGCCTCAATTGATCATCAGTCATCCTTAACCGACAGATCCAAGTCAACATTGAGTGCGGCAGGTTAGACTATAATAATCGCTGCCCAAATACATCACCCACAGCCATCTCTCCCCCCATAACCTTGCACAGGTTATGGCCCTTGATTCCCCAGAAGCCCCGTATAAACAAGAGCTGGGGATCTAACAACATCATTTCTACAAAACCTAGAAACTAAAATTGAACAAACACTGCAGCTCACCCGCAGCTCTTCAGATCCCTTAGCACAACCAACTATCCTCATTCCACCACCCAAAATATAGATAATTCATATAGAAGGGCAGCCTCTGAGTCCCCAAAACTCAGCATTCCACAATACAGAAAGGCCAAAGCCCTAATTTGGCAATCCTCCAAGATGGAACTCCAAATAGACGTGCTACAATCAATAGCTCTGCGCCTGGCGGATCTGAACAATACAATGGTCCATATTAAGAATACATATCTCACCTCGCAAAGTCACTGTTCCTTCTCCTGTGCAGCGATTATTGATCAGTGGGCAACTTTACCAGCGGTACTGACAACATTGGTGGACTCAATCCGCGATATTAGTGGATCACCTTCATCAAGCCCGCAATCGACCCTAACCAGCCCTGAGTCAGCCACCGAACCTTCTCATCACCAAATAAATCCACCAGTAAGTTCACCACAAACACCACGACAAACATTAACCTTGCAATCACCCACTTTACCAGAGTACTCAGTCCTCCCAGGCACCCCAGGTGCTGGGCACAGTTCTTTCACTAGAAGACCGGTAGAGGAAGGGTCAGAAGGCTCATTGGTTCCTAAATGGACAGGAGGGTCACTTTCCAGGAAGGCAAAGAAAAAATTGAGAAGACTTCAAAAAAGAGCAAAAGCAAAAAACCGAGCAGCGTCTCTAATCAGCTGAATACACACAACAGAAAAAGCTGCCGGCTCCGACCAGTTATACCCATTTTTTACAGCAAAGTCTGTCGGTAACAAGCCCAAGGTTATTGTAGCAAAGGATCCTTGCTCCAACAGATCCCAGCCCAAAGAGCAGCAGATGAATCAGGTGGAAGGACAACTCCTGTTTGGGCCATTCCCGCTCCCCTCCCCTGCAGGGAGAAGGTGTCTGCCTACCCCTAAGATACTCTGACCACCCCCACTGAAGACACAGATACAAGGATAAGCCCCATCTCTGGGACTCTAACAATCTCACCATCAACAAGGAGACAGACAGAGGCCTGCACGCTAGGCTCGCCTAATGTAGAACACAATAACAATACGGAGAGAGCTTCAACTGGGGACTTCATAACTAGAAACTAAAATTGTACAAACACTGCAGCTCAACCTCATTGTCTAAGCAGACTTATCTGTGACTTGCTCACTGCCCATCTTGCTTTTAATTTGCACACTCTGTTGTTTTTTAGGAAAAGAAATTGCTTTTTAGAAATGGAACATTGAAATTGATTATTACTTGTTGCGCTGAATGTAGCATTTCCGGGGTTGTAACTAGGTTACTCCCTTCATTGGCACTTCATCCAATAGGAGGATGGGATGTCAGCTGGGAGAGGGCGGAGCCCTGACGCCGGTACAGGCTTTAAATTCATGCCTGTGGCTCGAGCGCGCAGCTGGCACTCCAAAGGCGCGCCTAAGGCAAGCCCATCTGCGCCCGTCTGCGCCAGACCTGGGCATGGGGCAGGTCACTCTGCCCAAAAATATAGTTATTCTGCGGCCAGTCTTAAAAACATGGCACCTAAAATGGTACAATCACTTGAAATTCATTTAGTACAAAAATTGCAAAGGCTGGAGATATTACACCCTAATCCCAGACCTTACATCTTCGCCGTAACTACGGATGAACAAATTTTAAGATCAATGGCTCTGCCTACATCTGTAATGAATACTGGTCAGAATAAACGGCGAATCCAAGACCTCAATGGGGTGTACCTTAACACGCGCTCAATGGTTAAGCACCAACTGGAAATGTTTCATATGTTAACTACTGACTCCTCTGATCTGCTATTATTGACTGAAACATGGCTTATGGAGGAATCCTCCCAGGAGATCCTTACAGCCCTTCCGGAAGATTATTTGCTTCATCACACCGACAGACTGCCAGGAAAAAGAGGAGGTGGAGTGGCGGCAGTTATAAAGAGAGCTCTACATGTCTCCACTATGCCTCACCTTGATCTGCCATCTGTCGCCGCATTGGTTATTAAACTGGACCTATTCAACAGTACCCTCTTGTGTGTGATATTATATAGACCCCCTAAATCAATGCTCAATTTTCCCAAAGCTCTAGCTAATCATTTTGCGTCTCTGTCTACAGACTATGGCAAAGTTTTGGTCGCAGGTGATTTGAACTATTGGACTAATGAAGCAGATGAGGGAACGTTGTCAAAGGAACTTACAGAGTCCCTTACCAGCCTTAATTTTATTCAACATGTTTACACCCCTACGCATAAAGGAGGCCACACCCTTGATCATGTGTGGTCTACCAATGTTACTGTACACAAGTTGATAACCCAACCTTGGGTTTGGTCAGATCATTATATTATCAGTTTTAAATTAAACAATTTGCTATTATCAGAACAGTCATCCTCCTCGAAAAGTATGTTCAGAAACTGGAACCGGGTTGATTTGAAAGCGCTCTTGGAGACTCTTTCCTCTAAGCAACCATCTCTTGATGGAGACCTAGATAGTAGGAAAAGAGAGATTACTGAATGGCAGAGGAAGGCGTTTAACACCCATGCTCCCCCTCAGATTAAATACTCTCGCCTTAGGCAACATGAAGCGTCCAAATGGTTTACTAAAGAGTTGGGAGTCCTAAAACTTCAAGTACGCCAGGCTGAATGTAAATGGCGGAAAACATACTCCATAGAGGTCAAAACTAAATATTTAGCAAAAGTAAAAGAGTACAAAATAGCGATTTTGGCAGCTAAAAGAGCTTTCTTCACTTGAATCTGAGAATAGCTCTAAGGAAATCTTTAGGATTGTGAAAGAACTTTCCAATCCTAGTCACGTGGCTCCATCTATCAAAGCCACCCAGGAACTCTGTAATAATCTGAACTCTTTTTTCGTTGAAAAAATAAAAAAAATTCAAACCTCCATTGTCTGCAGTAATCACGTCATAGAAAACAGTAAGGTTTCTCCCAATCTCTCCTCACTTGATATTTTTCCTACGTTAAATAGGAAAAACTTTTTAGAACTGGTTGCAAAGGTTAAATCTGGCTGTCCTAAGGAGGAATGCCCTATTAACATAAAGAAAGCAATTTTCCAGGCGTTTCCTTACCTCTTCCTTGAGCTACTCAATCTCTCACTGTCGCAGGAAATCGTACCATCAGCCTTTAACGAAGCGGTAGTTATTCCACTTAAAAAAACCAAGACTTAGATGTTAATAAGCTGGATAACTACTGACCCATTTCATTGCTTCAGTTTACAGCAAATTTGCTGGAAACTCACGTGGCATCCTGTCTCAGTTCCTTTCTGGAAGAATCAAAGTTTCTGAACAGGCAGGTTTCCGCCCCGCTCATTCTACAAAATCTGTGATCATATCTGTCCTGGACGATCTTAAAGGACAGGCTGACACGGATCACAATCAGGCTTTGATCCTCCTCGACCTGTCCGCGGCATTTGACACGGAGAACCACAAAATCTTGTTGTATCGTATTGCCGTGGCAGGTCTTGGAGGGTCGGTACTGGACTGGTTTGGGTCCTTTCTAAGAAACAGAAACAATCGGTGTGGCTGTCGCCCTATAAATCCAATATTGTTGAAATGAGCTGCGGGGTCCCACAGGGCTTCTCCCTGTCGCCGATTCTTTTTAATATTTACATACGTCCTCTTATCCTGAGTCTTCGGCAGATGGGGGTAAACATCTTCAATTATGCTGACGATATGCAGCAGATATTACTTTGGAGAACTCCCCCGAATGCAAAGATTTTATTGGGAATTCTATGGTTTACATAAAAACTTGGACCAACTAAATTTGAATTCGGAAAAAACTGAAATAATCATCCCGAGCAATAAAATCACTCATGGGGCACCATCATATTGGCTGTCTGAGTTATGTGCGTCACCCACCCCAAAACCATTGGTTAAGAGTTTGGGTCTCTATATAGACTCCGACCTATCCATGAGCACCCAAATCGATGCAGTAACCTCTGCTTGTTTTGTTCAACTCCGTAAATTGCGCAAGATTAGACTTTTTTCAGTAGAGAGGCCAGCATTCAAATTGTGATTGCTCTTATCCTTTCCAAGTTAGACTATGGAAATGTCCTTTATCTTGGCATTCCTTTATATCTTAGACATCGGCTTCAGATGATTCAAAATCAGGCAGCTAGAATCATCTGTCTTAAGGATAGGAGTTGTCACATCACCCCGCTTCTTAAAGATCTCCATTGGCTCCCAGTTGAGCAGCGGGTGCTGTATACTTTTCAAAGCCATTCTAGAAACTGGTCCCTGGTTTATTATCTCTTGCATCAGAAACCACCGGTCTGAGCGCAATTTGAGATCAAGGTATCTGAATCTTTTGTCGGTGCCCAGAATCAAACGGAAACGAATGGGTGGGACCCGGCTTACTTATCTGGGTCCGCAGTTTTGGAATTCACTGCCCAACTTAATCAGACTGGAGACGGACTATATGCGGTTCAGGAAGGCTTTGAAAACCTGGCTGTTCTCCCTAGCTTATAATTAGGTTTTCTTTTTTCTATACTCTTTTCTTTTCTGCTTAGTCTCATTAGTGCCAAGTTATGTGCGCTCATATAAGTTCCCAAATAACATTACATAACATAACATAACTTGAATCGTCAGACGTCAGATGCCCCCGGCACTGCAGCACATGGACTGTTCCTATCTCTCCGAGTCCCAACCGCCACCGAATGTCACGCCAAAGTTGCCAACCCACTGAGCAGCAGCCACTCGAAGTCAGAGCATGGCACAGGCGAGGTGTCTCTCACACCAAGATACCACATCAAAGACCACCACGTTCTTTGGACAGGGGCAACATACTCCATCCAATAACTCATATGCCATCACTGGCCCACATAAGTTCGGCGGATCTGCCCTGGATCAAATTTCATTGCCTATCAGGGGACACCCATGACGAGTCTACACTAGTTGGGTTGCACCAGCAGTCACACCGGGTGGCAATGCTACGCAAAGCCAATCAGCTGGCCAATTGGGACATTAAGATCAAGCTCCGGCCCCAAGACAGATATGCCCACGTCCTAAATATGGAAATCCAAAAGCCGCCGACTTATTCCATTCTAAAATGCGCTGACCGCCCCGCGCAGGCAACCACCTCTCCAACAAGCCCTTCCAACATGATGTCTTGAGAATTATACGCTCTTCAGACTAAAGGTCAGTTCTCTCCGGCAAATCTGACATTCACAATCACCTTGGACTGCAGGCCCAGTCTAGCAGCCACCTGTCTTGACAGCATCCTTAAATCACCTAAATATAACCCCGGAAGCCCTCTGAATGGCCCAAATACATATTTAACTATTTTCTTGTGGAATGTGGCAGGCATCCAGAAACTCATTAAGGCAAACTCAGTACTTGAGAATCTCCATAGCAGCGACATCATCTGCCTGCAGGAGACCTGAGCAATGATTGCAACAACACTTCCAGGGTACTTTGAAATTCACACCCCGGCCATCAGGCGTAGGATTTTTTGATGACCAACTGGCGGCCTCTCCGTCTACATCAAACACACCCAGAGAGTGGGCGTCATCACAACTGCAATCCTCTCACCTGGAATACAAGATCTACTCATCAATGGAGTAAAAAATAAAAACCAGTCGCTTTGACTGCTTCTATTCAATTGCTACGTCAATCCTGTACTGCACTACAAGAATCAGGCACTAAACAACCTGGTCGACATTATCGGAGACCTTCTCACCAAATATCCCCACCATAATCCAATCATAATTAGGGATTTCAACAATAGATCACTCGCCAAGCCACCAAAACATAACACATTACCCAAAGAGGTTGTTCAATTGAAAACCCTTTAAGACAATTACTCTTTACATTCCGCTTACAAGCTCGAATAAAGCCCCAGATCGAACATGGCTCCCACTCCCCACATTTAGGAACATCTCTGCAATTGATTACATATTTATTAGCAACCTGCTAGCCCAAGACCTCTGTGACGTTGACATTGACGACCCGGAAGAGAGTGACCACAGAGCCCTCAGAGCGTCCTTCAGACTCTCCATGACAGCAGCACGAGAGCTCATATCAATTGGAGAACCCACGGGTGAAGAACGTGAAAAAGTACTACGCAGAATAACATGGACTGCAAAGCTAGGCCCTTAACTGATTGCTTGGATAACTATCAGTAAACAACTACATTTAATACGGAGCCCGGAGGTCCTTCTAGAACATTGGGCAGGTCTCCTAGTCAACCTACATCTGACACTCAAGGGAACACTGGCCGTCTATTCGTGGCAGGGGGAAATTCAACCCACTAGTCCTCTGCACAACAAGCAAAGGGAACACTGGCAAACAAGCAGGAGCTCCAAAAGACCCTAAAGGTAAAACGGAGAGGTGACAATGCATCCCAGGGCCACGACATCACAACCCTTTGAGCAGCTTACAAGAAAAGTGTTTGGGAGCAATGCACCAAACAGATAGAAGCAGAATGGCTTAAAATCTTCTCCCTTCTTAAAGATAAAAATCTTACCCTCTTCTGGAAGCACATCAACCAACTCAGCAACAATGGGCAGTCTAAGGAGAACGGAGTAGCAGAGAGTACATGGGTTAACTATGCTAAACAGCTCTATAGTGGAGAGCAGGGTGAAATCCGAGCAATTCATCCGACACAGACATCAAATCCCCCTGACATGCAGGACTTAGAACTCTCAGAAGCTGAAGTAATTAAAGCCATCAAACAAATGAGGAGTGATGGCGCACTGAGACCCAAGGGAATACCAGCTGTAGTGTTTAAATCAGCCCATTCCTTTCGAGCAGGGCTCCTCACATAGCTTTTTAATTCTGCCTTCCTTACAGTCACAATTCCACCAACATGGCAAGGATCCATCCTTCATCCAATCCACAAAAAGGGAGACCGCTCAAACCCAGCCAACTATTGGCTTACAGCGCTACTGGATATTGAAGCTAAGGCCTCCGCCCATATTCTGTTGGGCGAACTGGAAACCTGGGTTGCAGAAAATAGCATCCTTCCTAACACCCAGTTGGGATTTAGATCAAATTGTTCAACAATAGATAACATATTAGTGCTGGCCTATCTATCGTGGAGAGCCACACAGGATAAGCAGCCACCTCTATTCTGCTGCTTCGTGTACTACAGCACGGCCTTTGATAGAGTTGACTGGGGAACCTTATGGAATACACCCCAAACTTCTAACAGCAATAATGTCACTACACTAGGGGACCCGGGATAGGATAAAAATCAGTGCCAATCAACTGTAAAAATTGCGATTCTCATATTACCATGACTAGAGAATCTGGATTTCGTTAAATTCACGGAGGCTGACATTATGCATTATTCCTTTAATGCAGTCCAAGCAGCCACTTACATCACAATATTAAAAGGTTCCAGAATAGAACAATAGCAACACATGAAAGGCATGAGCCATGGACAATCTGCCTCTTTTAAATGTGGAGGAAAATAAGTTCATGAAACTTGAAACATCAACACGATCTTCTGATGAGAAGGATTAAGGAGAAGGAAGAACGAAGGTAAAACCAAAGGCCAGACGACACACAGTTAAGGAGCGTTACCTAAAAAGAGAAAGAAGTAAATATCTCTTGAATGTAAAAAATAGTGTCAAGCTTATCAAGCTAATAGGAACAAGAGATGAAACAAGTACTGTTAATAAAAAGTCCAGCAATAAACTGTAACAAAAATAGCATTAAATCATTGTAAGACCACCAAGGGGTGGGATGGGAGGGATAATGTCAGGCTCTGTGTCTTTAATGAAATCCAGATTCTCTAGTCATGGTAATATGAGAATCGCAAATTCATTACAAGAACCGAGGCTACATTATGCATGTTGGTAGCTTTGTAAAAGAACATCAGACAATGTTCAATAGGCTTGCAATAATGGCGTGCAAAGGTGCTAGCATTCGACCAGTCAGCAGCTTTGAGAATGTTGTCCAACTTACCTCCAGACCAAAGAGATTGACTGGCCATAGCACCCCTCTAAGGGTGAGTTTGAAATTTCTTTAAGTCAATACTTGCTAAACCCATAACAGTCTTAACCCATCTAGCAATAGAGGCTGAGGTTATGCCTTTGTGGGGTTAAACAAAGGATATAAGTAATTGGTTAACATCCTGGGGGCGAAGAGCAAACATTCTGCGATCATACTCTCTCATGCAGTCCACAACACAAAGTGTTAGACATAAATCAAAACGTGGATAAAAGATTGAATCAGACATAGTCTTCGTTCTTCTATAAATCTCAAATTTGATTCCGAACATGTTATATCATCTATTCGTAATCTCCAGGGCTTTGACATCAGAGACCCTTCTGCATGAGATTAGGCATAGTAGAGTAGCCACCTTAATGGAAAGGTTTGTTTTGATTTTTTATTGAGGAGAGTATTAACAAGCCAGTTATTGAAAAGATCAAGGATTAGTTTGACATCCCAAAGACTTTCATATTTAGGTTTAGTAGGTCGTCTTAAATGAATGCTTTTCATCACTCTACAAACAATGACATTTTTATCTACCGTTTTACCATTGACAAGGACATGACCAGCAGAAATAGCCGATCTATAGCAATTGATAGTTCTATAGCTGAGGCCTTTATCAAATTGTTTAACAAGGAAGTTAACTATGTCAAAAATAGGTGCTTCCAAGGAATCCAGGTTCCTTTCCAGGCACCAACGTACCCAGATTCTCCATATGTTGTTATATCTGTAGTGAGTGCCTGGGGCCCAAGACTCTCTGAGGAGAGTTGCAGCCATCGCCGAAAGTCCTGAGATTTCATTGGATCTCCTCACACTCTCCAGGCAAGGAGGGTTAAACTCCTGTTCTGAATTAGGGGGTGAACTCCTCCGTCTATGTCTGCAAGAAGATTCTCTAGGGTAGGAATTAAGAAGGGGGGGTTGCAAGCTAGTTCTAGAGTGGTGGAGAACCATGCTTGGGATGGCCAAAAGGGAGTTATTAGGACAAGGAAGCACTGATCCTGTCTCACTATCTGAAGAACTCTCTGAATCATGGCAAAGGGAGGGAATGCGTACACCTTGGCTCCTATTCAAGATTGTAGTAAGGCGTTGACTGCTAGAGCACTCGGGTCGGGCATCCAGCTGAAGTTGTTCTCCAGTTGAAAGGTTAGTCTGCTCGCAAATAAGTCTATCTCTAGAGGGCCCCAGATCTTATTTAGGTTACTGAACACGGAAACATTCAGTTTCCAATTGCCATGATCTAACAGGAATCTTGAGTTCCAGTCTGCAGAGATGTTCGATTTCCCCGGAAGGTATTCCGCTTTGAGACCGATCTTGTGTTCCAGACAGAACATCCAAAGTTTCTGTGCTAGATTCGAGAGGTCCGCAGATTTGGTGCCTCCCAGACGATTTATATAGGCTACCGCTGACATGTAGTCCATCTTTAGAATGACGGACCGCCCCTGGAGAGTGTTTGAAGCTCATCAGGGCGTAAAGCCCAGCTGTTAGTTCTAAATAATTTATGTGGTGAGATGATTCCTCTTGTGACCAGATGCCAACAGTGTTCTGATTGAGAAGGCAAGCTCCCCAGCCATGAAGGCTCGCATCTGATTCTAAAACAAACTCTGGTTTTGAACCAAAGATTGCTTTTCCGTTCCACGAGTCTAGGTTCTCGAGCCACCAGGCTAGTTCCGATTTGGCTTCTTGATCCAGACAGATCCGATCTCTGTACCATAGGCCAGATCTTAGGGCTCTCGCCTTTACCCTTTGGAGGGCCCGATAGTTGAGGGGACCAGAAAAGATGGCTTGGATGGAGGAGGAGAGGAGACCCAGAAGTCTGGCTAGCTCTCTCAGAGATAAGTCTTGTTGTTTTAGGACGTGTCTTATTTCCTTCCTGATTTTGGTAATCCTTTTGAAAGGTAGTAAAAGGAGACATTTCAATGTGTCTACTGTGAAACCTAGGAACTCCAGAGATCTGGAAGGGGACAGAATTGATTTTTCTTTGTTTATGATGAATCCTAAACTTTCTAGGAGATCCATCACAGTCTTCAGGTCTTTGGCTAGTTGTGAAGGATCTTGAGACATTATAAGAATGTCGTCTAAATACATGATTAAATGAATGCCCCTTATTCTTAGAGATGAGGCAACAGCTCTTATGACCTTGGTGAAGCAACAAGGGGCAGAGGAGAGTCCGAAGGGGAGAGCCTGAAATTGGTAAAGGTGATTTTTCCAGACAAATTGAAGAAAGGGTTGGTGGGATTCGGCCATAGGAATGGTGAAGTAAGCATCCTTTAGGTCCAGTTTGACTAGCCAGTCTCCCTCTAGAAGTAAATCCCTCAAGAGATGGATACCCTCCATCTTGAAGTGTCTGTAAACCAAATATTTGTTTAGTTCTCTTAAGTTTATGACAGGTCTCCAACCTTTGTCTTTCTTTTTTACAAGAAAGAGTGTGCTTATAAATCTTAAAGTTTCTAATGGGACCTCTATTATAGCTCCTTCTGAAGCATAGAGGAGATCTCCTCCTCTATTATTGTTTGTTGCTCTGGAGAGAGAGGTATGCCTCTCGGGAAAGAAGTTTGTAAAGGTATGTGAGTCAAATCTATCATACACCCATTGACAGTGTTTAATAACCAAGGATCTTGAGTGATCAATCTCCAATTGTGAATGAAGTATTTGAGTCTGCCACCCATTTTTGGGGGGAAAGAAGGAGAAGGGAGAGGGAAGAGAGTTCTCACTTGCAGGGTTGTTTGAGATGAAGGTTCCACGGGATCTAAATCCTCTGATGCGTTGCCCTCTAATTCTCTGGGGGTAAAATTGAGGCACGTTGTACTGCTGATACCCTCTTCCAAAACCACCGAATCTTGGAAATGTTCTTTGATTGAAGCGGCCGGAAGAGAGGTGCCGTCTTCTGGCTCACCCAAAAAGGTTAGGATTGAAAACTCCGCTCATATTTTGCTGGGCCTTGTCCAGGGCGGTGAAAGTGGAGACGTATGTCCCCAAGGATTTAATGAGGTCTTCTCCAAAGAGTAAATCTTTTGGGTTTTGCGAGGGTTCTTTATCTGCCATGTCAGTTAGTTTTGGATTTATTTTAGTCAAAACGACTCTTTGTCTTTCTGCATTAATGCTAGCGTTGGCATTACCCAGTAGAATTAATGCTCTCTGGCTCCATCCCCTGATGAGAGTGGTGTTGAGAGGGGTGCCATTGATGTGGCTGTCTTCTGCGGAATCTAGGATTCTGGCTAATGGTCCCAGTACGTCGAGAAGACGGTCTTGGCACCCTTTCAGGGATTTTTCCATCCCTTTTCTTGGATCACTTCCAAGTTTTCATAGGAATTTAATGAGTTCAGGGTCCAAATTGGGGGTATAGCAGCTTTTATCCTCAGTAGAAGGTCTAGAGCATTCAGCTCTAAGGATGTTACGAGTGTCCTTTTCTAAGAGGTTTCTTATCCATTTTTTATTGAATTTTGCGACGTGGTCCTGAGGGAACCACTCGGAACTTCTTGGGTGTTTCATATTTAATGGGGAAAAAATGTCTTTCCCTAAGGGGTCAAGGATAATGTCCTTAGAGGATGATGAGAGTTCCTCTTATGGATTGTAAAATTCTTGATCATCTTCATGAAGATCAAGGTCATACTCATCAGGTGTGTCTCAGGATTCTATATCATTAGATTTGTTATCTCCCATATCGTAAAGAGCATCATGATATTTTGTGCCGCTAGGGACACCCAGATGTTTTGTGCCGCTGAGGACACCCAGATAAGTTGTGCCGCTAGGGACACCTTGGGAGCTCGAGGTGCGAGGACCTCCATTAGAAGTTGAGGTGCTAAGACCTCCCTGAATTGATGAGGTACTTGGACCTCCTATATTGCTCTTATCAATGTTTTTACTTTTCTTAAGTCTTTTACCCCTTAATTCAGTGATCTTGTCAGAGTAGGGGTTTGGAAATTTCTGAGATTTCGTCCTCATCAGGGAGTGACCTTTTAGAGGACATGATCTGACTTAAGGTCTCAAACATGCAGGACCTCAATTCCTTATGAAGGGTTTTTTGCAGGGCTTCGTTGTCTGTTAGGAGGAGGGGCAGAAGCCTTGTCTGAGTCAGAGTCAGACATGGTATATCGGAAATGTTAACTTGTAAAAAGTGGTAAAACCCTTTAATGAAAGATAATTAGGGAGGATTTCCCTTAATAATAGTGACAAGGTTTATAGATGAAGGAATGTCAAGAGAATAATTCCTTTCTCATTATAATTAATTTTGTTATAGAATGTTGAAAAGGCCAGTTAAATGAGGATTTCCTGCTAAAACCCCTTTTTTTTAATGAATACGTTTGTAAAATAATAACTACTTGCGGATGAAATCCGAAATAATAAAAGGTAGCGATGCACAGCCATGTTGGAGTGCGCGGCCTGCATCGGTGGAAAGAGGTGAAAAACTGGAGTTGAATGAAGACATTAGGTAAGCTCATTATGGCATGAGGAAGTAGAACAAGGATGACATTGAAGAATAATCATTTACACAAAAAACAAAATATTAAGGTTCAATTAAACATCTAAAAATCATTAACATTAGAAATAGTACATAAGCTGAAAGAAAAGGCAGGTTAATCTGGTCAGTCACGCAAAAATCCCATCAAACAACGGCCTAAAACAAGGCTGTGTATTTGCTCTGCTACTTTTCAATCTCTACGCCGCCGATTTGCCGAAAGGTCTGGAAGGCGCAAGTCTAATTACGCCAAGACTAAGGTGCCTACGCCTACAGACTATGCAATATTCAGACAACATCATCATCATATACCAAACAAGAAGCTCTACAGAGACTTAAGACAAAATCCTAACTTTACTACTACTAAATGCCCTTCTGTGAATGCCAAAAGTAGTAAGTTTAGGATTTTGTATGATATTACTTCTGTGAATCGGGCCCTCTATTTCTCCTCTGAATTCTCAGTGGTTTGCAATCACGACATTTATAGAATTTAGAGGTTACGGAAAGAAATTGATGCCTTGGTTTACAGAACATTTAGGAGTTTCTCTATGTCCAGCCCTGTTCTTCAGCCGGATTCCCCTTCCTGGAACCTTCCGATTGTGCTATAGGTTCTTCGGTTTTCTCCATTTAAACCTCTAGAATCTGTGGTGTGAAATCATTTCTTTCCTTTAAGGTCTGCTAAGGTCAGCAGGATGGATTTGGGAACTTTCCGCTTTACTCTGTTGCCCTTCTTTTCTAAGGTTTTTCAAGGATAAAGTATTTTTTTAGACTGGATCCTTCTTTTATTCCTGAAGTAAACTTTTCGTTTCATACTTCAAAGGAGAAAACCTTTGCATACTTAAGAGAGCACTATCTATTTATCTCAACAAATCTCAAGAGTTTAGAAAGTATGATCATCTTTTTGTCACTTTCAGGCAAGCAGAAAGAGGGTGACAAGCTACGAAAATGACTTTAAGCAGGTGGATTAAATCCATAATCATCCAGGAGACTCAAACTGATCCTGATTCCAGTGTGCTACAGGGTAGGTCCACCAGGAGGATGATGGCCTCTTGGACAGAGTTTCATGGAGTCTTGGTTCAAGAGATTTGTAGAGCTGCGACTTGGTTGTCAGAAAATACCTTTGATAATCATTAGTGACTGAATAATGTATTGGGTTATCAAACAGATTTTGGTGTGGGGTCTTGACATCTGTTTTGCATTTACGTGTTCTTTGTCACACATACTACTGAGCATATACTGTTTTTCTATTCTACGTTACAAAATGCATTAAATGTAATGTTATGCATTATAACGTTATTGGTGCCTGTTATCTTTTATGTTTAAAGTCAAAGGCTTATTAATTGGGTATACCTCAAACTGTAATGACAGGGGCAAGGAATAGAGACATAAAGGTAATGCTTCGATTACTTACCGCTACTCTTCATTACTCTTAGTCCTACTCATCCTTGTCACAGTCATTACAATCCCTCCCACCCTCTCTCCTTCACCTTTAACATAGGCATTGTGGCCTAGCTGTACCGCTCTTCGAGCAGTAATATCTCGCTTCCCAAATCCACTGGCTTGCTAAATGGCTGGCAGGATTGCACCTGTCGGACACAGGCACAGGCCCATAGTTGACACTTGCCCGCTATACTGCATCTGTTCTACCCTTGAACACGAATGTGTGTGCCGAACTCACTACTGCTGGGGGTTGCGTATCACTGCTGTCGTCAGTGCCTCCGCATTACTAAGCACAGAATCCCCTACGCGCCAGGGTTGGCACTGCTTGGTACACCTAGGAACGGCGGGCCCACATTGGCAGCCGAATTGAAAATATGGCATGCTGCCTGCCTGCACATGCTGGGGGACCTATACAGGGAAGGCACCTTGGCAACCTACCCAATGCTCATGGAGGAGGATGGTCTACCTCAGGCCCAATTTCTACTCCACAACACACTGAGCGCAACACTGGGAAACTCCTGGGAAGGTCTAGACCACCGACCTGACCATGCATCTCACGATCCAATATCTGCGCGTGACAGGAAGGGGTAAACACCTCATACAATGGCACTCGGATTCTCTCTGCTCCCACACTACTCCACGGCTTCAACACCCTTGCACTGATCTGATGTGCTGCCTTGCTGTAGGGCCCAAGACATGTATTACATAATGCCAGGATCAAGCTTATGTAGCGTTATATAGTACACAGGACAAATATCACACCTGCCAATGTGAATCAGTATTATCACAGAGGGGACACCGCATGCTCCTGTTGTGCCAGATAGACCTGACTTGCTGCACATGCTATGGGCCTGCCCTCATATACACAACTACTGGTCCAACATTACATCAAGTTTATCTGCATGCACTGAGCCCCCGGACCTGCACAAATGGGAAGTATGCCTCTTGGGTTTGTATCGCAGGCACAAGAAACAGAGGGCCCGATTCACAGAACTAAATTAAGACAAAATCCTAAACTTACTACTATTTTGGTATTCACAGAAGGCACTTACTCATTTTGGTATTCACAGAAGGCACTTACTCATTTCGGTATTCACAGAAGTTAGGAGTCCTAACTTTAGGACTCCTAAATGCCTTCTGTGAATACCGAAAGTCTTACAATTAGGATTTTTCTCAATTTAGTAGTAGTAAAGTTAGGACTCCTAACTTTAGGACTCCTAAATGCCTTCTGTGAATACCGAAAGCCTTAAAATTAGGATTTTTCTCAGTTTAGTAGTAGTATAGTTAGGACTCCCAACTTTAGGACTCCTCAATGCCTTCTGTGAATAAAGAAAGTCTTAAAATTAGGATTTTTCTCAATTTAGTAGTAGTAAAGTTAGGAGTCCTAACTTTAGGACTCCTAAACTGAGAAAAAATCTAATTTTAAGACTTTTGGTATTCACAGAAGGCATTTAGGAGTCCTAAAGTTAGGACTCCTAACTTCTGTGAATACCGAAGTGAGTAAGTGTCTTCTGTGAATACCAAAATGAGTAAGTGCCTTCTGTGAATACGAAAATGGTAGTAAGTTTAGGATTTAGTCTTAAGTTAGTTCTGTGAATCGGGCCCATAGAATTACCTCCAGTTTTCTAGACTTGGGATTCATAGTAGCTAAGTGCTTTATTATCCGCAGATGGAAATCCTCTGAACCCACACCATTTGCGGCTTCGGAGCGCTCGATGCTTAATTGGGCACATGCTGAAAGTGTGGCCCTGCACATAGAAGACACCCTTGGACTGCGGAAGTATCCCATTGCCACTACTGGTACACTATCTTATCTGAATTGCAGTCTAAACATTCACAGGAGTCAGACGACAGCGCTGACCACCTGCCAGGGGTCCCGGACACGTAGACTAGGGTCCCTGACTGACGCTATCTGCTTTGGATTACAATGCAGCCATTCACGTACATGCGATCTGTGCCTCCTAACAGTGAGTAACTACCAACACATCTGTTAGAGATGATGGATGAGTGAAGCGGTGGAGGGTCGCCGAGTCATCAGGTCTATTAGTGCTTTATTTCTATCAAATGTTTTGAATCTGCTCCCACTGTCATTCCGCCTCGATTGCTTTGTTATTACAGGGGTTGCCATACTGTTGTCTCAGTGTACACACAGAGATGTACCTTTTAGACATGTGGCCTGAGATCTTGTGACTACACTCCTTTACATGTTGCTAGAGCTTACTTACTACTATAACCAAACTATGTTATTGACTCAGTATGTTTGTCATGATATATTACACTGATTTTATGTCATTATGTCTTTCAAAGCATGCTACACCATCTGTTGTTTGCATTATCATTGTATCGTACAAATGAAAAACATCAATAAACAGATTCAAACAACAACAAAAAACAAACATAGGCATTGAAAGAACAGAAGGATTCTGGGATTGCCAGCCTACATATAGCACGCAGGAGGGTGCGCGGGGATTCGATGGCAGGTACGGAGGCTCAGATTATGCGTCTCAATTTCTTTACTACTCAAACAGCAGCCAATGAAAACACAGTAAACATTGTAAAAAACTACATATCCCATGAGGATTTGAACCACGCCTCCATTATCAACCAATCAAATGTGTCCTGAATACACAAAATAGCGAGGCACCTTCTTGACTGCCTCTTTCTGTCCTGCTCCGTAATCGATATAAGTGCCTTGTTATTCTTGCTTATAATTGCAGTGATATGCTTTGCTTGATAGATAATCATTGTTATATATGGTCTATGTATATGTTTATTAATAGCATTCTGCTTGCTTGATTCTGATTTACTCTTGTGTCCCGCTCCCGCTGCGCTCTGCGCGCAATAGACACCTAATTTCTCGTTTTTTCTTCAGTGCATGTTGCGCTTTCCGTTATTTGTTTATGTATTTAGCCTCTTAGGCTGCTGATTCAACTCGCTGCTGCGAGTGGGGTGTTTTTATGCACCGGCGCGCTCCTCGCGCTACCAGCTAAATCTACCCCCCACCCTGGGAGTCAGGTAGCGCACAGGAGCCCGGACGGTCTGCTTGCGTTGTTCCTCGGGAGCCTGCACGCATCTGAGCACGCGCTTGCAGGCCACCCACACGCACGCTGTGTGACGCTTCTTCTCCAGGCTAGAACAACAGGAGAAAGCAGCACGACAGTGTGGATGCTGGTACTGGGCCTGAAATACATTATTTTTAGCCCGTTTGACTAGCGCTTCTGAGCTTTAAGCCCTTCCTGTAATTTTAGCTCTTACAGCACCAATTTTTGGAAACCCTTGATTGAATTGGGCAGGGGGAACTTTACCTCCATTAGTGCTAATCTTCTAGGTTATGGTACCTTTTTTTTCCTTTGGCCTCACTGTCCCAGCATTGACTCCCTCTTCACGCCCTTTCCCACTACTGGGTCTGGGTGGTAAAATTTGGCTTCCTACTGGGGATTTAGCACTAAATATTCCATATTCACCAGAGATGTCAGACTGAAACGTCTATGAGGAGGAATTGGCTGCATATGGTCCTGCAGAGGACGAAGATTATTATTTTTATGAGAACATGGAAACTCTTATTGACAAGACTTTAGATAAAAAGCTAGATAAGGCGCTCTCCTCCACCCTACTGCCCATATCTCTTCGCCTCGATCAATTAGTAGGTGCCACCCCTACTCCCCCGGCTGGTACTCCTGCCCCCGCCCCAATTCCCCCCCTCCCCCGAGTCTCCTGGTCTGCCTTAGCCCCATGTTCAGGTTTATTCTAAGCTCCAGAAAAGCAAAGAGCATGACTATGGCGAGAATCCTTCGCTCCCTCCCTCTGCTCCAACCCCTTCCGACCCTGTCCCTCTCACTGACACTGATACAGCTACTGACTCTTCCAAGGAATCGCGTCCCCGTAAATGCGCACAGAAGTGCAAGCATTCCCAATCACCCGTCCAACCTACCTCGTTCAACTTTGAACCCTCTAATATCGTCCACCCCCACTCCTCTGATTGGGCTCCCGCCCCGGCAGTGGCGGATTACATGCAGACTCATCTGCGCAAGATCTTCGATAAAGAAGTCAGAGCCCGCCTGAGAACTGAATGCCCCCCTCCCAACCTGGCTAACAAGACTGCCTTAACCCCTGAAATTGATTCCTCCATGACCACATTCCTAAAGAAATATAAAAAAGACCCCAAGAAGGGCATAGATCGAGCCCTTCGGGCTTGTCAAGACAAGCTACTGCATGTATCGGGCCACTTGGCTAAAATTCTGGAGTTAGCTCTTCAAGCGCAGGAGACTGGGGTAGCTATCCACCTGGAGGTCCTGGCTGGTTGGACCTAGAGGGCGATATGTCTCCTCGGCAATGCCAACTGCGCTTTTTCCACAGAAAGATGGAAATTAGTCCTTTTAAGAATCGATCCACAACTGGTGGACTTAGCGTCTGCTGAACCAGGCCCCCTGGCAGGCAGAGGGACAGCTATTTGGAGAGCGCTTTGTCAAGGACATTGCCAAATTTGCCAACACGTTTGCATCTTTAGATAAGTCACAGTCCTCTCTCAAGAGGGTATTCCATCCCCTCTCTGGCAGGGCCGGTCGTGGCAGGGGACGCTCAACCGGCTGCTACAGCAATCCAAGTCCCCTCTGTGGCTTCGCCCCTAGATGTAGAGGATACACCCAGGAACCTGACCAGGACGTATTTTTTCCCACCAGATCCGGGGTTTCCGGGGCCGGTACAACAGGGGCATCAACAGAGGATACAGAAACAACGATGCACAGTACTCAGGTAATCCCACCTCTCTTTCCTACGCTTCCACTGGGGGGCAGACTAATGCAGTTTCTGTACAATTGGACGAGGAACACATCAGATGCATGGATAATTCACACTGTTCAGGGGTACCAAATAGAGTTACTCGATGTCCCTTGTCAGGTAATTCCCCCTACTCTGCTCCATTTTTCCCTACAAGAACAATCTTTTATAGACTTCAAGTACTTTTGGCAAAGCATGCTATAGCTGTGGGGCCCTTCGTTCCCGGAGGTTTTTTCAGCAACGTCTTCTTGGTTCAAAAGAAGTGAGGAGGACAGAGATTAGTGCTAAATCTCAGGGAGTTCAATCCTTTTGTGGTATACAGACATTTCAAGATGGAAGGGATCCATCTTTTAAGAGATTTATTGCTCGAAGGGGACTGGATGGTCCGCCTGGATCTGAAAGACGCTTACCTTATGGTCCCCACTTGTCCCTCCCATCAGAAATATCTCCAATTTCAATGGAAGGGACTATGGTTCCATTACCTATCCCTTGCTTTCGGCCTCTCCTCAGCACCGTGGGTGTTTACCAAACTGCTGAAGCCTGTGACCACAAGGCTTCGAGGGATGGGCATCCGCATGATCATTTATCTGGACGACATGCTTCTCCTAGCCCAAGACTCCACACTGCTGTGCACCCACTTACAATGGACAATCTCACTACTACAGGAGTTGGGTTTTGTGATCAGTACCAAAAAATCCATGACTATCCCGTCCCAACTAGTAGACTTCCTAGGTTTTCAAATCGACTCAGTGAGTGCCCAGTTGTTCCTCCACGCATCCAAGATCAAATCCATAAAGAGGGAGATTCGAACAACTCTGTCGAAGCAGTTGGTCCTACTGAGGTCCCTGGCGAGGATTGTAGGTCTCCTTGCATCCTCGATTCAGACGATCTTCCCAGGGCCTCTTCATTACAGGGCGCTACAATGCCTCAAGATTAACTACCTGCAGAAAAGGTTCTCGTACGATCATTTGATCGCTCTTACTATAGACGTGCAAGAGGAACTACAATAGTGGCTAGCGCATATGGAGGCATGGAATGGCAAAGCCATTTTCTGAGCCTCTCCCGATGTTATTATTGTGTCGGATGCCAGTCGTTGGGGCTGGGGTGCAAGATGCAGAGATTTTGCCACCGGCGGTCGTTGTTCCGCAGAAGAGTTAAAATTACACATCAACAGTCTAGAGTTTGTTGCCGGATCATTTGCCATCAGATCAATCTCCCCTCTGAAGAGCAATTATTGAATCCTCCTGTGGTTGGACAATGTGTCGGTGGTGCGCGACATCGGTCGCCTAGGAGGGATGAAATCTCGGCTTCTGGCCAACATTGCGAGAGAGTTTTGGCATTTCTTTTTTTTATAAATCTTTTTATTGAACATACATCGGTATTGGATAAACAATACAGAGGAATCAACAAAATTGTGCACTGTGATGACATACAGGGAAATAGTTTACAGCGTTACATAGAGAGGGGATGCTACGGAGTGAGGAGATCATCTTGCTCAATACTACGAGGCAGTGAACATATCTCTCCACGATAGACATTCCAAGGGCTCCAAATAAGGGACCACTTTTTGGGGCAGCCCCTGGCCAAATACACCGTCCTTTCCCTATACATGCACCAATCAAGGTCTTTTTCCCAGGCTTCTATCGTGGGTGGTTGAGCTGCGCCCCATAGCTGTGCAATATTTCTTTTAGCAAGCATGAACGCCAGTGTGACCCATTGTGTCTGGTGAGTGTTCAGGTCTGTAGGTTCCCATACATTCAGGAGACACCTTCGCGCCTCTGGGCAGAGACAGACTGGGAGCACTGCATTGATTGTGTCGTGTACCTTGCGCCAGAAGGGACTGATGTAGTCACACTCCCATATGATGTGCATGAATGTTCCCATATGGCCACATCGTCTCTTGCACTCCCCTCCATCAGCCCAACCTATATGTATCAGACGGGGTCCAGTGATATACACCCTATGGAGGATTTTGAGCTGTACTAATCTAAGGCGTGCTGGAATCGCGACCACTCTAGGGGAGGACACTGCCTCCTACTAGTCCTCATCATCCATCTCGATACCATCCCTTATCCATTTCTCCCGCAATGATTGAAGGGGAGCCGCCATGTTATTTATTAATTTCTTGTATATTAAGGAAATAGTTTTTTAGGGTAAGTGGCTGTCTAATATTCTGTCCTCCAATGGTGAGGATTCGGGAGGAGTAGTACCCCTTGGTAACCTGTAGAACCTGTGCATACCAAAAATATTCAGTGTCGGCTAACTCGTGTTGTGCTTGCAACATGGTGAAGGACTTAGGGGCATATTAGCAAGACCGGCGACAAAATTATCTCCATTTCAGCGGCAGGAAACTGCCGCTAAAACGGCGATAATGGGCTTGCTAATATGCGTTATAGAATTCCAATAGAAGCCCAGGTTACATGTGCAGGACATGTAACCTGGGCTTCTATTGGAATTCTGTAATGCATATTAGCAAACCCATTATCGCTGTTTTAGCGGCAGTTTCCTGCCGCTAAAACAGCGATAATTTTATCGCCGGTCTTGCTAATATGCCCCTGCGCCTCTCCCTCTCCCCAATTGTCTTTGATACATGAAATCCCCATGAGGTCCCACCTGTCAAACCCTTTTGACCTCCAGAAGTCGCCCAGTTTCTCAGAGTCCCAAAGTGGAGTTTCTAAAGTCAGTTTATGTCCCCATCCAAAAGAATTAGTAGCGTCGTGCCATATTTGGAGTGTTTGGTGGGGCCTGTTAATGTGTATAGTTTAGGTCTTGAGTATAATGCCCTGTTATAGTTCCCTCTGGGAAGGAGCCATCTATCCATGTTATAGCCGGGGTCGTCGAGACAACCATAGGTGCCATGATTGATGGCTGCTTGATGCGCTGCCCAATAGTATTTTTTAATGTCGGGGAGGCTAATGCATCCGTCACACCAGTTTAATGTCAGCTTATTCAGGGCAATGCGCGGTCTTCCATTCCACAGCAAATCTCTCTTGAGGCCCTCGACCTCCCTAAAGTATGGCATTGGAACAGGGTCCAGGGTGTTCTGCAGGGCGTAGAGGAATCTAGGCAAAGACATCATTTTAAACAGAACAGCCCTACCCGAGAGATAGGGGAAGCGACTTCCAGATGGCTATGTCCTTTTTGAGCTTATGCAAAGGTGGGAGAAGATTATGGGCGTTGCGGAGGGAAGGGTCAAGGGAGATAAATATCCCTAAATACTTACAGCCTACTGTGTTAATCTGTATTGGGCAGTCTCTCGGGGGATGGGTGGGTCCCCCTTGAGGACATACAAAAGGGACTTACCGCAGTTGACACTGAATCCAGAAAATATACAGAATACTGCAAGAATATCTAGTACAGCCACCAAGGATTTCTTAGGGGAGGCCAGGTAGAGCCGTATATCGTCAGCATAGAGTGAGATGCGGTCTTCCCAGTCAGGGGACCATCTCAGTCCTCGTATCATTGGATCTCTTCGGATCCAAGCTGCTAATAGTTCTAGGGCTGTGTCAAAACGGAGAGGTGAAAGTGGGCACCCCTGACGGGTTTCCCGACTAAGCATGAACATGGCTGCCAGTTTAATATTGACTACCACCTGAGCCAAGGGCTCTCTGTACAAGAGACGTATCCATTGAATGGAGTTTTGGCATTTCTGCCTGTCACAGAAGATCAGGGTTGTAGCATAATACATTCCCGGCAAGAGCAATCAGGTGGCGGACTGGAACTCCGGGTTTCTGAGGGATTTCAGCAACTGAAGACTCCATCCTTCTGTGTTTCTAGAGATCATGAGTATTCATTGGATCCGATAGCGCTGGGAACAGACAGCTTTCTCCATCAATGGGGTTCCCAAAGGAATTATGCCTTTCCCCCTTTTGCATTGATTCCGAAAGTAGCTGCTCAAGTCCGGTGACAGGCAACATCATCAGTGTTAGTCACAGCGTTATGGAAGACAAAATCGTGGTTTCCGACTCTGTTGGAACTGTCGGTGGACCTGCCATTCCAACTGCCTGTGTTCCTGATGCTGCTCCAGGACCCAGTGGGCGCCCAACATCCTCTGGTCCTTCAGAATCAGTTAACCCTCATGGTTTGGACGCTCTCCGGAGACATGAACAAATTGAGGGCCTTTCATCGGCGGCTGGTGAGTTTATACAACAGGCTTGGGCTCCATCCACCCGCAAGCAATATTATACATCCTGGAAGCGATGGATGGGTTGGTGCCTTCAACGACAGGTGGATCCCGTGGGATCGGATTTGAAGGAAATACAAAACATTTGTCTGAAAGTTCTGAATCAGGTCTGTCTTATAGGTCTGTTAATGATTTCAGGACGGGTTTATCTGCCGGACATAATCACATTGATGGAAAACCAGTGGGAATGCACCCATTGGTGTGTAAGTTGTTGAAAGGCATCAATGTTGCTTGTCTGCCTCGTCCCAGATACACTACATTATGGGATGTTTCTAAAGTTCTGTCTTTGTTAGGATCTTGGCCGGACAATAAAGACTTATCTTTAAAGTAATTATCTGCTAAACTTACTATGTTGTTGTGTCTTATTTCCTGTAGAAGAGTGTCTGATGTTCATGCTTTAGACTTGGCAGGAAGGATTCTCTCCCCCCAAGGTGTTTCTTTCATCATCTCAAAGAGAACTAAGAGGATGTCTTGTTCAGGTGAGTATCCCGCTTTCCCTCATAATGAGAAATTATGTGTTTTGAAATGCTTGAAAATGTTTGAGGAACGTACGTTAGCTCACAGATCGGACCCTCTGGGTCAGTTGCTCTTGGCAATCCAGAAACCTTTTCACCCAGTCTTAGCGGCCACTCTGGCACGTTGGGTTAGGTGGGTGATGGCTGAAGCTGGTATTGATATTTCTGTGTATGGTGCGCACTCTACTAGAGGTGCTATGGCCTCTAAGGCTTTTATTAAGGGTTCTCGTGTAGAAGATATTTAAAAAGCTGCAGATTGGTCTTTGTTATGTTATGTTAAAAGTATTTATTAAGCGCGCATACACCAACGGTTTCTTGGCGCTCAGATAAGCATCACGGCAGTGGCAAGGAGATTGCTTAATCAGTATATGCTTGAATGAACAACCAAGTCTTTAACTGTTTCCTGAACTGGGCAAGGAAAGTCAAAGACCTAATCTCTGCCGGGAGGGAGTTCCAAAATTGCGCAGCAAGGACAGAGAACCTTAGTCCGCCATACTTCCGTTTGGCTGAAGGAGTTTCCAACAGATTCAAGTGGGAGGACCTAAGATTACGAGAGGGAGTGTAGCGGTGCAAGCGGGCCGAAATAAAAGCCGGACCGTTGCAATGTAGTGCTTTTAAAATGGTGCAACCCATCTTAAAGGCACAGCGCTTACTCACTGGAAGCCTATGGAGGCTTTTCATTAATGGGCTAACATGATGCCATTTAGACTGATGAAAGATCAGCCTGGCCGCCTGGTTCTGAACTAGTTGGAGGCGCCTCAGTTGGTATGCAGGAGTGCCAACATACAATGAATTGACATAATCCAAGCGAGAGATCCCTAGGGCTAGAATGGCCAAAATCATAGCTTCACTGCTCAAGAATCTACTGATCTTCTTTATTCTACGCAGCTGAAAGAAACCAGCAGAGACTACCGAGCTGATCTGAGCCTTCATGGACAAATCATTACTGATAATGATCCCCAGACTCTTAGACGAGGCAGCTGGCACAGGGGGATTACCAAGTTTACGGGGTCCAGAAATTGGAATGCCATGGATTTGCTGACCCACCTGTAAGATTCAGCTCAGTTTTCTCCGGGTTCAGCTTCAACTGGTTGTTGTTCATCCAGTCACTTATAAAAACCATTGCGTCTTGAACGTTGGACTCGGATGAAGCAGAAGAATTAACATTAAACACCAGTTGAAGATCGTCTGCGTAGTTAAAAATTCCAACATTCCTTTCTCTCAATGAATGAATTAAAGGAAGAAGATAAAGATTAAAAAGGAGTTGGGAAAGAGAAGAGCCCTGAGGAACCCCACAGGTAATATCTCTTTTGTTGGAAAACAAATTGGCAAGGGACACCACTTGGGACCGATTGCTCAGAAAGGAGGAAAGCCACTTCAGGGCCAGACCCTGAATTCCGGCATTGCTGACACGGTCGATCAAAATACCATGATCAACCGTGTCAAAAGCTGCCGAAAGATCCAGGAGAATCAGGGCCTGGGTGGTGCCTATATCTGCCCCCTCCCCGAGCACATCCATAACAGTAAGGATGACTAACTCGGTCGAGTGTGCAGGTCTAAAGCCGGCCTGGTGAGTGTCTATGACTTGGAAGTTTTCAACAAAAGAGCTGATGCAGTTAGCTACATGGGTCTCTAATAATTTTCCCAGATAGGGCAGCAAAGAAATAGGGCGATAGTTGCTGAGAGCCGACTGGTCGGCGCCCGGTTTCTTCAAGATTGGAATAATTTCAGCCCTTTTAAAAAAATCTGGAACAATGCCATGCTCAAGCGAGTTATTCAGGAATGATTGGGGCGGGTCTGGGCATATGGTAAAGGCTTCCCGAAGAATATGAGGGAGACAACAGTCCAAGGGAGAGCCCGAAGTGACCTTATTTAATAAGTTCAAAAAAGTCTCCTCCGAAATAGGAGGGATTCAGTCAAGACGATGTGGGCTCAGATCGATATTGGGGTCCTGTAGAGCACCGACCACAGAAGAGATACTAGCCTTGATGGTGGCTATCTTCCCTATAAAATATGAATTAAGAGAGTCACATAGAGACTGAGAAGGAACAGGTTTAGGCGTGACTCTATCTGGTTTTGAGAGTTGGTCAACTATAGAGAAAATCTCTTTAGATTGATTAGATGCATTAATAATTTTTACCTAGAAATAGTTAGCCTTAGTTTGAATAATCAGATTTTTAAATTCTTTCATCAGGACTAGGTAGGAGACTTTTTTATCTGCTTGTCTAAGTTCAAGTTTCTTTAATTTAAGATCTTCCGAGAACCACAGTTGAGTGTCGTGAGGTCTCATGGTCTTAGTTTTTTTGAGGGGGGCGACACAATCACTGGCTGACTCCAACCATAGTTTAATGCTCTCTGCCTGGGTCTGAAAGTCTTCTAATGTAGAGGGGGAGGTGCTCATTAGGCATGACCGAAAATGGTCCATGTCTGCTCTTCTCCAATTTCTGGACATTTGATTCTCTATTAGTTGGGGTTTTGGAGAAGGGATACATCGAAGAGTAAATCTAATCAAATGATGGTCGGACCAGACACACGGATATATCAGAGGAGTAGAAATCTCCAAATTCGGGGTCTAGACTTGATCTAAAATATGCCCTTTTATGTGGGTGGTGTCCCTCACATGTGAGGTACAATTCATCCCTGAAAGCAGGTCAACAAATTCCCTCGAGCTAGGGCTCTCCCGATTGTCGGTAGGCCAATAATTGAAATCCCCAATTATGAGAATCCTGGCATGGTTGATAACAAGGTGAGATATCATCTCTCCCAGTGCCTGAGGAAAGGTAGGCATATTACCAGGAGGTCTATAAAAGAGGGCACAAATAAAAGATAACTGAGGAGAATCAAATTTTAAAATCAAGAAATCAGTTGAGGGCAAACCAGTGGCCTCTAAACTGGAGAACTGATGTTCCTTACGGATTATGGCAGCAACCCCGCCTCCAGCTTTCCCCGGAGATCGATTAGCCTGAAGGATATATTAGCCATCCGGACTTGCAACTTAAATATCTGGGGCACAATCATCGGTCAACCAAGTTTCAGTTAAAAGGAGAATGTCGGGATTTTCTGATTGTAAAAGTAATAAGATTTCAACTTGGTGTTTCACCAAGGATCGGGTGTTCAAATTGCAGACTGTAAGTCCTATAGGTTTCTGACCCTTGGGGAGGGAGGGGGTGGGTCGGAGTGAATTCTTGGGGGGGGGGGGGTCTAAAATTAATTCTGGGAAGTCATATCTATGTGTAAAGATTTTCGCCTGTTCAAGAATGAATTTAATGTTCCCATTAATTTTAAAATTACCTTGCCACGATTTCAGTTCCTTAGGGGAATAATTAAAAAATTGGGCATAAGTAGTGACCCCTGGCCACGCTGGGCCGTGGACGGGTGGCAGACGGGCTTGCCTTTGGTGTGCCGGCGGCGCGTCCTGGAGAGCATTTCATTTTATGCCTTCCAAAATCCCGCCAAGCAGCCCGCCAACCAACAGGAAGTGGGGGTGGTCTGGAGGATAGACAGAGTGAGCCTGACACGTTTCTCCATACAACAGGCACCAGGCAGCCGTGACGGACCGGAAACGTGAGCACAGGCAAGTAAACAACTTTATGTTAAAAACCAATGCAGAGAATCAAATTGTGCAAAACACTCAATTTTAAAAACACCGTTCTTTCACAGTAACAGTTAACAGGTTAAAATACATTCAGATGCCTTTAAAATGAAGTCCGATATAGCCCAACCCTGCCAACAGACGTTAATCTTTGGACTCAATGTTTAAAATATTTTATTAGAAGCCTATTACTCATGTTTCTTCTGTTGTGGTTGGTCAGCTTTGAACCAGCGTAATCTGAGCCTCCGGTCCTGCCATAGAATACAAACTTTATCAGCTATCGCAACAAGAATTTTAGATTCTATTAAGGACACGGAGGCGAGGATTACCCCACCCATTGGGACAGGCAAGATTTACAACTGTCATGTTGTTATTATACACAAAATGTATGATGTTTTGCCCTACCCTGATATCTTTTTGGTGGTTCCATGTTTTCAAACTTGTTTCTATTTTCAGGAACAGGATTTCAAACAGAGTTGAATCGGCTTTTCCCCGTGACAAGGATGCTGGCGTCCCTGTTTGATAGTTGTCTCGTCTGAGACTCGTTGGAGGTTGCTCTTGTTGAGAATCAGAACTGTTACTTTTTGTTTACTGGACTTTTTTGAGACTGCTTATTGCAAAGAAAGAGGCAGTCAAGATGATGCCTCACTATTTTGTGTATTCAGGACACATTTGATTGTTTGATAATGGAGGCGTGGTTCAAAGCCTCATGGGATATGTCGTTTTTTTACAATGTTTACTGTGTTTTTATTGGCTGCTGTTTGAGTAGTAAAGAAATTGAGAAGCATAGTCCTCGCATCAGTGTCCTTAATAGAATATAAAATTCTTGTTGCAATAGCTGGAAAATGTACCTGTGTGGGAGGAGAATTCACCTCAGAATGTAATGACCATGATGAGGACGAGTAGGTCTAGGAGTGAATGAAGATTATCGGTAAGTAATCGGATCATTCAGTTTGGCACTTAGCTCAGCTCTGGCCAGGCAAAGCGTGGCTGGAGGGCCTTACCCGCATACAGAGACGTGGCTACCAACTGGCTACGGACTGCAGCATCTACAGAGGGATCTGCGTAAGTTGTGCTCTACGTCACCACGCAGCTTCACGCTTCAGAAAACTGCAAAAATAAATTTAAAATGAAGATAGAAATGTAAAAAAAATAACGACTGAATCTTGTGCATCTTGTTCACAATTTACAAAATATCTTCACACTTTTACATTATGAAATGAAAGCCTAAAAACCTTCACAGTAAGTCTAACAGGTAATTTAAGAAAACATGCAACCTTCATTTCAGAAATGAAGTGTATTGTGCCAGTCACTAAGCATGTGTTTAATTATTAAAATTTCACTGGTGTGATCGGACCAGCTTTTCCACCATCAAATTAAAAAAGCGTGGTGTAAGGACAAATGCTGTCCTTACACAATGTCTAAGCTGGTGTACTCTGCTCCAACTAGTGTGTTTCCCATGTGTGTCCCCAGTTGTCTTACTGCTTTAAGGTGATTTGTGAACTGGCGTCACATTTTTGGTGCCCATACCTAGCTGTTCGTCACCGCTGGACTAAGGGTAAACCCATAAGGTGCTTTTAAACTTGGAGTTGCCCCCGTTTGGTAAAGCTACATAGAGACACGTGGAAGGCACGAGTTGGTAATCTGGGATAGAGGCTTTTTCACCTGTGCTTATGGGAGAGGACTTAAGGAGATTCTTCTGTGAAATCTGTGAAGTCACTGTTACTGGGCTCTTCACTTCCGTATGAGTGTAAGTGCGCGTTGGTTCGAGACCACAGAGAAAGGAAAAAGTGGTGCTTTCACACACGATGGTCAGTACGTGGTCAGTACCAGCAGTCATGAGTTTCTTTGGGTTGCAGCCCCTGCTAACTTTCATGGAAGACCCCACTGTTGTTCCATTGATGTGTGTAAGATATTGTGGGAAACTGGGTTCTTGTTGCAGTACCCCCCAGTGTTTGCCTGGGTTTGATGCAGCTTTGATTCAGAGTGTGCTGGGTCCCTGCTAACCAGGTTCCCAGTACGAGTGTTCATTCCCTAAAACTGTACCACAATTAGCACAACTCCAGCAACCCCTGTAAGTCCTGAGTAAAAGATACCCCTCGTACTTAGGACATTGGTAGTGAAGAGGGTCCTTTAGGACTGCAGCACAAATTGTGCCACACTAGTGACCCATGACCAAGACTATGCAAGCTGCCATTGCAGGCTGCATGTTTTGGTGCAGAGAAATCCGAAGAATCAACATGGCGCACAGCCCCATGTGCCATGCCCACATACACTGCATAAGGTATAGGTAAGTCACCCCTTCCTCTAGGCCTTATAGCCCTAAGGCAGGGTGCACTAAATGCCATGTGTGGACATATCCGCATGACAGATGTGACCCTACAATATCAAGTCCATTCTTGGATATTGTACAGGAAGCCATAGAGAGAACACATGCTGGATACTTGTCATTACAAGTTTCCTAACTCCAAGATGGCTTCACTGTACCCTAAGATGTTTGGTACCAAACATCTCATCTTAATTGATCCTCACTGATGCCAGTGTTGGATTTATTAATAAATACACACAGGGGTCCCTTTAGAGGGTCCCCTGAAAACCTACCAAGTACTGGTGTGTTCTCTGACTATTGTTAGCCAGCCTGCCACCACCAGAAATCATGTTTCTGGCCTCACGGGGAAGGACCAGCGCTCTCAGAGGACAGGAACAAATCCTGCTCTGAGCGGTGGTGCTTCACACCTCCTCCAGGCCAGGATGGCCTTCCAAGGCAGGAAGTTTCAAAGGTGATGCCACCTTTGAAATGTGACCCAGGCAGCTGCAGCTAGTGGAGGATGCCAATTCCCCTCTCCTGCTCCACATTTAGCGGGAGGACAGGCGGGAAAATTACTTAAATCAGGGGGTGGGTCCCCATTCAGCCATCACCACCCCTAAGGTGGGGCAGGTTGATGTTAAGCCCACTTTTCATTTCCTCCATCTTGATTTGTGAATGAATTAGCCAATTAGAGTCAGGGTAGTGCCCCTTCCCATAGGAAGTGGTCACTTAGACGTTGTAGACATACTAAAGGTTGGTAGCCCATGACTACTACTTCTCGCCACTTTTAACAGCCCTAAATTTAGTATTTAGGTGGCCTCCCCAGACCCTGAACTTAGATTTGATGGACACAGAAAAGATAAGGACAAAGAAGAGCTGCTGAACGGAAGACTGAATCCCTGCTGCAGGAAATAGGCCCCAAACCCTGCGGCTGCCCTAAGGACACGGCAATCATGGTTGGCTGTCTCATCCTTCAACTGTGAGGCCTCCAGGAATGCCAGAGCTCCTCCAGCCTTCTACAAATTGCCAAAGAACTCCATATGGAGTAGAGGAAGAGCCCTCTGGCAACAAACCTGTGAAGTCAGGTTTGTGGACTTGCTGCTCCCCGGTGACTTCAATGCAGCACCTGAACCAACAGTGGTACACCGGCCCCGGAGGATCAAATCTGTCTCCCCTCTAATTCTGGAGACGCCAGGATCTACCAGAACCATACCACACCAATACCTGGGGTACAGGATCTCCAACAACATTCAGCGAGATGAAGAACCCAATCTGGACTCCAACTACCCAGGACCCGTTGAGGGACATTGAGACCCCAAAAACCCACTTTGTGAGTAGCCCAGCTGTCCAGAAATTGCCTCTCCAAGCTGCCTGCACCTGATTGCAGGGAGATCTTGACATGTGCTTCTCGGCTGACCTATCTGCTCTGTACCTGACCCTCCTGGCCTTGGTAATTATGGTCCAGCTGTGCTCCCGTGGTCTTGTGGCCCTTGCGACCCGCTCCCTCGAGTGGGACCCCTCGGACTTACCTTTAAGTCTTGTTGTGCAGTGTGTTTTCAAGTGGCCCCCTTCTTCATAGCGCCCAGTTACCAAAGACCTCAGCACCCTGCTCCCGGCCAAATCCATGACGCTCATGAGAATCTGGTGGTAGAACATTGGGCCTGGCCTTGCTACTTACTTAAATCCAAATGTGTGATTTTATTAGCATTTTTCTATTTTCTACCATTGACTTCTATGGTGCGTAATTGCGCACAAATGTGATTGATTTTGCGATCTTGAAAAATTAATATCTTTAAAAGTACTTACTGTAGAACAAAGTTTTTGGTCTGAAAAATAATATAAATATCGATGTTATTTTTATTAATTGGTCTCAGATTTATTCTTGAGTGTGTGTCTCATTTATTGTCTCTGTGAGTACAACACATGCTTAGAACTACCCTCTGATAAGCCTTACTGTAAGCCCACACTACCACAAATAGAGCATTAGTATTATCTACTTTTGTCTCTGTATACCAATATGGGTCTCCCTGGACTCTCTACACAGTATACTTCGTTTTAGTGCACTATATAGAGAGACAGATTCCTACTGATATCCACTACACATCCAACCAGCCCTGCCCAGTTCCAGAGTGTCTGCCCCTTTACCTTCATCCTACAAACATGATCATTGGTTTTCGTAGGTTGAAGGATTTGAATATGTCTCTCAAATTAAACTCTGTCTTGCTCCAGTGTCTCCAATGTTTCATAACTGCTGGTTCTCTGGAAGGAATGCTGTGTATTCACCCTGAACCTAGACCAAGACTCTGTAATGTAGCCGAGAGAGTGTCCACTTGGAGAAACAGGACTATGTTCTCTAGATCAATCAATCAACAGGATTTGTAAAGCACGGCTAATCACCTGCGAGGGTATCCAGGTTCTGAGGGCTGGTGCTTCGGGTGGTTCAGTTGAAAAGCCAGGTCTTGAGTCCCTTCCTGAACTCTGAAAGAGAAGGTGAGGTTCGGAGGTGAAAGCGGTGGCCGTACCTGGACTTGGCAGTAAGGTAGGAGATGGAGCGTCCTCCTCTGTTTCTTCGGCTGATGCCGGGGGTATGAGCAAGCGACCAGGTGGAGAAGCGCAAGTGTCTGGAGGGTTGGTGGAATTTTATGTGATAATCGTGGAGGGCCTTTTAGGCATGGACAAGCATCTTGAATTGGCATCTCTTTTGAATTGAGAGCCACTGGAGCTTCTTGGGGTGGTGGGTGATTTGGGTTCATTTGGGGAGGTTGAGGAGGAATCTGGTCGCTACGTTCTGAATGATCTGCATTCTCTTCAGGAGGTGAGTGGTCATTTCAACATAGAGCCCGTTGCCATAGTTAGCCGACTGGTGCCTAGGCTTTGGGTGACAGTTCGCATAGCGTTGATGGTGAGCCATTTGAAGATTTTCTGGAGCATGCGAAGAGTGAGAAGCAGGTGGACGAGACTGCATTGATATGGGTTTGCTGTCCAGGATGATGCCCAAGTTGCGGACATGGTCTGTCAGTGTGAGTGAAGGCCCTAGTTTGGAGGGCCACCAAGAGTTGCTCCATCTGGAGGTGTTTTCCCTGAAGATCAGCACCTCTGTTTGTCAGTATTGAGTTTCAGACAGTTATTTCTCATCCAGTTGGTGATGCTCGTCATGCACCTGTAGAAGTTGGCTCTTGTGGTGGAGGGTTCTTCTGATGAAGAGAAAATGAGCTGGGTGTCATCTGCATAGGATATGATGTTCAGTCCTTGGGTTCTGACGATGTTGGCCGGGGGGTCATGTAGGTGTTGAATATTGTGGGGCTGAGGGATGAGCCTTGAGGGATGCTGCAGATGATGTTCTTGGGTTCTTAGGTCAAAGGGGGTAGGTGGATTTTCTGGGTTGCTCAGGTGAAGAAGGAAGTAGTTAATTTGAGTGTCAGCTTGGATTGCGATGTGATGAAGCCTCTTGATAAGTGTGAGTTGGGATACGGTGTTGAACGCTGCTGAGAGGTGAAGGATGATCAGTGCTGCTGTTTCTCCCCTGTCGACAAGGATTCTAATGTAGTCTGTGGTGGCAATCAGGGTGGTTTCTGTGCTGTGGTTGGTGCAGAATCTGGATTGGGAAGTGTCCAGCAGGTTGTTGTTCTCCAGGTGTTTGTTGAGTTGGTGGTTAAGGGCTTTGGTGGGAAAAAGAATCCAAGAGATAGGGTGGTAGTTCTTCAGTTCCTTGGAGATCAGACTAATCTTGATGGACTGCTGAATACCTTGATCTGCTGTGCCTTCTGTCAGGAGAGGAGCTCCACTTCTGTTATTAAAGCTGCCCTGCACTGCGGCTAATCTGCGTGCAGAGTCAACTCAAGTTTACAAGTAGGCACCTAGACACCTAGCCCGCACATGCCAGTGGCCTCCAGTTCCTGCTAGTTCCAGCCTGTTCTGGTGACACCGCCATTGTCTGGGTTTTCACACTCACCATTCATCCCAGCAACAGAAGCCCCGCCCACCCCAGGACCCCGATGCATACCACAGTGTGACGGCGCAGCACACGCATGCAGTGGACATGCCAAAGGCTAGCCCGTCTGCGCCAGTCTGTGCCTGTACCATGCCCAGTGCCATGACCCCTGAACCTACTGCCCCCCAAAGATACACCATTGGCAAGCCCTACAGCAGGGAAGTCTGCTGAGCGCTGAGTGCATAGTTGCACCCTAGTCTCCCGCTTCACCTATTGCCCAACAGTGTTTGGGGGACTATATAATTACTGACCCAGCGCGTCCACGTCAGCGCAGCTTCTGACAGGAATAGACCCCGGTTTCACGTACTGTGCAATCAAGAGGTGCCTGGCTCCCGCAACATGGGCACCAGGCTGGATTGGGACTTCAGCATTTATATTGTTTCTTCCCTTGTAAGGCAAATGTAATGCACTCGGGAGGTGCCTGGCTCCCGCAACATGTGCGCCATATTCAACCGACTCCTTCATTGGTTTGTGTCTTTTATTTTTTCCCTCATTAGCATTATTTTACTTTTTAATACAGTGCGACAGCACAGAAGTCTGCTGAGCGCTGAGCGCGTAGTTGCACCCTAGTCTACCGCATCACCTGTTTCCCAACAGTGTTTGGACTGGGGACACCCATCCCTCCCACATGGGAGACTATATAATCACTGACCCAGCGAGTCCGTGCAGTATGCGCGCCAAAGGCAAGCCTGTCTGCACCCGACCGCACTTGGTCCGCTCTCAGCGCCAGCCACTCTGCCCATTTTACTCCAACCCCCCCAGCAGTTGATCCATTATTCAAGGAAGGAATTACTGGAGCTAAACCGCAGAGGTAAGCTAGCTATGGTATGCACAGCTATGGGGGGGGGAGATAGGTAGCAGAACCGCTTATGCCCGGCATTTTAGACCACTCTACCTACATTCATCGGGCAAGGCGTGAGACAGTTAGGGGAACCTAAAGCCAAAGTAGCTATGGACAGATGTACGACCATTGGATTTTGCAACTCGCGAAATTCAACAAATTGCGAGTCGCAATTTGCGAGTCGAAAAATCAAATGTACAGCAGTGTCTCAGACATGGTTTGCGATTCCCAATGGGGTCTCAAATTGCATGCCTCATGAATATTAATGAGGCTGTTGCAATTTGCGACCCCACTGGGAATAGCTGGCACTCCCAGCGATGATGGTCCATTGGGGTCTGCAGACCACCATGTCTGGGACTGCTTTGTCAATAAAGCAGTTTTTTTAAAAAAAATGCAGCCCGTTTTCCTGAAAGGAAAACAGAATGCATTTAAAAAATAAAAATGAAACATTTCAGTTTTCATTTTTTTAAGGGCGGGCAGAGGTCCCTGGGACTACTGCCTGCTCTTAGAAAATATTTACGCATCAATTCCCAAAGGGGAAGGGGTCCCCTGGGGACCCCTTCCAGTTTGCGAGTGCTTTACCACCCTTCTGAGAAGGGTGGTAAACTGCGAGTGTTTTGCGACCCCAATTGCGGTTCGAAAACATTCATACATAGGTTATGGCCTCGGTATTAGGAAGGGATGCCCTTGGCATGCCCCTTCCTAATAGCGATTCGCGAACCCTATTTTGCGAGTCGCTCATTGATTAGCGACTCGCAAAATAGGGTTATTACATTGGGGTGACATATTTTGCAGTCGCAAAGGGGCCGAAATCCCCTTTGCGACTGCAAAAAACAGTCGGACATCTGGCCCTAAGACTCTATGCTGCGCCCTATTCAATGCTAAATGTCTAGTAAAACATTGCTGTAAATGTGCTGAATTTTCGAAAGTCAGGGATGCAATTCATTTTTATTACAGAGACATGGACTGACGCGGCATCTGGTCCCAGCCTGGTGGAAGCTACATTGCCAGGTCATGGGATTTTTACACTGGATAGGAAAGATGGGAAAGGCAGAGACCTGGCCATTCTCTACTGGGAGTCGCTTGTCGGTACCTTCTCTTCCTCATCCCTGCCGGTTTGTGAAGCTCTATCTTTTAGTTTTCAACTAAACGCTCAACAAAACTTTTAAGGGCATCGTAGTCTAGCGGCCACCAGGCCCGAGAGGTTCCTTTACAGATAATCTCCACAATTATTTAGAGGATGTGTTGGCAACCTCCAACCTAACAGTGTTGGGGGATTTTGACTTCCACTTGGAAGCCATCACAGAGGCTGACACAGCAGGCCTTCTTGATTTCATGGAGAGCTTTTGGGCTTTCACAACTGATGAAGGAGCCCACCCATCGGGCTGGCCACGCGTGCGATTGGATCTTCTCTAACCTCCCACATATGTCAGTAAAGGACATCCTGCTGGTCATCCTGCACTATCAGAAACTGCCTCCCATTCTCGTGGTGAAGTTAGGAGTAGATCAGTGAGAGCCTGGAACAGGATTCATCAACAGAAACTGTAAGAACACTTAGCCAGTTCCCAACGAGAGTACAGTGAAGATGTAGACAGAAATGCCAGTAATTTTATCTCTGGTTGGAAACAAATGTCTCACTATTAGCTCCCAAGGCCTCCTTACGCTCTTGGTGTAGTCGTCCGACTGCCCCCTGGTACTCAGATAGGCTGAAGGAGTGTAAACTAGGATGCAAAAAAACAGGATCGTATCTGGAAGTCGGCTTACGACCCTGCAGAGAGGCAAAAATATAAACAAATTTTGAGTAACTATAAAAAATGATAAAGAGCAAAAAAAAGATATATTTTTCACAAAAAATAGAGAGTGCTAAAACTTCCTCTAAGGAACTTTTTAGTACTGTGTTGTCACTCACTTTGCCACCCCCTCCCCCCAAGATTGTACCAACCCAATCTCTGTGCGACAAGATCGCCTTGCACTTTGTACAGAAAGTGGAAAGTACTTTCAATGAGGTAGGCAGACATAGAACCAAGGATAAACAGCCCCCCTCCGATATCTTGCCCACTGCAGGTAAATCTGCTGGGGAGTCGAGTCTTGATAAGTTTGCCAATCTGGACAAGGCGCAAGTTGTGGATCTTATTCAAATGCTCAAATCTTTTTTGGAAGACGGGACGCAATTTGTAGCCATGGACCAGTTCAAGTCTAACTCTTTTCAGCTCCCATGTGGATTACCACAGGGCTCTTCCATTAGCCCTACCTTTTTTAATGTTTACATCGCTGCTCTGGCCCCAGTTGTAAAATCTTTTGGCTTCGCCTTAACTTCTTATGCTGATGACATGCAAATTGTCGAAGGAGTCATGAAACAACCTCATACCATCAGTAAGCAATTCAACAATTGTATGTCAGCAGCAAGTTCATAGATGAGCTTTAACTGTTTAAAGCTTAACTCTAATAAAACAGAGGTTGTGCTTTTCGGTAACGATCCCTCTTTCTGGTCACCTAGCTGGCGACTAGCAAATCTGGGTGACCTGCCTGAACCCGTCGAAAAAGAGAAAAATCTTGGGTAAATTATAGACAGTCAGCACTCCTTTGCCAACCAGATTAATGCTCTGACATCCTCCATTTTATTCATTGATTATTGCAATGGCCAATACCTAAATCTTCGGACCCAATATCTTAGAAAACTTCAGGTACTGCAGAACACAGCAGCTAGATTTCTCACTCGCACCCCCAAACATGTCTCAGTTAGGAAAACCATCAAGCAGCTGCATTCGCTGCCAGAAAAGGAAAGGATCCAATTCAAGGCTTTGTGCTTTGCATTCAAAGCCTTGCATAAACAAGGACCACAATATCTAGGCCAGAAATTCAGATAGTACTCGCCGAATAGACAACTTAGATCGTCCAATTCTAGGACTATGGTGGTACCAAAATTCATTAGAACGAACTGGTTAGGCAGACTTTTTTATCTTGGAACTACAACAATCCGGAATATGTTACCGTTATCCATTTGATCTGCTATTTCTCTTCTCAATTTTAGACGGGAGTTAAAAAAACTTGGCTTTCCAGCAATTCTGATTTTTGGTAAGATACCTGCCTCCTGTACCTATTAGTAAGCTAGCGCCAAGACATCGAATGGTAACAGAGCCCTGTAAAATAAATAAATAAAAATACACTCTCGATCCCGGACGCTGCAACAAACACAACCACTGCGCTGACCCACGCTCCATGGTAGAACCTTTCTCCTGCACCTACTACAACTTCAGCTGCCACAGCACACACACCAGCCCACCAACCAGCCCCACCGCGAACACACCACAGACACCACCTGAAAACATCAACTCACATGCACCCTTCTCAAAACACACTCACTATGCAATCACACCACCAAGATTTGGGACCTTATCTCCATATTCACACCCATTGTCCATTTCCTCACTGAAAGCTGGCTCATCCCCACTTCTGTGCCTGACATCACCACTGCAATACCCAGAGGATACAAGATCACTCTCTGCGACCGCATCAACAAGCCTGGCGAAGGGATCGCCATCATATGAATCAACCACTCAGGATTCGTACAACGCAGCTAATCCCCCATGAGGGTATCCAGGTGCTGGTTCTTGCTGGAATCAGTCTTGCTGGCATCAGGTGAAAAGCCAGGTCTTGAATACCGCTCTGAATTACAGGAGCGAAGTCGATGCTCAAAGGTGGAGGGGAAGGTTGTTTACAGTACTTGGCGGTTGTAGAGAGCCACCCGGGCTCTTCCATACAATGTATCACACTCACACGCATTCCTACACCCCTCGGGGCGGGCTCAACCCGAGGGTATAGATAAATGGCGAAAGACCGCTCGGGGTCTTCCAGCCGCCATAGCAAGTATGGTGCTGTGTAGCGTTATTCCAGCGCTGGTGCGACCTACTGTACACGAGGCCCCGCCGCACTACATTGGCGACGAGGCCGGTTGCGCCTCACGCGTGCACCGCCTCCTGCTCAGAGTCCCGCTGAGAAATACGACCGCCTGTTGCCACGGCCCCCGCTTGTGCCCTCCAGCGCCCGGATTCATACGTACGGGGGACAGATCCACTTCCTCTCCGGGGAGTTATCCATGCCAAAGTCACCAGCGGAAAGTACACCACGGAGACCAGGTTCCACATCACAGAAGGAAGGAAGGGGACACTGCTCAGCTGCCATACAGCTGAAGACCTAGGGCTCGTCTTCTTTGCCAACCAGATCCATGACTCCCACGCCGAGGCCATTCAGAAGGAGATTCCAGCACTATTCACTGGATTAGGGAAGCTCAAGGGGAAGAAGGTCAAACTCCACATCGACCCCACAGTGAGACCAGTCGCCCTGAGGCACCGGAGAGTGCCGTTCAATCTTCGCCCACAGGTGGAGGAAGAGCTGAAGAAGCTTGAGGATCTCGACGTGATTGAAAAGGTCTCTGGCCCCACCCCATGGGTATCCCCACTGGTCGTGGCTCCTAAACCCAAGCAGCCCGGAGCCATCCGGCTCTGCGTGGACATGAGGCTACCCAATACCGCAGTCAAGAGAGAACGCCACATTACACCCAACATGGACGACATAGTGGCTGACCTGAATGGAGCCAAGTGGTTCTCGAAACTGGATTTAAACGCGGGGTACCATCAGCTCGAACTTGTACCTGAGAGAGGTACATCACCACCTTCTCAATGCACGTTGGCCTCCGGAGGTATAAGATACTCAGCTTCAGGGGGTCGCCGGCAGCCGAAGTCTTCCAAAACGCCATCAGAAAAGCACTGTCAGATCTGCAGGGCGTGATTAACCTCAGTGATGACATCCTGGTGTTCTCAGACACGTTGGAAGACCACCACACTCATCTCTGAGCCACCCTGAAGCGACTAAAAGACTGCGGACTAACCCTTCATAAATCAAAGTGCTCATTTTACCAGGAATCCGTCAATTTCTTCGGGTACACCTTCACCAGAGCAGGACTCCTAGTGGACCCTAAGCAGGCCACAGCCATCCGGGCAGCTAGCACACCAAAGAACCCCACCGAAGTAAGAAGCTTTCTCGGCATGGCCACATACTGTGGAAGATTCATTCCGAACCTCGCTGCCATGTCAGAACCACTCCGTGCTCTCACACGCAATGACCACAAGTGGGAATGGACTGTGACCGCCAATGCAGCATTCAATGACATCAAGGCAGCGCTGTTGGACAAAACGATAATGGCTTACTTCCATCCGGGGCGGCGCACGGAACTGATCGTTGACACCAGTCCAGTTGGCCTTGGAGCGGTCCTTCTTCAGTAGCACAGCCCTGAGGTCTGGAGGGCAGTGGCCTACACCAGCAAGGCCCTCACGGACACAGAAACTAAGTATGCCCAAATCGAGAGGGAGGCCCTGGCCATAAAATGGGTGTGTCAACATTTTCACCTATATTTGTGTGGCCAAGAATTCCACATGGTGACTGACCACAAGCCCTTACTCCCGCCCTTCGCATGGTCATCCAGACTGGCGCCCCCGAGGATAGAGCGATGGGCGGTGCAGCTGCAGTCCTATAATTTCAAGGTTATTTTTCATCCCAGGGCCCACAACCCGGCCGATTACCTATCACGCAACCCTGAGTCCATGTCACCCCCGGGATCCTCAGCAGATGCATGCCACTCAGAGGCGTTCGTGAAGATGGTGTCGCAAGGAGCGTGCCCCACAGCCATGACACTTGAGGAGATCAGCCGTGCCACTACCGAAAATGTCTCGGGTAAAGACCGCGCTGATGAACAATGGCTGGGCACATTTCATGGACAAAACCCGCACTCTCAGGACGGAAGTCAGCCATGCTCGGCAACAACTCAAGCAAGTGCACCATGAACTCAGTGTGGGGGAGCAGGGGGTCATCTTAAGAGGACATCTGCTCGTGATTCCAGAAAGACTGCAGAGACGGATACTTCTGTTGGCACACGTTGGACACCAGGGGATGGCTAAGACGAAAGCCAGGCTGCAAAACAAAGTCTGGTTCCCGGCCATGGACTCCATGGTGGTGGAAATGATGAGACAGTGCCATGCCTGCACAATCACAGGGGGGGATGTGGCGCCGGCGCCAGTGATCACCGAAGAACACAGTAAGACTCCCTGGGCTAAAGTCAGCTTTGACTTCTGGAGTTTTCCAGATGGACGCCACATGCTATTTATGATCGACTCTTTCTCGAAGTTTCCCATTGTGGAGGTGATAGTATCGATGGCATTCACGCACGTAAGGAGGATTTTGGACAAGACATTCGAACTGATGGGTCTGCCCGAGGAAATCAGGTCAGACAATGGACTCACGTTCCAAGGCCGGGATTTCCAAGAATACCTAGAAAACAAAGCGATTCACCACCGGAAGATCACCCCGTTGTGGACTCAAGCCAACAGGGAGGTGGAGCGCCTGATGCGAACACTCAGCCGAGCACTGTGCATTGCAGTAGACCAAGGAGAAGATGCAGAAGTGGCACTGGATCAATTCCTCGGCGCCTATTGACAGACACCCCACAGCACCACCAAATGCGCCCCGTCACACTTACTCTTTATGCGGCCCCCGAGAGACAGCATCCCGTCAGACCCAACGTGGGAACCCCCAGAACAGGACAACGAAGCTGTTCAGGCCCGAAGGGAGATGACAAACCTCAAGGCCAGTGAGGCCCGCCGGGCACAAGAGCCACAGCTAAAAGTAGGGGATCGAGTGGTAGTCAAGGACAGGCATCCAGGCTGGAAGTTCAGAACACCCTATGAGCCCGAAGGGTGGACCGTGGTCAGCATTCAAGGGACCATGGTCACTGCCCAACATGAGCTACAGTCCATCACAAGGAATGTGTCGAGTTTCAAGAAGGTCAGCAATCAAGGTCCTAGCCAAGAAGAGTCAGACTCTCCCGAGAGCACTCTAAGTTTTTTCCCACCTGGCTCACCGGGGATGTCGAGACCCTTGCAGGGGAGCCCGCCAGTGGCGATCGACGGCGCTATCCCTGAAGCTGGTCGACTCTGTCAAGACGAAGAGACTGGGACCCTTCCTAACACTCCATCGGGTGCAGTGGGCAATTCCAGCTCCCGGAGCCAGAAGTATGGTCTCCGGCCAAACCCTGTACCGAGTCAAAGACTAAAAGACTTTGGGGCAGATTTATGAGGCCCGTTGCGCCATCGGAACGTCACTTATTGTGACGTTCCGTGGCGCATAAGCCTGCGTGATATTTATCAGGCAGCACTGAGCCACTTTTTTTGGCTTAATGCTGCCTCATAAATATCAGTCCCTTTAACGCAGTGTTCTGTGTTAAAGGGGCGTGCAATGGGTGTTGCGGGGGGCGTTCCAAGCAACATCCATGGCCTTTTGACACTGCCCCAGATTTACGAGAAATCGTAAATCTGAGGCAGCGCCAAAAGCTTCCGCCTCCCCAGGGGAGGCGTAAGGGAGGCGCAACGGGGAGAAATATCTTTATTTCTCCTCGTTTTTCCTTTTTCTATGTGTGCTGCATTCTGCGCACATAGGAAGAGGAAACAGCCTCTTCTGATTATTTTTGGACAGAAAGGTTTCCCTTCCTGTATGTTGGACCCGGCCTCGTGGCGTGGTCCTTACCCCCGTGGATTGTGCCCGTTCCCCGCCCCGGCCTTCACGGACCACCCTTCCGAACTGCACCGAGACCCCTCATTCCGAGCCGCACGAGGTCGCATACCCCTCGGGGCTCCGCCATCTTGTTGGCATCCACGTGACTCTGTGCGCCAGCCGGCGTGACCCCGCTCAACCCGGCCTCGGCCCCAGCGAAGCCCCGACATCGAGGCACCAAGAACTGGCCAGGGGGTGCCACATGAACCATTCACCGCCCCCGGCGGAGGACAGTATCGATGAGACCCCCAACTGTCCTCCCATCCCTAGGTGTGATTGCCCGGCAACTCTCTTGGGCCGGGCGCCTCTCCTGCTGGGCGTCTGGCCACCTCCACCCGGCCTCTCCGCCCCCCCGGGCGCCAGGGTCCGGACATCAAAGGGCTCCAGACCTATATCTGGGGCGACCCCGCCACAGATCGGCAGTTGTATCCAGGAGTCGAGAGCCCTGCTGATGGAATCGCGGCCGACCCTACGGAGAAGAACTCTTGCTTGAACTATCACGAGCCCTGCAGACAGCGTCACGGCTCCTTCTTGTGAACACCTTGAAGCCCCCCGGAACATCGGGGCCCTGCTGACGCTGTCGCGGCCCAACCTCGCTGAAACCTCCCTCGGAGCCCTGCTGACGACGTCGCGGCTCGAGCTGAGCAGAAATCATCTTGAGAGCCCTGCTGACCTGATCGCGGCTCCCCACGAACTGAACGCCGGAGCCCTGCTGACGCCGTCGCGGCTCGACCCCTCCGAGATCCGGAGGTCCTCCAGCTTGAGGATAAGAACTGGGCCCCAGGTACCCTCGTACCGAGCTCCTGCCAAAGACTGTCCCGCTACCCCTACCCTTCCCAAGAGACACTGAGACTTTTGGTGTATCCCTCGATCCCTTTCGTGTAAATATTGATCTCGTAAACCTTTAATTGCTGATAAAGAATTGCTCGTCTTGAGACAACCTCCTTGAGTCCGGTGTGGTGGTGTTACCGTGCTAGTACGTGAGAGGAGAAGGATCTCTCAGGAGGCTTCTCAGCGGCGCTCGGCTACTACGTGCAAGTGAGGGCCCCCCCCCTTGGTGGTCTCACCGACCCCTCGGGGTCCGCCTTCCAACATTTGGTGGCCAGCGACGGGATCCGAGCCGAACGCAGTACGTACCAGCCAGTACCCACTAGCTACCCATCCAGTCAAACAGTAATCATGAGCAGCCAGGAAAATAACGCGACCATGGAGTTCCAGCCCGAACGGTTGGAGGAATATACGCACAAAGAACTAAAACAGTTCTGCAAGGACAAAGGCATTGCAACCACCAGCCTAGGTACCAAAGAGGAGATGCAGAAAGCTCTGAGGACCTGGCTGGAGGCCGAGGCAGGCCACTCTCAAGAAGAAGGTCCCTTGCCCCTGACTGAGGCCACATCAACCGCACTGACTCCGGCAACCGGAGGAAGAAAGAGCCTAGAAACCGGCCTCTCCGAAGAAGAAATACAAGAGCGGAAGAAGGTCCGGAACCACGAACTAGAGCTCGCACGACTGCGGCTGGACGGCGAACTCCAGCTGGCGGAAAAGAAACTGGCCCTAGAGCAGCTACGGCTTCAAGAGGAGATAGAAGAGAAGAGACGGCACCGAGAGTTGGAGGAAAAGAAAATGACCCTGGAGCACGAGCGAAGTCTCAAAGAGCTCGAAATCAAGGCCAAGAACGGGGGACCAACACCCCCAGTACTAGAGACACCCTACCGCCTGCCGAGGCCAAGGTACATATCCCGAAAGAGGTCGTCAAGGAGTACTATAAGAATGACGACATCCAACAATGGTTCAAGGCCTACTAGGTGGCCATGACCTCTCATCGGGTGCCTCGAAAGGACTGGGGTGCCGGCCTGTGGGGGCGGTTCCTGAGTGAGGGTCGAGACACACTGCTCCAGCTGCCGGAGGAGGTGATGACCTCCTACGATCACATGAAGGAGGCCCTGCTCACCCGCTACGGGCTAACCGCGGAAATGTACCGCCACCGGTTCAGAGACTGCAAAAAGATCCCGGGTACCACCTGGGTGGAATATGTGGACTTTTTCAGCCGGGCCCTAGAAGGATGGATCAAGGGTAGCAAAGTCACCACCTACGGGCAGCTGGTCGACCTCATCGTGTGGGAACATCTCCTCCAACAATTGCTTCGTGGAACACCTCCTCGACAGCAAAATGTCCGACCCACGAAAACTCGCAGTCGAGGCCGATCGGTGGGTGAACTCCCGGGTCCCCCGGAACTCAATGGGGGAGTACCAGAGGAACCCCACCGGACCCCCCCGCCAACGCGGTGGAGGGGGAGGGCCGAACTGGAACCGGGACCCCCCAGGAGCCCCCCTCGAGGGCCACCGCAGCAACAACTCTCCCCGAGCCTAGCCCGAAGAGGGGCGACCCCGGCCAGACCCGGACCACGGCCACCAGTAACATGCTACGGCTGCCAACAAACCGGACACTATGCCAGCGACCCGGTCTGCCCCCTGAACCGAAGAAGCGGGGCCGGCGGGCCCCCGCCCCGACAGCTGGCGGCCGCCGCCCTGGGAGAGGGAGAAGAGGAAGAAGAACCCCTCGACCGAGGGACCACCGAATGGGAGCCGGCAGCCATGTCCCTGGTCTGCCTGGGTAGCCGAGAAATGGTGCCCCGCACCCCCATCCCAAGCAACACCCAGAAGTACAGGCAGCAGGTCACCGTCAATGGACAACGGGCCGAAGCCCTTCGTGACACCGGCGCCAGTGGCACCGCTGTCCGCTGCCACCTGGTGACCCCCGAACAGATCCTACCCAATGTGCTGTGCCCCGTCCGGACGGCCGACAACAGCGAAAGCCTGTGCCAGATGGCCCTGGTCCCCTTTGAGTGGGGAGGGGTGACCGGCCTGCTAAAGGTGACGGTCCGCGATGACGCACCCGTAGACTGCCTCCTGGGGAACGACTTGGAGAGTTCCCCCTGGGCTCAAGTAGAGCGACGAGAGCACCTCCGAATGCTGGGACTATCCGAATGGGCCTGCGCCAGCACCCGGTCCATGACCGCCCGGGCCCCCCGCCCGTCCTCGGCCCCCGGTGCCGCCCAGCCCGAGGGGCTCGCACCACCCCCCGCCGGCGGGGAAGGGGAGGCGGACACTGACCCTGGACCTAGTGAATCCTCCCCCGAGGGGATTGCTTCCCCGTGCGCCCTACCAGAACTGGCCCAATGGCGACACGAAGGGGGCCCCACCCGGGAGCAGTTCCAGCAAGAGCAGCAGTCCTGTCCCTCTCTCGAAGGGGTCCAACAACAAGCGTCCGCACAAACCAACGGGGACCAGACCGGCACCCACTGGGTCTACTGGGCCGAGGGCCTGTTGTACAGTGAGCAAAAAGTGGCAGAACTCGGGGCCAGCCGCGTGTTGGTGGTCCCCCTCCGCTTCCGGGAGTTCCTGCTCAACCTGGCACATGACGTGCCCCTCGCCGGACACTTGGGGCAAGACAAAACTTACAGCCGTCTGGTAACCCACTTCTACTGGCCCCGGATGCGGAGAGACGTGGACAACCACTGCCGGTCCTGCCAGACCTGCCAAGCCAGCGGGAAGACGGGGGGTCGGGTCAAGGCCCCCCTCCAGCCCTTTCCAGCCGTCAGCACCCCGTTCGAACGGGTCGGAATCGATATCGTGGGGCCCCTGGACCCCCAGACCGCCCTGGGCCACCGCTTCATCCTGGTCCTCGTGGACCACGCCACCAGGTACCCGGAGGCGGTCCCGCTAAGAACTATAACGGCCCCCGTGGTAGGCCGGGCCTTGATGGGGATCTTCTCCCGAGTGGGATTTCCCCGCGAAGTGGTGAGCGACAGGGGCACGAACTTTATTTCCAAATACATGCGGTCCCTGTGGCAGCAATGCGGGGTCACGTACAAATTCACAACCCCCTATCACCCTCAGGGGAACGGACTGGTTGAGCGGTTCAACAGAACCTTAAAGGGAATGATCCAGGGCCTGGAAGAGCCCCTCAGGCGGAGATGGGATGTCCTGCTGCCGTGCCTCCTGTTTGCCTATCGGGAGGTCCCGCAGAAGTCCCTGGGGTTCAGCCCGTTTGAACTATTGTACGGACATCCGGTCCGCGGACCGCTCAGCCTGGTCAAGGAGGGCTGGGAGACGAAGCTCCAAGGCGCCCCTCCTGACGTCTACCGATACCTCCTGACCCTCCGAAACCAGACCCGCAAGTTCCGAGCCATGGCCGAAGCCAACCTCGAGGCCAGCCAGGAGGACATGAAGCGGTGGTACGATCAGAACTCCTCTACCATCGAATTCGAGCCAGGCCAGAGAGTCTGGGTCATGGCCCCGGTTGAACCCGGCGCCCTCCAGGACAAGTGGACCGGGCCCTTCAAGGTAGTGGAGAAGAAAAGCCCCGTCACCTACCTAGTCGACCTGGAGTCCCCCCGGAACCCCCTCCGGGTTCTACATGCTAACAGGCTCAAACCCCACTTTGCCCGGACCGAACTGAGCCTGCTACTGGCGACCGACGAGGGGGGCGAGGACGACTCCGAGCCCCTGGCCGACCTCTTGCAGTCCAACATCCATGACGGATCCATCAAAGGTGTCCAACTCGCCTCTTCCCTGACCCCGGAACAGCGTGACGACTGTCAACAACTGCTGCAGGACTACGCAGCCCTCTTCTCCCTCACCCCGGGGGTGACTCACTGGTGCGTCCACGACGTCGACACCGGGGAGAGCCCCCCCGTGCGACACCGAGCCTACAGGGTACCCGACCGAGTGCGGGCATGCATCCAGGCCGAAGTAGCAAAGATGCTGGCCCTGGGGGTCATCGAACCCTCCGACAGCCCGTGGGCCAGTCCTGTCGTCCTGGTACCAAAGGCCGCAGCCCCCGGCCACTCCCCGGAGTTACGATTCTGCGTAGACTACCGAGCCCTGAATGCGGTGACCAAGACGGACGCCCATCCTATACCCCGGGCCGACGAACTCATTGACCGCTTAGGGGCCGCCCGCTACCTGAGCACGCTGGACCTCACCGCCGGGTACTGGCAGATCCAGCTCACCCCCGGCGCCCAAGAAAGATCCGCCTTTTCTACCCCGGATGGGCATTACCACTTTCGGGTGATGCCCTTCGGAATGAAGAACGCCCCGGCCACTTTCCAAAGACTTGTAAACAAGGTTTTGGCCGGGCTCGAGGCCTTCAGCGCGGCCTACCTAGATGACATTGCCGTGTACAGCAACCACTGGGCGGAGCACCTCCTTCACCTCAAAGCCGTCCTGGCCGCCCTCCAGCGGGCCGGGCTCACGATCAAGGCCAGCAAATGCCAGATCGGCCACGGATCCGTGACCTACCTGGGCCATCAAGTGGGAGGCGGGCAGGTGGCCCCTCTCCAGCCAAAAATCGATGCCATCCAGGCCTGGGAACCCCCTACTACCCAGACAGCTGTCCGGGCCTTCCTGGGCCTCACCGGTTACTACCGGCGGTTCATCCGGGACTATGGGAGCATTGTTGGCCCCCTCACAGAGCTCACGTCCAAAAAGCAGCCCAAGAAGGTGCACTGGACACCCCGCTGCCAAGCAGCCTTCGAAACCCTCAAGACAGCGATATGTACTGCCTCTGTGCTGCAGGCCCCTGACTACAGTAAGGAGTTCGTGGTGCAGACGGACGCCTCCGAGTACGGGATCGGGGCCGTCCTGTCCCAGGCCGATGAAAAGGGGCTCGACCGACCAGTGGCCTTCATCAGCCGACGGCTACTGCCCCGGGAGCAGTGATGGAGCACCATCGAGCGTGAAGCCTTCGCTGTAGTGTGGGCCCTTAAGAAGCTCCGGCCCTATCTCTTCGGTACCCACTTCCGGGTCCAGACCGACCACCGGCCCCTGCGGTGGTTAATGCAAATGCGGGGCGAGAACCCCAAGCTGCTGCGGTGGTCCATCTCGCTGCAAGGGATGGACTTTGATGTGGAACACCGGCCCGGCAATGACCACGCCAACGCCGACGGCCTGTCCCGCTTCTTCCGCCTTGACGAGGAGAATCCCCAAGGAGATGGGTGAATCTCCATGCCTTCGGCTGGGGGGACGCCTGTTGGACCCGGCCTCGTGGCGTGGTCCTTACCCCCGTGGATTGTGCCCGTTCCCCGCCCCGGCCTTCACGGACCACCCTTCCGAACTGCACCGAGACCCCTCATTCCGAGCCGCACGAGGTCGCATACCCCTCGGGGCTCCGCCATCTTGTTGGCATCCACGTGACTCTGTGCGCCAGCCGGCGTGACCCCGCTCAACCCGGCCTCGGCCCCAGCGAAGCCCCGACATCGAGGCACCAAGAACTGGCCAGGGGGTGCCACATGAACCATTCACCGCCCCCGGCGGAGGACAGTATCGATGAGACCCCCAACTGTCCTCCCATCCCTAGGTGTGATCGCCCGGCAACTCTCTTGGGCCGGGCGCCTCTCCTGCTGGGCGTCTGGCCACCTCCACCCGGCCTCTCCGCCCCCCCGGGCGCCAGGGTCCGGACATCAAAGGGCTCCAGACCTATATCTGGGGCGACCCCGCCACAGATCGGCAGTTGTATCCAGGAGTTGAGAGCCCTGCTGATGGAATCGCGGCCGACCCTACGGAGAAGAACTCTTGCTTGAACTATCACGAGCCCTGCAGACTGCGCCGCGGCTCCTTCTTGTGAACACCTTGAAGCCCCCCGGAACATCGGGGCCCTGCTGACGCTGTCGCGGCCCAACCTCGCTGAAACCTCCCTCGGAGCCCTGCTGACGACGTCGCGGCTCGAGCTGAGCAGAAATCATCTTGAGAGCCCTGCTGACCTGATCGCGGCTCCCCACGAACTGAACGCCGGAGCCCTGCTGACGCCGTCGCGGCTCGACCCCTCCGAGATCCGGAGGTCCTCCAGCTTGAGGATAAGAACTGGGCCCCAGGTACCCTCGTACCGAGCTCCTGCCAAAGACTGTCCCGCTACCCCTACCCTTCCCAAGAGACACTGAGACTTTTTGTGGATCCCTCGATCCCTTTCGTGTAAATATTGATCTCGTAAACCTTTAATTGCTGATAAAGAATTGCTCGTCTTGAGACAACCTCCTTGAGTCCAGTGTGGTGGTGTTACCGTGCTAGTACGTGAGAGGAGAAGGATCTCTCAGGAGGCTTCTCAGCGGCGCTCGGCTACTTCGTGCAAGTGAGGGCCCCCCCCCCTTGGTGGTCTCACCGACCCCTCGGGGTCCGCCTTCCAACACTGTACAAAAATATTCATCTCCGCAACGCAGGCACCCTTGCACCATGGTGCAGAGGTGCCTGCGTTTGTGCGCCGGCGCAGGGGAAAAGGACAGGAATGCGCCGCATTTTATAGATACGGCGCATCCCTGCCCTTTTCTTTTGCCGTAGGGAAGCACAGCAGGAAGGCCTGCTGCGCTTCCCTACGGCAAAACCTCATAAATCTGCCCCAATGTATATACCGCTCCATGAATCTGAAGGTACCGATGGTCAAGTACTAAAAGAAAGGAGGGATGTAGAGAGCCACCCGGGCTCTTCCATACATTGTATCACACTCATACGCATTCCTACACCCCTCGGGCGGGCTCGACCCGAGGGTATAAATAAATGACGAAAGACCGCTCGGGGTCTTCCGGCCGACATAGCAAGTGTGGTGCTGTATACCGTTATTCCAGCGCTGATGCGGCCTACTGTACACGAGGCCCCGCCGTGCCACGGCGGTGAGGTAGGAGAATGTGTAGCTTCAGCGGATGCTGGGAGTGTATCCGAGGGCAAGGGAGGTGGAGTGTGGAGTGCGGGTGTCTGGAGGGATTGGTGGAAGTTCAGACAGTGGTTGATTTATGATGGTTCTTGGTCGCGGAGGGCCATGTAGGTATGTGTCAACATCTTGAGTCTACTATCCAGGAGAATGCTGAGGTTGTGTGCACAGTCTGTTGGTGTTTTGTTTGTTATATTTAATAACGGTGTTATTAAAAAAACGTATGGTTTAATGTTCAATTTATTTAGATTTTATAGTCATTATTCAAACAAATATTTGTATCATGTATATCATTTTGATTGTAGTATACATATCTATTCAGAAGAAAAGAGTACTGATGAGCTCTGAGGCAGTGTGCCGAAATGCATTTGCTCTGTCCCATGAGTGCTCCATGCCTCTTTTCTTTTGAATAACTTTTCAGTTCTTTCACCCTCACTTCTGCGGAGATAGCACCCGTCCAGAGTTTGGCAGAGGCCCGAAAGCATGAGGACGCACTCACAGTTGATGAAACCTTGCGGCTTATTAAACGGACTTCAGCAGTTACAGTCTGGTTTTCAAATCCATTGTCTAATGCGTTATGAGGCTCCAACCTCTTACTCAGAGGCAGCTCGGAATATGCACAGGAAGCTCTTGATTAATTAACCCCTTGTGTGCTTATGATGAGCCCAGCTCGTCATGAGGCACAGTGGAGCTGTGCTCATGACGAGCTGGGCTCGTCATAGCGGTCGCGCTCCGCCCACGCACGATTGATTCCCCGCCTGTGCGGGAGAATCAATTAGTGGGCGGAGTCGTGACGTGCTTAGCTCGTCATGAGCACAGCTCCACTGTGTCTCATGACGAGCTGGGCTCGTCACGAGCACAGCGCCCCCGCCGCCGCCCCCACACGCCGCGGGGGAATTACCTCCGCGGCGAAGGGGTTAATGGGCTACATGCTTTTAACCCCCAGTGGGCCATGCTCAGGGCATTTTTTTTATGTCTTGCATTTTGGGACTTGTGGTTCATTCTAGAGCAATTGCTACCCTCCTTCGTTGCCCAACGCGTTTCGGAGCTCCTGCTCCTTGCTCACGGGCTCCAATGCTGATCGGCAGAAACACCAAGTCTCACGTTGATTTCCTTTTAACGCCCTCTGGTGGGCTATTATGATGGCCTCCTGGGGCTTGTAGGGTGAATTTACCCTTCAATGGGTTCCGCCTGACAAGCATACCATTCATGTCCTTGAAAGCTCTCCAATGAGCCTCCAATGTGTGACCAGTTTATAATTTATCACAACCTGTTCCTCTGCTATAACGATTTCAGTGAATCTGACACCAACAGTCCACATTTGATTACAGTGGCCGTGCCGTCTTCCTGCAATATTGCAATAAAAAGTTGCCCAAAAGCGAAGACGCACACAGGACAGGCGAATCTTGCAATTGTAGCAGGATCCTAATTTCTTTAAAAACCAACAAACTTCATTGGATATCTTCTTTTCCCAACGAGTTTCGGCGCTCCTGCTCCTTGCTCACGGGCTCCAATGCTGATCGGCAGAAACACTAAGTCCCACGTTGATTTCCTTTAACGCCCTCTTGTATATATATATATATATATATTACCTACTGGCGGTCGCCAGTAGGTAGTTATAGTTAGGACCACGTTTCCATAGGAAATCCGCAACATTCTATTTTGAATAACTTTGGCGCCGGTCGACGAATCCTCGCAAAGTTTTCAAAATAGGTGGGGCGCTACGCTCCGCTCCTACCCTGAAAGTCTCGGGGGGATTCGTCAAGCGGGGGCTGAGATAAAAGGGGGGTCCCAAAACGCGTTTTTCCCATGCATTTTTCCATAGGACCTTTAGACAGGGCTACAGCCCGAACGGCTGAACAGAATTTAATGAAATTTGGCAGAGAGGTAGTCCCCAGGTCAAGGAAGTGCCTTTTGTAGGTTTGGTGTAAATCTGTTCAGTAGAATCTGAGAAAATAGCCTTTAAATCAATATATATATCTGTGGCAGCTTACGGTGCGCTTACCGTGCGCTTACTGTGCGCGTACGGTGGCGTGCGCGAGCGCGATTCTGATTGGCTGTTAGATCTTAGTAAACATTCGAATCGGTCGAAACCAGGAAGCGGCGGCCGCCATTTTCTCTCTCGCACTCTGAGGGGGGAGCTGATAAACAAATGCCAAAAACATATAAAGGGGCTGTGTAGACAGCGCCCATGCACATAACCATGTTAGTTGAGTCTTCAAAGATCCCCCAAGGCAAAAAACGGTAATTTTTTATTTTTGAAAAATTTCGCTGATTACGCTTACCGTACGCTTACCGTACGCGTACGGTAAAAAAATATAAAAAAAAAAAATCCACACTCTCTCCACCCCGTGTGCATGGCATATATGAATACAGCATTTCCCAAAAAAATGTCAACAGATTACCTATCACAAGGAAGCGCATAATATGTCCTCCATGTGCGCACGGTGCGCGAAGCGCATCGTGCGTACATGGGCCATCTAGCGTAACGTGGGCACGCGGTGCGCGTAGCGCACCGCGTGCCCACCGTGCGTGCACGACACTAACTGCGTAAAGTGGGCGCGCGGTGCGCGAAGCGCACCGCGTGCTCACTGTGCGCGCACGGTGCGCGAAGCGCACCGTGCGCGCACGGAACGAACTGCGTTAAGTGGGCGCGCACGCCACGAATGGCGTAAAGTAACTTAGCATTTAAAAAACCGTACAAATTCACTGAAAAAACCATAGGTTTCACACACGTTATAGTTAGGAATTAGCATTTAAAAAACCTTGCAAATTCACTGAAAAAACCATAGGTTTCACACATGTTATAGTTAGCTGGAAATTTTACTGATAAAAAACCAATGAAATTCCCCCGTTATAGTTACTGTAGGCAACTATAACTCACGCGACCTTAATCCTGTGCTGATGACATATGTGTCTTTATGAAAAAAAAATATTTGTAATATATGTAGAGCTAAAATTTAATGGAAGAAGACATGGGCAAATAAGTGTCTAAATACAGTATTAGCATCAGCAGAGGATTACGGTCGCGTGAGTTATAGTTGCCTACAGTAACTATAACGGGGGAATTTCATTGGTTTTTTATCAGTAAAATTTCCAGCTAACTATAACATGTGTGAAACCTATGGTTTTTTCAGTGAATATATATATATATATATATATATATATATATATATATATATATATATATATATATATATAGATATAGATATAGATGCAGAAGAGACCACTCTGTTCAAAGTGACCCAAGGACACAGCGGGGATTATTGAAGTAACCCCTTAATCACTAAAAGTTGCGCAGCATAATGCATTTCGGCTTTTCATCCTTTCTCAGACGCCGCTTACAACTGAATGGTGCAGTTTCCCTCCTTGAAATGCCTCTGGTGCTCCCTGTGCTGGGAGATCAGCTGACCCTGCTTAATTGGGAACAGCTGCAGTCAAGTCTGAGACTACAGTTCCCAAAATGCAATTCCTGGTAAGTACCAAAAGTAGGGTTATTGTTGCTCAAGTGGGCGCTGTAAATTCCCATGTCAAGGGGGGGCCATGTGATGGCAGGCATCATCCATCTATTACAGTGTCAGAGGTCCTTCAAGTCCCCAACGCCCCAGCCTCGATTACAGAACACACCAGGCTGTGGTGAACGCTGTAATCAGCCCTCTCCTCTGTGCAATCACAGTCTGCAACCTGGCAGCAGCCGCAGGCATGGTCCGTTCCCGTGGCGGTCCTGGGTGATTCACCTCCGTGAAAGAAGAAAGTTCATTGCCAGCAATTCCCAGGACTCTTGAAAGGGCGGTTCCTTGTACCGCATTTCTGGCCTTACGCGGAAACATATGCAGAAGAGACCACTCTGTTCAAAGTGACCCAAGGACACAGCGGGGATTATTGAAGTAACCCTTTAATCACTAAAAGTTGCGCAGCATAATGCATTTCGGCTTTTCATCCTTCCTCAGACGCCGCTTACAACTGAATGGTGCAGTTTCCCTCCTTGAAATGCCTCTGGTGCTCCCTGTGCTGGGAGATCAGCTGACCCTGCTTAATTGGGAACAGCTGCAGTCAAGTCTGGGACTACAGTTCCCAAAATGCAATTCCTGGTAAGTACCAAAAGCAGGGTTAATGTTGCTCAAGTGGGCGCTGTAAATTCCCATGTCAAGGGGGGGGCCATGTGGTGGCAGGCATCATCCATCTATTACAGTGTCAGAGGTCCTTCAAGTCCCCAACGCCCCAGCCTCGATTACAGAACAAACCAGGCTGTGGTGAACGCTGTAATCAGCCCTCTCCTCTGTGCAATCACAGTCTGCAACCTGGCAGCAGCCGCAGGCATGGTCCGTTCCCGTGGCTATTTAGATATAGATATATAAATATATAGATAGATACATAGGAAACATCTTGCCAGCAGTCCCAGATGACATCTGGTTAACCCTGCAATAATCAATCACAGATGGCCAATGTAGAAAAGTGGGATCTTTTGGCAGAGATACCCCCACTTTTTGGCGGGTGTCAGTATGTTTTTACTGTAGTTCACTGGTATCCTGCTAACCAGGACACCAGAGACAGTGCTCTCGCCTCTGGATTTGCTGGTAAGTGGTTTGTACACCCCACAATTGGCATACTGGGGTACCACTGTAAGTCCCTTGTATATGGTACTGAGCTACTGAGGACATTGGTACACCAGGGGCCTCCCATGGGCTGCAGCTCATATTGTGCCACCCATAGGAGTTCATGCAAACTGTGTCTTCAGAGCTCCTATCACAGTCTGTATGAAATGGTGCATGCACCTTTCACTTTAGTTATAAGGATTTTCTTATATCCCGGTCACTGCCCTTTACACCTATAAGTCACCCCTAAGGTAGGCCCTTCAGTCCAAGGGCAGAGTGCATGGTTCTAAGTGTGTGGGCACCCCTGCACAAGCAGAGCTACCCCAACAAACCACAGACTCCGTTCTCTGGGCTTCATACGTACAGGGCAGCCATTTTAAGGTATGTTGTGGACACAGCAAGTTACGATGTCCAGCCACATAATGGCAACCATGAACCTGGTCATGTTTGTTATCAGACATGTTGAAATCATGCAACTACACTGATTCCAGTATTAGTTACATGATACCATGTAAAGGGGGCTCCTTATAGGATCCCCCCAATACCTACCTGTGTAGCCTTACAGTTTCTGACTGCCAGCCCACGCTGCTGCCGAGCCTATAAAGTGTTCTGCCCCCCTGCTGATAAGCTTAACTCGGGCAGGAGATTTTGAACAAAGGATTTCCTGTGAAGGAGAGGTGTGATCACCTCTCCTTTAGAATTCGGTAGGGTGGTGGCGTTTTTTAGCACCACCAGACTGCATTGTAAGGCACATTTGGTGCCTTCCTTCCATAAATGAGTTTTACCCAGTTCAGGAGCCCTTGGCTCCCACTCTGCCACAAAACTACACAAAGGACAGGGGAGTGTCCATCCCCTGTCCAGCTCCTCCCTAGGGAGTTTCCCTGAGCTCCTCAAGGTGGCCACTTGATTCTGCCATGTTGAATCTTGTCACCTGGGTGCATCTGACTGGCAAGGCCAGCTGAGTAGTGTCCCTGACCTCCCCTGATAGGTGGGTCACAGCAGAAGACATCTGTTAAAAGTAGAAATATCAAGAAGATACACCACAGGTAAGTTGAAAGCTTCTTTATTCAGATCATCCACTCTCCTCACTAATGCAGAATATGAACATTTTATTGTAAGCTCATGTGGAACGTTCCATTGTGGGAAGGAAGGAAGGGGAGGAGGGGAAGGAGGAAACCAAGGAGTACAGCCTTTAATTAAGGAAGATTACAACACATCTCCCTACATAGGGGAGGGAGAAAGTTGTGCTACGTTAACAAGTCTATTACCACTCCATGTCTGTCCATTTTCCAGGCGGACCACATTCCTGCTTGCCTTTGCCACTCGTTGGGGAGGTTGGTATTTACTCAGTCCTGTTTGTACATGGGTGGGTTTCCTTACTAGCACAGGAATGTTAGCCTCAAGGTTGTGCTCCTTAACTCCATGTTTCTGGTCATACCAACTCTTATATCTCCTTTGGTGTTATTATATTTTCTTTTGTCCCTCCCCTTGATTGGGAGTAACCCTCTTACCTCCCTCCAACCACATCTTGGGGCTAGGTTCCCTCCCCCTTAGAGCTACGAAGGGAGAGATGCCTGTGATGAGATTAGGTGCAGTATGATATGCCCAGATGCATTCTTTAAGTGAGTCCTCAATGTTGTGGCCATTACTGATGGCCAGGTGCATGTGTTCTTTTACCATGCGATTTGTCCTTTCCACCAGTCCATTTGCTTTGCGACAATAGAGTGCAGGTTTCTCGTGTTTGATATTTAATTCCTCTAGGAACTCTCTCATCTCCTCGGACGTGAACTGCACTCCGTTATCTGTTACTAACATCCCTGGTATACCTTCATTGAAAAAGATGTTTTTTAGAAATGAGATAAGGTTGCTTGTCGTGGTGGAAGGTGTAAATTTAAAGTTGATCCAGTGGGAGGTGTAGTCTATGAGGACAAACATGAACCTCTTCTGGTGCCCCAAGGCTTCCATGGGCCCAATTATATAAATGGCTAATTTAGTCCATGGCACCCCCAGTACCTCGACTGGAGCCAAGGAAACCTTCCATAGGGTTTTGCTTTTGTCACTTTTGGTACAGCTGGTGCATTCCTTAACATTCAGCTCTACCATTGAATCCATCCTTGGAAACCAAAAGCAACTTCTAACCTTGTTCTTTGTGAGGCTCCTTCCTAAGTGCCCCTCATGGGCAAATCTATTATCTTTCTTCTGAGGTCAGCTGGTGGAACAATTTTTTAGTTGCGATACACTTTATCCACCATAAGTGTTAGTTCAAATCTCACTTCCCAAAAGTCTTTGATGGCTTCAGGGACCTCAGCGCGGTTCTCAGGCCAGCCGCTGACAATTAACTCCTTAAGAATGTTCATGTCAACGTCTTTTCTCATGCTCTCTTCCCATTCTTCTTTGGTAAGGGATGATAGTTAAATGGCTAAGATGGGGACATCTAATTGTTCTTCACTTGGACTGGCATTGAGGGGAGACCTAGACAAGTAATCTGCCACTACATTCTCAGGCCCAGGTAGGTATTCCACTCTAAAGCAATAGTTCTCCAACCCCAGCACCCATTTGGATATGAGTGGAGAATTGTTTTGAATATTTTTGGACGAGAACATGAACGTAAGGGGCTTGTGGTCTGTGCGAATAGTGAATTTAGTTCCCCATAAGTAATATCTAAAGTGATTTACGGCCCAAAAGCATGCTAAGGCCTCTCTCTCGATGACCGAGTAGTTGCGTTCTGTGGGACTTAGGGACCGTGAGGCATAGGCTTTAATGGTTTCACCATTCTCCCCTCTTTGAGATAACGACGCCCCTAACCCTTTATTGGACGCGTCTGTGGTTAGCATAGTTTTCTTTTTGTGGTCAAACGATCCTAGGGCCGGCGATTCAATGATCTCCTTCCACCATTTTGCTGTGCTTTTCTTCCCAAGTGAATTCTTCTTTCTATTTTAGTAGTTCACGTAGTCCATCACACTTTTCAGAAAAGTTCTTTACAAACGTGGCCATGTATTCAACCAGACCTAAGAAGGACTTGAGTTGCTCTTTGTTAGTCGGGTATGGAGCATCCTTGACAGCTTGCATTAGACTGTACTTAGGTCTGAATCCTTCTTGGGAAATGGTGTGCCCCAGGTAGTCCACCAAGCCTACTTTGATCTTGCACTTGTCTAGTTTCACAGTCAACCCTGCCTCTGCAAGTCTCTTGCACACTGTGTTAAGAATCGTATCGTGTTCTTCAGCAGGCAACCCATAAATCAGTACATCATCTTGGAAGCATAGGGTGTTTGTGATTCCGCTGAGGATTTGTTGCATTATATTTTGGAAAACTGCTGCAGCAGATGCAAGACCGAAAGGCAAACATGTATGCTCCAAATGGAGAGGTAAATGCTGTTAACGGCCTAGAATCTGGGTGCAACTCCACCTGGTAGTATGCCATTGATAGGTCAATGACCGAAAATAACTTGGCCCTCTCCATTGTGCTCAACATCTCATTTATATTGGGGAGGGGAACCTCTCTACCCTTATGTTTTCGTTGAGGCTGCGTAGGTCCACACAGAGGTGGATAACTTGTCCATTGGCCATAGGCGCTATGACTAAGGACGCCAACCACTCTCATGATTCTGTGGGTTGGATGACACCCATCTCGCATAACTTATCTAATTTTGAGGGCCTCTCTCATAAGGAGAGGGACTAGGCGGGGTCTGTGAACCACAGGTTTAGCTCCCTGTGTGACCTTAATCTTGTGTTGGAAGTCCTTCAACCTTCCTATCCACGAAAAGATCAGGTAAGGCATCATATTGAGCACTGTTACTGTTGTAAACGTACACCAGAATGACTTGATCTTTATTGTTAGGGTCAAGTACAATGCCCAACTCTTTCTGGTGTTGCCAGCCCAGGAGATTAGCTCCACTCTCTACCACATACACCTTGCCCACAGTAGATCTACCCTTGAAGCCTATATGTGCCTTTATCATACCTACAAGGGGAATTGGGTCTTTGGTGAACCCTTCAGGAGAAATATCAGGTTTGCTTAATTCTAACCGTGAACCCCCCAGGGATTTCTTATAGTCCTCTAGATTAAGTAGCGTGAATGGGGAGCAAGAGTCAGCATACATCTCTACTGGCTCATTGTCTATTTGAACCATGCATTTGGGATAGTTAGGTTTGGAATGCCCATCTTCGTTTTTACCTGAAAAACAAATTTCTGGCATTGATCACCCTCCACACTAACCATTTTATCTGTATTATTGTCCCCATCTCTAAAAACTCTGGCGAAGTGCCCTCTTCTGTTACACTTCACGCATGTGACACCCCGAGCGGAGCACTAGGGACTGTTGGCCAAATGATTACTGTTGCCACACCTAAAGCATCTAAGACCTTGCCCTTCTTTTATAGATTTGTTGACAGGTACATCTTTGGTTTTTACTTGGAGCACTTCACTGTGAGTATCTTCTACTTGGACGGAAGCAACTACTTCTTCCGTAACTTTCATTTCTTTCATGCACTTAGCTGTATGTTCAATGGACTGCGCTAAAGTAATTGTCTTTCTGTGTGGGGTTTCTTGTAAGTAGTTTTTCTTGTACTATGCTACTATTTGTACACCTGATTAATTAATCCCTTATGAGGGAATCATTGAGTTCACCGAACTCACATAATTGAGTGATTCCTCTCAATGCCGCTATGTAGTTGTTGATAGACTCATTTTTTCCTTGCGCTCTGCTAAAGAACTTGTGACGTTCAAGGACTACATTGACTTTGTCCACAAAATGTGTTTCTAGTTTCATGAGTGTGACGCCATACACATCTGAGTCATCATCTTCTTCAAGTTCTGGTTCTGTCAGTGTTGCGTACACTTTGCGACCATGGGCTCCCAAGTTATGCAACAGGATGTGTTGTTTGCTCATTGCCGAAAATTTCTCTCCCCCCCCATGACAATTAAATATGATTCAAATAACTTGGTCCAATCCTTCCAGTGAATTTCTGGTTCTCCGCTATCATTCAGGAAGGATGGTGGTTGACTAATACCAGGGGTGGCCATGCTAAAAGCAGGGGCGGCTCTAGGCTCATGGTGGCCCTGTGCAGGGAGCGCAGGTAGGGGGCCCCGGAAGAGGGGGTCCGGGCGGGGTGGAGCTCAGGAAGGTGTTTTAATAAAACGTCCAGAAAAGGCGTTAGATGACCAGTAACATGGTAACAGAAAAACGACGTTTACTTTTTGAGTGCTCATCACTTGGATACTTTGTTTTAGAATCTGGGTCTCTGGAGGGACCCCTTTCAACAAGAAAAACACGTTGCGCATCCGTAAGAGAGTTCGGCCACAAAGTAGGATCCCTCCAATCACATCAATCATATTCAGAACACGGGTCTGTAACATGGTCTTGCTCTTTGGCTTCCTTTTCAATACCAGCATCATCCGTCTGTAAACTCTGAACCTCCTTCAGAATGCCAGATGTTGATGGACCGATGAATGATGTTTCAGTTTCTCTGTCTGAGGGTCTTTTGTAATAATCCTCATCCTGAGTTGGTAATTGCTGCATGTTTGTATCAAAATCACCTTGTTCATTTTCATTGGTCTGCTCATGAGTATCATTCTGCTCATGGATATCATCATTTTTTTTTTCTTCTTTATGGTCGTCAGTGCATCAGCAGTACTCTGACCAGAGGATTCTCCATCTTTAGGTTTCCCTTGGGTGATAAAGTTCAGGATTGCTCCTTCCTGTGACACTACGAAAGCCTGCTGAGCCACCTTTCTCTTTCGTTTCGAATAACCAGATTTGTGTACTCGAATTCTCTTCATTTTGCTTGCAATACAGCGGGCGAGGCTAGCAGTGGGTAGGAAAAAAAGAAGACAATCAGCAGTGGCGGCTGCTGAAAGATTTTGATGTGTCATTTTTATTTTCTTGCAAAAACAACAGTTGATGGACAGAATGCAGAACAATGTCATACATTCACCCCAGTACAGAGATCTGGGCCTAAATCCATCGTTTTTTTGCTCACCACACCACCCCAGTTCAGACATGGCCATATGCAAATCAGCCTTGACCCTGTGCCTCATGGGAACAGTCCAGCCCGAACTGCCAAGCCATGTCTTCCCTGGACTACACAATGAAGGACCAGCATACCTTAATGAACGAGTGAATTTCCACCAACCTACCAGGAAAATATGTTCCAGAACCATCTCCCTAGCAGCCACCCAATGCAGCCGCTGATAAAACAGTGGAGGCCGCTACTTCTCCCACCTGGCAGTGAAGACCTGAAAACCCTCCCCCTGCACCTCAGAGCCTCACCATCGCTCCAGCCGTTCAGGAAGGACAACAAGACCTCGCTGTTCAACCAACAAGCAGCATGATCCAGCAGCATGAATCCCACACCGCCTCGAGACCCTTATGTGTTAAGCAGCTGAGCTTTACAAACACTGACTGATTGATAGTAATTACCCTTCCCACTACATGTATGACACATTATGAGGACTAGCCACATAAGGAAGGTTTATTTGAAGAGTGTTATAAAACTATAGGGTAGATCATGTGACTTGGCATACAAGGTCTGTTTTCTCAGTCCACTGAGAACAGTAGAGCCTGGAGAATAGTTCATGATCTATTTGGGAAGTGACCTTGGCAGGAAGAGAGTAAGCTACCTTGAAATCATGGCAGACAGAGACCTGTCTCAGTACGTCACTAACTGATCCTGAAGACAGCCTACAGGTAACCAAAGACTCGTCCACTTTACCACATTGTCAAAAGACAAAATACAATATATTTAATTAAGGTTTCGTGTATAGTGCCATATTCCAGCAACCAGTTCTGCTCGCTTTCAGAGCACCTATTAAACAAGGATTAATTACAGTGAGTCCTAAGGCTATGAAAAGGTACTAGAGGTTCACTGAAGCAAAATTAATGTGCAAGGAACATCCAGTCAGGAGACAACTTTCAAGCAGACGTACGAATCACTAGCACAGCGTACCAACGACCCCATGGGCCGTGGCATAAGCAAGGAAAATGGCCCCTTTGGCTGCTGCTCAGGAAGTAAAATATAGCAATTATCAGGGTTCAATGGGCCCCTGAGGGTTTTGGGTCTCAGTACCACTGTACTTGCTGAACCAATGGTAACTATGCACCTAGTATGGACAGAGAAGGCTGCTTCACCAATTTCAAACTGAGGACTAGTTAAACTAGTTTTCTCTGCTAGTCACATGACAAGCACTGGATTGTAATTAAAGAAATGATCAAGAAGCCAGTCTCTTACCAAGGTCTCTGCAAAAGGTCATTAGATTGAGTTAACATGAGTAGGCACTGCCATCCTATTCCAGGCGTCCATCCATAGGTGCTTGCATTTCATGTCTGCCTCAACACCATATAAACAGACATAACCAAATGCCAAGTACATTCGAACACTCAATGTTTTAAAAGAGTTGTGCAGGCAGATCCACTCATTAGATCACAAGTATCAGCTTCATACTCTGTTTTCATGATTGTTGATAAGTAATTGTAATCATTTTAATGAATCCTTAACATTACGTCTAACACCTCGTACCCTGCTCTCCTCTTCCCCCCAATACGACCGTGCCTCCCAAGTTACACCTCCAAAAGTCACCATGCCTCCCCTCAGCCACAAGTAAACACCGCCCCTGCACTCCTGACTCACTCTTCCCTCAACATACAGCACCGATCTGTACCACTCCCTACCCCTGGCGCACGGTGACCACCTCTCCGACCCGTGCCTTCTCAGAGATGAATCGTGAGAGAGAGGCTCTCTCTCCCAATTCATCATGCCCTCCCTTCCCATGACCACCAGAATACCTCCAGCTCGCCACCTCACATGGTTTACCTCCACCCAGACCCAAAGCACACACCATCTACAATAACATCCTCACCCAACCTTCCCCACGCCCCCGGCTCCTCACCCCCACGGGCTGGGATACATTCCTACGCCTGATCTGCCCTCCTCCCCAGGGCTACCCACACCCTCGTCCAATGGCTCACCTTCCCTCGGGTTCACTCTGCAGTGGCACACGCTGACCTCCTCACTCCCCCTCCCCATGCCCTGACCCTCGGGCTGCTCACCTCGCAGCTGGCACCAAAGGTTGCACACTGGCATGCTATCCTCTGCAAGGCGGCCTTTCTTGCCCAGGGTCTCTAGGCGCGCCGGTGCATGGCCTCGGCCGGTCTCGGTGCTGCTCGCTGCACGCCGGGCACGGGTGCTGCCACCCCTCCTGCCGCCAGTGATGCGTGGTGCTTCTGTAACCCCTTCGCTGCAGGACTCGCGGGCACTGCGCATGCGCGCGCATGCGAGCCTCCGGAGGTGCCAGATCTGGACTATTAAAACAAGCTCGATTCTCCTGGAAAAAAAGTTCTAAACAAGCACAAGACCTACCAGAAGAGCCCGAAACAAGGCCGACCCCACACAAAGACGAGACTGGGTTAGAAAGGAAAAGAGTATAAGAACAAGCATTCAGCGTGCATCACATTGGATTTAGCACGCCTCAGTCGTTCATGCGCCAAATCCCTGCCAGGGGCCGCCACAAATATGTATTGTATCCGATTCCTCGTGGTGGCCCCTGGGGTTTGGTGGCCCTGTGCAGGTGCACAGCTTGCACATGCCTAAGGCCGCCCCTGCTAAAAGAGGGTTAGGGGTACTCGCTGACCCAAGAGTGAAAGTACGTTGAGGTGGTTGGACTAGGTGGAAAGGAACAGGAACGGAGCCAATGATGGTGTGTGTATCACCATAGTAGGATGACACACAGTGAGGAACATATGTATAATTCTGTAGTGGGTTGAGATGCCCTATGAATAGTAAATGGCACACTGTAAGGTGAGTGTATCGCCGATGACAGGAACGGATAACCGGATGTAAGAGGATGCGGAGAACGTATCCTACTGAGAAAAGTAACACTCTAATAGGTGTGCATGTCACCTGACAGGAATAACAGGACAGCGTAAGGAAGGAGTACAAGAGCAATAAATATCACGCAACAGATGACCTGAGATATGGTGAGTGTATTACTGAAGGGAAAAGGTAACACGCTGACTGGTGTGCGTCACCGGAGGAGTGGCCAGCAAACGTAGGAACGCGGGTGCCAGGAGCGAATGAATAAAAATCTCTTACTTGAGGAACTTGTCCAAAACAACGCGTCGAGTGCTGACGAAGCTACTGGTGAAACAAAAATGGCCGAACCTTCCCTCAAATAGAAGGCGCCGGTTGAATCTAAGGAGGTGGTGCAGCTGTGAGGAGACGATGAAGACGTTGTCACTGACAGGAAGCACCATTGCTGTAGGAACCGGCTGAAAGGAGGCTGGTGCGCCGAAAGCCCAACTTTCCAGACGCTGGTGTGTTGACTGGATACAGTGGTGTAGCTGTGAGGAGGCGATGAAGACGTCGTCACTGACAGGAAGCACCATCGCTGTAGGGAGGCTGGGGCATCGGAAATCGGCACAGAGGAGCTGGAGGCACCGCAGGTTGAGGGCTGGAAGAACTCTGTACACACAGGAATTTATGACACGCAAAAGTAGCAGCAGGCTTGCTCTGACGAGGGCTCATTGCGATGGCACAGACAAGGAGCTTGGAACGACAGCTTGTGAGGCACTAACACGGTTGTCCTGAAAAGGCTGTATCAGGCGAGAATTGAGGAAAACCCACTTGGAAATCCGCAGGACGGAGGAGTTTAAAAGTGTGAAAGGCAGCACTCCGTTTTTGTAGTTTAGTGGGTAATAGTGGGAGACAGGAGAGGGTCATGCCAGTGCCTCGACGAAGGAGATGACAGGAGGAATGTCCGGTATTAGCACAACACGGAGAAAGGAAAAGTCACTTGAATAATGAAGAATGTCATTGGAGAGTGTACTGAAAGGGGAGATGACCTGCTGCCCCCTGCGCAGGATCGTCGCCAGTGTTAAAAGTAGCAATATAAAGAAGATCCACCACAGGTAAGTTGAAAGCTTCTTTATTCAGATCGTCCACTCTCCTCACTAACTCAGAATATGAACATTCTATTGTAAGCTCATGTGGAACGTTCCATTGTGGGAAGGAAGGAAGGGAGGAGTGTAGGAGAGTAGGGTCTGCTATCCTATGGTCACCCCAAATTTTTGCTTTTTGCTTCACTGGTTTTTGACATATTGAGGCTGTGGGCCTGCCAATCAGACCCCCAGCCTGCTGTTCTCTCTACTAAATTTACACTATGCACCCTAGGTGCATAACCAATTGGAAGTGGATCACCCTGTGAGCCCCTGTACCAGTGTACACTAGGTACCCAGGGCATTGGTGTATCTAAGGCCTGCAAGGGGCTGAAGCATGTATTATGCCACCCCAGGCCTGGCCTAACAAATTTGACACAACTGGCTGATCACTCAGCTGGGGTAAGTTGGTGTAACCACCTCTTACTTAGGTGTAGTATACCTATACCTAACCTTAAATGGGACACATGTTAACCTATAAGTCACTCCTATGGCAGGCCTTAACAATCCTGAAGGCAGAGTGCTTGGTTCCATGTGAGATGGTGCTCTGGCATGAGCTGAGCCTGTCTGCAGTGGTCGGAACAACTTCCTTCTACTGTTTCCAGATATCGTCATACCATATACTCTTAAGTGCATTATGAACCTCGCGGTTAAATGCTATCTTTGGTTTGGCTTTATCAAAACATGTCGAGTAAGGTGTCATACGAATTGGAATACTAACCCCTCGCCAATTCTGGCGACGGGGTTAGCATTCCACCCTTCTAGAGGGGCACGACATGTACAGTACCTGAAACCCGGGTAAAGATCAGACATAGCCTCAGCTCCGCAAAATGGATGCTGCCACCACAGACACAAGTCTGCCCTCCTGCTGCTGGGAGTCCTTCCAGCTTGGGAGGTGTGGACAAAGGGTTTCCTGCCAGGGGAGGTGCGTGCACCACCCCAGACAGGATTTTGTGTATTGGTCAGGTACGGCTTGAAAGAAACCAGACATGCCTGAGGCTCACAAGGAGCCTCGGTGCATATGCCAGTTCAATCCGGTCCTGGGGCACACCAGTCCCGGGCCTGGGGCGAGCTGGACAAAGGATTGGGGGTGTAACCACCCCCCTTCCTGGTCCCACCCTTAGGGAGGGACCTAGCAGGTAGTCCGGCCCCTAGAATCCGCTTAAAGGTAGGAGCTGTGTCCTAAGACTTCAGACATCCTGGAATCAACTTGAAACTAAGAAGAAGACGGGAACTTCGACGCTCTGCCGCACAGAGGACTGAAGCCAATCTCCCCTGTGGTCAGGGAGTGACCACCTTGCTAACGCAAGCACCATCCAGCGAATCAACGTCTGCTTTGCCGCCGCCTCCCGCCGGAGCCCGAGCCCAGAGACTGACAAGACCTGGACCTCCAGACCTCTCACCGCCCGATCCACAGTCCCTGAAAAAGAGAGACCCGTGGAGGCAACGAGACACGTGGAGCCAGCCATCTTGAAACGACCACGACAAGCTGCAAGTGCAACAACCGAGGCTCCCTCCAAGTTGTGCTTTGGGATCTGAGAAGCCCAACCCTCGAGCAGCATCTGCACCAAAGGTGAGCCCTCCAGCATCTCCACGATCTGCGTGGGGCTCTTCTGCATTTTGCCACTCGACGCGCCTAACCGGTTGCTGGCCCGCAGGCTAGTGGCCATCTTGCCGACGAACTTCAAGAAAGACACTGCTGGTCTGGTTGCTCCAGACTGGCCCTTTCTCCCCTCCAAAGGAGCAGTCCCTCTGACCTTGCTGGTCAGAACCATCAGCTTATTTCATTTTCCACAACAATTGCTTTTGCCAAGGCTTGTTTGCTTCGATCAAGTCGCCCACACCACCGACAGCGAGAGCCTGCGTGGGACAGCTCGTGAACCGACTCCTGGACGTCGTCAACCTTCAGGGACCACGTAGCTGCAGAGACAAGCTACACCTTTCGTCCTGTTTGCACCCGACATCGCCTGGTACCCACCTGGTGCCATGCTGGTCACTGGCTAGTGACTGTGAACACTGTCCCCTCTGCTTACAGGTCTTCTACAACTCCGATCCACTCTTGGATCCACCGCATCTCTTCCGGACCGACCGCCTGCAGCATCTTTGTCCACAGGCTCCACTGAACAGATAGAAGAAACCCGACGCACTTCGAGGCCTATGCCCCTGCTTCCTGTGGGTGAGGTAAAGCTGGCACTCCGGTGCCCAAGTGTAGAGAATCATCTCTAGTGTCTGTGTTTCCAATCTTAAGTTCATAGTCCATACGGAAGATCCTTTTTGCAGTAACTTTGTAACTTTTACGCACCCATTGAAAACCTATGGGAGCCCGCGTGTGACTATTTGCTCTGCACACGCAACCCGTGGACCTCCTGGTCACTAACTAAAGTTAGCTCCTTGTAGGCCCAGCGATTCTAGAGGCCCTAGGCCTTTTCCCTTTTCTGTTCGTGGTACTTATACCACTATTTTAGTATATGGTTTGAGCGGCCACCAGGGCTTATCCATATAAAGTGCAACTTCTGTGTATTCTACTGTAATCTTGCTTGACGATTTGTGCTCCTGTGCTCATAAAGAGACTAGGGGTTACTTTGAGAAATAAATACATATATATTTTCAATATATATCTGTGTGGTGTCCTTTCATTGGTATAAAGGGGGGTTACATTTGGTAAAACAGCCTGCTTAACACGCTTCACGAGTTTAGCCTCAAAGACTGCTTAGCCTACGCTATCACTAGGGCAGCTAGTCCGAAAAGGTTGACTTACAACCACACCATAAGGGTTGCTTGGCATGGTACAAGGTGATCACTTTAACTAATGAGCATCATATACCAGGCCAACTTCTCACATTGGTGAGCAGCGGTTGGATTTGAGCTTGCTGTGTTTTACCATTGTAATCTCTTGGTTACCAATTGAAAGATCACATAGGTACCTATAGGTACATATAAAACAAGATTAGATATACTTAAGTTCTACTGAAGTTAGTGTTGTAGAGCAAAGGGAGTAGCACACCCTGACTACAACTACTAGATAGGTTTAGTAGGTAAACCCAAGTGTAGGTAGATTGCAACACATCCACCCACACTTAAGAGCAATGGCTGGGGCAGAGGGGTCCACTGTACCCATCTCTGTTGAGAGTGACCCCCAGAGGGCACCATCCATCTTTGCTACCCTTAATCAAAATGAGCTCAGGCAGTTGGCAAATATCAGGGGCCTTAAACAACCCAAGAATCCTACTTCTGCTGAACTCAGGGAGCTTTTACAGGCTGATGAAGATCAGAAAGCTCTCAGGAAAGCCTCCCAGTTAGGCCCCTTAGGGTCAGGAACAGGAGGCCCCCCTTCTGAAGATGCTACTGAAGTACCCCTTTCCAATAGTCATCCCTTAGATGAGAATCATACTACAGAGGAGGAAAGTGGTGGGGATACAGAAGTGAGTGAGGATGAAGGGAGAACTAGCCCAGTGCCAAGTGTTATACGTGGCCCAGCTAACTTAAGGCTACTGGGGACTGACAATGGGATCATCCCATTGGATCTCCCTAGTGGACTTAACCAGGGGTCTGGGAGGCAAAGGAATCACTCAGGTGAATCCAATGCTTCTCATGCCTCTAGAGGCTCTCAAGGTCACTCCAGGAGAAGGATGACCACCCCTCAGAGGAGGGAGCATGAGGCCAGAATGCAGGAAGCCCAGCTGAGGATCAGGAAGCAGGAGCTAGAGGTAGCCCTGATGGAAGAGAAACTGAACAAAGCTAGGCAACCTAGAGAGAGTGGGTCTATACCCACTGGTGGCAGCATTGTCCCTAAGGACAAAGATAGGGTCTTTGATAATAGGAACCTGTCTAAGGTTGTACCCCCCTACAAAAGTGGGGATGACATCCACAAATGGATGACTGCTCTTGAGAGAGCCTGCAAAGTGCAGCAGGTTCCTGAAGACCAGTGGGCAGCAATCCTCTGGCTCTCCTTTGAAGGAAGAGGCAGAGACAGACTCCTCACTACTAGAGAAGAGGATGTCAGAAATTACAGAGTCCTGAAGAGTGTCCTAGTTGATGGGTTAGGCTTAACCACTGAACAGTACAGGTTAATGTTCAGAGACACCCAGAAGACACAGACTCAGGACTGGTCTGAATACATTGAATGTGCCACTAAGGCTTTGGAGGGTTGGTTGCTGGGAAGTAAGGTATCTGATTATACAGGATTGTACAATTTGATGATGAGAGAACAGATTTTAAATAACTGTCAAAACCAGCAACTGCATCAACACTTGGTTGACTCTGATCTGACCTCTCCCCAAGAATTGGGAAAGAAGGCATACAAATGGGTCAAAACCAGGGTTAAGCAAAAGAACCAGAACCAGGGCCAAGGGGGTGATCAGAAGAAAACAGACCAAAAGGGTGGAGATCAGAAATCTAAAGACCAGAAGTCTTCAACAGGGCCCCAAACTACTGCTAAAGAGGGCGGGTCCCAGCCTAAAGGGAAGAAGAAAGAAGGTCAAAAGAAACCCTGGTGCAATCATTGCAAGAATACAACTCACTGGACTAGTGATTGTAAGAAGGGTGGAGCCCCCAACACTGTTGCCCCTAAGGCACCTGCTCCCAGTACTACTGTTAGCAGTGTTGGTCCCCAGACAAAGGGTGTAGTGGGAATCACTATGGGAACTGAAGGAGATTCTGACTTAGACAGAACCCTGACACAGGCAGTCTTGATCTGTGATGGGGACATTGACTTGTCCCTGACTGTGAGCCCCAGTAACCTGGGCAAGTACAGACAGACTCCTTTAATTAATGAAAAAGTGGCTCAAGCCTACAGGGACACATGTGCCAGTGTCACTATGGTGACACCAGGCTTTGTGGACCCTGGACAGTACATACCAGGTGAGAATTACCTGGTGACCAATGCCAGCAATGCCGCTACTTCACATAGTGTGGCAGTTGTTAACTTCTCATGGGGAGGGGTAACTGGCCTCAAAAGGGTTGTGGTTAGTGCAGACCTCCCAGTGGAATGTTTGTTGGGCAATGACCTAGAGAGTTCTCTATGGTCTGAAGTGGAGTACAGGACACATGCAGAGATGTTAGGTATATCACCACATGTCCTTGCTGTGACCAGGTCACAGGCCAAAAAGTGCCTTACTGAACCTCAGGTCTTGGATCCTGGAACAATGGACCAAGCACCTACCAAGAAGAAGAACAGGAGGGTCAAGGCTGTGCCTTCCCCCCTGCCTCAGAGTGATGATCAACCTTCCCAGGAAGCTGATCTAGAGGACCCTGAAGGAACTGTCCCTGAAGAGCTTGAGCCTGATCAGGTTGAGTTTCTGGGGACAGGGGGACCTTCAAGGGCTGACTTGAGGCAGGCTCAGTTATCCTGTCCCTCTCTTGAACCCCTCAGACAGCTGGCTGCTGCTGAGGCTGCTGGGAATGCTCAAGGTACCCATAAAGTGTATTGGGATGAAGGGCTCCTTTATTCAGAGGCTAGAGACCCCAAGCCTGGTGCAACCAGGAGGTTGGTTATACCTCTGCAATTTAGGGGCTTCCTTCTTACCTTGGCCCATGATATTCCTTTAGCAGGACACTTAGGCCAGAACAAGACTTGGGACAGGCTTGTCCCTCACTTTCACTGGCCTCACATGAATGAAGATACAAAGGAGTTTTGTCGCTCCTGTGTGACCTGCCAAGCCAGTGGCAAATCAGGTGGCACAACAAAGGCCCCCCTAATACCACTACCTGTGGTGGGGGTCCCCTTTGAAAGAGTGGGAATAGACATAGTGGGTCCCATGGATCCTCCCACTGCATCTGGGCACAGATTTATACTGGTGGTAGTGGATCATGCCACCAGGTATCCAGAGGCAATTCCCCTTAGGACCACTACAGCACCTGTTGTGGCCAGGGCCCTGCTGGGAGTATTCTCCAGAGTGGGGTTTCCTAAGGAGGTAGTTTCTGACAGAGGTACCAACTTCATGTCAGGATACTTGACAGCTATGTGGAAGGAATGTGGTGTCAACTACAAGTTCACCACCCCTTATCACCCACAATGCAATGGGCTTGTTGAGAGATTCAACAAGACCCTAAAGGGTATGATCAAAGGATTACCTGAAAAGCTTAGGCGAAGATGGGACATCCTTCTACCCTGCCTTCTGTTTGCTTACAGAGAGGTCCCACAAAAGGGGGTTGGCTACAGCCCCTTTGAATTGTTGTTTGGGCACCCTGTAAGAGGCCCACTGTGTTTAGTGAAGGAAGGATGGGAGTTACCTCTCAAAAAGCCTAAACAAGACATAGTGGACTATGTACTTGGTCTCCGCTCCAGGATGGCTGAGTATATGGAGAAGGCATCCAAAAACCTTGAGGCAAGCCAGGCCTTACAGAAAGCTTGGCATGACCAAAAGGCTGTCTTGGTTGAGTTTCAGCCAGGACAGAAGGTATGGGTGTTGGAGCCAGTGGCCCCAGCAGCACTCCAAGACAAATGGTCTGGACCCCATACAATCCTGGAAAAGAAGGGAGAGGTCACCTACTTGGTGGACCTAGGAACTCCCAGGAGTCCCCACAGGGTACTCCATGTTAACAGGTTAAAAGCATATGTTGACAGGGCAGACATGGGCTTGCTCATGGCTACAGATAAGGGACAGGAGGAAGAGAGTGACCCTCTCCCAGACCTGTTGTCTCAGAGCCCTGAGGATGGCTCAGTTGAAGGAGTGACCCTTGGAGGCAACCTCACTGATCATCAGCAGACTGAATGTAGACAAGTTCTACAATCATTTCAACACATGTTTTCCTTGATACCTAGCCAAACTGACTGGTGTACCCATGTGGTGGACACTGGTGACAGTCTGCCTGTAAAGAACAAGCTTTACAGCCAACCTGACCACGTCAGGGACTGTATAAAGGCTGAGGTACACAAAATGCTGGAATTGGGTGTCATTGAACCCTCAGAGAGCCCCTGGGCTAGCCCAGTGGTTCTGGTCCCCAAACCTCACACCAAAGATGGCAAGAGAGAGATGAGGTTCTGTGTGGATTACAGAGGACTCAATGCTTTCACCAGGACAGATGCACATCCTATTCCAAGGGCAGATGAGCTCATAGACAAACTAGCTTCTGCTAAGTTTTTGAGCACATTTGACTTGACAGCTGGCTATTGGCAAATCAGATTAGCTGAGGAGTCTAAGGCCAAAACAGCATTCTCAACCCCAGGTGGGCACTACCAGTTTGTGGTGATGTCCTTTGGTCTGAAGAATGCACCTGCCACCTTCCAAAGGTTGGTGAATCAAGTCCTTACTGGGTTGGATGACTTTTGCGCAGCATATCTTGATGACATTGCTGTCTTTAGCTCCACCTGGGAGGATCACCTGATCCACCGGAAGAAGGCTCTTGAGGCTCTGCAAAGGGCAGGCCTCACTATCAAGGCTACTAAGTGCCAGATAGGGCAGAGTAAGGTTGTATATTTGGGCCACCTTGTGGGTGGAGGCCAAGTTCAACCACTGGAGAGCAAGATACAATCCATCAAGGACTGGTCTCCTCCAACCACCCAGACTCAAGTTCGAGCTTTCTTGGGCTTGACTGGGTACTACAGGAAGTTTGTTAAGAACTATGGGTCCATTGTGACTCCTCTTAATGATCTGACATCCAAGAAGATGCCCAAAAAGGTTCAGTGGACAGTAAGCTGTCAAAAGGATTTTTTTGACCTGAAGGAGGCCATGTGCTCTGCACCTATCCTGAAAAGTCCTGACTACTCCAAAGAGTTTATTGTCCAAACAGATGCTTCTGAGTTGGGTGTGGGAGCTGTGCTGTCACAACTTAATGTAGATGGTCAAGACCAACCCATTGCTTTTATTAGCAGAAGGTTGACCCCCAGAGAGAGGAATTGGTCAGCTATTGAGAGGGAGGCCTTTGCTGTGGTGTGGGCCCTGAAGAAGCTGAGGCCATACTTGTTTGGCACTCACTTCAAGATTCAGACCGACCATAAGCCCCTCTTGTGGCTAAATCAGATGAAGGGTGAAAACCCCAAACTGCTTAGGTGGTCCATTTCCCTACAGGGTATGGACTTTACAGTGGAGCACCGGCCAGGTACTGACCATGGGAATGCAGATGGTCTCTCCAGGTACTTCCACTTAGGACATGAAGACGCGACTGGTCAAGGCTAGTTTAATGTCCCTGCGTTTGGGGGGGGGGGTTGTGTAGGAGAGTAGGGTCTGCTATCCTATGGTCACCCCAAATTTTTGCTTTTTGCTTCACTGGTTTTTGACATATTGAGGCTGTGGGCCTGCCAATCAGACCCCCAGCCTGCTGTTCTCTCTACTAAATTTACACTATGCACCCTAGGTGCATAACCAATTGGAAGTGGATCACCCTGTGAGCCCCTGTACCAGTGTACACTAGGTACCCAGGGCATTGGTGTATCTAAGGCCTGCAAGGGGCTGAAGCATGTATTATGCCACCCCAGGCTTGGCCTAACAAATTTGACACAACTGGCTGATCACTCAGCTGGGGTAAGTTGGTGTAACCACCTCTTACTTAGGTGTAGTATACCTATACCTAACCTTAAATGGGACACATGTTAACCTATAAGTCACTCCTATGGCAGGCCTTAACAATCCTGAAGGCAGAGTGCTTGGTTCCATGTGAGATGGTGCTCTGGCATGAGCTGAGCCTGTCTGCAGTGGTCGGAACAACTTCCTTCTACTGTTTCCAGATATCGTCATACCATATACTCTTAAGTGCATTATGAACCTCGCGGTTAAATGCTATCTTTGGTTTGGTTTTATCAAAACATGTCGAGTAAGGTGTCATACGAATTGGAATACTAACCCCTCGCCAATTCTGGCGACGGGGTTAGCATTCCACCCTTCTAGAGGGGCACGACATGTACAGTACCTGAAACCCGGGTAAAGATCAGACATAGCCTCAGCTCCACAAAATGGATGCTGCCACCACAGACACAAGTCTGCCCTCCTGCTGCTGGGAGTCCTTCCAGCTTGGGAGGTGTGGACAAAGGGTTTCCTGCCAGGGGAGGTGCGTGCACCACCCCAGACAGGATTTTGTGTATTGGTCAGGTAGGGCTTGAAAGAAACCAGACATGCCTGAGGCTCACAAGGAGCCTCGGTGCATATGCCAGTTCAATCCGGTCCTGGGGCACACCAGTCCCGGGCCTGGGGCGAGCTGGACAAAGGATTGGGGGTGTAACCACCCCCCTTCCTGGTCCCACCCTTAGGGAGGAACCTAGCAGGTAGTCCGGCCCCTAGAATCCGCTTAAAGGTAGGAGCTGTGTCCTAAGACTTCAGACATCCTGGAATCAACTTTAAACTAAGAAGAAGACGGGAACTTCGACGCTCTGCCGCACAGAGGACTGAAGCCAATCTCCCCTGTGGTCAGGGAGTGACCACCTTGCTAACGCAAGCACCATCCAGCGAATCAATGTCTGCTTTGCCGCCGCCTCCCGCCGGAGCCCGAGCCCAGAGACTGACAAGACCTGGACCTCCAGACCTCTCACCGCCCGATCCACAGTCCCTGAAAAAGAGAGACCCGTGGAGGCAACGAGACACGTGGAGCCAGCCATCTTGAAACGAACACGACAAGCTGCAAGTGCAACAACCGAGGCTCCATCCAAGTTGTGCTTTGGGATCTGAGAAGCCCAACCCTCGAGCAGCATCTGCACCAAAGGTGAGCCCTCCAGCATCTCCACGATCTGCGTGGGGCCCTTCTGCATTTTGCCACTCGATGCGCCTAACCGGTTGCTGGCCCGCTGGCTAGTGGCCATCTTGGCGACGAACTTCAAGAAATACACCACTGGTCTGGTTGCTCCAGACTGGCCCTTGCTCCCTTCCAAAGGAGCAGTCCCTCCGACCTTGCTGGTCAGAACCATCAGCTTATTTCGTTTTCCACAACAATTGCTTTTGCCAAGGCTTGTTTGCTTCGATCAAGTCGCCGACACCGCCGACAGCGAGAGCCTGCGTGGGACAGCTCGTGAACCGACTCCTGGATGTCGTCGACCTTCAGGGACCACGTGGCTGCAGAGACAAGCTACACCTTTCTTCCTGTTTGCACCCGACATCGCCTGGTACCCACCTGGTGCCACGCTGGTCACTGGCTAGTGACTGTGAACACTGTCCCCTCTGCTTACAGGTCTTCTACAACTCTGATCCACTCTTGGATCCACCGCATCTCTTCCGGACCGACCGCCTGCAGCATCTTTGTCCACAGGCTCCACTGAACAGATAGAAGAAACCCGACGCACTTCGAGGCCTATGCCCCTGCTTCCTGTGGGTGAGGTAAAGCTGGCACTCCGGTGCCCAAGTGTAGAGAATCATCTCTAGTGTCTGTGTTTCCAATCTTAAGTTCATAGTCCATACGGAAGATCCTTTTTGCAGTAACTTTGTAACTTTTACGCACCCATTGAAAACCTATGGGAGCCCGCGTGTGACTATTTGCTCTGCACACGCAACCCGTGGACCTCCTGGTCACTAACTAAAGTTAGCTCCTTGTAGGCCCAGCGATTCTAGAGGCCCTAGGCCTTTTCCCTTTTCTGTTCGTGGTACTTATACCACTATTTTAGTATATGGTTTGAGCGGCCACCAGGGCCTATCCATATAAAGTGCAACTTCTGTGTATTCTACTGTAATCTTGCTTGACGATTTGTGCTCCTGTGCTCATAAAGATACTAGGGGTTACTTTGAGAAATAAATACATATATATTTTCAATATATATCTGTGTGGTGTCCTTTCATTGGTATAAAGGGGGGTTACATTTGGTAAAACAGCCTGCTTAACACGCTTCACGAGTTTAGCCTCAAAGACTGCTTAGCCTACGCTACCACTAGGGCAGCTAGTCCGAAAAGGTTGACTTACAACCACACCATAAGGGTTGCTTGGCATGGTACAAGGTGATCACTTTAACTAGTGAGCATCATATACCAGGCCAACTTCTCACAAGGAGGGAAGGAGGAAACCAAGGAGAAGGGAGAAGGGTACAGCCTTTAATTCAGGTAGATTACAACACAATCCATCAACCTTTTAGGGTTACTTAAGGGTTCCCCTGAGTGTAGGTCCTAAGATTTGTCTGGTCATCATCTTCAAGAACTGACTGCCTGTCTTCTGAACACCATCTAAAGACTCTTTTGTTATTGGACACTGGACACTGGAACTCTGCTGCTAGATCGAGTCAGGACCAAAGACAAGACTGCTCTTGGTGTAAAGATTCTTGCTACAACTTTGCCTCCGTGCTCTTCCAAGTTTCTGCAACTCTGTGGCTGTGCATCCTCCCAGTCAGCAAGGACCCTGCATGCATCCAAGCAAGAAGGAATCTCCCTAGGACTGAAGGAGTCACTTCCCTGCATCCGCAGGCACTTTTCATGGATGACCAGTTTACTGATCCTGTTATCCCACGGACATCTCCCGGCTCTGCAACACAGGTAGTGGTTTGTTGGCTCTCCTGAGGTCTGACCAGTCTTCTCTGCAACTTGGGAGACTGTAATCCCTCTTCAGCTGTCTTGAACTGCCTCCATGTGCACCGCAATTGTCTGCCATTGCCAAGGCTTGTTGACTCTCCTCAAAAAAGATATTTGAGCTCCAAGAAGCCCCAACCTCGGGCATCACCTATCTCCAAGAACATCATCCTGCCTTCATCCATTGCCCCGTGGACCTCCATCTCCTGTGGGCTGCTGAGGCTTCTCTGCAACTCCCTGTGCCTGCTGCCAGAGGGTCCTCGAGGGGGCTTCAATAATTCCTGCTGGCTCTCTTGCATCCTGAGGGCCGGCCCTGACTTACCCTTTCTGGGTTAGTCCCACAGACCTTGCTGGTCTGCAACCAAGCATCTTTTCCTTTACCTGACTGTTGCGGTTGCTAAGGCTTGTTGGTGGCCCTGCTGGTCACTGACCTTCCTGCATTCCTCATTTGTTGTGTGACAGCTCGTGGATGGATCACCAAGACCATCGTGCTTCAGCAAGTACCTCTGACAAGGGCTGGCATTGTGCTTCTGCGCCTCCTGGACACCTCCGGGTGGTTTGGACTCTGTCACCTCTGCTTTCAGGCGCTCCTCGCCCAGAATCCATGTTTGGGTTCCATCTTCCTGGTCCACGAGTCGCTGTAGTCGTCGAACTTCCAAGACCCTCCACTGGCTTCAACTGGCAGTTCTAACACCAATTCACACCTATGCTCCCTAGTGCTGGTATCTTGGTTCTCTGGGTATCCATGGCCGGGGTGGCTCTCCACCATTCCCTGATACAATCGGTGTCCTCTGGGTCCTTTGGGAAGGGTCCTAAAACAAGAAAATACCAACCGTGACTTACCCTGTGTTATCCTATGGAAATTTGATCCGGTGTAACCACTCTGCACCTGGGCACCTTAGGGAACCAGCTACTCACCTTTGGTGGTTCCTTGCATCCCCTGGGCATGCCCATCTTTGGATATCAGTCACATATTGGTACGTAAGCCTTAGCTGCTCTCCACGGCTACACCTTGGGAGCTTTGGTTATCAGGCACCTAAACACAGGGACTAAGGGTTGCCTGGACTCAGTGTACAGTGCCTCACCATACATGGACACTATATACTGGGCCAGCATCCTACATTGATGGTGCAGCGGCTGGGATAAAGACTTGCATTGCTTTACCACCTGTTATCAGTAGAGTTTCCATAAGAAACCACCACTACATTTTGGGAATACACTATACTAGGTAGATAGTGTCTTTTGCTAAACATTTAGGTTAGGTGTCAAGGGTCTAGTATAGCCCTTTCTCCAACCTCTGGGAAATTTAGATTACTAGGGTAGGGTACACACACTACACTACTACCATGTCTACTGTTGGGGAATCTAGTCAGACTCAGGTGTCTCGGTACAGTGCCCTTAGGTTTCTGGAACTTAGGACCCTGTGTAAGGCTAGGAAACTTAAGACAGGTAGTATGGGGTTGCTCCTTCAAGAGGACATCCAGAATCATGGAAGGCCACTAGGGGAGGAAGACCTTGGTGAGGGCGGTGACCTTACAGGACAAGAGCAAGAGGTACTGCTGGCTCTGTCAATGGACATGGCCAAGAGGAGTCTGAAGAGATTTCCACGAACAACCCTATATCTGTAAAGGGGAGTGTTGATTGGAAGTGGAGGGGGTTGTGACAGTAGGCCCACGTTCACTCCCCCTGGGTTGGTACAAAGGGTTTCAAGGTGGGGGAGGTCTTCTTCATCCTCATTCTCATTTTCCTCATCATCCGTCGCTGGGTCCACGCACTCTAGTTTAGAGAAGGCCATCCTAGATAGGGGGCACAACCTTCTCAAACCTGAGAAGGCCAAACTCAAGTTGAAGAAGGAGCAGTTGGCCCTTGAAAGGGAAGTCCTAGAAATGGAGAAAGAGAGAAAGAATGTTGGGTTAGCTCCTCATGGTGGCAGCAATAGAGAATCCTGAGTCAGAGAGGAATACCTTGACTCTAAGAATCTTATCTGGGTTGTCCCTCCTTATAAGACTGGGGAGGGTATCCACATTAGATTACTGCTCTGGAGAGTGCCTGTAAATTCCAAAAGGTGCCCCAGAAGCAGTGGGCAGCTATCCTGTGGCTCTCCTTTGCAGCTAAAGGTAGAGCCAAACTTTTGGCAGTAAGAGAAGATGCAGACAACTACAAAGTCTTGAAAAAGGCACTTATTGAACATTTAGGACTTACCTGTGAGAAGTACAACATTAAGTTCAGAGATACTTAGAAAACCTCTTCACAAGACTGGGTTGATTTCAGAGACTGTGCGGGTAAGGCTCTGGAAAGATGGTTACATGATAGTAATGTACATGACTATAATGGACTGTATAATTTGATTGTGAAAGAGCACATCCTTTATAACGGTGTGTCTGATAAACTGCACCAATACCTGGTGGACTCTGATTGGACCTTCCCCCAAAAAATTGGGAAAGAAGGCAAACAAATGGGTTCAAACCAGGGTGAGTAATAAGTCTCATGGTGGGGGTGACCAGAAAGATACATCTAAGTCCCAAGAGAAACATGGGGAGAAACCTAATGATAACAAGAAAGAGTCTTTTTCAGGTCCACAAAAATCTTCCTCTGGGTGTGGGTACTCCTCTTCGTCTAATAATAAACCTCCATGGTGCTTTGTTTGTAAACAAAAAGGCCACAGGACTTCTGTTCCCAGCTGTCCAAAGGCACCGGGACTGCTACTACCCCCTCTAGTGCCCCTAGCAGTAGCACTAGTAGCAGTAAACCTCCATGGGTGTAGCTGGGTTCACCTTGGGTACACCAGTGAGCTCTGGGCTAGTCAGAGAAGTCACTGAGGCCCTCCTGATATCAGAGGGTGTCATTGACCTTGCCACTTTGGCAGCTTGGCCTCCTAATATTAGGAAATACAGGCAGCATCTCCTCATCAATGGTATTGAAGCAGAAGCTTACAGGGACACAGAGCCAGTGTCACTATGGTGGCTGAAAAACTGGTGTCACCTGAGCAATACTTACTTGTACACATTTACCAAGTCACCAACGCAGTCAATATTACTAATAGCCACCCCATGGCAGTGATCAATCTCAGCTGGGGAGAGGGTTTCTGGCCCTAAAAAAGTTGTGGTATCCTTTAACATTCCTGTAGAGTGTCTAATGAGCAATGATTTAGAAATGTAGCATGGGCTGAAGTGGAGTTAAGGACTCATACAGCATGCTTGGACTCCCTAAACGTGTTATAGTGACAACTAGAGCAAAAGTCAAGAAAGAGGGAAATCAAGGAGCAGTAGAGCCTGAAATAATGGCCCAGATTTCATGTGAGAATCAGTCCTCTCAGAAAGATGATCTTGTCGCTTAGGACTGCCCCAGAGGAGCTTGGGCCTGACACTGCAGAGCTACTGGGACCGCCCAGGGAGGAATCCTGCCTTTCTCTTGACAGCCTCAGACAGCAAGCTGTTGAAGGAGGCAGGGGATGGGGCCCACAATGTCTATTGGAAGGATGGACTCCTTTATTCTCAGTCTAAAGACCCCAAGCCTGGTGCCACCAGAAAGTTGGTTATTCCTCAGAAATGTAGGGGGTTCCTTTTGACCCTGGCCCATGACATACGCCTTGCAGGGCATCTTGGGTAAAGAAAGACTTGGGACAGGCTTGTTCCTCACATTCACTGGCCCCACATGTCTGAAGCTACCAAGGAGTTTTGTCGCTCCTGTGTCACCTGCCAAGACAGTGGTACGTCAGGTGGCACTACAAACGTCCCCTTAAATCCACTATCAGTGGTTGGGGATCCCTTTGAGAGGGTAGGGATTTACATTGTTTGTCCCCTACACCCTCCTACAGCCTCTAGAAACAAATATATCATATTGGTGGTGGACCATGTCACCAGATACCCAGAAGCAATTCCCCTTAGGACTACAACTCCTGCAGTGGCCAAGGCCCTCTTAGGATTTTTTTCTAGAGTGGGTTTTCCTATGGAGATGATATCAGACCGAGGTGCAGACTGCATGTCTGGCTACCTGAAAGCCATTAGGAAAGAGTGGGATGTCAACTATAAGTTCGCTACGCCCTACCATCCACAGGGTAACAGGTTAGTTGAAAGATTCAACAAAACTCTCAAAGGTATGATTATAGGACTATCTGACAAGTTCAGGAGGAGATGGGATGTCCTATTACCTTGCCTTCTTTTTGTCTGCAGAGATGTTCCACAGGAGGGGTTGGGCTACAACCCATTTCAACTTCTGTTTGGACATCCAGTTAGGGGTCCACTTTGTCTAGTGAAGGAGGATGGAAGCAGCCTCTCAAACCTCCTAAGCAAGATACTGTAGATTATGTGCTAGGCCTACACATGTATGGCTGAGTACATGAAGAAGGCCAGCAAAAACCTGGAGGCGAGCCAAGAACTTTAGAAGTTGTGGCATGACCAAAAGGTTGTTCTGACTGTTTACCAGTCAGGGCAGGAGGTATCGGTCTTAGAGCATGTGGCCCCAAGAGCACTCCAAGATAAGTGGAGTGGCCCTCATACTATCCTGCAGAAGAAAGGTGAGATCACCTACTTGGTGGACCTGGGTACTTCTAGAAGCCCCCACAGGGTACTCCATGTGAACCGTCTAAAGCCTTACATTGACAGGGCTTACATGAGCTTGCTCATAGCTGCTGATGAAGGATAGAGGGAGAGAGTGGCCCTCTACCTGATTTCATCTCACTCAATCCAGTTGATGGCTTAGTTGATGGAGTAGTCTTGGCAGACAGCCTCACTGACCAAAAACAAGCTGACTGCCGACAGGTTCGGACTCAGTTCCCTGAGCTCTTTTCCCTGACACCCAGTCAGACTACCTGGTGTGCACATGAGGTGGACACAAGTTAGACAGTCTGCCTGTCAAGAGTAAAATCTACAGGCAGCCTGGCCATGTCAGAGATTGCATCAGGATAGAGGTCCAGAAGATGCTAGTGTTGGGGTCATTGAGTCTTGGGCTAGTCTAGTATTCCTTGTGCCAAACCTTATTCCCAGGGTGGAAAGAGAGAGATGAGGTTTTGTGTAGACTACAGAGGCCTCAATGCAGTCACTAAGACTCATGTCCATCCTATCCCCAGGGCAGATGAATTGATAGATACTCAGGCTTCCGCCAAGTATCCCAGCACCTTTAATCTGACTGCAGGCTATTAGTAGATCAGACTCACAGATGCTGCATAACCCAAAACAGCCTTTTCAACTCCTGGAGGGCACTACCAGTTTATGTCTATGCCCTTTGGTTTGAAAAATGCACCTGCCACATTTCAGAGAATGGTGAATCAAGTTCTGTCCGGGCTGGAATATTTTAGTGCAGCATATCTAGATGACATAGCTGTCTTTAGCTCCACCTGGCAGGATCATCTGGTCCACCTCAGGAGTATACTTGAGGCCCTGCAGAAGGCAGGACTCACTATCAAGGCCGGACCACAAGGACATGTTTCAGCTCTGACTTCTGGTGATGTCTTCTTGTTAATTTTACCAAGACACTAGATTTCATAAAAGTGGATACGGTTGCTTTTTCTCCTCTGTGTTATTTTGAGATAAGGGGGCAGTGAGATCTATTGGTATGTATGTACAGATCTTAATTCAGATGCCAATCACATTGTATGAGGACTAGGGATAAAAGGGAAGGGGAATTCAAAATCTTATTAGATGTTTCCTGGATTTACAGGTGTGCGAACACGGGTTTTGGCGTAATACACGATATCGCATCTACAATGCTATAGGAACTAAAAAATGTATTATGGTAAGATTGCGGGTCATATTGGATTAATTACTGAACTGTGGTCCGGGCTAAGATGGCGGCCATGTTAGGAAGGCAGGTCTGACGTCAGGACTTGTTTTTCCAGATGGACACAGTCCATCATCACTGCCCACGGTTTTAAGTTGTATTTGGAAATGGTGCTCGGGTGGAACGCCAGGACCGGAGCGTACTTGCTCAGGTGATCTCTAAAGACATGACCGATACCAATGCAGTATGCACCACATTAGAAGATGTGACGGGTCTGAAGAGTCGGGTACGATGTTTGGGGGCTACCAAGTTTAATAGTGATGTTATACGTTTATTCCGCAGTGAGGAGGTTCCCATTACCCACGGGGAATCTGCATTGGAATTATAGCTTTAAGGTGGACCAAAGAGTTAATTGCATACTGTTTCGATTGTAAATCTATATGCAATCAGTGGTTGATTTACGTTATTATGTGGTTGTTTATAACGAGGATGTGGCACACATCATGGGGCCTAATTGATGGTATGCTTGTACTTTTTCAGGTTAGGACTGTGGATATTAACACAGGTGATTCCGGGTTGGAAGTATAACTGGAAGTCTAGGTAGGCATTCATCAGTGTGGCAGTGCATTGTGACCCATTCCAATTTGAGGCGGGGAAAGCTTTGGGGTGGCAGGTGACTCTGTGCTTTGCTGTGTCTGATGGTGGGACATCGGAGTGGGGACGGGGCAAGGAGACCCCTGCTCCTGATGCAAATGTTGACTGGGGCAGATTGTGCTCAGTGAGTCCTGGCTGCGTGGAGTCAACAGGCTGGGATGCCCATTCCAGGTGCCAGGGGTCTGCGACTATGTCAGTTCCCTACCTGATCTATCTTCAAAGATGTAACAAGGAGTCTAACACATATGCAAGTCGGAGGGTCAATTGAAACCCAGTGGCACAACGAAAGTGAAGTTAAATCCTACCGGGGCCTTGCAGTGGGCATACTACCAGCCTGTTGCACCCGCTCTGTGTGCGATAAGATCTGAAAGATGGTGAACTATAACCAGGCAGGGTGGTGGAACTAGCGCCCGTGACAGGAAAGAGACCAAAACACAACATGGACACCTGAATATTTCCACTGAACACTGTTCATTTTATTGCAGTTTGGGTAGCTGGGAATTTTAGACCCTAGCTCAGCCAGCACCTAGTGAAACCTATTGAAGATTTCTGAGAACTAGACACTTGGGAAGTCCAAGTTGAGGTGACTTGCATGGATCTCACCAGTTTTCATTACCAAAAAGCCCTTATAAATCACAAACTTTGTCTGAAACCACACATTTTCCTCACAGTTCTGTGATGGAAAGTTCTGGAATCTGTAGGGGGCCACTAACTTCTTATCACCCAACATTCCCCAAAGTCTCACACTGAAAATGATACCTCACTTGTGTGGATCGGCCTAGGGCCAATGACAGGAAACAGCAAAAAGCACAATGTGAATACATCAAATTTTTCCACTGAAAAGCATCCATGTTTTTTTTCAATTTGGGTAGCGGTGGATTTTGGGCCCCAACTCAGCTGGCACTAAGGGACACCTACTAAACCTTCACATTTCTGAAACTAGACATCCAAGGAGTCTAGGGTGGTGTTCCATATGTACCTCTCACAGGTTTTCTCACACAGAGGCCCCTGAAAACTTCAAACTTTGTCTAAAAACAGACATTTTCCTCACATTTCTGTGACAGAAAGTTCTCTAGAGCCATAGATTTCCTACCTCCCAGTGTTCATGCAAACCTCCTGATAAAAATGGTACCTCACTTGTATGGGTGGGCCTAGTGTCTGCAACAGTAAAGACAGAACACAATATGGATACATCAAACTTTTTTACTGAAAATAAACACTGTTTTTGCAATTTAGATAGCTGTGGATTTTGGACCCTAGCTCAGCCGGCCTCTAGGGAAACCTACTAAACTTGCACATTCCTGAAAACTAGGCAGCCGGGGAGTCCAGAGTGGTGTGACTTGCATGGGTCTCACCAGATTGTTTTCCACAGACCCCCTTGTGCAAACTTTGTGTAAAAATATAAATTTTACTCACATTTCTGTGGTGGAAAGTTCTGGCATCTGTGGGGAGCCACCAGTTAGGTCCCATTTTTATTGGGCAACTTGGGAAAACACTGGGTCATAGGAAACTTATGCTCACTGCAGATTTCAGAAATGTCCGTCACAAAATGTAAATAAATGCATGATCTTAGCAATTTACGATTGCAGGAGATTGTGGGGAAATGAGTGGGATCAATGCAGGTTACACTACCCTGAACACCTCTGGGTGTTCGGTTCTCAAAAATATGAGTGGTTATTACTGTTCCTTTGAGGTGAAACCACTACATTCACAGGTTGGCTTTGGCACCTCCAGACGTACAAGCTTCAAAGAGCAAAAACTAATAATAGTATCAGAATAGTGAACTCAAAACTACTGAAGGTGTGCTGAAAAGCCACGTCAAGGTATTTCCCACTTTACATACCTTTCACGCACAGCACACAAAGACTTTCATACCACCTGCCACAGGCCCAATACATAATAGCGGTGCACTCACATCAGCATACTGTCGCCATTCAAGGGCCCATCACACTCATCCGCCACAGGGCGGAATCAAACCAGTAATCCACCAACTTGCATACAAACACACCACAAGCAAACTTCTACACACATATGGCCAGACATGTTGTTGGTTGGTACCTCATCAAAACGTACAACTTCACGAATGAAAAAACAGATAGACTTCATTAGGTTGTGCCTAGCGGCAGCGCGCATGTAGTGCTCGCTCTGCGAGACTGCTGTAGTAGAGTGTAGGAGAGAAGCTGCGTGCACTCTCCGCCATATTTTTTATTGGCTTATGTCATTGTCTTTCGTAAATGCTGCCTTCAGATTCGTTAATAGGCTTGTTAGTCCCTCCTTAGTACGGCCTTGTCTTCATTTTTAACCTCCCATGGCTACTGGCCCCTTTACTTCGGTTGTTACACGGGACCTGTTATTTAGTCTGTAAGCACTATTTACTTTATTGAGTTTCTCTTACTGCAGGCCGAACACGTGCTGCTTCAGCTGAAACTGCTTGTGTGTGTTTTTAAGCAGCACGGCCGCCCCCGTAACACAGGCACCTGTTTATAATCACTTTAACCAGTCATTATCTCATGTCTGTTTTAACCCCCCAAGTTAAATGGATTTAGAAATGATTTGCGGATTAAATCATGTGAATTCCAGGTAGCACATAATCGTGTGCTAATGGGCTGAAGCTGACAACAGCACATTTGTGTTACGTGTCATCTGCACTAAAACCACCTGACGGGTTGTTTTCAAAAGACTATTTTATTACACCACCAATACCACCACCAATAACCCCACCACCAATACCACCACCACCAATGCCACCACCACCACCAATACCACCAATACCACCACCACCAATACCACCGCCAATACCAATACCACAACTACCAATACCATCATTACCAATACTAACGATACCAATACTACCACCACCACCAATACCACTGTCAATACAAATACCAATACAACCACCACCAATACCACCACCACAAATACCACTGCCAATACCAATAGGACCACTACCAATACCACCAATACCACCACCACCACCACCAATACCACCACCACTAATACCACCACCAAAACCACCACAACCAATACCACCACCACCAATAGTAATACCACCAATACCACCACCACCACTACCACCAATACCACCATCACCAATACCACCACTAATACCACCACCATCAATACCACCAATATCACCACCACCAATACCACCACTAGCAGCACCACCAATACCACCACCACCAATACCACCACCACCACCAATACCACCACTACCACTACCACCACCGCCACTACCACCACCACCAATACCACCACCACTAATACCACCACCACCACTATCACTACCACCAATACCACCACCACCACCAATATCACCACCACCAATACCACCACTAGCAGAACCACCAATACCACCACCACCAATACTACCACCACCACCAATACCACCAACACCAATACCATCACCACCAATAAATCCACCAATACCACCACCAACACCACCACTAATACCACCACCACCAATACCACCACCACCATACCACCACCACCAATACCACCACCACCAATACCACCACCAATACCAATACCTCAGGCACCTGTTTTTAATCACTTTAACCAGTCATTATCTCATGTTTGTTTTAACCCCCCAAGTTAAATGGATTTAGAAATGTTTCGCAGATTAAGTCATGTGAATTCCAGGTAGCACATAATCGTGTGCTAATGGGCTGAAGCTGACAACAGCACATCTGTGTTACGTGTCATCTGCACTAAAACCACCTGACGGGTTGTCTTCAAAAGACTATTTTATTAACACCACCACCACCATTAATACCACCACCAACAACTCCACCACAAAAGAAACCACCACCAATGCCACCACCACCACCAATACCACCACCACCAATACCACCGCCAATACCAATACCACAACTACCAATGCCATCATTACCAATACCAATACTACCACCACCACCAATACCACTGTCAATACCAATACCAATACCACCACCACCAATACCACTGCCAATACCAATATGACCACTACCAATACCACCACCACCAATACCACCACCAAAACCACCACAACCAATACCACCACCACCAATAGTAATACCACCACCACCAATACCACCACCACCAATACCACCACTAATACCACCACCACCACCACTACCACCACCACCAATACCACCACCACCAACATCACCACCACCAATACCACCACTAGCAGCACCACCAATACCACCACCAATACTACCACCACCACCAATACCACCAACACCAATACCATCACCACCAATAAATCCACCAATACCACCACCAGCAATACCACCACTAATACCACCACTACCATACCACCACCACCAATACCACCACCACCAATACCACCACTAGCACCACCACCAATACCACCAATACCACCAATACCACCACCACCACCACCACCACCACCACCACCAATACTACCACCACCACCAATACCACCAACACCAATACCATCACCACCACCAATAAATCCACCAATACCACCACCAGCAATACCACCACTAATACCACCAATACCACCACTACCATACCACCACCACCAATACCACCACCACCAATACCACTGCCAATACCAATACCACCACTACCAATACCACCACCACCAATACCACTGCCAATACCAATATGACCACTACCAATACTACCAACAATACCATCAATACCACCACAACCACCAATACCACCACCACCAATACCACCACCACTAATACCACCACCACCAATACCACCACCACTAATACCACCACCACCAATACCACCACCAAAACCACCACAACCAATACCACCACCACCACCAATACCACCACCACCAATATCACCATGACCACTGCCACCACCACCAAAACCACCACCACCACTACCACCACCACCAATACCACCACTAGCACCACCACCAATACCACCACCACCAATACTACCACTACCACCAATACCACCACCACCAATACCACCACTACCACCAGCACCAATTCCAATTCCACCAACACCAATAACACCATAACCAATACCACCACCAATTTCCCAGTACTTCACTTTTGTATGGTACAACATAAAGTAAGTTGGAAAACATAGGCCTGGCTGAGATGGGCACCGGGGGCAGTACCAGCATGTCTCCTGCCTTAACCTTGCTTAGAGAAGACTCTGCAATGATGATATGGTGAAGTTTGTCTCTCTGTTGGAGAACATGGTTGGCAAAGTGCCGATCCTGCATCCTTGCAATGTCCTTCACAGTAGATGAAGTAGTGGCTAATGCTTCTGCAGCTGTAAGACTTTCTATGACGGGCAACTGAATATCAAGAAAAGACATTGGTCTTCCTGTGGTTGAAGTAAGTGGTCATTCTTATCCACTCCACCCATGTACTTGTTGTGATCAAGTATACAGGTGGGTTTGTGATCTTGGCCAACTGACCCCTAATGATGAACAGGAAAGTGCTCTCATCATGGATTGTAGTGAGTATGTACACATCTCGCTTATCAGAGAACTTGACTGCGAACAGTTCGTTGGAATGCAATGCAGTGCTCTGGGATTTTTGGAGCTTCTTACAAACAAGCTCCTGCAGGGATCATTTGCAGCAACATCAAACTGTACTGCAAACCACAGTGCCACCTTTGTATAGTCGCTGAACAGCTCTATTGCCCTTTAAATGCTGTCCATATAAAGGTTATAACCTTTATGAAGGAGGGATTAGGCAAGCTTCCATACAGTCTTTGCCGTAACTCCTAGAATGGAAGGTTAACCTACAGGATTTAGAGCACAGTCCTTCCATGTATACATTCTCAAACTGTATACTAATTTAGTGGAACTCTCACACAGCATGTATGATTTGATGCAATAATGAGCTCTTTTGGTGGGTATGTATTGCTCGAACGGCACTCGCCCTTCGTAGAGGATCAAGGACTTACCAATAGCTATATTCTTTCCAGGAGCATAAATCTCTGGAAGCCAGGCAGACAAATGTTCCATGAGAGGCTGAATTGTTATCAACCTGTCATGGTCGGGATGGTCCTGGGGCAAGGCAGCAAAATTGTGATTGAAGTGCAGCACACGCTGCAATAGCAAAACCCGATCTCTATTCATGACATTGCAAAGCTGGGAGTTACCCCAACTGTCCAAGAAGACTAGTAGGACTGTACACTTGGTTTGTGCACTACCCCCATTTGAGACTCAGAAATCTCTTCAGTTCCCCAAATGAAGTGGGAATCCACTGGTGTGCCCTAGAGTGAGGCCCTAGAGGGCCTCCATGCTCCCACATAAATGGTTCAGCACACAAATTTGTTTGGCACACAATTTCCTTAAGGAGGTCAACTCCAGAAAGAGATGGGCATTGTTAGTGGGCAAAGATATTGCATTATTAACTTTACATCGAGCATCTATGGTGAACGGGGGAATTTGGGGCTGCGCTAAATTAGGGGACTATCAAGAGAGTACTCGGTCTGTGCTTTGCAGCCCCATCGGCCTGCTCTCAGGTTGGGCTACCCTGCGATGGTTGCTCTGCTGCATAGACTGTGCTTCCGAAGGGACATCATATCTGTCATGACCATGTTGCTCAGAATCGCTAGATGGCAAGTCATCCGGTGGAACTCCACCGACCTAAGAATCGTTACCAGATTCTGCTCCATTTTCCTTTCCCTCGGATGGTGTCTCAGTATCTTATCCTGCCTCAATGCTGTCCTCTATGACTCTAGTTAGGGTCTGGACAGCAGTCATTCACAGAGACACCATCTCCGTTGGCTGTCTAAAACCTGTGCAAAATGTAAAAGGCAGAAGTATGGTTATAAAACAGTGGGTGGGTGTGTGCGTGTGCTTGCGATATGTCAAAGTGAAAAAGCAAAAGAGCACTGTGATCCAAAGAAATCCACCAACGAATTCCTCCATAGACACTAAAGGCGACAAACAAGAATGAAGTATTATACCCAATACCATTGCATACTTCAAGGGACGAAGAGTACGCCACACGTTCATTTATTATGGGACTCACATGCAACAGAGAGACTTTTAGGAGGGAGACAACTAAAACAAAATGCCTAATTAATGTCAGACAGCGCCAATAACTAAGCCCAGGCACAACAATTAAGGTGCTATTATTAGAAAATCAGATAGCTAAACAACCATTTGAAAAGCCAATTCATATGGTGTTCTAATAAGCATTTTAATTTGTCAATTCTGGTTGTGTCATGGTTTTTACAAAACTGTATTGTTGATGGAGCTGCTGGGCCATTGTCAGTATAAAGATAATTGCCTGAAGGTAAAAAGCTAGCTTTAATCTCATGAAGAATACATTCAAATAGCAGCCACTGGAACTGAAGAGGCTTACTTTGTGTGCGGACATGCTCCTTGTGAAAATTCAGAATGCCATCACTCACAGTGAAGTTATCTAAGAAATGACTCTGTATAAACTGTTCCCAAATAGGTACAGTGTGCACAGAGTCCACAGTCCCCAGAGGTTTGGCAGAGGCTAAAGTTAGATATAACCTTACTCTCTAAAGTGGTAGCTTGGTCGAGCAGTAAGGCAGTATCAGAGGACAGTGTAAAGCATTTGTTGTACACACTCAGTCATGAAATGGTCTCACACACTCAAGAACTGAACTCTAGGCCAATGGTTTGTATATACAAATATATGGTTGTTTTATTTTAGAACCAACAATAGGTATCAAAATATACTTTCTCAGAATGAGATGCTTTAGATAAATACTTTTCAATAGGCAATAGACTTTTGAATGCAATAGTTACAGTTGTTGCAATAGGCAACACAATTTCAAACACAATATAACATTGAGCTCAAAGGGAATTTCTAGTTAAATGCAATTGATTACTTTTTGGATTGCTTTTCTTACAACAGGAATGGATCCTAGATTCAGTCCTGGGACATCTCCTGTAAACAGTTGAGTAAAAACGTTTTGGTTACAATTGTGATTTTTAAGGAATATTATTGTATTTTAAAAGTTGACACTTATAAACTTTTACACATAGAATCACCAATGTTATCCTATAGGAGGAAATTCACTTAGCAGGGAAGTGGGGTTATTGTCACTTTTTCTAACTCGGTGTTGGATCCTGGATCCAGCACTGGGGCATCTCCTGTAAACAGTTGAAAGAATGTGTTTTTGTTATACAGGTGATTTTTAACGAATATTTGTAAGTTTGCAAAATCTGCACTTAGAAGAATTTCTGGCAAAAACCAGGCAATGTTATCCTATGAAAGTTATAGGTAAGTACGTTTCTAATAACTTTTCAGGGTCAGTGCTGGGCACCAAGATCCAGCACTGGGATCTCTCCTGATAACAGGTGAGTAAGTTAGTTTTCATTGATTGGCTGATTTTTAGTGAATATTTCAAAGTTTCAAAACTCGACAGAAGAATTTCCAAGTGAAACCAGTCAATGTTACCCTATGGAAGAAAAGTGAGTTATCGGCTTTTGGGTAAGTACTCGACTGGCAGAGTTAAGGTTCTGGGCATAGACTCAAGGGTCTCCCAGGGTCAGGTAAGTACAGTTGTTACACCCTTAGCGGCACAGAGGCAGCCGGGTGCAGAGTGAGTTAGGCCCAATGTTATCCTATGGGAGGCAGGGGACCTTTGGTTGGTGGCTGCTGGCTAGCAGGCCACGCAGCTGTGGGAGCTGGGCTCCTGGTCACTTGCTCAGGGCAAATGGGGAAGTAGATTAGGACAGAGGTTGCACTCCCAGGGGCACTCGGGCGGCTGGATGCAGGGTGCTTTTGAGCCGTCGGGCGCTCAATGGATTTCAATGGAGAAGCTCAAGAACGGACAAAGGCTGCTGGCTCGGGGACGAAGGTTCTTCAGGTGCGACCACCACTTCGAGAGGTAAGTTGGGTAGTTGGAGGATAGGTAGGCACCCAGGAGTTGGCCACAAGGGGCCGCAGGGCGCCGGGTGCAGGGGTGCCTTTTGGTGTCAGGAAATCTTACCCTCTGCTGGTCATGGTTGGAGGGGTCCCTGGATCTGAGGCTGCAGGCGTTGTCAGGAGCGTCGAGGTGGGTCCTTGGGTGCTGGATTCGGGGTCAAAGTCACCGGGGGACGTCCTCGTGGTCTTTGTTCACTCTGGCACGGGCCAGGCTTGGCGGGTGCAGAGTGTGCAGGAGTCGCGGTTCCCTGCTGATGCCAGGGGCTTGTTACTTGCTTTGAGCAGTACCACTACTCGTGGGAGTCCCAGTTAGTTAGAGTCACAAGGCAGTCAGGTCCTCCGGGGTTTTTGAGGTTGCTGATCACTGGAGACGCCGGGGTTTAGCAGGAGCAGGTTCGAGGGTCGACAGGCTGGTAGGGCTGGGGCCAAAGCAGTTGGTGTCTTCCTCTTGTTAGCAGCTGCACGGCAGGTCTTCTTGTTTCTTGATCTTCTTTCTTGTTTCGGAATCTGGATCTCAGGAAGGAAGATTCAGGGTGCCCCTAAATACTAAATTTAGGGGCGTTACAGGTAGGTAAAGGGCAGGGACCAATGGGTCCCCTCCCTGGGGTGGGTACACCCCCTATCCTGCCACTCTCCTGCGGGAGGGGGGCTGTAGCCTAGTCCTGATTGGGCAGGGCTTCCCATCTTCAAGATGGCGAGAGCCCGGAGATGTGCTTCACCTCGCCTCCCCCACCTGAGGGGTGGGGTTGGCAGAGGCTGGCACACCCCCTTTCCTTCCTTGGGATTTTCGGCCAGTCTTCCCACCAGAGTGGGGGTCAGAACCGTTAGGGGCCAGTTGCTGAGTACAGCAAGTGGCCTGGAAAAGCTCACAAAGGCGGCATGCCTTTGAAGCTTCCCCTGCCCATCCTGGGGGAGGAGACCTAGCACCTCGCCCAGGATGTGCATTGTTGCAGGCCCAGGAGAGCGGATGCCTCTCTACCCAGGGGTCCAGCAACATGTCTGCTTTGTGGCATCCTAGGCAACCCCTCAGACAAGACGTGGATTGGAGGTTAGGTTCATTAAATTCCACACTGGCATCAGTGCGGGTTTAATGTGCTGAGAAGTTTGATACCAACCTTCTCAGTCTTCAGTGTAGCCATCATGGTGCTGTGGACTTTGTGTTGATGATCTCCCAGCACCATATACTCTTAAATGGCAGTGCTGGAGCAGAGTTTTCTGTTGAAAATGTATCGAGTTTTAAGCTCCAGTTTCGTTTATATGTTTTGACTAAAATTATTAATTTAAAATCATTAATTCATAGTTTGTCTTTTTGAAGTCGGACTAACCAATATTACTAATGAGAGAAAACTACACGTGGGAATGCATATATGTTGCTTAATAATAATGTGCGGTTTTAATTAAATGAATGTTGCAAAGTGCTATTTGTTTAAAGCACAAAACGCTTTTGAAATAACGTGTACTAATGCTTTATTGTGTTGCAAGAGGCTAGATAATTACATACACATAAGGGTATTAGTGGGAATTAACACTGTTTTATCATTATGCTGTGGTAACGTTGTTTTGTGTCTCTTTTAATTAAGATGGTCCGTTTTGGCCTAAAACAAGATGGCTGCCATTTACAGCCTGCGCTCGAGTGATTGAATTTTGATGGGAGGCCTTGCTGAATATGGTCGAGAGTCACCTGACCACAGCCTTTGCCTGGTTAGAAAATCTTCCGTGAGGACAGCAGCTCTGGGAACGATTCCAGCTGGCCTTGGACAAGGATAAAGCACAATGAACATTGTCCAGTCTGCGGTGACTTTGCTAAGATATCAAGGAAGAACATTTACGAAAGTAACATTTGCAAACTCGAGATTCCTTCTTCCGTCTTTTTATTTTTGTGGTTTTTCCTGAGCGGAGGTTTCCTAAATGTAACCGAGAGACTTCCTTTCCTGCTCGCTCTGCTCAGTGGCTCAACGGATTTCTAATTTTTGATTGTAACTTTGGTTCGCAACATTCCCTATAAATATGTTAGACTAGAGAGGGTCCGTGTTCCATTGCGCTTATTACTTTCATTGTGTTCCTTGCGGTTCATCGCGTTTTGGACTTCTTCCTGAACCTATGCTGAGGACGGCATCTCGAGAGACTTTACTGAGAGACCTGTCCCGACCTTTTTAGCTAGAATAGGTAATTATGAGAATAATGTTTTTACTGATTATTGACTTTCATCCTGAATTAATTTAGATAAATAAGCATTTGATTGGATTACGGTGTTGGGTGTTCATTTCTTGTCATTTATTGAGTTTTCAAATGTATTTCTTATGTTTTAAAATCATGACTCAAGATAATGATTTTCAGGTCGCATTGACCTCATTGTAGATGCAGATTGGTTCTCCTATATTCAGTGTGGATAGAGTAATTGTATGAATTTTAGAGTGATGGGCCCTAGCGTATGATGTGTGTATGTGCGTGTGACTGTAGGTTTTACTCTGTCCGTGGAAGCAGGGATAATTTATATGCGCCGATCTGCAGCAGCAGCACTGCACTTACAGTGCCCAAGAATGGACCTGGGTACTGTAGGGGCACAGGGCTCATGCACCTGTACCCACACCACTGGCATAGGGCACCCAGCTAGAGGGGTGGCTGATGTATGCCAGGGCAGTGTGTGTTGTGTGTGTTGTGGGCATGGCACAAAGGAATGTGTGCCATGTCGACTCTCTGGGCCCGATTCACAGAACTAACTTAAGACAAAATCCTAAACTTACTACCATTTTTGTATTCACAAAAGGCACTTACTCATTTTGGTATTCACAGAAGACACTTACTCACTTCGGTATTCACAGAAGTTAGGAGTCCTAACTTTAGGACTCCTAAATGTCTTCTGTGAATACCGAAAGTCTTAAAATTAGGATTTTTCTCAGTTTAGGAGTCCTAAAGTTAGGACTCCTAACTTTACTACTAGTAAACTGAGAAAAATTCTAATTTTAAGGCTTTTGGTATTCACAGAAGGCATTTAGGAGTCCTAAAGTTAGGAGTCCTAACTTTACTACTACTAAATTGAGAAAAATCCTTATTTTAAGACTTTCGGTATTCACAGAAGGCATTTAGGAGTCCTAAAGTTAGGATTCCTAACTATACCACTACTAAACTGAGAAAAATCCTAATTTTAAGGCTTTCGGTATTCACAGAAGGCATTTAGGAGTCCTAAAGATAGGACTCCTAACTTCTGTGAATACCGAAATGAGTAAGTGCCTTCTGTGAATACCAAAATGAGTAAGTGCCTTCTGTGAATACCAAAATGGTAGTAAGTTTAGGATTTTGTCTTAAGTTAGTTCTATGAATCGGGCCCAGTGTTTTGTTGTGTACCCAGACACTCAGCCCAATGACACAACAGACCAATAGATAAAGAGGGCTGTCTGAAAAATGTGTGTGTGTGTGTGTGCGTGCGTGCGTGCATTCGCGCGTGTGAGTGTGTGTGGATATACATATATGTGTGTGTGTTGTATACACAAGGATGTGACACTTACAGGAAAGCTTGTTGAAAAGCCTTTATTGGCGTGCTACCCTGATGCATTTCGGCTGCCCTGCAGCCTTGAACACAGATGAAACCGCACCATTTTTTCAACCTATTTATCTGCATTGTTATGTTGTTGTGCTCTGTGCCATATTTAGTGAAGACAGACTATGATACATCACGTTAATTAATTAAAACGCACAATCCTGTGGAACAGAAATATCATTATATGCACATTTTAAAATCAGTGCATTGGTGAATAATCTTCACCCCAAAATAATATCCCAAAGTAATGATGAAAGACATATATAAATATACACATAGTCTCACTGTCTTTCTTGTAAGCATCACCTTCCTTGTGTATACTAGGGAACAGAGGAAGGATTATGGACATTGCTGAGTCTGTGTAGTGGCGATGCACCCTTCGCTCTGGCCTTCAAAGCATGCAAACAGAGATTTATATACATATTTATATATATAACATAGTGTGAGGGTTCCCCTCCCACAACTCCGGATTCACCTGACATTTCCAACATGGCGGCCGCCATGTGGCAAACAGGAAACAGGGTAAACTTTTTAGCAGTCCAACCGGATTTCGACGGACCTCCACCAATCAGAGAACAGCCAGGCGGGACCATGGAGGACAAGAGGACGCCACGCCATGCATCGCACCCACCCGAGAGAGAGGAGGAAAAGAGTGAAGCTGACGAGAAGGAGGTGACCGGAGAGACGTTTCCAGCCAGCGAGGAGGCGCAGCAGACAGACTCTAGGAGCAACGCCATCGAGTCCAGCACTCCAACAGTTGAAGGGGAGGCTGTGACTTCCACTCCCATGGGGTTCTTTTCTTTTAGGGGTTGGTGGGGGGGGGGGAGTTTAAGGGCCACACCACCCCAAAGCCCTAAATTCTCCTGGCACCTAGGCACAGCAAGTTAGGGAGCACAGGTGATGGGAGCACTCTTCCCTGATATCCGTACCAGTCCAAGATTGTGACCTGATTGTGTCCTTTCTTTTCTTTTTCTTTTGTTGTTCCCGTGAGTTCCATTGCCGGCATACCCCTTCCCCCTCCTCCTTCAAGAGTAATAGAAGCAAGGCCGAGGCAAAAGCCAGAAAGAGAAGAAGAGAGCAACCACCGGGTGGAGGTGGACTTTGTTTTCCTGTTTACCTATGTTTTCCCCCATTTCCTGGCTTTAATTTTGACACCACCAAGCTTGAGACCAGGTGTTTCTACCCAAGACTCATTGGGATAGGCGAACCTGACTGAATAAAATAAAGAAAAACTGAAGACCCCCTATGCAAGTCTCCAGAGCATTTTGACTGCTAACGGGAGGGGCAGGACAGTCAGAGCAGCCACTAGCTCACACATATATATGTATGTATGTGGATATATATATATATATATATATATATATATATATATATATATTCAGCAAAATCAAAGGTCATGGCTAATGCAAGATCTAAAAAGTAGCCAACATTTCAGCACTGGGTCAGTTTTGAAGACATGCTGTGTTGTGATCCTCCCTGAGCGTTTAGGGGATCCCTGCGACCCCATCCTCCAGGATTGATTGTTTTATTATGGGAGGGGACATTCAGCCCCTCTGCCTGAGCCCTTGTAAGGTCCTAGGGTTCCTATCGCCCGTGGTCAATTAGTAAGAAAGGGAGGGCTGCCCCCTCCCCGAGACTATTTAAGGTCTCGCGGACCCCAACCTCTGGGACCAAACTAAGAATTTGGGGACTGGGGCTGCCGGCTCCCCCCCCCCCATGATCCTCAGAGAGGCCCCAAGGACCCCATCCCCTGGGGCTATTTTTTATGGGGGATGGGGTGTCGGGCCCCCCTCCCTGAACCATGGACCCCATCTCCCAGGGCCCAGTCAAAGCAGTGTCCCAGGGACCCTCATCCCCCAGGACACTGTTGGTCCCTACCCAGGAGAGTGTGTGCAGAAAATACAAATTTAATTCTCTGCACTCTCCCGGTTAGGGAACACAACTTTACTCCTACTCAGTGAGAGCAGAGAAATAAGCTACTCCAGCCCAGGCGGGAGCAAATGAATGGAGCTGGCTCCCGCCAGCGTCCGTTCTCTAACGTAACTATAAGTCGCGTCCCCGCCATGCATATTGTTGTCATCAATAACGTAATTCCAGGTATTGCAGTGATACTATCAGTGATGTCATAAAACATGTAATGAGTTGAACAATATGCAAGGTAATTAGGAGTGCGTGGATAGGACGTGAGTTACTTACTTTAGAGTATGAGTTACTTGAAATAACTATAACTGCTTAATTTTAGTCTGACTGAGATGTGACAATATAAAGGGGGTTATTTTAAGAAAGGTGTTATTTTAGGTAAAACAGGCTTTCTGTGGCCAGGCCTGTGCCCAACCCCAGCAGGCTGACTATGTGATGTTACAATATAAACAGTGTTATTTTAAGCGAGGTATTATTGTGTTATGTTAAATAAAGCAGATTCCTGACTTTTACCAATCGTAAGAACACCGAAATCTAAAAAGCGGGCATATTGGCTTCATCAAGGGGTCAGCATATCAACATATATAAAGCAGGCCATTTGTCCTTGTCAAAAAATCACCAATAATTATAATTAAATGTATATTTCATTAATTCACACCCTGCAATGTTTAATACCAGTGATTGTAATAAAAAAAAATTAATAAACTTTTGTAAAAAAAAAAAATCAACTTGTGTTTGTGTCTTCTTTTTAACATTTTTCAGGCCACTAAATGCAGCCATGAAAACATCCACAAGATCGCTTTGTACTCCAGCTGAAGAGTCCAGAGCTTCACCCCGGAGCACTTTAAAAAGATATGGTAAGCTCTCCTGGGATCATGGATATAATGATCCCGCAGAGGATTGGTGCCGGTGGGTGCTGTCCCTGCCCTTTTCTCGTGGCACCACCGGTATCCCAAAAAATCAGAAAAAAGCTCTTGCAGGGCAGTATGGGCCACTCTGTGCTGGAGCAGTGAATAAGAAATGAATGGCTTTTGCTGCTCATTTTTTATTCTTTTTTTTATTGTTTGGGTGTCCCAGTGCCCACCTCAGATACCCACCTCCTTAGTTTTTGTTGGGGGGCTACATGGGGAGCCCTAGGGACCCGAGGCCCCGCTGACTCATTGCATGCGCAGGAGCCGGCAGCATGGGAATCTTTGGTTTGTTTGCTTTTTCATAGGTGTGGTCAATTCTGTGTTTCCATGCCCGCAAGAATGTGCGCAGGGAGAACCCTTTGTGCACCTACCAAGCGGAAACACATAAGACATAAGAGGGTCAGGGTCCCTGGGGCACCATCATGGAGCTGGCTCCGGGGCATGGGTGCCCGGAGGCTTGATAAAGGTTCCTGAAGGGGGGCCATGTGCCCCTTCCCCTTTTATTAAAATACGGCCCTTGGGGTTGGAATCCCTAGGGCCAGAAAATGGCTTCGGAGAGGGCCAGGCTCCCCTCTCCCCTTTTAATAAAATACAGCGCTGGGGATTGGGATCCATAGGGCAAGAAAATGGTTTTAGGGGTGGGCTGCATGCTCTCCTCTGCAAAAATAATTTAATAGGTGACTTCCGGGCCCTGGTCGAGCCAGAGAGAGTTTATATTAAAGCACAGGAGCCCACTCTTTTGTTTTAATTTTACTGCGTCTACATGGATCCACTGCAAATTTGCAGTAACATTTGTTTAATTGTTTCTGGCCCCGTGGGGGCCCTAAACCAGGTCTATGGGAGCAGGGTATCCCTACCCTTCCCCTTTATATGGTTTTCAAACTTTTCTTCATGAGAGGGGACTAAGTCCCCGAGTCCTAAGACGGCCGCCACATCTTTCCTGATGTGATGTCAGCCAATCAGATCTTATCTAGAGATCTGTTGGCTCCACAGATCCTCTACATCGTGATATATACATACATTTTAAACCTTAATTTCTCAACAACTACTCAAGCGCACTTTCTGGACCAAGATCTTGCTTCCTGCTAAATTTGGTGTAAATCTGTTCAGCCGTTCTGGCTGTGGCTGTGTCTAATTTGCCTATGAGATAATGAATGGGAAGACACCCCATGATGGCCCCCTGCATGATGGATCACCCCATAGCTTTCCCGGAAGGAGCTAAGGTGGGTGAACTGTTTGTTTGGAAAGTTTCATGAGGATTTGTAAAACGGCACCATATTTATTAGCAAACCAAAAAAAGCATTTCCTTTAGAAGCGCGGTCCTAATTATAACTACCCAGTGGTGACCGCCAGTGGGAAATACCGCCAGTGGGCAATGAGGACTACACAGATGGTCCCTGGGTGTTAATGCGGTCCTAATTATAACTACCCAGTGGTAACCGCCAGAGGGCAATAAGAACTACATAGATGGTCCCGAGGTGTTAAAAACATTCTCGCAAGATGGAGTATGGTGGGGGGAGGGGCAGCTTCATACTTGAAAGTTCACTCCTATCACTGCCCTTGCTCAGGGGTAGGGGGCACTCATCTGTCTGCAGGAACTCACCGTGAGTGCCTCCTGGCTGCCCTCGCGACATGTAAATACACATCACGTGGACCTAAATATGTATTGGAAGCCTAGGGACAAAGCAAGAGAGTGCGGGACAATGAATGAAATGAAATGAAAAAGAGATTTATAAAGCGCAAACCAGTTACCCGAAGGTGTCGAGGCACTAGCTCCTCAGAACAAACAGACATGGTTAGATCTTGACACATGGTTAGAGGTTAAACAACCATGTCTTCAGCGCCTTCCTGAATGCCAACAGGTGAGTCGCATCCTTCAATTTCTGGGGGAGAGAGTTCATGAGTCTAGTTGTCCCAACCAAAAAACTTCAGCCTCCCCAAGCACTTTTCTTGAACCTAGGGATAATCAGATTGTGAGATTGAGCTGAGCGTAGCTGGTGTGCAGGGACATACAGGCGATAATTTTGCTTAAAAAAGACTGGCCCTATATCATGAGTTGCTTTAAATGCTATGCACAAGGCTTTAAGCTCAATGCGTCGCTTCACTGGTAGCCAGTGCAATTCCTTTAAGGCAGCGGAGGCTGATTTATGCTTAGGGATATTCAACAGAAGCCTGGTGGCAGCATTTTGAACAATCTGAAGTTTCGCCAGGCATTTAGACCTGAGATTGATAAACAGGCCATTACAATAGTCTGCTCTGTATAGGACCAAGGCTGTGATCACCAGCTTGCGTAACTCAGCAGTAATGAATAGAAGAATCTTCCTCAGTCATTTTAACATATAGAAGGATGCTGAGGTAACCTGGTTCACATGACCTTCAAATGTGAGCTTTGAGTCGAAGGTGATGCCTAGGTTTTTTACTTTATTTGAGGGGGTGGGCAGAGGGCCCAACTCCGATGGCCAGAGGGTAGGGAACCAAAAGGAAGTGTTGCTGCCGAAGACCAGCACCTCGGTTTTATTGGAGTTCAACTTCAAGCAGCTGGTTGCCATCCAGTCTCTGACTTGCTGGAGGCAAGTGTAGAACTGAGCTGCCGTTTCTGATGGTGTCCCTGTCACTGACACCACAATTTGGCTGTCGTCAGCATAGAATATTGCTGAGAAGCCCAGTGATCTAATCAGCTGTGCCTATGGCTCCACATAGACATTGAAAAGGGTGGGACTCAACAACAAGCCCTGAGGGATCCCGCAAGGAAGTGCAAAGTTCTGTGACTTAAGTTCCAAAAGCGCAACAAATTGTTTTCGGTCAGACAGAAAGGATCTGAGCAGAGATAGGGCTTTCCCTTTGATGCCTATCCTCTCAAGGCATTCCAGTAATTCAATATGATTCACGGTGTCAAATGCAGCGGAAACATCAAACAGCACCAGTGCTGCACTACCCCCTGCGTCGACTGTCTGCCCGATCTGTTCCGAAGCAGATATTAGTGCCAGTTCCGTGCTGTGGTGTTTCTGGAAACCAAATTGGGTGGCATCTAGGAAGGCATTTGTCTCAATATATTCAGATAGTGCTGTGTTCATGGCCGCCACCACTATTTTAGCTGGTAGTGGTAGTCTGGAAATTGGCCGATAATTGTTAAGATTCGTCCCATCCATGTTGGCTTTTTTTTAGAAGGGGTAGGACTGATGCTAGTTTCCATTTAATGGGAAAAATTCCTGAAGCGAACATTTGGTTAAAAATGAGGGCAAGCTAAGGAGAAATTGTTCCTGATAGGAGGTGAAAGAACTTTGGGGGGCAGGGGTCCAGAGGAGATCCCGATTTCGTAGATAGTAGGAGTTTAATGACCTGCTCAACTGTTAGTGAAGGAAAGTATACTAATTCTGGAGGCTTTGTGCATTTTGGGGTTATTGCCTTGGTTTCTTTAGTTGAGTCAGAAGTGACCGGCACTGCTATTTGGGTGGTTATACAAAGAGATGGGAGAGCAGAAAAGCCACTGTAGACTGATTTCACATTTTCCTGGAAAAAAGTAGCCAAAGAGTCACAGAAGATCTGGCTTTCTGGGGTATTGGCTATATCAGGAGGTTTAGCTAATTTTTTCACTGTCGCAAATAGTTCTTTAGAAGAATTCTTGGCTGCACTAATAGCTGTGGCGAAATAACGAGTTTTCTCCTCCTGTATCAGTCGTTTATATTCTAGTAAAGCTTGTTTATACAAGGATTTGTCATTTGAGTCATAGTTGAATCTCCACTTCTTTTCCAATCGGCGACAGTTCTGTTTTTGGAGTCTGAGCTGTTCCGAAAACCAAGGTTCTGAGCGTGTAGCTCCTTGGTTTGCGATAGACCTGGTTGATAGCGTTGAGGAGTCAGTTCTCAAATGCAACTGCCGCTATATTGGGGTCGTTATTGAATTTAGGAGGATTTGTGGCTAGTGAGCTGTCCAGAGTCGTCAAATTGATATTGTTCCATGTAAATATACATCACGTGGACCTAAATATTGGAAGCCTAGGGACAAAGCAAGAGAGTGCGGGTCAATCAGAGGGTATCCACCAGTGACAGGGGGGGACGGCAGGGTGAGCTCTGAGGAGGCAGCCTGCCAGGCTGACTGCCACAGGAATGGACGGGAGTGGATTAAGTGGTGGCAGCAGGGATAGGTGGATGCCATTTGTGGGTGGAATGTGGCCTGGAGCTGTACATGGGTGAGTTGCTGCTTAAAAAGAAGGCCTTGTAGGAAGGTGGAATCTGACTGCATAGTTACCCCCACTTTTTTCCTGCTGTTTTGCTGGCTTTCGACTGGGATCCTTTCTAATCAGGACCCCAGTCTATCTGCTTTATCCCTAAATTGATTGCAAGTACCTTAAGTACACTCCGGATTGGATTCTGGAGTACCCTTATCAGTCCCTAGTATATTGTATACTATGTACCCAGGGCAAAGGTACCCCAGAGGCCTCTCAGGGGCTGCAGCATGTATTATGCCACCCCTGGGAGACCATTCAAAATGACACAACAGGTCTGCTACAGCAGCTTGTGTACGGTGGTGCATGCACCCCTTACTTAGATATAGGTTCACTATATCTTCTCCATATCACTGCACATATAAACCTATTAGTCACCCCTATGGCATGCCTTATCAATCCTGAAGGCAGGGTGCTGGGTTTTATGTGAGAGGGTGCACCTGCATATGCAGAGCCCCTCTGCAGCCTTCGGAACCTATATTCCGGGGTTGTTTGGTATGCAGCCAACCATATATACTTAAGTGCACTATAACCTCGCAGTGAATGCTAACTTTTAAAACGGCTGCATGGAAACACGTTGTGTTTGGTGTCAAACACCTTGGAATCATACCTCCACACCAGTAACTGGTGTGGGAGGTATGATTCCACCCTCGTGGGGGCAGAAATATGACAACACCGGTACACCCGGTGCCAGCTTTCTTGACCCTGGCATCATATAATGGATGCTGCCAGCCACACACACGAGTCTGCCCTCCTGCTGCTGGACGAAACTCCGGCAGGGGAAGGCTGGACAATAGGTTTCCTGTCACAGGGAGGTGTCACCACCTCCCAAACAGGCTTTAGTGTATTGGGACTGGGTGGGTGCACTCTGAGAGTGCTTTGATGTCTGCACTGGGGGCACATTTGGTGTCCCTGTGCATAGTCCAGCTCAAACCGGTTGCAGGACCCATTTGCTCCTGCTCTGACGCGAAACTGGACAAAGGACATGGGTGTAGCCACCCCTCTGTCCTGACCCTCCCATAGGTGGGTCCCCAGAGTTTGTCCCACCCCTTCCTTGGGTATAAAGTAGGAACCACTGACTACAGGACTTTAGATTTACCTGGATGAAACTCTGCTACAGAAACCAAATCGACTATCTGCACTACGCTAGATGACTGAAGAATCTCCCTTGGAGTAATGGAGTTACTCTCCTGCAAGGCAGGCACCTGAAACACATCTGACCGGTCTGCATCTCCAAAGCTCCTGCAACACAGATTGATCTGTGCTCTCAGCAATTCTGAGGCCTGTATCCCTCGTGGGGACCGTGCAACCCGAACTCCTGTGCACAGCGTACATTTGCAGCAGCAAATGCTTTTTAGTGACCCCTGAGGCTGTGCTTTGGGCTACTTCTAGTCTTGACCCCGAGCATTATTTCCACTGAAGATTTCCAGCCTACACTCCACGAGTGTTCCGTGGGCTGGTATTTTGTGATTCAGCTTGAGGTCCCTTTGCGACCCCTGGTCGGTCAACCTGTGGGTCCCTGTGAAGGTAACTTTAACTTTCTGTGGGCTTTCCTGGTTGCTCCAGATGTGTCCTGTCTCTCCATAGCTTGGAGAGTCCCCAGGACCTTGCTGGTCCTCACCGAAGCATCTTTCCACTGCTCGTGTGGGTTGCAGTTGCCAAGGCTTGTTGGTGTTCAATCTGGACACTGAACCCCCAGCACTCTACATCCTTCGTGGGACAGCTCACCTCCGGACTTTGGTCGTCGTCGACGTCTCCTGGTCCCCGTGGCTGCAGAGTCAAGCTTCACCTCTAGTCACCTGAAACACCCAACATCGGTGGGCATTCGTCTATCGTGCCCCTGGTCACTGTGAAATGCCCAGACTCAGTCCCCTCTGCTTTCAGGTTCTTCTCAGCTCCGATACAGGCTTGGATCACACCGGACACTTCTCATTTATGCACCCGGGACAGGTAATAGGGGTACCTCGATACTCTCAAGGGTGCTGGCCTTAGAACCTTCTATGTTCCAAAGGGTTTGCTTGAAGTCCTATCCTAAGTGTCCTTAATCTTTAAAATTCCAACCGCGACTTTCCCATAGAGGTGTATGGAGCTCGCGCCTATGTTCTCATACTGCACACATCCTCCGTGGGTCCCCTGTGTCACTACCTTGGGTGGTTCTTTGGGGTTCCAGTGATTCTACATGCTCTAGGCACAGTGCCTAGTCAAGTCGGGGTTGTTATACCACTTTCTTAGTATATGGTTTGGTCTCCCACTGTGTATTGTGCTATTTACTGTCGTTCTTGTGCTTTAATATTGTGTGCTTTGTTCTCTAATCTCATAAAGAGGTTAGTAGAGAGTGTTTAGTAATAAATACATATATTTTATACATACATTGTGTGGTTCTCCTTTCATTTGGTCATTCAGGAGGTTATAATCTGGTAAACCAAGCTGCTTTACATTCCTTTGAGACTTAGCCTGAAGGCTGCTCTCCATAGCTACCACTAGGATAGCTTTCAATAAAGGTTGTCTTTAACCTAATCATCAATAAGGGTCATTTGGACTGGTGCAAGGTGCCCACTTTAACTAGTGGACAGCATATACCAGGCCAACTTCTCACAGAAGGGACAGAGCAAGGAGGGCAGTGGCTGAGAGGGCAGGTGTGGAAGGGACCAGGGGCAAATGGGGCAGTGAACGAGAGGGCAGGTTGTGGAATTGACCAGGGCACGGAGGGCAGAGGCTGAGAGGGCAGGTTGTGGAAGGGACCAGGGGCAAGGAGGGCAGTGGAAGAGAGGGCAGGTTGTGGAAAGGACCAGAGGCAAGGAGAGCAGAGGCTGAGAGGGCAGGTTGTGGAAGGGACCAGGGGCAAGGAGGGCAGTGGAAGAGAGGGCAGGTTGTGGAAAGGACCAGAGGCAAGGAGAGCAGTGGCCGAGAGGGCAGGTTGTGGAAGGGACCAGGGGCAAGGAGGGCAGTGGACGAGAGGACAGGTTGTGGAAGGGACCAGGGGCACGGAGGGCAGTGGCCAAGAGTGTAGGATGTGGACCGGAGGGACCAGGGCACGGAGGGCAGTGGCCGAGAGGGCAGGTAGTGGAACGGACCAGTGGCAAGGAGGGCAATGGCCGAGAGGGTAGGTTGTGGAAGGGACCAGTGGCAAGGAGGACAGTGGGCGAGAGGGCAGGTTGTGGAAGGTAACAGTGGCACGGAGGGCAGTGGACGAGACGGTAGGTTGTGGAAGGGACCAGGGGCACGGAGGGCAGTGGCCGAGAGGGCAGGTTGTGGAAGGGACCAGAGGCCAGAAGTGCAGTGGATCAGAGGGCAGGTTGTGGAAGGGACCAGTGGCATGGAGGGCAGTGGACGAGAGGGCAGGTTGTGGAAGGGACCAGGGGCACAGACGGCAGTGGACAAGAGGGCAGGTTGTGGAAGAGACCGGGTAAAGGAGGGCAGTGGACGAGAGGGTAGGTTGTGGAAGGGACTGGGACAAGGAGGGCAGTGGATGAGAGGGCAGGTTGTGGAAGGGACCTGGGACACAGAGGGCAGTGGCTGAGAGGGCAGGTTGTGCAAGGGACCAGAGGAAGGAGGGCAGTGGACGAGAGGGCAGGTTGTGGAAGGGACAGGGCAAGGAGGGCAGTGGCCGAGAGGACAGGTTGTAGAAGGGACAGGGCAAGGAGGGCAGTGGCCAAGATGGCAGGTTGTGGAGGGGGCCAGGGGCACAGAGGGCAGTGGCCGAGAGGGCAGGTTATGGAAGGGACCAGGGGCAAGGAGGGCAGTGGATGAGAGGGCAGGTTGCAGAAGGGACCAGAGGCAAGGAGGGCAGTGGCAGAGAGGGGAAGTTGTAGAAGTGACGAGGGGGACGGAGGGCAGTAGCCGAGAGGGTAGGTTGTGGAAGGGACCAGGGGAAGGAGAGCAGTGGCCGAGAGGGAAGTTGTGGAAGGTACCAGGGGACGGAGGGCAGTGGACCAGAGGGCAGGTTGTGTAAGGGACCAGGGCACGGAGGCCAGTGGCCGAGAGGGTAGGTTGTAGAAGGGACAGGGTAAGGAGGGCAGCCGATGAGAGGACAGGATGTGGAAGCGACCTGAGGAAAGGAGGACAGTGGACGAGAGGGCAGGTTGTGGAAGGGACCAGGACAAGGAGGGCAGTGGATGAGAGGGCAGGTTGTGGAAGGGACCAGGGGACGGAGGGCAGTGGCCGAGAGGACAGGTTGTGGAAGGGACCAGGGGACGGAGGGCAGTGGCCGAGAGGGCAGGTTGTGGAAGGGACCAGGGGCAGGAGGGTGTAGGAGAGTAGGATCTGCTTCACATGGGTACCCCCACTTTTTGCTGGTGTTTCATTGTTTTTTTACCTTAGCCTGGCTGTGGCCCTGCTAATCAGGACCACAGCCTAGCTGCTTCCTCTCTAAAATGCTTTCCATGTACATTAGGTACATATCTAATTGGATTCTGGAGTGCCTTATAAGCCCCTAGTATATGGTATACTATGGGGCAGATTTATGAGGTTTTGCCGTAGGGAAGCGCAGCAGGCCTTCCTGCTGCGCTTCCCTACGGCAAAAGAAAAGGGCAGGGATGCGCCGTATCTATAAAATGCGGCGCATTCCTGTCCTTTTCCCCTGCGCCGGCGCACAATGGGCTGCCAGCGTCAACGCAGGCACCTCTGCACCATGGTGCAAGGGTGCCTGCGTTGCGGAGATGAATATTTTTGTACAGGAAGTGAAACCTTTCTGTACAAAAATAATCACACAAGGTTTTTCCTCTTTGTATGGGTGCTGCAGAATGCAGCACACATAGAAAAAGGAAAAACGAGGAGAAATAAAGATATTTCTCCCCGTTGCGCCTCCCTTACGCCTCCCCTGGGGAGGCGGAAGCTTTTGGCGCTGCCTCAGATTTACGATTTCTCGTAAATCTGGGGCAGTGTCAAAAGGCCATGGATGTTGCTGGGAACGCCCCCAGCAACACCCATTGCACGCCCCTTTAACGCAGAACACTGCGTTAAAGGGACTGATATTTATGAGGCAGCATTAAGCCAAAAAAAGTGGCTCAGTGCTGCCTGATAAATATCACGCAGGCTTCTGCGCCACGGAACGTCACAAAAAGTGACGTTCCGATGGCGCAACGGGCCTCATAAATCTGCCCCTATGTATCTAGGGCATAGGTACCTCAGAGGCCTACCAGGGGCTGAAGCATGTATTATGCCACCCCTGGGAAGCACTCCAAAATGGCCCACAGGTCTGCTACTGCAGCCTGGGTAAGGGTGTGCTTGCACCCCTTACCGTGGTATAGGCTACCTATATCCACACATATATACAGACACATTTAAACCTATAAGTCACTCCAATGGCAGGCCTTGACAATCCTGAAGGCCGATTGCTTGGTTTTGTGTGAGAGGGTGCCCAAGCATGAGCTGAGCCCCTCTGCAGCTTTCGGAAATCCTTCCTGATGGCTGTTCTGTGATACAGCCATACCATATACTCTTAAGTGCATTATAACCTCGCGGTAAATGCTAACTTTGGAATGGATTCATCAAAACATGTCGTGTTTGGTGTCAAACGCTTTGGAATACTACCCCCCCCCCCCCCCCCCCGCCAGTCCTGGCGGGGGAGATAGCACTCCACCCTTCTAGAGGTAGCAGAAACGCAGAAACATGTTCCCACTGGTCAAACCCGGTAGGACTTTCCTGAGCCCCTGCATCACAAAATGGATGCCTCTGCCACAGACACGGGTCTGGCCTCCTACTGCTGACCGAAACTCCGGCAGGGGAGGCCTGGACAATAAGTTTCCTGTCGAAGGGGAGTGTAACCACCTCCCCAGACAGGTAGATGTGTATTGGGGCTGGGCGGGAACACTCTCTTGTGCTTTGAAGCCCTGCACTGGGGGCACACTTGGTGTCCATGTGCATAGTCCAGTTCAAACTGGTTGCAGGGGCTACCTGCCCCTGCTCTGGCGCGAAACTGGACAAAGGAAATGGGTGTTACCACCCCTCTTTCCAAACCCACCCATAGGTGGGGCCTTAGAGTTAGTCCATCCCCTAAACTTAGTATAAGTATAGGAATCCAGTCCCTAGGACTTTAGATTACCCTGGACGAAACTCTGCAACATATATCCTGGACCTCCGACTTTCTATCACGACTAGAAGACGGAAGAAATCTCCCTTGGGGTCAAGGACTGACTCCCCTGCTTGGCAGGCACCAAAGAAGCAACTGACCGGTCTGCATCGCTGAAGCTCTCGCCGGACACTGAAGTCTTTGCATCACCAGAGGTGGATTTCCGGACTTCCCCAAGCAAAGCTGAGGCCCATGGCTATCGTGGGTGACGTTGAACCATGACCCCGGGACACCGTGATCTTTTGCAGCAACAGCATCTTCCTGGGCTTCCTCGAAGTTGTGCTTTGGGCTCCGAGTAGCCCCAGCCTTGAGCACCTCCTGCACTGAAGATTGCTGGCCTCCACTCCACAAGTGACCCGTGGACCAGTTTCAAGTGCGACCGCTCGAGGCTCCTCTATCACTAGCCCATTGGCTAGCAGGTCCCCACGAAGGCAACTCCTCTTCAACTTGGACTTTCCTGGTTGCTCCAGACGTGCCCTGACTTACCCTTGCTGGGTGAGTCCCTCAGACATTGCTGGTCTGCACTGCAGTCCTATCTCTGAATTCCAGTGACTTACCGTTGCCAAGGCTTGTTGGGTCCATTCTGGTCGCCAACACCGCAGCACTCGACAGACTTTGTGGGACAGCTCGAATCCAGCTTGTGTACTTCATCGACGCCTCCTGGACCTTGTGCCTGAAGAGTCAAGACACACATCAACTCACCTGAAGCACCTGACATCTGTGGGCATTGGTCCATCCTGCCCTCGATTACTGGCTAGTGACCCAGACTCTGTCCCCTCTGCTTTCAGGTTCCTTCCATCCTAGATCCAGGCTTGGATCTCTTCGGACACTTTTCCTCTCCACGGCAGCAGCAGTCCTTTGCAGGCTTCCATTGCAATCGACGACGCGACCCAACACCAAAAGACACCTATGCACCCGGCTTCCCTGGGTGAGGTAACTCGAGTACTCCAGTGCTCCCGTGGGTGCTAGCCCTAGAACTTCTTAAGTCCAAAAGGGTTTGGTCCTGACTCGATTCTAAGTGTCCCTAAGCTTTAAAATTCCAACCGCGACATTGCCCATAGAGGATAACGGGAACCCGCGGTTGTGTTTACACACTGCATACAGTCCCCGTGGGTCCCCTGTGTCACTACCTTGGGTGGTTCCTTGGGGTCCCAGCGATTCTACAGGCTCTAGGCCTTGTGTCTATCCCAGTCGTGGTTCTTATACCACTTTTTTGGTATATGGTTTGGTACGCCTCTAGGGCCCAAACGTGTATTTGTGCTATTACTGATAATTGCTAACTTGTAAACACAGTACTTCGAACTCCAGTCTCATAAAGAGACTAGAGGGGTGTGTTTTATCCTAAATACATATATTTTAAATGTATACCTGGTGTGGTTGTCCTTTCATTTGATCATTCAAGTGATTATAGACTGGTAAAACAAGCTGCTTTACATTCCTTCCAGATTTAGCCTGAAGGCTGCTCTCCATAGCTACAACTAGGATAGCTTTCAATAAAGGTGTCTTTAACCTGTCACCATAAGGGGTTGTTTGGACTGATACAAGGTGCCCACTAGAACTAGTGGACAGCATATATCAGGCCACCTTCTCACAGAAGGGACAGGGCAAGGAGGGCAGTGGCCGGTAGGGCAGGTTGTGGAAGGGACCAGGGGCACAGAGGGCAGTGGCCGAGAGGGCAGGTTGTGGAAGGGACCAGAGGAAGGAGGGCAGTGTCCGAGAGGGAAGGTTGTGGAAGGGACCAGTGGCACGGAGGGTAGGGGACGAGAGGGCAGGATGCGGAAGGGTGGGACCAGTGGCAATGAGGCGGTGGATGAGGGGGCAGGTTGTGGAAGAAAAGTACCAGGGCCAAGGAGGGCAGTGGATGAGAGGGCAGGTTGTGGAAGCAACAGAGCAAGGACGGCAGTGGATTAGAGGGCAGGTTGTGGAAGGGACCAGAGGCAAGGAGGGCAGTGGGCGAGAGGGCAGGTTGTGGAAGGGACCAGAGGCAAGGAGGGCAGTGGGCGAGAGGGCAGGTTGTGGAACGGACCAGGGGCCCAGAGGTCAGTGGCTGAGAGGGCACATTGTGGAAGAGACCGGGACAAGGAGGGCAGTGGACTAGAGGCCAGATTGTGGAAGGGACCGGGTCAAGGAGGGCAGTGGACGAGAGGGCACGTTGTGCAAGGGACATGGGGAAGAAGGGCAGTGGGCGAGAGGGCAGGTTGTGGAAGGGACCAGAGGCAAGGGGGGCAGTGGCCGAGAGGACAGGTTGTGAAAGGGACCAGGGGGATGGAGGGCAGTGGCCGAGAGGGGAGGTTGTGGAAGGGACCAGGGGTAGGAAAGCAGTGGCCGAGAGGGCAGGTTGTGAAAGGGTCCAGAGGCAAGGAGGGCAGTGGATCTGAGGGCATGTTGTGGAAGGGACCAGATGCAAGGAGGGCAGTGGCCGAGAGTGCAGGATGTGGATGGGTGGGACCAGGTCACGAGAGGAGTAGTCGAGAGGGTAGGTTGTGGAAAGAACCAGGGGCACGAAGGGCAGTGGCAGAGAGGGCAGGTTGTAGAAGGGAAAGGGCAAGGAGTGCAGCGGATGAGAGGGCAGGTTGTGGAACAGACCAGGGGCACAGACGGCAGTGGACGAAAGGGCAGGTTGTGGAACAGACCAGGGGCACAGATGGCAGTGGACGAAAGGGCAGGTTGTGGAAGGGACCAGGACAAGGAGAGGAGTGGCCGAGAGGGTAGGTTATGGAAGGGACCGGCACAAGGATGGCAGTCGACGAGATTGCAGGTTGTGGAAGGCACCAGGGGCATGGAGGGCAGTGGCTGATATAGAAGATTGTACAAGGGACCAGGGGAAGGAGGGCAATAAATGAGAGGGCAGGTTGTGGAAGGGACAGGGCAAGGAGGGCAGTGGCCGAGAGGGCAGGTTGTAGAAGTGACAGGGCAAGGAGGGCAGTGGCCGAGAGGGCAGGTTCTGGAAAGGACATGGGGAACTGAGGGCAGTGGCCGAAAGGGCAGGTTGTGGATGAGACCAGGGGAAGGAGGGCAGTGGCCGAGAGGGCAGGTTGTGGAAGGGACCAGAGGCAAGGAGGGCTGTGGCCAACAGTGCAGGATGTGGACGGTAGGGACTAGGGCAGGAAGGGCAGTGGCCGAGAGGGTAGATTGTGGAACGGACCAGGGGCATAGAGGGCAGTGGCTGAGCAGGCAGGTTGTAGAAGGGACAGGGCAAGGAGGGCAGCTGATGAGAGGGCAGGTTGTGGAAGGGACCACTGGCACAGAGGGCAGTGGACGAGAGGGCAGGTTGTGGAAGGGACCAGTGGCACAGAGGGTGGTGGATGAGAGGGCAGGTTGTGGAAGGGACCAGGGGAAGGAGGGCAGTGGACGAGAGAGCAGGTTGTGGAAGGGACCAGAGGCAAGAAGGGCAGTGGCCGAGAGGGCAGGCTGTGGAAGGGACCAGGGGGGCAGAGGGCAGTGGACGAGAGGGCAGGTTGTGGAAGGGACCATTGGCATGGTGGGCAGTGGAAGAGAGGGCAGGTTGTGGAAGGGACCTGAGGCAAGGAGGACAGTGGACGAGAGGGCAGGTTGTGGAAGGGACAAGGGGCACAGAGGGCAGTGGACGAGGGGGCAGGTATTGGAAGGGACAAGGGGCACAGAGGGGAGTAGACGAGAGGGCAGGTTGTGGAAGGGATCGGGACAAGGAAGGTGGTGGAAAAAGTGGGCAGGTTGCGAAAGGGACCATTGGCATGGGGGGTAGTGGACGAGAGGGCAGGTTGTGGAAGGGACAAGGGGAACAGAGGGCAGGTTGTGGAAGGGACCGGGACAAGGAGGGCAGTGGCCGAGAGGGTAGGTTGTGGAAGGGATGGACCAGGGGCAAGTAGGGCATTGGCTGAGAGGGGAGGTTGTAGAAGGGACAGGACAAGGAAGGCAGTGGATAAGGGGGCAGGTTGTGGACGGGACCAGGGGAACGAGGGCAGTGGATGAGAGAGCACGTTGTGGAAGGGACAAAAGGCATGCAGGGCAGTGGCTGAGATGGCAGTGGGCGAGAGGGCAGGTTGTAGAAGAGATTGGGACAAGGAGGGCAGTGGACAAGAGAGCAGGTTGTGCAAGGTACCAGGGGAAGGACGGCAGTGGGCGAGAGGGCAGGTTGTGAATGGGACAGTGGCGTGGGGAGGTTGTAGAAGGGACTGGGCAAGGAGGGCAGTGGATTAGAGGGCAGATTGTGGAAGAGACCAGGGGCACGGAGGGCAGTGGCCCAGAGGGCAGGCTGTGGAAGGGACCAGAGGCAAGGAGGACAGTGGACGAGAGGGCAGGTTGTGGAATTGAGGGACCAGGGGCAAGGAGGGCAGTGGATGAGAGGGCAGGTTGTGGAAGGGATCAGGGGAAGGAGGGCAGTGGCCGAGAGGGCAGGTTGTGGACGGGACTGGTGGCACGGAGGACAGTGGACGAGAGGGCAGGTTGTGGAATTGAGGGACCAGGGGCAAGGAGGGCAGACTGTGGAAGGGACCAGAGGCAAGGAGGACAATGGTCGAGAGTGCAGGATGTGGGGGCACATTAACAAGGGCAGTATTGCAGCTTTAGCGGCACTTTTTGCTGCTAAAGCGGCAATATTTTAATTGCCCTATTTACAAGGTGGTGCTAACATGCATTAGCGCATGTTAGCACCCGTTTTCCCGACGACTCGCTTTGCATCTGCAATGAGATGCAAAGTGGGCGTCACTGGGCTTACCCCTGACGGACTACCTTGTAAAATATTGCTAAATGTACATCACGATATTTACAAGGAGGCCCTCGCATTTTAGCAGACGTTAGTTTTTGGCGAAAACCGCTGTTTTCGCCAAAAACTAACGACTGTTAAAATGCGGACTTACCTATACCTAACAATGGGGGGGTGGAATATGCTGATATGATCACAGGGTCGTATCAGCAAGGTTATCGCCGTTTTCCATGGAACATCGCTGGAAAACCAGCAATGTTCCATGGAAAACACAGCTATCCCTGGAAAATGATCGCCATTGCGCTATGCGTTGTTCATACAGCGATAGCATGGCGATAATTGCCAGCTATAGCTGGCCATAAATAGGTTCTTGCTAACAGCGGCCAGCGATAATTATCGCTGCCGCTTGATAATATGCCCCATGGACGGGAGGGACCAGGGCACGGAGGGCAGTGGCCGAGAGGGTAGGTTGTGAAAGGGACCAGGGCACGCAGGGAAGTGGCCGAGAGGGCAGGTTGTAGAAGGGACAGGGCAAGGAGGGCAGTGGATGAGAGGGCAGGTTGTGGAAGGGACCTGAGGCAAGGAGGACAGTGGAGGAGAGGGCAGGTTGTGGAAGGGACCTGAGGCAAGGAGGACAGTGGAGGAGAGGGCAGGTTGTGGAAGGGACCTGAGGCAAGGAGGACAGTGGAGGAGAGGGCAGGTTGTGGAACAGACCAGGTGCATAAAGGGCAGTGGACGAGAGGGCAGGTTGTGGAAGGGACCGGGACAAGGAGGGCAGTGGACGAGAGGGCAGGTTGTGGAAGGGACCAGGGGCACGAAGGGCAGTGGACGAGAGGGCAGGTTGTGGAAGGGACCAGGGGCAAGAAGGGCAGTGGCTGAGAGGGCAGGTTGTGCAATGGACATGGGGAAGGAGGGCAGTGGACGAGAGGGCAGGTTGTGGAAGGGACCAGTGGCACGGAGGGCAGTGACCGAGAAGGAAGGTTGTGCAAGGGACCAGGGCAAGGAGGGCAGTGGCCAAGAGGGCAGGTTGTGGAAGGGACCAGTGGCACGGAGGGCAGTGACCGAGAAGGAAGGTTGTGCAAGGGACCAGGGCAAGGAGGGCAGTGACCGAGAAGGAAGGTTGTAAAAGGGATAGGGCAAGGAGGGCAGTGGCCGAGAGGGCGGGTTGTGGAAGGGACCAGGGGCACAGAGGGCAGTGGTCTAGAGGGCAGGTTTTGGAAGGGACCAGGGGAAGGAGGGCAGTGGCCGAGAGGGAAAGTTGTGGAAGGGACCAGTGGCACAGAGGGCAGGGGACGAGAGTGCAGGTTGTGGAAGGGAGGGACCAGAGGCTAGGAGGGCGGTGGATGAGAGGGCAGGTTGTGGAAGGTAAGGACCAGGGCCAAGGAGGGCAGCGGATGGGAGGGCAGGTTGTGGAATGGACCAGGGGCACGGAGGGCAGCGGATGGGAGGGCAGGTTGTGGAATGGACCAGGGGCACGGAGGGCAGTGGCCGAGAGCGCAGATTGTAGAAGGGACAGGGCATGGAGGGCAGCCGATGAGAGGGCAGGTTGTGGAAGGGACTAGTGGCACGGAGAGCAGAGGATGAGACGGTAGGTTGTGGAAGGGACCATGGGAAGGAGGGCAGTATACCAGAGGGCAGCTTGTGGAAGGGACCAGAGGCAAGGAGGGCAGTGGCCGAGAGTGCAGGATGTGGACGGGAGAGGCCAGGGCATGGAGGGCAGTGGCCAGGAGGGTAGGTTGTGGAAGGGACCACGGGCACGGAGGGCAGTGGCCGAGAGGGCAGGTTGTAGAAGGGACAGAGCGTGGAGGGCAGTGGGCCAGAGGGCTGGTTGTGGAAGGGACCTGAGGCAAGGAGGATAGTGGAAGAGAGGGCAGGTTGCGGAAGGGACCAGGGGAACAGAGGGCAGCGGTCGAGAGGGTAGGTTGTGGAAGGGAACGGGACAAGGAGGGCAGTGGCCGAGAGGGTAGGTTGTGGAAGGGACCAGGACAAGGAGGGCAGTGGATGAGATGGCAGGTTGTGCAAGGGACCAGGGGAAGAAAGACAGTGGATGAGAGGGCAGGTTGTGGATCGGACAGGGCAATGAGGGCAGTGACCGAGAGGGCAGGTTGTAGAAGGGACAGGGCACGGAGGGCAGGGGACGAGAGGGCAGGATGTGGAAGGGAGGGACCAGGGGCAAGGAGGGCGGTGGATGAGAGGGCAGGTTGTGGAAGGGACCAGAGGCACAGAGGGCAGTGGCTGATAGGGCAGGTTGTAGAAGGGACAGAGCAAGGGCGGCAGTGGATTGGAGGGCAGGGTGTGGAAGGGACCAGAGTCAAGGAGGGCAGTGGGTGAGAGGGCAGTGAGCGAGAGGGCAGGGTGTGGAAGGGACCATAGTCAAGGAGGGCAGTGGGTGAGAGGGCAGTGAGCGAGAGGGCAGGGTGTGGAAGGAACCAGAGGCAAGGAGGGCAGTGGGCGAGAGAGCAGGTTCTGTAAGGGACCAGAGGAAGGAGGGCAGTGGGCAAGAGGACAGGTTCTGGAAGGGACATGGGGCACGGAGGGCAGTGGGCGAGAGGGCAGGTTGTAGAAGGGACCAGAAGCAGGGAGGGCAGTGGGCGAGAGAGCAGGTTGTGGAAGGGACCAGAGGCAAGGAGGGCAGTGGACTAGAGGGCAGATTGTGGAAGGGACTGGGACAAGGAGGGCAGTGGATGAGTGGGTAGGTGCGAGCTCCGTACAATCCTATGAGAAAGTTGCGGTTGGAATTTTAAAGATTAAGCACACTTAAGGGAGGACTTTAAGCAAACTCAGTCAAACTTAGAAGGTTCTAAGGCCAGCACCCATGTGAGCACCGAGATGCCCGTGTTACCAATCCCAGAGGAGCCGGGTGCATAGGGGTCAAGTGATGTCAGGAACCTTTGTCATTTTCAATGTCGTGATGCGGAAAAGTGCTGCTGCTGGGAAGATGAAAAGTGTCTGGTGGGATCCAAGCCTGGATCTGAGGTGAGAAGAACCTGAAAGCAGAGGGGACAGACCAGGGCACGATAGACGAATGCCCACCGATGTCGGGTGTTTCAGGTGAGAAGATGTGAAGCTTGTCTCTGCAGCCACGGGGACCAGGAGACATCCACGATGACCAAAGTCTGGAGGTGAGCTATCCCACGAAGGATGTGGAGTGTGATGCAACGTGGAATACAAAATCCCTCCCTCCGTCACAAACCACAGATTTCACAAACACACTCAATCACTACATTCGCTGGTGGGGCCCATAACACCAACTTTCATTCTCTATCAGTCTACTTTTCTAGGGAGGTGATTGTTCTGTCCGCTGAAATTAAAGGAAATACCCTTTTCACCCTAATGAGCAATAAATCCACCTAACCTTCTATGACTCATTTGGCCCTAAATTCCACCTTTGGTATTCCTTTCATGGGTTGGTCGTGGATCAGCTAGTTGCTGGTTTAAGTGATTTTCTAATCCTCTATTCCCTTTGCATTAATACAGTTTCATAAATAAACAATCCAACTCATTTCTGTAATGAATCAAATCAATCTTTATCTAATTAATGCACGTAAATCATTGATTATTCAAGCAGTTGACCATCATATTTACCTATTCTGGCTAATTGTCGTCCTCTAAGTCAAATTCAGTCGTTCTGTCACTCTATGCCCATTAAATGCAAGAGTTCAGTTCATTAGGAAATTGGGCATCCGATCAGTCCGTCAAAGATTCAGGGAAACAGCTGTCCTGCAGTGTCACCGTCCTCTCAGTCAGCATAACATCAGGAAAACGAAAAAGCCACTCTACATCCTCTCTATTCTACGTGTTTTTATAAGGAAAATCGACATAATATTGTATCCAATATAAGTTTTCACATCTCCTGATTGGACAGTCCAAGATCGTATGACAGGTTCCCACAAAAGTAATGTCTCTTAGCTCATCGGTCTTGATTGTTCCGGTTTAAAAAGTCGCCTTATTGTTCTTTTGGAGAATTGGCGTGTTTCCCAGGGCATCCTTGGTGGGTACAGTCTGTTTAGGGTCTTGAGGAGGCCACTGTTGCTGGCGTTAACGCAGGCGCACTTCACCCAGAACCTCATGAAGCAGCTCATGTCACGTCAAATACAGAGGGCGGACATTTTTCGATAGGCCCGAATGGACAACTTAAGCAAAGAAACACAAAAATGTAATTAATACATAGAAATGCCTAATAAAATGTTATTCCCTCGCTAATACCCATATGTGTGTGTATTTATCTAGCAAAAAGCAACACTCAATGCGGGTTATACTCACTTTAAATAGCACAAATCACAAATAAACCACAAAAGCAACATATAACATGCAATATTCTAATTGTCTATCATTAGTATGCGCACATATTTTAATTAATGTATTAATTAGACCATGCAAATGCAAATCCCACGTGTAATTTATATATTAGTAAGGTTGGTAAGTATCCACGGCAAATCAATTAATAAGATTACTATTAGTTAATTAATCAATTAATATAAACATGCAAAATGGAGAGGGTATACAAAAATTTTCTTTTAAATTACCCGCTCCAGCAATCCCCCCTTTGGTGATTTTATCACCACAACAATATAACATTTTTGTTCTCTTTTATGGAATTTACAAAAATGTGTTCTTGCTCTTATTCATAATTCAGTTTCCCCTAATTCTTCTCTTTTTGTTGTTTTATACATACTCTCCTTCCACTCTTCTAATTCTATCTCTTCCAAATCTCTTTCCTGATCCTTGTCTTTTCTTTTTAATTTTTCTCTTTTTATTCTATTTTTAGTGTTCCTGTTTTTACAACACATACAACCTAATCTAATCACTAATATTATGAAAATCACACATGTTAATGGAAACAATATTTTACCAAAGAGGTGCTACCTAACTTAACTAAGAACTTTTTAATAGCTCATATGCAGTTTGATTTCTTCTAATACACAATTTCCCTTTCTGAGGCCAATCTAAGTCCAAAGTTGGATTAGTTTCACCCTTCAAATGTTTCTCCATTTCTACATCCCAGACAGTTTTCTCTGCTTTTCCTTCAGAAGCATTTCTTTGCTTTTTCAGTCTCCTTTCCTCGACCATGTCTAAGAATGTCTTTTCCTCTTTCTTCAAACTGCAAGTCAAATTATTTTTGAATATGTACTCTAATGTTAATTCTTTAGTTTCTAAGAAAAATTCACCTAATACCTTGGCAGGTTTTACCTTGTTTAGTTTGTTATTAGCAGGTACTTGCGCAAAAATGTTATCTACATCTGAAAAATAATATTCTAATTTTCCCATCTGATAAAATAAACTAGCTATTACACTACATGTTATTCCATATGTCGCCGGAAGGTGATGATAAGTCACTCCTTCTGACACAGATGCAGGTAACTGCATGCAAACGCAGTAGTCCCTTACGTCCATTGTCTTTACATATTCATACAATAACTTTGAAAATACATTATTAGAAAAATCATTTATAGATCTGTCTTTATGTAAATAATTATTATCTATTCTAGTCGGAACTACCTTTTGAATTTTCCCTGTATTAGTGATGTTTTCACTATGTCCTTCTAGTGTGTCAATAGTAACCTTAAAAGAAATTAGAAGAGCAAGTATGCTCCATAGAAGCATTAGTAATCCTGTACAACAACAACACATTTTACACCATCTTTTCATGAATGTACATCTACCTTTACTACTATCTATGTTAGCCATCTTTACTTAAAACGGACTGTGTCTTTTGACTTAGCCTCTTCTACTTCACAACTAGTTTCTAACCCAAGGCTTCTAAGCACCTACGTGGTTCTACCAGTTTCTACTTTTACTTAGTTTATTGTTTCTACATCAACAGCTTCTTTGATCTATTCAGTTCGGCATCTCATCATCTTTTGCTTCCTTCTCGTAATCCGGATACAGAATTTCCTGAACTTCCGCTTCTTCTTCTCCAATGTCGGACAAGAGAACTCTCAGGATTTCTGATTCTCCCTCTTCTTCAACCACTTTCAGTACAGTCTCCTCTGGATTTCCTTGACTATCTGCCTCTTCTCCCTTTTCAGGCAGAGCCACATACGTCCATTCTGGTGACTTATACTTCTGGTTAGGTTTCCTTGTTCTTTTACCTTCTTTACTCAGAATCGTTTCTTCTTCTTTTGATTTACCTTGACTGGTCACTTCATTCACTTGTTCAGCCCTTGGTGAATTCACTTGTGTCAACCGATATCTCAATTTCTTTATTTTATTTGGCCACACATCATCCTTTGCAACTTTTTTCAGTTTACCTCCTTTATTGTTCTTTTCATCTCTCCAAGCTCTTTTTCTTAGAACTCGACCTTCAGGTATTTCGTTTTTACTTTCATCAGACTCTGTCTCAACTTGCTTTTCCTTTTCAACAATTTCTCTTTCCACCACTTGTTTTGTTTTCCCTACTTCTGTCCCTCCTCGGGTCTCTGACACGCAATCTTCCTGCTGACTACTTGTCCCTTCACCTAACTGGGTGTTGCAGTTCCCTACACCTCCTCGGGGGTCTTCCACAATAATCTGTCCCTCTCTCTCTGTACCTGTCCCTTGTTGACTTAAATCTGTTATTTCAGATTGAATTTCTCTCAGTCTTTCATCTGGAACTTCTTTCTCCCGAATTTCTTTCACTGCTTCTTCATTATCTTTTCCTTTCTTCTTTCTATGTTCTTTTCAGGGGCCTTGTGTCCCTCGTTCGTTTTCAGAATCTGAACTGGTATCAGAAATCTGCAATCTTCTTCTCAGAGAGCTATTTCTGGGGACCAATTTTAGATTTGCTTCTGTTTCCCCCCTTTCAGAGTTTTCATGTGTTTTTGGCTCTTCGTTATCTGATTCAGTACTTGACTCTGATTCATCATAATATTCCTTTTCTGTGCTGTCCACTGGATTTGGTATCCTCAAAGTATGACTGGCATGGATCCAGTTTTTCAGTCCAGCACACTTCACAGCTGTGGTTGTGGTCAGAATGACTTGTCTTGGTTTTCCCCACCTTGGAACCAAACAGTTTCTTCTTCTGTGGACTTTTATCCTTACCCAGTCTCCTGGGCTCAGATCATGGGCTGGCTTCTTTTCAAGGGTGGTGGCATCCGCTCCAACCTGATGAAACACAGAATGAACTGCGTCAGCCAGGTTTTTACAGTATTCCAATACCATGTCATCAGTTATAGTCATCAGCTTGTTGACTGGTATAAAAACGTGCCTCATAGCGCATCCCATGATTATTTCATGAGGACTTAACCCTGTAGTTCTGTCTGGAATTGATCTAATAGTCATGAGTACTAGAGGCAAGACATCAGGCCATTTCATACCTGTGGCTAAACACATTTTCCCAATTCTATTTTTGATAGTGCCATTCATCTGTTCAACCACACCAGAAGCCTCTGGTCGGTAGGCACAATGTAGTTTTTGTTATACATTCAATGCTTCACAAATTAATTTTACAATTTTGTTATGAAAATGTCCTCCTCTGTCTGATTCAATGTGTCCCTGGCCATGATACATCCGTGCCATGGTAGACATCATGCTATCAGGCAATCTTGATAGACCCACACATGATCTTTTTCTCTTGGTGCACATCCTGCTTTTACCCACTGTTTCATTTCCTCATCTCCTGCCTCTTCTTGCAACTGTCTCACTTGTTCCCAAGTTCCCACAATGTTAGTGAACATCAAGGAGCAAGAAAACATTTCTCTTTCCTTAGCCCGATTGACAGAATTCTGATTGCGTGCGCAATATTGTGCCATATCATTGGCGTATCTATTTCCTGTGGTGATGTAATCACCACCTTGACTATGAGCAGCACATTTCACAACAGCCAATTGTCTAGGCAGCTGTATAGCCTCAAGCAACTTTCCAACCACTTCAGCATTCTTAATAGGAGTTCCACTTGAGGTCAGGAAACCTCTTTGTAGCCATAGTTGGCCGAAATCATGGACCACTCCGAAGCCATACTGGCTGTCAGTTATCACAGTCACTCTCACACTTTTCCCGATCTTGCATGCTCTAGTTAGGGCCACTAGTTCTGCTACTTGAGCTGATTTTACTCCTTTCAGATAGGATGCTTCTAGTACTGCTGCGACTGTGCATACTGCAAATGCTGCACTTAACACTCCTTCTTCTGTTCTCAAACATGACCCATCAACGAACATCACAAAGTCACTTTCTGGCAAGGGTACATCTTTTATATCTGGTCGTGGTTTTGTGCAGAAATCAAGCACATCCAAACAATCATGATCTGCTTCGTCTCTTACTTCCACATTCTCAGCATCAGGCAACAATGTTGCAGGATTCACATTCAAACACCGCGCAAGGCTTACATTAGTTGCACCTAATATGACCTTTTCATACTTAGTCAGCCGACTATGTTTCATATACTGAGTACGACTCCTTGTTAAAAGGATTGCCACATCATGAGGTACAAACACTTTCAACGGATATACCATCACAATTCCTTCACTCTGCTCCAAACTTCGGCATGTTGCAGCCACTGCCTTCAGACACCCCGGTAAAGCTACAGCTACTGGGTCACGCATTGATGAAAAATATGCAATTGGTCTCCTTATCTTTCCATGCTTCTGTATCAACACAAATTGCACATCCGTTTCTCTCACTGCAATACAACTCAAACTCTTTTTCATAATCAGGCATACCTAATGCAGGTGCTTCGCACAACCCGTCTCTCAATTTCTTGAATGCTGCCAATTCTTCCTTGTTTAACTCAATGGGATCTCTCACATCACTTCTTGTCAGTCGTACCAAAGGCTTTGCAATTAAAGAAAAATTGCTAATCCATTGACGACAGTATCCTACCATCCCCAGAAATATTCTCACTTCTCTTTGGGTCATCATTCCTTTTATGATCCTGATTCTGTCTATTGTTATTTTTCTCAGTCCTTTCTCAATGTTATGTCCTAAATACTGTACTTCCTTCTTACAGAATTGCAGCTTTGATGGTGACACCTTCAGTCCTCCATCTGCCAAATGATTCAGCAACGCTATAGTGTCTATTTCACGTGTTTTCTACGCCACCAAAAGGTCGTCGATATACTGAACTAACACTGAATTTTCTGGCATTTCTAGACTTTCCAGAGACTTTTTCAATAGCTGATTAAATATTGAGGGGCTTTCTGTATACCCTTGTGGGATTCGGCACCATGCCAAAATACGCTCGCCAAAACGAAATGCAAAAATTTGCTGACTGTCATGGTGCAATGGGATAGAAAAGAAAGCATGGCATAGATCAATTACTGTATACCATTCTGCATCATGGGGAATCTGATATAAAATCACTGATGGATTTGGCACAATGGGACAACATGACACAACAATCTTATTCACTTTTCTCAGGTCTTGCACTATTCTGAATTTTCCATTAGGCTTTTTCAGTCCCATTATTGGCGAATTGCATGGACTACTCATTATTTCTCTCAAAATTCCTTGCCTGATCATCTTCTCTATTATGGGAGTTACTCCTTCAATTGTCTCAGGTGTCAATTTATATTGAGGGAAATTTGGATAGGTTACTCCTTCCTTTACAGTTATTTTTATTGGATCTACATTTCTCATCAATCCTACATCTTCTCCAGTGAAATCCCAAACTTCTGCTTTCATAGACTGCTTCAATTCTTTAGGTAATTAATCAGGGTTGAATACAGCATAGGTTCCAATAACCTCACTTTCTCTATTTGCTAGGGTCATCTTATACAATACATCATCATCTGGTGTTTCAAATGCTATTCCATCCGGAGTACAAAATATAGTGCAATTCATTTTGCACAACAGGTCCCTACCTAACAAATTCACAGGACTTGTGTCGCACACGACAAAGCGGTGCATTTCAGAAAATTTCCCTATACTAACTTTTACTGGTTTTGTAAGGTATGTTTTTATCTGTCTGTTGGATACACCAACTACTTGGATTGTTTCATCTGAGAGGAAGATTCTTAACATCAGCTGATCTAACAGTTGATCGAGTAGCGCCAGTGTCCACTAGGAAAGTAATATTTTCATCATTAACCTTCCCATCTACAAATGGTCCTGTCTGGTCTACTTCTAGAGTTGCGCCAAGTACGCACTCTTCTTCCTCCCTTCGGCACCGTCAATAGCTTTCTTCTGAGTCACTTTCATCGCGTTGCAGCCAATATTGCGAAACAGCGCAATCGCGTGGCAATTTATTTACCTGTTCTTCATTGTAGATTCCCGATTCATTACTATACTTCTGTGAGTTTCTGCTCTGCGGGAAAGGCGGATTTGGCACCTGATTCTGTGGGGTAACAACCTGCTGCTGTTGCTGCAGTTGACCACTCACCTCATTCTGCACCTGTGGATTTAATGACGGATTTTCATTATTAGTACTCGGGGGAAATTTACACTCGGATTTCCAATGCCCTATCCTACCGCAATTATGGCATGGGAATTTCTTTTTAGCTTCTTCTATGTTACCTTTCCCTTTTCCAGGACCAAATCTTGGTTTAGTTCCTGTGTTGTTCGCTTGTTCTACTAATTGAGCTTCCTGCCTTTCCGCTACCTTTACCTGTGCCCACATAGCCTTTTCTTTCAATTTTCGCTGTTTTGCCTCAATCTCATCACTGAAATATTTAGCATGTCTCAATACTTCATCTGTTTTCTTATTTTGCCAATCAACAGTATGTTGTTTTATCATTTCACCAATTTCTGGACGTAAACCATACACAAATCTGTATATGAAATGGCTCAAATCCTTCTCACTCAGGTTCTCGTCTCCACTGAACTGTTTAAAAGCTAGAATCAGTGTTTCATAGTATGCATGTACTGACTCCTTACTTTCTTGATGTGTTCGGTCAATTTTTACCCAGTCTGTCTCTTTAGGAGGTACCTTATTTTTCAAAAATGCCATAACCTGTTCGTATTTCTTCATTACCTCTGGGTCGGGAGCTCCTGTCTTAGGATCCCTAGGGTATTCCTGAGTTGGCCAGTTGATCATCAACTTGCACTCTGTCCATAAATCCGCTGGCACTATTATGTCAAATAGACTATTCAGATCAATCCATAATACTTTGGAAAATTTTACAAATCTGTCTACCTGCAGGTACCACTCGACGGGCTTCTCGCACAGTCGAGGGAAATCATTTGTAAGAGACAAAATGTCCTGTCTTGTCCATGGGACATGTGCATATCCCCCTCCTGGAATTTCTCTCATTGGGCATTCTGTTACTACCCTTTCTTTTTCTCTTACTGGGAATGCTGAAAATGTCTTTTCTGAGGCATCATCACGCTTTCTATACCACCTGCTTCTCCATTTATCCACGTCACCAAATTTTCTTAATAAAACGATTATGTCCTTAATCTGACCTATTCGTCCTATGGTGTTCAAATTTTCAATATCTTTTTCAGTGAAATCAATTCGATAGGGCTTTTGCAAAGCTTTTACCGTTTCAATATCTATTCCCATTTCATTGGCTACTTCTTCTAATCTTTCATGTAGGTTTTTCGCTCTCCATGTCACACTTTTACACAAAAACAATAATTCCTCATCCTGATAAGTTTTCAATTTTTCTGTAGGGATAGTTCCTACTATTAATTCTTCTATTACCAATCGTAATTTGTCCACATCAATTGACTGGGATTCCCTATCTTTTCTTCTTAACCATTCACTTAGTTCATCTGTCGATGGTCCTACTGGTTTCTCTATACTACCTTGTTCCGAATTACTTTGTGGTTCTAATAATGATTCTACTGTCATTCTACTCTTTTCATTATAATTCTGGCTTATGAATGGGTTATTTGAAACACTTGGTTCAATCATACTTATTGTCTGTCTCCATGGATTCTCATTTTGACCTAGTTGTTCAACCTGTTTATGGCTTGTATAAGGAACTGTTAAACAATGTTCGCTATCCTTTTGTTTATCGAAAATGGGCATCACTGGACCTATGGTCACGGGAACTGTTACAGCTTCTAGATATTTTGTCAATTCTCTTATTTTCTCTGTTAATTCTAGAGTGGTTTTGCCCAATTCTGCTGAATTTTCACCATTTACTCTATTTTCCGACTTTTTTTCGACTTCTCTAATGGAATTACTCTTTTCCAAATCTGGTGACATAGTCTCGGTCTTGATAATTCGCAATGTTTCTTTCATTGGGGCGCTTGGTGTCAACATTTCTGGTTCTGGTCGATACGGTGGTGGATTTTTATAAAACACATCATCAAGAACATCATCTTCCGATTCACTCACTCCATACCCACTTGATTCCACGTTATGCCTTTTTTCTACACATTTTCTTCCTTCATTCTCTCCTACAGTTCTTACGGGAAACACACCCTCAGTCATACTCGCATTCTGCCACCTTCTCATTCGATCATCATGCGCCTCATGTCCGTATGATCTCCCATACAGGTACCTATATCCTCTACCATTTCTTTGTCTCTCTCGTTCGTGCATTTCGTCTTCCCACTCCGTCAATGTATCAAATTGTGGCGGTCTAGGTCTTGGTTCTAAATACATAATTTTCTCTCTCAAATTTCTCAGGACAGCCAAATTAAAGGAACCATGTTCTGGAAATGCCAGGACTCCATCGTCCTTGGTATATTTTACCCAATTGTCTAACCAAATACAGGTATGATATCCATATTTCGCAATCATAAAAGATGCGGGGGGTTTCGGTGGAGGAAGTAACTGTCCTTCCCTAGTTTTGACCGGTTTGTCCTTCTTAAACCACTTCTTAATCCTACCAAACCATGTATTTTTCTCCTTTTCTGGTGGATCGTAATACATTTTCCCGTTTTTCCCTCTATCACCAGTCTCTCTTTACAACTGTACCGTTATTCTGTCCAATTGCAGTGCGATTTACACTAACGCACCAATCAGAGGTGTCTACGTCACTGTTACAGTCCTCAAATCCCAGTGCGACTTACACTAACGCACCAATAGGGAGCGTTTACGTCACCCTGTATTTCTCCACTCCTAGCGCGGTTTCACACTAACGCACCAATCCGGAGCGTTTTACGTCTCTGACCAACTATCCAATCCCAGCGCGGTCGTTCTGACGTCAGCAGCCGCTGCGGCAGCTCCTGCTCCTGCTCCTGCTGACCCCTCCTTTACAAAATCCGCTCAGTAAGTTTTGTTTCAATTTCTACAATTCTGTTAGTAACAACATAAAAACATCTCCATTGTCCGCTTCGCTAACCAAAGAACAGCAATAGACCTTTCTCACGAGAATTCCGTCTTTCCCGAGAGCAGCGCTTACCTCTGCCCTACTACGGAATCGTTACTTCCGTTGCTAAAGTAGCACATCCCTCTACCTTACCCTTCTACCAAGCATCAACTAAGCGCTTCTCTAGAATTAAGAAATAATACTAGAGTTTCGCAATTAATCGGAATGCCTTTTCATACACACACTGTCATACAGAAAAATGTAGAACATTTACACAGACTTCTGTCTTTCTCGAGAGCAGCGCTTACCTCTGCCCTACTACAGAATTATAACACTCGTTAACAAAGCAGCGCTTCCCTCTACTTTGTCCTTCTAGCAAGCTCAGAGAACACCTGCTACCTTCTTAGTGATAAGCGTTATTGGAACGCCATTTGGACCTAAGACCAAAACTTCACAGGTAACCTTTGCTATCATACACTCTTCTCTCATACAGGAAGTGTCACTAATGGCAACACACGACGATGCTACCGAACCGAACCCAGACAATGCGCTGTGCAACTTCAATCGTTACACGTTTTCCCCTATGCACCTACAGGGTAACAACAATTCCGTCTTTCCCGAGAGCAGCGCTTACCTCTGCTCTACTACGGAACCGTTACAAACTTCCGACTTCCTACATCCCAGAAGCCGTGCAAACAACATAAAACTCAACGCAACTCAACATAATGTGTTAGTACATAAATCAATACCAATCAATAATCAATAATCAATAAGCAATGTACAAGCAATAATCACTAAACCAAAACAATAACTAACCATCATACTGCTACGAGAAAAACTGATGCAGCGTGGAATACAAAATCCCTCCCTCCGTCACAAACCACAGATTTCACAAACACACTCAATCACTACATTCGCTGGTGGGGCCCATAACACCAACTTTCATTCTCTATCAGTCTACTTTTCTAGGGAGGTGATTGTTCCGTCCGCTGAAATGAAAGGAAATACCCTTTTCACCCTAATGAGCAATAAATCCACCTAACCTTCTTTGACTCATTTGGCCCTAAATTCCACCTTTGGTATTCCTTTCATAGGTTGGTGGTGGATCAGCTAGTTGCTGGTTTAAGTGATTTTCTAATCCTCTATTCCCTTTGCATTAATACAGTTTCATAAATAAACAATCCAACTCATTTCTGTAATGAATCAAATCAATCTTTATCTAAATAATGCACGTAAATCATTGATTGTTCAAGCAGTTGGCCATCATATTTACCTATTCTAGCTAATTGTCGTCCTCTAAGTCAAATTTAGTCGTTCTGTCACTCTATGCCCATTAAATGCAAGAGTTCAGTTCATTAGGAAATTGGGCATCCGATCAGTCCGTCAAAGATTCAGGGAAACATCTGTCCTGCAGTGTCACCGTCTTCTCCGTCAGCATAACGTCAGGAAAACAAACAAGCCACTCTACATCCTCTCTATTCTACGTGTTTTTATAAGGAAAATCAACATAATATTGTATCCAATATAAGTTTTCACATCTCCTGATTGGACAGTCCAAGATCGTATGACAGGTTCAAACAAAAGTAATGTCTCTTAGCTCATCGGTCTTGATTGTTCCGGTTTAAAAAGTCGCCTTATTGTTCTTTTGGAGAATTGGCTTGTTTCCCAGGGCGTCCTTGGTGGGTACAGTCTGGTTAGGGTCATGAGGAGGCCACTGTTGCTGGCGTTAGCGCAGGCGCACTTCACTCAGAACCTCATGAAGCAGCTCATGTCACGACAGAGGTCGGCCATTTTTTCGATAGGCCCGAATGGACAACTTAAGCAAAGAAACACAAAAACGTAATTAATACATAGAAATGACTAATAAAATGTTATTCCCTTGCTAATACCCATATGTGTGTGTATTTATCTAGCAAAAAGCAACACTCAATGCGAATTATACTCACTTTAAATAGCACAAATCACAAATACACCACAAAAGCAACATATAACATGCAATATTCTAATTGTCTATCATTAGTATGCTTACATATTTTAATTAACGTATTAATTAGACCATGCAAATACAAATCCCATGTGCAATTTATATATTAGTAAGGTTGGTAAGTATCCACGGCAAATCAATTAATAAGATTACTCTTAGTTAATTAATCAATTAATATAAACATGCAAAATGGAGAGGGTATACAAAAATGTTCTTTTTAAATTACCCGCTCCAGCAAGTGCTGGGGGGTCAGTGTCCGGATTGAACACCAACAAGTTTTGACAACTGCAACCCACCGGGACAGAGGAAAGATGCTGCGGTGAGGACCAGCAAGGTCCTGGGGACTCCCCAAGCTATGGAGAATCAGGGCACGTCTAGAGCAACCAGGAAAGCCCAGGGAAAGTCAAAGTTACCTTCACAGGGACCAACAGGCCAACGGACCAGGGGTCTCGAAGGGACCTCGACCTGAATCACGAAATACCAGCCCACAAAACACTCATGGAGTGTAGGCCGGAAATCTTCAGTGGAGTTACTGCTCGGGATCAGGACAGCAAGTAGCCAAAAGCCTCAGGTATCGCCAAAATGCATATGCTGCCGCAAAAGTACGCGGTGCACAGGGGTTCAGGTTGCATGGTCCCCACGAGGGATACTGGGCTAAAAATTGCTGAGAGCGCAGATCGACCTCAGAGACCTCGGGAACCCACCTTCTGTGTTGCAGAAATCTTAGGAGTCCTCAGGAACTCGGTAGATGCAAACCGGTCAGATGCGTTTAGGTGCCTGCCTTGCAGGGGTGTAACTCCATTACTCCAAGGGAGATTTTTCAGTCATTCAGCGTCGTGCAGATCGTTCAAGTACTTGGTTTCTGTAGCAGAGTTTAGTCCAGGTAAAATCTAAAATCCTGTAGTCAGGGTTACTACTTTATACCCAAGGAAGGGATGGGACAAACTCTGGGGACCCACCTATGGGAGGGTCAGGACAGAGGGGTGGCTACACCCATTTCCTTTGTCCAGATTTGCACCAGAGCAGAAGCAAATGGCTCCTGCAACCGGTTTGAGTTGGACTATGCACAGAGACACCAAATGTGCCCCCAGTGCAGACATCAAAGCACTCTCAGAGTGTACCCACCCAGCCCCAATACACTAAAGCCTGTCTGGGAGGTGGTCACACATCCCTGTGACAGGAAACCTATTGTCCAGCCATCCCCTGCCAGAGGTTTGTCCAGCAGCAGGAGGGCAGACTCATGTCTGTGGCTGGCAAAATCCACCTGGTGATGCCAGGGTCGAGAAAGCTGGTACCGGGTGTACCGGTGTGGTCATATTTCTCCCTCTAGTAGGGTGGAATCATACCTCCCTCATCAGTTACTAGTGTGGAGGTATGATTCCAAGGTGTTTGACACCAAATACGACATGATTTCATGCAGCCGTTTTTAAGTTAGCATTTACCGCGAGGTTATAATGCACTTAAGAGTATATGGTTGGCTGCATCACAAACAACCCCGGAATAGAGGTTCCGAAGGCTGCCGAGGTGCTCTGCTCATGCAGTGCACCCTCTCACATAAATCCCACCACCCTGCCTTCAGGATTGATAAGGCCTGCCATGGGGTGACTGATAGGTTTATATCTGCAGTGATATAGGATAGATATAGTGAAACTATATCTAAGTAGGGGTGTATGCACCACCTTACACAGGCTGCTGTAGCACACCTGTTGTGTCATTTTGAATGGTCTCTCAGGGGTGGCATAATGCATGCTGGGGCCCCTGAAAGGCCTCTGGGGTACCTATGCCCTGGGTATATTGTATACCATATACTAGAGACTTAAAAGGGTACCCCAGAATCCAATCTGGAGTGTACTCAAAGTACATGAACAACCAATTTAGTGAGAAAGCAGGTAGACTGGGGTCCTGATTAGCAGGATCCCAGTCAAACTTTTTTAATTTAATTTTATTTATTTAAAAGGTTTTGTAAAGCGCGTAGTAACCCAATGAGCATCCCAGCGCTAACCTGCATCTCCAGGGGTTTCAGCCGTCTAAAGAATTATGTTTGAGGGAAGAGGAGAGTCTTTAATGATCTCCTGAACTGGAGGTGATTCGATTCTGTCCTCAGTCTTCGTGGGAGGTGATTCCAGTATTTGGCCGTGTGGACCGAGAAACGACGGCCACCGGTCTTGGCTTTTTTTACTCTGGGGACTGAGATGAGATTTTCTCCGCTGGACCGGAGATCCCTTTCCACCTTGTAGGGGATTAAGAGTTCCTTGAGAAGGGGGGGGCCGTTATTGTTGAGGGTTTTGTGGGCCAGACAGAGGGCTTTGAAGGCGACCCTTTCTCTGACTGGAAGCCAGTGTAGAGATTTGAGAGCTGGCTTGGCAGAGGATCTAGCCGGTGTGCCCGTAAGTAGGCGGGCAGCGACGTTTTGGACTTTCTGCAACGTGTTAAGGGTGGCTTCAGGAGCTCCCAGATAGATGGCGTTGCAGTAGTCCAATCTCGCCAGGATGAGGCCCTGAATGAGGAGCTTCCTTGCGTTAGCGGGGAGCAGGGGGAAGATCTTCCTACAGGCTCTGAGGAGACCGAAGCATGTCTCTGCCGTCTTTTTTGCCTGGGTTTTGAAGCTCAGGTCCTTCTCGATCCACACGCCTAGGCTTTTGACCTCGTCCTTGGGAGCGGGAGGGTCACCCAAGCAATTGGGCCAGAGGTGAGGTGGCAGGGAGGGCCCCTTATGACCCAGCATGAGTATCTCGGTCTTTGACCCGTTCAGCTTTAACGATGAGAGATTCATCCATCGGTGGACTTTGGAGAGGCAGCTGTGGAGATCAGAGGGGGCGTGATGGGGATGTGAGAGAGTTACCACCAACTGGGTGTCGTCGGCGTAGTTGATAATTGAAACGCCGAACGAACTAACTCTCTTCTCCAGTGGGGCCATGTACACGTTGAATAACGTAGGGCTCAAAGATGAGCCCTGCGGCACTCCACAGCGGAGGGGGATGATAGGTGAGTGGCTGTCGTTCTCCCAAACCTGGAAGGAACGGCCTGATAAGAAAGATTTTAGCCACTTCAGGGCCATACCCCTTAATCCAATTTCTCCCAGTCGTTGGATTAGGGTGGGATGGTCTACAGTGTCGAAGGCCGCACTGAGGTCCAGGAGGATCACTGCCACTGATCCTCCCGTGTCCAAAATGCTTCTGGCCTTGTCCACTGCTGCCAGGAGGGCGATGTCAGTGCCCTGACCTGGACGGAACCCTGTCTGGGAGACCCCTAATAGGTTATTGCTCTCCAGGAAAAGTGACAGTTGTTTGTTCACTAACTTCTCAGCGATCTTACTGTTTCCTGGGAGAAGGGAGATGGGCCTGTAATTGGAGAGGTCCTGAGGGTCTAGAGAGGGTTTTTTTAGTAGACCTTTAACTGCTGCCGCTTTCCAGCTAGGGGGAACTGTGCCCTCCGAAAGGGAGGAGTTAATCAGAGCCGTGAGGGGGGGGATTATGGTGCTAGACACTTTTTTCAGGGAGCGGAGGGGTGCGGGGTCGAGGGGGGAACCACTTTTAATTGAGGCCAAAGTTGCCCCTACCTCTTCCGTTGTCACTGGGCCAAAGACATCCAGGGAGGGTCGAGGGATGTCAGACGGATGGGGGGGGTTAGTGGTAGAGATGGTAAGATCCCGATCCGTGTGAGCCGGTTCAGGGGGGGGTATAGCCAGGAGAATTTTTTGGATCTTCTCGTCAAAGAAGGTGGCGAGATTGGAGCATTTGCTTTCTGCTTCTTTAGGATCGAGAGGTTTGAGTGGGGGATCAGGGGCGTGGAGGAGTTCTTTAAGAACGGAGTAGGTTTCGTGGGCCGAGCAGGCAGCATTTATGATTCTGCTTTCGTAGAAACCGATTTTGGTGTTGCGTAGCTCCTTTTTGTAAGATTTTACGGAGGTACGAAATGTTTCTTTTTTCTCCTCTGTTTTTTCCTTCCTCCAGAGGCGTTCATTCCTTTTGCAAACCTTACGCAAAAGGTTGAGTTCAGGGGTATACCAGGGTGAAGGGTTAACTCTCTTGGTGTGTTTCAGAGAGTTGATTTTAGGCAGGGTTGCGTCAAGCGATTGGGTGACCCAGGTGTTAAATTCCTTGTCCGCTGCTATGGTGTCTTGAGAGGGGTAGGGAACGTGTTCCCTTAGTTTGGCTGCCCATACGTCTGGTTCCAATTTCTGCCATCGTCTGGTATGAGTTCTGGTTTTGGGAGGTTGAGGGGGCGGAATGTTGATGTCCCATACGAAGGGGACCAGGAAGTGGTCAGTCCAGGGGAGGGGGATGTGATCAAGGGTTTTCAGGTCTGGGATGTTTGAGAAGATGGGATCGAGCAGTTGCCCTCTTTCATGAGTGGCCTGTGGGTTTTTTAGGTCGAGGCCGATGGAGGTGATGTCCTGTAGCAGTTCACAGGCCTGCTTGTCGACCGGGTCCAAGAAGTGTACATTGAAGTCTCCCAGTAGTAGGTAGTTGGTGGAAGACGTACATTTAATGGAGGTCTGCTCGATGATTTTGTTCGGAAAGTCTGCTAGATTGCCCGGGGGGCGATATACCAGCGTTCCAGACAGCGAGGTAACTGGGGAAATTTGAATAGCGAAGTGACAGCTTTCGTGTCCCTTGATGTTGCCGTCAGATATTCTGCAGGTAAAGTCGTCCTTGAGGATTATTGCTAATCCACCTCCTCTACCCTCTGGTCTATTCAGCGAGCACATAAGGTACCCGGGGGGGAGTGCGAGGACGATATCGGGGCCACTGCTAGGGGTGAGCCAGGTTTCCGTGAGAAACAAGATGTCTAAGGCTTGGTTTGTGATTAAAAGGTTAATTTCGTGCGAGTGCTTCACAAGCGACCTGCAGTTGAGTAGGCCTAGGTGCAGGCCATTGTGTGCCGGGTCTTGATCTGCGGGGTTACAGGTAGTGCATCTTGTGAATTGGTTATCACCCTTCAGGATGCGCGTGCAGGAGGGATGTTTTTGGGTATTTAAGGCTAGAAGCTCCTCACGGGAGTAGGTCCGGTGGTTCCTGGCTAAAATGGGCAGAGTGGCTGGGCCTGGGACCGGCTGGGCCCGGACGGGCCCAGACGGGCTTGCCTTTGGCGCGCCTTCGGCGCGCTGACGGCGCGCCCGCTGCGCCCGCTGCGCCCGTCCGCTGCGCTTCCTGTGTTGACACATTTTAAGTAGAGAGGAGGGGCGTGGCCTGAGGAGTGGGCGTGGCCTCAGTGCTCGCCGAAGGCGTCGTCAATTTCCCTCCGTCAGCGCTAGGTCCGCTGCGTGGGAGTGATCAGGGGGGCGGCAGGTGAGTAAAATATGCACAAAGCACAAGTTGCAAGTTTTTAAAATGAACACAGACAAACAAACAATCTCCCGGCTTCCGCCTCAGGAGTAGCAGTCAAGAACCAGCTAACACCAGGAAAAAATTGGGGATAACCATGCAGTCAGATTCCACCTTCCTACAGAAGGGACCAGGGGCACAGAGGGCAGTGGCAGTGAGGGCGCGTTGTAGAAGGGACAGGGCAAGGACGGCAGCGGATGAGAGGGCAGGTTGTGGAAGGGACCAGTGGCATGGAGGGCAGTGGACGAGAGGGGGGGTTGTGGAAGGGACCTGAGGCAAGGAGGAGAGTGGACGAGAGGGCAGGTTGTAGAAGGGACCAGAGGCAAGGAGGGCAGTGGCCAAGAGGGCAGGTTGTGGAAGGGGCCAGAGGCAAAGAGGGCAGTGGCCGAGAGGGCACATTGTGGAAGAGACCGGGACAAGAAGGGCAGTGGACTAGAGGGCAGATTGTGGAAGGGACCGGGTCAAGGAGGGCAGTGGCCGAGAGGACAGATTGTGAAAGGGACATGGGGCAAGGAGGGCAGTGGCGAGAGGGTAGATTGTAGAAGAGAGCGGGACAAGGAGGGCAGTGGACTAGAGGGCAGATTGTGGAAGGGACCGAGACAAGAAGGGCAGTGGACGAGAGGGCAGGTTGTGGAAGGGTCCAGGGGCACGGAAGGCAGTGGCCGAGAGGACAGGTTGTGAAAGGGACCAGGGGGACGGAGGGCAGTGGCCGAGAGGGGAGGTTGTGGAAGGGACCAGGGGTAGGAAAGCAGTGGCCGAGAGGGCAGGTTGTGCAAGGGACCAGGGCCACGGAGGGCAGTGGACCTGAGGGCATGTTGAGAAAGGGACCAGATGCAAGAAAGGCAGTGGCCGAGAGGGCAGGTTGTGGAATGGACCAGGGGCACAGACGGCAGTGGACGAAAGGGCAGGTTGTGGAAGGGAAGAACCAGAGGAAAGGAGGGCAGTGGCCGAGAGGGCAGGTTGTGGAAGGGACCAGTGGCACGGAGGGCAGTGGCCGAGAGAGCAGGTTGTGGAAGGGACCAGTGGCATGGAGGTCAGTGGGCGAGAGGGCAGTGGTCGAGAGGGCAGGTTGTGGAAGGGACCAGTGGCACGGAGGGCAGTGGTCGAGAGGGCAGGTTGTGGAAGGGACTAGTGGCATGGAGGTCAGTGGGCGAGAGGGCAGTGGTCGAGAGGGCAGGTTGTGGAAGGGACCAGTGGCATGGAGGTCAGTGGGCGAGAGGGCAGTGGTCGAGAGGGCAGGTTGTGTAAGGGCCCCGGGGAAGGAGGGCAGCGGACCAGAGGACACTGCATGGAAGTTCCACCTGTCAATGTGTTGAATGCTGCATCTTTGCAGGAGCAACAGATGAAAGGTGTTGGCGTTGAGGGTGAGACAAGCTTCTGTGATGAAGATGGCATCAGTGCATGCATCCCTGACCCCAGGGCTTTAAGTGGGCCGGGTCTCACCGGGTCTGAGCACCGGCAGTTTTTTAAAGGAGGCTTCGAAACGGGTCTCTATCGGGCTCTGTTTTGTGCCCTGGCACAGGCGGTCCTTTTTTTTCCCGGACTCCAGTGACAGCAGGCACATGGATGTGCGCTGGTCACTACTCATAGTGGTGAAGTTATGGTATGACGTCATGCCAGGTGAGCGTTCTAAGGGAAGGGAAATCCTTTAAAGAGAGTCATTTTCTCTCTGGATTTCCCTTCTCTTTTTGAAACGCAGGAGCAGCAACATTGCTGTGGTGTCACCAGGGCTTTATGTGGAAGCTTTTTCATTATATACAAACCGTAGTTGTTGCTAATTTATCTTATGCAACTAACAACCATTGACAAAGCCAATAGTCCTGACTTGTTGTAGTTACCCTATGCTAGGCATAGATTTTTAGGTCTCGCGAGCCAAAGGCTCGAAGAGACATTTTATATGTGGGCTTCTCAAAGTGCTGCCGTGGCCTAAAGCTACAGTGCACGTGAACGTGCACGCGCGCAGCGCCATGTGTCTTTCCTCCGTAGCGATAGTAATCACGATCACTTTCACTTTCGCGGGCTCCTCTGTTGCTGACATTCCCCCCTCCCTTCTCGCCCAGCCCTTGTTTCACAGCTTCCAAAGGCTCAGAAGAAGCGGTATGCTACGAGGAGCCATCGTTAAGTAGAACGTTTTTTTCCCTTTCAAACATGCCTTTTTCTTGTTTTTTACATTTACATACTAAGTAATGAACACACCTCCCAAACAGCAACTAGCGGCGATCCCTGTGGCCATTTATTTATTATTTAATACAGCCTCGGTAATGCTTGCCTACAGAGCAAGAGATACACGCATTGGGCAGCTGCAGCGCTGACCCGGTGAGTCTGACTGGCTTGTTTTTAACTTGAGGTGCGTGCGGGATCTTATTTCCGCTCCTGACTCCCTTCCTTTCCCTCTCCTCCCCAGACCGGGATGCGCCAATGCCGCATGTTTCTCCTGGACAGCAATCGCAACGTGTTATCAATGCGGCGCGGCTTTTTAGGTTTCATTGGGATATAAAAGTATTTCAATAGATAACATCTTTCAGCGAGGGAAGAAAGCTTTACTGTTCTGCAGGAAAAAAGTAGGTACCTCCCCCGTTCCATTTCATGAGCTTATCCTTCAGCTGAAAGTAAAATGTCCGTGCCCTTAATACAGTTTCACTTTCTTTCTCCCTTCCTTCACACGCGAAAGGCTGTTTTCATTCCGTAACTTTCTGAAGTCCGTGGGGAGCCCACCAGGTAATACGCACCCGCCACATTTCTTGGGGATACGCGCCCACTCTTGGTTGTGTTCCATTAGCATCGCACAGTACTTGCCGCACTCCCACCCCCCAACCCCCTAATTCGGGCCTACTCTTTGTCCGTTCACGCCCCCAGCAACCCGCCATACTGCCCCCACCCTGGAGGATGAGGATGCGGGAGCCTGTGTGGAGCAGACTGTAGAGGTGAGTTGCCTTGCTTACTCCTTTCGGTTTAAAGATATGCACTTTCTCATAGGATTATACTGGAGTCCTGGTCCCTATCAATCTGGCTCTTGCGTCATTCCAGATGGAGGTTTTGCAGTAGGTCGCTGTGTATCACAGTGTTTCTCTGTTTACAAGTGCACTGAACTCGCTGGGTCGAATGCGATGCATCTCACCAGTGGACATGACCTTAATTTTTCCCTAAACATCCATCATGTGCAGCAAGTCTCCCCCAGTTAATGTACCCCAATTGTGTTTAAATCCCCCCTCACCCATTGCTAGCCCCGTAGTGCTGCCTGCTTTGCCCCTCTGTCCATATTGCAGTCACTCACTCGTCAGTTTGCAGCCCATCCACCCATGTATTGGAGATTTACACCCTTACTCTGGTGTTTGCCACTCCTCCCTTGGTACAGAGGTTCTGCTGCCCCTTGTGTTGCTCATGCACACGTGGCATAAACTACTTGATACCCCTATGTGCTGCAGCCAAACCTCACCCGTTATATACTCTTGAGTACTGCAGCTTAGCCAACTTGATGCACTTACTGTGCACTACGGAGACAATTTATTATCGTGCTGGCATTATTATTGTTTGGTTGCGCCTTAGGTTCCTTGTGACCTCACTTTCCAGTTCTCGGCACTTCATCTGGCATTGGTACCACGTAAATCACTTACCTCAAACTCCTTCTGCCTTCGGGGTGTGGACAGCGTCTTCAGAAGCAGGCAAGAAAGCATTTTCCTTATTCATTTGTCCGAAACCATAATCATTTGCCAGTTATTTTAAGTAAAGGCGCAGCAACACCATGCAAAAAAACAGTGTCTTTGTAAGTAAGTTAAAATGGGGAACGATTGTGAAAAACACTAATCTGTAAACAGAAGGAAAAACCAAATGCACAAATTTCAGTGCTTAAATTGTGCCGGTCTTTGCTGATGCGAGACACCAGCATTTAGTTTCACTTGACAGTCCTCATATTTAAATACACATTTAAAACATAATTCTAGCCGGCCGAAGCCATTCACACTGCTTTGTGTAGCTTTGAATGGTTTAAACTGTCTAAATGTGATGATGTTCAGTAGGAAGCGTTCATACTGGCATGTGGCAGTGATCGTAGTTCCATTAACTAGTGCAAGCTGCAGCGACCTGAGCCATACATTGGGCGATCGCACTGGTTTATTTGTATATGAAGCACTGCGGCCAATCGCTGTCAGGGCTTTGTGAAAAAATATCATTGATGTGTTGAAGAGACCGAAAGCAAACCCAGTCGACAGAACCTCCGTGACATGGGTACAAACAGCTTGAGGACAGAAAGCGACCACCCGCTGCAGTCCATGCAGACACACACAACAAGCCTCGGCTTTGTACCAGCGCTCAGCAAACATGAGGCAGAAGAATTTTAAAATGCCATTACTTTGTTCCTCACATCAAAAAATGTAAGGTTTTTGGGAGTGATCAGCCTTAGAAGAAGCTTGACCAACTACTAGAAAGGCAAATGTTTGATCTCTGGGGGCCATATTAAGGAAACTTTGCCCTGCTGCAAAAACAGGATAAGTCATTGGTAAGATTTTGTCCCTTGTGGAGAAAATTTACATCATACCATTTTTTGCTGTTTACATATTTATAAGTTGAAGCATTGTACATTCTCCACGTTTGAAATGCAAAACTTTGGCTTTTGAAGCGATTTTTTAAAAATTATGTAAAAAGGAAACATGCAAAATAAGTTAGCTTATTTGCATATAGCTTGGTTTAATTTGATATGCCATGGTGTGCCACAAACCGTGTATTGGAATGAGGCTCTAGTAAATTGCTAGTGGCTGAGATTGATTCACGAACTCAATGCGTCACTTTTTTGAAGTTTATATTGTGATGCCCTTAGTGTGTGTTTCATTTGTTCTAAATTACGTCCATCATCTGTTCTTTTTGCATCTGTCCCTCTAAGTGGGAAGGGGATGCCCAGGTGTGGGTCCCGTGCCAAACCATGTGGTAAAACACTTACTGAACTGTTGACATGTAGGAGACTGTAACGATTGCCTTAATTTTCGAAATAATTCTCAGTGTAATAAAGGATCTGTGTAGATGAACCCTCTTCATGTGTTCACATGCCATCCTCACACCTGATCTCCAAGTGCATGTCTTGTGTCTAAATGGCCTTTACTTTATCTCTAGCAAAATGAACAAGCATTGGCATAGCCAATAGGTCTTGTCTTTGGGGCCTTATAAGTGTTCAGCCATGCAACAGTTTATGTTGTTGCACCAAGGATATTGTGCTGCATAACTAAATACTTATAAGGCCCCAAAAGCGAGACCTATTGGCTATGCCAATGCTTGTTAGCTTATGTGTTTAAGCCACGCCATTAATTACATTGGCCACGCCCCTTTGAGAGACCCCCCAGTTTTGTAATTCCACTTAAAGCCCTGCCTGACCCTTCCTCCCGACTCCACTGCTCCCGGGTCCTCTATCCAGGACGGAAGTCCGGGTGTGACAGGACTCCCTGCTTTGGACTATAACTCGGTTTCAGAGCCCTTAACAATCGTTAAAGCCCCCGGCTGAGGTTTAATCCTATATTAACCTCACTAAACTGTGTCCATAATGAAGAACACAGCACCGACCCCAGACTTCGAACTGTCAAAGTGAGGGGGCGTGGGGTGTAAATAGTAAATGTACCCCCCCCCCCCCCTCGCCTCCCCCCACCCACGTAGGCTCACCGCGAATATATCCTGGAGAGGGTTCGCGTGCAGACTATATTGTTTCGTAGTCGAGGCTGTGGCTGAACCCCGTCCTCGGGCCCCTGCGGCTTCTCAGCTGAAGCAGAGACACTACTCCCTCAACACCCCCACCCCCACCCCCCCCCCCAACACCCACCAACCCCCCCACTCACGTGGAGAACACAGTTCGCATCGGAGTGCGGTGAACAGACAACCCTGACACGACAGACAACCCTGAAAAAGTGACACTACAGACAACCCTGACACGACAGACAACCCTGCAAAAGTGACACTACAGACAACCCTGACACGACAGACAACCCTGAAAAAGTGACACTACAGACAACCCTGACACGACAGACAACCCTAAAAAAGTGACACTACAGACAACCCTGAAAAAGTGACACTACAGACAACCCTGAAAAAGTGACACGACAGACAACCTTGAAAAAGTGACTCTACATACAACTCTGAAAAAGTGACACTACAGACAATTCTGAAACTAATAAATACAGAAGTGTCTCTACAGACAACTCTGAAACGAAATAAATATGAAAGTGACTCTAGAGACCCAGAGAAAACTCTATAGCTGAATAAATGCAAAAGTGAGTGTTAAGCAGGCCACAAGCAGCTACTTGAGATGGGCTCTGACTGACGTATCCAGGAAGGAGCTGAATTATTATATCACAGGAACAAAGGAAGATGTAGGGTGTGGTTGGCCTCATAAAACAAGGACCCTGGTGAAAGAAGACACATTGTACAGGGCAGGAGGAGAAAGCGTGCTGGAAACAAGGCTTATGATGCAAAACCTCTTCCTGTAAGTAGGAAGGCTCACTTGCATCACTTCTCGAATTTGATCCAAGATGCCAGGGCCAGCGATGATTACTGATTATTGTGGAAAATAGTTACCAAGAGAGCATCTGACTGGAGGCAACAGACTCCCACTAGACTTCAGGAGTGTGTCAGACCTCAGCGACGCGCACCTTTTAGATTAGACTGGAGGAGTGTGTCAGACCTCAGTGGCGCACGCCTTTTAGATTAGACTTGAGGAGTGTGTCAGATCTCAGTGGCGCACGCCTTTTAGATTAGACTTGAGGAGTGTGTCAGACCTCTGTGAAGTATGCCTTTTAGATCAGTCTTGAGTGTGACTGACCTCGGTGGCACATGCCTTTTAGATTAGATTTGAGGAGTGTGTCAGACCTCAGTGGCGCATCCCTTTTAGATTAGACTTGAGGAGTGTGTCAGACCTCAGTGGCGCATCCCTTTTAGATTAGACTTGAGGAGTGTGTCTGACCTCAGTGGTGCATGCATTTTAGATCAGTCTTGAGTGTGTACCCAGGTACCCATTTAATAAAATGAAACGTTGGGTATACCTCGAGGTATTTTTAACACATCACTTCTCTGGGTCCCTGCATATCCAGTTTTGCTTTATCTAAGAACTCCCATTTCCAACTATGGTTGAGTCCACTCTGGTTGTATCATCTTACCAGGGTGTGGAAAGACGCCAATAATGAAGCATGTCACGATAAGTGAGTGAGGCGTCTACTCCAAAATCTTTGGATACGCCATCAGAAGTAAAAAACAAGCAGAGAGTACACCTGACATCCTGTTACGAAGAGGGAACTGGATATAATTCCAGGAAACCGCTGTTTAATCATTCGCCTGTGTGATTGAAATGTTCGGTAGTGGGAGAGTGCAGCTGATTTCACTTTCTCTCGCTTTCCAGTAGTGATAACAACTCCCAGGTTCCCTCTCTCCTAATGACCACTTCCTGTAAAGTGTTACATCTAACTATCCCAGGATGCACCATTCTGTCCACTTCCAAGATGGCAGGACCCCTCTCTTGGTGTACAGAGATCCCTAGCTCAACTAAGAGGTGTGGCTACTAGTAGGGCTACACAGCCCTGGAAAACAGGTTTGACAACTGGTTTCCCCTCTCATGCAAGAGTGACAGCTAGTCTGCCTAAACAGTAGAGCAACCTCTCTCTCGAGTGTTCCCCATTTGCTCTTCAAATGCGGCTTCTCCTTGAAACTCGGCTTTGGCCCAACACTTGTGTGACTTCCTGCAGGAGGGAGGTGACACCTTTCTCCAGTGCAGGCTTCTATTGTCTTCTTTCCTGGGAGTCATTGCACGTGTTCCCAGGAGATCAAAAAGCTGTTTCAGGAACAAACCCCATGTGTACCTGTTAAGTGCACAAGAGACTAAGGGCAACAAAGAGGCAACTCTATAAAAGATGCACACTTTAACAAGTTACATTAATTTCAACTTGGGTAACAAGTCAGGCTTAATGAACAAGTTGTTAGATACCTTGGAGTATCATCTTTGGTTGCACCATTCAGGGGTTCGCACAGCTAAGGGGACAGCATGTAACCCTGTACTCGACAATTGGGCGACCACGTCTTTCAAAAGTAAAAATGACAGTTTTGTCTTTTTACTGTCAGAACATGTAAAATATATGCTCTGCCCATGAAATACGTTGAACCCTGCCTTAGGGCTCGGTAGTCCTGCCATAGAGGTGACCTACAGATATTGCAGAGGTAGTTTTGACTTTGCCATAGCTTTAAAGTTGGTCCAGCAGTATAAAATTGCTCTTCCAGTCAGCAGTGGCAGACTGGGAGACACGGTTTACCTGTGTCACATTTGGTATAAAAATCAGTGCTGTAATCACTGAGGTGGCCCTCTAACTTACATGCCCTGGGGCCCTGTAACTTACATGCCCCGGGGCCCTCCAACTTACATGCTCTGGGGCCCTCTAACTTACATGCCCTGGGGCCCTCTAACGTACATGCCCTGGGGCCCTCTAACGTACATGTCCTGGGGCCCTCTAACGTACATGCCCTGGGGCCCTCTAACGTACATGCCCTGGGGCCCTCTAACGTACATGCCCCGGTGCCCTCTAATGTACATGCCCTAGGGCCCTCTAACATACATGCCCTGGGGCCCTCTAACTTACATGCCCTGGGGCCCTCTAACGTACATGCCATGGGGCCCTCTAACGTACATGCCCTGGGGCCCTCCAATGTACATGCCCTGGGGCCCTCTAATGTACATGCCCTGGGGCCCTCTAACGTACATGCCCTGGGGCCCTCTAACTTACATGCCCCGGGGTCCTCTAACTTACATGCCCTGGGGTCCTCTCACTAACATGCCCCGGGGCCCTCTCACTTACATGCCCTGGGGCCCTCTAACTTTCATGCCCTGGGGCCCTCTAACTTACATGCCCTGGGGCCCTCTAACTTACATGCCCCGGGACCCTCTCACTTACATGCCCTGGGTACCATATAATAGGGACTGATAAGTAAGTTAGCTTAGGCCAATTGGGTATAGACCAATGCGACATACACGTTTTAGGGTCCGGGCTCTGAGGTCTGGCTAGCGGGCCTCCGTACACTGTCAGGGTTGAAAGATTATCAGCATCAGTGCACAAACTTGGGGGTGACCTTACAGAAAGAGGCATTTTCTTACAATAATCTTGTTGAGTTTGCACCTAAATCAGATTTTGAAGCTGGGTGTTTCCAAGCTTGTTGCACCTCAGGTGATTGCTTATATATATATATGATAGTTGTTTCAGACTCCTGACAGGTGCTGAAGAGCGTCTGCTCTGTTCCAGCAGGGGGCTGTGTGCTGCGAGTTCACTTTCTCTTTCCACTCCTAGAAACAGAACCTGATAATATAGCCATGCTGCTTGGGTTTTTTATCTGTGCTCTACTCTTTCGATGTACAACACTTGTAATCGCTGCAGTAATCTTTTACCCTCTGTCGGTACCGGCTTTCCTTCCCAGCCACATCATCTTCAAACCCAGCTGCATCAGCTATAAAGCCATGCCATCCAACGCCCCTGCATATCTCCCATACAAGCTCATCCATTCAGGTGCTTCTCAGCACACCCGCTGACAGGACAACAGACTGGAAACCAAGAAGTGTAAAAATTTAAAAACAATCAAACAGTTCTTCACCATCTGCACACCCAAGATCTGGAACAACATCCCGTGTCCATCAAGAACACCGCAGCATCTGTGCACTCAGGATCTGGAATAACATCCCCGTATCCATCAGGACTACCGCAGCATCTGTGCACCCAGGATCTGGAGTACATCCCTGTGTTCATCAGGGCCACCGCAGCATCTGTGCACCCAGGATCTGGAGTACATCCCTGTGTTCATCAGGGCCACCGCAGCATCTGTGCACCCAGGATCTGGAACAACATCCCTGTATCCATCAGGACCACCGCAGCATCCGTGCACCCAGGATCTGGAACAACATCCCCGTATCCATCAGGACCACCACAGCATTTGTGCCCCCAGGATTTGGAACAACATCTTGGTATCCATCAGGACCGCCGCAGCATCTGTGCACCCAGGATCTGGAACAACATCCCTGTATCCATCAGGACCACCACAGCATCTGTGCACCTAGGATCTGGAACAACATCCCCGTATCCATCAGGACTACCGCAGCATCTGTGCACCAGGACCAACATCCCCATAGCCATCAGGCCCAATGCAGCATCTGTGCACCAGGATCAGAAACAACATCCTCGTATCCATCAGGACCACTGCAGCATCTGTGCACCAGGATCAGAAACAACATCCCCGTATCCATCAGGACCACCACAGCGTCTGTGCACCCAGGATCCGGAACAACATCCCCGTATCCATCAGGACTACCGCAGCATCTATTCACCAAGGATCAGGACCAACTTCCCCGTATCCATCAGGACCACCGCAGCATCTGTGCACCAGGATCAGGATCAACATCCCCATATCCATCAGTACCACCGCAGCATCTGTGCACCAGGATCAGGACCAACATCCCCATATCCATCAGGACCTCCGCAGCATCTGTGCACCAGGATCAGAAACAACATTCCTGTATCAATCAGGACCACCGCAGCATCTGTGCACCAGGATCAGAAACAACATTCCTGTATCAATCAGGACCACTGCAGCATCTGTGCACCAGGATCAGAAACAACATCCCCATATCCATCAGGACTACCGCAGCATCTGTGCACCCAGGATCTGGAACAACATCCCCATATCCATCAGGACCACCACAGCGTCTGTGCACCCAGGATCCGGAACAACATCCCCGTATCCATCAGGACTACCGCAGCATCTATTCACCCAGGATCAGGACCAACTTCCCCGTATCCATCAGGACCACCGCAGCATCTCTGCACCAGGATCAGGATCAACAACCCCATATCCATCAGTACCACCGCAGCATCTGTGCACCAGGATCAGGACCAACATCCCCATATCCATCAGGACCACCACAGCATCTGTGCACCAGGATCAGAAAAAACATTCCTGTATCAATCAGGACCACCGCAGCATCTGTGCACCAGGATCAGAAACAACATCCCTGTATCAATCAGGACCACTGCAGCATCTGTGCACCAGGATCAGAAACAACATCCCCATATCCATCAGGACTACCGCAGCATCTGTGCACCCAGGATCTGGAACAACATCCCCGTATCCATCAGGACTGTAGGACGGTGGAATCTGACTGCATGGTTACCCCCACTTTTGTCCTGGTGTTTTGCTGGTTTTTGACTAGTCTGACTGGGATCCTGCTAATCAGTACCCCAGTTTATCTGCTTTCTCCCTAAATTGGTTGTGCATGTATTTTAGGTACACTCCAGATTGGATACTGGGGTACCCTTATCAGTCCCTGGTATATGGCGCACCATGTACCCAGGCCATAGATACCCCAGAGCCCTCCCAGGGTCTGCAGCATGATTGGGAGACCATTCAAACTGACACCACAGGTCTGCTACTGTAGCCTGTGTAAGGTGGTGCATGCACCCCTTACTTAGAAATAGGTTCACTATATCTATTCTAAATCACTGCACATATAAACCTATCAGTCACTCCTATGGCAGGCCTTATCAATCCTGAAGGCAGGGTGCTGGGTTTTATGTGAGAGGGTGGCCCTGCATGAGCAAAACCCCTCTGTAGCCTTTTGAACCTATTTTCCGGGGTTGTTTGTGATGCAGCCAACCATATATACCTCACGGTAAATGCTAACTTTAAAACGGCTGCTTAGAAACATGTCGTGTTTGGTGTCAAACACCTTGGAATCATACCTCCCCACCCGTAACTGGCAGGGGAGGTATGATTCCACCCTTCTAGAGGGACTTAAATGAAACACCACGACGCTCGGTACCAGCTTTCTCGACCTGGGCATCACATAATGGATGCTGCCAGCCACAGACACAAGTCTGCTCTCCTGCTGCTGAGCCAAGCTCGAGCAGGGGAAGGCCTGACAAAAGGTTTCCTGTCACAAGGAGGTGTCACCACCTCCCAGATGGGCTTTAGTGTATTGGGGCTGGGTGGGTGCACTCTGAGAGTGTTTGAAGTCTGCACTGGGAGCACATTTGGCGTCCCTGTGCATAGTCCAATTCAAACCGGTTGCAGGAGCCATTTGCTCCTGCTCTGGCTCAAAACTGGACAAAGGACATGGGTGTAGCCACCCCTCTGTCCTGACCCTCCCATAGATGGGTTCCCAGAGTTTGTCCCACACCTTCTTTGGTTATAAAGTAGGAACCATGACTACAGGACTTTAGATTTTACCTGAACTAAACTCTGCTACAGAAACCAAGTACTTTGACGATCTACACTGCGCTGGATGACTGAAGAATCTCCCTTGGAGTAAAGGAGTTACTCCCCTGCAAGGCAGACATCTGGAACACATCTGACCGTTTTACATTTCCCGAGCTCCTGAGGACTCTGAAGACTTCTGCAACACAGGAGGTGGGTTCCCAAGCATCCCTGAGGTCGATCAGTTCTCTCAGCAATCCTGAGACCCGTATCCCTCGTGGGGACCGTGCAACTCGAACTCCTGTGCACCGCGTACTTTTGCAGCATATGCTTTTTAGCGATCCCTGAGGCTGTGCTTTGGGCTACGTGTAGTCCTGACCCTGAGGAGTATTTCCACTCAAGATTTCCAGCCTACACTCCACGAGTATTCCATGGACAGGTATTTTGTGATTCAGCTCGAAGTCCCTTTGCGATCCCTGGTCCGTTGGCCTCTGGGTCCCTGTGAAGGTAACTTTGACTTTCAGTGGGCTTTCCTGGTTGCTCCATACGTGCCCTGACTCTCCATTGCTTGGAGAGTCCCCAGGACCTTGCTCGTCCTCACCAAAGCTTATTTACTCTGCCGGCATGGGTTGCAGTTGCCAAGGCTTGTTGGTGTTCAGTCCGGCCACTGACCCCCCCAGCACTCGACATCCTTCGTGGTACAGCTCAGCTCGGACTTTGGTTGTCATCGACGTCTCCTTGTACCCGTGGCTGCAGAGTCAAGCATCGCATCATCTCACCAGAAGCACCCGACATCGGTGGGCATTCGTCTATCGGGCCCCTGGTCACCCTGAAGTGATCCAGACTCTGTCCCCTCTGCTTTCATGTTCTTCTCACCTCGGATCCAGGTTTGGATCCCACTGGACACTTTTCATCTTCCGGCAGCAGCACTTTTTCGCATCACGCCATTGAAAACGGCGATGGTTTCTGACACCATTTGACCCCTATGCCCCCGGCTCCTCTGGGATAGGTACCATGAGTATCTCGGTGCTCACATGGGTGCTGGCCTTAGAACCTTCTAAGTTTGAAAGGGTTTGCTCAAAGTCCTCTCCAAAGTGTCCTTAATCTTTAAAATTCCAACCGCGACTTTCCCATAGGATTGTACGGAGCATGCGCCTGTGTTCACACACTGCACCTGTCCTCCGTGGGTCCCCTGTGTCACTACTTTGGGTGGTTCCTTGGGGTCCCAGCGATTCTATGTGCTCTAGGCACTGTGTCTAGTTAAGTCGTGGTTGTTATACCACTTTCTTAGTATATGGTCCTGTCTCCCCCTGGAGCCCGCTGTGTATTGTGCTATTTACTGTTGGTCTAGTGATTTAATATTGTGTGCTTTGTGCTCTAATCTCTTAAAGAGGTTAGTAGAGAGTGTTTAGTAATAAATACATATAATTTATATATCTCCTGTGTGGTTCTCCTTTCATTTGGTCATTCAGGAGGTTCTGATCTGGTAAAACAAGCTGCTTTGCATTCCTTCGAGACTTAGCCTGAAGGCTGCTCTCCATAGCTACCACTAGGATAGCTTTCAATAAAGGTTGTCTTTAACCTAATCATCAATAAGGGTTGTTTGGACTGGTACAAGGTGCCCACTTTAGTTAGTGGACAGCATATACCAGGGCAACTTCTCACATTGGTGTGCAGCGGTTGGGATTCAAGCTTGCTATTGTTTTACCAGGTACATCTCACTGAGTGATTAACTGAAAACAACTAAAGGTTATAGGTACATATAAATCAAGACTAGGATAAGTAAGTTCTACTGAACTTGGAGTTGGGTAGCCAAGGGTCTAGCACACCCTTTCTCCAACTCAAGAGAGTTTAGTTCCCACTAGGTTAGGTAGGTGCTTACACCACATAACAAGCAAAGTAGTGCTTGAATCCAGTCCACGCTTTGCAACACGCCGGAGGAGCGAGAGAGAGAGAGAGAGCGGCGCAGAGCGGAGCTGAAGTGGCGCCATCACCGCCGTTACCGCCGCCGTTACCGCTACCACTTCTGATACAGATATCGCTACCACTAGCGTTTTTGCGAGAGAGAAAGAACGGTGCAGAGCAGAGTTGAAGCGGCGCTGGCACTGTCGTTACCATCGCCGCTACCGCTATTTTTACCGGTACAGACATCGCCACCAGACATCGCTACCACTAGCTGCTGTCAATCACTGCTGCAGCACCATTGCCCCGTAGAGCCCCGTAGAGCTAGCAACGGCACTTGTATCAAGCAGCCACTTAACCACTAAACCGCCTCTACAGCCTCGACAGCCATATATCAGCCGAAAAAAGGGGAGTGGGGGCCTAGCCGGCACTCGATCTTTTTACCAGAGCTGCCTCCCGTGATTGCCAGAAAAACCACAGCGGAGCCGCAGGCAAAACCTGATCCTGCCGTTTTCGCTGCAAGCAACCCACGAACCCCCCTTCAGGCTCCCCAAGCCTTGGAAAAACTTCAGATATCGGCCCCTTCCCCCTGCGCTGCCACCTGTGATTAAGCACTAGAGTCTGGAGATGGAGCTGGAGGAGGCACAGCAGTGAATCTGTACTCACGGTGAGCACAAAGGGGGGTGCGCAGCGCAGCGAAACTTTCTCATTTGAGGAGCGGGCCCTTGCCTCTACCCTTGCGCTCTACCCTCGCGCTTAGCTATTGGAAGCGCGCTGAGGAGCATGTAAAAAATCGGCAGAGGGGGCAAACTAGAGCAGGAGGAGCAGTGCAGAGAGGAGCAGCGAATTAAGGCATTAGCAGCCCTGGTTATAGATAGGTGGTCTGATACCACTAAAACCACTGAGGGGCATTTGTCAAGCTAACTGCTAAGCACTATTTAACCTGCTCGGACATTCCCCTGACTGCTTGTCATTGGGCATCTTTTGACACGCTTCAGACGGCCGGACAGCCCTGGCGATATGAGATCAGGGCGTATCCGCGGTTGCCCCATGAATAAAGGGGGGGCAAATAAACGCACAAAGAAAGGCACGAAGAAAGGCAAAACATCGCAGAATGAGCTTGACGGCATAAGTGAAAAGCCACTGCCTAAATCTAGGCAATCAATCCAGAAGGAAGGCTCATTAATTGACTTAACAAACATCAATTCTAATAGCCTGTGCAGCGAGCAATTGACACAGGAAAAAAAGGGCAGCAGAACAAAAACCAGTCTTGCATTGCTTCAACCGAAAATCTACACAAAGTTTCATTTTTTTTTTTTTTTTTTTTTTTTTTTTTTAAAACCTTTATTTGTGCATCTTAAAAGAACAAATACGGGCCTACAACCGTCAGGCCGGCCACGATACAATGAAGCACTGATACCCACATTACATCCCCCGTGCGTCAATGGTCAGGATTAACAACGAGTTATGAGTCACATACTGGAGATATCTTTGACACCCGGGGAAGGAGAAGTGAAGGTTAATTTTAAGTTTTTAGATTATTTTATCAAAGAAAAAAGTCAATGAAGGATAAGAACAAAGGAGATTCGAGTCCGCAAGATAGCCTCATCACACGGGAGAGCAGCCACATCAGTAAGAACAACAATGGAAGTAAAAAACTCAAACAGTGAGGCGGTGCCGAAATATAACAGGATAGTCACATGAGCAGATACGCACCCCTCCGGAGCCGCCCCCACTTGATCCACCCCACACCCGGACCCCGAATCGAAGAAAGTAGAGCGCAGAGACATAGAAGAAAAAAAGGCCCATAGAACTAATTGAGAACAGAGTATTATCCCCCCACCCTACACCAATGCGGAGGCTACGGCCTACCCCCCCCCCCGACATAGTGCCTGTCGCCCAATGAACCCGAAATATAGAGAAGAGAGAAAGTGGGAATAGAGTAAAGAAAATAAGAAAACAGAAAAGAAGGTGAGGAGGAGCCCACGGGACACCAGAGCGCCCCGAACCATCAGCCAGTCATGGCCCCCACACACTGAGAGCCCACTACTCCAAAAAACGGCATGCGAAGATACCATGGCACCACAGTGTAAGCGAATGGATACAAGTCGCGATGAGTGCGCGCAAAACAGACATACAGTTCCAGTCCCAGGCCAGCCCGTCCATAAACCCTGGCAATAGAAGTCAGTCTAGCCCTGGCCCGATCGCGGGCGTGGGATTAAACCAGCCCCTGCATGAAGGCCCCGTGTCCCGAGCAGACAAAGACAAGATGGCCGCTCGTGAAAGGATGGTGAAGTAGGATCACGAAATGGCCGCCAACCATCGGTTGAGGTCCCTCTTTGCACCACATAAAATCCAAACCTGGCAATTAAGGTACAGGAGTTCCACAAAAAGTAAGCCGTGGACCACCGCGGACGGTTCCACGACGCCGTTAGGTATCGCTCAACAGGATAGTCCAGCGGACGCGGCGAGGCAGGCAACAATGAGGCAGGCAGCAATGACCAGGGGGACAAAGTGTCCGCAGTTGAGGTGTAGAGCGGTGTACCCTGAGCGCCGGGAGCGCCAGGTGAAGGCATCAGTGTAGTACAGTCATACATCGCCGTTGCGTCCCCGCAAGTGGACAAAAGCACCGGGAGATCCACGCCCTGTAGATGACAAACAGTGCGCTCACGACCCGCAGCCGACAGTATGGGGTCAAGCCGCTCACTCAGCGCTTGCAGGCCAGCGCACATCTGTAGTTGGAAGTCCCGCAGGGCAGCCAGAACGGAGCCGCATGTCGGCGGAGGCTGGGCCCCCACAGCGGCAGCAATCCGGGACGGCACCGTGGAGCTGGTGTCCGTAAGAGGGCGGGCGAAGTGGGCAGCGGGCGAGACCGGAGTAGCACCCCCCAGCCTCGAGCAGGCACTCAGCGCCATGTTTTGCCGCTATACGTTGCAATGGCCGAGGGGGGGGGGGAGTCGTGGCAAGGAGTCAATTCCCCTCAGGTCTACGCCGCAACGGGAACGGCCGACAGTCGCTTCTCTTCTCGCAGGTTCCCTTCGCCGATGGCTAGGCAATAGGCGAAGGGGGCAGCAGCATCCCACAGCGCGGTCATCAGAGCGGGACAGGAGACACGCCGCACCGGGGCCCACCCCACAGCTCCAGCCCAGCCGGCACAGGGTGCAGAAGGTGTCCGGCCGTCCCTCTCCGGGCTCATCCGGCAGCGATCCGTGGTGCGAGGGGAGATCGGGACCGCGGGGCTCAAGTTAGCGCTCGCTGGTCCGGTAACTGCGGAGCTTCCAGGGGGCCAGCAAAGGCCGTAATGGCGCAGGATTTCAGTGCCGAAGACAAAAGCACCCAGAACTCGGGCATCCGGGCGGGCTGAGACTCCGGGAAAGCGGCAGCACGGTCAGCGCGTCTTCGCACACGTTTCACCTCGAAAATCGGCGAGGATGGGCATCAGGATAGTAGTCCGAGGCCACGGACCGACGGAGCCGGGCGCTCAAGCGTCTGCTCCGGTCGCCATCTTGGCTCCTCCCCTCATTTTTTTAAAAATGCGGCGGACACACTACTCTTAAACACCAATGAATCTTTAGGTTTACAGCAACCCATCGAACCATCTCAGCCTACTCAGCCTACTCAGCCTGCGCAGCACTCTGGCGTACAATCAGCCAATAACAGCAACGGAAGCCCCTGCCATACGGCCAGGGGGCCATTACAAGTGACATCAACCCCTCAGCGTGATGAAAGCTGCATTACAAGGGGCCCGATAACCAAAGGGCTTCTGCCAGGAACAAAAATTCTCTTAGAAGCAAATCTGATCCAAGTGCATAGGGCAGAGAACAACAATAAAAAAGATCAGCCAACAAATATACTTTACAAAAGCTGTACAGCCCCTTGCACCTATCTCAATGAAACCTTTTGCGAGGGCAATACAGTTGGTACAGGAGACGAAGCCAACGGTTATATGAACTGTATAGCAAAAAACAAAGAACAAATTAAGCATCCCAGAAACTACAACTACGCAAATGAAAATACAAAAAAAGAGTGCTGGGAAATAAATTATCCAAATCTGAGAAACCAAAACCTAACTCAAATTGAACAAGTAATGGACCATGAAAGCATGTTAAGGCCTGGTAAGAACATGGCCCGCACAGATAGGTCATCAACCTCGCCAACAGAAATATCCTCATTCCTGGGAAAGGAAGAATGGGAAGACCTTCTAGCTGCATATACTCAAGACAAAGGCAAAAGCAAGTCAATCATCAAAACGCTGAATACGCCTATCACAATAAGCGACACATCATACGAACATCCAGTGACGGACGAGGAGGCACCAAAGAGGGGTCAAAAAAGCCCCACAACTTCTGACATTCATGATGAAATCCCAAAGCACGAAAATGCCTGGTGCAGTCTGCTTAAAACTATACAACTCTTAGTAGAAGCCCTCAATTATCAATCGGACAAAATGGACACTCAATTGACGCTACTTGACACACTGGCTGTATTTGTGGTTGCCATTGACGGGAAGTTGGGCACGCTAAACACGCTTCTTCAAAACAATTTGGCTCAGCCGAATCAAGGATCTGGGAATACAAAAGAAGGGTGCGGATGCAGCCCAATTATCGACAAATTGGCAACCTTACCGACGATTTTGAGCAATCTGTGCACACAGCTTAGAAAGCCATCTAAGTACAAACAATGCAACCCTCGTAACAGCTCCTTTGTGGCTGACACAAACAACTCAAGGATTAATGAAACGCCGGTGAGCAACAGACAAGGTATTTGCAATCTAAGAGCAATAAGTACAGGGATCTGTGCACCCGGAACAACAGAAATTCCACTCTCTCCAAACCCCGAGGAAGAAAAAGCAAGCCCAATAACGAACGCCAAACGAAGACGAGCAAAAAAACGCAAAGGCAGGAAACACAAAATTGCTTCTCAACGTAAAGGCTTTATGCACCTCTTTGGGAATGTTCCAACTATGGTACAAGGTGCAGCTCAATCTGAGCATGCCTTGTGCCCACCGGAAATTGAGGAAGCCTTCAGTACATCTGAGACTCCCACTAAGGCAAAAACCCCTATTAAGACGGGGAGTCATATTAAGCCCAAAATAAAAACCATGGAACCACCTGGGACTCGCATACAAAAAGAGCTCGAAATAGGCACACAAAATTTACATCTCCAATCCGGTGTAGCTCGCAATATTCTCCTTGAATCTAGTGTGAATCAGGCACAAAAAAGTGGCGGACAGCACGGTCCCAACTTACAGCAAACAAAAAACCAAGAACATACTTGGGGCGCGAAGCCTGGGAATAATCAAGGATCAGAAAAGGCAGAGACAGATATAATGCAATCAGCAAGTAATTCACTGAAAACAACCCAAGAAGCACCGCCCACAAAGAGAGAAGAAGAAACAACATCTACTATAGGGTCAGTGGATTCTGTACGTAACATCTTCAGGCCCGGCGAAATGCGCCACCCGGCCGGGCAACCAGCACTGACCAAGTATACAATCAGTCGTGACCTAAGAGTAACCGCACCCAACGCAATTCAGGCGAAAACAAACGCAAAACGCTTAGTAGAGGACATGCGTCTCAGCCCCCGCAAAAAAGAGGGAGGACAGTCAAATGAACAAAGAATCGCTCAGTCTCTGGTACGAAGCCAAACACCTGGTCGAGAGCTAAGAATCACTGCACCTAACCCTTGCCAAATGAAAACAACTGCAAAAAGACTAGTAGAGGATATGCGATCCAGCCGATCAAAAACGGAGAGCGAGCAGACAAGCGAACAAGGACACACAACAGGCGTCGTTTGGTTCAATCCGAACTACTACTCGCAAGGAAGACATGACATACTGAATAGGGGCAACATCCTACGACTGCTATCTCATGTCACCTCTCTGGCAGAAGTAAAAAGCTCAGACCTGGTATCCATTGAATTTGTAGTCGATGAGCACACAGGAAGAGAAAAAACAAAAGCAACTTGGACAACCTTGGCAACCTCACAAAAAACATACGCTGAGGCAGAAACCTTCAAAAACTGGGGAATCACAATAGAACCATACGTAAAGCCTAGATACCCTGAAATTCTTGCCCCGGTGGAAAAAGAGGCAGAATTAACTACTACTAATAGCCTCAGAAATTCGGTCCTGAGAGGCGCGGCAGGGCCAGAAGGCGACAAGGTTGATCAATATAACGACAGCGCCCGACGCATAGTAGACGAACACACACAATCACCGGGACTGCCTGACCCAAGATGGATAGCCAGAACTTTAAATAACAACGAATGACAAACCGGCCCCAAGCCAGGGGATGCCGCACACGACTCATTAAGAACATGTTCATGGAATATCAATGGCTTGGCCTCCAAAATATCAGACTCAGAGTTTATGACATATATCAGGAACTTCGACGTCGTGGCATTCCAAGAAACATGGCTTGCAGACCCTCCGCATCTACACGGCTACTTACGCTTTTTCTCCGCTGCAAAAAGGACAGCCAAATATGGGCACCTTCAAGGTGGTCTAGCAATTTACATAGCAGCCACAAGCATTTTGACAGCAAAAGAAGTTGGCCCAACTCTCACAGCCTTGCTGGCGGTAAACATTCACTTGCCACAACTCACAATAGGCTCCACCGAAAATGATATTACTCTAATCAATGTTTACATTCACCCGAGAAAGAAAAGAAAAGAAGCTAAAAATCTTTGCAGCTTCATGGAGTCTTGCATTAGGGAAAGACCCACAACAAATGTTATTCTCACTGGGGACTTCAATCTCAACCTCATGGGTGCCACGCAAGAAGTTGACCCACAAATTCAAAATGCAATCTGGGACATTCCTCCACAAGCGATTTCACAGATCTCCAAGCAAACAAAGCTAGGTAATAAGATTTTGGAAGATCTGGTTCATTTCAACATCAGGGCCTTAAATGGAAGGACACCTGGAGACAATCCCCCAGCTGCAACTTTTCATTCAACAAGAGTAAGCAGCATTTTAGACTATACCTTCATTTCACTTCCTTTATTTCAGTTTTTAAAATCATATCAGATAGGTCGCAGCGGAGACAGCGATCACTGCCCCCAAGAAACCATCTTTAAGATTGCAAAACCCAACTTCGAATTTTCGAAAGAACCAAAAGAGTTAACCCATACCGTCAACTTCAAAAAAATTAAGTATTCAGCAGTAATAGACGGAGCCTTAGTGGAAAGAGCAAAACAGCATTTTGGTAGTTGTACTGGATACAGTAAAATCACAAACTGGGAACATTTTACAAATAAAATGTCCATGTACGCCACAAGACCTAAAATACAACCACAATTAAGCAATGAAAGATCGTGCAAACTCTCCCGAGAACACAAAGGAAAAATCAGAGGCATAAAAACCTCAATCTATCGTACAATGAGAGAACTCCAACAGTATCCTACGAACCTAGTAAAGCGTGATCAACTACGGAAATTAAAATTAACACTGAAAAAATTAAAATGGGAAGCAAACAAATCCGCTGAGGACAACCTATGGGCGAGACTACACTCTGACATCAAACGGAACGATGGGGCAAGGTTCTGGAAATCAATAAACACATTCACAAGACCTATGCACAATGGGGTCTCATCTAACATCTCAGAGGACAAATGGGCAAACTATCTTGGCAACCACTTTCACCAGGCTGCGGGACACAACCAGGACCATGAGTTCGACACTCAAAAGTCACTAATGAGCGACAACACAAATTATACAGAAGGGCAGTCTCAAAATGATAGAGAGAATCTGCCGAACTTACAAAACACCATTCAACGTTTAATTAAGAAGGGAAGAAGAGAGGGAGCACCAGGGCCGAATGGTATCCCGCCAATCCTCTACAAACAAGATGTGGCAGGCTGGGCAGCAGCCCTCGAACCGCTTTTTCTGGAGATAAGACACCATAACATCCTGCCAAGCTCCTGGAAGGGCTCTATTATCTCCCCAATTCACAAGGCAGGAGACAAGGCTTTCCCTCAAAACTATCGACTGGTGGCTCTAATTGACATTGAGGCAAAATATTTTGCAGGCATCCTACTAGAAGAGCTGACGGCCTGGGCAACAGAGAGATCCTTAATCCCAGCAAACCAGACTGGTTTTGCCAAAGCAGTAGGGACAATGACGAACATCTTGAGCATGGGCATGCTAATAGATAAGGCAGAATCCAACAAAATGCCCATACACTTCTGCTTCATTGACTACAAGGCTGCTTTTCATCACATAAACCGGAACCTTTTATGGTCTAAACTAAATGATTGGGGGATACCTAGACCCCTTTTGAACCTGCTAATTAATCTCCACACAGAGACCTGGGTACAGATAAAGGTGGGGGATGGATCCGTCCTGTCCAGGCGCATACCGACCAACAAGGGCCTGAAACAAGGCTGCATCCTGGCCCCCACCCTATTCAATCTGTTCCTAAGCGACCTTGTCCCCATTTTAAATGGTTGCAACTCCCACGCCCCCAAACTAGGAGGACTGCAACTACCTTGCCTACTTTATGCTGACGATATCGTCCTTATAAGCTACACCAAGGTGGGACTTCAGCACCTCCTGAACGCAACACAATGCTATTCAAGCAAAAACGATCTCACAATAAACCTGGAGAAAACCCAGTCAATGACCATCAGCAAGAAAAGAAACAAATCAACATCATGGTACTGGGATAAAATAAGAATCGGAGACACGCCAACATACAAATATCTAGGAGTGAAGATTGACAACGGAGGGCAGTTTTCCGCCCAAAGAACAAGTATTCGAGGGAAAGGGATATCTTTGGCAATTTCTCTAAAATCTTTAAATAACAAACTTTCTGGCCCGTCTCTCCTGCCCTTGACGCAAGTAATCCGCGCTAAACTTCTCCCAACAATTACCTACGGGAGCAAGGTGCTTAGAGGAAGAGACGCCAAGACCCTTGATAATACAATAACAGCTGCCTACAGGATCATCTTCAGCTTGCCCAAGCAAACCTCACCAGCTCAAATTAGGCTTGAATTTGGCATTGACCAACAGATCCTGGCAAGGCAGGGAGCCTACATGATAGCCTGGGATAAAGTGAGGAAATCGATACAAGGATCATTAAATGAATATTTGTGGATGGAGTTAGCCCAACACCCGTCCTCGGCAGCAGCCAAGTTCCTACGGGACAGCCTGAAGAACACTGGTCTAGAGCAGCTTTGGGATACCCCATCAAATCCTACAACTTTCAAAAAACTGGTCAAAAAATCGATCAAACAGCTATCATGGATTCAAGACAAGGCAGCCCTTTCCAAAAGAACGCATGGATGGATGATCCTAAATTCGTATTTAAAGAAGGCACCACAGCACTATTTTGGCGAGGGATTTTCTAAATCCACCAAAATGTGCTTTTTAAAGTACAGACTGGGCCTGCTCCCCTGCATCCAAAATCTTCCAACCTGGATCAAAACAAAAGCCGATCCTCTCTGTCGGCTATGTGGATCGGGGCAAGAGGATTTGCTGCACCTGATCTGCTCCTGCGAGAAACTACGTGACGAACGAAAACACTTGTTGAAACATCACTTCAACCAGCAAGGGATTCGCACACGTAGAAAGGCAGTTCTGGTTTGCTTTTCTTCCCACGATCCTCGCATGAATTGCAGCTTTGTAAAATTTATGAAGGCAGTGGACAAAAAGATGCCAAAAATTAACTTATAACGGTCCCTGTATCACTGACTCAACACTGCTTGTCGACTGACATTATTGACCATACGAACTCATGAGGAAAACAAAGAAAGAAGAAATAACCCTACTAACATGAAGCGTGCAAATTTTATTCTGTTTTTACCTAGAATTGTCATTTTTGTATTTTTACCATACCTGTTCTTAATCAACTTTGTACAGCAATGGTTTTAAGTAACTATGCTAATAAAATTACTTACTTACTTACTTACTTACACCACATAACACTAGTATGTCTTCTAGGCCAGAAGCCAGTGGCTCCTTGCTAGCTAAGTATGACCATCTCTCATTTCAGGAATTGAGAAATATGTGTGCATCTAGAAAGCTGAGGACAGGGAGAAATGCAAGCACTCAACGTCTCATAGAAACTTCGCTTTTAGATGCCCTCAGAAAGACCCCAGGGTCTGATGAGGCAGGCAAGTTGGGTGGGGCAGCAGATGAGAACAGACCAGGAAGTGAACACTTCTATGAGATAGACTCAAATGCTGACCAGGAGGATCAAGATGATTCTAACCTGGAAAATCCAACTCTTCCATCAGGTGGGGGAGAAGGTCCCAGTGGCCCTCTCTTTACTCCACCTGGAAGGGTTAACAGTTTACCAAGAAGATCAAAATCTCCTTCTCAGGAATCTAATCATTCTGGTACTTCTGTAGGGACCTCTGCTTCTCATAAAAGGGACTCCTCTTATGAGAAGAAGTGTCAGTTACTTGAGTATGAGAGGACCAAACTTGAATCAAGAGGGAACAATTTCCCTTACACAGGGAATCCCTAGAGCTCCAGAGAGCTGAAAAAAGGTTGGGGCTGGAGCCCCATGGTGGCAGGAACAGTGTCTCTAGAAGTAGAGATCATACTCATGACCATAGGAATCTGAACAAGATTGTCCCTCCCTACCAGAGTGGGGATGACATCCACAAATGGATAACTGCACTAGAGAGGGCCTGTAAAGTACAGAGGGTTCCTCAAGAGCAGTGGGCAGCTATCTTGAGGCTCTCCTTTGCTGACAAAGGTAGAGATAAACTCCTCACTGTAAGAGAGGAGGATGCTGATAATTACACAGTCTTGAAGAATTCTCTCATTGATGGGTTTGGCCTAACCACTGAACAGTACAGGTTGAAGTTCAGAGATAACCAAAAGGCTCAGACTCAAGACTGGGTTGACTTTGTAGATTATGCTACTAAGGCTCTGGAAGGTTGGATACACGGCAGCAAGGTGCATGACTTTTAAGGATTGTACAATTTGATTATGAGGGAGCAGATCCTTAATAATTGTCAAACCAGCTATTACACCAGTACCTGGAGGACTCTGATCTGACCTCTCCCCAAGAATTGGGCAAGAAGGCAGATAAATGGGACAGAACCAGGGTAAAGCCAGAGAATCTGGGTGGTGATCAGAAGAAAGATTCTTCCAAGAACCAAGAGAAAGGTGGAGATAAATCAAAAGTTAAATCCACTACAGGGCCCCAAAAGTCCTCTTCTGGGGGTGGGTCCCAAACTCCTTCCTCCCCTGCAAAGAAACCTTATTGCTTTGTCTGTAAAAAGCCTGGCCACTGGAAAAATGATCCCAATTGTCCAAGGGTCAGCAATAAGGAAAATGTTCCACCCAGAAATATCAGCACGCTTCCTGGTACTACAAGTAGTAATCCCCCAAAAAGTTAAGTGGGTTCTCATGGGGAACAGAGGTGGACCATGGTTTAGAAAGATCCCCCTCACAGGCCTCCTCAGTCTGTGATGGTGGCATGGGGTTTGCCAGTTTTACTCTCAGTCCTGATTCTTTTGGCAAGTACAGACAGGAGCCACTAATAAATGGTCAGAAAGCTGTGGCATTCTTTGAGACGGGCTAGCGTCACCATGGTGACAGGGAAACTAGTACCCCCTCAACAGCGTTTACCTGAATTTAAGTACCAGGTGACCAACTTTGATGGTATCGGGACAGATCATCCCATGTCCATAGTCAATCTCAGCTGGAGATGGGTCACTGGCCCAAAGAGAGTGGCAGTGGCCCCAAACTTGCCTGTAGATTGCCTGTTGTGTAATGATCTAGAAATTTCAGCCTGGGCTGAAGTTGAATACCAGGCCCATTTAAGAATGTTAGGCCTCCCTGAGAAAGTTGGTGGGACCCTTACGGCCTCAACCCAACCCCAGGGAAACTTTGGAGTGGTGGAGCCTGAATGAATAGCCCACTCTACTCCACCAGAGAGCAGAAGGGTTGAAGAAAAGTCTTCTTCCACCCAGACTATAGGTAGGGGTTAGCTTCCTCAGGGAACTGATCCTACCCCTGGTGAAGGAACTGCCCCAGAGGTGGTCAGGCCTGTCCTAACAACACCTCTGATGGCAGGGGACCCTTCTAAGGTGGTACCCAGTCTGGAGCAGGTAACCAGCCCCTCTCTACCCTGCCTCAGTCAGCCCAGGGCTTCAGAGGTCAGGGAGGTCAGTGGACCCCACAGAGCCCCCTGTCCAGAGGGACCCCCCCATCAGCAGATTAGGGGCACCCAGTCTAGTAGCCCTAGCCAGGTGAAAATTCCTCAACACACTGAGGGATCTCCCATACCTTTGTGTAGGGACCTCCCCCAGAAGGATTCTTCTGGGCAAAGGCAAACATGGGACCAAAAGGTTCCAAACCTGCCCTGTCCTGCCCTGTCCTGTCCCTCCAGTGTTCCACCGAAAGGGACCCAACCCCCACTGTAAAGGTTGACCCTTAGAGCAAAGTGCAACTCAGTCATCGAAAGAGAGGCATACATGGTGACCAGTGATCTGAGGAAGCTGAGACCAACTTTATTAGGGCCTCACTTCCCTACTCAGACAACTCACCAGCCTTTGTCTTTACCAAAACACACCACAACTAGTAATTCCACATGGTGGAGACCCTCTCTTACCCTTGGGGTGAGGGATAGCTTAGTGGACCATAAGACAGGGGGTAACCATGCTAGTGCAGGTACTTCCTTATATGGCCACTTAGTCAATAAAGGCTCAACTGGCCAAGGTTAGCCTTATCTCCTTTCGTTTGGGGCGGGGGGGGGGTTATGTAGGAAGGTGGAATCTGACTAGATGGTTGCCTCCACTTTTATCCTGGTGTTTTGATGTTTTTTTACTTAATTTGGCTGAGAACCTGGTAATCAGGTCTCAAGCCTATCTGCTCTCTCTTACAAATTGATGCCATGTACCCTAGGTACATAACAGATGGGATTCTGAGGTGCCCTTATAAGTCCCTAGTATATGGTATACTATGTACCCAGGGCATAGGTACCCCAGAGGCCTACCAGGGGCTGAAGCATGTATTAGGCCACCCCTGGAAAGCCCTCCAAAATGACACCACAGGTCTGCTACTGCAGCCTGGGTAGGGTGGTGCATGCACCCCTTACTGAGGTATACGTTCACTATATCTCACCTATCCCTGCACATAGAAACCTATCAGTCACCCCTATGGTAGGCCTTATCAATCCTGAAGACAGGGTGCTTGGTTTTGTGTGAGAGGGTGCCCAGGCATGAACTGAGCCCCTCTGCAGCCTTCGGAATCTCTTCTACGGGGTTGTCTGTGATGCAGCCTGACCATATACTCTTAAGTGCATAATAACCCAACGGTAAATGCTAACTTTGTACTGGTGTGGGTGTATGATCCCACCCTTCTAGAGGGAGAGACATGACAGCACTGGTATACCCGGTACCAACTTAAAAGAGCCCTGGCATCTCAAAATGGATGCTGCAGCCACAGACACGAGTCTGGCCTCCTACTGCTGATCGAAACTCCGGCAGGGGAGGCCTGGACGATAGGTTTCCTGTCACAAGGAGGTGTCACCACCTCCCATACAGGCTTTGGTGTATTGGGGCTGGGTGGGTGCACTCGGAGTGCTTTGAAGTCCTGCACTGGGGTCACATTTGGCGTCCCTGTGCAGAGTCCAGCTCAAACCGGTTCAGGGGCTTCCAGACCCTGCTCTGGCGCGAAACTGGACAAAGGAAATGGGTGTAGCCACCCCTCTTTCCAAACCCTCCCATAGGTGGGTCCCCAGAGCTAGCTATTCCAACCCCTTCCATAGGTATAAGTAAGGAACCTCTGTAACCAGAACTTTAGATTACCCTGGACGAAACTCTGAAGCCAAATCCTGGACTTTTGACACTCTGCTAAAGACCAAAGGACTGAAGAAATCTCCCTTGGGGTCAAGGAGTGACTCCCCTGCTTGGCAGGCACCAACAAAGCAATTTTCTGGTCTGCATTATCGAAGCTCCCGCCGGACTCCAAATTATTTGCAGCCCATGAAGAGGATTTCCAGACATCTCAGAGGCCGACCTGAGTCCCCAGCAAAGCTGAGACCCTCAGCCCTCGTGAGAAGCGTGGAACCGGAACTCCTGGTCACTGCATTTCTGCAAGTGCATTGACTTCTCGACATCTCTTGAAGTCGTGCTTGGACTGACTTGCAGCCCCCACCTCGAGCACTGAATCCACCAAAGATTGTCGGCCTGGTCATTCCGAGTGACACGTGGGCCGCCATTTTGTGTTTCGTCTCGAGGTCCCTTCATGATCCCTGGTCCGTTGACTGGTGGGTCCCTGAGGGTGTAACTTTAAATTTCCTTGGGCTTTCCTGGTTGCTCCAGACGTGCCCCGACTCCCTACCAAGTGGTGAGTCCCACAGACCCAGCTGGTCTAAACCGAAGCATCTTTCTCGTTTCTGCGTGGGTTGCTGTTGCCAAGGCTTGTTGTGTCCAATCTGGGCACCAACACTTCAGCACTCGACATCCTTCGTGGGACAGCTCAAATCCAGCTCCTGGTTGTCCTCGATGCCTCCTGGGATCTCGCGGCGGTGTTCACACACTGCACACAGCCCCCGTGGGTCCCCTGTATCACTACCTTGGGTGGTTCCTTGGGGTCCCAGCAATTCTACAGGCTCTAGGCCTTGTGTCTAGTTAAGTCGTGTTTTTTATACCACTATTTTAGTATATGGTTTGGCTCGCCCCTAGGGCCTGACGTGTATTTGTGCTATTTTACTGTGATTATTGAAGTGTAACTTATTTGTTTTGACCTCTAGTCTCATAAAGAGACAAGGAGGGTGTGTTTAGTAATAAATACATATATTTTATATATATTCCTGGTGTGGATATCTTTCATTTAGTGACTTAATAGATTATAGACTGGTAAAACAAGCTGCTTTACATTCCTTCCAGACTTAGCCTGAAGGCTGCTCTCCATAGCTACCACTAGGATAGCTTTTAATAAAGGTTGTCTTTAACCTATAACCAAGAAGGCGTTGTTTGGGCTGATACAAGGTGCCCACTAGAACTAGTGGACAGCATACCCCAGACCAACTTCTCACAGAGAGGAGTCAAACACAGGGACGTCTGGTGTTGTTCCAAAAAGGTCTGCCTCAGCCCATTTGTATAGATGAAAAATAAGAACGGGGCGAGGACAAACCCTTGTCTGACTCCTCAGGCAATCTGAAACGGATGGGTACACTCCCCATTTTTGCCATAACGAGCACTAGCGTTGAGTGAGAGTACAGTTGGTGGATGAAGTTAACATATTGAATATCATAAGGAGATTTTTGTCATTCCACTAGATGTAGGTCACTACATATCACTCATTTTACTATGTGATTGAACTCAACATAGCCTATTTCCTCCCATATAAACCATCAGCTTTCTTAACATTCAGGGGCAGGTTTACAAGCCCCCTGCACCACCAGTACATCACTTTTCATGACGTACTGGTGGCGCAGGGGGCTTCTCCATATTTACAAGGAGAGGAACAGCCACCCTGCGTGACTTTTCCTCTCCTTGTAAATACCGCCGCTTCACACGCAGCACTTTGCGTTGAAGGGGCGTTCCATGGGTGTTGCTGTGGGTGTTCCCACGCAACACCCATGGAACAAGACACATCTCCAGATTTATGAGAAGTTGGAAATCTAGAGATTTGTGTGAATGCTACGCCACCCTAGAGGTGGCGTAGCGAGGCACAATGAGGTGAAAGGTTTTCATTTCTCCTCGTTTTTTCCTCTTTAAATGTGTGCTGCATTCTATAGCACACATTGAAAGAGGAAAATGCCTGTAGTGATTGTTTTTGTGCAGGAAGGGTCCCCTTCCTGCACAAAAACAATCTCCCCAGGACGCAGGTGCAAGGGTGCCTGCGCCAGCGCATGGCTGCAGTTTGTGCGCCAGCGCAGGGAGAAGCACAGAGATGCAGCATATTCTTGTAAATATGTCGCATCCTTGTGCTTCGGCAGTGCCGCAGCGTGGCGCAGCCAAAGGGCTTGCGGTGCCGCGCTGCGGCACTTCCTCGTAGATCTGCCCCTCAGTCTTTTCTCTAGGGACGAGAAGTCTCCATAACCATTGTTAAACCTATTAGTAAAGTATATCCCACATTCACTATTCGGGTACTTTGTGTTTTATTTCCCTAAGGGTGAAAGTATTAAAAATATTGGTGTTCTTTATCCGCACATCACACACGTTCTCAGCATATAATCTCCATGGAGTTACGCACTTTATTCTTTCATTTCTAGTGGAGTATTCACGTGGAGTTCTATGGGGTTTGAAGAGTTTTATAAATGATTAAATGTGCCCAGTAGGCTTATCCTATTCGTAGTACTGTAGACCCTGAGTCTTATAAACCTTCTTTGCTCTTTTGTATGTGTCTATAAATTGCTCATCTTTACGTTCTTCACTCTGTTCTGTAGTTTCATAACCTCGGCTGGAGCTGTGGAGTCTAAGAATCCCCTTCAGTTTATTGATGTTTGTTTAGCGTTAAACGCTCTCACATATACAATGAAACCATAAGCAGACTCACCTCAGTTATATACATACGTTTAGGCTGTATCTATAAACCCCTTCTTTTTCTTCAGTGTTTTAGACAAACCTCTGTGAGCAGCAGCTGCAGAGTTAAAACTCCCCAATCAGTGTTACCATTATCAGTTGATTTTTTATACTCTTTCTCTCTTTGTTGCCTACTCACCTTAAATATTTGTACTTCAAGGTCTCTGGACCGGTGTGTGTTTTCTTCCAATTTGTAGAATCAGAAAAGGCTGTGCTTGTGGTTTCCTGACATTTTTAAACTTGTATAGATATTCCTACTGGGTATTGTCTTGACCAGTCAGAGTCATCCTCTCTTGTTTCTTATATGGCTTTCCATTGGTTGCCCTCTCCATTCTTTTCTACCAATACCTCTCTCCCTTTTATGTATCTTGGTTTTTCATTGGTTCAAAGAAGCAAATACTAATTGAATATCTTAATTTCTATAGGTTATTGTCTCTCCCCATCATAGGGGTCCTCTCTTGTTTCCTTTATAACTTTTCTGTATCATAGGTGACAATGCCCAGAAGCAGTGTGTGTCAACTACATTCATGCTAGTTGTGGAGATGAATGCGTTTTTTATTTCTGTGACGGACAGAAGCCGATTTGAAAGTTAGAGTCGCATACTTCCAGCCAGGGAGCTGGGGATCTGAGTTAAAGCAGCTGTTTCAATCCGTTTATGCTGTCGCATTGGAGATGGGTCATTAGGTGACCGAATCCACTGAATCAAGGTTCTTTCTTATGCTTGACTCGTAAGAGTCTTGGGATCACTGGGGAAGAGGTCTGAGTTTACAGAGTTGTTGAGGATGCTTCGGGCTTAGATGGCGGTGTTAGAGGAGAGTTGGAATCCTTGAGCACTGGAGGTGGATGAGTGTCCAAGCAGGGGGAGTGGACCAGAATGATGATCGAAGGTTCTGTTTTAGTCTTCGTATCCTTACATTTCATGGAGCCAGGGAGTGTGTGGTTGGTGGTTTCAGGCCAGGTAGTGACAGGACCCAAGCCTTTGTTTGATGGTGCTGGTTGGTGGTTTCAGGCCAGGTAGTGACAGGACCCAAGCCTTTGTTTGATGGTGCTGGTTGGTGGTTTCAGGCCAGGTAGTGACAGGACCCAAGCATTTGTTTGATGGTGCTGGTTGGTGGTTTCAGGCCAGGTAGTGACAGGACCCAAGCATTTGTTTGATGGTGCTGGTTGGTGGTTTCGGGCCAGGTAGTGACAGGACCCAAGCCTTTGTTTGATGGTGCTGGTTGGTGGTTTCAGGCCAGGTAGTGACAGGACCCGAGCCTTTGTTTGATGGTGCTGGTTGGTGGTTTCGGCATGAAGCGTGTATGAATCGGCGGAAGCCTTCGGAGAGTCCTCCCTTCTGTGATGTGACTGGGATCCAAGGATGCAGTGATGTGAGAGGTGAATGTAAGTTAGTTGAGCTTCTTGCAGGACCTGTAGAAGGTAGTGTTGCTCGTTTATATTGTCCTGCTTGGCAGGTACACAGTGAGTGATAAGAGGTTTTGCTCTCTCCAGATCACTGGAAGATTTCCAGTCTCTTGATGCAGATTCCAGTGGAGAAGAGCCTGTGGCCAGAGTTTGTCCAGCTCTGTGTGCCAGTCCAGAGACAACTTCAAAGAACAAGAGACTCGCTAAGTTCGACAGGCGGGATCTGGATTTTGAGTGAGGTTTGGTTCGTCAGATCCGATGTTCTAGTCTCCCAAGATGCAGAGCTTGTTGTGTGTTTCCGTCACATTGCGGAAGGAGCCTGTGAATACAGAGTTGTTTGGTCGAGGTCTGTACTTCAGTAAGAACGAGCAGGTGAAGTCTAGCTGGGTATGCAGTGGATGGGAAGTGATCTGCATTCAGTAGCAGCACCCTCGTCGAGACCATGAAAGAAGATGCACCCAGGGCCGGACTGGGAACTGAAATCAGCCCTGGCAAAATTTGGCAGACCAGCCCCGTCAAATTTGGCAGACCAGCCCCCGTCCAGCGTGTAGCGAGCGAGCGCAACAAGCGAGCCTGACCGCTATTAGGGGGGTTTGTGGGGGTTCTCCCCCCAAGAAAATTTTGGAAAACAACCGACCAAAATTGTGAATTTTACAGCACATTTTTCATTACATATTCAATTGTATCAACTTTCAAACCATAGTAAATAGTAGATGATGACCTTCAAGAGCACCAGGTTACCCACCCAGTCATATGTAGCCATAGACATTCTTTCAGAGAGCACCAAAAATAGGCACAAGTAGTAAATCAGAGAGAAGTAAAAGTGAGACCAGCCCCCACATGGTGTGTATCGAGCAAGCGCAGTGAGCAACCACTACTAGGGGGTACTATGGTGTACATGGACCTGCTGCTAAAGGGCAAAATGGATCATTTATCAAGCTTATGAGTGAACAGGACGTCTTTCTCGTTATCTCCTCCAAGTTTCTTCCCCCAAATTTCCATTATTCTCCCCTTTCCTTTCCCTCCTCTCCAGCATTTCCTGGCTTTAATTGCGTCACTGGGGGATTTCAACATATGACACTGGCCTTGTAACCATAACATACAATTATCTCCTTTATCAGTACAATTTAGTGATCTTGTGTCATGGGGGGGTGGGGGTCACAGTGGTGGACATTTAGTGTGGTATGGTAAATCTGGTCCCATTCTCAACAGATCAGTATTACAATTATTCAGAGATAGCAACGAGATTGTTGAGCAGGCAATGCAATGCAAACTGTAATGGGAATGTTTTGAAAAGTTAGGTAGAAACTTCAATGCGGAAGGCCGGTGTTATTTCTACGAGAATGCGTGATTTCTGCTACTGTACGGTACCTGTGCCAATCAATGCCTCTTAAGTGATCTGGCCTCAGGCTCTCCTCCTTACTGCAGCATGATGTTCTATTTATATCATTTTGTAGTGGCAGGCCACATGAAGTGAGTCAGTGTAAAATTGCTATAGATTTCGCATATTTGTGTGATTACATATTTGATTGCCGGCCTCAGTGAGGTAGCAGTACTTGCGAGATAAAGAACACAGCGCGGAAATAGAAGCCACTGTTTTGGGGGAGGTCGCAGATTATCTTGTTGAATCAATGCGCTGCTTCAAAATGAACAACCGCATAAAAAGCTGCACCGTATAGAAGTGCTCGATCCCGGCTACTTGGAGAAGTGTCCAATAGCAATTGGTTTCATCATGACAAAGAAGTAATACCTTTCCTGGAAAGGTATTACTTCTTTCCTCCCCTTCAACACTGAAGCGACCAATTTCGGCTTTAACTTGCTGGTATAGTCACGCCCTGCCCCCCCAAACCTCCCTCACTGCACCCACCAGCACGTCACGGCCTCCCTGAATGTGTGTCTGTTTATGTGCGCCAGGGTCAGTGTTGTTTGGCACATGGCTGCCAAGTGCTAACTCGCTAGCCAAGCAGAACTGATTGGGGACGTTTCGGGTTTCCTCACACAGCAAAAGAGCAGGCCCTAGCAGCAGGAGGCGAGTTTCAAAAGAGACACTAGCACTGAACACGCAAGTGCGCATTTTACCAGCGCAAACTCCTTTCTTGTGAAATCTGGCCTGAAATCTGGAAAATTAAACAAAATATAGGTCACGATTCATGAAGCAACTGAGCCAGCGCATAGGGAACGCACCGAGGGCGACCTTCAACAGATGGAACTGATACAAGGGTACAAAGGCCCATTAGAGGTCAAAAGTTACATTGAAGAAGATGGTAGTAGCGCTAAGCCCTTTACTCTATAACCTGCACCATAAGATGTTAAATTACAATCCTATATCAGAATCGCGAATGATCCTGGAGCCCATAAGACACTTCTTGTAGGCTAGCTTCAAATTCTGTTCGCATTAGTTGGTGAAAACTTTATTAATAAGAACGTGCATGAGGGGCACACTTTGGAGTGCTTTAATAAAAATGCTGCTCTCCCGAGAAATGTGATTTGTCTAGTACTGTTTTTATTTAATGTATCCCCATAATGGTAGCGAGAGGAGAATGTTGCTGCAAGGGTGTGGCCCTAAAATAAACACCATCTTTAAAGAAAAACAGCTGCCGCCTTTGACTTGCCTATGTCTGTGTTTCAATGCAATGCCCTCTTCTATGTTGAGGTCACTCGCCGATATTGTCGATGCGATGCTGAAATTACTGAGATAAGTAAAGGCATGTAAATATTGTGCGCAGCTCATCATCTTGTCGCTGTGTGCCTTGAATACGAAGCACACTTCCTACAGCGAATACAAAATCAGGCACCGTGTTAGCAGCCGGATAAGATGCGCTGTCTCTCAGCACACTACATCGCTTATTTAGCGTGAATACTGACTGCACAATCACAATGACATCTAGATACAAGAAAAATCCATGTGCACCACACAATAATTTGACACCGAATTGAAACATCTAACCTAATTCAGGAAACAATGCGGACTACACTAAAACAACCACCCTGACGTAAGGATTGAACGCGGCGCTGACCAGGCTGACTGCCACGTGTTGGCAGTATGTTCTGTTAAACTCGGTAATCCACATGGCTCGGACTCCTTCCCAAAAAACAGACTTCACTTTCATGTTCAGGACAAAGCCTTTGTCCTGAACATGAGCTAAAAAAGGCCCCCCACGTTAGCCTAAGCGGCGCAAGTGCCAGAGCCCAGTGGCAACACCAGGCAGTGGCCAGTGGAAAACAAAACAAAAGGACTCGTCGTGTTAAAAAAAAAAAAAAAAAAAATAAACTCTAGAAAGCCCTGTTGTCTGCTTCAAATATATTTTTCAGCACAAGCCCCAAGTTGGGGCTTGTGCTGAAAAATATATTTTAAGCAGACTTGCTGACCCCAACCTTCGCCCCAGTTACAGCCCCCCAAGAGTCAAGCAGCACAACAGCGCCACCAATGGGAGCACAGTCACACACATCCACAGTGCTGCACTAGCATAGCCAGACTCTCGCAGGCACAGGCAGGCAGCCACCCACCCACCACCACCTCGCTCCGGCAGCAGTGGACTCCGCCGGTGGAAGGAGGAACCAAAGGGTTGCCTGCAAAAGGGGGGTGTAGGTAGCAGGCCCGGCTCCAGGAATTTTTGTTTGGGTGGGCCAAACGACACATTCGGGGGGGCCACTGCTGGCCCAATTTATCGCTTATATATCTAGCCAGGCCTGCTTCTGGGCCCTACTTTTATCTCTTCTTAGTCTTACAAGGTACAGTAAAACACACTCTTTCTAAATGTTATCACTCTAAAAAAGTGCTTTTCTTCCATGTAATGTCCCTTTGATGGGAAGAGGAGGTTTCTAAGGTGGGAGTATCTAGCAAGTGACTCTACTCGGGCTCCCTCTGTGCGAGCCTTCAGGGAGAAACCCTCTTCATTACTACCTCCACCTGACCCCTGACTGTGCAGCGCACTCCCTTACAGACTTGATGATCCACTTTTCTACCACCCCTCTACATTACACCTTATCTCACAGCTGACCTTGGGACCCAGCCCCATATCAGCCACCATTCAGTTCCACTTTCATTATTCCCAGTAAAAAACAAAAGTAAAATCACCTTCAAACTTGAAACATTGAATATAGCAGTAAATGTAATCAGCATGCATGTTAAAGTATGCTCTACAGTTGTCCTAATCACATGACTGTTAATTAAATAAACAAAAACAGAAAGGCCCTGACAGGGCCGGCTTTAGTGCTGGTACAAAAGTCTTTTTGACCTCTTTCTCTGTAGATAACTTACCAACCACCCTCCAACAGTGCTCTTCATCTCTCCGTAGCCACTCCCCCTCATGGCCTCCTCCTCAGACTCCCTAACTACCACCCTCCACCAGTGCCCCTCATCTCTCCGTAGCTCCCACACCCCATGACCTCCTCCTCAGATTCCCTCACTGCCAACCTTCACCAGCACCCCTCATCACTCCGTAGTTCCCCCCCACCCCATGACCCCCTCATCGGATTCCCTCACTGCCACCCTCCACTAGTGCCCCTCATTTCTCTGTAGCCCCCCCCACCCCATGACCTCCTCCTCAGATTCCCTCACTGCCATCCTCCACTAGTGCCCCTCATTTCTCTGTAGCCCCCCACCCCATGACCTCCTACTCAGATTCCCTCACTGCCCCCTCCACCAGCGCCCCTCATCTGTCTGTAGTTTCCCCTCCACCCCGTGACCACCTCCTCGGATTCCCTCACTGCTCCCTTCACTAGCGCCCCTCATCTCTCTGTAGTTCCCCCCCCAACCCCGTGACCTCCTCCTCGGATTCCCTCACTGCCACCCCCACCAGTGCCCCTCATCTCTCTGTAGTTCCCCCTGCCCCATGACATCCTCCTTGGCTTCCCTCACTGCCACCCTCCATTAGTACCCCTCATCTCTCCTGTAGTTCCCCCACCTCATGACCTCCTCCTCGGTTTCCCTCACTGCCACTCTCCACTAGTGCCCCTCAGCTCTCTGTAGTTCCCCCCCCACCCCGTGACCTCCTCCTCTGACTCCCTCACTGCCACCCACCCTCACTGCCACCCACACCCTTCATCTCACCGTAGCTCCCCCCACCCCATGACCTCTTTCTGGTATTCCCTCACTGCCACCCTCCACTAGTGCCCCTCATGTCTCCGTTGCCCCTCTCATACCCATTCCATTTGTTGTATAGCACTACTCATATCAGTGTAAGGTGTCACAGTACTTTACATAACAGCACACATTATACAGAGACAATAAATCAGTTTACGCGAAATGTCACATAAGCTAATGAGGATTACAAGTTGTAGAAATCACTTCATCCATTCTGGTGGGCAGTATATTTTACGGGGGTTTGGTTGGGAGAAGCACAAAGTCAGGATTTAAAGAGTACTCCAGTGGTCAGGGTTGGCTTTACTGATAAAAATGTATAACTGCCCAAACAAACTCTTTTTAGTAACATTAGAATAATGAAAGAATGGAGAAGTTCTAACTACATCACAACACAAAAAAGCGAAGTTTGTATGCAGTTTTTTTATGACAGTTCATTGGTCACTGTCTTATGTTAAGATAATAACTTCTGAACTGCAAGTAACACAAGGATATCTGTGACAGAGGTAGTAACCCACTGAGCTATTCCCATAAAATTCAGTTTATCTGCATTTACGAACTACAAACCGACAAATGGTTGCTCTGCAGCAGGATCGTAATTCACAAGTTAACAGTTTTTATTGTTGTTGTACATCGGTGGCAGATTCACTGCGAGGGCTAAGGAGGCTCATGTTTGGGGGGGCCTGGCCCCCCCTCTAGACCCGGGCCTGGTAGGTAGTGGTGCTGCAGCGCTAGCATAGCCGGAGTCTTGCTCGCAGGCACAGGCAGACCTGGCAGCCTGAGCCAGCCACCACCTCGCTCCGGCACCAGTCGGCAATGGCATCGCCGCTGTGTTGTCCGCCCCTGCTCACGAACAGCAAGGAGGCCTGCCTGCTCAGTGATCTAAATGCCTGGCTGACTCTAGTCTAAGTAAATCCACAATCCAGACTCAGGAGCCCCCAGGGTGCTAGTGCGCTGCGCAGACTGAACCGGCCGGGCCGGGGATCAATAAAAAGGTATAAGCGATAGCCCAAGGCCCTGGGCCGGGCCACCGGGGGAAAGGCCTATACGCTATACCCTTTGTTTAATCCCGATTCCCGGCCCGGCCCACAGTAGTGCCAAACAAATGCCATTGCCAACCAATGCCATGTTGAATTTATCAGTGATAATAAATAATTTGCTAAAGACACTGTCACTGACTCACCTCGGCGGGCGGCGGGCGACGAGTCGACGGCGGACAGTCGGTACTAGTGAGGGAGGGACAGGTGTCACAGGCAGCAGGCAGAGGCTAGAATTCTGAATTAGAAATAAATTATGGGGTGCCCGTGCCTCGTTCCCTCAGTAGTCTCTGTCTTCTTAGTGGCTGGCTGTTGTTGGTCTGGAATGCTCCTTGGTCGGGGTCAGCGCACTTTTTATTGTTGTAACCCCAATGCGCATGTCACCACACGGCTGCCCCACCCTGAGGTGGGTGAACTGAGACCGCGGTCCGCGCACACGCGCGGGCTGGCGCCGGCGGAGATTTCTGCGACTGCGCGCTGTGCGCGAGCGCGCCCGAGTAATGACCCACCCGTAATGCAGGTGATAAATAATAAATTATTGCAGCAGGCGAAGGCGAGTGATGATGTCAGTGAACTCTGATGAATGAATCTCATTTTTGATAGATAAAATTGTGCTTTTTTCTGTCCCGCACCCACGCGGAGTGAGAAGAGACACTGTGAGAGAGAGTAGTGAATGTGATTTCTATCTTACTAACGCCGTCGGCGGCGTCGCACTCGCGTCGGACCAAAAAATCGGCCCCAGCAATGAAACCGGCCCCCCTGCCAAAAAACCGGCCCCCACCCCTGGCAGCCTACCGGGGGATTGCCTGGTGCCCGGCATTGCCAGTCCGGGCCTGGATGCACCCGGAAAGAAGCTCTACAGTGGCGCACTACACAAATAACACAACATTTCATGTTGAGAGGATGGTAACCAAAGGTACAGAGCTTGCACGAGTGATGGCTCGCCGGAGAGCTGCACACATCACGCTTCCAGACACTGAAGATGACTCTGGGTCTGATTTGGATCTTGGCGGATGGGCTACTCCGTCGCAAAGGGGATGAATATCCCATCACCATACCACAAGTCCCATAGGATAACATGGAATCGTAATGTGATGGAAGGGATGTCCATTACATTTGTGACGAGGTAATCCTGTCCACCAAACTCATAATCAGGCCCCCGTTCTTTCATTGCGCATCCACACACTAGGTCAGTCGGGTACATTTAAAGTGTTTTTCCTGAAAGGGCTGGATCTATTCTTAACATTTATTTGATCCATGCATTGGTAGGCCATCTAGATTATATGTTTGAGTAAAGTTTGGTCAAAGTTGAGTTTGCGTCAGGGATTTAAATACAGACTGCGAAAACTCACCCTTCAGCCTTTGAGATCCTTGCGGTGTGATAGAGGATAAAGAGAGAGGAAAGAGGGTTTGTTGGAGAATGAGTGAGAAAAGTGCAGTAGCGACTACATACTGCTGCGTAATATCTCCTATGACTGAGTCCTTACTGCTCTAGTCTGTCGCTGTGCACAAACCAACACAGGGCAGATGGGAGAGACAAAGAGAGGTGAGTATAGACAGACCGAGAGACTCACGGAGAAAGGGAGAGACACCACTCCCATGGTGCTTTAAAGAAAGGAAATGTTGAATTATATTCATAGTTGGGTGGGATTTAGTTAGTATAGTACTCAGAGGTATACCTATTTGCAGCACAATAATGCCGCCCAAAAGCACTGACGAAGGGGGAGACATAGAAAGAGAGACAAGTAGAAGGGAAGACACAAGAATGAGGGAAGGGGTCCTAAGGATGAAGCGGGTCTTCTGCGAGACATTGGTATCTCACCGGGCAGAGCGACAGTGTTTTATATGTGGTCGTCTGTGGCACCCTGGCAGGGGTGGGCAGCAAAGGAAACTCAGAACTAATGAAGAAAGATAAGATCATAAGTGGAAAGGAGGGGGATTTCAGGGTTGTGGATGTCATTGAGAGGAACAGTGTGAGTACAGTGTTCAAAAGATAGAAGGGCAAGCCAAGCTAAGCCCCTAGGAGGCAGGAGACTGCTGTCCTGTCACACAGAGTGTAAAGGCAGGGCTCTCACAAGCCTCTCTCTAAAGCTTGCATTCAGCTCGAGGTGGACCAGAAGGGATAGGAGAAGGGAGAGATGTCCTGGGGGGACACAGGCTAGCAGGGACAGAGATGTCATGTCTTTAGGGGTGGGATTGAGACGCTAGGTTAGCAGGAGGCGCTAGACTTATAATATCAGACTCAGGTAATCCTTTCTTGCAGTTATTGCTTCCTGCCCAGAAGTGTCAGAACTCATCTCTTGAAAGTGGGGTGGGATGGGGTTTTCAAGGCGTGTCTATTGTGCCCTATTTCCTGCTTGCTGCTGCACAGTGCACGCTGGGTTGCCTGCCACCCAGTTTTGTTCTTACAGTATGACCACTCCCATTTGTCCAAACGCTCCTGCAGTTGTTCTTGCTTGGCCCCATCCCTCCTGGAAACAGCCAGGCTCATGTATTCACCATCCTTTCAGGAAGTATTGTGCCATGCGTCCATTGAACATTCCTCCAAGAACTTATTTCATGCCTCACCCAAGCACTTCTCAGAAATCTGCTCACTGTGCTATCTGTGAAACATTCCCCAGGCTTGCGTAATAATATTTTCCATACATTGCTAGAAAGTATTTTACAGTAGGGTATTAATGTTAATTAATCTGTGTCTACTAATGCTCATGCGGCTGGTGCAAGTTGGTATGGTTGTACTGTACTGCAACATGCATTCAATCACTACACACCAGAGGCAGTCAAAGCGATACCACACGCCTGTGTCCACCTTTGGCATCACCAGTTGACTCCTTGTCCGCGCTAGTCTCTTCAGCAGCCAGCTATTTGCTGATCACTGGGTCGCTGGAGGGATTTTGATCCTGCTAACAAGACCCCTGAGACAAGGGGTAGCAAGGGCACTCAGGGAAACAAATGCAAGCCAGGTCAAGCTGTGTGATAATACTATCAGAAAATGTGCCCTATTACGCTGCGTAATTTGCATTTTCTTGCAGCATAATTTTGTCAACCCTGCCCCCACTTCGGCCCTCCACTGCGGCGTATTTCCAGTGGCCACCTATTCTGTAAAGAACCGAAAAATGTGCTTATGGTGTGTAATTTGCTACTAATTTTCCAAAACCTCCTTGTGAAAGATGTTTTTCGAGTCCTCTTAGTTTCTTCTAACTGCAGTCGCGGTGTGCATGGCTCACGCGCACGGGGGTTGCTCGCGGCGGGGAGGTAATTTAATAATAATATATTATTTTTTTAAATTAAACTTACCTTTCCACCGGTCGGGTCCAGCGTCTGCTCTGCTCCTGCTCTCCTGCCTCCGGCAGGAACAGGAAACAGGCAGCCATGCTCCCTCCCCTAAGCCAATCACAACGCTGCAAGCAGCGTTGTGATTGGTAGGGACGCCGCCCGGCCAGGGGCTTTTGGGAAGGCCCTGTCCTCCATGCAGGCTGCATTCAGCCGTCATGGAGACGGGCAGAGTGCGCATGACTGGTGTGGGCGGCCCCAGAGGGCCGACCAAACAGTCTTTGCACACTCAGGAGTGGAGAAATCACTCCTCCCCTGCCCGATCAGCAGCCCACCCACCCGCCTGCCCTCAACCAAACACAAAATGGTAATATCTGGAAGGTATTACCATTTTATGTTTCTGCGTCTCGCATTGCGAGAAATTATAAAATTTCACTGAAGCAGTGCTTTGCGGAAAGGCAACATGCAATATAGGCCACTTTTTATTTAGCGTGCCCGGGCCGATTTTTAACCCCAATCCAACCCTGGTACTGGCACTTCTCAGTGTTCTCCTCTTGAGTACCAAAACTTCTCCTTGTGTCAAGAGAGTCTTGGTACTCCTAGTGGCAAGTTAGGGTCTGGCTCTGGGGTACGTTCAGTACTGGAGTTGCTGAATAGGAAGCTTTCAAATGGAGGGTGTCTACGAGGCGCTCTTACCATCAATGGCCAGTGCATTCCAGCACTAGGTTGCTACGGCAGCCTTACACTTTAACTGACAGCATGACAGGTATAAGGAGATGTGGCCTAATGGCTAGAGCTCCCAATATTGGAATTAGTCTACAGTCAGTTAGAGTGTAAGGCTGCAGCGCTGGAATACAGTCGCCATTGACTGTCAGAGCGCCTAACGCCCTTCAGCCGAGATGAGCATGAGTGCAGGGTTCAATTGGTACTTTTTTGCCTTTATATATCTCATAATTGGCAGGGCATCAAAGCGCTTTACATGAGAAGCACAAGTTTTATATTCACGCATACTTTTTGGTTTTTATGGCATGGGGAGGTGAAATCCCAGCATCAGCTCAACTCAATCAGCTCTGCCAAGTACCACGCATCAGGGTTAGACTAATGCATTTCAGTGTAGTGGTCCGCTTCACAGAGCTGAAATGCAAAGTCACGCATTACAGCGGCTCAGCTGTCAAGCGCCGGAGGCTGCTATAATAATGCACTATACAGCTGCAGTGGCAGCTCGGTGCGCGCTGCTCCCGGAAGGCTTAGGGGCTCTGGCTCAGCTGCTACAGCTCAGCCTGCACAGTGCTAGAATGCTGCAATGTAACACTGTTAAAATGCTGACGTGCCACAAGTCATTTCTTCAAAGTCCCAAAAACCATGGAATGGACCAGGCACCTGCTCAAAGCCAAAAATCTTTTAACATTGGGGTGTGCACCGAAGTATAGGAATAGAAGTACCCAAATAACGCATGCAAAACTGGGGGAGATAACGCTTTAATAATTTCTGTGCACGCTCCAAGTTACGCACACTTGAAGTCTATTGTCTGGGAATTATCAATATGCCAATTGCAAGCATGTCACTATCGGCTACTGTGAAGGATACAGTCAAATACAGTTGCAGTAGCCTAATGGACCCAGGATCTATACCAAGGTGAGATGGCTGCAGAAAGTCCCAAGATAACCAGAATGTTCCCTTCTAAGATGGCCGTCATATCTACAGGCAGGGTTTTCCTCAGAACGTTGCCTAGATCTGGCTCCTCGCCAGTACGGTGGTGTCATAGTAGCAAGATGGCTATGCTCATGGGGGGCATGCCCGTGGCACTGTTGGGGTAGCCTCTGGAAAGGTGGAGCTGTGCAAGACCGGCAGCCAGTGAGAGTGCTGCAGAGGGAACATGTGCAGGTCTCATACTCAAACAAGCATTTGCAATGCAATAGGTCTCGCATTTGCGAGAGTTTGAGCTACTGGCATTGTAAATGACTATGCCTTTTATTTATGTGTATTGAAAACCTGCACGTGGTGCGTAAACACGCACTTGTACTTTGTACTTGTACTTGTAGTCCTTGCTTACGAGAAGCAAGGCTGGCAGTAAAAGAGGCGCCATTACTGCCAGCCTTGCTTCTCGTAAGCAATGACTGCAATGTCAATAGCTCAAACTCTCCCAAATGGTAGACCTGTTGCATTGCAAATGCCTGTTAGGTATTTTATTTGCTACTGGAGCCACTTTTATTTTGGTGCCCAGGCCTAGTTTCTGTCCCAGTCCGACCCTGCCTCCAATCTATCTCATAAGTAATCAAAGGGTTAACCCGTTGACCTCAGCCACTACACACTAAAATCATATACCCATGGCTCAAGGAATAAGACCGCACCGCCAGACCGGGAAAGTAACTGAAGGACAATACCATACAACATAACCAAAATCTGATTCAGACTCATGTCTGTGTAAAGTGCTCAGACTGACGAAACTTCTCAGTTGTATTAAGTAACACCAGTAGCATGAGGTGTGCTCCACTAAAGACGATAACGTAAGCTGAGAATTTTGGTTACTTTGTGCGAATCGCCTATCCTGTTTTCAAATTTGTTGTCTGCAGGTGGATGGATCCATGTATGAGTGCACCTCTAAGAGTTAAATACATACAGTTACATACAGTTAAATACATGTGGAAATATATCATTGTATTCATTCTCAGAACACAAAACAAATATGTATAAATATCAATAAGATGACAAAAAACAAATATGGATACAGACGAAATGTTAAAACAATACCATTAAACAGGGGCTGCGGGGCTATTATAATGTTGGACAAACTTCAAGTCCTACAATGCAGCAGTCCAGACGGTTGCATTCTGGGATTTCCTTCCAAAATTGTAAACATGTATTAAAGAAATCCCATCCTCTTAAAAGCGAAACAAGCCTGAAAATGTTGCATTCTGGGGCTGGTAGTTACGCCTTTAACTGTAAGTTTAGGCACAAAAAAAGAAAACATCAAATGTGTGATGTGCTACAGTGTCAAAGCATACTCATGTTCTGACCTGATGTGGGAGCACTTGGCAACCATGAGAAAGGATAGGGGCACTTCATTTGTTTGTATACTTGCAGCCAGTTTGGACGACCAAAGCTGAAACTGCGGAGATCACCAGAGCCTCGGTACCAAAATACGACGTTTCATGAAGTGGCCACTTCCAAACAAAACCATGAGGACATACGTTAGATGTGCCGTGCGGGCTGGACCTTTGCAGCACACAAGCAGACACAGCTTCAAATCTGCCGCTTTCAGAGGTTCACGTAGTGCAAAGGTGCGAGTGCCCAGCAGCCCCAGTTCAGTCATCCAACTAATTATTTAAATAAAACAACTGGCACGAGTACTACAACCAAAACTTCGCCCGATTTAAAATAACTCCACCACTCACAAATCACTTCACCAACAAGCTTTGGTAAAGCTGATAGGTCTTGGCTATTCGAAATCTATTGGCTTTCTTAATTTCTTTTGTGGTGTGACGGGAGGAGCAAGCAGGTCGGGGAAGGAGATTACATGGACCAACAACAACGGGGCAGGGCGTCACAGCGTAATGAAAATTAAAAACATAGTTTTAAAAAGCGCTGTAATGCGGACAGCACTATCCGTGGCATAGCATTTTTTTCTAACTTTATATTTTGTTTTTCATTATATTTAAGCTGTGACACGCCATCGTTGACCGCGTAATAGCACATTTAAAAATAAAAAACTTTCAGCCTTGCTGCTGCACAACATGGATTAAGAAAACAAGCTGTTGCCATTGCGCGAATGAGGAAAAAAGCGCCTTTGATTAAGTTAAATCTATTTGCTTTGCTAATGGTATTGCATAGTGAAGCAAATGGCTTAAACTTAATAAAAGGCGAGACCTAATGCATTTTTAATGCTTGTTGTCATTGCCACCCCCAACGCCTAAATTTACGGCAAAGCTTTGTCCGATTCTCTATTGGAAGTGAATTTGGGTAAATCCAGATGGGGGTCTATTGAGTTAGAGGGACGCAGCCCTCTGTAGTTTGATTATATCAAAGATGTTGCTACTCCTTGGCTAAGCAGCGTGTACGGCAAACCTGTTGGACTCGCAAGGCATGATGGTAGTATCTTACCATCCGGGTGTTGGAGTGAGGTGAGTGCACCTGTTTCTGAGTGTCTACTGCTTCTGTGATGCTGTGCCAGCGACAGAGCGGGATGGGGGAGGGACACAGGCGCGCAACACCCATTGGACTCACAGGGCTTCAGCCCCCCCCCGTCGTGTGTTGCAGCCCGGGCTGAGACACCTTCCCGGGCCAAAAAGCAGCCGCACCCGAGCACTTCACAGGTCTTTAAAAGACCATTTGCATGTTAATGAGGCCTTGCTGTTGTTTCACCCCCTCTAAGAGCCCCTGCAGCTCCACTCTGCCTATTGCTTAAAGTTCAGCCCCTCCGAAATTTTTGCTCAGCCCCCCCCGAAATTTTTGCTCAGCCCCCCCCCCCCCCCGAAATTTGGCTCTAGTTGCGCCTCTGGAGGGACAGGTATCCCTACTCACCGCTGTTACTCAGGACAGTGGCTCTGAGTGTTCCACCTGCTCTTAAGTGAGGAGTGAGATGCAATGGGCAGCTGTGCTTAGCTCTTCGCCGTACCCCTGTTACCTGAACACAGTGAGTGTCCTAACCGGAAGCGCTCCTTTCACAAAGCATGGATTTGTGTGACGGAACCAGATACCAGCCCTCGAGGAGTACATTTAAAAAACAATCTGCAGCTGTAATAGTTGTCAAGGGCAATTGTGTGTGGTTCTGGAATTCATCCGCTGGAATGCAACAGCAGCACTATTTTGACGGAGAGGCGCAAGTGGCGAGGGAGGATACAGCGAGAGGTCTTCACTGGACCAGGTCTCCTGAGCCCCCTTCATCGCCCGTCACTGCAATACATCTCTGACGTTTATTAATATTAATTAATTTTATTAATAAAACAAAAAACTTGCTCTTGGGAAATCACTTCATTTTTCAAATAACTGAAATTGTGGAAAATAAATAGTGAACGCAGTGTGAATTGTTCTTTTCAGTTGTTTCGGTAAACAAAACTGACGAGTTTGAATGGACATTTATTCCTGTAGATTCTGCAGATTCTGGCATTTTTTCCTTTAGCAATTTACAAGCCCCTTGCGCCACTTTTGCGTCACTTTTCCCATGTTAAAAGTGACGCAAAAGTGGCTCAAGGGGCTTGTAAATCTGCCCCTTTGTCTGGAGATTGACACTACTCTTTATCGGAATCCAACTCGATGTACGGCCGCAGTGTTCCTACTCCTGAGGGCGGAGGCTTCCGTGACTCTGTCCAGCACCCCTGGGGTGCCAGGAATGGACCCACCCTGCTTGTCTGGCTCTTGGGAGTAGCTGTAAACCTCCTGTCTACTGTGGACCATGGGTGTGACTTGTGTCCTGTACAATGGTTAGCCCTTCTGTGACACTACTTTACACATACCTACGCACACATACACAAGAGTTGACTAGAAGCAGAGCAGTAGGGGGTTAGGTAGTGCTCCATTAAAGAGGTACAATATTATTGGTTACTCTAGGTTTAAACATCAGGACTAAGGCGGTATTCCGTGGTTGGCCGGGCCAGCTTCCTGTCGCGCCACAGGTCAATGCACCACAGCTTTGGAAGATTTTAAAAATAGAGGGGGGCGAGCCACAAATTAGCGCAGAAAGCCGAGCCAATGGTCTGGCGCAGATCTTGAGCCCGTGAATTGGCCGAGCCCTGAAAATGTTTGCTATGAAAATCATAGACCAAACACCATGTAAATTACGGTCAAATCTCTTCAAAGTAATTTTTTTAAAATGTATTTAGCATGTGGAAGCTTAGACATTATTAACACGTCACATCATAGCACTGTACTGCGAAGTACTTTATTAAAAGTGAGAATTTTTAAATATGAACCATCAGTGAACTAAAAGGCAAGACAATGGCCACGTATTGTAAACCCTGTACTGTCCCGGGTTGCTATAGAGTAATATTCCTTATGTTAAGGCGTTGTTGTTACCTCTTAATGCATCTTTCAACAGTTTTGTATTAAGGCACCAACTCCACCCGGGAGTATTGAGCGTTTGCATAGGCACGCGTTACATTATACAAGGTCACCCTTCATTGTTTATAGAGATAAGGAAATTAAGTGGTTTGCCTAGTATCACAGAGTGTTGAGCGGCGCCGGGACTCTGGCTTACCAGATCGAACGTCAAGAGCTCTGGCTGTAACGTCACATCCTTGGCAGAGGGAGGCAGAAACCACATGAAGGCTCGGCTCGTAATGGGCTCGGGGTTCCAACAGGACCTCGAGCTGAGCCAGGGCCGGGCTTCAGGGTGGACCCGGGCTCGAGTTCCAGTGGCTCGCCCACCTCTATTAAAACCATGTTGCAGATCCTTAAATTGGATAAATCACCATCCATATCCGGTGTCTAAGCTCCCTTCGTCTACAATCTACTCGCCCCGGCGCCCCCCTCCCTCCGCCTCCTTCCTTCTAAAGCACGGGAAATGCAGTTGATTGTACAAACTGTCAGCGAGTAGTCAGGACAGGTTCTAGTTCTCCAAGTTTAATGTAACTTATAAAGTGGGTGGCGAGTACAACGCAACACATCATAACAGAAGCGCCAGAACGGCAGCTAGCTCCTGCTTCGGCCTCTAGGCGCCGTCCCGCAAACTGCCCCAAAGTTGGCTTGAAAGGGAGCGATTCTGAGCTGGAAGCACTCAAACACCCAGGAAAGAGCAGAGGCGGGCCTGTGCGCTGCTTGCAGGAGGACTGAGACACTCTGACTGAGGCCAGCTCGTCCCTCCCACGGACACCGGCTCGGTGGAGCGAAAAACACTCCTGACTCCACAAGTGGATGGAATGCAGAGAAAGGGTCCTGAGTGCTGTGTACTGTACAGAGAGAAGTCCTGCGGGCCCAAGTGCGTCCTGGTCCTGTCTGGGCATGAGAGGAGACACCAGGCAACAACAAAGTAGTCCCTACGTTGAAAGTTACTGCCCTGCAGGGTAAGGTAACTGTAGTTGGTCGATGCTGCTTCCTCCGAAATCGGAAGAAAACGGAAGTGACGCATCGGCCCACCAGCCAATAGTGAGCGAGTTTAAAAGAGCAATACCACATTTAAACCAATGGCAAGGGACAAAACAAAAAAAACGCACTGGGTGGAGTTTCACCCTTAATACTAATTACTTGATGCCTCGTAGAGGCAGCGCATGCGCGCTTCCTATGCGAGACCTAAAAATGAAGATGTCTCAGCCACGCAGAATATTGGCAAAAAGAACAGTTGATGGACAGAATGCAGAACAATGTCATACATTCACCCCAGTACAGAGATCTGAGCCTAAATCCATCATTTCTTTGCTCACCATGCCATTCCAGTTTGGACCCAGCCATATGCAAATCAGTCTTGACCCTGTGCCCTATGGGAACAGTCCAGCCCGAACTACCAGGCCAGGTCTTCCCAGGACTGGAAACAAGCATCCTAGGACCGGTTTCGGGGTTTCACCCCTCTTCAGCCAGGATAGCTTGAGTCCAGTGGCATGAATATTGGGGCCATTGATTTTGCAGGTGTGAAGCAGAACCTGAGGTCAGGGAGATGATGGGAGACGAATGACTCCCGCAACCACCTACGATCAGTATCGTCTTCCTCAACAAGAGAGAGACAGGGCCATGAGGGTATTTGGGAGTCTGAAACCCTTAAACCTATTGGGGAAAGGCAGAGTCATGAAGGAACCCATAAGTCGGGGATTGTTACCTTTGCAGGTGGAAGCAGAACAGGATGACAAGGGCCTCGGCCAGCAGCGGCTCCTCCGCTAAGGCAGAGGAACATCACCCCGCTGCTCCGTGAGCAGTTCAAAACGGAAAAATAAAATGATAATAATGCAAAAATATTAATTCTTTTATTTTTCTGTCGTGGCTCAGCTGGTTAGGGGTGGGCGGGCTGGGCTGTGACAGGAACAGCGGGAGGAGTGGAGGGCATTCTCTTAAGTGCACAAGGCAGTTTGTCTGGCCGTCTTGGGCCGGCCAAACAGTCATGCGCACTTTGCATGTTCTCCACCAGCTGTATTGCACAGATTGTGTGGAGAACATGCACAGCCTCCCAGTCCCTCTCTGAGCGCCAAACCACGGCGCTCAGACCAATCACAACGCTGCTGTACCGCAGCGCCGTGATTGGCTAGGGGAGTCTGGGAGCCTATTGGCTTCCCGGTTCCTGCTGCTGGAGTCGACCGAAGAGCTGAAGAAGACCGAGAGGCAGCAGCTGGCCTGCAGGTAAGTGTTTTTATTGTGCTTTTTTTTATTTACCCCCCCCCCACCTGCCTCGCCACCCCTGTTAAGTAGCGACCACCATTGACCTCTGTGGTACTCGGTGGTAGTGACATCATGGGGTCAGCGGAGATCCAGAGTCCATATTAGGACTACCTTACGGAAAAGCATTGGCTGACGACAGAAGTTTGTTTTCTAACAGGATGTAACTCCTGAGTCTGCACCGTATCCCTTAGTTATACAATCTGTGTGCATTAAGCAACAGTAACCATGGCTCCATCAGAAAGTGTTACTCATAGTCCTTCAAAATGTCACTCATAATTATACTGAAATTATGGACATGTCACACATAGCAATGTGAAACCTTGGCAGCTATGCTTAATCTCCCTGTGCCATAAAACAAAAAAGTAATGCTTTCATGTAAAACATGTGCTCCTCGTGTAAAATGCTTGAATTCCCTGCTATTTAATACTGCAAAAACGCCAATGACGCCCTGCATGTATTCACCGAGCTTGGCCGAAGAGCACTTGGGCGCTTTACATATTAAAGAAGAAAAAGCAGCTATTTTAAGATGCTTGCCTAGAAGCCGCGCCTCCAGGCTCGCCCCGACCAGAACTCAAGACGCACCCCATCAATTGGGTGAGTACCGGCACTTCTCTTTATCCATAGAAAGCTGCTTTGAGGCATCCGGAGCCTGGAGGCTGCCCTGCAGGATGGAGCCCTCGTCGCCACTGTAGTGAGGTGAGGCGCAGGCTGGACATGGCCACTGCCCCGAGCGCGCCAGAGCCCGGATGCAGCGCCTGGATGTATAGGCACGTCAGGTGGCTCACCACTGACCGAGCATCTGCATGGCGCAAAGCCAAGCGCCAAGAAGGCAGCCGTGCCCCCAGGAATTATGGTTTATATACAGCACTCGCTTCACCATCTGCTTGTGCTGCTGTGAGACGAAGTGAGCACCTGTAGGTCAACATTGCCACCTTGCGGTCATTTTTCAGATCCACTAATTGGAGAAAGTTAACCATGTATGTACAAAAAACTTTACCTGCCCCAAACGGCCACATTCCGACCGCAAAAAAGCCTTTTCAAATGTACCAAACCCTATTTTGCGTTTCCGTAACCTGTTACCGAATCGCAAAAGGGGTTAGCGATTCGGTATTAGAAAGGAGGTGTTATGGGCGTTCCTTCCTAATAGCGACTTGCAAGGGTATTATTAATGTTTTGCGACCGGAATGCAAAACATTCACATTTTACCACCAACTACAAGTAGGTGTGTAACCCATTTGCAAATGAGAAGGGGTCCCAAGGAAACCCGTCCCCTTTGCCAATGTATGCCAAAATGTTTTTTAAGATTAGGCAGTTGTCTCAGGGATCACTGCCTATTCTTAAAAAATTAAAAGAAAACTTACATTTTTAATTTTTGAAACGCATCCTGTTTTCCCTTTAGGAAACAGGCTGCATTGCAAAAAAAAAGTTTCTTTATTTAAAAACAAACACAGACATAGTGGTTTGCTGTCCTCAGCAGGCTACCATACCTGTGTTTTTTAGCGATTCCCAATGAGTCGCAAATTGCGACCTACCACATGAATATTAATGAGGTAGGTCAATTGTAACCCACTGGAAATCGGACACAGTGTTAAACGCACAGTAGTACATAGCTGTTTGCGATTTTCAAATAGCAAATCGCAAAAAGTCACAATTAGGGGCTCACAAAATGTAGCGGTCGTACATGTGGCCCCAGGTCACTTCCCGCCACGTGGATATTATGGCCGGGATAAAGTACCCTACTGGAAAAGACTACAACTAAAGGACCCTGAGACAGAAACAAATAAGATTAGGGAGTTTCTGGCTCATGTAGAATATGTCTTTATGTTTGTTATCAGCATTAAGAATCCTCGAAGAGAAATAGCACTTCCACTTATGAACGTCTCTAAGTTCCATAATAAATGCTGCTCACAGGGCGCCTGGAAAACCGGAAGTAAAAGAGTCTCTGTTATTTCTCTCCTATTCTAGAGCATCTTCTTCAGGTCTGTGAGCTGGTTAAAACTGGAAGCAAGTTTGTTCCAAAACAGGTTGTAAAAAAAGCTGATATTCATGGCTCTGCGATCCAGCTGAAACAGACCTTGCAATTTACTGAATATTTAAGTATTATGGGGTAACCCAACAATACTACCCGGCCTTGGGTCAATAATACAGTACATATAAACGAATGGTCGCGGTAGCAATCGCTTCTATCCAGATAATAAATAGTAGCATAAACCAATGTCCTTGTTATGGCATACGTCCAATTTATTCACTATAGAACAGAAGCATGTAATGCAATTATATTCAAAGCATTAGCAGAGGAAGGCAACGCAGTTGCTCATTCACATCACAGTGCAATACATTACAGTGCTCTTGGTGTGAGTAGGAAAAAAGGGGAAGGAATGGGAGTTGGGTGGTGATGTATGAGTGAAGGACAGGGAAAAGGTGTGAGTGACATATATACATCAGTTATACATGGTCTGAACTTTTCCGGTCCGTGATAGATCAAATGTTCCTGTAGGTACACATCACTCTAATGGACAAACACTAATTTGTACAATTGTCGCCAGAGTTTGTGTTGTATATGTGTTGTCGACGTTTCGACTCCTAAAGTGCAGGATTATTTGCTATCCTCACGGTGGATTCTTCATCATTACTGAACTGCACTAGGGTAAAACAGTGGGGCATCTCCGCCGTGTGTTTCAAAAGGGTGGGCTTGAGCAAGCTCTCAAATGTAAATGTAATAAGACTCTGTAACGGTGTCTCAATGGTTCGAATATCGATTGGAGCCAATCCAAGTTAATCTGTCAGTCGACCGGTTTCCTCAAGAGTAATTACTCAGTCCTGATGAAGACTCCACCGTGAGGATAGCAAATAATCCTGCACTTTAGGAGTTGAAACGTTGACAACGCATATAAAATGTATTGCACTGTGATATGAATGAGCAACTGCGTTGCCTTCCTCTGCTAATGCTTTGAATATAATTGCATTACATGCTTCTGTTCTATAGTGAATAAATTGGACGTATGCCATAACAAGGACATTGGTTTATGGTACTATTTATTATCTGCATAGAAGTAATTGCTATTGCGACCATTCATTTATATGTACGCTTGCAATTTACTGACACATGACTATTGACAGAACAGTTCCACAGTATCTCTGGGGGATTCAGCGATACTGAAGGCCTCTCTCATGATTGTTTTTCTCACATTCTTCGGGGGTGGGTGGAGAGAAGAAAAAGTGGCACAAGAAACATAAGAAGCACATAAAAGGTAAGACACCTCTATGCCCTCCGACTCTCACAGGGTCTTAATCATCAGATTCGGAGTTGTTTGCCTTGGAGCCCTTAGTTCCCCCTCTGAGTGTTTCTGCTCCAGTGATTCCACTGAACCATAAATCCCTGTCAGTCTGTTACCATCCTTCCCAGTTCCTTCAGCACCAGGGCATTTTTATTTTGAGCTCCTGACACCGGCTTCATCCTTTTCAGAGGTTCTGAATCTAGACTTGAGTCCAGCAGCATTTTTCAACCCAATTGTAGGAGGTTGGCTTAGTATATGGTGCACACTCTAAGGAGTGATGCACCTTGCACTAATCCAGGCAACCCTTATGGTGATTTTAGTGGTCTTTGGTAACCATAGAACTCTCTCAAAGTGGCAGCTGTGGAGAGCAACCTTCAGGCTTACCTTGAAGGAGTGTAAAGCATCTTGTTTTGCCACATTTAATCAACAGTGTAGATTAGATGTAAAAGAACAACACAGTGTTTTATAAAAAATAAGTATATTCATTACACAACACTATCACTAACACATCTGTATATTTCCTACCTGGAGATATCAACAGTACACACAAAAATACTTCACAATAATCAGGTAAGTAACCCAAATATACGCTGGTCTCCAGGTGGAAACCAAACCATATACTAAGGAAGTGGAATGCAAGCTGCAAAGGCGTGTGGGACTTGGGCCAAAAGACACAGTCATCTCCTGAGGCGGAAGCCGGGAGACCGATCGCTGGCAGATTTTAAGAATTGCATCCTAAATTGTGTTTTTAAACCTTGAATCGTTCTCCCTGGGCACTTATATTTGTATTTTGCACTCACCGTCATCTTCCCGCGCAGCGGATTTATCGCTGCCGCGGCATACAATCTATCTCCTTGACGCCATTACCTTGGGATTCCCCAGGCCACGCCCACTACTGTTGGCCACGCCCACCCACCGCCATCACTACGTAAAGCGCTGACTACGAGCGCGACCTTGACACAGTCATCTCCTGAGGCGGAAGCCTGGGGACCGATCGCTGGCAGATTTTAAGAATTGCATCCTAAATTGTGTTTTAAAACCTTGAATCGTTCTCCCTGGGCACTTATATTTGTATTTTGCACTCACCGTCATCTTCCCACGCAGCGGATTTATCACTGCCGCGGTATACAATCTATCTCCTTGACGCCATTACCTTGGGATTCCCCAGGCCACGCCCACTACTGTTGGCCACGCCCACCCACCGCCATCACTACATAAAGCGCTGACTACGAGCGTGACCTTGACACAGTCATCTCCTGAGGCGGAAGCCGGGAGACCGATCGATGGCAGATTTTAAGAATTGCATCCTAAATTGTGTTTTTAAACCTTGAATCGTTCTCCCTGGGCACTTATATTTGTATTTTGCACTCACCGTCATCTTCCCGCGCAGCGGATTTATCGCTGCCGCGGTATACAATCTATCTCCTTGATGCCATTACTTTGGGATTCCCCAGGCCACGCCCACTACTGTTGGCCACGCCTCCCCTCATTGTCACTTCCTCTATAAATCATGTGTATTTACCGGACGCGCAGCGGGCGCGCCGTTTGTGCGCCGAAGGCGCGCCTAAGGCGAGCCCGTCTGCGCCCGTCCGCGCCGAGACCGGGCCCAGGGCCACCCCCCCGGCCCATTTCCCCCTACCTCAATCAAATATACCTCCTCTCAACTACTAGCACTTAATCCTTTAGCTAACTCACCGCACTCTTTACCTCAACTTACCTATACGAATCCGCTAATAGGTCCATTTAAATGTCCCGCCTGTACTAATCAGACCCTCCCTACCAATACCAATAAGCAGGTTCTAGTTGCTTTAATAAACGTTTGTTCACTCCCAAAACACAAACTCGATATTCTAGAGTTTACTGTGTGATATAACCTTGACTTATTGTTTATTACTGAAACTTGGGGTGATAACTCGTCTGGCCCTGACTTTAAAGCAGCCCTACCTGAAAACTATTGCGTTCACAGATTGGATAGAACCAAAAAGAAGTGTGGTGGTATAGCCATCATCTACAGAAACCTCTACACAGTAAAAATTACAGACCTCAACGACAGAGATTGTGAAGTATTTTCCTTCTCTATTAGCCTTTCAGGCAACCAGTCTTTTACAGGCACTTTACTCTACCGCCCTCCAGGTCCTCGACCTATCTTTTTTAACTGTCTCAATAATATAATTGAAGTTACAGCTGGAGCTCCTCATTATACCATTTTAGGAGACTTTAATTTTCATTTAGAATCCCTAAGCGACAATAACACGAATGCCCTTATTAGTGATCTTTCGTCAGTAGGACTTCATCACATTGTCAACCATCCTACCCATACAGCAGGTCACACCCTTGATGGAATATTTACCAACAATCCTGACATTTTAATTTCCCCTCCCATTCCCCTCATTTGGACAGATCATTTAGCAGTCTGTTTTTCCATTAAAACCAAATCCTTGCCACTTCAAAGTGGACCATCTCCTCCTATTACAACACGAGACTGGAAAAACATTGATACTGATCAGCTTACATCTATGCTGACAGAGGGCATTAATATTATGGAACAGGATCCATCATTGGCCTCTAGCAATTACCTTGACATTTTGGACACAGCATGTTCCAAACTGGCACCTCCCAAAACCTCTCAACGCAACTGAAAATCCCCTTCTGCCCATTGGTTCTCCGAATCCCTACGTCTACAAAGACAACACTGTAGGAATTTGGAGAGGCATTGGCGCAGGCACTACAACCCTATAGATAAGATCTCATATAAAAGCACCTTATCTATATACAAAGATCTCATTACTTTGGAAAAGACGTCTTTACTATACTTCTCAAATCTGTCAAGCTCAAAACTCCGCAAGAAAATTATTTCAAGTGGTCAATCATCTCTCTAACCCATCTGTTCCCCCTCCTGACACGTCTCAGGTCCTTTGCAACTCCCTTGCAGACTTTTTTATGGATAAAGTTACGACTATCTTCTCAGCCTTTCTTCACAAGGCCTCCTCGACCAGTATACCTAAACAATCGCCAGCCACTAATGTTCCTTCCTTCTGTAATTTTAACTCCGTTTCGGAGGAACAAGTCTCCCACCTAATCTCTAGTACTAAATCAGGATCACCCTTGGACCCATTTCCACCTTCCATTCTCAATCTAATCCCGGATGCCATTTCCCCCGCTTTAACCAACATTTGCAATACTATGTTCACTACTAGCTCATATCCCACTGTTTGGAAAAAGGCTATCATTAAGCCACTTTTAAAAAAAACCACTCTCGACCCCTCCTCCCCATCCAGCTATAGACCTATTGCATGTCTTCCCTTCCCTGCAAAAATATTCGAAAAGGTCATGAATATACAACTTTCAAAATTCATTGACGAAAACAATCTATTGGACGATACCCAATTCGGATTTAGGCAGGGACATGGAACTGACACAGCCTTAATAAAAGCAGCTGATGAAATCAGGATGACATTAGACAAAGGCGGTGCGGCAATATTAATATTGCTCGATCTATCTGCAGCTTTCGACACGGTCGATCATGCTACATTGATCGACCATGTCTCAACAATCGGCATTCAGAACAAGGCCAAAGATCTTCTTGCCTCCTTTTTGGCAAATCGATCTCAGGCCGTAAAACTAGGCTCTTTCCTATCTCATACATTCTCCCTTCCATGCGGAGTACCACAGGGTTCCTCGCTAAGTCCGACCTTATTTAATATCTATGTCTCGGACTTGGCGAGGGTAATCAAATCCTACGGCATCAATCTTACTACCTATGCCGATGATACTCAACTGGTCCTATCAGTTTACAACGATGGACCTACAGTTGCAGCAAATTTTCAGGAGGGAATGCTCGCCATCAGTTCCTGGATGTCATCAAACTGTCTTAAACAGAACTCTGAAAAGACGGAGGTGATGACATTCAGGAAACTGGAACCTGTTTGGTCTCCCCTATGGTGGCCTGATGAGATGGGACCACCACCAGAACCTGTCACCAAGGTTCGTAACCTTGGAGTGATCTTTGACGATAGACTGCTTTTCCACCACCACGTCAACTCGGTAGACTCTACCTCCTTCTTCACCTTGAAGAAGATCAAGAAGCTCCTCCCATATCTTCCTACCTCATCTGGTAAAACTTTTATAAGCACCCTCGTCTTTGCTAGAACTGACTATTGTAATGCCCTTCTTCTCAATGCACAAGAAAACGTCCTTAAAAAGCTCCATTTGGTACAAAACGCCTCAGCCAGAATTTTACTGGGCATCCCTAAGTTCACTTCCATCACCCCGTATCTTCGACAGCTTCATTGGCTTCCTGTTAAAAGCCGCACAAAATTTAAGGCACTGTGCATTGCATACAAATCTATTAACAATTCAGGACCGCAGTTTCTCAAAGACGCCTTCCATCCTCCTGAAAACCTTAGAACTCTTCGTTCATCTTCAGCAAAATTGCTCTATGTCCAACGCACAAGGAAAGCCAACTGGGGTGACAGATGTTTTGTGATTTCCACAGCCAGACTATGGAATTCACTCCCTCTTACCATCAAAACGGCCCCAACTCTCCTTAGCTTTAGAAAGAGATTAAAAACTTGGCTGTTCCCACATTAAAAATCTGGGTAGTTGCGCGCTCTAAAAATTGCCAAAACATAAACATAAACTCAGAGGAGCTGAGAGATCAAAGAACCACCCAAGGTAAGGACCCAGGAACCCAACGAAGGCTGTGTGCAGAGTGGAAACACAGCTATGTGCACAAGAAAAGTCAATGGAGAAGTTGCGGTTGCAGTTTTAAAGAAGAAGGACTCTTTCCAGAGGACCCCCGAAGAAACTCTTTGGAGGACAGAAGGTTGGAGAGCCACCCCACCCATGGATGCCCTAGGAACCAGTTCACCTGCACCACGAAAGTCGGGTGCATAGGGGTGAAGTGACGTTGGGACCTGCCTCAGATGACAATGGAAGACTTTGAAGAAGATGCCTCTGGAGAAGCCTATGAAAGAGTCCGGTGTTGTCCTAGGGCGGATTCTTTGCAGGAGAACCTGCAAGCAGAGTGGACAGACTCCATACCACTTGAAGGTGGTCAGGAGGCACAGAAGCACAGGGCCCACCGATGTCGGGAGGTTCAGTAGTGGTTCAGTAGTTGTCCAAGGGGGTCACCAACTGCAGAAGAGTCAGAGCAGGCCCGAGCAAGCAGGGGAGCCCAATAAAGCAAAGGAAGGCCCTCAAGAGGACCCACAGGCCGAAGGCACAGGAGTCAGAAGAGGACCTCAGGTAGCTCACCAAAGATGGAGGCCCACGGAGCACAGGATGCAGTGAGGACACTGATCTTAAAGCGATGAGGTGCTGGAGGCTGAAGATTCTTGTAGCCCAAAGAGGTCTGGAGTGCAGAGCCAAAAAGCCTTGGCAACAGCAAATTGACGCTGGGCACAGAGGTTTGGTCCCAGCGGCTCCGACAAGAGATATTGTCCTCAAAATTGCAGAGAAGACAGGTCTGGCCTCTAGGGAGTTGCAGAACCATCACCTGTGTTGCTGGGCCTCGGGAAGTCCGTAGGATAACAGGAGCAGCAGACGGGTCAGCTTCGATGCAGTGCCTGCAGATGCAGGAGAATGACTCCTTCACTCCAAGGGAGATTACTTTGGATGTCCTTAATGCCCACAGGCCTTCTGGAGAACCTGGATGAAGCACAGGCACAGATGATGCAGAAGACTTGAAGAACAGCGAGACCAGGAGCAGCAGGAGTCTTCCTTGATGCAGTCTCCATTCCAGTCGAACTTCAACAAAGTCAACGTGTCCAGACAGTCGAAGAGTGTCTTGGTTTCAGCAGTGAGTCTTGTTCCACAACAAATCTAAGGACTCATCCTTTAAGTACCTTAGGGAAAGGGTTGGAACAACTCTAGGTTCCTCCCAGAGGAGGGGCTGGCTAAGAGGAGGATACTCCCCTGTCCTTTGTCCAGTTTCGTGCTAGAGCTCATACTTCCGGAATCGGTGTTAGGGTATGATTCCAACATGTATGGTACCAAAATGACCAGGTATATATTATATAGTTAGTTTTCTCATAATGACTAATGTCCACTATATACTTTAAAATGCACTTCTAAAGCCTGGAGAATCGACTCCCGAGTTTGAAGGGGTGTCCTGCTAATGCAGGGACTCCCTCTCACTTAGAACCAAGCACCCTGCCCTCAGGACTGAAGAGCCTGCCATAGGGGTGATTTAGAGGTTTTAAGTGCAGTGACCTCAGATATAAGGAAGCGTATATCTGCTGTGAGGGGTGCAAGCACCAACTCACACAGGCTGCAAATTCATGCCTGTAGTCAAAGTTTGAGTGGACTCCCATAGGTGGTACAATACATGCTTCAGCTCATGGGAAACCTTGGTATACCTATGCCCTGGGTACCTAAGTACCACATACTAGGAACTTACAAGGGTACACCAGTACCCAATTCTGGAGGTACCGAAGTACTTACTATAGCCAATGTAGGGGAGAGAGCACAGATGCTGGGGTCCTGATTAGCAGAAAACCAGCAAACTAAGTCAAAAACATATTGACACCAGGCAAAAAGTGGATGTAACCATAAAAGCTGATCCTACTTTCCTACACCAATGTACTCCCTGTTTGCTCAGGCATTAATGACACCAAGTTCACATACTCCATATGGCCCCCTGATGTTCATTCCAATGACTTCAATGTCACTCAAAGCCGTCCCCTCAGTTCTAGAGCCAACTCCATGCTCTTTTGATCTGGCACAGCCTAACGCAATGCCACACACAGCCACCTTTACTGTGGACGGTGAGCTACCACCAGTACCACCTCCACCTCTGGCACCTGAGGTACAAGTCCCTGAACAAGCTTTCCAGAGCAGATCACACAGAGAGGCTCACCGCCTTACACAAGTGGAGGACTATAAGAACAGGAAACACAATCAACTCAGCTTCTTTAGATCTTTACCCATAGGAGGGTGATGGTGGAGATCAAGCGCATGACCTCCAGGGCCTTTCTGAGCTAGTGACCTGGATTCTACCCCAGAATTGAATATGAAACTCCCCATTGGCCAACCAAAGCCAGAAGAGGTGTAATTCCACACAGTAATGAGAAAGGATGCTGAGGTCATGGATCTACTACTATCAATGGAGGAGATCACGACTAATGTCCTCATGGAAGTCCTCTTACCATCAGTGCTGACTGCATTGCCCCTTCTGCCCTTCAATAATGCCCTCTTAGACCCTATCCTGGCAGCCTGGGACAAGCCAACTTCCGCCCCTGCTGTTAACAGGCTTGTAGCATGCCACTGCCACTATCGATCTGCTACAGGCGACTCACCCTTCCTATCAAACCACCCTTCACATGAGAGTCTAGGCTTTGCAGCATCCTAACCATCAGGACAAGCGCAGACCTTCCCAATGGTCCCTCAGATTGAGAATAAGAGAATAGAAATTCCTGGAGGCCTGGGGAAAGAAGATGTTCTTGGCAGGAAGTATGGCTCTTGAATCCATCAACACCAACAGACTGCTTGCACACTACACCCATGCCCTTTGGGTTATGGCCCAGATGGTGGTGCCTCAAGTGCCCGAAGACATGAGAGGCCATTTCCAAGAGGTGATCCAGGATAAACAGAATGCTTCTCACAATTTTACAAAATCAGGATTGGACACAGCTGAGTTATTGAATGACAATATCCAGTCTCCAAGCTCTAACATCAGCAATACTTGAGCTAGGGTCAGCACCTTGAACATTTCCTTTTTGAGGAAGAAGTTAAATTCCATTAGATCCGGGATCAGACGCAGACTGTCATTCTTAAAGTAACATGTGTCTAACGCTCTCTCTCTGCCTCACATTTTCTCCTATGCTGTGAAGAAGTGGTATGTCACACCAGCTTGCTCCTGATTTCTCTCATATAAGAGGAGAAGAAGTGGATAACCTGGTCGGAAATTGCCGCCCTTAGAAACCTGGCCCTAGAAAAAATCTCCAGGGGTGCTCTTGCTACCACATGTGCAGTCATGCTCATCAGAGGTACAGCTTCTGGGTCCCTGGTGGCATGGTAAGCCACAACCCGGATATACTTGTTGCCTGACTGTGAGTGGGGTTCAAATGGATCGATTATGCCTATTCCTACCTGCACAAATGGAAACCCTACAACTGGTAGAGGCACTAATGGTGCTTTGGTCCTCCCTCCTGTTCTGCAGAACCTCTTTGTGTCTCTGCACATCCGTGGCCAATAGAACAGAGAGTCCAACCTATCCTGGGTTTTTCTAATCCCCAAGTGTCCTGCTAAGGACCCTTCATCGGCCAGTATCAACAAGAAGTTCCCATGCACTCATGGAAGCACTAGCCTCTTGCTAGTCCCAGCTCAGGATTTTGTGGTTCATTATACAGTTGGCCATCCTTGAGCTAACATAGTGTTTTCCAAACACTCCTTTGCTGACCTGTTCCTGGGCTTCCTTCCAAACCACCACAAGTGTAGGGCACTCCTCCTGTGCCCTAAGGAAATCTTGTGGAAATATTATCCCTCCCCAGCAGCTAGCAAACTCTGCAGCTCTGGAAGTGACACTAACTCCAGCAACCGATCTGCCTCTGTTCTGTCTGGAGCAGAAGTGATGACCTCCAAGGCCACTGCCTTGCCTTCCCGAAGTCTGCCCTTTCCTGCAAACTACCTTATCCTAGTGTTGCATTTCCAGGAGGATCCTAGTCCCACTCTGAGACTGATGTGCAGCTTGTGCTCTGGTCACCACAGCTTACGTTGTCCAAGCATTGAAGACTTCTGGTCCTGGCATCAAACCAGGAGCAATGAATTCATTTCCCAAGAGACATCCAGCTCCTTGTTTTTCTCTTACACCGATCATGGCCGATTTGCCATTCAGCTCAATGTCAACCCTGGCAAGCGGGTACTCCATGCCCTCTCCACGGGCTACCAAACCTGTATCCATGGTTCCAGTGAGTATCTCCTCAAGCCTAAGATACTTCCTCTTAACCATAGTTCTTGGGGGTTTTGAGGATGGGTGAAGCTTCATCCTGACCTGGAGTTTTTGCCAAAAGTTGCACCTTTGCCTCATCTTGAACAGGATATTATTCTGGGTTTCGTGCCTTCTCCTTCGTCTTCTAATAAGGACATATTGCAGTCTTAAGGTTTATGTAGGGCACTGACTATACATCTGAACAGGGTTTTGGGAAAGTGGCCAGGTCCGCAGAGGGTATTCTTTTGCTATTGAATTTAATACACGTTTGCCCTGATGTATTCTTACGCTGGTGTTACTCATTCTGAGGTGATTCAGGGCCGTCCACTCGACGTCTGACTATCTCTTGGACTGAGGTGCAGGGGGTCCCTCTAGCTGATCTGTGTTGTACGGTTACTTGAGCTTCTTCTCTCACTTTTGTTCAGCATTACCATTTACAGGGTTTGGAGGCTGAAGGGCCTTTTTGGGTGGTGGTGGTGGAGGGGGGGAGGGTAGGGGGTGCTGGTTACATCCTGACTTGAGCTTGTTGTTCACTGTGATTTCCGCAGAACTGGTGGCTTGGAGTGTCTTTTTTGGATTCTTAAGGCAGCTACACAGCTTTGGTTTTCCTCTGCAATAATGATTGGATGCACAAAGGGGTAATGTTCCAATTAAGTTTAAAAAGCACATTTATTAGTGATTAGTTACAATACAAGTAAACAATGCATTGCAGTTCAAAGTAAGTGTACAATTGAAACTATTAAACATGATACAATATTCGGGAAAGAAGGGAAAGGGATATACAAGGTTTAGAATATCAGCAGTCTGGTGGTTATATAGAAAATGTAATAACTTGTAGTAAAACAATATTAAGCAATTTAAGGCATTGTTGTTATCAATAATAAGAAAGTCAAGGAGGTTGAAAAACCTCTTGTTGATCAGGAGTGCGTGCAAAAGCCCGCTGTGCATGTTTGTCTAAACAATTAGTAACGGCGATTACAGACTTCAGCATTTTCAAACAAGCAAAATAGGCCGCCTGTAGGCAGTGTCTAGCCTACGATTATGACAAACTGCATACCATTATGCCTGCAAAGATAATTTGGTGATATCTCTCCAATTTTTCGTTTTCTGCTGAAATGCAACTGCTAGTAGCAAATCTATTAAGTGTACGATAAATGAATTTGTGCCCAATCATCAGATAAACTTCCTATGGGGGTGTGGCCTGAGCACGCATGGAGTGAGACGTGTTCCACCGAGCCTTTACCTTTCTCTTGGTGTCCGAGCCCTGCTTGCTGCTAGGGCGAGCTCCGAGTCCTGTTGGGACCTCCTAGGCGGTGTTCTAGGCTACGGGCCTTTGGGAGCCCAGCATCTTTGGACTTTTCTGGCCGGTCCCGGCCCGACTTGCTGCAGCTGCCATCTTGTGCCCCGGCTGCCGCCACGTCTCTGCTGGCGCTGGATGCTTCGCTTCGAGATCGGGCAGTGGAGCTGATGACGGCGACGGGGTCTTTGGTGGCCTGACCCTCGCTGCCCTGCTGGGATCCTGTGCTGCCGCCAAGACGTCCGTGACTGCTCTTTCTCAGCTGGAGCCGACCTGCCTTCCATCGCCCGCCATTTCGAGCCCCGGTTGTTCGCTCGCCCCAGCTGGTGCCTGAGATTCTTCATGGAAGTGGGTGAACGGCGCTGATATCGGCGGTGTAGTCCCTGTTATCCGGGCATCCACCGATCTCCTGGTGCCCTTGGCCGCTGCCGGTCCTGCCGTGAGGCACCCGGTGACTGCGGAGACCGACGGTGGCCCCCCCTGGTTAGCCGATCCCGGCTGGAGAGACACCTTGTGGAAGCATCGGACAGCTGCTAGTCCAGTACAGGTAGCGGCACGGGGGGCCCTCTCCAAATGCTTGTGGGACCTTTGCGGGCCTCTTGACGTCCTGCCCACCATCTTGTCCCTGCCTACACCTGGCTCCCCTCGGCTCCGGCCTTGCCTCAGTCCTCCTCCTGGAGCGCTCTCTCTGTGGCACAGAGCGGAGGGGTCCATACACTCCCAGTGGCCCTCCGCCGGATCTTGACCTGCATTTCCTGCCTCCTGGGACACTTTTGGGGCTTTTTCATCTCTGGTGGACCCTTACCTGCCTGTGCTGCTCCTTACCTGGTGGGGCCTTCACTGTGCGTCTGGTGCCTGTCTCTGCCCCCCTGGGTTGTGCACCCACCCTGCTGGTCCTACTTACCTTGCCCTTTGGTTGGGGGCCTTACTGGTCCTAAGGAGCCGGGGAACCGATCTGTGCAACTCCTTCGTAGGCAGCCATGTATGTTGGTCTTCCTCCTTCTCCCCTCCATGCTTGAGAGACCTTCCTGCGTTCTGAGTTTGGCTGAGCAGGCCTTCTGCACGCTGTGTGGCCTCTTCTTCTTGGCTCTTTCACTGGCTCCCCTCCTTGGCATTACCCCGCCTGCTGCGCTCTGAATCTTCTCCTGTTGGACCCTTAGCGCTTTGGGACCCCATCTCCATGCCCCCTAAGCACAGAGGCAATAAAGACGCCGACTCAACAGCCACCATCGACATTCCAGTGACCTCCTTGTGGGCCAAGGCGCCCCCATCTACGCAGGAAGATTCCCTTGCCTCCTCGGGGCCCACAGGCTCGTCCACCGATGCAGTACCAATCACCCAGGCCTATATGTCGTCCTTCCTGCAGGAAATCAAATCCGAAATCTGTTCTCTTTGACAGGACTTCAAAGTCGGGTTGCAGGATGTCCTCAAAGATGTCGTGGAGATTTGCGACAGGGTTGATGGCCTTGAAAGGACACTGGATGCTAGGACGGAAGACATTGATGGCCTCTGGAAGAAAATATCCGAGTTGGAGGATCAGAATATCTCCCTTCAGTTGAAGCAAGAGGATTTGGAGAACCGCAGTCGGCGGAACAACCTCCGCATCCGAGGTGTACCATTGGGCACGGAGGGGACTGATATCTTGGCGTACACGACAGACCTCCTGCACGCCATCCGCGAAGGGGAGGGTACCTCGCCACCTATGCTGGATAGAGCACATCGCATCCCTGGCCCCCGCAACCATCCTAATTTTGTCCCAGACATTATCACAAGGGTTCATTTTTTTGCGGACAAAGAAGCTATCCTTCGTAAGGTGCAGGGGATCCGGACAGTTTCCTATAATGGGCTCTCTATTCAAATTTTCAGGACCTTTCACCTTCTACGCTTCGCCGGAGGAAGGCCTTCAAACCTGTAACTGACAAATTGCGGGACATGGACATTAAATACCAGTGGGGTCATCCCTTTGCCCTGATGTTCACCTGGGAGGGTCGACGACAAGTTATTTGGTCTCGACAAGAGGCGCTGCGTCTCCTCCGTCTTCCTGTGGACTCGGACACTGAAGATCCTCCTTCCTCTCGTGCTCGCCCCGCGGGCTCGCTTCGGCCAGAGTGGTCCACTGTTCTTCCCCCTCACTCCAGATGCCTCTCGAGGGTCCTTGACTCCACACAAGCCAAACAGGATGCCATCAACCATGTTCACTCCTTGAGCACCTCCCCGTCTCTTACGAACTAGATGCCTTCTATGCAGAGCAGTGCTTGTTGGTGCTTCTACCGAGGGTCCGGTCTTTGGGGCCCTCTGTCCGGGCCTGGGGACCGACCTATGCTGTGCAGTTTCCATTGCTCTGTGGGAAGCTGGGAGTGGGTGCTCCTCGCCTTCTGCGTGTCTGCCGCACCCCCACCGTCTCCAGAGTCCTATAGGAGAGTGACTTCTCTGGAATGCCCCACCTTCGGGAGTCCGGGTTGTTCACAACTGACTCTTTATTGCCATGGCCCAGTTGGCCTGTTCATTCTTTTTTCCCTTGCTTCTTTCTCTGGTCTCCTTTTCTTTCTCCCCTCTATGGGCTTCCTTTGGATGTGTCCCTGCTAGAGCCTGCCGTGTGTTTTTGCCCTGGGGGGGGGGGGGGGGGGGGGGTAATGGGGAGATGTCTTTTGCTTGGGGCTGGCTGGCCCTGTCCTTTCGTGCCCAGTCCCTTCCCTCTGTCATTGTTCTTGTCAGCGTGCCCCTCTCCCTCCCTTGTCCGACCTTGGGGGACTATCTCTTTTTTGGTCTGTGGGTGTCTCCACTGCTGCGTTGTGGGAGAGTGCCTGCTGGGGTGTATGTTTTAGGGGTTTCTAGACCCCACTGAAGTGGCTGCGACGTGCTGCCCCTCCTCTCATCCACCATGACCCGCATTGTTACCTTCCTCTCCCTTAACGTGAAGGGCCTCAACTCTCCTAACAAGTGGCAGCAGATGTGGCGATACCTTCTTCACCAAGACCCTGACGTGATCTTCCTACAGGAGACCCACTTGCTTTCTTCGGACATCCACCTCATGTCACACCACAAGTACCCTACTCAATTCTGGGCATGCTCCCCGACTAAGACTTGTGGGGTGGCCATTTTGTTTAAACCTGGCTGGCGCGCGACGATGACCCAGACTGTAGCTGACACTGGTGGGAGGTACCTTAAGGTGGACAAGGTATGGGGTCGGGATTCCTGCACCTTTCTTAATGTCTACATGCCTAATCAGAAACAGGATATGTTCCTGCAACATCACCTTGGGTCTCTGGAACTTTCCCTCTCGACCCCTATTGTGCTTGGGGGGACTTTAATCTGGTCTGGAATCCTGACCTGGATCGCACTGCGCAGGGGTACCATGTTGCTGGGGAGATGTCGGCGCCATTGAGGATTGCCATTACTGACTTGGGACTGGTTGATGCCTGGAGATATCTCCACCCAGATTCTCGGGACTATTCCTTTTACTCCCACGCCCAGTGCTCTTATTCGCGTATTGACTATTTTTTTCTCTCTCTTCCCTTGGCCCATTTGCTGTGCTCTGCGGATATCTCAGAAATTTCTATCTCTGATCACGTGCATGTCCTACTTACACTCCATGTACCCGATGCCCACAGCGCACCTCTTCTGCGCTGGCGTTTGACCCCCCCCCCCCGTCCTCCGTGACCCAATTGACGTAGCAGATATTCGCAAAGAGATTGAATCTTTCTTTGCTACGAATTCTCTGTCAGATACTCCTGAGGACATCCGTTGGTATGCCTTTAAGGCTACTATCCGGGGGGTTATCACCTCACTCTCCATTGCCTGGACTAGAGAGGCACGGCTGATTGAAACCACTCTCTCCCGGGATATCAGCGATTTGGAGCGTGCAGATCATATTGATCCCTCCCTTGCCAATAAGCGGCGCCTGGCTTCCCTGCGCGGCCAGTTGTGCTTACAGTGCACTAATAAGGCTGAACGTCTCCTTATTAACCTCAAATAAAATACTATGTGGGTGGTGATAACGTTGGGGCCTGCTTAGCTCGCTGTCTACGGGCATGGGCAACCTCTAAAGAAGATAAGGCGGGGGGCGTGGCCAAGATGGCGGGGTGAGCAGACGCTTCCTCCCGTAGCTCCTCCGGCCCGGCCAAGCTAGAGCCCTTTTCTTATGCTTTTCTCCCCCCGCTGAGGCTCAGCGCGGGAGAGGAGCGTGGCGGAGCATCAGGGGTGCACATTGGTGCTGTTTTGGTTCGGATCGCCTCGGGGGAACCCCCCAAAAAGTTCGATCGAGACCAAGGAACGACGACGGCGAGCCCGAGGGGCGGAGCGCATTGGAGAGCTGTCCGGGCGCCTCGGCTGGGCCTGGTGCTGAAAGTTGCGATCAGGAGGGGATCTGGCCCGCCGTTCGACGGTGACTGAAGGAGCCTTGCGGGAAGGGACCCGACGGCGTGGAAGGCTTGGGACGGGTGCCCTGGCACTCAGACTGGTGACGGCGACACCTCGCACTGCGGAGGCCCTAACCACTAGCCGAGGTACAGCGGACCCCCTGATGGGGTTGGACCATCTGGGCCCCTGTGCGTGACAGACGGGGGCCGGTGGTGGAACTTATTTTACTGTGGGGTGCCTCGGGGGCTCCGGTGGTGTCGTTGGGCCTGGTCGTTTTGGCCTGCTCCGCCCGGCCGCCATTTTGTCCCCGAAGGAGCAGTGGTGGCAGCCTTCGCCGGAGTCCTGGCTGCTGGATGCAAGTGACTCCCGCTGCTGCTGGGCTGATTACCGGAGGGATGTGCTGATGAGACCCCTCTGCTGCGGCCCCCTTGGTTGTCTCACACAAGCTCTTGCGGCTGACGGTGACCGGACTGGGCCGCCATTTTGTCACCTGTGACGCAGCGACTTCGCTCGTGGGGGATACCCAGGTCGAGTGCTAGCCGCCGGCTGAGCATCCCTGGAGCGCCTGGATCGGTGCCCGACTGCGGAGCTAGCGATGTCTGGAAGAGGAGGCCCGAAGAAAGGGGACCGTACCCTGCCGGACATGCTTGGCAGGGCCCAGCACTTGCGGGACAGGACGCAGCCCTCACCGGGGCCCTCCCGGGCTCCGGCGGATGTGACTGGAGGGGAGCCACCCGTCACGAGGGCCTTTATGGAGGAACTGTTCAGCTCCCTCAGGGAGGACTTCCAGACACTGAAGCGGGAGGTGGCCAGCGAGGTCCGAGAAGTACGCAGGGAGGTGGAGGGCCTTGGCGAGCGTGTGGAAGCGGTGGAGACGGAGGGCCAACAGCGAGCGGAGGAGATAGTCCACCTCCAGCAGGATGTTCTTCGCCTCCGTGAACAGTGTGTGGAGCTCCAGGCCCACTCCGAGGACCTTGAGAACAGATCTCGGAGGAACAACATCCGAGTGCGTGGCGTGCCGACTGCGGACGAGGGGTCCGATCTGGGGAGCTACCTGCGGGCCCTGTTCCGAGAGATCCTGGGGGAAGCTGCGGACTTTCCCATCAGCATTGACAGGGCGCATAGGGTTGGCCGGCAGCGCCAGTCATCGGCACCTCCACCGGACATTCTGGCCTTCCTGCCCGACTTTCCACTAAAGGAACGCATCATGGCTGAAGCCCGCAGGAAACAGCCCCTGACTTTCCGGGATCGGCCGGTGGCGCTTTACCAGGACCTCTCCGCCATCACTCTGCAGAAACGCAGGTCCTTTAGGATTGCCACTGACTTTTTGCGCGAGCATGAGACGCCGTACTCCTGGAGTCATCCCTTCCGCCTGATTTTTCGGTGGAACGGAGTGTTACACCAGCTACGCTCCTTGCAAGACATCTGTGGTGTCCTGGGGCTCACGGCGGCGGAGGAGGAGGGAGCTACGCCGTCGTGGAGGTCCTCGGAGAGACGGAACCGGCGGAGGTCAACGAGGCGGCGCTCAGCGACCAGTGTGGGGCGCCCGGACTCCCCTACCATCAGAGCGGACATGGCCGACGCCCTGAGGGCGGCGGCAGGGGACTCGACCGGCTCCTCTAGCGTGGCCTTGACGGCCTAACACACACTCCGGGGGGAGATGTCTTTAGCTTCTTTACATGCTTGGTACGGGGCGGGGGGGTTGGGGGGAGCGGTTGGAGGTGAGTGGCTGGACGTCCACTTCGCTCTTTTCTACGGACTTGCCCGTTTTGGGGCTTGACTGAGAGTATGGGGTGTTTGAGTTTGTGGGTGGCTAGTTGCCAGGGTTGTGTTTTGGGTGGGGTAGGGGGTTGTTTTGGGGTTGGGAAGGTCCCGTCCGATGTTGTCTATGCCCGCTTTGTTTTGGCTTGTCCTGCGCTGCGGCTCCGCGCGCCCCACCCGCTAATTCCCTGCCCATTGCATGGCGCTCCTGACCCCCGCGAGGAATGCCGGGCCTAAAGGTAGTGACCCTTAATGTTCAGGGTCTGAACAACCCGGTGAAGCGCAGAGCGATCCTGTCGTTGCTGGAGGGGACGCAGGCGGACATTTGCCTTTTGCAGGAGACACACTTATTGCCCCGAGATTGCCATAGGATGCGCTCTGCTAAGTTCCCTACCCAGTTCTTTTCCTCGGCAGCGAACAAGACGGCGGGGGTAGCCATTCTCCTAGCGAGTTCCTTTCGGGGGGAGGTGTTGCATAAGTGTGCTGAACAGAAGGGGAGGCTCCTTGCGTATCGCATGCGCCTGGGAGGCATAGCATTTACGGTCGGCTCCGTTTATAGCCCAAACGATCACCAAGAGCGCTTCCTAGATTCCGCGCTGGTGGATGTCACTGCTTCCCCCGACCGCCACATTATCTTGGGGGGAGATCTCAACATTGTCTTTGACTCTGTGATGGACAGATCGGCGCAGCGCTTCCCGCAGACGGGGGAACTGTCCCAGGCTGGGAGGGCCCGGATTGCGGAAATGGATCTGCACGACCTCTGGCGCTCCATGCACCCCACGGATAGGGACTACTCTTACTTCTCGCACGCACACCGAACCTATTCACGGCTGGACTACCTCCTGGTGAGTGGACCGATGCGTGCCGCTGCCACGGCGGCGGACATCGGGGTCCTGACCCTGTCTGATCACTCCCCGGTCACCGGCGTTTTCCAGTGGCCGGCGGCCTCCCCCTCTCGGGGGGTGTGGCGCCTCCGGGATACACTTCTACACAAAAGGTCGGTGGTGCAACGCATCGGGGAGGTCATACAGGACTATCTCACCCACAATGGCAACACTGACACCTCGCAGGCGACACAGTGGGCGGCATTGAAGGCCGTCCTACGGGGGGAATTCATCTCTATCTCTGCAGCTGAGAATAAGGAGCGGCAACTGAAGAGGGATGAGCTGACAGCTCAAGTCCGGGAGCTTGAGCAGGTCCACCGCCGTACGGGGGCGCCGAGGGTGTGGAGGCAGTTGAAGGCAGCGAGGAAGCTCCTGTCGGCTCTGGATCTTGACAGGGCGGAGTACGCCGCCCTACGCTTGAAACATGCCTACTACACTGGGGGGGACAGATGTGGCAAGCTCCTAGCACACCGGCTCCGGGTCGCGCAACAGCGCAGCGTTGTGAAAGAATTGGTGGGCGCGGACGGGGGGGCTGTCTCCGGGGACGCAGAGGTAGCGGAGTCTTTCCGCGGCTTCTATGAGGCGCTGTATGCTGAGGAGCCCTCCCCGCCACGGGATGCCGACAGCTATTTGGAGTCGGTGACCCTCCCGGTACTGGATCCGGCTCAGGCTGACCATCTGGAGCGGGACATCCATGTTGAGGAAGTGATTTCAGCTATCGCGCGGCTGAAACATGGCAAGGCCCCGGGCCCGGACGGGTACACGTCGCTATTTTACAAGACTTTTTGCACAGCCGTGGCCCCTGTCCTTACTCGGCTCTTTAACTCTTTCTTCGAACCGGGAGCCATCCCTCCGGATCTCCTGAGGGCGACGGTCGCGGTAATCCCGAAACCTGGGAAGGACCGGGCCCTCTGCGGCTCGTACCGACCCATCTCGCTTTTAAATGTCGACCTCAAGTTGTACACGGGGATTCTCGCGTCCAGGCTGAGTCCACACCTCCCCGACCTGGTGGAGGCGGACCAGGCTGGTTTTGTGCCCGGCAGACAGACGGTTGACAACACCAAGAGGGTGACGCATGTTCTGGAGAAGGCCTCAAGGATCTCGGGGGAGCGGATGTTGCTGTCCGTTGATGCGGAGAAGGCCTTCGACAGAGTTCACTGGCCGTATCTTGAGCTGGTCCTCAAGAAACTGGGAATCGGCGATAAGTTCCGCACCATGGTCTTTAACTGCTATAAGCATCCTTCAGCGTCGGTGCGGGTCAACGGGTGTAGCTCCGGTGGCTTTGCCATCGAGCGCGGCACGCGGCAGGGCTGCCCTCTTTCGCCGCTCTTGTTTGCCCTCTACATGGAGCCGTTTGCTCAGAGGGTTCGTAATAATCCGGATGCTGTCGGGGTCCGGATGGGCCAGTACGTCCACACCGTCAGTCTCTACGCGGACGATGTCCTGCTGACTTTGGACGACCCTAGGAGGTCGCTGCCTGCTTGCCTTCGAGAGCTGGACGCCTTTGCGGGGGTGGCCGGCTTCAAAATGAATATGAGCAAGTCGATGGCATTAGACGTGTCCCTGGCTGCGGAAACCAGGAGGGATCTTCAGCGGCTCTTCCCCATGCAGTGGTCCTCGTCCACGGTGCCGTATCTGGGGATTCTGCTGGCGCCTACATTACCGGAGATGGTTACGGCCAATTATGCCTCCCTCAGCAGGAAGATCAAGGACGAGCTTGGCCGCTGGAACAAAGGCCTGCTGTCCTGGCTGGGGCGAATCGCGGCGGTCAAGATGACGGTGTTGCCCCAGATACTATATCTTTTCCGGGCCCTTCCGCTCCAACCCCCGGTGGGCTGGATACGACAAATGCAGGCTGACATCTCCCGCTTTGTCTGGCAGGGCCGCAGGCCACGCATGAAGAGGGTCCTCTCCACGCTTGCTCCGGAAGCGGGGGGTCTCGGCATTCCGGACCTCCGTAAGTACTTTCAGGCGGCACAGCTCCGCTATCTGGTGGAGTGGAGCAGGTGGGAGTCCGACAAACATTGGCTCTTCCAAGACCAGGCAGTGGCGGGCCGCACCTTACAAGAGGTTCCATTCCTGCGCCGCGCGCATCGCCCCCCTAATCTTTACGCTTCCTTTGTAACGCGGGTCCCCCTGCGTGTGTGGGACGCGGTCTGTGAGGCCCGGGGCCTTACCACCTTCCCTTCGCCGCTCACGCCCATTGCGGGCTACCCGGACTTCTCCCCAGGGATGGAGCCGGGGGTTTTCTCCCACTGGGTGCAGGCGGGCTGCAGGGCACTCTTCCAGATCTATGGCCCGGAAGGAGTGGTTCCTTTTCAGCAACTCCGCCAGGAGTTCGGCCTGACGGAGCTGGACAGATTGCGCTACATGCAAGTTCGGCATTGGGCCCTCCAGCCCCAGGTGCGTGCCACCGCCGCCCGTCCAATTACACCGTATGAGAGGTGGTTGGCTACTCGGACCTCCGACGCTAAACTGATCACCGATCTGTACAAATACCTACAACCCCCGCCGTTTCACTATTACAACCCGGGGAGGGAGCGTTGGCACAGGGAATTGGGTAGGACACTCAGCCACAAGGAATGGGACAAAATTGCGTATCGGGCGCGGCACTCTGCATATCACACGGGCCTTACGGAGACCTTTACTAAGGTGTCCACATACTGGTACTACACCCCGGAGAGACTGTATGAAATGCATAAACACACTGACAGGGGGTGCTGGCGGAGCTGCGGGCAGGACGGTACCCTTACACACATTCTTTGGGATTGCCCAGTGCTGACCGCCTACTGGAAGGAAGTCTTGGACGAGGTGGATAAGCACTTTGGGATAGAGCTGCCGCGACTCCCGGCGTATGTCCTGTTGGGCCTCCCCAATGACCTAATGTACCCACTGAAGTCCCGTAGGGGTAGGCAGATCGCAATCGCGCTGGGGTCTGCGGTTCAGAACATTCTAATCCACTGGCGCACAACCACCGTCCCCTCCATCACCGGTTGGTTGCATAGGCTCTGGCATGTGCTGGGGATGGAGAAGCTGTCGCTTACGGTTGCGGGGGAGATAGACCAATTTGAAGAGCTATGGCAACCCTTTCTAGCGCTGCTGTCCACTGAATTCCGGGAGCTCACCTGCCCGAGGTATCTTAGACTTCTCAGGCTGACGCCGCCGGTGACCCCGGCGGACTAGCTTACATGTGAGACGGGGACCCCCCGGGGAGGGGGGGGGGGTGCGGGGCTTCCTGGTTAGGATTACTCTGATGCGGGACCATAGGACGGGGGGGGGGGGGGGGGAGGGTTGTTGTTTCGTTACTGGGAGGCTGGGGGATGGGGGATTGTGTTCTATTGAGGTGTTGAGGGGGGGGGGGTTTATTGCTTAGATTTGGGGTGTCGGATACGCGTGCGGGGACTTCACAGCTTGTATTTCTAGCTTTCATTTACTGTGTTTTTCCCCCTGACCCACCGCGCTACCTATTGCCAACCCTCTGGAGTTGCACCCCTTTTTCTTTGACTGTATTCCATGTATCCAGCCCTCCTATCCCCCTCCCCCATGGTTTGTTTTGTCTCAATAAAAACGTTTTAAACATAAAGAAGATAAGGCTCATACCTTGACGACTTTCTATTCTGAGCTGTATGCCAAGGAACGATGTCCTCCGGTTGAGGTTACATTGTTTCTTGACTCCTGCCCTTGGGACCCTATTGATCTCTACTTCAAGGAGGTACTTGATGAGCCTATCACCCACGAGGAAATTGCGAAATCATTGAAGCAGTTGCTGGCGGGCAAAACACCGGGCCCCGACGGCCTTCCGGTCACTTTTTATCGTATATTCTACCCACAGCTGCGGGACCCTCTTCTCCATCTTTTTAATAACTTTACTGATCGCACCGGCCTCTCCCCTACACTGAATGAAGCAGAAATTGCGCTTGTTCCTAAACCAAGCAAGGAACCGACCCTGGCGGCTTCCTTTCTCCCCATTGCTCTCTTAAACACTGATGCCAAGTTATTCACCAAAATCTTGGCTAATCGTTTGGAGCCTCATCTTCCGGGCCTCATAGACCCGGATCAGGTGGGGTTTATTTGACACCGTCAGGGAGTGGATAATATACGACGGATCACTCATTTGGTCGAAAAATCACGGATTAGAGATATTCCTGCATGCCTGGTTTCTCTCGACGCCGAAAAGGCGTTCAATCGCGTAGATTGCGGATTCCTCCGGGCTGTCCTCCAGAAGGTTGGCTTGGGGCCGGGTCTCATCTCTAAATTGATGGCCCCTTACGCGAAACCTACCACCCGCATCCGCTTCAACGGAACTACCACTGCTCCTATCGCCAAGGGTGTCTGCTCTCCCCTCTCCTTTTCGTGCTTGTCGTTGAGCCCTTAGCCATCGCTATTCGTCACCACCAGACTATATGGGGTATCCATATGGGTGGTGCTGAGCACAAAGACTCTCTTTTTGCTGACGACCTGCTCTTATCTCTGTCTTCCCCCTCGACATCTCTCCCGTCAGTGGCTGAGCTTTTAAAGTCCTTTGAGTCTGCCTCGGGCTATCGGATTAACCTTGCCAAATCTCATGCCCTCAATCTCACACTTTCGCCCTCGGAAGTCCAGGGATTGCGGGATTTGCTCCCGGTGCAATAGACAGATGAGTCCATCTGTTATCTGGGTCTCCCTTCGAGGCCCTGGTGCGTAGATTTGAGGGTTCTTGTGGCTTAATTTCTAAAACCTATTCTGTCCTTCAAAACTCTCAACAGCTCTCTCCTCACGGCTACCAGGTGCGCTGGGCTTCCGATTTGGCAGCTGACATCCCCCCGAAGGCCTGGGACTGCCTATGGACGGGCATCCCTAAAGTGTACCGTAGCATCACTCAGCGCGAATCCGCTTATAAATTAATGACCCAATGGTACTACCCCCCACCCACCTACACCAGATGTTCCCGGACTCTTCCCCAACGTGCTGGCGCTGTCAGACAGAAAGGGGGGACTTACTTTATATCTGGTGGTCCTGCCCGAGCCTTCTCATGTTCTGGAAGGAGGTCCTCAGCCATATTAGGGAGGTGGTGGGTTTCCCGATCCCTTCTGATCCGTCTCTGGTGATCTTGGGCATTCGTCCTGGTACATTGAAGACCATGTCTACGTCCCTTTGGTATCTAATCCTTCACTTATTGGGAGCTGCGCGACAGACTATCGCCTCCTGCTGAAAGCGGCCTCACCCCCCTTCCATTGCAGTATGGTTTCTCAGACTGTGGGATGTCCTGTCTTTAGAGCTCCTCACGGCCCGTCTCACCCACACGGATACCTGCTTTGCCCGCATCTGGCGTCCACTCCTACAATTTCTCACTAGCATTGAACACTCTCGCCTGATGCCCCCTCAACTGTGGGCCCTTAAGCTATTTGATGACCCCTTAGAACCCTTCTGGCGGGCTGAGAGGCCGGCTATTCCGGAGTAGTTTGTGTGTCTCACTGGGCTGACCCCATGGGCATTCCGTCCTCTAGGCACTACCTTAGCCTCTCGCTCGTCTCTCCCCTTCCCCCCCACCTCTTGGGTGCATCCATATCTGTCCTTTCTTCTTTTCTTCTCATCTAGGAGCAGTGGTAGTTCCGTTGAAGCGGATGCGGGTGGTAGGTTTCTGTCTTTCCTCTAGTTCTGGTTCCTCCCTCTATTCTCTTCCTGTTTTCTATTGTTTTTGGTTTTATACATGATGTAATGTGTTATTATTGTTGCAGAATGTGTTATAGTTCCCGAGAAAATGGGGACCCTAGCCTTGATTAGATCTTGTTAATCTTGCCCTCCTGGGGGCGGGGGGGGGGGTTCTTTGTGCATCGGATAGGTGGTTATTGGACTTTAATACCGGACTATGTGACTTTGGCTAGGTCCACCTTCGCTAATCCTTTTCATGGCTTCCCCCACGGGTAGGATGAAAGCCCTTTTTCTTTTTATAGTGCCCCTATACTCTGGGACAGAGTTCAACTTCATTTGCATTTGTGTTTGTATTTCCGCCTCACTTACTCAGCCCTGTTGTGGAGGGCTAGATCTGTTTGTTGCTCCTTTTCCCTGCATTCGGCTCCTTCCCCACCCTGGTCCTTCTGATTCTGCGACATGTGTCAACATTCCCTGTCCCCCCCCCTTTTTTTTTTGGCTGTGTTTTTGATTATATTCAATAAACAGATTTCAAACTTCCTATTGATAATCGCGAAAGGTACTGAAGAATGAAAAATCATGTTAATCTGGGCCCAGATTTGTGTCCAAAAATCATGAACAATGGGGCATGTGTAGAGTAAATGTGTTAAGTCCGCACGTTCTGAAGAACATGTCCAACATGTGTGAGGGAGTTCTGTGTAAAGCTTGCATAGGATCCCAGGAGAAAGGAACATTCTGTTGTATATAAAGAACAATGTTTGTGTGGTACTTGCCGCTCTAGTGGATTTTCTGATTTTGGCCCACATTCTATTCCAGAAGAGGACAGGCCATGTGAGGTCCAAATTATGTTCCCATGATATCTCTGTATTAGTTTTTTCCCTATCAGTAGTGAGACCATGTAGATTGCAGAAGCTTTGGGAGTCATGGATAGCAGAGTGGGCAGATGGTTAGCAGAGGATAAAACAGTACAAGGGCAAGATTGGAAATGGTTGTAAGCAGTGTTTTGCAGAATGAGAAACTTACACTCAAAAGAAAAGGGGAGGCCAAAAATAATTTTGAGCTTGCATAAATAATATGAGTGTTATGGTGGAAAGATAGATTAACCCAAATTAGGCCTTTATTTCTCCAGGATTTCCAATAAATGGGTTTGTTATTAATGTGGATGAACTTCAAGAAAGTATGAAGATCAGTAGGCGTAGAGGATAATATATGTTCTAATAACTTACATGAATTTTTAAAGAATAGGAGTAGAAAGGGCTTATGGTTTGTGAGTGAATGACAAATATTCTTGAAAAGAGAAGGGTGAAAGAAAATCTCTGTCAATATCCACCCATAGTGGACAATTAGTTGAGGAATCAGACATCAAATAAGCAAATTGTCATAGTAAAAAGGCCTTATGGTATATGAGAAAATCAGGGACTTAGGAGACTTTTTTTTTTGCTCCAAAGAAAAGAAGTATAGAATGTTCCTAAAAGTTCTAAGAGGTATAGTTATCAGCATTATAGAAATATTATATAAAATAACGGGTACCCACATCATTTTAATACTGTCAAGGTGGCCCCACCAAGAGAGGTATAAAGGGTGCCAAATACTAGTTAGTGTACTTAACTTATAAACACATATTTCTGTGTTCAGTGATATGGAAGTTTTAATAGATTGAGTAAACCACGAGCCAAGATATTTAATATGTTGAGGATTCCCCACAAAACTGAATGCTAAAAAGTCATGTTTAAAAGTAAATTTAGTAAGGGAGAATATTTCCATTTATCGTTATTAAATTTGTAACCAAATACCAAAGCATATGAAGAAACGTGTAAAAAAGTTGGAATTGAGTATTGAGTTTGTGAGATGAATAATAAGGCATCATCAACATATGCCGCTAGTTTAAATTGTTTACTGTTGCAGGTATACCCCTGGATGTCATGGTTCTGCTTTATTTTGGATAAAAAAGGCTCCAACGCTGAATTAAAAAGAAAAGAAGAAAGAGCGCATCCCTGTCTAGCTCCCCTGCCCAAGGTGAAGTATGAAGAGGTTAGGTCATTTGCAAAAACGACTGCTCGAGGGGACGTGTACTGAAGAAAAATCAAAGAGATAATTTTTGGGCCAAATCCAAACCATTTGAGGATATGAAAGATAAAAGACCAGTAAACTCAGTCAAAATCTTTTTCAGCATCTAAGGTAATTGCTGCTAAAGGTTCAGACAGGTGGGAGGACTTTGATAGAATGTCAAAAAATAGACGAGTATTATCAGAATAAATATCTTTCCTTAACAACGCCCGGGTGTTCTTTGCAGAGAAGTTGAGGGATAAAAGATTCTAGCTGCAAGGATAAAGCTTTTGAGAAAATGTTATAAACGATGTTATCAACTGAGAGATGGGCCTGTAGTGTTTTCGGCAATGATGGTCTTTCCCATCTTTTGGAATTAGACAAATAAGAGCATCTAAAAAGGAAACAGCAGATTTGTGCGAATTTGAGAAAGAGGTTATGAGAGTATGCAATTTAGGAAAGTGTGTGAAAAATTAAACTGCGAACCCATCAGCCTTGGAGCTTTATCTTTTTTTAGTACATTCAGTGCAGTGTGGAGTTCTGTTTGTGTCATATCGGATTCTAGTATCGCAAGATCTAGTTGAGTGTCAGGAGTTTTTTGATTAGAGGACAGGTTGTTGAATGATATCAGAGTCAGAAGGGGACTCTTCTCGCATACACGGGGTCTTATAAAAGGAAAAAAATTCATGTAGAATGACACCATCTTTGTGCTCTGGTGTGTGTTGTGCATCTATGATTGATTCCGTTTTGAATTTGTTGGTTTTAACTTTAAGATAGTTCTCCAACGGTTTGCCAGATGTGTTTTGCCCCCCATAAAAATGTACACTAGATTTCAATAAAAAGTGGAAGCTTGATTCGTAGACATTTTTTAATTGAAGTTCAGTATTAATAAGTTCAGATAAACACTCTTTGAATTTGGATGTGTAATAAGAGTGCACAATTTGTTTTTACTTTTGCTAAAATTTCTACGGTATGAGTACAAGATTGTTTTCTTTTCTTAGTGACATAACTAATGATGAAATTGCGAGCGGAGCCTTTGAAAGCATCCCAAATGGTATGTAAAGGCAAATTATTTATTTGATTAAACTGAAAGTATTCATGAAAAAAGGAAGTAAAAGATGAAGTGAAGCTACCATCCAAAAGGTGAGAATTGTTAAAACGCCAACATTTTGGAAAATTAAATTTAGGGAGGATATCTAAATGTATGATAACAGGGTCCTGATAGGATATTGAGATACACCTATGTCTGCCAAAGGTAAAATTTGGGAAATATTAGGTGAAATAAACATGTAATCTACTCATGATTTCATGTGGTGAACAGGAGAGAAATATGTGTATTTTCGCAAAGTGGGAATGCAGGCATCTATTAGATTCCTCTGTTTAATGGCGTGTACAAACATTTTTTGTGATTTATCTGGGATGTATGTGGTAGCAGTGTTTCAATCAACAAATGAATCAACAATTTAGTTGCAGTCCTCAGCAAAAATCAAATTATCATCAGGATATTGCATGAGTTGTTGGGCAAGGTGGGACTAAAATTGACAATCCTTAGTGATGGGTCCATAAACGTTTTAAAGAGAAACTGGAACTTTATCAAATAATAACTTTGTCAATAACGCTCGACCATTATCATCAGACTCTTGGGATAGCAATTGAATATGAAATGATTTATGACAAAAAGTTATAAATTCATTTTTCACGCTATTTCCTGGAAAAACGAAAACTTCATCCACCCACCTCCTTTTCAATTTCAAAGACTCACTTTCTGTTAGATGCGATCCCTGAAAAGAGTGCTAAAGTGGCCCCAAGTTTTGATAAATAGGTCAAAACCTGTTACTGTTTAATTGGAGAATCTAGAACCCTGACATTCCAAGAAACAATGTTTAAAGGCATAAGAGGAGTCAGTGGTGTTTTAAGGGATGGAAAAAGGGATCTCTGGCCCAGGGCGCATCCTTTCAGGGGGCCCCTGATACAGACTGCTCTGCTCTACAGAGAGTCTTGCCCTGATGACCTTGAATAATTCTTAAACAGATTGTTTTCAATACCGTTTTCTTTTCATTTTAATGTGGGTGATGTGTGACAGTCTATTACAGACATTTTGCAGAGAAATCTTGTGTTTGCGTGCAATGCGACATCCATCAAAATGTTTCTTTCAGATCAAAACGGGACGTCACATATAAGTGTCACAGAGAGTTTTTGCAGTAATATACGTGAATTGGTGCTGAGTTACAATATTGAAAACACAGGTTGCTACACCTGAATATTATATGTAAACACTCTTGGAATCTGGACTAGTCTGCCTGGGGACTCTCAGTTACCTGGATAAAGAGGGCATGAAAGAGCTAAAATTGGATCATAAATTTGAAATCGTTCCAAACAGGGGGCCCCAAAATACGTTTGGCACAGGGCCCCTAAAATCTTTAAGATGTCCCTGAGAGGAGTATGAAGAAAAAGGTCAAACCATATATATTATGTAGAGAACTGAAAAACAAACGATGTAACTACAAATGTATTCAAGGAAATTAGAAAGAACAGTGAAAAGTCAATTGTAAGGGGTAAAAAGAAAAGGAATTCAAAAGGGACAGGAAAAAAGAAAGAAAGGGGAGAATAGGATAGTAGCGAAATTGAACAGCAAAGAGGAAAAAGAACACTATTAAGAGAATAAACAGAAAGTGAAACATACCTAAAATTCCAAAAAAGACAGGGGGGGGTGAGACCACATGGAACAGATGGCACATCTGAACTCCAGGGAATAGGATGCAAGGAAGGGTGTAGCACATAAGACAGGGACGTGAACAGGCACAAAAAATTAGGGTAATACCTGTGTGTAGGAGAGTAGGGTCTGCTATCCTATGGTCACCCTGTGGCGGGGTCGCAGGGACAGAGTCGACAACCAGACTGGGATGGCGTAATGAAGGTTTTATTTTAGACAAAGTTCTCTTGTGTCTTTCGGCCCGTCTTGTCGCTGCGGAAGAAGGGGACCCCGACTTGCTCTCTCTGGGTGACTCCAGATTGAAGGAAGGCGGTGTCTCTGCTAGTTTCTCTCCTTAAGGGTCCAGTCCGCAGGAAGGATCTCAGGGGTTGGTAGGCGAAAGGGGAGAGAAATGAAAACAACAAACAAAACAAGGATTAGGACAATCGTCCTGGTTGGCTGTTGTCAAGGACCGGGTGTGAAGGAAACCGAGTGCTCTGGTGCTCGTAGTTCACTGGGCAGTGCACAGGGGTTTGGTGCAAGGTGAGGGTACGGGGATTGGTTCAGTACTTGATACACCGCTAAATTCGGTGAGTCGGGGTGCTCAGGGGGTAGGCGGTGTCTTTCTTCCCACCCAGCCCGCTACCTTCCCCCGTACCTGTTCGAGCCACGCTCCTCCCGTGGGAACGTGGCGGGGCGGCTCGTGGAGTCGTTGGCCTCCTGGCGTGTAGCAGTCGTCTCTCCTTGGCTCAGGACCTGCTGCGCTGCTCTCTTGTTCTCTCCTTTCGTCCTCCCAACTCCTCGCACTCCTCTGCTCCAGCTCTCCGTCTACCTCCAGGGAAACGCCGTCCCTCCTCTTCCGGGTTTCCGCGTTCTTTATCCCGCCTATCTCTGCGACGTCATCAGGGGGCGGGACTTCGTCCCACTGGAAGGCCGAATTAAAGGAACCTCGTTCCGTCTTTGTGGTCCAGTCTTGCGAGGGATACGGGTACCACCAGTCTGTTGTGTGTGGCACTGTTGGTTGCTGTAGGGGGAGAGAAGGTGGAATGTGTTCGCCGTGTAAGCGGGATACACAAGTACTGACGTCCTCCTTGTGTGAGATCTCTTCCCCGTTACACACCTCCCCCCCTTGACTCTCCCGATCGGGGAGAGGAAATACCCGGGACAGATAGTCCGCGTTCCCGTTGTCTTTCCCCTTCCGGTGGTGCACCGAAAAGGCATACGGTTGGAGGGAGAGGAACCAACGGAGAACCCTGGGATTCTGACTCCTATTCCGATACATCCACCGAAGGGGTGCGTGATCAGTGTACAGAATGAACGGTTTGCCCTCGAGATAATACTGCAACTTGTCCATGGCCCATTTTATGGCCAAACACTCCCTCTCAATTGTGGGATACTTAGCCTCCCTCGGGAACAGTTTGCGACTGATGTATAACACTGGGTGTTCAAACCTGTCCTCCCCGACCTGGGACAAAACCGCTCCTATACCCAGATTAGAGGCGTCTGTGGCTAGCACGAAGGGTTTGGAAAAATTGGGGGACACCAATACCGGGTGCGTGGTAATAATGGTTTTGAGGTCTACAAATGCTTTAAGGGCCTCGGGCGTGGGGTGGTGTATCGCGCTGGGTTTTGCGCCTTTGCGCAGGAGGTCAGTGAGGGGGGCCGCTATGTCTGCGAATCTAGGGATAAACCGGCGGTAATACCCTATGAGACCAAGGAACGCTCTTAAGTCTCTCTTGGACTGTGGAAAAGGGGTCTCTTCAATGGCTCTCACTTTTTTGTTTTGTGGGGTTATGGTGCCGTCCCCTAATACAAACCCCAAGTAATTCACTCTGGGAAAGGCTGCTCGAGATTTCTTTGCATTGATATGCAGACCAGCTCGCTGTAAGGCGGTGAGGATGGTCTGTATGTGTGTCAGGTGCTCGGCCCAGGTTTTACTATAAATGACGATATCGTCCAAGTATGCCGAGCTGAACATATGGTAGGGTTGTAGGATGGTATTCATAAGGCGCTGGAATGTAGCAGGTGCCCCGTGGAGGCCGAAGGGCAGCACTGTGAATTCGAACAGCCCTTCGTCCGTTATGAAAGCTGTTTTCTTTCTATCCGCCTCTCGGAGGGGCACCTGCCAGTACCCCTTGGTGAGGTCCAGTGTGGTGATAAATGCCGCTTCCCCTAATTTCTCGATTAGTTCGTCTACCCTTGGAATAGGGTAGGCGTCGAACGAGGAGATGGCGTTCAATGCTCGAAAATCCATGCAAAATCGTCTTGAGCCGTCCGGTTTATGCACCATTACAATGGGCGAGGCCCAGTCACTCCTTGAGGGTCGGATTACTCCCAGGCGAAGCATGTCCTCCACTTCCTTTTTAATGGCTTCTCTTCGAGACGCTGGGATGCGGTAGGGTTTTTGCTTCACCCGTTTCCCCGGGAGGGTATCAATGGTGTGTTCCACCAACGTCGTTTTTCCGGGGAGGTCCGAGAAGATGTTCCTGAATGGCAGAAGCGTCTCATTCAGGTCCTCTTTCTGCTGCGGTGTGAGCATGTCATTGACAACCAGGTCATTCAGTGTCGACCTCTCTTTGCAGACGGTGGGGATAAGCAAGTTCAAGCTTTTGGGGGGAGGTCCGATCCACTTCTTCAATAAATTGATGTGGTAGGATTGTATCTTGTTTGCGGTTATTTTCAGGCGATACGTTGTATCTCCTATCGTGTCCACCACCTCATAGGGTCCCTTCCACTCATTCTTTCCCTTACTGGCGCTGGGAGGAAGCAGGAGTAGAGCCCAGTCCCCTATGTTTAACCTTCTCAGTTTCGTCCCTTGATCGTAGTATTTCTTTTGTTTTTCCCTGCTCTGTTCCAGGTTGGCAGAAGCTAAGGCTCGCAGCTTTCCCAGCTTGCACCGGAGTTGTTGAGTATAATCCAGCGGGGACCTCTGTTCTTGTTCCTCCTCCTTCTCCCAGGCGTCTTTCGTGATCTCAAGTAACGACCTCGGTTGTCGCCCATATAGGAGTTCGAATGCCGAATACCCTAAGCTGCTCTGTTTCTGGGCCCGCAACACGTACAAGGCTAGCGGCAACAGTCGATCCCAGTCAGTTCCTTCAGCGGTGAGCATCTTTTTCAGGGTAATCTTCAACGTCCGGTTGTACCTCTCGACGAGGCCGTCGGTCTGGGGATGGTATACCGACGTCCGCAGTTGACGTATACCTAGCGATTTGCAGACCTCCTTCATCAGTCTAGATGTGAAGGGGGTACCTTGATCGGTGAGGACTTCTTTCGGGAAGCCCACCCTGGAACAAAGTTCGACAAACTTTTCGGCGATGTGTGCCGTTGTCGGGGTTCGGAGTGGAAATGCTTCAATGAACCGCGTTGCGTAGTCCACGATAACTAGTGCATATACGTGGCCTCTGGATGATTTGGTCATCGGTCCTATCAAATCCATGCCAATCCGTTCGAACGGTCGCCCGATGGTGGGCATGGGGTGAAGTGGTGCTACTGGGGGTCTGTGTATATTTTGTCTCTGGCATATCTCACATTTCGCACAGTACTCTTGTACATCTTTGTAGATCCCAGGCCAGTAAAAATGTCGAAGGATGCTATCCGTGGTCTTCTCTTTCCCGCTGTGCCCTCCGGTAAGGTGAGTATGAGCAAAGAAGAGCACTTGCTCACGGAAGGACACTGGTACTAACAACTGGGGTTCCCCTCCCTCAATTCCTACCCTGTATAGGAGATCTTTGGTAATCGAAAAACTGGGGTACCGTTTTGGCAACTGGTCCTGGGTGGCATGGGCGCTCTCCCAAGCATTGAGCAGTGTGGGGTCGCTAGCCTGAGCAAAACGGAAGCTGCGGTCTAGGACCCAAGGCTCTGGGGACAGAAGAGCAGCTACGGACTTGGGGTTGGAAGAAGGGGGACGGGACAGAGAACGTTGAAACAGTGACAAAAATTCTGGGTTATCCACCCCCAATATCACATCCTCAGGTAAGGAATCCACCACCCCCACCTTCACTGTACAGGGTTCTTTACCCAGGGGGGTTAGGGTCACCTGAGCGAGAGGATAGGGCCTAACATCCCCATGCACACATCTTATATAGACCCTTGTTCCTGGAACGTACTGGGTGGGGAGGACTAGCCGTCTTCGTACTACGGATTGTCTGCAGCCTGAGTCTAAGAGGGCCTGTACCGTCAAACCGTTCATTCTAAGACTCACATAAAATGATGTGCCCATTTCCGCTGAGTACAGGACAGTCCTTGGGAGGTATCCAACCTCCATTGGTTCTTCGGAGGGTCTTTTCCGGGGACAAAGTCTCGCAGTGTGGCCCCATTCACCACAATCAAAACACTGGGGACTCCGGCTCGGAGGACCATCTACCCTCATAGGTCTGGGGCGGAGTGGTTCAGGGACTGTCTTCTGTTTTCGATCTGGTTTGAGGGAGGTCTGCCCTTTTACAGTCTTCTCTACGTCCCACCCTAGCGTCTTGGGTTGTGCTCGTGCATAATTAGCTGCCATCTCGATGGCTTGCTCCAAGGGGAGACCCGGATGCTGTTTTAGCCATCGCTGGGTGGCATATGGCAGGGCTTCTATAAACTGTTCCAAGTAGATCTTGGTCATGACCTCTTCCTTTGTGCTGGAGGCCGGGCGTAGCCATTTATCAGCGGCCATCTTAAGCCGAAAAAACAGAGTCTTAGGATTCTCACCGGGGGTGCCCCGTTCCCTCCTGAACTTTAGCCGATAGGCTTCGCCGTCAAGACCTAGGTGGTCCAAAATGACCTCTTTGATGGTTAGGTAGGGTGCGTTTCCCGTAGGATTGGCCACCTGGTAGGCGAACTGTGCCTCTCCTGATAACAGTGGGGCCAGAAAGAAGGGCCACTTTTCCTCCGGCCAACCCAATGCTCTAGCGGCCCTCTCAAAGTTCATTAGGAAAACATCAGGATCCTCCCCTTGCACATACTTCTGGAGAGCGATTCCCGACGGGTTTGGAACCGTTAGTGGTCGGGACTCCAAGGGTGTGGGTATAGGGACAGTAGCGACGGGTCCGATTTTCTTGAGACTCTCAATGTGGGCCGTTATTGTATTCTGGAACTGATCTCGGTCCGCTTGGGCTGACGTCATCTGCCTCTGTACCGCCCATTCCAACTTCTCCTGTCCTTTAACGAGATGTTGGATGAGCGCGTCCATCTCGGTGCTGCAGACGGACTGTGATGGAAATCCCACTTCTGACACCAGTTGTGGCGGGGTCGCAGGGACAGAGTCGACAACCAGACTGGGATGGCGTAATGAAGGTTTTATTTTAGACAAAGTTCTCTTGTGTCTTTCGGCCCATCTTGTCGCTGCGGAAGAAGGGGACCCCGACTTGCTCTCTCTGGGTGACTCCAGATTGAAGGAAGGCGGTGTCTCTGCTGGTTTCTCTCCTTAAGGGTCCAGTCCGCAGGAAGGATCTCAGGGGTTGGTAGGCGAAAGGGGAGAGAAATGAAAACAACAAACAAAACAAGGATTAGGACAATCGTCCTGGTTGGCTGTTGTCAAGGACCGGGTGTGAAGGAAACCGAGTGCTCTGGTGCTCGTAGTTCACTGGGCAGTGCACAGGGGTTTGGTGCAAGGTGAGGGTACGGGGATTGGTTCAGTACTTGATACACCGCTAAATTCGGTGAGTCGGGGTGCTCAGGGGGTAGGCGGTGTCTTTCTTCCCACCCAGCCCGCTACCTTCCCCCGTACCTGTTCGAGCCACGCTCCTCCCGTGGGAACGTGGCGGGGCGGCTCGTGGAGTCGTTGGCCTCCTGGCGTGTAGCAGTCGTCTCTCCTTGGCTCAGGACCTGCTGCGCTGCTCTCTTGTTCTCTCCTTTCGTCCTCCCAACTCCTCGCACTCCTCTGCTCCAGCTCTCCGTCTACCTCCAGGGAAACGCCGTCCCTCCTCTTCCGGGTTTCCGCGTTCTTTATCCCGCCTATCTCTGCGACGTCATCAGGGGGCGGGACTTCGTCCCACTGGAAGGCCGAATTAAAGGAACCTCGTTCCGTCTTTGTGGTCCAGTCTTGCGAGGGATACGGGTACCACCAGTCTGTTGTGTGTGGCACTGTTGGTTGCTGTAGGGGGAGAGAAGGTGGAATATGTTCGCCGTGTAAGCGGGATACACAAGTACTGACGTCCTCCTTGTGTGAGATCTCTTCCCCGTTACACACCCCAAATTTTTGCTTTTTGCTTCACTGGTTTTTGACATATTGATGCTGTGGGCCTGCCAATCAGACCCCCAGCCTGCTGTTCTCTCTACTAAATTAAAACTATGCACCCTAGGTGCATAACCAATTGGAAGTGGATCACCCTGTCAGCCCCTGTACCAGTGTACACTAGGTACCCAGGGCATTGGTGTACCCAAGGCCTGCCAAGGGCTGCAGCATGTATTATGCCACCCCAGGCTTGGCCTAACAATTTGACACAACTGGCTGATCACTCAGCTGGGGTAAGTTGGTGTAATCACCTCTTACTTAGGTGTAGTATACCTATACCTAACCTTAAATGGGACACCTGGTAACCTATAAGTCACTCCTATGGCAGGCCTTAACAATCCTGAAGGCAGAGTGCTTGGTTCCATGTGAGATGGTGCTCTGGCATGAGCTGAGCCTGTCTGCAGTGGTCGGAACAACTTCCTTCTACTGTTTCCAGATATCGTCATACCATATACTCTTAAGTGCATTATGAACCTCGCGGTTAAATGCTATCTTTGGTTTGGCTTTATCAAAACATGTCGAGTAAGGTGTCATACGAATTGGAATACTAACCCCTCGCCAATTCTGGCGACGGGGTTAGCATTCCACCCTTCTAGAGGGACACGACATGTACAGTACCTGAAACCCGGGTAAAATCAGACATAGCCTCAGCTCCACAAAATGGATGCTGCCACCACAGACACAAGTCTGCCCTCCTGCTGCTGGGAGTCCTTCCAGCTTGGGAGGTGTGGACAAAGGGTTTCCTGCCAGGGGAGGTGCGTGCACCACCCCAGACAGGATTTTGTGTATTGGTCAGGTAGGGCTTGAAAGAAACCAGACATGCCTGTGGCTCACAAGGAGCCTTGGTGCATATGCCAGTTCAAACCGGTCCTGGGGCACACCAGTCCCGGGCCTGGGGCGAGCTGGACAAAGGATTGGGGGTGTAACCACCCCCCTTCCTGGTCCCACCCATAGGGAGGGACCTAGCAGGTAGTCCGGCCCCTAGAATCCGCTTAAAGGTAGGAGCTGTGTCCTAAGACTTCAGACATCCTGGAATCAACTTAACACTAAGAAGAAGACGGGACCTTCGACGCTCTGCTGCACAGAGGACTGAAGCCAATCTCCCCTGTGGTCAGGGAGTGACCACCTTGCTAACGCAAGCACCATCCAGCGAATCAACGTCTGCTTTGCTGCCGCCTCCCGCCGGAGCCCGAGCCCAGAGACTGACAAGACCTGGACCTCCAGACCTCTCACCGCCCGATCCACAGTCCCTGAAAAGAGGAGACCCGTGGAGGCACCGAGACATGTGGAGCCAGCCATCTTGGAACGACTACGACAAGCTGACAAGTGCAACAACCGAGGCTCCCTCCAAGTTGTGCTTTGGGATCTGAGAAGCCCAACACCCGAGCAGCATCTGCACCAAAGGTGAGCCCTCCAGCATCTCCACGATCTGCGTGGGGCCCTTCTGCATTTTGCCACTCGACGCGCCTAACCGGTTGCTGGCCCGCTGGCTAGTAGCCATCTTGGCGAAGAACTCTACAAAATACACCGCTGGTCTGGTTGCTCCAGACTGGCCCTTGCTCCCCTCCAAAGGAGCAGTCCTTCTGACCTTGCTGGTCAGAACCATCAGCTTATCTTGTTCTCCACAACAATTGCTTTTGCCAAGGCTTGTTTGCTTCGATCAAGTCGCCGACACCGCCGACAGCGAGAGCCTGCGTGGGACAGCTCGTGAACCGACTCCTGGACGTCGTCGATCTCCAGGGACCACGTGGCTGCAGAGACAAGCTACACCTTTCTTCCTGTTTGCACCCGACATTGCCTGGTACCCACCTGGTGCCACGCTGGTCACTGGCTAGTGACTGTGAACACTGTCCCCTCTGCTTACAGGTCTTCAACATCTCCGATCCACTCTTGGATCCACTGCATCTCTCCCGGACCGACCGCCTGCAGCATCTTTGTCTTCAGGCTCCACGGAACAGATAGAAGAAACCCGACGCACTTCGAGGCCTATGCACCCGCTTCCTGTGGGTGAGGTAAAGCTGGCACACCTGTGCCCAAGTGTAGTATTACATCTCTAGTGCCTGTGTTCCAAATCTTGAGTTCCTAGTCCATCCGGAAGATCCTCTTTGCAGTAACTTTGTACTTTTTACGCACCCATTGAAACCTATGGGAGCACGCGTGTGACTATTTGCTCTGCACACGCCACCCGTGGACCTCCTGGTCACTAACTGACGTTAGCTCCTTGTAGGCCCAGCGATTCTAGAGGCCCTAGGCCTTTTCCCTTTTCTGTTCGTGGTACTTATACCACTATTTTAGTATATGGTTCGAGTGGCCACCAGGGCCTATCCATATAAAGTGCAACTTCTGTGTATTCTGTGATAATCTTGTTTGACGATTTGTGCTCCTGTGCTCATAAAGAGACTAGGGGTTACTTTGAGAAATAAATACATATATATTTTGAATATATATCTGTGTGGTGTCCTTTCATTGGTATAAAAGGGGGTTACATTTGGTAAAACAGCTGGCTTAACACGTTTCAAGAGTTTAGCCTCAAAGACTGCTTAGCCTACGCTACCACTAGGGCAGCTAGTCCGAAAAGGTTGACTTACAACCACACCATAAGGGTTGCTTGGCATGGTACAAGGTGATCACTTTAACTAGTGAGCATCATATACCAGGCCAACTTCTCACATTGGTGAGCAGCGGTTGGATTTGAGCTTGCTGTGTTTTACTATTGTAATCTCGTGGTTACCAATTGAAAGATCACATAGGTACCTGTAGGTACATATAAAACAAGATTAGATATACTTAAGTTCTACTGAACTTAGTTGTTGTAGAGCAAAGGGAGTAGCACACCCTGACTACAACTACTAGATAGGTTTAGTAGGTAAACCCAAGTGTAGGTAGATTGCAACACATCCACCCACACTTAAGAGCAATGGCCGGGGCAGAGGGGTCCACTGTACCCATCTCTGTTGAGAGTGACCCCCAGAGGGCACCATCCAGCTTTGCTACCCTTAATCAGAATGAGCTCAGGCATTTGGCAACTCTTAGAGGCCTTAAACAGCCCAAGAACCCTACCTCTGCTGAGCTCAGAGAACTCTTACAGAATGATGAAAATCAGAGAGAACTCAGGAAAGCTTCCCAGTTAGCCCCCTTAGGGTCAGGAACAGGAGGCCCCCCTTCTGAAGATGCTACAGAGGTACCCAGTTCCAATAGCCATCCCTTAGATGAGAATCATACTACAGGGGAGGAAAGTGGTGAGGATACAGAAAGTAGTGATGATGAAGGGAGAACTAGCCCAGTGCCAAGTATTATACTTGGCCCAGCTAAACTAAGGCTATTGGGGACTGACAATGGGTTTACCCCATTGGATCTCCCCAGTGGACTTAACACAGGGCTTGGGAGGCAAAGGAATCGCTCAGGTGACTCCAATGCTTCTCATGGCTCTAGAGGCTCTCAAGGTCACTCCAGGAAAAGGATGACCACCCCTCAGAGGAGGGAACATGAGGCCAGAATGCAGGAAGCCCAGCTGAGGATCAGGAAGCAGGAGCTAGAAGTAGCCCTGATGGAAGAAAAACTGAACAAGGCTAGGCAACCTAGAGAGAGTGGGTCTATACCCACTGGTGGCAGCATTGTCCCTAAGGACAAAGATAGGGTCTTTGACAATAGGAACCTGTCTAAGGTTGTGCCCCCCTACAAAAGTGGGGATGACATCCACAAATGGATAACTGCTCTTGAGAGAGCCTGCAAAGTACAGCAGGTTCCTGAAGACCAGTGGGCAGCAATCCTCTGGCTCTCCTTTGAAGGAAGAGGCAGAGACAGACTCCTCACTGTTAGAGAAGAGGATGTCAGAAACTACAGAGTCCTGAAGAGTGTTCTGGTAGATGGGTTAGGCTTAACCACTGAACAGTACAGGTTAATGTTCAGAGACACCCAAAAGACACAGACTCAGGACTGGTCTGAATATGTTGAATGTGCCACTAAGGCTTTGGAGGGTTGGTTGCTGGGAAGTAAGGTATCTGATTTTACAGGATTGTATAATTTGATGATGAGAGAACAGATTTTAAATAACTGTCAAAACCAGCAACTGCATCAACACTTGGTTGACTCTGATCTGACCTCTCCCCAAGAATTGGGAAAGAAGGCAGACAAATGGGTCAGAACCAGGGTTAAGCAAAAGAACCAGAACCAGGGCCAAGGGGGTGATCAGAAGAAAACAGACCAAAAGGGTGGAGATCAGAAACCTAAAGACCAGAAGTCTTCAACAGGGCCCCAAACTACTGCTAAGGAGGGTGGGTCCCAACAGTCCAAAAAGAAGAAAGAAGGTCAAAAGAAACCCTGGTGCAATCATTGCAAAAATACAACTCACTGGACTAGTGATTGCAAAAAGGGTGGAGCCCCCAACACTGTTGCCCCTAAGGCACCTGCTCCCAGTACTACTGTTAGCAGTGTTGGTCCCCAGACAAAGGGTGTAGTGGGAATCACTATGGGAACTGAAGGAGATTCTGACTTAGACAGAACCCTGACACAGGCAGTCTTGATCTGTGATGGGGACATTGATTTGTCCCTGACTGTGAGCCCCAGTAACCTGGGCAAGTACAGACAGACTCCTCTAATAAATGAAAAAGTGGCTCAAGCCTACAGGGACACATGTGCCAGTGTCACTATGGTGACACCAGGCTTTGTGGACCCTGGACAGTACATACCAGGTGAGAACTACCTGGTGACCAATGCCAGCAATGCCACTACTTCACATAGTGTGGCAGTTGTTAACTTCTCATGGGGAGGGGTAACTGGCCTCAAAAGGGTTGTGGTTAGTGCAGACCTCCCAGTAGAATGTTTGTTGGGCAATGACCTAGAGAGTTCTCTATGGTCAGAAGTGGAGTACAGGACTCATGCAGAGATGTTAGGTATATCATCACATGTCCTTGCTGTGACCAGGTCACAGGCCAAAAAGTGCCTCACTGAACCTCAGGTCTTGGATCCTGGAACAATGGACCAAGCACCTACCAAGAAGAAGAACAGGAGGGTCAAGACTGTGCCTTCCCCCCTGCCTCAGAGTGATGATCAGCCTTCCCAGGAAGCTGATCTAGAGGACCCTGAAGGAACTGTCCCTGAAGAGCTTGAACCTGATCAGGTTGAGTTTCTGGGGACAGGGGGACCTTCAAGGGCTGACTTGAGGCAGGCTCAGTTATCCTGTCCCTCTCTTGAACCCCTCAGACAGCTGGCTGCTGCTGAGGCTGCTGGGAATGCTCAAGGTACCCATAAAGTGTATTGGGATGAAGGGCTCCTTTATTCAGAGGCTAGAGACCCCAAGCCTGGTGCTACCAGGAGGTTGGTTATACCTCTGCAATTTAGGGGCTTCCTTCTTACCTTGGCCCATGACATTCCTTTAGCAGGACACTTAGGCCAGAACAAGACTTGGGACAGGCTTGTCCCTCACTTTCACTGGCCTCACATGAATGAAGATACAAAGGAGTTTTGTCGCTCCTGTGTTACCTGCCAAGCCAGTGGCAAATCAGGTGGCACAACAAAGGCCCCCCTAATACCACTAACTGTGGTGGGGGTCCCCTTTGAAAGAGTGGGAATAGACATAGTGGGTCCCATGGATCCTCCCACTGCATCTGGGCACAGATTTATACTGGTGGTAGTGGATCATGCCACCAGGTATCCAGAGGCAATTCCCCTTAGGACCACTACAGCTCCTGTTGTGGCCAGGGCCCTGCTGGGAGTATTCTCCAGAGTGGGGTTTCCTAAGGAGGTAGTATCTGACAGAGGTACCAACTTTATGTCAGGATACTTGACAGCTATGTGGAAGGAATGTGGTGTCAACTACAAGTTCACCACCCCTTATCACCCACAATGCAATGGGCTTGTTGACAGATTCAACAAGACCCTAAAGGGTATGATCAAAGGATTACCTGAAAAGCTCAGGCGAAGATGGGACATCCTTCTACCCTGCCTTCTGTTTGCTTACAGAGAGGTCCCACAAAAAGGAGTTGGCTACAGCCCCTTTGAATTGTTGTTTGGGCACCCTGTGAGAGGCCCACTGTGTTTGGTGAAGGAAGGATGGGAGTTACCTCTCAAAAAGCCTAAGCTAGACATAGTGGACTATGTACTTGGTCTACGCTCCAGGATGGCTGAGTATATGGAGAAGGCATCCAAAAACCTTGAGGCAAGCCAGGCCTTACAGAAAGCTTGGCATGACCAAAAGGCTGTCTTGGTTGAGTTTCAGCCAGGACAGAAGGTATGGGTGTTGGAGCCAGTGGCCCCAGCAGCACTCCAAGACAAATGGTCTGGACCCCATACAATCCTGGAAAAGAAGGGAGAGGTCACCTACTTGGTCGACCTAGGAACTCCCAGGAGTCCCCACAGGGTACTCCATGTTAACAGGCTTAAAGCATATGTTGACAGGGCAGACATGGGCTTGCTCATGGCTACAGATGAGGGACAGGAGGAAGAGAGTGACCCTCTCCCAGACCTGTTGTCTCAGAACCCTGAAGATGGCTCAGTTGAAGGAGTGACCCTTGGAGGCAACCTCACTGCCCATCAGCAAACTGAATGTAGACAGGTTCTACAATCATTTTCACATATGTTTTCCTTGATACCTAGTCAAACTGACTGGTGTACACATGTGGTGGACACTGGTGACAGTCTGCCTGTAAAGAACAAGCTTTACAGACAACCTGACCACGTCAGGGACTGTATAAAGGCTGAGGTACATAAAATGCTGGAATTAGGTGTCATTGAACCCTCAGAGAGCCCCTGGGCTAGCCCAGTGGTTCTGGTCCCCAAACCTCACACCAAAGATGGCAAGAGAGAGATGAGGTTCTGTGTGGATTACAGAGGACTCAATGCTGTCACCAGGACAGATGCACACCCTATTCCAAGGGCAGATGAGCTCATAGACAAACTAGCTTCTGCAAAGTTTTTGAGCACATTTGACTTAACAGCTGGCTATTGGCAAATCAGATTAGCTGAGGAGTCCAAGGCCAAAACAGCATTCTCAACCCCAGGTGGGCACTACCAGTTTGTGGTGATGCCCTTTGGTCTGAAGAATGCACCTGCCACCTTCCAAAGGCTGGTGAACCAAGTCCTTACTGGGTTGGATGACTTTTGCGCAGCATATCTGGATGACATTGCTGTCTTTAGCTCCACCTGGGAGGATCACCTGATCCACCTGAAGAAGGCTCTTGAGGCTCTGCAAAGGGCAGGCCTCACTATCAAGGCTACTAAGTGCCAGATAGGGCAGAGTAAGGTTGTATATTTGGGCCACCTTGTAGGTGGAGGCCAAGTTCAACCACTGGAGAGTAAGATACAATCCATCAAGGACTGGTCCCCTCCAACCACCCAGACTCAAGTTCGAGCTTTCTTGGGCTTGACTGGGTACTACAGGAAGTTTGTTAAGAACTATGGGTCCATTGTGACTCCTCTTAATGATCTGACATCCAAGAAGATGCCCAAAAAGGTTCAGTGGACAGTAAGCTGTCAAAAGGCATTTGATGACCTGAAGGAGGCCATGTGCTCTGCACCTATCCTGAAAAGTCCTGACTACTCCAAAGAGTTTATTGTCCAAACAGATGCTTCTGAGTTGGGTGTGGGAGCTGTGCTGTCACAACTTAATGTAGATGGTCAAGACCAACCCATTGCTTTTATTAGCAGAAGGTTGACCCCCAGAGAGAAGAATTGGTCCGCTATTGAGAGGGAGGCCTTTGCTGTGGTGTGGGCCCTGAAGAAGCTGAGGCCATACTTGTTTGGCACTCACTTCAAGATTCAGACCGACCATAAGCCCCTCTTGTGGCTAAATCAGATGAAGGGTGAAAATCCCAAACTGCTTAGGTGGTCCATTTCCCTACAGGGGATGGACTTTACAGTGGAGCACCGGCCAGGTACTGACCATGGGAATGCAGATGGTCTCTCCAGGTACTTCCACTTAGGACATGAAGACGAGACTGGTCAAGGCTAGTTTAATGTCCCAGCGTTTGGGGGGGGGGTTGTGTAGGAGAGTAGGGTCTGCTATCCTATGGTCACCCCAAATTTTTGCTTTTTGCTTCACTGGTTTTTGACATATTGAGGCTGTGGGCCTGCCAATCAGACCCCCAGCCTGCTGTTCTCTCTACTAAATTAAAACTATGCACCCTAGGTGCATAACCAATTGGAAGTGGATCACCCTGTCAGCCCCTGTACCAGTGTACACTAGGTACCCAGGGCATTGGTGTACCCAAGGCCTGCCAAGGGCTGCAGCATGTATTATGCCACCCCAGGCTTGGCCTAACAATTTGACACAACTGGCTGATCACTCAGCTGGGGTAAGTTGGTGTAATCACCTCTTACTTAGGTGTAGTATACCTATACCTAACCTTAAATGGGACACCTGGTAACCTATAAGTCACTCCTATGGCAGGCCTTAACAATCCTGAAGGCAGAGTGCTTGGTTCCATGTGAGATGGTGCTCTGGCATGAGCTGAGCCTGTCTGCAGTGGTCGGAACAACTTCCTTCTACTGTTTCCAGATATCGTCATACCATATACTCTTAAGTGCATTATGAACCTCGCGGTTAAATGCTATCTTTGGTTTGGCTTTATCAAAACATGTCGAGTAAGGTGTCATACGAATTGGAATACTAACCCCTCGCCAATTCTGGCGACGGGGTTAGCATTCCACCCTTCTAGAGGGACACGACATGTACAGTACCTGAAACCCGGGTAAAATCAGACATAGCCTCAGCTCCACAAAATGGATGCTGCCACCACAGACACAAGTCTGCCCTCCTGCTGCTGGGAGTCCTTCCAGCTTGGGAGGTGTGGACAAAGGGTTTCCTGCCAGGGGAGGTGCGTGCACCACCCCAGACAGGATTTTGTGTATTGGTCAGGTAGGGCTTGAAAGAAACCAGACATGCCTGTGGCTCACAAGGAGCCTCGGTGCATATGCCAGTTCAAACCGGTCCTGGGGCACACCAGTCCCGGGCCTGGGGCGAGCTGGACAAAGGATTGGGGGTGTAACCACCCCCCTTCCTGGTCCCACCCATAGGGAGGGACCTAGCAGGTAGTCCGGCCCCTAGAATCCGCTTAAAGGTAGGAGCTGTGTCCTAAGACTTCAGACATCCTGGAATCAACTTAACACTAAGAAGAAGACGGGAACTTCGACGCTCTGCTGCACAGAGGACTGAAGCCAATCTCCCCTGTGGTCAGGGAGTGACCACCTTGCTAACGCAAGCACCATCCAGCGAATCAACGTCTGCTTTGCCGCCGCCTCCCGCCGGAGCCCGAGCCCAGAGACTGACAAGACCTGGACCTCCAGACCTCTCACCGCCCGATCCACAGTCCCTGAAAAGAGGAGACCCGTGGAGGCACCGAGACACGTGGAGCCAGCCATCTTGGAACGACTACGACAAGCTGACACGTGCAACAACCGAGGCTCCCTCCAAGTTGTGCTTTGGGATCTGAGAAGCCCAACACCCGAGCAGCATCTGCACCAAAGGTGAGCCCTCCAGCATCTCCACGATCTGCGTGGGGCCCTTCTGCATTTTGCCACTCGACGCGCCTAACCGGTTGCTGGCCCGCTGGCTAGTAGCCATCTTGGCGACGAACTCTACGAAATACACCACTGGTCTGGTTGCTCCAGACTGGCCCTTGCTCCCCTCCAAAGGAGCAGTCCTTCTGACCTTGCTGGTCAGAACCATCAGCTTATCTTGTTCTCCACAACAATTGCTTTTGCCAAGGCTTGTTTGCTTCGATCAAGTCGCCGACACCGCCGACAGCGAGAGCCTGCGTGGGACAGCTCGTGAACCGACTCCTGGACGTCGTCGATCTCCAGGGACCACGTGGCTGCAGAGACAAGCTACACCTTTCTTCCTGTTTGCACCCGACATTGCCTGGTACCCACCTGGTGCCACGCTGGTCACTGGCTAGTGACTGTGAACACTGTCCCCTCTGCTTACAGGTCTTCAACATCTCCGATCCACTCTTGGATCCACTGCATCTCTCCCGGACCGACCGCCTGCAGCATCTTTGTCTTCAGGCTCCACGGAACAGATAGAAGAAACCCGACGCACTTCGAGGCCTATGCACCCGCTTCCTGTGGGTGAGGTAAAGCTGGCACACCTGTGCCCAAGTGTAGTATTACATCTCTAGTGCCTGTGTTCCAAATCTTGAGTTCCTAGTCCATCCGGAAGATCCTCTTTGCAGTAACTTTGTACTTTTTACGCACCCATTGAAACCTATGGGAGCACGCGTGTGACTATTTGCTCTGCACACGCCACCCGTGGACCTCCTGGTCACTAACTGACGTTAGCTCCTTGTAGGCCCAGCGATTCTAGAGGCCCTAGGCCTTTTCCCTTTTCTGTTCGTGGTACTTATACCACTATTTTAGTATATGGTTCGAGTGGCCACCAGGGCCTATCCATATAAAGTGCAACTTCTGTGTATTCTACTGTAATCTTGCTTGACGATTTGTGCTCCTGTGCTCATAAAGAGACTAGGGGTTACTTTGAGAAATAAATACATATATATTTTGAATATATATCTGTGTGGTGTCCTTTCATTGGTATAAAAGGGGGTTACATTTGGTAAAACAGCTGGCTTAACACGTTTCAAGAGTTTAGCCTCAAAGACTGCTTAGCCTACGCTACCACTAGGGCAGCTAGTCCGAAAAGGTTGACTTACAACCACACCATAAGGGTTGCTTGGCATGGTACAAGGTGATCACTTTAACTAGTGAGCATCATATACCAGGCCAACTTCTCACACTGTGGGAGAGAAAAAAATAATAATTTGTAAAGCAGTATCTATACTAATAATTCTAAAGCCAAGTAATATTATAACGGAGTAACAACATGTTTAACAAGAAGGACTTCATAATTGAATGTCTAAGATCATCAATGGGAGAACTTGAAGTTGAAAAAAAATAGGATTTAGATTATCCAGATGTATCCATAGTCTTTGTCTTTCAGCTCTTGATAAAAGTCTACGATCTTGCTGGATGGATCTAAATGGGTAATTGTCTTATTCTTATGGGTTACTTTAAATAAGCAAGGATGAAACAGGCCAAATTGAGCGTCGAGTGAATTAAGTGCTGGCCTCATACTGAGAAAATCTCTACGTCTGTCCGCAGTACTCTTGGCGTAATATAACGCATTGTCTGATCACGAAATGCGTTTGATTGATCAATGCCCTTGAAAGAACTTTAAGTAAGTCAGTATATTCTAGGAAGCAAAGAATAATTACTCTTGGTTGCCTTGAAATGGAGGCAACAGCAGGTTGATTACCTAGTCTCTGCACACATTGGATGCTAAGGGGCATTTGTATAAAGGAATTGCTCCACCGGAACGTCACTTTTTTTGACGTTCTGGTGGTGCAATGCCCTGCCCATATTTACAAAGCAGCATTAAGCCACTTTGCATGGCTTAACGCTGCTATGTAAATAAGGTACCCTCTCACACAGGTATCTGCATGAAAAGGGGGTACAATGGTTGTTGCACCGCAACACCCATTGTTTTTTTACGCTTTCCCCGATTTACAAGGATGTGTAAATCTGAGGCAGCACCAAACACTAATGCCATGCAAGAGAAGAAATACTTTTATTTCTCCTTGTTTTTGATTTTTCTATGTCTGTTCCATTCTGCAGCACACATAAGAGAGCAAAATGCAAATGATCGTTTTTGTGCAGGAAGGTGTCCCTTCTTGCGAAGGTGTCCCTTCCTGCACAAAAACAATCATTAAATAATGGCGATTTGTTACTTCTATTTGTGCTGCAAAATGCAGCACAAATAGAAATAGCAAATCATCATTATTGATTGTTTATGTGCAGGAAGGGACACCTTCCTGCACATAAACAATCATCCCTGCAATGCAGGCACCCTAGCACTATGGCACCAGTGCAAGTAAAAACACGGGTGAGCCGTATTCTTTTAAATACAGCGCATCCCTGCGTTTTTTAAATGGGGCAGCGCTGTACAATTTACCCCATCACATCGCTGCACCATTTTCTTTTCTTATGCCCCTAAGTGTGGTTGCTTCTTGCATGTTCAACTTAGGAAGAAAGGACTTAAAAACGTGATAGGCTCAGTACCTTCGGGCAAGTCATAAATGTATAAGTTATTGCATCTGTTTCTATTTTCAAGGTCTTCAACTTGTTTCTGAAGAGAGGAAACTTGTGTCTGAAGGGCGCTCACTTGAAGTCTGGTGGTCTCAAAAGACGTGATGTGCTGTTCAGCTGTGTATAGTCTTTCTGCCATTTAAGACCATCTGTCACTGAGATGTAATTTTGCATGTATGGGCATAAGGTGTAAATCTCCTCCATTAAAAGATCCATAGATATAGTGGGAAAAGATTTGGTGGGAGAAGGTGTGTCCTTGTTAAAACGTTTGGTGGATACTTTCCCAGCCACCAGTGCAAGGGAAGCTGCAGCGGAGTTTTAGGTGGAAGCATTGCTTCTCTGCATAGATACCTCCATTTCTGAAATCTCTGAGAAGATTAATTAATTTTTGGCAAATTTGTTAGGAACACAACAGCGCTAATTTGGTTTTCTCACATCTTTCCATAGACAAGTTGAGCAGAAGAGCAATGAGAAACGCTAATTATGTCAAGAGGACTAAGATGAATTTACCTCAGTGACAATGTACATAGTCTTAAACATGAAACAGAAAAGGAATCCTAGGAGGCCAGGAAAGATGGAATCTTTAGGCTACGATGCTCTCTTTTAAAAATGTTGACATTTTCCTTTGTTGAAACTGTAGGCTTTACAAGGGGTGAAAGTATGAGAAGAAAAAGGTCTCATACACAATTGCACTCCCATTTAAGGCCTCAGGCAGCATATCAACATGAGCCTGTAAACTGTAAAAAGGCAAAATTGATGGCCCAACATGTGCCTTTAAAGAGAATGTGCCACAGCAAACAGGGAATGGGAGAGTGCAAACCTGAAGATGCTCAGTTCTTTCCCCTCAGCTGCTTGTCGTTTCAAAATGGCAGTTGCCGTAGTAAGGGGAGTCACGTCGCCGCCATTAAAACGCATTGTACACTTTTCCTTGGCGTTGCAAAAAATGATCAAAAGAAACTAACACTAGTATTCCAGTATGTGCCTGCAAAGTATAGGTGCCACAACAAACAAGAAATGCAAAGCGCAAATGTGAATACATTCATTCCACCTTCCTCAGCATTCTGTCCTCTCAAAATGGCGGATGATGTAATGAGGATAGCCATGCCACCACCAGTAGACCATGTTGCAAGCCATTCCCAATGCCACAAATGGTGTCAAAGTGAGCCTGCAGCCAAACCGGAAGGGTGTGCACCAAGGAAGCAAACCTATATAGGGTAATATTGGCGCCGCAGCGCATCTTCTCCGCGCGGTTCTGAGGAGAGTCACTCGGATGTCCCATCTTCCTTGGGCGTCAAGCCACGCCCCCGTAATGTCCCAATTAAATACCAGTGAATCTTTGGGAGTCTTATTCCTACTTGTCCTGGTCATTGCATTCTGCCTGCCCTCCCTTAGCTGTGCAGCTTTCAGGTTGACTTTGATACATCAAGAGGAATGAAGGGAATGCAGCCGATGCCAGCCTCGCAGAGTGGGAGGCGCATTTTTTTCAGTGCACTCCATAGTTTTCCCGTCTCGAGGTGGGAATCACTTATTGGGCAATGACAGAGACAAGGACAAGTAGAACTAATGGTAATGAAGAAAAACAGTGACTGATTGGACCATTCTAGCGCAGTGTTTATGAATTCCAATTCCAATTCCAATTCCAAAAATTCTTTATTTCGGCCATATAGACCATAAAAGATGCAATGCAAACATTACAAACATTAAAACATTATTTTAACACACATTTAAATAGAGTCAGCTCTCCCAGCGAGGAGTGGTTTAAAATCGCATTTAGAAAGTTCATTAGAAAGTTCAAGGGGCTTCAGACGATTTTTTCTTTCTGATCAACCATATGGCCATAAGGAATTTGGAAACAGCGAACACAATGTGGCCCAGGGTGCTAGTTTTCAAAATCCTGTATGCCTGTGCATACTCTCTGAACCCCAGGTTCTTACAGAGCGGTGCTATCCAGTATTTTCTGGGCCTTTGGTATGCAGGGCACACAAACAAGATGTGGGGGTCATCTTCCACATGGTTGTTACAGCAGGGACATGTTTTATCGCCCCCATTTGTCCACTTAGAGGTGTATGAATTAATGGGTAGTGTGCTAAGCCTCCATTGAACATACAGTTTCCTCGCCAGGATAGGAAAGATAAAATCCATAAAAGGTTCAAAAGCATAAGAATTTTTGGATTCTAAAAATCGCAAAGTTAGGGTGCCGCTATTTTGAGCGTCCATCAAGTGAGCAAGGGACCTGGCTTTGTAGATTTGTGCCAGGGCTTTGCGCGAGATTGTTTGGCAGCCTCGCGCGGGGTCCTCCCACAGGACACGGAGATTAATGGCAGACAGTTCATTTTCCACAAAGGTGAGCCAGGGGATTTTGCCGCTGCAGTTTAAACTCATGACATGGGTCAGATCCTCCCTATAATGATGAAGTTCGTCCGTAGACCAGAGCCTGTGCCAGAATTTCACTGGCTTTGACACAAGCTCCTCTGCAATAGGGGGGAGACCCATGTCCATTCTCAGAGGCTGAAGTGGCGTGGCACTTGGGAGGGCTAGAAGGCGCCTTAGAAAACTATTTTCCACTGTTGATAAGCCCTTCACCGCTTTGTATCCCCATAGCTCACTGCCATACATGGCCGCAGCCTTGGCCTGGGTCTTATAAGTTTCAAGGGCCGGGCTTATGGGCTTGAAGGAAGAAGAATTAGCCACTTGCAGGATTGCACCCGACAGTTGGGATAATTTAGCCTTAGATCGTGCTATCTGTCGGTCCCATGCTAAGTTTTCCTGCAGTGTTACCCCCAGATATATGAAGGTGGACACCCTCTCAAGGCTGGCGGTCCCCAGGGTGGGATTGGGCCTAGTTTTGGTTGGTGGGTTGAAGATCATGAACTTGGTCTTTTCTGTGTTCACCTCCAACCCATGCTGATGACAAAAAAGACCAAATCCATCCAGGATCCTCTGGATCCCCATGGGGGATTTTGAAAGGAGGAGGGTATCGTCGGCAAACATGATTGCCGGTACCTTCCTACCTGCCAAACAGGGGGCGTCGTTGTCCTTGACGTTTTCCAGGTGTGAGATGACGTTGTTAATAAATAAGCAAAACAGGGTCGGTGCCAAGACACAACCCTGCCTCACACCTCGACGAACAGGAAACCTGGATGAAAGTTTGCCATCTTTCCCACACCTGACTTGCGCATAGTTGTTCTCATGCAGCCTAACCAGGATGTTTAGTAGCTGGGGGGAATTCCTAACTTTTCCACCACCTCCCAAAGTTTCCTGCGCGGGACTAGGTCAAAGGCTGACCTCAGATCCACGAAGACCATGTACAATCTCCCGCCCTCGATCCTCACCGTCTTCCAGTAGAGGAGAACGAGGCGGAAGATCTGGTCCATGGTCGACGTGTTTTTCCTGAAGCCTGCCTGCAGGGGACTCATGATGTCATTTTCCTCCACCCAGTCTAATAGATGGTTCAAAATAAGGCGCGCAAAAAGCTTTTGGGGAACATCTATCAGGCTAATAGGCCTGTAATTTGCCGGACTCAAAGGGGACCCTTTCTTGTAAATTGGAACTATTTCAGCCCCTAACCAAGAGGAAGGGACCGCCATACCTCCCAAAATAGCATTAAAAAGAACAAGAAAGTACGGGGCCCAAATGTCAGGGTGGTATCTGAACAAATCACCGGGTAGCTTGTCCAACCCCGGTGCCTTCCCCAGAGCTAAGCGCTCCAGTGCTAGCTTCACCTCCCCCAAGGAAAATTCCAAGGCCACATCTGGGAGGCAGGGGGACTCCACCACCATCCCTTCCGACCAGAGAGTGGTTTCTTGATATACTGTCCCAAAGTGGGCCTCCCAAATAGAGGGGGCAATATTGGGTTCTACTGCAGATAGCAGATCCCCTGTTCCATTGTTTACCAGAGCCCAAAATTTTCTAGAGTCTTTGGATTTGAGGGCTTCAGATAGTTCATGCCAGTGATTCCAATCCCACTCTGCCCTTGCGTTGGCCAGTACTAACTTGTACCCCCTCCTAAGGGCTGCAATCTTCACCTTATCGCTACCCTCTTTAATTGCGGAAAGAAGCTCAGACTTAGTTTTCCTGCAAGTGGAGGTGTACCAAGTCGGAGCGCGAGTCTTTTTCCTTCTAGTGGGTAGGGCCGGATTGAAGACATCTGCAAGGTCCCTCACTAAGGCCTGGTGAATGCCAAATAGTCTCTCATTGTAGTCTGAGGGTCTAGATTGACTAATGAGAGCATCCACCTCCTGGAACCTGGGGAGTGCTATGCCATAGAGGTTTTTTAGAGCTTCTTCTTTATCAACTAGCTTCCCCCATTTCACTCGGCGCCTGCTTGTAGTGAGTAGTATGTCTCCCTGGTCGACTCCAGAATCGGTAGTTAGCGGCCCTATATCAGGGGCTGGGTGCTGGATCTCCAACAGAAGGGAATTGTGGTCGCTGTCTGTCCTCGGGATCACTCTAAAATCTTGAACTTTGGGCCACAGGGAAATATCTATATGAATTCCAATGAAGCACCCGGGATGGAGAAGGAAGAGAAACTAACTTGAAAAACTGGGTCGCCACCATGGCTATTTTGATTATTTATAAACAAACCATTCTCTTCCGGATACAGATTAACATGGGTTTGAAGTAATCCTATTTGGCTCATTAGACGTTCATATTGAACCAAGGCATTGAAAAGCCCCTGTAATGTGCTAGGATTGTGTTTGCCCCTGGCTGCCTTAAAGTGACCGTGCCGCTGTTTCTCTATTTGAGGTGGTGAGGGAGGGCATAGAAAAGATTGGAGCATGAGTTCAGTTCCATGCGGTTGTATGTCCATTTTTATTTTATAATGGCATTTTAATACAAATTGTATATATTTCTGAGAAATGAAAATAAAATGTTGCCTCTACATTGCCCTTGCTTGTTTATCATTGGAGAGATTTAATTCTTTCTGAGGAAGAAGTGTTCCAGCTTCTGCACATGCAGAGACGTTCTAATATGAATGCACATTAATGGATATTCATAATGGAGAAGTCTGCATTCATCAACACAAACTGATGAAGCAAGACAGGGACCAGGGAAACATAAAAGCCACCAATAAGGCGACCTTGAGAGTCAGGAACATTTGGCCCACAGTGTCAAGGGGGTAAAAAAACTACTGTAGCGCTTACAGGACTAAATGCAAATATCAGTGTGAAGCAAGGAGATGAACCACAGGACAGGATACAGAAAACCTCTGCAGAAGACAAGCTACAAGTGACTCACCCTCCTTAGACTATCTCAGGATTAGCATTTCAGTGACACCAGTGGAGTGGAAACATACATTCAAGTCACACTCCTTCCAGAGAACATCTTGAAACACACAATTAGGAAGAGAAAGGGAATATGCCAAGTACCACCTCTAAAAAGCATCTATAGCGGCAGGCAAAGATGGCCAAGCAGCAAACACTCCAACGACTGAAGAAGAGGAACCACAGAGCTCGATCAAAGACGGCCAAGCAGCAAACACTCCAACGACTGAAGAAGAGGAACCACAGGGCTCGATCAAAGATGGCCGAGCAGCAAACACTCCAACGACTGAAGAGGAGGAACCACAGGGCTCGATCAAAGATGGCCAAGCAGCAAACACTCCAACGACTGAAGAAGAGGAACCACAGGGCTCGATCAAAGATGGCCAAGCACCAAACACTCCAACGACTGAAGAACAGGAACCACAGGGCTCGATCAAAAATGGCCAAGCAGCAAACACTCCAACGACTGAAGAAGAGGAACCACAGGGCTCGATCAAAGATGGCCAAGCAACAAACACTCCAACGACTGAAGAAGAGGAACCACAGGGCTCGATCAAAGATGTCCAAGCAGCAAACACTCCAACGACTGAAGAGAAGGAACCACAGGGCTCGATCAAAGATGGCCAAGCAGCAAACACTCCAACGACTGAAGAGGAGGAACCACAGGGATCGATCAAAGATGGCCAAGCAGCAAACACTCCAACGACTGAAGAGGAGGAACCACAGGGATCGATCAAAGATGGCCAAGCAGCAAACACTCCAACGACTGAAGAGGAGAAACCACAGGGCTCGATCAAAGATGACAAAGCAGCAATCACTCCAACGACTGAAGAGGAGGAACCACAGGGCTCGACCACCTGTAGTGCCATAGACAACTGAAGTACTGGGTATTTTAGTCCCAGCGGTGCAGGGGCACACACCCTATGACTTCTGGGTTTCACCCTGTTCCGGACCTACAGAAACACAGAGTCTTCTGGGTGAAGTCAAAGAATCGTTTATTGGCTGCAGACCAATTACAGGTATCCTAGAAGTACACCAGCGTGTATGTTCTCAGGAGACTGCTGAAAATCATAGGAACAGGCTACATCTTAAATAGGCCTTTTCTGGCCCCAAGCATACATTCCTGAGTTTTATGAAACGGCAATATACAAGGATATGTTACAAAGAAAAGGCAGAGTCATGATGACCATCCCACATTCCAGTTCGGCCAGCCCACAATGATTTACACAACAAGGTTCAGATCCCACATTAGATTTACAGATCCCCCCAATAAACATGAGCATCTCCTGTTTTGGGAAGCAAGTCATAAAGCAGGAACAGCCAGGTGCGAAAGAGATTAGCCAGGGGCTTGTGTAGGATGAAAAGGGTTTTATGACGGGCCAAGCCCTGATACGAATCACAGGTGGAGAGAGGAAGGGGAGCTCGTGAGACCAGTTTGACCCGGGGCAGCAGAGCCAGCTGCCCAGGTCACAGAGAAGTCAGAGAGGAAGCCCATGTACTGTGAGGCCCGTATTTGCTCCATTATAGCCTATGTGAGGGCAATGACAAGATGGCCACTGCTTCCAAAATGGAACCCGCGTAGCGAAGCAAAATAACGTGTACGCAGTGCATTCATAGCTAGAACGATATATAAAGCACTCGTACGTGCCGCATTTACCATTTGCGGTTCGCTAATACCAAGATAGACAGAGGTAGGGCCCTGTTCCCTACGCGGTCCCGAATATTAAAGTACGACAGACCCTCCTTTTGCCCTTACATAGGCAATCACTATACTCATCTTAATCCGAGTCTAGGTCAATGTTCACAAAGTCATGGAGATGTTGCTGTAGCATCATCCTATTACTTAGCTCGTCCCTCGATACAGGTTTCCTTACACATAAGGTAGCACAGAGGCCACATATCGCAGGAGCACACTGTATGCATAGACAGAACAGGAAAAGAATGGCTAAGATCATTCCAATGACCATTAGAACTTTCCAACCCCAGGCAGATATCAATTCCCAGAACCACCCCACCAGTGACCAATCTCCCTTATCCACGTGTATGGATTCAGATATTTTATGGAGTTTGGAGATGGCTTGATACACTGTTGGAGCATTATCTGGTATGAAAATGCAGCAACTGGATTGGATAACCCTGCATACCCCACCGCGGTCTGCAAGAATAACGTCTAGGACCATGCGGTTCTGCAAAGTCATAAGGCGATCCGCTTGGAGCTCAGCTGTCAGATTACCAAGGGCACCAGCCGTTACATTGACGGTGGATTCAACCACACGAGTCAGCTGTCTCAGGTTCCTACTATTGACCATAGGTCCCCAAAACGGCAGGAAACCCAAGAAGAAATCTCCTGCTTCCTGACCGGCAGTGTCCTCCTTACTAATCACGCCTCTCACAACTCTGGTCTTGTGATAGTCGGAGGCAGCAGTAAATGTAGGCGGTAGCAGATTCGCAATATAACATGTGCCCGAGAAATCAGGGGGCAACCATGTATATGCTCGATCATTACAGATGAAATATGTACCCTTGGCAGTCAAAAACGCAGGGGAAAACTGTGACGGAAAAGTGTACGTTTCAGTACAGTCACTTCTTCCCAGTTGAGCTCTAGGATTCTGACCATTACCCTGTAAGCAGAACCGACCCATGTGGGGTACGACCCAGATTGGAGATGAGATTTTTCGCTGTCTTTCACCCAGACTAATACTATACCCCGTCGCGTTCCATCCTACATAAGGTCTCAGCTCTTCTTTGGGAATGGATGAGTATGCATCAATATCCCTACTCATATCGGCAATTCCTCTCACTAAGGCTTTATTATTTGTACCAGGTCTGATGGAACGCGGTTGGCGAGGGGAGTACGTATCTAGAGCATAGAGAAACATGGTCTGGAATGCCCATGACGATCCATTGTAACTATATGGCAGCACCAGGTAGGGAATACCCTTGTTAATGGTATGTGGCATTAACCCACACACCCAGCAATTGGTCGTGTTCACTACTAGTTGGTGCTGGTGCAAGAGCTGGATGAACGAGTTATTTACGAACTCTGATCGTCTGGTCTGTTCGTGTTCAGGCAAAGGGTGAAAAGAGTGAGAGGAGGCAGTAGAAAGGGGTATACGCTGTTCAGTGGGTGCAATGGGCTTTTGAGCAGAGAAAAACACACATCCTACAATAAACATCATTATACTACACAGTGCAAAAAGGCACAAAAAGACAAAACATTTACTTTTTACAATTCTACACATCCTTGTTTGAAAGTTCATTTCCTCAATCGGTCTCTCCATCTTAAACAACTCCATCCTCTACTCGGGCCGCTCGCGGCGGATGAGTTTCTTCTGCTAAGGAGTACGCCTGTCAGTCCAGGGAAACGCCCTAGACCAACCAGAACCGTTGACCTAACGTCTTCGGCCTGTACCCCAAAGTCTTGGCACCGCGACCCTGCGGCAGAACCCGGATGGTGGTTCGAAAAACAAAAATCAAGAAAGTCCTTCAGATGGGAGAGCAAAAAATGTCAAAAAGGAAAGAGTAAGGAAAAATCTTTATTTGTCCATGGGCCTTGGTCTCAAATTATAACGGAGACGGCCAGGTGCCGTTTGGTCTTGAAACAAAAGTTCAGGCTCAGTGGTGTCCAGTCGATTCGATGGCGGCACAGCTTCCTGCAGAATATTGTCACTCTCTTGGACTGAAGCTGTGTCTTTTAGGCGTGCGTCACTGAATGGTACAAAACGAAGCACAGTGTCTGTCTCAGTGTCGGCGATACCCTCTTTGACCCACTGGTCATATGGCAGAGGCAAAGGGACTATTTTGCAGTGGGCACCATGAATCCAGTGCTTCCTCCCTTTTACTCGCACCGCTGATCTCGTTGACAGAAGCACAAGATGAGGGCCGATCCAGCGAGGTTCGTCGTTGCCCTTACGCTGGAAATTCCGGACCAGGACCCACGAGCCAGGGTTGATAGGGTGTCCAGGAGGTTCAGAAGCTTGGGGAAGAGTATCATGTACCTGTTGGTGCAAAACACGCAGTTTAACAGTCAAATCATACAGGTAATCGAGCAGTACTGGATGCTCTATTTCACTGAACTTCGTAGGCCTTGGCACACCCCATACGTTGGCCGGGCGGCCAAAGACTACTTCATAAGGACTAAGTCCCACTCGTGAGTGTATCGTCATTCTGGTGGACAGGAGTGCTAAAGGCAGAGCGTCAGGCCATTTAAGACCGGTGCTCGCCTGGATTTTGGCCAGCTTGAGCTTTAAGGCTCCATTGTAGCGTTCAACTAGTCCAGCTGATTGGGGGTGATTTGCAGCGTGGAATTTCTGCCTTATGCCTAAACCTTCACATACATTCTTCATCACTTTACCCACAAACTCACTTCCATTATCACACCATACCATTCTCGGCATTCCAAACCTGGGGAAAAATTCCTTCACAAGGGCTTTGGCTGTGGATAGGGCAGTGTTATCTTTCAGAGGATAAGCCTCTACCCATTTGGAGAAAGCACAAACAACCACCAGTACATATTTTAGGTTGTTGCATCTGTCCATGTGAATAAAGTCCAGCTGCAAAACTTCGAATGGACATGATGGGGGTGCAAAGTGACCGGCTGGAGTTGGGGTTCCCCTACCAGGGTTGTACTTCAAGCATACCATACAGTTCTTGACCACATTCTCTGCACACTTGGGAATCCCAGCATTCTGCCATACTGGAGCCAACAACTTACAGATACCTTTCGTACTGATATGTGCCATTCCATGTGCCATAGTAACCACTGGAAGCACATATGCATCAGGCAACAACCATCGCTTATGTTCTGTCAGATCAATCCAACAACCATTCTCATCCAACTTACCCATACTCTCTCTCCACTTGCTTAACTCTTCTTCTGTAGCTTCAGCCTGAAGCGACTTCACACTCTCTATTGTGTTCTCGCACATTCCCACATCATTAACCCATCTTGCGGGGCCTGCAACATACATTCTAGTCTTCACATTCTGTGCTGTCTCTTTCGCGGTCTCATCAGCAAACGCATTCCCACGTCCAACATCATCTGTGACTTTCCTGTGCGCACTGCATTTCATGATCGCAACTTGCAACGGTAGGGTCAGTGACTCAAGGAGATCATTCACCAACTTGCCATTCTGGATTTTAGCTCCATGTGACGTCAGGAACCCACGCTCTTTCCACAGTCGCCCGAAATTATGAGCCACGCCAAAGGCGTACTGGCTATCTGTGTATATATTCACTCTCATTCCTTCAGACAACACGCATGCTCTCGTGAGGGCAATTAATTCTGCTGCTTGGGCCGAATTATGTGGCACTCGTGCAGTTTCCACGACCGTGTGTAAAGTCGTGATAGCATATGCAGCAGTCGTGTCACCATTAGGGAGTTTGAAGCATGAACCATCCACCCATAAAGTACCATCACACTCAGTCAGGGGAGTATCTTTCAGATCCACTCTCCCTTTCGTTTCTTCTTCCGTTCTGAACAGGCAGTCATGCTGCTCAATCTCATCTGAGTCTGCTGGAATCGGCAATAACGTGGCTGGATTCAGCGTATTGCATCTTTTTATGTGTATATGATTCGCTAACAGTGTGAGTTCATACCCTGATAATCGCGCACTAGTCAAGTGTTGTGTCTTGGTTAGGGGTGGGCGGAATTTGCGTAATCGCGTTACGCAAATCTCCGCAAAACGGTAAAAAATCTCCGCGAACACGCAGAATTCCGCGAACACGCGGAATTGCTTGTTCGCGATACTTTTTTTCTGTTCGCGATCGCTGTTTGCGTGCTCGAGGTGAAATATCTCGCGAACACGCATATTGAGAACCCGAACAAGCAAAAAATTTCGCGAAGTCGCGGAACGCAGATTTTTGGGCAATTTCGCGTTCTCCGCGGAACGCGAACTTACCCAAATTCCGCAAATTCCGCGAACGGAACGGAATTTACCGCCCAGGCCTAGTCTTGGTCCTATTTAATAATGTGTCTACAGCATGTGGAACCATAACGATCAATGTGTTGTCCATTACCAGACCAGCAGATTGTCGGATAGACATTGCTGCAGCAGCTGTCGCTCTCAGACAGCTTGGCAATGCCCTCGCTACAGGGTCCAAGGTGGATGAAAAATATGCGCATGGGCGCGGTCTGTCGCCAAAAGGCTGTGTTAACACTGACAACGCACATCCATCTTTCTCGTGAACATACAATGTAAAAGGCTTGCTATAGTCAGGAGTGCCCAACACAGGTGCTGAACACAACGCATTGCGCAATTCCACAAAACTTTTCTGGCACTCTTCAGACCATGGGATAGGATTCGGTGTGTCTTTGCATGTTAATGCTAATAAAGGTTTTGCCAACAAAGAAAAACTTGGGATCCAATGCCTACAGTATGAAGTAATGCCCAAGAAAGCACGCACTTCTCTCTGTGTTCTTGGCACACTCAACTGTGCGATGGCTTGAATTCTTTCTGGGGTCAGTCTCCTTCCCTCCTTCGATAAGAGATGACCTAAGTAGGTCACTTCTTGTCGACAATATTGCAGCTTAGAGAGAGACACTTTGTGATGGTAAGCGGATAAATGGCGCAACAATGACAATGTGGCTTCTTTACAGATCTTCTCAGTATCCGCGGCGATTAGTAAATCATCCACGTACTGAATCAGGATAGCTCCACTAGGTAAAACAAGTACATCAAGCTGCGCTTTCAAAGCTTGACTGTATATGGATGGACTCTCGCAGTAGCCCTGGGGAGCGCGTTTGAAGCGGAAGCTTCGGCCTCCCAGACTAAAACCAAAAATGTCTCTGCTCTCTTCTGCAATTGGGATGCTAAAGAAAGCATTCTTTAAATCTATCACTGAGAACCATGCAGCAGAAGCTGGAATCATCGTTAACAAGGCAGTTATATCAGGGACAACCGGAAACTGTGGCACAACAATCTTATTAACCTCTCTAAGATCAATCACAAATCTGTAAACAGGTGGCTGTGAAGGGTCCGTTCGTTTTAAGACAGGTAAAATCGGACTATTGCAAATGTTGCCTCTTGTCTCTTCAATCACACCCTTATTAATCAAGTCGCTGACAATGTCTAACAATGCTTTCTGGCCTTCATTAGAGATTTTGTACTGGGGAATACGTGGCAGTCTGACATTAGCCTTTAAAGTCACCACATATGGCGGTATCTCCAAGAGGCCCACATCATTGGGACCAGTAGCCCAAAGGGCATCCGGAAGGGATGACAATTCAGGCGGCATTGTGTTTTTAGACAAGTACATTGGGGAAATCACTTTCTTGCCTAATGTAAGTTGTACTCCTGAAGGAGAACAATACAGTGTAGCGTGCAATCTTTTCAACAAATCTAATCCCAGCAAATTCTCACCACAACCTGTTGTTAGGATCAGGGGTGCTTTCAGTTCGCAAGGTCCAACAGAAAGTGACATGGGACTAGAAATCGGGTTCCTAACTGGGGCGCCAGAAAAACCTACTGAAACATTTATATCGCCAGACAAAGGTGCGCCAGGGAGTTTGGAATGCATTATTGAACTCTTTGCAGCACCAGTGTCTAGCAGGAAAGGCTCCGTTACATTTGCTGTAGTCACATCAACATACGGTCCACTCTGATCCACTGGCACTGAAACAACTCCCTCTCTCTGTCTATGGCTGTCCTAGTAATCATTATTTTCTGCATCGCCATCCTCCACATAATAATCATTATTGTAATACTGGGCCGTATTACTAGTCGCGTTAGCTTGCTGATCAAAACTATTAATGGCGCTTTGGGGCGGAAGAGGACGCGCGTTTTGGGGAACACTTCCACGCCCTCTGCCTCTAGGAGCTTGCTGACCACCTCTACCTCTGGCGCCATACGCATTACCGTTCCGTTGCATTAATTTAGGGCAACTATATTTAAAATGACCTTCCTCTTTGCAGTATGAACATTGGTTGGGACCTACAGGGACACGTGGTTGATAATACCCATTCATTTGCTGATTAGTCTGAAACTGTTGGGGTTGGTGATAAACACCTTGGGGTTGCCTATAATTATTCTGACCTCCACGTGGTGGATAGGCCTGCTGTAAAAGGACCTTTGTCTTTAATTCCTTCGTTTTCTTTTCTGTCCTATCTTTCTCGTCTTTATCTCTGTTTTCATAATACTGTGCAGTAGCCAGTATTTGCGCTGAAGAAGAAACAGCCCAAGAACTCTCTGAGTCTTTCAACTTTTTACACAGGTCAGGAAGTAAATTCTGCACGAACTTATCCACAAACAGCCGTTGGCCACCCTCAGTACTCATATCCTGCCCACTGTGGTCAATAAACGTTTCCTCAAACCTAGTAAAGAAGTCTGACACTGTCTCATCTTTCTTCTGCTTACATGCAGATAACTTGTCCCAATTTACGCGCATCGCAGGCATTAGTGTCTTCATATACGTGATTATTCTACCAGGCAATTCAGCTACTAAAGGCTCAGGTTTCGCGCCACCAGTTTGTCTTGCATCAGCAGCAATAATGTTAGCCCATGTATCCCCTAGTTCTGCATCGTGATCTGCATTACGAATTGACCCCCATAGAGGCTGTGGAACGACATTACCAAACAACATGTCTATATCGGCCAGGTTCATAACGCATGACCCTGCCGTCTGTGACAACTCTTTATAATAACCTGCTGGGTTTTTACGGGGATCAGGCAATGTCTGTTTAAGTGCTAACACCTCAGAGCGCTTCCATGGAACATGCACCCAAACACGTTGGAAATGCGCTGGCACAGCGGGGTTATTGCCGACAGCTGCAACTGCTTCCTTCCATACCGGGGGAACTTCTCTCATGGGATATTGTCGCGCTTTTACCTTTTTCCCCGCAAGGACATCTTGCTCAAACAATGACTGATGACAATCATCATTCCTAAAGGAAAATACGACCGCAACTGCTTTATCTATATCGCGGTCCACAATTACACCAGTTCCGAAATCAAACCTCACTCTACACAATTCCTGCGGGCTCGGATTTTTACCACTATCCTCCAATTCCTCACAGAGAAATTCGCACATTTTCTCAAACACATATCTCTGTTTTGGGGCATCCCACTGATGGAAGACATTGACAACTGATTCCACATCATACAATGAAGGGAAAACAATCCATCTACGCGCCATGCTATCTATTACCCTTTTCTCATCAGGGTTAGGCAACTGACTACGCAATTGCTTACGCCGTAAACCAGGAGTCGCACCAGATGACTCAAAGAGAGGCGACATTAACGTAGTAACCACATTAGCTAAACGCTGTCGCGCTGAAGGAGAAGCTGAAGCGGAAACAGGGGGAAAAACAGAGGGAAGAAAAGAGGATGTAGAAACGGGTACTGGAGTGGTGCAAGGAAGAGTGTTAGGGGAGGCAGCTGCTGGATTAGGCAAAGTCGCAGGAAGTGCGGGGGCAGTTGGAAGCACAACTGGCAGCCCTTGAGAGGGTTGCGTTACATGGATAGGAGCCGGCTGCACAGCAGCTGGCGGTAACGGCAAGGCTTGTATTATATCAACTGGAGGTGGCATATTCACAAGCTGGGGAGGTGCTGTGGCATTTTGAGCATACGGAGGTGGTGAACTCAACAAATGTGACATCAGGGGATCTTTTTCCTTTTCTTCTAACTCATTCTGCTTAGAATGTGGTAAAGCTGGGTAACATTTGTCAATCCCTAACTTACGCTGCCTGTGCATTTGCTCGCTCATCTGCTCCTCCTCATTGTCTTTAAATTGTACAGCTGCTTGCATTACTGACATACCTCTCTCTCTTTTATTCTTCTTCGCTAGCTTAATTTCCTTCTGTTTGGCTTCCTTTCGCCATAAGCGGAAAGAGTCAAACATCGCCGGCCGGGCTTTCTTCTTAAACAATTTAATTTCCAAATTATCTAAAATATCGGTATCAAAACTACCATTTTGGGGCCATTTTAAAACACCGTCTTTCCTGGTGTAGTGGATCCACACTTCATTATATGCAATTGGGCCTACGCCATGTTTTACATAGAGCTCATAAGTTGGAGTTCCAACCGGAGGAACCGGACATGATTCTTCCAGCTGGAAACCTTTTCCACAACCCAAACAGAATAATCTACCAAATAGTCCAGAACCAGGCATCTTCGCTCACTAGTCTAGATCCAAACGTCAGAGGATTATCGATTACGATATTCTCGTGAATACACGAGTCCTCTGGCTTTGGGGTTTGCAAACACCAAATCACCAAATTACCAAATCAAACCAAACGATCCCGAAGGATACCAAAACAAATGGGAGACGCTCCACTTATACTTAACTGAATATTGCTGATCGATGACGTCACCAGAAGACTCTCTCGATTGTTTCGCTCTCTCAAACTCGTCAAGGGTCCAAAACAGGTCGATTAATCAGGGCAGCAGTCCTTCGTAGCCGTCGGGAAGCGGAGAACCTCGCAGAAAAGACTTTCGGACCACGTCGACATGCAGGGGTCGATGAAGTGGCGGCCTTCCTCCGGAATTTCCACACGAAGCTCCTCACGAACCTCTGGCTTGGACTGGTACCGCTGAAATCGTCCCGAGTTGGGCGCCAAACTGAAGTACTGGGTATTTTAGTCCCAGCGGTGCAGGGGCACACACCCTATGACTTCTGGGTTTCACCCTGTTCCGGACCTACAGAAACACAGAGTCTTCTGGGTGAAGTCAAAGAATCGTTTATTGGCTGCAGACCAATTACAGGTATCCTAGAAGTACACCAGCGTGTATGTTCTCAGGAGACTGCTGAAAATCATAGGAACAGGCTACATCTTAAATAGGCCTTTTCTGGCCCCAAGCATACATTCCTGAGTTTTATGAAACGGCAATATACAAGGATATGTTACAAAGAAAAGGCAGAGTCATGATGACCATCCCACATTCCAGTTCGGCCAGCCCACAATGATTTACACAACAAGGTTCAGATCCCACATTAGATTTACAGATCCCCCCAATAAACATGAGCATCTCCTGTTTTGGGAAGCAAGTCATAAAGCAGGAACAGCCAGGTGCGAAAGAGATTAGCCAGGGGCTTGTGTAGGATGAAAAGGGTTTTATGACGGGCCAAGCCCTGATACGAATCACAGGTGGAGAGAGGAAGGGGAGCTCGTGAGACCAGTTTGACCCGGGGCAGCAGAGCCAGCTGCCCAGGTCACAGAGAAGTCAGAGAGGAAGCCCATGTACTGTGAGGCCCGTATTTGCTCCATTATAGCCTATGTGAGGGCAATGACAAGATGGCCACTGCTTCCAAAATGGAACCCGCGTAGCGAAGCAAAATAACGTGTACGCAGTGCATTCATAGCTAGAACGATATATAAAGCACTCGTACGTGCCGCATTTACCATTTGCGGTTCGCTAATACCAAGATAGACAGAGGTAGGGCCCTGTTCCCTACGCGGTCCCGAATATTAAAGTACGACACTGAAGCCAGGGACACCAAGCGTGAAGAAGTAAAAATGAAACCACCCAACCATATTGGCTACTTTCTACTAGATCCGCAACAGCCACCTAAAAAATGGAAAGAAAGTAAAGGAAAGATTTAGGGCCGAGGTAGGAGTGGAGTATCCACCCTCCAAGCCAGGAAAGCAGGAGTAACACCTGGAGAGATGGGTATTCTTTGGAGAGGGAAATTTATCTAAAACAGCCTTCAAAGCCTCCTGCATATGGCCCTGAAGATATAAAGGCAGAGACACAGATCCTGGGAGTGTGAATCAACCCGTTCAGCCTGTCTGCTTGAACACTGTCCGGTCCCCACGATGTGGACTGAGACAAAAACGACATTCTGTCCATGTCTGTAATAAAACATCCATCAGACTGAAAGAACTGGGCTACTGGTGGTTGGTAGAGGTTACTGTAGCATCATGAAGGAAATATTAGATAGGAACTCCACTGGACGACCATCGTTTCCAGTCGAGCAGAACATCTGGATCCCACTTCCACAGCCTTTAGGAGCTCCTTAAAATCAGAAATCAGGCAGAGGTGTGGATGCCATGTATCCTTATGTACAGTGCCCCAGGGCTACAAAGGTAAGCCTTTTAAAAGAAAAATCCACCTTCTTCTATGCTGGGGTCAGTTACTACAGTCCCATCCTTGTTCAGCACCTATGCATGGGGGAGCTCCCTTCCCTCTCAAACATGAAAAATTCCATGATTCCTAGGACACGTGCAGCAATTCCTGCTCACTCCAGGTGATGCACCCCTCACCACTGAGGAGTTGGCTATCAGGCGGACACCAAACCTTGGCTGCGTAGTAGCCCTCTGAGTTCTCTGCGGAGAACCCCCTCTTCCAGACCTAGCCTTTATCTTGAGTGATGTTCTGCACAGAAGGGCAGTGTCCAGGTGGAGCACCCACCACAGAGGCATAGAAGAGGCGTGAACAGGTTCACTCTGTCCATGTATGATCCCTTCTGAAAGAGATCAGGAAGGGAAAAAGGTCAGATGCCCTTCAAACACCGATACCGCAGTCCTCACCCTTCACCGCCCTGACATCCACCACCCTGGCAGTCACAGTAAGACTAAATAATAGACCTCTGACACAGAAAGTACATAACTGCTAGGGGAAAGCCTGTCTTATCATTCCTCACATCAGTGTCTGGTTTTTCCTCCTCCCATCTCCACAATATACTTGTGTCATTTAGAGGAATCAACCTCATCTCCATCGCGGTCACATGCCCAGGCCAGGGCTCTTCCAAAATTGCACCCACAGACCTGTAGCCGCACTCTGGCTCACTCAGACACAGAAACTCAGACACACATGTACTCAGACACACATGTACTCAGACAGCACTTGGGATCGCACTGCTAGAGTTCTGGGCTTACTCTGAACATCACAGCTTTCAGAGGCATGGGCCAGTAGGCTTACATGCACACAACAGCGGTAAATAGGCCTGGTCATTATAATAATTTACAAAACGCTGCTTTCACCGCGCTACATATGTGAAACCTATGACTATGGGGTACCTATGCTCCTTTGTCACTATGAGTGCTCACTTTGTGGGTCCCTCCAGATTCCGGACTAGTCATAGCTGAGTACTCTACAAATGTCTCATTCATTCAACATACCATAGTCAAGGGCTGGCCTAGGCCCCCATACACATACTAGATAAGTGTGCGGTAAGGCCAAAATTTCAAAACCAGTTCGCACATTCTCGCAGTTTGGACACGTAGAGCAGGAGTCTCAACTGTACATCATGCAGGGCACATTTCAGTCCCAACACCTGTCCTTTTGTTTTCCCCAGTTACTCCTTCAGTTGCATGGATGAGAGCCATGCAGACATACTGAAAAAAACTAAAGACCTCCGGCAAAGAGCCCCTTCGGGCCCCGTTGGGCACTGCCTGATGATAAAGCATGACACCCATTTGGATGTGTGGGGCCTCTTGCTCCTGAGCAGTCTGATCCCCGATCGGATACTTCAGCATACTACTGACCCTTCTCCCTTGAGGAGCTGCGTACTCTCTACATAGTCCTACTCCAGTGGGAATAGTCTAGCCAAACTCTCGAAACAAGTCTCCTCTGAACAAGAACAACCTCAGAATGATGTGGTCGAGGTAGGCCATATAGCTTAAATATTTCTTGAGCGCTGTCGCATAGCAAACAAGGGTCACAGATCTGGGCATTCCTATCACGATACTGGAGCTGCACTCAGTAAAAAAAATGTGATGGGTGGATTACTTGCAAAAGAGTCAGCCAATGGCAACGGCTCGAATCGTATCCAAGTCCATTTTTGTGTCTAACATAAGACAGTGCATGAGTCTGCCTATTGCTGGCCTTTAGTTGGCTCCATTGTCACTTTTATTTGCTAACTTCTATTGGTCAGCCGCCCATAGGCTTGCTTTCTCTTCTGGTGTTTGTCTCTGTCCTGGAGTATGGATGCATTATTTCTGTCCTTCGACTGCTCATTTCTTTAGGTGCTTGGAGGAGGCTGCTTAGTATAAAGTGCACACTTATTTAAGTAAAGCACCTTGCACTAATTCAAACAGCCCTTATGGTGATTTTAGGGTCCTTAGAGAACCATAGAAAGCTCTCTAAGTGGTGGCTGTTTATAGCAGCCTTCAGGCTAAGTCCAGAAGGAGTGTTAAGCAGCTTGTTTTACCAGATCTAATCATATAGTGTAGGATACATTAAAAAGAACCATAAAACTATGTCTATTTATTACACAACACTTATTAGCACATTGGTATATCTCCTACTCAGAGATAGCAAAACAAATACACAATACTTCAATCCCAATAAGGTAAGTAGCACAAAATACTGTGTTCTCCAGGGGGAGAACAAACCGTATATTAAGAAAGTGAAATGCAAACTGCAGGAAAGGATGGGACTTAGACCAGAAGACCCAGAGGAGCCGGGGACACAAGGAACTCCCTACGGTAAGCACCCAGGAACCTCACAGAGGCTGTGTGCAGAGTGAGAACACAGCCGCATGCCCCAAAAAAGTCAATGGAGAAGTCGTGTTTGCAGTTTTGTAGAAGAAGGACCCTTCCCTGGGGACCCCAAAGAATTTCCTTGGAGAACAGAAGATTGGAGAGCCAACCCACCTGTGGATGCCCCGGAGGCCAGGTGATACGGGGTGAAAGGAAGTTGGAAACCTCTGTAGACGACAATGGAAGACTTGGAGAAAAGTGGCTCTGGAGGAGAAGGTGAAGAAGTCCGGTGGAATCTAAGGGTGGATTCTGCAAATGGAGGACCTAGAAGCAGAGGGGACAGAGTCTATGCCACGCAGGAGTGACCAGAAGACATGGAAGAGCTATGCCCACCGATGTCGGATGGCTCAGATAAGTTGACAATGACCTTGTCGTTGCAGCTATGTGTACTAGGCGATGCTGAGGAAGACCAGAAGCCATTCACGAGCTGTCCCACGTCGGATGTCAGTGACCAGGGGGTCGGTGTCCGGCTGGAGCATCAACAAGCCTCTGTTGCCGCAACTGGCATGGAGCACGAAGTAGGAGCAACATTGGGACCAGCAAAGTCCCAGGGACTCATCAACAGCAGGAGAGTCAGAGCAGGCCCTGAGCAAGCAGGGAACCCACTCAAGCAGGAGAAGATCCTCAGGAGGACCCACAGGCAAAAGCACAGGAGTTGCAAAGGACCTCGAGCAGCTCACCAAGGAGTAAGACCCACGGTGCAGAGGATGTGGTGAGGACACTGTACTTGGCAGGAATAAATGTTGGAGGCTGGAGCTTCTTGTACCCAAAGATCTCTGGAGTGCAGAGCCAACAAACCTTGGCAACTGCAAGTCTATGCAGTGAACAGGGGTTCGGTCCCAGCAGTTCCGACGAGGGATACTGGCTTCAAAATTGCAGAGAGGACAGCTCAGGCCTCAAGGAAGTTGCAGAATCACTACCTGTGTTGCTGAGCCTTTCGAAGTCTGTGGGACGTCAGGAGCAGCAGAACGGTCAGCTTTGCTGTGGTGCCTGCATATGCAGGGGAGTGACTCTTTCCCTCCAAGGGAGATTATTTTGGGTGTCCTTCATGCCCACAGGTCTGATAAAGATCCTGGAAGAAGCACAGACTCAGATAATGAAGAAGACTTGCAGAACAGCAAGACCAGGAGTAGCAGGAATCTTTCGTGATGCAGTCTCAGTTCCAGGCGATGTCCAAGTGTCCAGACAGTCAGAGAGTTACGTGGTTTCGGGCCTGAGTCTTGTCCCACAATGAATCTAAGGAACCCCCTTCAGGTAAGCCTTTAAGTACCGCAGGGAAAGGGTTGGAATGACTCAGGGTTCCGTCCCAGAGGAGGGGCTGGACAGAGGGGAGGATACTACATGTCATCTGTCCAGTTTTATGTCAGAGCAGGATCCAAGGGTTCCCTGAACTGGCTCAAACTAGAGTATGCAAGGAGGGCACCAAATGTGCCCTTCACAGCAGTTTGGTGGCACTGGCACGCGCCCCACCCCAGCCCAATACACTACGTCCTGTCTGGGAGGTGGTCACACCTCCCTGTGATAAGAAACCTATTGTTTTACCTCCCCTGCTTGAGCTTGGCTCAGCAGAAGGAGGGTAGAATCATGTCTGTGGTCTGCAGCAGCACAAGCTTGCTGTCGGACCCTGAAAGGTTGGTACCAGGAATACAGGGGGCACTCTAGGGGAGCTCCCCAGTACATGGGATCATACTTTCAGCACTGGAATCTGTGTTGGGGTATGTTTCCAACATGTTTGATACCAAACATGACGGGGTTCGGTGCAGCCACAATGTAGTTAGACATCTCATAATGACTGATGTCCACTATATGTACTAAAAAGCCTGACCTCACTCACAAAATCAGAAAAATCGACTCTGGGTTTGTAGGGGGGTCTTGCTCATGCAGGGGAACCCTCACACTTGTAACCAAGCACCCTGCCCTCAGGACTGAAGAGCCTGCTAGAGGGGTGACTTATAGGTTTTAAGTATCAGGAACCACAGATATAAGGAATCTTATATCTGTTTTGAGAGGTGCAAGCACCAACTCACACAGGCTGAAATGAAAAGCCTATAGTCACAGTTTAAGTGGACTCCCATGGGTGCCTCTATACAAACTGGAGCCCATGGGAAACCCCTGGGGTACCTATGCCCTGTGTACCTTAGTACTATAAAGTAGGGTATACCACTAGCCAATTGTGGAGGTACAGAAGTACTTGCCATGGTCAAGTTAGGGAGAAAGCACAGTGTCACGGTCTGATTTCTCGGGAGCAGTACCCACAATATGCCCACCTTCCAGCAGCACCGATTCTGTACCTTGCAACAGGTGTTCAGAGTGGCCAGATCGGGGCAAAGGTTATAGGGAGGACACTGCGGGGAGGGAGACCTGAAACAAGATAGCATGCAATTAACTGTTTGATGTTAAAAGTCACTGTTGCATAAGGTGGTAAATATCCTTCAATAAAAACCCGTTCTTACCTGTAGGAAAAAAAAGTTAAACTTTGATTTCTAGTAACAATGTATGAGCTTCTATTTTGTGACAGATGAAATGATGACATTACGGTGCTTTCATCCAGTGGTTTGATATACTCCTATGAAATTCCGCGCCAGTGATAATTCACTTTTCATTAGTTCTTGTTTTGCATTTATCTTAATATATTGTTTTGTCTGTAACTTACATATTGTTATGACATAGGACATAGGAGTGTTCTAGAATAGTGCCCATAAATAAACAATAATATTGTGATGATACAGTTACAGAAATAAAATAAATAACTTTCGTTAGGTAACAGTGCTCTCGAGTGTCCGGTTTAGGAAGTGCACCCAATGTTGTGATTTTCTCTTTCCAGAATCAAATGCTAATTGACTTCAAAATGCTGCTCTGTGCTGAAATGGATGAGCCAGTATTCACAACAATCCAAAAATGCAACAGAGACGTCCCCTACCTGTGTCTGTGATCCAGGCCTCAGACAGAACCTCGAGGATGAGAATTCCAGAGCTGCTCCCAAAGAATGCACCCACAGCAAGAAGGCAGGGAGGAACTCTGAATCAAACCGCACACAAGACAGGATCTTCAACAATGAGCACCGGCTCGGAGATGTGACAGCCACCCACAGTGTCAGCCACGCTCAAGACGACCCCCGCGACTCCCCCATGCTCCCCGACACTCCATGGAGTGTCCCACCCGACCCGCTCCAATACACCAAAACACAAACCATAAAACAAAAGAAAAGAAAAGGCACAAACAAACAACACAAAATACAATGTCAGCGCAAGATGGCCACCCACCCACCCACGAATGTTCCAAGGTATACACCCTCCAGCCACAAGACCCATATAGAGCACATGTGGACACACAACACAAAGCAGGTATAATGCATGAACTCTGCACAGCACCATCCTTGTCACCCATGGGAGTGACCATGACAGTACTCTCCCCAAAGGCCATCTTGCAGTATCTTAAGGAGGTATAGGATGTCTAGCATGTAAGTGGCGAAGCATTCGTGGTGCCCGAATGGCATGATGAGGCTCCCAGGAGTCTTCTTCAGGTCTGTAACCTTTCCAGGAAACCAAATACCAGAGTATTTGTTTACGTAATTTCACACCTTTAATGGCTTGTACCTCACATTCTATCTTGTCATTAAGTAAAAGAGGAGGTCGTGGCAGTGGCGTGGCTAGAGCTCATGGCGCCCGGGGCTATCCCCCAGATCGCCGCCCATGGCAGGTAGCGGCAGGGGCTCAGGGGGGGACCTGGGGAAAAATGACGGAGAGCAGCAGGGGTGGATTGACAGGGTTTAAGTTACGACGCCACTTTCTACTCCACTGCACAAGAAAGGGTGTGAAACTGCGGCGTAAGCATAGAGCAAACCTCGAAGGTCAAGTCTCAGTTGATGAAGGCCCACCAGCACTAAAATGGTAGCTAAACGCATAAGTAAATGTATCCCTTCCTCCTCTTTACACCACTCCATACTTAACTGCTGCTACAAGACCACAGCAGTAAAACCACCCGCTAGACATCAAGAACACCAAAACGACTCCCACATAGGTCACACTCTACACCCACTCTGTACACCACCAGAGCAGAAAAAACACTTTTACACTCTAAACAATGCTATTATGATTGGGGGATGAAGGCTGGACGCCTTCTGGCCTTGCAGGCTCACCAACAGGAAGTATCTGGGCAGAAATTAATACCAGAGGTGCGGCATGAAGCCACACTTCGGTAGCTTCCAAGACCTTACAATTCACAACTCACAGATCGGAGCACTCGGTGATTAACAGAGCTATTGGCGATGAACGGAACAGGCTGACTTCACCCCCCCCCCCCAAAAACCCAGAGCATTAACCACTAGGTCACCCCCAAAAAAACAATGCAAGCTCAGCTGCTGCTACATCAGTGACCTGAGCGAGTGACCCGAGCCCTCCCATTTCGGGGTCCGTGTGGCAAGCCACAGTGGCCAGCTGGACCATATGAGAAGAACGAAGAGGATTCATTTGTTTAACAACCCTTGGTCGATAGTATCTGGAACCCAACTGCAGCACAATGGTGGGTAGTTAGTTGTTTTTGAAACAATTAATAAATTTGAAAAAACACAAGAAAAAATGATAACTTTAACTTGCTGGTTCGTGTTCCATTAAGGACAAAGTTTAAATGATCATTGGCACTCGTGTGTACGCTCGGAAGGGTGGCAGAGCATACATACAGCCTTTTTAAAACATGTTTTTAAAAAAGCTCTTTGATAGAGTACATGCTTTTTAAAAATATTTGTTACTTGCATTTTCTCTCATCATGTAAAGGTTTTAATTAACTGAATATATGATTACTAAATTAACTCCAGAAAAAAAATAACTCGGAGCAGTTTACCAAGCCAATTAATAGGCTTACCCAAAAAGAATTAGTCCCGCAGCTGAATAGGCAATTCATAATACAGGACAATCCCAATTACATATATTACCAAATTCTGACAGGGAAAAGTATAAGCCTGACTCCGCGCTGATGAGAAAACCCTGAGGTAAGTGCCCTTATTAAGCAACTTTGAGTCAGTTTCCCCAAACCAATCTTGGGCAAAGATTCAAAGAGGCTGTGCTAAACAAGGGGAGAGAATCAGTAACGGCTATATCAAAAGTATGCATTCACGAAGCATGTAGCAGTACATAGAAATGGCACATAGTACACCGCAGGGAGCAGTAGAGTCTGCCAACTACTTTCAACAGCTATGAAGCAAAACCAAAGAATATGTCATTGAACAAAGAGAACTGCAGTCACGTTTTCTTTCCTACCAGATCGTACCCCCAAACACACAGTCTCGCATACAGTCAGTCAGCTGTACATAAGGGCGTTATTTCAGATGGCGATTTAATCACCCGTTGTTCTAGAACGAAAACGCAGTCTGTCCAGGGATGCCCCAGTGTGACAAAGAGCTGCATCTTCAGGGGAGTTTGGACAGGCCGTCCACTGAAAGTAATCGGAGGCGTCTGCAATATTATTTTGATGGTAACGTGAGCGGGACTATAATCTGCACGCCTTTCCGCTCCCAATAAGAATAGGTCAGAGTTTTGAAGGCGGACAAGGGACCTTCACGATTTATAGAAATGCAAGACTCTAACCGAGTACCCTGTGAAACGGAGAATACAAATAAAAATGGACTGATTATGCATTATATAATAACCCTGGACTGATTATGCATTCTATAATAACCCTGTGAAACGGAGAATACAAATAAAAATAGACTGATTATCATTTTATAATAACACCACCTACTATGTTCGTGCTGGCGGCCGCTCAGGAGAGGCGAGCGTGTGACGCGTCATTGCTGCCGTGCTGCGCTACGTTTCAGCGCGAGGGCTGGCCAAACATTATGCCCAGGGCCGTCATTGGTAGCGCTTTCGCGCGCTACAAGATTGACGGCCCTGGGACAGGAACCACATCCTGGGCACGTCGCTGCTTAAAAACCAGGTGCGCGCGCTTGCTGTTTAGACGGGGCCGCGCGGCCCGTGGCGGCTGCCTTTATCATTTATTTGGGGACAGGACACTACTGTGGACTGAGTGTCCAAACAAATGATAAGGCCCCCACCACGGGCCACCAATGCCGCGCGGCTGCCGCCTCAAAAATAGTGCCGCCTGGGGCGGACCGCCCCCACCGCACCCCCCTAGCTACGCGCCTGGGTCGTGGCTGCGAACAAAAATGAGCACCAGCAGGTTTTAACAAGAAGTGTGAAAGACTGGATGCACTTTCATTGTTGAAGATAACTCCAATTTAAATGCAACAGGATTAATCATTTCTTGCACCGAGAATGGTCCCATGTCTCTTGGTCGGAACCTTTGGTTATGGTTAAACCAAAGATTTTTTGCGGACAATCAAACTTGATCTCCTGGTTGATATAATGTCCCTGCTTTTCGTTTATGGTCAGCAAATCATTTATGTAAGGCTTTGGATTTTCGAACATTGCTACGAAGACGCAGGGCCATGGTGGATAGCTTAATTATTTTGTGTGTCACACTAGATACTTGAGGACTTCGTAAGGGATGAACTAGCGGTAAAAAGTGCCGATTTTGTCCATAATTAGCATAAAATGGGGATAATTGTGTTGCAGAATGTTGTAAATTGTTATACGCAAATTCTGCTTCCAAAAAGTAGTTCTACCCATGAACTAGGTGTAGCTGCTAAATAACTTCGGAGATAGTGTTTCAGTACTTGAGTCACCCGTTCAGTTTAGCCGTCAGTCTCTGGGTGATAACTTGTTGCTGTATGACTTTTTTTTTTTTTTTTTTTTTTGAAAAACCTTTATTCTTGAAAACATGGACACAGCTATTTAGCCGACATCCCGGAGGTTCGGCAGCTTTGAGAAAGCAAACAGGAAACATCCACAGTGCATAGAGGAGAAGCAAAAAAGGTTCTATTTTAAATAAACACAAACTCACACAAAACCCCAGCAAGGCGAATGACACTGAATACCACTGGTGATTGCCCCTCAGGGGAGAGCAGACCCCCGTCGTCTAACAGTCACAACTCTGTGTTAAGAGGAAAAAGGGGGGAAAAGCAGAGGCCCAAAAAGTCAATTATCAATCAGATACATATACAAATGCTGGAAAGAATGTTAAGGAGAGAGCTGTTCATCGGGGGGATCCAAATCAGGGGCAAGACATATGCCACCCCTATACTGGTTCCACCTCCCCCAAATGGCATGCCACTTCCGGGGCGCCCTCTAGCACAATATACTGTCTTTTCCCTCAGCATACTCCAGTCCATGTTTTCTTTCCACGCAGTCAATGTGGGGGGACCCGCTGAGCCCCACAGGCGCGCGATGTCTCGCTTAGCCACCATATTACCCAGGGTCACCCACTGGGTCTGTCCCACATCGTGATCGGTAGGCCCCCAAACATTCAGGAGACAGCACCATGCCTCCGGCTGCATAACAATGCCCGTCACCTCCCCCATCACCGTATGGACTCTCCTCCAGAATTCCCTGATAACGCCACATTCCCAAATGATATGCATAAAGGTACCCACCATACCGCATCCCCTCCTACATAAACCCTCCTCCGAGAATCCCATACGAACCAGCCTAGGCCCCGTGACATAGGTTCTGTGGAGTATTTTGAGCTGCACCAGCCTCAGTCGTGATGGGATCGCGACCTCCTTAGGAGAGGAGACCGCAGACTGCCAATCCTCGTCATCCAGTTCGAGCCCGTCCCTAGTCCACTGGTCCCTCAGCCCCAACAGCAGGTCCGCCCGAACGTTTATCAATTTCTTATATATGAGAGAAATCGTACTCTCCGGCATATGGCCGTCGAGGATCCGATCCTCCAATGGAGAGGACTCAGGCACCTTCTCTCCGTCTACGAGAACTGATCGCAGGGCATGACGCACTTGAACATAGCGGAAGAACTCGGATTTCCCCAACTCATACTCCTGCTGCAGCTCTTCAAAGGACTTCACCCTCCCCTTAATCAGCAAATCTCCAACCCTGGAGATTCCAATCAAGTCCCATTTATCAAAACCTTTCGTATGCCAGAGCCTCCACAATTTGTCAGATTCAAACAACGGGGTAGCTAGGGTGAGCCTATCCTTCCAGCCCAACGAGTCAGTCGCCAACCTCCACACACGCACCGCCACCCCTGTGGGCCCCGTGAGGGACGAGTCCAGCGCCCGAGAGTACAGCGCTCTATGATAATTACCGCCGCGCAGCAACCATCGGTCCATGGCATAACCGGGGCTTAGAGCCGGACCATAGAAACCATGATTAATCGCGCTCAACTGGGTGGCCCAATAATAGCGTCGAATGTCTGGAAGCGCAATACCCCCGTCGTACCACGGAAGCGTCAACTTAGCAATCGCTATGCGCGGCCTACCATCCCACAACAATGATCGTTGGAGGCTTTCAACCTCCCGAAAGTAACTGGCCGGTACCCAATCAAGGGTATTCTGCAAAGCATAGAGGAACCGGGGGAGAGACATCATTTTAAACAAAGCGGCACGCCCAACGAGGGAGAGCGGCAGCTTCCGCCAGCCCGCAACATCCCGCCGCAAGCGCGCCAGTGGGGGGAGCAAGTTTCTCTCATACCGCAGGGTGGAGTCAGTGGAGATAAAGATCCCCAGGTACACAAAGCCCTGCTGGGCAATCTGGATCGAACACGTTCGCGGGACAGGCGGAACCTCGCCGCTCAGAACATACAAATACGATTTACTCCAATTGATGACGAGACCCGAGTTCCTGCCAAAGGACGTCAGAACGTCACAAACCACTATAAGCGAGTTCTTGGGCGAGGCGAGATATAACAGGATGTCATCGGCATAGAGCGATATATGGTCCTCGTGCTCGGGCGACCACCTAAGTCCACGTATATCCGGATGCCAGCGTATCCACGCCGCCAGCGGCTCGAGGGCAAGGGCGAACAACAAAGGCGACAAGGGGCATCCCTGCCGAGTTCCCCTCCCAAGCTGGAACGGAGTCGACGCCCGCCCGTTTACCACAACACTCGCAAGGGGACCCTCATACAGCAACCTCACCCAGCTCAAAAAACCAGGGCCAAAACCGAACTTGGCAAGCACTGCCCACAGATATGCCCATTCCACCGTATCAAAAGCCATCGTGGCATCGAGAGATGCCACAATAGCTGGTTCTTGAATCGTGCCCGCCCTGGCAATCACTCCATGGAGGCGCCGAAGGTTCAACGCAGTGTTACGGTGCGGGATAAAGCCGGATTGGCTGTATGACTTTTAATATTAAGAACAGCACACCAAGCCTTCCAAAATAGGGATGTGAATTGTGGGACACGATCTGAGATAATGGTTTTTGATAAACCATGTAGTCGTACGACTTGAGTTAACAACATATTAACCACCTCTGCAGCTGTTGGGAGGCCTGCACAAGCAATGAAATGAGTCATTTTGGAGAGACGGTCGACCACCACCATGATTGTGTCTGTTCCTTGATCTTTTGGTAATGTTGTTATAAAATCCATCAATAGATCTTCCCATACCCTTTGTGGTGTTGGAAGGGGATGCAATAAGCTAGTTTTTCTAGATTTATCAGACTTGGTCCTGCTACAAACTTCACATTGTTGTACATATGCTTTATATCTCGTCTCCATGTGGGCCACCAGAAATTACAGATAATTAATTCTTCAGTTTTGGTACGTTCAGGATGACCAGCCAATGGATGATCATGACACCGTTGTAATATATGTTTTTGAAGATTTCTTGTGGGAATATATAGACATTTTCAATGGAATGGTAAGGTATCTATTATTTGGTGGGTTTGCTCTAGTTTATACCATTGTATTATTTGCTCTATAGGCAAGGCCTTTTGTATTTGATGGAAGACATCAGTGGTTAAAACTTCAACAGTTCCTATGATTTTTTCTTGTGGAACCATAGAAGGAGGTTTAGTAGACTCTGTTGTTGTGATATCTGTACGAGAGAGCATCTGCATTAGTATTATTACCTGGACGGAATGTTATTTGAAAATCAAGTTCTGCAACAAAAAAAAGTGTTCATCGTAACTGTCTGGGTGTTAAAGCCTTAGCACAACGCAAAGACAGGTACATTTCTATGATCCGTGTAAACCAATACTGGGTGTTTGGCACCTAATTTGTAATGTCGCCGTTCTTTAAAGGCCAGAACAATTGCCAACAGTTCTTTTTCTGCAATTGTATAGTTGCACTCGGCTGGCATTAAGGTTTTTGAAGGAATACTACAGGATGCAAATGGTTAGTACTACTGTATTTTTGAGAGAGATAGCCCCGATAGCAGTATTGGAAGCATCTGATCAACAATAAATGGTTGTTCTGTGTTTGGGTGTCTCGATATAGGAGCAATTGTTAAACCTGTTTTCAACTACTGAAAAGCAGTTTCAGCTTCTTGAGTCCATTGAAAGGAAACTCCTTTATGGAGAAAAGTTGTTAGTGGAATAACTGTAGCTGAGAATTTTGCATTCAGCCATGGTAATTCCATGAGGTGTCAGGATGAATCCTAAGAATTCCACTTCTGAGGTATGAAAAGTACATTTAGATAATTTACAATATAGACCATTGTTGCGCAAAGCTGTTAATATTGCTCTGACATGTTTTATGTGTTCCTCCATGGTGGTAGAAAATATTAAGATATTATCGATATAGACTACGACAAATTTGTCTAAATATTCCTGAAGGACACCATTTACAAAAAACTGAAACGCCGCAAGGGCAATGCAAAGCCCAAAGGGCATAACGTTATATTCAAACAATTCATATCTCGTGCGAAACGCAGTTTTCCACTCATCGCCAGCACACATGCGTACAAGATGGTAAGGGCCTTTGAGGTCTAATTTAGAATGCATGTTTGCACCTCGTACCTGATCAAGTAAAACAGGGATGAGAGACGAAGGGTATTGATTTTTGATGGTGATATTTTGTTGAGAGCTTGGTAATCGATACAACAGCTTAATTCACCATTACTTTTCAGTATAAAAAACTATTGTAAGGCCGCAGAGGGCATGGATGGCTGAATGAACCCATTTTTTAGATATTGATCTAAGTAAGTTCGCAAGTGTTGGTTTTCTTGTTCCGTTAAGGCATAGATTCGACTGCATGGGATTTTTGCTCCAGGTATGAGATCTATTTGACAGTCGTAAACTCTGTGCAGAGATTGGCAGAGGCCCTATGTGGTTTTAAAGATGTCACAAAATGATTTGCATTGTTCCGAAGGCACAGTGTCTTATTCTGCAGCAGTTATGATTATGTGAGTTGAACACAAGTTGGTCGCACACTGCTCGTCACACCAGCAAGTTGCCCCAAAGGACTGTGGTGAATGTAGTGGCGACGGCGGGTACGCCTATGCCACGATGTGTAAAAAGAAAACAGTATGTGTTGCATTTAGCCATCCCTGGACACGTGTTTCGAGGTAGTTGCCTCTCGTCAGCAGGGAGCAGGACAGTGTAACAGGGTGCCGAGTGGACTGCCAAAATGTAATTAAAACAGGTCAAATACCTCTCATGGCGCGCAGGTGCAGAACCAGGGCTCGTCAGCCCGTTAGCTCACGGAAGCCGTAATAAATTGAACACAAGTTGGTCGCACACTGCTCGTCACACCAGCAAGTTGCCCCGTCGCTACTACATCGTCCACAGTTCCTTGGGGCAACTTGCTGGTGTGACGAGCAGTGTGCGGCCAATTAAACTTGATATATTACGGCTCCCCTGAGCCAGCGGACTGACGAGTCTTGGACCAGCACCTGCGCGCCGTGAAAGATACTCTACCTGTTTTTAATTATTGGCAGTCCACACTGCACCCCTTTACACTTACCTGCTCCCTGCTGACGAGAGGCAACTACCTCGAAACACGTGTCCAGGGATGGCTAATGCGACACATACTTTTTCATACACTTCGTAGCATAGGCGTACTCGCCGTCGCTACTACATCGTCCGCAGTTCCTTGGGGCAACTTGCTGGTGTGACGAGCAGTGTGCAGCCAATTAAACTTGATATATTACGGCTCCCCTGAGCCAGCGGACTGACGAGTCTTGGACCAGCACCTGCGCGCCGTGAAAGGTACTCTACCTGTTTTTAATTATTGGCAGTCCACGCGGCACCCCTTTACACTTACCTGCTCCCTGCTGACGAGAGGCAACTACCTCGAAACACGTGTCCAGGGATGGCTAATGCGACACATACTTTTTCATACACTTCGTAGCATAGGCGTACTCGCCGTCGCTACTACATCGTCCACAGTTCCTTGGGGCAACTTGCTGGTGTGACAAGCAGTGTGCGGCCAATTAAACTTGGTATATTACGGCTCCCCTGAGCCAGCGGACTGACGAGTCTTGGACCAGCACCTGCGCGCCGTGAAAGGTACTCTACCTGTTTTTAATTATTGGCAGTCCACGCGGCACCCCTTTACACTTACCTGCTCCCTGCTGACGAGAGGCAACTACCTCGAAACACGTGTCCAGGGATGGCTAATGCGACACATACTTTTTCATACACTTCGTAGCATAGGCGTACTCGCCGTCGCTACTACATCGTCCACAGTTCCTTGGGGCAACTTGCTGGTGTGACGAGCAGTGTGCGGCCAATTAAACTTGATATATTACGGCTCCCCTGAGCCAGCGGACTGACGAGTCTTGGACCAGCACCTGCGCGCCGTGAAAGGTACTCTACCTGTTTTTAATTATTGGCAGTCCACGCGGCACCCCTTTACACTTACCTGCTCCCTGCTGACGAGAGGCAACTACCTCGAAACACGTGTCCAGGGATGGCTAATGCGACACATACTTTTTCATACACTTCGTAGCATAGGCGTACTCGCCGTCGCTACTACATCGTCCACAGTTCCTTGGGGCAACTTGCTGGTGTGACGAGCAGTGTCGGCCAATTAAACTTGATATATTACGGCTCCCCTGAGCCAGCGGACTGACGAGTCTTGGACCAGCACCTGCGCGCCGTGAAAGGTACTCTACCTGTTTTTAATTATTGGCAGTCCACGCGGCACCCCTTTACACTTACCTGCTCCCTGCTGACGAGAGGCAACTACCTCGAAACACGTGTCCAGGGATGGCTAATGCGACACATACTTTTTCATACACTTCGTAGCATAGGCGTACTCGCCGTCGCTACTACATCGTCCACAGTTCCTTGGGGCAACTTGCTGGTGTGACGAGCAGTGTGCGGCCAATTAAACTTGATATATTACGGCTCCCCTGAGCCAGCGGACTGACGAGTCTTGGACCAGCACCTGCGCGCCGTGAAAGGTACTCTACCTGTTTTTAATTATTGGCAGTCCACGCGGCACCCCTTTACACTTACCTGCTCCCTGCTGACGAGAGGCAACTACCTCGAAACACGTGTCCAGGGATGGCTAATGCGACACATACTTTTTCATACACTTCATAGCATAGGCGTACTCGCCGTCGCTACTACATCGTCCACAGTTCCTTGGGGCAACTTGCTGGTGTGACGAGCAGTGTGCGGCCAATTAAACTTGATATATTACGGCTCCCCTGAGCCAGCGGACTGACGAGTCTTGGACCAGCACCTGCGCGCCGTGAAAAGTACTCTACCTGTTTTTAATTATTGGCAGTCCACGCGGCACCCCTTTACACTTACCTGCTCCCTGCTGACGAGAGGCAACTACCTCGAAACACGTGTCCAGGGATGGCTAATGCGACACATACTTTTTCATACACTTCGTAGCATAGGCGTACTCGCCGTCGCTACTACATCGTCCACAGTTCCTTGGGGCAACTTGCTGGTGTGACGAGCAGTGTGCGGCCAATTAAATTTGATATATTACGGCTCCCCTGAGCCAGCGGACTGACGAGTCTTGGACCAGCACCTGCGCGCCGTGAAAGGTACTCTACCTGTTTTTAATTATTGGCACTCCACGCGGCACCCCTTTACACTTACCTGCTCCCTGCTGACGAGAGGCAACTACCTCGAAACACGTGTCCAGGGATGGCTAATGCGACACATACTTTTTCATACACTTCGTAGCATAGGCGTACTCGCCGTCGCTACTACATCGTCCACAGTTCCTTGGGGCAACTTGCTGGTGTGACGAGCAGTGTGCGGCCAATTAAACTTGATATATTACGGCTCCCCTGAGCCAGCGGACTGACGAGTCTTGGACCAGCACCTGCGCGCCGTGAAAGGTACTCTACCTGTTTTTAATTATTGGCAGTCCACGCGGCACCCCTTTACACTTACCTGCTCCCTGCTGACGAGAGGCAACTACCTCGAAACACGTGTCCAGGGATGGCTAATGCGACACATACTTTTTCATACACTTCGTAGCATAGGCGTACTCGCCGTCGCTACTACATCGTCCACAGTTCCTTGGGGCAACTTGCTGGTGTGACGAGCAGTGTGCGGCCAATTAAACTTGATATATTACGGCTTCCCTGAGCCAGCGGACTGACGAGTCTTGGACCAGCACCTGCGCGCCGTGAAAGGTACTCTACCTGTTTTTAATTATTGTCAGTCCACGCGGCACCCCTTTACACTTACCTGCTCCCTGCTGACGAGAGGCAACTACCTCGAAAAACACGTGTCCAGGGATGGCTAATGCGACACATACTTTTTCATACACTTCGTAGCATAGGCGTACTCGCCGTCGCTACTACATCGTCCACAGTTCCTTGGGGCAACTTGCTGGTGTGACGAGCAGTGTGCGGCCAATTAAACTTGATATATTACGGCTTCCCTGAGCCAGCGGACTGACGAGTCTTGGACCAGCACCTGCGCGCCGTGAAAGGTACTCTACCTGTTTTTAATTATTGTCAGTCCACACGGCACCCCTTTACACTTACCTGCTCCCTGCTGACGAGAGGCAACTACCTCGAAACACGTGTCCAGGGATGGCTAATGCGACACATACTTTTTCATACACTTCGTAGCATAGGCGTACTCGCCGTCGCTACTACATCGTCCACAGTTCCTTGGGGCAACTTGCTGGTGTGACGAGCAGTGTGCGGCCAATTAAACTTGATATATTACGGCTCCCATGAGCCAGCGGACTGACGAGTCTTGGACCAGCACCTGCGCGCCGTGAAAGGTACTCTACCTGTTTTTAATTATTGGCAGTCCACGCGGCACCCCTTTACACTTACCTGCTCCCTGCTGACGAGAGGCAACTACCTCGAAACACATGTCCAGGGATGGCTAATGCGACACACACTTTTTCATACACTTCGTAGCATAGGCGTACTCGCCGTCGCTACTACATCGTCCACAGTTCCTTGGGGCAACTTGCTGGTGTGACGAGCAGTGTGCGGCCAATTAAACTTGATATATTACGGCTCCCCTGAGCCAGCAGACTGACGAGTCTTGGACCAGCACCTGCGCGCCGTGAAAGGTACTCTACCTGTTTTTAATTATTGGCAGTCCACGCGGCACCCCTTTACACTTACCTGCTCCCTGCTGACGAGAGGCAACTACCTCGAAACACATGTCCAGGGATGGCTAATGCGACACACACTTTTTCATACACTTCGTAGCATAGGCGTACTCGCCGTCGCTACTACATCGTCCACAGTTCCTTGGGGCAACTTGCTGGTGTGACGAGCAGTGTGCGGCCAATTAAACTTGATATATGATTATGTGAGTTGTTACTGGTGGAAGTAGGTGTGTTATTATGCCAGGTGTTTTGCTAGAGTGTACATGGGCTTTCGTCAAACAAACTTAAGTACACCATTCTGTTTCAAAATGGATGATTTTTTGAACCCAGTCAATGCTAGGGTTATGTCCATCAGCCAGGGCATTCCCAAAATAATACCAAATTGTGAAGCATCGATGATGTCAACTTTAATAATTTTCTGGTGTGTTCCTGATTCTTGATGTACCGTTAACACAACTGGCACTGTATGGTGTGTAATTGGTCCGGAGCTCAACATTATTCAGTCAACTGCTCGTACAGCTTCTGGGATACATTTTCTTATGATGGGGATGTTTAAACTAGTACATTGTTTAGTATCAATAACATTTCTGGTTTCCCTAGAATCTATCATGAATACTGCATTAAGTGGCATAACATCCACTACAATGGTAGCATGAAGAGTTAAATGTGATGATGAAATCTATAGCGTGTTAGCAGTGGACTGATCAGGAGCCACTTGTTGTTTTCTCAAAAGGTTCTCCTGTTTAACTCTTGAGCTCTTTAGTTCCACTGTAAAGAAGAATTGGGTAGTGAGTTTGAGGTTAGAGTCTTAGGTCAAGTTGGACATTCTCGTACGAAATGTCCTTTTCTGCCACAATACAGACATTGACCATTTTTTCTCCTTTGATCTTTTTCTTCTTGTTTAAGTGGTCTACAAATGCCACCAATTTCCATTGGTTCGCTAGTGTTCACTAGTATTGACATAGATGTCCCCTTTGAACGAGTAAAGGAGCAGAGTTTCCTCTTCTTTCTGTCACTTTTTCAGTCTGTGAGTGTGTGTTCTAATCATTGTTTAAGAGCTATGAGATCTTCACATGTCCATGGTTGAGGATCAATTTGCGCTAACAGATCTTTGAGATCATCTTTTAGTTCTTGATAATTTAATGCGGCACGCTTCTCTTCGGGCCAATGCGTTTCAGATATCACCCTATTAAATTGTGTGAGGTAATGAACCAAGTCTTTGTCGCCTTGTTTGAGTTCTAATAACTCACTATCCACAGAGCCCTTGATGCTGCGCTGATCAAACTTTTTCTCAAATTCCTCTTTGAATTGTCGCCAATTATATAACAATCTACTGTCTGAATTTACAAAGGAACTGCCCACATAGCAGCATCTCCACTAATGTATGAAATCAAAAATGCAATTCAAAATTGAGCATCTGGAAACACAGTGGTGCGTATTGTGAGAAGTTGGCCTGATATGTAGTGCTCACTATTCTAGTGATCACTGTGTATCATTCCAAACGACCCTTATTGATGATTGGTTGTAAGTCAACCTTGTAGACCAGCTATCCTAGTAGCGTGGACAAGAGCAGTCTTCAGGCTAAACTCTAGAGGGCGTGTTAAGCCAGCTGTTTACCATCACATATACCCTTTGAACACCAAGTGAAAGGACACCACACAAGTTGTTATGAAAATAAAGGATATTTATTTATAACAAGACTACCCTGGCTCTTTATGAGTCAGGGAGCTAAGCACAATACAAAACTCTTGGGAAAATACTTCTAGTCGCACAATGTACACAAATGCCCGAAGGGCACGAAACCATTTACACTGCAAGTGGAATGGGAGAGGTTAGAGAGTCTAAAGTTACTGATTCCGGAGGAATCCGATCAGTTGGACTAAACGGAAAAGGAGCTGGACACTTGTAGAGTGAACCTACGATGGAGCACCGAAATGCTCGAGTTACCTAGCCCAGAGGCTGCGGCTGCGTGGGTTCAGCAAGATGTCGGGAGTCCTCGTTGTAGTCTCGGGAGCCTGAAAGAAGAAGTTGCTGGCAGGCGACCAGTGTCGATGTTCAGCGAGATCCAAGCCTGGATCGGTAATGAAGGAAACCTGAAAGCAGAGGGGACTCAGTTCTCAACCGCTAGCCAGCGATCGTGTGGGCACCAGGAAGGTACCGGCTGAAGTCACCTCGACCAGGTGAGTGGGTGACGTTGGACTCGGCTGTTCCTCGGACCAGGAGGCACGGCGGCGACCAGGATGGAGGGCGAGCTGTCCCACGAAGGTGTCTGCTGTCGATGATGCTGGGCCCAGGAGTGGGGCAGCAGGTCTTGGCAGAGGCAAGCCCACGCGGGGTAGTCAAGATGGCGTCTGGAGTGGACCAGGAGGGTCCGAGGTACTCCTCTGTTGAAGGGGAGCAAGGGCCAGTCTGGAGCAACCAGACCAGTGGTGAAAAACTGTTGTGGTGCGTCGTGAAGAGGGCCACTAGCCGACGGCGAGTGGCCGGACAACGCGGTGAGCAGCAAGGAGCAGAAGGGCCCCCACGCAGATCTCGGGGATGCTGGGGAGGCAGGCTTCGGTGCTGGAGCTACTCAGGGTTAGGGCTTCTCAAACCCTAGGTGCACTCACTCGAGGGTCCCTCGGTGGTTGTGCTAGATAAGCGTCGTGCAGGTTCTGAAGATAGCTGGTCCCGCAGGTCTCGTCACACCTACGAATCTCAGCTGGGCTGACGATGTAGGTAGAGGTCAGAGATGGCGGGGAATCCGGGTCTCGTCGAGCTGGGCAGTCTTGATCCGTGGGAGAGACGTGCAGCAAACCGCAAGCGCTTAGGTGGTGCCTGCTGGTGCAGGGTGGCTACTCCTTAGCCACAAGGGAGAGTCTTCAGAAAAAGTCAAGAGTTCCTTTCGTGGAAAGTAGTTCAAGATTCCGAATTATCCAATTTGGGAAGGGGACTCGCTCTCAACGGTGTTTAGCCAAAATATCGAGTTTTAAATTTCGACCTACAATAATATCGTGTTTTTAATATCGTAGGTACAGAATATCGAAGTCAAGAATATCGATGGACAGAATATCGATCCCAAGGTAAGTAATATCGAAGTTAATAATATCGAAGTACTTAATATCGATGTAAGTAATATCGTAAGTAATAATTTCGATGTCAATAATATCGATATTTATTTAGTGTAATGTCATTTAATATGTATTTTATTTGTATGTTAAAGATTATTGTAATGTATTTTAATACATTTAAAAATAAATGTTTAGAGATTTATAATTATTTTACATTTAATTTAGCGCTTTAGTATCAGAGCGGGTTGTGGGTTTATAGGGGAATAGGGTGGGAAGTAATTTAATTATAATTAATGAATTAATATGTATTGTTTAATTGGTATTTATGATTAATTAATTGGTAATTAATTAATAATTGGTAATTAATTGATTAATTAATTGTTAATTAATTATTAATTGTAAAATTATTTTATTAATTGGTTAATTATATACATTATAATTACTTTATTATTAATATTTATTTCTTGTTATTGTTAATTAATTAATTGTTAATTAGTAATTAATTGGTGATTTAAGTTTATTAAGTGATTAATTGATAATTAAATTAATTATGTGAATTTTTATGTGTAGTGGGTTGTGGGTTTATAGGGGAATAGGGTGGGAAGTAATGTAATTATAATTAATGAATTAATATGTATTGTTTAATTGGTATTTATGATTAATTAATTGGTAATCAATTATTAATTGTTAATTAATTTGATTAATAGATTAAATATTTTTTAATTAATTATTAAGTGTAAAAATAATTTATTATTTGGTTAATTATATAAATTATAATTAGTTTATTAATATTATTTATTTATTGTTATAGTTAATTAATTAATTGTTAATTAGTAATTAATTGGTGATTTAATTTATTAAGTGATTAATTGATAATTAAAATGAATAATGTGAATTTTTATGTGTAGTGGGTTGTGGGTTTATAGGGGAATAGGGTTGGATGTAATTAAAATAAAATAAATAATGATATATTTTATTTATTTGTAATTATTATTAATTAATTGTTATTAGTTAGTTAAATATAGTAAATATAAATAATTGATTATTGTATTTTATTTGTTGTTATTGCTAATTAATGTATTGTTAATTAATAATTAATAGGTGAATATTTGTAATTTCGTAGTTAATATGTATTAATTAGTGAATTAATAACTATATTAATTATAAAGAATGTATTATTAATTGTAAATAAGAGATAAATTGATATTTAAATCTATTGTGTATTTTGTATGTGTAGTGTGTTGTGTGTTAAAGGGGGAATAGTGTGGGATGTAATTTAAATTTATTTATTTAAATATTTATTTTACATAATTGGTATTTAATAATAATTATTTTTTTAAAACATTGTTAACATGCAATTTTTTTATAACAAATTATTGAATTGGTTATAATGTTCATAGAATCACTATGCTATCTAGTGCTTTCCCAACTGTTTTACTATCTGGAGTGGGAATAGTAATTTTTACCCCTACGCTATCCAGCGCTTTCCCTACTGTTGCACTCTTTGGAGTTGGAATAGTAATTTTTACCCCTACGCTATCCAACCTTTTCTCAACTGTTGCACTGTCTGGAGTGGGAATAGTGAATTTTACCCTTACGCTATCCAACACTTTCCCTACTATTGCACTCTCTGGAGTTGGAATAGTAATTTTTACCCTTACGCTATCCAACACTTTCCCTACTATTGCATTCTCTGGAGTGGGAATAGTAAATTTTACCCTTACGCTATCCAACACTTTCCCTACTATTGCGCTCTCTGGAGTTGGAATAGTAATTTTTACCCCTACGCTATCCAACGTTTTCCCTACTGTTGCACTCTTTGGAGTTGGAATAGTTATTTTTACCACTACGCTATCCAACGTTTTCTATACTGTTGCACTCTCTGGAGTGGGAATAGTAAATTTTACCCTTACGCTATCCAACACTTTCCCTACTATTGCACTCTCTGGAGTGGGAATAGTAGATTTTACCCTTACGCTATCCAACACTTTCCCTACTATTGCACTCTCTGGAGTTGGAATAGTAATTTTTACCCCTACGCTATCCAACGTTTTTCCTACTGTTGCACTCTTTGGAGTTGGAATAGTTATTTGTACCCCTACGCTATCCAACGTTTTCCCTACTGTTGCTCTGTCTGGAGTGGGAATAGTAATTTTTACCCTTACGCTATCCAACACTTTCCCTACTATTGCACTCTCTGGAGTGGGAATAGTAATTTTTACCATTACGCTATCCAACACTTTCCCTACTATTGCACTCTCTGGAGTTGGAATAGTAATTTTTACCCCTACGCTATCCAACGCTTTCCCTACTGTTGCACTCTTTGGAGTTGGAATAGTAATTTTTACCCCTACGCTATCCAATGTTTTCCCTACTGTTGCACTCTCGGGAGTTGGAATAGTTATTTTTACCCCTACGCTATCCAACATTTTCCTTACTGTTGTTTTTGTTGAAGTTGGACTAGTAGTTTTATTGTGTCTGATATTAAATATGTTTTGTAATATTTTAGCTATTGTAATATATAATTAATAATAAAAATTATTCAAATTAAAATTATTGATTATTATTTGCTGTATGTAATTATTTAATATTTATTAATGTTATTGTTTTATGTGTATAGATGTATTGGTAATTTAAATAAATATTTAATAATTTATATGTTACAGAAATTATTATTAAAAGTAATTATTAAGTAAGTGTATATATTATATATTATATATATATGTTTCATTAAAGTTTCATTTAATTATATATATTTATTATACATTTTGCATATTATACAATGTATTTAATTATGTTTCTTTGATTTATAAGTATTATTTGGTTTATTTTACATATATTTTTAAACTAAAATAAAACGATATTTTTGAATTACGATATTTTTGACATCGATATTAAATTATCGATATTTTTGTACTTACCATGTTGTAGATAGGATGTCGATATTCTTGACCACGATATTTTTGTTGCGATATTTTTGTAGGTCGAATTTTTGTCTTTCGAAATTATGTCATACAATCCTCCTACCTTTATACTAGGACAAGGGGCTGGCCCGTGGCTAGGTCCTACCTATGGGTGGGACCAGGAGGGGGGTAGTTACACCCCTATCCTTTGTCCGGCTTCGCCCCAGCTCAGGGGCTGGGGTGCCCCCGAAACTGGTTTGAGCCGGGCTATGCACAGTGAGCACCGGGGTGCCACTTGCAATCACCTTCCTTTCAGCCCTGCCTACCTGGGATACACAAACCCTGTCTGGGATGGTGCTAACACCGCCCTCGACAGGAAACCCTTTGTCCAAGCTCCCCTCGCTGGAAGGTCTCCCAGCAGCAGGAGGTCAGACTTGTGTCTGGTGGCAGCATCCATTTTGTGATGCTGAGGCTTGAGTCAACTTTAACCGGGGTTCAAGGTTACTTCCATGTCGTGTCCCTCTAGAAGGGTGGAATGCTAACCCCGTCGCCAGAATTGGCGAGGGGTTCGTATTCCAATTCGTATGACACCTTACTCGACATGTGTGGGTGATGCGATGCCATAGTTAGCAAATAACCGCGAGGATTATAATGCATTTTAAGGTAGATGGCACGCGTCACCATGGAACAGATATTAGGACTTGGTTCCGCAAGCCGTCGACGGGCTCAGCTCGCGCCAGAGCACCATCTCACATGATTCCCAGCACTCTGCCTTCAGGATTGATAAGGCCTGCCATAGGAGTGACTGATAGGAATCCATGCGTCCATTTTAGGGTTAGGTATAGGAATACTACACCTACAGCAACGGGTGATTACACCACCTTGCCCCAGCTGTCGTGCAGCCAGTTGTGTCAGATTTGAGTGGCCATCCAGGGGTGGCATAATAAATGCTGCAGCCCCTGGTAGGCCCTGGGTACGCCGATGCCCTGGATACCTGTGGTATGCTGATACAGGGACTGATAAGGCGGCCCAGTTCCAATTAGTGGATGCACCTAATGTACATGTGTTTTAATCTGGAGAGAGAACAGCTAGGCTGTGGGTCTGATTGGCAGGCCCACAGCCAGGGAAAGTCGTAAACCAATGAAGCAAAAGCAAAAAATCTGGGTGATCATAGGATTGCAGACCCTACTCTCCTACATGACCCCCCCCAAACTTTGGGACAATAAGCTAACCTTGACCAGGTGAGTCTTCTTGCTCTAAGTGGAAATACCTGGAGAGCCCATCTGCATTGCCATGATCAGTGCCAGGTCTATGCTCCACTGTGAAGTCCATCCCCTGTAGGGAAATGGACCACCTAAGTAGTTTGGGGTTTTCACCCTTCATTTGATTTAGCCACAAGAGGGGCTTATGGTCGGTCTGAATCTTGAAGTGAGTGCCAAACAAGTATGGCCTCAACTTCTTCAGGGCCCAAACCACAGCAAAGGCCTCCCTCTCAATAGCTGACCAATTCTTCTCTCTGGGGGTCAGCCTCCTGCTAATAAAAGCTATGGGCTGGTCATGACCATCAAAATTCAGCTGAGATAGAACAGCTCCCACACCCAACTCCGAAGCGTCTGTTTGGAAAATGAATGTTTTGGAGTAGTCTGGACTCTTTAGGATAGGTGCTGTGCACATGGCCTGCTTTAGGTCATCGAATGCCTTTTGACAGCTTGCTGTCTACTGAACTTTTTTTGGCATCTTTTTACTTGTCAGGTCGTTTAGCGGGGTCACAATGGATCCATAATTTCTGACAAATTTCCGGTAATAACCAGTCAGGCCCAAGAAAGCTCGAACCTGAGTCTGGGTGGTTGGAGGAGCCCAGTCCTGGATGGCCTGTATCTTGCTCTCCAATGGCTGAACCTGGCCTCCACCTACAAGGTGGCCCAGGTATACAACCTGTGTCTGCCCTATCTGGCACTTAGTGGCCTTGATAGTGAGGCCTGCCTTTTGCAGAGCCTCTAACACTTTCCTCAGGTGGACCAGGTGATCCTCCCAGGTGGAGCTAAAGACAGCGATATCGTCCAGATACGCTGCACAGAAGTCGTCCAACCCAGTGAGAACTTGATTCACCAGCCTTTGGAAGGTGGCAGGTGCATTTTTCAAACCAAAGGGCATTACCACGAACTGATAATGCCCACCCGGGGTAGAAAATGCGGTTTTGGGCTTGGCCTCCTCAGCTAACCTGATTTGCCAATACCCAGCTGTCAGGTCAAATGTACTTAAGTAGTTGGCCGAAGCCAACCGGTCTATAAGTTCATCTGCTCTTGGGATTGGGTGGGCGTCAGTCTTAGTGACTGCATTGAGGCCTCTGTAGTCTACGCAAAACCTCATTTCTTTCTTACCGCCCTGGGTGTGAGGTTTTGGCACGAGAACTACTGGACTAGCCCAGGGGCTGTCCGAGGGCTCAATGACTCCCAGCTCCAACATTTTCTGCACCTCTGTCTTGATGCAGTCTCTGACATGATCAGGCTGTCGATAGATTTTACTCTTTACGGGCAGACTGTCCCCAGTGTCGACCTCATGGGTACACCAATTGGTCTGACTGGGTGTCAGAGAGAACATATGTCGGAAGGATTGAAGAACCTGTTTACAATCCTTTTGTTGATGTCCAGAGAGGCTGCCACAAAAGACAACACCATCTACTGACCCATCGTCAGGGTTCTGAGAGAGCAGGTCCGGGAGAGGGTCACTCTCCTCCTCCTGTCCCTCATCTGTGGCCATGAGCAAGCCCATGCCCTCCCTGTCGACATATGCTTTGAGCCTGTTTACATGGAGCACCCTGTGGGGGCTCCGGGGAGTTCCCAGGTCTACCAAGTAGGTGACCTCTCCCTTTTGCTCAATGATCGTGTGGGGCCCAGACCATTTGTCTTTGAGTGCTGCTGGGGCCACTGGCTCCAGCACCCACACCTTCTGTCCAGGCTGATACACAGTCAGGACAACCTTTTGGTCGTGCCAAGCTTTTTGTAATTCTTGGCTCGCCTCAAGGTTTTTAGATGCCTTTTCCATGTACTCAGCCATCCGCGAGCGGAGACCGAGCACATAGTCCACAATGTTTGATGCCGGCTTTTTGAGAGGTCTCTCCCATCCTTCCTTTACCAAACAAAGGGGTCCCCTTACAGGATGTCCGAACAGAAGCTCAAAAGGGCTGTAGCCAACCCCCTTCTGCGGGACCTCTCTGTAGGCGAACAAGAGGCAGGGTATCAGGACATCCCATCTCCGCCGAAGCTTTTCAGGTAGTCCATGAATCATCCCTTTCAGGGTCCTGTTGAATCTCTCAACAAGCCCATTGCATTGTGGGTGATAGGGGGTGGTGAACTTGTAGTTGACACCACACTCCTTCCACATGGCAGTCAGATATCCTGACATGAAGTTCGCACCTCTGTCAGAGACAACCTCCTTAGGGAAGCCCACTCTGGAGAACACTCCAACTAGGGCTCGTGCCACAACAGGTGCTGTAGTGGTCCTAAGGGGAATAGCTTCAGGATACCTGGTGGCGTGGTCCACCACCACCAGTATAAACTTGTGCCCTGATGCTGTCTGGGGTTCCATTGGTCCGACAATGTCGATCCCCACTCGTTCAAAGGGTACCCCCACCACCGGCAGTGGTATGAGGGGGGCCTTTGTCGTGCCACCTGACTTACCACTGGCTTGGCAAGTGACACAGGAGCGACAAAACTCCTTCGTATCTTCAGACATGTGGGGCCAGTGAAAGTGTGGAACAATTCTGTCCCAAGTCTTATTCTGGCCTAAGTGACCTGCAAGGGGAATCTCGTGGGCCAAGGTAAGAAGGAAACCTCTCAGAGACAAGGGGACGACCAGCCTCCTGGTCGCGCCAGGCTTGGGGTCTCTTGCCTCGGAGTACAGGAGTCCATCGTCCCAGTACACTTTGTGGGTACCTGTGGCGTTCCCTGCAGCCTCAGCAGCAGCTTGCTGTCTGAGGGGTTCAAGTGAGGGGCAGTCTAACTGTGCCTTCCCCAGGTCTTCCCTAGAGGGTCCCCCTGAGCCCAGAAACTCAACCTGACCAGGTTCAAGCTCTTTTGGCTCAGTTTCCCTCAGTTCTTTAAGGTCAGCCTCCTCAGAGACTTGATCCACGACCTGGGGCAAGGGGGAAGGCGAGGCCTTACCCTTACTGCTCCTTTTCTTGGATGGTGTCTGGTCCGTTCTTCCAGGATCCAGCACCTGTTCAGTGGGGCATCTTTTGGCCTGTGACCTGGTCACAGCAAGGACATGTGCTGGCAAGCCTAACATTTCCATGTGAGTCCTCTGCTCCACTTCTGACCATTGTGACGTTTCCAAATCATTGCCCAACAGACATTCTACGGGGAGGTCTGAACTAACCACAACTTTCTTTGGGCCACTTACCCCTCCCCAGGAGAAATCAACAACTGCCATACTGTGATTGGTAGTGACATTGCTGGCATTGGTCACTAGGTAATCGGTACCTAGCATGATCTGTCCAGGGTCCACAAAGTTAGGTGTCACCATTGTGACACTGGCACAAGTGTCCCTGTAGACCTGAGCCACTTTTCCATTGATCAAAGGCGTCTGCCTGTATTTGCCCAAAGTATTGGGACTGGCATCAGGGGACATATCCATATCCCCTGTACAGACAAGGACGGCCTGAGTGAGCGTGCCAACTAAGTCGTCACACCCCTCAGTTCCCAAGGTTAACCCAACTAATGCCTTGGGAGGCGCACTACCACTGCTGACTGTACTAGGGGGTGCAGGTGCCTTAGGGGCTGCAGTGGCAGGAGTTTGCCCTCCTTTCTTGGTGCACTCACTAAACCAGTGAGTCTTACTTTTACAGTATTGGCACCACCTTTTTGACTGGCCTTCTTGAGTCTTCTTCTTCTGTGAAGCCTGACCCCCACCTTCTTTGGTTTGTTGGGGACCTGTCGAAGACTTCTGGTCATTTTGTTCGTTCTTGTTACTACCCTTTTGGTCTGCTTTCTTCTGACCACCCTGGTTCTGAGTCTGGTTCTGCTTGACCCTTGTTCTGACCCATCTGTCTGCCTTCTTTCCCAATTCTTGGGGAGAGGTCAGCTCCGAGTCGACAAGGTGCTGATGCAACAATTGGTTCTGACAGTTGTTTAAAATCTGTTCTCTCATGATAAGATTGTACAATCCTGTGTAATCAGTAACCTTGCTACCCAGCAACCAGCCTTCCAAAGCCTTAGTGGCACAATCGACAAAGTCAGTCCAATCCTGAGACTGAATTTTCTGGGTGTCTCTGAACAGCAACCTGTACTGCTCAGTGGTTAAGCCGAACCCATCAATCAGTGTATTTTTCAGGACTTGGTAGTTGTTAGCATCCTCAGCTCTTGGGTGTCCGTTCAAAGCCAGAAACACACTTCCAGGCTGCCTACCTTATCGAGGGAACGCGAATCCTCCCTGCCGCCGCCGCCACAGCTGATCTCACGAGCGGCCGCAGTGTGCAGAGGGGAGGGGAGGAGGAGACAACTACATTCCCCACGCTCCTTCGCGCCGGAAGCCCGTCAGCACCATCCACGCCAGCGCCTGGAGGCGCATATATTCTCGGACCACCCCGGCAGAGCGGGTGTCCGTTCAAAGCCAGAAACACACTTCCAGGCTGCCTACCTTATCGAGGGAACGCGAATCCTCCCTGCCGCCGCCGCCACAGCTGATCTCACGAGCGGCCGCAGTGTGCAGAGGGGAGGGGAGGAGGAGACAACTACATTCCCCAAGCTCCTTCGCGCCGGAAGCCCGTCAGCACCATCCACGCCAGCGCCTGGAGGCACATATATTCTCGGACCACCCCCGCGACGCGGGACGCGCGCGGGCGCAGCCGGGCTAAGCCCGGGCAAAGGGCGGGCCCTCTTAGGCCCTCAGAGGCCCGAGGAGACTGGACTGGGCCAGGGACGTTGGTCGTTTCGTCGGATAAACTTCGGACATTGTAAGCACACCATTGTTAATACCTATTATTATTCGGACAGTTAGGCAATAGTGTTATATGTAGATGTGGGTTAATTTTACATACACAACAGATATTATTATCCCCCATCCATTGCCGTAATAGGAATTTTATTGACTAACCATTACAAATGCTATGGTAATTAGTTAAATAAGTATAAAAAAATTTGTCATTATCCATTCGTGTTTAGCTACCTAGACCATATTGATATAATGTCACGTGAAACCAGAAGTAGTAAAGCTATGTCAGGTAGTTCCAAATTAACTGGAACCTTAGATGATTTTATAGTTCGTACAAATACACTGATAGATCAGGGTATTGTCCTTATGGAAAGGAGGGTCTCCCAAGATCTTGCCCAAGCAAAAAGGTCCTCAATGGGCCATATTGCTACAGCTCGCACCCCAACGCGAACCCTTGAGAATATTTCTACCAATTCTAACACACGGCATATTAATGCAGAGGTTCACGGTATTACAATGGCACTCTCTGATACTCAAGATTGTAATACTCCTGATCCACAGGGTTTGGCTATTATAGAAAGCATCTCGCTAGCCCCTCCGTCAGAAAACCAGACAGCAAACAATAATATCTCAAGAAAAGGGATAAGGGAGGGAGCAATTCCCAAAAAAATAACAAGTAGACGATTAAATAAAAAATATCCCGCTACTAAATCTATTAAGGCTTCTAAGTCAGGAAAGTGCAAAGAAAATAATATATCTAATGCAAGAGGGTCAAGGGAAGGCAAGGGCCAAGAACCGGGGAAAGGAGGAGTTGCCCCTAAGACACTACCCATGAACATTGTAGATGACAGCTTTTTAGATAACTCCTTAGCTGACATTTTATCTGTTAATCTATCAGCTGAAAGTATAGGCACAAATATAGGGAACGAAGATTCCCTTATATTGACCTTGTCAAAAATATTTAAGACCTTGCTCATTCCTATAGAAGAAAGACTAATCGGGATAGAAAAACAACTTATAGAACTGAGGAAAGAGAAAAAAGATGAATATACTAGCAATCAAAAAAAGGTAACTCAGGTTCCAGCCCCTATTAGTAATGTACAGGTATCAAAAATACTTGACAATGACATAGAAAAGGAAAGGAATACAGCCCTAAAGGTCTCTACCAACAATCCTATCATTATTGACGTAGATGAAAATAGTGCAAAGTCCATAACGACACGTGAAACAGCTAAAAAGTTGGCTCCTTGTAGTATCCCTACAAACAATAACGACATCACGCACACAGAAAAGCGCAGGAATATTAATTTACCTCCTGAAGCATGTGATTATGTAGTTATTCTAACTGGGGTTCCGGAATTAGGCTCATCAGTCTTAGAACCTTATGTGGCGCTTAAAAACAAAGTGTCACATTGGCTGAATAACAATCATCCATTACCACCAACAATAAGAAGTAATATCTTAATGGTAGAGAGGGTCCCCTGGGTAGGCCATAATAGGAAAAAAATACAAGGGGACTGTGTGATTGTATCATTTGAGGACCCTCGGTCAGTAGGACATATCTGTTCGGGAGTCCCAAGGAACAATGGTTCATTGATTGTAGCAAGACCCCTGGCTTATTTTTATCCACCAACGGAACACCAAGATAATGCATGGAGCTGGTTAAGGGACTCAAATCCAGATAGGGGTGGAATTGGGTGTGAATTTTTCGGGAACACATATCCTAAAAGATGGGAAAGGGAGGGGGATGATGGCTGGACTTTAATACAACGTAGGGCAGGGAGGCCCCAACATGCCAACTCTCAGTATCACAGAGAATGGATGGGCCCACAGTACACTCAGCCTTTAATTTCTTGTTACAATAGGTTTAGTGGACTGGAGGGCATTGATTGACTCCCAATACATGGGGAAGGACACAAATCCACACCCTGTCCATTTGTTTCACCCGTAAATTCACCCGTGGCTTTAATAAGTCCCCTTAGGACACCTGATCATTCAAATGGTTCACTTCAATTACTATCAACTGGTATACAGGGGGGAAATACTATATCTAAAAAAAAACCCTTGGAAGCTCCTGAACCCACACCCAAAGTGGAACAAACAAAGCATCAAGAGGCAAACGATCCTAATAGCAATAGATCAGAAATACCGAGAAGATTAGTTAAATCTTCATCGGTTGCTAGCTGCAGCTCAAATCAAGGCCCTTCTATGGCCAGGATTGTTTCATGGAACGTTGCAGGAGTGGGTTCAAAAACAAGTGACCCCGAATGGAACCTTTATATAAACTCCTTTGAAATATGTGTTCTACAAGAAACATGGGCTACGACAGCTAGGCATAGGGTTGGATATAGAACGTATCAGTTGGAAGCAGTTCCATCAGTAAGAGGTCGTCCATCAGGAGGGCTAATAATATGGGTTAGTGTGTCCATTAATATAGCCATACAGCAATTAAGAACCGATTCCTTAGATATACTCGGTTTAAAAATGGTTACCATTGATAATCGGATGATCCATCTCTTTAATATATATAATCGACCATGCCCATCATATAAGGAGTCACCATGTATTGACAAATTAGAATCAATACTGGATACGCTGGACCCGGAAGCAAGCACGATAATATGTGGGGATATGAACTGCAACTTTGAACCCATTGTCGGAATGAATAAATTGTATGAGGATGAAGATAATGCTAATGGCATACCATCCTTATCTAGTAATGGGACAGTTGCAGGTTCTACCCTAGCTTTCCAAATTACAAGGGTACTGGTAAGTCATGGACTGAGGGCATGTAATGGGCGTTTTCCTTCTGACAGTCCCAAGGTACCTACTTTCACGAGACGTAATTGCCAAAGTTTAATTGATTATGTTATTATTTCCATGGACTTGTGGCCATATACAAAAGACTTGATGGTCAAAGATAGATTTGATAGTGATCACCATTCCTTGGAAGTCAGCTTTGCAAAGAGCTTAATGCTGGGTCTGGAAGTAGATGAGGGAGGACACCAACCTGTCCCAGATAATGTTATATTAAGTAATAATCGTCGGTCCGTTAAATGGGCATACATACTGGGACAAGAAGATCTAGTGGCAAATATTTATAATTGCCTTACTAATGTATTTGACATCTATAATCCCTCCGAAAGCGAACCCGGTTTATTTCTTAAATTACATAAAGAGTTCTTTAATGAACTATTAGAACTCATGACTAGAAGACCAAAAAAAGGAATGGGTGCTGTAAAGCTGCAGCCTACAGGTAAACCATGGTTCAACAAAGAATGCCGAACAGCAAAATCAGCTTTGATAGATTCGGTCAAAAGTAAAAATGCTATGGTAATTAAAGAAAATAGGAAATTATATAATAAGGTGCTGACCAATGCAAAGTGTTCATGGGATGAGGAATTATGGTCCGGTATGCTGATGGCAGCTAAAATGAAGGACCAAAAGCTATTTTGGGAAACAGTGGCTAAGGGCAACCAAAGAGAGAAAGGTTCGAGAGAAGTTTATCTTAATGAAGCAACCTGGATAGACCATTTTACGAACCTGTACGCCGCCCAAGGGACTGCTAATGCAGTGCAGGAAGATCATGCTGTGTTGCTTACAGAGGCTGAATCTACACATATAGTTTTTGATTTGGTGGAAACAAAAATAGCTATCAACTCTGTCAAATATGGGAAAGCTCCTGGGCTGGACAAAGTACCAGGTGATCTGTTCAAGCATGAACTAGATGTCTGGGTTCCTTACCTTAATCATCTGTGCAACATTGTTGCTGCTGGGGAGACAATTCCGGACACATGGAACGGGGCGGAAATTATTACTATTTTTAAAAAGGGCGATAGAAGCAATCCTGCTAACTATCGTCCCATAAGTCTTTTAGATATTACCCAAAAAATTTATGCTAGGCATATACTAAACAGCATAAATACCTGGTTGGAAGAAGAACAAATTTTAACGAAATATCAGGCAGGTTTCAGAGTAAAAACAGGAACCATTGACCAAGTCCTAAGGCTCTGTTGTCTGTATTGGAAATACGTCGTTATTCGTAAAGGTCATTTGTATGTGGCATTCGTGGACTTACGGGCCGCATTTGACCTTATACCGCGAGACCTTTTATGGGAATCATTGAAATCCCAGGGGATCCCGCTAGGTCTACTAAAATTGGTTATTGGACTACATATGGACAACTATGCAAAGGTGAGGTGGGGTCCTACTGGGGAACTCACAAAAGCTATCCCCATAAAAAGAGGAGTACGCCAGGGGTGTGTACTGGCGCCAACCCTATTCTCCCTGTTTGTTAACGATATACCATCTTACATGGAGTGTAGTGATAACGACGCTCCAAGACTAGGGGGTGAACGGGTTTCTTCCCTTTTGTTTGCAGATGACACCATTCTCATTTCCCAAACACCACGGGGCCTTCAAAATTTGTTAAATAGATTCCAGTCGTACTGTTCCTTGAAGGGCCTAGAAATCAATACTAAAAAAACGAAATACATGGCACTGAGCCCACATAGGAACTTCAAGAAAAATTTAATGTTAAATGACCAGAAGCTTGATTATGTGCAGAATTTTATATATTTAGGTGTCTCTATAGACTCTTCCTTAGCTTGGAGACCGCAGCTAGAAAAGAATAAGATCATCTTCAAACAAAACTGTCTACCAATTCTTAAGAGACACAAAGAATGCTTGAATAAGGCAGTGACCCCTGCGTTAGAGATTTTCAAGTACAAAGTCCAATCAGCAGTATTATATGGGGCGGAATTATGGGGTCCTGTATGTAGACATACATTTGAAAACCTTGAGAACAAGTTTCTTAGGGGGTTGATAAAAATACCTACAAATACCCCTTTAACACCACTTCTTTTGGATCTAAACCTGAAACGAACAGATCAACACGCAATATTGAGACCATTATTGCTGTGGGTTAGATTGTGGACGACCCCAGAACTACTCAATTACAAGAACGGCCTGAAAGAAGTTATGGATCTTGATAATTGTAACAAAGTTTATTGGTTCAAGCATGTAAGAATTTGGTTAGGCACAATTGGATTAGCCCATTTTTGGAATGATCCTGAGGCTATGAATTTGTGCTCCAAGAAAATTGTTAAATCATCTTTCTGGTCATATGTGAGCAACGAATTAGTATATGCAAGAATTCATGGACCGCTAACTGAAAACTTCCTATTGTCTAAGGATGTCGCATCTTTTGAACCTTTTTTAGACGAGATCCATCCGCCCTTATCAAAAACCTTGTACCTAAAATTTAGATATGGTACCCTTAGAACTAAGGCCTTTGAAAAAAGCTGGGCGAAATCAGGAAGTGATCTCTGTATTTCATGTACTCATGGTACTAAGGAAGATGATTTACACATACTTCTATTCTGCTCCAGCTATGTAATACCAAGGAAAAAGTGGATAGCACCACTCTGCCATAAAATAGGTTCTAGATCCTACAAGGAGGCTGGCAGAATTTTAAAAACTGACACCAGCCAGGTGATAGTTTTTGGAGTTAGTAGGTTTCTTCTCGCTGCTAATTTTATTAGAATAAAGTTGGGTCTACATTTTTAAAGAAAAAGATAAATCGAGGAGATACATTATTTGATATTTTCAAAAAGACCATGATATTAAAACATGTAATTGTTGCTTTATTATCCAACTAGGTATATGTGGTTGTTGCTTTTTATGAATTTCATACGAATTTTTAAGAATTCTTTTTATATTAAAAATGTCCTAGCGGTTACTGATTTAATACTATTTTAATAGTTTTTAAATTATATTTATTGTTAAATTGTATTTTTAACCTTGTAAACTTTCCGCCCGGGTAAAATGTGTTTGACAAAGATTATGAAATTAGATATTGTATACACGGATCCTATGGATATATACGAATAGGTTAGCTTATTTGACTTTTTATTTACTGCTTTTTTTTATTATTTTTTTTTTGTGTGCTAGCAAATGTTAAAATGTAAGATAACAAATGTTTTTATTGCTCTTTTATGACACAAATGCGTCGAAATAAAGATTTAAATGAATGAGCTCTTGTAGTGAGGAGCTTGTCCCGTCCTTTACCTTCAAAGGAGAGCCACAGTATAGCTGCCCACTGACTTGGGGGGACGCACTGGACAGTGCAGGCCCTCTCCAAAGCAGTTATCCACTTGTGGATGTCGTCCCCTTGTTTAAAGGGGGGCACTATTTTACTCAGGTGTCTAGTGTCTATACCCCTGTCTTTCTCTCTAATGAGAATGCTGCCACCAGTGGGGTCTAACCCACTCAATTTCTGCTCTCGGGCCAAGGCAAGTCTTTCTTTGGCGAGGGCAAGTTCTTCCCGCTCGATCCTCAGATTGACTTCCCTCATCTTCGCTTCGTGCTCCCTTCTCTGAGGGGACGTCATTCCTCTCTGAGAAGATGCCTGAGAGACATGTGTTCGAACAGATCTGTTAGAGCCTCTCGAGAGAGAGACCTAGCTCGTCCGTTCCCAAGGTTAAGCCTGCTTGAGCGTGGGCCCGGGGCTCCCCCAGTTCCATTCTCATGCCTGCTTAAGTTGGTCCTCGTGAGCCTGCCGACTACTACTGGACCTTTGTCTGCCTCGTCTCCTGATAATTCCTCCTCTTCCTCCTCTGTATGGAGGCCGAGGTCTGGGTCACCAAGGGTTCCCTCTAAGGGGGGCATGCTCCCATCTGGGTAAGAGGGGCCTACGTTAAGAGCCCTTCTAGCATCATAAGTCTCTAAGAGACCTATCAGGAATGGGACGGTAGGGTTAGAACCCTGTTTTAACTTCCTGGAGGCACACAGTTGTCTCATCTCCGTGAAGCTAAGAGCTGCATATCGTGACATGACCTGTGGAGGGTCAATGACCACTAAGGGAGTCTCTGCAGACTCTCCGCGGACCGACATGCTTTCTAGTGAGGTGTAAGTGATGCACCTACCTACACTATGTGTTTCCCTACTGATCCCTTGCTAAGAGTTATAGTCAGGGTGTGCTAGTCCCTGTTTCACTATAACAGCTGGTTCAGTAGAACTCTGAGTATTCTAAGTTAAGTTATATGTACCTGGGTACTTATGTGATCTTTCAACTTGACATTCTTAGGATACGTGTGTGGTAAAACAACAGCAAGCTCAAATCCCAACCGCTGCTCACCAATGTGAGAAGTTGGCCTGATATGTAGTGCTCACTATTCTAGTGATCACTGTGTATCATTCCAAACGACCCTTATTGATGATTGGTTGTAAGTCAACCTTGTAGACCAGCTATCCTAGGAGCGTGGACAAGAGCAGTCTTCAGGCTAAACTCTAGAGGGCGTGTTAAGCCAGCTGTTTACCATCACATATACCCCTTGAACACCAAGTGAAAGGACACCACACAAGTTGTTATGAAAATAAAGGATATTTATTTATAACAAGACTACCCTGGCTCTTTATGAGTCAGGGAGCTAAGCACAATACAAAACTCTTGGGAAAATACTTCTAGTCGCACAATGCACACAAATGCCCGAAGGGCACGAAACCATTTACACTGCAAGTGGAATGGGAGAGGTTAGAGAGTCTAAAGTTACTGATTCCGGAGGAATCCGATCAGTTGGACTAAACGGAAAAGGAGCTGGACACTTGTAGAGTGAACCTACGATGGAGCACCGAAATGCTCGAGTTACCTAGCCCAGAGGCTGCGGCTGCGTGGGGTTCAGCAAGATGTCGGGAGTCCTCGTTGTAGTCTCGGGAGCCTGAAAGAAGAAGTTGCTGGCAGGCGACCAGTGTCGATGTTCAGCGAGATCCAAGCCTGGATCGGTGATGAAGGAAACCTGAAAGCAGAGGGGACTCAGTTCTCAACCGCTAGCCAGCGATCGTGTGGGCACCAGGAAGGTACCGGCTGAAGTCACCTCGACCAGGTGAGTGGGTGACGTCAGACTCGGCTGTTCCTCGGACCAGGATGCGCGGCGGCGACCAGGATGGCGGGCGAGCTGTCCCACGAAGGTGTCTGCTGTTGATGATGCTGGGCCCAGGAGTGGGGCAGCAGGTCTTGGCAGAGGCAAGCCCACGCGGGGGAGTCAAGATGGCGTCTGGAGTGGACCAGGAGGGTCCGAGGTACTCCTCTGTTGAAGGGAAGCAAGGGCCAGTCTGGAGCAACCAGACCAGTGGTGAAAAACTGTTGTGGTGCGTCATGAAGAGGGCCACTAGCCGACGGCGAGTGGCCGGACAACGCGGTGAGCAGCAAGGAGCAGAAGGGCCCCCACGCAGATCTCGGGGATGCTGGGGAGGCAGGCTTCGGTGCTGGAGCTACTCAGGGTTAGGGCTTCTCAAACCCTAGGTGCACTCACTCGAGGGTCCCTCGGTGGTTGTGCTAGATAAGCGTCGTGCAGGTTCTGAAGATGGCCGGTCCCGCAGGTCTCGTCACACCTACGAATCTCAGCTGGGCTGACGATGTAGGTAGAGGTCAGAGATGGCGGGGAATCTGGGTCTCGTCGAGCTGGGCAGTCTTGATCCGTGGGAGAGACGTGCAGCAAACCGCAAGCGCTTAGGTGGTGCCTGCTGGTGCAGGGTGGCTACTCCTTAGCCACAAGGGAGAGTCTTCAGAAAAAGTCAAGAGTTCCTTTCGTGGAAAGTAGTTCAAGATTCCGAATTATCCAATTTGGGAAGGGGACTCGCTCCTACCTTTATACTAGGAAAAGGGGCTGGCCCGTGGCTAGGTCCTACCTATGGGTGGGACCAGGAGGGGGGTAGTTACACCCCTATCCTTTGTCCGGCTTCGCCCCAGCTCAGGGGCTGGGGTGCCCCCGAAACTGGTTTGAGCCGGGCTATGCACAGTGAGCACCGGGGTGCCACTTGCAATCACCTTCCTTTCAGCCCTGCCTACCTGGGATACACAAACCCTGTCTGGGATGGTGCTAACACCGCCCTCGACAGGAAACCCTTTGTCCAAGCTCCCCTCGCTGGAAGGTCTCCCAGCAGCAGGAGGTCAGACTTGTGTCTGGTGGCAGCATCCATTTTGTGATGCTGAGGCTTGAGTCAACTTTAACCGGGGTTCAAGGTTACTTCCATGTCGTGTCCCTCTAGAAGGGTGGAATGCTAACCCCGTCGCCAGAATTGGCGAGGGGTTCGTATTCCAATTCGTATGACACCTTACTCGACATGTGTGGGTGATGCGATGCCATAGTTAGCAAATAACCGCGAGGATTATAATGCATTTTAAGGTAGATGGCACGCGTCACCATGGAACAGATATTAGGACTTGGTTCCGCAAGCCGTCGACGGGCTCAGCTCGCGCCAGAGCACCATCTCACATGATTCCCAGCACTCTGCCTTCAGGATTGATAAGGCCTGCCATAGGAGTGACTGATAGGAATCCATGCGTCCATTTTAGGATTAGGTACAGCAACGGGTGATTACACCACCTTGCCCCAGCTGTCGTGCAGCCAGTTGTGTCAGATTTGAGTGGCCATCCAGGGGTGGCATAATAAATGCTGCAGCCCCTGGTAGGCCCTGGGTACGCCGATGCTCTGGATACCTGTGGTATGCTGATACAGGGACTGATAAGGCGGCCCAGTTCCAATTAGTGGATGCACCTAATGTACATGTGTTTTAATCTGGAGAGAGAACAGCTAGGCTGTGGGTCTGATTGGCAGGCCCACAGCCAGGGAAAGTCGTAAACCAATGAAGCAAAAGCAAAAAATCTGGGTGATCATAGGATTGCAGACCCTACTCTCCTACATGACCCCCCCCAAACTTTGGGACAATAAGCTAACCTTGACCAGGTGAGTCTTCTTGCTCTAAGTGGAAATACCTGGAGAGCCCATCTGCATTGCCATGATCAGTGCCAGGTCTATGCTCCACTGTGAAGTCCATCCCCTGTAGGGAAATGGACCACCTAAGTAGTTTGGGGTTTTCACCCTTCATTTGATTTAGCCACAAGAGAGGCTTATGGTCGGTCTGAATCTTGAAGTGAGTGCCAAACAAGTATGGCCTCAACTTCTTCAGGGCCCAAACCACAGCAAAGGCCTCCCTCTCAATAGCTGACCAATTCTTCTCTCTGGGGGTCAGCCTCCTGCTAATAAAAGCTATGGGCTGGTCATGACCATCAAAATTCAGCTGAGATAGAACAGCTCCCACACCCAACTCCGAAGCGTCTGTTTGGACAATGAATGTTTTGGAGTAGTCTGGACTCTTTAGGATAGGTGCTGTGCACATGGCCTGCTTTAGGTCATCGAATGCCTTTTGACAGCTTGCTGTCCACTGAACTTTTTTTGGCATCTTTTTACTTGTCAGGTCGTTTAGCGGGGTCACAATGGATCCATAATTTCTGACAAATTTCCGGTAATAACCAGTCAGGCCCAAGAAAGCTCGAACCTGAGTCTGGGTGGTTGGAGGAGCCCAGTCCTGGATGGCCTGTATCTTGCTCTCCAATGGCTGAACCTGGCCTCCACCTACAAGGTGGCCCAGGTATACAACCTGTGTCTGCCCTATCTGGCACTTAGTGGCCTTGATAGTGAGGCCTGCCTTTTGCAGAGCCTCTAACACTTTCCTCAGGTGGACCAGGTGATCCTCCCAGGTGGAGCTAAAGACAGCGATATCGTCCAGATACGCCGCACAGAAGTCGTCCAACCCAGTGAGAACTTGATTCACCAGCCTTTGGAAGGTGGCAGGTGCATTTTTCAAACCAAAGGGCATTACCACGAACTGATAATGCCCACCCGGGGTAGAAAATGCGGTTTTGGGCTTGGCCTCCTCAGCTAACCTGATTTGCCAATACCCAGCTGTCAGGTCAAATGTACTTAAGTAGTTGGCCGAAGCCAACCGGTCTATAAGTTCATCTGCTCTTGGGATTGGGTGGGCGTCAGTCTTAGTGACTGCATTGAGGCCTCTGTAGTCTACGCAAAACCTCATTTCTTTCTTACCGCCCTGGGTGTGAGGTTTTGGCACGAGAACTACTGGACTAGCCCAGGGGCTGTCCGAGGGCTCAATGACTCCCAGCTCCAACATTTTCTGCACCTCTGTCTTGATGCAGTCTCTGACATGATCAGGCTGTCGATAGATTTTACTCTTTACGGGCAGACTGTCCCCAGTGTCGACCTCATGGGTACACCAATTGGTCTGACTGGGTGTCAGAGAGAACATATGTCGGAAGGATTGAAGAACCTGTTTACAATCCTTTTGTTGATGTCCAGAGAGGCTGCCACAAAAGACAACACCATCTACTGACCCATCGTCAGGGTTCTGAGAGAGCAGGTCCGGGAGAGGGTCACTCTCCTCCTCCTGTCCCTCATCTGTGGCCATGAGCAAGCCCATGCCCTCCCTGTCGACATATGCTTTGAGCCTGTTTACATGGAGCACCCTGTGGGGGATCCGGGGAGTTCCCAGGTCTACCAAGTAGGTGACCTCTCCCTTTTGCTCAATGATCGTGTGGGGCCCAGACCATTTGTCTTTGAGTGCTGCTGGGGCCACTGGCTCCAGCACCCACACCTTCTGTCCAGGCTGATACACAGTCAGGACAACCTTTTGGTCGTGCCAAGCTTTTTGTAATTCTTGGCTCGCCTCAAGGTTTTTAGATGCCTTTTCCATGTACTCAGCCATCCGCGAGCGGAGACCGAGCACATAGTCCACAATGTTTGATGCCGGCTTTTTGAGAGGTCTCTCCTATCCTTCCTTTACCAAACAAAGGGGTCCCCTTACAGGATGTCCGAACAGAAGCTCAAAAGGGCTGTAGCCAACCCCCTTCTGCGGGACCTCTCTGTAGGCGAACAAGAGGCAGGGTATCAGGACATCCCATCTCCGCCGAAGCTTTTCAGGTAGTCCATGAATCATCCCTTTCAGGGTCCTGTTGAATCTCTCAACAAGCCCATTGCATTGTGGGTGATAGGGGGTGGTGAACTTGTAGTTGACACCACACTCCTTCCACATGGCAGTCAGATATCCCGACATGAAGTTTGCACCTCTGTCAGAGACAACCTCCTTAGGGAAGCCCACTCTGGAGAACACTCCAACTAGGGCTCGTGCCACAACAGGTGCTGTAGTGGTCCTAAGGGGAATAGCTTCAGGATACCTGGTGGCGTGGTCCACCACCATCAGTATAAACTTGTGCCCTGATGCTGTCTGGGGTTCCATTGGTCCGACAATGTCGATCCCCACTCGTTCAAAGGGTACCCCCACCACCGGCAGTGGTATGAGGGGGGCCTTTGTCGTGCCACCTGACTTACCACTGGCTTGGCAAGTGACACAGGAGCGACAAAACTCCTTCGTATCTTCAGACATGTGGGGCCAGTGAAAGTGTGGAACAATTCTGTCCCAAGTCTTATTCTGGCCTAAGTGACCTGCAAGGGGAATCTCGTGGGCCAAGGTAAGAAGGAAACCTCTCAGAGACAAGGGGACGACCAGCCTCCTGGTCGCGCCAGGCTTGGGGTCTCTTGCCTCGGAGTACAGGAGTCCATCGTCCCAGTACACTTTGTGGGTACCTGTGGCGTTCCCTGCAGCCTCTGCAGCAGCTTGCTGTCTGAGGGGTTCAAGTGAGGGGCAGTCTAACTGTGCCTCCCCCAGGTCTTCCCTAGAGGGTCCCCCTGAGCCCAGAAACTCAACCTGACCAGGTTCAAGCTCTTTTGGCTCAGTTTCCCTCAGTTCTTTAAGGTCAGCCTCCTCAGAGACTTGATCCACGACCTGGGGCAAGGGGGAAGGCGAGGCCTTACCCTTACTGCTCCTTTTCTTGGATGGTGTCTGGTCCGTTCTTCCAGGATCCAGCACCTGTTCAGTGGGGCATCTTTTGGCCTGTGACCTGGTCACAGCAAGGACATGTGCTGGCAAGCCTAACATTTCCATGTGAGTCCTCTGCTCCACTTCTGACCATTGTGACATTTCCAAATCATTGCCCAACAGACATTCTACGGGGAGGTCTGAACTAACCACAACTTTCTTTGGGCCACTTACCCCTCCCCAGGAGAAATCAACAACTGCCATACTGTGATTGGTAGTGACATTGCTGGCATTGGTCACTAGGTAATCGGTACCTAGCATGATCTGTCCAGGGTCCACAAAGTTAGGTGTCACCATTGTGACACTGGCACAAGTGTCCCTGTAGACCTGAGCCACTTTTCCATTGATCAAAGGCGTCTGCCTGTATTTGCCCAAAGTATTGGGACTGGCATCAGGGGACATATCCATATCCCCTGTACAGACAAGGACGGCCTGAGTGAGCGTGCCAACTAAGTCGTCACACCCCTCAGTTCCCAAGGTTAACCCAACTAATGCCTTGGGAGGCGCACTACCACTGCTGACTGTACTAGGGGGTGCAGGTGCCTTAGGGGCTGCAGTGGCAGGAGTTTGCCCTCCTTTCTTGGTGCACTCACTAAACCAGTGAGTCTTACTTTTACAGTATTGGCACCACCTTTTTGACTGGCCTTCTTGAGTCTTCTTCTTCTGTGAAGCCTGACCCCCACCCTCTTTGGTTTGTTGGGGACCTGTCGAAGACTTCTGGTCATTTTGTTCGTTCTTGTTACTACCCTTTTGGTCTGCTTTCTTCTGACCACCCTGGTTCTGAGTCTGGTTCTGCTTGACCCTTGTTCTGACCCATCTGTCTGCCTTCTTTCCCAATTCTTGGGGAGAGGTCAGCTCCGAGTCGACAAGGTGCTGATGCAACAATTGGTTCTGACAGTTGTTTAAAATCTGTTCTCTCATGATAAGATTGTACAATCCTGTGTAATCAGTAACCTTGCTACCCAGCAACCAGCCTTCCAAAGCCTTAGTGGCACAATCGACAAAGTCAGTCCAATCCTGAGACTGAATTTTCTGGGTGTCTCTGAACAGCAACCTGTACTGCTCAGTGGTTAAGCCGAACCCATCAATCAGTGTATTTTTCAGGACTTGGTAGTTGTTAGCATCCTCAGCTCTTGTAGTGAGGAGCTTGTCCCGTCCTTTACCTTCAAAGGAGAGCCACAGTATAGCTGCCCACTGACTTGGGGGGACGCACTGGACAGTGCAGGCCCTCTCCAAAGCAGTTATCCACTTGTGGATGTCGTCCCCTTGTTTAAAGGGGGGCACTATTTTACTCAGGTGTCTAGTGTCTATACCCCTGTCTTTCTCTCTAATGAGAATGCTGCCACCAGTGGGGTCTAACCCACTCAATTTCTGCTCTCGGGCCAAGGCAAGTCTTTCTTTGGCGAGGGCAAGTTCTTCCCGCTCGATCCTCAGATTGACTTCCCTCATCTTCGCTTCGTGCTCCCTTCTCTGAGGGGACGTCATTCCTCTCTGAGAAGATGCCTGAGAGACATGTGTTCGAACAGATCTGTTAGAGCCTCTCGAGAGAGAGAGACCTAGCTCGTCCGTTCCCAAGGTTAAGCCTGCTTGAGCGTGGGCCCGGGGCTCCCCCAGTTCCATTCTCATGCCTGCTTAAGTTGGTCCTCGTGAGCCTGCCGACTACTACTGGACCTTTGTCTGCCTCGTCTCCTGATAATTCCTCCTCTTCCTCCTCTGTATGGAGGCCGAGGTCTGGGTCACCAAGGGTTCCCTCTAAGGGGGGCATGCTCCCATCTGGGTTAGAGGGGCCTACGTTAAGAGCCCTTCTAGCATCATAAGTCTCTAAGAGACCTATCAGGAATGGGACGGTAGGGTTAGAACCCTGTTTTAACTTCCTGGAGGCACACAGTTGTCTCATCTCCGTGAAGCTAAGAGCTGCATATCGTGACATGACCTGTGGAGGGTCAATGACCACTAAGGGAGTCTCTGCAGACTCTCCGCGGACCGACATGCTTTCTAGTGAGGTGTAAGTGATGCACCTACCTACACTATGTGTTTCCCTACTGATCCCTTGCTAAGAGTTATAGTCAGGGTGTGCTAGTCCCTGTTTCACTATAACAGCTGGTTCAGTAGAACTCCGAGTATTCTAAGTTAAGTTATATGTACCTGGGTACTTATGTGATCTTTCAACTTGATATTCTTAGGATACGTGTGTGGTAAAACAACAGCAAGCTCAAATCCCAACCGCTGCTCACCAATGTGAGAAGTTGGCCTGATATGTAGTGCTCACTATTCTAGTGATCACTGTGTATCATTCCAAACGACCCTTATTGATGATTGGTTGTAAGTCAACCTTGTAGACCAGCTATCCTAGGAGCGTGGACAAGAGCAGTCTTCAGGCTAAACTCTAGAGGGCGTGTTAAGCCAGCTGTTTACCATCACATATACCCCTTGAACACCAAGTGAAAGGACACCACACAAGTTGTTATGAAAATAAAGGATATTTATTTATAACAAGACTACCCTGGCTCTTTATGAGTCAGGGAGCTAAGCACAATACAAAACTCTTGGGAAAATACTTCTAGTTGCACAATGTACACAAATGCCCGAAGGGCACGAAACCATTTACACTGCAAGTGGAATGGGAGAGGTTAGAGAGTCTAAAGTTACTGATTCCGGAGGAATCCGATCAGTTGGACTAAACGGAAAAGGAGCTGGACACTTGTAGAGTGAACCTACGATGGAGCACCGAAATGCTCGAGTTACCTAGCCCAGAGGCTGCGGCTGCGTGGGGTTCAGCAAGATGTCGGGAGTCCTCGTTGTAGTCTCGGGAGCCTGAAAGAAGAAGTTGCTGGCAGGCGACCAGTGTCGATGTTCAGCGAGATCCAAGCCTGGATCGGTGATGAAGGAAACCTGAAAGCAGAGGGGACTCAGTTCTCAACCGCTAGCCAGCGATCGTGTGGGCACCAGGAAGGTACCGGCTGAAGTCACCTCGACCAGGTGAGTGGGTGACGTCAGACTCGGCTGTTCCTCGGACCAGGATGCGCGGCGGCGACCAGGATGGCGGGCGAGCTGTCCCACGAAGGTGTCTGCTGTCGATGATGCTGGGCCCAGGAGTGGGGCAGCAGGTCTTGGCAGAGGCAAGCCCACGCGGGGGAGTCAAGATGGCGTCTGGAGTGGACCAGGAGGGTCCGAGGTACTCCTCTGTTGAAGGGGAGCAAGGGCCAGTCTGGAGCAACCAGACCAGTGGTGAAAAACTGTCGTGGTGCGTCGTGAAGAGGGCCACTAGCCGACGGCGAGTGGCCGGACAACGCGGTGAGCAGCAAGGAGCAGAAGGGCCCCCACGCAGATCTCGGGGATGCTGGGGAGGCAGGCTTCGGTGCTGGAGCTACTCAGGGTTAGGGCTTCTCAAACCCTAGGTGCACTCACTCGAGGGTCCCTCGGTGGTTGTGCTAGATAAGCGTCGTGCAGGTTCTGAAGATGGCCGGTCCCGCAGGTCTCGTCACACCTACGAATCTCAGCTGGGCTGACGATGTAGGTAGAGGTCAGAGATGGCGGGGAATCTGGGTCTCGTCGAGCTGGGCAGTCTTGATCCGTGGGAGAGACGTGCAGCAAACCACAAGCGCTTAGGTGGTGCCTGCTGGTGCAGGGTGGCTACTCCTTAGCCACAAGGGAGAGTCTTCAGAAAAAGTCAAGAGTTCCTTTCGTGGAAAGTAGTTCAAGATTCCGAATTATCCAATTTGGGAAGGGGACTCGCTCCTACCTTTATACTAGGAAAAGGGGCTGGCCCGTGGCTAGGTCCTACCTATGGGTGGGACCAGGAGGGGGGTAGTTACACCCCTATCCTTTGTCCGGCTTCGCCCCAGCTCAGGGGCTGGGGTGCCCCCGAAACTGGTTTGAGCCGGGCTATGCACAGTGAGCACCGGGGTGCCACTTGCAATCACCTTCCTTTCAGCCCTGCCTACCTGGGATACACAAACCCTGTCTGGGATGGTGCTAACACCACCCTCGACAGGAAACCCTTTGTCCAAGCTCCCCTCGCTGGAAGGTCTCCCAGCAGCAGGAGGTCAGACTTGTGTCTGGTGGCAGCATCCATTTTGTGATGCTGAGGCTTGAGTCAACTTTAACCGGGGTGCAAGGTTACTTCCATGTCGTGTCCCTCTAGAAGGGTGGAATGCTAACCCCGTCGCCAGAATTGGCGAGGGGTTCGTATTCCAATTCGTATGACACCTTACTCGACATGTGTGGGTGATGCGATGCCATAGTTAGCAAATAACCGCAAGGATTATGATGCATTTTAAGGTAGATGGCACGCGTCACCATGGAACAGCTATTAGGACTTGGTTCCGCAAGCCGTCGACGGGCTCAGCTCGCGCCAGAGCACCATCTCACATGATTCCCAGCACTCTGCCTTCAGGATTGATAAGGTCTGCCATAGGAGTGACTGATAGGAATCCATGCGTCCATTTTAGGGTTAGGTATAGGAATACTACACCTACAGCAACGGGTGATTACACCACCTTGCCCCAGCTGTCGTGCAGCCAGTTGTGTCAGATTTGAGTGGCCATCCAGGGGTGGCATAATACATGCTGCAGCCCCTGGTAGGCCCTGGGTACGCCGATGCCCTGGATACCTGTGGTATGCTGATACAGGGACTGATAAGGCGGCCCAGTTCCAATTAGTGGATGCACCTAATGTACATGTGTTTTAATCTGGAGAGAGAACAGCTAGGCTGTGGGTCTGATTGGCAGGCCCACAGCCAGGGAAAGTCGTAAACCAATGAAGCAAAAGCAAAAAATCTGGGTGATCATAGGATTGCAGACCCTACTCTCCTACACGTATCATAAAATTCAATTGTATCTGCTTGAGAAATGTCTGAACCTTGGATGGATCTCCTGAAAAATGCTCTGGTGCAGGTAATGGGACCGGGGTTTGGTATCGTAACCATTACCGCTGGAGTGGGAGAACTACTTGCGGATGGAGGAGCTAATAGTGGTGTACTTTGTGGTTGTCCTCTCGTTAATTGAGTCTGCAGCTGAGCCACCTGATTAGCCAAGGCTGCTGTTTCCTGCCTTGTTGCCAACATTTCTTTTTTCATGGCTGATAAAATTTTGCACAATCCTCTAACGAAGATATATTGTAAGTACTGCCCAGGAAGAATAGTATAGTAAAGGCTCGTTATCATATCACGGTCTGATTCCTCGAGAGCAGTACCCGCAATATGCCCACCTTCCGGCAGCACCGATTCTGTACCTTGAAACAGGTTGTCAGAGTGGCCAGATCGGGAGAAGGGTTATAGGGAGGGTACTGCGGGGAGGGAGACCTGAAACACGATAGCATGCAATTAACTGTTTGATATTAAAAGTCACTGTTGCATAAGGTGGTAAATATCCTTCAATAAAAACCTGTTCTTACCTATAGGGAAAAAAACGTTAAACTTTGATTTCTAGTAACAATGTATGAGCTTCTATTTTGTGACTGATGAAATGATGAAATGACTGTGCTTTCATCCAGTGGTTTGATTATACTCCTATGAAATTCTAGGGACTCACAGCACCGGTTATAACTCACCTTTCATCAGTTCTTGTTTTGCATTAATCTTAATATATTGTTTTGTCTGTATCTTACATATTGTTCTGACATAGGACGTAGGTATGTTCCAGAATAGTGTCCATAAATAAATAATAATATTGTGATGATACAGTTACAGAAATAAAATAAATAACTTTCGTTGGGTAACAGTGCTTTCCAGTGTCTGATTTAGGAGGGGAACCTAATGTTGTGATTTTCTCTTTCCAAAATGAAATGGTAATTGACTTCAAAATGCTGCTCTGTGCTAAAACCGACAAGCCAGCATTCACAACACTCCAAAAATGCAACAGAGACGTCCCCTACCTGTGTCTGTGATCCAGGACTCGGAGAGAACCTTAAGGGTGAGAATTCCAGAGCTGTTGCCAAAGAATGCACCCACAGCAAGAAGGCAGGGAGGAACTCAGAACCGCACCGCACACAAGACAGGATCTTCAACAGACTTGGAGATGTGACAGCTACCCACAGTTTCAGACATGCCCAAGGTGACCATCGCGACTCCCCCATGCTCCCCGACACTCCGTGGAGCATCCCACCCGACCCGCTCCAATACACCACAACACAAAGCATATAACAAAATAAAAGAAAAGGCACAAACAAACAACACAAAACACAACAACATCAGCGCAAGATGGACACCTGCCCACCCACGAATGTTCCAAGGTATACACCCTCTGCCACAACACCCAAATGGACCACATGTGTGCACACAACACAAAGCAGGTACAACACATGAGCCCTCTGCGGCGCCACCCATGTCACCCATGGAAGCGACCATTACACACAGTGACAGGAGTCCTGATTAGCAGGATCCCAGCAGACTAGTAAAAAACAAAATTAGACAGAACAAAAAGTTGGGGTAACCATGAAAGCAGATCCAACTTTCCTACAGTGCTGCTATTTTCTTTGCATCTAAGCAAACAGTGCATCTTTTTTGCCTGTCTCCCTCGTGCACTTCTCCCCCCTCTGTGTGTCCCTCTTGCCCTTTCTTGTCTGTGTTGCTTACCCCCTTCCGCTGTTGCTAAGCCCTTTCTGATGTCCTTGTTCTGTCTGTTCTGTTGCCTGCCCCCACCCACTGTTGGTGTTGTTATTTGCCCCAACCCACTGTAAGTGTTTTTGCTTGCAGTTGCAGCCACCCTCTGTCCATGCTATTGCTTGTCCTGACCCATTATGTTGTTGCTCTCCCTCTCACCTCCTCCCACCCCATCTACTGTTCATGTTGTTGCTTTCTTCCTCCCGCTGTCCGTGTTGTTGCTTGCCCCATCCCACTGCATATGTTGTTGCTTGCCCCCACTCATTGTCCTTGTTGTTGCTCTTACTGCCACCCCTCACCCAGTCACTGTTGTTGCTCTCCCTCCCAACCTGCTGTCTGCGTTGTTTCTCCCCCTCTTCACTCCATGTTGCCTCCCGCCATCACCCCGCAATAAAACAAAAAAGCAGGCTTTTCTCCTCACACCCTCCAACTGCACCCACCCCTGCCCACACACCCTACATATTATCTTCCACCTCCACCAATACTAAAAAGTGCTAAGACGCAGCCAGCCACACTGCTGCACATCATGGCTAAAAACACCGACAAAGCCAATGTCGAGAACTATTGACTTTGCCAGTGCTTGTTTTTACCTACAGATTTGTACCTACAGATTGCCAATACAGACTGAGGCTAGCCTTATGCCAGTCAGACCCGTCCCAGCTTCAGTAGAAACAGTCCAGTCCGATAGGATAGGCCTGTTACCTCTGAACAGGAAGACATGCAATGACAGGCCTGAACCGAACTAGCTTATACCAACCAGACATCAGGACACACCAACCAGACGTCAGAAGCCACAAGTTGGATTTTGGCACCCACTATTCGGTTGTCATAGTTCACCAGCTAGATCCTATAACCACTCATCGACCTCTTGGTCCACTGGCAGGACCTCACAATCCACAGCCTGAACCCAGTCATACCTCAGAAGCCAGACGTCAAAACTTGAGAGTCACACACCAAACTTCTGCTCTCTTCAGAAAAAGCTCTGCTCTCATGAACTGAATGTCAAGATTCATCTGGCAGACCTCAGTTCTCACCAGCAAGACGTTATCCTGCCCACCCACCCTCCCCACCCCCAGTCAGACCTCACCAACTGCCAGCTAGCATTTGAGGGTCTCCAGCATTACAACAGGACAAACCAGCAAGGCCTCAGGACACATCATCCAAACCTCATCACCCACTATCAGCCATTCCCCAGGACACAAAACATCTTTGACCAGTCACACATCACAAGAAGCACCTTCCCCACACTAAACAATCAGTGCCCCAATCAAACAGGACTCACAACAGCCCATCAACCATGCATCAGGCACAGAAAACATGACCCAGGCTTGAGTACGCACAAGCCAAAGCTATGAACCCACCAGTCAGACCTCAGGACCCACCAGCTAAACCTCAGGACCCCCAGTCAAACCTCAAGCCCCTTCAGCCTGATGTCAGAACCTACCACTATTGTGTCAGAACCCATCGCACCAGCTTGTTCTTGCCACCCATTTAGAGATCACCAGCCAAACCTTGGTACCTGCCAGTTGGGCCTCTGCTGCAGATCTTCAGCTCCCACCTGTTACCCCTCTGGACCCACCCCGACACTCATGTTGGGCCTCTGGACCCACCACAAGGTATAAGGCTTCACAGGAAAAACATGTCAGATGTAGGTCCACAACAACCAAATCCCACGTTCGACTTGGAAAGTTTTAGTACCCAGCAGCTAGGCTGCCTAACTGGACCAACTGACCCATCAATAAAGATGACTGAATGATGTGAGATGGTAGGTCATGCAGAGTGCTGCTGGCACTACTGCTACATGCTACTCAGCAGAAGTACAGGGGATCATCGTCTGTCATTGGCCAGAGGGCTCCAATATCTGCAACCTTTTACCATCCACATTATATTAATGCTAGTCCTCCCAATGGTTCGCATCCTAGTGGTCCTCCTCCTGGTCTCATCCTTCTCCACCACTTCCTAGTACACTTCCTGGCTAGCCTCATAATACTATCTTCATAGCCATTCTTGTGTTCCTACTGTTTATGTATTGTAATATGTATTCCACCGGGCAGACCCCAGTGACACCCCTACCAACAGCAGCAAAGAGTTCTTCACCATCGTGAAAGGTTTCACCTTGTCAGCAACCACTTCCAGCGGCATCACCCATTCAGAGGACCTCTGCAACAAGCTCTCACAGTTCTTCCGCAGTAAGATAACCTCCATATACAACAACTTCGACCCTGAACTGGACAAGACAGAACTTGCAACACAACTCCCCATTTCGTCCAAGGAAATGACTCTGCCTCCACTTTGGGGCCCCATCTCACTCTTGCTCCCACCACACCTTCACCAAAGAGCTTCAACGTACAGCATGGCACTCACCCCAATTCTGAACACCTCCATCTCCTCAGCCACCTTTCTGGACACATGGAAACACAACATAGAATCCACCCTGCTCTAAACGCTTTCTGTGGACTCAACGACGTGTGACAACTACAGACTTATCTCCCTTCTGCCATATCCAGCCAAATTCCTAGAAAAACTCATAAATGACTTACCAACTATCTGAACAACCACCAACCATATCAACGGCCACCAATCATCTTTGTGACTACCAACTCCTCAACGTCACACAAACCAGCTTCAGACTGGACTACAGCACAGCAACAGCATGCATCACTGCTATAGACAACATCTGTGTGATCCTGAGCAGAGGAGACACAGCTGCACTCATCCTCCTGGAAGTTTCCGCAGCATTCAACATGGTATACCACCCCATCACCATCCACCGCCTTTATGAGATAGGAATCTAATAGCGTGCTTTCCGCTGGATATGCTCCATCCTGACTGGAAGGACGCAGTCAGTCAGCCTGTCCCCCTACTCTTCAGACACTCGCAACCTCATCTGTGACACTCACCTTATACTCTCTCTCTCAGCTCTCAAACAAGACTTCAAATACCTGGAACAAGTTCACAGCTTGCATGACCAAAGTTGCCAACTGGACAAGGATCAACTGTCTAAAGTTAACACCGATCAGACAGAAATTCTGATCCTCAGGAAGAACCTATTGCTGTGGGACTCCACGTGGTGACCAGCTGAACTAGGACCCATACCTAGTCCCACCACTCATGCCAAGAACTGTTGAATTTTGATAAACAGCAAACTCAACATGACCGCCTAAGTCAAGGCAGTCATGGCGCCCTGCTTTCACACACTGGAGTTGCTCAGGAAAATCTTCAAGTGGTTTACAATCAGTGCCCACAAAACCATGACACACACCCTTGTTACAAGCAAATTGTACTACTGGAGCACCCTCTAGGTAGGAGTCAGCAAACAACTCACCAGACAATTTGAAATTATTAAGAATTCAGCAGCCATAATCAGACTCAACCTCACACTCCACACACACAACACACCGCACCTTAAGGAGCTCCACTGTCTTCCAATATTCAAACAAACCAATATTCAAACAAACAACCCCAATTCAAATTATCCCTTCACGCACCACGTCTTCAACAAAGCAAGCAACTCCATCGCACCCCACCTGCGCAACGTCATCAATCTCTCCCTCGAGACCGCGACCTTCCCAGAGAGCTAGAAACACGCCGAGATCAACGCCCTACTGGAAAAACCCAAGGTCGACCCAAGAGACCTCAAGAACTTCCGGCCCATCTCTCTGCTCCCTTTCCCGGCCAAGGTCATCGAGAAAATCGTCAACAGATGGCTAACCCGATACCTCGAAGAAAACAGAATCCTGGACCCTTCCCAGTCAGGGTTCCGCAGCAACCACGTCACCGAGACCGCCCTCAGGACCCTGCTGGATAACGGCGAGACCGCAGCACTAATCCTCCTAGACATCTCCGCCGCCTTCGACACCGTATGCCACAGCACACTACGCGCACGCCTCCATGCCGCAGGGATCTGAGACAAGGCGCTGGAATGGACCACCACCTTCCTCTCCGGCAGTACCCAGAGCTTCCGCCTCCCCCATTCCAGCCCGAAGCCTCCGAAATCATCTGCAGCGTACCACAGGGATCCTACCTCAGCCCGACACTGTTCAACATTTACATGGCCTCGCTCGCACACGTCGCCCGACAGCGTGACCTCAACATAATCTCCTACGCCGATGACACTCAACTGATCCTCTCCCTCACCAAGGACCCCATCACCGCCAAAGCCAACCTCCACGAAGGAATGAAGGCCGTCGCCGACTGGATGAAGACCAGCTGTCTGAAGCTGAACTCGGACAAGACGGAAGTCCTCATCCTCGGCTACAACCCCTCAGCCTAGGATGACTCCTGGTGGCCGACGGCATTTGGAGCAGCCCCGACACCCACCGACCACGCACGCAACCTGGGAATCATCCTCGACTCAACGCTCTCAAATACCAAGCAGGTCAACGCTGTCTCCTCCACCTGCTTCAGCACCCTCCGCATGCTCCGCAAGATCTACAGATGGATCCCGACAGATACAACAAAGACAGTCACCCAGGCCCTTGTCAGCAGCAGACTCGACTACGGAATTGCCCTCTACGCGGCAGCCCCGACCAAGCTCATCAAACGACTACAACGCATCCAAAACGCCTCGGCATGACTGATCCTCGACGTACCACGCCACGGCCACACCACCCCCCACCTGAGGGACCTGCACTGGCTCCCCGTCAGCAAGAGGATATCCTTCAAGCTCTACATCCATGCACACAAGGCACTCCACAAGACCGGCCCAGCCTACCTCAACAGACGGCTCTCCTTCTACATCCCCAACCACCAGCTACGCTCCGCCGACCTCTCACTCTCCACTGTCCCGCGCATCCGAAGAACAACCACCAGTGTGAGATCCTTCTCCCACCTCGTCGCCAAGACATGGAACACCATCCCACTGAGCCTACGACAGACCCAAGACCTGCTGACCTTCAGGAGGATGCTCAAGACCTAGCTGTTCGATCAGTAGCGGCCCCCCCAGCACCTTGAGACCCTTGCGAGTATGTAGTGCGCTTTACAAATGATTGATTGATTGATTGATTGAAATTCCTCACACACACCTTCAAAGCACTTCACAACACCGGCCAGCCTACCTCAAGAGCCGTATCCTTTTCACAAACCATCCGACACCTCAGCTCGGTCAGACTCCCATACTTATGAAGAACCAGGACTGGAAGTTCGGCCTTATGGTACTTTGCTCCTTAAACCTGGAGCGTCCTGCTGTTACACATCATGTTATATTCCACATAGGTACCCTATATAGGCGCAGTTAACATTGCAACCTTTCTCCTATATTCTCTCTACATTACATACATAACGGTTCTTAGGGACTGACCTTTTACCTAGATACGACACTGCATTCAGAACGCAGGTTTTTCCCTAGTTCAAATCTCATACATTATGCATGAGGTTTCATGGAAGCACAGCAGGACTAGCATCTCCTGTATAATATCTCTGTATAAAGTTCAGGCCTGATGTCGTCCTTTAGGCCGACACAGAAACACAGCAAGGTAGGACCCCTGGGGAGACCTATGGGTATATATACATCACATCTTGCTTAGAAGGAGAGAGGAGACCAAGACTTCCAGGCTGACACACTGACCAGAGATGCTGAGGTTCCTGCAGGCAAACACTCCAGCTCGCACTGGTATAACATCCCTCGGGGGGTGTCCAACTCGAGACCAGGACAGTGTCCCATATTCTCTCATTTCTCAGGTAATGGGGTTGACTAAATCCTCGAGGGAGTCTTGGCATAACACGTACACAGATGCTAGGTACATTTAGGTACATCTAGTTAGGGAGGCATTGTAGGAATATGCACTTTTTATCATGTGTTCTATATACTTGTATGTATTCATGGTTATTGCAAGATGGTAGGGCTATACCATCCCTTTACTTTCTTAGTGCTTCTAATCATATATCTCTGCTACTGTCTAATGGTTGTTGCAGCTCATCTATTCTACACTAGAATAACAACTGTTCAATAAATCCTTATTGAAAACGCCCAGCCTGTTTATTCTGTGCATCTCTCTGAGGCAAACTAAATGAGCACGAGTGACTGAGTGAAAAGTAGTACATTGTTTCCAAGATTCTGAGGGATCAGGGTTGTCATGTTCTGAGGTTGCCAGAATCTATTCTCTACTTGGTAAGAGGAGATTATAGTGGCACTGTGAGCTAGCTGATACACACAGAATCAGTCCGCCACCAATCCCACAGTTTATATTATCCAAACGCACAGATCCTGTATAGGTCATATAGGAACTACACGACAATCAAAGCCTGTTCTTGAATTCTTGAATTCTGCAAGAAGCTGGAAGCTTGGCTCTTCGAATCATCTGCCTTAGGCAAGGCTATACTTACACCTGCCAAGCACCGGGATAATCTCCCAGGTGATAAAGAGCTTGGCAAATACTCATAAGATAATTTACTGGCTCTACTCCTGCTCGTTGTGCAAGTTATCAAACTGGTCCTGGCCCGGGCTTCCCGGCTTGACCAAACTGCTTGATCCTAGACATCTATTTTATTTCAATGTGCTTCCTGTTTTACGTTATTGCATATGAGAGTGCTTGGAAAAACCTGAGTTCAAGATGTGCGCTGCACAAAAAGCTCTTACGTTGCATTGAATAAGTTATAATATTGCTCCCTGCATAGAACAAAATCTTGGCCACATAAAGGGGGCTCATGACTATATACCTGCCTCCGAGTTCACGAATGGCACTGTTGTCAGAGCGCTTGGTATGAATGTTTCATTTTGTTATTATTATTATTATTTTATTTTTTTTCAAAAACTTTTATTGAAAGTTATGCACAGCGAGTTACAGGGAGTTCAAACAACACTTCCGCAATAACAAGAAGAAGCGGATAAGCCACAACAGTTATCAATCACAGAGAAGCCGTTATATAATAGCAGCACACCATTAATCAGAGAGAGGATTGGCAGGAGACGGAGCCTGGGGGGGTAGAGAGGGCCATTAGACGGGGCGGTATGCCAGCAGTTCGATCGCGAGGAAGCGGCAAAGAGCAAGGAGAGGAGAGTGGAGTACTACAGACCAGCACCGCCGGCTGCCGCGTGCGGAGTGGCGGCATGGAGCCCGGGAAAGGTCGCAGATGGGGAGGCATTCCGAGAAAGGAGATATGAAACAAGAGGGCCCCAGGCGTTAGTTCCCAAAATTCTGCCAGAAGCATCTGACAACGCAAAGCGTCCTCGAGCCAGACACCAACCTTGGGTGCAGGATGCCAGCCCCACTGTATAGCAACTCTGCGACGCGCGAGAACAAGCAACATAGCCGTGAGCCGGCGGGAGGCATCCGGACAGTGCTTAACCAAACCAAGTAGGCAGGTCAATGGGTCTGGCGAGACAGGCGAGGAGGTAACCTCAGTGATGACGGCATGGCATGAATGTTTCTAAGGCACTTTTAAGAAATGCCTATCAATACAGTGATATAATCTGATGTACTAAGGTGAAATGAATTCATATAATAAAGAAATACTCTTGTTTACACTCATCCTTCAAAGAAATATTTCATTTACATTGATTTTGATGAGGATAACCAAATATAAAACAGTTGCCATCTGCTCTGCCTTGGTGTGTAGTCAAAATATCGATTTTTGTATATTGACCTACGCCAATATTGAGTTTTTAACATCGTAGGGACATAATATCGATGCCAAGAATATCGGTGACCAGAATATCGACCCTAAGGTACGTAATATCGTTTTTTAAAAATATCGAAGTAAGTAATATCGAAGTAAGTAATATCGTTAGCAAAAATATAATTGTTAATAATATCGATATTTATAGTAGTGTTATGTATTTTAGTATGTAATTTATATGTATGTTAAAGATTTTTTGTAATGTATGTTCTATTATTTTTAAATATATGTAATGAATGTTTAGGAATTAGTCATTTTTGCGTTTTTGTATCAGAGTGGGCTGTGGGTTTATAGGGGAATAGGGTGGGAAGTAATTTAATTATAATTAATTAATAATATGTTTTATTTATTGTTATTGATTATTAATTTATTGTTAAATAATCATTAATTGGTAATTAATTTGTATTAATTGATTAATTTATAATTATATTATTACAAGTAATTTAATATTATTTTTTATTTATTGTTATTGTTACTTAAGTATTTGTTTATTAATTGTTAATGATTTTTTATTAATTGATTAATTGAAAAATAAATTAATTGTGTTTTTCTTTATGTGTAGTGGGTTGTGTGGTTATGGGGTAATAGGGTGGGAAATAATTTAATGTTATTTAAGTAAATATTAATTTTATTTTATTGATATTTATTATTAATGTTTTTATTAATTTTTAATATGTTCTTTATTTTACAAAATTCATTTAATTAATAAGTATGTTAATTTAACCCCTACGCTATGCAACACTTTCCCTACTGTTGCACTCACTGGAGTGGGAATAGTAATTTTTACCCCTAGGCTATCCAACGCTTTCCCTACTGTTGCATTCACTGGAGTGGGAATAGTCATTCTTACCCCTACGCTATCCAACGCTTTCCCTACTGTTGCACTCGCTGAAGTGGGAAAAGTGATTTTTTTTCCCCCCGCTATCCAAGACTTTCCCTACTATTGCACTCTCTGGAGTGGGAATAGTCATTATTACCCCTACGTTATCCAACGCTTTCCCTACTGTTGCACTCACTGAAGTGGGAATAGTGATTTTTCCCACCGCTATCCAACGCTTTCCCTACTGTTGCACTCGCTGGAGTGGGAATTGTAATTTTTACCCCTACGCTATCCAGCGCTTTCCCTACTGTTGCACTCTCTGGAGTGGGAATAGTAAATTTTACCCCTATGCTATCCAACGCTTTCCCTACTGTTGCACTCTCTGGAGTGGGAATAGTAAATTTTACTCCTACGCTATCCAATGCTTTCCCTACTGTTGTACTATGTGGAGTAAGTATATATATTAATGTATGTGTATATATCTAATTTATATTAACATTTTATGTATTAGTTATTATTTTTTAAACATATTTTAATATTTTTAACCATGTTTCTTTTATTTATATGTATTATTTACTTAATTTTACATTATTATTAAAACATTTTTAAAAAACGATATTTTTAACATCGATACTTTTGACAACGATATTTTTGACAACGATATTTTTGTACTTACCATTATGTAGATAGGACTTCGATATTTTTGACATCGATATCTTTGTGTCTGTATTTTTGTAGGTCGATTTTATAGGAGTTCGATATTTTTGACATCGATATTTTTTACATCGATATTTTTGTGTCTGTATTTTTGTAGGTCGATTTTCTGTCCGTCGATATTCTGTCAGACATTCCTCTGCCTTATCTCTTCCCCCTTATCCTTCTTTTCTCATATCCTTACCATGGGCACCCTCATCAGCCCAGTCTGCTGGTGGCCTTAAATATTTGTATCTAGAGATGGGTAAGCCAACAAATTCAGTGCTGAGAGCTCAGCCAGAGCCAGCCAAGGGTCAGCTCTGGACCTAGAAGCTCATGCACAAGCTGTAGTTTGAAATTATGTGGCATGCAAATCATAAAAAGCACATCACGTTAGAAGAGGCTAAGCTGTCTTTTAAATTAAAAAAAGTGTACTTCCTTAACCCGTGGAAGCGTTACACACCAGATTATATTGCCACATTGGGAGGTGTTTATTAAAGGGAAGTTTTCAAACATGCACTGCAAAAGCGCCACTAAGAGTCCCTGCAACATCCAAGAACACTGGATGTCGAGCCAACAGAGATTATTCATCCTTACGCCATCTCCTGGCTTCCCCCACAAGAATTGGTGGCTTAATAGGGCCTGGCACACCTGCCAGTACAAGCTGCTGAACATCTCAGGCCCACTCACGAAGATCCTTGAGTTGGCCTTCCAGGCACAAGATTCACCAACCCCTGCTGGCCTGTATGTTTTGGTGGGTTGGGCCCAAAGAGCTGTGCGCCAGCTTGACAACACGAACTGTGCGATCTCCACCGAGCGCAGGCGCTCCATGCTGTTCAAAATTGACCCTAAACTGAACGAGCTGGCTTCTTCCGAGGCGGGGCCTGTGGCGCCGGGTCTCCTTAAGCAACTATACAAATTTGCCACCAACAACTCCCGTGATGTGGCCCAGGGGTCACTTAAGAAAGTGTTTCACCGATCTCTTTTTGGCAGGGTTACCACCAAGGCCCTCAGAGAGGCTATTACCAAAGCGGCAGGGGAGGTGGTCAGTCCCCCACTTTCTGCTCTTCCCGAAATTGGGGAAGCAGGAATTGCTACAGGAGTGGGCGCTACAGAGGAGCGCAAGCGACCTCCCAGGACTCTGGAGATGCAGTTGAGAATTATTCCTCTCTCAGAGGTCATTTTGGGGGGCAGAATTGGGCTATTCCTGCACAATTGGCAAATGCTCCCCTGAAATGCTTGGGTTCTGAGTCAGTGCAAGGGTTCAGGTTGGAGTTTTACAACACCGCCTTCCAAGAATCACAACCCAAAGTGATGTATTTTTCCCAACAAGAACGAGATTTCATTTTCTCTGAGACTCAGACTGTCCTGGAGAAGGGAGCTTTAGTGTTGACTTCTCCTCACCTGTCGGGTTTTCTTAGTTCTATATTTCTCATGAAAAAGAAAGGAGATGGATCGCGCCTGGGGCTCAATCAGAACGGCTTCAATGCTTGGTTAATTTACTGGCATTTCAAGATGGAAAGCATTAATCTTTTATGAGACATCCTAAATGGAGGGGATTGTATGGTTTGTTTAGATTTAAAAGACACTTATTTCACCAGCCCAATTTTTGCCCCGCTTCAGCATTTTCTTCAGTTTCCTTGGCTGCGCCGTGGTTACTGGTTTAAGGTCCTTCCCTTTGGCCTCTCTTCCACTCCATGGTGCTTCACAAAACTCACGAGGCCTGTGGTAGAATCCCTTCCAGCGAGGGGGGGGTTGCCCTTGATTGTCTCTCTAGAAAACATAGTTATTATGGCCCAGAGCCCTCAAACAGTGTGGTCTCACTTAGGGTGGACAATTCTTCTTCTTCAAGATCTGGATTTCATTATCAATGTTCAGAAGTCGATCCTTGTCCCATCTCATTGCCAGGAATTTCTGCGTTTTCAGTTAGATGCGATCTTAATGCAACTAGTCCTTCCCCCTTGGAAAGTCAGGAATATAAAGACGGAATTCAGGTCTGCATTGTGCAAACAGACAATATCCGCGAGGTCGATAGCTCGAATTGTGGCACTTCTGGCTTTATCAATTCAAGCCATCTTCCCTGGTCCTTTCCACTACCAAGCCCTCAAGTATCTCAAGATCCAACACCTCCACAAGGGCCTCCATTTCTCGGAGCACGTATCAGTGTCAGGGGAAGCCAGGACGGAAATGTATTGGTGGCTCGATCACATAGAAGCCTGAAATGATATAGTGATCTTTGGCTCGACCTCAGAGATGATTATAGAATCGGACACTGGCCGGTGGAACTGAGGTGCTGGATGTGGCATGATATCCACTGAGGGCCATTGGTCCAAGTCAGAACTGTCCCTGTAAAATCAGTTGCTTGGAATGCCTACCAGGGTCCTTTGCAGTCCGGAGCCTCTCCCCGGACATAACAGATTGTTGCATCCTTCTGCGGATGGCCAGCGTCCCTGTGGTTTGGATTGTGAACAAATTGGAGAGGACCAGGTCTCGCCTGCTTGCAGAGATAGCCAGGGATTTTTTACACTATTGCCTTCAACATCGCTTGTCAGTGGTGGTGGAATATATCCCTGGCCAGTGCAATGTGGTAGCGGATTTGCACTCTTGTCACCTTTGGGATTTCAATTACTGGAGACTTTATCCTAAGATCTTTCATGCACTTCATTGTTCGGTTCTCGCCTCAATCGGCAACTACCGACTTTTTCAGTTGGCGTCTGGATCCGAAAGTGCACGCTTCAGATGCCTTCCTTTAGAACTGGTCTCCCTCCCTGACTTACCGTTTCCCGCTTTTATGATGATTCCCAGGATTCTTTCCCGGGTGAGGCATCAGAGAGCGGAGATGGTTCTTGTGACTCCATTTTGGAAATCCCAGTTGTAGTTTCCAGTACTCCTCCACTGTGTGCTTGCCTGATTTTGCTTCCATTCTGTTGGAGCCTTTTGCTGGACCCAGTAGGATAGCCACATCTTCTGATGCTCTCTGGACAACTCTCACTGTTGGCATGGAGGGTTTCCGGGAGAGTTGGAGTCTTCCAGGCATTTCGCAGGATGCTGCGGCCTTCTTCGAACAGTCATGGTCCTCAAGCACCAATAAACGGTACGCCTCGGCATAGCGACGTTGGTGTAGTTGGTTCTGTGAATGGAGTGCAGATCCCTTTGCAGTAGATCGATTTTTAGTGGTGAACGTAATATCTTCTTTGGGTCTGATGGTATGGCCTATTAGTCAGTTAACAAATTTAGATCCATAATTTCAGTGGATCACCTCTCTTTCGATGGTGAGTCCATTGGTGAATACCCGAATGTGGGCAAACTTCTACAGGGTATCCAAATGTCCAGACTTCCTCAACTAAAATATTCGATTCTATGGAACATCAGTATTGTGCTATGGTTTTTAGAGAACTGGCCAGGCAACAAGTATCTATCACACAAGCAACTGTCTGCAAAATTGACAATGCTTTTATGTTTGATTTCTTGTCAACGAGTGTCTGGTGTTAGAGCTCCGGATCTTTCCGCCAGAGTGTTTTCTCCAGAAGGTGTCTCCTTTACTATTACCCGGAGGACAAAAACTTATTGCAGGTTTATTTCTTATCCTGCGTTCCCTGATAATAGTAAACTTTATGTAGTACGATGTTTAAAGGCTTATGAGATAAGTACAAGTGAATTCCATTCTGATATGGGTGGTCCTTTGCTGATTGCCCTCCAAAAACAACAGACCTGCGGCACCTGCCACCTTGGCCAGGTAGATACGTTGGTTGTTGTCTCAGGCTGGCATTGATACTTCTGTATTTGGTGCTCATTCAGTCAGTGGGACTATGGCCTCCAAATCCTTTTCTTTAGGGTCCAGACTGAATGACATCCTTAAAGCGGCAGACTGGTTGTCCGAGCCCACATTCAAATCCTTTTATTATAAGACTATTGCGGATGTTGCCTCAGTGGTGGTGAATCAGCTTTGAACAAGCGTAATCAGAGCCTCGGTCCTAACATATAATAATACATTTATTACAGGGTCTTGCTTCCCTTGAGGACATGGTCCCTCTAGTCTTACAGCCTGCGAACGTACTATAACAGTTATCAAAAGTAATAGATGTGTCAACTTTGAACTGGGCTGGAATATATTAAATGCTATACAGAACTCTGTACTGGAAAAGTTATCATGTTCTGAATTGTGAAGCGCTCTGATACCCTACGGGGTCAAGTTTGCGCTATACAAAACACCGAATAAATAAATAGATTAAATAAATAAATAAATAAATCTAGCATTCGCAATAAGAATTTTCAATTCTATTAAGGTCACAGCAGCGAGGATTATCTCGCCCTAGGCTCTGTTGTATATGCACTTCTAATGTTTGCATTTGATGTTTATTCCTGTATTTAATGCTGACCCTGTTATTATTCTCTGGTTGTGGATTTGTTTGAGTGTTAACCAGAGGTTACAGCTTCTGTGTTTCTTTCTTCCACAGGAAACTATGTGAAGGGATCATTTCTTGGATCGAAGTGTGGCAGTATGGGGGGTTTCTCCTCTTTGGTTTTTCGACCCCGACGGCTGTTTCATCTTCTATAGGAGTCGACGATACCCTGGAGCAGGGGTCTTTGAGTGGGTCTCCTGTTGAGCCCTGGTTTGCTTCTCCAAAGATCGGGGGATCCTTCATTGTGGGATCCTGGAGTGATGAGCAGTTGTTTCTCATATGTGGGAAAGAAAGTGGACACAATGGCATTTCTGGAGTGAGATAGGGCCATGGGCTGTATGACGAGTGCATGTGACGATGGTCATTCATGGGAAATGTAGTGTTTTGAGTTTTAGCCTCTGGTTGGCTGCTGAAAAAATAAAGCATAGAAAGAGACACATAATTATCGCCTCCTTGTCCCTAATAGAATTGAAAATTCTTATCGCAATGCTAGAATTTTCTTTATTCTGTGGCAGGACTTGAGGCTCCGATGATCCTTATCTCATTTCTTTACTGCAACTACAGCAGTCAATAAACAAACAGTAAATAAAAAACTACATGTCCCATAAGCATGAGAGTCCTCACAGTGTCCATCAATCATGAGGCAAAGCCCCCTAGAAATAGGGCTGACGCCATCTTCCAGCATCGCTCTTAAGCTATTGCCACAGTCAGTTATATGTATTCCGAATATGACTCGTGAATTTTCGGTAATCACTTATTATTAGTGTTTGAGGTGTTTGTAGGGTGATTTCCACAGCATTCTCTTGATTTGCCTCGCTTTGGGGGATGAAACATTCCCTGTGTAAGTGAGGGAGAGCGGACCACCGCTCTGGCTGATGTAGGTGGGTAAATGTCGCTACACCTGATGGAAGCTTTGTGCCTGTCGGTCTGCTTTTCTTTTGTAGAGCAGGAGACTGGACACAGGGATGCGTGGGCGCAGTACTCGACCTCTAGTGCCCTTTCTATGCACAGGATAACGCATGCACTCATGGAAACCCGCAAAGCCTGCGGGTAAAGAGATGCCAGCTCGGGATATCCCAAACAAAGAGAGCATTGAGCCCACGTGTTATGTCGTGGGCCCTAGGCCCACATGATGATCAATGACTGACACAGGCACCGTGGCTATCGTTAGTTAACTGGCCACAAGCACGTGCACTCGGGCCCTTTTATTAGCCGGGTCACGTTACTCGTGACACCGGTGGTGAATGGGTGTGGGGTGGGTGTGTGCTCACTCCCATAGGGGAGTGGCTACTAAATCAGTGCCTGTCGAGACACTAGAACGTGTCTTGCAGGACACAACATTCCTCCAAAATTTTTAATAAAACAAAAGCTCTATAGTTCAACCTGTAGGGATAAACAGTAATGAAATATACACCACAGGGTCCATCAGTTTCTCGGGTCTGGCATCAGGAAGATGGTTGACAAAGGCTGGTGTGTTCGACTGTGGCAGGACACTCTCCGCAGGTATTCATCATTAAACCTGATTGGTTCAGGATACGAATGCTTGCTTGAAGATGTCATCTGCGCATTAGGAACGTGCCAGTGTAAGCATGTCCTTTAGTCCCCAGTAACTTCCGTCCGCTTGACATGGATGATGGTATGTGGTGGGTAACAATAGTTCATTGACTGGGTGCGTCAAGATCATGGTGGGAGTCCATGGTGAGAGTTCACTGGATCACCTGAAGTCTCAATTAGGCTGTCTTGCTGTATCCTGTGACCTGTCGGTGGGGCAATGTCTCTTCCAGCTCTCCCGCCTGGGGAGGCCCTTCGTCGGGCTTGCCACAGGACTGCTGGTAGGCTGCGATGGGGCTGCGTGTGTGCCGGCTGGGGGCAGCTGCGAACCGCCGAGTAGCCAGTAGCCAGTCTCTCACACAAACCTCAAGGGTGTGTGGGTCTTGGTCAGGACATGCTCTCGCTACCACAGTTCAGGTTAGCCAGTAGTCTCTGAGTTTTCTTGTTGGCTGATTTGGCCATATTGTAGGACTCCATTCCATGTGTCTTCGAGATGGTGTGGATAGACGCACATGATTGAGGACTGGCGTGGTAGCATTGCCAGCCGTGTGGTGAATCGGGACGATGGAGGGTGACGGCTTGCCTTGATGGATGCAGGCGTCGAGTCTGGAGTCGATCACCTGAGGCTGGGAGTGGCCAGTTACTTCCATGTTCTCTGGGGAGGCACTTGCATTCATGTACTTGTGCTTCTTGGGCTGTTGGGACTTTGATGATGGAGGAGTGATGAACACGCTGAGGAGCGTAAGGCTTGAGACTCAGTTTGCGCAGGCTGTGCGGCTTACTCTCGGACTCCTGCTGTGCGGCTGCCAGTTCCTTCTCGGGTTATCATCCTCTTTCCTTGCTGTCGCTGTGTCAGGACTCAATCCTGTTGTAGCTTGGGTTCTCTTCATCGTCCGGTCCTGCCAATCATGACTACCCCTTCTGGCCTCAATTGGTTGTCCGATTCTTAGTGCGGACCCTCCGGTCACACTTCCACGTTTCTTGCTGAGTGCGGTGTCATGCACGTGGCACTGATGATGTAGCTGCCATTGGGCCTGGACGACAGGTGGCGATGATTAACGAGGAGAGGAGGTTTCTGGATGGACATCGTAGCCACGTGACTGCCTCTTCTGAGTCTTCTCTTGCACCACTGGCATTTGTAGCCAGGGGCAGGGATGCCGTTCGACTCCAACTGCTGACCCTCGGGGCTGGACGGTCTCACTGTGAAGCGATGGGAGCAACGCAGTTTGCGCTTGCTGCGGCTTACGTGTGGTTCTCCCTTGGTGCTGTTGCCAGAGCCGTCGGTCCGCCTTGGTGGCTGTCTGGTGTCTTTAGAGGTGTTCTTGGCTTGTGGTGCTACGAGTCCTTGTGCTTCTCCTCTCATTGTCTCTGACGCACCTGCGTGTGTCCAGCTCTACTAGGTGACACGATTTCCACACTTTTTCTTCTTCGGATGCAGTGACATGCACCATGCTCTAACAAAGCCAATGGGCCCCTTAACTTCAATGGTCTCCGGACCATTCAGGCGAACCTTCAGTCACTCTTCTCAGCTGCATGGCGAGCAGCCACTCATCTTGGATGCTCCTTCTTCAGGCTGCTTCTTGAAGCTCCTGCTCCGGGTGTTCCCTCTCCAGGGAATGGCTTCCGCGGGCAGTGGTGAGCTGTCGCTTCTTGATGCTCTTACTGCGGGTGTTCCCTCTCCAGGGAATGGCTTCTACGGGCAGTAGTGAGCTGTGGTGGCGGCCAGCCACTTGTCTCGTCAGCATTGGGTCACTGACGACTCCTGCTTGAGGCACTGTGAGGGAGGACACTGTGCTGCATTTGGCCTCTTCTGGGCTTCGTTGCTGTGGAGATGTAAGGGATCTCCCTGCTGATTCCATCAGTGCTTCTTTTCTTCAGAGATGTCTCTTTTCCTCCTGGGTGTTTTCCCGTGTTGACACTGTGCTGTGTTTCCAGGTGCACCCGTCACGCACCTCGGACTGCGTGCGCTTTGCCTTTTTCTTGGGCCCCTTCTTCCGGCATCTGACGTGCCTGCCCGTCCTTCTTGTGGTGGTGGTCGTTCACCGCCAGGGGCATAGGACGCTCTTCTCATGTGTGGTGGCGTTGGACCGCTGCTGATGGCGCACTCTCTGCCCCCGTCTTTTATTGCTCTTTGCAGGGGATAGCCTCCCTTGGGCATTTGCTCGATCAGTGATCACCTTGCTGAGCCTGATTCTTGTTGACGTGGCTGCTGTGGACTTGTAACCCCCGTTCTTTGCCTGGACGTTGCGTGGCGGCGCCTGTGCAGGCTTTCCGTAGAGTGAGCAGTCTCTCTTTGTCAACCTGACATGCAGTCCATGCGGCAGGTGGCACCATTCTGATCCATCTATTGCTGTGACGTCTTCAGCATTGCTTAGTGTCTCCCACTCTGTCCTCTCCTTATGTTTGGCTGGGGTGACCAGTACAGTGGGTGTGGGCGCTTGTCGTTTTAGGTGCAGTATTGTGTTACTTCATGCACTCACTGTGTTGCTGCGCACATGCTTGGCACTGCGTTCCTGAACTCCTGGCGCCTAGCTGCGCCTTATCTCTTCATCCTTAAAGCTGTGTAGTGGCTTGGCAACACTCTAGCATGGCGGCTTTCCTGCGCACTCACTTTATGCTCTTCTCAGACCTCACTGTGTCCCTGTCCAGCGTTGCCTATTTCTTTCTTCTAGTGCAATGTTGTCCCTCACTTGTGTTGTGCTGCAACAACCAGTTCTGTGCTGCTGCTGGCACTGGTTGAGTCCTCTAACGTATTATTATTATTTGTATTTATTTTTTTAAACTCATGGATAACATTCTTCCCTGGCACTCAGTGCATGCTGCAGCAATTGGGGTCCCTCTTCTTGTATGCTTGTCCATATGATTCTTTTCCTGAGCCGCGGTAGCGCAAAACGGCCACTAGATGGCACTGCAGGGCAAACTCTGGCTGTCTGCGGGCGTTCCCTTCGTCCTGGAACCACGCTCGGTTCCGTGGTGCTGCCCTTTGTCCTGTACTCGCGGGCTTCGATGGGGCAGAGGAATGGAGGGCAGGCAACTCGTGGTGGGTGCTGCCTTCTTCTTTACAGCCCGATGCCCACCCAGCTGCAGACACACCTGGACGTTCCTGGGCCTCGGTGCACGGCACCAGCGGTCCTCGTGGCTCCACGGCCACTCTGTATACTGCGGTAAGTTTTCTCTCAGTTTCTTTTTTTTCTTCACACATTTGAATGGGCATTTCAGCCTAGGTTATTCACACTCCCGGCAGCCCTCATGTGCTTCGACACTTGTCATTGAAGGCCGCCTGGGCTGAAGGCACTGGCGGTGCTCCGATCGCCCGCTGGCGGACGCGGTCTCTTCCTTACTCCACCCCGCCGCCGCAGCCTCGCAGTTCACACGCTGAGCAGGGGGTGTGGGGGTTTGGCGCTGCTGCCGGTATGGGCCATTGTTTGTCTCCTTCGCGGGGTGACATAGCGGGCTACAGCATCACTTCCTAATCTCCGATCATTACGCTGTCTTCACTGCCCCCAATGTCCCGCTGCCAGGGCTCACCTTGCGCCCGCGGGCATTGCAGGCTGATCAAACGCGGGATGGGCTCCCGCTCTGCTCGATTGTCTCTTTCTGCACTGCGGCCAGCCTTCACTCCCTGCAGTCCTCACTGGATGCTGTTGTGGCACCGGTGTTTCTCCGGTCAGCAACGGGCCGCTTCCGCTTACTTTGCGGGGCTCCATGATAGCCCGGCACGTGTCGCCATCCCAGGCTCACCTTGGCCCGATCGCCGGACAGCCTAACTTCTTCCTCGGGGCAAGTCTCAGCAGCCCGGCCTCGCCTGTGCTCATTCTGCGTTCACGGGGCTTTACCTCACGCCAGCGGTAGGAGCTGCATGCTCGTCATATGCAGTGGGGGAGCAGGCTCGTCATGCGCGGGGTGGGCTCCCGCCACCTCAACTTCACCGTGGAGCCCTTCACACGCCCCTCGGACGCTTTGATAATGTAATCACCTGCTTCAGGGTCTGCCCTCTCCAAGGGCGATGCACATTCCCCCTTCTCCCACGGGAACACGGCGGCTGCACACGCGGGATAGACCCGCTCGTCGCCAAATGTTATGTTGTGGGCCCTAGACCCACATGACGATCAATGACTGACATAGACACCATGGCTATCGTTACTTAACTGGCCAGGAGCATGTGCACTCGGGCCCTTTTATTAGCCGGGTCACGCCACTCATGACACCGGTGGTGAATGGGTGTGGGGTGTGTGTGTGCTCACTCCCATAGGGGAGTGGCTACTAAATCAGTGCCCGTTGAGACACTAGAAGGTGTCTCGCAGGACACAACACCCACGAACACCCTACACCCTTCGATCGGTGGTCTGGCTGCAATAATTGTTAAGAAGGAGCATGCTCCCAGGGGCAGGGGTACTCCCATCTCCTAAGACCACCTGACTATAGCGCTTCTTTGCGCTGCTCATTTGCGAAATGCCCCTCTATTTACCTTTGGCGTTCGGAGGTCAGAGTTCAATCTTTCGAGTCCTATGGATACTGTTGCAGGGATTCTGCTCATGCACAGAACTATGCTCAGGAAACCAGGACCTCAGTGAATTGCGGTGTACCAAAAACTCACCTCAGTACCCAGAACCCCTATCTGACTAACATCAGTGTCTCATTTGTTCTCCGTATCATCTCGAAGCTACCAATGATTAGACAACCCAGAACAAGCGACTTAGAGTACTCTCGGGAATGGTGGGAATCAGAAACACCTTTCATTATTATTCTCATATCAGTCCACAACAAGAGTAATCAGAGACACAGTAAAGTTTAAAATGTTTATTTTTAACTACGTGCCCTAAGGTGCAGTACTTGGCTAACATAAACAGGCAAATGATTAAAAACAAAACCATCAGCATTGTTACAATACTATAGAAAATGAAGGGAGAAATCATATTACAAATGATAGTGGAAAACAACCACCCTCCCTTCACAAGTAAGCTAGTATTACGAAACTAATAGTAGGTCTCTAGGCTTGAATGGGGAACCTCATACCGTAAATATCAGCTTAGGTGAATCACATCACAGGATCAGCTCTGCTCTGTGTCTGGAAAAGGTTTTCTCCAAGTGTCCTAATCATGCATGCAGAATGCAATATTAAAGGCACCCAAGTTTCAGATATTTGCAGCTGTGTGCATGTTATAGCTAGAGCGTGGGCCGATCAACATGAATTCAAAAGCATACATTGCTATTTGACCGTGACGGCTTCTGCACACAGTGTTCAGACTAAGGTCGCGGTGCACTTTTAGGGATGTGAACAACAGACCGTTCTCATGTGAAGAAAAAGCAAGCAAGCTTGTAATAACATCTACCTGCAGTGTCGTGTGCAAAAGCAGCAAAAGTGGCAAGATGGCGTTTTACATCTAAGGCGCTTATGCTAACATAGCAATGTGTGTACATGGAACTCCGTCTCCACTACACCCTCCCTTGATCGGACCACGATCAAAATAAGGAAGCAAAGTAGGAACGCAGAGTTCAAGTTCAATTGAGACAGAACCAAGTTCATGTATTGCCAATCCATATAATTGGTAGTGACAGTTCGAAAACGAGTTCGAAAAAGCAAAAAAAATTAAAACATCTCGGAGAGGCTTACCAGAGCTTAAATGTAGAGTAAAAAAGAAAAAATCTTAAAAATTTCGGTCTGGACTTGCAGAAGAAGGACTACTAACAATCTAATCCATCAACGTGTAGGCACAATAAGTAGCAACTGCCTCCAAGAGGAAGTCATTATAATGTTCAGTAAAAGATTCCGCCATCCAGTCTAGCAAAGTAAATAAACATACATGTTCTTCAATAATTGGAGCCTCTAGTACAATCAGAGGACAACTTGCGTGTACTTCAAGATAACTTCTTGCCAAGAAGTCATATGCTGCCGCATATGTATCCCAATTCCCTAGGACTCCATGTGCCGCTCCATAGGCCATAATCCCGATGCCAGAACAGTCCAACTCATGAGCCACTAAGTGACTCATTAGTTGATCATAATCCGGGGCAGAAGACACCGAGTTCGACAGGCACAAATCCAGAGCCCATTCGAATGGACAATCTAGGCAATGGAAAACAGGTTGCACGCAAGTAAAGTAGGAGAACCAGAAGGATAATCCATAGGCCACGCTTAAAGTGGCCAGAGGTAAAGTTCCATAGTATTCTAGCATCCGGTTACGCACTTGAAGCAGTCTGGGCAGGCTGTCGTGTGACACATATCATGCAGCCATTATGCAGCAAGCAAACCAACAGGAGCACACCAGCCGTGAGGGCGAGAATCAACGGCAGCCCGCCAAAGACGCTGGAAAAAATAGAATGAAAAAATGCCGGTATCACACCAAAAATTGTTTGGAAGGAGGTCACGAGGCCGGATGCCCACAACTTTGAAAAAATGCACCAAGCCAGTTGTTGACAAGGCATTGAATATAGTATGAATCAGAGCACCGAAATGAAGGGGGAGATCAGTATTTCGAAGCGCATGCACCTCGGTGCGGGTGTTTGCCACGTGAAGGACAAATGTTTCACGGGAGGAAGTCAGTGCGACTTCTTTTTGAGACAATAGAGCCCTTATTCTGCTCATCTTGTTGAACTCTGCTTTCAAGGTTGGGATGGAAGGCCAGATGGATACATCCAGTCTACCATGCCGGGGCGGTAAAATGACATTTTTGCAGCAGACTATGTGTTGTGAGACGGTTACAATGTACGGGATTCCCACTAGCATCCCGCAGCATGCCTCATTATTTAAAAGCAAATAACTACCGTTAGCTAATAATGTAAAAGTGGGCATAATTGCTGGCACAGGATTTCCCTTCAGAATGCAAGCTAAATTCAGTGCCTGAACGTTGCAGGCTCCATGCAACTGTGTGTGCCTACAGACTACTGAGTGATCAGGTGTGGAAGTGCATTCCTCTCCTTTCAAATAAATTTTTTTACCCTCTCTTATGCACCTGTATGTAAATGGGAGTGACCAGACTTCATGCAAGAAAGCGGTACCTAGTGGTTCATATCTGCCTAGGGCATAATATTTCATACACGAACCGAACTTAAACAATGGAAAGGGCAAGGTGATTAAACCGTGGATAAGCCACACAGCTGAGTTCGATTCGGCCACAGAGAAAGGTAAAGGTTCTAACTTTTCAGTATGCAGTAATGAGTATGTAGCATCCTTCATGGACATGAATTGTTGTTTAGCAGTCAGATTAAATGCAGGAATAAAGATGGTGTATTCATGTAGTCCCAGGGAACTTTCCTAGCCTTCAATGTTTGCAAAGTCCATTCAAACTGCATAATAGAACGCAACTGATTTTGGCCATGGTATAAAACAGACAAATCATCCTGTACTATATCTACAACAGATGAAACAATATTATCTAATGTATAATTTCTGGAAGAAAGGGTATTAATGCGGTTATCAATGACAGCAAGCACTTTTTCCAAATTAGCTTGATCAATAGCTCTTAACCTGGAAGCAGCTTCAACTTGAGACAATTTCCAAACTTCGTTGTAAACAGCATACACCCATCTCCTGGACTTGCCACCCACAGGACCCTTAACAAAATCATTTAAATCTACTTTGTCATTTAATTTTGATAAATGAAGTTTAACAGATGCCAAGGTGGAAAGTTGCAGCCAGGTTTGACATAACTTCCCAACAGAATATGTAGTATCAGAATGGGAAGATTCAAATCGGGGGTCCACTCTAACCTGTGTATAGCCAGGGTATAGACCCAGAAAACGATGTTGACAGGAATCTGAGCTCTTCTGCCATATCAACCACCCTTCAGGATCTAATGTGGAAATGTTGAAGGATGTATTAGTAATATAGGACTGCAACGCATCAAGGGACAGATCTGTGTGATTATTCCATTTTGGATAAGCGCCCAGATTAGGAATGGAGGGGGAATTCATCCTTTTAGAAGTAGCCAATCCCAAGCAGGTGATTTGAAAAATGGTAGAATTCAAAAACAAAATGTGGTTCGGGATAAGGCAAGCACGATGCAGAGCTCCCGCCCCTTGTACGTGCCATGGTTTACAACCCCAAACAGATTTAAGATCAATGTTATCTTTCCACAGCTCATAGCCCCCTATAGCCAATGCATCCATAAAGGACTTGGAATACAATAATTTAGTGTGTAGACAGGCTGAAGTCAGTAAAATATGTAAATTTGTCTACTAGAGTCTTGCGGCTGCCTTCAATGGGCACTGGGCAATGCTCCCATTGCGTATAATTGACAACATTTCTAAATGTATTCGCTTTATGCAGGAAATGATTACCATAGTGTTGGTAGCAAAACAACTCCCCATAATTTGCTGTGTCTAAATACAAATCTTCAGCATCAAAAGCAGCATCATATTTCAAATCAGAAAAAATAGCCTCTACGGCTTGGACATCCCAATCATCAGAGCAGATGTTTTGTTTAACCACATCCCCCACAGAAACACGAAGTACATTGGGGACATTAATCACTTCCGTGGGACCATGAATTTGAAATTTAACAGCATCCCAAACAATCCCATCAAACACAGGCCAGGCAGTAATATTCACAAAAGTCTGGTCCCTCTACATGATGTGCGATGAGGAGTGGGGGGCCAAAGTTCCATCAATTAATCTAATTGTAGATCTTTCGGTAAGATAGTGTCCGTTTACTAGACGGAAAAATACCACCACAAATCCAATGGACATAAACAAAAAACAGTTATGAGCACCAGCCAAATGTAAGTCCAAGGGGCAATTAAAAAATGTCTTTTGAACCAAGCAGCAAAAACAGAAATTTTCGATGGGGCATTGGAAGTCATAGAGTCAGTGTCAAATGAACAAGACCGGTCAACTGCACTTGACTGTAAACCAGGCAACAACACTTCTGTGGGATAAATATACTCAGTATCTTCAACTGGACCACCAGCCGGTGGAGGCAACAAAGGATTAGTAACTGTATGCATCTCAATGGCAGGCCTGTTGGTAGGAGCCGGAGTCAAGACAGAATTTCTCAGCATCGCTGGACAAGAGACCGCTGGACTCATACTAAGAAGAATCGGCCACTCGCTGTAGTTTGACATTGTCAATGGAGATGTACCTGTTATCTTTGCGACCAGGAAATGGAGGTAAAATGACTGTTCTGAACCCTGCACTCCAAGCACTGGTACTGGAGCACGATAAGAGGGGCCAAACTCCTTCTTGTTCTCCACCTTCTTACGAACCAGGTCACCAACTCGAGGTAGCCATCCAACTACCGGAATCTGGAGTGCAGCATCAGTCGTGGAGGGCAAGTGTTCCTTTGCAAGACTGTCTCTGGTCTCTTGCAGATTCTGTTTAAGTTCTGCTACTCGAACCCAAAGCATTTTATGCTTGATTGTGCTACCCTTGGAATCACAATATTCATTTTGAGACCAAAAGAACAAATTGTCGTTAAAAGACAGAACACAGTAAAAATAGTCACTCACTATAAGAGTAGCAACTCGAGGATCAGCAAACTCCAGTGCAAGCACCAGAGCACGTAGCTCTGCCAACTGGGCGGTACAATCACCCAATGACTGCGTGTGCACAACATCAGACTTGAATTCACCATTCACGAAAGTACCAGCCACTATTGCGCAGGCAGCTGAATATGCATGCTTAGATTCCGTCGCCGGTTGCGCCGAACCGTCAGTGTAAATGACACAATGGTAATCCTCAAGCGGGCGCAAAGACAGAGGAGCTGGATGAACAAATTCATACTGCAAATACTCCTGAGTCTGCAATGAGGCATCAAAGATGTAAGTGACATCTGGCGATATCAAGGAAGTGGCCCATTGTATCCAACGTGGATGCAAAGCTTCAGAACTAGGTACACTGGCTTTTGGCATTGCCTCTAGGGCAGGATACGGTGTGACAACCAACATGCGTTTCCCTTGCGATAGCGCTCTCTCTTTCAGAATCGCCGTCTGCACTGCAGTTAAAACTTTCTCGACAGTGGAAAAGCGCATTCCAGCCGATGTGTACAAGTGTGATTTGTAAGCAATGGGGACTGTATCGCCCTCATTGAACGTTAAGTACGTGAAACCCACTGCACCAGACACAATTCTTATTACCAGGTTAGTGTGGTTATCACGCGTCAGTAAGTATTTCGAAGCAAGAAGATAAGCCTGCAAAGATTGCAAGATAGCTGAATGTTCTGGCAGCCAGCTTGATTTGGAAAAATTAGGTTGTACCAAGGAATATAGCGGCTTGATACGCTGGGCATAATCGGGAATGTAAGTACGCCTGAAATTTAAAAAACCCATGAAAGATTGTAGTTTTTTCAGTGTTGTCGGAGCACGCAAACATGTGCACTTCTCCAAGAAGTGAGGTGCTAATCCTCGGCCTTCGTTGTTGAGTTCATAGCCCAAGAACAACACTCTATACTCTGCAATGTGTGACTTCGCAAAGTTGAATTTTTGTAACCGAAGTCCGCAAACATGACAATGATGCGCTCACCGCGTCACAGATGAGGCCATAATTCGTCGTCTGTGAGATAGATATCATCAACATACGAGTACGCATCAGGGTCAATGCTCTCTAACAGAGAGACTACACGTGCAGCAAAGATGCCTGGACAATTTTTATAGCCTATTGCTAATCTTTTAAACTGCTTTTGTTTGCCGCCAGAAGTAAAGGCTGTCCATTGACTTCTAATCGAGGACAGATTATGGCTATAAAAGCCGTTGGAGATGTCAAGTGTGGTCTTAAACCTTTTTCTCACGAGACTATCAACTAGGGCAGAACTGTGGGTATTCTGTACAGCACAGGTCCGACAATGAGAGTTCAAATGCCGGTAATCCAAAACTAGGCGGTACGACCCATCAGGTTTAGTTACAGTGAATAGAGGATTATTCATCGGTGACACACATGTTTCAATAACACCTTGATATTCCAATTGTTCAAGGATTTCTGCGACGTGAGATCTAGCTTCGCAGCGCATGGGATATTGGGGTTGCGGCTGAGGCATGGACAATAATGGAATCTCATGGCTAGGTGACAACTTATCCCACCCAACCTGAGTACAGTACAACGCCGGAGCAAGTCCCTGAGCCCACTCTTCTGCAAAGTTCTGATCCTGATCCTTCGGCACAGTGTGTGCGAAAGATGGGAGGATTACCTCCTCCCCTCTAGGAGCGGCCAAAACGAAAGCTGGGGGCCAGTCTGCCTCTGCTAACAGAATGTCATATGTAGAGGTCAGATTTTCCCAAAAAATCCCTTTTATGGTACGTTGTATGTCACCTTCTATTAAAAGGACTATGTCATATAGTCTGTCAGGGGGAGCCACTCTAGTATCAGCAGTTTCTACAGTAATAAATGTGTCAGTTGCTGTCGCCTTCAGATATGGACACAGTGCTTGCCGCACTACTGTAACCTGCACTGCGCTGTTGAGCAGTGTAAGTGCTCATGTTAGGTTCCGAAGCTGCGTTCTCACTATCTGTGGCATACCTCGCTGTTAGTACAGCAACTTTCTTCTTTTGAAACGGGGGTCGTTGGCGTGCAAAGTCGTCCTGCTTGCCTTTACCGTCAGGCTGGCGGGGCGGCTCACGTCCTTGTTGGGCACCCCGACCTTTGCCACGTTCTCCTCCACCGGACTGTGAGACCGATGTTTCCTGTGAAGAACGAGGAGATCGTTGTTCAGAAACCTGAACTCTATCAGGAGACCTAATTCTAGTGCGATCGCGCAAATCCTAAGTGCGCTCAGTAGTCGCCTGGACCAGCGACGCGGGATGAGACCCCTGTTTCTGTTGCTGCGTTCCCTGTTTCTTAGCTTTCCAATTTTGTTTCGGAAATGCTAGACATTCGTCCTTAGAAGACGTCCCTGACTTAGTTTGCGGTTGTGTAGTTGTTGTCTGAACAGAAGACTTAACCCCTAAACTATTGCGGCCAATGGTCCTATACACCACCGCAATAATCTTTGGTAACTCCCGGGGTTTATCGACGTCGTCGACGAGGCGCAGTGCATTCAACACTTGAAAGTTAACCGCATCTCCCTTCACGTTACCAAGGATGAGCGTGGCAACTACGTCGAACACGCCGACAAGCCTCATTCCTAACTCGACCGCCGCCTCCGGAGCATGTTGATCCTGAACACGTTTGATCACGGAGGGCAGTACAGCCATAGACGGGGTGCCGAAGCACTTTGAGTAGACTGCTGCAAATACTTTACCCCAGTTATCACAATTAGCTACCTCCGGGACCAAGTCTTTCTGCAAACTAATGGTGAGAAGCCTGTGTTTTTCCACAGGATTGGAATTCAGATAAACTGCCTCCAGCTGGTCAAATTTCTCAGCGAGCCAATAAGGCATATCGTCCTTATTTTGGGGGCGCTGACTAATAGTAACCATGACGAGACTAATAGTAATCCCGGCCGGGCCAGCTGGTTGCCCCCCAACTACAGGTGCCCCTACCTGGATATTGCGTGAAACATATTGCACTAAAGCCCGATGTACCGTAATCAGGGCGGTATGGAGTTGACGTAACTCATCCACCGTGGCTTGCAAATAACGTGGATGTGGTGTAAACCCGGCCAATACTGGCCAAGTGGCCCCTGGAATGGACAAGGGGCCCAAACGAACCAGTGTAACCATGTGGGGGAGGGCGCCATTGAACCAAATATGATGCTGCCAAGCGGAAATTGGAATTTCCTGCGTCCTATATGGTGTATAATTTGCCGGGACTACTGTAGGAGTGTAAGAGTGAAACGTACCATCGTCCGCATTCACCGCCGGCAAAGTAACCCAAAAGTAAAACAGCTCATAGGGATGTGATGCATCGGCACTTGCTACAAAGATAATAGCCATCCCATCATCAGGCACCCCGAACTGCGTCAAATGACGCCGGAGAGGTGCGTGACTATGCACAGCAATAGTGACTTCAGCCAAGAGGACACAGAGGAAAAACAATCTATATGTACAGTAGCACAAAAAGGGTATAAGATAAAATAAAATCTTTTTAATTGTCAAGCTTGACAGAACCTATATATTAACTATTCAGGTAGGTTTAAACCGTCACCCTCGTCGTCCGGAAACAAGAGTAAGGGAATTGTGGACTAATATAAGCACTACTAAGGCATCTCAATCATAAGACCAAAACGTTAGGTGCGCCATGTTGCAGGGATTCTGCTCATGCACAGAACTATGCGCAGGAAACCAGGACCTCAGTGAATTGCGGTGTACCAAAAACTCACCTCAGTACCCAGAACCCCTATCCGACTAGCATCAGTGTCATCTCGAAGCTACCAATGATTAGAAAACCCAGAACAAGCGACTTAGAGTACTCTCAGGAATGGTGGGAATCAGAAACACCTTTTCGTTATTATTCTCATATCAGTCCACAACAAGAGTAATCAGAGACACGGTAAAGTTTAAAATGTTTTTTTTTAACTACGTGCCCTAAGGTGCAGTACTTTGGCTAACATAAGCAGGCAAATGATTAAAAACAAAACCATCAGCATTGTTACAATACCATAGAAAATGAAGCGAGAAATCATATTACAAATGATAGTGGAAAACAACCACCCTCCCTTCACAAGTAAGCTAGTATTATGAAACTAATAGAAGGTCTCTAGACTTGAATGGGGAACCCCATACCGTAAATATCAGCTTAGGTGAATCACATTACAGGATCAGCTCTGCTCTGTGTCTGGAAAAGGTTTTCTCCAAGTGTCCTAATCATGCATGCAGAATGCAATATTAAAGGCACCCGAGTTTCAGATATTTGCAGCTGTGTGCGTGTTATGGCTAGAGCGTGGGCCGATCAACATGAATTCAAAAGCATACATTGTTATTTGACCTTGACGGCTTCTGCACACAGAGTTCAGACTAAGGTCGCGGTGCACGTCTAGGGATGTGAACAACAGACCATTCTCATGTGTAGAAAAAGCAAGCAAGCTTGTAGTAACATCTACCTGCAGTGTCGTGTGCCAAAGCAGCAAAAGTGGCAAGATGGCGTTTTACATCTAAGGCGCTTATGCTGACATAGCAATGTGTATACATGGAACTCCGTCTCCACTACAATACTGTGACTCCTGAGATGAGGAGTCTACCGCTGAGTGACCTGAAGTAACCACTGTGGAGGCTCTCGACAATTTGGTCTGGCACTCCATGAAGAGAGCTCTCACAGAGGCCTTGCGGCCCATTACACCACAATGAATGCCCTTTTCCATAAGCCATAGGATGGATGGCCCTGTGAGCTCTTCAGACCCTCTGAAAACACCTCAGGAGCTTGGCCGCCTGATGCTTAGGCGAAACAGCCATGGCACACTCTGCAGCATTAAACAAACTCTTGCAAGCCTATAGGCATGATCATGGGACCATGCAACTGACACGGATGTCTGATCCTCAGACAGGGCACAGCAAATTGGGTACAGACACCGACTCCAAAAGTGCCACGCCATCTGACCCTTCGCTAGGCCCCTTGACATGGTCGAAAATGACACGTAAGTCCGTTGGCACGCATTCAGAGCTGTCCTCCCTATCTCAGTTGAGATGCTTATCCTTTGACCCTGAGGACATTATACCTATCCCCGCTCTCCTAGATGCTTCCATATCCCAGACGTAGAGGAGGATGTCCAAACCAGGCTCCAAGAGCATTTTGACAAGGAGGTCAGAAACTGCCTCAGGACGGAGTGTCCTCAACCGGCCCTTCTAGGGAAGATAGCAAAAATGCCAGAAGTGAACATGTTAGCCTTGTTAGAGGTCCGTGTTCCAATTCAGCAACGCAAATTGTACCATGTCAGCAGAAAGGCGCGAATCTATTCTCCTACGGAGTGACCCAAAATTGGCAGATTTTGCTTCCGTGGAGGCAGGTCCCATAGCAAATGGTTTACTCCTCAGGGATCCATTTGTCAAGGATTTGGGCAAATTTGTTTCAACCTTCACTTTCCTAGATAAGACTCAGTCGTCATTGACGACTCGTCATTTCACGCCAGCCTTTTTGAGATGGCCGGATGATACCAGGGCCGAATGTCAGGCCGCTTCTATCATCAAGGCCCTTATAGAGGGGACTCTCACAGCTGATGAGGTGGTTGGCATGGGATGCACGAGGCTACAATTTTTCCACCTCCTCATCCAGTTGCTATAAGAGAGGTGGTTACAGAGGAGCATCAGGAGGAGGCGGATCCACCCCAGGATATTCAGGTAATGCTGATTTCCATATCTCAGGTTGTGCTGGGGTGACACATTTGTAATTTTGTGCACAATTGGTAGGCCATCATGAGATGCATGGGTGTTCAAGATAGTGGGATGTTTCAAACTAAACTTTTACAGCATGCCTTGTCCGGTCTCCATTCCCAGACAACAGCTTTATTTCCCTACAAGAACATACATTCGATGACTAAGAAATTACAGACCTGTAGGAAGCTGGCTCTGTATATACTATACCAAAGTGAGGTATAGTGTGCAGAGAGTCCAGTGGAACCCCAAAGTTAGGCAGAGGTAATTTTAGATAGAACGTTACTCTCAATTTGTGGTAGTGTGGTCGAGCAGTAAGGCAGTATCACAGGACAGTGTTAAGCATTTGTTGTACACACTCAGTCAGCAAAGGATTTCACACATTCAAAGACTGAACTTCAGACCAATTGTTTTTGTATAAAAATTTTCTTTTAGTTATTTTATTCTCTAGAATCAAGCAAGCCTGGCACAGGTAAGCAATAAATACTTTACAGTAGTAACGCAGTTTGTAAACAGTTTGAATTGAAATTGTATATGCATTTTGTTTTGACTTACAGTATGGTTTCAGAGAAATGCAATACTTTGTAAATACAGTACATAGACTTGAATGGGCTTTTCAGTAAAATTACAGGTAAGTTACTTTTGAGATTACTTTTCTTACTCAGAGTAGTATACCTGGATACAACTCTGGGACATTTCCTGCAAACAGGAAAGTAAAATCGTTTTTTTTATTAAGTGCAATTTTAATGAATTTCTTAAGGTTTTCAAACTCCACACTGAGAAACTTTTCCAAGAAAAACAGTCATTGTTATCCTATGGAGGAAAATAGTGTTATCGGTTTTGAGGTAAGTATTTGGTAGTGGGAGTTGAGGTTCTGGGGGTAGACTCAGCGGTCCCCCAGGGTCAAGGATGCACTCTAGTTACGCCCTCAGCAGCACTAGGGCGGCCGGATGCAGAGTGTTGAGGCCCAATGTTGTCCAATAGGGAATAGGGGGCCTCTGGTTGGTAGCTGCTGGCAAGCAGGCCACTTGGTCATGGGAGCAAAGCTTAGGGCAAATGGAGAAACAAAGTAGCACCACAGCGGCACTAGGGTGGCTGGGTGCAGGGTGCTGTTTCGACGTCAGGAGCCCTGTTGTTTTCAATGGGGAACCTCCAGTTTGCAAAGGCACAGCAGGCTTGGGGACGAAGGTCTTCTGGGTGAGACCACCACTTCGAGAGGTAAGTTGGGAGGTTAAGGGTTGGTTAGGCACCATCGGTTTGGGCACCCAAGGCCGGGGGCGTCGGGTGCAGGGGTGCCTTTTGGGGTCGGATCTTCTTACCAGCTCCTGGTCGCAGTTGGGGGGACCTTCTGGATTTAGGCTGCAGGCGTCAGCTGGAGGCTTGAGGCAGGTTAGGGGTGGCCAGATCTTGGGTCAGGATTGCCAGTGTGACCTCCTCGTGGTGTTTGCCCACTTGAGCTCGGGCTCTGGACGGCGGGTGCAGAGTGGGGGGGATTTGCAGTGTCCGGCCAGAGCCAGAGGTTGCAGATGAACAAATCCGGTGTTTTCGGGAGACGAAGTCTTTGGGGTTGAAGGCAGGCAGGTCCTCCGGGGTTTTCAAGGTTGCTGACTGCAGCACACACCGGGATTTCGCAGGAGCAGGCTCAAGGTGGAGACAGGCCAGTAGGGCTGGGGCCAAGTCAGTGGGCGTCTTCCTCTTGTTAGCTGCTGCACAGCTGTTCGGTCCTTCTTCTTCTTGTAGTTTCTTCGTGTCTGAGGAAGTAAGGTTCAGGGTCTGCCCCTAAATACTAGATTTAGGGGCATTACAGGTAGGTAAAAGGCAGGGACCAATGTGTCCCTTCCCTGGGGTGGGTACAACACCTATTATGCCACCCTCCAGTGGGAGGGGGGCAGGAGCCTGTCCCTGGTTGGCTGAGTCCCCCCATCTGCAAGATGGCGGGGACTGGGAGTTGTACTTCACCCCGCCTCCCCCACCTGAGGGGTGGAGTGGGCAGAGGTAGGCAAACCTCTCTTCCTCACTTTTTTTTGCCGCCGGTTCTCCCGCCTCAAGTGGGGGTCAGAACCAGTGGGGACCAGTTGCTGAAAGCCGCAAGTGGCCTGTAGAAGCTCACAAAGGCGGCAAGCCTTTGAAGCTTCCCCTTCGTGAACCCTGCCCATCCTGGGGGAGAAGGCTTGGCACCTCGTCCCAGGATGTGCATTGTTTCAGGCCCCAGAGAGCAGGAGGCTCTCGACCCAGGGTCTAGAAACATGTCTGGTGGTGACAGCTGAAAGCAGCCACTCAGCCTGGACACTTGTGGTGGGTTAGTTTTCAGGGGGCATCTCTAAGATGCCCTATGTGTGCATTTTTCATTGAATCCCACACTGGCATCAGTGTGGGTTTAATGTGCTGAGAAGTTTGATACCAAACTTCTCAGTTTTCAGTGTAGCCATTATGGTGCTGTGGAGTTCGAAATGACAAACTCCCAGCACCATATACTCTTAATGGCAGCACTGCACTTACAGGGCCCAGGAATGGACTTAGACACTGTAGGGGTACATGGCTCATGCACCTGTACCCTCACCACTGGTATAGTGCACCCTGCTAGAGGGGTGACTGATGTATGCCAGGGCAGTGGTTTGTGGGCATGGCACACAGGGATGTGGGCCATGTCGACTGTTCACTTTTTCTGCAACAGAACATGCAGCCTGCAAAGGTAGTGTGTGTGTAAGGGTACAGGGCCTCTAAGGGTGGTACAATAAGTGCTGCAGCCCTTAGAGGCCTTCTCTGGTCACAGTGCCCTGGTTACCTGTGGTACCATTTACCAGGGGCTGACCTGTGGCCAGTGATGCCAATTGGGTTTAGGCTTCAATGCAGTTTTAGGGAAAGAACATAGGCCCTGGATACCTGATTAGCAGGAGTCCAGGGCACACTCAGTCAAACTACATCAGCAATTCAGCAAAAAGTGTGGGCAACCATGCAGAAAGAGGGCACTTTCTCGCCAAAGACACAATTTGTATCACAAAACCCCATCCCAGGGGAATTCATAAGCAATATATTTTTGGTACAGAAAAAGATGGGGCCTGCAGACTAATACTGAATGTGAAGGAGTTCAGTCCTTGGATTCTGAACAGACAATTCAAGATGGAGGGTATCCATCTTATGTATGATCTTCTATGACCAGGCAACTGGATGGCCCAACTGGACCTCAAAGATGCCTATCTATTGGTTCCAATATTTTCTCTGCACAAACGTTTTCTTCAGGGATGCTGGGACAATCGTTGGTATGAGTTCCAAGTGTTTCCCTTTGGCCTATCATCAGCTCCATTGTGCAGCATAAAGATGATGACGCTGGAAGTGTAATGCCTCTGGGGGAGGGGAGTAAGCATGATAGTGTACCTCGATGATTTCATCATTCTGGGGCTGGGTCCTCAAGTGGTCACTCTTCACTTGTCCTGGACAATTCAGCTGCTTCAGGGCCAGAACTTCATAGTGAGCGCCACAAAAACGATCTTTGTACTGAGCAAAAGGATAGAGGTCTTGCCCTAAAGGTTAACTCAGTGCACTCCCTATGCAAAAAAATCTTGAGTACCCAGAGAAAGTCGAGGTCAGCATTGATCTTTCCGACTATTTTTTTATGGCGATTAGCCAGGATTGTGGGTCTCCTAGCCTCTTCAATTCAGGCCATTTTTCCAGACCTTCTGCAGTACATGGCTCTCCAACTCCTCAAAATCCAACATCTTCGCAAGGGATTGGTTTACTTCGACCACATACCTCTGACTGAGAAAGCTCGGATAGAGTTGAACTAGTGCCTACAGCAAATGGAGACATGGAATGGCAGTCATCAGAGGTTCACAGTTGGATGAGAACATAGAATCTGACACCAGCAATTGGTACTGGGGGGCTCAGTGCGGTCAGACCTCCAAGGGAGGCCGGTGGTAGAATCAGGAGAGACATTACACATCAATTGTCTGGAGCTATTAGCGTGGGCATCTGCCATTTGGCCTTTATTCCCACAGAGGGTGAGTTGTTCTATATTGTTGAGGATGGACTGTTTCTTCTGTATGGTATATTAACAACCTCTGAGGTATGAGATCTCGGATGTTGGCTGGGATAGCGGAGGAGTTCTGTCAGTATTGCCTTCAACAGCATATATCGGTGGTGGTGGAGTACATTCTGGGACAACGGAATATGATACCTTCTGGACAACAGTGATTGGAAATTTCACCCTTGGATGTTTGAGTGGCTCAATTGCCTTTTTTGCAAGGGTGGATATTTTTGTCTCCAGGCTAAATGCACAACTGGAGAGTTTCTTCAGTTGGAGACCGTATCCGTGGGCTCTTGCTACAGATGCGTTTCTACAGAATTGGCAAGGAGTTTCTGAGAGAGGCTGTCTTGGTATATTGTGCACACGTATTCAAGTGGTGCACCTTGTACTAATCCAGGCTAACCTTATGGTGATATTAGTGGTCTTTGATAACCATAGAAAGCTCCCAAAGTGGTAGCGGTGGAGCGCAGCCTTCAGGCTTATCTTGAAGGAGTGTTAAGCAGCTTGTTTTGCCAGTGTACGTTAGCTGAAAGGAAACCACACAGTGTTTAGCAAAAATAAGTCTATTTATTTCAACACAATATCACTATCACTTTAGTATATCTCCTACCTGGAGATATCAACACAATACACAAGAATTCTTCAAAAGCAATCAGGTAAGTAGCACAAAGTACAGTGGTCTCCAGGGGGAGGCCAAACTATATAGTAAGAAAGTAGATTGCGAACAGCAAAGGAGAATGGAACTTGAATCAGAGACCCAGATGAGCTGGGGACACAAGGAGCCACCCAAGGCAAGTACCCAGGAACCTCATGAAGACTGTGTGCAGAGTGAAACACAGCCGCTGGCCCAATGGAAGTCAATGGAGAAACTGCGGCTGCAGGTTTGAAGAAGACGGACCCTTCCCAGAGAACCCCGTAGAAACCCTTTGGAAGACAGAAGGTTGGAAAGCCACCCACCTGTAGATTCCCTGTGAACCAGGTTACCTGCACCAGGAATGCCGGGTGCATAGGGGTGAAGTGGCATTGGAACCTGTCATAGACAACAATGGAAAATTTCAAAGAAGATGCCTCTGGAGAAGACTAAAGGAGTCCGATGGAATCCAATAGTGGATTCTGGAAGTGAAGAACCTGCAACCAGAGGTGATAGAGTCTATGCCACTCGGAGGTGACCAGGAGGCACGGAGAGACAATGCCCACTGAAGTCGGTAGGTTCTGAAGAGTCGACTGTGACATTGTCACTGCAACTGTGAAGACCAAGCAATGCTGAGTAAGACCAGGAGCTGTGCATGAGCTGTTCCACTTCGTATGTCGGTGACCAGGTGGTCGGTGTCTGGCGGGAGCACCAACAAGCCTTGGTAGCCGCACTTGGCGTGGAAGATGAAAAAGGAGCAACTTTGGAACCAGCAAAGTCAAAGGGACTCACCAAGAGCAGAAGAGTCAGAGCAGGTCTCGAGCAAACAGGGAGCCCACTGAAGCAAGTGAAGACCCTCAGGAAGACGCACAGGCCGAAACCACAGGAGTCGCAAGAGGACCTCGACCAGCTCACCCACGGTGCAGAGGATGCAGTGAGGATGCTGATCTTAGAGGCAAGAGGTGGTGGAGGCTGGAGCTTCTTGTAGCCTGAAGATCTCTGGAGTGCAGTGCCAACAGGCCTTGGCAACAGCAAGTCAACACGGTGCACAGGGGTTCAATCCCAGCGGTTCCGACGGGGGATACTGGCCTCTAAATTGCAGAGAGGACAGGTCAGGCCTCAAGGGAGTTGTAGAACTACCACCTGTGTTACTGAGCCTTGCGAAGTCTGTAGAATGACAGGAGCAGCAGACTGGTCAGCTTTGTTGCGGTTCCTGCAGATGCAGGGGAATGACTTCTTCACTCCAATGGATGAAGCACAGACACAGACGATGAAGAAGACTTGAACAGCGAGACCAGTAGCAGCAACAGTCTTCCTTGGTTCCGCCTCGGTTCCAGTTGAAGTCCAACAAAGTCCAAATGTCCAGACAATTGAAGAGCGACGTAGTTTCAAGATTGAATTTTGTCTCACGGTGAATCAAAGGACCCACCCACAGAGGACCCCTTAAGTTCCCCAAGGAAAAGGTTGCAACAACTCGAGGGTCATTTCTAGAGGAGGGGCTGGACAGAGGGAAAGATACTCCCATGTCCTTTGTCCTGTTTCGCGCCAGAGCGGGAACCAAGGGTTCCTGAACTGGTTCAAATTGGAGTCTGTAAGGAGAGCACCAAATGATCCCTTCAAAGCAGTTTGGTGGAGCTGGCAAGAGTCCCCACCGAGTCCAATACACTAAGTCCTTCCTGGGAGGTGGTCACACCTCCCTTTGCTAGGAAACCTATTGTTCTACCTTCCCCTGCTCAAGCTCAGCTCAGCAGCAGGAGAGCAGAACAGTGTCTGCGGTTAGCAGCAGCACTAGCTTGCTGGCAGACCCTGAAAGGCTGTAACCGGGAGTATAAGGGGTTCTCTTAAGCCCTTAAGGGCCCCCCCAGTACATGGGATCATACGTCCAACACTGGAATCAGTGTTGGGGTATGATTCCACCATGTTTGATGCCAAACATGACCGGGGTTAGTGCAGTCACTATATAGTTAGACACAGGGTCGAACTTGGAACACAAACCAGCCCTGGCGATTCAGTTGGATCAGCCCCGGAGGCTGAGGGGGGAGTGCTAGTGAGAAGCACTACTGCTACTTTTGTTACAGGGGGACAATATTGTAGCACTGCTACAAAACCGCCCACCCGGTAACAAAAACGGACCCGACCACGCCTGGTGCCAGCTAAGGCTTGTCCAGCCCTGGTTAGACATCTTGTGATGACTGAGGTCCACTATATGTCTAAAAATGGCTGACCCCACTTACAAAGCCTGGAGAATCGACTGTAACCAAGCACCCTGCCCTCAGGACTGAAGAGCCTGTCATAGGGGTGACTAATAGGTTTTAAGTGCAGTGACCTCAGATATAAGTAAACTTATCTGTTGTGAGAGGTGCACGGCCCCAACTCACACAGGCTGCAATGGCAGGCCTGCAGTCACAATTTAAGTGGACTCCCACGGGTGGTATAATACATGCTGCAGCCCATGGGAGACCCCTGGTGTACCTATGCCCTGGGTACCTTAGTATCATATACTAGGGACTTACAAGGGTACACCAGTAGTCATCAATTGTGAAGGTACCAAAGTACATGTCAATTTAGGGGAGAAAGCACAGTTGCTGGGGTCCTGATTAGCAGGATCCCAGCGGAATAGGTCAAAAATACACTGAAACAAAGCAAAAAGTGGGGGTAACCTTGAAAGCAGATCCTACTTTCCTAAAGATACGAACTATGTGTTTCTCCTGTTCAGGATGGTTCCCAGGTTACAGCACAGGTGACAAGGCAACAGGCAGATCTGATTCTGGTTACTCCAGTTCAGAGAGTGCAGTCCTGGTTCTCCTAGAGATGTTGTGAGACTCTCCTCTGGTGCTACCATCTTGGTCCAATAGCCTGTCAGATCCACTATCCCTTCCAGAACCTTTGGTGCTAGCAAGGAACCTTCTTCTCATGGCATGGAGGATTTCAGGAGTTACTGGCAAATGTGAGGACTTTCTCAAAACGCTTCTCTCTACATAAGACAAGCTTGGTCGGACAGCACACATAAGCTATATGCTTCAGTCTGGGGTTAGTCAATCAATCAATAAGCGCGCTACTCACCCGTGAGGGCCTCAAGGCGGTGGGGGGAGCACCGCAGGGTTTGTTGGTGTAATACACATGGTGTGACTCCCGTGGAAGCTAAACTAATTTTCACCTTGAATTTTCTGTCAGAATTGACTGCCAGTGTGCTAGATTAATGGACAATTAATAACTTCTGTTCGAGTATCTCAGCAGGACATAGCCTAGTAGAGGGTAGACCTCAAGGGGGACATCCCGTGATTTCCAAACTCTTGAGGGGGGTTTGTTTCTCTAGTCCTCTGTTGCCTTGTTATTCCAATCTATGGGATTATAGTTTTACATTTCCTAGCACTCTGGCCTGATAATGAAGGAAACAATTAACAGCAAAGTTGTTGTGCTTGGATTCCTGTAGTCGTGTATCTGACGTCAAACACTTGGATTAAACAGGTAGAGTGTTTTCACCGGAAGGTGTGATTTTTCACATATGTAAACATACTAAATGCAATTGTAGGACAGTTTAATATCCCTCCTTTCCAGACATAAGAAAACTGTGTGTGGTTCGTTGTCTCAAAGTGTATGAAAATGAAACAAGACTATTGTGACCGGATGGTAGAGGGCAGGTATTGATTTTGTTGCAGAAACCTTTTCTGCCAGTCACTCGTGCCACCTTTGCCAGGTGAGTCAGATGGTTGGTGGAGGAAGCTGGTATAAATAGTTGTCAGTTTGGGGCTCATTCTGCAATGGTCACAGTGGTTTCGAATGCTTCTGCGTTGTGTTCCAGGTTGGAAGACATAATGAGAGCAGCTGATTGGTCTTCTGGGTCTTCTTTTAAGAGTGAGTTTCTACTATGAACTAATTGATAATGTAGTTTCTGTGGTAGTGGGACAGCTTGAAACTATGGAATATAACAATTTCAACTTACATGTCAAGAATGTTTAATTCTATTAAGGACAAGGAGGCAAGGATTATCCCACCCAAGAAATTGATTTCTGTTCATGCTTTATTACGATGTTTTACTCATACCCACCTGATGTTTAAGGTTTAGGATACAAGGGCATAGTTACATCTCTCCTTTATTTTTCCTAGGCACAGAAGCGAACAGGAGGGAGACGGAAACTCAACCGTAATAAGAACAGGAACCTTCTGCATGCAGAAATAGGCAGATTGTGATCTGAGGAGCCACTACTTCTAGTCGGAAATTGCCCTCAAGGACAGTAATCTTGTTGGGTTGAAACTGCTGGATTTTTGATCAAAGAGTGGATTATACTGAAGTGAAGAATTGGTGCACAGAATGAGGTGGAAGATGGTGTCAGTCCTATTTGTATGGAGCATTGCCTCGTGATTGGTGCACACGGTGGGGATTCAATCCCATGCTTATGGGAAAGGTTTTTTGTTTACTGTTTGTTTTTTGGCTGCTGTGATTGCAGTAAAGAAATGAAAGACGCATAATCCTTGCCGCCATGTGTTTAATGGGATTGGAAATTCTTGAGGCATAAGGTATAAAACGTTATATTTGAGCAGAGAAAGAATGGGTCACTCAGAGCCTGTCTCTGCAAACTAAAGGAATGTGCGATAGTATCTATGCTTTATTTGGGGACTTTGCCACTTCATTCCTGAGCAAGACCTGAAAACTCTAGCTCAATCACTGGTTCTCTCCAGAATCGACTATTGCAATTCTCTTTTGACAGGTCTCCCCAAGTCCCACCTCGCCCCTCTGAAATCAGTTTTACATTTAGCAGCACGCTTCGTACATAGGGCGAAAAGAAAAAAAAAGACATCTCGTCAATGCTTGTCACCCTTCACTGGCTCCCCATTGAAGTCACCTACCTCCTACTGTAATCTGTATATCATACATGGGATTCTGCAATCCCTGTATAAACACCTGTTCTAATTACTTTATAATCAGCGACTTGTGATGCACCTAGTCACCAATTGTAAAAACAAATGTCAGAATTCAAGTATATTAAGGTATTACAGTTGAGTTCTGACATCACAATGCCTGCTGCCAGAGCCAGTAGCGAGGTGAAAGGCAGGTCAGGTGAGGTAACGTCACAGAGCAGCTGTTTAAAGCAACAAAAATTAAATATTGCTTTTCTTTCATCTGCTCTATTTTTCTAGCTTACAATGAAAAGCAGGAAGAGCACGTTTATTTTGTACACTCCATATATAATCATATAAAAGTTCGTATCTTCCTGCATGTTTCTACACATTCTGAGCTACAGCAGCTTTTTTTTTTAAATGTACTTGCATTGAACTGTTTCTAATATCTGTTTGCGACAAATATCTAATAGGTGTTTGATGTGTTTCATTTTGCACTAGAGGTTCTATTTTTATTCTTCATAAATGCAAACGTGCTCTCTTCCATATAAAAGAGCCAGGCGCCAAGTATTGAAGTTGTTTGTGAGAAAGGTGAGGGTGTGACCGTGGATTGTATGGGATGAAGTACTCCCGGCCATACATGATAAGGATATTGCGAGTCACCTCGGAGTTCCTTAATCTTATGAAGCAAGTTGGTTATTAGAACAAAACCAAGGGGTGCAGTTCCTCTGGGAGGGAGGGGGGGAGAGCGATTAGTCTCTATATAATGCCCTCACACACCTAGCAAGGTGTCATGCTTCATCATAGGGCTGTGCTCCTCGTCGGGCCGGCGCTGCAATGCCCGACGGGCTCCCGCGAAGGGGCTCTTTATCGGAGTTCTTTTTAAGAGACAGCCGTATGGGTGCGTGGGGGTCAGTGCAACAAGTGTAGTGAGTGGTGGTGTAGTGAGTTAAAATAGGTATGGTATTACCAGGCAATGTGTCAATTTATTCTGATGGTATACCAGCCTAAGTAAAAAATATATATAAGTGATCCCAAAGGGATTATGATGATCCCTAGGGAACTCAAACGGTCAACATGTTTCTTGCTCTATGCCCAAAAGGGTCGGTGGCAATTCATCAGGACCATTGTGAGAAAGTGCTCAAAGAAAAATGTGGAAACTCTACTACATAATTCGTGATGCAGAAATTGTCAATACATCACCATGCAATCCAATGGGGTCCCTAAAGGAAGTGGACCCGTTGTTGCAGTACCCCTATTTGGGAAATAACTTTCCGTACGGGTTCGCCTGGCGGCCAGGGAGCGCCTGTCAAAGTGTCGGCGCGTTCGCTGCCGGATACCTACTGCGGCTCAGGCTTCCGACACACGGAAGCCTGAGCCGCAGTAGGCAGTAGTGCAACAACGGGTCCACTTCCTTTAGGGACCCCATTGGATTGCATGGTGATGTATTGACAATTTCTGCATCACGAATTATGTAGTAGAGTTTCCACATTTTTCTTTGAGCACTTTCTCACAATGGTCCTGATGAATTGCCACCGACCCTTTTGGGCATAGAGCAAGAAACATGTTGACCGTTTGAGTTCCCTAGGGATCATCATAATCCCTTTGGGATCACTTATATATATTTTTTACTTAGGCTGGTATACCATCAGAATAAATTGACACATTGCCTGGTAATACCATACCTATTTTAACTCACTACACCACCACTCACTACACTTGTTGCACTGACCCCCACGCACCCATACGGCTGTCTCTTAAAAAGAACTCCGATAAAGAGCCCCTTCGCGGGAGCCCGTCGGGCATTGCAGCGCCGGCCCGACGAGGAGCACAGCCCTATGATGAAGCATGACACCTTGCTAGGTGTGTGAGGGCATTATATAGAGACTAATCGCTCTCCCCCCTCCCTCCCAGAGGAACTGCACCCCTTGGTTTTGTTCTATACTCCTCGGAGCACGGTGCAGGACCTCACTAAAAAGCTCTTGGTTCCTCCTCCTTTTTGAAGCAAGTTGGTTATTGCCTCATTCTGCTTTATGGCTAAGGAACTCCTCAGTGACTTGCAATATCTTTATATTCTGCTACAGGGGTGCCTTATTTCTTACATATTACCTATAATCTGTATATATTACATGGCTTTGTAATGAATGCACACATGCCAATAGATCCTATTGAGGCAGTAGACTGTCAATTCCTAAAGCAAAAAATGGCTTTATTTTGGCAGTCTCCTGTCTGAAATTGCCTCTTCTTCAATATAAGTCAATGTGGGAAATACATTCTCCCAATTATTATTTTTTTTATCTCCCTCTTTTTTTCTCCTAAAATGTTGCCATGTATGTGAATGTAACAAGCAAGTCAGTTTGAAAGTAATGTTTACTTTATTGTAAAGGGAGCTGTTTTATTCTAAGGTACTTTAACACCTTTGGGTAAAAATGCATAAATAAATCAATTCTATGTCAGGCCTGAAGGCTCCGATTATGCTTCTCTTTTCTTTACTACTTTTTAACATCAGCCAATCACAATAAAGTTCTAATAATACTATATGTCCCGGGGGGGGGGGGGGAGGGGTGCTAGAGGGCGCACGGCAAGATGGCCGCTCTGTAGAGCAGCTCCGTCGGCCGAGCTCATAATCCACCCATCATCCTCGCCATCCTGTCCTGATTGCTGCCCAGCCCACAGGCCCAGCATTGTGGAGAGCTGCAGACTGCCCTGGCTGAGTGTTGCGGACCACAGAGGCATCCTCACTACGATTGACTGCTTGGGAAGCTCTGGGCCTACGCCGACAACATGTCGGATTGGGACGCGCTCTGACCACGAGGCCGAGGTAAGCTGCGGTTTGCGCCGGCTGCAGTCTGCAGGTGCTGTGGGGGCAAGCTGCGCCTCTCGCCTGATACCCGGAGGCCTGTGCAATGTGGACTGGGGGGTTGGCGGTCTCCCTACTGCACGTTATTGTAGAGCCTAGGGGGCGGGCCGCCCTCGGTTCCTTGCCTGTGCGGACTACCGGCTGCGAGCTTACGGGAGGTGGGGTTGCGTACCCTCGACTCGAGGCCAACTGTCGGGCCCACTGCGGAGCTGCTTCGGCTATTGCTGGGGACTGGGCTGCGGGCCCATGTGTGAGTGCCCGGCGTGCCCATCTGCCCGCCGAGCCTATTGCTGTTGCGGCGTGCTGCTGTCCTTAGCCCCTCTGCTGTCGTCTCCATCATGGCTGGATCGGAGCGCTCGCCACAGCTGGTGAGGACCTGGTGTCGCCCCTGCTCCTCTGTGTGAGAAGGGAGAATGCTGCGGACCAGCGCTCTGTTGGCAGACCCGAATCCTCTACAGCCTGCGGGGGCCTCAGATAGCGGCACGACTTCTCCTGCAGCGGTGCCTGGAGGAACCGCAATATTTGCTCCCTTCCAACCTCGTGGGGAGGTGCAGCGGCGTGTGTCCTTGCTATCTCATCCTCAACTCCAAAAGCGACATTGCGGTACCTGCCTAGTTTTCACACAACTTGCTACTCTGGTACCCGACATTCCCGACTGTGCCTCACGTTGCTGCATACCTGCTGATGGTGGCTATGCCTGATGCCACCCCTGCCTTGGCTTCTCTTTGTGGGTGACGCGGCGGATTGTGACCTGGCAGAGCATCTGGCCTGCAACACTCTCCCCCTACATGACGGGATACGGCATTAGGGGCACGAGAAATTCATGCTCTCTCCTTCAGGCCTAACTTCTGATCGGATCTTGCTGTGTCACAAACCCTAGCTCTGGGCCTACACTAGGCTGGTGGCACTGGTGGTGAGCCTCAGGGACGCTGCGCCTGGGAGGGATAACTATCTGCCCCATAGCAACTGTCCTCGGCTGCGCTACGCCTTTCCTGCATGGGCACAACTTCATCCCGTTCTCCAGCTTCTCGTCATACTACAACATGGTGATACCAGGTGGGGCTCGCTCTTTTTTGTCAGAACTGAATATCACCGCCCGCTGTACTGTGCCAGCATCATGGGAAAAAACGAGCACGGCCAAACGCGCATCACATTTGAACCTCGAAAAACCAGCAGGTCTCCCAGCACGCTGCCTCAGACTCCGAGGCTGATGCTCCAAACGACCACCTAACTAACATCGACAAGACCCTTCTCACGGTTCAGGGCAGTTTGCAGTCAACAGATGGCAAGGTTGACCACCTGAATCTACACATGGATCATATGTCCACGAAACTGGACAAGCACGTGCTGCGCCTGGGGGAAGCTGAGACGCGTTTTTCTGATGCCGAGGATAGCTTGCAACAGGTAACCACCCAAGCGGCGTCTATAGAGAAGGTGCTAGCTATCATACAGGCCCGTAATGAAGACTTGGAAGCTAGATCGCCTGGCAGCAACGTGCGCATTACGGGCCTGCCAGAGTCCACGAACACGGGCCGACCTTGAGACATATGTGGAAACACTTCTCTGTGAGATCTTTGGGCAGAGCAGTTGTCTCAGGTCCTGATTGTAGAGCGGGCTTATCGCTCTCTGGCTGCACATCCCCCCCTGAGCGTCCCGACTCGTCCCATCATCGCCCGCCTTTTGAATTATAGAGATTGAGACTATCACCTACAAGGGGAATGCCCTCGCCTTCTATCCTGACTTTACAGTGGCGTGCAGGAGGCCCGCAGAGAATACCAGCCTGTCAAAAAACTTCTCATAGCAGCACAGGTACCATATGCCATGCTATATCCTGCACGGCTGAGCGTAGAGGACAATGGAAAGCACAGGATCTTCACCTGCCCTAAATCGGCGATGGACTTCGCCAAATCTGTCACCTGTCGCAACCGGTCGCCCAGAACTGTGGCGGGAGATGAGGATAGAGGAACTGGCGAAATGACAGATGAATAGTGACACCTACGAGCCACATATGCTGTAGCTGAGACATACCTGCAGCTGAGATGATGTCACCCAACTGGGTTGCCGCTCTAGACTCTGGAATGAGTGCCGCGGACACTAGACCCGCTCCAGACTACTTGTGCCTATGTTCTTCACTGCTACCATATGCATCCATTTTTTAATGGGGACAGCCCTGTGTTATTATGTGATGTACCATTGCAGTGATCGGGGGAGGAAAACGCACACTGGCTCGGCCACCTCCTATCTCACTCGGAGGAATTTTGTGCTCCTGCGCCCCCCCAATGGTATTCCCTATTCCCTCGGCGCTGCACTTTGGAATTGTTATTGGGTGTTCGGGATGGCTTTAGCATGTTGGAGTTGCTGAAGTGGGTGGGGGGTGCTGGTGGGTTGGAGGGTATTACAGGGACTATTTATGTGGCTGGCTATTTCATCAATGTATCAGACAATGCACATACATTCTACATGGCTGATAGACTTAGGATAGATTCCGCTTCATGTATACTTTGCTTTAGCTGTAAATAATAATTTAATGACAATTTCTTGTTTAACATGGCACGTGCGGGGGCTTAGCACATTAAAAAAGATACGACAGGTGATAGCGCATTTAGATCGCCATGGGATCAGTATCACCCTTCTACAAGAAACGCATCTGACACAGGCGACGACAAACTAGCTGGGTTTCACTGGGCTGGTTACCGCCTGGCTTCTTCCTACTCATTCAATAGCCGGGGGGTTCTCACACTTGTCAAGAAAGGTCTCCCCTTCAACGCAATCCAGACTTGTGTCGATACTGCAGGTCGCTATGCTGTTGTACACGGGACACTGGCGGGCAGGCTAGTCACCATTGTCAACACGTTTGGTCCCAACGTAGATGACCCTGTTCTATATAAGAGCCTTATCGCTGTACTGCGAGGCTTGCCTGACGTAGTGGTCCTCTGAGGGTGAGATCTCAACATGCATCTGGACCCCAGTAAGGATAAATCCAGTGGCAGAGAGGGGCATTCTCCTGGGGCGGCTAGCGTAATTAACAGTGGGATGGCTGAGTTAGGACTCCTGGATATATGGCGACACAGACATGAAGAGACACTGGAAGGCACGCATATCTCCACAGTCCATGGCAGTAGGTCACGCCTCGATTATTGGCTGAGTGAGGGGGCAGCGGGCTGGGTGTCAGATGTGGAGAGCCTACCACGCACACTCTTCAATCACTGTCCTGTCCGTCTCACTCTCTGTATACCACAAACAGTTCCTAGGTCTTTCACCTGGCGCTTCTGGCCCGAGGCGTTGCTGGACCCTCTCTATCTGGAGACAATTCGTGAGGCCATTATGCAATACTTTGAACACACCCCTGTGCTCTGTAGACAGCACAGAGGTGCTCTGGGAAGGGTTCAAGGCTACTATTCGGGGCACCTGTATAGGTACATCAGCTGGCATTTTAAAAGACCTGCAAGGACCTTTTCCTGCCATCACGCGCATTACCTCGGATTCTTGCTTTTAACTTGCACAGCTCGATATTTTAAAAATTTGCGTCACTGTAATTGCGCAGCTGTATTTTGCTGTTTTATTTCTGAGCGCTGTTACTGCTGTCACCTGGGGATTAGATAGGCTTACCTGCATTTAAATTGTGCCCCCACAAGCCGCGTTTGCGAGACTGAGTTAGTGGGGTCCCTGGTCCTGGTGTTTCGTCCGCCATCTTGGGTAGGTAGTGACGCTCTGGGAGATTCTCAGGCGCCATATTGGTTGGGGTTAGAGGCTCGAGCAGCCGGAAGCCCGCACTTGGAGAGCTTATAAAAGCTGCTCCTAGCTCTCGTTTTTCAGACCTTTTCCTGCCATCACGCGCATTACCTCGGATTCTTGCTTTTAACTTGCACAGCTCGATATTTTAAAAATTTGCGTCACTGTAATTGCGCAGCTGTATTTTGCTGTTTTATTTCTGAGCGCTGTTACTGCTGTCACCTGGGGATTAGATAGGCTTACCTGCATTTAAATTGTGCCCCCACAAGCCGCGTTTGCGAGACTGAGTTAGTGGGGTCCCTGGTCCTGGTGTTTCGTCCGCCATCTTGGGTAGGTAGTGACGCTCTGGGAGATTCTCAGGCGCCATATTGGTTGGGGTTAGAGGCTCGAGCAGCCGGAAGCCCGCTCGGCGTAATACTATAACTAGGATGTGTAAGCAGACGCGCAGCGGATGCGTGCAGCGGAGGCGCCGTAGATGCGCCGGAGGTGCGCCAGAGGTAAGCCCGTTTGCGCCCGTTCGCGTCCCAGGCGCCTCTGGCGCTCCTGCCCCTCCAAACCCTGCTGCCACTGAGGACTTAGAGCCCGAGCCCATCATCACCCCGCATAAGACATTGTCTTGCGGCTTGTTGAACGCACGCTCTTTGATAAAGCACCACGCTGAGACTGCTTTATTAATTGAATCGTCACAGCTAGATATACTGTTCGTGACTGAAACGTGGGCCACGAAGGACTGTGGCATGGAATTGGGCTGGGCTTGCCCGCCAGGCTACTTGATAAGACACACCCCCCGCACCTCAGGCAGGGGTGGTGGGGTAGGCTATATCTTCAGAGATTTTATCTCCTTGACCGAATCGATGACTACCAAGATAGCAGGGTTTGAGCTTATGGGCTTTTCCATCGTGGCTCAAGGAGGTACTTTAGTAGCAGGTCTTTTATGCTATAGACCGCCCTCTCTGCCCACGACAGCCCTTCAATCTCTGATTGATCTGATCTACGACCTTTCGAACTCGCATACCAATTTTCTAGTACTGGGTGATTTTAACCTCTGGCCTTCTGGCCCCCATGACTTGGCCTTCCGAGAACTGTGTCAAGCCTGTAGCAATATCCAACTTGCTCAACTGGTACAGGTACCCACCCATGATAGGGGACATATACTAGACTTGGTATTTGCAGATAAAAACTTGGTTGTGGTAGATAAGGTCGAGGCCCAGGGTTGGACCGATCATTCCTTGATTGTTTTGTCCCTTCTTATGCCTGCCCCATGGAGACCCAATAAACCGACCAGTAGGAAGTTGAATCGGCAATGGAGTCGTCTCCTTAGGGAACCGATTCGACCCACACTCCTACCGGGAATCTTTCAGGTGGAGGAGAATGTGGATAAGAGCTATGCTTCTCTCTGCCGGCATATTGTATCATCTCTTGATGACCTGGCCCCCTTACGTAAGGTAAGAGACAGGCCCAGGGGCCTAAATGCCTGGTTCAGCGAAGAATTGGGGCACTCCAAACTTCGCTGTAAACAGGCGGAGCGTACATGGAGGAGAGGATACAGGGAGCAGGATAAGGCGGCTTATAAAGCGGCCTTGCACGAATACAAGGCCCAGTTAAGAACCGCAAAAGCCAAGTTTTTGGAAGACACTTTGGCGAAGGCCTCTAACAAATCTCAGACCCTGTTTAGATTGGTCAAGACTCTGTCTGACCCGCCTTGCATGGCGTCTACTATCCCGGCCTCGCAGGCACTGTGCGACTCGCTGGCCCTTGCATTTGAGGAGAAAATCAGGACTATTCTGACTGGACTCAAAAATTCTGAACAATCTGCAACACCCGCAGTCTCTCCTTTGGACCCGTCTGACAACCTGGACTCCAATTGGGCACCTAACAAGGAAGGTATGCCTCAGTTGTCCAGCTTTCCCGTTCCCTCGTTAGAGGAATTTGTTATCCTGGCAAGCAGTGTATCGTCAGGATCACCGCTGGATCCAATGCCTCATAAGATCTGGAAGGCTTTTCAAGAGGAGCTTTTCCCGCCGTTGCACTCCATCTGCTGTCAATCATTGACCACAGCGTCAGTCCCAGACAGCTGGAAGTTGGCTATTGTAACACCTCTGTTGAAAAAGGCTTCTCTGGACCCTCTCTGCGCGGCTAATTACAGGCCAATTTCGCTATTACCATTTGCGATAAAAATCCTCGAGAGATGGGTCACAAGAGCCTTATCCAACTTCCTAGAAACAATTCTGTGTCTGGATGCTGCACAATTTGGCTTCAGGCCAGCGCACGGCACCGAGACGGCCTTGGTCACCGTGTTGGACGATCTGCGAACGCGAGTCGACAAGGGCAAGTCTGCATTTTTGGTGCTACTTGACATGTCGGCCGCGTTCGACACGGTGGACCATGAAGTACTACTTGGCCGTCTTCGGAGTGCGGGAGTGTGCGGTCTGGCCCTAGACTGGCTCACGTCCTATTTGGACAACCGACAACAAGCCGTGGCACTACCACCTTTTCGATCAGCCACTAGGCGGGTGAAACAGGGAGTCCCTCAAGGATCGGCAATTAGCCCGATCCTATTTAATATATATCTCCGTCCCTTGATAGCACTGATAAAGTCATTCGGCATATCTGTTGTCAACTATGCCGATGACACTCAGTTGATCTTTTCATTTGAGGGTTCTGAGTCCATTTCAAGGGATGCCTTTCACCGTTGTATGGCAGCCACAGCAGCATGGCTGCGAGCCAATGCGTTGCAATTCAACGGGTCAAAAACGGAGGTACTCTACTGCTCCTTGGACCGAACTCCCCGTACACTACCGGCCGATTTTTGGCCAGTGTCCATCCCGGGCTCGGTGGAGGCGGAAGATTCAGCTCGCAACCTGGGAGTTCTATTCGAACCCAATTTGCAGCTGGATGCCTCCGTAAACAAAACGGCAGCAACATGTATGGGTTTGCTCCGTGCTCTACGGAAAATCTTGCCACTTCTTCCACGGGGCTCCAGAGCTGAGGTAGTGCGTAGTTCCATTCTTAGCAGGATTGACTACTGCAACACACTACTTCTGGGTGCCCCGAAGACTCTGGTCCTAAAGCTACAAAGGATACAGAATATGGCCGCTAAACTGGCCTTGTCTCGACCACGGTCCGCCTCTTCATCGGCAGCTTTGGCCGATTTACACTGGCTCCCAGTCCAGCAGAGAATTGCGTTTAAGGCTCTCTGCCTTGTTTTTAGGGCCCTGCATGGACTGGGACCAATACCTCTTCAGACTCTCTTCCTCTGGTATCAGGCAGCCAGACCTTTAAGATCATCTTCGGCGTTCTTGGTAAAAGTCCCTAAAATTAATAGAACGAGAATGGGTGGTCGCGCTTTTAGTTTTGCGGCTGCCACGCTGTGGAACACTCTCCCCTTAGCATTAAGGAGCTGTCCTGATCTGCTCACTTTTAAAAAGAGCCTTAAAACTTACTTGTTCCCCAGAGTAATGTAGCTGTTTAATAGATGCACGGTTAGGTCTCAGCGCCAGGATACCCTTTGGGTGACAGCTGCGCTCAATAAGCAATAAATACAATACAATACAATACAATACAACTGACTAAGGTGAAGGCTACTCTGACTAAACTTGAGCAGGACTATGAGGCTGCGCCCTGTGAGTCGACCCTGGCATCCATTAAAGACGCTATACTCGAGCACGCGAAACTGGCGAAGGAGGAGATACGATACATCTCTAAACGTCATGTGGCTCGCTCATATGGAGTGGTGGGAGGCCGGGACATCACTTAGCTACTAAGATCAAAAACCGCATGAGCCAGGACATAATCACTAAGATCACAGACGACACAGGACGAGACCATTACAGTGACCTAGACATCACGGATCAGTTCCGACAGTCATATGCGAAACTGTACACCTAGCATGGTGTGACGGACACTACTGAACTAGATGCTTACCTATCACAGGTGGCCATCACATGGCTGCCGGATGGTCAGAGAGACTATCTTGGCTAGCCCATCACAGTTGAAGACATTCCCATGGCGATCAGCTCTCTCCCTAACTGAAAAGCGCCAGGTCCTGACGAGTTTCCTTGCAAATTTTATAAGGCCTACGCTGAGGAGCTCACCCCCTACTTGTTAGAGATGTATGCGGAGGCTTACGATTTGGGTGTGGTCCCACCATCCCTCTGTGAGGCGCTAATCATTACATTTCTCAAGAAGGACAAGCCGCCCTCTAGCTGTGATTCATATCGGCCACTGTCGCTCATTAACACAGATGTGAAAATTTTAGCGAAGATTTTGGCCACTCGTCTAAAACCGCTCATGCTGAATCTGGTGCTGCCAGACTAGTCTGGCTTCATTCCCACGCGATCGACCTTCCATAACTTGCGCACACTGTTTGCTCTGTTTCATGCTTGACGCTGCTAAGGCGTTTGATTCAATAGAATTGGGCTATCTGTTTTTCGTCCTACAACGGATGGGTTTCTCTCCTTTCTTTGTTAACTGGGTACGACTACTGTACACAAACCCCACAGTGCGGATTCGGGTGGGTGGCCACACTTCGGACCCGATATCAATCACAAGAGGAAACAGACAGGGGTGCCCCCTCTCGCCGCTTTTGTTTGCGCTGACGCTGGAACCGCTGGCTTGCCTCATCAGGCAATGTCACAAACATGCGGCTCTCAACTTTATCCATCGACCGATTATCATCTCGCTATATGCGCATGATATGCTGCTTTTAATACATGAACTCCGCAATTACCTGACACCGGTACTGCGGGAATATATTTGGTTCGCTCGGTTTTCCGGGTTACATATTAATTGGAATAAATCGGTGGTGATGCCACTAACTTCGTGCACACTCCGCATGAACCTGAATTCCCTCTCGTATGTGCAGAAGAGTCAGTTAAGTACTTAGGGACATGGGTTAATTGAGATCCTGATAGAGTCCTCCAAGAGAACTGCTACAACGGTGTTGGAGCAGCAAGTTGACAGATGGATGCATCTCCCGCTTTCTCTCGCGGATCGTATCGCCCTAATAAAAATGGTGGTTCTTCCTAAGTTTCTGTACCTTTTCAACATACCGACCCCTCTCATCCAACATTTTTTTAAACGGTGCGCTCCCTGCTTCTCTGCCTGATTTGGGGTGGCAAGCAGGCTCGGGGGGCTGGAGGACTGTCACTCTCGATTATAAGCGCGGGGGCTTCAGTGTACCCAATATCTACCTGTATTATCTCTGCGCGCATGCACAGTACACACACTTTTGCTTTGCGTCTCATCATTTTATCTCGCGTTTAGAGGTGGAACACTGGGACGCGCATCCCATTCCGTTGAGGTCCATCTTGTCACACAGGCATAGGACCACGCCCCGAGATGCAATTAACACTACCAACTCGACAATTGCAGCCTCGCAGGCTTTGGGCCGAGAGGCCGGAAAGCTCCCCGCTGCTGCCTCTAGCTTACCACTCGGACATATCGGTGACTCATGAGGCGGGAGCTATGCGCACAATGGCACAGGTGGGAATTGACAAATTGCAGGACCTGTATCCCAATGCCACTTTTTTGACAACTGACGACATTGACTATATTCAGACTAAGACGCCGCTCTTCATTTTTTTGCTTCACAGACTGAAACAAGAATTGCAAGCCCATTAGCCAACGTTTCCTGTGGAACCACCGACGTCACTGGCATTGCACACACTGCTTATAAGTCCCACCCGACACAAGCTTGTTACCAGACTTTACCAAGCTACTGGAGAGGATAGGACCTCTTCACATAATAAGGGCTTGGACAAATGGAATGAATGTCTAGACCCACAGCTCACGCAGAAAGAATGGGAGCACTGCTGCCTCCTGACTAGCGCCCTCACCTCTAATGGGAACTTACGTATCATACATTTCAAATACCTTCATCAGGTTTATTACACACCCCACAAACTCTTTAAATATGGGCTTAGGGACACTGATGCTTGTACACGGTGTGGTGTCCTGGGGGCAGCTTTTTGGCACCTGGCCTGGGCCTGCGGGCGGATGTGGACATACTGGGCTGAAGTGGTTGCCAAATTATCTAAGATAATTGGGGTCGAATGACAATGTTCTCCGCAGATGTGCTTATTGGGCCTACTTCCTTCCCTGAAAGGTGTCAAGGGCAGACTGGCAAGGATGGCACTGCTTATTGTAAAAACGGCGAGTGGCGATGGTGTGGGATAGCACGCTGAGTCCTACAGCAGAGCAGTGGCTCAGGGATTTAACATACTGTAGAGAGAATTTAGTGCTATATGCGGAAGAGCTGCCGTCGTCCTCCAGGCCAAATGACATACGGGAACCCCTATTGATTTACCTACGGTCTGTTGCGCAGCCCGATGCCCCTGCAAACACTTCTGTGTGAATAATAATCGGTATAATCACATGTACTGTAAGCTATGGTTGGCATCGATCCCTTCTATGTGTACATTGCAGCCACCAGTTGGTTTATGGTTAGTTTTTCATATAGCTGTATTCTTTCCTGATTCACCTGTAGACTGTATGAGACTTCATGAAAATCAATAATAAAAAATAAATACTACATATCCCATAATACCACATTATCACGTGACCAACCGTAGAGCCACTGCGTTATATAATCCCTCCACAACGTCTCAGTGTCCTCTTTCTTTGTTGCTTCGCAGTCAGTTAAGTCCACTTCATTCATATGTATATTTTATTGGATATATTTGTATAGTGATTATTGATAACCTTTACTTGGTGTATTGGGTATTTGCGAGTGCGACGTGCGTGCGTGTGAAAGCCGCTGCCCTGAGAGTTGCATATCTGTGCACGCTACGTGTGGTTAACGCGTTAGTTATTGCTGTTTGGGTTACAGTGCGAAAAGTGCTCTTCCTACCGACGGGGCACCCACCGCCCTTTTGTCAAATTGTGTGGAGAGGGAGACTGGAGCGAGGACACACTTCTGCCTGACGCGCGATCCTCTTTTGATTACGAGTGGTCGGCCCTGCGCATGTGCAGCAGCCATTTTGATGCCTCCCGGTCAACGGAGGGCTTGAATTGAATGTGCGAAGCCACGTATAACTGTCTTCATCGTCCCAGACCCTCGTAACTGCTCCCAAGTGACGCCCTGTGCATGAGATTAAGCAGGGTTGGAAAATCAGCACAGGAATTGTCTAGAGTAGCTGGCAGGCCATCCCTCCATTATATATATATATAATTACAGTGACACTATTGGGGGAACAGCCATTACAATGCGGTTTTTACCACGCACAGCTTTTACAACGCATGCGATGTTACAACGCAATGCCATTACAACGCAAGTCTTTACATCGACTTGCGCTAGATGGCGTGCTAACATTACAAATAGTGTAGTTTACTATCCCAACACCTTCCCTACTGTTAAGTGGACTGGAGTTGGAATAGTAAATTACACTTTTCTAATGTTAGCACGCCATCTAGCGCAAGTCAATGTAAGGACTTGCGTTGTAATGGCATAGCGTTGTAACATCGCATGCGTTGTAACGCATGCGATGTAACTGCACATGTTGTAATGGCACGCGTTGTGATGTCATAAATCCCACTATTGTGACCTGGCTGGCTTGGGGTAGGTTTTACTCCCCCTCTTTTACTCCTGATTGGGGGTTTGAAAGCCCTGTCTGTCATTGTTGGTCCTTTGTCTTATCCTTCTTGGACATTACTTCTGCAAGGCAGACCTCTCATTATGGCAGACTTTTATGGGGACGATTATTTTTATGAGGAACCCTCTGGGTCCCTGGAGCAAGACCTGGTAAATGCATTGGATGTGGGGGTGCAACATTCTGTTAAATGGTCCCTGGTATGGGCCTTTGAGCCTTTAAATTTCCACCTCTGTGGCTACGGGGAACAGCAGGGCTGACTGCCTACTCCTCCATTGTGTACCAGGACCAGTGGGAAGCCCCCTAAGGGTCCCCACGTGGCGGATTTTGCCAGGATAGCCAGCAACCTGACCACGCATCATGATTATAGCGCCTCTTTGGAGGCCGCGGCTCCCGACTTTTTCCCAGGAGGACAAAGAAGGTTCCTCCTCCCGCCAGAGCCCTGATCAGGAAGACGTTCTGGTACAAAGTAAGCGTTCATGAAAATAACACCATGTTGACCACGCCCGCGCCCAAAGCTACTCACTTTTGAGACCTCAGAGATTGTTTACCCTAAATCCACAGCCTGACTGCCCCCAGGAAGTGGCTGAGTATGTGCAGGTTCACGTGCATCAGGCATTCGATAAGGAGGTAAGTGCTTGATTATGCTCCAAATGCCCGCTACCAGACCTCCAGGATAAGGTGACAGACAATCCGGAAATGGATCCCCCGATGGGTATCTGCCTCAAAAAATATTCTAAGGACTCCAAGAAGGGGATTGATAGGTCCTGGCCATTCCTGCCAGGACAAGCTTCTTGACATGACCAGCCCCTTAATAAAAATACTGGAATTATGCTTCGGGGAAAAGGAGCCAGCCATGTCAATCGACCAGAATGAACTAATCGGTTGGGCAAAAGGGGCCATCTGCCAACTGGGGAATGCGAACTGCATCCTGTCTAGTGAGAGGTGTTGATCCATCTTCTTGAAGCTAGAGCCCAAGCTCACTGAGCTTTCAACCACGGAGGCCAGCCCTATGGTCCAAGGTCTTTTGTTTGGCCAACAGTTCCTCAAGGAGCTGTCCAAGTTCGTGGCAACCTTGAGTGGCCTGGACAATGTGAATATGGACTGCTGCATCACACTTCGCATGGATAATGTCTCAGTGGTTCGCTATGTGAACAAGCTGTGTGGGACGAAATCTTGTGTGCTGGTGAAGATCTCCAAGGACTTTTGGCATGTTTGCCTTCAACACCGAATATCTGTGGTAACAGATTATCTACCGGCCCACAGCAACACAGTGGCAGATTGGCAGTCCTGTCATCTACGGGATTACAGTGATTGGAAACTTCATCACAGAGTTTTCCATGAGCTTAATCGTCTCTGGGGCCCCTGCAGGATAGACTTGTGTGCCTCACGCCTCAACTGGCAAGTCCCAACCTTCTTCAGTTGGTGCCCGGATCTGGAAGCCTTATCCACAGATGCCTTTCTTCAGTACCGGAATCCCAGTCTGTGCTCTGTGTTTCCCTAATCCTAATGATTCCCATGGTGCTAGCACAAGTGCGCCGTCAACGGGCGGAATTGGTGTTGTGAGGCCTGGTCTACCAATACCCATAAGCACTATTCCTCTGCTTGGAAACGATGGTGTGGCTGGTGCCGTGAACGGGACGTCAATCCTGTTGGAGCACCTTACACTTTGGTAATTCATTTTCTGTCTTCACTTGCCTCTGCAGGTATGGCTTACAGAACTATTAATAATTTCTGATCAGCCATTTCGGCAGGCCATGATCTGGTAGATGGTAAACCGGTTGGGGACCGTCCCATAGTATGTAAGCTTTTGAGGGGCATTTGTATGGTCTGTCCTCCTTGTCCGAGATACACAGATTGTGGGATGTGTCCATTGTCCTACCATTTTTGGAAACATGGCCAGACAATAAATACCTGTCAAGGAAGCAGCTGTCCGCCAAGCTTTCTATGCTGCTCTGTCTTGTGTCTTGTAAAAGACTGTCGGATGTCTGTGCTTTAGATTTGTCAGGACACAATTTCTCCCCTGAACGGTTACCTTCTCCATTTCTAAACGCACCAAATCTAAAACTTCTTCAGTCTCTTATCCGGCTTTCCCGGATAATCCTAAACTATGTGTGGTACAATGTTTGAAGGCATATGAGGTGAGTACTGCTGAGTTTCATACAGATATGAAGGGGCAACTGTTGATCGCCTTACAGAAACCCTTTCCCCCAGTGACTCCGGCCACGTAGGCGATATGAATGCTTATGGGTGAAGCAGGCATTGATGTGTGCATGTTTGGGGCCCACTCAGCACATGGGGCGATGGCTTCCAAATATTTTACCTTGCGCGTTAACCTGCCTGACATTATGAAAACAGCAGACTGGTCGGCAGAGTCTACTTTCAAGACATTCTATTGTAAACCTATTGTTGATGTGGCTTCTGTTGTGGTGGCTCAGCTTTAAACAAGCATAATTGGAGCCTCCGGTCCTGACATAGATTTAAAAATGTGAAAACATTTGTGACAAGAATTTTTTATTCTATTAAGGACACGGAGGCGAAGATTATCCCACTCAGGTTAGATGTTCTACAGTTTATTGATGTAAAGATCTGATTCCTAATGTTCCCTCCCCTTTTGAATGTTCTTGCTTTGTGACATGTGGGGTGAGATTGGTTTTACGGTATCCCAGGTTCGGATGGCAAATATTCACCAGTGGAGCGGACGTTCCTGGTCTATGGAAACCTTGGTTTGGTGAGGAAAAGACTCTCCTTAGGGCGGCCAGAGAGTCGTTGGAGGATTCATTGCATCCCGTTGGTCGGAGTTTCGAGATGGACCCCAGTTGGGTCTCAAGTTGTGTATCGGAAGAAAGACTCTCTGTCATGACAGGATTATGTTTCAAATGTTTTACAAGAGTTATATAGTTAAACACTGCATTTACTGTTTTTTTACTGGATTCTGAGCAAAGATAAAGCACATTGAGACGTTGTGACGGGATGTTATAGGGCAGTGGCTCTGTGGTTGGTCATGTGATAATGTGGTATCATGGGAAATGTAGTATTATTAAAACTTCATTGTGATTGGCTGCTGTTAAAAAGTAGTAAAGAAAAGAGAAGCATGACCCTCGCCTCAGTGTCCTTAATAGAAGTGAAAACTCTATGTCAGGACCGGAGGCTCCGATTTTGCTTTCTCATTTCTTTACTACTTTTCAGCAGCCAATAACCATAAAGTTAAAACATCACTACATTTCCCAAGATACCCAACTATATCAAGTGTCCAACCATAGAGCCACCGCCCTATATAAACCCTTCATGACGACACTGTGTCCTCTTTCTTTGCTGATTCACAGCCAGTTGAGTACACGTTTATTATCTTCCTGTTAATGACTGTATGTTAAGCAGTTATTTTCTGTCTGGAGCAGGAAATCGGGAACGAGGATGTGCGGCTCTGTGACGCGCAGTCCTCTTTTTAGATTGACTCACTGCGTGGCACTGCGCATGCGCGGCAGCCATTTTGGTGGCTTTACAGTGCCCGGAAAGCTTTGAATAGCATGGGGAGCCGCGTATAACTGCTCCTATTATCCCTTGACTTTGAGGATGCACCCTTCTGACACCCGACAGATTCTACTGCTCAGGGTTGGACAACATTGCAAAGGCTTTGCCTAGAGTGTTTAGCAAGCCCTCCCTCCACCTTATATTGGTCTCAAGACTGTTGACTGTGCTTGGCTTGCCTGGGGTATGTGCTACTTCCACTGTATTGCTCCAGAATTTGGTATACTCACACTATAACTTGCGACCTTGGCCCATTCCTATCAGTTGTACTGTATTTCTTTAAAATGGAAGATTCCTATGAGGAAGAGTCTTACTACGAGGAGCCCACAGGGTCCCTGGAGCAAGAACTCGTCAATGCTTTGGATATTGGAGTACACAGTTTGGTTAATAGGTCCATGGTTCGGGCGATTGAACCCCTAAAGTACCACCTATGTGGTTATGCAGCACAGCAGGGCTGGTTACCTGCTCCCCCATTGCGGGCCAAACCCAAGAGGAAGTCCCCCAAGGGGCCCACGCTGCAGACTTCGCCAAATTAGCTACCAGCATGTCCACTTAGCATGACTATAGCGCTCCCTCAGAGGCTGCTGTTTCTGACCCATTTCAAGAGGATGATGAATCCTCCTCTCACCAGAGCTCGGACCAGGACAAGGCCCCCAGACAGAGCAAATGCTTGCGGAAGGAGCATCACCTGGACATGCCCACACAACCAAAACTGCTCACCTTTGAGCCATCGGAAATCGTTCACCCTAAATCTATAGCCTGGCTGCCCTCCAAGAAGTGACTGATTATGTACAGGATCGCTTGCGCCAAGCCTTTGATAAAGAGGTTCGCGCTAGGTTGCGTTCAGAATGTCCCAGACCAGACCTCCAAGGCAAGGTAGCTGACACCCCGGATGTAGACTCCCACCATGGTGACCTATCTCAAGAAAGACGCGAAGAAAGGAATTGATAGGGCCTGGCGCTCCTACCAGAACAAGCTTTTTGACATGTCCGGCCCCCTGACAAAAATTCTGGAGCTTGGTCACCGAGCAAAAGACTTCACTGTGGCTATTGATCCAGATAATTTAATCGGATGGGCGCAACGGGCCATATGCCAGTTAGGGAACGCTAATTGCGCCATGTCCAGTGAAAGGAGGTGTTCTATCCTTTTGAAAGTGGACCCAAAACGCTGTGAACTATCCACTTCTGAAGCCGGCCCTCTGGCCCACGGCCTGCGCTTTGGACAACCTTTTCTTAAGGAATTGACAAAGTTCGTCGCTACCTTTAGCGGATTAGACAAGGCGCAAGGGTCGCTAAGGAGAGCCTTCAGACCAGTTTTTGGCAAGGCCGGACAGTTTAGGGGTCGTTTGTTCAGCTGAGGATATCAACAAGGCCCCCAAAGAGCTTATCAGCAGTAGCATGTGGGTTACCAGGACTCAACCAACCCCACCTTCTTTCTTCCTAACGCTCAAATAAAAACTGCTTCAGAAATAGTAGATACGGAGGAAACCAAGGAATCATCCAGGATTCGGGGACCACAGGTGAGAATCATTCTATGTTCAGAGGTGGTCTTGGGGGGGCAGGATCCAGTCCTTCTTTCCTTTATGGCAGTCGATTTCACAGGACGCGTGGATAAAAGAGACAGTGCAGGGGTACATAATAGAAATGTACAGTTCCCCCAGACAGGTTTTCCCTCCCTTAATGATGTCTTTTTCCCTTCAAGATCAGAGTTTTATTTCCTCAGAAATTCAGACTCTTTTACAAAAATTGGCAACTATAATCATGGAACACTACACTCTGGGTTTCCTCAGCAGCGTCTTCTTGGTGGAGGAGAAAGGGGGAGAATCACAGCTTGTCTTTAACTTGGGTCCTTTACCGTCACTTCAAGATGGAAGGCATCCATCTGCTCCGCGATCTCCGCCAGAAAAGAGACTGAATGGTACGTCTGGATTTGAAAGACGCTTACCTATCGGTTCCCATATTTGCACCCCATCGGCGCTTCCTTCAATTCCGGTGGCAGGGAATTTACTACGAATACAAAGTTCTTCCCTTTGGTTTTTCCTCTGCACCATGGTGTTTCACAAAACTCCTGCACCCAGTGGTAGAGTCCATGAGGGCTCGGGGAGTGCGTCTGATCATCTATCTGGACGATATCATCATCATGGCGCAGTGTCCCCGGCTGGTGGTTACTCATCTGAAGTGGTCGATTTCGCTCCTTCAGAGCTTAGGTTTTGTTGTGAACCCTCGAAAATCGTGCCTGGTTCCAACTCAAACAATAGAATTTCTGGGCTTCCAGATCAACTCTCTCTCATGCCAGCTTGCACTACCAACGCAGAAGGTCAGGAATATCAAGAGAGAATTGAGATTGATTCTGAGCTGGCAGACTGTATCCTTGCGGTCAATAGCCCAAGTAGTGGGTCTCCTGGCTTCCTCGATCCAGGCGATATTCTTTGGGCCTTTGCATTATCGCGCTCTTCAGAGACTGAAAATTCAGCATCTCCGTAAAGGCCTCAGTTATTCCAAGCAGATTCTCCTCTCAGAGGATGCGAGGTTGGAGATGGCATGGTGGTTGGACCACATGGAAGCCTGGAACGGCAAGGCCATCTTTGTCTCCACCCCAGAGATAGTGATCGAATCGCATACCAGCTGCTGGGGAGCAAGGTGCAGACCAATCTCCACGGGGGGCTGGTGGTCGCAGGACGAACTGGCCATGCACATCAATTGTCTGGAGCTTCTTGCGGGCTCGTTTGCGATTCACAGCCTGTCCGCGTTGAAGTCAGACTGCTGTATTTTTTTTCGCATGGACAACATCTCAGCGGTTCGGTATGTGAACAAGCTGGGAGGGACAATGTCCTAGGTGTTGGCAGAAATCGCCAAAGAGTTCTGGCATTTTTGTCTGAAACATGTAATTTCAGCGGTGGCAGAGTATCTCCCAGGCCGTAACAACTCTGTGACGGATTGGTAGTCCAGACACTTTCAGGACTTCAGTGATTGGAGACTTCACCCACTAGTCTTCCAAACGCTGAACCATCTCTGGGGCCCCTGCCAGATAGACCTATTTGCCTCTTGTCTCAACCGTCAAATCCCATTTATTTCCAATTGGCGTCCGGATCCGTAAGCCTTGGACACAGATGGTTTTCTCCAGGACTGTAGCTCCAAACTGGGATATGCATTTTCCCCATTCTTAATTATTACCAGAGTTCTGGCACAGGTACGTCGAAAACAAGCAGAATTGGTATTGATAACACCTGTCTGGAGAGCGCAAGCATGGTTTCCAGTATTTCTGGAACTGTCATGTGCCTCCCCAGTTCTTCTTCCATTTCGGCGAAATCTCCTTCTGGATCCATGGGGTCTACCACATCCACTGATCTTGTCGGGTTAACTCTCCCTGCTGGCGTGGCGAGTTTCTGGGACAGATGGGCTATCCCAGAACTTTCAAAGGAAGCTAACGACTTCCTTAGTGAGGTCTGGTGTACCAAAACACACAGATGTTATGCATCTTGTTAGAAAAATGGTGTGGCTGGTGCCATGAATGGGACATTAATCCTGTTGGAGTACATTACACTTTAATATTTCATTTTCTGTCTTCTCTTTCCTCTTTGGGTATGGCGTATATGATGGTCAATAATTTTAGATCTGCCATTTCAGCAGGCCATGCACGGTGGACGGTGGACATATCCATTGTGCTAATATTTCTGGAGGCATGGCCTGCCAATAAATATCTCTCAAGAAAGCAGTTATCCACCAAACTAACCATGTTACTTTGCTTAGTATCTTGTAAAAGGGTTTCAGATGTTCGTGCCTTAGATTTGGCAGGATGCAGATTTTCCTCGGAAGGAGTAACATTCTCTATTTCTAGTCGCACTAAATGCAACATATCTTCAGTGCCTTATCCGTCTTTTCCAGAGCATCCCAAACTATGTATGGTTCAAAATCTGAGGGCATATGAGGTAAGTACAGTGGAATTTTTTACAGACATGAATGGACAATTGTTGATAGAATTACAGAAACCTTTTCGCCCAGTGACCCCAGCCACCTTGGCAAGATGAATGCGTTGACTCATGAGCGAAGCAGGGATTGATGTTTTTCATGTTTGGAGCCAATTTGGCTCGGGTGCCATGGCTTCTAAGTCCTTTGCCTCGGGCGCTAGCCTTGCTGGTATCATGAAATCAGTGGACTGGTCGTTAGAATCTACGTTCAAGACTTTCCATTGTAAACCTATTGTTGATGTGGCTTCTGTGGTGGTGGCTAAGCTTTAACCAAGCATAATCGGAGACACCGGTCCTGACATTGAATTAAAAATTTGAAAACATTTGTGACAAGAATTTTCAATTCTATTAAGGACACGGAGGTGAGGATTATCCCACCCAGATTTAAGATATTGTATAATGTATTGATGTAATGAATCTAATGCTGATTGTTATTCCCCCCCTTTTGTTTTGTTGTTAGTGTCATTGATTTATGACATGGGTGGTGAGACCAGTATTACGGTATCTTCCTTCTTTCTCAGGTTCGGAGGACAAGTGAGATCCTTATGGAGTGGATTTTCTGGATTCTACATAGATTGCTTTGTCGAAGTTCGGATTGTCGACGGCGACAGTAAATAATGTTCTTGCAAGGCTTCTTGCCCCCTGCTAGTCGGAGCTCCGTGTTGGACCCATGTTGGGTCTTGTATTATGGTTCCTGGGTGAAGAATAAGCTGTCATGAAGATTTCCTATAAGTATTTTCTGCAAGTTGGATGATTTCAAATTGACTTAATTGTTTTTTAACAAAGAAAGAGGACACCATGTCATCCTGAAGGGTTTATATAGGGCGGTAGCTCTATGGTTGGATACGTGATATTGTTGGGTATCATGGGAAATGTAGTGAAATTTAAACATTATGGTTATTGGCTGCTGAAAAGTAGTAAAGAAATAGAAAGCATAATCCTCGCTTCCGTGTCCATAATAGAATAAAATATATCCTAGCTAACGAGAAGGAAAATTTCAATTCTATTAAGGACAAGGAGGCTGGGATTATGCATATCTTTCTTCACTTTATTTGCATAGCAGTACTTAAAGAACATACAATAAAAAAAGACAGTAAAACATTATAGACTACACATCTCATGAACCATAGGAGAGCAGTCTCCATGGTAACCATAGTTCAATCATATAGTCCATATCATATAATCATGTGACGACCCTATCGCTTCCTCTTCTTCACTGGAGGATGTTAAGCTGTAAGTGCAGACTTATTAGAACTTTTGGTCATTCCCTACAATACAGAGAGAGTCCCATTATCAAATTCTTCTGTATACTGGAATGTCAACATTATTCATAAAAATCCATTCTGAGTGCAAAAGTTCGACAGTATAACATTTCTGTGAAATTAACATTTCAGCAAAGACATGAGCATAGAAGCATAGTACTTACTGATATGAATCATCCTGGGCGGGTTGAGATCTAAAGGAATCCTAGGGTGGGATAATCCTCGCCTCCTAGTCCTTAATAGAATTGAAACTTTCCTTCTTGCTAGCTAGGAAATTTTTCATTCTATGTCAGGACAGAGGCAAGGATTATGCAGGTTCAAAGCTTACTTATGACCAGAGATGTTGCCTCCGAAATGGGCTTGAAATAGGACCTCTTAAAGGGAGAATCAAAAGACCAATCAGCCGCATTCATAATATCTTCCAGCCTACCACCTACCCGAATGGCTTTTGATGCCATAGCCCCTTTGGTGGAATGTGCACCACATTTACACACATCCACACCTGCTTCTGACATGATCCATCGTACCCACCTGGCAATCGAAGGCGAGGAAACCACTTTGAAAGGTTTCTGCGTGGTGATAAGTAATTGCCTTTCCCCAGGGGGCCTAAGCTCTGAGGTCATTTCCGATAATGCCTTAATGCACCTCACCACACACAACTTAGTATGCTCTGGAAAGGAAAGATAAGATACCGACGTGATATTGGTCTTTGTCCTCCTTGATATGGTAAAGGTGACCCCCTCCGGGGTAAAAACTCTCGCTGAGATGCCCAGGGCTCTCACATCTGAAACCCGCTTACATGAAATGAGACATAGCAGGATGGCTAGTTTAGCCGACAGTTCCTTGCGAGACAGAAATTGGTTATACTGCCAGCCAAGAAGAGGTTTCAGCACTGTATTAGCGTTCCACAGGCCCGAATATCTAGGCTCTGGGGGCCAAGACAGCTGGATGCCTCGCATTAACTTACAAATCCAGGGATGTTCCCCTGCCTGCTTGCCATCAATCTCGCAGTGCCCCTCTGAGCTGGCCGAGCCAAAAGACTCAACTATTCGATAGGTCATACCAATTTGGATCAATTCCGCTAGGAAGTTTAGAATATGAGTATCCTTTGCCCCCATGGGATCCACGTGTCTCTCCAGGCAACAACGGTGCCATCGTCTCCAAGCGGAGTGATACCTCTTGACTACCTGTTGCCCATGCCTGCTGGATGAGGTTTGCAGGGTCTGACGAAAGCTGTTCGTCCTTCCAGCGTCTCCTGAAATCCTCAATGCCATGAGTTGCAAATGACCCTGAAGGACCAATGAATTCATTCCGCCTAGGGGGTCCTTGAGAATTGAAGGGAATGTGGGTACCTGTATAGGGCAATCCCACGACAGCTCCATCAACATTAAGAACCAGACTTGGACTCTCCAGATTGGTGTGATCAATACTAAGGAAGCTGCCTTCCGCTGAACTTGGGCCGCTACTCTGGGTATCATCATAAATGGGGGAAATGCATAAGGGTACTCCTTCTGCCAGTCTTGGAGAAAGGTGTCCACTGCAGTGGATTTCGGGTCTGGTCTCCAGCTCACAAATCGTGGGAGTTGTTGGTTCAATTGTGAGGCAAAAAGATCCAGATGGCAGGGGCCCCATCTGTCCATCAAAGCCAGGAAGACCGCACGATCCAGTTGCCAGTCGCTGTAGTCGGAGAAGTTCCTGGGGTTCCAATCTGCTACTGTATTTTGCAGGCCGGGAATTTACTACGCTATTACTGAGATCTTACTCTGGAGGCAATAGTGCCAAAAGTTCTTTGCCATGTTGGATAAGGCCTTCGATCGAGGGCCACCCAAGCGGTTGATGTACTGGACCTCTGAGATGTTGTCCATCCTCAACAGGATGCAAGAAGAGTCTCTGTCCCTGGTGACAGATTTCACTGCAAAGGATCCCACCATCATCTCCAGACATGTGATGTGCAATTGTAACTCCTCCTCTGACCATTTGCCTCCCATCGAGACTTCCCAGCATCAGGCTCCTCAGCCCAATCTGCTGGCATCCGACTCTATCACCATACCCGGGGTCAATCCGAAGATAGCCCTTCCATTCCAGGCTGCCATGTGGTCGATCCACCACTGGAGTTCTGTCCTTGCAACCTCAGTCAGGGAGATGATTTCTGAGTAGGTAAGACCCCTTCTTAGATGCTGAGCTTTCAGTCTCTGGAGGGCCCTGTAGTGTAATGGACCCGGTAATATGGCGTGAATCGAAGAGGAGAGAATGCCCACTATCCTTGCCAGCTGACGTAGCGAGATTCTGTCCCTCTGGAGGACTTGCAACAGTTCCTTCCGTATCTTGGGCAGCTGAGACTGAATCTATGAGAAATCCTAGGAAGATCAACTGCTGCGCTGGGCGTAGTTCCGACTTTTGTTCGTTCATGACAAAGCCCAGATCCTGGAGACATGCAATAGTTATGTTCACGTTGCGGGTAAGATGCACCAAAGACTGATCCATAATTAGGATATCATCCAGGTAGATGATCATTCTCACCCCCCTCTAACAGAGCATCTCCACCACTGGGCACAACAGCTTTGTGAAGCACCACGGGGCTGAAGAGAGGCCGAAGGGCAGAGCCCTAGGCGAACTGGAGAAATTTCCAGTGAGGAGGGAAAATGGAGACTGCTAGGTAGGCGTCCTAGAGTCCTAGTCGGTCCATCCAATCCCCTGACAGGAGGATGTCCCGGACCAAGTGTATCCCCTCCATCTTGAAATGACGATAGACCAGCCACTCGTTGAATTCTTTTAAATTGATAACAGGTCGGAAGCCCTGGTCCTTCTTCTGGACTAGGAAGAGTTGCTTAGAATTCCGTTTAGGTGGAGTACTGACCTGCAAATAGCTCCTTTCTTCAGGAGTTCCGAAATCGTGGATTCTATCAGACACTCTTCCTCTGCTGAAAAAACTAAGGGTCTGGGGTGTACCTCCTGAATAGGGGCACTGTCGAACTCTATGTGGAAGCCCCTTACAGTCTGCAGCACCAAGATCTGTTGTGATCCTTCCCCAATTGTGTGCAAAGTGCAGGAGCCTCCCCCCCCCAGATCTTGTGGGGAAGAAAGTGTAATCCTTACCAGAGGGTCCCCCTGGAGTGTTGTCACCCCCTCTGTTGTTTTGTCCTTTTGTCTCTGCCAGAACATCTACTGGGATAGAAGGTTCCTTGGCGACCATTGTTCCAGCCTTTATTCCTTTGTTGTTGACTTCTGCTGGAGGGGCCTTGCTGACAGATGCAGCCGGAAAAGCGACCCCTGCCTCTTCCAGCACTGGCAAAAACCTGCACTGGAAAAATCTTTTTTATGGAGGCCTGGGCCTTATCCAGAGCTTCAAAAGTGTTAACAAACTTGTTAAGCTCCTTAACAAAAGGCTCGCTAAAGAGCTTACCCTCTGCTGTGGGCCCCGCCTCAGAGGTAGCTCTAATTTGGGTTCAATCTTTATAAGGAGAGAACTCCTTCTCTCAGCTGCCAGGGCTCAGCTAGCATTGCGGAGGAGGCATATCGCTCTTTGTGCCCAACCAGCAACTATGTCCGTAGACAAAGGAGATCCAGAAGCTTTTGAACGTTTCGCCTGTTGTATAATTTGGGTCAAGGGGCCCACTACATCCAGGAGTTTGGCCTGGCAATTTCTTCCAGACCTATCTATTTCTTTTTTGGGATCCCTCATGTATTTCGAAAAGAATGTGCATAGCTTTTTATCTATCTAGGGCGTGTTTGCCACCCTCCCCTTAAGCGAGGGCCTGGGGCATTCTCCCCTCAGCCTAGTCCTGACTTCCTTTTCTAGGGGTTGACAGGGGTTTTCCCTGCCACATAATCCATCACTTTGGCGTTGGGGATCCACTCTGCTGACCTAGGATGGTATATATGAGTAGGGTCGAACATATCTGAGTGGTCCCTGTCCCCATCTGGGAACTCAGAGGAGTGGGAACCCGGACGCCAGGGGCTACCTGAGTCCTTATCCTCCTCGGAGAAATCTCCCTCCAACACATCCTCCCCCTCCAAGGGAAAACCACCATCAGGGTCAGAATTTGGAACTACTGTGTCACAGTTTTCTCCGGGTTCATCTCCCTTACGGCAGGGTACAGGCTTTAGCATTTGCACACTTTCCCCCGAGTTTGTTGAATCCTTCCAAGTGCCCTACGTTACGCTTCGTGGCCCTTTTATTCCCACCTGGCAGTCACTGGGTCCTACCTCCGCCTGGTCAGGGTGGCTAAACAACCCCAGGATGCTTCTTGCCAGCCTATCCAGCTGATCCCTAAGGGGAGCCAGTGCCCTGGAAATTGCCTGTGGCAGAGACTGGTCTACGGCAAGTGGAAGGCATTGAGGGGGCCATTCCTCTTCAACCTCCTGGAATGAGGAATAAACATGGGCCTCAGATGAGGACATTTCAACTTTGAGGGTGTGAGCACAAAGAAAAAACGCTTCAGACTCACCCCTCGTAGGTGTTTTAACAGCTGAGCTGAAATTGCTTGGAAAGGATTCTGTTGCAAAGTCATCCTGTGCCCTGGGAACCCACCAACTTTTTGCTGACTGATACTGGTGGTAACTGACTCTGACTGACCCTGGGCTCTGTCTAACCAGACCCAGGACCAGTGCTGATCTGAAAGGAACACATTAGAATACAGTTAAAACACCTAACATACACTAGGGTACACTATGGTATGGTGGGGTACCCCTATAATTGCCATGACCTACCCAATAAGCCCCTGGTATATAATAGGGCAGGGGATTGAAATTGCCTAGAAGTTCCCAGTACCCTGGGGCATGGCAGTTTAGAGGCCAGCAGCCTTTTTCTGCATTTGCATGTGTGCACTGCTGAAGCCTGAGGTCAGTTTAAAAGCAGCACTGGGTGCCAGGACTGCTTTTAAAAAGTAAATTGTGCCCAAACTCGACTTTGGGGTTTGGGGCACTTAAAAATGAATAACCTACAATGTTTTGGCATATTAGGGACCCCCAGGGTCTCCCCTAGGTATCTCAGGGGTGGGGGGTCAGTTATCTATAAGGTACACCCTTATAAAATGAGTTTTTATATGCCTGGGTAAAGTGAAATTTCACATTTCACTCCCCACATTGTGTTAAAGTGCTGCTCAAATTCGACTTTGATGCAAGGAGCACTGGGTAAGGAGGATGAAGAAAAACATTAATCCAGAATTCATTAGTAGATTTATTGTATAGTTAAGCAGCACAGCAACAGGAACAACTCACACCAAGACAGCTCCAGTACAACTGGCCAGTCTCAGTACAGATTCTAGTCCATGGTTCCAAATGGAACTAGAATGCATAACAAATGACAACTCATGTGGCAGCAAGTAGAAATCAGCAAATAACATATCCCCCTTCTATACAAAAAAAAAAAACAAGATATGAATATACTGCAATTATATATAACAGAACTATCAAACAAAATCTGAGAACTTCACAGGAAAAGATCTTGCACGAGTGGAATCTTTTACTCTATGAGCAACTGAATCACTATGTGATCTAGTGGTATCCAGACCATTGGAAGTTACCTGTTGGGAGCAACCATCCAAACGTAATTTTGCAGATGAAGAATGTAAATCATTATAATCACATTCTGTCCGAGATCTAAAATTCGTTGGACATCTAGAAACCCGCCTGACATTCCAAAGCTTACCATCCTGGGTTATAAGAGAATTCTTAAAGACTTTGCTAATCTTAATGGGTTTATAGAACTTACTCATGCATTTCCCTAAGAAACCAGGTTTTTTTACTCTCACCCATTCTCCTACTTTAAAATTGTGTTCCTTAACATTCCACTTACGGTCATACCACTCCTTGTTCTTAATTTGTTTTTCCTTAACTCTAGTGCTGGTATCATTTATATCCTGGTCATTCCTTATTTTATTGTCACACTTCTCTTTAAACCATGGACAAATATAAGAAGCAGGATTCCTGCCCCTTAACAAATAAAAGGGACTGACCTCCGTAATTGAATGTGGCGTAATTCTATACGTCCACAACCTTTCCCTTAATTCTCCTTTCCAATCCTGAGAATACTTAAGAACCTCCGAGACATAACCCTTTAACACACGATTGAAACGCTCAACCTGCCCATTTTCATGTGGCGCATACAACGCCGTGGTAACATGTTTGATCTGGTGACACTTAAGATATTCCTCCATATCTTTCGAAATCAACTGCACCCCATTATCAGTCACAATGACCGAAGGACAACCTTCCCTTGCAAAAATTTCTTTAAAGAAATCCAAAACTCTAGAAGTGGTGGCCATTGAAACAAACTTTACTTCTGGCCATTTAGAATGATAATCTACCAACACAAGAGCATACCGTGAATCCAACGGCAAATTCAAAAAGGGGCCAGAAATATCAAAAGCCAGTTTCTTCCATGGTTCCTCTGGCCAAACTGTGGGACTAAGAGGAGGGACATTGACCCTAAGCATTTTATCATTAGATATGCAAACATCACACTCTCTAACTACCCTGTCAGCCATGCGATCCATCCCTGGCCACCAAAAATAAGTTCTCATTAACCGCTTCATGGCAGACATTCCTGGATGTGATTTGTGAGCCAAATTGAGAATCATTTCTCGGACTCCAAAGGGTGGTACACATTTACCAGCTTTATACACAAAATCCCCTTCTAACTCCAAATCATCCGCCACATTAAACAAAGGCATAAGCTCTTCTGACACATCTTTCCTGTTTGGCCATCCTTCCACAATAAATTTCTTCACTGACTCCCATAGAGAATCATTCTCCTCACTAGATTTCCATGATACCTCTGATATGTCCGCAAACGCACCAACTACCACATCCTGAATGGTTGTGACAATATCTGCTTCATCATCTTTTTTACTAGGAAAAGAAACACAGGGATGACGTGACATAAAATCAGCAGTTACATTTTTCTTCCCTGGTACAAATTCCGTTTTGAAACAATAGTCTTGCAATCTCGAAGTTAGCCTAGCAATCCTGGCAGTGGAATTCCAACCTCCTCCTGGAGAAAGTATGTTAACCAATGGTTTATGATCTGTCCTCAATGTAAACCTTCCACCCCAAATGTAGTTCCTATAATGTTCAATCGCCCACACACATGCCAACAACTCCTTTTCTATGACAGCATAACGTCTTTCAGGTTCATTTAATGTTCTAGACGCAAAACACACATTCCATTCTTCATTGCCTGATTTCTGTGATAAAACACCACCTATACCACATAAGCTGGCATCTACTGTAATTACACAATGTTTGTTAATACAAAAAGGTCTTAAAATGGGAGCATTGACAATATCTTTCTTGATCACCGTAAAGGCTTGTTGTTGTTCATCTGACCATTCAAAACTTGCCTTTTGGCGCAATAACTTCCTCAAAGGCTCCATTTTATTCGCAAAATTTGACACAAATTTCGAATAATACTCACACATTCCTGCGAAAGACAATAATTGTTCCTTAGTCTTGGGCGATGGAGCATTTAGAATTCCATCTACGTTGGATTTTTTTGGAATCACGCCATCACCCGTTAGTGTATGCCCCAAATACTCCACACTTTCTTTAAACATTTTACACTTATGAGATTTAAGGGTTAAACCATTCCTTTTTAGCCTAAGACAAACCTCCTCCAAGTGTTTTAAGTGCTCTTCATTATTGTGTGAAAATATTAGGATATCATCCTGAAAGCACTTCACGAAGTTATCAATGTCCTTGAAGATGTTGAACATTATTCTTTGGAATAACGATGCCGCTGAGGCCAAACCAAACGGTATTCTGTTATACTGAAATAACCCTTATGGAGTTATAAACGCTGTTAGCATTTTCGATTCCTCAGTTAGCGCGACTTGGTGATAAGCTGACCTTAAGTCAAAAGTCAAAAATACTTTTGCCCCTTCCAACAATGACACCACTTCATTTATATTGGGTAATGGGTGACAATCAACAATTATTTCTGAATTCAAAGCTCTCAAATCTACACACAACCTCAAAGATTTATCTGGTTTCCGGACTAAAACAATTGGCGAAACCCACTCAGAAGAATGAATGGGCTCTATGATGCCTTCTGATACCAAATCTTTTAACATAGTTTTCAACTCGTCCCTTACATTTATGGGTACTGGTCTAATCCTTTGTCTATCTGGTGTGGCATTATTTTTAAATTTAATCTGGTGGGAATAATCCTTAAGTCTTCCCAACGATTCTGAAAAAACTTCCTTGTACGAGTCTTTTATGAAGTTCTCCATACTGTCACATCCTGTAAAGGAGATGTAACTATCATTAAGAGACTCATCCAACACCACCGGATCCTTAAGTCTTGGATTCAACATTATTCCAAGTTTCCACTGATCCTTCCAGCCCAATACATTTATACCCTTGACTGCAATGTATAACTTAATATTTGCCGACCTGTTTTTAAAGGTCACTGATGTTTTGAAATACCCCACCATGTCTATGCGTGAACCATCATAACTCAGCGGGTTTATGTCTGGTGGCAACATCTCATTAACATCGAAAACCCTTGCAAGCTTCTCTTCAAAATACTGTTTACCAATAATGGTCCATGGTGATCCTGAATCAGCCATAAGATCTAAATCTACCAGTGAAACGCGAACCACACACATGGGAGGATTTTTGGCCGGAATGTTCTCATTTTCTTCCAAGTCAACCATGCCACCCAAAACCGACACCACAAACCCTGTATTCTGTGGCCTGTATAGCCTATCTCCCTCAACCAAATCTTGTACAGGGCCTTGTACCGTACATGAAATTCTGGGGCGAAATTGACCTGCAATTTCCTTTGTTCCCTGCACATGTTAACAAAATGACCAACCCTACCACAATTCTTACACTCTCTCTTTAAGGCTGGACATCCAGGAAATGATGCCACGTGGTTCCTGTTCCCACATCTGTAACAGGCTACACTCTTTCCCCACCTTTTCAAGTTAGAATTACTCCCTGACAGTGGATTATGTACCTCATTTTTAACCTCATCTTGGCGTTTCACAGACGCATTCTCTTCCGCTTTATCTACCTTGCTATTATTCTTAACCACATGCATCCATTTCTCAGTTTGTTCAAAAGCTTTTGCTGTCGAAATCGCTTCTGATAACTTGGGATCCCCCATCACCCACAACTGTTTTTGTGTTTCTTTACATCTCACATGTACAATGATTTGATCTCTTATCATTTCATCTGTAATGTTACCAAAACTGCAATGTAAACTTAAATTGCGCAACGCTGTTAAAAAATCATCAAATGACTCACTTTCTTCCTGTACCCTCGTATAAAACTTAAATCTGTTTAGTGCTATATTGCTTCTGGGTTTAAATATTTTTTCTATTCTAATCAACGCTTCATTGTACACATTAGTTGCTTCAGCATTTTCCGCAACGGTAATTTGTGGTAAAGCTCTAAAAACCATCTGTCCCTCAGAGCCTAAACAGTGTAACAGAATACTTTTCTTCAGTTCAGCTCCCATTTTAACATCAATCTTCTTCTGTGCTGCTTCTTTATGTTGAGAAGGATGTTCCTCCGCTCGTCGCCATTGAAGAAAACCATTAATCCAGAATTTATTAGTAGATTTATTGTATAGTTAAGCAGCACAGCAACAGGAACAACTCACACCAAGACAGCTCCAGTACAACTGGCCAGTCTCAGTACAGATTCTAGTCCATGGTTCCAAATGGAACTAGAATGCATAACAAATGACAACTCATGTGGCAGCAAGTAGAAATCAGCATATAACAGAGGATCTGCCATATTTCTGCTGATTCAGAACCCCTAAAGTCTCCCCTAGTTGCACATAGGGTGGGGGTCCTGTAGAAATTAGGGAAATACTTATAAAATATGTTTTTATAAGCCCTGGTGCTAGAGAGCTGGCCCAAGTCATTTTTCCCATTGCAAATCCCATGGCCCATAGGTTAACATGGTAGGAAGTTAATGATTAATAAATATTGATAGGAGAGGACTAGCCTGACCATTCAAAGACTTCACAGAATGGTAGTCGTAAATCCAACAATATTATATTGTTGAATTTATCCTAAAGTGTACATACAAGAAGTTATAAGACATTCTTGTTTGTAAGTCCAAATTCAGCCTTCCAGTGGTCTGCCCTGATTGGTCAGAGTTAAGAGGTGATAAAGAGCCCCTGGGGTTACCAACACTGCTGGGAGGGCAGTGTGCTGGTCCATAGGAATGCCAGGCCATGGGGTGGAGTCGTAAACCATGCTCTTCAAAGGCAGAGGGGAGGCCTGGGTGTCAGTTACACTTTTACACTCTTGACCCAGAGTCAGGGCTAGGCTTAAGGAAGGTATGTGCAGATGGTTGGGGGAGATTCCATGGAAATAAGCCATCCCAGGGGGTGTGTTTAGCCAGCTCTTACCTTGCTGGAAAATCAGCCATTATGGATTTGGAAGATGTGATGCACTCTGGGACAAAATAATGCCAGACTCTACAGGATGTGGTCATAACGAGTTATCCTGCTCTCATTGGTCAGAAGTGACCTGTTGCTTGACCCAGAGAATTTTGAATAAGTATTTGAGAGGGGCAGAGCCCTCCAGATCTGCTGCTTGAAACTTAATGACGCAGGAAGTGCCCGGCTGAGAAGTTTTGCTGTGCAAAGATTTTCTAAGGCTTGATCTCTGAAGACTGCACCAACAGAAACTGCAGCCCTGTGGATTACCTTGCTGCAAAAGGACTAAAGAGTGGACTCCCTGCAAGCTACAGGTTAACAGAGCTCACCTGGACATCACCACAAAGAATTCCCAGCCTGGAGTACCAGTGGATTTGTAAGGGTTTTGTTCAAGTGGTTTGCGGAATTGAAGTTTCACACTTTCAAGGACCCTCTTGGAGATTCCAGAACCTTGGACTGTGTGTTGGATACTTTGGGACCCGCAAGCAGAACTTCAGGAAGGAGTTCTAACTGGACCCCGCCTGCTGGAGAAGGCAACACATTTGGTGAGATTCTCCAGAACAATTTCTTAAAGGTGTCCCTGTCAGAGAAAACAAAATGACTAAAAGGGGCACTGTTGGTTTCTAAGCACTACAAAGTGACTAATCTTTAAAAATTCGTATCTCTGGTTCTATACAGTGGATTTTTTTCGTTTTGGTGTCATTTAAAAGATAAAAATATTACCTATTTCTATAAATTGGAGTTGGATTTTTATTTTGTGTTGTGTCTTGATTATTTACTGAAATGGGGTTTTTAAATGCTTTACATACCTGTCTTTGAAGTTAAGCCTGTCTGCTCGCAGCCACGTTACCAAGGGTTGAGCATAGGAATAATTTTCTAAGACCTATGCTGGGTCCTACAATGTGTTAGTGGCCTTATTGCCAGTGACAGACCTACATTTGCCCCTACCAATAACCCACTTTCCAACAGATTTAAAAATAGCACTAGCTGCTGATATAGCAGTCACCACCAGGCGGTGCTGCAGTCACTCGATCATGACTGTGTGGGAAGGAATCACCGCGTTGCGATGTCAGTGCGGGGAGGATTGGTTAGGGGTAGGACCGGCCACAAGCTCAGAGCCCTAATCCTGAAGCGCGCGCAGAGTGTAGGCGAGAGCGCTCAACAGACCGGCTTCATTCAGGCTTTGCGCGCCTCACACAATCTCCACAGTGCACGTTCGTACACCAGGAGGTCCGCGAACAGCGGGGAGAAAGTGCTTGGGCGAAAGCCTGCTGTGCAAAGAATACACTAGCGGATCTAATCACAAAGAAAAACCGCTATACAGAATTAGAATAACATATGTCAGATAAGAGAAGAATGCTAGGAATGTCCCTTAACTGACGAGCAGTGAAGAAAGAGGTAGCGATAGGAACGTCACATGATTACATGCTATGGACTGTTATATGATTGGACTATAGTTCCCGTGGAGACTGCTCCCCTGTGGTTCATGGGATGTGTAGTCTGTAATGTTTTACTGTTTTTTTATTGAATGTTCTTTAAATACTGCTATGCAAATAAAGTGAAGAAAGATATGCATAATCCTCGTCTCCGTCCTGACATAGAATTGAAAATTCGTGTCATGAATGTTTGCAAATTTTTTACTCAAACTAAAGTCCATTGAGCTACGTCCAACGGGAGTAGAGAAAGCTTGGGCCAATTAGAGCCTGCTTCCTGTTCCAACGCCTGCCCTCTAAACATGAACGGTGAAAGAGTGGGCCAATCAGACAGGGTCGGATTGGTAATGCGGGCACTCAGGAAATGGCCGAAGGGCTGGAAGCCGAGTTCTAGCTGGGGGCTGATTTTTTGGGCAGCCTGGGGGCTGTCTGTGCTGCTAGATTCTCTCCAGCGGACCAGTGGGTGCCTGAGAAGCCTTTCTAGAGGCAGATAGGCGGAGGTATCACTTTCTCGCTCTCACTGGGCCGGCCCACTAAATTATAGTGATTGGGCAGGGTACCTGAGCTGAAGTGGTCTCACTTGCATTCATGTGTGGCTCAGCAATGTGAACTAATCTGTGCATTTTTTTGATCTAAGTGAAGTTAATAAAACATGCCCCCACCCCATTTCTTTTCATGAAACTTGGCTGAAGCAGTGTTTTGCAGAAAGGCAATACGCAAATGTGGGCCACTTTTTTTGTTGTGCCCAGGCCGATTTTTGATCCCAATCCAACCCTGCAATCAGACAAACATGATTGGTGAAAGTGTGGGCCAATCAGACCCTGCCTCCTATTCCAACGCCTGCCCTTGCTGACTTAAACATGATCGGTAAAAGTGTGGGCCAATCAGAGCCTACCTCCCGTTCCAAAGCCTGCCCGAGCTGATTTAAACATGATCGGTGAAAGTGTGGGCCAATCAGAGCCCGTCTCCTGTTCCAATGCCTGCCCTCACTGAATTTAAACCAGTGCTTTAAATGGGCCGGTACTCACCGGTACTGAGTACGGGCACTTCTTATTTTTACCGATCAGACTACCGGCACTTCTCCACTGCTAAGGAGAGCATGGTACTCAGTGAAGGTAAGCTAATTGGTGCTAGTGCTGCAGAGCTCAAAGCAGTCAGAGTGCAGCAGATCTGTATGGCACTCTGACAGCCAAAGCGCCTCTCTAGCTCGTAGGTAACTGCAGAACCATTCAGCAGTGGCTCATGTGCGTTATGCAAGGGGTGTCCCTGTCTGGAATCTTCACGCCCTGCTGTGTTTGATAGAGAAAGGCCCATTAAGGCCCTTCTCTGTCAATCACATTCACACTGTGCTTGCTGTAATAATCCCAAGTGAACCTTTTTTGGAGAGGGAGAGGGAAAGGGAGGGACATGGAGAGAGAGAGAGCGATTACACCAGGGCAACGGGCGTGTCCATTAAATCCCAGATGTGACCTCACGTGGCCGCCGTAATGATGAAATCCGTGACCGAAACAGCCGGGCCCAGGCTGTGTTGCAGTACATTGCAGCGGCTGAAACACACTGCTCCCTGCGGCGGCCAGCATAGAGATAGTTAATTCCTCGTGGCTCAGGACATCAGCTAGTAGCTAAGTCAACCGAGCCTCAGCAGCGCTGACCGGCCACCAGGAATGGCAGTTGCTCTCACTGGCCATCCTCGCTGCAAAATGAAGTAAGTGTGCCTAACTTAGTAAGCGCCCTCAGCGAGTTAATTAAAATATCAGTTGCCGGAGGAGTACAGACTGCTTCCAAACTGTGCTCAGCCGACTGACACTTATACTAATGCCCCAGGCCCATCGCCATACATGATCTACATTAAATTCAATTGTGCACAGCAACATCACGCACATTGTCCACGTGTCCCCCGCGACCCCTACCATAATGCCAGAATCCTTATGCGCGCCTTCCGGCACTGTTGCTGACATTACAGACCCCACCCAGCCGCCCCCATCAATTTGCCTAACATCCCTCGAGGTCAACCCGGAGTGAGTGCTCGGCGGCCGCCGGCAGAATAAGCCGTCTCCACACGGCCCTAGTAATCACAGCTGAAGGCGCCCCACAAATGATCAAACACCCTGGGCATTAAGAGATCGCCGCTGCATATCATGCAGTGCACAGGGCGGTCCTTATCGTCCTCACCTGCTCTCTACCATCATGTCTGTGAAAGGTTTGCTCTAACAAAACAACTTCTCTTATGCCAAAAGGTGTAAGAGTCGAGAGACTGACCCTTCACCTCCCCCTTGCCTACATACTTTTCCTAACCCCTCTGCATCCCCTCTCCAAAACCTAACCTATCGCCTGTTCTGGCCTGCTCCATTCACGAAGCTGCCCAGGGTGAAACCGGCTCAGGCCTTAAGCTTTCCCTGGGCACCTTCATTGCGAGGGCCGCCTGCAGTGCAGCCCGCATTTGGTAACAGGTCTGCAGAGTTCACTTGTTCGGCTGGCGAGATGGTAGTTGATGGCACAGGAGTAACATCCACGTTCACCTCCCTCAGGTATCTAGGGTCAAGGAAAGGTAGCAGACAACTCTCATCCTAACCAAGGACTTTGAGGCTCGTAGTTTCACTGACGTGATAACAGAGCTGTGAAGAAACAATATTTAAAACCCGCTTTTCTGCTACAGGCTTCATATGTAATCTATTAATTGTATACGTGAAGTAGGAGTTAACACACCAGTTTTACTTCAGGCGTCAAACGAAAATTAGAAAACGCAGTTGATCGGAGATGGTCATTGTGGTTAACACACTGACTGTTAGGAGCATACGATGAGCAACAGAGCACGATCATCAGGCACAGACTAACTTCTTACTTTTACAGGAGCTTCAGACTTTGTCTCCTTTCTGAAGCTGAACTCGGACAAGACAGATGTCCTCATCCTCGGATCCACCCCCTCAGCCTGAGACGACTCCTGGTGGCCGACTGCACTAGGACCACCCCCAACACCCACCGATCACGCACGCAACCTAGGGGTCATCTTCGAATCTACCCTCTCCATGACGAAGCAGGTCAACGCCGTCTCCTCCTCCTGCTTCAACACCCTCCGCATGCTTCGCAGGATCTTCAAGTGGATCCCCACCGAAACGAGGACGGTCATCCAGGCCCTCGTCAGCAGTAGACTGGACTACGGAAACGCACTCTATGCAGGAGCCCCGGCCAAACTCCTGAAACAGCTTCAACGCATCCAGAATGCCTCCGCACGCCTGATCCTCGGCATCCCTCGCTGCAGCCACATCACACCCCACCTGAGAGACCTGCACTGGCTCCCTGTCAACAAGAGGATAACCTTCAAACTCCTCACTCACGCACACAAGGCACTCCACAGCACCAGACCAACGTACCTCAACAGCCGACTCAGCCTCTACACCCCCCACCCGCCAGCTCCGCTCCGCAGACTGCGCCCTCGCCACCATCCCCCGCATCCGAAGAATGACCGCCGGCAGCAGATCATTCACCCACATCGCCGCCAAGACATGGAACACCCTCCCCATCCGCCTACGGCAGACCGAAGACCTTCTGACCTTCAGAAGACTTCTCAAGACCTGGCTCTTCGAACAGTAGCAGCCTCCCCCCCAGCACCTTGAGACCCTCGCGGGTATGTAGTGCGCTTTACAAATGCTATGATTAATTGATTTCCAGTCAATAAAGATTATATTACCTGTAAAAAAAAATCATGCACATTGTCCACTTTATTCATGGACTGCATGCCCTAGACAGCCATTATTGTGCGCACTTCCCAGCCTCAAACCGCGGTCTAGCACGCGGCAGCTTAACAGACACACCACAATTTCTGATATTTTTATATTTCCCTCGTTTTCATTGCTTGTTTTTGCTTGCAAGAAAGTGTCACTCATCGTTGAAATGTCACTCATAATTACACTGAAATTATGAAGATGTCACACATAGCAATCTGAAACCTTGGCAGCTATGTCCTTTTATTATGATTTAGGGCCTGCTCCCAGCAGGTATTCACACCACTCTTTATCAACATATGCAGCTGTTAATCCGCATATATGGGAAGCTTGAAACTATTATCAAAGGAAATGCAAGGGCAAAATGAATACTCTATAGAAATGTCTTAGTATCATCATGTCTCGCCCCGCATCTAACCCCGCCCACTAGCCACACCCCTAGCTCAATTTAATGAGTACCTACATTTATTTTTTCCCATTTAAAGCACTACCCCTTGGTTCGGCACCCCCACCCCAAAGGGGGGGATGGGTTGGGAGCAGAACCCGGGCTGGAAAGGGCGGGGTTAAGGGGAGCGTAGGCAGGGAACTGGCTGGGCAGCAGATTAGGACACTGGGTTTAGCCCAGCCATAAATTTAGGCAAGGAATTTTGCTGGAGGTGGTGGGGTATTTAAGCACAAGCGCGGGTCGCAACACCCTCTTTCTCCTGGGTGCACTGCTTTAAAGATTCAAACGTGCCGCACCTGGTCAACAAATGCTAATGTTGTGATCATTGACTTCGGTAGGAAACAACTTCCTAACTATAGAAAGGGGCAACTTCTTTCTCATTATAAAGAAATACAGCCTAACTTGGAAGGAACATGTATTACACAAAGTGGGTTACTCTGAGATTATTCCCTGGAGGTCCCTGGCAGGGGCTCCATCCCAAGGAAGGAACTATACAGTGGTCAGATACAACGATAAAACAACCTCATGCCAAATGTTCTACGGAACATATGGGCAATATTTAAGATACAGACTGTTGTAGGTGTATTAGAAGAATTGAGGTGGAATTATGGCAGGGCGGGGCCTTCCTGGCAGCGAAGGCTCCCAGAAAGGCTTGGCGGTACTTACAAAGCGATCCTACTTAAACTTAGCATCTGCCGAATAAGAACAGGCCACAAACAGGTAACAGTCAGGACCCAAGGGGTACTGGCAAGCTACCACAATGGCCTTGGGGGTTAAACTGGAAGAAAATAGTCAAGGCCGGAGCCTGTGGTCCGGAAAAAGTTGGGAGGTGTGATGGCACCGGAAGTGTAAGACACCCGGTTAGGTTGGAAGCAGGCGCTTACCCGAAAGGAAAGGCATGGTGGTACCTACCGGAAGTGAAAGGTGACCCGGTCGGGTTGGAAGCAGAATCTTACCCGGAATAGAATGTGTGGTGGCACCGGAAGTGAAAGGTCACCCGGTCAGGTTGGAAGCAGACGCTTACCTGCAACGAAACGTGTGGTTGCACCGGAAGTGAAAGGTCACCCGGTGGGTAAGTGAATGATGCCCAGCACTGAATGTAGGGCACAGTGCTTCTGGCTATGGTACAGAGGTCACAGGCTTTCAAATAAATTGAAGTAATGCATGTGGAAGGATCGCTTGTAAGTTCAAACTACTTAAAAAACTGCGGCCTCAATTCTGCCATAACGTGAAATTGGTGTGGTCTAAGTTTGTGGGATCCGGGTGGGGCGACCAGGTGGGGGGGGTGCCTTCACTATGATTTTAACATAATCGGTGAAAGTGTGGGCCAATTCAAAATTTGCGAACATACGTGACAAGAATTTTCAATTCTATTAAGGACAAGGAGGCGAGGATTATGCTTTCTCATTTCTTTATTAGAAATGCTCAGCAGCCAATTAGAAACACAGTAGATAAAAGAAAAAGCTACAGTACCCATGACCACCAGGGTATCACGTGACCAACCATAGAGAGCACTAGTATAAAAGGTTGTGTAGAAAGTCTTACATCCTCTTTCTTTGGTGAGGAAAACTGTTCAAGATAACCAGGAAGTCCAATAAAACACGTTGAACATCAGGGATAGAAAAATCCAGCAGTAGAAGTCCACTTCAACGAACACAGGACTCGGCAGCAGTAGCTCATTGGAACAGAAGAGCAACGACGGAAGGATAAACTGGAAGGAACGGCAACACCTCTACTTCGGATCAGAACCTGAAAAGAGACATACAGCCGTAATACACACCCAATATACTGAATGAAGTCATAAATAGGGGGGGGTTAGAGAGAAAATGAATTGCATTAAACATAAGTCATATGCAAAAAACAACAATATAACTGCATAACATGTGCAAAGAACAAAGCATCACGGGTGGGATAATCCTCGCCTCCTTGTCCTTAATAGAATTGAAAATTCTTGTCACGTATGTTCGCAAATTTTGAATTCTATGTCAGGACAGGAGGCTCCGATTATGCTTGTTCAAAGCTGATCCACCACTACAGAAGTAATATGAGCAATAGGTTTGTAATAAAAAGTTATGAACACTGAATCAGAAGACCAGTCTGCGGCCTTCATGATGTCAACCAAAGTAACACCCATGGAGAATGCTTTAGAAGCCATAGCCCCACGTGCCGAATGAGCACCAAAAATGGAAACATCAATGCCCGCTTCAGACATGAGCCATCTAACCCAGCGAGCCAATGTAGCAGGGGTAACAGGGCGAAAAGGCTTCTGCAAAGCAATCAACAGCTGACCATGCATATCTGATCGTAAAGGAGCAGTACATACCTCGTAATCCTTGACACACTGAACAACGCAAAGATTGGGATGAGTAGGAAAAGAAGGATAGGTAATCGTGGAAGTATTCGTTTTGGTACGTTTGGACAGACGAAGAGTGACACCCTCAGGAGTAAAACTGCGACCCTGCAAGTCCAGAGCGCGAACATCAGACACCCGCTTGCAAGAGACAAGGCATAACAACATGGTTAGTTTGGCTGACAATTGCTTACGGGAAAGCAAAGAATTGGAAGGCCAAGCGTCCAAAAACTTTAAAACGATGGATACATCCCATAAAGACCCATACTTAGGACCAGGGGGTTTCGCCAGACGAATACCCTTAAGCAATTTGGCAATCAAAGGATGCTCACCCACAGGTTTACCATCAATAGGAATGTGAGCCGCCGAAATGGCAGAACGAAAGTTGTTGACAGTGCGATAAGCCAAACCAGAAGAAGCAAGAGAGGCTAAAAAATTAATGATCAAAGAGACATTCGCTGAAGAGGGATCAGCCTCCCGTTGAATACACCAGTCACACCATCGCTTCCAGGACCCTCTGTATCGTTTATGAGTATTGGGAGACCAGGCGTCACTGATAAATTTGGAAGCGTCAAGTGAAAGGCCTGGGATCGACCAGCGACCCCCGAGATTCGGCACGCTAACAGAAGGAGATTGCCTGATAGAATCAGGGGATGCGGATTGCCGAGAGGGTCCAGCAACAGATTCCACCTCTGGGGAAGAAGGAGCGGCACTGCACAACACATCTCCAGGAGAACCGGGAACCACGCCTGAGCCCTCCACAGAGGAGCAATCAGAATTAAGTCTGCCTGATAACGTTTCGTGCAAGCCAAGACCCTGGGAATCATCATGAACAGGGGAAAGGCATAGCACAGAACCGATGGCCAAGTCTGTAGAAACGCATCCGTGGCCAGGGCCTTCGGATCCGGCCTCCAGCTGAAAAACAGAGGAAGTTGAGAATTCAGGCGAGAGGCGAACAGGTCCAGGTGGCACTGACCCCAAATCCGGAGAAGAGAGCGGAAAACACGGGGATGAAGCCGCCAATCGCTGAAGTCCTGAAGGTGGCGTGAATTCCAGTCTGCAATCAGATTGTTGCGACCGGGAAGGTATTCTGCAATAACAGTGATCTTCTGTTGCAGACAAAAGTGCCAAAAATCTTTGGCGATCTCCGCCAAGAGCTTGGACCTTGTTCCCCCCAACTTGTTGACATACCAGACCGCCGAAATATTGTCCATGCGGAGAAGAATGCAACAATTGGCTTGAAGAGGAGAGAAACACCGGATCGCAAATGATCCCGCCTGGAGCTCCAGGCAATTGATATGGAGGGACAACTCCTGGGAGGACCAGCGACCCCCCCGTCGAGACGGGACCGCACCGGGCTCCCCAACCCCACAGGCTGGCATCGGACTCTATCACGAGATCCGGAGATGAACCGAACAGGGCTCGCCCATTCCAAGCCTCCATGTGGTCCAACCACCAATGCATCTCCGTCCTTGCTTCCTCTGAAAGAGGAATTAGATCTGAATAGCGAAGGCCATTCTGGAGATGACGGATCTTCAAACGTTGAAGAGCCCTGTAGTGCAATGGACCCGGGAAAATCGCCTGAATGGAGGATGCCAACAGACCAACAACTTGTGCTAACGACCTCAGTGACACATTCTGTCTGGAAAGAACCGAATTCAACTCCCTCTTGATGTACCGAATCTTTTGATTGGGTAAGAGAAGTTGACGTGAGAGTGAGTTGACCTGGAAGCCCAGAAAATCTATCACCTGCGATGGAATCAAGACTGACTTCTGAGGGTTTACCAGAAAACCGAGAGATTGCAAGAGGTCGATAGACCACTCCAGATGTGTCAAGACTTTGAGGGGACAGTCTGCCATGATGAGAATGTCGTCCAGATATATTATTAAGCGAACACCCCGAGCGCGCAATCATTCTACGACGGGCCTCAGAAGTTTCGTGCAGCACCATGGTGCCGACGAAAGGCCGAACGGGAGAACCTTGTACTCGTACCAATTTCCCTTCCAATGGAATTGTAGGAACCGCCGATGAGGCGCGAAGATGGGAATCGACTAATACGCATCCTTGAGATCTAGGCGAACCATCCAATCTCCCTTGCGAAGCAAGTCGCGTAACAGATGAATTCCCTCCATCTTGAAGTGTCTGTACACAACACCTCCGTTGAATTCCTTCAAATTGAGAACCAGGCGAAAGCCGCCCCCTTTCTACTGCACCAGAAAAACCGTGCTGACGAACCCCTGAGGATGGCGAACCGTCTGAACGATTGCCCCTTTTGCCAGGAGGGAAGCGATCTCTGCAGAAATAAACTCCTGGTCGTGAAGAGAGAAAAACAGAGGAGAGGGAGGGAGGGTTTGATGCAGGGGTTGATAGAACTCTATTTTGTAACCCAGAACGGTTTGCAGAACCCAAGCATCTTTTGAGATTAAATGCTAATTGTTTAGAAAAAATTGAATACGGCCCCCCAGAACCACAGTGGAGGCCGGAATCAAGCTCACCTGAAGTGTTGGAATCCTGGTAGCCACCTTGGGGTCCGCGGGAACGTCCCTTCCGATATTGACCTCTCCCTTTGCGGGAGGGATAAAACTGGGAACGGATGTTGTAGCCTGAATCTTGACCACCGCCTCTTTGGGACTGGAATCCCCTCTGGGAGTTGTGAGAGCCACGGCCGAACGAGCATCCCCGATGTCGTCCGGCCCTGGCAAAAACCGGGCGAAACGCTCGCCGCAGCGAAGCCTGAGCCTTATCAAGGCCGCTGAAGGTGGCCACAAACTTCGTCAATTCTTTTAAAAAGGGATGACCGAATAACAACCATTGAGCTAAAGGGCCAGATTCCGAAGAGGAGAGCTCCGCCAGTTTGGGGTCCAATTTAAGAAGAATACAACGGCGACGCTCTCTAGAGATTGCACAGTTGGCATTACCCAACTGGCAAATAGCCCTCTGAGCCCACTCAATGAGGTCATCAGGGTCGACAAGATTTGAAGATTCTTTGGCTAAAGATCCGAGGTCCAAAATCTTCGTGAGAGGCCCTAGTAAATCTAGCATTTTGTCCTGGCAGGAGCGCCAGGATCTGTCGAGACCCTTTTTGGGGTCCTTGGCATATTTCTTAAGATAGGAAACCATCGAGGGATCCATCTCCGGAGTATCCGCTAGATGATCTGCAAGATCCGGACGCGGACATTCGGACCGAAGACGGGCCCCGACATCCTTCTCAAAGGGTTGACGAATATGCGCCTGAACATACTCTGCAACTGCCGGGGATGGAAGCCATGAAGATAAATGTGGATGAATAATGTCCGAAGGCTCAAAAGTTAAGACGGGAGGATGTGAAGGAGCATCCACATAATGCTCCTTACGCGACTTCTTACGTGGCGGAGGAACATCCTGATCTGTGGAAGCTGAGGAATGTGTACCATCAGTGTCTGTGACAACGCTGGTGGATGCCGAAGCGCCCCCAGATGTTAATTTAGAAGAGGTACCAGAGGTAAAAGTTTTAGCCAACTTCATAAAGTCTGACCTATGAGGATTAACTGGAGACTTAGAAGACGTACGTGAAGAAGGCAACCAGCCCTATTTTTTGGCATAATGAGTCAGATGACGCTTCAAGGGATTGATAGCACAAACAAGTGCCTTTTTGACTGAGTGCTGCACACCCTGATCCAAAGCCTCGACCAAATCATGCTCCGAAAAGCCCGAGGCGTCGTCTTCATAGTAATATTCATCGTCATCCAAATAATCAGTCATGGGGACACAAGTGTGACAATAAAGCCCACAAGATGACAAAAATTCTGGAATGCCAAATGCACAATGCAGGGGGAGTGACCAACCCCTCAGCAAGCCAAAGTACACTTAAAACCTGCACACTGGTATTAAATTAAATGTGGAGGGAGGGCTTGCTGAAAAGAAATGCACTCTAGGCAGAGCCTATGCGTTGTTATACAGCCCAAAGCATACATAAACAAAGCAAACCCAACGACGGACCAAGGTCAAGCACTTGAATTCCAACTGTTTTCCTTCTTACTAGAGTACACTGTGTTTGTGTACGTGGTGCAACAACTTCCAACATCCGTCGTTGTTGGATGCTAAGCAAAACCAGAATTTTTACACAAAGGAAGGTGCACTCAAATGACAAAGTCCAAATTGATATATATTCCAAAGAATGTTTCTTGATCTTCTTATTTATTAAAGGGAATAGACAGCCAACGTGTTTCGTTCCTATAACACAGGAACTTCTTCAAGGCATGGAGTAGATTACACGAAAATAAACTCATTCCATATTCGTTGAGTCAGGGAGTACCCAGATCATAATGACGTATCGTACATTTGGTGTATAATAACACGTCTTCAAACTAAAAATGAAGGCAATATCACTTGATAATATTAAGTCGCGTATTGCAAACACTGTTCCCTCATAGTGATAAGAAATCCATTGTTGGACCAAATAATCTTAGTATTCAGAAGATATCCGACGGCATGGTAACCGGAAAAAGAGCAATACAGCTTTTTTTGGGGAACGAAACGCGTTGGCTGTCTATTCCCTTTAATAAATAAGAAGATCAAGAAACATTCTTTGGAATATATATCAATTTGGACTTTGTCATTTGAGTGCACCTTCCTTTGTGTAAAAATACAGCCCAAAGCAATTTCCTTTGCCAAAGGCGTCAATGGGGCTGAAAAACGCGAGGCTGTGGGCAGTTGTCTGAGGAAAACAACCTTTGTGTTTGAAATTCACGTGTAAAACGGAAGAAATTCACTATATATGGCCGCCGCGCATGCGCGGTAACGGCCGCCTCCGTAATCATAAAGAGGAGCTTGCGCACAGCGTGCGAGTCCTCTAGCCCCCGTCTCCCACTCCACAAATGAAATTCTAACGCGGGCGCATAGCGCCCGAGTACCGGGGGTGAGACACACGCCCCCACACACGCACACGGAGACGGCGAAACGCCGAGAACAGGCATACAGAGCGCGCGAAATACAATGTAAGCGTGAGCGCTACACAGCATGCAGCATAAAAGCAATAAATAAGTCAAAAGTAAGAAGACAAAAGCACTTAACTGGCTGCGGAGCAGCAAAGAAAGGGGATGTAAGACTTTCTACACAACCTTTTATACTAGTGCTCTCTATGGTTGGTCACGTGATACCCTGGTGGTCATGGGTACTGTAGTTTTTTCTTTTATCTACTGTGTTTCTAATTGGCTGCTGAGCATTTCTAATAAAGAAATGAGAAAGCATAATCGGAGCCTCCTGTCCGGACATAGAATCAGAGTTTGCCTCCTGGCCCAGCGCCTGCTGGAACTACGTTAAACAGGAGGTCAAAAAGTGGGCCAATCACAGCCTGCCTAAGCTTTGTCCAATACGAGCAGTGAAAGAGCGGGCGAATCAGATCATGCCTCTTCAATCCAGGAAGGAAACTCGTTGTTCTGATTAGGCGTCCTCCCGCCGTCGGTGTCGCGCGGCTCTGACGTCACGGCCGCCTGGTGCGGAAGGGTCGGGCGCTAGGACCGGTAAAGGAGCGGAGGCGACGGGCAGGTTCAGGGGCCGCCTGGTGCGGAAGGGGTCGGGCGCTAGGACCGGTAAAGGAACGGAGGCGACGGACGGGTTCAGGGGAGCCTTGGACTGAAGGTGAGAGCCCCCCGGACTGTGGGTGTGTGAGGGAAACCCCCACACACCTACGTCACGTGAAACACCTTCCGGAGCGGGTGGTGGATGCCTGTGCACCGGAAGCACGTGTGCCCCTGGGTGTGGGGCTGTTGCACTCACTCTCACCTGCTCTTCCGGTCCCGGGTTTTCGTTTTACAAATCAGTGTTTTAATCCATGTAACGAGTCCCGCGAGGCATACACTATGACTACAACTCCCAGAATGCACTTTCTGCCAAGTAACTAGGACCCGAAATACGTTCTGTAACAAAAGCTCATTTAGTCACCAAGGTGGGTGCAGCCTGGTGGGGATGTAAGTGACCCTGCTCTGCATAGGAAGCAGATGAGTGACAACCCCCACCCGAGGTCTCGGGGGGTGCGCCTAATGCCACTCATGCAAATGTAGCCCCCTGCTTGTCCTTAACACTATCGAGCTCGCGGGCCTGCAAGGATAAAAGGCACAGTTTGACCCTGTGACCTCGGCGTGGGGACGGCACTGTCACTAGGCCGATAAAGCTGTCAATGCGTTTACTATCGATATCTGTGTCATCTGATGGGCACACGCTTGAATGATAAAACACAAAGTTAATATGTCTTCCGCAAAGCACTGACAACAACTTTTATAATGTATGTATCTCTTCAAACTTGCACTAGGCCCATAGCTACGTACTCCTGTAATCCTGAGAAGTACATGGAGATTTATGTACTCTTTAAAATATACTATTTGCTCTACACAGCCCTGCCAGTAATGCAGTACCTGGATTAAAAGTGCAAGCTAGACACATGAATAGGTGCATCTGGACACTTTGTACTTAGACTTGTTTAAACCTTTCTATCAGAGGGAGCTACAGAAGAGAAACACTCAAGTCATTGGCCTGCTTAGGCATCCTTCAGTAGAATATAAACCCTTCCCATAGTGTTGTCTTTTAATTTTAAGAAGAATGTCAGTGTGAAGACACTTGGATCACAAACCTCAGTAATAACAGAAAGCTTACTACATCTGTCCCATTTATTTCATATTTTTCTTGATAAAGTGATATGCACTAGCCAAGTGGACCAGAGCCGAGATAGCAACACACGCAGCTAAAAGAGCTGAAGATCCCACGTGTCGTCCACTGGACCTCTGGGATACATACCTAGAAAAACTGGAACAGAAATCTGATATTCGACCACTGTGATAGCTATAAGGCCCCATTGACACAGACTACCGAAATTCAAACACTACTCATAGATAGCTTTGAAGTCCAAGAGACTATGAATGCGGGTACCTTACAAGAAAGTTGTACTGCACACAAAATTGGAGAAATGGGGTGGCCCTTTTGAGATACCAGAAGGGAGATGGGCGAAGGGTAACAACTGCATACTTTGGAATTTATATTGTTCGTATTTTACTTTTTCTTCTTAATATCGCTTAATTAATGCTAACATGACCGCTTAAGCCCACAACACACAAGTGCAGTTTCTGTGAATACTATGATATTGTATAGCACCAGGTACCCTGAACTTATGCTAGGCAATCATGATTGATATACATTTCACTAAGCTACAGTTGTTGGAAAAACAATAAAAAAAGACTTTAAAAAAAGTGATATGCAGCAGCCACCAGGCGCACTCATGATATCTCATGCACTGTATCGTATGTCAGTAAAGCAACAGTGACTGCTATGGAGCACTTGCATAACTATTCCATGCAGGCAGTGGACACCGTACAAAGGCATACACCGAACATAATTCTGTTCAGGATGTGTCTATGTATTATATGAATGTATGTAAAGGTATCTCTGTAGAACAAATCTTACCAGGAGAACTGCTCAAAGTAGAGTCTAATATGCTTTAAAACCTTAAGATATCCAGAAAGTACTGGGCACCTACCAGGCGTGATGAATTTAATAAAATATCTACTTGTCCATGGGACAGGTTGCTTCCTAAATCTAGTTGTCCTGTAACAAAATCCACTTGTCCCTTTTGTGCAATGTAATGCAGCGACAAATTATGGCAGCAATCTCGTTATTTAACAACTCTGATATAGCCTCTGATTATGTCAGAGCTCTTACCACAGTAGGGTTTGAATACTAGCAATTCCCTTATGTTGCTACATTTCTGCAGATCGACATACTGGGGCTAAAGGCGGTGAAGGCAATAGTTCCAAGGGTTGGAATACCCTTTTGAGTCTGTGCAAACCTACTAACTTTCATATTTTAAGGGTTTTCACCAGCTCTTCTCCAATCTTGTCCCACGCTGAGAAAGGTTGGAAAGTTACTCCTTACAATGGCAGACTTAAAACTTCTTCCAGGGTTGGGAGAAAAGTGGTTAGAGGGAAAGTAAACTTGCAAATACTCAGATTTTTGCAAAAGCAAATCTACACATGCATATTTGCTCATGCTAAAATGCAGTTCATAAATATTTTCTAGGAGTACTATTTCTTGGCCTAAATTTGTAAATGTTTGTGAATTCACGAAAGCCATATATCTGCACTTAATGCTAGGACATATACCACCTTTGAGACTTTAATAATTACGCCCCTAATTCGGTCTGGCTTTAACCATGACCTTTTGTGTTTATTAAAATTCTCTCTCTCTCTCTGTCTATCGGCTGGCTTCACTGTGAGTGACAGCATTCTGCTCTTTCACAAAAAGCATATTGGCTCACTAAGTAGTTTTGTTCAGTGCTGGGTACTACTGTGGCAATGTGTTCTTTGTGAGACCAAAACCTATTTTTGCTTTTGCCAATGTTTGTTATAATGGTGAGGGTCTGGTAGCTCCCACACCAAGAAGGTTTTACAAAAACCATGCCAAAACTATTAACTCATTGATACAACCAAAAGGCTAACCACCAATTTCAGACCTATTGGCTTTGCCAGTGCTTGATTATTTTTATGTTCCCCGTAATCTTATTGAAACTGTTTACACTGATTTTTCATTATGAATATTTTTGGGGAAATACTGGCATACATCAACACATTTTACTAAATGTTGCTCCAAAGAAATGGTACTTAATATTTTACAAAAGTTTTGCAAAATATTTTTTTTTCCTACTTGCATTAACCATTAACAAGCATTTACAATATAAGACTTTCCTGGTGTTTTTTCCCCAATATGATTTTGTGTTGAATTGCAGGCTGAGCAATTACTGCATTTATCCCAGCCAACTAGGGGTTAAAACCTCACGTGGTGGTAATAGTAGGTTTGATAGGTTCTTTAAAAGCTTTGACAAGTCGATCTCTTATATTGTGGCCTCTTTGTATGAAAAGAGAGGTTTCTTTATTTGGTCTCATTCTGTAGTAAATGCCAACTTTTTAAGATTTATCCTTTTTGATTTTTGGGGATTCTGTCCCAAATGAGGTAACTCCTGCTGAGCCTGGGTTCTCTGGTTTGCCCTTTGTTTCTATACGATAGTTCTGATTATAGTACCTAGCTTTTTCCAAATAAAGTTCAAGCAGCCGATTAGGGCAGCTACTCACTCCCAATTTGTTCTTAAGAGTTTTAGATTCTTTAAAGTAGTCATTGTGTGGTGCAGTTACGACTGGTCCGTAAACAGTGTCTGAATGGCAAATAATCCCTCAAGTTGCTTGGATGGTGGTGGTCATATTTTAATAAGCTTCAGGGTTTGTGTTTAGACTTGTGTTGAGAAGGCATGATTCCTCTTGAATACTGAGAGCTCGAATGTAGATGATTCAAGTGTCAAATGTAGATTGCAGTTTTGTGCATTGAGCCAAACATAAAAATGTTGAACGGTGGATATGGGCCCTCGTCAGGTCAATAAAACGTCAGTGATGTATCTGAGCCTTTTTCATATCTTGAAGTGATATGATTTGTTTGTATTGCATATGGAATGTTCCTCAAAATCAGCCACACAAAGGTAGGCTATATTGGGAGGGAAAGGTCCTCCCACAGCCACACCTTTCACCTGCTCATTACTCTCTCCTGCATATTGTTGTGCGCAGGATTGCATCCCTGATGCGCTCCATGTGAGATTTCGCATGGCTCTGACAGCTGCTCACCCCAGCCATAAAAAAAAGATTGTTTACTTAAGAGCAGAGATGGTCAGCAACAGACTGTTCTACATCTGTGAAGTGCAGATCTTCTCCTGTCATTGGTCAGATCTTAAGAAAAAGAAAACCTGACCTTAAGTTCCTCTGTATAATTTTTCCAACTTAGCTACATATAAACGTACTGCTTCATTTGTCCTACTTCGTCATTGAACCACGTTGAGCATCTGACAACATTTTATTTGTATCCGCCCTGTCTGTGTCTCCCCAGAGTAACTGTTCCTCAAATCTAATACATGTGTGAGGCTGTGGGTGGTTCGGGAGATCAGTTTAACACCTACTAGCACCATTACTTTGAGCCTTGTCTAAATGCCTACAAGAACTTCCCCACACAATCTAGACTACATCATAGGGGCACAGAATCCCCCAAATTAGTTCTTCTGGGCAATAAGTTGCAACGACCAGTCCAATGGTTGAGGCACAGAATCTCAGATTAGCACTGATTTTGTGTGCAGAGAGGACAACATTCACACAAATCTTTAGATTGAGACACATGTTTGTATTTGAATTCCCAGGAAGCTTTTCCATTTTTTATTTAATGTCCTCTTATCTCTATAGGGAAGCATCATGGCGGAGGAGCCAAGTGAGGAGAAAGGACCACCAGCTTTGAAGTTCGAGCTGGAGAAAGAAACAGAACTGCGTTTTGAAGTGGATTCAGCTCAGTCTGTGCAGCTGGAATTGCTCTCTGGAATGGCGGAGATCTATGGAACTGAACTCACCCGAAACAAACGGTTTATCTTTGATGCTGGCTGCAAAGTGGCAGTTTTTACCTGGCACGGCTGTACTGTCATGCTGACTGGGGAACCCGAAGTGGCTTATGTCTCCAAGGACACGCCCATGCTCCTCTACCTCAATATACACACAGCCCTGGAGCAGATGCGTAGGCAGGCTGAGAAGGAGGAAGAGCGTGGACCCCGCGTGATGGTGGTGGGCCCCACTGATGTGGGCAAGTCTACTATCTGCCGGTTGCTTCTTAACTATGCAGTACGTGTGGGACGCAGGCCAACATTTGTAGAGCTGGACGTGGGGCAGGGCAATGTATCTATCCCAGGCACCATGGGGGCATTGTACATTGAGCGCCCTGCTGATGTAGAGGAAAGTTTCTCTGTGCAGGCTCCTTTGGTCTACCACTTTGGCTCAACCACTCCTGGTACTAACATCAAGCTGTACAACAAGGTGAGCAAAGATAGTCCTTTCTTGGGGTGTGGGCTTCTTGACTCTAGTGTAGTGGTGGGCTTCTTGTTGCATGTGTCTGTATTAGAAGTTGTCGGTTATGAATGTTTCCCAGCTGTTAACCTCCTTGCCCCGAATGGCTAGTGAAGCCTTTTTCAGAGCTGTCATCAAAAAACTCTCCCTGTGTCTAGTAAGTTTCCAATTTTCTTGTCAAAGTTCTGCTCTGAATACCGCTAATCCAGATACATGGAGAGGTAGGTCTCCTTAGAACAATGCTTTTTCTGATCCATATTTTCAGTTTCCTTCTTTGCTTCGGTTTTCTATTTTACCTCTTAAAGCAGCACTTGGTGCGAAGATTGATGCTTCTTGGTTTCCAGATTGTTCGCTTCTTGTATATTGTGGGCCAAGTCTTCCTTTCTCTGTTCTATCTTGCTATCAGAATCCTTTTCCTTTTTTATCTCTTTTGGTTTGTCATTTTTAGGTCTCGCGAGCCAAAGGCTCGAAGAGACATTTTATATGTGGGATTTTCAAAGTGCTACCCACACTTTTGGCTGTCCTAAACCTTGAGTGCACGAGATCACATGCACGTGCACAGCTGCTCCTCTGCTCATTGCATTCCCCCCTCCCTTCTCACCCAGCCCTTTGATGCTCTGCTCCATTACTATCACTTTCGCCACTTTGACCCTTGCATTCCCCCCTCCCTTCTCACCCTTTGATGCTCTGCTCCCATCTCCCTCCTCCCTGGGCGTGAAGGGAGACAGAGCCATCCTGCTTGATTAATGGCTTTGCATTCCCATGTGTTCCCGTAGTAAACATGCCCGAGGCGCCAGCTGAGCACAAGGCTCACAGAGACATTCTCTTTACCCTCGTTTGTTTCAGTCCTCGGTAAAACGAAGCGGTTCTTGGCGTGTATTCTGATGATATGCTGCCTGCCATAGATAAAAATAAAGGCAAAGGGCAGGCGGTATCGTGCAGCGAAACATGGCATGCGTCCTGATTATATTGGGTTGCTAATCTAACCCAAAAAAAGTTTCGGCAAAATAAAGGCGGACTTCACTTTTTTCCTCTCCACTTGCGAAGAGGAATTTGGCAGGATTATTTCCTCTCCACTTGCGAAGAGGAATTTGGCAGGATTATAGGCTAAGCCTAAAAAAACGGATTCCGCTTCTGTTGCATTTCACATAGAAATCTCACCCAGGACACCACACTAGTGTTGGCTTCTTTATGTGCGGCATTGAAGTCTCCAGCTAATAGAATTCAGGCGGCCGGATTGGCATGGTGCTTCACATTGTTATAAAACTGCATTTTGTGGTTATATAACATAAAGCATATTCGCTAGTTTGAGTTATAATAACTGCAGATACAGCAAGTGCAGAAACATAAAATTCTCCATTCTGTGCGACAACAGCCTGTTCCTTATTACATAACACGCCCCAGACCCTCCACATGTGTCAATCTTCACGTGCATTCAGAGGAACGTGAGAGATCAGAGCTCCCACCAGGCTGGAGGATGCCCCCCCCCCCCCCCACAGGCTATTCACAACATCCCAAGACAAAAACCCCACGGTGGGGGTTCGGTTCAAATTGTGACATTCCATGTGCTTTACCGTTATTATTGTTTTAAAGGAGAAACCATGTTTGCCAACTCGCACTGATATGAAACAGAGGCCTCTGACCTTGAAAGTTCTGGATGCTTTAAAGTACACAAGGTGGCAGAAATCACAAATTGTCTGGATTTGTAATTGCTTTCATGTAGTGTTTACTACCCACGCAAGGGTTAATAGGCGTTATATAAATGAAAAAAGGTAATGAACATTTATTTTCTTTTTTAAATGGTGGTGTAGAAATTCATTGACCATCCAACAGTGCAGACTTTACTAGGATTAACTAAACAAGCACTAGCAAAGCAAATCGGTCTCACCTATGTGAGCTATTGCCTTTGTCAATGTTTTTAGCCCGGCTACTGTGCAGCAAGGCAGAAAGTTATTAAAAAGAAAACAAAAGTGCCTAAAAAAAGAGCGATGACGTAGCCAGCACTGGCCTCATTGCTGACAGAATATTAGGCATCTTGGATGAGGGAGGGCATGCAGTGCCAAAGGTGTAGCTGCCTCCTGCCCCGCACTCCATCAGCAATAAAAACAAGCATTTGCAATGCAATAGGTCTCACATTTACTGGAGTTTGAGCTATTGGCATTGTAAATGACAATGCCTTTTATTTATGTTTTGGTTTTTAAAACAAATAAATAAAAGGGATTGTTATTTACAATGCCAATAGCTTATACTCGTTTAAAAGGAGGGTTCGGTCTACTCACTATGCACAACTTGCTAAGGACTAGTTTATGACAAGCATTTGCAATGCAGTAGGTCTCGCATTACTGAATGTTAGAGCTATTGGTGTTGCATTCCTATTAGCAATGCCAATAGCTCAAACTTTATTAATGCGAGACCTATTGCATTGCAAATGCTTGTTCATTCTGTCTTGAGCTCACGCTCTCATCATTATTCTTCATCTTTCACAGTTTTACTCTGTATTCATTTTAGGTACATATTTTAGAATATATTTTTCAGAGGAGAGTTTACCGTCTGTCCTCGTTTGTCACAAACCTCAGAGGGCAACACACCTGGCAGCCATACAGATTGCCTGTCTACTGAGCCTCCTGCATTTTAATGCATTTTTTGCATCTTGTTCTGAATGCTCAACTCCAAATGAGATCGCTTAAACAGTGCTTAGAAGACCAGTGGTACCAGTAACTGGGCAAATGGAGAGAAAAACATGACACTCCCCGCGGCGATCCATTCCTCATTAACCCACCTGTAGTGTGGTGTTCCCCTCCCATTGTACATTCCCATCCAAACTATAGTCACAGAAACTTCTCTAATGGGATGGGGGACTTGTTGTCAAGATAGTGCGTCATAGTATAGTTTAATAACAAGAGGATTTATTTTCATCAGAATGAAAATGCGCTGCTTCGTTCAAATGTCGAGATCCTCTTGCTATTGTTCAAAATTGAGAACTATAATGCCAGAAAATTCTCTTTGACCTAATTCTTTATAACTCCAATATCTTGCTTAATAAATGTGTATTGTCTCCTTTACACCAAAGAACGTTTCTTCCATCGTGTTTACTCTGTTCCTTATTTCTGACACTTCTACTAGGGCCCACAGCACTGGTACTGAAACATCTAATAGGGCCCAGAACTCTGGTCGATTTAGCCCCACCACTAGGCTGCCAACTCAGTCCGACAAAATCGCTCCTACCCTCTCGGCCCCCTGCCCGCAAGATCTTCCCTCTCATAGGGACGCTGATCGACCTTGCCCCCCTCACCCCATCCGAATCGCTCGCCTGATACCGGCTCTCGGCCCGCCTGAACCCACCTCTAGGCTACCAGCACATCCTATCAGAACCGCTCCCATGCAACTGGCCCCCTGCCTGCCAGAACCCACCTCTCTTAGAGATATTGATAATCTACACCGAAGAGCCACCGAATTAACACTGAGCATCCACAAGTCCGTTCTGGACCTAAAGCACCTCCTTCACATCACTGAACTCTCCTTCTCAAATCTCTGGCTCTCGCAGAATGCGACCCACATCCCCTTCACTGAGCTCCTCCATCACCCACTACCACTATTCCTGAGACTCTTGCGCCCCCCGCAAGCAACCCTGCCACCTCTCGGAGGAGGAAATTCTTGCTCTCCTCCATACCTACAAACCCACCCCTGGCACGCTTAACCCGTCAGAACTCACGGGGGAAGAAGTGGCTGACCTCTTCAGTAGCTACGATTCTACCTTGACAACCCATACCTCTCAGACCTGAGGGAAGAGCACCCTACATACACGGTTGCAACCAACCCTAAAAGATCTGCTACCCCCCGTGTCAGAGTGGTGGTCAATAGCAACCCAGCTAGAGTTCCCATCTCTGCTTCTACACTTGACACTCACTCCTGCCAAATTACAACATCGTAAGGATGGACAGGCATTTAAAAAAAAAAAAAGGGGGGGTGGCATTGCCTGCATATACCGCTCTAACCTCCGTGTTACGGAACTGCCGGTGAACCCTACAGATTCCTGCGAATACCTCGCACTCTCCATTTCCAGCAACACCTCCCAACAGTGCACACTACACATCTTTTACCACCCCCCAGATAAGAATGACACCTTCACGGACCTCCTCATGGAAATCATCACAGCCAAGGTTTCTCCAAACTCTAATGACATTTTCCTTGGCGACTTCAACTTGCATTGGAACGATCTTAAGGACCCTCAGGTCAATGCCATCAGAGACTTCCGATCAAGCCCTTACCCAAGCCTGCTCCCTCCCTACCCATCAGAAAGGCGCCACCATAGACTGGATCATTGGTAAGAAGTCAGCGGTCAAACTTATCTCTATTGACCCTTGTGATTGGTCTGACCACCACGCCATCACCTTCCTCCTGCCCAGCACCCACAAGACATGGACACCTCAACCCGTGATTCCCAAACGAAGGGTTAGAGACACCAAGAACCTTGATCACGAGAAACTGACAGCGCGTTGTGAGACCGACCTTCCAACCCCCCCTCCCCACCTCCCATCCCCCTCAGTGCACCTCGGTCGACAACCTAGCGGATCATTATTCCTCAACCATATCCGACATTCTCAATGACCTGGCACCACTAAAATTAAAAAGAACCCAGATCAAAGACAGGAATCCCTGGTTCAGCGGATCCCTCAACAAGGAGAGGAGATCCCTTCGATAGACTGAACGAAACTAGAAACAACACCCATCAGCAGCCCATCTAAAACTTCTTCACCAGGCCAGAAATGCTTACAATAAGAAAATCCTCAACTCTAAAAAAGAGTTTTTTCAAAACCGAACTTGAGAATGCCAAAAATCGACCTCTCAAGCTGTTTGACTTGGTCAAACACCAATCCAACAAACTAGCGAAAACCTTCAAAGAAACACCTAAACCCCTAATATCAAGCGAGCAATTTTCATCCTTCTTCTGTGACAAAATCTCTGCCCTAGGAAATGAACTTAAATCCGCAACTCGCCACCTAAAACAAAATCTTCCAGCTCTACCTCTTCTCTCCGCGCTGTCTTCCCAAACCTCACCCAAAAACCTAGCACACTGGTCCAACTTTAAAATCTATGACGAACACTCTATCTCGAGAATTGTTGCCTCCCTAAACCCAAACAATCACTTCAATGATCCTCTTCCTTCTAGCTGCCGCCTCTCAGGCTATCATCCCTACCTGGACCTCAATAATCAACACCTCCCTCCTACAGGGCTCAATTCCTGATTTGCTCAAGGCTGGCCAAGTTGTCCCCATCCTAAAAAAACCTAGGCTGGACCCTGCTTCCACTGAGAACTATAGACCCATATCCCACTCCTAGCCGAAGTTCTGGAAAAATGTGTGCAACAGCAGCTGAGCCTACACATCAACAATTTTCACCTGCTAGATGACTTCTAATCCGGGTTCAGACCTGGACACAGCATGGAAACCACCCTCCTCCACATCGTGGATGACGCACTCCAAGCCCTCGACCAAGGCAAAACCTGTCTCCTAATCCTCCTAGACCTTTCTTCTGCCTTTGACACGGTTAACCACGAAATTCTCCTGGAACGCCTCCAACTCAGGATGGGGTTGGATGGCACCTGCCTTGAATGGCTTAGATCCTTCCTCCAAAACCGCTAACCGAGAGTCCTCATCAATGGTAATCTATCCACCCCCTCTCCGGTTACGGATGGAGTCCCCCAAGGATCAACCCTCTCCCCTACGCTCTTCAATCTTTACCTTGAACCTCTCACTGAGGTGCTATGTGCCGCCAATATCTCCTACCTTATGTACGCCGACGATACACAGATCTACATAAAAATCTCTTCCCCTGAGGACATTTTCTCCCTGAACGAGGCCCTGAAGCTGACAGTCCATTGGCTCACCGCCAACCAGCTTAAACTCCACGCAAATAAAACTGCATTTCTTCTAATCTCCCCACCCACAACCAATCCAGATATCCAGGAATGGATCAAGCCCATCACAGCACTAAACTGCCCTCCTACCATTGTTGACTCTGCAAAATCCCTTGGAATAACCCTTGACGGCAGCCTGAACATGCGTGGCCATATAAACTCGATGGCCAAAACGGCCAGATTCCACCTGAGTTACCCAAGAAACCTAAAACCCTTCCTCGATGGTTCAGACCTGAAAACGGCAATCTAGGCGCTAGTCATTTCCAGACTAGAATATGGATGCTCTACTCTCACAGGGCTACCCAAGAACACTCTGGTCCCACTGAAAGCCTGCCTCAACTCTGCCGCCAGACTCCTAACTGGCTCAAAGAAATTCAACCACATCTCTCCCCACCGCAAAGCTCTGAACTGGCTTCCCCTAGAGGCCAGAATCCAACTTAAACTGGCCTGCATTAGTCACAAAGCTCTTTACTCCAATTCCCCTGCGTTTCTCGCCCAAAAACTCGTGATATCCGGAGGATCCAGAAACTCCCGATCTGCCAAAGACCTGTTGCTGCAACCAGCACACTTCCGGAAGAAAAAAACCTACAATCGGGTCTTCTCTGGAGCCGCTCCAAGAATTTGGAACTCTCTCCCTCCCGCCATCAGAAGACTTCCGTCCTTGGCACACTTTAACAAGCATTTGCAATGCAATAGGTCTCGCATTATAAAAGTTTGAGCTATTGGCATTGCTAATAATAATAATAGACTAATAGCTCAAACATTCAGTAATGCCAGACCTATTGCATTGCACATGCTTGGTTTTTCTGAAAATGGAAGATGGATTTAATGAATTTGCGAGATGTGTAAAACTGAACTTGTAGCCTTACTCTTCTACATCCAACTGTGTAATGGTAGGTGGATTGTGAAGACTTGATATAAAATATCTAGAAATTAAGACATGTAAACAACCCCCTCGATGTGTGCCGAAAAGCTGAAGTGAAAGGGGTGCAGCAGTCCCAAACGCATATTATTTAATCGGTCAGCAAGCAGCCGGGGCAGACCGAAAGAAGGCAAAGTAAAGCGCACAAAGCCATCAAATGCTTCTTGCTTGGATCAGTGCTATCAACAATCGCAAAGGAGACGTCAAGGAGAGGGGATGCAGTGCCCCTAAATCAGGCATGCAGGTGGGGGAGAATGAGAGGAGGCTGTCCCTGTTTCTATAAAGGAAATATCACTATGCACTTATGCGCTCGGCTTGGCCTGCAAACAAGACCTCAAAATGGTAGCATAATGTCCCTGCCATCGATGTAGGGGACTTTACCAACACAGGTGTAAACTGGCACTGAAATAATACACGGTTTTACCTCAATCAATTATGCTACTTTAATCCAAGAATTCAATCCTGAGTTGCACCAAAGGGATTCAGTCTGCGACGTGGTCGATATGCAAAAGATCTCGGCTGCACGCGCCCAACCCACCGAGCATGCCCCCTTTGGATTAAGTGAGTAAGAGCGCCCTCTACGCTGTACCATGGGCAGACTGTCCCGTCATATAAAATGGGTAGTGAAGGATTCTCCACGTTTACCTCAGAACGAATTTCTTCTCAGTAAATATGTAGAAACACGCATCACTGTGACAGAAACCACCACACACGCAGCCTTTGGTTTGGGAGCTTCACGATCTGTAGATAAACCAGTCAGAGGCGTGGGAGTACCCGCCTGCACTTTGCCCTGGCCTGTGCTCGCCAGTGGAGAATTCTTCATCGAACCAGGTCGGAGCGCTTCCCGCTATGGGCTGCAGTGAGTGCTTCGAGGCTCGTCAAACATGGACCTCCCGAACCCAAAGACGCAGAGAGGGCCTCTCGACCCACAGCCCCTTCTGATGCTGGCCACCAGACTGACATGGGTGCTTTCATGGCAGCCACAATTACAGCGTCTGGTAACCGAGGATTCCATTATTTTCAGTTTGACAAACACCCACGTGCTTATTGTTTTTTTTATTAGTATGCCTACACTGATCATCCCATCTATGGAATTCACATCGCATGCGATATCCCAGTCAATAACAACGGAACATGTGTTGTACGCGGAACACACCTGCGGGCGCAAACGTAATGGTTAAGGTTACCATCAGTACCCAACGGGCCGGACAGCCGATGGTACCCAAGTACACAAATCAGCGGAAAACGAAACCAATAAACAAAACAACGTCAACCGTTCTTTCATTTAGTTGCTTCGCTGCGAAATGGATCCAAAAACGAAAAGAAGCTCGCGAGTGGTGCGTGAGCCACAGCGAGACATGTGCTTTCAATTATCGCGCCCGTGTCTGGGCACGATAATTGAAACCACATGGCCTTTGGTGCGCGTAATAGACACCAATAGGCCATGGGCGGAGCAATGCACCCGCCTTTGGCCTATTGCGTGACTTCTTTGTGTAAAACACGCACGCACAGGCCAATCGCAGAAGCCAAAAGGAAAAGCACACGCACAAGCGTGTGTGATTCCAGGCTCCATTTTGAAACCCCACACAAAAGGGCTCTCGCTGCGCGAGCCCTAAAAAGGAGACCAAAACCTTCTTAATGGGCAAATACCTCGTCTAATGATTAAACTACAATCGCCTCAGTGACATGTTCCACCTTCCACCTCGGCATTATCCACGGCTTCTACGGATGATACCTATTCCTACACTCCTTGGCATCCCCCCAAGAGTGGAGACTGCGTGCCCTCTTTTAATGTATCTAACCGTTTTAATTTTTATCCCACATGTAGCCGGGAACTTAGACTGCGTGCTTTTCTTGCATAATGTATCCCATATTTTACCCAATTGGTCCCTCCCTTTCTAATGCTTTGTATACCACCCTTAATCCTGTAAAGCGAGTTGATACCCTCACGGGTCTGGTTCGCGCGCTATAAAACTATAAAATAAATAAAAAATGTCCTTAACCACAAAGGCAATCACTTTGAACCTGCCCCACCCCAGAAAGAAGAAGCGCCAGTAAGTACTGTGATTTGAGCTTCCTTTATTTGGCACAGCGGTGAAAAGAGAATGTGCTGCTGCCAGATGGAAAGCCCAATACATGTGGCTTGCGCATGCAATTTATTTCATGCTGTGTCTCACAGGAGCTGGCACTGGCTAGTAGTTTAGCAGCACTTACCGTAGTGGGCACCATCTTGGCTGGACAATTCTTATAACTCTGGCTACAGAAATCAGAATAAGAGGAGTTGCTGTTCGGTGGCTCTGACATATGTGGGGAAAAGGCTGATTCTGTGGTAGAGTGGATCAAAACAAGCATGGCAACTCTGCACTTCCTCAATGCATTCATGCTGTTCAATCAGTGTATTTGAATAGATATTCCCAAATCTCACCTGGAGCCCTCTCTGCACCTCCAAGATACAGCATCCCTTCGAGCCCTCCACTTACAGAAGGGATTTGAGACATTCAAACCTTAATTCAATCAGATCAGGGAATGGCTCCTTTTCCAGTCCTGAAGGCCGTACATCGGCTGGTTTCTTGCAAACTCCTATTCTTGCATGCACGCTTGAACATTAAGGTTCTCCAGTGGTGTCTCCACACATAGGGGTTCCAGCTTGAGTGGAAATCTGTCGAACCACATCCTGTTCCCCTGTAACAATGCAGCATTTCTAGCCTGGTGACGTGCGGAGGAGCACCTGCTGGCAGGGATGTCCTTCCAGCTCCTTCTAGTTGTTGCCACGGTGGGTACTGATGCCGTAAACCCTAGGGTGTGGCTCTCACGTGGAGGTCCGAGGAGTGTGGGCTCCGGAGAGCAGTTCCTGCGCACCTGTGTGCAATTCGATTGTCCACAAGGCCTTCTTTCCCTCCCTTCACAACCATTCAGTCCTGATCTAAACGGACAATATGATTGCAATGTAGTATATCAACAAACAGGGAGGCTTCGTGTCACAGGCTCCCTGTCAAGTAGCCCACAACTCTGATCTTGGGCTCACCAGTGCAGAGAGGCTGGTTGCAAACATCTGGCACCCTTTCTGTACACCAGACCTGGTGCCACAGTTGTCGTCATCTTTCTGATCACAAGTTCCTTCTCCACTCAGTTAGTTCAGATCATCTTTGACCAGTGGGCATCCTCTGGTGGACTTTTTTGAGCTCACACAGTAACACACATTGTTGAACGTTCCTTCCAATATCCGTTGCAAGGAGTCCTGAGGAACATGTTTTGGTTGAGGTGGAACATTTATCATCACTAGCTGTTTCCTTTCATACCCTTTATTCTTCAGGTTCTGAGCAAGATTCGCATAGACTCGGCTGAAATGATCTTCATTTGGCTTGATTAGTCGGGAGGGGTGTGGTATGCAGACTGCTCGGACTTAGGGGCTGAAGACCAGCTCCGCCTAGGATACACGGACAACAGGAAGGAAAAAGCTGTTGGAAAAAACCCATATCAAGATGCATCAAAATGTTTTACTCCATAGCACACAATGTTATTTCATATTCTGTACTTCTTTATTTGAGCGTGGAAGGATGAAAGGCAGAGTTGACCCTGTTGGGATTATAACCTCTGACCTTCAAGTTTGTGGTGCTTGCCAGTTATGGTGCATCTTTATCTGGTTCTAAACTTCGTCATATTTCAACATTATGCTCCCCCCGCTAGCTTTTCCCAACTTTCTCACTTCTCTTGCACATTCTTAATTTCTCCCATTTCTCTTTTTTCTTTATCTACTCTATTCCTGTTTTCCCCATTCCTTACCTTCTTAGATTTTCTTAATCATATTTTCGATTGGTCTTCTGGTTTTTCCCGTCTTTGACTGTCATTATATTACTATTTGTCTTTTGCAGTTCAGGTTTTCTCCATTTTTGTTGCCGCCTCCAGTTATGGTTCCTTCTTACTCTGTTTCACTCTTTTGCACAGTTTCTGTTTCTCTTATTGGTTTCACCTGTTTTTCTGTATCTATACCTCAAACTGCTTTTTGTGTTCTTGCTCCCTAGCTCACGTCGCGGCTGGCAGAAGTCTTCAATCAACGCTGCGAGGTGAACCATCGGGCCTCCATTAGCGGCTGTATTATGAACACCTGTGGGTGGGTGAAGGGCTCTGGATATCATGCCCTGGTACATGCTGCTTCTGCCTTTGAGGTGGATGTTGTTGTAGTTCTGGATCAGGAACGCATCTACAATGAGCTCAAGAGGGACCTGCCCCACTTTGTGCGTACTGTGCTCCTCCCTAAATCAGGTGGAGTGGTGGAACGTTCCAAAGACTTCCGTCGGGAGTGCAGGGATGAGCGCATCCGTGAATATTTCTATGGTTATCGTGGCAGCTTCTATCCCCATGCTTATGATGTACGCTTTTCAGATGTCAAGATATATAAGGTGGGAGCTCCTACCATCCCAGACTCGTGCTTGCCGCTGGGCATGTCGCAGGAGGATAATCAACTGAAACTGGTTCCTGTCACCCCAGGTCGAGACATGGTGCACCATTTACTGAGTGTCAGTACTGCTGACAGCACAGATGAGAACATAGCCGAGACTAGTGTGGCTGGTTTCATTGTGGTGAGTAGCGTGGACCCTGAGCGGCAAGTCTTCACCGTGCTGTCGCCAGCCCCTCGCCCGCTGCCAAAGGGTATCCTCCTCATCATGGACATCCGTTTTATGGATCTGAAATAGGTCTCAGCAGCTTGAGAACAGAATGGCAAATGGATGCATGCTCAGTCTCTTGAGTAAAATACTGCCTAAGGGACTTTCTACCAAGCTATTGCCACAGCATAATTTCATGGTTTTCATTGACCTAAAAGTATTTTTGCAGCATTCTAGTCAGTTTTGGGTTAACTATTAAGGCTAAATTGCATTTTTTTAAATAGTTTGATAAAGTATTTTTAGACTTAAATTTGTGAAAGGAAGATGTTTCCTTTTTGCTCATTAGAGTAATAACCTTGAACTCAAATGTTCTCTTCTATTATGAGGCTCTCGATTCATTATTCCTCTTCTAAATCGCAATGGTGGTGACCCTTGACTTTCACCTGCCCACTTCTCTTCTTGTTAGCCTGGCTCCAAAGCTGGAAACCATACGGCCACAAGTGTGTAGAATCAGCCGTGTGCTGCAGAGCAATGTCTGAGGAAGAAAGGCCAGATGCACTATTATTCCATTCGTAAAAAGTGGCTGAAATTGTGCAATAAGTTTTTGGGAATGGAATCGTGTTTTGTGAACCGCCCTATGCATTAGTAGGTCTGTTCACAAATGAACACATCACAAGAGGCAGCAAAACAACCTGCCTAATAAATATTCATTTGGTAATTTGCAAAACGTAAATCGCCCGTATTTGGCTCCAATCAAAGATGATGGTGGCCTTCAAGGATCAGCAGACCACCATCCCGAAAATTCATTATAAAGTGAAAGCAGTCCATGATTCTTAAATGAACCGGCACTGCTAAAAACTGTTTTTGTAAAACTTCAGAGGGACAGACACTGCTTACTTCCCCAAGTCTACCACCAAATTCCAAAAGAAGTGGCTCCAGTGAGTCTTCTACCCCTTTTGTGAATCAGTTACCACCTCGTTTGAGGCGGTGGTTACTGGTCAGTAATTTGTGACAGAATTGGTAGTTTCAAGCTATAAATACATTCAATACTGAATAGCAATTTTGAAGAAATGCCCCTTTTACGTCCTTTCAGATTTGCGATTTGCTTTGGGTTGCAGAACGCATTTTACGAATCTGAAAATCTTGTACAACTCAAAATGTGTTTTTTACATTAGAAATGACCCTTTTGTGGTCACAACCCTTGTGATTTTTTTTTTTTTGTATCTCAGGGTTTACAACTACAAAAAAAGCTTAGAACATCTGCCCCATAATGCCTCTGTCCTCCCTTCTGCTTTTGATCTCCGCAAGCAGCTGAGCCATGAGAATAGTATGTTTTTGTACATTTTAAATACATTTTCCAATTCTTTCCTCTGTGACCATCACTGTGTGTGTATTTATTTGTCCATATATATACATGCGTAGAATGTGTGGCCGTAGGTATGCATACTTCTTCCATATAGTTTTGTGGGACTGAACGTTTGCAAGGTATTTTTTGAGGGGTTTTTTTTTCCCGCCACTGTGTTACTACCTGAAATGAGAGAGCTCAGTGTTTGTCGAGTCATGGACATGTGTTTTTGTTGGCCCCATTTGATTACCTATCGATCGCATCAAATTCAACAGAGTTCCATTACCTTCATTTCACCGATGTGCGATTAGAGTTCCAGTAACTTCATCTCCCTGATGTGTGCAGGACCGTCTTTAGTCCTTCCTCACCAGAGAATGTTGCGTGGATGAAGGAACGGACACACTATCGGAACTACTTTCTCTGCTACTTCAAATATCCCTGGGCAGATCATCACGATGCGTGCAAATTTTCCCTGTCCTCGGCACCAATACGGTGGATCCTATCCGTTGTGTCTCACCTTCTGATGAGTGAGTCTGATTATATGGAGGATGTTGACCTGGTGCAAAAAACCAACCCTCTCATAAAGACCAAGTATGCCTTGGGTCCCCCAAAACCCACATCACTAAGCCAGGGCCCCAGAATAAGGCGAAGTAGAGTACCGCTCCAGAGAGAATCAGATGTCAAGCCCGAACACAGACACCAAAAAAAAGCAAGTCAAGTGTTCCCAACTCCTTTGTGCGTTGGACGGCACCAGTAAAAGGCTCCCGAGCCATGCAAGCCTCCAGCCAAGGGCATCAACGCCCTTAAGCTCTCTCGCCCAAGCCGTTCCAAGAGCACTGAGCAAAGCCACCACCAAAGGCTCCGGTGCTCAAGACCCCATCAATGGAGAAACCCTTCTTGACTCTAAATATGAAATCAAAGTCAACCACAAAGCCAATGCCAGGGGAGGAGTATGTCGAGGCCCCGATCCTGGAGAGGCTCCAGTGAAATGAACACACGCGAGAGTGCCTGCTCATTCACCTGGGTACGGGCAAAATCACTGCGAAACCGCCACCACTGCTGCCTTTGGAATTTCTCCTCAAAAGTGGGAAACTCATTTGAGGGGGAATGTTCTTTTAGGCTTACCTCCCTCAAGCTGGGACCAAAGAAATACAAGGACAGAGCAACCAGTACTCTTTCTCTGCCACTCGGCCCACCTCTACATTTACCACCATCATCCACTCCACACTGTCCTTGCACAACGCCCTCACTGCCTCCACCAGAAGGCTCCCTTCTTTCCTACTCAGACCCACGCAGTGTGTAGGACCTAAGTGGCCTTACAGTCAGCCGTCGTGCCCACTGACTTTCCCTGGGATGACTACACTATTGATTCCCCATTGTGACCCCAATCTAGAACATTACCTGGTCAGGACCCCCTGATGACATCACAGCCTATCACTAGGTCATTCAGAGGACCACAGCCTTTCACTACCCAAAAGGAGGATGCTTGTGGAGATACTCTGTGCAACCTTTGTTTTCTTCAGTGATTTTTCTAAGGTTTTTTAAAATTCTATTTCATAACTTGATCACCCAAGAGCCCAAAATTGTTTTTCATTTTCTTTTAAATATTTTTTTTGTTGAATTTTTATATTTGCACTGACGTTGCAGCGATCGTGATCACCTCACGAACTCACAAAACAAAAGCAGACATTCAACAACCACCACCACGTTCAACTTAAAAAAATCCTTCTAAGTATTACAATACACACATTACTAACTTAATCACTGCTTAAAAACATCTTTCTCCACATATTTTCCAGCAATTTTTTATAAAAAGTGTTTGAACCCTACTTTCCGTCTTCCTGATGACACTGATGATCGCAATGACCTCAGTAACCGCAACGATCACACCTCTTTTGGGAGGTGTAAAACACATATATGCACACGTTTTATAGTATTTCAGACACTAGGGATGTATTACTGCACTGTTTTAAGTCATATTTTTGTAGGGAGTTTGTATAAAAACAATCTTTTAAACCGATTTTCCATTTTCTCGATGCTGCCGGGTGCAGCGATGATATTGGTAGCAGTGATCACCCTGAATATAGGTGCCAAAAGACCAAACAAAAGCAGACATTCAATAGCCGCCACCACATACAAATCTTATACCTGCAAAGTAGATTATAATCGACACACTAAACATTTTACTATCTAAAACAATCTGTAATAGCATGTATAACTCCCTTAATATCTCCATACACGGTGTATAACTCTTTCAGTGGAATCTGCAACTGCATGCATAGTCTCTCAATCACTGTGTAAATATTTTTAATATTTCAGTGGACCTGTGCGATTGTGCATCAGTCTATCAATGGTTCTGTAACAAACTGCGTGACTCTCTCGGTGCCTATATCACTGGGTGCATCAGTGTCTCAATGGATCTCTGATTTGCTTCCATGAGTCTCTCAGTCGATCTGTGGGTAGGTGAATGAGTGCATTTGAAAGTAAGTAAGTATATGACTGACTGGATCTGAGAGTGGATACATAAGAGTCTAAATGCTTGTCTCAGTGAGTGAGTGTCTGAGTGGGTCTGTGACTGAGTACCTAAGTCTCAATGGGTGTATGACTGGGTGTGTAAGTTTCTGAGAATGGGTCCGTGGGTCTCTGAGTGCAACTGGGAGTGGGTGCATGAGTCTCTTGAGTGTATGAGTGACTGGGTGCAGAAGTCTCTAGGTCTGCGAGTGGGTGTTTGAGTGATGGTATGGGTGTGTCAGTGTCTGAGTGGGTGTATGAGCGAGTGTATCTGTGAGTGGGTGTACAAGTGTCTCAATGGGTCTGTGAGTGAGAGCTTAAGTCTCTGAGTGGGTGAGTGAACTGTACAGGTCTGTGACTGGGAGGGCAAGTGTGGGGGGGGTCTGTGAGTGGATGTGTAAGCCTATGAGTGGGTGAGTGAGTGGGTGCATGACCATCTGAGTGAGTCTCAGTGGTTGTGTGAGTCTCTGACTATGAGTGTGTGACTGAGTGTATTACTTACAGTATGAGTGACCATGGGTGTGTGAGTGTCTGATTGGATATAAGAGTGGATGTAAGAGTGTCTCAGTGGGTCTATCAGTGGGTGGGTGTCAGTAGATCTGTGAGTACATATATGCAAATGAGTCTGTCTGTAAATGGGTGCGTGAGTCTCTGAGAGGGTCTGCAACTTTTTTCCCCCAGAGTTTTATGTAGCACAAACTTGACCCGACGGTATCGGGGTATCAGCGCTTTACATGAGCACTGTTTACGTTACATAAGGACATTACGTGATTTGCCCAGAATCACTGGATGTTGAGCATCGTTGCTGAGACTCGAACCTGGTTCCCCAGATTTGAAGTTGACCACCCTAGCCGTTAGGCCACATCCTCTCCACAAGTGGGTGCGTTACTCTCAGAGTGAATCTGTAAGTGGGTGCATGAGTATCTGAGGGGGTCTGTGAGTGGCTACATGACTACCCAGGTAGGACTATGAGTGAGTGTAAGAGTCTCTAAGTGGGAATGAAACTGTGTGCATGAGTCTGAGTGGGTTTGTACGTGCGTGAGTCTCTGAGTGGGTCTGTACATATGGTGTGTCACTCTGAGTGAGTCTGTAAGTAGGTGAATGGGTATACTGAGTGGGTGCGTGAGTATCTGAGTGGGTATGTGACTGGATGTATAAGTGTGTGAGTGGGTATGGTAATGGGTGTATGAGTGTCTGAGTGGATATGTGAGTAGGTACATGAGACTTCCCACCGAGGGTGTGTATATAGATACTTTTCACCAATATTCACAATGGCACGCGATACTCGCGATAAATTGGAAACTAAGCTTTATAGGAAAAGCACGGCTGGCAATTCAATCTTACAGGCATCTACTTTTCATCCCAGGCATGTAATAGCGAGTATTACTTATGACGAGTTATTGCCCCCCAAGAGAAACTGCAGTTTACTGCAACACATTCAATCCAGTCAGCAAGAGATGATAAAAAGATTTACAGAAAGAGGGTACAAACACAGACTATCAGCACAGCAATGAAAAAGATCAGCAAAATACCAAGGGAACGTATTTTGTTTGGCACAACCAGAAAAGTGAAGCTAGACAACACAGCAGGGTTAATTACTAGATAGAGTAATCTACATAAACAGCTTGAAAAGGCAGTTAGAAAGAATTGGCATATAGTTTGTGCTGATCCCATTATAGGCACAAAGGTATCGGTTAAACTCTGTATTACATAGCGTAGGGCCAGCACCATGAGAGCCTTGTAAGATCTTGCCCAGAAACAATAAGATCGAAAAGCTGGCTAAGAGGTACGAACAGTTTTCACAGATGTCCTAGATGCAAAGCTTACAAAATATGAATTGATGCTAAGGATTAATATTCTATGTTTATTCGTGCCACAATACCTATCAAAGGAAATTATAACTGCAAAAATGATTTTGCTATATATGTTCTAACATGTAGCTGTAATATGAGCTATATCGGCAGTACAGTGTTACAGGTGCATAAACACATTTTGCAACACGTGTGCCATAAAAAAAAGGATTTGGCTTACCCAGTGGTCAGGCACTGTGCCGAAAGCCATCAGAAGGATGTAACTCAAATGTCTTATTATGTCATTGATACAATAGCGACCCTTGACCCTTTTAGGCAGGTTACTCCCCACGCCGCACAGCTCCACCTGTGTGCCCGTGCCCTTAGCCCACCTGCTGCTGCTGCTGAAGGAAGTTCGAGGCTCTCCTCCACCCGCAGGCTACCACCTGCGCCTCATCCCTGGTGGCCAGTGGTAGGCCGCAGGTTGCTTAGTGTCATTGTATTGCATTCTGTTGTGTTGTATTTATTCTGTTTTCGTTTCATTCCTCCTTTTCCCTCTTGTGCTATTTCTGTGCCAGTTTGCCCTCTCGCCGTTCCTCCCGTGGTTTTCCCGCTGCTGCGGCCCCGCTCTCCCATTCATTCGCTTCCACCTCCAAGTTGCTCCTCCCTCCACCTCCCCTTCTTATGGCGGCCGCTCAGCGGGCGCACCGAAGGCACGCCTGTGCCCGTGCGCACCTGTACCGCGCCCAGCGCCAGAACCCCTGGCCCCCCCCGCGAACGCCACGACACCCGTCTCCACTATGACGCCAACACCCTCCGTGCACTCAACACCGGATGAGTGCACACCTGCTTCCTGGCCGCCCTGAAGCGCACCAAAGGACACTTCTCCTGCCGGAGCTGCAGCTTCACCAGTCTCCAAGCCGCCAACCCACCCACCAGTACAGGACGCAACCACCTCAGATGCATTCTACTGAACACCCGCTCCGCACGCAAACACGCCGTCAAACTCTGGGACCTGCTCGACACATCCTCCTCGGACGTCGCCTTCCTGACAGACCTGGATGAACGACTCCTCGGCACCGGATATCGCCATAGCTATCCTGGACGGCTACAAGATCACCCGCAGACACCGCACCAACTGAACAGGAGGGGGAATCGCCATCATCCACATGTCTACCCTCAAGGTCGCGACCAACTCCGACGACATCCTCCGCACCGCCAAACACCTGCACTTCCAGATCCACACCGATCCCAACATAACCCTCAGAGGAACTCTGATCTACAGACCCCTCGGGCCCCGGCATCAGTTCAGCGACTCCATCGCCGACTTCATCAGCACACATGCCATGACCTCCACAGACTACATCCTCCTCGGAGACCTGAACTTCCACCTCGAGAACAACAACGACACCAACTCCACCACCCTGATCGCCAACCTCGGACTCCGACAGCTCGTCACTACGCCCACCCACTCCGCTGGCCACATGCTTGATCCCATCTTCTCCGCAAGCTCCCACGTCTCCTTCAGCCACACCACCAAACTCCACTGGACCGACCATCGCTGCATCCACTTCACCTTCCAGAAACCCACCACACCCAACAGATCCCCTGCCGCTGCTGGAGCAAAATCACCGAGGAGCTAAACGCAGCCCTCGCCTGAAGCCCACCCGCCGACCCTGCCGCCAGCAACCTCAGGCATTGGTCGACTGTGCCAGCACCCTCACCCTGATCAAGAAACCCTCCAACAGACACACCAACAAGAATGCCAGCTGGTTTGTCCGCGGACCTCCTGACCTCCAAACAAACCTGCCAAAGACTTGAGAAGAACTGGCGCCGCGAACAGACACCGGAGAACCACGCAGCCCTCAAGAACGCCATGCGCCAACACCATCTTCTCATCAGATCCGCCAAAAGGACCTCCTTCAAGGTCCGCCTCGACAACAACGCACACAACAGCAATGAGCTCTTCAACATCGTGAAGGACCTCTCCAACCCCAGCTCCAACACCTATGACATCCCACCATCGCAAGACCTGTGCGACTCCCTGGCCACCTTCTTCCATCGCAAGATCGCAGATATCCACAACAGCTTCAACAACCAGACCACCACGACAGCCAACGACACCTCAGACCCCACGACCACCACCCACAACAACCACCTGCTCACCTGGACCAACATCAATGACGACGACACCATCAAAGTCATGAACACCATCCACTCCGGCTCCCCGTCAGACCCATGCCCACACCACATCTTCAACAAAGCCAGCGCCACCATCGCACCCCACCTCCGCAAGGCCATCAACATCTCTTGAGACTGCGACCTTCCCGGAGAGCTGGAAGCACGCCGAGATCCACTCCTTGCTCAAGAAACCCAAGGCAGATCCGAGGGACCTTAAGAACTTCCGGCCCATCTCCCTGCTCCCGTTCCCGGCAAAGGTCATTGAGAAAACCGTCAACAAGCAGCTGACCTGCTACCTCGAGGAGAACGACATCCTGGACCCGTCCCAGTCTGGGTTTCGCAGCAACCACAGCACCAAGACCGCCCTCATCGCTGATCAGCCACTTTCAACACCATCTGCTACCGCGCCCTACGCACACGACTCCACAATGCAGGGATCCGAGACAAGGCTCTGGGATGGACCACCTCCTTCCTCTCCGGCAGAACCCAGAGCGTCCGACTCCCCCTTTCCGAAGCCTCCAAGATCATCTGCGGCGTACCCCAGGGATCATCCCTCAGCCCGACATTGTTCAACATCTACATGGCCCCACTCCCCCACGTTGCCAGACCACACGACCTCAACATAATCTCCTATGCCGACGACACACAGCTGATCCTCTCCCTCACCAAGGAACCCCTCACCACCAAGACCAACCTCCATGAAGAAATGAAAGCCGTCGCTGAATGGATGAAGAACAGCCGTCTGAAGCTGAACTCGGACAAGACGGATGTCCTCATCCTCGGCTCCACCCCCTCAGTCTGGGGCGACTCCTGGTGGCTGGCTGCCCTGGGAGCATAACCAACGCCCACCAACCACGCTCGCAACCTGGGTTTCGTCCTCTACTCAACACTCTCCATGACAAAGCAAGTCAACGCCGTCTCATCGTCCTGCTTCAACACCCTCCGCATGCTCCGCAAGATCTACAGGTGGATCCCCACCGACACAAGAAAAACGGTCACCCAGGCCCTCGTCAGCAGCAGGCTGGACTACGGAAACGCCCTCTACGCGGGAGCCCCAGCCAAGCTGCTGAAACGACTACAACGCATACCGAACGCCTCGGCCCGCCTGATCCTCGACATCCCTCGACGCAGCCACATCACACCCCAGCTGAGAGACCTGCACTGGCTGCCCGTCAACAAGAGGATCACCTTCAAGCTCCTCACCCACGCACACAAGGCACTCCACGACACCTGACCGGCATACCTCAACAGACGCCTCACCTTCTAGACCGAGAACCACCAGCTCCACCGACCGCGCCCTCGCCACCATCCCCCGCATCCGAAGAGCGACCTCCGGTGGCAGATCGTTCTCCTACCTTGCCGCCAAGACCTGGAACACCCTCCCAATCCTCCTACGACAGACCCAAGACCTACTAACCTTCAGGAGGCTACTCAAGACCTGGCTGTTCGCGCAGTAGCAGCACCCCCGCCCAGCGCCTTGAGACCCTCAAGGGTGAGTTGCGTGCTCTACAAATTCCTTGATTGATTACAATACCCAGCTCAGTAAGAGCGGGGACAGGGTGAAAGCCCTACGACAACTGGAAAGTATGTATATCCTCAGCCTCAATTCGAAATTCCCTAATGGATTAAATATGAAATTACACAACTTTCTATAAGTAGGTACTGCACATAATATGACGCACAGCCCAATATGATTTTTCTGTTTTTACAACATGGCCTATCCCTATAGAAACTGATACAAGGCCTGCTCGAAATAAATATGAGGCAACATTATTGAGAGAGGATCCATTTGAAAAACTAAGGATAAGATATTTTGTTCTCTGCAATGTAGGATTGATCTTATGATATAGGCATACTCTAGGAGATTATTCTGTATGAATGAAGACCTTGGTTTTGGTTGAATAATTGCGCTGGCTGCGGCGTTCTGTACCACTTGTAGGTGTTGTACAAGATAGCATGGAAGACCCAAATACAAGGCGTTTGCGTAGTCCAGTCTTGATGTCAATAAGGCCTGGACTACCATTCTCCTGGACTCAAGCGTCAAGAGAGGGAGAAATGTTCTCAATGTGCGCAGAATGCTAAAGCAGGTCCCAACCAGAGCTTGGACCTGAGACTTCATGAACAAGGTGTTATCCAGCAAAACTCCAAGGTTTCTTACGACTGATTGCTCGATGTGCGGCGGCGAATATTCCTTAGGCCACCAAGCGTTCCAGTTACTGACAGCAGGTTGGCCTAAGAAGACAATCTCTGATTTATCCGAGTTGCATTTGAGCTGGTTCACCTTCAGCCACTGGAAAACCTTAGGAAGGCAGGTCCTGATACTTGCACCGTCGAAATCTGCTCCTTTTTCGCAGGTGAAAATTGACTGCATATCGTCTGCATAGGATACTATCTTTGCACCATATGCTTCTGCTATATGTGCCAGGGGGGACAAGTACAGATAAAAAAGCGTAGGGCTGAGAATGGATCCCTGAGGAACTCCAAACTTTATTCCTGGCATAGGGGCTGAAAAACGGGGGTGCCGTATCTCCTGGGCTCTGTCCTGAAGGAAAGAGTCCAACCAAGTCAATACTGTCCTGCCAATTCTCAGATTCCTCAGTCTGTCAATAAGTCTCTTGTGTGTGACACCATCGACTGCTGCCGACAGATCGAGTAAAATCAGCACAGCCCTTCCGCCCTAGTCCAGTGTTCCTCTAATATATTTGGTTACCTCCAATAGGGCAGTCTTGGTGCTAAAATTAGCCCGGAAGCCGGATTGGAAAGGTTGCAACAAATTGTACCTTTCTGCATGGTTGGATATAACTTTGTTGACTGGTTTTTCCAAAACTTTTGAAAGAGCTGGAAGGTGAGATATCGGCCTATAGTTGGCTGGATCGTTCTGGTTGGTCAAAGGTTTTTTCTAAAGTGGAAGAATTTTGGCCCGTTTCCATCTGAGAGACATTTTACTAGCAGCGAGAGAGTAGTTCAATGCCATATTTACTGTGACATATATCGTGGGATCAGATATTTTGTTATAAAAGCAGCTATCTGCAATGTAGAGTTGATCTGATGATATAGGCACACTAGGAGATTATTCTGTACAAGATATATAAACATGATTGTGGCCATTTGATATATAGAAAGATATTTGAAGTATGTAAATCAACAGTGATGCATGAATATAGATGCAATATATATTTTTCACAATGACACGAAAAATACATATTTGTACATATATACAATGAATTATAACAAAATTCATGTGAAAATAAGAGAAAAGAAAAAAGTATTTTCATTGTGCTTATCTTATATTTAAAGTCTCCATTAATGGCACCGCCGTATTACAGTGACCAAAGCAACCGCAATAAATTTGTAAAGCATCCAGGGCGGTCTGTGTCTTTTTCCGATCCTGGACGTGCATGCAAGCAATTTTGTGTGTGTATAGATATATATATATATATATATATCCAAGTTCCGCTTGAGAGAAATGAAGATGACGGTTAACACCACGGCTCCAAATAGCAGGCGGACACGGACCTCCAGTAAAGAGCTGTTTTATTTCATATGCAGTGTCGTCTTGACGTTTCGGCTCCAACGAGCCTTGTTCACATGACAACGTGAGAAATGGCAGTGACCCAATAAATAGTGACGGTGCAAAATTCAGAGTTCAGACTGGGATCATGTGATCACCCTACTCATAGACATAGAAAAGCCACACCAATGTGTCGCTATAGCTGAATGTGTAAATGAGCAAATACCGATCTTTAACAGTATACAAATGAATTAAACATCTGAATTGCTGTAATGCATGAAAATGTGCAAAAAATGCTGTTTATACACTTGACAATATAAATAAGTCAATAAAAATCCATATTTACAATTTGATCATAAAGGTATGTATAAAATTGGTGGCATAAATGCCATAACAATTATGGATCGCGCAGACCTGGAGAAAATAATTATAATTGTGTTATTATTATTCTATTTTTCCTCCAGGGAGCAAAGGCTCAAAAACGTGTTTACTTAATTACCTGCTGCATTCTAGCACTCATAATGGCTAAAATATCGGCATGAATGCCTATGACTAATATCGTCCAATTGTGTTATTTAAAATACAGACACATAAACCAGCAAATACACAAATAAGCAAAAAATAGCAAAAGTAGATAAAATTCCATAAAACCATGTACATGACCTGTAGTTTAAACTACTTGCTGATTTAGATCACATATGGTACATGGGTATAAATCTTGAAAGTATAAAGCTATTTAAGAAGAAATGATCATCTGAAAAATACCGTCACAAAGGAAGAATACCCAAAAATGGCAAAAAGATATTTTTGACGTGTGATAAAAGAAAAAATGACTAGCACCATGTGTCCAAAGAATTAAAAAAGTGATAAAAATGTGTCTATATGTGATTATAAATATTAATACTATGAAAAAATTCCAATTTCAGATTCATGATGTAAAATCTAAGCGAGCTTGCCAATATTCATAACATCCTATATACAATAATATACAAACCAACAAAATAACAGTAAAGTTTCATATTGTCATGACAAAAGCATAACCAAACTTGAGGATAAAGTCTGGTTACTAAAATTGCATCAATTCCATTGACCTGTCTGGCATTATGTTAAAGGAAACTGCATATAGACACTCAAAAAGTTATCAAATTGTGTTTCTACCAGGCAGGGCAAGGTAACTAAAAGAATCCCACTGTAAATAAAATACAACATGAAGAATACCAGCCGCCATTCCAAATAAAAGTATCAAAACATCTAGACATACTGAAAAGTTTAAATTGATTCATTTCGCAACTGTCTAGAAATACATGATCATATTGTATAAGCTAGAAGCTAAAAGGTTACGGTAAACATGTATATAGATCTTCTGTCATATTCAGTCCCATGGGGTACTTAGTATCAAGCTGTAAGATATAACGGGTTTCTAATTTGCGAAGTTTGATTTCTCTATTCCCACCTCGTCTGCTAGCATTTACAGCGTCAATCACATAGTGTTTGAGGAGACGGTTATCACTCTGATGTATATCTCTGAAATGTCTAGCAACAGGATAGGTGTTATCCTGGTTTGATATGGCTCTCAGATGTTGTAGAATCCGTTTATGCACGGCCAACTTCGTGCTACCCACATATCTAAAGGGACATGGACATTCAAGCACGTACATAGCAAACTCTGTTTTGCATGTTAGTAATTTTTTGATCTGATGTTCGGTAGTGCTGAACCCATCCTGATATGTTTTGGTATTCTATTTACCCCATGTGTACAAGATTTGCAAGTCTTACACCTGAAAAAACCGGTATTGGTTTGCAGCCAAGTGAACTTTTATATATATATATTCCTCCACAGCGGTAAAATTAAAGCCACAAATAGGCGCACTCATGTGTTAGTTCTTCGTGATTTCTTTATTGTGCGGACTCGCACCCTCTCCCCCGCACCGACAGACGCGTTTCGGTGTGAAAGCCTTTTTCATTGTCGGTGTCCCTAGACTAGGCATTGATTTAAATACAAGCCCATTGGTGCATGTGATCGCAAATAAAAATAAGATGAAATGAAAATAGAAGACTGTTTCTTTGGCCTTAATTCATGGCGGCCATCTTATAACGTGCAAAAACAAATTTGTGATAAACAAAATAAGGTATTTACATTAACAGGGGAGCGATGAAAGATTCCAAGTAACCCTATCCCCTTAATGGAATCACCTGCGAGTATGTAGCAACCACTCCAACAGGAAATGCCCCGTTAAGGGAAAGGAAAAAAGGGACAAATTAAACAAAAAAAGAAGTGGCTGTGTAAACACTCGGTGGAACCAGGCCCCGGAGTTGTAGAAGTCACTCCTGCTGACTAGCCCCTTGTTTCCTGTGTTGAGACACAAGCACAACATGCATATAAGAACACCATAAGCATACACCACCAAGAATTGTAAAAGTATATGAAGGCACTTACAGCTGCTCATGCCGCATTCATCCTATGAACTAAAAAGGCAACACCAAAAGTAAAGTCATGAGCGTAACAGTACTTAGCTTGGAATAGTCTGTCCTAAGCCACTGCGAAGAGTCCCCCTACTCATGCAGGGATAAACACCCTGGAACTATGTAGGATTCTTCCTGGGCAAACACGCCGATACTGCGTGTTCCGGTATGGTTCTTACTGTCTTGATACTCCTGCTAGAATACCCGAGCCTCTCACCGGCTCCCTGATAAATGGAAATACGATCCACTGGCCGCTCAGGTAACAAAATGCGAGCTTCTATTTGCCCCAGGGCAGATCACCAAGGCGCTCCAGCGCGGGGTAACAGGCGGAGCTGCGGTGCACCAGGAACTCATTTCGTGCACCAGCGCTGAGTAAAAGTGTCCCGGTACAGACTCCATAGGAGAATGCCTGGAGCTCGTTGAGGCTTGGAACCGCGCTTCTGCACGGTAAACCTGGAAGTTGTCGCGCACCAACGCAGAGACAATGTGTTCCGACACAGACTCCGTCGTCTATGGGCTCCTCTCGTGCACCAGCGCGGCTGACGGTTTCTGCCCAGTGTCTGCAGAAAGGTGGAGGATTGAACACGGCGGTATCGTGGATACGAGCTCTCCTCTCGTTTGACATAGACCGGATCTTAATTGACAAGCACCAGCCTGCCATAAGGAGGTGCTTAAATAGAGGCATAGAGGTAGGACTTACTCATCACCCTTGGCATTATGGTGGTTGTGGTCCCTAAGCATGCACACTCCATTCTCCCCCGTTCCCCGTCTACAGTGTGTCTCCCACGCTAGCTACGCTGAAACGTGACAGAACCCCCCATAAGGACCGACGTCTCAGCGGTCCACCTGGGTTAGTGGGATATCGCAAGTGAAAACGGAAGCACAGGGCAGTGGAGATTGGTACCAGGCTCCCATGAGCGATCCTCGGGACCATACCCTTTCCAGTCAATGAGGTAATGCACCCTCCACCTGGCACGTTTGGAGTCCAGTATACCCTTGACCTCGTACTCTTCCTCCCCGTCTACAGTCAGTGGCTCACAGGTAGTCTGGTTTGAGGGAGACAGGGCCGTAAGAGAGAAACATGAAACACCGGGTGGATGTGCCAAGAGGAAGGGAGAGACCGCCTCATCACTACAGGGTTGACTATTCTTTCAATGGGATAGGGGGCCACAAACGTAGGTTTCAACCGGGTATTACCCTTAAATGGCAGATGTTTTGTGTCGAGCCACACCCTATCCCCCACGTTATAGGAAGGCTCTGGGGTTCTCTTCCTATCGGCATACTGTTTGTCATGCGCTTGTGCTGCTGCTGTGTTTTTGCAGTCTGTAGTACCTTTCTCAGGTGTGTATGGTGTTCTTGGATTGAGGGATGTCTAGCCACCACAGGCCAGTCAAAGGGTAACATATTAGGATGGTAACCCAAGGTGCAATAGAAAGGTGAACACCCCAAAGAGGAATGGTCCGAGTTATTGTAAGCGAACTCTGCCATCCGCAGAAGCGTGCTCCATTCTTCCTCATGTAGAGTAAAACATTGGAGGTACTGTTCTAACATCTGTTTCAGTCTCTGTTTTACCATCTGTCGGCGGGTGGTAGCTAGTGGAGAGACGGGCATTGACTTTCATAACCACACACAGCGCCTTCCAGAACCTAAAGGGGAATTGGGTTCCCCTGTCCGTAATGATGACTGCTGGTATACCGTGCAGGCGCGCAATGTGTTGCAGAAATGCCGTAGCCAGTTCCACCGATGTCGGTAATTTCGTCAATGAAGTGACCCATCTTGGTCAGGTGATCAATGACAACTAGTATGGTGTTATTGCCTGAGCTGGAAGGCATTTCTACCATTAAGTCCATCGACAAGGTGTGCCAAGGGCCTGGAGGTATAGGGGGAAGCAATCCACTTGGCCTGGAGTGCTGTGCCTTCCCTAGCGCACAGATAGCGCATTGTGAGACGTGTTTCGCAGTGTCTCTCCGTAATGTGCTCCACCAGAAGTGTCTCTTCATAGCCTATAGGGTTTTTTGGGTTCCCAAGTGTCCACCCAGTGTTGATTCATGAATCCAACGCAGGGCTTGCTGTTGAAAAGAACCCTTCGGTACGTATAGCCACTTGTCGTAATACAGCAACTTGTTCAAAGAGGAACGGTGCTGAGGCTCTTCGGTAACCCAGGCGTGCTCCTCTAGCCTTTCGATCTGTGTCCTCTCCTTTCCCAGGAAGTCATGTGTAGTTGCCAAGGCCATTATCTCTGCAGGAAAGGAAGCGTTCTGTAGTATAACGGGGTTCTTCTGCTGGTACTAGGCTGAGTCCAGGGTCACGAGCGGGTCGTGACAGTGCGTTGGCCGTTTTGTGGTCCTGGTCTGTACCGAATCAGAAAGTCAAAATCAGAGAAAAATAGTGACCAACGGAGTTGCCTAGGGCTTAAAACTCTTGCACTCTTAAGAAATAACAGGTTCCGGTTATCGGTGTATATCTCCACCGTGTGTTTAGCCCCCAGCAGAAGGTGCCTCCATTCTTCGCACGCTCTCTTTATTGCCAGAAGCTCCTTGTCAGTGATACTGTAGTTGCTTTCACAAGATGGCAGTTTCCTGGAGAAGAAGGCAACTGGATAGAGTTGACCTGTCTCAGGATGCCTTTGGGATAGGATTCCCCCTATCGCTTAATAGGATGCATCCGTCTCTGCCACAAATTGTCGAGTGGCATCGGGATATCTCAATACAGGAGCACTGGTAAATTGGCTCTTTAGCATTTGAAAAGCCTTTTCTGCGTGTTAGTCCAGAGAAACGCCGCTTCTTTCCGTAACTGGTGTGTCAATGCCTTATGATTCTAGAAAGCTCCTTAATAAACCTCCAATAAAAGTTTGCAGTGCCCAAGAAGCTCTGCAAGGCCTTCACACTGGAGGGTGATTCCCATTGTAGAATGGCCTGTATTTATTTGTCGTCCATACAAAGTTTGGCCCGATGACGTATCCCAAGAACTCCACTTCCGTGACGTGGAAAAGGCACTTCTCCAATTTGGCATAGAGCGTGAACCGCTGTAGACGTTCCAATACATCGGACTCATGAAGGTTGTGTTCCTCTAGGGATGCCGAGTAAATCAGGATGTTATCAATATACACGATGCATGATACATCCAACAGGCCTCTCAGAACTTCATCCATAAAAAACTGGAACGCGGCGGGAGCGTTGCAGAGTCCGAAGGGCATCACCCGGAATTCATACAGCTCAAATTTCGTTCAAAAGGCTGTTTTCCACTCTTCTCCTTGCCGCACCCGCACTAAATGTTAGGCTCCCCGGAGGTCTACTATGGTGAACACCTTCTCTCCTTTTAACTGATCCAGCAGAACGGGTATTAAGGGCAGAGGATACCTGTTTTTTTTCTGGTCACTCTGTTGATCGCCCGGTAATCCACACAAGCCTGTAAGCCACCTTCTTTCTTCGGAATGAAGAATATCGGCGAGGAAGCGGGGGAAGAAGAAAGACAGATAAGTCCGGAGGACAACAGCTTGGTGAGATACTGCTGCAGATCAGCGGTTTCTGATTCTGTAAGGGCATAGATACGGCTGCATGGAATGCTGGCTCCAGGCTCCAAATTAATCACACAATCGTAGTCCCTGTGTCGGGGCAGCTTCCCTGCTTCCTGTTCACTGAATACTGCATGGAACTGCTTGTATTCTTCCGGTAACGTGGAGGTATAGCTTAAGAGCTGTGCATTGCAACCGCTCGCGAGCAGTCCGGCAGGATTCTCCATGGCGTCGGGCGTCCGTTTCTTCTCTCTTGAGCAATGTTCTTTACAAAACAAGGAGTTCATGGTGACCGTGCGTGCAGCCCATTGCCCTAAAGGATCATGCTGTGTTAGCCAAGGCATGCCCAAAGTGAGTTTGAAGTGGGGGGCGTCTATGAGATCAAACTGGATGTATTCGGAATGATCCGCCCCAACATGCATTAGAATCAACTGTGTATGAAAACGCACAGGGCATGAAGTCAAAGCCGTTCCATCCACTGCCTTGACGGGTTCCAGAATATTTTTACGTATACAGGGTACACCGAGTTCCTGTGCGTACTGCTGGTCGATGAAATTACCAGTAGCCCCAGAATCCAGCACTGCATGCACGAGAACGGGCTCACCACCCGGTAATTCCAGCGTAACATACACATTCATATGGGCCACTGATGTTTGAACTGTGTTGGCCACGGCCGAAGAGACCTCTGCGTTCCTAAGGCTCAAACAAGGGGTCTCAATCTTGTTTGAGTGCATTAGTTTCCCTGGTTCTCAGAGGTATTCTCTACCACGGGCAAGTTCCTGGTTCCCTGACTTCCTTTGTTCACTAGCTTGGACCTGGATTTACAGTCTCTGATGAAGTGACCGGGCTTCCCACAGTACATGCATAATCTCTGTTTTCTTCTCTTTTCTCTTTCATCTTGGCTTATTGGCCCTCGTATTCCACTGATTTGCATTGGCTCTGTTCCATCAGGGGTAACAGGGTGTTCTTCCGTTATGGGCCTAGGTCGTGACAGAAGGTACCTCGTGTCTGATCGCTGCTTATCCCCTTTCCTTCCTGAAGCCGATGATCCAGTTGAACCGTGAGATCTATGAGTTCATCGCAAGAGGTGGGCATATGTACGACTTGAGCCAATACGTCATTCAATTCCCCTCTCAGGCCCTGTTAGAACAAGGAAGTTCTTTTTTCCATCGGCCAATTGGTTTCCATTAAGGGTCTGTTGAAGGTGGTAATGTATGTGAGTAGATCTTGCGTGCCCTGCTTAAGCGCAATAAGCTCCATGTCTAAGGAAAGCTGAAGTGCCTTTCTGTTAAACAGCTTGCGCATCTCTACACAAAAGTCAGAAAAATTGCGCAAAACGGGATCGTCCCTCTCTATCAAGGGAAAGGAGCAACTGGCTGCATTGCCTCCAAGGTAGGACATAACAAAGGCCGTCTCTGACTGGTCGTTAGAGAACACAGCAGGTTTGCCCACAAAGTGCAGTCTACATTGACCTAGAAATATTCCAAACTTTTTGGGACCCCAAAGAATCTCTCAGGAGGGGCAAGGGGTAGCTGTATAGGCTGTATCGCTTGTATAGATGAAGGGCCTTCCTGAGAAGGATTAGAAAAAGAGGTAGGAAATGGCCCTACTACCCCACCCTGCGTGTGGGTCCCGCGCCCCATACCGGAGTCATGAAATGTAAGTTGGGGCAGTAAGGTCCAGTCTTTGATGTACGAACCTCCCCGTGCACCCGTAGGGCTTGAGCGAGACAGCCCCGCTACTTCTCGCCTCATCGTGCCCATCTCATTCCTTAATTCTAGGTTTTCCCCCGAAAGGCATCCACTTACATCCGTAGTGCGGTCAAAGTTTCCAACACTGACGTAAGGACAATGTTAGTATCCATCACTCAGGCTGTAAGAACTGTGGGCTTGTCAATCTGTCAGAAACAGCCTAGGTAACCACTGACCTTAGAAGCCAGATACAGCGGGAGCAATGAAAGATGGCAAGTAACTCCATCCCCTTAATGGAATATCATGCGAGTATGTAGCAACCACTCCAACAGGAAACACCACGTTAGGGGAAAGTGAAAAATGGGACAAAGGAAACAAAAAACATGCGGCTGTGTAAACACTCAATGGAACATGGCCCCGGAGTTGTAAACGTCACTCCTGCTGACTAGCCCCTTGTTTCCTGTGTTGAGACACAAGCACAACATGCATATCAGAACACCATAAGCATACACCACCAAGAATTGTAAAAGTATATGAAGGCACTTACAGCTGCTCATGCCGCATTCATCCTATGAACTAAAAAGGCAACAGCAAAAATAAAGTCATGAGCGTAACGGTACTTAGCTTGGAATAGTCTGTCCTAAGCCACTGCGAAGAATCCCTCTACTCCTGCAGGGATGAACGCCCTGGAACTATGTAGGATTATTCCTGAGCAAACATGCCGATACTGTGTGTTCCGTTATGGTTCTTACTGTCTTGATACTCCTGCTAGAATCCCGAGCCTCTCACCGGCTCCCTGATAAATGGAAATACGACCCACTGACCGCACAGGTAACAAAATGCGAGCTTCTATTTACCCCAGGGCGCAGAGCTGCAGTGCACCAGGAACTCGTTTCACGCACCTGTGCTGGGGCGAAGTGTCCCGGTACAGACTCTATAGGAGAATGCCCGAAGCTCATTAAGGCTTGGAACCGCGCTTCAGCGCGGTAGACCTGGAAGTTGTCGTGCACCAGCGCAGAGGCAATGTGTTCTGACACAGACTCCTTCGGTCAATGGGCTCCTCTCATGAACCAGCGCGGCTGAAGGTTTCTACCCAGTGTCTGCAGAAAGGTTGAGGATTGAACTCGGCGGTATCGTGGATACGAGATCTCCTCTCGTTTGACTCGTAGCACGTAGAACGGATCTTGATTGACAAGCACCCACCTGCCAGAAGGAGGTGCTTAAATAGAGTCCTAGAGGTAGGACTTACTCCTCACCCATGGCATTATGGTGGTTGTGGTCCCTAAGCATGCACACTCCATTCTCCCCCGTTCCACGCCTATAGTGTGTAGTCAGTGTGTCTCCCACACTTTCTATGCTGAAACGTGACAATTTCAGAATTGTAAATTGAAAACTTCCTTTACCTTTAAATAGTGTTTTTTGAATTACAATTCCTTAGACACCAAACATGATGCTTCTACCTGCTCCCAAACAAAAGTTATCAATTAATAAATGTAATAAGGTAACGCAGGGTTATTCTATGGGAGTGTTAGGCCTCACAGTAGTGAAAAACGCATTTGTACATTTTTCACTACCAGGACATGTAAAACTTAAAAGTACATCTCCAACTTTTTAAAAATACAATGCAACCTGCCCTAGGAGATTTTTAGTGCCTAGCTTAAGGGTGGTAAATATGTATTAAGAAGAGAGTTTTACCCCCTCACTCCCCCGCCATGCTCCTTCACGAGACCAGAGACTTCCCAGATATCTCCCGCCCACAAAGCCGCCTTCGTCATATTTCCCTGGCCACAGCTAAAATCTGTATCCTTTGCCAGTGGAGATTGCCCGTGCCCCTCTCGCAAGAGGTCTGGGTAGTGGGTATGATACAGACAGCCTCGCATGAGCGTGTTATTTACAGCATGCAAGACCAAACAGAGGTGTTTATACAGATATGGGCACCCTTCCTACAGGATATCCCCCTGAAGCGGAAAATGTCACTTCTGTCCTCCCTCCCTCCCTCCTCCAGCTTTTCGTCCGGAGAACTCAACCAGGGTGAGCGGACACTGGTTATTCTCTCAGTAGACTTGCACTCCGGACACAACACCCATGCACCGCTGCGTCCTACCACTAGCCACAACCCCTGTCCCCTTTCCTATCACTGCCACCTCCCCTCCTACATCCCACCGCCCTTTCCTTTCTTGCTCTCTCCTTGCCCCTTCTGCCTCCTTCCTATCTAGATCATGAACCCCTCCCTTCCCGCCCGGTCACGCAGGCACGTGGGTACCCTGCCTTCTTCTACACAGTCACCCATTGCCCTGACCCCACGCAGCCCCCCCAGGGATCCCTCTTACCATAGGATAGCTGCACCTCCTCCCCCGTCCGACCATGCAGGTCTCTAATACTCCAACTCTACACACCTTCCTCTCTACAGACTAAAATGGGAGTACAGAGACCTGGATCTCACCACACGACTTGCCCCCACCCCTTTTTTCTTGCTCCCCTGCCATGCGACGGAACATCTGGACTGTTATCCTCTCACCCCCTTATCTGCCTGGAGCCATGGCCTGCAGGCCTAATGCCTGCCGCTGCCCGGGGTGGTCGCCCCGCACCCGCCGCCAAACTGCCTGCTCAGCCTCTTCGACTTTGCATGCGACATGTGTCCCTTTGGCAGTGCTCTCCTCTTTAACCCCACCCCCCCTTTTATCTCTCCTCCACCCATCATCCATTGTCACATAGTATGACACCAATTGTTCTATTCTCTGATGTGATGTACCTGTGTTGTGTAACTTCCTTCAATAAAAAATTATGATTGGAAAAAAAAGAAGGGAGTTTTAGACTTGACAAAGGGTTTATTCTACTAAGTTGAATTATTTGTTTAAAACTGCACAAAGGCTGCAATGGCTGGCCTGTGACATGTTTTAAAGGGTTATTTAAATGGGTGTTTAAATCAATGAGGACATTGTTCCATGTTGGCGGTGAAACAAAAGTAGCGATCACCTGCTCAACAAAAGAAAGGAAAAAAAGAGTGTAGAGGGGGAAGGGAGGTAGAGGGGAGGTGAAAAGAGGCAGAGAGAAATTTCCCCAGTCTCAAGGATCCAATCCCGAAGGGGAGGACTCAATGTAGCCTCTTGTTTGCCCTCACACACCCCGAAGGATGTCTTGCTTCATCATTGGGCTTGTTGTTGCTCCTCGTCGGGCCGGCGCTGCAATGCCCGACGGGCCCCCGAAGGGTCTCTTTATCGGAGGTCTTTTAAAGAGAAAAGCCGTTAGGTGAGTGCGGGTGTGTGGGCTTTAAAAAATAGTGGTGGATCCGAGAGGTAAGTGATTGCGTGCGTGCAGAGTGTGTGAATAAAAAATGTCTAGGGGTGTCCAATTAATGTTGTTGGGCCCCTGGCAAAATAAAAAAGACCGATAGGTCACGGGGTCACTAATAAGCGCAAGGTGCTAGTGTGACTTATAAAAAGGTCGACATGTTTCACGCCTAGTATGCCCGGGAGGGTCAGTGGCGTTTCTTCAGGACCAAACTTAGTGAGAGGATGTGCACGGTGAAGACGGGGGTTCCAGTGGTTGGAAGGGTAACCTGCGTCTGTGAAAGGTACAGAGAGGTACGGGGCTGCGGGGTACAGTGACCTAATCAGCAGAAACAAAAAAAGCGTACCGAGCTAGTGTAACCTAGAAGGGGAAAAAAACGGGGATGGGGGGAAAAAAGAAAGGAGAGAAGAGGGGGAGGGGAGGGGTAACAGACACACATGGATGGTTAAGATAGAGCTGGTACAAATATCAACAGCAGTTTATCGAGCGAACACAGCATAGGACTATCCGTGCCCCCGATTGCCATCCACGTTGTAATAGTGCAGTCACTCCAATAGTAGTATGCAAAGAAACATACACAGATGCCATGTCAGCCGTACAACATCGGTGTCAGACACACACGTCTAAATGGAGGGTAAAGTATCGCCCATTGGTGGAGGGGCGGTGTGAGAGATTAACAAGGCACGTGAAAGTGGGTCAACATCAATGCCAATCTAAGAAAGACGTTGTGAAGGGGTGACATCAATGCCAAACAAAGAAAGACATTGTGCGGGGACAGTTTGTGAACACAGACAATAAAAATATTAAAAGTAATAATGTTAATGATGGCACAGAGGTCAACCAGCGTATGCAGTCCACAAAACAAAGAAAGGATAAGGTCCCACTATGCTCGTGGGTGACGAGCAGTGATAAAACAGATGGCTCAGAGCATACGTGGAGACCCTGTCCGTCTCAAAGTAGTGAGTATAAAGTTAGCGTTCGAAAATTCAAAAATTCATACGGGACTGACAAACACGCATACCACGCTCCTTACCCTCGTATGTGTAAGCGAGGGCTTCCTAGTTGTTGCCGTGGCTGCCTGTGCCCTATTTGCTAAAAAGACAAAGCATAGGTAGATTGAAACTGGGGTCCCTACGTAAGGGTGAGCTGCGCATTAGGATCGTGGAGCGTCTCCCATGCGGAACCTGCGTTATTTAAATGGGTGACACAATAATTGCTGTTGGCCCACTAGTAGCATTTAATTTACCAGACTTGGTTATATGGTATACCATTTTACTAGGGACTTATACGTAAATTAAATGTGCCTATCCAGCATAAGCCAACTTTACCATGTTTTAGTGAGTGAGCACAAGCCCTTTATCACTGGTTAACAGAGTTCTAAAGCCAACTAAAACAAATTTAGGAAATCAAGAGGGGAGAAGGCAAAAAGTTAGAGGGAAGACCAACCTAAGGCTGACAGGCCTAACAACATTCTTAGGGGTTCAGATAAAAAGCAACATGATGCTATTGTGTATAAGGTGTGTGTAAATTAGAGCAAACTGGTCTCACAGTAGGAATAGAAAAATGCAAATTGGGTGTCAACGAGGTTGAGTATTTGGGGCACACTCTGTCATGGAAGGAGGTAAAACCCAAATTAAAACTTACAGAAGCTGTTGAGAAGGCACCTACTCCTAAGGACAAGGAACAATTATGTTTGTTTCTTGGTCTGGTGGAGTATTCTAAATTTTTGGAGCATTTATCGGAAAAGGTGCATACATTGCGTGCACTGATGAAGACGGGTGTACAATTTCAATGGACGATGAAGTGTCAACATGCATTTGATATTATCAAGGAATCGATAACGAAACCTGCTGTTTTTAAACTGTTCGATCCGAATGATAAGACTTTTTGGGTGACTGACGCTAGAGGGTGTGGTCTTGGTATGGTATGTATGTAAGTGTGTGATGGATATGAAAGAGTTGTGGCTTTTGCTTCACAAACATTGAGGGGTGTTGAAAGCAACCCTTTCACCATTGAGAAGGAGGCATTAAAGTGTTGGTGGGGTGTTTAGAAATTTTGCGTGGGGGAAAAATGCTTTAATTCCGTACCGATCACAGATCTACTATGAGACATATTCACAGCAAAAGGTGTAGGAAGGGCTATAGCACACACAGCTAAGTGGATGTTTAGATTGCAAGAATTCACATTTGTGATAAAGTATTACCAGAAATCCAGAATGTAAATGCAGACTGCTTCTCACGTCGACAGTTAAGCAATTATTCATTCGATGATGATGATGGGTGGATAGTGGCTAAAGTGAAGGAGACCTGTAAAGGAGCAATTCTGGAGGAAGAATAGAGAGAGGCGTTACTGTATGATGAATTATTGTAGTTACTTGTGTTAAGATTACCATGCAGCTTGGTTCTAAGTGGAAATGACAGGGCCAGTTTGGGAGGAAGTGTCTGTGGTGAATGAAATTGTTGGAAGGAGTGATAGCTTTGTGGTTCTAGTGAGTGTAATAATAATAATAATACATATTGGCCTCCATTAACCCCTTCAGCGCTGCGCGGATTCCCCCGCGGTGCTGAAGGGTTCTAGCGCGGGCGGGGCCATGACGGAACCGTTCCGTCATGAGCACAGCTCAACCGATGCTCATGACGGAACCGTTCCGTCATGAGCATCGAAGGGGTTAAACATCTCAAACATGCATACTACACTTCCAACACTAATGATACGCTCAAACAACTTATTCATGCTGAATTTCACTTTAATAGGAAATTGACGGAGGAGGCCTCCGGAGCTCTATTAAAGATTAATTCAAAATTCAATGGGGGTCGCAACAGAGCAGGAAATTGTTAGCCAACTATTTAAAAGTTGAATCCTAAAAATCTAGAGTAAATAATATTATTGATGACAAAGGCATTAATCATCTTAAGGATGAAGAAGTTTTACAATGTGTCACAGATTTTTTTTTGAACGTTATATACCCCTGAATCTTCCCCTTCGGACCTTGCAATAGATTCGTTTTTTGACTCTCTTCCTCCACGTACTTCTCCTGACTGTTCCTCTCTTGACAAACATCTATCTCTTTCTGAGATTAAGGCTGCCTTAGCTCTATTACCCAAAGACAAAGCTCCTGGCCCTGATGGCTTTACTGCTGAATTCTATTCTTGTTTCTCACAAATTCTTCTTCCTCGTCTCCTCTCTTTTTCTCAATACTTTATTTCTCATAAGGAAGCTTGTGGCACATTTTTGGAGGCAATGATTTGCCTGATTCCCAAGAAGGATAAAGATCCATCATCCTGGGCCAATTATCGACCCATTTCTCTAATAAATGTAGACTGCAAGATTTTTGCTTATGTGGTGGCTCTCCGATTAAATGAAATGTTTCGGATCTGATTGCTATTTTGCAAACAGGATTTGTTAAGGGTAGGAATTCAGCCGAAAATTATAGAGCTTTTTTAAACATAATACATCTTGCGTCCAAGAGCTCAACTCCTTTCGTGGCTATTACCGTAGACGCTGAAAAAGCCTTTGATCGTCTCCATTGGCGTTTTATGATGCGTGCTCTTAAAAGGCATGGTTTTGGCCCTGTTATTTTGTCCCTCATTAGCTTGCTTTATTCCTTGCCAACTACCTCGGTTTTTGTCAACTGATCCCAATCATCTTACTTTACCCTTCAAAGGGGCACTCGTCAGGGATGCTCTCTTTCTCCTTTATTGATTATATTATCTCTTGAACCTTTTCTTCACTCCCTACGACATTCTTCCTTATTTCGAGGGTTTCGGCACAAAACCTCCGAAACCAAGTTCACTGCTTACGCTGATGACATTCTGTTATATGTATCAAATCCTCAGGTTTCCATACCTGCTTTTAACAATCTCCTGTCCTCTTATGCTTCTGTAACGGGCTATAAGTTAAACTTTACTAAATCTGAAGCTCTTCCCCTGAACAAATTCTGCTTAAAGGAGATTTTCGCAGACAGGCGTTTTAAATGGAATCAAAATATACAAATGGGGGGACAGTGGGATTTTGACAAGGTCCAGCATAAATACCCTGAGTCGATAGAGGAATAAGTGACATGCTGTTCCTGGTTGGTTAAAACGGAGTCAGTTAAAGGGAATTAAAGATTACTCGACCGTGAATGGTTCTTAGGTGGAAATCCATTTTATTGGAATTTAGGACCCTCACACACCCGACTGATATTGTTATTTTTACAGTAGGTTGTATCTAACCCGATCATTATTTCTATATATACCCAGAGTTCATCACTTGCCAGTTGGACCTGCTCAACTACTCCTGGCACATACCTACATTTATTTTTTCTATGTCCGCACGTTACCTCTTTTTGGTTGAAGATTTGTAAAACAATTTCCTCTATATGTTCTACCAGTTTTCCGTTTAAAATCAACTCTATTTTTGGGAAGTATTTATTATTTATTTATTTATTTATTGGATTTATATAGCGCACAGCTACCCGAAGGTTTCCCGGCGCCTAGGACAATGCAAGACAAGGCAGGATCAGGAGATCAACCTGGAAGATTACTGATTAAAGAGCCATGTCTTAAGCTCCTTACGAAATCTAATGAACACCCTTTCGTGACGTAGGTAAGAAGGAAGAGAATTCCAGAGAGAAGGAGCTAGGAAGGCAAAAGAACGTCCCCCCATTCTGGCACGTCTGATTTTGGGCACCTGGAATTTTAATTGATTGGAGGAGCGTAGTGATCGAGAGGGCCGATAGTGTTGGACCAAGATTCTAAGGTAGTTGGGAGCTAGGCCCGTATTAATTCTATGCATGTAGCATAGGGCTTTGAATTTGGTGCGGTTCTCAATTCTCAGCCAATGAAGTTCACGAAGTGCACCAGAGGTAGGAGCGATTCTGGGAAGTTGGCAGAGAAGCCTGGCCGCAGAATTCTGGACTACTTGAAGTCTATGAAGCACTTCTTTTTTCGCACCCAGATAGAGCACGTTTCCGTAGTCTAGTCTGGAAATAACCAGCGCCTGGACAACGGTTCTTTGGGTAGCTGCTGGAAGCATCCAAAGGATTTTACGAAGCCGCTTCAGGATAGCAAAGCAGGTAGAAGCTACTTTGATCACCTGTTGTTTCATAGTCAGCTGGTCATCAATGATGATGCCCAGGTTACGTGCTGAAAGAGATGGGATGGGGGGGTCACCCATCTCAGAGGGCCAATGTTGGGGGCCCCAGAGTGATTTTTTGTTTCCGAAAATGAGGAGTTCTGTCTTACCTCCATTTAATTTGAGTTTGTTAATGTGCATCCAATCGGCTATCTTAGATAATCCTGTTTGCAAGGAGGGTGGGTTGGAGGTTTCTTTGGGAGAGAGTGAGAAAATAAGTTGAGTGTCATCAGCGTAGGAATAGATAGTTAGACCAGCTTGTTCTGCTATACTAGCCAAAGGACTAACATATATATTGAAAAGTAGTGGACTGAGAATGGAGCCCTGAGGGACTCCATAAGGGGATGCGTGAGTCAGGGAAGAGGCTGTGTGGGAGAAGACCTGGAAAGTCCTATTGGATAAAAAGCTGGACAACCACGAGAGGGCTTTGCCGCCAATGCCCTTAATGTTAAGAATTTTTAGGAGAGAGGAGTGAGATACGGTATCAAAAGCTGCACTTATGTCCAATAGGATAAGAGCTACTGTTTCTCCTTTGTCAATTTGTTGGCGGATATTTTCGGTCACACCCAGTAAGGTCGACTCAGTTGAATAGCCGGCACGAAAGCCAGATTGAGAGGGGTGGAGGATGTTACTGGTTTCCACAAACTGGGTCAATTGAAGATTAACGTGTTTTTCCCATTTTTTCCAAAATTTTGGAAGGAGAGAAATTGGGCGGAAGTTTGAGAAAATTGCAGGGTCAGAGTTAACTTTTTTAATAAAGGAAGGACCATTGCATGCTTCCATGTTGCAGGAACATAGGCTGCCGTGAGTGACATGTTAAGGAGCTGCAAGATGGAGAGAAGTATGGGGGGGGTCTAGTTTTTGGAGTACAGTAGTAGGGATAGGATCTTGCGGGGAACCAGACTTAATGCTTGTGAGGATGTTAAGAAAAGAGGCAGTATCCATGGGGAGCCATTCATTAAGTAGGTTAGTGCTATTAGCTTGGGTCATTTCTTGAGTGGTAGGAGGAGGTGAGAAGTGGATGGATTGGGGTTTAGTACTGACGTTGGGATGATTAGAGTGATTGTGGAATTCAGAGTAAATTTTGTCTATTTTATCCACAAAGAAAATTGCCAGATCGTTGCATTTTTTAGAATCAAGGTCAGGGGGCTTGGGTAAGCAGGAGTCACCAGAGAGTTCCTTTACTACTTCAAACAGCACTTTAGGGCAGTTCTGAGATTGTAAAATAATCTCGGTGGCATATTTGGCTCGCGCGGTGTTACACAATCGGTGATAGTTAAGAAGGGCTAGTTTGTAAGTAGATTTCCTGTCTGGATCATAGTTTTTTCGCCATTTTCTTTCCAAATTCTTGCATTTAGTTTTTTCTGTTTTAAGTGTTTCTGATAATCAGGGGGCAGGGGGGTCCTGGTAGCCCTGTTTATTCTTTTTATTTGATAGAGGAAGACATTCATCAATGGCAAAGGTAAGCCAATCATGGATGACCCCGTCATCTCTTATACTCGTGATCGATGGTAAGGATTTTTCAGCGTTGAGTTCAGAGTATTAATATCTAAATTTTTCCAGTTTCTATAAGTACTGGATTTGGCGAGGGGTGCGGGGGGAGTCGGACCTTGTTTTTGTGCAATCATAAATTCAACCAGAAAATGATCAGACCATGGGATGGGAGTGGCTTGTTTACATGAAATGGTAGCAAGGTTGGAAAAAATAGGGTCTAATAAGTATCCTGCCTTATGCGTGGGGCCTGAGTTATGTAAAAGAACATTTAGTGCCGCTAAATTAGCTAAAAGAGTAGCGCTCGTAGTGCAGGATGTATCATTGAAATGTAAATTCAGGTCACCTAAGATCAGAAAGTTGGTAGTTTCTAATAGAAGGGGAGCAATAAGGTCAGGGAGGGTCGATGACCAAAGTCCCGCGGGGCCAGGAGGGCGGTAGATAAGGGCCCTGGAGAGAGTAAAATTGGGTGATAGCAGGAGTTTGAATAACCCGGCTTCACAGTTTTTGAAATTCAGGTCTACCCATTTACATGTGTAGTCAGTTTTAAAAATTATAGCTATGCCCCCACCAGTTCGATCAATGCGATTTTTTCCATGGTAGGTATAGTTGGGGGGAAGCGCATACGCCATATCAGGTCCGGAACTCTCATTGAGCCAGGTTTCAGTTAGAAAGAGGGCATCAGGTTGGAGGTCCATAAGAATATTCAAAATATCACCCTTGTGTTTAGAGAGTGAGCGGCAATTTAGGCTGAGAAAAGTGAAGGGAGTGAGAGATATGTTATTCTTATTGGACAGAGGAGGAATTCGGCTAGGCTCATAGCAGAGGGAGCTCAAATGAAGGGGTGGTGGGAGGGTAAAGCTACAGCAAGAGCAGCTGTATGGGGCTGTGTCAGGGATAAGGAGTGAGCAGAGGGGGTTGGGGGCAGGTCGTAGGGTGAGGAGATTATTAGGAATGTGAGCAGCAGAATTTTGGGCAGGGGTTCTGGCCCCAGGCCCCGGACGGCCGCGGACGGGCGCAGACGGGCTCAGACGGGCTCAGACGGGCTTTCCTTAGTCGCGGGGAGGCATCTGAATTTAAGCTGAGTATTCAGCTGTGGAGCTTCTAATTGGTGGGCGACCCGGAAGTCGTAAATCACTTCCTGTTGCACTAACCGTCCCTCCACACAATCCAACCAATTGGCGGTGGACCGGGGACACAGTGATAATTTGTTAGAATAATACAGTACAAGATAAAGGTTTTTAAAAGCACGGCGCGAGGAAGAAGGAAACCGGAGCCCTTTACCAGGCGCTCCTCTTCAACAAGTGATTAGTGCAAATACAGCAGTTAAAATATAGGCAGAAGCAAAATTAGAAAGTAATAGCAGCGAGAAACGGAGCCCTTTACCAGGCGCTCCTATCAACAAGTGTAAGTACAGTTTTAAAAATGTAACGGAAGCAACATTCAGAGATTCAGAAATAATGGCAGCAAAAGACAGAGCCCTTTACCAGGCGCTTGCCTATTACCAAGGACTAGCAGAACTGCCACTCGTCAAGCGTGTCCCTCCCCAGTCTGGATTGGTGCACGTAAACTTGGCCTATTTGTGGATTTGTTATTGGCTATTGCCTTCCAAATTATGACTTCCAACAGGAAAGATGCTTAGGTCACCTTTTCCGCCGGGTGGAACCCTCTCTGTCATCACCACAGATTGGACAGAGGATTTATCATCTCCTCTCACCAACTTTTTTGATAAGAGGTCTTCTGGTTTCCACTTACTAAATACTTATCTCCTCGTTCAACACAGATCCAGGATAGTACTTCTGTTTTTTAACCACCATGAGCCCTACAGTTTTATGTTTCTCATACTGTACATATTAGGATATTTACTGTCACTTTTGCATTATTTGAACATTCACTGTGTTATTATTGTAGTTAATTTTGATTATCTTTTTTTTCTTTATGTTCTTTCCCCTCCTTTTTTTTCTTTTTAATATATATATAACAAAAATGCTGTGTCAATAAGGTACATTTTCTAATATTGTATCCTCTAATCTTCATGTTAAGACTTTCATATATCTTGTACTACGTTTCTTTGGTTACTTTTTAATTCATGCTGTAAGATGTACCCTTGTTTTTCATATATTGTAATAACGCTACATTAAACTAAAAAAAAAATAATAATAATAATAATAACACACATTTTATAGAGCGCATAGTTAATCTTGTAAGGGATGTCCCAGCGCTGAGCAGTTGGAATCAAGCTGAGAAGGCAAACGGAAGAGGGGGCCGAAAAAAAGCCAAGTCTTGAGGTTTTTGCGAAACTGAGGTTCTGACAGGGTTTGCCTCAGCTGCAGCGGAAGGGAATTCCAGAGTTTAGAAGCAAGAAAGCACAACGATCTAACACCAACATGAGCTTTCTTGATCTTGGGCACTTGCAGAAGTAGTGCCTCTGAGGACGTTAGTCACATTCCAGGTGAATATGGAGATAGAAGACAGTGAAGATTTGTCGGCCCCCCTTCCTATGCTTCCTATACCAGTAGCAAAGGGCCTTACAAGAAAGGTGCTTTCCCACCGGGAGCCAGTACAGTTTCTGAAGTGCCCTACTCAGATGCACGCCTGGGGAGTTTTCGCACCAGGTGGGCCGCCGAATTCTGTCCTCGCTGGAGTTTCTTCGTCCTAGCCTGAGAGACTTCCAGGTATAAGACGTTACAGTAGCCCATCCGAGAGACCACTAAAGCCTGGATCACAGTTTTCTGGGCCGAAAGTGATAGGAGATGGATAAAACGTTTGAGAGATCTAATAATGCCAGAACACTTGCCTGCTAAGGCTGTGATTTGACTCTCAGAAGAGAGTTTATCGTCAAACCAAACACCCACCTTTTTAACCTTGGGGTTAGACTGAGGAAAGCAACCTAGGGATTCTGGCCACCAGGCTGAGGGCCAGATCGAGGGCTGCTTGCCAAGCATCAGGACCTCAGTCTTACGTGCATTTAACTTCAGGCAATTAAGGTCAATCCAGTGGGATACCGCAGACAAGCAGGCCCTCAAGCCATGGCAGCAGCAGCTGAGTTCTGTGACAAGGTGACAATCAGCTGAGTGTCGTCCGTGTAGGATATTATTTCAAAGCCATGTTGCACAATGATGTCTGACGGGGGCGGATGTACACATTTACAAGCACGTACAATGCAATAGGTCTCGCATTACTGAAAGTTAGAGCTTATGACGTTGCATTATTATTTAAAACACCAATAGCTCTAATTTTCAGTAATGGGAGACATATTGCATTACAAATTAATCGCTTGAGAAGCAAAGAGCCGTTGGTGAAAGGAAAGACAAAATGACCAAAAGGCAGCCAGTTGGGAGAGTGTGAGACGGCTGGAGAGAATGAAAGCATAAGATGAAAGGAGGGATGGAGTAGGGAAGGGAAGCAAGAAGTCTTGTGGTGAATTAAGGGAGCTTAGGGTAAGGAAGTGAAGTGAAGTCAGGTATATTTATTGAGCGCACATATCACCCGAGGGTCTCATGGTGCTAGCGTACGACTCCAAAACATGCTGAAAGAAAGATGGGATGTTACTAGTGATCAAACAACCATGTTTTTAATTTTCTGCGAAATTGATTATGCTCTGTGATAGAGAGCAGATGAGATGGAAGTTTGTTCCAGAAAGTGGGGGCAAGAAAGGAAAAAGATATCCCGCCATTTTTAGCGGTATGCACTCTAAATGAAGTAAGAAAGGATTTAGTGCTAGATCTAAGCGACCTCGTTAGCTTGTACCAGCTAAGTTTTTAGCCAAATAGCTGGGTCCTCTTCCGTGCATAGTTTCATGTACTAGACAGAGGATTTTGAAACTAGTAACTTTTCTTATGGGAAGCCAGTGGAGGTGTTTCAGGCTAGGGGCTGATGGAGATCTGGAAGAGAGGTTCAGTACCAGTCTGGCCGATGTGTTCTGCAGGACCTGTAGTCTGGAAAAGAGTTCTTCATTGATCGAGGCCAGCAAGGCATTAGCGAAGTCAATATGGCCTATGATCAAGCCTTGAATCAGTGGCTTCCTTGATTCAATTGGAATCCACTGGAAGATTTTTCTTAGCCTACGCATAATTCCATAGCAAGTACCGATTATGTGGTCTACGTGATTTTTCGTTGATAGTTGGTTATCAATCAACACACCCAGATTTCGTACCTCTGTTTTTGTCAATGGATAGGGACCTAGATTGAGAGGCCACCAGTCTTCTGACCAAACTTCCTGTGCCCTGCCAAAAAGGATGACCTTGATCTTGCTACCATTCAGTTGTAGATGATTGGCGCTCATCCAGTCATCTATATGGATCATACAGTTTTTGTAGCAGAATTTTGTATTGATGGGATCAGGCCCTAGGGTGATCAGAAGCTGAGTGTCATCAACGTAAGACACTACATCAAAACCATAGGATCTGACCACCTTAGCCAACATTGCCTCATAAAGATTAAAGCACAGAGGGCTCAAAATAGAGCCCTGCGGGACTCCCATCTTTACTGGTTGGCTGTGAGAGACCATATTTCCGATCTGAACAGTAGTGGTCCGGTACGTCAGGTAATTACGAAGCTAATTTAGAGCCCTACCTCTGACACCCACCTCCCAGAGCCGTTGTTTTAAAATGCTGTGGGAGATGGTGTCAAAGGGGGCTGAAAAAAATCCAGCAAGATGAGCATGGCTGACTGTCCGTTGTCCATGGCTAGTCTGATGTTACCCATGACTTCCACCAATGCTGTTTTGTGCTATGTGCAGCCCTAAAGCCGGACTGTGGGGGATCCAGTAGTCCATGATTCTCTAGATGTACAGTAAGTTGCTGCTTAATCAGTGACTCAAGCACTTTTCCAAAATAAGGGCGCAACGATATAGGCCGGTAATTACTTGGCCTCTTGGGATCAGCAGTCGTTTTTTTTTTTTTTAAATATTCCTGACCCTAGCTGCTTTCCATGCGACAGGAACTGCTGATTGTGCAAGTGACATGTTAAATAGGTCAGTAAGATTTCTAACAAGTAATGGGGCAATGGTTGGAAAGAAACGTGGTGGGACCGGGTCTACTTTAGAACCTGATTTGATTTTAGCCAGGGCGGTTGTCACTTCCTCTGAGGTAAACATGGAGAACTCTTCTAACAAAGGGAGATTGTCCTCAGTATCGTTTTGAGGATTTTTTGCCTTGTTAGAGTCATGATACGGGAAGGAATTATGAATTGCAATAACCATTTCCTCAAAATATGTGGAAAGAGAATCTACCTAGTCTTGTGTCACTACAGCGCATGGTTGAGTGGAGGGGGCGGTAAGTTCCTATAATATTTTATAGCGTTCCTTATTGGAGTTAGTAGCCTTTTCAATCCTATTTAGAAGAAAGGATTTTTTTGCCTGTTTAATGCTAGCCAAGTAGCTACGATGAGTGAGTTTATACGTTTCCCTGTCTACAGTACTTCGTTCGGCTGTCCTACATGAGAGTTTTTCTATTTGTAGTTGCTCTGTAAACCAGGGTGCTGCCCTGGGTTTAAATTTAATCCTTGTAAGAGGAGCCACAATGTTCAATGTAGATGTTATTGCAGCCTCAAAGGAGGTGGCTGCCTGGTCAATACGCTCAGTGTGGGAAAAAAGAGGAGGGCTAAAATGAGCAGATAAGGCGGTGGAAGTAACTTTTCGCCAGGGTCTTCTCATGTACATTCATGACTGAGATCCTTTTTTTCAGTAACTACTGATATAGAGAATTTCAGCATATCATGATCTGTCCACAACAGTGGGAGGGGCGGCTCCACTCTAATACTGGTTCTATTGGTGAACAGAAGGTCAAGGGTGTGACCAGCCGAATGGGTCGGTCCCATCACCATTTGGACCAAACCTAGTGTGTTCAAATTGGTGATCAACTGACTGGTGTCGGGATCTGATAATAATTCCGCATGGGAATTGAAGGCCCCAATCGGGAGCAAATTCTCGGCTGTTAGTACATGGGGGGCAATGGTTTCAAGCAGATTATTTATAAAATTAGTTTTCGAAACCGGAGGTCGATATACTATTGCACCTCGCCAGGTTCTCTTAGCTTGACTTTCCATTCTGAAAATACATAATTCTAGCTGGTCTGAGATAATAGAATCCAGTATGGTGATTTCCAGTTCGGTCGTAGTGGCTATTGCTAGACCACCTCCTCTCCTAATGTTTCTCCTCCAATCTCGTTCGATGGTATTGTAGGGGGAAAGCGACTGCCACGTCAGGAGAAGCGTGTTCGTGGAGCCAGGTTTCTGTGATGAAACATATATCAGGTCTTTGGATATCCAAAAGGCTCCATATTTCAACTGAATGAATGAATGTATTAACTGTACAATTTAATTAAAATCATTACAGTAAAAACAATCAGCATATTAAAGCTAAAACAATGATAAAAACTTCAATTTGTGATAAGTAAAATTTGCTGACCCTCCCCAGTACCAACACGATCGGGCTTCACCAGAGTTTGTAATCTTGGTTATGTGGCCTTGCCCATGATCAAGAAACCCCCATTGGTCCATTAAAATAAGCTGCATTACAAAGTTGTAAACCAGTCCCCTTGACACTCTAGTTAGTCATCCTATAAGGCGCTATCCTAGAGAACTTGCTGGAAGTGCGGAAGGCTTCAGTGCTCGATGGAGACCCCCCTCAGCTTTCTTCCGCTGAGTTTACAGTGCTCTTCACCGGGGGTTTATTGCATTCATTAGCAACTTTTAGAGCGGTCCTGATGTGATGGATGAATTTCCCCAGTCTTGCTAGGGTCGTCGTGTTAGAGGTAGAAAAGCACATGGCTGACGCTTCACTGCTGGACTTTATTCCGTTGATTATGCAGATCGGGCGCAGTAGTTGCTGACGTTCGTTGATGAGATTGGGGCAACAGCACAGAAGATGTAGCCACTATTCCCTTGTGCAGGTACACAGTCTGCAGTTTATGTATTCCCCCCTTCGGGCCCATGCAGGGTTGAAATCCGCAATTCCTAGAGTGGTTAATCTCATAAAAATAATTTTACTTCGGGCCAGTGGAGTAAGAGCTTCACTTAAGTAGGGCTGAGCTTTACCTGCCGTATAAGAGCTGTTCAGCGGATCTATGTGGGAACTTGAACGGAGAGATTTGAGGTCGAAATCAAATGAGATTTCACGCACTTGTTTGTTTATGGCTCTTTTCCAATCATTCATGGGGATATCCGGCCGCGGTACACTCTCTTCCACGATCATCAGTGTTTTGAAGTGTGCCAGGCCGTACATGGCCCTTCGAAAATGGATCTCAGTTGGTGTTTTAGTGAATTAGCTGGGCCCTTAATATCCTTAGATAAAGCTTTATGATCTCCCCCTGGCATGTCAAATCTGGCGTCACCACGCCTAGCTCCAGCCTTAGCATTGCTTTCCTTGCTGACCTCGGAATGTGGAGCACTGTTTTGAATGCTTTGGCTCAGACTGAGTTAAGGAAGGCGTGCTGTAACCAGGGGAAGGCCAGGTGACCATAGCTCATTGCTGGTAGAAGTTTAGCTTTTAAAACTTTCAGTTTTGGACCAGCAGTCGACTGATCAGGTGGTGGCTTAATTGCTTTAGTAGGTGTGTGACCTTAACCCAGCCAAGTTGCTCCTGTATTTTCCTTGTAGGATACATAACTGGGACATATCACTTCCCTCAAAGTTCTACCACGTCTATATATGATGTTTGGTTTTGGGGAGATCACCTCCTTAACCCCAGGTATTTCACTTGTACAAATTGCAATGTCTGTCAATTCGGAAAGAACAAACTAAAGGAGTTTAGTTATAACACACAACGGACCTTTACCATTAGACATACTATTACTTGTAGAACAACACATGTGACATATGTAATAGGTTGCAGTTGTGATATGATTTATGTGGGGAGCACCATTAGACCCCTTAAAAGTAGAATCCAGGAACATGTACGGGCCATTCGCAATAGGGACACAAGATACCCTATGACATCACATATGAACGAACAACATGGAGGGAGACCTGAAATCTGGTTTCATGGTATAGATCATGTCCCAATGAGACCACGGGGGGTGACAGAGAGACTGCACTAAGACGTAATGAAGCGGGTTGGATCTGTAGATTGCGGAGCAATGACAAGGGACACAATAGTGATGATGAATTACACTATTTCTTATGAAAGCAATCAGGGACCCTATTGAATTAATAAGCAGGATGCTATTGTGGTAATATATCATTCTGTTGTGGGAGTCCTCCGTAGGTTTGGAGTTTCCTTGGAAGATTAGGAACTATACTATTTCTTATGAAAACAATCTGGGACCCCATGGAAATAACAAGCTGGAAGATATTGTGGTAATAAGGTATTTGAGGTGGGAGTCCCCCCTTAAGTTTGGAATCTTCCCGCAAGACCAGGGACATCAGATATGAAACCTGGATATAATTATTATGATATCTAGATATTGTGAATATAACAGTATTTGATCATTGGCTGCTGGCTGGTCGTATCTCACAAATACCAGGAGGCAAGTGCTTTAGGGGCTTGTGTGTAGGGCCTCTGGAATTTATTACAAAGTGTTTCTACATTTATATTGTTTATAAAGAACTGTTATTCAAAATGCGTTAGGCAACCGGATTTCGGCACCTGGCATTTGTGAGATTGTCCCTAGTAAACTGTTAACATAAATAAAGGCATGTGATTCACGTGGCTTAATGATTATAAAACTAAAAAGATGCCCGTGAGACTTCGGGATGCACTTTTGTAACCTTACAGGATAGGTGAAATATGGTATTTTGGATGTGAGTGTGGCATAATAATGTATGTTAAAATAGCGGTATTCTTCTTGAGCATGGCTTTTACTGAACGTTTTTTCTAGTATCCGGTATTTAGAGACTGCCCCTAGCAAATTGCAAACACACGTATGGTCATGTGACTTACGTGGTTCTGAACATAAAAAAAGGAAAGATATTCGCGCGTTTTTGTTGGAGACCCGACAGGAACATCTAGTCGACCGGCAGCGTACATGGCTCTTGAGGTGAGAGAGGTTCAACAAATGCATCTCAAAACAACGTCATATGCTTAAATCTGAGATTCTGTTGTGTAGGGACGGTGTAAATTTTAGTTATAAAGCATGAAGTTTCCGTTGCTTTGTATTTCTATTGTGCGTATTTTTCAATAGTTGGCGTTTAGATACTGGCCCTAGGTAATTACAAACAAACTTAGGGTTATGAGACACACGTGGCTTTCCGAATACAATAAAACGGAAAGTTCTTCGCGCGTTTGTGTGTGAAATATAATTGAACTGTTGGTTGATCGGCAAATTCGTTATATTATATTGGAGGAGAGAGAGGCTTAACAAACGCTTTCAAATATGGTGATGCATTGTTTAAAATAGAGTCTTTCTTATATAGGGACGTTGTACGTTCTAGTTATAAAATGTGGAGGGCTTGTTAAATTGAGGCTTTTTCATCTGATATGCACAACATGGTAATATTAAGTGTTTGGTAAAATATTGGAGGACACAACATTGGTTATTATCTATATGGTGTTATTACATTACAGGCACACTAGCCCTTAAACAATCGATGGGAATTAGACTTGTGACTCATAACGCCTGATTCTAGAAGAATGCAATATTGAAGGATTATAATACCCAACAATATGGAATGTCCAGAAAAACAAATGGCTGTGCTTCGCACAGTGTATAATTAACGCTGTTCAAAAGTCAAGAAAACATTGGTAGGTGCATCTAATCTTTTTTGAACTGCATATTTGAACAGAGCACAACTATTGATTAGACCAAACCAATGTTCTATAAATGATATCGGATGTATACATTCAGTAGAAGCCATGTTGAGCTAATGGAGGATGCACCTTTAATGAGTGCATTTTCAATGATGTATTGACAACATATATTATAGTGTTTTCTATATGACTTGCCCTATCAGGAATATAGATATGAAATACAATTTGTTTATTAATTCAATATTTATATAAACTGTTAAGTATAATCATTGGACATGCAAAGTTTTCAGTATGGTGCTAATCGTAACTTCTGTCGAATGGTCTTTGTGATTCACATATAATATAATGTATCAAGTTAGCTGTACAATTTGTATCACTTTTGTATTACATATGTATTACATATGTATTTTAAATGTTTTTACAGCCCTGACGAAGTTCTTTTTCAAAGAACGAAACGCGTTGGCTGCTTATGAACTATCAAACTGTAAAGAAGAATAAAGAGGAAGATTTGAAAATATATACATCACTGGATGGACACTTTTGTTTGGACTTATTAGAGTGGTGCGACCTGCAGTGGGCCTAAAAGTAGGTGTGTGACCTTGTTAGCCTTGAAGCTCTGCTGTTTCAAGTGGGCGTTCGCCTTAGCCTGTTCCGTCAGCCAAACCCCTAGGTGATTGTATGAAGCCATCGTGTTAATTTGCAGGTTTCCCATTTGCCATTGTGCTTTTTTTTTCAGATGGTAAGTCCCAAAAATGACGACCTTGGTCTTTCCTTGATTTACTGTCAAGTTATTGATGTTATTGAAGCGATTTAGTGCATTTAGGGCTCTTTGTAGGCCCACCTTCGTGTGGTCCATTATAGCTGTGTCATCAGCGTATTGTAGCACCGGCAGCCTCATGTTTCCTAGTCTTGGTGCTACTAGACAGGCTTCTTTTAGGGCATCCCCCAGATCCGCCGTGTATAAATTAAAAAGGATGGGGGCCAACACGCAGCCTTGCTTCAGCCCGTTCTCCGTGGTTATTTTAGAGGACACTGTGCAGGCGCTGGTTTCAACCCGCACTCAGGTGTCTTCATATAGCGATCTAATTGCCTTCAGTAGGTTTGGTGGGATGCCAGTTTTCTAACTTCCATCATAATCTTCTACGAACAACTTTGTCGAAGGCTGTGCTATAATCCACGAAGCAGCAGAAAATTGGAGGATGGTTCTTCAGGGTTGCCTGGGCTGATAAGTGGGCTAGCGCCAGAACATTATCCATGGTCGATGAATGTGACCTAAAGCCAGTTTGGTAGAAAGGTATAATACTATTCTCTTCAGCCTACGTCTCCAAGTCCTTCAATAGTAGGCGGGCGTAAGCCTTAGCTTCGAGATTAAGTAGGACGATGAGCCTATAATTTGATGGCTTTGAGCAATCTCCTTTTTTGAAAATAGGGACCAAGAATCAGGGGTTATGGTTGTCAAGAAAGTGTGGTTGTAAATTGGAGTTGGCATTGCTGCCCAGAAGTCGGGCCTTTTTGAAGACCGGTGCTGGAATCCCATTGGGGCCAGGGGCCCAATCGTTCGTCATGTTCTTAAAGGTCTTGATGACCATTTGGGGGTTTCTCTGGGCTGGTGGTGTACAGTGTGCTTCAGCTAGAGTCCTTTCACCCATGGGCGGGTTACCTGGGCTAGCGGTCATGTCTCCTGGCTTTGTACTAGATTGCCACACTCGGTACGCCCCACAGCTGGCCCCTTCTGCGCTGTCTTTGTGGGGGCAATTGTATATAGCTTCTTGACATGGATCAACCAGTCTTTTTCTGCTACTCCGTTTTCTCTTGAGAGTCCTCTGCTGCACAGCTGGTTTATATGTCTCCAAAGTTGCGCTGGGTTATTCTGCTTAAGCAGGGAGAAGACTTTGAGCCATTCCCTTTCCATGGTGGCATTTTTATGTTCCCATAGTTTCTTCCTTAGGGCTGCCCTCAACGATGCAACCGACGGTCCTTCCGATGGTCCGCCCCTCTCTGTTTGGCCAAGTACTACCAAATCTTGGTTGCCCTTTGGACCTGGGTGGTTGTGGCTGGGAATTCCCAAGCTTTGCTTGTAGGCCCTCAACAATATTCTCCCAGTCCTTTATGGCTGAGAGCGACGAAGACAGACTGCCTTCCTGTTTCTGATCTAGCCACGTTTGGCGCGTGTTGCCTATCTTGTCTGACCATTTGATCCTCCTCAATCCACTATGTTTTCGTCCCCTCTTGACACACCAATGGTTTGCTGTATAATGGCTGAGGGAACTTTCAGCTGGAAGACCGCTCTTAATGGCCTGAGATCGCTTTCCGTCCTGTCTTCGACTTCAAAGTCATCCAATCTGGCCACCATCACTTCTCTGGCCATGATGTAGTCGATTCTTGAGATGTCCCTAAAGGTAGGGAGAGGGTCCCAGGAGTTAGAGCAGGCTTTTTTCAGTGCGTGAGATGAGATCAGTTTATGATTGTTATGGAAGTTGAAAAAGGGTGCTACCCTACCTGGTCCCTGGGGAGGGGGTTCAGTTTTATCAAGATCCTTAAGGTTAAAATCCCTGGCTAGAATAACCTGTTGAATAAGAGGTCATCTAGTTTCTCTGACAATACCTCCAACTGATCTTTCATGTTGATCTGTGCCGGATTGATGTAGCAGTTTATTATTCGAAGGTGCATTGGATGTGAATTGAGGTTCAGGTCTCTGTGTAGAGTTTGCAGTCCGGGTGAGTTTAAATTCATGTCTGTAGCTTTGAGAGAGCATTAGTTCATTATAAAAACCGATAGACCGCTAGCCGGTCGGCCAAATAGATTATTTTTTATGGCTGGGATAAAGTGTTCGTAATACCCTGCCAGTAGAGTGCTGGACAAAGCCCAAGTCTCTTGGAGACAAAGTATATCGCCAATTTCCTGGAACTGCTTCAAGTTTTCATTTTCACTGATTTTACTGATCCCTGCTAAATTCCAGGAAATTAAGGTTAATTGCTGCTTGTGGAATGCTCCTCGCCTGGCCGCTCCCCTGCCGGCTGGGTTTCGCCGCAGTTAGGAATACTGATGCCCTCCACTTAAGATTCTGGGTAAGTATGGAGCAGATTGGGCTGCGCAAATGTCCCGATGGTTATTTTGGCATGAGATCCTGATGCCCATTGGGTCCCTGGGGCCTGTCCGAGTTCTGCCCGGGGAACCCGAACTGTTTGTTCCATGCAGGATCACCCAAGGGGCCTTTCCCCTGTTATCCAGTGCCAAGACATGTGGGCATTTTGGGTGTGGCAGCATCTGGACATCAATGCCCCTCTCGGCAAGTTGTGTAGAGCTGTTCACAATGGCTTGTTGTATTTTTGTATGCTTCAGGTCCACCACTGTTGAGTCACATATGTGTCGCCCTTCATGCTCAGGAATTTCACCCATTTTAAGTCACCCGTTTGTATGTGTTCTAGGGTGGCCAGATGTTTTAAAAGGCATAGGATGTTGCAACTGTTCAAGATGTCGTGCTGTCCCGTGCTAAGATACCGCGGAGTGAGGACTACCTCTTGGACAACTATTGTTGAGCCCAGAGTTTGGGCTGCTTTGCACCTTCGTGGGGCGGGCTCTGCCGAAATTGATCCTGTGCTTTGGATTCCTTGTTTGGTTGTAGAGTATCCTACTTGGGACCGCTTACTGTAGCCTTGGGTGCCCCTAGCACCAGACTGGTGTCCAGGTTTTAGCTGAAATGGGTCTGGATCCATCGGTTGCAGCGCTATTGTAACCGTCGCTAACTGGGGGCTTGCTTCAAGATGCGCCGAACTTATTCCGGCTGTTGAATCGTTGCCTATAGGCTGGTCCGGCCTTGCTGATGGCTTTTGGCCCTTCGCGGTTAGGGCGCTCGGTGATATTGTTTGTATTTGCTGGTCATCCGGAGGCAGGGCAACCGGGGAGACCTTTTTGCCCCAGTTTTTAGCAATGAAAATTGGGTAGGGCTGAATTGCATTGGTGTCCCCTTGCAGGGGTGGGTGGTCACTCTTCAACAGCTGCAGTTGTCTCCCTCTTGACTTTGTTTTTTTCAGTTGTTTCTTCAGCTTCTTTTTTGCTCTCCTTGATAGAGTAGGTTCTTGTGCGGCCATTGTGCTGAGGGTATGTTCCTGCAAGTCTGATGCCGGGACATCGCTGCCTCCGCTACCCCCCCGGTTTGTGCTTGGTGTGCTTTGGGCTGTTTTAGTTCTACTGACGGAGTTCTCAATCGTGTATGATGCTCTTTTGCCCTGTTCGGCTGCTGTCTTCGGTTCCAGTCCCGGTCGAGGCCCTGCTGGCTGTCTTGGCTCCTGGAGATGGCAGTTAAATGACGCCCTGTCATCTGTGTTGTTGTGCCTCCCTGCGTCCTTTGGCTATCTCTACTATGTCCGCTAAGACCTCGGGAGAGAGGCCCATTTCTCCATGAGGATTGACCAGCAACAAGAACAGTCCCCCAAGTTGTAGACCAGGTACTGGGAGATCCTGTTGTCTAGTTCCTCCTCCCTGGAACTTATGTTGACTAGGCGGGCTTCAATGGCTTGTAGGAGGTCTATTTGAACTTCCATTTTAGATGATTGCCACAAAAAAACTTTATTAGTGGTGCAGTTTATCTCGGTCGGGGGAGTTTTCTCCAAATCCGCATCTGCACTGACATTACAGAGGTTGTAGTCTACTTTTAAATTGGAGCCCCATGGGGGCGCTGATGGCAGCAACAGATTTGGGGTTAATTCTAAGGTTCTTTCAATCTTTTGGCCAAGATTATGGAGGAATAAAGCTGTGAGGTCCCTTCCCACAGGGGACTCTAGATCCTCTGTAGCTGAGTGGGACCATGGGCTCATAGATTTTTCTTCGATCTCCGTGCTCTGAATGTCTGGGCCGTGAGCTTTAAGTTTGGGAATTTGCGCTGTCGTCACTGCAGTAGAAACATCTTTAGTCGAAGCTGTTTCATGGGTCTTGCTAATTGTGGCGTCGCGCCCCGTGTCTAAAAGTTGAAGAGGGGTTTGCCATTTAGACTGCGTTGAATCGGGTTGCCCACAGACTACGCCCGCCATTTCCTTCTCGTTCCTGGACTCCTCACAAGGGGGTAGGCCTTCCATGCATATGTGGGAATGCTCGGAGGGCGGTCTGCCCAGCCCTTTGGGACTGCTGTCTTGAGCCAAGCGCGGGGCGTAAGGTAGTACGCCCTGTATTGTCCCATGATCGATGCTGGGGGGTGTCATTTTTCCTAAAAAAGTGTCTAATCGAGTGTGCGTCTTGCGGTGTTGGGGCTGTCTGTGAGTGATTTGCTCATTGTAATCCTTTTGTTGAAGGAGTGACTTTTGAGGGTTTCCTCCGGGGTCGTGTACAATTGGCCTTTCCTTTGGGACCCATTTGCTCGGTGATTCACTGAAGGTGCTCCTCCTGCTGCCCAATTGCTCCAAGTCGTATCACTTGCAGCTCTTGCCACTCTGTGCTGCTGCGGATGCTGAGGGGGCAAGTGCTCCTTTCGTTGATACTGGAGTATTGCGAGTGTTGCAAGAGTGAGGGAATCGCACGCTTGCAACTTGCAACTATAGCGATTATTTAAATTAAAATGATACTGTGCATCTGAATGAACTATGCACTGGTAATTGAAACTCCCACATGAGCAGTTGCTGTGAACAGGTGGATGGCGAGATGTTTTGGGAGACCTCCCCCCTACCAGTCTCTGCTGTAGGTTGTGGAGTAGGTTGAAATGTTCCTATGGAACCTCAAGATGTAAAGCTTGAAGCCATATGGCGCTTTACAACTTTATCACTAACATGACGGATTTAGCTGCCAACCTAGTGCTCATCTCGGCAAATTTCACCTTGCTGGGCGATCTTAATTTACATCTAGATGATCCGCTTGATTCAATAGCCAACAGTCTTCGAACCAACCTTCAGTCCATTGACCTGTTCCAGAAAGGCTTTCAATCAACACATGTCAAGGGACATCTCCTAGATCACATCTACAGCAATCTAGATAGCCTAACCGTCGAGGCTCCAGTACCACTACCCTGGACTGATCACTTTTTAGTACCCTTTTCATGGTCCACATGCTCCCCCCCCCATTTCACAAAATCACAATAAGCAGCGGGGAAGAAAATGGGCCTCCCTCCCACTTTCTAAGTGGAAACTGGCTCTTACAGAACACCTACCCCCAAATGTGACCAACCCCAATACAGCCACTGTCAATTTTGATAACTGGATCTCCAGTTCCCTTGACCTAGTCCTACCAGAGCAATCTTTGCACTTAATAAACAGAGCCAAAGTTGCCCCCTGGTACTCCCCGGCTCTCAGGACTATGAAGCAATCTTGTCGCAAACTAGAGAGAGCCTGGAGACAAGATTACTCACAATCAAAGCAAGTTGAGTATAGAGCCGCAATAAAACTCTATAAAAACCAAATAAAATCTGCACAAGCCCATTTCTATTAAGCCAAAATCAACCTAGCTGCAAACTCCCCCAAAGAAATCTTTAAAATAGCCAAATCTTTAATTTCTCCCCCTCCCCCCGAGCGTCTGTCACCTGACGGCGCGCAAACCCGTTGTAATAACTTAGCCACTTTCTTCTCCCAGAAGATCCAGGCCATTTACTCTTCATTTTCCACTGGCAGTGGTGACATGGACCACACCACCACCACAGATTCCGACTTCTTAGCCCCCAGCTCACTGGATAAATTCCCCCTCCTAGATTCCGACACTCTAGACAGAATGCTTCTTAAAGTCACCTCGGGATCCCCCAATGACCCAGCACCCCCGCAAACTCTCAATAAGGTGATGGATATCATCCGCCCTGCCATCCTGGATGTCCTTAATGCTTCCATCTCCTCTAACTCCGTCCCAGTACCATGGAAATGTGCGATGGTTAGGGCCCTTTTGAAAAAGCCCACCTTGGACCAGAACAACTTGGCCAATTTCCGCCCCATTTCCCTACTTCCCTGGATGAGCAAACTGCTCGAAAGGCACATCAATAATATCTTAGTGGACTACTTAGAATCAAATAGTCTGCTATGTGCCTCTCAGACGGGTTTCCGCCCGCAGCATGGAACTGAAACTGCTCTCCTAGCAGTGACGGAAGAAACTAGATTGGTGCTGGACCGGGGAGGAAAAGCAGCCATCATATTACTCGACCTCAGTGCCGCGTTCGACACTGTCAACCATGCCACACTACTACATCGCCTGAAAGGCATGGGCGTGTCGGGCGCGGCCCTGGAATGGCTGACCTCCTTCCTGGACGAGCGCTTCTTCCAGGTGTTTGAGGGCAAAGCAGTCTCCCCTAAGCAACCACTTAGATGTGGGGTTCCCCAGGGCTCCTCCGTGAGCCCCACACTTTTTAATGTCTATATGCGACCTCTAGCGGAGATAGTCCAGCCCTTTGGCGTGCGTATTGTCACCTACGCGGACGACACCCAGTTGGTGGTCTCTCTGGACCACACTGAGGAGTCGTCCAATACCCTGGGCCTCTGTCTAGAGGCCGTTGCTAAGTGGATGCAATCTTACTGTCTCAAACTTAACGGGGAGAAGACAGAGATTATGCTATTGGGCAACCCTCCTCCGACCATTTTGACATCAATTTGGCCCACCTGCCTCGGTGCTCCTCCCCCTCCCAAACCGCAGATAAGGAATCTGGCTCGATAAATCGCTGGACTTCTCGGTCCAGGCTACCAAAACTGCCTCCACGTGTGTCGGCCTAATGAAAATGCTCCGCAAAGTCCTCCCTCTGCTTCCTTTCCAGGCGAGGAGAATCATGGTTCAGGCCCTGATACTCTCCCGCCTGGACTATGGAAACGCACTATACCTAGGTGCCCCGGCTTCAGTGACCAACAGGCTCCAAGTCACGCAAAACTGCGCCGCCCGATTATTATTCAACATCCCCCGCTGGCAGTCAGCCAAGAAAGCTCTAAAAGAATTGCACTGGCTCCCTATGGCTGCTAGAGCACAGTTTAAGGCTATGTGCATTGTGCACAAATCTTTCCATCGAACAGGCCCTGCCATCCTGTCCCCCTTAATTGTGCCCTAGGCTCCATCCAGAGCCCTTCGCTCCGGATCACTGCACCTAGTTACCAATTCTAAAATCAACAAAGCCCGTTGGGGCGGCCGTTCCTTCTCCCATACTGCTGCGAGACTTTGGAACTCCCTCCCCTTAGCCCTCAGAGAAAATAATAACCGGCTGGCTTTTAGGAAAGCTTTGAAAACCCACCTGTTCGCAAAAACGTGCTAGTCTCACCCTCGGCCCGCCACAGTGATCAATTAAAGCGCTGCGAGGCCTCCGGGTAGTCTATGCGCTATATAAATATAATTTTTCATTTCATTTCATTTTCATTTCATTTCATTACGGGGACACAGAAGATCCGCAACTGGAGGACCCCTGTGCCTAAACTACGCCCCTACGAGCTTTTGCATTGAAGGCCAATGTGATACACCCCGTTCTGGAGCCCCCCAACGGAACAACCCGCTGTTGTTCAACAGACAGGTGATATTGTATCTCAAGCTTTCTAATGTGTTGTTCACATGGTGAAAATTGTTACTACTTTAATACCACTGCTGGGGGAGAACTGGTGGAGCGCTGTGAACCATCTCCCATGCTCCGCCAGGGCTTCCTAAGCGCCAGTCCCGTACCCTCCTAGCCCCCCCTAGGATTCAACAGAGTTGACCCCCCAACATGGGTTGCGATGGCCCGCTAGCCACTTGACCAATATGTGGGTACTAACCATTAAGTAAAAGGGGTACCCCTAAAATGATACAGGTAGAGCAATGGGGGAAGAAACCAATAATGCAAAGAGTTTGCTCCACCTATCTGAAGAATATAAACGCTAATAAGTCGTTACATCAAAAGGTCACTCAGGCTAGACCATATGGGAGACAAGAGAAAGATAGACAAATAAATTATAATGACAACATTTATTTTTGTCTTTGTTGATGTTCACAAAAAAGTAATTAAATATCAGAATTCATTAGTATTATATAATAAAATATATGCAATATCAATAATAGCCCCATCAAAATAATACTTTGAATGGACAGCCGGACATACCTCATTCATACAAAACACACACACAATAGGTCCATTCACAGCCTAAATTCTATACAACACATTAATCACCAAAGCATTCAATCTATATCAAAAAGATCGTCCCAACCAAAGGTTGGTACACGTAATTTGGATCGATTTGAAAAACAGGAAAACAAGAGGACACGCCCACGCGCGTTTCGGTGCTATCACCTCTTAGTTGGGGTGTCACCTTCTTCAGGGCGTAAAACACCTATGTTTCAGGAGTCCATGGGGCCTGTAGAATGATAAAAAAATATATATATCCGTTCATATATTTGATTTGTTTGTTGAAATATAACAAGGGATCCATTGCAAATACATAGATCGAGATGGTGTTCATTGATCACCTTACAACAACTGAATGGTGTAGCCCGAGGATAACAAAATTCAATATATAATGGAAAATCTAAGAATTAATAAATCTGCACATTATCAACTGACTTCACAACAAACAATTTTGTTAACAATAAGACTGAACGAGGATCAAGGACAAAAACACAAAATGAAGTAATCCACAAGATATAAGTGCAGTGAAGACTCAGAAAGTAGATCTGAGAAGGACAGAAGAATGAGAGAAATAGGAAATTGAATAAATAAATAAATAAATAAATAAATAAATAAATAAAGAGAGGCCAAATGAAAAGGGTTCAGACAGAAAATCAAGAGAGAACACAGTGAAATTGAAGAAAAGATATATAATAAATACAAAAAAATCATAGTATATAGAATATAATTAAAGGTTAGAAATAACTCCTTATTATAAACCCTTCGGAGTAGAGATGGACGTGCTGAAAAAATAAATAAACATTTTTTTTTGCTATATCCTGGACTTATCTGGACATTAAGGAAGTCTTGAAATGATGAAAATGTACAGGATAACGTATAGGCTATAAATGATGAATCCGATGTGTCTATAAAATAAACACAATACAAATAAAATGTCCCAGGGATCAAAATGTGACGATGAATAATAACATACCAGTCCGAAATGAATAAAACAAGACTGATAACGACAAAAACTTGCCTGAAGATGAATAATGTAAAGGGCAAGGTTGAAGGTTGCAGATGTTCGTGAACGCAGACTGGAAATGGAAAGAAGTCCACTCAGTGCGTTAATGAGCTCTAAGGTATCGTCTATCTACAAATAAACAGGACAAGACTACAATAAAAATTAAAACGACATACAGTAATATCGGGCACTTGGTGAAAATACTAATGTCTTCAAATAACAGTCTAAAGAACACAGCTGGTAGCGAGAGATGGAAAAGGTCAGGCAATGACTATTGCTTCACAGAACAATCCACGAATAATACAATATTCTAAAGAAAGTGAATTAGGATTAAATGAGACAGTGCTGACATGAAATAGCCTGCGTCAATGATCCATAAATGTGTCTAGCGGATTAGCGGGTAGAATGGTTTAAATACTGAAAAGATAAAAGTTTGTAAAATAGAAATCGCGTTCGAATAATACGCTAAACAGCATAGTACCCCCAGGGGCACCCCGCTTACCCCCCTCCCCCAAATTAGGTTACCCAAAGAAGACACAAGAAACAGTTGTAAATGGGTAACAAATGCTGCAGGATTTATTACATAATTCCAGGATATGTAATAGGTGGGTTATCTTATGGGCGATCCAAGGGCAGGCGGCCATCTACTTCACCTGCCCCGCCTGATGAGCCGGGCAGCACGGGAACGACCCGCAAGTGCTGCCCCCCAAGTGATTCTTTTTTCGATCACGTGCCGTTGAAATTCTACTCACACCCCCCCTCTCGGGGCGGAGCGTCGCATAGCAAGCCCCCGGTTGTTCAGGCCCACAACCGCCCGCAGGCCTAGCGGGGCGCCGACCGGCTTCCGGGACCTCTCTGGAGGCTCCTCGTTTTGGCTCAGGCACCACGTGGTGCCGCGCAGAGGTACCCTTTGTACCGGCCTGCTTCCAGATCGCCCTGTAACTCCGCCTGCAACGAAAAGAAAAACATTAAAACGTTCAGCAAAAAACCCCACCCCACCACACCACGCCGGGTAAGCGGTAGGGAGGGTAAAAAGGCGAGGTGGGCGACAAAGAGGTCGCCAGTGAGGGTGGGGGAAGGCTAAATAGCCTTCCCCTCACACCTGGGCCCGGAAGTGACGCGCCTTTTGCGTCACTTCCGGCCCCCGACACGGAGGGGGGCACAATCAGGTTCCCTGCCCCCGCCCCCCCCGAAGGAGGGAGTGGGGAGGGGTGACCGGGACCCCGGGGCCACTAAGGCGCCGACCGCCGAGTGGCCCCCTGCGGGGGCCGCGGTCAGCGGCATAGTACCCCCAGGGGCACCCCGCTTACCCCCCTCCCCCAAATTAGGTTACCCAAAGAAGACACAAGAAACAGTTGTAAATGGGTAACAAATGCTGCAGGATTTATTACATAATTCCAGGATATGTAATAGGTGGGTTATCTTACGGGCGATCCAAGGGCAGGCGGCCATCTACTTCACCTGCCCCGCCTGATGAGCCGGGCAGCACGGGAACGACCCGCAAGTGCTGCCCCCCAAGTGATTCTTTTTTCGATCACGTGCCGTTGAAATTCTACTCACACCCCCCCTCTCGGGGCGGAGCGTCGCATAGCAAGCCCCCGGTTGTTCAGGCCCACAACCGCCCGCAGGCCTAGCGGGGCGCCGACCGGCTTCCGGGACCTCTCTGGAGGCTCCTCGTTTTGGCTCAGGCACCACGTGGTGCCGCGCAGAGGTACCCTTTGTACCGGCCTGCTTCCAGATCGCCCTGTAACTCCGCCACAGCCCTGGAGGCGGCTAACCGTCGCAGCCAGGGCCCCCCACCAACCTAGCTCTTTACTTGCACCCTCTATTCACCAATGCTTCGCTTAAATCCAATAAAACAGGTCCATGCCTCTTTGGGAGAGGTGTACTCCATCCAAGTCGAAGTACCCCTTTACATTCCCCCGGATCATCTCATGGCGAATAAAGCCCAAACCCCTTTGGGCGGGACTCAAACCCTGTGAGATCCCTTATAACCGCAGGCCCAAGACATACCAGTGAGCTGTAGCTCCTGGATTGTAGATGGCCCCATCTATGTCCCCAATCCCTAGACGCTATCCCAATCGGATGGGGTCTGTTGAAATAGAGGGGCCTGTGAAGATGTGCGATAAATATTCGCCCCCCAGCGGGAAGGTTACACCTATTCACAATCCTGGGCCTGCCCGCTTTGACTATTATGACGAGAAGGGTTACTTAACATTTGTACAGTCCCCTCAGATAGTTAACCCGGGGCACAGGAGTGCACCTCACTGCCAGCGCGTGACCATGGGCAAGGGGCGACTCTTGCCCCTGCCCACCATCCCTTATACCTTATAGGAATTATGCCCCTATGGATCCCTCAGTGATGATCCCTTAGGCATACCAGCTTCGGGAATCTGTTTGGCTTAAGCGTTGCGCGCTGTCATAATGTCCCCTTGTATTTGCCCCGCTGACACCCCAGATATTGGGACAGCAGCACCAGTCTCCTGCAGCTGCCGTACGCGACCAGTGATTCCGGTGGGGGGTGCCACCAACCGCAATGGTCCTCCAAGCATTACGGAAAGCCCATTTTACCTGGGCCTCTCTTCAATTGATGGTGACTACACCCAGCTGAAGGCCAGAGGCCCGCCTAAGGAGCCTATTCACTTGTTTTGCTACCCGGCTCCCTTGTGGGAGGGCCACAGAGTTAGGGCAACGCGTTTGCCCCCAGGGCACGGTGCTGCTGGAAAGCAGATATCTGATACTCACACGCTGGTATCTTATCTGTTGCTAAATGCCCTACTGCAGGAAGTTTCCCAAGGACCGTAGACTTCGCGGTCCCACCTAACTTGATCCCATCACCTGGGGGGAACCCAGTGGTGGCAGGACCTGCATGGTAACTCCATCCCGGCGTAGCTATCGCTTATTTGTGCCGCCGAAGCAGGCAATACCCCCTTAGTCTCAAGTTCTACCCCTAGAGGATAACCTTGGGAGCAGACAAGTCTGTGGGAACCAACCGGAGACTTTGGTGCAAATACCGGCCCTATTCTGAACGTAGCGAGTGCTGCACGGTCAATAATGCCCTGATGCCCTGGGGCTCTACGTGGTCTTCACCAAACTTTGAACGACCGCACACTTGCTATATAACAACCATACCACCCGCCAGCCGGGTGGAAGGTCTTCATTGAAGCAACCCGAAATCTGTCTTTGGTTGCAGGGGAATGCCCCCCAAAGTACATCTGGACCTATTCCTATATGGTTCCTTCAGCTACACCTCCTGCAGGCCCAACTCTTGGTTATGGTGCCCAGCTCAGTGTTCTGCAGGCCAAACGGCTTAACCATGAACTATCGGTCGATTTGAGACAGAGGTAAACCACGGGATGCAATCCGCTCGCGAGCGGCGCACCCGCAACCACTTGGACAATCACGCCGGTAACCTTGCCGTGATTTAGGCCCTAGTGATGCGCTATGTGGTGACCACTTATTCTTTTGCCGCTATGCCAGTGCGTCCCCGAATTCAATGGGATTGGGGCGCTGAGCTGCACCCATATCTACACCATCTAGTGGCTCAATCCAGACTTCCTTTAGCATTAGATAATAACTACCATTCTATCTCGGTTGCGTTGCCCTGCCCGACTAGGCACCCACCCGGGTGTCTAGGTTACAGTTAGATATGTGTGAGTTCCCCATATCAGTGACCGTTGAAGGCGGCCCACATAAGCAACCCGAACTCTGTCTTTGGTTGCAGTGGAATATGTGTCTGCATTATAGGAAATCAGCAATACATGCTGCATATTTATCTAGCGTGAACTCGACCCGAAGGTATCAGAGCAAAGACTTGTGAACGATGCCTGCACTTTTATCAAGTATCTGCCTTATAGCAAGCCAGCACATACCTGTTGCATATTGTATAGCGCGAACTCGCCGCCAAAGGCATTGCACCGCTTCACATGAGCACTGTATTTACGTTACACGTACAGGCACGGGGGGCGTGAGAAATTCGTACCACAGAACACGAAACCCATTCCAGGTCACGCGAACACCGCACCCGATTAACCCTTGCGGTGCGTGGAGGGATTAGTAAACCCGTAATCGCATGCTGTGAACAGTGCATGTACTGGTATCATGTATCTGCCTTATCGGAAGCCTGCAATTACATGGTGCATATTTATATAGTGCGAACTCGACCGGAAGGCATTTGGAGCACTTTACATGCGCACCGTATTTACAATACATCTTTACGCAAGGGGTGCTTAAGAAATTCGTACCATATTACCCGCTCCCCAACCGGATCACGCGAGCACCGCACCAGATTTTCATTGAGGTGCCGGGGGTTTAGTAATGCCCATAATCGCGTATGTGAACAATGCACGCACTTGTGTCATTTAACTGCCCTATAGGAAATCAGCAATACATGTTGCAGAATTATATAGCGCGAACTCGACCTGAAGGTGTTGGAGCGCTTTACCTGAGCACCTTAATTACATTACACATTCAAGCGCGGGGGGCTTACCAGATTCGTGTCATACTAAACGATCCCCGAGCCAGGTCCATTACGCCTGCCGCACGCAGCCCACTGCATGCCCCCCCCCCCACCCTCGACGGCAGCGTAACCGACTGGAGGGGGGGCGATAACCTTAACCTTAACCAGGGAGAGCCACAGGGGTTGCACTTACCGCGATCAGCGGGGACCCAGGCAGCTCCCAGCCTTGCAGTGCTGGTGCATTGGGGCTGTGAACCCACACTAGCCTCCTACCGGCTCCCACGGCACAGGGTATGCGGCTTCAAGCCGGCCGCACCCCCGTTAATTTACTTCGCTCGCGAGGGCGACCGCCATTGCAAAGTATGCCCCGCGGGCGAAAGGCCGACGGACCCGCGATCACTAAAATGTGTGCCCTGCCGGACGGTAATTGATCCTTTACACCGCGCTATAACTCCCGCCTTAAATAGCACCGTCTGTACATTTCCGATTCAGGCACGGGAGGATAAGTGATTTGCCCAAAATCACAGGAATGGACGCGACTACGAGGCTCGAAACCTGCCAATGAGTCCTCGCGCCTACTGCGGGGATCAAACCCACGACGGTGAATGGAAACCCACGACGTTGCAATTAAGTGTTTCCCGCTCTACCAACTGAGCTATCTGCAGAACTATTCCCGCACCAATGGCGGTAGCGCAGCCGACGGACCACACCACCGTCAAGGAGATTACGGAATTTCAATTTTTGGAGCGCCTTAACTTGGCACCACACAACACTTTGCACCTTTAGTTTTTAAACTAAAAACGCTCAAACAGCGAGGAATTGGCAAGCCTAATAGACGTAATGCCGACCCATCCTAACCAGGGAGGGAGCCATGCCCTATGCAGTGGCAGCAGAGCACGCAGCCTCTCCTTAAAGAGAGGGCTCTATAATGGCACCATCTATCCAGCGCGACCGATTTGGAGCGCTTCCCCTAGCACCACGTATGCAGATGGAGCTGGAGCTCCCTATCGTGTCACACAATTGTCTGCATTATCACCGTCTGCACATTAATCAGACGCGCCACTATGCTCAACTAGTAATTATTTGCTTTGGTAATCATCACGCGAGGTCGCCCGAGTGTATGGGACACCTTACCCGGGGAAAATAAGTGATTTGCCCCTTATCACAGGATGTGGACGCAGCCACGATGCTCCCACCTGCGTTCGCGCCCCCTGGGCGGCCGCGCCGCCACCAGTCCGCAATCGGCGTTGTGGTTAGTTAGTGACTGAAACCAAGGGGATCCATTTTTAATATTGGGGGCATGCGGGCACCGATCCCGCTACCTGCCGCCTGCTAAGCAGATGTTCTGCCATTGGAGCTACAGTCCCTACACTCGAGGCACGGGGAATAAATGCTTTGCCCAGGATGACGACGCGACCCGCGCCCATGGGGGGGGGGGGGGGGAGATCTGGAGCACAGAGACGAGAGCCTAACGGGTGGTCATACATAACACTTCTGACAATGCCCACCTCGCTCGCCTCTACCCCCACCCCAACCACGGCGACTGGTGCGCGCCTGCGCCACACCCTGATTTTACGTTACACATTTAGCCATCGCCCCCCCGGCCAGATGCAACGGTGCCCCCTCAAACCTGAAATTTCGCCACTTTATGACACTTTGACAGCGCTCCCAGGACTCGAAACCCTGTCATGTGAGACCATTTATGACCGTAGGCACCAGACTTACCATTGCGCAATAGTTTTGGCTAATTAAAATTAGGTTTGACTGGCGCGAAGGTGTGACGGCGCTAAAATCGAGCGCCCGTCGCGATACCTAATTATTGTTGTCGGAGCGTACAGCGCGAATGTATAGTTGCGCTTTACACGTCCACTTAGCCCTTGCCTGCATTAACGTTGCGTACTGCGCGACGGACTTTAAACATTTACCTAACGCTTCCCATGCAGGTTAGCACCGCGCGACATAAATGACGGCGCTTTAATGAGCACCGGTTGCATTTGCGCACGGGGAGATTAAGTGATCCACCCAGGCAAAACCCGGATGTGGAGCACGATGTCCCGACCCTCCGAGACGCTACACAGTGCACGCCCCAAAGATGTGGCCCAACGGCAATTGAAATTGCACAATCATTTATTTGCTGCGTATTTGTATAGCGCGGCTTGAAAGATATTGGAGCGCTTTACATTACACATTCAGGCACGGGGAGATCAGGAGATAAGTGACTTGCCCAGGATAAATGATTCACCCAGGAAAGCCCGGATGTTGAGCACGATGTCCCGACGCTCCGAGAGCGCTAAACATAGCATGAAGGAAAAACCGGATGTGGAACACGATGTCCCGACGCTCCGAGAGCGCTACACATAGCATGCCCCAAAGATGCGGCCCCACGGGAAGCAAACTTGCCAAATTCTTTATTTGCTGCGTATTTATATAGCGCGCACTCGAAAGATATTGGAGCGCTTTACATTACACATTCAGGCACGGGGAGATCAGGAGATAAGTGATTTGCCCAGGAAAACCCGGATGTGGAGCCCGATGTCCCGACGGTCCAAGAGCGCTACACATGGCATGCCCCAAAGATGCGGCCAAACACGGGAAACGTACTTGCCAAATTATTATTTGCTGCGTATTTATATACCGCGCACTCGAAAGATATTGTAGCGCTTTACATTACACCTACAGGCACGGGGAGATAAGTGATTTGCCCAGAAACACAAGATGTGTGACCTCGAGCTCGAACCCTGGTTTCCTGCACCAGAGGCGCCGGCGCAGCCGACGGACCACATTCTCTCCCCTTCACCTTTGCGTTAGTGGCACCATGCTCTCGCAAAGTGCGCCAACCCGCCCCCGATCCTGCACTGCGCACTAGGGGCGGCGGCGCGGCCGACGGACCACATTCTCTCCCCTTAACCATGCGCTAGTAGCACCATGCTCTAAAAGTGCGCTAACCCGCCCCGGGTCCTGCACTGCTGCTCCCGAGTTCTCTGCAACAGCGATGCCCGACGCCCAGGAGTAGGCAGGCCGTGGAGCTCTCTAATCGGCACCCAATGCCGAGCTCGCCACTCGTGGCACGGAAAATTGGCCCCTGCGCGGGCCGCGCTCCCCAAACCCCGCAACGGTCCAGGAAAGATGAATCATCGCGCTCTTTTGCCCAAAACCCCCGCCTCCCCAGCCCCCAATCTTGCCTCCCCTCCGCCCGTGGCAATCCTCGCCACAGGGCCCCGTCGACCTGGTACTGCCCAGGGACAGGGCCGGGGCGGAGCGGGTGCTGCAAGACTCACCAGAAAGCGTGGAGGCGACGAACGCAAAGCCGTGGGGGCCCGCGGAGCACGAGGAGGCGCGAACGGCGGACCGATGCTGACGAGGTAAGGTCAGGCGAGGTGGGCGACAAAGAGGTCGCCAGTGAGGGTGGGGGAAGGCTAAATAGCCTTCCCCTCACACCTGGGCCCGTAAGTGACGCGCCTTTCGCGTCACTTCCGGCCCCCGACACGGAGGGGGGCACAATCAGGTTCCCTGCCCCCGCCCCCCCCGAAGGAGGGAGTGGGGAGGGGTGACCGGGACCCCGGGGCCACTAAGGCGCCGACCGCCGAGTGGCCCCCTGCGGGGGCCGCGGTCAGCGGCAAAGATCTATGGCGGATGTCAACTGAATACTGAGAGGGTTAAGTTGCCTTTGAAATGCGAGGCAAATTACAGTCTAAAAACACAGTAAGCCACAAGGGATGAAGTAAATCGGGCAATGAGCAATCAACGAGGAATGCGATATTCTGAAAAGAAGGATACATTTAGAATGCATGCGACAGCGCTGGCATGCAGTGACCCTGCAATCATGGGCCAGATACAGGTCTCGCGCGTTTGCGGGTAAAAGAGTTTGTGTCTCAAATAGATAGCGGTTTGTGAGACAGCGGTCGCTAGAATCACACACTGGGCGGCAACGGCCTGAAGCTGCTGTGAACTACATGCGGCAAAGACTGAACTTCCACTGAATCGCGGCGCCCCGCCCATATCACCCTTGAAATGAGAGGCAGCCTCGTGCAGGTCATGGCAGGCTGAGGGTTTCCGTAAACGGGAGCCTTCCCAAGGAGGACGAGCTCAAGGTTCCATAGCGCCTAAAAGATCAGCGGGATATAAATACAATACAGCTTGGCAAGCGCTATACAGAAGAAGCTTGTGAGAATGCTCGGTCTCGGGACTCTTACTCGACTAAAAACACGCCTGGAAGTCCGATGGATTGGCGCTCGATAGAGCCGCCCTACCGCGCTAGCTGGAGGCCGATGCAGAATGCGCCGAAGGGGCGGGCTACCTCAAAGGAACCCGGAAATAGGATCTGGAGCCATGTGAGGGGGGCCAACATTTAAACGAACACAGGCCCAAGAAAAAGAGGCGCTGCTGCAGCCAATGTCAGGATGATGTCGATATAAACAGGGTTCAAAATCCACGTAAAGGATTAGGAATACATAAAGTAGATAACACGGTCAGTGAAATGTAATGTAAAATTCAGCAAATAAAAATAATAATAATGTTCCGAAGGGCTAATAATAATAATGGGAATCTGAATTCTGAATAAATAAAGAAGACAGGGCTAAAGGAAAACAAATGTTATAATAGACTGATCGACACACGGTTTTAAAAAAAAATACCATAACAAAACCCAAATTAAATTAATCGAGGGGAATATAGGTGAATGAGCAACAGATAGGCTCAAATAGTAATGCAGTCAAAAATCAATGCTTCATTCAAAAATTCGAGATAGAACACAGAAAGTGCCTGAAGAGAGAAGATGAAGTAGTGCTATTTATATAACAGCATCTTCCCATGGGAGGGATTCATTCAGGCCATTATTTTTAGCATCCAAAAGGAAAATCCAGAATACCTCCCGTTTTTTCCGAATATTGTTGTTGTTAACGCCCTTATGGCTGTGTATTTTTTCCAAAATGGTATAGCGTAAGTCACTTTCATTGTGATTTGCCTCTTTCCGGTGAGATACCAGTGGGGCTGAGAGGTTACCGCGTTAGACTTGTGTTCCCCTATGCGGACTCTACATTCCCTAGCGGTTTCTCCAACATAGGGGAACTCACAGGGACACAAAATGACAAAAACACAATTGGAGCTTCAACAGTTGGTCATTTTGCGCAACTCAACAGAGCGGTCATGGATTTTAATGCTTTCACTTACGATGGCATTGGGGCAGGCTTGGCATGTTCCACACCTGTGATGACCACGGATGGATTTCTGTACAAAAGTGTTGTTTGTTTCGAAAATTTGGCCTTGACTAGTAGGTTCCTGAGGTTCTTGTTCCGCCTGAATGCAAAAACCAGTTTAGGAATCCTGGGTGTTTGGTTGTCAAGGTTAAGTAGATGCCACTGGGAGTTAACAATATGGCGTATTTTGTGGTTAATCGAGGAATGTTTCGTAACACACACAAGCTGTTCTGTGTGTTTTTTCTCTGTAGGGGTAAATAAAGTATCTCAGTTGTAAAACCGAGCTCTTTTAAGAGCATTTCGGACTAGCTTCCTGGGATATCCTCTCTGGATAAACTTCTGTTTCATCAGCACAGAATGGTAAAGATAGTCTTTGATAGAGGTACAGTTTCTATGGAGTCGTAGAAACTGGCCAAATGGAATGCTCTCTTTCTGGCTGTGAGGATGGAAACTATCAAAGTGGAGGAGCGTGTTTCTGGACGTAGGTTTCGTAAAAAGTGATTCTTTCAATTGAGCATCCTGATGTTCAACAATAACATCCAGGAATTCCAGGCTTTGATAACTCATCTGAGCCGTAAACCTTAGATTGGGGTCCGCTAAATTAATCCACAATATGAATTCGTTGAGAGTCTCCTGGTCACCCTGCCATACAAAAAAAATATTGTCAATAAAACGTGCCCAGTGGCAGATGTTCTCATAGAAGGGGGCGAATTCGTTATAGATGTTCTGTTTTTCAAAGTGTCCCATATATAAACAGGCAACACTTGGGGCACAAGCCGCCCCCATGCTGACTCCCTGAATTTGATGGTAGAAATTTCCATCAAATTCAAAGAAGTTCTCTTCTAATACAATCTCTAGACACTCAATCAGGAATCTGTTGCAAAGGGTCGTCTCTGTTTCAATGATCTCCTTAACTACCTTGAGGGCCTCTTTCTGTGAGATATTTGAGTACAGAGACTCAATATCCATCGAGACCAGGATTTCCTGGTTGTGATTGTATTGAAGACCTTCAATTTTTTATATAAAATGTCCAGTATCCTTAACATATGACTGAAGAGTAGTGACCAATGGTTGTAAAAATCTGTCAATGTATTTTGAGAGGGGTTCAGTGGCTGATCCTATTGTCGAGACGATAGGCCTCATAGGAGGATTCTTTTGATTTTTGTGAGTCTTAGGGACCCCATAAATGATGGGGAACCTAGTAAAAGTTGGTGTGAGATACTCTGCCTCCTGATGGCAAATTTCTCCACTCTCAATAGCTGTCTCCACAATACGAACAATTCTGAGTTTAAGTTTCGGTTCTGGGTTGTTGGTGATTTTGGTGTAGTGTTTAGGGGACCCCAGCAAGGTATCCATCCTGTGTTTGTAATCATTGGTGTTAAAAATGACGATTCCACCGCCTTTATCACATGGTTTTACTATCACATCTGTGTTCTCCTTAAGTACAGTCAGGGCGATCTTTTCTTCCCTGGATATGTTGTGAGGGGGATAAGGAACAAATTTAAGAATTTGTTGAACTTTATTGAGAACTGCCTTTTCAAATAGTTCTACTTCTTTGCCCACCTGTTCAATACTGGGTGTAAAGTTAGATGGTGGTTTAAGTCCAGACATGTTATCGTTAGAGTCTGTTTCAGAGATGTTATAAAATAATTTTTTGAGTCTAACTGTACGGAAGAACGCGTGTAGGTCCTTCATAAGTTCGAATTTATTTAGATTGATTGATGGTACAAACGAAAGCCCTTTGGTCAGAAGTGTTTCAGTGGGATCATCCATTTGATGGGATGATAGGGGATCTTGGTTATGTTCTCCAGTATTGATTCTGTCGTGTACAAATGTATCTCTGGGGTTGTGCTGGTTCCTGTAATCTCTGCGCTGTTAACCTACTGCCAACATCTCCCATGCTCCGTCAGGGTTTCCTAAGCGCCAGTCCCGTACCCTCCTAGTCCCCCCTAGTATTCAACAGAGTTGACCCCCCAACCTGGGTTGCAATGGCCCGCTAGCCACTTGACCAATATGTGGGTACTATCAGGGACCTAAAGCTTTCATCTATCTCAAGCAAGGAATGGCCACCCGCAGCGCTCCATCGCTCCCGAATAAAATTATCTTCACTGGCCTGTTAGCATAGCTAAATTATTCCTTGATGTCCTGTACGGGTCCAACCCAACACTTAAGGAAATGCTTGCTTTCTTGGTGTAGGTGATGCAGCCTGCATATACTACGCTTAGAACAGAGTGCACTTTGTCTGTGATCCCCTGGCTGCTTGTCTGGCCTTCCATTATGCCCAGGGATACCAAAGGCAACGTTTCCATTCTGAAATGATGGGACTGTGCAAGAACTGTAATGAGCCTTCGCCAGCACCAGTCCCCCAACAAACAAGTTGGCCCTGGCTAACCTTGTGTTCTGGTGCCAGATTTGGGAGAGCGTTTCCCATGTTCTGTCAACTACTGTGCTGTTCTGCGCACACTCTTCCCAGGCCATATAAGTTGCACCACTTAAAACTGTTCATTTGACTGAAAGCCCAGTAGGACCTAGCCGTGACTATGAATTGGGGGCTACCTCACTGTGAGTGCCCCGCTTCCGGAGAGGTTAGAACACTTGGCCTTCCGACAGGAGGGTTTATTCGCTTAATAATCTGACCATTATTCCTTAACCCCTTCCATGCGGGGCGGATTCCCCCGCGGTGCTGACTGCTGCTTGCGCGGGCGGGCTCATGACGGAACGGTTCCGTCATGAGCACAGCTCAACCGACGCTCATGACGGAACCGTTCCGTCATGAGCGTCGAAGGGGTTAAAGGAATTCCCCATGTGCAGTCGACATGCCAATCCCCTACCAAGAAAGATGGCAGACAGTTGCCAGCCTTTTCCTAATACCAATGAAGTACTTGCGCTTGGTCACTGCGCATAGCCTTGGGCTGATTCCACTGTAGAGACAGCATTCTTACACCCTAATTCATCCTAGCCAAGGCTGTTCCCTGAAGTGCCACAGTGTACCAAGACGATGTGTGCCCCTTCAGACTAAAATTAAGTTTTGCTTGAGAACCAAGCTTTTAAAACAAATCACACTAATAATATTGATGAGGATCCCGCAGTTCACCCCCAAAACATTTGCATAAGCTAAGAAACAACAAGCTAAGTAGAAGTCAAAAGGTTGTTTGCTAGTGCTAAACTTATAGGATTTGCAGCTGCCAATGCTCTGTCATTGGTCTATATTCCCGCTGAGATTAAAACTATTTCTGCAGATCTTACTTTTGTCACCACTGTGCAAAAAGCACCCTATAAAATTATGATAAAGACTGTATAACTGAATTGAGAGCATTGGCAGAATGTAAAACCCAATATGGCAGTACCACCCAGAGGCCAAAACCCCTTTGCTGATACTGAGAGCATCTGCTTGAGGACTTACTGGCCCCATATTCTGCTCAAACCACCATTAAGGACGACACCCTGGCCGCATCACGCCAAGTGCCCCTCCCTTAGCCTTGGAGCTCCAGTGAAACACTCAACTTGTTTTTCCTACCAACTCAAAATTCGGCAGCGCTGGCTGTTATTCCACAAGCTCAACCCTAGGGTATTCAGCCGAGGTTGTGAGACACACCAGTTCCCTCATTTGGCTACCAGCACTCCCCGCGAGAAAAGCGTCAACTCGGGCACTTGGGCAGGAGTTCGCCCGCCGAACAATCACACATGCAGACAGGTTGGAAAATTCTTATCCAGCTGAGGGGTAAAGGGAGGGAAAGTAGAGAGGAGTCTTACCCCTGCAAAGTGAAACTTTATTGGCTACCCACACAGTTAACGACAACCAAATTGCATTATGGCTTAGGTTACCCACCCGAGCTGGCATCTGGGAGCAAGACTCAGACACCGCGTGGACCTACGTGAAACGAATGCAACAAACCTTCCTGGAGGTCTCCCCGCAATAGCAGCACCACTGGCTCCAAAACTCGAGCCCTTACTGTGAGAGTGAAAAGGTAGAACTCCGGCGAATGAGGGTACAATTGAAAATGTGCAGTTCAGGGAACACCAGGACACGAAGGGGGAAGATGTTATCTGCTATCCTCCCCTCCAACAAGGGTATGCTAGTGCGAGAGAAGGAACGTCGCGGAATGTGCCCAGTAAGCTCCCCAGGGGTGAAGTGCGCTGGAAAGACCTGAATGCCCGGCTAAACACACCAGCCCCGTATGGGAAAGGAAGCAGCCCCCACAGTTAAAACAGCAAGCAATACGCTAATGCGAATTCCAGGGAATTTAGTGTACTTTAATACCGACCATTGCAAAAAAAAAAAAAAAAACAGTTGATGGACAGAATGCAGAACAATGTCATACATTCACCCCAGTACAGAGATGTGGGACTAAATCCATCGTTTTTTTGCTCCCCATGCCGTTCCAATTTGAACCCAGCCATATGCAAATCAGTCTAACCCTGTGCCTCATGGGAACAGTCCAGCCCGAACCGCTAAGCCAGGTCCTCCCTGGACTGGAAACAAGTATCCTGGGACCGGTTTTGGGGTTTCATCCCTCTTCAGTCAGGACAGCTTGATTCTAGTGGCATGCAGAGCATGGGACCCACGTCTGGGCATACCCGTCCCACTCGGGGTGACAAATGCACAAACATCAGTTGCCATGGCTATTCGGGCACTGAAGAGGGTACGTGCAAAACCCTTTAGACAGAGTCCAGGGTAAAGAAATACATTTCAAAATGAATAAGACATAATTCCAGTGCTAGGATCTAGTCTGGGCATCAGCTCACGACGAGGGGAAGAATCGCAAAATGGCTTCCCTGTCAGCGGAATGCTGGTAGGTGACATTGTAAACCTCCTGTTCAGTAAACTCTAAGAACCAGGCCAAATGGCGCCTGTGAGCAGCCAGAGAGCACAAAACCACTCCTGCACTGGCATCTGTCGTCCCACAGAGATCGCCTCTAACTTTGTTCCGCACTGCTACACAAAAACTTCTGGATGTAAACATGTGAACGTGCGTGAATTCGATTTCCGTAGTCCACAAGCTTTAAAACATACGTAGTCTTGAATGCGGATTGTTAATCTTTTTAAAAGGGCTACCCATAAACATTATTAGGTCATCTAATATGATCTAACACGATCCAGAATGCGGCAGTTTTCAAACATCACTATCGCCATGCCACTAGGCCCCTTATCGGACGAGCTGGAAATCGAGATGTTCCCAATAATCCTTACAGATAAACATGTCAATGTGCATGATAACCACGCAGCACCCTGGGCCACTAAAACTAGCTGCTGGCCAAAAAGACCGGACGTTACCCGCTGGAAAAAGAGCGCACTGTGTAACAAAGCCCCTTTAACACAAGTTAGAAGTGCATCATGGGGAGGCAAGATGGCGGCTGACCGCAGCAGCTAAGAAACAATCTCCCGATGCCGGAATCCGCAACGAGACAGCAGCGGTGCGCTAAGTTGTAAAACTTCTTTATGTAAGCAGCGTATCGTAAATCTACATACCCCATGGAAGCAGGTTTCAGTAAAAACGATGTGTTTGCTATCGAGGAGCTGATCTGCAAACTCTTGGCGGCAGCAGCGGCAGTGTTAGTGGAGCTCCGAGACTGGGAATCCGGTCGGAGAGCTAGGCGGAGCCAGGAGGAAGGAGCGAGCAGCGGAGCCTGCATTGGAGGCAGAACCGAGGCACAGGACGACTGGAACGCCGAAAGCAGCACCGCTACAGCCGATACAGCCAGAGAAGCCAGGGGGGTAAGCGGATCACTGGAAGGCTGTCATGACAGCATAAAGGGATTGATACCTGGGAGAGAACTTGACATATTTAATCACCAGGGCTGCCTTTACGAGGCTGCCTCTTTCATTAAATTGGTCTACAACGATCTAAGTAGCGACCTCAGAATGGCTCCAAAGTCAATTCGGGGGGGGGAAAAGGGAGGCCCCTGGAATTGAATGCCAAACAATTAGTACCATTGAAGAACTCAGAAAGAAGCGATATCACTGAGGAAGCCCAGGCTAACCCCGATGAGAACGAGGAGGCAACAAACATCGCGGGGGCTTGGAGCAAAACTAGAGGGAAGAAATTAAAGGAGCCAATATTGGAAGCCACTGCATGTATGACTAATACAGCTAGTAAGGCTAACACGGCGAATTTAGCAGTGAATACAGGGGGTACCAAACCGATAACGGGATATTTTAGCCCAGCCGGTCAAGACAGAACAAGTAAGATAGATAATACCTCAAACATATCAAAGGTAGCGGATAAAGCGGACCGAGCCCTTGAAAAAAGAAAGGAGAAAAAAGTGGTGATTCGTAAGGAGAAAGTAAATGCACAGGAGAGCTCACGAAGGACTCATGAGATACAGGACATTAACGTGGAGAATTTCAATAACGAGGTGCAATGGGGAGCGCAGATGGATGCCCAGGAAAACGAAGAAAGCATAGAGCCCCATGAAAAGGACAGGGGAGAATAGGCGGAGCATCAAGAAATCCCCTCAGAGACGAATATAACAGGACTGGCGACAACCAGTCTGAAGAGTATACCAGGCATAACAGATTCAACCTCATTGTTAACTGAGGCTTTGATTCAGGAAATCGCCGTGAGCAGCGGCCCTAGTGGAACTGAAGATAATTTATAGACAGCGGATCACTTCTTCTCAGTTACGGATGGGTCGTTCTCTCTGAGTCCGAGGGAACGGAGGAAGAGATATCTACAGATGCCAGTACAGGGAGTAGCAAAGCATCGTATAAAGAGAAGGAAACCGCTATTAGGAGGAAGAGGCTCTCTAGACGGGCAAGAGACACACAATCTCAGGAAAAAACAATGGGCACCCAAAGGCGGGATAGTGGAGCTGATAATGTAATAAATCTAAAATGGGATTATTCAGCTACCCGGGGGACTTACCCAGAACCGGCGATGCAAGGGGGGACCCGGGAGATAGAGGCGGAAACCCCTCCCCTGCAGCAGATATTAAGCTCGATAAAAGAACTTCAAGATGCAACTAAGACGGAGGGAAGAAAGAACCGACTCGTAACTAGGAATCTTGAAAGGTCAATAAAAAAGATTGCTAAAGTTTGCACGGACACAAAGATGAGGGTGTCTCAATTAGAGGACCGTACAGGCAATCTGGAGGACCAACAGGCAAAAGAGATAGCCAAAGTGAAAGGACAAGAACAACAGCTCTCTGACATCCAATGGAAACTAGAAGACTTAGAGAACCGTCAGCGACGGAATAACCTGAGAATTCTGGGTATTGAAGAAGGAGCAGAAGGAAATGATGTGAAGGCTTATGTCATAAAACTGCTAAAAGGAGCTCTTCCAGAGCTAAGTCAATGGGATTGGGAGAGAGAAGTGCAAAGAGCACATCGATTTCCAATAACAATAAAGAAGAAAGAGAAGCAGAGACCTAGAGCCATATTGATCTATCTTGGAAATTTTTTGTTAAGAGAGGAAATTTACTCTAAAGCTCGTCCCAACTCTAAACGATCATATGATGGCCAGTCTTTCTTTACGACTCCAGACTATTGCCACATTACAGTGGAAAGGAGATGGAGATTAAGAGAGCTGATAGACCCGTGCCATCAGATGGGATTACAGGCATACCTGATGAATCCTGCCAGATTAAAAATTATTTATAAAAATACGGTTAGAGTATTTACGTCCGAAGTACAGGCAAAAATGTATCTGGATACTTTAAAAACAAACAATACGACTGCATGAAAAACATGTTGATTAAGAAAATAAGAAAATATGAAAGCATGAGAGTATGATTACTTGGATCTCCACTGCTTTGGTAATGTTTTGGGACATCCACTGTTAAAGGATGGCTAAAAAAAAAAAAAGGGGGAGGGCCAATAACGCTCAGATATATGGGCCATAACAACAGAAGATACGGATAACGCAGAGGTAATGCGCACCAATAAAAAAAAAAAAAAAAAAAAAAAAAAGGAGAAAAGGATCCATGGCAAAGGGTGGTTGACAGTCAGAGCCATCATAGAGACCTTAGGTCTACTTGCCTCACTAGGGGGGAGGGGGTTCGGGAAGGAGGGAGGGGGGAGGACTCAGAGGGAGGGGAGGGGGTTGGGAAGATGGGAGAGGGGGAGGACTCAGAGGGAGTAAAGAGAAAATAACTTCATTGCCAAGAAAGTATATAGGAGGGGGAAGGAAGAAAGAAGGAAGGGAAAGAAGGAACAGAAAAAAAAGGGAAAAGAAAACAAATTTCTATGCGGGTAATCACGATCAATATATGTGGGTTAAATGATGCTAAAAAACGGAGAGAATTAAAGGAATACCTAAAGACATTGTATGCTGATATTATTTGCATACAAGAGACCCATATTGAAATAACTCGTAAGCATCTGTTGGAACAAATAGGTTATCAGCTCCTAATATGTACAACACAAGGGACTAGGACGCGGGGTCGCCATTTTTGCACGAGGTGGGACAACGATAGTAAAAAAACAGAAGGCTGATCCCTATGGTCGGTGGGTCATAATAGAATGTAAGATGCGAGATTTCTCTTTCACACTCTGCTCTATTTATGCTTCAACGGCTGATGACCCAGAGATTTTGGAGCATATAAATACACAAATGGCAAACTGGCCTACGCCTATCATAGTCTGTGGAGATCTAAATATCAATGGCCTATATGGCCTATGGAAAAACGACCCAGCTAGATTTACGGGTTGAAAGAAAAAAAGCCATAGGGCATTAATATATATGATGGAGGATAATGGATTGATCGATATATGGGAGCAGCAAAATGGTAGAGGTGGGGGGAGCACCTATTACTCAGCTCCACATAAAACATTAGCTAGACTGGATTATTTTTTGGTCTCGTCAGCATTGCTATCAACATCAAAAATTAAAAAGCTACCACGGGTGATGTCTGACCATAACCCTCTGATACTTGATATCAATGTTGCAAACCAACAAAGAGAGAAACCAAGCTGGACTTTTGAGAGAGCTCTACTTCATGATTCTAAGTATATTATTCGGATGAATAGCTGGCTAAGAGAATATCTAAAGGTAAATAGAGGCTCTGCCTCCCCTAGAATAGTTCGGGACGCAATGAAGGCTGGCATAAGAGGGGAAACCATCAGCTATTCGCTAAATCGAAATAAATTGAAGAAAAAGGAAATGGAGGATAAGCAGAAAAAAGTTGCTACTATCGAAGAGGAATTTATCAAAATAATTGAGGCCAAGCAAGATACCACGGGAATATCACAAAAGTTGGCCGCAGCAAAAGCAGCGGTAGGGGAGCTTTTAGCGGATAAAGCGGCAGGCAAATACATGGTGTGGAAACAGGACCAGTATGAGTTCAGTGAGCAGATAGGGCGTACCCTAGCTATCCGGACTCGACAGGCGGCAATGAAAGGCGAGATCTCACAGATCAAATCAGTGGCAGGGGTCACAGCAACAACGCCAAGGGGGATATGCTCTATCTTTCATGAGTTTTATCAGAACCTATATAACCCTGAGAGAGGGGTAATAGGTGAAGAAATAGAGAGTTATCTAGAGAGTGTACAACTTGAGAAACTAACATTAGGTGATAGAGAGGGGTTGGAATCCAATTTCTCGCTGGAAGAGCTGCGGGAAGCAATCAAAGGCTTGCCATCGGGGAAAACGGCGGGCTCCGACTCTATACCACTCGAATTCTACAAAAAAATTTGGGAGAGTATTGAAGAGGATCTTTACCAGTTGATGATAGACACGCAAAGAGGGGCGACACCTCCTGACTCCTGGGGGGAGGTGACCATGGTGGTATTTCTTTAAAAAAATAAAAATCCAACTGATCCAGGGACTTATAGACCTATAAGTCTGATGAATAGTGATACTAAGATCTACTCTAAAATGTTAGCTAGCCGTTTAAGCACCGTTATTGGCAAGATTATATCTCCTCGTCAACATGGGTTTATCCCCGGCAGGGGAACAGCGGACAATATCCGCCGAGTGTGTACAATGTTTGACGGGACAACAGCGTCACGAGACCCTATGGCTCTAATTTTATTAGACGCAGAAAAAGCGTTCGATAGGGTCTCGTGGGGCTTTCTTTGGGCAACTCTTGAGAAGGCAAATATAGGGGAAGGCTGTATTGGGGCCCTGAGAGCCCTATATAAAAATCCCACGATAAGACTAAGGATCATGGGAGAGCAAAGTGGGATAATTAGGATCGGACGGGGTACAAGGCAAGGATGTCCTTGCTCTCCGCTACTCTTTGCTTTCTATATAGATGCTTTTATAAGAAAAATAGAGGCAAATGAAAACATACGGCCCATAGTCCTAAATGGATTTGAAACAAAAATCTTAGGATATGCGGACGACCTAGCTATAACAACTATAGACCCGGCATTAGCACTATTAGAAATAGAAAAAGAGGCAACAACTTATGGAGCACTATCGGGGTATAAATTAAATCAGGGCAAAACCCAAATAGTAATCAATAATAAGATAACGATGGTAGATCAAAGAATAATAGATTCAGCGACCTACCTGGGGATAATAGTAACTTCAGACCTCTCAAAGATAGTGGAATTGAACCTGGGGCCGGTAATCAAGAAAGCTAAGTCTGATCTGGATAGATTAAATAGCCTGCATTTAACAACAATTGGCAGATGCAATTTAATAAAAATGATGTTTTTGCCAAAATTGCTATATTTATTCCGCACTATTCCATTGAAATTCAATAACATTTGGTTCAATGAAATAGAGGGACTTACGAATCGATTCATATGGGCTAAAGGCAAAACGCGGCGAGCTTTGAAATATCTGTCACTACCGAGAGAACGAGGGGGACTCGCGGCACCGGACTTTAGGATGTATTATTGGGCAACAGTTATGCAATATATCAGAGGATTAGTGGGTGGAAATACAGGGGATCGATGGAGAGCGGGAGAGTGTGTCCCAGATATATATGAGCTACTGATAAAGGACTCCAATAAATGGCTTCTTTCATTTAATGAAGGTAGCTATTATAAAAAGACTAAGTTTAAGACCTTGGGGGCAGCAATGGCAGTATGGTCAGCCGTTAGAAAGAAAATAAAAATGGGGAGGATGAGCTACTACACCCCTTTATTTAATAATCAATCATTATCATCGGTATTTCATGACCATGTTATGAAGAGATGGGATATGAGGGGTGTAAGAATAATAGGTGATCTTGTGGGTATAACGGGCTTTATAACTTTTGATCAAGCACAACAGCTGTATAGTTTAGATAGAAAATACTTTTTTAAGTATCTGCAAATAAGATCAGCCTTGTTAAAAAAGAAGGGGGGGGATATTAACTATAAGAGACTTGAAATAATGGAATTAGTACGGGATAAGGAAGGATGTTCAATATCCCAGATTTATGGAGAATTGACAAGATATAAAGAAGATGATTGTGGAAAAGTTATTAATAGATGGAATAACAAACTGAATTTATCCGAAAACGAGGTCAAAAAAGTAATTAAGTTATCAATGTCAGTGTTAAGAGTAGCTACTCTACAAACACAACAATATAAGACTATGTATGAGCTCTATTACACTCCACACAGAATTGCTCAATGGGGGGGAACAACGGGAGTGACATGTCCTCGATGTCAGACAGCACAGGCGGATACGATACATATGTTCGCGGCATGTCCCGCCTTGGCTGTATTTAAAAACTCAATAGAGCAATTTCTGGATACAGGACTTGGGATGAAAGTCAGCTTAACTGACGAAGTGATGGTTTTGGGGATATCGAGGGATGATGTAGAAATGCCTCAACACGAGTTCATATATATCGCTATAACTTTGTTTCGATTATGTGTTGCAGTAATGTGGAAAGACCCCAATCCCCCAACCGTCCAACAATGGCTGTCAAGATTGTTAGCTGTATATACATTGGAAAAAGCGCTGTATGAAAAAAAAGGGTGGAAGGCAAAACAAATTGGGAAACGGGTATGGGCCCCCATCATAAACTGGAAAGATAGCTTACAAACTGAATGAGAATGGAAACTTCTTCTTTGGGGGACTAACCTGATTCATTTGTGTATACTTTACTTTCTCACTACTTCTGACCCTAATGGCTGTACAATTGATTTGATGAAATTATAAGTCGAAATGTATTATTAATTGTTGTTCTTGGCAATGATAAATAAAAACAAAAAATAAAAATAAATAACACAAGTTAGAAGTTCAGACAAGTGAACATGCTGGGAGACGGTCTCCGCGAGGAAGCATGACAATCCTGGCCAGAGATCTGTCAGCTGCCAGCGGGGCCCTCGAGACGTCTCACTTTTAGGCCTCAGTGCACAAGTATTTGTGAAAATTGGTGTTATAGAAGGCACGCCGTTTAGTGAAACACAAAACACTGACGCCGCCTGCACAGGCCACCAAGCGGTGCCGCAAGGACAGCATGTCCACCAAGTAATGTGGACCACCAGTGGGGATTGCCCGAAGCTTGAACATCTGCTGGTGGTTCAGCCCAGGTGAGGGAGTGGCACACCCGAGGTTCATGCTCCCCAAGAGAACACCTGGGATCTGCATCCGATGGCTCAGTCACACCAACCAAAGCAGCGAGCCTTCACTCCACATGGCACTGCCCCTGCAGTAGCCAGAACAGGAAGTGACAGTGTGTGGCAACCTCCAGTTTCCTCCCCATTTCGAACCCACATGCATTGCATCCTCAGAACACCCAAAATGATGTCAGAAGGGAAGGCAGCCCAACAGCAGCCAGCAGCGCCGGAGCCTCCGAAATCCCCACAGCAAAAGGCCCCCCACCCCCACCGGCAACCCGAGCAGGCAGCACACAAGAACCAACCAGCCAGCAACGCGCACTTCCTAATGTGGCAGAGCGCCCAACTCGCCGATGTAGAGAGCCATCCGGGCTCTCTCTTACAATGTTGCATTAAACACGCATACCTACACCCCTCGGGGCGGGCTCGTCCCGAGGGTATAAATAAATGAGGTCGAAGACCGCTCGGGGTCTTCCGGCCATGAGGAGTGAATGGTGTTCCTGTGTCCGTTCTTTAGCGCTGCTGCTGTTAACTGCGACACAGGCCCCGCCGCGCTACATTGGCGACGAGGCCGGTCGCACCCCACGCGTGCCTTCTGGTTCCTGTGGCACCCTCTGGAGAGCGTGCGGAGCCCACCCGCATTGCCTGCTCCCCCGCTGCTTACCTGCTTTCATCACAGGAGCGCGCGGAGCCCACCCGCACCGCTCCAGCCTCGCCGCCTGTGCTGTGCATCGGACCCGCTTTCTGTCTCCGGTGCTTCTGGCCCCGATCGCGCTGCGCCCGCCCACGCATCTCCCTCGCCTATGGGAGCGCATTCAGCTGGCGGCGCATACGCTCGCGCTGTGTGGGGTAAGTGGAGTGACCTCACCGGCGCTGCAGTGGCTCTGCTTTTGAAGTCCCCGCTCCTGCTCTGCCTGGCGCTGGCTCCCCCACCTGCATCGGCCGGTGTGCTGTGGGGCCTCGGAAGGGCTGCTCCCTCTGCTGCCTGAGTGAAATAAACTCAAAAGAAAAAAAAAACAGAAAGGGGGAAGGACACTCTACGCAAACAAGCATTGGCCCACTTAAACAAGCATTGGCAGCATCAAAGAGACACTTCATGCAAACACGCATTGGTAGCCCCAATCCAAGGGGCAGTGTGACCTATTCGAGGGCAGCAGGCATCACCTGCAGGATTACGCCACGAGGGCGTCTCTGACCAGGAGGAAGGACAGTGCACCAATCGAAGGGGGCTGTGGTATTTAGGCCCTGCTGGCGCACGCTTTCCCCCACGCGCAGAACTGCGCCGCAAAGTCAGCCGCGCCCCTACCTGCAGTCACAAGGACCCCGGCACAGTCAGCACAACAAGGACACGGGCTAAAGCACACGCCCCACAGCTGCACGTTGAGGCGCAAGCCGCGCCCTTGCGCCTACGCGCCCCTGCCTGGCCGCAATGAGCAACGCACCAGCCGCAGGCACGGCCACCCAGCAAGATGGAAGGCAAAATCCAGTCGTTGGTGCCAACCCACCACCACCAATGTTCACCCACACCGCAGTCGCACCGCTACCCCCGTTCAGCGAGGTTTCGGATCCCGCCATCATTATTTTAAGAGGACCCGGGAAACTGATGGAACCGTAAAACGATCACTCCTTATCTACTATGGAGGAGTAGAGATCTATGACCTGTTCGAGATGCTCTCCAACACAGGGAATGATGACGACTATGAGGCAGCGGTCGCCAAGCTCAATAGACACTTCGACCCACAGCTCAACCCTGACTTCGAGAAATTCAAGTTCCGGAGGGCATGGCAGACCGAAACCGAATCGGTCGACATGTTCTACGCGCAGCTACGCCGGCTGGCTAGCACGTGCCCCTTCACAGACAAGCAGGAGGAAAGCCGGGATCAAATCATCTTAGGCTGTCGCTCAAAGCTCCTGCGAAAGCTAATCCTCCGACAACCCGGAATCTCGCTGGACGAGATCCTGGTCATAGCTCGTTCTCATGAACTATCTGACGCCCGGGCATTAGAGATAGAAGCTGCCTTACACACACCGGTTGCCATGGCGTCGGTGCCTAGGACCACGCACATCAAAGAAGAAAAGGTGGAGGCCTTTCAGAGACGCCCACAGTACCTCGCCAGGCGCCCAAACCGCCACCAGGTGGGTCGTGTGGATACTGCGGCGAAGACCACCTGGCAACAGCCGTCTGCGGGGCGAAAGGGAAAATGTGCTCCCGCTGCGGAAGGCTAAACCACTATGCCAGAGTGTGCCGCGGCGGACGCTTCTGGCAACCATCGTCTGGACCCAGAAGCGTGTAGCAGCGGGTTTGCCAGATCTCCCTCGACAACCCACCGCCAGTACCAGATGACCAGTCACAGGCACGACGCCCGATATACGAGGACGAAGACGATGACGTGTTCGTAGTGTTGTATATCAGCCGGACAGGTTCCCGGCGAAGACCACCACCCATGTGCTCAGTATCAGTCGAAGGCACGGAGGTACAAGCCCTCATTGACACCGGTGCATCTGTCAATGTGATGGATTCCGACCAGCACGACTGTCTGTCACCGCGACCCCCCCTTGCACTGTCCACGGCGCAAATATACACGTATGGAGGCACTGATCCTGTCCCTCTCCGTGGCGTCATTCAGGCCACCATCGCTAGCGGGAGCTACTCCACCGAGGCACAGTTCCACGTCACAGAGGGCAAGAAAGGAACTTTACTGCCATACAGCAGAGGACCTAGGACTTGTCTTCTTCGCCAATCAGATCCATGACTCCCAGGCGGAAGCAATGCTGAAGGAATTCCCAGCGCTCTTCACCTGCCTTGGGAAGCTCAAGGGCAAGAGGTTCAAGCTCCACATAGACCCCTTGGTACGGCCAGTGGCTCTCAGGCACCGGCGGGTACCCTTCAACTTACGCCGCGCAAGTGGAGGAGGAGCTGCGAAAGCTCGAAGAACTAGACGTTATCGAGAAGGTCTCGGGCCCTACTCCCTGGGTGTCCCCGCTGGTCGTGGCACCCAAGCCCAAACAACCAGGGGCCATCCGACTCTATGTCGACATGCGACTGCCCAATACCGCAGTAAAGAGGGAACGTCACATCACCCCCACGATGGACGACATTGTGGTGGACCTTAACGGGACGAAGTGGTTCTCTAAGCTGGACCTGAACGCCGGCTACCACCAGCTGGAACTGGAACCAGAAAACCAGTATATTACCACCTTTTCAACGCATGTTGGCCTCCGGAGGTACAAAAGGCTCAGCTTCGGAGTATCATCAGCCGCTGAAGTCTTCCAAAATGCTATCCGGGAAGCACTGTCAGGATTGCAAGGGGTGATCAACCTCAGTGACGATATCCTTGTGTTCTCCACCACGCTCGAGGAACATCACTCTCACCTCCGGGCCACGCTCAAGAGGCTGGTAGATTGTGGGCTGACTCTACACAAATCCAAGTGCTCATCTTATCAAGAAAGCGTAGATTTCTTTGGGTACACGTTCACCCGTGAAGGACTCCTAGTAGACCCGAAGAAGGTCGAAGCTATCAGGGCGGCAAGCACACCTCAAAGCCCCACCGAAGTGAGGAGTTTCCTCGGCATGGCCACATACTGTGGACGGTTCATCCCCAATCTTGCAGCCATGTCTGAGACGTTGCGCGCCCTCACGCGCCACGATCACAAGTGGGAGTGGACGCCAGCTGCCAACAAGGCGTTCCAAGACATCAAAGCAGGGCTGCTAGACAAGACGGTCATGGCCTAGTTCCACCCCAGACGGTGAACCGAACTAGTCGTTGACGCCAGCCCCGTGGGCCTAGGAGCAGAACTCCTGCAAGAAAACGGCCCGGAAGTATGGAAGCCCGTTGCATATGCCAGCAAAGCTCTCACGGATACCGAGACCAGGTACGCCCAAATCGAGAGGGAGGCGTTGGCCATCAAATGGGCATGCCAACATTTCCACCTGTATCTGTGTGGACAAGAATTCCATGTCGTGACTTACCACAAACCGTTGCTCCCACTGTTTGCTGGCTCATCTAGGCTAGCACCCCCGAGGATCGAACGATGGGTGGTGCAGTTACAAGCCTACAATTTCAAAGTAATCTACCGTCCCGGGGCCCACAACCCAGCGGATTATCTGTCCCGCCACCCGGAGTCCACGGTGCTATCCGACCCATCGGGGGATACTTGCAGCACCGAAGCATTCGTCAACTTGGTGTCGCAAGGGGCGTGTCCCAAGGCCATGACGCTGGAAGAGATTGGTCGAGCAACTCGAGAGGACCCCACTCTCTTTCGAGTTCGAAGAGCACTGGAGAATAATGGATGGGCCCATTTCATGGATGGTGCCCGCGCCCTACGGCAGAAGGTCAGCCATGCTCACCAACAATTGTGGCACGTCCAAAGCTAACTCAGTGTGGGGGAGGAAGGAGTCGTCTTGAGAGGACACCTTTTAGTGGTTCCAGAAAGTCTACAGAAAAGAATCCTTGTGCTGGCACATGTGGGCCATCAAGGAATGGCAAAGACCAAAGCCAGGCTGCGCGACAAAGTCTGGTTCCCGGCAATGGACTCCAAGGTAGAGGAGATGGTAAGGCAATGCCATGCCTGTACAATCACCAGAGGGGACCCAACGCCGGCCCCAGTGATCACCGAAGAACCCAGTAGGACTCCGTGGGCGCATCTCAGCGTGGATTTTGGGAGTTTTCCAGGCGGCCGTCACGTGCTGGTCATGGTCGACTTGTTCTCTATCGTTGAAGTGGTAGCGTCAACAGTGTTCACGCATGTGAAGAGAGTCCTGGACCGAGTTTTCGCAATGATGGGGTTGCCGGAAGAGGTCAAGTCGGACAATGGACCCCCCTTCCAGGGGCGAGAGTTCCAGGAATACCTCGAAAATCTAGCAGTACGCCACAGGAAGATCACCCCACTATGGCCCCACGCAAACGGGGAAGTGGAACGACTAATGAGAATGATTTACTGAGCGCTGCGCATCGCTGTGGAGAACGGAGAAGACCCTGAAGCCGCTCTTGACCAGTTCCTAGGTGCGTACCGCCAGACTCCTCACAGCACCACCAAGTGTGCTCCGGCTCACCTTCTATTCAAGAGAGCCCCACGGAACAGCATTCCGTCAGATCCGATGTGGGTACCCGTTGAGCGGGATGACGCAGCCATCCAAGCGAGGAGGGAAACAACCAATCGGAAGGCCAGCGAGGCCCGAAGGGCCCAAGAACTGCAGCTGAGAGTGGGAGACCACGTGGTGATCAAAGACCGACACCCTGGGTGAAAGTTCCGGACCCCCTATGAGCCTGAGGTGTGGACCATGGTCGGTGTTCAAGGGACCATGGTCACGGCTAAAAGGGGATAACAATCCATCACGAGGAACGTATCTAGCTTCAAGAAGATCTCGGAGGCGGATACGAATCGAGATGTTTCCGGCTATCAAGAATCACCTCTGAACCTCTCTACCCCTGTGTCGCCCAGCGAGAGGATCACCCCACCGACCACCCCTCAGCAAGTCAGTTAGGACCATGCTGACAATGTCCGGCCAACCATCCAGGACACCGCCACCGAGGTGTCCGGGAGTGTCCCGTTGGGCACATCCTCGGAGCCCTGTGTCCGGAGCCAGAAGTATGGTCTCCGGCTGAATCCAGTCCCGAGTCAGAGGCTGAAGGATTTTGTATATACATCTCTATGAACGGGGAGAACTTGATAGTCCTGAACTGAAAGAAAGGAGGGATGTAGAGAGCCATCCGGGCTCTCTCTTACAATGTTGCATTAAACACGCATACCTACACCCCTCGGGGCGGGCTCGTCCCGAGGGTATAAATAAATGAGGTCGAAGACCGCTCGGGGTCTTCCGGCCACGAGGAGTGAATGGTGGTCCTGTGTCCGTTCTTTACCGCTGCTGCTGTTAACTGCAACACAGGCCCCGCCGCGCTACAGCCCCTCACGCGACAACTGCACAGAGCAGAAATTGCACGAACCTCAAAGTTCAAACGTCTCCCCCCACACACCCGCGACACTCAACTTCACTGCAAGGAAACCTCAGAGTGAACTCCACACCCAATCAACACATCGCAATTCCCAAGATGCATGTGATTGGCAAAGATCAAGATCGCGAGGCGCTGCACTCCAAGCTGGCACACCAAAGGAGGTACCACTATCCAACAAAGGACCCCCGGGACTCCCTCACCTCTGCCCATGCATCCGTTCTGCGCTGACCCCTCCCGAGGAGTCGCACTCGAGGCCCTCCCACCGAGAGTACGGGGGTGTTGCGTGCCCGGGGAAGGCTCTCCAGCTTGGCACTTAGACCTCATAGACAAATTCACATGGAGCTGGATAATAGAAACTCACACCCACACTTTCTTAGTTGTACTCTCGGTCTGACCTGGATGTCCGATCGTGACCTCTTTTATTCCTCTCCACCGCTTCCCCCGGGCGGTACCACTGATCAACATACAGAGGGGAGCGTGGGGAACACCCCTTCACTGGTGACCCCACATGAGTAAACCCTCACAACATAACATTCCTCCTTTACCATAAATTGGCTGACAACACAATATGGCAAACAAAAAAAACTCATTAGGCGCAATGAACAAAAAACAGGATGGAGAGAGAGAGAGAGAGAAACAAAAGAGAAAATGATCGATGCATAACATGGGAAAATAAACATTGTCCATGTAAGGACACTTAGTCCAATACGAAACCTCTCAGTCGGGACGACACCACAGGGTTGGCTTGGAGGTGATACCTCTGACCTCCGCAACCTACACTCCTTCCTCGTCAGTCTTCTGCGCAGGACGTCCTCGAGGAACTGCCACTGGAAACCCTGGGTAGAGACAGTTCTGGTCGGTCGGGCAGCAAAATGTCTGCAGGGTCAAGCTTGACCGTGGATTCGACATCACCTGGATCAGGCATCCCTGCGCTGGGAACCATAGGATGTTGCACAGGATGCTGATACGTCTTGAAATATGAGATGTTCCCCGTAATTGTTTCACCATCTCTCCAGGCAGTTATCATCGTGCCTTTTATTGCCTGGATGACCCAGGAGTCCAGTTCAAAGGGAGTGAGAATTATCCTCGTGGATGTGGATTCCTCACCAACACCAAATCGCTGACTGCCAGAGTCCATCTCTTTGCATGCCGTTGCCTGGACATTTGATCGTTCTTGGCTCGTCGTTGTTGGAGCCGTTTGGCAACCTGATCACGAATATTAGAGGATGAAGCCACCTGAGGTATGACATCCTCCACCATCCGGTGAATACACAGCGACCCGGGGCAGACCATGGTTGTGGAGGGAGGTGTCAAACGGTATTCTTTCAGGAAAGTGTTCATGGCACATTCCATGTTCTGTTCTCGGGCAACAGCTATCCTCAGGACCTTGTTGAGGGTGCGCATAAAACGCTTGGCCTCTCCATTTGCTTGGGGCCACCGGGGTGTGATTTTGTGATGTCAAACACCTCGGGATTGGAGGTAGTCAGTGAATTTGTGACTAGAGAACAGTGGGCTATTGTCCGTGCGTAGCTCTCGAATAAGTCCATGGGTGGCCATGATCTTCTCGATCTGCGGTATCGTGTTGCTCACGGTGATTGATTCTAAGATCACGACCTCCGGATATTGCGAAAAATCGTTGATGACTACAAGCATGTGCCTCCCGTCAGGTAGACTCCCAAAGTCGGCACTCGGTCTGTGCCAGGGATGAGGTGGTATGTCTTCCGTCACAATTGGTGCAGGTGGTTCAGCCGGGCCAACAGCTTGACATAGTGAGCAAGATCGGACGGTCTGCTCCACAATGTTGCCCAAATCAGGGAACCACACCTTGCTGCGCAGCCTTGATTTGATTTTGACTATTCCTTGGTGGGCGATGTGAGCCAGGTCCACCACTCGTTGTTGCAGAATTCCGGGAATGACCAGGCGGGTACCTCTCATTAAATATCCTTCCGGGGAAATGGCCAATTCTGTGCGGACATTATGTAGAGCCTTGAGGGCCGTTTGTGCTTCCTCAGTCCTGCATGACAGACTGTCAAGTAAGAGGTGCCATTCTCCTAATACCACCGCCGAGGTCGCCATCTCGCAGCATTCATCTGCTTTGGTTGCTTCTTCGATGTCTTCCAGCGAGATGGGAAAGGGGCAAGAATGCTCAACCACCAGTCTGACATATTCCTCAATCTCGTCCGCTTCACTTTCCTTCTCCTTGGTCACTGGCCTCGCATGCCTGGACAGAAAATCGTCTGGATTGTGTGTTCCTGGGCGATAGACCACATTGAACTGGTATTGAACCATGAAGAGTAGAATCAGCGGATTTTGGGCTGTGTGGACGGTAAACAGTTGATCATACAGGTCCAATGGAAGTGGCGGCACCCCCAGTGAATCGCAATTGCTTCTTTTTCGATATGCGAATATCTCTGTTCACTGTCTGTTAAGGCACGGCTGGCATATGCTACCGGGGCCCACTCCCCGTCTGGCTGCTTCTGGGTTAGTACTGCCCGAGTCCGATGGGGCTCGCATCGACTGACAGCTCCGACTCGTGCGCTGGGTTGAAATATACTAACGTGGTCTCCGCCGAGAGAGCGCGTTTGGTGTCCAGAAACGCCTTTTTTTGCACAGGACCCCTCTCCCAAGTGTTGATGTTCTTCGTGAGGTCTCGTAATGGTGCAGTTAGTTCTGTCAGGTTCCGGATGAATCGGCCTTAGTATGTGACCATGCCCAGGAAGCTTCTCACACCAGTCACGGTGGTAGGGGCTGGTGCGGTCTGGATGTCACAGACTTTTGCAGGACCAGGTGACACTCCTTGCTGGGAGAAGTGGTATCCGAAGAAAGCTATTTCCTTCTGGAGGAACGCACAGTTCTCGCGATGTAGGGTGAGGTCGCTTACTTGTAGTCTCTGGAAGACGTCGTGGAGGCGGTCCATGTGTTCCTCTAGGGTTGGTGCATGTATCAAAATGTCGTCACTGACATTTATGACTCCTCTGAGGCCAGAGAGCACCCCTCTAATGGTGTCTTAAAAAACCTCCGCTGCACTGGAGACTCCAAAACTAAGATGCTTGTATCTGCGTAGTCCCACATGTGTGGAGAAAGTGGTGATGGCTCTCGATTCGGGGTCTAACAGCAGCTGGTGATAGCCCGCCCGTAGGTCCATCTTTGAAAACCACTGCAAACCGCTGACTTCAACAACTATGTCGTCTAGCGTAGAGGTGAGAGGGCGTTCCCTCTTTTTTGCGTGGTTTGGCAGGCGCATGTCGACGCAGATTCTGACCTCACCTGGTTGATTAGGCTTTCGGGCTATCAGTATGGGAGACACCCATGGAGTCGGACCCTCCACATGCTCAATGATGTCAGCTGCCTCTAGTTTCCTCAGCTCCTCCTCGACTTTTGGCCGCGGATGAAAAGCCACTCATCGGTGATTGAGGGCAACCGGCTGGATGGACTGATCCACGTGGAGCCGCACCATATGGTCCTTGAGGCATCCTATGCCTTTGAAGGGGGATTTGAATTCTTCCACTAAAGATTCCACATCTTCCTGGTGCACTGCGAATGCAAAGGCTACCAGCTGTAAGTGCTCTGCCGTGCGGCAGCTCAGTAGCATCCCAGACCCTTCCTGGGTGACATAGACCTTGGCTCTGGTGGATTTTGACTCGTGTGAGATGTTCGTTGTGAATACACTGGCCAAAGAAAGAGGCGTCGTGGAAGCATACGCAAAAACCTGTGTAGAAGTTGGTTGCAGGGTCGGCTGTATTGGAAGCGCCCTCAGCATGGACTGTGCCATGATATTTATGGAGGCACCTGTGTCGATCATCGCCTGTATCGGGTGTCCGGCAACACGTATGCTGCATTTCGGGATTTGCCGATTGGGGCATTCGTTTGGTTGCTGGGCGTGAGTGACGTGGACTGCACCCTCCACATCATCGTCATCCATGTCGTCTTCGGTGACTTGCTGCATTCCGTCTGCTTCGGGGAGTGCTTTGTAGGGGACGCGGCTGTCACCACATTGACAGGTTCAGTCTTTACTTGTCGTTGGAGGGCAGCTTCCATGTGCGTAGCATGCACCTTCGACAGTTCTTTGGATCGGCCCATCATCAAAATGTCGCCCATTGAGATTCCTGGGGTTTGAATTATATTTTCTCACAGCTTGATGGATGAGCACCCCTGAATGATTTGTGCTCTTATTTCATCGTTCACATCCGGCAACGTGAATGTGCTAGCCAGTTCCTTTTAGCGGGAGTAGAATGTGTCCACCGATTCCTCTGGGAGCTACCGTGCCTGGCACAATAGAAAACTTTCATAATCTGGATTGGCCAGAGGTTTGAAGTGCGCAGTGAGCACAGCTTTGAGTGTAGCGTAGGTGTGGGGTGGACCAGCCTCCACTACTAATTTACCCAACTTGTGGATCGCAGGACCGCCCAGGTGCAACAACATGTGTCGTTGGCGCTCCGGCTTCAGGCCCACCGCAGCAAAGTAGTTCTTGAGGCGCTCCAGCCAGGCTTTCCATTTGGCCACCTGCCCAGAAGGTGCGCCATCGACTACGAAAGCCTCAACAGGGGGAACAGTCGCCATGCTGCGCACTCCAGTCCAATCACAGACACACCCTCGAAACGGCCCAACCTAATGCCGGAGGACGACACCTGTGGTTAACTAGACTTTGTTCAGCACCATGCCATAGTACACCTTATCTCTGCACACTTTTGAACTGTCCCTTGGTGGCTGGTTGGGAAAAAAAACTCACATGCACACTGGAGTGCCCCCACAGTGTTCTGGCAGAGGTGCAGCACTTGGAATATGCCAAATTAGCTGAAGGCTTGAGACCGTCACCCCTCCTTATTGTTATAGACTTTGGCCGTGTATCAGAGTAGTTGTGTGATGGTTCAAACACTGCATGTTTTTTCCTTCTTTTATCTGCTTGGCTCAATAGGGATCTGTATACTGTCCCACATAGGATCCTGTCCACCATGGACACATGCAGCGTAGCGTGAGACACTGCCGGCACCTTCCTTGGCCTCCGCGCTGAAACACGGCGTGCGCACGCACACAGACCACGTGTGCGGGGGACGCGCAGAGCAATCGCACCGACATGCCAGGCAGCCGTGCCGGGGTATGGCGGGGATTCCCGTGGACAAAGCGCGCAGAGAAACGTACAGGACACCAGGGTAAGGGTGCTCACTGTCGGTCAGGCGGGTCCAGTGCCCGATGATGTTGCACCACACGGCGGCCGCTTCAAACGTAGAGGTGCTCCAAAACCAGAGCGGGCACGCAAGGGCAGGCACAGCACTCATAGGTCCGTCGAAAGAACAGACCACCCCTTGTCGCCAGTAGTTGCGTGCCCGGGGAGGGCTCTCTAGCTTGGCACTTAGACCTGATAGACAAATTCACATGGAGCTGGATAATAGAAACACACGCCCACACTCTCTTAGTTGTACTCTCGGTCTGACCCGGATGTCCAGTCGTGACCTCTCTTTTATTCCTCTCCACCGCTTCCGCCCTGGGCGGTACCACTGATCAACATACAGAGGGGAGCGTGGGGAACACTCCTTCACTGGTGACCCCATGTGAGTAAACCCCCACAACATAACAGGGGGCATTTTCCGATGCGCTGCAGGAAATCGCTCAAGACTGAGCTCTACTCCGTCCCAAACCTCACCCGTGGATGGGCCAACATTCCCCCCAAACCTGGGCCTCGACCAGGCCGGAAGCCCACACCCACGCCCCCCCACCACGACCGCAACACATGTCCTGCCGGCCAGAGGGAGTCCACACGAAGGGAACCTTGCCCTCTCCCCCACATAAGCCCCCCCAAGCAATGACCAGCTGGTGACGGGGGAGGTGAGGGGGGGGTACAACGACCCACCACAAGCTCCCGGGGCCGACCAAAGGCACGACAAACAGCGCGAAGTACCGGCGCGCAAACGGCCAGCATTCTTTTGCAACACGCCGACGCAGCCTGCACCACCAGAGTGCGGCGCGGAACCTCGAGGACAGCGCAACAATACACGGCCCTTTAAACATCAAAACCACACAAATCGCAGCAGGACACGAGCATAGGCTGGAATCGCACCCGTCCGGACTGAACTACTCCCAGGTGATGCAGACCAGAAGCAAACTACCCACCCGCTCACCTCCTACTCTGTCGAAACCCCGACGCTGCCTCTGCTCATCCTCTGCCACGCCAGAACGGCTCCCAGACACACCACAACCCTGGGGTCACCACCGGGGTCCCTCGTGCCACGCCACCAACGGCCAACACATGGCACAGCCCAAAGCCACAACCGCTGGAGACACTGAGCAAGAGGCAGGGACGCCACACTCAACCCTGAGTCACTCAACAACCCAGACAGATAAAGGCGGCACAACAACGACCCCCGGCATGCCTGGACATCGTGTCCAGATGGCGTGTCCGGCGCAACAGAGGACACCCGGATGGCGGGGTAAGCATATATACCCCCCCATTCCTCAGCGCGCCGGAAGTGATGCGCCTAGCGTGCCACAGGCAAGGAGGGGGGACTCCTCCCTGAGTCCCGGCATTGGAGGGGGGTGGGTTAGTGCCCAAATGGCACTAAAGGGCCGTCCTTTTAGGGTGACCCCCTGCGTGGCGCGGGCAGCCGCAGAGACATGGTATGAGTGGAGAGTCCGCCTGCAAGAGAGTACAAGAAAGCGAGACGGGCCATTATTGGGCACAGGTTACAGTGAGAAGGAAAGAGTGCTGCCGAAATTACGTTCGATCATAAAGTGTCAGGCCAATCACTTTTCCGTTCGGGCCCTCGCAGATCAGCTCAGCAGCTCTAGTCACTCAGTGGGTGCTGCTGAGCGCATCGCTTCTTTACTCAAAAGTGCACTCTCACATTAAAAGTGCTATAAGTAACGTGACACAAACAAAATCCCGTAAAAGTCCTGGTTTTATAGCCAAAACAAACTACCGTTCTAAGTAACCAATGTGCCTTCGAATTTGCTAGGTTTCACTGTTAAAAAAAACAACAAAATAAATAAAAGAGTGCGGTTATGCTTCTCCTGGCTGCCAAAGGGTGTGTAGGTTGCAGTTTTATATAGCAGGGAACGGTGTAAGTGATGTGCCCTTAATCACAGGATGTTTGAGCAGACGGCGAGACTCGAACCTGTATGGTCTGGTACTAACCCATGTCCCCTACTCTAACGACTGACCCTGTGGTTATGGATGCCATTTCCCTCCCCTTCAGTGTAACACTTGTGAGACCACACAGCTAGTTTTACTTTTTGGATTAGGGGGGGAGAGTAACCCCCCCCGGACGTATTTATTAACATTTTACAAAAACCAATTAAAACATCATATACAGCAACTTTACGCAGAAAGTACAGATACATTTTGACAGTCAGATATTCCACGGCTAACCTTAACACAGTCTAATACACAAAACACTCCTGCCGTAAATCTATCAATACCTGTTATTTACTTTCTGCGTATCCCCTCTAGAGCCTACGGCAAAGTCAATGACTGGCAGCTCCCCTGGTCCCCGTATACTAATAAGGTTGCGCAGGGGGTTACAGCTTATCGGATGGATACTTTCCCCCGGGCCCCCCCTACGCCCTGTGCCTTACACTCCATTACATGGGGGCTGCAGACATCTGCATAGCGGCGCCTTAATGCGCATGCGCGTGCGGGGGTGGCCCCAGGCCCAGGAGTGTTTTGTGTTTTAGACTGTGTTAAGGTTAGCCGTGGAATATCTGACTGTCAAAATGTATCTGTACTTTCTGCGTAAAGTTGCTGAAAGAACGAAAGAACGTTATGGACCCGCAGCCGGCCTGGGGACCCTATGTGTGGGGAGCAAGAACAAGAGACTATTCTGCTCACCACCACCTCCTTTTAAAGCGGATGCCCAGGCCGACCGGCTGAGACCAGTCAGCCTGGACGTTAACGGGACATTCTGCGCCGGAAGCACTGGAGTGCTTCCGGCGCAGAAATAGCCTCACTATTGATTGGCTACTGCGAGGGGGAGGAGTGCCGCATCACTCGCTGACGCGGCCTCCCCCCCCCCCCTTTCGAGAGGCCGGGGACTGGCGCGACCGCCATAATGGAGGCGCATCCTAGTCAGCCCCACGCCTTCTCCAGTTCACCAGCTTCAAAGTCGCCCGTTAAGCCACAACCCCTTGCACTTCAAGGTCACCACCTGCTTTCTACCAAAAAGAGGAAGGCCACAAAACAGTTAATCACCAAGAGTGTGCATTTTGCTGTAAACCTGCCTCTGTTTCTAAATTCCACGTTCTATTTTGTAACATTTCTCTCATGTAACGTAACTGGTTCTATTGTACAGCACTCAGACACCTTCGGGTAAAGTTGGCGCTTTATAAAAATGCATTAAATAAATAAATAAATGTCTTCAGAGACCGAACTCTGTTTTGTGGACTTGGGAGGAGGAGATATGGTGGCGGGGGGAGGGGAGGAAGGGGGGGGGAGGCTGACGAGGAACTATGTTTGGCTGCAGAACCCCTTAGAGCTGCCTAGGCTCGAATTAAAAACAAGCATTTGCAATGCAATAGGTCTCGCATTTACGCGAGTTTAAGCTATTGGCATTGTAAATGACAATGCCTTTTGTTTATGTTTTAAAAAACTAAATATAAATAAAAGGCATTGTCATTTACATTGCCAATAGCTCAAACTCGCGTAAATTTGAGACCTATTTCATTGCAAATGCTTGTGCCCTAAGCAGGCTGGTAATGCAGAGAGACATGCCCTGCAGGTCCAAGCAAATGCAAGACCTTTTGCATTGCAAATGCTTGTTTTGGAATTTTCTCGTTTTTTTTGCTTTCTCTGTAAACTGATGCCGTGACTTGGTACTCTTTACTTTTGGCCCTTATTTCAACCCTGCACAGGTGGTGGCATGGGCCCTCTTACACCTGTGTCAGGGAGAGAAAGAGCACGAAGTACCCTACTACTGCGGAGTCTGTCACACAGGGTAGTAACTGCAGAGAAGCAGTGCAAAGGAAAGTAACAGGGTGAGACAGTGAGGGAGATATGATGGAGGAATAGAAGGAGATGAAGACAGAGAGGGGGAGAGGTGCGCCAGGTGGTAATGGGAAATGATGGGTGGGATAAAGGAGAGAGTGGGCATAACAAAATGCAGGGTGTGCGAGACAGGAAGGATGAGGACAAAGAGAAGGGCTGAGTGAGACGTGGGTGCAACAGTAAGAGATATGGGAAGGGGATACACATCTGGGAGGGAGGGAAGATGAGGGGCAGGAATGTTAAGAGATTAAAGAAACGTTGATGGAGAAACAGGAGAGGACCGAGAACGGTAGAAAGGGAGGGGTCGAGGGAGACAGAAGGACCATAGAGAGGGGAGATGAGGGAGACATGATTCATTCAACGTGACAGGGTTTTCGGTCATGAATATGTTTTACTTTGTCAGTTAATTGGCTCAGGCAAAAAATATGAAAACGTCACCAGGGAAGGAAAAATAGACAGAGAGAATTACTTATTAATATAATTCTCTGTGCCTATTTTTCCTTTCCTGGTGACGTTTTCATATTTTTCCTCCTGAACCAATTAACTAAGTAGGTAAAATACATCAAATAACAGATGAATGACTGTAGAATGGGGAAGTTACTGGTAGATTAATGCTCTTGACATGCTTTGCAAAGTTGGAAGCAATTGTCTCCTAAAAGCCCGGACGGCCCCTTTGAAAAGAATCCTCTGAAGCCATCTGCTTAGTGTCATGAAAGCGCACTGTGTAGGAGAGTAGGGTCTGCTTTCTATGTTCACCCCCACTTTTTGCTTTTGCTTTACTGGTTTTCGACTTAGATGTGGCTGTGGGCCTGCTAATCAGACCCACAGCCCTGCTGTTCTCTCTCTGAATTGATACTATGTACTTTAGGTGCATAACCCATTTGGATAGGATCACCTTATTGGCCCCTGCACAGTGTACCCTAGGTACCCAGGGCATAGGTGTACCCTAGGCCTACCAGGGGCTGCAGCATGTATTATGCCACCCCTGTCCTGGCCTTCCATTATGACACAACTGGCTGATCACTCAGCTGGGGCAAGTTCGTGTAATCACCCCTTGCTTAGGTGTAGTATTCCTATACCTAACTTACATATAGACACATGTGTACCTATCAGCCACTCCTATGGCAGGCCTTAACAATCCTGGAGGCAGAGTGCTTGGTAACATGTGAGATGGTGCTCTAGCATGAGCTGAGCCTGTCTGCAGCTTTCGGAACCATGTCCTTACAGCTGTTCTATGATATAGCCTACCATATACTCTTAAAGTGCCTTATAATCTTAAACGGTTATGGTAACTATGGTTTGGCTTTATCGAAACATGTCGTGTAAGTTGTCTAACACTGTGGAATAATACCCCCATACCATTTCTGGACATGAGGATATTATTCCCCCCTTCTAGAGGGAAAGACATGTTAAAATCATACTTTACTGTTAGCCTCTGACCAAAGCCTCAGCATCACAAAATGGATGCTGCTGCCACGACACAAGTCTGACCTCCTGCTGCTGGGAGTGATCCCAGCCAGGGAGGCCTGGACAATAGGTTTCCTGCTTGGGGAGGTGCTAGCACCTCCCCAGACAGCCTTTAGTGCATTGGGGCAGGGTGGGCTGAAAGGAATGAGACATGCCTGGGGCACACAAGGTGTTCCTTGCATAGCCCAGTTCAAACCGGCGCTGGGGCACTCCAGCCCCAGCTCTGGCGCGAAACTGGACAAAGGGACATGGGTGTAACCACCCCCTCCCAGGTCCCACCCATAAGGCGTGACCTAGCAGGTATCCCAGCCCCCCAGATTAGTATAAGAGTGGGAGTTGAGCCCCAGGACTTTAGATTATCCTGAACCTGCAACTTGAACAGAAACTCTGGACCTTCGACATTCGACAAAAGAAGAAGACTGAAGAATCTCCCTTGTGGCCAAGGAGTGGCTACCCTGTGCAAACAGGCACCATCAAGAGACTACCCTTTGCTTTGCTAAAGTTCTACGAGGGACCGACTGCAGAGCCCGACCAGAGCCTTGACTTCCAGACTTCTCCGACCCTGATCCACATCCACAGCAGAGCTGAGATCCGTGGAGGCGACGAGAGACGTGGGACCGGCTACCTGGGAAAAGTGGCTAGTATCTTCAAGCGCAGCTTCTGAGGCACCCTCGAAGTTGTGCACCGGGGATTGAGAAGCCCCAACCCCAAGCACCATCTGCACCGAAGATCAGCCCCCCACACTCCACGAGTCCTGCGTGGGGCCCTTCTGCATTTTTCTGCTTGCCGCGTCTGTCCGGTTGCTTGCCCGTTGGCTAGTGGCCTTTGTGACGACGCATCCCGAAATCTTCATCGCTGGTTTGGCTCTTCCAGACTCGCTCCTGCTTCGTTGAAAAAGAGAAGCACCCCAGACCTTCCTGGTCTGCACCAGAAGCAAGTCCTCCGTTCTTCGTGGGTTCCGCTTGCCAAGGCTTGGTGAGTCCTAGTCCAACTTCGACGCCGCCGACAGCAAGAGCCTTCGTGGGACAGCTCGCCTCCTGGTCCTGGTCGTCCTCGACGTTCCCTGGTCCTCGTGGCTGCAGCGACAAGCTTCACCTTCACCTGCAATCTTCACGACATTGCCTGGTTCCTTCCTGGTTCCACGTGGTCACTGGCTAGTGACCTTGACTCTGTCCCTTCTGCTTGCAGGTCTCCTCTCTTCTTGATCCCAGCCTTGGGATCCACCGGACACTCTTCACTGACTGCCTGTCAGCAACTTTCCTTCAGGCATCCATAGAAGCCCACGACGAAACCCGACGCAAGTTCACACCTATGCACCCGCAGCCCGTGGGCTAGGTAACTTGGGTACTTCGGTGCTCACAAGGGTAGTGACTATCCTAGGGTCTAGTTTCCGAGTCTCGACTTTCTAGCTATACCAGAAGTGTCCTTAAACTGCTTATTTCTAAACTGTACTATTTCTATCGACTATACGCATTACGCGTGAGTGTTTCCACTCTGCACCTGAATCCCGTGGGCCTCCCACTTCCTAACTGTTGCTAGTGTAGTGTAGCCCCAGCGATTCCCTAGGCCTAGGCCTATCCTATTTCCGTGACAGTGGTCCTTATACCACTTACTTAGTATATGGTTTTCGTGGCCCCTAGGGCCTAACTGTATTACTTACCTGTGTGACTTAATGTATGCTTAAATAAGACTGTGTTGTACTTACCTCTAATCTCATAAAGAGTGCTGAGGGTTTGGCTAGAATAAATGCACTTTATTTTATATATATATATCTGTTGTGGTGTCCTTTCATTTGGTATTCAAGGGATTATATATGGTATCACAGCTGGCTTCACATGCCATTCAGAGTTTAGCCTAAGACTGCTCTTGTCCATGCTACCACTAGGATAGCTGGTCTATAAGGTTGACTTTACAACCAATCACCATAAGGGTATCTGGACTGATATAAGGTGTACACTAGAACTAGTGACATCTAGGCCAGAACAAGACTTGGGACAGGCTTGTCCCTCACTTTCACTGGCCCCATATGTCAGAAGATACCAAGGAGTTTAGTCGCTCCTGTGTCACCTGCCAAGCCAGTGGCAAATCAGGTGGCACCACAAAGGCCCCCCTCATACCACTACCTGTGGTGGGGGTCCCCTTTGAAAGAGTGGGCATAGATATTGTAGGACCAATGGACCCACAAACAGCATCTGGGCACAGATTCATACTGGTGATAGTGGACCATGCCACCAGGTATCCAGAAGCTATTCCCCTGAGGACCACAACAGCTCCTGTTGTGGCAAGGGCCCTGCTTGGAGTATTCTCCAGAGTGGGCTTTCCAAAGGAGGTCATTTCTGACAGAGGTGCCAACTTCATGTCAGGATACTTGACTGCAATGTGGAAGGAGTGTGGTGTGAACTACAAGTTCACCACACCCTATCACCCACAGTGCAATGGGCTTGTTGAGAGATTCAACAAGACCCTAAAGGGAATGATAAAAGGGTTACCAGACAAGCTTAGGCGAAGATGGGACATCCTTTTACCCTGCCTTCTGTTTGCTTACAGAGAGGTCCCACAAAAGGGGGTTGGCTACAGCCCTTTTGAGCTTTTGTTTGGGCATCCTGTAAGAGGACCCCTGTGTTTGGCAAGGGAAGGATGGGAGAGACCTCTCAGACAACCCAAACTTGACATAGTGGATTATGTACTTGGTCTCCGCTCCAGGATGGCAGAGTATATGAAGAAGGTTTCTAAAAACCTTGAGGCAAGCCAAGAACTCCAAAAAGCTTGGCACGACCAAAAGGCTGTACTGACTGTTTACCAGCCAGGACAGAAAGTGTGGGTGTTGGAGCCAGTGGCCCCAGCAGCACTCCAAGACAAATGGTCTGGACCCCACACTATTGTTGAGAAAAAGGGAGAAGTCGCCTACTTGGTGGACCTTGGGACTCCCAGAAGCCCCCACAGGGTGCTTCATGTCAACAGATTGAAGGCATATGTTGACAGGGCAGACATGGGGCTACTCATGGCTACAGATGAGGGGCAGGAGGAAGAGAGTGACCCTCTCCCAGACCTGTTGACTCAGAACCCTGATGATGGCTCAGTTGATGGCGTGGTCTTTTCTGACAGCTTCACTGTCCATCAGCAACAGGACTGCAGGCAGGTTCTGCAATCCTACAGACATATGTTCTCTCTGACCCCAAGTCAGACAAACTGGTGCACCCATGAGGTGGACACTGGTGACAGTCTGCCTGTGAAGAGTAAAATCTACAGGCAACCTGACCATGTCAGGGACTGCATAAAAGTTGAGGTACAAAAGATGTTGGAGCTGGGAGTCATTGAACCTTCAGAGAGCCCTTGGGCTAGTCCTGTAGTCCTTGTGCCAAAGCCTCACACCCAAGATGGTAAGAGAGAGATGAGGTTTTGCGTGGATTACAGAGGTCTCAATGCTGTCACTAGGACAGATGCCCACCCAATACCTAGGGCAGATGAGTTCATTGACAGACTGGCAGCTGCTAAGTTTTTGAGCACATTTGACCTGACAGCAGGCTACTGGCAAATCAGACTAGCTGAGAGTGCAAACGCCAAAACTGCTTTCTCGACCCCAGGAGGACATTATCAATTTGTGGTAATGCCCTTTGGTTTGAAGAATGCACCTGCCACTTTCCAAAGGTTGGTGAATCAAGTCCTTACTGGGTTGGATGATTATTGTGCAGCTTATCTTGATGATATTGCTGTCTTTAGCTCCACCTGGGAGGATCACCTGGTCCACCTGAGGAATGTTTTAGAGGCCCTGCAAAAGGCAGGCCTCACTATCAAGGCCACTAAGTGCCAGATAGGGCAGAGCAAGGTTGTATACCTGGGCCACCTAGTTGGTGGGGGTCAGGTTCAACCACTGGAGAGCAAGATCCAGACCATAAAGGACTGGACTCCTCCAACTACCCAGACTCAGGTCAGAGCTTTCTTGGGCCTGACTGGGTACTACAGAAAGTTTGTTAAGAACTATGGGTCCATTGTGACACCACTTAATGACTTGACCTCCAAGAAGATGCCAAAGAAAGTTCAGTGGACAGTAAGCTGTCAAAAAGCATTTGATGACCTGAAGCAGGCCATGTGCAGTGCACCTATTCTGAAAAGTCCAGACTACTCCAAGGAGTTCATTGTCCAGACAGATGCTTCTGAGTTAGGTGTGGGAGCTGTTCTTTCACAACTGAATATAGATGGTCAAGACCAGCCCATTGCTTTTATAAGTAGAAGGCTGACCCCTAGAGAGAAACGTTGGTCAGCTATTGAGAGGGAGGCCTTAGCTGTGGTTTGGTGTAACGCCCTGAACGTCTCAGGATCGTTTAACAGGCACGATAATGAGGACGCAACCACTTGTGAAGGGTAAGTTATTTTAATGAAGGCACAAATAACACAAAAAATAAACAAAGTTATAGTCACTGGAATCCTCCAGGCTATGTACGTTACCAGTCCACCGCACGGATGGTCCTAACCGTCCTCTGCATATACGCCGGTCCCGGCGTATGCCAACAGAGGGCAGAAATGAAATGGCCGACAATGCCAATCGGTAGGCTGTGAGGGGCACGAAGAGTGTTGGGGAGAATCGAGGAGTCAGGGAAACACCCAGCCGGGGTCTCTACCTGAAGGGAGCAGCCGCTCAACCTCTTCCTCAGACTGCACCGGGACGCGGAGTCACCTCCTGGTGATGCGTCACCGATACCCCAATCAAATAGTAAGAAGACTGAACCGAGAGCAGCCGCTCGATCGATCCTGTGGACTTCCGAGTCTGTAACGCGGCAAACACCTCCTGGTGTGCGTGACAGCTGGCAGTCCCTGTATCTCTGGTCGGGCTGGGAGTTACGACTCCAACCAGCAAAAGCGCCACTGCGCTTTGACTCAGCCGAGTCAAAAAGCGAAGCTCAATGGTTGACCGGTAGAGCTTCCGGGTCCTTCACAGGTGACGATGGGGCAAGACACGGCCCAGGGAGTAACGACTCGACCTACCTCCGTTCTTGCCTTACTGGAGCACCACTCCGGAACACTGCTCTTCACGAAGCAGGTACGTCGGTGTAAACACAATATCCGACAGCGTTGTACCTCCCGGTTCCTCCCTTTATAGGGCGTGTTTTCCTTGAGTTATGTAACAGCTCTCCTGTTTACATAAGGGCGTGTTTCCTTGAGTTATGTAACAGCTCTCCTGTTTACATAAGGGCGTGTTTCCTTGAGTTATGTAACAGCTCTCCTGTTTACATAAGGGCGTGTTTTCCTTGAGTTATGTAACAGCTCTCCTGTTTACATAAGGGCGTGTTTTCCTTGAGTTCTGTAACAGCTCTCCTGGTTTCATAACCTCTCAACCGCTAAGCATCCTGGGAGATGTAGTCCGTTGTTGCTGGTTACCGTTTTCCTCCCCACGCATGACAGGAATTCTCGACATTTGGGCCCTGAAGAAGCTGAGGCCATACTTGTTTGGCACTCACTTCAAGATTCAGACAGACCATAAGCCCCTCTTGTGGCTAAATCAGATGAAGGGTGAAAATTCTCAAACTTCTTAGGTGGTCCATTTCCCTACAGGGGATGGACTTCACAGTGGAACATAGACCTGGGACTGACCATGCCAATGCAGATGGACTCTCCAGATATTTCCACTTAGAACATGAAGACTCAACTGGTCAAGGTTAGTTTAATGTCCCTAAGTTTGGGGGGGGGGGGGGTTGTGTAGGAGAGTAGGGTCTGCTTTCTATGTTCACCCCCACTTTTTGCTTTTGCTTTACTGGTTTTCGACTTAGATGTGGCTGTGGGCCTGCTAATCAGACCCACAGCCCTGCTGTTCTCTCTCTGAATTGATACTATGTACTTTAGGTGCATAACCCATTTGGATAGGATCACCTTATTGGCCCCTGTACAGTGTACCCTAGGTACCCAGGGCATAGGTGTACCCTAGGCCTACCAGGGGCTGCAGCATGTATTATGCCACCCCTGGCCTGGCCTTCCATTATGACACAACTGGCTGATCACTCAGCTGGGGCAAGGTCGTGTAATCACCCCTTGCTTAGGTGTAGTATTCCTATACCTAACTTACATATAGACACATGTGTACCTATCAGCCACTCCTATGGCAGGCCTTAACAATCCTGGAGGCAGAGTGCTTGGTAACATGTGAGATGGTGCTCTAGCATGAGCTGAGCCTGTCTGCAGCTTTTGGAACCATGTCCTTACAGCTGTTCTATGATATAGCCTACCATATACTCTTAAAGTGCCTTATAATCTTAAACGGTTATGGTAACTATGGTTTGGCTTTATCGAAACATGTCGTGTAAGGTGTCTAACACTGTGGAATAATACCCCCATACCATTTCTGGACATGAGGATATTATTCCCCCCTTCTAGAGGGAAAGACATGTTAAAATCATACTTTACTGTTAGCCTCTGACCAAAGCCTCAGCATCACAAAATGGATGCTGCTGCCACGACACAAGTCTGACCTCCTGCTGCTGGGAGTGATCCCAGCCAGGGAGGCCTGGACAATAGGTTTCCTGCTTGGGGAGGTGCTAGCACCTCCCCAGACAGCCTTTAGTGTATTGGGGCAGGGTGGGCTGAAAGGAATGAGACATGCCTGGGGCACACAAGGTGTTCCTTGCATAGTCCAGTTCAAACCGGCGCTGGGGCACTCCAGCCCCAGCTCTGGCGCAAAACTGGACAAATGGACGTGGGTGTAACCACCCCCTCCCAGGTCCCACCCATAAGGCGTGACCTAGCAGGTATCCCAGCCCCCCAGATTAGTATAAGAGTGGGAGTTGGGCCCCAGGACTTTAGATTATCCTGAACCTGCAACTTGAACAGAAACTCTGGACCTTCGACATTCGACGAAAGAAGAAGACTGAAGAATCTCCCTTGTGGCCAAGGAGTGGCTACCCTGTGCAAACAGGCACCATCAAGAGACTACCCTTTGCTTTGCTAAAGTTCTACGAGGGACCGACTGCAGAGCCCGACCAGAGCCTTGACTTCCAGACTTCTCCGACCCTGATCCACATCCACAGCAGAGCTGAGATCCGTGGAGGCGACGAGAGACGTGGAACCGGCTACCTGGGAAAAGTGGCTAGTATCTTCAAGCGCAGCTTCTGAGGCACCCTCGAAGTTGTGCACCGGGGATTGAGAAGCCCCAACCCCAAGCACCATCTGCACCGAAGATCAGCCCCCCACACTCCACGAGTCCTGCGTGGGGCCCTTCTGCATTTTTCTGCTTGCCGCGTCTGTCCGGTTGCTTGCCCGTTGGCTAGTGGCCTTTGTGACGATGCATCCCGAAATCTTCATAGCTGGTTTGGCTCCTCCAGACTGGCTCCTGCTTCGTTGAAAAAGAGAAGCACCCCAGACCTTCCTGGTCTGCACCAGAAGCAAGTCCTCCGTTCTTCGTGGGTTCCGCTTGCCAAGGCTTGGTGAGTCCTAGTCCAACTTCGACGCCGCCGACAGCAAGAGCCTTCGTGGGACAGCTCGCCTCCTGGTCCTGGTCGTCCTCGACGTTCCCTGGTCCTCGTGGCTGCAGCGACAAGCTTCACCTTCACCTGCAATCTTCACGACATCGCCTGGTTCCTTCCTGGTTCCACGTGGTCACTGGCTAGTGACCTTGACTCTGTCCCTTCTGCTTGCAGGTCTCCTCTCTTCTTGATCCCAGCCTTGGGATCCACCGGACACTCTTCACTGACTGCCTGTCAGCAACTTTCCTTCAGGCATCCATAGAAGTCCACGACGAAACCCGACGCAAGTTCACACCTATGCACCCGCAGCCCGTGGGCTAGGTAACTTGGGTACTTCGGTGCTCACAAGGGTAGTGACTATCCTAGGGTCTAGTTTCCGAGTCTCGACTTTCTAGCTATACCAGAAGTGTCCTTAAACTGCTTATTTCTAAACTGTACTATTTCTATCGACTATACGCATTACGCGTGAGTGTTTCCACTCTGCACCTGAATCCCGTGGGCCTCCCACTTCCTAACTGTTGCTAGTGTAGTGTAGCCCCAGCGATTCCCTAGGCCTAGGCCTATCCTATTTCCGTGACAGTGGTCCTTATACCACTTACTTAGTATATGGTTTTCGTGGCCCCTAGGGCCTAACTGTATTACTTACCTGTGTGACTTAATGTATGCTTAAATAAGACTGTGTTGTACTTACCTCTAATCTCATAAAGAGTGCTGAGGGTTTGGCTAGAATAAATACACTTTATTTTATATATATATATCTGTTGTGGTGTCCTTTCATTTGGTATTCAAGGGATTATATATGGTATCACAGCTGGCTTCACATGCCATTCAGAGTTTAGCCTAAGACTGCTCTTGTCCATGCTACCACTAGGATAGCTGGTCTATAAGGTTGACTTTACAACCAATCACCATAAGGGTATTTGGACTGATATAAGGTGTACACTAGAACTAGTGACATCATACATCAGGCCAACTTCTCACACACTTCGTCAGTGAACTACCCGATGACTCTGCATGCATGGGGTAGGGAGCAAATGAAAACAAGCATTGGCCGTGAAAGTGACACGACCGCGCGAATAAAAAAGCCGAGGTGACAAGGGCTGGGCGAGAAGGGAGGGGTCATGCCAGCATCAAAGGAGCCTGAAGCTGACGAAAAGGGAGGGGGAGAAGGGAGGAGGGAGTGCGAGCAGCAGCTGTGCACGTGCACGCCATCGTGCACTCAAGCTTTAGGCCTGCCAAATCATGTGGGTAGCACTTTTGAAAGCCCACTTAAACACTGTGGTATTTAGGCCCTGCTGGTGCACGCTTTTCCCCACGCGCAGAACTGCGCCGCAAAGTCAGCTGTGCCCCTACCCGCAGTCACACGGACCCCGGCACAGTCAGCACAACAAGGACACGGGCTAAAGCACACGCCCCAGAGCTGCACGTTGAGGCGCAAGCTGCGCCCTTGCGCCTATGCGCCACTGCCTGGCCGCAATGAGCAACGCACCAGCCGCAGGCACGGCCACCCAGCAAGATGGAAGGCAAAATCCAGTCGTTGGTGCCAACCCACCACCACCAATGTTCACCCACACCGCAGTCGCACCGCTACCCCCGTTCAGCGAGGTTTCGGATCCCGCCAAGATGGAAGGCCTGGGTCGGACGGCTAAATCATTATTTTAAGAGGACACGGGAAACTGATGGAACCGTAAAACGATCACTCCTTATCTACTATGGAGGAGCAGAGATCTATGACCTGTTCGAGACGCTCTGCAACACAGGGAATGATGACGACTATGAGGCAGCGGTCGCCGCGCTCAATAGACACTTCGACCCACAGCTCAACCCTGACTTCGAGAAATTCAAGTTCCGGAGGGCGTGGCAGACCGAAACCGCACCGGCTGGCTAGCACGTGCCCCTTCACAGACCAGCGGGAGGAAATCCGGGATCAGATCATCTTAGGCTGTCGCTCAAAGCTCCTGCGAAAGCTAATCCTCCGACAACCTGGAATCTCGCTGGACGAGATCCTGGTCCTAGCTCGTTCTCATGAACTATCTGACGCCCGGGCAGAAGAGATAGAAGCTGCCTTACACACACCGGTTGCCATGGCGTCGGTGCCTAGGACCCCGCACATCAAAGAAGAAAAGGTGGAGGCCTTTCAGAGACGCCCACAGTACCTCGCCAGGCGCCCAAACCGCCACCAGGTGGGTCGTGTGGATACTGTGGCGAAGACCACCTGGCAACAGCCGTCTGCGGGGCGAAAGGGAAAACGTGCTCCCGCTGCGGAAGGCTAAACCACTATTCCAGAGTGTGCCGCGGCGGACGCTTCTGGCAACCATTGTCTGGACCCAGAAGCGTGTAGCAGCGGGTTTGCCAGATCTCCCTCGACAACCCACCGCCAGTGCCGGATGACCAGCCACAGGCACGACGCCCGATATACGAGGACGAAGACGATGACGTGTTCGTAGTGTTGTATATCAGCCGGACAGGTTCTCAGCGAAGACCACCACCCATGTGCTCAGTCTCAGTCGAAGGCACGGAGGTACAAGCCCTCATTGACACCGGTGCATCGGTCAATGTGATGGATTCCGACCAGCACGACTGTCTGTCACCGCGACCCCCCCTTGCACGTATGGAGGCACTGATCTTCTCCCTCTCCGTGGCGTCATTCAGGCCACCATCGCTAGCGGGAGCTACTCCACCGAGGCACAGTTCCACGTCACAGAGGGCAAGAAAGGAACTTTACTGCCATACAGCAGAGGACCTAGGACTTGTCTTCTTCGCCAATCAGATCCATGACTCCCATGCGGAAGCAATGCTGAAGGAATTCCCAGCGCTCTTCACCGGCCTTGGGAAGCTCAAGGGCAAGAGGTTCAAGCTCCACATAGACCCCTCGGTACGGCCAGTGGCTCTCAGGCACCGGCGGGTACCCTTCAACTTACGCCCGCAAGTGGAGGAGGAGCTGCGAAAGCTCGAAGAACTAGACGTTATCGAGAAGGTCTCGGGCCCTACTCCCTGGGTGTCCCCGCTGGTCGTGGCACCCAAGCCCAAACCACCGGGGGCCATCCGACTCTGTGTCGACATGCGACTGCCCAATACCGCAGTAAAGAGGGAACGTCACATCACCCCCATGATGGACGACATTGTGGTGGACCTTAACGGGCCAAAGTGGTTCTCTAAGTTGGACCTGAACGCCGGCTACCACCAGCTGGAACTGGAACCAGAAAACCAGTATATTACCACCTTTTCAACGCATGTTGGCCTCCGGAGGTACAAAAGGCTCAGCTTCAGAGTATCATCAGCCGCTGAAGTCTTCCAAAATGCTATCCGGGAAGCACTGTCAGGATTGCAAGGGGTGATCAACCTCAGTGACGATATCCTTGTGTTCTCCACCACGCTCGAGGAACATCACTCTCACCTCCGGGCCACGCTCAAGAGGCTGGTAGATTGTAGGCTGACTCTACACAAGTCCAAGTGCTCATTTTATCAAGAAAGCATAGATTTCTTTGGGTACACGTTCACCCGTGAAGGACTCCTAGTAGACCCGAAGAAGGTCGAAGCTATCAGGGCGGCAAGCACACCTCAAAGCCCCACCGAAGTGAGGAGTTTCCTCGGCATGGCCACATACTGTGGACTGTTCATCCCCAATCTTGCAGCCATGTCTGAGCCGTTGCGCGCCCTCATGCGCCACGATCACAAGTGGGAGTGGACGCCAGCTGCCAACAAGGCGTTCCAAGACATCAAAGCAGGGCTGCTAGACAAGACGGTCATGGCCTACTTCCACCCCAGACGGTGAACCGAACTAGTCGTTGACGGCAGCCCGGTGGGCCTAGGAGCAGTCCTCCTGCAAGAAAACGGCCCGGAAGTATGGAAGCCCGTTGCATATGCCAGCAAAGCTCTCACGGATACTGAGACCAGGTACGCCCAAATCGAGAGGGAGGCGTTGGCCTTCAAATGGGCATGCCAACATTTCCACCTGTATCTGTGTGGACAAGAATTCCATGTCAAGACTGACCACAAACCGTTGCTCCCACTGTTTGCTGGCTCATCTAGGCTAGCACCCCCGAGGATCGAAGGATGGGTGGTGCAGTTACAAGCCTACAATTTCAAAGTAATCTACCGTCCCGGGGCCCACAACCCAGCGGATTATCTGTCCCGCCACCCGGAGTCCACGGTTCTATCCGACCCATCGGGGGATACTTGCAGCACCAAAGCATTCGTCAACTTGGTGTCGCAAGGGGCATGTCCCAAGGCCATGACGCTGGAAGAGATTGGTCGAGCAACTCGAGAGGACCCCACTCTCTCTCGAGTTCGAAGAGCACTGGAGAATAATGGATGGGCCCATTTCATGGATGGTGCCCGCGCCCTACGGCAGGAGGTCAGCCATGCTCGCCAACAATTGTGGCACGTCCGACGCTAACTCAGTGTGGGGGAGGAAGGAGTCGTCTTGAGGGGGCACCTTTTAGTGGTTCCAGAAAGTCTACAGAAAAGAATCCTTGTGCTGGCACATGTGGGCCATCAAGGAATGGCAAAGACCAAAGTCAGGCTGCGCGACAAAGTCAGGTTCCCGGCAATGGACTCCAAGGTAGAGGAGATGGTAAGGCAATGCCATGCCTGTACAATCACCAGAGGGGACCCAACGCCGGCCCCAGTGATCACCGAAGAACCCAGTAGGACTCCGTGGGAGCATCTCAGCGTGGATTTTGGGAGTTTTCCAGACGGCCGTCACGTGCTGGTCATGGTCGACTCGTTCTCTATCGTTGAAGTGGTAGCGTCAACAGCGTTCACGCATGTGAAGAGAGTCCTGGACCGAGTTTTCGCAGTGATGGGGTTGCCGGAAGAGGTCAAGTCGGACAATGGACCCCCCTTCCAGGGACGAGAGTTCCAGGAATACCTCGAAAATCTAGCAGTACGCCACAGGAAGATCACCCCACTATGGCCCCAAGCAAACGGGGAAGTGGAACGACTAATGAGAATGATTTACTGAGCGCTGCGGAGAACGGAGAAGACCCTGAAGCCGCTCTTGACCAGTTCCTAGGTGCGTACCGCCAGACTCCTCACAGCACCACCAAGGGTGCTCCGGCTCACCTTCTATTCAAGAGAGCCCCACTGGACAGCATTCCGTCAGATCCGATGTGGGTACCCGTTGAGCGGGATGACGCAGCCATCCAAGCGAGGAGGGAAACAACCAATCGGAAGGCCAGCGAGGCCCGAAGGGCCCAAGAACTGCAGCTGATGGTGGGAGACCGCGTGGTGATCAAAGACCGACACCCTGGGTGGAAGTTCCGGACCCCCTATGAGCCTGAGGTGTGGAGCATGGTCGGTGTTCAAGGGACCATGGTCACGGCTAAAAGGGGACAACAATCCATCACGAGGAACGTATCTAGCTTCAAGAAGATCTCGGAGGCGGATACGAATCGAGATGTGTCCGGATATCAAGAATCACCTCTGAACCTCTCTACCCCTGTGTCGCCCAGCTAGAGGATCACCCCACCGATCACCCCTCAGCAAGTCAGTCAGGACCATGCTGACAATGTCCGGCCAACCAGCCAGGACACCGCCACCGAGGTGTCCGGGAGTGTCCCGTTGGGCACATCCTCGGAGCCCTGTGTCCGGAGCCAGAAGTATGGTCTCCGGCTGAATCCAGTCCCGAGTCAGAGGCTGAAGGATTTTGTATATACATCTCCATGTACGGGGAGAACTTGATAGTCCTGAACTGAAAGAAAGGAGGGATGTAGAGAGCCATCCGGGCTCTCTCTTACAATGTTGCATTAAACACGCATACCTACACCCCTCGGGGCGGGCTCGTACCGAGGGTATAAATAAATGAGGTCGATGACCACTCGGGGTCTTCCGGCCACGAGGAGTGAATGGTGGTCCTGTGTCCGTTCTTTACCGCTGCTGCTGTTAACTGCAACACAGGCCCCGCCGCGCTACAGCCCCTCACGCGACAACTGCACAGAGCAGAAATTGCACGAACCTCAAAGTTCAAACGTCTCCCCGACACACCCGCGACACTCAACTTCACTGCAAGGGAACCTCAGAGTGAACTCCACACCCAATCAACACATCGCAATTCCCAAGATGCATGTGATTGGCAAAGATCAAGATCGCGAGGCGCTGCACTCCAAGCTGGCACACCAAAGGAGGTACCACTATCCAACAAAGGACCCCCGGGACTCCCTCACCTCCGCCCATGCATCCGTTCTGCGCCGACCCCTCCCGAGGAGTCGCACTCGAGGCCCTCCCACCGAGAGTACGGGGGTGTTGCGTGCCCGGGGAAGGCTCTCCAGCTTGGCACTTAGACCTCGTAGACAAATTCACATGGAGCTGGATAATAGAAACACACACCCACACTTTCTTAGTTGTACTCTCGGTCTGACCTGGATGTCCGATCGTGATCTCTTTTATTCCTCTCCACGCTTCCCCCGGGCGGTACCACTGATCAACATACAGAGGGGAGCGTGGGGAACACCCCTTCACTGGTGACCCCACGTGAGTAAACCCTCACAACATAACATTCCTCTTTTACCATAAATTGGCTGACAATACTATATGGCAAACAAAAAAAACTCATTTGGCGCAATGAACAAAAAACAGGATGGAGAGAGAGAGAGAGAGAGAAACAAAAGAGAAAATGATCGATGCATAACATGGGAAAATAAACATTGTCCATGTAAGGACACTTAGTCCAATACGAAACCTCTTAGTCGGGACGACACCACAGGCTTGGCTTGGAGGTGATAACTCTGACCTCCGCAACGTACACTCCTTCCTCGTCAGTCTTCTGCGCAGGACGTCCTCAAGGAACTGCCACTGGAAACCCTGGGTAGAGACAGTTCTGGTCGGTCGGGCAGCAAAATGTCTGCAGGGTCAAGCTTGACCGTGGATTCGACATCACCTGGATCAGGCATCCCTGCGCTGGGAACCATAGGATGTTGCACAGGATGCTGATACGTCTTGAAATATGAGATGTTCCCCGTAATTGTTTCACCATCTCTCCAGGCAGTTATCATCGTGCCTTTTATTGCCTGGATGACCCAGGAGTCCAGTTTAAAAGGGAGTGAGAATAATCCTCGTGGATGCCGATTCCTCACCAACACCAAATCGCCGACTGCCAGAGTCCATCTCTTTGCATGCCGTTGCCTGGACATTTGATCGTTCTTGGCTCGCCGTTGTTGGAGCCGTTTGGCAACCTGATCACGAATATTAGAGGATGAAGCCACCTGAGGTATGACATCCTCCACCATCTGGTGAATACACAGCGACCCGGGGCAGACCATGGTTGTGGAGGGAGGTGTCAAACGGTATTCTTTCAGGAAAGTGTTCATGGCACATTCCATGTTCTGTTCTCGGGCAACAGCTATCCTCAGGACCTTGTTGAGGGTGCGCATAAAACGCTTGGCCTCTCCATTTGCTTGGGGCCACCGGGGTGTGATTTTGTGATGTCAAACACCTCGGGATTGGAGGTAGTCAGTGAATTTGTGACTAGAGAACAGTGGGCTATTGTCCGTGCGTAGCTCTCGAATAAGTCCATGGGGGGCCATGATCTTCTCGATCTGCGGTATCGTGTTGCTCATGGTGATTGATTCTAAGATCACGACCTCCGGATATTGCGAAAAATCGTTGATGACTGCAAGCATGTGCCTCCCGTCAGGTAGACTCCCAAAGTCGGCACTCGGTCTGTGCCAGGGATGAGGTGGTATGTCTTCCGTCACAATTGGTGCAGGTGGTTCAGCCGGGCCAACAGCTTGACATAGTGAGCAAGATCGGACGGTCTGCTCCACAATGTTGCCCAAATCAGGGAACCACACCTTGCTGTGCAGCCTTGATTTGATTTTGACTATTGCTTGGTGGGCGATGTGAGCTAGGTCCACCACTCGTTGCAGAATTCCGGGAATGACCAGGTGGGTACCTCTCATTAAATATCCTTCCGGGGAAATGGCCAATTCTGTGCGGACATTATGTAGAGCCTTGAGGGCCGTTTGTGCTTCTTCAGTCCTGCATGACAGACTGTCTAGTAGGAGGTGCCATTCTCCTGATAACACCGCTGAGGTCGCCATCTCGCAGCATTCATCTGCTTTGATTGCTTCTTCGATGTCTTCCAGCGAGATGGGAAAGGGGCAAGAATGCTCAACCACCAGTCTGACATATTCCTCAATCTCGTCCGCTTCACTTTCCTTCTCCTTGGTCACTGGCCTCGCATGCCTGGACAGAAAATCGTCTGGATTGTGTGTTCCTGCGCGATAGACCACATTGAACTGGTATTGAACCATGAAGAGTAGAATCAGCGGTTTTTGGGCTGTGTGGACGGTAAACAGTTGATCATACAGGTCCAATGGAAGTGGCGGCACCCCCAGTGAATCGCAATTGCTTCTTTTTCGATATGCAAATATCTCTGTTCAGTGTCTGTTAAGGCACGGCTGGCATATGCTACCGGGGCCCACTCCCCGTCTGGCTGCTTCTGGGTTAGTACTGCCCGAGTCCGATGGGGTTTGCATCGACTGACAGCTCCGACTCGTGCGCTGGGTTGAAATATACTAACATGGTCTCCGCCGAGAGGGCGCATTTGGTGTCCAGAAACGCTTTTTCTTGCACAGGACCCCTCTCCCAAGTGGTGATGTTCTTCGTGAGGTCTCGTAATGGTGCAGTTAGTTCTGTCAGGTTCCGGATGAATCGGCCTCAGTATGTGACCATGCCCAGGAAGCTTCTCACACCAGTCACGGTGGTAGGGGCTGGTGCGGTCTGGATGTCACAGACTTTTGCAGGATTAGGTGACACTCCTTGCTGGGAGAAGTGGTATCCGAAGAAAGCTATTTCTTTCTGGAGGAACGCACAGTTCTCGCGATGTAGGGTGAGGTCGCTTACTTGTAGTCTCTGGAAGACGTCGTGGAGGCGGTCCATGTGTTCCTCTAGGGTTGGTGCATGTATCAAAATGTCGTCACTGACATTTATGACTCCTCTGAGGCCAGAGAGCACCCCTCTAATGGTGTCTTGAAAAACCTCCGCTGCACTGGAGACTCCAAAACTAAGATGCTTGTATCTGCGTAGTCCCACATGTGTGGAGAAAGTGGTGATGACTCTCGATTCGGGGTCTAACAGCAGCTGGTGATAGCCCGCCCGTAGGTCCATCTTTGAAAACCACTGCAAACCGCTGACTTCAACAACTATGTCGTCTAGCGTAGAGGTGAGAGGGCGTTCCCTCTTTTTTGCATGGTTTGGCAGGCGCATGTCGACGCAGATTCTGACCTCACCTGGTTGCTTAGGCTTTCGGGCTATCAGTATGGGAGACACCCATGGAGTCGGACCCTCCACATGGTCAATGATGTCAGCTGCCTCTAGTTTCCTCAGCTCCTCCTCGACTTTTGGCCGCAGATGAAAAGCCACTCATCGGTGCTTGAGGGCAACCGGCTGAATGGACTGATCCACGTGGAGCCGCACCATATGGTCCTTGAGGCATCCTATGCCTTTGAAGGGGGATTTGAATTCTTCCACTAAAGATTCCACATCTTCCTGGTGCACTGCGAATGCAAAGGCTACCAGCTGTAAGTGCTCTGCCGTGCGGCAGCTCAGTAGCATCCCAGACCCTTCCTGGGTGACATAGACCTTGGCTCTGGTGGATTTTGACTCGTGTGAGATGTTCGTTGTGAATACACCGGCCAAAGAAAGAGGCGTCGTGGAAGCATACGCAAAAACCTGTGTAGAAGTTGGTCGCAGGGTCGGCTGTATTGGAAGCGCCCTCAGCATGGACTGTGCCATGATATTTATGGAGGCACCTGTGTCGATCATCGCCTGTATCGGGTGTCCGGCAACATGTATGCTGCATTTCGGGATTTGCCGATTGGGGCATTCGTTTGGTTGCTGGGCGTGAGTGACGTGGACTGCACCCTCCACATCATCGTCATCCATGTCGTCTTCGGTGACTTGCTGCATTCCGTCTGCTTCGGGGAGTGCTTTGTAGGGGACGCGGCTGTCACCACATTGACAGGTTCAGTCTTTACTTGTCGTTGGAGGGCAGCTTCCATGTGCGTAGCATGCACCTTTGACAGTTCTTTGGATCGGCCCATCGACAAAATGTCGCCCATTGAGATTCCTGGGGTTTGAAGTATATTTTCTCACAGCTTGATGGATGAGCACCCCTGAATGATTTGTGCTCTTGTTTCATCTTTCACATCCGGCAACGTGAATGTGCTAGCCAGTTCCTTTAAGCGGGAGTAGAATGTGTCCACCGATTCCTCTGGGAGCTACCGTGCCTGGCGCAATAGAAAACTTTCATAATCTGGATTGGCCACAGGTTTGAAGTGCGCAGTGAGCGCAGCTTTGAGTGTAGCGTAGGTGTGGGGTGGACTAGCCTTCACTACTAATTTACCCAACTTGTGGATCGCAGGACCGCCCAGGTGCAACAACATGTGTCGTTGGCGCTCCGGCTTCAGGCCCACCGCAGCAAAGTAGTTCTTGAGGCGCTCCAGCCAGGCTTTCCATTTGGCCACCTGCCCAGAAGGTGCGCCATCGACTACAAAAGCCTCAACAGGGGGAACAGTCGCCATGCTGCGCACTCCAGTCCAATCACAGACACACCCTCGAAACGGCCCAACCTAATGCCGGAGGACGACACCTGTGGTTAACTAGACTTTGTTCAGCACCATGCCATAGTACGCCTTATCTCTGTACACTTTTGAACTGTCCCTTGGTGGCTGGTTGGGAAAAAAAACTCACATGCACACTGGAGTGCCCCCACAGTGTTCTGGCAGAGGTGCAGCACTTGGAATATGCCAAATTAGCTGAAGGCTTGAGACCGTCACCCCTCCTTATTGTTATAGACTTTGGCCGTGTATCAGAGTAGTTGTGTGATGGTTCAAACACTGCATGTTTTTTCCTTCTTTTATCTGCTTGGCTCAATAGGGCTCTGTATACTGTCCCACATAGGATCCTGTCCACCATGGACACATGCAGCGTAGCGTGAGACACTGCCGGCACCTTCCTTGGCCTCCGCGCTGAAACACGGCGTGCGCACGCACACAGACCACGTGTGCGGGGGGCGCGCAGAGCAATTGCACCGACATGCCAGGCAGCCGTGCCGGGGTATGGCTGGGATTCCGGTGGACAAAGCGCGCAGAGCAACGTACAGGACACCAGGGTAAGGGTGCTCACTGTCGGTCAGGCGGGTCCAGCGCCCGATGATGTTGCACCACATGGCAGCCGCTTCAAACGTAGAGGTGCTCCAAAACCAGAGCGGGCACGCAAGGGCAGGCACAGCACTCATAGGTCCGTTGAAAGAACAGACCACCCCTTGTCGCCAGTTGTTGCGTGCCCGGGGAGGGCTCTCTAGCTTGGCACTTAGACCTGATAGACAAATTCACATGGAGCTGGATAATAGAAACACACACCCACACTCTCTTAGTTGTACTCTCGGTCTGACCCGGATGTCCAGTCGTGACCTCTCTTATTCCTCTCCACCGCTTCCACCCTGGGCGGTACCACTGATCAACATACAGAGGGGAGCGTGGGGAACACTCCTTCACTGGTGACCCCATGTGAATAAACCCCCACAACATAACAGGGGGCATTTTCCGATGCGCTGCAGGAAATCGCTCAAGACTGAGCTTTAATCCGTTCCAAACCTCACCCGTGGATGGGCCAACATTCCCCCCAAACCTGGGCCTCGACCAGGCCGGAAGGCCACACCCACGCCCCCCCCCACGACCGCAACACATGTCCCGCCGGCCAGAGGGAGTCCACACGAAGGGAACCTTGCCCTCTCCCCCACATAAGCCCCCCCAAGCAATGACCGGCTGGTGATGGGGGAGGTGAGGGGGGGGGGTACAACGACCCACCACAAGCTCCCGGGGCCGACCAAAGGCACAACAAACAGCGCGAAGTCCCGGCGCGCAAATGGCCAGCATTCTTTTGCAACACGCCGACGCTGCCTGCACCACCAGAGTGCGGCGCGGAACCTCGAGGACAGCGCAACAATACACGGCCCTTTAAACATCAAAACCACACAAATCGCAGCAGGACACAAGCATAGGCTGGAATCGCACCCGTCCGGACTGAACTACCCCCAGGTGATGCGGACCAGAAGCAAACTACCCACCCGCTCACCTCCTACTCTGTCGAAACCCCGACGCTGCCTCTGCTCATCCTCTGCCACGCCAGAACGGCTCCCAGACACACCACAACCCTGGGGTCACCACCGGGGTCCCTCGTGCCACGCCACCAACGGCCAACACATGGCACAGCCCAAAGCCACAACCGCTGGAGACACTGAGCAAGAGGCAGGGACGCCACACTCAACCCTGAGTCACTCAACAACCCAGACAGATAAAGGCGGCACAACAACGACCCCCGGCATGCCTGGACATGGTGTCCAGACAGCGTGTCCGGCGCAACAGAGGACACCCGGATGGCGGGGTAAGCATATATACCCCCCCATTCCTCGGCGCGCCGGAAGTGATGCGCCTAGCGCGCCACAGGCAAGGAGGGGGGACTCCTCCCTGAGTCCCGGCATTGGAGGGGGGTGGGTTAGTGCCCAAATGGCACTAAAGGGCCGTCCTTTTAGGGTGACCCCCTGCGTGGGCGCGGGCAGCCGCAGAGACATGGTATGAGTGGAGAGTCCGCCTACAAGAGAGTACAAGAAAGCGAGACGGGCAATTATTGGGCACAGGTTACAGTGAGAAGGAAAGAGTGCTGCCGAAATTACGTTCGATCATAAAGTGTCAGGCCAATCACTTTTCCGTTCGGCCCCTCGCAGATCAGCTCAGCAGCTCTAGTCACTCAGTGGGTGCTGCTGAGCGCATCGCTTCTTTACTCAAAAGTGCACTCTCACATTAAAAGTGCTATAAGTAACGTGACACAAACAAAATCCCGTAAAAGTCCTGGTTTTATAGCCAAAACAAAGTACTGTTCTAAGTAACCAATGTGCCTTCGAATTTGCTAGGTTTCACTGTTAAAAAAAACAACAAAATAAATAAAAGAGTGCGGTTATGCTTCTCCTGGCTGCCAAAGGGTGTGTAGGTTGCAGTTTTATATAGCAGGGAACGGTGTAAGTGATGTGCCCTTAATCACAGGATGTTTGAGCAGACGGCGAGACTCGAACCTGTATGGTCTGGTACTAACCCATGTCCCCTACTCTAACGACTGACCCTGTGGTTATGGATGCCATTTCCCTCCCCTTCAGTGTAACACTTGTGAGACCACACAGCTAGTTTTACTTTTTGGATTAGGGGGGGGGGGGGGAGTAACCCCCCCCCCCCCGGACGTATTTATTAACATTTTACAAAAACCAATTAAAACATCATATACAGCAACTTTACGCAGAAAGTACAGATACATTTTGACAGTCAGATATTCCACGGCTAACCTTAACACAGTCTAATACACAAAACACTCCTGCCGTAAATCTATCAATACCTGTTATTTACTTTCTGCGTATCCCCTCTAGAGCCTACGGCAAAGTCAATGACTGGCAGCTCCCCTGGTCCCCGTATACTAATAAGGTTGCGCAGGGGGTTACAGCTTATCAGATTGATAGTTTCCCCCGGGCCCCCCCTACGCCCTGTGCCTTACACTCCATTACGTGGGGGCTGCAGACATCTGCATAGCGGCGCCTTAATGCGCATGCGCGTGCGGGGGTGGCCCCAGGCCCAGGAGTGTTTTGTGTTTTAGACTGTGTTAAGGTTAGCCGTGGAATATCTGACTGTGAAAATGTATCTGTACATTCTGCGTAAAGTTGCTGAAAGAACGAAAGAACGTTATGGACCCGCAGCCGGCCTGGGGACCCTATGTGTGGGGAGCAAGAACAAGAGACTGTTCTGCTCCCCACCACCTCCTTTTAAAGCGGATGCCCAGGCCGACCGGCTGAGACCGGTCAGCCTGGACGTTAACGGGACGTTCTGCGCCGGAAGCACTGGAGTGCTTCCGGCGCAGAAATAGCCTCACTATTGATTGGCTACTGCGAGGGGGAGGAGTGCCGCATCACTCGCTGACGCGGCCTCCCCCCCCCCCTTTCGAGAGGCCGGGGACTGGCGCGACCGCCATAATGGCGGCGCATCCTAGTCAGCCCCACGCCTTCTCCAGTTCACCAGCTTCAAAGTCGCCCGTTAAGCCACAACCCCTTGCACTTCAAGGTCACCACCTGCTTTCTACCAAAAAGAGGAAGGCCACAAAACAGTTAATCACCAAGAGTGTGCATTTTGCTGTAAACCTGCCTCTGTTTCTAAATTCCACGTTCTATTTTGTAACATTTCTCTCATGTAACGTAACTGGTTCTATTGTACAGCGTTCAGACACCTTCGCGTAAAGTCGGCGCTTTATAAAAATGCATTTAATAAATAAATAAATGTCCTCAGAACTCTGTTTTGTGGACTTGGGAGGAGGAGATACAGTGGCTGGGGGGGGCTGACGAGGAACTATGTTTGGCTGCAGAACCCCTTAGAGCTGCCTAGGCTCAAATTAAAAATGGAGTCCCAAGGGTTAACGAGCTCGAAAGTCAAGCCACAAGACAAACTAATCTTCTGTTCCTAAGCGATGGCAGGGAGCCCCGCCCAGGATCAGTCCGAGACACACTGAAGTGTAAGAGCTGGCAAGCACCTCCCCATGAGACGAGTCAGGCCCAGAATTGACCGACCCAGCGCCGATCGCGTACCCAAGAACCCCTCAGGAGAAGGTGAGGTCTTTGGAAAAGGCGGAGACAATGAAGGACGGGTGGTGAAGTCATGTACAGCTTGGTCGAAAGTGGCCTGTGGCAAGCATGTCATGGAGGAGCTTTGAAATAACACATCGCACTGTTATACACTGACCATTGGAGTCGTGGAATTTCGCCATGTAAAAGCCCAATAGACAGGTAAAAGCACAACTTTATTTAGAATATATCCTCTGCGCCATACATTGAAGACATACAAACTGTCATTAAAGTGGCCACAGAAAAAATTATGCGTCAGTGCCGCATAATGCAACCTAATGACGTTTTAGTTTTTATAACCTTTTTTCATCATAAACTTAAAAGATTCTTACTTGTGAAATGCACATCGCGAAAGCATGTGTGGAGTGTGGTAAGTTAGAAAAACTTGCAACTTGATTCGGATGCAAAGTTGTCTTTGTGCCCATATCAGGATGCCTGATTTATGATAAGGGTTAAGTGTGCGCTTTACCAAAGCTAAGCGTGGTTGTGTAGTTTACAACGCTCTTGTTTATCTGAGAAACCTTTTGAACAAGGTCTTCATAACCAGTGCCCGGGGGACATACCCCACTTGTATGGGGATGCACCAAGTTTGGTACCTGATTTATGATGACATAAAGCCGCAGTGTAAGCAACGTTTAAAAAAAAGTTCTCTAAAGAACAGATGACGAAAGTAAGCATGAGGAGACTCTGCTTGGCCGGTGCTCCTTAGCTTTGCCAGGAAGTGAGGTATGGGATGCGTGAGCAACTTATGAGGTAGCAAAGAAGAGCGACGTAGGAGTGGTCCATTGGTAAGGCAGGCAGGTTTTCACCCCGTGTAGGGCTTACAGCAGGTCTTGCAGACAGCACATGCGCGCTGCCTAAGCTCGCCCTAAAAAGGTTTGGGCTCAGCGAGGAGCCCTTTGGAAGTCCCTCAGGCAAAGGAACCACCTTGGAGCTTCTGGAGGACCTGGAAAGTGCGGTTTTCCAAGAAAGATGCCAACCACTTTAGTGCTTTATGGTCGACACTGTAACTCCATAACCGCTCCATAAGACCGCCATGGGACACGGTGTCAAATGCGGCACTTAGGTCCAGTAGCAGTAAAGCTGCAGTGTCTCCCTTGTCCATTGCCTGGCGCATGGACTCAGGCTAATTGAAGGGCCGACTCTGTGCTGTATCGGGGGCAGAAACCAGATTGTGTACTATGTAGAAAATCCCTTTCCTTGCTTGTTAATATGTTTTTCAGCTATTTTAGATTCGAAGGGAAGGAGGGTGGTGGGCCTATAATTCTCTAACTTAGCAGGATCAAGAGAGGGATTTTTTTTGCATAGGAACAACAGAGGCATGTTTCTAGTAAAGAGGTACCTTGGCTGCCTCGAAGGAACTGTTAAACAATTCCTTGAATACAGGAAGAAGTTCCATAATACCCCGCTCCAGGATACTAGGGGTGCCGGGTCAAAAGGAGAACCTGGAAGATACGCACCCCTTTAGCTCAGCCTCATCAATAGGTTTGAACTGGAGCAGACCTTTATTAGAAGGCTCAAACCAAGTGTCACAGTAGCGAACATTTCTAGCAGCCTCTGGGAAGGAGGACTAAATGGTGGCGACTTAGTTCGAGAAAAACTCTGCCAGTGTGTCGCAGTTCTCCTTACGTAATAATGTTACTGCAGACACTCGATCCAGCGATAATAATGCTTCAACAATAGAGAAGATCTCCTGAAGGATTTTTGACCCATCTTTATTTTATTTGTTTAGAATAAGGTTCTCCTTAAGTAAATAGGACAACCTGGGAAAACCCAACATCTTTCCTCCAAGATGCCCGATATTAAATATGCTTACTGGCAGAATTAAAAGGTTCAGCAGAACTGCCTACCCAACTGAACAGTCTGCTTTTATTCTTGAATCCAGTAGCTGCTTTACCTTTTTCCATTAGTGGAACACATGCACAAAGCACCATTGTGGGAACCAAGCCTCGTATTTAGGCTGCGGTTTGCAAACTACCAACCAACGTGCCAACTCTTGCCTTGATAAAGCTTGGCCTCTAGATGACACTTAGACTGCCCTGATCCCTGCCATTGGTGACATAAAAACCCTCTTCTATCAAGGAGCCACAGCGGCCCTGATCCTCCTCGATCTCTCAGCAGCATTCAACACTCTCCCGCCACACCCTCATCAAGAGACTCCGCCACATCTGGATCCAGGAAGATGCCCTCAACTGGATTTCATCCTTTTTCACAGAACGAACCCAGAGAACCCGCCTACCTCCCTTCAGAGAGCCTTATTACTTCCATCCGCATTCATTGCAGTTACTGCTGGTAAGAAATGCGGCTATTAGTTGTTAAGGATGAACATCTTTCACAAGTAATAGGTCTGGGTGAGGAAATGGGATGTATTTTATGGTGTGGTTGTGCGACCTCACCATTTATTATACTTACCATCCCCTTTACGACCCTTAAGTTTCTTTTGTCAAACCTTCAGCTCAACCCTGGGTAGCTGTGGCTCCGAGCAGCAAGGCTTAAACAAAGTTACAAGTGTAAAGCGTTTAGACCGCACCAAAACAATTGAAGAAGAAATCCAACACCAATTTATAAAAATAGACTGTCTTTTTTGGAATTTTTAGACACCACAACGAAAAAGATCCACCGATTCCTGAGATATTGAATTTTCAAGGTATTGTAAATCAAAGCATGTTTTTTCAACCATGAAAAAGCATTGGCAATTTCAACGAATAATTTGACTCTTAGAAACTTTTACACTAAAAAGTTTGGACTAGTCACTTTAGGCAACCAACTCCAATAGGAAGCCTGTCAGGAGACCAGCAAGGTCCTCAGAAACAGTTGCGGCAGCAGGCGAAACAGTCTTCAGTCAGCTCCAGGCGCTGTTATCCTTTGCAGGGCTCTCCTATAGAGGTGGTCCTGATGCAAGAGATGAAGGATGCTGAAGATGCTCAAGGATGCTGTGAGTGCAATGCGTTGACTGGGGTCTTGTTGTGACTACTCCTCGGTCCACGAAGGGGGTGAGTTGATCCTGGTCACAGGGTCAACGTCCTTCAAAGTCCTCTCAGTGCTGGCAAATTCAGTCGCCAATGGACTACCAGCGGCTCATTATTGTGGTCAACGATCAATCCTTCCTGAGTCAATAACTTGTCCTCTGGGGGTCACAGCTGTATTCTGATGGCACTCGGGGGCTCAGCGAACTCGGGTGCAACTTTGTGCAGTAGGTCCAAGTCCCTGGTGTTGCACGGCGGTGGTTGGTAGCGGGTTGAAGCCTTTGGGCTACCAACTTCTCTCAGCAGGCTTCTTCAATTGTTGTGCCCCTGTGCTGCGAACAGGAGGCCAGTCAGCTGGCTCTTAAAGTCTTTTGGATTTGGCTGGACTCTAGAGATGAATTCTCCTTGAGCATGACACATCAGGCACAGTCCCTCTCCTTTGCTAGCCACCAGGTTGGGAAGATGCAGGGGACCATCCCAGGGGATGGTGGATGGTCTGGACAGGGGGGAGGTTACTCCCAGTGACCAATTCCGCACCATAGCAGGAGCCAACGGCTTCCAGAACTGTTTTGAACTGGACTATGCACAGGGACACCAAATGTGCCCCTCATGCAGACTTTCAGGTGCTGGCAAGTGTACCCCGCAGTCCCAACACACTAAATCCTGTCTGAGAGGTGGTCATACCTCCCTGTGACAGAATGCCTTTTGTTCCATCTTCCTCTGCTCGAGCTTGGCTCAGCAACAGGAGGAAAAAAATGTGTCTCTGGTCGGCAGCAACCATTTTGTGCTGTCTGTGTCTGGAAGACTGGTACCGGGAACACTTAAAGCCTAATGGAGGGTTCTTCCAGTGCTTGGAATCATACCTCCGACACTGTTTACGGTGTGGGGATATGATTCCAACATGTTTAATACCAAACATGATAGGATTTGTTGCAGCCGGTTTCGAGATGGTCATCACTTAATTACACAGTGCCCCTTTATATAGTATATGACTGCTTCACTGACAACCCGGGAGAATGGACTCCATACGCTGCAGGGGTGTCCTGCTCATGAAGGGACACCCTCTCACTTATAACCAATCACCCTTCCTTCAGGATTGCAAAGGCCTGCTGTAGGGGTGACTTATAGGTTTTAAGTGCAGTGGCCCTTAGATATAGTACACCTGTATCTTTAGTAAGTGGTGCATGCACCAACTAATACAGGCTGCAATCGCAGGCCTGTAGTTCCATTTTGCATGGTCTTTCATAGATGGCATATGTAGGAGAGTAGGGTCTGCAATCCTATGATCACCCAGATTTTTTGATTTTTGCTTCATTGGTTTACGACTTTCCCTGGCTGTGGGCCTGCCAATCAGACCCACAGCCTAGCTGTTCTCTCTCGAAATTAACACACATGTACATTAGGTGCATCCACTAATTGGAACTGGGCCGCCTTATCAGTCCCTGTATCAGCATACCACAGGTATCCAGGGCATGGGTGTACCCAGGGCCTACCAGGGGCTGCAGCATGTATTATGCCACCCCTGGATGGCCGCCCAAATCTGACACAACTGGCTGCACGACAGCTGGGGCAAGGTGGTGTAATCACCCGTTGCTGTAGGTGTAGTATTCCTATACCTAACCCTAAAATGGACACATGGATTCCTATCAGTCACTCCTATGGCAGGCCTTATCAATCCTGAAGGCAGAGTGCGGGGAATCATGTGGGATGGTGCTCTGGCGCGAGCTGAGCCCGTCGACGGCTTGCGGAACCAAGTCCTAATAGCCGTTCCATGGTGACGCGTGCCAACTACCTTAAAATGCATTATAATCCTCGCGGTTACTTGCTAACTCTGGCATCGCATCACCCACACATGTCGAGTAAGGTGTCATACGAATTGGAATACGAACCCCTCGCCAATTCTGGCGACGGGGTTAGCATTCCCCCCTTTTAGAGGGGCACGACATGGAAGTAACCTTGAACCCCGGTTAAAGTTGACTCAAGCCTCAGCATCACAAAATGGATGCTGCCACCAGACACAAGTCTGACCTCCTGCTGCTGGGAGACCTTCCAGCGAGGGGAGCTTGGACAAAGGGTTTCCTGTCGAGGGCGGTGTTAGCACCATCCCAGACAGGGTTTGTGTATCCCAGGTAGGCAGGGCTGAAAGGAAGGTGATTGCAAGTGGCACCCCGGTGCTCACTGTGCATAGCCCGGCTCAAACCAGTTTCGGGGGCAACCCTGCCCCTGAGCTGGGGCGAAGCCGGACAAAGGATAGGGGTGTAACCACCCCCCTCCTGGCCCCACCCATAGGTAGGACCTAGTCACGGGCCAGCCCCTTTTCCTAGAATAAAGGTAGGAGCGAGTCCCCTTCCCAAATTGGATAATTCTGAATCTTGAACTACTTTCCACGAAAGGAACTCTTGACTATTTCTGAAGACTCTCCCTTGTGGCTAAGGAGTAGCCACCCTGCACCAGCAGGCACCACCAAAGCGCTTGCGGTTTGCTGTACGTCTCTCCCACGGATCAATACTGCCCAGCTCGACGAGACCCGGGTTCCCTGCCATCTCTGACCTCTACCTACATCGTCAGCCCAGCTGAGATTCGTAGGTGTGACGAGACCTGCGGGACCGGCCATCTTCAGAACCTGCACGACGCTTATCTAGCACGCCCACCGAGGGACCCTCGAGTGAGTGCACCTAGGGTTTGAGAAGCCCTAACCCTGAGCGGCTCCAGTACCGAAGTCTGCCTCCCCAGCATCCACGAGATCTGCGTGGGGGCCCTTCTGCTCCTTGCTGCTCACCGCGTTGTCTGACCACTCGCCGACCGGCTTGTGGCCCTCTTCACGACGCACCACGACAGTCTTTCATCACTGGTCTGGTTGCTCCAGACTGGCTCTTGCTCCCCTTCAACAGAGGAGTACCTCGGACCCTCCTGGTCCACTCCAGATGCCATCTTGACTCCACCGCGTGGGTTTGCCACTGCCAAGACCTGCTGCCCCACTCCTGGGCCCAGCATCATCGACAGCAGACACCTTCGTGGGACAGCTCGCCCTCCATCCTGGTCGCCGCCGCGCCTCCTGGTCCGAGGAACAGCCGAGTCCGACGTCATCCACTCTCCCATTCCACTTGCAGTGTAAATGGTTTCGTGCCCTTCGGGCATTTGTGTAAATTGTGCAACCAGAAGTATTTTCCTAAGAGTTTTGTATTGTGCTTAGCTCCCTGACTCATAAAGAGCCAGGGTCGTCTTGTTATAAATAAATATCCTTTATTTTCATAACAACTTGTGTGGTGTCCTTTCACTTGGCGTTCAAGGGGTATATGTGATGGTAAACAGCCGGCTTAACACGCCCTCTAGAGTTTAGCCTGAAGACTGCTCTTGTCCACACTACTAGGATAGCTGGTCTATAAGGTTGACTTACAACCAATCATTAATAAGGGTCGTTTGGAATGATACACAGTGATCACTAGAATAGTGAGCACTACATATCAGGCCAATTTCTCACAGCATAATGCATGCTTCAGCCCATGGGAGACCGCTGGGTACCTATGCCCTGGGTACCTTAGTACCATACAGTAGGGACTAATAAGGGTACCCCAATGTCCAATCTGAAGTGTACCTAAGCACGCAACACAACAATTGGGAGAAAGCAGATAGACTGGGGTCCTGATTAGCAGGATCCCAGTCAGACTAGTCATAATACAGCTTAGCACCAGGAAAGAAGTGGGGGTAACCATAGAAGTAGATCCTACTTTCCTACAACAACGATCTTCGCATGTTGTGTTTTGTCAGCATACGCTTTCATCTTTTGTTTATGAACCAAGTCCCTCTCATGAGTTGCGTTCTCGTTTTTTTCTCTCTGATTGGTCAGCTAAGGTATCTTGGTTGTCATTGTTCTCCCGAACATCAGTGTCATAGGACTTCCGCCTGTGGTTGAGTGAGGTGTTGAAGGATGAGCACTTAAGGTAACATCAACGAGAGCTTCAAACAGAGCTTCTCAAGAGTTGCACACTGCACTGCTTTCTTTAGCATACTCATAAAGCGCTCAACAATTCAGTTGGCCTTCGGCCACAGCGGTGTGCCCTTCTGATGATTTATATTCAAATGCTTTTAGAAATGTTCAAACTCTTGAATGTTAGACATTGGGCTATTGTCAGATTTCAATATGGCTGGAACACCCCCTGTTGCAAAGTTGCCATCTAGTCTCTCAATGATTCTGTCTTGAGTGGTAGATGAGAGATCCTCATTTAATGGAAATCGTGAGTAGTCTTGCACAATCACCATCAGCTGATGTCCACTGTCAAGTGGACCAAAAAAGTCAATGGCTACTCTATCCCAGGCATGCCTTAGGAGTTCTAACATATTTAAGGTGTGTTGAGTAACTTTTGTAGAAAGAAAGTGCAGAGATGAAAGGCCTTTAATTGTTTCTCAACCCACTCATCTAGATACGGAAACCAGACTTGGTCTCGGAGAGCTTGTTTTTTGGCAACGATTCCATGATGTCCTTCGTGGGCCACTTCAATCATTTTTTGTCGCAGACTCTCCGGAATCAGAATTCTCAACCCTCACCGTATAATTCTGTGATGAGCCCGATTCCAGTACATATGATAGCGACATTTCCAACATGGCTGCCGTCCTCGACCAACCCGGAAGTAAGGGTCTCGGTCTAGTTGATGGTGTGCATCACGGGAGCGTGCCCAGTCAAAAGGAAGACGGGAGAAGGACGGGGTGGTCCGAATGGTGGAAAGCAAGACCAGAATAGGAGGATTGCCAACAGACACCTGATCAGGAGGAGGTCCGGAAACCGGGAGGAGACAGGAGAAGCCTCCAATGCCATGGAGAAGGAGGACAGTGCAAGGACCGGAGTCCGGGAGGAGACAAGAGGAGTCGCTGATGCCGTGGTGAAGGAGGTAGACCTCTAAGCCAGGAGAAGCTCAGAGAGCACAGCGCCAGAGACCGGTGCTCCCCAGGGCCATTTCTACCATTAGGCAAGACTAGGCGGCCGCCTAGGGCAGCAAAAGGGGGGGGGGAAATTAATTTGAAATCAAACTGAGAAAAAATTGAGCAAATTAGGAGAAAAAAGGAAGGAGGCAGCATTTTTCAATTCTCGCCTAGGGCGGCAAAACACCTAGAAACGGCCCTGGTGCTCCCCTATGGGATGAGGAGGCTGGGTCTCCCATCACCACTGATGAATACAGGCCCCAGCTAGGCCCGCAGGACACAAGGGTTCGCTCTCCTGTAACGGAATCTATAAGGAAGTTGGCACGGAAACTGCAAAGTACAAACACAGCATTTATTAACCCTTAAGGGTGGTCCTACAATCCACACAACACTCTTCAGTATTGCATGGAGTAGCACAAAGAACATTCGTACACAGTCCCCTTTTATACACAACAGAGGGGCTCATAAGTGGGTGGATACAACATGAGGCCGAAGAACATTACCATTTATGGTCATTCTCAATACTGAATCAATACATGGGCGGAGCCAACACACTCCTTGAGCCCGCGAAACACATGGTCAAGCAAGACTAATTATAACAGATGTGGTCAAGTCTGGGCATGCGCCAAATGGACAAGGGAGAGCTATTTATAGACTGTTACTAGGCAGATTACAAGAGCAACTAACACAGAGGTCGGACTCTCCTCGTGGTGAACACATGGCAGCATGTCAATACAAAATGGAGTCCAAACTTCGGTCAACATAACGGAGAAAACATGATCTAAAGGGAAAGCATTAATGTCGTCAGTAAATGCTTAATCACATTGCTGTTCTAATTTACAACAGACGACCCTTTCAGCATTTACTGAAGACATCCGGTTTCCAAAAATCATCATATATGTCAATTATCATCATTCCTTTAACCTCTTTGGCTAGATGATTCTGATGAGCAACATCGGCAATAGCTTTCTTATCCGGAATGCAGAATGAAATGCATACAGAACAGAACAATGGTCCACATTGAACACACATACAGAGAAAGAACAGAATTGCTATAATAATACAGAGACCAGTTAAGACCTTCCACCCCCAGGCAGTAACCAACGCCCAAAACCATCCAGAAAAGGACCAAGTGCCGTTTTCTGTGTGGATTTCAGCTGCTATTTTATGCAGCTTGTTAATGGCGTTATAAACGGATGGCGTATGATCAGGGATGAACACACAGCAGCTACTTCCAATAATTTTACAGGCTCCACCTCGATCAGCTAGCATTACATCTAATACCATACGATTCTGTAATGCAACAATCCTAGTTATTTGTAACTCTTCCGTAAGATTCCCAAGAGCAGCAGCAGTCTGATTGGTCACAGCTTCTACCACTCTTGTTAATCTTCGGATCTTCCTACTATTCAAAGCGGCTCCAACAAAGAAAAAAAGTCCTAAGTTAAAATCAATATACTGTTGCAAGCTGGTATCAGTTTGATCCACATCATCAATTGATAGAGTACGTTTATACCTATTTACAGTCACATTATTCAACAATTTCAAATCCTTATGATATGACGCGGGTGCTAGAAATACAGGAGGTAATAGGAATGATACATAGCATACCCCAGACCACCCAGCCGGCAAACGGTAATAACCCTTATTTCCACATACAAAGTAAGTATTATGGGACGCTAGGAAGGTACTGTTGTTCAACCCGTCAATATTCAGTACAGTTATGCAATCACTGACACCAACAGGGATAAAACCCACACTCTGGACACACAGGTCCGCTTGAGCTTGTGCCACTTGGATCACGAATTTGTCCTTCCCCACAGTGTCTCTGGTGTTCGTGAAGATATAGGGAATGGATTCATTGTCCGGTCGGTACTCTTCCCATTCCCAAATTGTCCCATTCGCTTGTGGATACCCATTCTTGTCTTGATGGCATTCTCTATTAAGTCTAAAAAGCAATCGACCCACTGTCGGTTTCCGAGTGGCAAAAAGCAAAGTGTACCATGCTCTACAAGAGCCATTATGAGAGAAAGGGAGTGGTATGAATGGCGTACCTCCTTTCTTCTGATGAGCCGGCATCATCCCACATATCCAACAGTTCGTAGCGTTCGTAGCAACGTGGGTATGATGCAGCATCTGGATGAAAGTGTTGTTCAAGTAAGATTGTCGATGCTTCAACTCTTGATACGGTAATGTATAAAAGTAGTGCTCCTCAGGCACCGGAGTTGTCAACACAAGTGTTTTCCGAGCAGGAGTTACCTCCTCCACAAACCATGTGGTTATCCCAACAATAGCTACTGTTAGCATGAACCCCAACGCACAAAGGATTTTCTTCTTCTCCATGTCAAAGGAAACGATACCCTGATATCTTCCTGAAACTAAAAAGTCTGTCAGAACTCTTCCCCTTGGGCAGTGGTTGATTTCTTCACCAGCGGGCCAAGACGGGTGTCACTACACTAATGCAGGGCTGATCCCCCCCCCTTGCCTCATCGGCTCTCCGTTTCACTAACCCAAGGGCCATTCTGACAGTATGTCCCGGTACTGGAAACCTCACTTCCTGGGTCGAAGATGATATCGCCTTCTTCCAGAAGTCGCGTGGTCCGGAAAGAGCTCCTCAGTGTCTCGTGGCTCAGCAGCACGTTCTGTCTCTGCTGCTAGGATTTCTCGTTGATCGGTCAGCACGGCAGACTCCACCAATCCGGGCGGTACCTTTCGACAGTGCAAGGAATGGATCCAATTCTTTCGGTTCGAGACTCGCACAGCCGTCCTCGTTGCAAGGAGGACTTGTTCAGGTCCTACCCATCTCGGCTCCAAACTGTTCGTTCTGTCGAAGACTTTCACCATAACATGATCTCCAGGCCGGAGACCATGTCCTTCGCCGGTAGACCGATCAGGGAGCGCCTCTCGGACCTGTTGATGAATAGAAACCAAGTTATCCGTTAACTGTGCCAGATAATCGCTCATCATTACACAAGGTACATCATACACAGCCTTAGGTCTTGGTGGACCCCAAATATTCATTGGGCGTCCAAATACTATTTCGTACGGCGTAAGGCCGGTTCGAGAGTGTGGCACTGACCTAATCGACAATAACGCCAGTGGCAGGGCGTCTGGCCAAGTCAAAGACGTTGAAGCTTGGATTTTGGCTATCTTAAGCTTCAGTGTACCATTATACTTCTCGACTAGTCCGGCAGACTGGGGGTGAAACACGGCATGAAACTTCTGAGTGATGCCTAGGCCCTTCAAGACATACTTTATAACATCCGCTACAAAGTGAGGGCCATTATCACTCCACAGAAGTCTACAGACGCCGTATCGAGGGAAAAACTCTTTTAGCAGTAGCTTCGCCGTGGTCATTGCAGTATTGTCTTTCGTAGGGTACGCCTCAACCCATTTGCTGAAAGCGCAAACCACTACTAGAACATACTTCAAATTGTTACAGCGCTCAAGCTGGATGTAATCCATCTGCAGAACCTCAAAGGGTGCAGTAGGTGTCGCAAATCCTCCTGCTGGAGTTCGAGTGCCTTTCCCTGGGTTATACTTCAGACAGATCATACAGGTCTGCACCACCCTCTTTGCTGTGCTAGCAATCTCTGGATGCTCCCAGACTTGGGTAAGCAATTTCACAATTGCGGAAGCTCCAACATGTGCTAGCCCATGTGCCATCTGAACCATAGGTTGTACAAAGGCCGTGGGTAATTTCCATCTATCCATCTGTTTATTTCTCCAACAACCCTCATCATCCAACTCTCCCTCGCTAGCCCATTTCTCCCGCTCTTTATCAGAAGCGGTCCTTTGCATTTCTCGCACTTCCTCCTTCGCATCACGCCATCTCTCCACCTGTGATTTTACTACATACATGGCAGTAGTACCGGGCTGCATTGCAGTCTCCCGTGCTACTCGATCCGCTAACGCATTCCCTTCTCCAACTTTATCAACCACTTTCCTATGGGCGCTACACTTAACGATAGCAATTTTCTTTGGGTATGTCAATGCAGTTAAAAGATTATGAACTAACTCTCCATGCATTATCTGTACTCCATGTGACGTTAAAAACCCTCTCTCCTTCCAGAGTAGGCCGAAGTCATGCGCTACTCCGAAGGCATAGCGGCTATCTGTATAAACATTCACACATAATCCTGTACTGAGCTCACATGCTCGTGTTAATGCTATCAGTTCCGCTGCTTGAGCTGATTTCTGTGGTATGCGTGCAGTCTCCACTATCGTTTGTAATGTGGTAATTGCATACGCTGCTGAAGTCGTACCGTCTGGTAGCTTCAGACAGGATCCATCCACCCACAGTTCTCCATCTACATCTAGAAAGGGCGTATCCTGGAGATCAATACGACCCTTTGTTTGTTCCTCAGTCACAAGAATACAATCATGCGCTTTCTGCGCCTCAGGCTGGGTCTCGGGGTATGGCAACAATGTGGCCGGGTTTAATGTCACGCACCTTTTCAATGTAATATGAGGAGCCAAAAGCGTCAACTCATATCCCGTTAAGCGGGCACTGGTCAAATGCTGCGTCTTTGTTTGATTAAGCAGGGCATCCACAGCATGAGGAACTAACACCAACAATTTATGGGACAACACAATTCCTTCACTTTGGCGTATTGACACAGCTGTCGCCGCTACCGAGCGAAAACACCCTGGTAATGCTCGGGCGACAGGATCAAGCACAGCCGAAAAGTATGCACAAGGGCGCTGCTTGTCGCCGTGCATCTGCACTAAAACTGACAATGCACATCCATCTTTCTCATGCACATACAACGAAAAGGGTTTTGCATAATCAGGGGTCCCTAACACTGGTGCTGAACAAAGGGCCTGTCGCAGTTGCTGAAAAGCAGCATCACACTCATCTGACCAAGGGATTGGGATAGGCGTGTCTTTTGTCAAAAGCGCTAGTAATGGCTTAGCTATATGTGAAAACCCCAATATCCACTGTCTACAAAAAGAAACAAGGCCCAAAAATGCACGCACATCCTTCTGCGTGGATGGTCTCGGTGTGTCCAAAATTACTTGGATACGATCTGGTGTGAGTGCACGCCCCTCCTTAGACAAAAGGTGACCTAAATAAGTCACCTTTGGTCTACAGAATTGCAATTTCTTCCTAGATACTTTATGATTGTGGGATGCTAAAAAGGAAAGTAAGGATAACGTGCTTTTCTCACACAACTCAGGAGTGTCAGCCGCCAACAAGATGTCATCGACATATTGAATGAGGGCGACCCCCTCGAGTAAAACAAAGGAATCCAACTGTCGCTTCAAAGCCTGACTATAAATACTAGGGCTTTCTGTATAGCCTTGGGGAATTCTACAAAAACGATAAGATCTATTGTTTAATGTGAACCCAAAAAGAAATCGGCTATCAGGATGAATGGGAATGGAAAAGAAGGCATTCTTCAAATCAATCACTGAAAACATGGTCGCCGTAGGCGGGACCAAGGTAAGCAACGTCGTGATATCGGAAACCACCGGGTACTGAGGTATCACGATCTTGTTCACCTCCCTCAAATCAATTATGAACCGATAGACCTTTGCATCCGTGTCCTTTTTCAGAATAGGGAGAATCGGACTGTTACAGATATTATAGGGAACTTCTTCCACTACTCCTACTGCGATCAAGTCTCGCACAATCTGTATGAGAGCCTCCTCGCCCTCCTGGGAAATACGATACTGCGGGAGGCGTGGTAACACCGCCCCCTCCTGGACACTAATGTGGACCGGAGGAATCACCATTTGTCCCACATCTGTGTCCGAAGTCGCCCATAAAGCACGAGGGAGGGTAGCCAACAACGCATCCTCTGATATCGTACACATCCGCCCTGACCGGGGGTAGTTGTCATTTAAGATCACCCTCACACCCTCAGGGGAGCAGCGGATTGTAGCCCTAAAGTGCTTTAACATATCAAGGCCCATGATGTTATCCGGTGTATACGGAGCAAGCAGAAACGGACAGGGCGCAGAAAAAGAATCAACCTTAAATGTAAGGGGCTGTGAAAGAGGGCTTCGGGAGAGTGTACCGTCAAACCCTACCGATGTAACCACTGAGCCGGATGGGGGAGCCCCCGGAACCAAGTACCTAGACAATGCACTACGTGTCGCTCCTGTATCTACTAGGAACTGATCAGTAGAACCTAAAACCTCAGCCGATACATAAGGACCCGTCTGATCGACCGGCACCTCAACTGATTCAGACCCCCATCCAACGCATTCCTATGCATGCTGCGAATCGCGATATCCCGATCGATCGATGTCCGACACATGATACTGGTGCTGGCGATCGAAAACATTCGAGCTATCTCGGTGCTGCCCAGCAGTATCGAAATGAACATGATCGTTAGAATTCCCTCTAAAGTTCGAGGAACCCCCTCTACCTTTCGGGCCACCCGGAGTATGCCCCTGACGCGAAGCACGCAACACTGGGCAATCCCTGGCCCAATGGCCCAATTGCTTACAATACGCACACTGGTTCCTATTCAGATCAGATCGGCCCGAAGGGGGACCATAAGATCCTCCCCTTCCTCTATTATTACCCCGTCGGGGCGGGCCATATACTTGTGCCAACATTACCTTAGTCTTAAGATCTTTCGATTTCTTTTCCTCCTGGCCCTTCGCCTCATGCTCCTGACGCTCATAATACTGAGCGATAGTCAGAAGGGCCGTCGGCGTCGCGGAGGACCAGGAACTCTCGCTCGCTTTTAACCGGGCCACAACTGCCGGTAGCAGATTAGCCACATATTTGTCCGCAAAAAGGTGGCGGCCCGTGTCGTCAGTAAGCGACTGGCCACTAAAATCATGAAACGTCTCCTCAAAGCGCGTAAAGAAGTCCGCAACTGACTCGTCAACTTTCTGTTTACATGCAGCTAACATATTCCAGTCAATCTTTTTAGGGGGGATAATCGTCTTCAACTTAGCCACAATAGCCGCAGGGAGATCTAAAATATTCTGGGGTGGTTTCTGTGCAGGCTTCCGTTCCCTATCCTCATCCTCAAGGTCAGACCACCGGGCCTTGAAGGCAACCGCATCATCTACCTTTCGGACAGAGCGCCACGTATCCGGCGGTAGGATAAGGCCAAAGAACAGGTCTATATCCGCTAAGGTCATAATGCAAGAATTCAAGGCCCCCTCGACTTCTTCATAGAAGGCCGCTGGATTCTTGCGGGGGTCAGGCAGCGCATTCTTTAATGCCATAACATCGGCCCTATGCCATGGAGTGTAAACCCAATTATATACAAAATATCCCCTTGCATCGGCGGAGTTAATATCCGAGCTAGTCCCTGCTCCCTTAGGAGGAACATACAAAGGCGCCGCCTCTCGCATTGGTTTAGCATGCACTATGTCATCCTTATCTGACTGGGAGGCGGATGGGTGGCCCCCTGCTGCAAACGAATCCGACTGTTTCTCCTCCTCCGTTTGTTGGCGTGCTTTCTCTCTAAGGGCCAGCACCTCGTCCCGCAAAGCGAACAGCCGCCGAGCCGCCTCAGGAGCCTTAGGGGGAGAAAAAACACCATTACGTAATGCTCCGGCATCCGAAGACACTTCGTCAGGCTCAAGGACACTAGAATATTTTCGGAAAGCAGCAATTACTTCATCCGCGAAATGAGACAGAAAATACACCCTCTCTCTATCTTGCCACGACCCCCAAGTATGGAACAACTCCTCCTTAGACATCTTGCCCTTAAGTGCACGGAGGGAAAGTTTCCGAAGCTCAGCCATATGCTCGGCCGATAACATGGACCGTGTGTCTACCTTACCCGAAGCCGGGCCAGAATCTTGCGGCCGCGGAGCGGATGCGCCAACATAAGGGGGCGGAGAGCGATCTAGTAAATAAAAATCATCATCAGGATTATTAAGGACAGGATAAAGTGGCTGGCGAACAGCATATTGCCCCGAAACTTGTAGCCTACGCTCTTTCTCTTGTCTGTCCGTCTGCTCTCTGTCCTCCCGATGCTTCGCTTCCTGCGCTCGCACATGATCATTCTTCCGTTGCTCTTTATCAAACAGCGCTTTCTCACGTTTCTCTCGCTCACGCACTTCCTTCACCCATAATCGCACACATTCAAACATATCCTGACGAGAACGTCGCTTACACATACACTGTTCCACATACTCAATCTTACGTATATCAAACGATCCATACAAAGGCCATCGCAACTCAGGATCCTTCTTCGTATATTTCCTCCATACTGTGCTGTACATTATGGAGGAAAGACCATGCTTCACATACATATCCCTATTAGGCGTCCCCTCTGGGGGAGCCGGAGCAGATTCCTCGAGGTTCAACCGGTGTCCAAAACAGCAGCACCACTTACGGAGTGAGCTAAAAGCAGGCATGCTAGGAATAATGCAAAATATGCAATATTATAAGAAAAAATGGCACTTAATTGTTGCGCCGTTCAAAGTTTACACAGCTCCGGAGAAATCTCTCCACATTACCTGCCTATATGTGTTGCAACGCATATATTTTCACAAAGACAAATTCAAAATATGACTAGTCATCATCAATCAAACTCAAATAGCCAACCCAGGCTTCAAAAACTCGGAGCAAGTACCGTACAACGGTTCTTACCAATCAAGAGTCCAGGTTCCAACTGCCAAGCTCCACAATCGCCCAAACGGCTCTCACGGCAGGACCGACAGAAGAGGTCTCAGTCGATGACCGGCGCCACCCAGACGGTCAGCTCGGAAGGGAAGGAAGAAAAACCTCGGGATGCCAGGGCTAAGACGCCGCTGGCAGTGATCACGTCCCCGGCCAAACTCCTCACCTTCGTCGCGACCAGTCCTTCGAGCATCCGAGTCGCCGATGAGCCCCACGTGCCGGGCGCCAATTGATGAATACAGGCCCCAGCTAGGCCCGCAGGACACAAGGGTTCGCTCTCCTGTAACGGAATCTATAAGGAAGTTGGCACGGAAACTGCAAAGTACAAACACAGCATTTATTAACCCTTAAGGGTGGTCCTACAATCCACACAACACTCTTCAGTATTGCATGGAGTAGCACAAAGAACATTCGTACACAGTCCCCTTTTATACACAACAGAGGGGCTCATAAGTGGGTGGATACAACATGAGGCCGAAGAACATTACCATTTATGGTCATTCTCAATACTGAATCAATACATGGGCGGAGCCAACACACTCCTTGAGCCCGCGAAACACATGGTCAAGCAAGACTAATTATAACAGATGTGGTCAAGTCTGGGCATGCGCCAAATGGACAAGGGAGAGCTATTTATAGACTGTTACTAGGCAGATTACAAGAGCAACTAACACAGAGGTCGGACTCTCCTCGTGGTGAACACATGGCAGCATGTCAATACAAAATGGAGTCCAAACTTCGGTCAACATAACGGAGAAAACATGATCTAAAGGGAAAGCATTAATGTCGTCAGTAAATGCTTAATCACATTGCTGTTCTAATTTACAACACCACTGCCCAGGAGGGTAGTGGGGTCAGGCAAGTACCTGCTGCACGTTCCTTTTCGGTGAAGGGTTGGTGTGCAAGGTTGGGGACCACACCACTGTCAGCACGTTTGTTCCCTACACTAGCCACTTCACACTAGGGCACTGGTGAGAGAGCGCTAATTCCCCTTCCCCCATTTTGCTGAAACAGGAAGACAGTAGCCTGAACCCTCTCTGTTTGTTTTCTTTTGGGTTTGCCCGTCTCTGCTGAGTGCCACGCAGTGGAAAAGGAAGAAGACCTGGGGATACCGAGACCGGAAGAAGAGGATATATAGTTTGGGACTAGTTTAGTTCATCTATACAAAAAGGACCCAGTATATGGGAAAGACTCCCATGAGTATGTGACGAAAACATGCCAAAATAAAAAGAGGAACTATACCAAAACTTGTCCATCTCTTGAATAAGGATTTGTGTGGGGAGACCCAACCAGCGTACTCGACCACAAATTCCTTCCTGAGTTATGGACAGTTTATCTTTGACATTTTTTATATTTACCATCACTGGTGAGAGGGTTGTAATTATATCTTTCACCTTTAGCAGATCACAATCCTAGCTCATAGCTGTGATAATCTAGGCTAACTAAAACGGCAGTTGGTGAGTTTGATTTTACAATGAAATTGATATAGGCTTCAGCCGTCTTGGATGGAGTACCATGACCTTGTGTAGGCACTCTGGAAAAGTAGTCAGTGGGGTTCTGAGCCCTCCCTGGACAATACACACTGTTATAATTGTACTCTTGTAATCGCAGTCTCCATCGTTAAATGCGAGGAGGCAGCTTGGCCTTTGGATTGCCAAATATAGTTAGTAAAGCTTGATGATCACTTACTAGGGTAAAAGACTTTCCTTACAGGAATACATTGAAATGTTCACAAGCCCATACTACTGTTAATCTTTCTTTTTCAGGTTGTGAGTAAGCACGTTCTGTTTGGGACAAACTCCCACGTGCATATGCCACAATATGCCTTCAGTCAGTTGAATGAGAAGAACCCCAGGATACAGTTCACACACAATATAGACAGACGATCGATCTCATATTTAGATGTGCAGGTTGAGTTGAATAATCTTGAGATAGTTACTAAGGTGTTTACGAAATCAACAGATCATAATAACACACTATTGGATACTAGTTTCTACCCCGAGTCTCTTAAAAAACATCTTCCGCTCTCACAATTCATGCGTATTAAACGCATCACCTCTGATCACAGTCAGTTTCAAACCACCATGAAATCATTCAAGAAAAGTTTTTCAGAGAGGGGTTATCCAGAGGAGGTGGTGGAAGCAGCAGCTAGACGCACGGAAGATATCTCAAGGTTAGATTTACTTACTAAAAAAGAGAAGACCAAGAGCAGACGAGAAGTGCTTGTATCTGTTTACTCGACACAGGCAACAGCCATCAAAAAAGTCATTGTCAAAAGATGGGAGCTTTTACAGACGGAACCAGACTTTGGCGATCTCTTTCAGGACCCTCCCATTTTAGCAAACAAAAGATCAAAGAATATCAGAGAAATATTGAAAAAGAGAAAGGACACTAACATGGGAGAAGCAAGAGGCATGCAAAGGTGTCATAATTGTTCGCATTGCAATAATGTATTGCAAGGGACAACAATTTCACACCCCTGGTCGGGTAAATCTGTTAAACTGGCGTCACTGCCAACTGTAATTCTCAAAACGTTATTTATGCCATACAGTGCCCGTGTGGCTTGTACTATGTAGGCAAGACGGAGAGGTCATTGCGCACACGAATAACTGAACATAAAAGTAGGATCAGAACCCGGGTGATGTCTTCTCCTTTAGCGAGTCATTGGGTTGAGTTCCGCCACACAATTGCCCAACTCAGATTTACAGTATTGGAGATTGTCAAGAGTCACTTAGACAGAGACATGTCTAAATTCATTACCCAGCGTGGGACGTTCTGGATAAGGTATCTAGACACGATGAGCCCTAAGGGTCTCAATGATAAATTGGAACTTTCGTCTTTCCTGTGAAATAGTATACAACACAGCGCACTTTAACATCACGACATGTTAGGACAGGATTTGGTTTGCACACAACACATATATCACCTTTTTAGATAGCACACAATGTTTCGTACTGTGTTTATGTATAGTGTACTTCTAAGGAATCAAGTTCAGTGGTTCTGTAATACGATTAGCCATTTTATTGATTTAATTTTCCAATGTTTTGCACTGTGTTTATGTTTAATGTACACCCAAGGAATCTAGTTCAGTGGTACTGTCACATTTTAAGCCATTTCATTGATTGAATTAATCAGGTGAAGTTGGTGGTGGAACACACCTCTGTTTGAACATGTTATACAATGATTTATTGTACCTAGTTTCCGGCAGATATGTCCATACATTTATATATGTATAATAATGTAATCTTTTACCAGGCGCCACTGTTAGCTTCTTCCAAATATCTGTGTCATTTTAGCATATGTTTGGGTTTCTACTAGTCAACCATTGGGAGCAGATTTGAACTACGATCATAATGCGAGTGTGAAACTGTGGCCATAAATCAACAATGACATCGTAGCACAATGATGTTTAGTCACTGCGCGTATATTAATTGAGAGGAAGTCTGACATCTCTTTCCGCATCCAAGTCAAAAAGGACACTTTAAGTTGAGTCAAATGTCTGTCTTGAATCATCTGATGTTTCTACTTTACTAGAAGGTGATCAAATTTACTTTTTTGCTAGTGTGATTCGGAATCATTTGTTTGCAAAGAACCAAGCATATCTTCTTTCCTAGATTTCTTGCATGCACAGTCCTACCAAAAAGTCCAAACCACCCGGAGGCGACCAGGAGGCACAGGAGCACAATACCAACCCTCGTTGAAGGTGCTTCCTGAGATGCAGGGAGAAGAAAACAGCAGCTGTGAAGACCAGGCAATGTTATAGAAGACCAGGAGCCTCTCACGAGCTCTCCCACGCCGGTCGATGAGTGCAGGAAGGTCAGTGGCCAGCAGGACCACCAACAATACTTGGTAAATGCAAAAAAACAGTTTATGGGGGGGATGCAGACAAGCAAGGTTTGATGGACTAACCGAGCAAGGGTGAGTTAAGACCAGCCCTCAGCACGATGGAGAACCAGAAGGAATTGGTGAAGCCCCCTCGAGAAGCCTCTGGCAGTAGGCATAGGAGGCCACAAGGAAGCCCCAGCAGCACACAGAAGAGGCCCCACGGGGCAAGGGATGCCAGCAGCACTACGTGCATGGAGCTGAGAAGTGCTGGAGGCAGGGGCTGCTTGGAACTTAAAGATCTTCCATGAAGAGAGCCAACAAGCCTTGGCAATGACAAACAGACCCCGTGCACAGGGAGGCGGTCACCGTTGGCTTGAGAGGGATTGCAGTCTACCAACTTGCAGGGAAGCCTGGTCAGGCCTCTGGAGAATCAACAAACCCCCACTTGTGTTGCAGAGTCAGAAGATGCCTGTGGGACAAGAGGATCAGCAAACCGTTCATCATAGTCGAGGTGCCTGCGGATGCAGGGAAGTTACTCCTTCCCTTCAGGGGAGATTTCTTCAAGATGGGATTCAGGCTGAGTCCTTGATGACTTGGTGGATGCACGGTCACAGGGTTGCAGATCTTGAAGAAACATAGGGACAAAAATGCAGTAGAAATCTTCCTACTGGGAGCAGTCTTGTCGTGGCTCCTGGCTTGAAGAACAGCAGTGTTCCAGTGTCCACCAGCAGAAGAGTCTTTGAACAAGCTTCAGAAGACAAGCAGTCAGTTCCAGAAGTTGTTGTCAGGACGAATCCAAGGGCCTACCCTCAGGGGAGCCCTTAAGTAACCCCAAAATGGGGAAGAACCTCTTCTGTGGCAACTCACCTTATCGGAGGGTTAGGAACGCTTGTCAGATGTCCTAGCCAGTCAAAAGCTTCCAGGGGCCAAGATTCAACATGGCAGAATCAAGCGGCTAACACAAGAAAAATGAAACGGAAACTTCCGTTCCTAACTGCAGTAGTCCCTAAGGTTAATGGACACTGGGTAATAGCAGGACACGCATACTTCCTTGTTTGCCTGTTTGACGCCTCTTTGGAACTCAATCGATGTTATGTTTATCCCTATACTGCGTATTCTCAACTCAGGATAACTAGATTCCGGCTGTAGTGTTGCCGTTCCCTGGTTTTCAATAAAGTTAGAATACCTTTGTATCCCCCGCGGATACTGTTTCCGTACTTAAGACGCTCTTGTGTAGCTTGAGATCACACGCCCCTACGGAGTCAGGTGATCATTATATCCGGCACTCTGAAAATGCTGCTGAGTCTTCGTGTGTTTGTAGTGGTTGCACGGTTGAACTCAAATGGTGTACCATACCATTTGGACTTGTTTAACGTGTGGTTTTTTCATCATAGAACACGACATCACATGATTACCTGGTTTCACTATCAAGATTTTGTCATTTTAAGGATATTGGATACCAGTAAGAGGCGGCAATGGAATTTTTTGTTGACACAGACCGGTGTTACACACCGCGTTGAGTTAATGTTCATTTGTTAATTTTAGATACAGATCGCATTGAGACACAGGAAGTTCATCTGCGAACTAGCCTCGTCTGGAGGTTCTGGTTCTTTCTTTGTTTACGCACGCATATCCTTGCTCACGGGACCTTAGGCAGACAAGTCATAATCGTTGTTTTCACTCATGTAAACTAAAATACATAGATTATTGCTAAACAAAAATGTATTTAGCAATTACTTTTGCATTGAAAGTCTTTTACATGTTGTTGTATACTATTCAGAACTGCTGACAAACCTTAAACAGAAAGCTTAGGGACTACTGCAGTGCACTGTGTGTTAGGAATGGAGGTTTCCATTTCCTTGTTCTTGTGTCGTTCAGGTCACAGGACCGTTAGGCTGGTCCTTAAGCTCGCAGCTGCACGCACTGTTTAAATACACACTATTCTTCTAAACAATTGGTATATCAGTTATAAAATTAGGTGTGCAGGAGGGAAATTATTGCTATAGTTATAGAATCAAGTGGCTACCTGGCTACCTGGAGGAGCTCTGGGGCACCTCCCTAGGAAGGAGCTGGATGGGGAGGTTGTCACTCCCCTGTCGTTTGTTTAGTTTTGCACCTGAGCGAGAGTCAATGGCTCCTGAACTGGGCAAAACTGGTCTATGCATGGAGGGCACCAAATGTGTCCTTCAATGCAGTCTGGTGGCACTCGGAAGCACCCCCACCCTACCTAATTCTCAAGGAGAGATGGTCACACCTCACCTTTTCAGAAAAAACCTTTGTCAGCTTCCCCTGCCTAAGTGAAGCTCATCAGCAGGGGGAAAGAACACTGTCTAGGCTCAGCAGCAGCGCGGGCTGGCAGCGAGACCCTGTAAGGCAACACAGGTAGGTATTGGGGGATCTTCTAAGGATCCCCCCAGTGCATGGTTTTATTCAACCAACACTGGAATCGGTGTAGGTGCATGATTCCAACATGTTTGATATCAAACATAACCAGGTTTGTTGCTGCCATTGTGGGTCATAATCCTCCCCTGCTAATAGCAACAAACCTCCTTGGTGCTTTGTAAACAAAAAGCCCATAGGACAAATGACCTGATGTGTCCTAAGAAAGGCACCAAGAGTGCTACTACTCCCTCTAATGCCCCAAGCAGTAGCACTAGTAGCAGTAAATCTACACAGGGTGGAACTGGGATCCCCTTGGGTACACCAGTGAGCTCTGGTCTAGTCAGAGAAGTCACCTCAGCTGTCCTGAAATCAGAGGGTGGCATTGACCTTGCCACTTTGGCTGCTTGGCCTCCTAATATGAGGAAATACAGGCAGCATCTCCTCATCAATGGTACTGAAGCAAAAGCTTACAGGGACACAGGTGCCAGTGTCACTATGGTGGCTGAAAAACTGGTGTTACCTGAGCAATACTTGCTTGGGCACCCATTACCAAGCCACCAACGCAGATAATATTACTAATAGCCACCTGTTACATTCTGCTTAGATATTTAAACATATACATGTATTCATATTGTTATAATGAAATTAGCAATGTGCATTTTTTATTAGACATTCCATGTTCTATTTGGAGTGTCTTAGCTTGCCTTCCACTGGGTTCTTCAGTTGTTGTTGGAGAGCAACCAGGAAGGATGTAAGCCGTGCTGCCAATAAAGCATCTGACAAATATATTGGATTTATGTCGTTTTTACATTGGCGACGAGGATGGGAAAACAAATCTACACTCCTGTCTTAACTGCAGCACGGGAATGGAGTGTGTGCAGCAACTACAAAGAACTTTATTCTTGATGCGGTAACTATTCGACGTAACATTATTGGAAATTAATTCTGCGGATTACGTAAAATGCTTGGATAAATAACGGGGAGCGATTTTCTACAATTTTCTAGCCGAAATTAATATAGATTCAATACGGCTATTTAAAAGAATATTGCAACCGCCTACCGCCTGCTCGAGACCCCGCTGTCATCGCGCCATCAAGGCTCTGTTTCGCCGCTGGCAGCGAGAGGGTGCAGCATACAACGGCAACGTGCGTATGATGCATACTCTACCAAACGTCACGTAATCACACGCAACGTGCGTGCAACGTTCATTCGTCACAACGCTTCACTCGTTACCAGAGCAATGCATCGAAACTACGGAGAAGCACAGATCTACAACTTGTGTATATCAATACGGGGGCTTAAATTTGGTGTAACATTCCTGGCACATCAAGTCTATAAGAGGTATTTTGAATCGATATTCAACGTCCAAGTGCTATTTATGGCTAACAATTTCTTTCTGTCCATGAAATTAACTTAGATAATTCTCATAAGAATACTTTTAAGTGGCTGAGATAAAAATTTATATTTGATGGTTATCCAAAGACACAGTGCATGTGATTAATATTGATACTGCTCACAGTATTAAGTTAAAGTTGAATTTCTTAAATATATTAAGGCAATAGAATCGCTATATACTTGAACATATTTTAATATATTTCAACATAACAAAAATTCTATCAGTTGGAACATAATGCAATTTGACCCACCAGCAAAATTCTTACAAAATAAAGGAGACCCACCCATTCCATGGTCAAGATGGAAAGAAGAATTTATAAATTATATGAAGGCAATCGATGGTGAATGTATGGGTGCGGAGAGGAAAAAGAGCATCTTATTACATTGTTTAGGGTCAGAGGGACAAGACATATTTAGAGCACTACCTCAAGTTACAATAGTAAATGGTAGTGGAGATAATATGAATGTGTACGCTGAAGCTTTATTTAGAATGGAAAAAAGATTAAAAAAAAGTCACAAATATTGCCTTGAACAGATTTAAATTTCATACCAGAGAACAAAAGGAAGAAGAATCCTTTGACGATTTTTTAACTGCTCTTAGATCCTTGAGCTTACACTGCAATTTTGGTGGCATTATGGATGAAATGATCCGTGATCAAATAATTGTTCACGTCAAAAATACAAAAACTCAAGAAAAACTATGGGTGATGGGAGACCCAAATTTAGAAGAGGCAATCGCTACAGCAAAATCTACTGAACAATCTGAAAAATGGATGGACATAGACAACAAAAAGTCCAATACAACATCTAAAGAAGAGGAAATTTGTGTTATTAACCAAAAACTGAACCAAAAAATGATAACTCACATGGAGGCACATAGGAAACAACTTTTAGCCACGCTAATCGAAAATTTGACACTAATAGTCACACCTTTTGCTATAGATGTGGAAGTAAATTTCATGTTGCATCATTTTCAAGTTGCCCAGCTATCAATAAGGAATGCAGAGTTTGTGGGCGGGTAGGTCATTTCAGTAATGTTTGTAGGGATGTAAAACGTTATCCCAACCGTACACGCAATGCCTCAAGTAATCTAGAAACTTACAAAGTCACCAGTATTAAAGAAGTTCCAGAACAAGACAAAGGATTTGTAGTTTCAATTCTAAATAAAGATCCTGAGGTTAACATTAAATTACCAAAATGTACTTTCAGTGTCATGGAAACTGACATAGATCTTATGGTGGATTCTGGATCACCTTGGACAATCGTTACCATGGAATATTTTAATGAGAAGCTAAGTAATGTGTGCCATTTTAATAATCTACAAACATCTGATATTTGTGCAGAAAGTTTTGATGGTTCAAAAATTGATATAGAAGGTTTTCTACATGTAACGTTAAGTTTCAAAGGAAGGTTTGTTCAGATTAAACTGTACATTGCCATCAGGGGAGTGAATGTGTTAGGGTGGCGTGACCAATGGAGATTAGGTATTATTTTAAATCCACGAGCAAAAAGAACCTGTTTCTTTAAGTGAAGAATATAGTAAAAATATAGCTATAGTCAATCAAAATGATAGTTTGATTTACAAAGAAACAAAACGAATTGATAGTTATGACAAAGTGTTCTGTGACAAACTGGGGAAGTTGAACAATTTTACTCATAAAATTATTTTAAAGAGAAATGCAATTCCTGTTAAACAAAAATTAAGAGGCGTACCCATAAACATAAGAGAAGAATTGGAAGAGATGCTGAAAGATTAGGCGGATGGAGGTATCATAGAACCAATTGAGTCCTCTGAGTGGGTTTCGCCCATTGTTTTGGTGCGCAAACCTGATCAAAAACTCAGAATATGTGTGGACTTGAGGGTTTTAAATACTAATATAATTATAGATTTTCATCCACTCCCGAACTTCAACGAAGTAGTGTCGATGTTAGATGGTGCAAAAAAAATTCCACGTTAGATTTAAGATCTGCATACCATCAAATAGAGCTCACGGAGGAATCAAAGAAATTAACTGCATTCATCACACCTCAAGGTTTATTTCAATACACTAGGATGCCGTTTGGTTTGGCATCTGCAGCTTCAGTGTTCCAAAGAGTTATGTTCCAAATCTTCAGAGACATAGATGGGTATGTTAAATGTTTTCAAGATGACATTTTAATCTTTTCGAAGAATGTTGAGGAACATGAGTTGCATTTGAATGAGGTGTGTAAAAGACTGGATAGCCATGGGCTTACATTGAAGGCTCATAAGTGCAAACTATTTAAACATTCTGTGGAGTACACTCTATCTGGAGATGGTGTGGTACCGAAAAAATCTAATGTCGATGCCATAATTAATGCTCCTACTCCTAAGAACAAAGATCAGCTGTTATCTTTTTCAGGCCTGTGTGAATACTATAGTAAGTTCATTGAGAACTTTGCAACAAAAATGGAACCACTACGAAGGTTGTTGAGACAAAATGTTACATTTTCTTGGGAGAATGATCAACAAAATGCTTTTGAAAGTATAAAAAAGGATATAGTGAGTGCACCCACATTGAAACCATTTAGAATGAAAAAATAATGAATTGTTACAGTAGATGCTAGTCTATATGGTCTGGGTAGTGTATTATCTCAGAAGGAAGGAATGCATGAAAAAGAATTACTTGCTTGTGTATGGGCAGTAGAACATTATAGGATTTATGTTTGGGGGAGTAAATTTACGCTCAGAACAGATCATAATCCCTTAGTTACTATTTTATCTACAGGTGGAGGGTGGAATTCCACTGCCAGAATTTCTAGGTTAGTATCAAGACTTCAAGAGTACAATTTTAAAACCGAGTAAGTACCAGGAAAAACAAATATCACTGCGGATTTTTTATCACGATTACCATGTGATCAGGGGGATGTTAATGTCATTAGTGGAACAGAGTTTATGGTAAGCATCAATGAGGTGTGTTCCCCAGATTTCCAAGAAATCACAGAAACTTTTTGGGCCGAATGTGAAAAAGAAGATGATGTATGGAGTAGCTTAAAAAATGTCATCTTATACAGATGGCCCAATAAACGCCAAGTAAGGTCAGAATTAAAACCATTTTTAAATATTTCTGATCAAATAGAACTTGAAGGTGATATAATTTTAAAAGCGGGTAAGTGTGTTCCACCTAAAAGAGTTCAGGAAATGATACTTAAATTAGCTCCCAGAACTCATCCAGGTATTTCAGCTATGAAAAGGTTGGTTAGAAGCTATTTTTGGTGGCCAGGTATGGATAGATTTATTGATCGGGTTGTCAGAGAGTGCGATGAATGTACTTCCAGCGAAAAGATGTTGAAGTTGAATGTTCCACCAATGAAAATTGTTCCATGGCCCAAGGAGCCATGGCAGAAAATAGCGTCTGATATTTAAGGACCATTTAGTAATTTGCCTGAGAATTTTAGATTTGCATTGGTCATTGTTGACTATCATTCCAAATGGCCTGAGGTAAAATTTATGTCGAAAGCTACTACCAGTGCTGTAATTAGTTTCTTTCAAGAAATGTTTGCTCGTGAAGGATGCCCGGCCATTTTGGTTTCTGATAATGGTGTGCAGCTTACCTCACATGAAATGAAGGTATTCCTGAATAATTGTGGTATCAAACACATGTTGACATCTCTTTATGAACCACATGAAAATGGGCAGGTAGAGAGGTTCAACAGAGTACTCAAAACTTTCGTTTGAGACTCGTTAAAAGACAGTAAGAATTGGTTGAGTGCTTTAAGAGAGCGTCTTAGGGTTTATAGAATAACCCCACATAGCACTACTGACATCAGTCCATTCAAGTTACTGAAAGGAAGGGACCCTGCGTCTAGCATATGTCCATGGTGGGTCAAGGATAAATATAAGTCATTTGCTAATGACAAAGAGTGTGTACATGTTACTGCTGAGAGAGTAGGGCGTAAACAAATTAAGACCAAAGATTGGTATGACAACAAATGGAAGGCAAAAGCGCATAGTTTCAAAATTGGAGATTGGGTTAGAATTCTTAAACCAGGTATACTTAGCAAAGGTACTGGAAAATTTGGCAAAGCCATACAAATAAAAAAAATCTTTTGCAACAATGTTATTACACAAGATGGGAAAGTGTGGAACGTTAGGAGATTAGCCAAATGTCCAGTCAAAAATGTTGGTCTTAGTTCGTGTCAACTATTTGGTGTTAAGAATAATAATCAAAATGATTTAATCCCACCCTCAGTACAAAGTAAAGACACAGTAGCGTCAAGGGTTAAAATTAATCGTCGCATAAGACATGTTCCCAAAAGATTTTATGATTTTGATTAATTTATGTTGTACATTCTATTGGTGTTAATCATATTTATGCAATTGGTTGTATCTGCATTATTTTGTTGATAAGAGAGATGTGTTACATTCTGCTTAGATAAGTAAACATATACATGTATTCATATTGTTATAATGAAATTAGAAATGTGCATTTTTTATTAGACATTCCATGTTCTATTTGGAGTGTCTTAGCTTGCATTCCACTGGGTGCCTCAGTTGTTGTTGGAGAGCAACCAGGAAGGATGTAAGCCGTGCTCCCAATAAAGCATCTGACAAATATATTGGATTTATGGCGTTTTTACACCACCCCATGGCAGTGATCAATCTCAGCTGGGAAGGGCGTTACTGGCCCTAAAAAGGTTGTGGTATCCTCTAACATTCCTGTAGAGTATCTTATGAGCAATGATTTAGAGATGTCAGCATGGGCTGAAGTGGAGTTGAGAACTCATGCAGCTGTACTTGGGATTTCTGAGAATGTGTTTGTGGTGACTAGAGCACAAGCCAGGAAGCAGGGAGATCAAGGAGAGGTGGAGCCTGAAATAATGGCCCAGACTGCTTCTAACAAGTGAGCTAGGAAGGGTAAAAATGTATCCTTCCCCCAAAATTCAGGTGAGGCTCAGTCTTCTAAGGGAGATGATTTTGCTCCTTGTGAGAGAACTGCCCCATAGGAGCTTCGGCCTGACACGGCAGGGTTGCTGGGAGCATGGGGACCCTCCAGGTAGGAATTGAGTCTGGAGCAAAAGGCCTGCCACTCTCTTGAGAGCCTCAGTCAGCAAGCTGCTGCAGAGACATGGGATGTCAGCGAGACCAACAAGGTCTACTGGGAGGATGAAATCCCCTATTCCAAGGCTAAGGACCTCAAACCTCGTGCCCTCAGAAGGTTGGTCATACCAAAGAAGTTTAGGGAGTTTCTATTGACCCTAGCACATGATATACCCCTTGCTGGGCATCTTGGGGAAAGCAAGACTTGAGACCACCTAAACCCTCTGTCACAGCCGTGAATCCTCTGGATCGCATGTTGCTATGTATGGTCCACCTCCTGATAGCCCCATGGTCTGATTCATGTAACAGACTTAATGGAGTGATCAAGTGGGGGAAGGGAAGGATGGGAACAGCGGGAAGGAAGACCTGTAACGAGAACAATAACGTTGAGAACACAGTACACCAAACGATAGGCTCAAGAACACCTCTTTAACATTCCTCAAGGTAATAATACCTGTAAAGTAAAACAATTCAGATTCATAGACGGACAGCCTAGACGGACAGTCCTTGAAGCATGAATCCACTATGATCTACGAACAGAACAATATAATCAATCACTGTTCTCATTAATGACAATACGTTAGAGGTAGCCTATGTTATAGGAGTTACATACCACTTGAATCATATAGTGGCGATAACAGGGGTGCAGAGCTCTTCTCCTGGATATGCTCGAACAACCCCTGCTGTGGGGGACACAAATAGACAAACCAAGGCAACAGTAAGGTTAAATGGATTTATTCGGGTTGGACCACCCAATGGAAGATTCAATCAAAGTATTGTTATTTCTCTCCCGGCATGAGTTGGCCTCCCAACTCCCCAACTCGAGAGAATTGTGAGGCTGGAATGCATAGACAACAATGGCAGCCGTGTACCTGATGCACGTTGCCTTTACTCTTTGGAATTGTCAGCTTTGATGCACAATGTTATCATCACATAAGGCTCACTGTTGGGACAAATTCCTAAGGAAGAATGCTGCTCGTTTACTCCCGCAAGAGCGCGTGTCATGGCTAGTCCAACGGGGTTAAATAGCAGACGGGAGCAGTTTCCACTTATTTACTTAACAAAAAGATCCATCTCTTAAGGGGAGAAAAGAAGGAAATTCAAAACCTGGGTTATATGGGTGTAAATGTCCCACAATGGTTGGACATACACAAAGGTGTTTAAATACCCCTCACACACCAAGAATGACCAGTGGTGTCATGCTTCATCATAGGGGTCTTCCCGCCCCGCTGCGGGACGGGGCGTGCTACGACCTACGAATACGTGGGAGCACTGATAATAAAGTGCTATGTGTAGTGCAGTGGGAGGGTCTGGGATAGGTGTGAATGTGAGTTAAAAAGGACCTGGCCCCTAGGACAAAAGAACTTTAATAAGTCGGAGGGGGCTGGTACTAGTAAAAGGGTGGTGCGGAGACTTCCTACTCAATGTGTGGTGTTCTCCTAGTATGTTGTCGACATGTTTCGATGCTAGGCATCTTCTTCAGGACAGGGTTAAGATCCCTCCTATGTGCGCATATTGGTACTCATGATAAGTTTATCAATATAAGAGAAAACATGCATGAGTATACAGGACCTAATGGTATTCGTATTTAATTCTGTAAGAAAAATAATAAAGCAAATTACTCGTTCAGATTCCCAGGAATTGTGAACATCGTACCTGCAAACAAAAGAAGTGTGCCACGAAGGTGACAAAAAACGTGATAGTTTTAGCCATAACTCTAAATGGTTGCAGAAGAAGGTGCAGTGACCTGTAAGAAAAGTAGAGACATACATGACACTACAAACAAAAAACAGAAAACACACACTCTAAAAATAATGGACGTTACTCTTATTCGGATATGGAACCAATGGTATATTGAAAACATACTTAAGTGTATGTGAGGTATTGCCTCATGGACCTTAGGGTTGATGGAAAAACAATAAGGAGCCTCAATGCTGAAAAAGATAATAAAAAGGAGAGATGCCTGTTATCTACTGACTACTCCTAGAGAAACGCCGTTATCGGTGTCCTCCAGCGGCTAAGCCGTACTCACGTATCCTTTAGCAGCCAATCGCTACATGTGCATCCATCCCGATGTCCGGTCGTACTGTGGGGAAATCCCTACTGTGCCCAGTTTAAATACAGCCAGCTGTCACCAATTTGCGGGGAAACTAGTTGCACCTGGTGAGTTTCAGAAGACTTCCGGTTCAAAGGGTGCCGGTAGACTAGACCGGATCGAGTAAAAGATCTATGTCAACCGGAAGTGAGAACCCAATACGGGTATTTGAAGCGGTGTGATCACATGCGCCCACTGGTAAATGTAAAAAATATATCAAAAAATAAGGATAGAGGTCTCCCAAGTATATCGCCTCAAAGCCTGTTTGACGGATCAAAGAGGTACGGGCTGGACTTAGTGAGTCGAGAGGTGTGATAGCTGAATTGGCTCTCGTGTGTCGAGAGGTGTGATAGCTGAATTACAACGGGGAGAGAAAGAAAAGGAAGAAAAGGGCCAATGCTGAGAGGAGGTGGGACTAATCCGAGGGAGGGGGTCAAAGGGTGTCAAAAATAGAGGATTGACACATGGTTAGTAATCCATCCGAGCCCATCGTGTCATTTAACAAAGACAGAAGAAGTTCTTCTGACGGCAGAAAGGATGCTTGGATGGTTTGTTGTGAATACAAGTACAAGCATCCAAATAGTGCCAGGAAAGGAGTGTCATAATTGATCTCGTTGGTCATAACTGACAGTGAAAGGGGTGAGGCAAGTCACTATGACAGCTGTGACCATGGTATGTCATCGTTCAGACCAAACACGTGAGTGCCCAGACGGAACACCCAACGTTGTTCTTTCTCGAAGAGTCCATGCTCATTCTGTAGTTGCTCTATGACCGCCCATCTGAGATCGTCGACCCCATGATTCTCAGTCAGGAAATGCGTCGCCATCTTGGTCGTGCTTTTTTTGCATCGAATGTTACTCTTATGTTCGCCCATTCGCACCTTTACTGGTCTGGTGGTCATACCCACATATTCCATTTTACAGGGGCAAGTAATAAGATACACAACGTTTTTGCTGTTGCAATTGGTGAATTTTCTCTGTTCCCAGACTGTGCCGTTGGCAAAAGTGATGCTGGTACTCTTCTTAGTGAGTGTGAAAGTGCTGCACATCCCGCAAGGATGGTGCCCTTTGACAGGTGGTTGAATACCTCTTACGATCTGTTGGGCAGGTGGTTTTCGTGGTCTGGTGTGAACCAAAATGTCCTTTAAATTTCTACCCCTTTTGTGAGAGAACATGGGTTTCGGTAGATTGAGGCCTCCAAAATTTAGAAATTTCCAATTCTTATTTATGATCTTGGAAACCTGGTTTGAATGTGTATTATAGGTTGTGACACAGATAGGCCTGGTTTCCTCTTCCTGTGATGGTCGATTTTCTAAAAGAGAATCCCTATTGTTGTTCCTTGCTCTCTTGAAACCCTTTTTGACAACTGCCTCTGGGTAGTGTCGATCTAATAATTTCTTCTGCAGGTCTTTTGCCTGGGCCTTGAAGTCTGTCAATTCTGAGCAGTTCCTGCGTAGACGTAGGAACTGGCCATAGGGGAGATTATCACGAAGGTGTCTGGGGTGGAAACTATCATATAGCAACAGGCAGTTCTTGGCCGTTGGTTTAAAGTGTGTGCTGGATTTCAATCTGCCTTCATCTGCATAGATGTTAAGGTCTAGGAAAACTAGGTTGCTGTTGGATGATGTATGCGTGAACTTTAGAAAGGTATTTTGTTCATTCAACCAATTCATGAAGGTGACGACTGAATCAGAGTCTCCTTTCCAAATCACTAGCACGTCATCAATATAACGTTTCCACAAGATGATGTTCTGTTGAAACGGGTTGTGAGGGTTCAGTATCTTTTGGGACTCCAGATGGTGAACATATAATCCCGCTATGCTCGGCGCAAAGGTACTACCCATGCTGGTACCGTGTTTTTGGAGGTAGTGCACATCATGGTACAGAAAATAATTCTTCTTGAGGGCCAGGGTAATACATTCCATCACTAGGTTGCGAGGGGTATGATAGTTCCAAGGGGTGGAAAAAAGAACCTCCTCAATGATATCCAAGGTATCGTTGTGCGGTAGACTAGTATATAGGCTTTCCACATCCAATCCTATTAATAGGTGTTGGGTAGGATCAAAAACCAGATTTTCAAACATGTCGACAACATACTAGGAGAACACCACACATTGAGTAGGAAGTCTACGCACCACCCTTTTACTAGTACCAGTCCCCTCCGACTTATTAAAGTTCTTTTGTCCTAGGGGCCAGGTCCTTTTTAACTCACATTCACACCTATCCCAGACCCTCCCACTGCACTACACATAGCACTTTATTATCAGTGCTCCCACGTATTCGTAGGTCGTAGCACGCACCGTCCCGCAGCGGGGCGGGAAGACCCCTATGATGAAGCATGACACCACTGGTCATTCTTGGTGTGTGAGGGGTATTTAAACACCTTTGTGTATGTCCAACCATTGTGGGACATTTACACCCATATAACCCAGGTTTTGAATTTCCTTCTTTTCTCCCCTTAAGAGATGGATCTTTTTGTTAAGTAAATAATTTGAAGTGGAGGACGCATCCATCTCTGAAGCCCATGAAGGGCCATCCCTCTACACTCCCCAATCTTGTTACTAGTAGCTATTTCGACAGCGTACAGCTGTGGGAGTTTTCCTGCCCCTTGTGGGATAAAAAGCCAGTGTGCTTTCTTTAATTAAAAATGTTTTGTTCTAGCAATCACTCTCACACAGATTACATTGCAAAACACACACTCTCTACCTTTAGTTTTATTTTCACACTCACAACCCCAGCAATTCACAACAATGGCTGAGTCTGCGGGCCTTACATTTGATGATGAGGAGGTCGACAGGATCCTGGCAGCCCTCAACCCTTTCGAGGGCTTGAGCAATACAGACCCCGGACTTAATAGTTCCGATTGGGATGAATTGGTAAACCTACGGAGAACACAGATCAAGACAGCGTTACACGGTCTCCTGATGACGGAATACCTCAGGGCCAATACAGCGCCTAGAGGATTGATAGTTCGTAATGAACCATTTATCTTCCAGCACGACAAAACCTTTAAAAAAGATTGGTCCCTTATATCATGGCACTGCACAAGGGACTGGTTAGTCCTGATTATCAAGACAGCCACGCGCCTCACTCAGGAATTGAAGATTGATATACAGAAGATAGAGGTGCAACTGAAGAGCTATCAATCAACCTCTGTCTTAAAAAAACGACTTGAGGAACTAAACCAAGAAATGAGTGAGTATGAAATCTCATTGAAACAGAGCAAGTATAAGAAGCTGAAGAAAGACACTGCAGCCTTCAGCCATGAACGCGTATACCCATACATCAGGGATGATTACATACAACGCAAAACAGGCAGCGACCAGGATACGGACAGTGATCTCTCCGACACGGCGTCCAACGATTCCTATTCCAGTAAAAACAGTGGTCCAAGAAGTCAGAGGGGAAGAGGCTATCAACAGAGACCTTACAGACCAAGAGGCAGAGGTTGGGGTGGCTATCAGGGCCCACCACTATATGCCCAATATCCCTTTGGACCTCCACCTATGGGAGTACCTTTTCAACATTGGAATCCCCCTCCACAAGACTACAACTATTATGGTCCACCTCCTTTTTTAGGGATGCGTCCAGGACCACAAAGGGGAAAAAACCGGAGAGGCAACCAGGTCCATTGGAGCAGCGACCAAGAGGACCCAACGAGGGTATCAACACGGAGTATGACAGCAGCATCGAACCAGCCATCGACCAGCCGCAAGGACAACTAGTGGTCAACCTTTCAACTATTTCCCTAACTCATCAACAAATGACAGCTTTGGAGAAAGGATTGGGGTTTGTCCCCACCAACAAAGTTGATAAATTCAAACTTTGTTTGGAAATAAAGGAGTTCATGCGTAAACTCAAACTCAAAGTCTTTTTCTCTGACCAAATTACAGTCCCCACCCAGGTATCTGACACGGGATTAAGACCCAAATCCACATTTACCCCGGCGGACTCCACTCTACCCATCGAACTATTAACTTTCGAGAAAGCAGTAATGGAGGATATTAACAATGTACTCCAGAAGGATCACAAGGCATTCCAGAATGTGACTAGAGCAGAAAAGGAAGCACTACAACAACTAGCCAGCAACACTAACATCACCATTAAGCCGGCCGACAAAGGCGGAGCAACGGTTATACAAACAACTACTGACTATGACAATGAGTGTAAGAGACTATTGAGTGACCAGAGGAACTATGAGGTCCTCAATGATGACCCTACAGAGAGCATTCGGGTTCACATAATGGGGATGGTGGAAGAGGCCACTGCACATGATTGGATCACTCGAAAGGAGGCGGACTTCCTAGTACAGAAGGCACCTAGAACTCCCTACTTCTATACAATCCCAAAAATCCACAAAAACCTGGAACATCCCCCTGGACGCCCCATTGTATCTGGGATTGGCTCAATATTAGAGCCTTTGTCGAAATTTGCGGATGCATTTCTTCGACCACTAGTCCAAGGTACGGATACCTATCTAAAAGATACAAAAGCAGTATTACAACTTCTTGAAAATCTGGTTTTTGATCCTACCCAACACCTATTAATAGGATTGGATGTGGAAAGCCTATATACTAGTCTACCGCACAACGATACCTTGGATATCATTGAGGAGGTTCTTTTTTCCACCCCTTGGAACTATCATACCCCTCGCAACCTAGTGATGGAATGTATTACCCTGGCCCTCAAGAAGAATTATTTTCTGTACCATGATGTGCACTACCTCCAAAAACACGGTACCAGCATGGGTAGTACCTTTGCGCCGAGCTTAGCGGGATTATATGTTCACCATCTGGAGTCCCAAAAGATACTGAACCCTCACATCCCGTTTCAACAGAACATCATCTTGTGGAAACGTTATATTGATGACGTGCTAGCGATTTGGAAAGGAGACTCTGATTCAGTCGTCACCTTCATGAATTGGTTGAATGAACAAAATACCTTTCTAAAGTTCACGCATACATCATCCAACAGCAACCTAGTTTTCCTAGACCTTAACATCTATGCAGATGAAGGCAGATTGAAATCCAGCACACACTTTAAACCAACGGCCAAGAACTGCCTGTTGCTATATGATAGTTTCCACCCCAGACACCTTCGTGATAATCTCCCCTATGGCCAGTTCCTACGTCTACGCAGGAACTGCTCAGAATTGACAGACTTCAAGGCCCAGGCAAAAGACCTGCAGAAGAAATTATTAGATCGACACTACCCAGAGGCAGTTGTCAAAAAGGGTTTCAAGAGAGCAAGGAACAACAATAGGGATTCTCTTTTAGAAAATCGACCATCACAGGAAGAGGAAACCAGGCCTATCTGTGTCACAACCTATAATACACATTCAAACCAGGTTTCCAAGATCATAAATAAGAATTGGAAAATTCTAAATTGTGGAGGCCTCAATCTACCGAAACCCATGTTCTCTCACAAAAGGGGTAGAAATTTAAAGGACATTTTGGTTCACACCAGACCACGAAAACCACCTGCCCAACAGATCGTAAGAGGTATTCAACCACCTGTCAAAGGGCACCATCCTTGCGGGATGTGCAGCACTTGCACACTCACTAAGAAGACTACCAGCATCACTTTTGCCAACGGCACAGTCTGGGAACAGAGAAAATTCACCAATTGCAACAGCAAAAACGTTGTGTATCTTATTACTTGCCCCTGTAAAATGGAATATGTGGATATGACCACCAGACCAGTAAAGGTGCGAATGGGCGAACATAAGAGTAACATTCGATGCAAAAAAAGCACGACCAAGATGGCGACGCATTTCCTGACTGAGAATCATGGGGTCGACGATCTCAGATGGACGGTCATAGAGCAACTACAGAATGAGCATGGACTCTTCGAGAAAGAACAACGTTGGGTGTTCCGTCTGGGCACTCACGTGTTTGGTCTGAACGATGACATACCATGGTCACAGCTGTCATAGTGACTTGCCTCACCCCTTTCACTGTCAGTTATGACCAACGAGATCAATTATGACACTCCTTTCCTGGCACTATTTGGATGCTTGTACTTGTATTCACAACAAACCATCCAAGCATCCTTTCTGCCGTCAGAAGAACTTCTTCTGTCTTTGTTAAATGACACGATGGACTCGGATGGATTACTAACCATGTGTCAATCCTCTATTTTTGACACCCTTTGACCCCCTCCCTCGGATTAGTCCCACCTCCTCTCAGCATTGGCCCTTTTCTTCCTTTTCTTTCTCTCCCCGTTGTAATTCAGCTATCACACCTCTCGACACACGAGAGCCAATTCAGCTATCACACCTCTCGACACACGAGAGACGCTTTTTGCTCTCACTAAGTCCAGCCCGTACCTCTTTGATCCGTCAAACAGGCTTTGAGGCGATATACTTGGGAGACCTCTATCCTTATTTTTTGATATATTTTTTACATTTACCAGTGGGCGCATGTGATCGCACCGCTTCAAATACCCGTATTGGGTCCTCACTTCCGGTTGACATAGATCTTTTACTCGATCCGGTCTAGTCTACCGGCACCCTTTGAACCGGAAGTCTTCTGAAACTCACCAGGTGCAACTAGTTTCCCCGCAAATTGGTGACAGCTGGCTGTATTTAAACTGGGCACAGTAGGGATTTCCCCACAGTACGACCGGACATCGGGATGGATGCACATGTAGCGATTGGCTGCTAAAGGATACGTGAGTACGGCTTAGCCGCTGGAGGACACCGATAACGGCGTTTCTCTAGGAGTAGTCAGTAGATAACAGGCATCTCTCCTTTTTATTATCTTTTTCAGCATTGAGGCTCCTTATTGTTTTTCCATCAACCCTAAGGTCCATGAGGCAATACCTCACATACACTTAAGTATGTTTTCAATATACCATTGGTTCCATATCCGAATAAGAGTAACGTCCATTATTTTTAGAGTGTGTGTTTTCTGTTTTTTGTTTGTAGTGTCATGTATGTCTCTACTTTTCTTACAGGTCACTGCACCTTCTTCTGCAACCATTTAGAGTTATGGCTAAAACTATCACGTTTTTTGTCACCTTCGTGGCACACTTCTTTTGTTTGCAGGTACGATGTTCACAATTCCTGGGAATCTGAACTAGTAATTTGCTTTATTATTTTTCTTACAGAATTAAATACGAATACCATTAGGTACTGTATACTCACGCATGTTTTCTCTTATATTGATAAACTTATCATGAGTACCAATATGCGCACATAGGAGGGATCTTAACCCTGTCCTGAAGAAGATGCCTAGCATCAAAACATGTCGACAACATACTAGGAGAACACCACACATTGAGTAGGAAGTCTCCGCACCACCCTTTTACTAGTACCAGTCCCCTCCGACTTATTAAAGTTCTTTTGTCCTAGGGGCCAGGTCCTTTTTAACTCACATTCACACCTATCCCAGACCCTCCCACTGCACTACACATAGCACTTTATTATCAGTGCTCCCACGTATTCGTAGGTCGTAGCATGCCCCGTCCCGCAGCGGGGCGGGAAGACCCCTATCATGAAGCATGACACCACTGGTCATTCTTGGTGTGTGAGGGGTATTTAAACACCTTTGTGTATGTCCAACCATTGTGGGACATTTACACCCATATAACCCAGGTTTTGAATTTCCTTCTTTTCTCCCCTTAAGAGATGGATATTTTTGTTAAGTAAATAATTTGAAGTGGAGGACGCATCCATCTCTGAAGCCCATGAAGGGCCATCCCTCTACACTCCCCAATCTTGTTACTAGTAGCAGTTTCCACTTAGACTGCCACAACGGAATGGAACTCAACTTGTATAGCGGAAATAACATGGAATTAGTGGTGCTGGGAGCACCCTTACTGGACCTCTCTCTCACCACACAGTCAGCTCCGAGTCACGGAATCGACGGTACCCAACCGGTGCCCTGGAAGCGCTGATGTTCACAGCTTCTGTGAACGACTTCATCGATGTCAATTATCCATGGAATCATGGGACTTGTAGTTCCTTCAGGTTCCGGCCGACATACGTCGTGCCGTAAGTCTCTACAGTGTTCCTCGGGTGCTGCCGCGGTGTGAAGCGACACCCGCACCATGCCCCCACAAAGGAACTGGAGCAAAGTCAATGAAGAGCAGCTCAACTCCACTCTCAACAACGACGCCCCCACCACCTCGACCGAAGCAAACCATGCAGCCAAAGAACTCCACAGATGGATCTCCAACTGCGCAGACAAGCTCGCTCCCCTATGCAATCCCGACAGACAGCGCCCCAGGAAAGCAACCTGGTTCAGTGTCGACCTCCAAGAGTCCAGATGCACCTGCAGACGCCTCGAGAAAAACTGGAGAAACAGCAAAACACCTGAAGACCGCACCACCCACAAGAACGCCATGACAGAATACCACCAACACATAAAATCCAACAAAAGGACCTTCATGCAAAACAAGATCCTTACCAACTCCAGCAACTCCAAGGAACTTTTCAGTGTCATCCAGGAATTGACCAAGCCCGCCAGCGAAAACAAAGACATCACCCCCCAAGGACCTCTGGAACAAACTTGAATCCTACTTCAATCTGAAAATCAAGAGCTTCTACGACGATTTCAATGACCAGACACTTGACTCCGAAACCACTACCCTCTCCAGCAATGCCAGCCAGCCCACCATCTTCTCCTGGACCCTAGTCACCACCAAAGACACCGATTCAACCATGAAAGTCATCCACTCAGGGGCCCCCACAGCCACCTGCCTACCACACAGAGCCATCACCGCCATCGCTCCAGAACTACGACGTACCATCAACGCCACCTTCAAGACAGGCATCTTTGCCGACGACTGGAAACGCGCAGAAGTCAGACCTCTGCTCAAGAAGCCCTCAGCTGACCCCAAGGACCTCAAGAACTACCGACCCACCTCCCTCCTCCCATTTGCTGCCAAAGTCACCGAAAAGACCATCAACGCACAACTAACCAAATTAATCGGAGAAAACTCCATCCTAGACCCCTCCCAGTCAGGATTCCGCAGCAACCACAGCACCAAGACCACTCTACTCATCGCCACAGACAACATCTGCACCCTGCTCGACCAAGGACACACCGCAGCCCTGACCCTACTTGACCTCTCTGCAGCATTTGACACCGTCTCCCACCACTCACTCATTGCCAGACTCCATGACGCTGGCATACAAGGAATAGCCCTCGACAGGATCTGCTCATTCCTCACTGGAAGAACCCAGAGAATCAGACTACTTCTCTTCCTCTCCAAACCCACGTAAATCAACTGCGGAGTACCACAAGGATCATCGCTCAGCCGCACGCTCTTCAACATCTACATGGCCCCCCTCGCTGCCATCGTCAGACAGCACAGACTCCTACGCCGATGACACTCAGCTAATCCTCTCCCTCACCAAAGACCCCACCACTACTAGACTCAACTTCCATGAAGGAATGAAGGAAGTTGCATACTGGATGAGCAACAGCTGCCTGAAGCTCAACTCAGAGAAGACAGAGGACCCTCTCCTCTGCATGGGAAACCCCATGGTGGCTCACCACCCTCGTCACTCCCACCGACCACGCCCGGAACCTCGGCATCATTCTCGACTCCTCCCTCTCCATGACCTGACAGGTCAACACCGTTGTCTCCAACTGTTTCAACACTCTCCGCATCCTCCGAAAGACCTTCAAATGGATCCCCCCGAATCAAGAAAGACCGTCACCCACGCACTCATAACCAGCAGACTCAACTACGGCAATGCCATCTACGCTGGGTCAAAAAGTCTGCTTCGTATGCTCGAGACCATACAGAACGCTGCAGCCAGACTCGTACTCGCCATCCCTTGACACTAACACATCACCCAACACCTATGAAACCTCCACTGGCTCCCCGTTGAGAAGAGAGTCACTTTCAAGATACTCACCCACACCTACAAATGCCTCCACAACACCGGACCCCAATACATCAATGAAAGAATCTCTTTCCACCTACCCAAAAGAAACCTCCAATTGGCCGACCTCTCTCTCGCCGAAACCCCACGCATCTGTAGAGCCAGAACAGACAGAAGAGCCTTCTCCTATGTCGCGGCCAAGACCTGGAACGAGCTCCCGATTGACATCAGACGCGCCTCCTCCCAGAACATCTTCAAGAAGACACTCAAGTCCTGGATCTTCGACTGAACGGAGCTGCTACCCCCGCCCCTGCAGTGCCTTGAGACCCTCACGGATGAGTAGTGCGCTTACAATTTCCCGTATTGCTTGAATGATTGAGACAGGCTTGTCCCAGACTTTTACTGGCCCCACATGTCTGAAGATGCCAAGGAGTTTTGCTCCTGTGTCACTTGCCAACCCAGTGGTAAGCCAGGTGGCACTACAGAGGCTCCCTTTACCAGTGGTTGGGGTTCCCTTTGAAAGAGAGGGGTCACAATTGTTGGCCCCCTAGACCCTCCTACAGCATCTGGGAACAGTTGCATCCTGATAGTGGTGGACCATGCCACCAGACACCCAGTAGCTATTCCCCTTAGGCCCACTACAGCCCTTGCAGTGGCCATGGCCCTTGTCATGATATCCCGTCCCGGGACCTGGACGAGAGGTGCGACAACCTGTTACCTCCTTATATCTCCCCTGTGTTTTGTTTACAGTCTCCATTGGCCGAGGACGAGGAGGGTCCCTTTAAATTGCCGGACTTCCTGGAACCTGCTCCGTGTCACGTGGCCTCATCACATGCTCTAATGAGCTTCGTGACTGACGAGGATGTTCCCTTTTTTAACAGGAGTTTCTCTAGCTGAAGAGAATAGCCAGACCTGCAGGACGGAGCTGAGGGGAACCCGATGGTATCCGGATGAGAGGAGCAGCGAATCCTTTGTGCAGCTGGACGAGTCCACGGCAGAGGGCAGGGAGAAGACAGCGCCGTGAGCAACCGGATTCTGGGGTCCAGAACCAAAGAGGAGGGAGCCGGACCCTATCTGGCATCGCCACCAAGCCAGCCACACTCCTGAACGAGCGTGGCTACCCGAGGTACGTGATCGTATCCGGGGGTGGTTCGGAAGGGGGAGACCCAGTGGGAGGGGCACCATAGACAAGTAGTGGGAAGGCTAAACATATCCCCGCGTAACACGCTTAGACTACCTGGCTCAAGGTGTGCAACACTTGGTGGTGGTGCGGAGTACGGGTGATCTTCCCTCACTTCCCTCCCCTAATTAGCCAGACTCACGAGACGTATAGACGTTCCCTGAAACCCATGTTCCTTTCTTTTCTTTCCCCATTACATGCTCCAGGGCGGCCTTATCCCGGGAGAGAGGACGAAGATAGTCCACGCCCCTGCCTCTGGCATCAAGACGGAAGATACGGGGGATATTCCTGCTGCCTGTGTAAAAATATAATCAATAAAAACTCTTGTTTTGCATCTAATACCTCTCCGCTCCTCATTGCCCATTCACAGCCAACTTAGGAAACTATTCCAGAGTAGGCTTTCCTAAGTTGGTGGTGTCGAACCGAGCTATGTGGAAAGAGTGTGATGTCAACTATAAGTTCACTACACCCTACCATCCACAAGGTAACGAGTTGGTTGAAAGATTCAACAAAACCCTCTAGGATATGATAAAGGGACTATCTGACAAGCTCAAGAGGAAATGGGATGTCCTACTACCTTGCCTCATTTTTGTCTTCAGAGAGACTCCACAGAAGGGAGTGCGCGACAGCCCATTTGAACTGCTGTTTGGATATCCAATTAGGGGGCCTCTTGCTCTAGTGAAGGAGGGATGGGAATAGCCTTCCAAACCTCCTAAGCAAGACATTTTGGACTATGTGCTAGGCCTGCTTTCATGCATGGCTGAGTACATGAAGAATGCCAGCAAAAACCTGGAGACTAGCCAAGAACGTCTTAAGTTGTGGCATGACCAAAAGGCTGTGCTGACTTTTTACATGCCAGGGTGGAAAGTATGGGTATTGGAGCCTGTGGCCACATGAGCACTCCAAGACAAGTAGAGTGGCCCCAATACCATCATGGAGAAGAAGGGTGGTGAGGTTACCTTTTTGGTGGACCTGGGTACTTCTAGAAGCCTCCACAGGGTGCTTCATGTGAACCACCTAACGCCTTGCTATGAGAGGCCTGACATGAGATTGCTCATAGCTGCTGATGAGGGACAGGAGGAAGAGAGTGACTTTCTCCCTGATCTCCTCTCACACAATCCTGTTGATAGTTCAGTTGATGGAGTTGTCTTTGCAGACGGCCTGACTGACCTTCAACAAGCTGACTGCAGACAGGTTCTGAGTCAGTTCCCTGAGCTCTTTTCCCTGAGACCCAGTCAGACTACCTGGTGTTCCCATGAGGTGGACACAGGTGACAGTCTGCCTGTCAAGAGTAAAATCTACAGACAGCCTTACCATGTCAGGGATTGCATCAGGACAGAGGTCCAGAAGATGCTGGCGTTAGGGGTCATTGAGCCTTCAGATAGCCCCTGGGCTAGTCAAGTAATTGTTGTGCCAAAACCTCACTCCGAAGGTGGAAAGAGAGAAATGAGGTTCTGTGTTGACTACAGAAGCCTCAATGCAGTCACTAAGACTGATGCCCCTCCTATCCCCAGGGCAGATGAATTGGTAGATACTCAGGCTTTCGCCAAATATCTCTGCATCTTTGACCTGACTGTATGCTATTGGCAGATCAGATGCACAGATGCTACAAAACCGAGACAGCATTTTCAACACCTGGAGGGTGAGAGAAAGTGCCATCTTTCTTGCATGGTATGCCCCCACTTTTTGCTGAATTGCTGAATGTACTTTGACTGAGTGTGCCCTGGACTCCTGCCAATCAGGGGCCCAGGGCCTATGTTCCTTCCCTAAAATCCAAATTGGCAAACCCTGGCCACATGTCAGACCCTGGTAAATGGTACCCTAGGTACCCAGGGCCTTGTGACCAGGGAAGGCCTCTAAGGGCTGCAGCACTTATTGTGCCACCCTTAGAGGCCCTGTATCCTAACACAAACACACTGCCCTTACAGGCTGAGTGTCTGGGTACAAGACAAAACAAAGAGTCGACATGGCCCACATCACTGTGTGTCATGCCCACAACATACACTGCCCTGGCATGCATCAGCCACCCCTCTAGCTGGGTGCCCTATGCCAGTGGTGTGGGCACAGGAGCATGAGCCCTGTGCCCTTACAGTACCCAGGTCCATTCCTGGGCACTGTAAGTGCAGTGCTGCCATTTAAGAGTATATGGTACTCAGAGCTCGTCAAACACGAACTCCACAGCACCATAATGGCAACACTGAAGACTGAGAAGTTTGGTATCAAACTTCTCAGCACATTAAACCCGCACTGATGCCAGTGTGGGATTTAATGTACAAAGCACTACAGAGGGCATCTTAGAGATGCCCCCTGAAACCTAACCTACAATCCACGTCTTGTCTGAGAGGCTGCCTAGGCTGCCATACAGCAGACATGTTGCTGAACCCCTGGGTGAAGAGCCCCGCTCTCCTGGGCCTGCAACAATGTACATCCTGGGCGAGGTACTAGGTCTCCTCCCCCAGGATGGCTAGGGAGAAGCTTCAAAGGCATGCCACCTTTGTGAGCTTCTCCAGGCCACTTGCTGTACCCAGCAACTGGCCCCCACCGGTTCTAACCCCCACTCTGGCGGGCAGACTGGCCGGGAACCCCAAGTAAGGACAGGGGATGTGCCAGCCTCTGCCAACCCCACCCCTCAGGTGGGGGAGGCGAGGTGAAGCACATCTCCGGGCTCTCGCCTTCTTGAAGATGGGAAGCCCTGCCCAATCAGGACTAGGCTACTGTCCCCCTCCCACAGGAGAGTGGCAGGATAGGGGGGTGTACCCACCCCAGGGCAGGGACCTATTGGTCCCTGCCCTTTACATACCTGTAACGCCCCTAAATCTAGTATTTAGGGGTACCCTGAACCTTCCTTCCTCAGATTCCAGATTCCAAAAAAGCAAAGAAGAACAAGAAGAAAGAAGACCTGCCGTGCAGCTGCTAAGAAGAGGAAGACACCAACTGCTTTGGCCCCAGCCCTACCGGCCTGTCAACCCTCGAACCTGATCCTGCTAAATCCCGGCACCTCCTGCGGCCAGCAACTTCACAAACCCCGGAGGACCTGGCTACCTTGTGACTCTGAGCATCTGTGGCTCTGCTCAAAGCAAGTTTCTAACCCCTGGCATCAGCCCGGAACCGCGAACCCTGCACACTCTGCACCCGCCAAGCCTGGCCTGTGCCGGAGTGGACAAAGACCCCGAGGATGTCCCCCCGGTGACTGTGACCCCGAATCCAGCACCCAAGGACCCACCTCGACGCTCCTGACGACACCTGCAGCCTCAGAACCAGGGACCCCCCGCAACCGCGATCAACAGAGGGTAAGATTTCCTCACATCAAAAGGCACCCCGGCACCCGGCGCCCTGCGGCCCCCTGTGCCCGACTCCTGGGTACCTACCTATCATCCAACTACCCAACTTACCTCTTGAAGTGGTGGTGTCACCTGAAGAATCTGCGTCCCCAAGCTTGCAGTCTTTTTCTAAACCGTAGCTTTCCCATTGAAACCAATTGAGCGCCCGAAGGCTCAAAAGCACCCTGCACCCAGCCGCCCGAGTGGCCCTGGCAGTGTAACCTTTGCACCTATCTACTTCCCCATTTGCCCTGTGCAAGTGACCAGGAGCCCAGCTCCCACAGCCGCGTGGCCTGCTAGTCAGCAGCCACCAACCAAGGCCCCCCTGCCTCCCGTAGGATAACATTGGGCCTAACTCACTCTGCACCCGGCCGCCCCAGTGTCGCTGAGGGTGTAACAACTGTACCAACCTGACCCTGGAAGACCCCTGAGTCTGTGCCCAGAAAGTTAACTCTGCCAGTCGAGTACTTACCCAAAAGCCGATAACTCACTTTTCTTCCATAGGGTAACATTGACTGGTTTCTTCTGAAATTTCTTTTAAGTGTGGAGTTTCTAAAACTTAAAATATTCACCTAAAATCAACCGAGTAACGAAAACGGAAATACTCACTTGCTATTAGGAGAGATCCCAGTGCTGGATCTTGGGGCCCAGCACTGACCCTGAAAAGTACTCACAACCCAGCACTGACCCTGAAAAGTACTCACAACCGTACTTACCACTAACCTAATTTTCTTCCTTTGGAAATCATTGACTGTTTTCCTGTGAAATTTCTTCTGTGTCGATTTTTGCAAACTACAAATATTCTTTAAAAATCGTACCAACTGAGAAAACGTAATTACTTATCTGTTTTAGATAGAGGTCCCACTAATGAGTCTAGGAGCTCAGCCCTGGATTATAAAAGTAACGAGAACATACTTTACCCGTAACTTGAATTTTCTACCATAGGGAACCATTGACTGTTTTTCTATGAAATTTCTTCTAAGTGTCGATTTTGCAAACTTATAAATATTCCTTAAAAATAGCCTGTGCAACTTAAACGCAGTTTCTCAACTGCTTACAGGTGATACACTAGTGCTGGATCTAGGATCCCACACTGACCTAGAAAACGTAACCATAACCCCACTTACCTGTTATGTGAATTTCCTTCCATAGGATAACATTGGTAATTTGATTAGCAAAAGTTTCTAAGTGTCAACTTTTAAAATAGCAAAATATTGCTTAAAAATCACAACAGTAACTAAAACGAATTTACTCACTGGTTTCCAAGAACTGTCCCAGGACTGAATCTAGGATCCAGTCCTAGAGTTAGAAAAGTAATCCTGAAAGTAATCAATTGCAAATAACTTAAAACTCACATTGAGCTGAATGTATTATTGTGTTTGAAATTGTGTTGCCTTTTGCAAGAAAACTACAACTATTATCTTCAAAAGTCAATTGCCTATTGCAAAGTATTTAACTAAAGCATCTCATTCTGAGAAAGTATATTTTGATACCTATTGTTGGTTCTAAAATAAAACAACCATATATTTTTTATATAAACCATTGGCCTAGAGTTCCGTTCTTGAATGCGTGAGACCATTTGCTGACTGAGTGTGTACAACAAATTATTTACACTATCCTCTGATACTGCTGTGACAGTGCGGGACATGAGGAGGACTATAACGATAAGGAGTGGGGGACTCCCAGACCGGTCTCACCTCCTCTTGTAACCCCACAGCAGGAGGACTGGTTCCCCTTCATGGACCAACAGCAAGGATCGAGACCAGAAGGTGCAGGTCCCTTTAAGTGGAGCGAAGGCTACGAGACGCTGTACCCGCCCTCCTATGACGTCACCGAGTGGGAGCAGCCAAAACAGGAAGAACAGCACAGTGAGTCGGACGGCGTTTCCAGGAGGAGTGTTGGAGCGGAGCGGAGTGAACGAGGACGAGGAGAGGAGCGGAGCGAACAAGGACCAGGAGAGGAGCGGAGCGAAGAAAGAGGAAGCGAGACGAACTTCGGACGGCCAGGAGGCCCAGGACACCGCGCTTCGCCCAGCCACGTTCCCAGGGGAGGAGCGTGGCTCGGTCAGGTACGTGACCGAGTAGCGGGCTGGTTAGGTAAAGAAGGCAGACCGCCGGTGTAGGAGAGGTGTTTCCCGTGTTCCCTTCCCTTAGTCAGCACTTGAATAGGCACAGCGTGAGGGGAAAAGGGGTCAAAGCACTGGTGGTAGTCTTTCCTCACACCCGGTCCCGGAGTTAGGGAACGAACCTAGCAACACGGTCCCCTGACATAGCCTTTTGTCTCTTTGTTTCCTTCCGGCTGGGAGATCGCCTTGCTCCGGGGAGATCCTGCGCACGTACCGCCTGGTGTCTGGACGGAATAGGAAAGAAGAGGAGAGAAGAGAGAGTAACAACATCGAGAGCCTAAAGAACTGTAAAATCATCTCGAACACTGGCTGACCGTGTATCTAGAAAGCATTACTTGGCAATAAAACCCCGTTTAAAACAACGTTGTGTCCCGCCTGTCCCTGACACTCCGTCACACTGGTGTCAGAAGTGGGATTTTCCATCATACACCGTCAGCAACACGATGGAGGCCCTCATACAGCACTTGGTGCAGGGACAAGAAAAGCTTGGATGGGCCGTGGAGCGCCAGATGACGTCGGCCCAGGCGGACAGGGAAGTGTTTCAGAACACCGTGGCGGCACAGCTAGAAGCCTTAAAGAAACCCTCTCCCGAGCCCGGGAGAGCAATGACCTCGGAACTACGACCACATGGGCCCCATCCAACCGGTATCTCCTTACAAAAGTACGTGCCAGGGGAAGATCCGGATGCCTTCTTAACAAATTTCGAAAGGGTAGCCAGGGCCTGTGGCTGGACCGAAGACAAATGGCCGTTCTTTCTCGCTCCCCTGTTATCCGCAGAAGCACAAGCGGCATATCAAGTCGCCAATCCCACAGGAGTGACTCCCTATGCGGTTATCAAAGACATCATTCTGGAGCATCTAGGGCTTGACGCCGAGGCCTATCGTCTGCGGTTCAGAAGAGAAAAGGGCCGAGTAGGAGAAAATCCAAAGACACCATACTTTAGATTAAAGATGGCTGCGGATAAGTGGCTAAAACCCGAATCCAGTTCCAAGGAAGATATTATGAACCGAATCTACTTAGAACAGTTCTTGGACACTTTGCCTTACGGGACACAGAGGTGGCTCAGACAACATTCGAACCTGTCCGTGGCCCAGACCATCGAGATGGCCACACAGTTCGGGCGAGCCCAATCCAGATACTTTCCTGGGGACACTGAAAAACCCCCCAAAGGAGGTCCTCTGCCTCGGGCAGAGCGAAAAAACCAACGTGCGATTGAGGGGGGGCGACCCAAACCCGCTCGCCTGGACCCGCCTGTGTTCCAGGGACCGCAATGTTATGACTGTGGAGAATGGGGCCACATAGCACGTCTATGCCCCAAGAGACGCACAGAGGAACCCATGGAGGTTGGGTACTTGCCTAAGGCCGTGATGTACTCGGCGGAGTTGGGGACCTCCTTTCATGTACGGGTAACAATAAATGGGACCTGGGTACGAGCCCTGTTAGATTCAGGCTGTAGACAGTCAGTGGTAAGGAAAACTCTAGTACGTCCCCACCAATATCTAGCACATAAGACCGTCCACATCCGATGTATCCATGGGGACGTGAAACCATACCCCCTGGCTTTGGTCCCGATAACGCCCCTGAGACATCCCACTCAAAAGGTAAAGGTGGGGGTAGTAGAAACATTACCTGAGGAGGTTATACTAGGGGTAGACAACCCGGGGTTCTTGGCCCTCTTTAGAGAAGAAATCCGGGGAAAGAAAGAGGTCAACCCCCCAGCTTCGGCTATGATTAGTCCCGATCCATGGATTACGGACCGGAGTTTTCGGTTTGCGCAGTCCAACGATCGAACCCTTTTTAATGCATGGGAACAGGCCCACCAGAACCAAACCCAGGAAGAAGACCGGTTTCCCCGGTTTATCATCCGCAATGACTTATTATATAGGGAAGGAAAAGAAGGGGAACCGCCCCAGCTATTGGTGCCCCAGCCCTTCAGGGACCAAGTCCTGTTCTTTTCACATAGCCACCTGACCGCCGGCCACGTAGGAAAGGAAAAGGCCACCTCTACTGTTCTACGGCACTTCTATTGGCCAGGGATTTATAGAGAGATATTGCAACACCTGCGAAACCTGCCAGAAGAGAAGCGACTACCACCCGCCCCCGGCACCCCTGAAACCCATGCCCATAATAGGGACTCCGTTCGAAAGAGTTGGTATAGACCTGATAGGCCCCCTTCCGCGTACCCGTAAGGGACACATCCACGCCCTCGTAATAGTGGACTATGCCACGAGATTCGTGGAGGCCTTCCCGCTGCAAACACCGAATATGAAAGCCATTGCGGACAAACTGGTGGAACTGTTCGCCAGAGTTGGATTCCCAAAAGAGGTGGTTACCGATCAGGGAACGCCCTTTACGTCAAGATTGATGAAGGAAGTCTGTCGCACCCTCGAGATCGGTCAACTGCGCACCTCAGTCTATCACCCACAGACCGACGGACTCGTGGAGCGATATAACCGAACATTGAAAAACACACTGAAGAAAATGTTAACCGTGGAGGGGAAGGAGTGGGACAAAATGCTTCCATTAGCGTTGTACGTCATCCGGTCCCAAGTGCAAAGCAGCCTCGGTTGTTCGGCGTTCAAACTACTGTACGGCCGTCAACCAAGATCCCTCTTGGAAATGACCAAAGACGCATGGGAGACCGAAGATAAACAAGATCATCAAACCCTATTGGAATATACCAGTCAGCTAAAGTCCAAAATAGGCAAGCTACGGGATCTGGCTTTCCTGAACTTGGAAAGAAGTCAAGAAAAACAGAAGAAGTATTATGACAAGGGGACAAAACTACGGAGGCTACAGCCGGGAGACTGGGCGTTAATCCTCCTACCCACCTCTAGCAGTAAATTCAGAAAGGAGTGGCAGGGTCCCTTTCCGGTAAGACATAAAATCGGGGACACCACTTACGGCATACAAGTTTCTCCAAAGAAAATTCAAAGCTACCATATAAACCTGTTAAAAAAGTGGATCGGCCCGCCTCCCCGGGCTGCCCATTTTTTAGTACCCACCAACAACAAGTCTCAAACAACCCTAGACGAATTAGTGGTAAATCCCGAGCTCACCCAAGAGCAGAAGAAAGACTTGACGGACACCTTGGCGCCATTTGCGGCCATGTTCTCCAATGCCCCGGGACGGACTGACGCGATAGAGCATGGGATCGAGACCCTACCAGGCCGAATCATCCGACAGAAACCATATAGGATTCCGGCGGCTAGAAGACAGGCCATCCAAAAAGAAGTCCACGAGATGTTACGGCTAGGGGTGATAAGACCCTCCTCCAGCGACTGGATGTCACCTATCGTGATGATTCCCAAACCCGATGGATCCACACGATTTTGTATGGATTTCCGCGCCTTGAACGAGATATCCACCTTCGATGCATATCCCATTCCGAGGGTGGACGAACTCATAGAGAGGATAGGAGATGCCCGATATATCACGACCTTTGACTTGACCAAAGGCTACTGGCAGGTACCTTTGAGAGAAGCCGACCGGAAGAAGACCGCTTTCTCTACGGAGCAAGGATTGTTTGAATTCACGGTCTTACCCTTCGGTTTACATGGGGCTCCCGCGACTTTTTAGCGATTGATGAACACCCTCCTTAAGCCGTATCCCACCTTTAGTTCGGCTTATCTGGATGACATTGTCGTTTTCAGCTCTTCCTGGACCGAGCATTTACACCACGTGTCCATCATCCTGAAAACCTTACAACAGGCCGGCCTCCATGTGAACGCCAAAAAGTCCCGGGTAGGTTTCCAACGGGTCAGGTATCTGGGGTATGTCCTCGGCGACGGAGTCATAGCCCCCCAGGTCGAGAAAATCAAGGCTATAACTGAAACCCCGTTTCCCTCTACAAAGAAACAACTAAGAGGCTTCTTGGGCCTAATAGGGTATTACAGAAGGTTCCTACCCCGATTCGCCGAAACGGCCTCCCCCTTAACGGACCTCCTAAAAAAGGCGAGCCCCAGCAAATGGTTAAGTCACCCCAGCGAAGAGGCGTTACAGGCCTTTCAGCAGCTAAAAACCTCCATAACCACCTCCCCGGTATTGGTTTCCCCTGATTTCACCAAACCATTTATTGTAGCCACTGACGCCTCAGACACAGGGATTGGGGCGGTTTTGTCTCAGCTAGGGGAGGACGGGGCGGAACATCCCTTATTGTATGTGAGTAGGAAATTGTTCCCCAGGGAGCGTAAATACCCCACAATAGAGCGTGAATGTTTGGCTATTAAGTGGGCGATTGAGAAGCTACATTATTACCTGGAAGGCAAACCCTTCCTCCTGTACACGGACCACGCCCCCCTCCGGTGGATGTACAGGAATAAGAGCCAGAATCCCAGGATTCTACGTTGGTTTCTGTCCCTCCAACCATTCTCCTTTACGGTGTGCCACCGGAAGGGCAGAGACAATGGGAATGCGGACTTTCTGTCGCGCTCTGTGTATCTCCCCGAACGGGAGAATCCAGGGGGGGAGGTATGTGACAGTGCGGGACATGAGGAGGACTATAACGATAAGGAGTGGGGGACTCCCAGACAGGTCTCACCTCCTCTTGTAACCCCACAGCAGGAGGACTGGTTCCCCTTCATGGACCAACAGCAAGGATCGAGACCAGAAGGTGCAGGTCCCTTTAAGTGGAGCGAAGGCTACGAGACGCTGTACCCGCCCTCCTATGACGTCACCGAGTGGGAGCAGCCAAAACAGGAAGAACCGCACAGTGAGTCGGACGGCGTTTCCAGGAGGAGTGTTGGAGCGGAGCGGAGTGAACGAGGACGAGGAGAGGAGCGGAGCGAACAAGGACCAGGAGAGGAGCGGAGAGAAGAAAGAGGAAGCGAGACGAACTTCGGACGGCCAGGAGGCCCAGGACACCGCGCTTCGCCCAGCCACGTTCCCAGGGGAGGAGCGTGGCTCGGTCAGGTACGTGACCGAGTAGCAGGCTGGTTAGGTAAAGAAGGCAGACCGCCGGTGTAGGAGAGGTGTTTCCCGTGTTCCCTTCCCTTAGTCAGCACTTGAATAGGCACAGCGTGAGGGGAAAAGGGGTCAAAGCACTGGTGGTAGTCTTTCCTCACACCCGGTCCCGGAGTTAGGGAACGAACCTAGCAACACGGTCCCCTGACATAGCCTTTTGTCTCTTTGTTTCCTTCCGGCTGGGAGATCGCCTTGCTCCGGGGAGATCCTGCGCACGTACCGCCTGGTGTCTGGACGGAATAGGAAAGAAGAGGAGAGAAGAGAGAGTAACAACATCGAGAGCCTAAAGAACTGTAAAATCATCTCGAACACTGGCTGACCGTGTATCTAGAAAGCATTACTTGGCAATAAAACCCCGTTTAAAACAACGTTGTGTCCCGCCTGTCCCTGACACTCCGTCACAACTGCCTTACTGCTCGACCAAGCTACCACTGTAGAGAGTAAGGTTATATTTAGCTTTAATCTCTGCCAAACCTCTGCGGACTGTGGACTCTGTACACACTGTACCTATTTGGGAACAGTATATACAGAGCCACTTTCTCACAGAGGGCACTTCCAATTTACTGTAATGGCCTTTGGTTTGAAAAATGCACCTGCCACATTTCAGAGGCTGGTGAACCAAGTTCTGTCAGGTTTGGTAGATTTTAGAGCGGTCTTAACTCCACCTGGCAGGATCACCTTTTCCTCCTCGGGAATGTACTTGAGGGTCTGCCGAAGGCATGGCTCACTATCAAGGCCAGTAAGTGACAGAAAGGACAGAGTACGGTTGTATACTTGGGCCACCTGGTAGGTGCAGGACAAGTTTAGCCATTAGGGAGCACAATCCAAACCATTGTGGACTGGGTTGCTCCCACTACCCAGACTCGGGTCAGAGCTTTTCTGGGCCTGACTGGTCCCCTTAATGACCTCACCTCTAAGAAGATGCCTAAGAAGGGAAATTGTACGGTTAGCTGTCAAGAGGCCTTTGATGCCCTGAAGGCCTTGTGCTCAGCTTCCACTCTGCAGAGTCCTGACAATTCCAAGCAATTTATTGTCCAGACAGATGCCTCTGAGATAGTAATAGGAGCAGTGTAGTCACAACTTAATGCAGAGGGTCAGGATCAACCAGTAGCTTTTATCAGCAGAAGGTTGACCCCAAGAGAGACATGTTGGACAGCTACTGAGAGGGAGGCCTTTGCTGTGGTCTGAGCCTTGAAGAAGTTGAGGCCATACCTCCTTGACACTCACTTCATTGTTCAGACAGACCATAAGGCCCTCATGGCTAAAACAGACAAAGGTTGAAAATCACAAACTTTTGAGGTGGTCCATTTCCCTACTGAGGATGGACTTTTAGTGGAACCTAGACCTGGGAGTAACCATGCCAATGCAGATGGACTCTCCAGTTATTTCCACTTAGAAAATGAAGACTCCACTGGGCAAGGTTAGTCTCATCTTGTTTCGTTTTGGAGGCGGTTTGTAGGAAAGTAGGATCTTTCTGGAATAGTTACCCCTACCTTTTGTCTGGCGTCAGTGTGTTTTGACGGTAGTCCACCGGGATCCTACTAATCCGGACCCCAGTGGCAATGCTCTCTCCTCTAAATTCTCTGGTAAGTACTTTGTATACCCCACAATTGGCATGCTGGGGTACCATTATAAGTCCGTAGCATTGGTGCACCTTTCAGTTTGGTTATAAGGTTTCCCCTATATCCCGGTCACTGCACTTTTAACCTATAAGTCACTCTTTATTCAGGCCCTTCAGTCCAAGGGCAAGGTGCATGGTTTTAAGTGTGTGGGAGCCCCTGCGCAAGCAGAGGTACCCCTGCAAACCCTGGACTCCATTTTCCGGGCTTTTTAATTGCGGGACAGCCATTTTAAGGTATGTAGTGGGCACTGGCAAGTCGAGATGTCCAGCTATATAATGGTTTGCCACAAACCTGGTCATGTTTGGTATTAAACATGTTGGAATCAATCATGCAACTACACCGATTCCAGTGTTAGTTGCATGATACTTTGTTCGGGGGGCTCCTTAGAGGAACCCCCAATACCTACCTGTGCAGCCTTACAGGGTCTTAAGCAAAATTATAAGTACCGAACCACACACAAGACGTCCGTTCAGGTAAAGGTTTTTGAAAAACATCATCTAAAAGTAATCAAAATCACAAAGTCCATGATGGTCTTTTTTCTTTTTTGTGTGAGTTTCCATTTATGCTTTCCACAATATCTTGTATGTACAAGCAGGAGCAGTTGACGTGTGTTTCCTCCATTCTACTTTTTCGAAGCTGCAGGGAATATGTATACCTATCAGTGCATAACATCTTATCTCAAAAATAAAAGGAGAGAATTTAGATAAGTGGCAACCTCATGTAGCAATGGCAAGGAGAAGAGTGCTGACAGAGAAATATATGTGCAGATTCAAACCACTGTGATAATTGTGTATTAACATGTTGTAATGTGACCTCACCCCAAAGTCAAAACAGTACCCATATTCAGTGATTTTGGCCGAACGATGTAAGCCAACGAAAAATTACTAAAAGAGTACCAGTAGTAGATTATAGTAAAAATAGTGTGTCACATACATTGTGCTGTGTAAGATGGACCCAGAATATTTATTAGTTGGTGTGTATGCGGAAGCAGCGGAAAGGCGGTAGTAAGTACAGGGAATTGGATAGAAGTAAAAGATACCTATGTGTCCTGTAGTATGGACAATGTTCAAAGCGGTCCGAAAAAACACGATGGAAGTCTCATCAGGATCTATAAGAAATATAAATATATATATATATATATCTGCTCTCCGTGTTTCTTCGCGAGAATCTCTACTCAAACAACGGACAAGGACCACCAAGTTGGTGCGATTTATTTCTTTATTGTCGCAATGTCGCCATAACGTTTCGGCTCGTCCGAGCCTTAATGACAATGTACAGGCATTAGGCTTCAGAATTTAAAGTGACAAGTGCTAATTCAATTAAATCACGTGGGTGTAGCAACAATAGACATGGAAGAGTTTTAAACCATCAACATTTGTTTTCTGCATTTCGCAATAAATAAATAAATAATGACTGTTTGAATACTGGTAAAAATCCATGATAAAAATGTAGGTTAATACACTGGTAAAACCACAGGCAAATAAAAAAAAAAAAGGTTCGCACTCAAATACATAATAATGTGAGTGAAAATCAATAGTGGCATAATGCTGTAGTTAAGTTTGCTGATATTGATTACATACCCTATTTCTGTATGTTAAACAACATATATCTAACCGGTATTTGCCCATCACCAGATTTTCTTAATCCAGAAAATTCCAGACACTAAACCAATATTCATTCCCTGATAATCAATTCTGTTCATTGAATTCCACTTGTGTATTCAATATCCATATTGTGCTATAGTATGTTTATATCATGGTTAACTCCCCTTATCCCATGCTGTATCTGGTCATGCCCTTCCTAAATGTCTATTGTATGACTGCCTGTGAGTGTAGTGACAATGATGTGTGATAGGTTTGACCTAATGAGTAAATCTGTTAAAAAAACCAAAAAACTACTATTCTCATTATGCTAGTTCCATGTAAATATTATCATGCTAAAGCGTCACAGGGTCCCAGGGCGGTTGAGTTTCATATTCTCCATTCAATGTAATTCTGCTAGGTGTTGTGATGTTATATCCTCAGCTGTCTATGTGTTTAGGATAAGATTATGACCAACCTTTGGGTACGCCGTATCGAGCCCCATAGCGTTTTCCTCTAATCTATCACCCCTCTCTCTCTTTCTTGTATACTATGGGATCCTACTATGTACATAATTAAATAAATAAATACATACGAATATATGCTTACAACCATAAATATATAAATATATAGAAAATATATAAATAGGCATATAAAAGCACATTATATCTGCTCAATAAAATTGGATAAATGCCAATATAGAGAATGATTATGAGGTTGAAGATTGAGGATTAAAAGGAGCCCTAAAACTGCGTGTTGTGAAAGATAGTATGATCATTTAGCCTAAACATGTGTGTAGATCTTCCGTTGCATTTAATCCTCCAGGGGTTTTAGAATCAAACTGTAAAATGTATCTTGTCTCTAATCTGCGCAGTTTAGATTCTCTATCCCCCCCTTCTGCTAGGTGGAATTGCATCTACAACTAAATATTTGAGACCTGCATTGTTGCTGTTGTGTAGCTCCCTAAAATGCCGTGCAACCGCATATGTCTTGTCTTGGTTAGATATAGCTCGAAGATGTTGTAAAATACGTTTATGTACTGTTAACTTCGTGCTCCCCATGTACTGGAGATCACATTGACACTTCAGTACGTATATTGCATATTCTGTTTTGCACGTAAGGAATTTTTGGAACTTATATACTTTGTCACCAAAAGGGGTTTTGTACGTTTTTGTGTTGACCCCATGGAGGCAGGCTTTACAGGTTTTACATTTAAAAAACCCTTTGTTCATCTGTAGCCAGTTAGTCCTATCTAATGTTTCTGGACTGGTGTTTACCAGTGAGTCCCTCATTGATGGGGCTCTACTGTGCGTGATGGACACCCTACATGGTCACATGGGTCCAATCACGGGGTCACTTAAAACCAAAGTCCAATTCTTGTTAATGATTTTGTGAAGGCTACTGTGTTGTCGACTGTATCTCATGATAACTCTGAACTGATTGGTATCCCCTACTCCTATGTTGACCACATTGTCTTGGGATGTTAACTGTTTTTCCTCTCCTTTGTCTTTGATAAGGTCTTCTCTACTATCTATCATTGATTTCATAATAGCTTTGTTAATGAAGTTGTCTGAGTATCCCCTCTCACGGAATCTCTGTTTACTACATTCTTGTGCCACCCTAAGGTCTTGTTCCTTACTACAAATTCTTCTGAGGCGCAACATCTCACCATATGGAATACTGTTGATGAGATGTGCTGGATGTGCACTGCTTGCGTGTAGGGTAGAGTTACCTGAGGTTTCTTTCTCGTAAAGCCTAGTTTCTATTTGATTGTTGTGTACAAAGACCTCAGTGTCTCTCAGGATTCAAGGGGAACTAATTCCCCCACCTTAAAATGCACCACGGGGCACGTTTGCACAGTGGTGCAGGGAGAGGGCAGGGCCTCCCGCGATTTGCCGGTTCCTTTTTTTGGCTTTTTAAAAAATACATTTTGGGAGGGGGGCTGCGTGGCCCCTCTTCCCTGGGCCACCTTTGGCCCCGGGGACCCCATCCCTCGGGCCCTGGCAGCCTTGTTTTTTTTTTAAATTATGCGGAGAGGGACCACGTGGCCCTTTTCCAAAGGCCAATTATGGCCCCGGGGACCCCATCCCCGGGGCCTGGCCATCATTTTTATTTTTAGTTTTGGGAAGGGGGCCAAGCTTGGCCCCCCTCCTCAGGCCAGTTATGGCCCCGGGAACCCCATCCCCCGGGGCCGGCCTGCCGTTTTTTAATTTTTTTTACTTAGGGGGGGGGCTGCGTGGCCCCCCTCCCAGGCCACTTCTGACCCCGGGGACCCCATCCCCCGTGGCCGGCCTGCCGTTTTTAAATTTAAAAAAATATATTTTACTTGGGTAGGGGGCCTGTGTGGCCCTGTCCCAGGCAACTTCTGGCCCCGGGGACCCCATCCCCTGCGGCCTGGCCGCTCCGTTGGGGACCGTGGGGGGAGCCCCAATTCCCTCACGGTCCCGCCGGGAGCCGGCATTGCTTTTTCACAAGGGGAGCTGCTGACATGCAGCTCCCCTTGTAGAAAAGCAATTCTGCTTTGCTTCATATATATATCCATACTGAGGAAATGTCCTGTCCTGACCAAAAATGTATATAAAATAATATTGACACCCCCTGGAATAAAAGATCTCTTTGATAGTATGTGTACAGGCTCTGCCTGCCAGGCTGGGTTGCTGCCAACTCTAGACAATGTTCATTCCCCCTGCTAATGAGCTTCACTCTGACATGGGAAGCTGAATAAAGAATTTCCTGCGAAGGAGAGGTGTGACCAACTCTCCTTTAGAATTAGGTAAGGTGGAGCGCTTTCGAGCGCCACCAGACTGCATTGAAGGGCGCATTTGGTCCCCTCCATGCATAAACCAGTTTTGCCCAGTTCAGGAGCCCTTGGCTCCCGCTCTGGCGCAAAACCACATGAAGGACAGATGAGTGTCCAGACCCCGTCTAGCTCCTACCTAGTGAGGTACCCAGAGCTCCTCCAGGTGGCCACTTGATTCTGCCATGTTGAATCTTGGCCCCTGGAAGCATCTGACTGGCTAGGACAGCTGAGTAGCATCCCTGACCCCCTTTCATAGGTGAGTCACCAGCGAAGAGGCCCTTTCTCTTTTTATGGTTACTTAAGGGCTCCTCTGAGGGTGGGTCCCTAGATTTGCCCCGACAACAACTTCTAGATCTAACTGCCTGTTGTCTGAAGACTCTCCAAAGACTCTTCTATTAGTGGACCCTGGAACTCTTCTGTTCTTCAAGCCAGGACTTACAACAAGATTGCTCCAGTGGGAAGATTCCTGCTGCATCTTCATCCTTGTGCTTTTCCAAGTTCTGCAACTCCATGACCGTGCATCCTCCGAGTCACCAAGAACTCAGCCTGCAACCCAGCCAGAAGCAATATCCCTTGGAGTGAAGGAGTCACATCCCTGCATCTGTAGGCACCTCTACCTCGACAACAGTTTTGCTGATCCTGTTATCCCACGGACATCGCCTGGCTCTGGAACACAGGTGGTGGTTTGTTGGTTCTCCAGAGACCTGACCAGTCTTCCCTGCAACTTGGGCGACTGTGATCCCTCTTCAGCCGGCATTAACCGCCTCCCTTTGCACTGCGTCTGTTTGTTGTTACCAAGGTTTGTTGGCTCTCTTCACAAAACATCTTCAAGCTCCAAGAATCGCCAGCCTCCAGCACTGCACAGCTCTAAGAACAGCGTCCTGTCTGCATCTTTGACCTTTATCTCCTGTGGGCTGCAACACAGCATCTTCTCCCACAAACCATTGTTTGCGTTTGCCAAGGCTGGGTGGTGGCCCTGCCGACAACTGACCTTCCTGCATTCGTCAATCGTCATGAAACCACTTGTGGAAGGCTCCTGCATTGTCGCCTGGCTCCACAACTACTACTTCAACCTCACGTGCTACAGCACGAACGTCGGACAAGAGCTGGTATTGTACTCCTGTGCCTCCTGGTCAACTCCGGGTGGTTTGGACTTTGTCCCCTCTACTGTCGGGTTCTTCTTATTTGGATTCCACACCCTGGTTCCACCAGCCTGGTCCACGAGGCTCAGTAGATGCTGATCTTCCACAAACCTCCATGGCGTCTACAGGCGGTTCCGACACCACTTCATCCCACCGAGATCATCTGCGGCGTACCCCAAGGTTCATCTCTCAGCCCAATGTTATTCAACGTCTACATGGCACCACTCGCCCACGTCGCCCGACTGCACGACCTAAACATCATCTCCTATGCCAGCGGTTCCCAAACTGTGCGCCGCGGCTCCCTGGTGCGCCGTGAAAACTAGTCAGGGGCACCACGAACAGATGAGCACACAGTTTGGGAATCAGTAATCAGGGCCGGCTTTAGGGCGGTGCGACCGGTGCCACCGCACCGGGTGCTGGCTTCCTGGGGGCGCTGTGCTTGAAAGTTTATTATGCTTTTGAAGCACCTGCTGCAGCGTTTCTTTCCCCCAGCAATTACCAGGCCTCACATAAATGTCAAAATAACTCCTGTGATTTATTAACGTCCTGGAGAGAGATCAGCATTTTGCATAGTTGATGATTTGACTTATGTGAAGTTAGTGCTGAGGGTTAATATGCCTGCTGCAAAGAACGTGTACCAAGTAGATTACAGAGTGCGTATGATGTAAACAGATCAGCAGGTTACTGCTTTCAAAAGAGGCATCCTTTTGTTACTTGCAATTTATAACGTAAAGTCCTAATATAGAATAGTGAACTATTAACTTTCATCCTAGAACTGCAAACACACTGCAAAGTATACATTATTAGAACATTGATTAATGTTGAAAAAAGGATTAATTTGGCTAGAAATCGATTCTTATTATTAAATAAAACTCCCAACTATGCTGTTTCTTTTTCAACTCTGAGTTTGTGCTTCTCCACACCAAGCACTCTTAAACTATACTGCCTACCGGTATGGATTACATGTGACTCCTACACTTTCAGTCCTTTGGCTTATGTAACATTTCCTATACACTGATTTACACACGTATGATTGATTGTCTCTGTGTGATGTAAAGTGCTCGGACACATATTTGGCAGAGATGCGCGCGCAGCCGCATGACGTGTGATTGACGTGCAACTAGAGGGTGAAGGGGACTTGACATTTAGCTCTACATGTGGAGACAGAAGTCTGGGGGGTCATGTCAACCTAATCCCAAATCATATCTAATATCCTATGTTTAAAGAACTGTGTTATCCAAAAGGAAAGGTCTCTAGGATAGAATCTATTTTATACTGACTGTTAGTACGTGTACAAGCGTCTAAATGTCTACATGAAATGCGAGGGGGTAGGAATATTCCATGGTAACGGGGCTATGAATTACTTGCATGTGGACAGCGAGGCCTGGCCCTTTGCACGGTAGCTGGAGGAATGTTTACCTAAACTACTAGACAGGAATGCATCGGATGAGGAGCGGAGTAGATAATCTTGAAGGTGAAATACAGTTTTTGGCAGCCAATATGCTGGATCAGGCACCGTTAGCCGCGCAGGGAGTAGGACAAAGTTCATGGATACAGATGCAGGCTCAGACTGGAGCTTTCAGAGGCAGAAGACAAGAAAAGGCTTGATGACAGAATTCAGGGCCTACTCGCCTGAATCTGTAAAATGTGGAAAGTGAACCACATAAAGTCGGTGGCCTTTCATACTTAGGAATGAAATATCTGACCCATTCATGGCGGATCTGAAAGAGGACATGTTGACGGTGGACGCACATATATTTGCGTCTTCAAAACTGGAACTGGAGGGAACATACATGTACGTATAGCATGCACATGGAGCCGTTGGGGTCTACGATAGGGGACATAACTGATCACAAAATTCATATTTCCTCACTACACTGGTGTGAGTGGCGCTATATAACTAATTCAATGCGTCTGAGAGAGTGTGGTTATGGAGACTTCATCACTGTTAAAGGGTGCTAGTGAGAGAATCCGTGGTGGAGGTGGTCATTGGGGGTGCGCCAACAAACATTGTCGCACAGGGCGCCACCAGCACTAAAGCCGGGCCTGTCAGTAATAAATAGTATGTTTTACTTCTGTGCATCTGAATTCGAACACTGCTCCGTGTAATAAGGCCTGCAGTGGTTGCCCTGGGCCATAAGAGGGCAGTGCAACCTCACTTTCAAGGTGTCTTGTTTGATTACAACTTTTTAGGTCGAGGACCGTCCGGTCTGCCGAAGGCAGAACCGGAAGTCGGAGATTTAATGTTTTGGAGAAGAGGGGCTTGAACCCGCCCCTCTTCTCCCCTGTTCTCCATTGGCTGTCCTCTTGAATGCTGGCCAGCCATTGGAGAAGAGGCTTTGTCACTCCGAACAGGCCCCGTCCTTTTCGGATTCGGGGGCGTGTTTTTTCGTTACTTTTCTAATTATCTCCTCCAGCCAATGGCAAGAGGAGAGAAAAGCAAAACACGCCCCCGAATCCGAAAACGCCACTGCGTTTCTCCGAGGTATTTCTGCTTCGCCTCAGAGAAAAGCAGTGGTGTGCTTGTCCTCTCCCCCTGCTCTCGGCTCCTGCCCTTTAAATCTGAGACCACAGTATCAGAAGCAGCCAGCTGTGCTCTACATTTCTCCCCGCAGGCTTTGAAAGGACCTTCAGAAGCAGGTACCTATTTTAAAGAGCTCGCCACATTTCTCACATCGCCACGAGCGCGTTCGGCTCGGCTGCTAAAAGAACTGCGGGCTGTTACCATAGAGCGCAGATGTTTCGTGGCAGGAGCGGAGCAGGGCGATAATTCTGTATTTTTACGTGGCGCCGTGGCATTGTAAAGTGCAGGCACTTAAAGTACTTATTTACCTTCTTGGTATAACAAATGCCATTGTGCTTTCCATGAACTCAACAACATGGTGGAAATGCTGCTGTTCTTGCGCAGCTCGCGAGAGTGCCAGGAGAATGCAGCTTTTTCGAAGAACCTAGCCGATATTTCGTTTGGCCCTGTAGAAGGTTCGCCCTGTGAACAATTTACCATCAAACGTGTAAAATCCTCAATTGCAGTTGAGTGAAAACAAAAAAAAAATGTTTCCTGCACAGTGCAGATATGCTGACTGAATTACTGCAGCATTTGATCCTCCGCCTGCTATTGAGCTTCATCCTAGCCAGCCCATTAAATAGGTAATCTCACCCCCCAAGACGGAAGTGGTTTGATTGTCCTGGATTTAATCTTTTTGTGAGTTTTTCACGAATGCACCGAAGCAGCATTCCTATGAAGTGACGCCTAAGGTTAGTAATGTGGGTTGAAGTGCAGGGCACAAAACCCATTAGCACAGAGCGCGCCGAGAGAAAGCGCCGCGTCCTGCCTTCCGGTGATAAGATGCGTATCAGAGGAACACCGGCCGTGCCAGTCGGACTCACACCCCGGTGCAGCTAGGACACATCCAGGGAAATAAGACATCGAGAGAGGGCATGGGATGGCTCAGTGGGTCAAGGAGCCTGCTGCAGTCGTCTAAGTGCCTTAGTCATAGGTTCGCCTTGTGGCAGAGCTGCTCAGCCTTTCATCTATCCAATATCCGTGAAAAGAGCGCAGCCGGCGTGTTCATAGTGCTGCGAATCCGATGGGCTCTGGTAGTAGGAGCTGGCTATATGGTTATTATAACTCTCGATCGCATTCCACTCATCACGGTGAGGGCCACTCAAACAGGATGGACATCTGGGAAAAAAAACGCGCACTAAATGAATCCACCAAACCGAATTATAAAATGCTGTGTGGGAGTTGATGTGATAGGGTGGATGACGCTAGAAGACTACGTAGTATAAAATACCTAGCCAATCTTTCACTCGAGACAGGTTGACCAATGAACCATGCGTGAAGACGTCATCGTATGCGTGGCATGCTGACATTCCAAAGGGGCGACTAACTTCTCTCTGTGCCATAGTTTACAATATGGATGTACACGTTCTAGGTGTTTTTTGCAAGAGACTTTGAGATTCATGACGACACATGGCCACCGACCTTTGGCCTCCTCCCCCTAAAAAGCAAAAGGGTCCCGGGTTAATAAGGTTTTCCTAACAACACCACCACCACCCCCAGATCAGCCAAATTGGCGTGTCATAAAAGCGCAACGGGGAGCACATACTTTGTTTCTCCTCTGGGAATGTTCTGTGCCAGTAACGTCTTCAAGCATATAGTAGTTATGGACTTCCGGGTCACAGCCGGGTGAGGGTCAGGGCTGTAGGCAGGAGAATTTCTTTCAGAGGGTCTGACCCCCAGTAATGGGAGCATGAACAGGATTTCTAGATCGATGGTGGAGTCACTCCTTGTGAGTCAGGGTCCCCACCATTGGGTGTTCAGTCCTACCTTTACCTCATTCTCTTACTCCGCGGCAGCGCCCGCCCCTCACCACAGACAGGACTTTGCCTCGCTGCACTGATTTTCCCCTCCCTGCCCAGCAGCGCTGCCTCTAGGCCGCGCCCCTCTTCCCAGAAGTGTGCAGCCGCCCCACCTAGGTGTGCTGCCTCAAAAGCCCCTCCCGTACTCTGGCAAAGGAATGTGGCCCCTCACGAATGGTGACCCTCTTCTCCCGTCCCTGTTGCTATCCTTAGGCGCTGCGTACCTAGCCAGCAGCGTTAGTCCCACCGCCAAGGTTAGCTGTTTTAAACTCGTGTGTGTTGCCCTCAAGCCCCCGAAGCTCAGGCGTCTGTCTCTCTTGTTCTTATTTGCCTCTCTGTATTGCTGATTTCTCACCTCTCTGTATTGCCCTCCCACTCCCATCTGTGTTGCTTCTTAAGTCTGTGTTGCTTCTTCACCTTCCACCCCATCCACTTTTCTTTGCCGCCTCCTATTCCCCCTTCTGTGTTAATTCATCTCCTCCCATGCCTGTTTCTTATTCCTCTCCCACCCCCATTCATATGGCCTATTCCCATTCCCTCATGTTTGTGTTGCTTATTCACCTCCCATTCTCCTGGCAGCCTTTCTTATTCCTATTTCACCCCCCAACCCCAGCTGTGTTGCTTATTCCTCTCCCACACCCTGGTTGTGTCTGTTGTTTATTAACCCCACCCCCTCCCCCCAGCTGCCATACAGAAAAAAAGTACTATGGTGCAGCCAGCACAGGCCACTTCATTCCGCTTTTTTTTTTTAAACCATCCTGTTACCTATTGTCCATCGCCACCCGATTGGGAAAGCCAGTAACTCTCCCACAGGCAAGACCTATTGGCTTTGTCAATGCTGGTTCGTTCAGGCCATAGCTTCTACAAACTCTTCCTCCAATACTGATGATCCATTCATAGCGAACCTGCTAAAATCTTGTGCCTACAATAAAATGTGTTCTACAGGTGCCATAATAACCTCTGACTGACAATTAAAGTAAACAAAGACAGAAAGAGCATGTGAAAAATGAAAACAGATGATTTAATAACAAGCATTTACAATGCAACGGTCTCGGCATTGTTAAAGTTAGAGCTATTGCTCGTAACAATGCAGTTTCTTTAAATGTTTTAAAAACAAAAACATAAACAAAAATAATGTCATGAGCAATGCCAATAGCTCTAACTTTACCAATGCCGAGACCATTGCATTGTAAATGCTTGTTGTATATTTAACAGCTTAGCTAATGTCTTCATCGCCCCTCCACTACCACAACGTGTCCATGTGTATCCGAAAACATCCAGTGAGGGAAGGTGACTCGTGTGCAAAGAATGCCGTTGCAAATTCTTAGGAAACATTTGTCTGAATACAAGATAATAATATCCTATTCATGTGTGCTGCTGACATGCAGATCACTGAACGCAGTGCTGTTAATTCAGGTTCAAGGCATGCAGCCCCCCCCTTGCAATCGAGCACCGGACCTGCCACTTTCTGCCAAGAAAGAAACAACACACACATGTTAATTAACTCCCTGCTCTGATAGCCAGAGAATAACGCCCATTTTCTATCGTCTGTATCCAGTAATCAGCTCAACAATAAAATAAACTAAACAAAAATGATGCTGGTGCTTAGCAGATAGGGAAGTACATCACATGTGTACTGTATATTCTTTTTTACTTGCGCACGAAAACCATTACAATTCAAGATATTTGGGTAACATTTCCAAGTCCTTACAGCTGCTTCTCTGTTGCACTTGAAAGCTAAGAGCGCTTCGAGAAGCCTTGAGCTGGCATGGCTGAGAAATTAGAGATATTTTCCTAATCAAAACTATTGGGGTTTTATCACGCTCAGCTGTGAGTGTTTGTGAAGGTATGGGGGTGTTTGAGATGACTATGTTGTGTGCGCTGTTATCTTTCCTGCCAATAAAAACAAAATACCACGTGGTCAGTTTGCTTATCTTCAAACTTTAAGACAACAACCTTCTTATGCTCCCTCCCCACTCTTTCAAATACTGACCACTATGTAAATCTTTTGGAACGTGGTAGCACACGTGTGCTCATAAACACCTACTCATCTATAGTAAAATACGCTTACACGTGTGACTCACGAATCAGCACGAGTCCACTTGGAGGTGAGTTCACAGCACTGATGGTTCCACTGTTCACACTGGGAATGTTGGTGACCAAAGCCTGCTCTAGTGTCAGCTACAGGACTCAACAGACCGCAGCACTTTGCATGAAGGTGCTTACTTTACTTATTAGTCACTTATCATCAACACAGCTCGAGAATACATTTAAATGTGATCTCAAATGATATTTTCTGTTTGAAGCATGAACAGATCATAAAGGTTATAAAAATACCAATTTTGGTGGTGGTGTTTTTTTTTTGGACCAGCTGGGACTTAAATATACCGGTGGTGCTGGTAGAAAACTAGTCAGGTGGCAACCGTAACTGGCTCGTTTATTTACTGTTAGGGTTTTTGTGTACACGCCACTTTAGCACAATCTGTCTGTGATGCAGAACCCCCTGTGTTTTTTGAACAACCATTGGATGTCTGGTAAGCAAGTGACCAACCACCGGACAAAAGTGGAGAAAAATGGAAGTACTCCAGAGGCCGGGCTTACATCCACGCCACCCGAAAAATAAAATGACATAATGGGGAGCTGCGGAAAACTGCCAATAGATAAAGGGAGCCACGGGTCGAAAACGTTTGGGAACCACTGTCCTATGCCGACGACACCCAGCTGATCCTCTCGCTCACCAAGGACCCCCACACCGCCAAAACCATCCTCCACGAAGGAATAAACGCTGTCGCCGACTGGATGAGGAACAGTTGTGAGAAAGTGCCATCTTTCTTGCCTGGTATGCCCCCACTTTTTGCTGAATTGCTGAATGTACTTTGACTGAGTGTGCCCTGGACTCCTGCCAATCAGGTGCCCAGGGCCTATGTTCCTTCCCTAAAACAAACCAAACCCAAATTGGCAAACCTTGGCCACATGTCAGCCCCTGGTAAATGGTACCCTAAGTACCCAGGGCTTTGTGACCCAGGAAGGCATCTAAGTGCTGCAGCACTCCTTGTGCCACTCTTAGGGGCCCTGTGCCCTTACACACACACACTGCCTTTGCAGGCTGAGTGTTTGGGTGCAAGACAAAAACAAAGTCGACATGGCACACATCCCTGTGTGCCATGCCCATCACATACACTGCCATGGCATACATCAGTCACCCCTCTAGCTGGGTGCCTTATGCCAATGGTGTGGGCACAGGAACAAGAGCCCTGTGCCCCTACAGTGCCCAGGTCCATCCTTGAGCCCTGTAAGTGCAGTGCTGCCATTTAAAGAGTACATGGTGCTGGGAGCTCGTCAAACACGAGCTCCACAGCACCATAATGGCAACACTAAAGACTCGGAAGTTTGGTATCAAACTTCTCAGCACATTAAACCCACACTGATGCCAGTGTGGGATTTAATGTACCCAGCACCCCAGAGAGCATCTTAGAGGTGCCCCCTCGAACCTAACCTACAAATCCACGTCTGCTCTGAGGCTGCCTAGGCTGCCACCCAGCAGACATGTTGCTGGACCCCTGGGTAGGAGAGCCCCTGCTCTCCTGGTCCTGCAACAATGCACATCCTGGGCGAGGTGCTAAATCTCCTCCCCCAGGATGGGCAGGGGGAAGCTTCAAAGGCATGCCGCCTCTGTGAGTTTCCCCAGGCCCCTGCAACCCCCCACTCTGGCGGGAAGCTTTGGTCGGAAACCCCAAATAAGGACAGGGGATGTGCCAGCCTGCCAACCCCACCCCTCAGGTGGGGGAGGCGAGGTGAAGCACATCTCCGGGCTCTCGCCATCTTGAAGATGGGTTGCCCTACCCTATCAGGACTAGGCTACTGCCCCCCTCCCACAGGAGAGAGGCAGGATAGGGGGTGTACCCACCCCAGGACGGGGACTCATTGGTCCCTAGCCTTCACCTACCTGTAACGCCCCTAAATCTAGTATTTAGGGGCACCCTGAACCTTCCTTCCCCAGATTCCAGATTCGAAACTACAAGAAGAGCAACAAGAACAAAGACCTACCCTGCAGCTGCTAAAAAGAGGAAGACACCAACTGCTTTGGCTCCAGCCCTACCAGCCTGTCGACCCTCGAACCTGCTCCTGCTCCAGCGCTGCATCTCTCGTGGCCAGCAACCTCACCAACCCCGGAGGACCTGCCTACCTTTTGGCTCTAAGCCCCTGGGACTCCCAGGAGTAGAGGCTCTACTCGAAACCTACCTCTAACCCCTGGCAGCAGCCCGGAACCGCGAACCCAGCACACTCTGCACCAGCCGAGCCTGGCCAGTGCCGGAGTGAACAAAGACCCTGAGGACGACCCCACGGCGACTGTGACCCCGAGTCCAGCACCCAAGGACCTCCCTCGACACTCCTGAAGAAGCCTGCAGCCTCAGAACAAGGTGCCACCCCAACCGCGATCAACAGAGGGTAAAATTTCCCGACACCTAAAGGCACCCCTGCACGCGGCGCCCCACGGCCCCCTGTGTCCAACCCCGGGGTACCTACCTATCCTCCAACTACCCAACTTACCTCTCGAAGTGGTGGTGGCACCTGAAGAGTCCTCGTCCCCAAGCTTGCAGTCTTTTTCCTAACCGGAGATTTCCCATTGACATCCATTGAGCGCCCGAAGGCTCAAAAGCACTCTGCACCCAGCCGCCCGAGTGGCCCTGGCAGTGAAAACTCTACTCCTTCCTACTTCCCCACTTGCCCTGAGTAAGTGACCAGGAGCCCAGCTCCCACAACCGCGTGGCTTACCAGTCAGTAGCCACCAAACAAGGCCCCCCTATCCCTCATAGGATAACATTGGGCCTAACTCTCTCTGCACCCGGCCGCCCTAGAGTCGCTGAGGGTGAACCAACTGTACCTACCTGACCCTGGGAGACCCCTGAGTCTGTGCCCAGAACCTCAACTCTGCCAGTCGAGTACTTACCCTTAAACCGCAAACTCTATTTTCCTCATAGGGTAACATTGACCGGCTTTTTCCTGAAATTTCTTCTAAGTGTGGACTTTTCAAATCTTCAAATATTCACCAAAAATCAGCCGAGTGACAAAAACGAATTTACTCACCTGTTCCTAGGTGAACTCCCAGTGCTGGATCTTGGTGCCCAGCACTGACTCTGAAAAATCTCTACAACTGTACTTACCCTTAACTCAATTTTCTTCAATAGGAAACCATTGACTGTTTTTCTGTGAAATTTCTTCTAAGTGTCGATTTCTGCAATCTTTAAATATTCTTCAAAAACCGTATAATATCTGAAAACGTAATTGCTTACCTGTTTTGGATAAAGGTCCCAGTACTGAGTCTAGGCACCCAGTAACTGGATTACAAAAGTAACGAGAACATACTGTACCTGTAACCTGCATTTTCTTCCATAGGGAATCATTGATTGTTTTCTCTGAAATATTTTCTAAGTGTCAACTTTTAAAATAGCTAAATATTAGTTAAAAATCATTACAGTACTTAAGTCGACTTTCATCACTTGATTCTGAGAACTGACCCAGGACTGAATCTAGGATCCAGTCCTGGAATTCCAAAAGTAATCTAAAAAGTAATCTGTTGCAAATAACTTGAATTTACCATTGAGCTCAATGTATTGTTGTGTTTAAAAATAGAGTTGCCTACTGCAACCACTTGTAACTGTTTACTAAAATCTATTGCATATTGCAAAAGTATTTATATGAAACATCTACTGTTGAGAAAGTATATTTTAACTCCAAGTGTTGGTTCTAAAATAAAACAAGCATATATTTTTTATATATAAACCATTGGCCTAGAGTTCAGTTATTGAGTGTGTGAAACCATTTGCTGACTGAGTGTGTACAACAAATGCTTTACACTGTCCTCTGGTACTGCCTTACTGCTCGACCAAGCTACCACTTCAGAGAGTAAGGTTATATCTAACTTTAGCCTCTGTCAAACCCTGGGGGACTGTGGACTCTGTACACCCTGTACCTATTAGGGAACAGTATATACAGAGCCACTTTCTCACAACAGCCGACTGAAGCTGAACTCGGACAAGACGGAGGTCCTCATCCTTGGCTCTACCCCCTTGGCCTGGGACGACTCCTGGTGGCCGACGGCACTAGGAGCACCCCCTACACTCACCAACCACACACGAAACCTAGGGGTCATCCTCGACTCCACACTCTCCATGACAAAGCAGGTCAACGCCGTCTCCTCCTCCTGCTTCAACACCCTCCGCATGCTTCGCAGGATCTTCAAGAGGATCCCCACCAAAACTAGAAGGACGGTCACCCAGGCCCTCGTCAGCAGTAAACTGGACTACGGCAATGCACTCTATGCAGGAGCCCCGGCCAAACTCCTGAAAAGACTCCAACGTGTCCAGAACGCCTCCGCTCGCCTGATCCTGGACATCCCCTGCCGCAGCCACATCACACTCCACCTGAAAGACCTGCACTGGCTCCCCATCAACAAGAGGATAACCTTCAAGCTCCTCACCCACGCACACAAGGCACTCCACGACACCGGACCAGCGTACCTCAACAGAAGACTCAGTCTCTACACCCCCGCCCGCCAGCTCCGCTCCGCAGACCATGCCCTCGCCACCATCCCCCGCATCCGAAGAGTGGCCGGCGGCGGCAGATCATTCTCCCACCTCGCCTCCAAGACGTGGAACACCCTCCCCATCCTTCTACGGTAGACCGAAGACCTTTTATCCTTCAGGAGACTCCTCAAGACATGGCTCTTCGAACAGTAGCAGCACCTCCCCCCCCCTAGTGCCTTGAGACCCTCACGGGTATGTAGTACGCTTTACAAATGCTATGATTGATTGATTGATTGACCCCTATGCACTGGGCTCCCTGGTGTAGGTATCCTGGTTCCCGGAGTATTCATGGGTAGAGTGGGTCTCCAACCTCTCCTGATCCAAGCGCTACCTTAGGGATCATTTGGGAAGGGTCTTGGATCTAAAAAAAATCCAACTGCGAAGGACCCTACGTTATTCTATGGATGTTTGACCCGGTGTAACCACTCTGCAACCGGGCGCCTTGGGGCCCTTGGCTATTCACCTTGGTTGGTTCCATGTTTCCCCTGGTGTCCTCCATCCTTGGGTTCTAGTCCCGTTTTCGTTCTTACCTCACAATACACCATTTTAGTATATTGTTTGCCCCCCCCCCCCCGGTTGGGTCCTATGTGTTTTCCTATGCTACTTATCTCTTTCTAAAGTATTTCTTGTGTATAATTGATATCTGCAGGCAGGAGCCATACCAAGCTAGTGTCTAGTGTGTACTAATAAATACAAAGTATTTTTATACTCACATAGTGTGGTGCTTTCTTGTGTGAAAAGCTTACTGACGTATTGTAGTTGTAAATGCACTTGCTTTACACCCTCCTGAATAAGCCTTAGCTGCTCTCCACAGCTACCCCTTGAGAGCTCTGGTTATCGGGGACCTAAACACAATCCAGTGCCTCACTATAGGTGGACACTATATACTGAGCCAGCCTCCTACCGACCAGCTCTTAATAGATGAGGCCCACATCCCCAATACATCGACTCCTACAATCGGACGAATCCTGGATTCAGATCATGCATGCATTTCCCTCCTCTACAACATCGCCCTACCTTCAAACAAACCAAAAACATGGAGAATGAATATTCTACTCATGGAGGATCCCGTCTTTAGGGAGAAGATTAACACGAGATTACACAGTTTTTGGAAATAAATAGAAAGTCAGGCCCTAGCTCCAAAATTGTCTGGGATGCCCTGAAAGCCAGCATACGTGGTCATATGATCAAACTAACATCCTGGAAGAACAAACAGGACAACTCCAACTTGCATAAATTAGAACAAGAAATAAAATCACTTGAACAAGAAATAAAATCACTTGAAAATGACCTTAAACTAATTCCAGATAAATCAAGACTAAATCAACTAACAAAGCTGAAATACGAATTCAATACAATTTTAAACAACAAAGTGCACATCATTGTGCGAAAGAACATAGGTATTTCTTTTTAAGAAGGAAGAATTCTAGCCTTGTACCTTAAACAAACCTATCAACAATCCAAGATATCCTCTATCATTAAGGAAGACGGCTCACCATCCACCATAGAGGAGGATATTCTTGCCGCTTTCGAATCGTTGTACTGTAACCTTTACTCTAAAAGTAACCACAATCCCTACGAAACTTGGTTACATTATCTAAATACTATCCCCATTACAAAAATAGACATGAAAACCAAAGCTCAACTTGAGAACACCATTACTAAACATGAGATAACAAGAGCAATCAAACTACTCAAACTGAGAAAGCACCAGGGCCTGATGACCTCCCCACATCCTTCTATTAAACCTGGGGAGCATCCGTTACTACACATCCGGAAGATGGCTTCTCTCAATTCTCCAAAACAGGAACGGTCTCAGGGATTTCTGCAGAAGCAACAATTACTGTAATGCACAAATAATGTAAAGATCCCTCTATTCCCCAAAACTACCGCCCAATATCCCCCATAAACATAGACTGCAAAATGTATGAAAAAATATTGGCCCTCCGACTGGAACCCATCTTACAAACAGTAATAAACCCCTCACAAACGGGATTCATGAAGGGCAGATGTAATGCATACAACACAAGACTCTTCAGTCATGTCACTGAGAAAGCACACTCTCTCAACCAACCTGCATGGGTAATTGCACTAGATGCAGAAAAGGCCTTTGACAATGTAGGAGAGTAGGGTCTGCTTTCTATGTTCACCCCCAGTTTTTGCTTTTGCTTCACTGGTTTTCGAATTAGATGTGGCTGTGGGCCTGCCAATCAGACCCACAGCCCAGCTGTTCTCTCTCTAAATTTATGCTATGTACTTTAGGTGCATAACCCAATTGGTTAGGATCACCTTACTGGCCCCTGTACAGTGTACCTTAGGTACTCAGGGCATAGGTGTACCCTAGGCCTACCAAGGGCTGCAGCATGTATTATGCCACCCCTGGCCTGGCCTTCCATTATGACACAACTGGCTGATCACTCAGCTGGGGCAAGGTTGTGTAATCACTCCTTGCTTAGGTGTAGTATTCCTATACCTACCTTATATATAGACACATGTGTATCTATCAGCCAATCCTATGGCAGGCCTTAACAATCCTGGAGGCAGAGTGCTTGGTAACATGTGAGATGGTGCTCTAGCATGAGCTGAGCCTGTCTGCAGCTATCGGAACCATGTCCTTATAGCTGTTCTATGATATAGCCTACCATATACTCTTAAAGTACCTTATAATCTTAAACGGTTATGGTAACTATGGTTTGGCTTTATCAAAACATGTCGTGTAAGGTGTCTAACACTTTGGAATAATACCCCCATACCATTTCTGGCAATGAGTATATTATTCCTCCCTTCTAGAGGGAGAAGACATGTTGAAACCGACTTACCCGGTTAAAGTTAACCAGAGCCCCAGCATCACAAAATGGATGCTGCTGCCACAGACACAAGTCTGACCTCCTGCTGCTGGGAGTCCTTCCAGTGAGGGAGGCTTGGATAATAGATTTCCTGCCTTGGGAGGTGCGAGCACCACCCCAGACAGGAGTTAGTGTATTGGGGCAGGGAGGGATGAAAGAAACTAGACACTGCCTGGGACACACAAGGTGTCCCATGCATAGTCCAGTTCAAACCGGCACTGGGGCACTCCAGCCCCAGCTCTGGCGCGAAACTGGACAAAGGAAAGGGGGTGTAACCACTCCCCTTCCTGGTCCCAACCATAGGAGGGACCTTGCAGGTAGCCCAGCCCACTAGCCCAGTATATCAGTAGGTAGCTGAGCCCTGCTAAATTAGATTAACCTGAATCTGCAACTTGTACAGAAACTCTGGACCTTCGACATTCGACCTCAGGAAGAAGACTGAAGAAATCTCCCTTGTGGCCAAGGAGTGACCACCCTGGGCAACCAGGCACCATCCAGCGACCGCTGCTTTGCTTTGCGACTGATCCTACGAGGGACGACTGCAGAGACTGACCAGCGCCGAGACTTCCAGACACCTCTGACCCAGATCCACATCTACAGCGAAGCTGAGACCCGTGGAGGCCATGAGGGACGTGGGACCGGCGACTTGGGACAAGTGGCTAGTAACTGACTAGCGCGACTTCTGAGGCTTCCTCGAGGCTGTGCTTGGGGAATTGAGAAGCCTCCATCCCGAGCACCATCTGAAAAGAAGATCAGCTCCCCACACTTCACGTGTTCTGCGTGGGGCCCTTCTGCACCTGAGTTGCTCGACGTGTTGTCCGGTTGCTGGCCCATTGGCTAGTGACCTCTGCGACGACGAACCTTTGTTTTCATCTTGCTGGTCCAGCTCCTCCAGACGGGCACCCACTCCTCTGTGAAAGAGAAGCACCCCAGACCTTCCTGGTCTGCACCAGAAGCAAGTCCTCCATCCTGCGTGGGTTCCGCTTGCCAAGGCTTGTTGGGTCCTGACTCGACTTTGACGCCGCCGACAGCAAGAGCCTTCGTGGGACAGCTCACCTCCTGGTCCTGGTCGTCCTCGACGCCTCCTGGTACCAGTGACTGCTGCGACAAGCTTCACCTCTTCACCTGCATCTGCACGACATCGCCTGGTTCCTTCCCGGCTCCTGGCTGGTGACCTAGACTCTGTCCCTTCTGCTTGCAGGTATCCTTCCTTCTTGATTCCATCCTTGGGATCCACCGGACACTCTTCACTGACAGCCTGTCAGCAACTTTCCTTCAGGCATCCATAGGAGTCAACGACGAAACCCGACGCAAGTTCACACCTATGCACCCGCAGCCCGTGGGCTAGGTAACTTGAGTACTTCGGTGCTCACAAGGGTATTGACTATCCAAGGGTCTAGTTTCCGAGTCTCGACTTCCTAGCTATACCAGAAGTGTCCTAAAACTGTTAATTTCTAATAACTTCCATTTCTATCGACTTTTACGCATTACGCGTGAGTGTTTCCACTCTGCACCTGAATCCCGTGGGCCTCCCACTTCCTAACCTTTGGTAGTATAGTGTAGCCCCAGCGATTCCCTAGGCCTAGGCCTATCCTGTGTTCGTGACAGTGGTTCTTATACCACTTACTTAGTATATGGTTAGCGTGGCCCCTAGGGCCTAACTGTATTACTTACCTGTGTGACTTAATGTATGCTTAAATAAGACTGTGTTGTACTTACCTCGAATCTCATAAAGAGTGCTGAGGGTTTGACTAGAATAAATACATTCTATTTATATATATATCTGTTGTGGTGTCCTTTCATTTGGTATTCAAGGGATTACATATGGTATAACAGCTGGCTTCACATGCCATACAGAGTTTAGCCTAAGACTGCTCTTGTCCATGCTACCACTAGGATAGCTGGTCTATAAGGTTGACTTTACAACCAATCACCATAAGGGTTGTTTGGACTGATACAAGGTGTACACTAGAATTAGTGACATCATATATCAGGCCAACTTCTCACAATGGTGCTCCAGCATGAGCTGAGCCTGTCTGCAGCTTTCGGAACAATGTCCTTATAGCTGTTCTATGATATCGCCTACCATATACTCTTAAAGTACCTTATAATCCTCGCGGGTATGGTAACTATGGTTTGGCTTTATCAAAACATGTCGTGTAAGGTGTCTAACACTTTGGAATACTACCCCCACACCGTTTCTGGCGGTGAGGATAGTATTCCTCCCTTCTGGAGGGAGAAGACATGTTGAAGACCTACTACCCGGTTAAAGTTAACCAGAGCCCGGCATCACAAAATGGATGCTGCTGCCACAGACACAAGTCTGACCTCCTGCTGCTGGGAGTCCTTCCAGTGAGGGAGGCTTGGACGATAGGTTTCCTGCCTTGGGAGGTGCTAGCACCACCCTAGACAGGACTTAGTGTATTGGGGCAGCGAGGGATGAAAGAAACGAGACACTGCCTGGGGCACACAAGGTGTCCCATGCATAGTCCGGTTCAAACCGGTGCTGGGGCACTCCAGCCCCAGTCCTGGCGCGAACTGGACAAAGGGAAGGGGGTGTAACTACCCCCTCCCTGGTCCCACCCATAGGAGGGACCTAGCAGGTAACCCAGCCCCCCAGATTAGTATAAGAGTGGGAGCTGAGTCCCTAGCACTTTGGATTATCCTGATAACTGAAACTTGAACAGACTCTGGACCTTCGACATTCGACTACGGAAGTAGACTGACGAATCTCCCTTGTGTCCAAGGAGTGGCCAACCTGTGCAAACAGGCACCATCAAGCGACCTGCCGTTTGCTTTGCTCAACGTTCTATGAGGAACCGAATGCAGAGCCCGACCAGCGCCTTGACTTCCAGACTTCTCCGACCCTGATCCACATCCACAGCAAAGCTGAGATCCGTGGAGGCGACGAGAGACGTGGGACCGGCTACCTGGGAAAATTGGCTACTTGCTTCCAGCGCAGCTTCTGAGGCATCCTCGAAGTTGTGCTCTGGGGATTGAGAAGTCCCTACCCCGAGCACCGTCTGCACCGAAGATCAGCCCTCCACACTCCACGAGTTCTGCGTGGGGCCCTTCTGCATTTCCCTGCTCGACGCGTCTGTCCGGTTGCTTGCCCGTTGGCTATTAACCTCTGCGACGACGAACCTTTGACTTTCCACCACTGGTTTGGCTCCTCCAGACTGGCCCTTGCTTCCCTGTGAAAGAGAAGCACCTCAGGCCTTCCTGGTCTGCAACAGAAGCGAATCCTTCATTCTGCGTGGGTTGCGCTTGCCAAGTCTTGTTGTGTCCAAACTCGACATCGACGCCGCCGACAGCAAGAGCCCTCGTGGGACAGCTCGCCTCCTGGTTCTGGTCATCCTCGAAGTCTCCTGGTACCCGTGGCTGCTGCGACAAGCTTCACCTCTTCACCTGCATCTTCACAACATCGCCTGGTTCCTTCCTGGTTCCTTCCCGGCTCCTGGCTGGTGACCTAGACTCTGTCCCCTCTGCTTGCAGGTATCCTCCTTCTTGATTCCATCCTTGGAATCCACCGGACACTCTTCACTGACTGCCTGTCAGCATCTTTTCTTCAGGCATCCATAGGAGTCGACGACGAACCCCGACGCAAGTTCACACCTTTGCACCCGCAGCCCGTGGGCTAGGTAACTTGAGTACTCCGGTGCTCACAAGGGTATTGACAATCCTAGTGTCTAGTTTCCAAGTCTCCAACTCCTAGCTCTTTCCGAAGTGTTCTAAAACTCTTTAATTGTAAACATTACTATTTCTATCGACTTTAACGCATTACGCGTGAGTGTTTCCACTCTGCACCTGAATCCCATGGGCCTCCCACTGCCTAGCAACTGGTAGGATAGTGTAGCCCAGCGATTCCCTAGGCCTAGGCCTAACCTGTGTTCGTGACAGTGGTTCTTATACCACTTACTTAGTATATGGTTTGCGTGGCCCCTAGGGCCTAACTGTATTACTTACCTGTGTGACTTATGTATGCTTAAATAAGACTGTGTTGTACTTACCTCGAATCTCATAAAGAGTGCTGAGGGTATTTTGACTAGAATAAATACATTCTATTTTTATAATATATCTGTTGTTGTGTCCTTTCATTTGGTATTCAAGGGATTGCAAATAGTATAACAGCTGGCTTCACATGCCATACAGAGTTTAGCCTAAGACTGCTCTTGTCCATGCTACCACTAGGATAGCTGGTCTATAAGGTTGACTTTACAACCAATCACCAAAAGGGTTGTTTGGACTGATACAAGGTGTACACTAGAACTAGTGACATCATATATCAGGCCAACTTCTCACATTGGTGAGCAGCGGTTGGGATCTGAGCTTGCTGTTGTAATACCATTGTAATCTTGAGATATCAAATTGAAAGATCACAAGGATATTTGTAAGGTACATATAACATAGCTTATAAATACTTAAGTTCTACTGAACTTAGTTGTTGTAGGTTGAAGGGCCTAGCACACCCTGACTACAACTACTAGAGAGGTTTTAGTAGGTACAACTAGTGTAGGTAGGTGCACACACCACACCCTCACTAGATCATGTCTCTGAGAGGAGATCAAGTTGATTCTCTCTCAGGAGGGGGATATCCTAGAAAGATACCCTCTAGATATGATACCCTAACTTTTCAGGAGATGAGACAATTGTGTACCTCCAGAAAGTTAAAACAGGGTTCAAACCCTACCCTCATTTATCTAGTGGAGATCTTAGAAGAGTATGATGCTCAGAGAGCCTCTCAGGATGGTGCCTTAGGTACCAATGAGGGTCTACCCTCCACAGAAGACTCCCCTCACAATACTGATCAAGATGAGTCAGCAGGGACTTCAGAAGATGAGGTAGACAGCCAGGTCCAAGTTAGGAGACTTAGCCAGGCTAACTTAAGCCTACATGGGAGTCTGAATGGGGTCCCCCATTCAGACCCTCAAGTGGACTTAACCAGAGAAGCAGGAGAGGAAGATCCCCTTCTAGGGAATCTATCCACTCCCATGTCTCTAATAGCTCCAATGCCTCTTCTCACAGGGGAATGACTTCTCCACAGAGAAAAGAGCATCAGGCCAGAATGAGGGAAGTCAATCTGAGGATTGAAAGGGAAGAACTTGCCCTTGCCAAAGAGAGACTTGCTCTGGCATGAGAGCAAATGTTAAGTGGGTTAGGACCCACTGGTGGCAGCAATATCCCTAAGGATAGAGACAGGGCCTATGATAATAGAAACCTGAGCAAGATTGTCCCTCCCTACAAGTGTGGGGATGACATCCACAAATGGATAACTGCTTTGGAGAGGGCTTGCAAAGTACAGCAGGTACCTCAAAGTCAGTGGGCAGCTATCTCGTGGCTCTCCTTCTCTGAGAAAGGTAGAGACAAGCTCCTCACAGTTAGTGATGAGGATGCTGACAATTACACTATCCTGAAGAGTGCTCTGATTGATGGGTTTGGCCTAACCACTGAACAATACAGGTTGGTGTTCAGGGATACCCAGAAGACACAGACTCAGGACTGGACTGAGGTTGTAGATTGTGCCACTAAGGCTTTGGAAGGCTGGTTATTGGGTAGTAAGGTTAAGGACTATACAGGATTGTATAATTTGATCATGAGAGAACAAATCCTTAACAACTGTCAAAACCAGCTGCTGCATCAACACTTGATTGACTCTGACCTAACTTCTCCCCAGGAATTGGGAAAGAAGGCAGATAGGTGGGTCAGGACTAGAGTTAAGCAGAAAAACCAGAACCAGGGCGGTGATCAGAAAAAGGCAGACCAGAAGGGTAATGAGCAGAAATCAAAAGACCAGAAGTCTTCACCAGGCCCCCAAAAGGCTCAGGGGGAGGGTGGTCCCAAAAAGGATATAAAGAAAGATGGCCAAAAGAAACCTTGGTGTAACTATTGTAAGTCCAATTCCCATTGGTTTAGTGAGTGCACCAAAAAGGACAAGCCCCCAACCACCATTGCCCCTAAGGCAACTGTACCCCCTAGTCCAGCTGTAAGTGGTGGTTCCCAGCAAAAGGGTGTAATAGGGTTAACCCTGGGAACTGAAGTGGATTCTGGTCTAGTCAGAATACCCACTCAGGCTGTTCTGATCTGTGATGGGGACATATCTTTGTCCTCTACTGTGGGTCCCAGTAACCTGGGCAAGTACAGACAGACTCCTTTGATCAACCAAAGAATGGCTCAGGCCTACAGGGACACAGGTGCTAGTGTCACAATGGTGACTCCTGCCTTTGTGGACAGATCATGCTAGGTGAGAATTACCTAGTGACCGCAATGCCACTACCTCCCATAGTGTGGCAATTGTTAACTTCTCCTGGGGAGGGGTAACTGGCTTCAAGAAAGTTGTGGTGAGTTCAGATCTTCCTGTAGAGTGTCTGTTGGGAAATGACCTTGAAACTTCAGTGTGGGCTGAAGGGGAGTATAGGACCCATGCAGAAATGCTGGGAATAGATGCACATGTCCTTGCTGTGACTAGGTCACAGGCCAAAAAGTGCGACACTGAACAAGTGTTGGGTCCTGGAACAATGGACCAGACACAACCCAAGAGAAAGAGCAGTAGGGTTAAGGCTGTGCCTTCCCCCCTGCCTCAGGTAGAGAGTCAGCCCTCACAGGAGGATGATTCTGAGAGCCCTGAAGGAACTGTCCTAGAAGAACTGGTACCTGACCAGGTTGAGTTTCTTGGGACAGGGGGACCTTCAAGGGCAGATCTGAGGCAGGCACAATTAGACTGTCCTTCTCTTGAACCCTTCAGACAGCAGGCTGCTGCTGAGGCTGCAGGGAATGCTCAAGGTACCCATAGAGTGTATTTGGATGAAGGGCTGCTGTACTCAGAGGCTAGAGACCCCAAGCCTGGTGCGTCCAGGAGGTTGGTCATACCATTGAGTTTCAGAGGCTTCCTTCTTACCTTGGCCCATGATATTCCCCTTGCAGGACACTTAGGCCAGAATAAGACCTGGGACAGACTTGTTCACTTTCACTGGCCTCACATGTCAGAAGATACCAAGGAGTTTTGTCGCTCCTGTGTCACCGGCCAAGCCAGTGACAAATCAGGTGGCACCACAAAGGCCCCCCTCATACCACTACCTGTGGTGGGGGTTCCCTTTGAGAGAGTGGGGATAGACACTGTAGGACCAATGGACCCCCAAACAGCATCTGGGCACAGATTCATACTGGTGATAGTGGACCATGCCACCAGGTATCCAGAAGCTAAACCCCTAAGGACCACAACAGCTCCTGTTGTGGCAAGGGCCCTACTTGGAGTATTCTCCAGAGTGGGTTTTCCAAAGGAGGTTGTCTCTGACAGAGGTGCCAACTTCATGTCAGGATATTTAACTGCAATGTGGAAGGAGTGTGGTGTAAACTACAAATTCACTACACCCTATCACCCACAATGCAATGGGCTTGTGGAAAGATTCAACAAGACCCTAAAAGGGATGGTAAAAGGTTTACCAGACAAGCTTAGGTGAAGATGGGACATCCTTTTACCCTGCCTTCTGTTTGCTTACAGAGAGGTCCCACAAAAGGGGGTTGGCTACAGCCCTTTTGAGCTTTTGTTTGGGCATCCTGTAAGGGGACCCCTGTGTCTAGTAACGGAAGGATGGGAGAGACCTCTCAGACAACCCAAACTGGATATAGTGCCCGTTGGCTAGTACCTCTGCGACGACGAACCTTTGACTTTCCACCGCTGGTTTGGCTCCTCCAGACTTGCCCTTGCTTTCCTGTGAAAGAGAAGCACCTCAGGCTTTCCTGGTCTGCAACAGAAGCGAATCCTTCATTCTGCGTGGGTTGCGCTTGCCAAGGCTTGGTGTGTTCAAACTCGACATCGACGCCGCCGACAGCAAGAGCCCTCGTGGGACAGCTCGCCTCCTGGTTCTGGTCGTCCTCGACGTCTCCTGGTACCCGTGGCTGCTGCGACAAGCTTCACCTCTTCACCTGCATCTTCACAACATCGCCTGGTTCCTTCCTGGTTCCTTCCCGGCTCCTGGCTGGTGACCTAGACTCTGTCCCCTCTGCTTGCAGGTATCCTCCTTCTTGATTCCATTCTTGGAATCCACCGGACACTCTTCACTGACTGCCTGTCAGCATCTTTTCTTCAGGCATCCATAGGAGTCGACGACGAAACCCGACGCAAGTTCACACCTATGCACCCGCAGCCCGTGAGCTAGGTAACTTGAGTACTCCGGTGCTCACAAGGGTATTGACTATCCTAGTGTCTAGTTTCCAAGTCTCTAACTCCTAGCTCTTTCCGAAGTGTCCTAAACCTCTTTATTTCTAAACACCACTATTTCTATCGACTTTAACGCATTACGCGTGAGTGTTTCCACTCTGCACCTGAATCCCGTGGGCCTCCCACTGCCTAGCAACTGGTAGGATAGTGTAGCCCCAGCGATTCCCTAGGCCTAGGCCTAACCTGTGTTCGTGACAGTGGTTCTTATACCACTTACTTAGTATATGGTTTGCGTGGCCCCTAGGGCCTAACTGTATTACTTACCTGTGTGACTTATGTATGCTTAAATAAGACTGTGTTGTACTTACCTCGAATCTCATAAAGAGTGCTGAGGGTATTTTGACTAGAATAAATACATTCTATTTTTATAATATATCTGTTGTGGTGTCCTTTCATTTGGTATTCAAGGGATTGCAAATGGTATAACAGCTGGCTTCACATGCCATACAGAGTTTAGCCTAAGACTGCTCTTGTCCATGCTACCACTAGGATAGCTGGTCTATAAGGTTGACTTTACAACCAATCACCATAAGGGTTGTTTGGACTGATACAAGGTGTACACTAGAACTAGTGACATCATATATCAGGCCAACTTCTCACAGACAAGATCTCATGGTCTTTTCTCTAAGCCACCCTTGTTGCATTTAGTATTGGCCACAGCCTAACTAAAAACATTTCTAGCACTATCCAAGAATCCCACAGCCAGAATTAACATCAATGGTAACCTGTCAAAGAACTTCAGTTTGCAACAAGGCACTAGACAAGGCTGCCCCCTCTCCACTCTCCTCATTCTACATACTCTGGAACCACTTCTCATCAAAACTAGAGAGAACCCACAAATCCCTGGTATCTCCTTCCCAGATGGACTGCAAAAAAACCGGAAGCCTACGCAGATGACATTCTCCTCATGACAACCAAGACTGATTCTGCCATTCCCAACATTATGTCAACAATCAGATGCAGGATTGTTGGGAGGTTCCCGGGGAACAAAACGCGGGGACTCTCACTGACACCGATATCCTGCTGCTACAGGTACGGGACGAGGACGGTCCCTTTAATTTTCCCTGGAGGCGGTGAGAGGAGGAGTCTGGGAGCCTCGAGTTTCGTATCGGAAGAAGGCGGCCAGGAGAAAAAGGAAGTGACCAATAGCAGTGGCGTGCACGCCGAGGAACCAACAGGAGTGAACAAGGAAGAGAAGAAGAAGACGCGGAAGGAGGTCTCTGAAGGCGGCCTGCTTGCCAGTGATCCAGACGACCCACTGGAGGTCTCTGATCGGGGATATACGCCCAGAGGGCAACAGCACCGAGCAGAGGCGCAACTAGAGCCAAATTTCGGGGGGGGCTGAGCAAAAATTTCGGGGGGGGCTGAACTTTAAACAATAGGCAGAGTGGAGCTGCAGGGGCTCTTAGAAGGGGTGAAACAACAGCAAGGCCTCATTAACATGCAAATGGTCTTTTAAAGACCTGTGAAGTGCTCGGGTGCGGCTGCTTTTTTGCCCGGGAAGGTGTCTCATCCCTGGCTGCCGCACACGACTGGGGGGGGGGGGGGGGGGCTGAAGCCCTGTGAGTCCAATGGGTGTTGCGCGCCTGGCACCGAGCTATGCCTGGCCACACTCCAGGAGGAGGGTGGCTGGAGCAGGTACATTTTCGTATACAGCGGCTCACACAGTCACTGGGAGGGAACGGGTGGACACCACTCATCACTTTCTTCTCTGGTTTCCTCGTATCGGCTACGCTTGGTGATCCCTCACGTTCCCCTCCCTCTGCTCAGAGTATCGGATGTCATCCACTGACCCGTGGGTTTTTCTTTTTTTCTTTCCTTGAGTTTTATCTTGTCCACATCTTCCTGGACGTCTCCGGACTACCAATTGGGACTACCCGCCCCTCCCGACCTTCCTGGAACCGGTGAAAAACAGGAGCAGCTCGCGCAAACCGGACTCTTTTCTTTATTTTTGTTATCACAATAGACTTGACAAATAAACATAGTTTGTCTATACCACAGAGAGTACGAACGCTTACTTAGGGGAAAACTAGCCCCCCCTTTGGAATACGACAAAGTAGTGGAGAATGCGGGCAGTCTCCATCTGAAACAAGATGGAACAAGTTATTGCTCAGATGAGAGAAGCCCAGAGTAAACTCGAATGGGCCAATGGAAAGAATGCCAACCAGGACGAAATGGATCGGGCAGTGTTTACCTCCGCGATACAAACACCGGCGGAAAACGTCACGAAGCTGGCGGAGGGACAGACACAGCTTCTGCAGGTCTTGGGACAAGAGAGAGCTCCTGCACTTCCTGGAACGGTAATACCGCTCCAGAAATATGTTCCGGGGGATGACCCGGTCTCTTTCTTCCTGAATTTTGAACGGGCTGCAAGAGCCAGCGCTTGGCCTGCAGACCGTTGGCCTTTTTACCTGGCACCCTTACTCACTGGTGAAATACAGGTGGCCTATCAAATAGCCAATTGGGATGGTACTGCCGCTTACGGGCACGTGAAACAATTCATACTCTCGACCAACTGGGGGTCGATGACGAGGCACACCTCCTTCGATTCAGACAAGAAAGGGGTGCGACAGTAGACACCCCAAAGTCCCTTTTTTACAAAATAAAGGATGCAGCAGACCGTTGGCTTAAACCTCTGGACTCCACTTGTGAAGAGATCATGGATAAAATCTACCTCGAGCAATATTTAGAGGCACTACAATACGGGACACAGAGGTGGCTGCGCCAACATGCAGGACTGACTCTTGAGCATGCAGTGGAGATGGCCACGTCCTACACTAGGGCACAGAACCGAAGCCTTCTAAAAGAACCTGAGAGAAACATGAGACCCCTACAAGCCGGGAGAAACGAAAAGAAAACAACCAGAACTTCCTTCGAGGCCCCAAAATCGCAGTCAGGACGACCAGGAGTTCTTCCTTCCACTGGTCCCCAGTGTTTCGAGTGCGGGGAGTGGGGGCATATTGCCAAGTTCTGCCAGGGGAGGGGAGGCGCTAGAGGGTGCACTGCGGAATGGCTGCCGTCTAAGAAGGCTCCGCCGGTCGGGAGATTAATCTGACATAAAGACCGCGCAGCGGATGTCCAACTATTAGCAGAACGATCCTCCGGGCGTAGGAACCACCCGGCAGTGGTGGGAGAGAGTTGTGGGCAAACTATTGGCGCGCTGGGACGGCCCCACAATCCCGAAATAGCGGCGCCCTATGCGGAGACTGAACGGAGCAGCTGGGACTTGCGGTGAGACCTGCTGGGGCGGCTGGCACTGAACAGCTTTCCTACCGCTTCGGGGCTGGAGCTGTAAAATTGACTAAGAATCTTGCTGGGGCACCTTGGAGGCCATAAACTGTGTAGGCTCCAGTCTTCACACCAACGGCGGCATACTATGTGGCGGCGCAAAATGGCAGACCATCGCAGCGGTGTTGTCATCGGAGATCTGCTTGCTCACATCAACGAGCTATAGCCATGTACGGTGTTGGTAAGGGACGACAACATGCACTTACTGGCACCGCTCCTCGCATAGACTCTTATATTATGTTGATATGATGATTTGCTTCCCTGTTGCTGAACGTATTACATGTGACTTGCTGCACATATGCTGACTCACAGAGCGACTATGCTCCTGCAGAGATACCTGTCCATGGAGTAACGTTAAAGGCAGTTCCCTCGCATGTCGACGCTGTGGCTGACTGTCCCGGTGATGCATTGAGAAGAGGCGAGACTGGCGCTTGTGTCTGCATACTATGGGATGTATGGTGTTTGCAGTTGATGCCACCACCAATGGAAGGCATTCCTGGTGATTAGCGCGCATAATACATAATGCATCTTACTGCCGGACAAGTGTAGCAATAAATTATATGGTGCCCACGGTGCTGCCCAAGGGAAAACTGTTCTATTGAGCTTCGTGAAGTCTCCATCACACCTTGGTGTACTACGCACTCTATGTGTTAGCAGCGGAGTCGCCAATGTCCGGGGGTGGAGTGCCACTGGGGGACCTATGATTACATCGACTGCGCTGTTTTGTGGGACATCCTGATGTGCTATCTCCTCAGGATTAGCTGTTGCTGTAAAATCTGCTTACGCCTCTTACAATTATCGTTCGCTGAGGCGCGGCTGCGCAGGGCCAACTCACGACCATAGCTGAGGAGCTAAATAAACGTCACCTACTGTACTCATTTGCTGTCTCGTTTCATCGCCGCAATGGGTAAGCCAGATAAACAGCAACCGAAATTTAAATTTGAAACTAAGCGCAGCACTAAAGGTGCAACTGCACACTCCGATACAGAACTGGACGCGGAGAGCACGTCGAGCTATGGAAAACGTGTTACAGGCCATACAGCATAGTCTGCAAGACATAAATGGTAAATTGGACTTGCTCACCCAACGGGTGGATAACATATCTGCGAAACTGGATAAATAAGGGGAAAGACTAGACGCGGCCGAAGATCGCATAACCGCGGTCGAAGATGAATCCCACACTAAATCCTGCAAATGCGCAGATATGGAGAAGATCCTGGAGGTCATTAAGAACAAGGCTGAGGATTTAGAAGCGAGATCGCCCCGCAACAACATTAAAATCGCGTGTGTCCCTGAAACTACGAACACAGGGAAGCTGGAAGCATATGTGAAAGACATGTTGCGCGATATCTTTGGTACTAACAACTTGTCGACGGTACTACTTATTGAACGTGCGCACAGATCATTGGCCCGAAGCCGCTGCCAGGTGCCCCGCCATGACCCATTATTGCACGGGTCCTCAAATACAGGGACCGTGACGCAATACTGCGGATGGCAAGGGAAAAGCAACATATCACCTACCAGGGCAACACCCTAGCCTTTTTCCAGACTTTACGTTAACGGTACAGGCTTTAATCCTGCAAAAAAGAAACTTCGAGAACTGGGTATCGAATATGCCATGTTATACCCAGCTAGGCTAAGGGTGACACACAATGGGCGTACCACGGTTCTTCAGACACAAAAAGCGGTGCAAGACTTTATAAAAGCAGTCCTCAATAAGCGTAAGGAGCAGAAACGCAATGAACAGGCTCAGGATTCTGAATGACCCACAAACACTTTTGGTATTTTCCCCGGACTACATTCATCATGGCTGGCTGAAGAGACTGGAATAAGCCTGGAGAGATGTAATATGACATGGGAGGTCTGTTCTCACGGTCTCTGTGTCACATAACTGCTGTAGCACTCGAAGGATTCTATGTAGGTGTTGCTGTCGCAGGATTATGGGTGTCTCCCCTGTATACCACATTCGGCTGCTGGAGGATATGGGTAATGCGGCCAAGCTGTTGTGAAAACTAACTACGCTAATCTCGACTGGTGGTAATGTATGGGCTGGGCATATATTGTCCTATCCTGAGAAGCAGACGTTGACGCTAGGCGTGCAACCAGTCTTGTCTGTTCATTATGACTGCTGCTGTGTGGCTGTACTGGTCGACGCTTTGCTAGACCGTAACACTGTATTTCATGTGGCACTGGGCAGGGATAGATATGTACAGAAATTCCTATGTGCGAGCTCAGCAGAGGGACACGGTTGCTATGGCTGAGACTGTAGGTTGCGGATTGCTATGCCACATTTCTTGGTTTACTAATGCATGGAGCTAAATTAGCAGATGCGCCCGGAAGGACACTCTAGAATAGTGTGCTCTTTGGTCTGTAAACTACATGGTAATTGTACATTCTGCAAAGATGACGGGTAATAGAGTAATTTTTACATCTGCACTATTAACGTCACACCCAACCACGTCCACTGCGATGGATGGAGTTGTGTGCTCTTGGCGGACCCCCCCAGGCGGGTGTTCCCCATCTCAGGTTTCGTTATGTTGGCAATTTTGTTTCAGGTATGTCTTTGGCATGGTTGGGATGTCAAAGTGGGAGGGGGTTGGGTGGGTTGGGTTTGGGGAATGTTATGCAGATTGCGGTGCTTGAGATACATTGCGGATATCCAGATGAATGCTAATTCACATATTGTCGCCATATTTCTAATAGCAACATTAGATGCACATAATTTGAGCAGTGTACAGCGATACGTTATGGGATAATTTATACCCTCAACTATAGATAGAATGCAACCAACGCAACTTAATTTGGTAACATGGAATGTTAGAGGGCTTAACAACCCGAAAAAGATACGACAAATATTTGCTTATTTTGACCGGCTCCATATTGATATCGCTCTCCTCCAAGAAACTCATTTAGCCCCTATGCATAAAAGTAATATTGGGAACAAATGGGCAGAGACGGTACATAGCTCTTCATACTCTACATACTCTAGGGGCGTATTGACCTTGGTACGAAAAGGGACGCAGTTTCATGTGGATAGTACCATCTCAGATGACTTGGGTCGATATGTAATTGTGACGGGACGCATCAGGGGGCAAAGACTGGCTTTGATAAATACGTATGGTCTGAATGTGGATGATCCTGATTTTTATAAATTACTATGGAATAAACTTAATGAGTTACCTGAAATGGCTCTGCTCTGGGGAGGGGACCTGAACCTCGCATTAGATGATGATCTGTATAGGTCGGGCATATCACGGGAGCCACATAAACGGGCGGTGGGGGTACCACGGGACATGATGTCTGAAGTTCGACTGATCGACCTCTGGAGAGTACGATACCCTGGGATTATGGAGGCCACTCATGCATGTGTGATCCATAATAGTTGGTCTCGTATTGACTATTGGCTAGGAACGGAGGAAATAGTAGCATGGACCCGTGGTATAGGCCATCTGCCCAAAACCCTCTCTGACCATAACCCGGTACTTTTGACTATAGATTTGCCGTATTAGATACCCCCACCGTATGCTTGGAGGTTCAATGCAAATGCACTACTAGATTCTGTTTACACTGAAACCATCAGCCAGACCATTACTGACTATTTCACATTAAACAAGCCATCCACTGAGGATCCTAGCTTACTCTGGGAAGCCTTTAAAGCCCGAGTGCGGGTATATTGAAAGATATACGCCGTCAACTTAGTAAGCGGGAGGCTACACTGGGTGCACTAGAGCGCGAATACGAACGCACGCACAGTGCAAAGACGGTAGGCGAGATCAGAAACGTCATGTCGGAATATCAGACATTTGCAGACGATGAACTAAAATACCTCACGAAACGCCAAAATGCATGCTCCTACGGTGAAGGGGGCAGACCAGGGTGTGTCCTAGCGAACAAAATCTGTTCTGGCTACATGCCACAAACAGTCCGGGCAGTAAGGGATAATAAGGGTGTGCTTCAATATGATACGCAGTCTATATTGAGCGAGTTCATGGGAACGTATGGTGAACTATATGCATCACAAAACACTGCTCCACCCTCTGAAATCATGAATTATCTGGAGGATATGGCGATAGCGTGGCTATCGGACACGCAGAGAGAATATCTTTCCCTGCCAGTAACGGTGGAGGAGGTAACTGACGTTATTACATCGCTTCCGAATGGGAAAGAGCCAGGCCCTGACAGCGTCACCTCCGAATTTTATAAGGCATTTGTTGACCAACTGGCGCCTCACCTGGTAGAAATGTACGGGGACGCCCATGACAAACAGCTATTACCTCCTACATTGAGAGAAGCCATGCGTATCGCTCTTTTAAAACCTAATAAGGACCCAGAACAATGTGACTCTTATAGGCTGCTGTCTTTAATTAATGTAGATACTAAGATATTGGCCAAACTCCTTGTAAAACGTCTACAGCCACTCATGATCAATCTTATACTCCCGGACCAGTCGGGATTTTTTCCTGGTAGATCAACAACCCACAACACTAGAACGCTAATCGCACTGTCACACTACCTGACCCCGAATACGAAGGCTGCTGCAGGCCTATTGGATGCAGCAAAAGCTTTTGATTCAATTGAATGGCCCTATCTCCACATGGTTTTACAAAGAATGGGGTTTCCACCAATTTTCCTACAATGTGTCCAAATACTTTATACAGCGCCTACAGCACGGGTCAAAGTAAAATAAGTATGTATCCGATATCATTCCAATTGCAAGAGGTACAAGGCAGGGATGCCCATTATCCCCTTTGCTTTTTGCAATAGCCCTTGAACCATTGGCATGCAAAATACGGCAAAGACATCATTATTCTGCGCTTCAGTTCCCCCAAAGGCCGTTACAAATCTCCTTATACGCGGATGATATGGTGCTATTTGTCCGGGACCCGGATACACACTTGGCCCCATTGCCGAGAGAATATATTAAGTTTGTCCGTCATTATGGGCTCCAAATTAACTGGTCTAAATCTCTAATTTTACCCTTAACAGGCACTACAAAGCCACGTCCCACGGAGTTCCCCCTCGAATGGCAGACGGAGCCCGTCAAATATCTAGGCATTTGGTACCACCGTGATCCAGAAATAGTGATTCGTACAAATTATGGGAGAGCGATAAGTGCCATGGAAGGTAAAATAGAACGCTGGATACAACTTCCCTTAACATTGGCGGATCGGCTGGCCATCATTAAAAAAGTCATTCTTCCTAAGTTTCTATACCTCTTCAAAAACATCCCTATCACACCTCCAGCAGCTGTGTTTAAGAGTCTGAATGCCATGGTAACACGTGGGATTTGGGCGGGCAAGCAAGCCCGAATTGATTTGCGCTCTCTTGTACTGCCCTACTCCAGAGGGGGGTTCGGGGTCCCAGATTTACTCCTCTATTGAGCGCAATCGCAATATGCGCATTACTGGTATCACCATGTCCCACATCTAACGCATGTGGCAATAGAAGAAGGAGATGCACATCCAACTCCGCTGAATGCTATTATAACACACAACCGACCCCCGCTGCACTCCCGAGACATCAATACCATTGACGCCACTAATGCAGCATGGCGCAGGATGGGTAGATTGGCTCGTAAACTGCCGCTTTATGCACCAGCGCTGCCCCTGCATCATCATCCGGAACTATCAGTATCTTGTGAGGATGTGGGAATGGGTCTACTAAAACACGTAGGTATCGATGCAATGGGAGATCTGTTAAAAAATGGCTCCTTTATAGAACCTTAAGACCTAACATATATTAGTAATCAGACCTTACTCTTTAAATTCACGTATTATAGACTACAAGGAGCCATCAAGAAATTGTATCCCTCCTATCCTGCTGAGCCGCCACAATTAACCGCACTACAGAGGATTATCACCGAACCTCGTAGCACACGCTTGGTATCGAAATTTTACTCTACACTACAGGAGGACATATATAGCACTGCGCACAAGGCTTTAATGCGTTGGAATACTATACTTGACAACCCTCTCACAGAAGCTGAATGGAAAACTTGCCGCACCCTCACTGGCATGCTCACACCAAATGGCAATTTGCGCCTGTTGCACTATAAATACCTTCATCAAACGTATTACACTCCTGACAGACTGTGCAAATATGGGCTCCGTTCAGAGGCTCGGTGTCAACGATGTGGTGCAGAAGAGGCCAATTTCATACATCTTGCCTGGTATTGTGATGCAATAAATGTATATTGGGTGCAAGTGGTCAAGACGCTGAGTGACATTGTTGGTATTAATAATGAGTGCACGATACGTACATGTCTACTTGGACTCATATGTGTGGTGCGAGCTACTAAGCGTAAATTTTGCATAATAGCCTTACTTTTAGCCAAACGCAGAGTCTCACTATGCTGGGGCAGTAGAGAAGCCCCAAAGACTGAGCAATGGCTTAAGGACATGGCCTATTGTAAAGATACCCTGCAAACGTATGAGGAGGAGCTGCCCATTGGATCCATACCCAGAGACTATTGGAAATACCTGGTTGTATATCTGCAGACGATCAAGCTGCTTAATTGTGCATCGACTTGTAAAAACGACATGTGTTATTTAAAGGGTGACATTGTTTAATTTGCAATATACTGGATGGTGGATGTGGTTGTGCTGCAATCTGTATGTTGTTATATTGTTCTGGTCATTGTAAGACCTGATAAAATGCTAATAAATAAAAAATAAAAGTTCTGCCAGGGGAGGAAAGAAAAAGCAGAAGAGGAACCCAGGGACGTCAGCTACTTGCCCCAGTCCATAATGTACGCCCAGGAGACTGGTACGGTGTACTACGTGAGTTTGACATTAAACTATCACCCCATGACCGCCCTCCTGGACTCTGGCTGTAGACACTCCGTTGTACGACGTGAGCTTGTTCCCCTATCTTCTTTCTTACCTGAGAAGTATGTCAGTATTAGATGTGTACACGGTGAGATTAAGAATTACCCCGTAGCAAGAATAATACTACAAACCAAGCAGGGTCTAGAAATCACAGCGGACGTAGGGGCCCTACCATACCTCCCTGAGCCTCTTATCATAGGTATAGACAACCCCTGGTTTTCTGGTCTGTTGTTTGAGAACCTTAAAAACAGCTCAGCCACACAAAACCCCCACAACAGCCTTTTGGCCTCCGAACCGTGGGCCATAGATACCCACTTTAGAACTGCCCAGCTCAACGACAGTAGTTTCAGTAACGCCTGGCAAAGCACCAAAGACCCTCTTAAGTCCCCAAAAAGGGTATATCCTTGCTTTGTTGAGAAGAATGGCCTTCTGTACAGAAATAGCAAGGAGGGTGGAGAACCCCAGCTACTAGTACCCACGAGTTTTAGGGACCAGATTCTGTTCTTTGCGCATTCTTACCTCCCTGCAGGGCATTGCAGGACAGAAAAAACTCCCTAGTTTCTTCTGGCCAGGGGTCCACACACAGATACGAAAGTACTGCCAGGAGTGTACGATTTGTCAAAGAAAGAACCCCTACATCCCTCCAAAAGCCCCCCTGAACCCTCTCCTTATCATTGGCAAACCTTTTGACCGGGTGGGTATGGACCTTATAGGACCCCCTCCCCAAGTTCCCTTAAGAAGCTCCTTACAGGTGATGGGAAAAACTGGGACCAACTCCTCCCCTTGGCCCTGTTCGTTATCAGAAGTCAGGTCCAGAGCAGCCTGGGGGTGTCCCCCTTTGAACTCCTCTTTGGGAGGAAGCCCCGTACGCTTCTAGAAATCACCAAAGAAAGCTGGGAGAAGGACGGTGCCCATGAGGCACAGGCCTTGTTGGACTATGCCACCCAAGTCAAAGCCCGTCTTCATAAATTAAGAACCCTAGCCCATGAATCCCTCAAGAAGGCTCAAGGGAAACAACAACAAACCTATGACAAAGGCACACGTTTGAGAGATGAAAATAGGCGATTTGGCATTGGTACTGCTTCCCTCGTCCTCCCACAATCTAAGAAAGGAGTGGCAAGGCCCTTTTCCAGTGATAAGGAAAGTAGGCAAAACCACCTATATTCTAGGCCTTTCATCTAACAAGACCCATGTTAGAAATGGGGGTCTCTGGTTGGCAGTGGATGGCCACTGTCCAAGCAGGGACCCTTCTTTCTAAGTCAGAGTGGAGGGCTGCACCCCTTTGACAATCCCTGCTCCACCCTGTGGTAACGTAGCACGAGCAGTTAGGCTAATCTCAGAGGCAGTGTGTTAAGCGTCTATGACCGTACACAGTAATACAGTGAGGTACACTATAAAGGGACACAACACAGGTAGGTTTCAATATAGTTATCTTTATCTATAGGCTTATCACAAGACCAAATAACGAGGAAGCCACAATGTACAAAAATAATTCTCTCTGGATGCTGCAAAAATAGTTCAAATGGGGAATGCAAAGTTCAGTTCAGGGCAATGGTCTCTGCGACCCTTTTACTCACGGTTCCTGGATGTTGTTGTCAATAATCCACAAAAATGCCGCTACGGCGGGATAGCGATGTTTTTCCTCACGCTCTTGGTCACAGCAGCTCGCTAACGGGTGTTAGCGACAATTTTTGGGCCCGCAAACATGCGGGGCGATGATCAGGCCAGCGAGCACTCAGAGGCAGCGACGCAATGAATTTCTTGCCGCTCCTCGGCTGCGGCGGCTCGCTAACAGGCCTTAGCGACAAAATGAAGTCTACTGGGCCTGAGACTTCAGTCAGGAGGCTAGTTCTCTCTCTAGCCCTTGGGTGATTGCAGGTTCAAGATTAAAAAGTTCTCTTACAGCTCCTTTTCCCTCTTATTTCCAGTCCAATGACAACTACTGCAGGCCAATCCAGGGAACAGCACACAGCACAAGGACAGTCCTCTCCTGCAGCTTCCTTCAGTTCCACGGACAGAGGTTGGTCTTGAGATCCAGGGGCAATACAAATTGTAGGGGTTTCAGCACAGATATTTATACCCCAAAAGTCTTTGTTCTCAGAAGCTACAAGTCACTGAACCCAGCCAGAACCAGTTCTGCCCAGCCCTGGAGCACTTTGCTTACCAGGCTGCATCCTTCCTTTCAGAAAGAGGGGGTCAACCATCAGACGCACAGTGGGAGGTGGAGCCAGCATTCACCTTGCCAGGCACAGCCCTATTCAGGTCAAGGAGCTACCACTCCCCACACTCCAAATGCAGATCTCTCTATTCAACCCAGGTCTGACTCAGCCTGCCCTGTCCCTCCAAAACCAGGCAGCCAATACACATAACAGCAGAGCACACTGGACGGCTTAGGCAAGAAAATACCTACTTTCTAAAAGTGGTATTTTCAAAAACAGAATAGAAAAATAAACTTCACTAAAATATGTATTTTAATATTCTGAGCTCAGGCATATTAAATGCATTTTTCTACCATGTTCTATGGGTCAGTTAGGACTATAGAATGTAATAGCCAAACCTCCCATTCTGGCCTATGGAGAACAGGTAGCCTTACAGTTGTGAAAAACGAAATTGGGTGTAATTCACTACCAGGAAATGCTACACACATCAGAGCATGTCCTACCTTACGCATACAATGCACCCTACCATAGAGGTGGCTTACATGATGCAGAGGGAAGGTTCAGGGGCTGGGAAGTGGGTGCACTTCACAGCCAAGATGGCAGTTCTAGACTGCACACAGACACTGCAGTGGCAGGTCTGAGACACATTTTACAAGCTGCTTTTGTGGGTGGTGCAAACCAGCGCTGCAGGCCCACCAGCAGCATTTGGTTTAGCAGCCCTGGGCACACACAGGCCACATTACTAGGTACTAACAGGTAGACCAAATAAGCCAATCAGGGATACATCAATTCATATGTCATCTTTACACAGGGAGCATCCGCGCTGCGGCACTGGATGGCAGTGACGCAGCGCCTAGAGCATCTATCACCAAAAAACACAGAGGAGGCACAGCGAAAAAATGGAAGGGAGACTCACGCCAATGGTGCCACGTCTAACAACCCAGATGTATCACATAAATCTCCTTAAGAAGTGGCACGGTCCTCCACCAAAGAAAGCCCATATGGTTTCCACGGTGGAAACCCGACCATCGATTCCACCATAATCAATGATGAGTTGACGGGGACCACAAGAAGGGGGTTTATGCCTTGCTTCATTCCTTTCGGGATATTTTCTCTGACCAACCCGGAAGAACGCATCTGGCCATGCACTCCCTCCCCACCCAAGAGGGCGTCACAGTGAAACAGCGACCCTACAGGGTTCCAGAAGCATGACGTCTGGCCCTCCATAAGGAGGTGAAACAGATGCCAGAGTCTGGGATCACAGCAACTGGTGCTCCCCTATTGTGCTGGTACTGAAACCGGATGGCAGTATCCGGTTCTGTATCGATTTCAGAACAGTGAACCGCATATCCAAACAGGATGGCTATCCCCTTCCCAGGGTAGAAGAACTGATAGAGTGCCTTGGTGAAGGCTCAATATAGCTCCACTATCGACCTCACAAAAGGCTATTGGCAGATCCCTCTGAATCCAAAGGACCAGGAGAAAACAGCGTTCTCCACACCTGACGGTCTGTTCCATTTCCCCTTCAGCCCCTGAGCTTGTAGCCTTCCAAACCCTAAAAACTGCCCTAACCACCTCACCTGTGTTACTGGCACCTGATTTCCGGAAGCCTTTCATTCTCCAGACAGATGCGTCCGGGGTGGGTATAGGCGCTGTTCTGTCCCAGCACAACTGCGAGGGCTTGGAAAGACCGGTCCTCTACATCAGTAGAAAACTCTTCCCTAGAGAACAGGTCTACCCTACTATTGAGAAAGGGTGCCTGGCCGTGAAATGGGGTATAGAGAAGCTGAGGTATTACCTTGAGGGCAGACCCTTTGTGTTATACACCGACCATGCTCCTCTAACTTGGCTCCAAAGAAACAAAGGCTGTAACAACCGGGTACTCCGGTGATTTCTAGCTCTGCAGCCGTTTCAATTTGAGGTCCGTCACCGTAAGGGCTCAGAACAAGGCAATTCTGACTTTCTGTCCCGTTTTCGTCTTTCCCCTGATCGGGGAAATCCTGGGAAAAGGGTGTGTCCGGAGGTTCCCGGGGAACAAGATGCTGGGACTCTCGCTGACGCCAATATCCTGCTGCTACAGGTACAGGATGAGTACGGTCCCTTTAATTTTCCCTGGAGGCAACGAGCGGAGGAGTCTGGGAGCGTGACGTCGGCCTCAAGTTTCCTATCGGAAGAAGGCGGCCAGAAGAAAAAGGAAGTGACTGATAGCACTGGAGCGCACGCAGAGGAACCAACAGGAGTGAACAAGGAAGAGAAGAAGACGCGGAAGGAGGTCTCTGAAGACGTCCCACCGGAGGTCCCTGATCGTGGATATATGTCCAGAGGACAATAGCACCATGCTACGCACTGCCACACTCCAGGAGGAGGGTGGCTGGAGGCAGGTACGTTATCATATACAGGGGCTCACACAGTCACAGGGAAGGAACGGGTAGTACTGTGGGGTGGACACCGCTCATCACTTTCTTCTCTGGTTTCCACGTATTGGCTATGCTCGGTGATCCCTCACATTCCCCTCCCTCTGCTCAGAGTATCAGATGTTGTCTACTGACCAGTGACTTTTTTTTTTCTTTCCGTGAGTTTTATCCTGTCCACATCTTCCTGGACGTCTCCGGACTACCAACTGGGACTCCACATCCCTCCCGGCCTTCCTGGAACCGGTGAAAAACAGGAGCAGCTCCCGCAAACCGGACTCTTTTCTTTATTTTTGTTATCACAATAGACTTGACAAATAAACAGAGTTTTTCTATATCACAGAGAGTACAAACGCTTATTTCGGGCGAAAGCTAGCCCCCCCTTTGGGATACGACAAGGATACACCCATAGTACAGACAAAATGGTAATCTTACCTCTGAACATCCATTGCAACAGTGTAACTATAGGGCACACTGGCCTCAAATAGGCCCCAGACAAAATAAAATACCTTGGCATCTGGTTCCATTAAAATCTCAGAGAATCATTTGAGTACAATGACAAAACTACCTTGACCAAAATAAAGGACCTCCTTGATAAATGATCAGCCATATTCATATTCTGGTGGGATCGTACTGAAACAATCAAAAGGATCATCTCCCTCTCATCAACTTCCTAATTAGTATGTCACCAATCCATCTTTCGGACAGCTTTTTCAGCAAATTAGACCACATACTCAATGTCTTAATGTTGAATTCCAAAAGACTGAGACTAGCTCTCAAACAACTATGCCTCCCAAAGAAACTCGAAGGCCTACCTGCCTGACTATTGCAGATTGCAAACTGCTTACGAAGCGAGACATGATTTATACTGGTTTCACCAACCTTATATTGCCCCAGCTTGGCTCAATATAAAAACTCCCTGGCCTCATCGCTATCCCTTACAGCCCTTATTACCACCAAGACAATAAAGGCAGAACACTCCACAAACATTACCTCTCCCACAGCACAAGCTTTACAGAAAACTGAAAGTAAACTTCACAACAAAATGCTCTACTCCACACTTGGGTCATTATGGCACAACGATAACCTCAAATTAGAGAGCAAACCCCTCTTTGTAGAAAAATGAGCACACAAAGGAATCCTTTGGAGAGAGAATCTGGGTTCCGCATCAGACTCCATACCTTTCTCTCAGCTTAAATCCAAATTCGAACTAGATGACATTGATTTCTATACTTTTTTTTTAAAGATAAAAGCTATTGGCGCCAAACACAACCCCCCCGATAACATCTTCCCACAAAACTGAAGAATATCGCCAAGGGAGGACACATTGATTTATTTATTTATAGAGCTTTGTGTAGCACAAACTAAAATGTACACCTTACTTTCCCCCACAACTTCCTCCCTTGTCAATCCATTACAAACCAAGAGGGAACCTTACATATACAAACTGAACACATCTAATAAAAGCACACCAGCACTGACTCAGTGTAGACTATGGGCCACTTGGCCTTCCAGTAACCTACATAAGCTAGGCCTCTCAGATTCAAACAAATGTTGGAGCAGCAAGGAGGCAATGGGCGACCTAACCCACATGTTACTCGGTTGTACTGACACCAAAATATGTTGGTCCGAACTTAAGATCCATCATTTCAAAGATCCGTCAGATAGACTGTACCCCTTAACTTAGCCTCTATAGCATTGGTGGTCTTCCCTCAGAACTCTCCAAATGCCTATGGGACATACTAATATCAAGTGGCCTTAAAGCCATCCTTTCTGAATAGAAGGACCTCTCCAATCTTTCTTCCCACACTTGGTGGGAATGGGTCCTATTTACCAGGGGTGCTGACAACTCATTGAACTACCTATGTTAACCGAGGTGTAGCTGATTCAGCCATGAGCTTTGAGACACGGGAGGCTTTGAAGCAGATCACTGGGGTCCGCAGACCCCAGAATGTCTTAACCCCTCCTTATAAGTAGAACACAACTTTCTTTGGGGGGGGGGGGGGGGTTATATAGCACAAACTTGACCCGAAGGTATCAAAGTGTTTTACATGAGCACCATTTGTATTACAGACAAATTATATTTTATGGGCATGGGGAGATTAAGTGATTTGCCCAGAATCACGGGATGTTTGGGCCTCCCGCCAGAATCAAACCTAGTTCCCCTGCTTCAAAGTCGGCTGCCCTAGCCATGAAGCCACGCCCTCTCTCCTCATTTTAGGAATTCTATGTCATGACGGATGCAAAGATTATGCATTTCTTTCTTCACTTTCTTTTCACAGAGGTGTTAAAGAACTTTAAACAAAAACAGTAAAACATTACAGGCTACACATCCCATCAGCCACAGGGGAGCAGTCTCCATGGTAACCATAGTCCAATCACATAACAGCCCATTGCATATGATCAAGTGACGTCCCTTCCCCTTCTGTTCCTCTTTCTTCACTGCTTGTCAGTTAAGTGCATTCCCATCATTTCTGTCTTATCTGGTGTGTTTATAGTGTACTTTTATTGGTGCTTTCACTGCTTATTTGCTGATATATATGTATCCTTGTCCAGCCCAGTAGGCTTTCACCCGGGCGCTTTTCCTTCCCGCCATTGCGGACCGCTCAGTTGCGCGTCTGTGCGCTGTGTGGTTTGTGAGGCGTGCAGAGCCCGAACGGGGTAGCTCCGCCGAGCACTCTCGCTGGTTCTCTGCATGCGATTCGGGATTAGGACTTGTGAGCCTGTGGGCCGGTCCTCTCCCCAAATAAGCCTCACCACACTGACACCACAACGCGGTGAACTTCCCCTTACATTGGGGAATTGCACCGCCACCATGTGGCGGTTTTCAGTATTGCCATCTCTTGTAACAAACAGCTTTCAGCTGTTGGAACACCGGCGAGGGGGCCGCCCATATTAAAATCTAAAGGGCGTTTTAATATATATATATTTTTTTTTGTGTGCTCACACCTTTAGGCTAATATGTCCTCATCTGGGGACCATGCTTACTCCTCATTCCAGGAGGTAGAGGAAGAATGACCCCCCCAGGGCATCCCACCTGCGGTAGAACAGGCTCTTATCCAAGCTATTTCTAGGCCACTGGCCCCTCTTAGGAATCAGGTGGATAGGTTGACCAAAAGCACCCTGGGAGTGTTCAACGACCCGAATCAGGTGGAAGAGGGATGGGAGGCACTTGGAAGGATTTGATAAGCTCAGGTCAGTGGTCGAAGTGGGGAAAAAAAAGTAGGGGAACTGTGGGCGGAGACTCAGGGGGCGGGAATAATCCAAGGATTGGATTAGTGGGCGGAGTCGGAGGTTTGGCTAGAAATAGCAAAACACACCAATTTTTGAACGTTTGGCATTTCACTGACCAGTTACAGCTTATAACGTTATTTAATTCAAAGAATCAATAAACATGTTTATTTGAGGTTTAATATATAAGTTGTTTATATTTAATTCATTTACAATGTGGGACACGTTTCCAATCTCAGAATTTTCCAAATACGCTTATAAGTGGAAACATAAGCCATTTGTCTCCGAGCCATGCAGTTTCTTTCATCTGCACTTCTCCTCCCTTTTTCTAACCATTTCTGAACATAAAATTCAGGTTTAAATTCTATGGGCCCGATTCACAGAACAAACTTAAGACAAAATCCTAAACTTAGTACCATTTTGGTATTCACAGAATGCACTTACTACTTCTGGTATTCACAGAATGGATTTACGACTCCTAACTTTACGTCCGCACTCGGGCCGGAAATTCCGGCCCGGAGGCGGAGCTTCCGGCCCGGAGGCGGGGCTTCAGGGCCGGAGGCGGGGCTTCAGGGCCGGAGGCGGGGCTTCAGGGCCGGAGGCGGAGCTTCCGGCCCGGAGGTGGGGATTCCAGCCAGTGGCGGATCTCCACCACTGGCCGGAATCCCCACCTCCGGGCCGGAAGCTCCGCCTCCGGCCCGGAAGACCCGCCTCCGGGCCGGAATTTCCGGCCCGAGTGCGGACGTAAAGTTAGGAGTCGTAAATCCATTCTGTGAATAGCAAAAGTAGTAAGTTTATTCTGTGAATCGCAAAAATAGTAAGTTCATTCTGTGAATACCAGAAGTAGTAAGTGCATCCTGTGAATACCAAAATGGTACTAAGCATTATCTCCGCTTCAGGAAACGGCTCAAAACTCACCTTTTCCCTCAGTGAACTTTGTCTGTCCTTAACCTTGATCCCTCGTGTCCCCCTCCCCTTCCTCTTCCCTTTCCCTCCTCTTTCCCTTTTCCCACTGAACTCAGGAGATAGGATCGTTTAGCGCTGGGATACCTCCGGGTGACTACGCGCTCTACAAAAATAAATAATAATAATAATAATAATAAGTTTAGGATTTTGTCTTAAGTTTGTTCTGTGAATCGGGCCCTATGACAGGTGGCCCCACGATATTTATGAACATTGTAGAACACAGACGATTGATTGATATTCTGTTCCGCAGTGGTGTGAGCACATCATTCATTACACTAAAGCCCCGTTCACATTCAGCAGTTGAGGTACAAAAGGTGTTTATAATGTGCATTAATGGTTTCAGGCTTTCAGAGATGCAATTTTTATTTTGTTTGTACTCTCTGAAACCAAGGATGTACTGCCTGGTATCAAATACATGCAACCTGCTACAAAGGTTTTGTAATTCTCCCTCACCGTATAAGATGTCTACTTGATCTGGCCAATAAACTGGTTGTAGGAGTTTCATTCTATGTACTAACTCTTTGTATTCTATTTCATCATTGTGGTTGTGCATCTAGAAACATTTGATGCATTAGACATTGTCATCCTTTTTCGCAGGTTATTTGCTAAGCTCCTAAAGAACTGTGCCCTATTGATGCTAACACATCCTTTGTTCTGTTGCAGTCCTACACCAGCAAACTGCATCTGTTCAGCAGCATCTAATGCAGTTGTAGCAAACGAAGGGCCCAGGTGCATCAGCCATTGATTCAAACACTAAAATCTGCATCTGTATTGAACGATCGGCCTCATATATGGTCATATCACGCCGCTGCAGCCTTCTGGATAGGTAACCCAATTCTGTGAGAGCATCATATAAAATGCCCATATTTTCATAAACGGTTTAAACCAGCATATTTCCTCTGCTCAATGTCACTCCTCGTTTAGTCTTCGGAAGATTCCATGAAATGTTTAATAAGTGATTTGTAGTTATTCCAAACAGCTCTCACAGATCTTTCACTTGAGGACACCCAACGTACATCTAGCACCTTTCCAATTGCCAGAAGTCTTACTTCTACCTCCAGAGCACATTCCCCAAGCTCTCTCTGATTTATCGGAGAGGCATGGTAGGTGGTATATAGTTTATCCCCAAAATGTTTTAGCTGATTAATGCCTGCGACTTCTTTACAAACATCACCCACAGCAAGCTCCAGCTTGTGGTTAGCACAGTGCCAATGTCTCAAACATTGAGGACATGATTATAGGGCTCCTCCTGTACACATGTGTTAAGCAGGGCTCAGAGACAAAGGAACTCTTCAAGAGAATCTGACCTGACTCACGGAAACCCACAAGGGCACCTTCTTATCCACAAATTGTGCACTCTTGATTGTCAGCGCCAGGATGCCTGTTAGGTGAGAGTGCGCTTTACAAGTGAGATAAATAAATAAATAATTCGTATTCCTGTCAGCCAGCTAGCTGCTCAAACATAGTATAGCACATATGTATTCAAGTGTCCTGCAAAGAAGAATGAGTGCGAGTAAGTAAATGTGGGTGTGAATGATTGAGTGCCTGAATGTAACTGAGCATGAGTGAAAGAGTGTATGTCGATGAAAGTGAGAGAAAGTGAGTGGGAAGGAGTCACGTAGAGTAAGTGAAACTGTAAGTTAGAATGAGGTAATCAGAGTAGGAAAAAGTGGTGAGACTGAGTGAGAGTGAGAATGTGATACCGAATGTTGAAGAGTGAGTGCAAGTGAGCAATTTTGAGTAAAAGGCAAAGTGAATGAGAATGAATAATGGGGGTAGTGAGCCTTAGTGAGATAACATGTGAGCAAGCAGGACAAAACACAGGCCTTGGCAAAGTGGAGGTAAATTTTTACTTATGGGAGGAACATATTGTGCATCTTGAAAAAAAATGTGGTCAACTCCTGGGGATGTTGTCTTGGCACAGTAATGGCTTTTGAGAGAATTTGTGTAAAAATGGGGTGTTGAAAATAAACTGCAGTATTTGATCCTATAGTTTTTTTTTCAAAATTATCTTGGGAGTAGCAACACCCAGACTGCAAATCCTCCCCAAAAAAAAAAAAGGCACCCTTACTCGCTTTGTACGCTCTAGTTCAGCTCTAGCATTACGCTACACTACTCTCAAGCATCACCAGCCATGGTGAGAAAGGGTATTGTGCACAACCGACACAGTTAAATAGTTTATACATTTTACTGTTCCATTGGCATAAGACTCAGGAAAAGAAAACCTGTTGCAGTTCTTTATTGATCCTTCACTTTAAAGTAGATCCGAGAAACTACTAATCTCTCCTTACCGGACTATTGATAATATATGTTTTGAGCTCTCGCTGCCGGCTTTCTGACTTTAGCTGCTTTTGGGACAGTGAGCCCAGGACCCATGTCTGCGCATACCCGGCACACTTAGGGTGCAACATTTACGAAGGGCTGTCCACTTCGCAGCAACACAAGTCACATTTTTTGTAACTTTTGATCCGTTTGAGCTACAAACAATTTGTAAGTTAAAATTGACAGATTATGTAGCAGATGTGTTATATGTCAAATATGCCAGGATCATAATTATTCAGAAAACATTTGCAAACTAGGATATTTTGCTATTCATGTTTGAACTGGTCCTGTGGAAAATAGGAGAAGTGCTGATGACAGAAACTCCATGGCTCGGAGACAAATGGCTTGTGCTTCCACTTTTAAGCGTATTGGGGACATTCTGTGATTGGAAACATATTGGACTTTGGAAATGTATTTTAATGTGAATAATTCATATTAAACCTTAAATAATCACATGTTGCCTTCCCATTTGAGACGTGATGAATAGAAAGGGTGTGTGCTAATCTCTTCTGTGCTTTAAGTGCAGACCGCCCTCATTACAGAGCAGAAAGTTTGTGTTGGGTGCTATAACAGGAAATATAATGATGAAAACAGGTAGGACAACGGACATCAAATTCTAGCTCCCCCCTCCCCCCTCCACCCCATGACCTCTTCCTCGGATTCCCTCACTGCCACCCTCCAACAGTGCCACTCATCGCTCCGTAGCCACTCCCACTACCTCCTCCTCAGATTCCCTCACTGCCACCCTCCAACAGTGCCCCTCATCGCTCCATAGCCACTCCCACTACCTCCTCCTCGGATTCCCTCACTGCCACCCTCCAACAGTGCCCCTCATCGCTTCATAGCCCCTCCCACTACCTCCTCCTCAGATTCCCTCACTGCCACCCTCCAACAGTGCCCCTCAGCTTTTCGTAGCCACTCTCTCATATGCATTTCATTTGTTGTGTAGCGCTACTCATATCAGTGTAGTGTGTGTCAATACTTTACACCACGCACACATTATACAGAGACAACGAATCATACAAGTATGTAAATCAGCCTACAGGGAATGTCACATAAGCCAATGAGGATTACAAGGTGTATGAATCACATGTCATCCATACTGGTGGGCAGTATATTTTAAGAGGGTTTGGTCTGGAGAAGCACAAACTCAGGATTTAAAGAGTACTCCAGTGGTTAGGGGTTGGCTTTACTGATAAAAATGTATATCTGCCCAAAGATACTCATTTTAGCAACATTAGAATAATGAAAGACTGGGGAAGTTCTAACTATATCACAAAACAAAAAACGTGAAGTTCTAACTATACCATTCAGGTTTGCATACAGCTCTTTGATGACAGTTCATTGGTCACTGTCCTATGTTAGGATTGTAACTTCTGAACTGCAAGTAACACAAGGATCTCTGTCACAATGACAGTAACCCACTGAGCTTCCACATAAAATACAGTTCATCTGCACTTAACTACTAACAGAGAAATGATTGCTCTCCAGCAGGATCATTAATAGCCAGCGGTATCTGGGCATTTTTTTATTGTCCTATTGTTGTCCTGCATCAGCCATGATAATGATAAAAACGGATTAAATGAAGCACACACAAAGTACATGTCCTGCTGGGCCTGTGCAGATTTTAAAAAGAAAAACAAATAGTGACACATTCTCCTACCTACTCCATTAGTCAAACTTAGTGTCGCAGCCTGAAGTGATAAGCAGCTACAGGGGTTGGGAAAGGTGAATCAAAATAAACAAACTTCTTTTCTCCTGTGCTGCATAGAAAAAGAATATCCACGCAGCAGGAGAGTAGGCAAAGGTTACCGCGGCCAAAGAAAGGATTTGTCGCCTTTCGCCATGCCCCTGTTGGAGATGAAGGGGTGAAAAAATAAACAAAGCCTTGTTAACATGTAAATGGTCTTTTAAAGACCTGTGAAGTACTCAGGTACGGCTGTGATCATCTCAAAAACTGTCTGTGTGTGCGCGCCCGGGCGCACACACACGACGGGGGAGGTAGGGGGGGTCTTTGAAGCACTTTGAGCCCCGGGGCGTTTCGCGCCTGCCTTCATGCCCTTACTGCAAGGGCCAAGGCTCCAGTTTGGGTGGGCCAGGCTAATGTTTGGGTGGGCCCGGCCCACCCGGTAGAACCAGGCCTGAATTAGGGCAGCACCAGGACGCTTTTTTTAAATCAAGAAGTAGGGGAACGGACTAGCATAATTTTTAAAAGTAGGGGCACGCCGTGCCCTTCCGTTCCCCCCCACTTCTAACACTGGCTCAGGTAAGCCTTCCAAAAAAGTGCGTGAATGCTGAAACATGTGCCCTGCCGGGAGGAAGATGAGCCTGGAGAAAACTGCGACACTTTTCCAAATTTAGACCCGAATGGTGGCTTTGCCTTTGAGGGGGAGGGTGTGTCGGAGGGAGATTTCTCCTCTGACGAGGACAAGGACTCAGGCCGTCCCTGGCGCCTGGGATCCCATGCCTCTGAGGTCCCTGAGGGGGGCGGGGCCACTCGGATATGTTCGACCCTACACAGATATATCATCCCAGGTCGGCAGAGTGGACCGCTGATGCCAAAGTGTCAGAGTATGGGGTGGGGAAGAGCCGCCAGGCCTTGGACAAAGAAGTTGGAACTAGACTTTGGGGGGAAATCCCCAGGTCTTCACTTAAGGGAAAAGTGGCGAACACGCCAGAGATCAAAGAAAAGTGATGTACCTTTTTCTCACAATTTATGAGATCCCAAAAAGGAAATCTATCGGTCCTGGAGAAATTGCTAGGACCAACTCCTGGATGTAGTAGGCCCCTCGACCCAGATTATTCAAATGGCGAATGAGCTAAGGCTTCTGGAATCCCTATGTCTATGGACATAGTCACTGGCTGAGCGCAGAGAGCTATATGCCTTCTAGGCAACGCAAACTGTGCCCAGGCGGCGGAGAGGAGAAGGTTTTTTCTCCTAAATATTCATCCCAAACTAGGAGACCTAGCTACCTCTGAGGCAGAGCCTATAGTGCAGGGTAAACTCTTTGGTGAGCTTAACAAGTTCGCCACCATCTTTTCTGCCCTGGATAAGGCCAAGGTCTCTTCAAAAAGATTTTTCCAGGATGGGATTTTGATGGGGCCTGAAGAGGAGGGGGGCACTTTTCCGGCCGCCTTTGTCAGCAAGGTCCTTCCAGAGGCCAGCAACAATGAAACAATGGCTGGCATGATGGCCGTTAAGGGACCTTCTACCCCAGCGGAGGTTCCGGCAGAGAGTAAGGCAACCAAACCAACAGAGGAGGTGCTAACTCTCCAGGAGGACCCTCTAGTATGGCTTACCTTTCTTCCCCGCAAAAGCTAGGGAGGAAGCTTCTACACTTTGCACACATCTGGGGAAGGATCACAACAGACCCTTGAGTGCTTCAGACTGTAAGGGACTTCCAAATAGAGTTCTACGGCGCCCCTATTCAGGAGTTGCACCCCAGACCCTTGGAATTTTTGGCAGAAGAAGAGTGTCTCATAGATTCTGAGGTCCCGGAACTCCTAAAAACGGAGCTATTTGCAGGTCAGTACTCCACCCTAACGAGTTTCGAAGCAAACTTTTTCTGGTCGAAATGCAGGACAAAGGCTTCCGACCTGTCATCAATCTCAAAGAATTCAATGAGTGGCTGCTCTATAGCCACTTCAAGATGGAGAGGATACATCTCCTCAGGGACATCCTGCTGTCAGGGGATTGGATCGTCAGGCTAGACTTGAAGGACGCTTAACTAGCAGTCCCCATCTTTCCTTCTCACACTGAGATTTCTCCAGTTAATAAAGAAAGGCCAGATCTTCGAATTTCGAGCACTTCCCTTTACCGTCTCTTCGGCCCCATGGTGCTTCACCAAGGTGCTTTCCCCGGTAGTGGAGATGCTCTGCGAGAGGGGAGTGAGAATCATTATCTACCTGGACGACATCCTAATTATGGATCAGGCTTTGGTGCAGCTTACCCGCAACGTGAACATGACTATTGCTTTGCTCCAAGACCTGGGGTTCGTCATCAATGAGCAAAAGTCGGAACTGAAATTGGCGCAGCAGATGATTTTTCTAGGATTTATCAAGATTCGGCCTTGGCCTCCCTGAGCCTACCACCTTCGAAGGTGGCCAAGATATGGAAGAAACTAAAGCAGGTCCCTCAGAGAGACAGGATCTTGCTGCGATAGCTGACCAGGATAATGGGTCTTCTCTCCTCATCAATTCAGGCCATTTTCCTGGGCCGATTACGCTACAGGACCCTCCAGAGACTGAAAGATTAACATTCAAGGAGAGGCTTAACCTACTCAGAGATCATGTCCCTGATGGAGGAAGCCAGGACGAAACACCAGTGGTGGATTGACCACATGACTACCTAGAATGGGAGAGCGATCTTCGGATCGACTCCAAATATGGTCAAAGAGTCGGATGCCAGCAGATGGGGCTGGGGAGCCCGACTTGTGGAGGTCTCGATGGGAGGCAGGGGGTCAGAGGAGGAGTTACAGTTGCACATCAACTGCCTGGAACTGTTGGTGGAATCTTTTGTGGTAAAATCCCTCACCAGACACAGGGATCTTGGCAGTCCACTACATCAACAGTCTGGGCATCCCTCGATCGAAGGCCTTATCGAACCTGGCAAAGGACTTCTGCCACTACTGCCTTCAGAGGCACATCTCAGTGACAGTGGAGTACCTTCCCGGCATGCAGTATACGATAGCGGATTGGATCAACAGGAACTTCCCTGATTACAACGACTGACAGCTAGATCATGTAGTCTTTCTTTTGATGGACAGATGGGGCCCTTCAATCCGGACCTTTTTGCCTCACGATTGAACCACCAACTTCCATAAAATGTGAGCTGGAGTCCAGACCCCGAAGCCACGGCAGTGGAGGCCTTTCTCCAAGATTGGTCAAAGGAGTGCCCTTATGCATTTCCCCCATTCATGATTATCCCCATATGTAGGAGAGTAGGATCTGCACTTATGTTGCCCCCATTGTTTTTGTGATGTATACATTGGTTTCTGGCTATAGTCTGGCTAGGTCCCTGCTAATCAGGGCCCCAGTCTCTCTGTTCTCTCTAAACGACTTGGTGTGCATATTAGATGCACTAGTGATTGGATACTGTGGTACCTTATGAGCCCCTAGTATATGGTACCTTAGGTACCTAGGGCACTGGTACTTCACAGGCCTACCAGGGGCTGAAGCATGTATTATGCCACCCCTGGGAAGCAGACTCAATCTGACACCACAGGCCTGCTACTGCAGCCTGGGTGAGGTAGTGTTAGCACTCCTCACAGAGGTATAGGTTTCTATATCTCACCATACACACACATATAAACCTATTAGCCACCCCATGGCAGGCCCTATCAATCCTGAGGTAAGGGTGCTTGGTTTACTATGTGAGGGGGTGCCTCTGCATGAGCAGGAACCCTCTGCAGCTGGCAGAGTCTATTCTCTGCGGCTGTTTGTGAATGCGGTTAAGTGCATTATAACCCAACGGTAAATGCTAACTTTGGAATGACTGCATCAAAACATGTCATGTTTGGTGTCAAACAACTTGGAATCATACCCCCACACCAGTAACTGGTGTGGGAGTATGATCCCACCCTTCTAGAGGGGACGACATGTACCTACTGTGGTTACACGGTAGAAATCTGAAAGAGCCTTGGCATCACAAAATGGATGCCACCAGCACAGACACTGGGCTGCCCTCCTGCTGCTGACTGAAACTCGCAGTGGAGGAAGCCCAACAATAGGCATCCTGTCACAGGGAGGTGTCACCACCTTCCTGACAGGATTTAGTGTATTGGAGCTGGGTGGGTGCACTTCTAGAGTGCTTTGAAGTCCTGCACTGGGGGAGAAGTAGGCTCCTCTGTGCATATGCCAGCTCAAACCGGTTCAGGGGCTACCTGTCCCTGCTCTGGTGCGAAACTGGACAAAGGTAAGTGGGTGTAACCACCCCCTACCCTGACCCTCCCAGAGGAGTGGTCATAGAGCTAGTCCCTCCCCTATCTTCAGTATCAGATAGCAATCTTTGCCATTGCAAAGCAGATAACCCTGGACGACGCTCTACAAGAATCCTGGCCCTTTGACGTTCCACTACCTTTGGAAGACAGAAGAATCTCCCATGGAGTCAAGGAGTGACTCCCCTGCTTGGCAGGCACCAAAAACCTCAATCAACGGTCGCAAACTTTCCCGCTCCCGCCGGAGTTCAAAGTCCCTGCAGCCCCAGAAGTGGATTTTCTGACTTCTCAACGGCCATTGTGAGTCCCCAGCAAAGCTGTGGCGAGTGGACCCCACGAGTGACGAGGAACAGCAATACCCGGGTACTGTGCACTATTGTTGAGTGCAACCCCTTCATGACGTTCTACAAACTTGTGCATTGGACCATTTGTGGCCCAAGTCTCCAGCAGGTTTTGCAGCGAAAATCCGAGGCCTACCCCGTCCCGAGTGACCGTGAGCTCCTGCAAAGCATTTCCTCAAGAGGCGTCTTCGTGATCACTTGCCCGTTGGCTTGTGGGTCCCCCGAAGACTTTCTTATCAACTAAAAGGGCTCCCCTGGTTGCTCCAGGCCTGCCCTCACTCACCCTCGCTGGGTGAGTCCCTCAGACCTTGCTGGTCTGCAATGCTGACCTTCTTTGATTTCCACGAGACTTGCAGTTGCCAAGGCTTGTTGGCTCCAATCCGGTTGCCGACACCGCAGTCAGCTGCAGACGTCGTGGGACACTCCAAATCCAGCTGCTCGTCATCATCGATCTCTCCTGAGCGAAGAGTCAAAACACCATCGACGACCTGAAATCACCCGACATCCGTAGTCAGCCATCTTCCTGGCCACCGGTCACTGGCAAGTGACTTTGAACACTGTCCCTTCAATTTTCAGGTCATCTCCATCTTGAATCCACCCTTGGATTCCACCGGACACTTCTTCATTCGACGCAAGCAGCCAGTCTTCTTTGGTCTCCATAGAAAACAGCGACGCGACCCACACCAAAAGACACCTATGCACCCGGCTTCCCTGGGTGAGGTAACTCGTGCACTCCGGTGCCCTAGTGCGTGTTGGCCCTCGAAATACTTACCTTGTAAGTGGCTTGCTTGTAGACTTCCTTGAAGTACCCTTAAACTTAAAAAATCAAACCGCGACTTGCTCCATTATAATCAATAGGGAACCCGCGGCTGTGTTCACACACTGCACGCGTCTCCCGTGGGCTGTTAGTTACCTGCTATCACTGCAATAGTGAAGCCCCAGCGATTCCCCAGGCCCTAGGCCTTGTCATTTTGCAAGTCGACATTCTTTTTTTTTTTGATAATCACATTTTTATTGATTTCAACATTTACAAACAGTTCAGCTTAATCACGGATAGCAGATATACATGCACATCCACCAGGAAAAGAACCCTCCCCCCCCCCCCCCGCAGCCCCACCACGGAACCCCGCAGGGAATGCAACCACCGGAAACTATAAGCTTCATTAATTTCCCCCAACTGCGCCCAGCCATTTGCCCCACACACTTCGGTATTTCTTGGGGCACCCGCGTGCCGTGTATAAAGCCTTCTCCTGTGTCGCACACCAGTCCACACCTTTACACCACTTTCCCAGAGCTGGTGGATCGGGACAAATCCATGCTGCCGGTATATCGTGATTGGCAACTATCATTACTGTGTTAAAAAAGGTCTCGTCACTCCAGGACCCGTCCAGCCCATCTGTTATCCCCAGTAATGAATGTCGCGGATCGTGGGGCACTTTCCACCCCAAAACCTCCGTAAGTTCCCCCTCAATGGCTCCCCAGAAAGCTGCCAGCCGGGGACAAGTCCAAACCACGTGAAAAAAATTGGCTGGGGCCTGGCCACACCTAGCGCAGGACGCATCAGAGCGAAGGCCCGCTCGATGAAGACGTACCGGAGTAAGGTAAACAACGTGCAAGTAGTGTAATTGGATAAGTCTAAGTTTGGCGGAGGCGGTAATGGTCTTAGGCGCCATGAGCGCGTCTCGCCAATCCACCTCGTCCAACGGCCCCACCCAGTCTACCCACTGTTCTTTCAGTCTGTCCAACGAGGTGGGAGTGTTGTTAATTAAAGTACGGTATATCCGTGAGATACCCCTGTAGGAAGGTCAACATCTGACTATGGTTACCCCCAACTTTTTGCCTAGTGTCTAGCTGGTTTTTCGACTTAGTTGGCCTGAGATCCTGCCATTCAGGGTCTCAGGCTGTCTGCTCTCTCTTTAAAATGGACTCCATGTACCCTAGGTACATACCCAATTGGTAAGGATCACCTTATTGGACCTGTACAGTGTACCCTAGGTACCCAGGGCATAGGTGTACCCTAGGCCTACCAGGGGCTGCAGCATGTATTATGCCACCCCTGGCCTGGCCTTCCATTATGACACAACTGGCTGATCACTCAGCTGGGGCAAGGTCGTTTAATCACCCCTTGCTTAGGTGTAGTATTCCTATACCTACCTTATATATAGACACATGTGTACCTATCAGCCACTCCTATGGCAGGCCTTAACAATCCTGGAGGCAGAGTTCTTGGTAACCTGTGAGATGGTGCTCTAGCATGAGCTGAGCCTGTCTGCAGCTTTCGGAACCATGTCCTTATAGCTGTTCTATGATATAGCCTACCATATACTCTTAAAGTACCTTATAATCTTAAACGGTTATGGTAACTATGGTTTGGCTTTATCAAAACATGTCGTATAAGGTGTCTAACACTTTGGAATAATACCCCCATACCATTTCTGGGGATGAGGATATTATTCCTCCCTTCTAGAGGGAGAGACATGTTAAAATCCTACTTTGCTGTTTAACTCTCACCAAAGCCTCAGCATCACAAAATGGATGCTGCTGCCACAGACACGAGTCTGACCTCCTGCAGCTGGGAGTCCTCCCAGCCAGGGAGGCCTGGACAATAGGTTTCCTGCTTGGGGAGGTGCTAGCACCTCCCCAGACAGACTTTAGTATATTGGGGCAGGGAGGGCTGAAAGGAATGAGACATGCCTGGGGCACACATGGTGTCCCATGCATAGTCCAGTTCAAACCGGTGCTGGGGCACTCCAGCCCCAGCTCTGGCACGAAACTGGACAAAGGAAAGGGGGTGTAGCCACTCCCCTTCCTGGTCCCACCCATAGGAGGGACATTGCAGGTAGCCTAGCCCACTAGCCCAGTATATTAGAAGCTAGTTGGGCCCTGCTAAAATTCGTTTAACCTGAATCTGCAGCTTGAACAGAAACTCTGGACCTTCGACATTCGACCTCAGGAAGAAGACTGAAGAAATCTCCCTTGTGGCCAAGGAGTGACCACCCTGGGCAACCAGGCACCATCCAGCGACCGCTGCTTGCTTTGCGACTGAATCCTACGAGGGACGACTGCAGAGACTGACCAGCGCCGAGACTTCCAGACACCTCTGAACCAGATCCACATCTCCAGCGAAGCTGAGACCCGTGGAGGCGACGAGGGACGTGGGACCGGCGACTTGGGAAAAGTGGCTAGTAACTGACTAGCGCGACTTTCGAGGCTCCCTCGAGGCTGTGCTTGGGGGAATTGAGAAGCACCATCTGCAAAGAAGACCAGCTCCCCACACTTCACGTGTTCTGCGTGGGGCCCTTCTGCACCTGTGTTGCTCGACGTGTTGTCCGGTTGCTGGCCCGTTGGCTAGTAACCTCTGCGACGATGAACCTTTAATTTCACCTTGCTGGTCCGGCTCCTCCAGACTGGCACCCGCTCCTCTGTGAAAGAGAAGCACCCCAGACCTTCCTGGTCTGCACAGAAGCAAGTCCTCCATCCTGCGTGGGTTCCGCTTGCCAAGGCTTGTTGGGTCCTGACTCGACTTCGACACCGCTGACTGCAAGAGCCTTCGTGGGACAGCTCACCTCCTGGTCCTGGTCGTCCTCGACGTCTCCTGGCACCCGTGGCTGCTGCGACAAGCTTCACCTCTTCACCTGCATCTTTACGACATTGCCTGGTTCCTTCCCGGCTCCTGGCTGGTGACCTAGACTCTGTCCCTTCTGCTTGCAGGTTCCTTCCTTCTTGATCCCCACCTTGGGATCCACCGGACACTCTTCACTGACTGCCTGTCAGCAACTTTCCTTCAGGCATCCATACAAGTCCACGACAAAACCCGACGCAAGTTCACACCTATGCACCCGCAGCCCGTGGGCTAGGTAACTTGAGTACTCCGGTGCTCACAAGGGTAGTGACTATCCTAGGGTCTAGTTTCCGAGTCTCGACTTTCTAGCTATACCAGAAGTGTCCTAAAACTGTTAAATTCTAACTACTAGTAATTCTATCGACTTTTACGCATTACGCATGAGTGTTTCCACTCTGCACCTGAATCCCGTGGGCCTCCCACTTCCTAACCTTTGGTAGTGTAGTGTAGCCCCAGCGATTCCCTAGGCCTAGGCCTATCCTGTGTTCGTGACAGTGGTCCTTATACCACTTACTTAGTATATGGTTTGCGTGGCCCCTAGGGCCTAACTGTATTACTTACCTGTGTGATTTAATGTATGCATAAATAAGTAGGGGTGGGCGGAATTTGCGAAATCCACTTTCGCAAATTATCGCGAAAATGTTTAAAATGATCGCAAACAAGCGGAAATATCGCGAAGATGCGGAAGTTTTTTTCCCGCATGTTCGCGAGATTTTCTGCATGGTTGCGGGTCGCCAACTTACCCATGTGGTTGCTCGAGGGCGCGGCCATCTTGTTTTGAGTTGTCTCGCGTTGCATGATCGCGAGAAGAAAGACGTGATCGCGCGACGCATGACGTCACTGCGGGCGCGAACTGTCGCGAGACAGCGCAAATGGCTAAAAACAATACAACATCTCTTGGAGAACGCGACCGGATCAAGAAAACTTGTCGGCGAAAACAGGGATTCAGGTAAGGCGATCGCGCGCGAGAATGTATTATTTTACAGTGCGAGCAAGAAACAAATTATCGCCAAGCTGCGGAAAGCAGAAATTTTGACATTTTCGCGCTTTCCGCGGAACGCGAAAATGTCAAATTATCGCAATTTCCGCGAACGGAACGAAATTTTCGCCCAGGCCTATAAATAAGACTGTGTTGTACTTACCTCGAATCTCATAAAGAATGCTGAGGGTTTGACTAGAATAAATACATTCTATTTTTATATATATCTGTTGTGGTGTCCTTTCATTTGGTATTCAAGGGGTTACATATGGTATAACAGCTGGCTTCACATGCCATTCAGAGTTTAGCCTAAGACTGCTCTTGTCCATGCTACCCCTAGGATAGCTGGTCTATAAGGTTGACTTACATCCAATCACCATAAGGGTTGTTTGGCCTGATACAAGTTGTACACTAGAATTAGTGACATCATATATCAGGCCAACTTCTCACAACCCCCCCTTCCCAAGTCCCCAAGCGGCGTCTGGGCCTCCGTGAGGCTGTACTCCGGGAGTCGAGTATTGTCCACGATGTGTACTTGAAGGGCGTGTCTTAATTGCAAGTACTTATAAAACTGGGAGGGGTGCAGGGAATATCGATTGCGCATCTCTTGGAAGGAAAGCATGTGGCCCCTCACCCATACGTCCCGAGCTGGGTTATACCTATGAGGTCCCAGGCTTTGAACCCCCGCAGACCACTCACCTCCCGCAGCCAAGCTCCTTGCCAGAGGGGGGTGCATTGGGTCAATTTTCCGGTACAGCCGGTGTGGCGCCGTAGCGAAGCCCGCCAAGCCAGGTATACCGAACGTGTCACCTCAGGCAGCTGTAGAGGGACAGGTCCTCCGTACAACATGGCCTGTACCTTAGAAAACCCCAGTTCGCACAGCTCCAGCCGGCAGGCCGGGTCGGACCATCCCCCGTTAAACCAATCGTGGACCACCAGCAAACGTGTGGCTAAAATGTAGAGGTACAAATGCGTCATGGCCATGCCCCCATCAAAGGAAGGGATCCGACACGTGGAGAGAGCCAGGCACGACCTCCCACCGCCCCATAAAAATTTGGTAACAAGCCCATCCAACTCCTTAAACCAGGGTCTGGGAAAACAGAACGGGGTGTTCTGGAGGACATAGAGGAAGCTGGGGAGAATCAACATTTTAAACAAGGCCACCCAGAGGTTTCAGGGGCAGCGCCCTCCATTTATGGAGGTCTGCTTTAGCCTTTTGGACCAGAGGGGTTACATTGAGGGACCAGCCCAGCTCCGGAAGCGTGGTAACCCATATTCCCAGGTACTTAAAGGAGTTGCGTCGGATCGGAATATTAGACTGCCAATCATAACAGTCCCTTGACAGGTGAAGCGGGACCAATACCGATTTCCCAGGGTTCAGCCGAAGACCCGACGCCTGCCCAAACGCTCGCAACAACTGGAGGCAACGCGGCCCAGAGGAGGCGGGCTCCCCCAGGAAAAGCAGAACATCGTCTGCGTAGAGCGTGATCTTGTCTGTTTCGGTGCCGGGCCACTCCCATCCCCTAACACGGGTGTCAGCCCGCACCAGGACCGCTAAGGGTTCCATGTCCAGGGCAAACAACAGGGGCGAAAGGGGGCAGCCCTGCCGCATACCCCTCGCTATGTGAAAGGCCTCGGACAGGACACCATTCACCAGCACCCGTGCCTGCGGCTGTGCATACAGCACACAAACCAGTTCTCGGAACCGGGACCCAAATCCCATCTCAGCCAACACATCTTGGAGATACACCCAGTCCACCGAGTCAAAGGCTTTTTCGAAATCGATAAGGAGGATGGCCAAGTAGGGAGTCAGGAGGTGTCGGTGCGCCAAATCCAGCTGCACCCTCTGAAGGCAGTGCCTTGTCGCGCGGGCGGGCATGAAGCCACACTGATCGGGATGTACCAAATTAGGCAGGTATGGCTTTAGCCGTTGGGCCAAGATGGTGGCGTAGAGTTTGATTTCAGTATTGAGGAGGGATGTGGGGCGAAAGTCCGCGCAACGACGGGAGGGGGGCTGGGACTTCGGAAGGACCACGATTGTGGCTATGTCCGTTTCTGGCAGGAAGGAACCCCGCTCAATGGCTTTGTAAAAAAGGCCAGCCAAGTGGGTTACCAGTATATCGCGATAGGCCGCATAATATTCGTGGGGAAGACCATCCGGTCCCGGAATCTTGCCCGGGGACGTAAGAGAAATTGCTTCCTCGATTTCTTTCGTGGAGAGGGGGCGGTCAAGATCCTCCCGAGCTGCCGTCTCTAACTGGGGAAGACGGACATGACTCCGTCCAAGGAGATCACGGAGCGACGATTCGGGTGGTTGTGCGGCATACAACCGCCGATAGTAGCTGGCAAACGTGCTTGCCATCGCTGAGGGGGCGCTGAAGACCGAACCTCGATCATTGACCACTTCCGGAATTATTCGGCTTGCCCAGGGGAAGGTAGACAGGCTGTGCAAAGTCGCGCCGTTTTTATCCCCCCAACCATAGACTCGCGCCACCGATGACCTCCATAGTAGCTTGGCCGCATCCAGAGATAGTTGCCTAATCTCGGACCGAAGAAGGGCTAGTTGTCGGCTTTGGACCGCGTCGTCAAGCTGGGAAAGGGACTGCTCCAAGCGAAGCGCCTGCGCTTCCTTTGCAGTGATTTCCCGGTGTTACTCCTGCCTCTGCTTTTTAAGTTGCCCTTTCGCGATACCCCGAATTGTGGCTTTCCCAGCCTCCCATAGGGTCCCGGGGGAGGGTACGGATCCCTCGTTGGTGAGGGAGTATTGCTCGAGCTCCTTCCCTACCGCCTTCCGGAAGTCTTTACCTTGGAGGAACCACGCATTCATCCTCCACGTTTGACGGGCCGAGGGAGGGGGGGATCCCGTACTGAGGAGTACCAGCGAGTGGTCTGAAATACCCCTGGGTAGGATACGAGCATCCACAACCGTCGAGCAGTCAGTCGCGGGGAGAAAGATCATATCTATGCGTGCCTGCGTGTGATGCGCTGCGGAGGTGTGAGTAAAATGGGCGGCACGTGGGTGCCACGCGCACCAAGCATCACAGAGGCCCAGGGACCCGGACCAAGATCTCAATTGTTTGGCTTGTGCAGTGCGGACAGCAAAAGGAGGGCCCGATGAGTCTATGGCCGGATTGGAGACCGCATTAAAATCTCCCCCACCACCATAACGCCCAGGGGGAGCGAGGCTAGGAGGGTGGAGGTCTGTGTCAGGGTAGAGGTAAGCTGCGAGGGGGGCGAGTATAGGGACATAAGGTTGAGCGGGGAGCCGGCCAGAGAGCCGCATACCACACACATATGTACCTTGAGGGTCGTGGATCACCCGGGAGAGAACGAAGGGTAAGTTGCGTCTCATGAGGATAGCCACCCCCCGGGAACCCCTGGAGAAGCCGGAGTGCCACACTCTGTCATGCCCGTAACGGGCCATAAAGGGGCAGTGGTTACCCAGTAAGTGTGTCTCCTGGAGGAGAAGGATATCGATGTGGAGGCGTTGTGCATAACGCAGGACTGCGGTACGCTTCAGCTTGTCCAGGAGACCGTTAACATTCCAGGATAGGACGTGTAAGGAGGCCCCGGTCACGATGTCGTCTATCACGGCGGGTGGAATCTGGGGTTAGGCCGCGCCAACGCCTGGAGCAATGTGAGCGCAAGCTGGGGCCGGTGCGTGTGTGGGTGGGTGCGCACATTAAAGGCTAGGACTATCTCTACAGAGAGGGCATGTACACGTATGTTCTGAGGAGTCCACTTGCCGAAGGCGGAGGGGACGCTCTTCCGCCAGCCATGCCCACGCCGCCTGGGGAGTTTCAAAGAATTGTGTTTTGCCCTGAAAAATTACTCGAAGGCGTGCCGGGAATTGGAGCTGGTATTGCATGCCCAGAGTGCGCAGCTCCTTCTTAACCTCCGTGTAGGAGCGCCGGAGGTCCTGAACTTCCCTGGTGTAGCCTGGGAATACCATAATAACGTGATTTTGGAACTTAAGGGGACCCTTCGCTCTGGCCGCCCGTAAGATGGCATCACGGTCCTTGAAGTTGAGAATTTTAAGGATGATGGGGCGGGGTGGGGCACCAGGAGGAGGCCTAGGCACCAAGGACCTGTGGGCCCTTTCTACATCAAACCAAGTTGACAAAGCCTCCCCCGGCATCCAGGACCGAAACCATTGTTCCACGAAGGTGGCCACTTGCCCCGCTTCCACCCCCTCGGGAAACCCCACCAGGCGAAGGTTGTTGCAACGTGCACGGGTCTCAGCATCCTCGGCACGCCTGTGGAGCTCCCCGGTACGAGCTCGAAGTTGGACCACCTGATCCTTCAGTTGGGAGATGTCGTCCTCCGTTGTGGAGATGCGGGATTCAGCCTCTGTCAGTCGGGCGGTGGTGTTGCGAAGGTCCTGTCTGAGGAGGGACAAGTCCACCTTAATTTCCCCTATCTTCCCCTCTACGGACGCCTGAGAGGCACTGATGGCCTGAAGGATGTTAGCCACGTCCTTGTCTTGAGGGGGGTGAGATCCCCCCGCTGCTCCCCCAGGAGGGTCCAATTCTGAAGTAGTAAACCGATCCATTTTGGTCTGTGTGGCCGCCGGCGCTGGCCTGGGTCCCTTGTCCCTTCCCATGGCCGGGGACCGGACCCACTGTCACTGTGGCCGCAAGAGACCCAGATAGGATGAGTGATCAATGGGGGGAGGGGATCCAGAAACCTGCAGGCGTGTGGATTGTCCTCGAGCCCCGCGGGAACCGCACTTGAAGAAGTAGTCCGTGGATACCACCAAGGTAGGGGCGCGGCAGCAACAATGTGTATCCCGGATCCCTAGGTGGCCTGTGGCGTGGCAGAGCCCAGAGGTGCCACCCCAGACCCACGTCCGGACCCCAGTACCTCTGCAACCGTCCCCGGGGTCCCTCGGGCGTCCAGTCGAACTGGATGTCACCCACTCCCCAGACAGCCAACAGATAGAGAGACACCCAATGACCCCCGATGTGGTGGCCGAGAAATCCCCCCTCCTGGGGCCTGAACCCCTGCTCGGCGGGCAGGCCCGGACCGACCCCCCATGACAGCCAAGGTCCGTTGACCACCGCCTGGGAGCGCCGGCGAGCGGAGGCCCAACGATGCCCTACGATCGGGCGGGTAGGGTGGCCCACTCCGTCAAGGCCCGCCCGCCAGGGAGTATGCGCCGCCACCAGGTATGATGGCGGATGGTGCCCAGTCCACGACAGGCCCAGCCATCACCGCAGCTCCGATTGCCGGCACAGGACCAACCATGCCAGTACCAAAGGGGGTCTATGCCTCGGCCATTCCCTGCCCGATAAGGCAGCCGATCTCTCCCCACCGCCGTCAGACAAGGGAGGGGGGCGCGAAGACGGCCGTCCCGGCCAGACACAGGGAGGAGCTATGGGGTGGGGGGTGCACGCACGAACCCCTGCGCCGCTGCCCGAACCGGCAGCCGATCCACCATTCCCACACAAGGCCACCTGCCGACTCCTACGCCACACTCCGCAGCAGGCAGCAGACCGTTGCTCGCAAATGGCCTCCTCAGGAGCGGCGCCGGCCGAGGAGCCGGCCGAGTTCCCACCAGGGGCCCCTCCCGCCGAAAGACCGCCACTCCCCTGGGCTGCCGGTCGTCTAACGCCACTCCTCACTGGCACCTCAATCACCGCTGCCTGGTCACGGAGACGGGGGGCTGCGAGGCCCTGGGCAGCCAGAACCCGCAGGAGGCAGGATGATGCGGGGGGCGCAATTCACGCCGCCACCACCATCTCGCTGCCAGCCTCACCCCGCCAGAAGTACTTCACCCAGCTCAGAAGCCGTTCACCTTGCCGCTGCTGCCCCCGCACTGGCTGATGCACCGGCGCTGAACCAACATGCCAGTCCAGAAGGGGGTCTATTGCGCAGCCAGTCACTGCCCGGTAAGGCAGCCGATCTCTCCCCACCGCCGTCAGACAAAAAGGGAGGGGCGGGAAGACAGCCGTCCCGGCCAGACACAGGGACAGCTATGGGGTGGGGGGGCACACACCACCCCCGTGCCGCTGCCTGCACCGGCATCCGATCCCCCCCACTCACCACACAAGTCCACCAGCTGACTCCTCCGCCACATTCCGCAGCATGCAGCAGACCGCCGCTCGCCAATGGCCTCCTCAGGAGCGGTGCCGGCCGACGAGCCGGCTGAATTCCCACCAGGGGCCCCTCCAGCCAAAAGACCGCCACTTCCCCGGGCCGCCGGTCGTCTAGCGCCACTCCTCACCGGGACCTCAATCACCGCTGCCGGGTCACAGAGATGGGGGGGCCACGAGGCCCTATGCAGCCAGAACAGCGAGAGGCAGGATGATGCGGGGAGGGGCGGGGGCCGCAATTCACGCCGCCACCACCATCTTGCTGCCAGCCGGGCCCCTGACCCTCCTCACCCCACCAAAAGTACTTCCCCAGCTCCAAAGCCGTCCACCTTGCCCCCATTGCCCCCGCGCCGGCCGATGCAGTGGCCGATCGGGGTCGCGAAGCACCACTGACAACTTCCTGATGGGCGGCGGCCCCGCCACTCAGGGCCGCCGATGCAGAGCCGGCCCCGTGCGGGCCGCCGCCCAACCCTCAGCAGCCTCGCAGCTCACACGAGGCCCGGCTCCACTTCTCAAGGCCGCGCCGCCCGCCGTGTAGGCCGCGACAGGCCGCAGGTCCTAGGAGGCCACAGGCGCCGCGGACTGCGACCGGAACAGCAGGAAAAGGGCCCGCGGGAGGGAAACACCGCTAGACGCAGGTAAGTGGCACTGATGTGCACCGAGGGGTACCGGATTCGAGACGGATGACGGAGGGGACCGGAGCACTCTTAGAGTGCGATCGCCATCTTGACCCCTCAGACCGGAAGTCCGCAAGTCGACATTCTTAACCCATTTTTTTAGTATATGGTCTGGTACACCCCTAGGGCCCCAGCCATATTTGTGCTTAACTTATTGTGAAACGTTGATATTTGAATGTGTTCCTGGCTTCTAATCTCATAAGGAGATTAGTAGAGTGTGTCTAGTAATAAATACATATATATTTGATATATATACCTGTGTGGTGTCTTTCATTTGGTAATTCAAGAGATTATAAGGTAAAACAAGCTGCTTTACATTCCTCAGAGACTTAGCCTGAAGGCTGCTCTCCACAGCTACCACTAGGATAGCTTTCTTTAAAAGGTTGTTTTTAAACCTATCTACCAAGAGTCGAATTGGACTGGTGCAAGGTGGCCACTATAACTAGTGACCAGCATATGCCAGGCCAACTTCTCACACCATATTAGCGGCTCAAGCTCTGCAGCAAGCAGCTTCTTTAGTGAGGATCATGCTGATCTGGTGGGCCCAAGACTGGTTCCCGATGCTGATGGAACTGTTGTGGGACTGCCTGATACAGCTGCCCTCATTCCCTTTGATTCTCATGGACCCTCAGGGCTGCTCTCATCCACCAGTCCTCCGAGGTCCTTTGTCCCTCATGGCATGGAGGATTTCAAGGGACGCTGGAAAGACGAACAACTGTCATCAGACGCTGCAAACCTCATCTAACAGGAATGAGCAGCAGGTCAAAGAGGTATCGCTCAGCTTGGAGATGATGGCACCATTGGTATCTGGAGAGACAAGTGGACCCCATGGGGACAAAGGTAACTCACATTCTAAACTTCCTGGCGCAACTGGCTCAGGCTGAACTGGCTTATCAAACAGTTCATTTTTTTCACTCTACCATCTCAGCTGGACACAGCCAGATTGATGGCAAACCTACAGGGGAGCATCCCTGGGTTTGTAAGTTAATGAAAGGCATCCACCTGTCTAAACATCCAGAGACTAGGTATTCTGGCCTGTGGGACATTAATGCAGTGCTGAGACTTCTTCTTGGCTGCCAGGATAACCAATATTTATCTTGCAAGGAGCTGTCTGCTAAACTAGCAATTCTGCTGTGTCTCATTTCCTGTGTGCGGGTTTCAGATGTGAGAGCACCCGATAGCTCTGCAAGAGTTTTTATCCCGGATGGGGTCACCTTTACTATATCCAAGATGACAAAAAGCAATACCAAGTCGGTATCTTATCCTTCCCTTCCGGAACATCCTAAGTTGTGTGTGGTTAGGTGCATTAAGGCATATGAGGATATAACTTCAGAGCTCTGACCCCCTGGGAAAAGGCAACTCCTTATTGCCATGCAGAAACCTTTCAAAGCGGTGGGTACAGAGGCAGGTGTGGATGTGCTTAAATTTGGTGCACTTTCCACGAGAGGAGCTATGGCATCAAAAGCCATTCAGGTAGGTGGTAGGCTGGAAGATATTAGGAATGCGGTTGACTGGTCTTCTGATTCTACCTTTAAGAAGTTCTATTTCAAACCCAATTCGGAGGCGACATCACTGTTCATAAGCTTTGAACATGCATAATCCTCGCCTCCGTCCTGACAGATTAAAAAATGTCCTAGCTAAGTAGAAGGAAAGTTTCGATTCTATTATGGACAAGGAGGCTGGGATTATCCTGCCCTAAGAATCCCTTCGATCCCAGTCCCTCCCAGGATCATTTGTTACCAGTAAGTACTAAGCTTCCATGTTAATGGCCTTTGGCTGTATTACTTGCAATGAATTGTAGGCAGTTGGGCTATTGCACTCTGAGTGGATTCATTGATTAGTGTTGACATATCGATATTCTGAAGAATACAGTTACGGGACGCTCTCTGTTTTGTAGGTAATGATCCAAAGTTTGAATAGGTCGGTGATCCCAGCTTAAGTTCCTGCACTGAAGTAGATGAAGCGGAAGGGCCGTCACTTGATCTATGGCAGGACGGAGGCGAGGATTATCAATCAATCAATCAATGAATTTGTAAAGCGCGCTACTCACCCGAAGGGTCTCAAGGCGCTGGGGGGAGGGGGATCCACTACTGCTCGAAGAGCCAGGTCTTGAGCTGTTTCCAGATGGAGAGATGGTTCTGGGTCAGTCGTAGGTGGGTGGGGAGGGAGTTCCATGTCTTGGCCGCCAGGTAGGAGAAGGAACCTCCTCCGGCGGTGGTCTTGCGAATGCGCGGGACGGTGGCGAGGGCGAGGCTGGCGGAGCGGAGGTGGCGGGTGGGTGTGTAGAATGTGAGGCGGTTGTTGAGGTATGTGGGTCCCATGTCGTGGAGAGCCTTGTGTGTGTGGGTGAGGAGTCTGAACGTGATCCTCTTGCTGATGGGGAGCCAGTGCAGGTCTCTCAGCTGGGGAGAGATGTGGCTGAAGCGGGGGGTGTCCAGGATAAGTCGTGCAGAGGCGTTCTGTATGCGCTGGAGTGTTTTCTGTAGTTTGGCTGTGGTTCCAGCGTAGAGGGTGTTTCCGTAGTCCAGTCGGCTGGTGACGAGGGCCTGGGTGACCGTCTTCCTGGTGTCGGTGGGGATCCACCGGAAGATCTTTCGGAGCATGCGCAGGGTGTTGAAGCAGGATGACGAGACGGTGTTGACTTGCTTGGTCATCGTGAGGGAGGAGTCCAGGATGAAGCCCAGGTTGCGAGCATGGTCCGTTGGCTTTGGAGCGGAGCCCAGGGCAGGGGGCCACCAGGAGTCGTCCCAGGCGGAGGGGGATGTTCCCAGGATGAGGACTTCCGTCTTATCTGAGTTCAGTTTCAGCCGGCTGAGCTTCATCCATTCCGCGACGTCTTTCATTCCTTCCTGGAGGTTGGCTCTGGCTGTGGCGGGGTTGTTGGTGAGGGAGAGGATCAGCTGGGTGTCGTCGGCGTAGGAGATGATGTTGAGGTTGTGTTGGCATGCGATGGCTGCGAGGGGGCTCATGTAGACGTTAAAGAGGGTGGGGCTGAGCGAGGATCCTTGCGGGACGCCGCAGATGACTTCGGTGGCCACGGACCGGAATGGGGGAAGGCGGACTGTCTGGGTTCTGCCGGCGAGGAGCGAGATGATCCATTCCAAGGCCTTTCCTTGGATTCCGATGTTGCTGAGGCGCTGTATCAGGGTGCGGTGGCATACGGTGTCGAAGGCTGCCGAGAGGTCCAGGAGAATTAGGGCAGCTGTTTCCCCGTTGTCGAGCAGGGACCTGATGTCGTCGGTGGCTGCGATGAGGCCGGTCTCGGTGCTGTGGTTTGCTCGGAAGCCGGACTGCGAGGAGTCGAGGGATCCGTTGGTCTCGAGGAAGGCCGAGAGTTGTTTGTTGACGATCTTCTTGATGACTTTGGCCGGTAAGGGGAGGAGCGAGATGGGGCGGAAGTTCTTGAGGTCCGTGGGGTCCGCGGTGGGTTTCTTCAGGAGGGCGCTGAGCTCGGCGTGTTTCCAGCTCTCTGGGAAGGTGGTGGATGCGAAGGAGCTGTTGATGATGTTCCGGAGTTGGGGTGCGATGATGGAGTCGGCTTTGTTGAAGATGTGGTGTGGGCAGGGGTCGGTTGGGGAGCCAGAGTGGATGGTGTTCATCGTGTGGGTGGTATCTTCGGTGCTGACCGTCTTCCAGGTGCGGAGGGTGGTGGTGGGGGGCGCCGGATCGGTGGTAGGGTGCGCGGTCTGTGCGCCAAAACTGTTGTGTATGTCGGCAATCTTGCGGTGAAAGAACGAGGCGAGTGAGTCGCAGAGGTCCTGCGAGGGTGTGATGTTGTTGTTGCAGGCGCTGGGGCTGGAGAGTCTTTGACGATGCTGAAGAGTTCCTTGCTGTTGTGGGAGTTGTTGTCCAGTCGTTCTTTGAATGTGGTCCTTTTGGTGGTGCGGATCAGTTGGTGGTGTTTGCGGGTGGCGTTCTTGAGGGCTGTCATGTTTTCTGTAGTCTGGTCGTGGCGCCAGCCTTTCTCGAGGGTACGGCAGGTTTTCTTGGAGTTTTTGAGGTTGTTGGTGAACCAGGAGGCTTTCTTGCTGCCGTGTCTGCTGGGGGGGTTCTTAAGTGGTGCGAGGTCATCGGCGCAGTTGGTGAGCCACTGTGTGAGGTTGCGGGCTGCTTCGTTGGGGTCCGTCGTGTTGGTGGGGGGGTTCTGGCTGAGGAAGGTGGTGAGCTGGTCGGCGGTGATCTTGCTCCAGCTTCTACGGGGAACCTGTTGAGGGTGGTTGTGGGTCGTGGTTCTCCTGAAGTTGAAGTGGACGCAGCTGTGGTCTGTCCAGTGCAGTCCGGTGGAGTGACTGAAGGAGATGTGCTTGCTGGAGGAGAAGATGGGGTCAAGCGTGTGGCCGGTGATGTGGGTGGGGGTGTTCACCAGTTGCTTGAGTCCGAGGTTGGCGAGGTTGTCCAGCAGGGTGGCGGTGTTGCTGTCATTGTTGTTCTCCAGGTGGAAGTTGAGGTCTCCTAGGAGGATGTAGTCTGAGGAGGTAAGGGCGTGCGGGCTGACGAAGTCTGCGATGGCTTCGCTGAATTGTGTGCGTGGTCCCGGGGTGTTGATGGTGACCTCAGCTAGGCCTACCAGTGCAAGGGGATCGCCCTTCTCTGCACAGAGTCCTCAGACCAATAGGAAGAAGTTGGCACAGAAACTGGAATAGAAAATACAAAGTTTAATAAACCTCATGAGGTGGAACTACATTCACACAGCACCCTTCGGTGTTGAGTGAAGTAGCACACTGAACAGAAGAAGCATGGTCCTTTTATACCCACACAGGGGCTGAAAAAGGCGGTACAAGTACACATGAGAAGAGTTATGCACATAGATGGTCATACAGAAACTGCACAGTCAACAAGTAGGAGGAGTAATAAGTTGCTGACATCAGTTAGAACAGCCTGACAGTTCTATACTAGGAACAGGTGCACTCTACTAGCTAAGCACATCTACGCATGTGCAGGACTCTGGGAGAGGGAAACAGCAAATGTCCAGCACATAGCTAACTAAAATGGCTGCCAAGTACAAAATGGCTTTCAGCTCATGCAAAGAGATTAATGCAATCTTCAACAGGGGGTCTGTAGACGAGGGTGCCTCTGAGGGTGGTCTTGGGGTCGGAGTGTATCTGGAAGTGAAGGTGTTCGGCGGCGGTGAGGGTGTCGTCGGAGTTGGTCGTGATTCGGATGGTGTTTCTGTGGACGATGGCGATGCCTCCTCCGGCTTGGTTGACGCGGTCCTTCCGGGCGATCTTGTAGCCATCCGGGATGGCTATGGCGATGTCGGGAGCTGAGGAGGCGTTCATCCATGTTTCTGTGAGGAAGGCGACGTCTGGTGATGTTGTGTCGAGAAGGTTCCAGAGTTCGACGGCGTGCCTGTGGATGGAGCGGGTGTTGAGCAAGATGAACTTGAGGTGGTCGTTGCTGGAGCCTGGCTTGGTGGGTGCAGTGCAGGATCAGGTGCAGGTGAAGTTGCAGGCGTGGCAGGTGAATGCTCCGTGGGTGCGTTTCGGGTTGGCTTGGTAGCAGGCTAACTGTCGGCCGGTGTTGAGTGCGTGGAGGGTAGCGGCGTCGTATCTCTGACGGGTTGGCTGGCTTCGGCGGGGTCCAGGGGTTCTGGCGCTGGCCGCGGTCCAGGCGTGGACGGGTGTCGACGGGCTTGCCTTTGGCGCGCCTTCGGCGCACAATCGGCGCACCCGCTGCGCACGGTCCCCGCCATATATGGCGAAGTGGGAGGGAGGAGCAGCTGGGAGGCGGGAGCGGGGCGGCGAATGGGGAACGGGTGCCAAGAGAAGGGGGCGGGGCCTCGGAGAGCAGCGGCGGGGAGCGGAGGGGGGGTGGAAAGAGCGGGAAGACGGAGCGGGAGAGCGAGGGCAAGCCTGGGCAAGCCTGGAGAGCAGGGGCCTTAAGAAGAGGCGGCAGCAAGAGAGGCCAAGAAGGCAGCAGCAGCAGAATCTGGGCACACGGGGGCCGTGCGGAGTGGAGTGACCGGGTCAAGGGATGCATATCTTCCTTCACTTTATTTTGCATAGCAGGTTATAAGAACATCGTATAAAAAACACAATAAACACAATAGACTACACATCCCATGAACCATAGGGGGGGTAGTCTCCATGGTAACAACAGTCTAATCCCGTGACAGTCCACAATACATATTCCAATGACGTCCCTTCCGCTTCCTCTTTCTTCACTGCTCGTTAGTTAAGTGGCATTATTTTCATTACTCGCTTATCTGACGGTTATTAGTCTTGTTGTATAGCGGTTACTGGCGTTTTGAATCATTATTGCTTGTTTCTTTACTTATTTGTTTAGCGCGGTAGGCTCTTGCCCGAGCGCTTTATCCCCCTTCATATTCGGACCTCGCGGTGTGTGCTTCGTGCGCTGAGGGGATTCTGTAGGGCGCGTCATTGCCGTTGGAGGCAGCTCTGTCGAGCGCTAAGCCGGCTGTGAGGTGCGATCGGGAGCGCGGGCGCTGAGCTTGTGGCTGGCCTGCTTCCCGACCAACTTTCTCCTTGACACCGCTTGCAGTGATTTCTTCCCCACACGCTTTAACAGCGCCACCTGCTGGTTGGATTTTCTCTTGTTCAAGAGTGATTTTGACAGCTTGAGTTTTTCCCTAGCTGTGCTGAGCACTGGAGAGGGGGCTGCCTAGATTATCTTTAATGCGTTGTTTGTGCTCTCACCCTCTTGACTATGTCTTCTTCTGAAGACCATGTTTACTCCTCCATTCAGGAGGCAGAAGAGGAATGGCCTCAACACCTCCCTCCTGCAGTGAAACATGCCCTCTCACAAGCCATCTCTAGGGTGCTGGCCCCCCTGCAGGATAGGGTGGATCAGTTAGCCAGAAGTATCCAGGGGATGTTTGGCGACCCTAATTTGGCGGGGGCAGGTCCCAGTGGCTCTCAAGGGGAGAGTAGGAAGGCCATGAAGCATCATGCGGGGCACTTGGAAGGGTTTGACAGGTTGAGAGAAACCTTCCTGAAGAGTGCGCGAACGCTCAAACACGCACCCTGCCGGGAGGAAGAGGAGCCCGGAGAAGCTTGCGACTCGTTCGCCCCAAATTCGGACCCTGATGGCGGGCTTTCCCTTGAAGGGGAGGGTGTGTCAGAGGGGGGCATCTCCTCCGACGAGGATAAGGACTTGGGTCGTCCATGGCGCTCAGGTTCCCGTTCCTCAGAGTCCCAGGACGGGGACGGGGGACATTCGGACATGTTTGAACCCACGCAGATTTACCATCCTAGGTCGTCTGAATGGTTCCCTGACACCAAGGTGGCGGAGTTCGTGGCGGCTAAGATTCGCCAGCCTCTGGAGAGGGACGTTAGAGCTTGGATGAGGGGAGAATGTCCCCGATCTTCGCTCAAAGGGAAGGTGGTGCACACTCCAGAGATTAATGAAAAGCTTTGTACCTTTTTTGCCAAGTATATGCGAGACCCCAAAAAGGGTACAAATAGATCCTGGAGAAATTGTCACGATAAACTCCTAGATGTGGTGGGGCCCTTGACCCAGATCATCCAGCTGGCGGAACGCTCGAAAGAATCTGGAGACCCTTTGTCTACGGATATAGTCGCGGGTTGGGCGCAGCGAGCAATTTGTCTTCTTGGCAACGCAAACTGTGCCCTGGCAGCAGAGAGTATTATATAGATACAATGGTTCTGTCTGGAATTTTTCAATTGCTTTAGAGTGTTCACAGTATATATACATTACATGTAACACATATCCATAAATTAGGAAAAAAGGGAAGGAAAATAAAATAAAACACACCCAAGCGAAATTTTAATCGGTATTTTTTTAAGAAGGAATAACGAATAAGCTAGGCTACAGTGATACAATTGAAAGACTTGTGAAGAAGGAGTGACATGTAGTGGTAAATACAGACGGTAAACTTAGTATATGACAAATAGAGAAATCAAAAAAGATTTTTTGGGAGGATACAATTTTTGATTATGTCCATATGATTGTTCACATACACTTCATGATCCTGTATAAGTTAATTTGTGAACTGAGACGTTGTGTAGACTCATAGTATGCGTCGACGTTTCGACCCTGTGTAAAGCGCAATATTTAATAAGCGTCACGGCGGGTCTTCCTCGGGACAGTGGGGTAGGTATGTAGCCTATGGAGTAAAATTGAAAGGCTAATTTAAGGGTGTGTGTTTATAAGAGCAGTAAATAAATTGATGTTCTATGTGGTAGTAGTGCTTACCCTGCGCAGAAGGTCAAGAATCACTGCGCGTGCGTTGGGCTTCTTAGTCCAGCAGAAATAGATATGATTTGACCTATGGGGTGATAATGTGGCTTTAGCAGCAGAGAGGAGAAGATCCCTCCTTATAAAGATTGATCCAAAGCTAGGGGACTTAGCTACCTCTGAGGCAGGCCCCGTGGCTCAGGGTAAGGTTTTTGGTGAACCGTTTTTTAAGGCGTTGAACAAATTTGTAACCACTTTTTCGGCCCTGGACAAGGCTCAGGCCTCTATAAAAAAGATTTTTCCAGGGCGTATTTTTGCCGGGCATGAAGAGGCAGGGGTTGCTCCTCCGGCCGTTCCCAGCAGCAAGGCTCCTCTGGTAGAGGTCAACAACGACGGAATAATGGCTGGAACGAAGGTCGCCAGGGAACCTTCTATCCCAGTAGAGGTTCCGGAAGAGGGAAAGGTCGGAACAACAGAGGTGGTGCGAACGCCCCTGGAGGTCCCTCTGGTAAGGATTACCCTTTCTTCCCCTCAAGATCTAGGGGGGAGGCTCCTACTCTTCTCTCACAATTGGGGAAAGATCACATCAGACCCGTGGATATTGCAGACAGTAAGGGGTTTCCACATAGAGTTCTACGGCACCCCTGTTCAGACGATGCGCTCCAGACCTTTACATTTCTCAGCAGAAGAGGAGAGTTTGATAGAGACTGAGATTTCGGATCTTCTAAGGAAAGGAGCTGTTTGCAGGTCAGTACTTCATCCGAATGGTTTTCTCAGCAACCTTTTCCTGGTAGAGAAAATGGACAAGGGCTTCAGACCGGTTATCAATTTAAAAGAGTTCAACAAGTGGCTGGTTTACCGCCACTTCAAGATGGAGGGGATACATTTACTTCAGGATATCCTCCTTCAGGGGGATTGGATGGTCCGAATCGACCTGAAGGATGCTTATCTGACGGTTCCCATGTTCCCCCTCACAGGCGTTTTGTCCAGTTAGCCTGGAAAGGACAGGTTTTCGAGTTTCGAGCGTTGCCCTTCGGCCTTTCTTCAGCTCTGTGGTGCTTCACGAAGCTGTTGCGCCCAGTGGTGGAGACGCTCCGCCAAAGGGGGGTGAGAATGATTATCTATCTGGACGATATCCTGATTTTGGATCAGTCTCTGGTGCATCTCACCCAGAACGTGACCATGACTTTTGCATTACTTCAAGATCTGGGTTTTGTAATCAACGCTCAAAAGTCGGAACTGCTTCCAGCACAGCAGATGGTCTTCTTGGGTTTTCTCATAGACTCCGTCTCGGCTTCCTTGAGTCTACCGGAGCCAAAGGTGAACAAGATATGGAAAGAACTGTCACAGGTTCTACGGAGAGACCAGGTTTTGCTGCGCAGGCTCACCAAATTAGTGGAGCTGCTCTCCTCTTCGATCCAAGCCATATTTCCCGGCCCATTGCATTACAGGGCTCTTCAGAGATTGAAGGCTCAGCATCTACGGCGAGGTCTGACCTATTTGGAGATCATCTCATTATCGGAGGTGGCCAGGACCAAACTTCTGTGGTGGATCGACCACATGTCGGCCTGGAAGGGTCGGGCGATCTTCGGGTCGTCCCCGGACTTGGTGATCGAGTCGGATGCCAGCAGAGCAGGCTGGGGAGCCCGATGTGGCGACATATCGATGGGAGGCAGATGGTCGGTGGAGGAACTCCATTTGCACATCAATTGTCTGGAACTGCTGGCGGGATCCTTTGCGGTGAAGTCCCTGGCCAAGGACAGGATCTCTTGTTGCATCCTCTTGAAAATGGACAACATGTCAGTGGTGCAGTAGATCAATCGCCTGGGCGGTCCTCGATCTTGGGCCTTATCCAACCTGGCGAGGGACTTCTGGCACTACTGCCTCCAGAAGCAAATCTCAGTGACGGCGGAGTATCTTTCCGGCTTGCAGAACACGGTGGCGGATTGGAACTCCGGGAATTTCTTGGCTTCCAGTGATTGGCGTCTCGATCGTGCAGTCTTCCTGGCTTTGATGGCCAGATGGGGCCCATGCAGTCTGGATCTTTTTGCCTTACGGCTGAACCACCAACTTCTGCGCTTTGTTAGCTGGAGACCGGATCCGGAGGCCACAGCGGTGGATGCTTTTCTGCAGGACTGGTCGAAGGAGTACCCTTACGCTTTCCCACCTTTCATGATGATACCCAGAGTGGCGGCCCAAGTTCGTCATCAGGTAGCGTCCATGGTGTTGATTACACCAGTCTGGAGAGCGCAGGTCTGGTTTCCGACACTAATGGAGTTGTCGTGGGATTGTCCGATTCAGCTTTCCTCATTCCCTTCAATTCTCCAGGATCCCCAGGGGGGCCTTCATCCTCTGGTGCTTCAGGGCCATTTGCAACCCATGGCGTGGAAGATTTCAGGGGACGTTGGAAAGACGACCAACTTTCTTCAGACGCTGCAAACCTGTGGAAATATGGATTTTTATGGTCAGTTATGTCCCCTATCTTGGACCCCAACGGTTTCATGTATAAACCATAAGTACATGTATGTTTCCTCCAGTTCCAGTTATGAAGACGCAAACACATGTGCGTCCACCGTCAACATGTCCTCTTTCAGATCCGCCATGAATGGGTCGGATATTCTATTCCTAAGTATGAAAGGCCACCGGCTTTATATGGTTCACTTATCCCATTTTACAGTTCAAGCGAGTAGGCCCTGATTCTGCCATCAAGCCTTTTCTGCCTTCTGCCTCTGAAAGCTCCAGTCTGAGCTCGCATCTGTACCCATGAACTTTGTCCTACTCCCTGCGCGGCTAACGGTGCCTGACTCCAGCCTGTTGCCTGCCAAAAACTGTATTTCACCTTCAAGATTATCTGCTTTGCTCCGCTCCCTATCCAATACATTCCTGTCTAGTAGTTTAAGTAAACATTCTCCCAGCTACCGAGCAAAGGGCCCGGCTTCTCTGTCTTCATGCAAGTAATTCATAGCCCTATTACTATGGAAGATTTCTGCCCTCGCATCTAGTATAGACACTTAGACGCTTGTACACGCACTAACGGACAGTATAGTCAGTATAGAATAAGATTCTATCCTAAGAGACCTTTCTTTTTGGATAACACAGTTCTTTAAACATAGGATATTAGATATGATTTGGGATTAGGTTGACATAACCCCAGACTTCTGTCTCCACATGTAGAGCTAAATGTCAAGTCCCCTTCACCCCCTAGTTGCACGTCAATCACACGTCATGCTGCTGCGCGCGCATCTCTGCCAAGTATTTCTGCTGACATTGCGAAATTCTTTCATGGAACCACCCATTTATGACATCATATCTGGTGACGTTCTTTAGTTACGCCCAGTTACACCCACTTTAGTTACGCATGGATATTTTATCTTAGTTATCAATTGTTACGCCTCCTGCATCTGTTTCACTGTAATGCCTATTGTATAAAAATGATTACTTGTCAATAAAGTGTGGTCCTTCACTTCCTGAACCTTCGTGGTGATGGAATATGGAGTCCTCAATTCGAATTGATTTTGGAATAAAGCCCGTTCCGAACCTCTAATACCACGGATTCTGCCTCTTATTTTACTGAGCTATTATTATAGATTTTCCGCATCAAATTAAGTTCCGGTAATTAAATTATTTACCACATATATGGCGCCCGAACAGGGACACTTTCTCATCTCACGCGCCGGAGGTGCGTTGCAGGCCCGGTCTCCTGTCACAGCTGGACGGACAACAACGCGTACCCACAGGATTTCCTGTATCTCCCTCCTGCCGAGCGGGGGTAACTGAGGCTGCGATCAACACCCAGACGAGGCGGTGAGAAGTGCGAAGTATCCCGACCAGAGCCTAGCTGAGAGAGCAAGATCCGAGGTATACAGAGGCCCACCAGTTCCGAAGTTCCGAAGTATCGAGTCGAGTCCAGTCCGGTCCGAGTCCAGTTCAGTTCAGTTCCGAGGCCTTCCGTTCCGAGCTACCCGGTGAGTACCATTGTCGGGGAGGCGTTCTGACGTGCACATAGGTTGTGCCGGTCAAGACGGGTTTGGGTACACAAATCCGGTCTGCACTGTTTCAGCAGTGCATCTGTACTGTTTAGCAGTATATCAAGTATTTGTAGTATAATTCAGAATTACCTAGTTAGTGCCGAGTATTATGCTTAGTAACTAGTTCCCTAGATGGCCATCATTGTTGTTCATTAAATGTTAAATGTTAAAAATGTTTTAAACACGTTCTGCATATTGTGGTGTGAATGACTGTTCATTATTGTGTTTCGTTGTATTAAACGTGTTCAAAATTAGGTATCAGATCAGTTTTCAATATGCCGCTCTTTTCGAAATTAAGACAGATAAAAACCAGAAAAGGGGGACTCGAAGAAGCTGTTCCCATTCCCCCTAGGGACACTCCAGGGTACTTCATGTATCATAAACATGGCCTAGACGCCATATTATTTCTTGATTTATGGGTAGACTACACCAAGGAATTACCAGAAAGTCAGAGGTGGCCCGCAGCTGGGACCTGGGATGCAGATTGCATCGTGAAAGTAGAGGAAGAATTATGGAAAAAGAAAGCTAGACAATCACAGAAAGACGCCATTGAATTATGGCGTAAAGAATCGTATAGACGTACAGAAAAAGCACGTAGACAGGAAGAGAAGAGTAAGGAGAATTCAAATAAAGTTCGAGAAAATATATTAATTGAAGAAGGTACTCGAGTAAAATCAGAACAAGTAGACAGACAACGAAATGCCCTTATGAATGGTATGTATCCTCTTCTGGCCAAAGGATTACCTAAGGCTACTCCGGAGATACCAAAAGACTTGCCACCCCCATTGTTTCCGTTAAAAGTACATCCCAAAGGGCATCCCAGAACCGCAGAAGATGTTTTTCTTTCCTCTTATTTAGACGACGCAGCTCCCGAGTATGCTAATGCTGCGCCACATAGACCGCCTGCAGAGGGGGTTCAACGCCAAGACCCTCTTCCGTCTGTACCTCCGCAACAGCAAACTCCGACACAAGTTCCGGCAAGCACATCTGCTTCGACATCTGTATCCACACCTATAGTTGCTATATCACGTTCAACGAATCCTTTCACATCCAGCACCCCAGGTGGGGCTACCGGAGGTACATCTAACATTTTTTCCACGCCACCCAGAGTAAATAAACTTTCCTTTCAAGAATTAGCCCACCAACGTACGCCCAAACTAGTAACTCCCAACACGCTCAAGGAACTTCTAATAGATTGTAGATATGACCCTGTGCCCGGAAAAGGGGACGAAATGATGCTAGCATCATTACGTATCCGACGAGCTGCAATATATTTAGGGAAGCTACCAGGAATGACTACACACTTAGAAAATATATATCACTTTGTTCAGTCAAGGCGAGATTCTGAGAGTATTAACAGAGCCATGGAGTACCAAAAAGTGGAAATACAGGGGGAACTGTTACGTTTCCTCATAAATTGTGTGATCAGAAATCAAGACCAACCAGGGGTAAATCCGAAAGAAATGCAAATTCTTACCACATGGAGTCAGAATATATCAGAGGGGAGACATGATAAACGATCATGTATAGTAGCTATGTGCCGAAAGATCCGCAAAGAAATAGAACGAATACACGAAGAAAGATTAACAGTAGACGAACCTGAACAAACCGAGGAGGAGGAAGAATTAGAACTGCCCACAGGACAGTTAGAAACCATGGCCTATGTAGGTAGAGGAAGATCTTGCAATAATACTAGATGCTTCACTGATCCGATACGTCCGGTACGTCCAGATAATAGCAGAAATTTCCAAACTCCTATAATAAATATAAGGTCCCCCGAACATTCGTTCCAAGCCGCTGACAAATTACTCCGAGAACGAAGGGGTTATCATATACTCGATTCTATGGACGAACAAGAATTAGCCAGGTCAGCCGTTCATTGGGTTGATAGTCCCGGAAAATATAGTGATGATACATTAGCACACACGTTTTTGAACCTCGCCCCAGATGAACAGCGTTTAGCTGGTATCTATATGATTCAACAACTCCTTATATTATATAAAAGCCAACACTCCGACCCTGGTCCCTTACCTGATATATTGACTAAATTACTCACGAATAAATGGAGAGGTTCAGGTACTGAGCTAATTAGAGAAATACTAGAATCCAGAAAGCAGTACATTCTTTTTGTATGTCCCGAACATGTCTCACTGCCCATCAAGGAAAGAACGACGTATTATATGGATAGACAGAATCCCTTACGCGAAGTCCACCCGATAAAAGGAGAGGACAATCAGTTTAAACGTGTGTTTGTATACACACCAATATCTAAAATAGAACTATTGGAAATGAAGAAGGTGGTACCCAGTCATGACAAAGACCCAGCGGGTTTCCACCGAGAAATTAAAGACATGTTACTCATGGGAGAATATACCTACCCCGACATTATGACAATATTGAAGGTATTAATGCCTGCGGGCATTTATGAAAAACTCAAGGAAAAGGATTGGGAGGTGGGAGACCAAAAGATAGATTGGACAGCATTAGAAAACGAAGAAAAAGCTCGAGGTCCAGGTGCAGGGCTTGGGGACAAGACCAAAACACTACCAGGTTTACTAGTACAGGTACTACCACGTTTATTAACTACGAAAAAGGAAGACTGGGGTGCAATCTCAGCCTGTAAACAAAAACCAGACGAGGACACTAGTGATTTCTACGCCCGATTCGAAAAATGTTTTGGTATAAATAGTGGAATAAAAGCAAGCAGCGAATCGTATCCACATCTGTTTGTGACAAAGTTAGTTGAAAATTCTTTGCCCCAAGTTAAGAATAGAGTATTGAAATTCGAGAGTACCTGGCAAGGTAACACTCCGTCACAAATGTTACAAATGTTACAGTACCATCACAATAGAATTAGAGAGGAACAAGAACATGAACAAAGACGCATGAAAGACACGAAAATGAAAATGCTAGTTTCCCAGACAGTTCCAGCTGACGGTCATAAAAAGGGTATGACACAGTCCAGTGTTTCAACAGGTCCTGTAAAAGGGACATGCAACTATTGTAAACAGCCAGGCCATTATGTACACGATTGTCCAGTTTTAAAACATAATATCGCCACAGGTAATACAAAAGAAAGACCACGACCACTTAGACAGGATCAGAACCAACAAGGAGCTCCGCAGCATGCACAGTCCATGCCAGCTCCGCAACAGTCTATGCCAGCTCCACCACCACAGCCTATTGCTGCCACACAAACAACGACACGACAGATGTACCAGACCGCACAGTATGACTATCCTGATTATCAACGATACTCATGAAACAGCCTAGAGAGGGAAGTTGGCTTACCCCTTATTGAGGTCCCTGTAGATCAAGAAGGACCTTATGTACACAGTGAACTATTAGGCCAAGATAGAACATTTTTACTTGATACAGGGGCAAGCCGAACAACAATAAAACGTAGTGAAGTTCCAGGGGCACCCCTCTCAGGCTCACAGAATATTTCCCTTGGCTTTTTAGGAAAACCTATCGTTAACGAAGTATCACAGCCTCTTCCCCTTACGATTGGTCCCTTGACACGAACTACAGATTTATTGCTTACTAAATCATGCCCAGAAAACCTGTTAGGTATAAAAACTTTGAAAGCTCTAGGAGCTATAATATGTTGTTCTCCGGAAGGAGTAAGATTGTTTTTACGTGATTTCAAAGGGCACTATGTGTCCCGAGACATGGATCACCGACTGCAGACTTTACCCACACATTTATGGGCACAAGGCCCTACAGATGTTGGTTGCATGAACATTACACCATATCGAGTCACACTAAAGGCAGGAGTGGTACTACCACGAATGCGACAATACAAGTTACCACCAGATGCTGTAGTGGCTTTACTGCAAATCATTGACGAACTTATTACCCAAGGAGTGGTTGTGGAAACAGACTCCAATGTATGTAATTCACCGATAATCCCGATTCTTAAACGAACTGATCCAAAGGCCCCGCCAGTATATCGATTGGTTATTGATCTGTGCGAATTAAATAAATGTATTGTACCACAATACCCCGTAGTTCCAGACATTTCTTCATTACTGACAGCTATTGATTCGGAAGCAACATTCTTTACTGTAATTGATCTCAAGAATGCCTTTTTCAGCGTCCCAATAGATCCGGAAAGCCAATACTTGTTCGGATTTAGTTTAAATGGACGAAGCTTTAAATTCACACGCGCACCCCAAGGATTCACAGAAAGCCCCAGCATCTATAGCCAAGCACTGAAACGAGAACTTGACAGTATACACATGCCAGTCAACACTGCCCTGCTTCAATATGTCGATGATCTGCTGATCACCGCTAGAAGCGAACCTGAATGTGAAAAAGCCTCACTGACGGTTTTACAATTTTTGGCCGAAAAGGGGCACAAGGTGTCCCCTTCTAAGCTGCAATTCTGTGTCCAGCGAGTTGTTTACCTTGGTCACTCGCTGTCCAAGGAGGGAAGGCAGCTTACACCAGATCGCATCCAGTTAATTGCTAACATGCCAATACCCAAGACACAAAAGGAGGTGCGGGCTTTTATAGGCCTCACTTCATATTGTAGGCAGTGGATCCCTCAGTATGCATTTCTAGCAAAACCACTCATTCAGTTGACAACACAGGAGGCAGCCACATCGACTGTCCTCCCTTGGACTCAGGAACATACACAAGCTTTTGAAAGCCTAAAGAAAGCTTTATGTCAAGCACCCGTTTTAGCAACACCATGTTACTATAAACATTTTACACTCTTTGTTACAGAACGCGAAGGTACTGCTTTATCAGTACTCACACAGGAACAAGCAGGATCACACAAACCGTGTGCTTATTTTTCTAGTACATTAGATCCCGTAGCTCAGGCTCTGCCTGCGTGCCTGAAATCAGTGGCAGCAACAGCTTTAGCAATCAGACAAAGCGATGCCATAGTGTTAGGACACCAATTGACAGTACAAGTACCACATGCAGTAGAGGTTCTCTTGAACCGCACACAGACACAACACTTGACTATAGCACGACTCACTGGTTACGAATTAACATTGTTTCAGCCACATATAGAAATCAGACGTTGTAGTACATTGAATCCTGCCACACTGTTACCAGTAAACGGAACAGACCCACTTGCACATGATTGTATTGAAGTTATCACTATCACGACGAAACCTAGACAAGACTTGACAGACGTCCCATTGTCAGATCCAGACCTGACGTTGTATGTAGATGGGTCATGTATGAGAACAAGTACAGGAGAGTTAGTGGCCGCGTATGCAGTCACAACAGATACTGAAGTCATTGAAACAAATCGCATAAATACCTTGTCCGCTCAAGCAGCAGAGCTCGTCGCTCTGACACAAGCCTGTATTCAAGCTACGAATAAAAAAGTCAACATATATACTGATTCACGTTATGCATTCGGAGTTGTACATGACTTCGGCGTGCTGTGGCGAGAGAGAGGTTATTTAACTTCTCACGGTACCCACATTCAGCACGGACCCCTCATTCATGCCTTACTAGATGCAATACATCTACCCACTGCAATATCAATTATGAAATGTAAAGCTCATACGAAAGTTACTGATATCATTTCCCAAGGCAATGATTTAGCTGACAGAACAGCTAAACAGACTGCTCAAACCCACACATCTGACATGACAAAGACAATAGTTCCGACACCAACACATTGCATGACGGTTAAGGATCCCGCTCTTGACGTAAGTGACATACAGACACATGCTACACCAGATGAAATAAAGAAATGGACTGAATTAGGAGGGACCCAAACGGATCAAGGATGGATGACGAAGGAAAAATCTGTGTGGTTCCTTCCTGATTCAATGGTCCAAGTTATCATTAACACTGTACATAGTCCAGCGCACCTAGGAGAAAAAGCTATGCTAGACAGCATTCAACACATTTGGTTCAACAAACATTTACGAGCAGCAGCTAAACAAAAAGTCCGTACCTGTATGATCTGTTGTCAGTTTAACCCAGGTAAAAGCATTCCCGTAGAACAGGGTGGATTTCAGCCTCCTGATCACTCTTTTGAAGTCCTCCAGATGGATTATATCCAGATGGAACGATGTCGAGGATTCAAATATGTTCTCGTAGTTGTCTGTGCTCTTTCCCGTTGGACAGAGGCATACCCGGTTTCAGATTACACTGCCCCGACTACTGCCAAACAATTGGTTCGAGAATTCTTCCCACGATACGGTTTACCACGTGTTGTCTACTCAGATAACGGCCAGCCGTTCTCCTCCGAACTAATGAAACACGTTTCACTTTTGTTAGGCTATCAGTGGAGATTTCACTGTGTCCGACACCCCGAGGCAGCAGGTCTCGTGGAACGACATAATCAAACTCTGAAAATTAGATTGTCCAAAATATGTAGAGAAAAAGGTGTCGACTGGGTAGTAGCCTTACCAGTTGCACTCTTTTACATGAGAATGGTAGCGCACTCTCGAACAGGGCTATCCCCTTATGAGGTGGTCTTTGGTAGACCACCAAATATGTGGGGGACGCCTATACCACGAAAAATAACTGATGTTGACTGTAACATGCTGACAGATTACTTGGCTTCCTTGATGTCTGCACTACAATCTTGTCGTTCACAGGTAGCTGCAGCCTTTCCCGACAACACCGAGGTGAAACCCCATGACGTAATTCCAGGGGACTTGGTGTTAGTGAGGAACTTTGACCGGAAGTCTCAGCTGGATCCTAGGTGGAAATCGCCTCAACTCGTACTGTTAACCACGAGGACAGCCGTGAAGATCGAAGGTCGAAAAGGCTGGATACATTCAAGTCATATCAAGAAATTTCATGGACTACCGTCCGATGTAAATGACACACCTTGCGTGTCTTCACCGATTGACTCAAAGCTTCCTTTGGTTGAACTGAATGACAAAGAACAATACAGACTAAAACTAAGGTCTAACAAGTCAGACAATTTGATTGTTTAAGTCCTCTCCAAGGTGAATCGGTCGAATTTGTCCCTGACATGAATCCCCTAGACCTGAATAGAGAGAGACACCGAAGGAAGCGAATGAAACAACATGCGTACTATAAATCACTGCGTAGTCATTGCACAGTGACGTTATTAATTTTGTTTTTCTTATGTCTTTTAATAATAGCTGCAAGTATATTGTTGCACATATATTATCCTATTTCTAAACATGTTTATAATGTTACTGCTGAACATTCTTTTAGTGAATTTCCCCCGCATGAGTTGTCATATAGATTTGCGCTGCGCAATAACACTTTTATTAGTATGTTACATCATTCCCATCAGGTTAGCAATGCTACAAATTGTTGGATATGTGGCCGACTCCCTCCCTATCAGAACTATAAAGGAATTCTGCCTCTCTTCCCATACCCGTTCACACACAATGGCTCCTGTGGAGCATGGTTTAGTCTAATTAATTCCCAAGATTCGAATTCCGCAGTTTATCAAGACAACTGGGTATGGGGAAACCTGAACTTAGTTTTACTCAAAGTCTGCTACCCTGACAAGAAGGGACTTCCCAAAGGGACAGGAACTGATCTAGAAAATGAAGTATATGGATTAGGTAATTTCACGCTTAATCTCATGATCCTGAATGTTGAATCTGAAGCTGCACCAATTTTGCCCGCCATGTCAGTGTTTCCAGTTAAAGGTGAATTGTGTATAAGAAAGAATGGCTCCATACACATGGGCCACAGTAAATGCACCACTGTAATAGAATTCAGTGATCAAGGCAAGTCTACATTTAGAGCTTCTCGCCATTCCTACTTCATATGTGGTCAGACTGCATATATACGTCTGCCTCTAGATTGGGATGGTACCTGCTACATCGGATTCCTTTTGCCACCTGTTTTCCTAACTCCTCCTGATTATCATAGAAATACTCATTTAGTACACAATAGAGAACGGAGAGATCTCCCAATAGTCGATTACACTGAGACAGCATGGGAAAAATACACAGATTTCAATAAAGGTCTCTTTCCCTATATAGGTACAGTTACCAATAGTAAGCTGATACGTAGATTAACCAGAACCCTTGAAGCAGTAGTGAACGAAACTATTTCCGCCTTAGGCAATTTAACAGAAGAGCAGTCTGCTATGCGGATTGTTGTGCTTCAAAATCGTCTTGTCCTTGACGTCATCCTGGCCGATAGGGGCGGAGCTTGTAGGGTCATCGGATCAAGCTGTTGCATTTTCATACCAGAAAATTCGCCATCTGTATATAAAGCCATAACTCGCCTTCATAAGATTGTAAGCCAGATACACCAGAATCCAGGCACCTGGACTTGGTCCGGTTGGTTTTGGAGTGTATTATCTACCTTTGGATGGAGGGTCCTATCCTTCCTAGGTATTGGCTTTCTCATACTATTCAGTTGCTGTTTATGCCTACAATGTGGACCAGCGATCTGTGGTCTGTGTGCCACATCGTGTATTCCACCACCAAGATTTCATTCATCCCGGAAGAAGAAAGAAGAGCAAATGATGCTATATGAACAGATCAACGGATTGATGAAGATTGATATCTCTTAAGGGCAAGTAGGGGACAAGGAGGGAATGTGGAAATATGGATTTTTATGGTCAGTTATGTCCCCTATCTTGGACCCCAACGGTTTCATGTATAAACCATAAGTACATGTATGTTTCCTCCAGTTCCAGTTATGAAGACGCAAACACATGTGCGTCCACCGTCAACATGTCCTCTTTCAGATCCGCCATGAATGGGTCGGATATTCTATTCCTAAGTATGAAAGGCCACCGGCTTTATATGGTTCACTTATCCCATTTTACAGTTCAGGCGAGTAGGCCCTGATTCTGCCATCAAGCCTTTTCTGCCTTCTGCCTCTGAAAGCTCCAGTCTGAGCTCGCATCTGTACCCATGAACTTTGTCCTACTCCCTGCGCGGCTAACGGTGCCTGACTCCAGCCTGTTGCCTGCCAAAAACTGTATTTCACCTTCAAGATTATCTGCTTTGCTCCGCTCCCTATCCAATACATTCCTGTCTAGTAGTTTAAGTAAACATTCTCCCAGCTACCGAGCAAAGGGCCCGGCTTCTCTGTCTTCATGCAAGTAATTCATAGCCCTATTACTATGGAAGATTTCTGCCCTCGCATCTAGTATAGACACTTAGACGCTTGTACACGCACTAACGGACAGTATAGTCAGTATAGAATAAGATTCTATCCTAAGAGACCTTTCTTTTTGGATAACACAGTTCTTTAAACATAGGATATTAGATATGATTTGGGATTAGGTTGACATAACCCCAGACTTCTGTCTCCACATGTAGAGCTAAATGTCAAGTCCCCTTCACCCCCTAGTTGCACGTCAATCACACGTCATGCTGCTGCGCGCGCATCTCTGCCAAGTATTTCTGCTGACATTGCGAAATTCTTTCATGGAACCACCCATTTATGACATCATATCTGGTGACGTTCTTTAGTTACGCCCAGTTACACCCACTTTAGTTACGCATGGATATTTTATCTTAGTTATCAATTGTTACGCCTCCTGCATCTGTTTCACTGTAATGCCTATTGTATAAAAATGATTACTTGTCAATAAAGTGTGGTCCTTCACTTCCTGAACCTTCGTGGTGATGGAATATGGAGTCCTCAATTCGAATTGATTTTGGAATAAAGCCCGTTCCGAACCTCTAATACCACGGATTCTGCCTCTTATTTTACTGAGCTATTATTATAGATTTTCCGCATCAAATTAAGTTCCGGTAATTAAATTATTTACCACAAACCTCATCCAGCAGGCATGGGCATCAGGAACGATCAAGAGGTATCGCTCGGCTTGGCGACAATGGCATAGTTGATGTCTGGAGAGACAAGTGGATTCCATGGGGGCACAAGTTACTCATATTTTAAATTTTTGGGCAGAATTGTCTCAAGAAGGCTTGGCATAATGGACGGTTAACTCTTTTCGTTCGGCCATTTCCGCAGGACACTTTGAGATCGAGGGCAGACCAGCGGGGGAACACCCCTGGGTCTGTAAACTGATGCTGGGCATCCGGTTGGCTAATCCTCCTGAGCCTAGATATTCAGGCACGTGGGATGTCAACCAGGTTCTGAGACTCCTGTTGGGTTGGCAGGACAATCAATATCTGTCCCGCAAGGAGCTGTCCGCTAAGTTAGCTATTCTCTTATGTCTCATCTCATGTAAAAGAGTGTCAGATGTCAGGGCTCTAAAAATTACGGCTAGAGTTTTTACTCCGGAAGGAGTTACCTTTACCATTGCACGGAGGACGAAAACCAATACCGGGTCAGTATCGTATCCCTCCTCTCCGGACCATCCTAAGTTGTGTGTGGTGAGATGCATTAAGGAATACGAGGAAATGACCTCGGAACTTCGGCCACCCGGAGAGAGGCAGTTGCTTATTTCCATGCAGAAACCTTTCAAAGCGGTTTCTTCCCCCTCCATCGACAGGTGGGTACGATGGGTTATGTCTGAGGGAGGAGTGGATGTGAGTAGGTTTGGTGCACATTCCACTAGGGGGGCCATGGCATTGAAGGCTATCCAGGTAGGTGGTAGATTGGAAGATATTATGAATGCGGCCGATTGGTCATCTGATTCTACCTTAAAGAGGTTTTACTTTAAACCCATCTCGGAGGCGGCGTCTCTGGTTGTAAAGTAAGCTTTGAACTTGCATAATCCTCGCCTCCGTCCTGCCATAGAAGGAAAAATTTCCTAGCTTACGAGAAGGAAAGTTTCAATTCTATTAAGGACTAGGAGGCAAGGATTATCCCTCCCTGAGATTAAGTTCATTACCTTCCCACCCGGGAGACTTTTCGTTATTAGTAAGTAAGTTCTTCCATGGATTACTGTTGATCAAGTACTTACATGTATTGTTGTTGATTCATGGCATATGTCATTGCGTTTAGTGCATTTGCTATGTTATTTTCTGTTTTGGTTATGCTTCTCATGGACATTGTGAAGGTCTGGGTATATACCGGAACTGGGTAACAAGATTATTTCTCTATTTCAGGGAATGATCAAAAGTTCGAATGAGGCAGTAATCCCAGTTTAACATCCTCCAGTGAAGAAGAGGAAGCGGAAGGGATGTCATTGGAATATGTATTGTGGACTGTCACAGGATTGGACTGTTGTTACCATGGAGACTACCCCCCCTATGGTTCATGGGATGTGTAGTCTATTGTGTTTATTGTGTTTTTTATACTATGGTCTTTTAACCTGCTATGCAAAATAAATTGAAGAAAGATATGCATAATCCTCGCCTCCTAGTCCTTAATAGAATTGAAACTTTCCTTCTCGTAAGCTAGGATATTTTTCATTATCTGCAAGACTGATATGTGATTGGACTATGGTTACCATGGAGACTGCTCCACAATGGTTGATGGGATGTGTAGTCTGTAATGTTTTACTGTTTTGGTTTAAAGTTTTTTTTAATACTGCTGTGAAAATAAAGTGAAGAAAGAAATGCATAATCCTGGCCTCCTTGTCCTTAATAAAATTGAAACTTTTTTTCTGGTTACCTAGGAAATCTTTCATTCCAGTCTGAAACCGAAATTTTTTGAGTTGGCCTTCTGTGATTGAAGGCAGGCTGGTGGCTGGTACACCACTAGAGGCTCGGAGAGCAGACCTGTCAATCTGCGGCAGCGTGCCCGCCCCCTGAGGTCACCGCGCAGGTAAGTGCGTCACGCGCTCGACCTCATTTGCTAACACGAACGGAAGATGGCGTCCGGGGTCGGGTCGAGGGGCGGGGCAGTTGGGGGCTCAAGGGGCGTGGTTTGTTTGTTGAATGACGTATAGAAGGGCAGCAGCTTCCAAAGGGCGTGGTTAAATGCTGCACGCAGCTCTGAACATCCGTGGGGGCGGGTATCTAACCTCTAGGGGCGGAGATTCTACGTGACCTGTATTGTGGACGTGACTCTGGACGAAAACCGACCACGTACAGTAGCAGCACCAGGTTATATTGAACAATGTCATATTAAAACAAAATAATAAGAGAGAAAAGGCTTTCTAGAGAATTAAAAGGTCTGTTGCACCCGTGTGGGCGGGGCCTAAATACGAGTTTTGCCCTTTTCTGAGAGCGCGGTCTAAGCACAGCTTGAAGTGACTTTAAGGGCGTGGCCTAAACACTACACGCCTTGTAGGCGTGGTGTTAGTAGTAGGGGCGGGGTTTCAGCTGTGGCTCCTCCTGGAGGGCCCGGTGGGCGAGGCTCGCGCCGGCCTGCGCTAACACACCTGCGGGGCGGGACCTCCGGGTCGGAGCGCCGTGCGCCTTCCGCGGCACGACGGTTGGCGGCGCATGCGCGTCGTGACGTCACGTGCGTGGGTCGACGCAGGGTGCGCGCGCAGACACCGGTGGAGGCCTGAGGAGGAGGCGGAGGCCCCGGGGAGACGCTGGCTGGAGGTGAGAGACCACTCTGGGTGGGGTCAGTGTGGAGGGGGCGGGGGCAGGCCTGGGAGCGCTCGGAGGGCAGCGGGGAGGCAGTCTCTACCCCTCTGTCACCTCCGGGAGCACAGGGCTCGTTGGGAGCAGGGCTGGTGTGTCACCCACCCTCCTGCAGACCTGGGGGCTGTCATGACCTCTCCCGGCCACCGTGACCGGCGAGGCCAGGGGCAGAAGAGGGAGGTGATGGGGTCAGACAGGTGCCAGGCACCCAGCTGGCTCCAATTGTCAAGAGGCCCCCAGAGAGCAGACGAGGCGCTGAACTCCCTTCTCTGGGGCACAGGGTCTCAGCCCCACTCCAGGCAGGCTCACTAATCTCAGGGGACCCAGGAACAAGAGGTGGGTGACACAACACTGGCCCTCCCCTCCAGGAACAAGAGGTGGGTGACACAACACTGGCCCTCCCCTCCAGGAACAAGAGGTGGGTGACACAACACTGGTCTCTGCTCGAACCCTCCACCCCCCCCAAGGGCTATATAAGCCACAGCCCAGGCAGGGAAGCCCGCAGCCTCCCAGGGCAGAAGGGCCAGGTGTATCGAAAACGACCCTCTCAATCCCGTGTCTTTAGACCACCGATAAAGTGTCTGGATAATAGAGGAAATTCATGTTAGCAGTTACACTGCACTCCAGTCATGGCTGTTGACCTTAAACCTAATGGACAAGCTGCACATCCCAATGGACAGACCGGGCCCGGCCCCTCCGATTCACCTTTGATTCGACACTCCAAGAACCCATTGTAGAGAGGACCAGACAAGCGTGCCCCCTACTCTGTCTTGTGAAAAAAAGTGGAACTTTTTCTCCCAGGTAAATACTTCAGAACAGCAAATCAAGTCCTCTCCCAAGTAGATGGAGGGAACGTCATGCTTAGAGGCACCCCAGAAACCACACTCGCTCCTCTGAAAGACCCCCCCCCCCTCCCCAGCAGCAGAGCAGAAAAAATACAACCACACCACAATCTGACCACTCTACACTGCTTCCCGTCCATCTTTATGGTCCTCTGCATCTTTTTAAGGCCATCTACTCTAAGACTCCTGTCTGCATATCTCAGAAACTAATAATATTAGAGGAGCTCCCACACCTCCTGATTAGAGCACAATCCTTTCGGATTTGGTACAGCATGTTTTCTGACATCAAAATAGCACTAACCTAATTCAATTCGGGAGGAAATAAAAACTCATACCTTCAAGGAACATTACTTTAGATAAGCACACATCTCACTCCGTTCCACTGGCACTACCTCCTTAAACCGGGCCCCACTGTAACTTGGTCTTTTGCTACAGCTAGGAATGCGCATTAGAAATACCCTTGGAACACCGAAACCTAATTTTAATACCATGATCTCCCAAACAACCCTCCTCACCTATCCTTCCTTTGACTCATCCCAAAACTCATTTTACTAGTATGATCTCCCAAATCCATTTCTAGAGATTCTTCCCTCCTCTGTCTTCTCTTAAATATATCCCAAACCTCATCTTACTACTAGGATCTCCCAATAAACACTTATTAGACCCTTCCCTATCCCCCCATTATCCTATTCAATCCAACCTACAGACTCGTATGTCCGCTGCTCAAATGAACTCAAATTTTCACAATACTAACCCACCACTAATCCTGTTTGGGTTCCAGAGTAGCGTGCTACTCGCCGAAAAGCGCTTTGGTGCCTTGTCAGGGGTAGTAAGCGCTATATAAATACAATTACAATGCAAAACACAGGTCAATACGTTTCTCATTTAACACATCTTTTGGCAGCATTGCCAGTTTCAGTAATGAAACAAATACACAACTGTGTCGCCCTGTTAGATGCTTGTGTTTAGATTGTGTATTTCCTAAAAGGTTTTGAATATGGAATGTTTAGCTCCTTCTTGGGTGTTCCTGCTGAACCATTTGGTCCAGACGGCTGTGATAAGTACCATTGTAGAGAGGGGCATTCTGGATGAAGCAGAAAACGGTAATCGCATTAATATCTTCTGTATCGTGGTTGAATTCTTCAGAGCTCTGCACTTATGCCTTTGGCCTCTTTTAATAGAAATGTCACCTGTCTCTATTACACAGGAAAGCTGTTAAGTTAACGTAGCTTGAACTATTACAGGGGTTATTTTTATTGTGACGTTTTCACACAGAACCCGTCTTGAGCACATAAGGAAGAGAAACATGCTGATTAACCAGTGAGGAATCAAGGACTGATATCAGGAAATCAACTCCTACTGTACAGGTGCTAGCATTTTTTTGTATTTTTATTTTTTTACAAATTAATTGGCTTATCCTGTATTTTTTCAGGCCGATTATAGGATTGAGTAAGGAGGCAATTCCTGTGAAGGTACAACGCCATCAGCGAGAAGGGTCTGTTGGTGAAGGGCTAGCCAGATTTGAATTAAGTTTACTGACAGGCTGAAAATAATTTGAAATGTGTGAGGGAGTTGACCAACAAAGCATAGTTAGAAAAATGATGGTGACTGCGTTTAACAATTAATTGACAAAATTAGTGTATATGGGAATTTGGTTTCGGGCTTATTATCTTTTCTGAATATAATTAAGTTGATTGCACACTTTGGCAAATCTGACCTTTATCCAGTGCTTTTGAAAGCCTCAGTGTATGTTAAAATCAACAAGTTTGACACCCTGAATCAAGCTTGAAGGGGTGTTTTATTTCTCATGAGGCCTGCTTTTTAGGTCTCGCCTATGTAGCACGCATGCGCTGCATAGGAGGGCCTTTAGCCGTTGCTCTGCTCATTTTCAAGCACACACTCGTGCTTGTGGCGGCATCCACCTTACTGGAGAGCGAGCAGCGGCGCGCCACAAGTGTAGTGCTTGAAAATGAGACTGCTCTTCCAAGGACGCGCGTGCCACTCGCGGGCTCACCTCTTCGACTACGTCGCGGGTGCTGTTTATAGTGCGTTTGCTTTCACTTTCTCCCTGCTGCTCTGACTGAGACCTTGTCTCATTGCCTGCAGTGCGCTACTTTAACTCTACGGCTTCCCGACAGACGGCGCACCAGAGTCCCTGGACTTCTAGCCCCCCAAGGCGCCTGCGGTCCCCACTTTTCAGGTCTGCTACAAGCACGGACTAACAGCAATGCTGTGGCATGATGTAGCACCCTGGATTGATACATAGCGCCGTCTGCCTTCAACGCATTTGCGCCCTGTTTTCTACTGGTGCTGGCAGTTACATTTTCTGAACCCATCACCAGTACTTTCTTGAGTCACACTCTGACCTCTGACAGATACTTCCCGCACTGGAGGAGCGCTGAGGATTATGCGGTTTGGTGCCTTCCTTCCTTAGGACGGGACATGCCCGACCGACACTCGCGCCATCTCTCCTCTCTCTCAGTAAGTCTTACCCGGTCAGAGAGCTTTTCCATGGCGCAAACCTCCCTGTGTACTCTTATGGGCAGGCGTGACTTCTCCTTTTATCACTCGCATGGGAAAGCCGCCACTCATTCTTTTATCCCTTCATCACCACATACCTTAGGTTTCATACCCTTTCATGGGGCAGTCGCAGCTCCTTGTTTTATCACTCCATCACCACTGCCTTAACTTTCATACCAGCGGCTCCCTCTTTTATCACCTCCTCAGACCCGTTCTTAACTTTTATGTTTGTGCGGCCTACCGTGGCACCTGGTTGCATGTTTTAAATTTTTTTTATTTAATCACTATGGTGTGTCTTCATGGTCGCCATTTACATAACTTGAATTCCAGGGAGCCGTGCACATTTAACAGCCACTTCAGTGTCCGTAGGAGAGGAAGCGGAAGCCTCCCCAGCAGGTGAGGTAAGCTGCATAAAATAAGCTATGTTTCCGAGGCACTAACAGGCGCTCTTAAAGCAGCAGTCTGTCTGTTCTTTGTAACTAGGACATTCATCAGCGAGGCACTCACAGGCACTCTTACGCTAGCTGTCTCTGTATGGTGCAAAAACACCCTTGGTTAACTGACCAGCACAACAGCAACAAAATGTTTTGGCCATGTATGTAATCTTCCTGCAGCTGTCGAACTTGGTAGAATGTTAGCGTCTTACTACTGCATACAACCCTTTCCCAATCCCCCCTCCCCCCGCCATCGAAGTCCTGGACATCGTGCATTTTTATTTATACCTGCAAGCACCCACCAAGCGTGTTTGGAATATCTTCAGTCCTTCATCTAATGTCCCGCAGCTGTATAAATTGATGGAATGTTGGTGTGCTACTCCCAAATACATCCCGTCCAATTCCCGGACATCGTGTATTTTTATTCATTTCTGCACAGCACATGCAAAACATTCATCAACTAGGTACTAACAGGCGCTCTTAAAGCAGCATTCTCTGTAATGTCATTTGGTCTCATGGGTGTACAAGCAAGGCGATATTCCCAATCTCTTCTAAGTAGATATACCCCAGAAACAGTGGTGCAATTTTAAGTGTTTCAAATCGGATGTGGTGAGTTGCTTTTGTGTTTTTTTATAACTTAACAGATTTCAAACCACAAATGTCGATAAACTCCCAGACGTTGGCATTATATCTTGTTTGTGACGTCTGGAGAGTGGAGGAGAAGTGCTTGTTTTCAGGGCTTCTGAGTACTGACAGTAATACAGAACTTCTACTTTTACGGAGGCAGGAGGCTACAGAACGAATTCTGTGGTGACACTGTACCACCAGCCCTAGGCTGTACTACAACAGAGTGGAAAATAAATAGCTGTGGCATGTTTTAAAGTGTTATTTAAAAGTGTGGATACCTGGTAGCGCAAACTTTAATTTTTACCTTGCTCCATAGTTTACTAATCAATGTTAAAGCATCCGTTATTTGCAATAAAAAAAAAGAAAAATGCAAACCGCATTCCAAGCTTAAAAACTACTGGGGTGTAAAATTGTGTGGCCGGATTATTGACAGTATAATGTGCTGCATGGCTATAAGGTCCCAAAGGCGCATCCTATTGGCTATGCCAATGCTTGTTTCAGATGCTGGTGTTTGAGGTTTTTCGTAATGCTACCAGTATAGTTGTTGCAGCATGTCGCCCTGAGGACAGCCAAGTGTATGTCCAAAGACTAAATGAAACAACATTCATACTCTTTGTGAATTCCTACAAACTTTGGATTTTGTAGTCGTTCACTCCTGCTTGGAGGAACATTCCTCTTTTTCTCCTAGTCCTGTGGCCACAGCCCACCATGGTGAGTTTATCATGGTGACCCAAATATGTTGGGTCTCGATTCTGAATGCAGATTACAATTTGCGCATTTTCAGTTATGCTTGCATGTCTAAAGCTATCTCTTAACAAGTTTTATTAATAGACCTTATTTGCAATGCCAGGAAGTTGCATATAAGCCCCACATATGAAGGTTCCTGGGTTACTGCTGTGTTTACCTGGGTGAAGTGAGTAAAAAAGAGGTGACTGTTGCTTCTGCTTTGAGCTCAGCCCAGCGTTGAAATAAGGTCTGTCATGACAGATCATTTGGAAGTTATAGCACGTAATTCAAAGCTGTTGTGTGTTCCTGAAAGATTGAGAAATGTGTACTCAAGTGAGCAGTGAGGTTGCTGCGTTTTTCAAGTAAGAGAGAAGTTAGAATGTGTACAAAATAAATGGACATGAGCCCGAAGTAGGCGTATGAGAGAGAACAGTGGACGAGTGTGACTTTTGCGAACATAAAGTGTAGAATGCATTTCTTAAAGTACATTTTGCTATGTTGAGCTGTCACCTTCTTTATTTTCTTTTTTTTTTTACACAAGTTAATGTAAAGATTTTCTTGTTGAAGGCGCGTATCTCTTACATTGAACATAATTGCTAAAACAAAATATAGAAAACTGAGGGCTGAACCTTGAATACATTTGAATTAATGAATCACTTACATTGTGAATATAAAACCGACCTGATAAGAGTTGTGGTAATATCGGTCTTGTCAGTTTCGGCAGAGAGGGACAGAGGGGTACAATAACATATCTTGTGACCACAAATTGTTTTGTGGTGGCTGTTCATTTCTGCATTGTTTATGCTCCAAATTGGCCTGTCAGGCTACCGATGTTTGAAGTTCTGCTGCTGCCACCATCCCAAGGCACATGCTTGATGTATTTGTCTTATGTGTATAGCATGGACTCCACCGAAAGGAAGTGGAGCTCTGTCCATTCAGTCAGTGAACCCTCATGTACAGCGCCCAGGATTGGGGTGGGCAGATGCCAGAAACAGCATCAATTCTACTCTGTTCTGTTCCACATAGTACCTATAACTGGTGAATTTCAGTTTTTGTTTAAAATGTTATGTTATAACTGACCTCTTCACCGAACTATAACGCCATTTTAGTCTTTCTTTTTTCAGTGAATTTCTGCATATTGTTTTTAACGTAAAGGCATTTTGTTTTAATCCTACTTTACTACACTGTCCCCCATACCCAGTGGTCAGCCATGCATGGCGTGAAGTGGGGACGAGACCTGGAGGGCACCCATGCCCTGCCCCCCCCCCCCCTCCCCCGGAGATTCTGTGCACCATGTAAAATGTTTTGGGGCCCTTCCACAGAAAATACTTTTTCTCCTGTGAACACCGGATTTGTTCGCCCGCAGACTCTGGCTCCGGCCAAATCCGCGAGTCTGCACCACACTGCACCTGCTGCCCACGGCCTGAGTTCGAGTGGCCCAACACCATGAGGAGGTCTCCCCGGCGATCCTGACCCGAGATCTGGTGATCACCGACCTGCCTCAAATCTTCCAGCAAAACCTGCAGCCTCTTTCTGGAGGATCCCGCGGCCGGATTTGGTAAGAGAAACCCGACCCCTAAAGACACCCCTCTCCCCAAGTCCCACGGCCTTGGGTGGCCCAACCGACGGTGTCCCAACAATCCCCAGGCATCCCAACTTACCTCTCCAACTGGTGGTCACCTCCAGAAGATCTTTGTCCCCGAGACTGCAGTCTTTGTTGAAACCGAAGAATCCCCATTGAAATCAATAGGGCACCGACACCAAACCAGCACCCTGCACTCAGCCACCACTGCGCCGCTGCGGGTGTACTTTGGGCGCTAACTCAGATCCCCCTTTGCCCTGAGCCTACCACCAGGAGCTTTGTAAGCAGCCACCAACCAGAGGTCTCCTATCCCCTATTGGATAACATTGGGCCTCAGCATTCTGCACCCGTCCGCACTAGTGCTGCTTAGGGTGTTTTGAGAGTGCATCCTTTTCCCTGGGGTCCCCTGAGTCTACCCCTTGCACCTTAACCCCAAAGACCAAGTACTTTCATGGTAACCGATAACTTAATTTCTCTTCATAGGAATACATTGACTGATTTTCTCTGAAAAAAAGTGTGGAGTTCATTTGTATGAAAACCTGAATAACTACACCTGTTCAAAACTGATTTTTACTTACCTTTTCTCTGGATAATATTTTGCAAGGCATTTATTTCACTTGCATGTGCCAGGCTTGGCTTGGTTCTAGAAATAAAATAACTTCATAATATTTTTATACAAACAAAATTGGTCAGAGTTCAGTCTTTGAGTGTGTGACGTGAGTTGCTGATTGAGTGTGTACAAAAAAATGCCTAACACTACCCTCTGATAAAGCCTTACTGCTCCCCCACACTACCGCAAATAGAGAGAAAGGTGCTATCTACTTTTACCTCCGCCTACCTTTGGGGTTCCACCGGACTCTGTGCACACTATACCTCATTTTGGTGTAGTATATACAGAGCCAGCTTCCTATATTGATGGATCAGTGGTGGGATATTGTGAGAAAGTGCCCTCTTTCTGCACGGTTACCCCCACTTTTTGCTGAATTGCTGATGTACTTTGACTGAGTGTTCCCTGGGCTCCAGCTAATCAGGTACCCAGGGCCTATCTTCTTTACCTAAAACTGCATTGAAGCCTAAACCCAATTGCAATCTCTGACCACAGGTTAACCCCTGGTAAATGGAGAAAAAGCCTCTGAGGGCTGCAGCACTGATTGTGCCGCCCTTAGAGGTCCTGTACCCTTACACACACAAACTGCCTTTGCGGGCTGCGTGTTTTGGTGCAGAACAAAGTGAAGAGTCGACACGGCACACATCTCTGTGTGCCATGCATACAAACCGCGGCCCTGGCATAGATCAGTCACCCCTCTAGCTGGGTGCCGTATGTCAGTGGTGAGGGTACAGGTGCATGAGCTGTGTACCCCTACAGTGTCTAAGTCCATTCTTAAAATCAGGGAGAGGGGGGGACCAGGAGCCAGTTAATGGTCCAGTGCCTATGCTCCGCAAAGTCAATGAGGTAATCCAAATGAGGCACTGTTTGGTAGTGAGTGTTGTCGAAAGGCAACCTACACTTACACAAAGGTAAGAGGTGAAACAGAGGGAGATACTAGGTCAGGGACTTGGTGATTGGGGTGGGAAGAGGCACAAATTGTCTCTTGTAGCCCTCACACATCCTGAAGGATATCATGCTTCATCATCGGGCGGTTGCTCCTCGTCTGGCCGGCGGTGCAATGCCCTATGGGTCCCCCGAAGGGTCTCTTTAGCGGTGATCTTTTAGAGAACTGCCAAAGGGTGCATGTGGGTGCATGTGGGTGTGTGGATCTAAGTATCATGTGAGAGGTGAGGGTGGTGCGTGCAGTGCAAGTTAAAATTACCTAAGGGTTTCCCAAAAAAGTGGTAATTTTTAATAAAGAGGTACCCTTGGTAGACTAAAAAACCCGTAGGTTAACAGTTGAGAATCGAGACGCAATGTGTCCGGGTAACTAAGCTATGGTCGACCTGTTTCACGCCTGGAGAGGTCAGGAGGATCCTTGGCGTTTCATCAGGACCGGGGGTGATGGTGATGTGAGGTGGGTGCACAAACGTATTAGTGTGAGTGGGGTACCATTAGCCCTCTCACAGATCCAACAGGGGGTAAGTGAAGTTGCCTCCTACACTAATTGTGAGTGGCTCTTAAATAAGTTATTCCCCCTTTGATCGCGACCTAAAAGAGGAGCAAAAGTTACTCCATGAGTTTAGCGGCGTTGGGTGCCCACACATTCTTGGGGGTTTACTCTGGTGTCGGCTCTAGAAACCTGCCCCATCCAGACGTTAGCTCGTAGGTAGTCCATTCTTAGACATTGTAAGTGCAGTTCTGCCATTAAGAGTATATGGTACTGGGAGTTTGTCATTATGAACTCCACAGCACCATAATGGCTAAACTGAAAACGGGGAAGTTTGGTATCAAACTTCTCAGCACATTAAACCCACACTGATGCCAGTGTGGGATTTAATGAAAAATGCACACAGAGGGCATCTTGGAGATGCCCCCTGAAAACTAACCCACCTCTAGTGTCCAGGCTGAGTGGCTGCTTTCAGCTGCCACCCCCAGACACGTTTTTGTACAATGCACATCCTGGGATGAGGTGTCAAGCCTCCTTCCCCAGGATGGGTAGGGTTAACGAAGGGTAAGCTTCAAAGGCTTGCTGCCTTTGTGAGCTTCCCCAGGCCACTTGCTGCTCTCAGCAACTGACCCCCACTTTGGACGGGAGAACCAGTGGGAAAAACAAGTGAGTAAGAGCGGTGTGCCCACCTCTGCCAACTCCACCCAGAAGACCTTCATCTCCCTGCCTGCATAGCTTTTGCACACCGGAGGTTCTCCATTGAAACCAACAGGGCGCCCGATGTCGAAACAGCACCTTGCACCCGGCCGCCCTAGTGCCGCTGACGGTGCACCTTTGCTGCTAATTTGTTTCCCCATTTGCCCTAAGCTAAAGTCCAGGTGGTTTGCTCCCACAACCCTATGGCCTGCTTGCCTGCAGCCACCAATCGGGGGCCCCCTATACCCCTTTGGATAACATTGGGCCTCAGCAACTGGCCGCCCTAGTGCCGCTAAGGGTGCAACGAGAGCGCATCCTTGACCCTGGGAGAACCCTTGTTCTAACCCCAGAAGCTCAACTCCAAAGACCGATTACTTACCTGGTAACCGTTAACTTCATTTCTCTCCATAGGAAGCCATTGACTGTTTTCTTTGAAAAATGTTCTAAGTGTGGAGTTTACTTGTATGGAAACCAGAAAAATAACTGTGCAAAGCTGATTTTACTTACATTTTCTCTAGGAAATGTCCCTGTGTGATATCTAGGCTTTAGAAAAAGTAATCTCAAAAGTAACATAAAAGTAACTTACCTGTAATTTTCATTGCAAATTCGATACACAGTATATGTACAGCATTTCACAGTATTGCATTACCAGTAATTCAAACTGTAACCATTTCAAAGTACATTTACAATTGCATTTCAAACTGTATTTTCTTCACAGTATCAACTTACCTGTGCCAGGCTTGCTTGGTTCTAGAAAATAAAATAACTAAAAGAATATTTTTATATAAAACCAATTGGTCTGAAGTTCAGTCTTTGAGTGTGTGAAATCATTTGCTGATTGAGTGGGTTCATCAAGGGCTTCTACTTCTGAAGCATGGAGAAAATATGGTATAACAACCGCCATCCAACTGGCGCTGTCGTAACAGTGTGCCGACATCTTGGGATTGGTGACAGCGCACATGCAGCAGCGGGTCTAGGTTTATCCCGTACTGGCCATCCAGTGCAGCGCCATGTACGTGATGCAATCTTTCTTCTTCTGTGTGGTGGCGGTCAAGGAATCTACAGATGTTCACCCCAAGTTTATGCGCATGTTTACTATATAACGCTGGCACATTCGAGGGGTAGGAACACTTTTTATAAGCACACACACGGTGCAGGTGTCGGAGAACTATGTGAGAACATTTTGTGATGCTGTCGTATTTGGGGCCCACTACATGCGCATGTTGGTCTTCATCTATGAGCTGCCAGTGCTCGTAGGTGATACATGACAAGGTTAGCTGTTTCCTATCCCTGGTACTATTCCCTGACTACGGATGTCCAGATTTCAGATTGTCATGTATCCATTATTCCTTTTCTTGGAACCATAGAGACAGTGTGGGTCAAGTCGTGTTAGATACCGCTCACAGGAGGTTTTGCTGGTTTTGGTCTGGGTGCAGTTTAAAAAAAAAAAACACGAGACAAAGAAAAAGAATTTGCATGTTTAGAGTTCATATTGGAGTAATGTTCTTCATTTGCATGTTGTTTTTAGTGATGCCAAGGTAATACATGGGTCTTATGTCCACTTTTATGGAGAAACCGTACATCGATAAATATTCCACATTTTTATATGCTACGCTATGTATGTTAGTGGTTTTTATATATTTGAATGTCTGCATTTTCACATTCTATTCTACAGGTATGTTGAGATTTTACTGTACATATTTTGCAACTTTGCTACATTACACTGTTACAATGAATGTTATATCCCTTACGCATGGATTGCGTTATGGGATTAGTTGCCCATTTCTGGAAGTCTAGATACCTTTATGAGAGGCAGTTCCTATAGCTTAGCTGGTTTTTACTGTTTTTTGTTTATCTCACTCCCTTACATGAGGGACGGGTATGAAGTTTGGTTCCATATTTACACTCCCTTACATGAGGGAGGTTCTAGTCTCTTGGTGGGTGGTTTCCCACCTTTCTGTATTGTAGTTACACAACTTTACATGTGGGATCTGTTGATGGTGTGTAAGTCGCCATGCGCTACATGTCTTGTCTATACGGTGTGTAAGTCACCTGTTGCTGCATGTATACATTCATTTGTTGAAGAGTGTGTAAGTCACCTTGTGCTGCACGTTTGTTGTACAATGTGCATAAGTCACTTTGTGCTGCACGTCTCGTTGAATGGGTGTCAGTCTCATTTACACGTGTTACATCGATTCCCTTACTCGGGGTATGTCTTTAGGGGTCATATCCCATTTACACGATTCAAGTCAGAAAGCCTTATAAGAGGGATGTAAAATTCTGTTTACACTTTTTGTTCCCTTATAGTTGGGATCATAGTTTCGGGGTACGTTTCACCCTTTGCTACGTGTTGCATATTATTCTCAATTGTTTTATTGGGGAGGATGGGTTATATTGCTTGACAACTTATTTGATTTTGCTTGTAAGTTGATTTACCCTTCCATTCTGGTTATTTGTCTGTTCAGACTCTTGTGATGTATTTTAATTTGCATCCCTGAGTTTTGAACTACTTTTTACATGTGTACATTCTTGTGTAAGTTTCGCTCATGTTGTATCGTTCTTTTCATTTAAAAGGAGGGGGATATGTTATATCCTGCTTATTTAAGTATATGTATCCAAGTTTACCTATCTCCCAGCTGCTCGGCCAGTGTGAGTGGAATGTTGGTGTGACTGTGAACCTTGGAATGCTTGGGTGCGTGTGTGGATGAGTGGTGACAGTTGGGAGATGGGCTGAGCAGCAGGCAGGCTACTCCTGGTGGGGCTGTGGTATAAGGATTACCAGGCTAAAGGGCAGATGGACATGGAAACCTACTAATTGTACTTTAATGCCATCCTGCAACCTGAACTTAATAAAGAAACACTTAAAATACAACTCGGCTACGTCTGGTAAGATGCAATAGAGTTCCTACTAACTTTAGCCCATGACAATGCCCTGGCTGGACATCTGGGCTAAACAAAAACCTGAGAAAGGCTAGTTAGCCACTTTTACCGGCCCCAGATGTCTCAGAAAGTAAAGAAGATTCAGCTCCTGTGTCACCTGTCAAGCCAGTGGCAGAACGGATGGACACCCAAAGGCCCCCTTGATTCTACTACCAGTAGTTGGGGTTCCCTTTTGAAAGGGTAGGTGTGGGTATAGTGGGCCTACTTGAACCTCCCACAGCATCAGGAAACAAATTCATACTAGTGGATCATGCCACTAGGTATCCTGAGGCAATTCCCCTTAGGACTACTACATCTCCTGCAGTAGCCAAAGCCCTTATTGGTATCTTCACCAGGGTAGGGTTTCCTAAGGAGGTGGTTTCAGACAGAGGGTCAAACTTCATGTCTGCTTACCTAAAACACATATGGAAAGAGTGTGGAGTGCAGTACAAGCTTACTACACTCTATCACCTACAAACCAATGGTCTTGTTGAGAGGTTTAAGAAGACCATGAAAGGCATGATTATGGGGCTTCCTGAAAAACTCAAAAGGAGATGGGATGTCCTCTTACCATGCTTACTTTTCGCCTACAGAGAGGTGTCTCAGAAGGGAGTAGGGGTTTTCCCCTTTGGACTTCTGTTTGGCCATCCTGTTAGGGGACCACTCTCTCTTGTAAAAGAGGGTTGGGAGCAGCCTCTCCAAGAGCCCAAACAAGACATTGTGGACTATGTACTAGGCCTAAGGTCCAGAATGGCAAAGTACATAGAAAAATCTTCCAAAACTCTTGAGGCCAGCCAGGAGCTCCAAAAACACTGGTATGACCAAAAAGCTGCACTGGTAGAATTTCAACCTGGGCCAAAGGTGTGGGTTTTGGAGCCAGTGGCACCAAGGGCTCTCCAGGACAAATGGAGTGGCCCTTACCCCATCTTAGAAAAGAAAAGTGAGGTCACCTACTTGGTTGACCTGGGCACAAGCAGGACACCAAAATGTGTGATCCATGTGAACCACTTTAAGCTTTTCCATGACCGGGCTGACATCACAACACTGATGGCGATTTATGAAGATCAGGAGACAGAGTGAACCACTCCCTGGCCTCCTCTCATACAGCCCCAAAGATGGGTCAGTGGATAGTTGTCTTTTCAGACACCCTTACTGCCCAACAGCAGACTGACTGCAAGCAAGTCTTGCAACAGTATGCTAAGCTCTTTTCCTTAACCCCTGGTCAGACAAACTGGTGTACCCATGATGTGGACACTGGGGACAGTTTACTTGTCGGAAACAAAATCTATCGTCAGTCTAATCAAGTTAAGGAGAGCATCAGATCTGAAGTTGGCAAGAAGCTGGAGTTAGGGGTTATTGAACCCTCTGAGATCCCCTGGGCCAGCCCAGTGGTTCTAGTCCCCAAACCTCATCCCCAGGGTGGAAAGAGAGAAGTGAGGTCTGTGTGGACTATAGAGGGCTCAACTCTGTCACCAAGACTGATGTTCACCCTATCCCAAGAGCTGATAAATTGATAGATAAGTTAGGTGCAGCCAAATTTCTAAGTACCTTTGACTTAACTGCAGGGTACTGGAATATTGGCATGGCACCAGGAACAAAAGAAAATACAGCATTCTCCACACCTGATGGGAATTACCAGTTCACTGTTATGCCTTTTGGTTTAAAGACTGCCCCTGCCACCTTCCAAAGGTTGGTGAATTAAGTCCTTGCTGGATTGGAGTCCTTTAGTGCAGCACATCTAGATAATATTGCTGTCTTTAGCTCCACCTGTTAGGATCACCTGATCCACCTGGGGAAGGTTTTAAAAGCCATGCAAACTGAAGGCCTAACTATCAAGGCATCCAAATGCCAGATAGGGCAGGAAACTGCGGTATACTTGGGCCACCTTGTTGGTGGAGGCCAAGTGCAACCCTTACAGCCCAAGATCCAGGCTATATTGGACTGGGCAGCTCCAACAACCCAGACCCAAGTCCGTGCATTCCTTGGATTGACTGGGTACTACAGGAGGTTTGTGAAGGGATATGGGTCAATTGTGACTTCCATCACAGAACTTACCTCCAAGAAAATACCCAAAAAGGTTTAGCTGTCAAAAGGCTTTTGACACCCTGAAAGAGGCAATGTGCTCAGCACCAATTCTCAAAGCTCCAGACTATACCAAGCAGTTCATAGTGCAGACTGATGCCTCTGATCTAGGGATAGGAGAGGTCCTATCCCAGACCAATGATGAAGGCCAAGGCGAACCTGTTGCTTTTATAGGCAGAAGGCTTTTACCCAGGGAGCACCGTTGAAGTGCCATTGAGAGGGAGGCCTTTGCTGTGGTTTGGTTCCTGAAGAAGTTGAGACCATACTTGTTTGGTACTCCCTAGTTCAAACTGACCACATACCTCTCAAATGGCTAATGCAGATAAAAGGTGACAATACTAAACTGTTGAGGTGGTCCATCTCCCTCCAGGGAATGTACATTATAGTGGAACACAGACCAGGGACTGCACATGCCAATGCAGATGGACTTTCCAGGTTCTTCCACTTAGACAATGAAGACTCTAGGAAAAGAGTCTCCTCTTTCATTTAGGGGTGGGTGGTGGTGTAGGAAAGTGTCCTCTTTTTGCATGGTTGCCTCCCACATTTTGCTGAACTGCTGATGTACTTCGAGTGTGCCAAACAGGTTCCCAGGACCTACGTTCTTTCCCTAAAACTGCATTTAAAAACAAATCCTGATTGGCACTCTCTGGCCACAGGTCAGCCCCTTGTAAATGGTACCACAGGTACCAAGGGCAGTGTGACCAGAGAAGGCCTCCAAGGGCTGCAGCACTTATTGTGCCACCCTTAGAGGCTCTGTACCTATAAACACACACACACTGCCTTTGCGGGCTGTATCTTTTGGTGCAGAACAAAGTGAAGAGTCGCCATGGCACACATCCTTGTGTGCCATGCCTACAACTCACTGCCCTGGCATAGATCAGCCACCCCTCTAGCTGGGTGCACTATACCAATGGTGAGGGTACAGGTGAAGGATTGGCCCGATTAGGGTCACCCAGGTCACTAATGACCACCTCTCAGTTCCATGCCAAATGAAGAGTCGGTCAGACAGAGAATACAAACCAATAACTGTATATTCATATACACTCAGAGCGGAGCCCAGTCTGCCCAGTCGCTAGGAGTGCTGCAGAGAGGGCTGAAATCGACAAGCATAAAGATACATTATATACATTTCCTAACTGGGCTAGAACATGCCCACAGTGGAATTTTCCTGGCAGGTGTAGCTAAACAGTGGAATATAGAAAAAACGGTTTCAGTGCTCATATCTTAACAAAGTTACATAGTCCAAGGTCGTACCATCCGGAGCCCGCCACCAGACAAGTGGTAGAGGGCCTCTATCTAGTGTGAAAGGTATGAGCTAATAGGAACAGTGTACTCATTACGGGAACAAGTCGAACATGGCAGAAACAAAACTTTTATAGTGAAGCATTTCTCGGAATCAAACTAAACTAGTTTCGAACACCCTAAAATGGCGCCTGCAAAGATAATGGTGCAGTGAATGCTAACTTGCCTAGGGCAATGCGCAAACGTGGACATTTCTACTCTCAGACCCTCCTTTTTGCATGACCTAAAACATTTTTTAACAGCAGCAGGGAAAACAAGAAATCATAAGCAGTAATACAAATTGAGAACAATAATCCTTATAAGCACTCCATGCTTTCAACATCGGGAAGGGAAACTGTAAGGAAGGAAGAAGTCTTAAATGCCCTCATCAATATTTATGAGCTCCTCTATTTCTTTCTGTACCATAATTGCAGCATTAGTATCATGAATCGATATTTTCCGTTTAGGGATGATAATAGTGGTGTAATGGGAGCAACAGAAGGAGAGGCACTGAATAAGAGCACAGCGAAACACCAATATCACCATCGGGTAAATCACCTTTTCAAGAATGCAGCCCCAGCCCCCAAAAAGAGACCAACTCTAATTTCCACTTTCCATTCCTTTGACATTCTCCAGGATGTCTAGAATGTGCTTGGTAATATTCCTTTCCATATTCTGATCCCGACCACACACTGGTCTCCCACTAGCACGCATACACCACCACTCTTAGCCAAGATCAAATCAACTGCGAATCTAGTTTGCTCTGAATATATTCGCATACTTTCCAACTGAGTGATGATGTTGCATAAAGCAGCCACGGCAGTATTAGATCAAATTTGGAACTTACACCCAAAATATTCTCTAGCTTTCTCACTCCTAGCCATAGAGGTGCAGCCCAAATTGAAAATAGAAGAAAGAATGTATCCAAAATTGATCCCATTACTGTAATTATTGACCTCTATATCGTTCACTCCCTCAGAATTCTTTGGTCAAAGTCATTTTAACCCAGCGGACATTAGACTTCGCATATATACAGCAGAACACATGGGGACCTGTTGGACTTGGCCCGTCTGGCAAGTTCACCCCCAGAACTTTTTGCAGTATCCTAGCCTTTTCCCTATGGTGTATTAGTGGATTTAGGCCTCTAGGCGCTTTAACACTGTGTCCCAGTGTAAAGTGCGTGCGCTCTGTGTTACATTGAGTGAGGCTGACCTGCCCTCCCATAGGAATGCATGGGGGATCTGAGTGACCATGTTAGTTCCTGATGCGTGGGGAGTGCAGGGCCGAGTTTGGTATGTGCGGACGCGATGATGTGTGCGGCGTCAATGTACCTAGTATGGAAGTGCCACTTCTAGAAGTGGGCATTTCTGTGCGCAATGTGAAATGAGTGCCTTGTCTGGTGATTGGCTGGCTGAGGTCAGGATGGGTCTGCCCCGGTGGTGAATGGAGAGAGCTGCATGCGGATGAGTGGGAGGAGTACACCTAGGACCTGAATAGGGCTGGGCTTTCCCCACACAATGCTGGCTCCGCCCCCTGTGGTGCGACTGATGACCCTGGCCTGTCCTTTGAACAGGGAGAGGGGCTGAGCAAAACAAAGTGCTCAAGAACCAGTTGCATCTGGTTCGCCCCTCCCCTGCACCTTTGGAAACAAAGGAACCTGTGTATAAAAAGGGGCTGTGTCTCCTTACAAAATGTTCTTGCTCTGACTCGAATCTACCAGGGGCGTGCTGCTGCTGGGGGCCAGGGGAAGGCTTGCCTCCCTGGGCCCTGCCCAGCCCCTGGCTACCTGGAGGACTTCTTGGACCATATTTTTTTGCCATTGCCATTCTAAAGACCTCTTTGTTGGGAGCTTTTTGCTCCATTTCTTTGTGCCTCCAGGACTTTACAAAGACTTCATGCAGCCTTTTCTGCGCACTAGGAGCGCTTTAACTTACTTTACCCCCAAAGGAGGAGAGCCTGGGGGCTGCGCAGCGCTGTGCTGCCAACCTGGGTGAGGGAATCCCGATCGTAGGGATTCCCCCCATGATGCCTTAATTGCGGGTGCCACCCCGCTTATGTTTTATATTAATTTGGGTGCCCACCCCGTTTATTTGAGCCCTAGCGGGTGCCCACCCCGCATACTAGGTTTATTTCTGCTCTCGAGGGAGCCTACCCCTCATTTGCCGCTGCGAAAATCACCACGGCGGCCCAGGACTCGGACAGGGCGGAAGTCAGGCAAGGAGGTGCCTGACGGCGGGCGGGACTTCCGGTTTTGGGAAGGAAGTCCCGCGCACGCCGCCGCCGCCAGAGAAGCTGCCCAGGAGACCGGAAGATGGCGCCTGCCTGTGCGGGGCTCCCATGGCTTAGGGAGAGCCCCGCAGGCAGCCCCGAGTGCAGATTGAAGGCGGAGGGGGCTCGAGGCACATTGCCGGTGCCTGCCCCCACCGCGGGTGAAGAGATGAGCCCCGCATCAGAGCCGGTGAGTGACGCTGGGGTCTCTAGGGTGCTGGTGCCTGTTCCAGGCACGTTGACGGTGCTGGGCGGCCCGTCTCGTAGAGGGCTGCCTCAGCCAGTGTGTAGAATTTCTATGGAGACTCCGTGCGGGATCAGTGAGGGCCCGTGCCCCCTTACCTGTCCAGGCACATTTTCCAGAGTGGCCCCGGATTGCAGCGGGCCACTCCAACGACGGGCAACATTGTTCCTAGAGCCCTAGATGGCTCCAACGTTGGGAGCAAGTTAGTTCCACGCCCTGTAGGGGCCAGAGGGCACCGAGGTGCCAGTCCCCTATTCTTTGTTGTCTGCGGCCCCGATGGCCAGGGCACTCCACGTTTTGGGGGCACATTTCATTTATTTAAAACCACTGGGGGACAGGTCGTTTTAGACCCTAGGTGGCTCCAACGTTTTTGGATACTGCCTCCCTCAGCTGCGCAGCACTTAGTGCCAGCTGCAGCGTTTAGGCCCTGCCTTGTCCCCAGCTGCCCAGCAAGTAGGGGGCAGCTGCTTCGTTTAGGTTCTGGCGCAACCTGGACTCTAATGTGATTTTGGTGCTAGGAAATGTACTGTGTAGTATGTTTTGCGCACCCTGTGTTCATGCTTATGGTGCTAGGAAATGTACTGTGTATAGCATGTTTTGCGTGCCCTGTGTTTTATACCTCTAAATGTGGTCATTTCTGCCTAGGAGGTTGTTTTACCTGTTTAGGTTGGTGTTAGGGAGATTGTACTTCCCTGTGCGATATACGCCCCTAGTGTAGGTATACGTAGGTGGTTAGGTCTAATGCGTTAGACCTATGAGAAATTGCATAATGTGTTTATGCCCCTGTGATGGATGCAGGATAGGTTTTATACCTGATGCTAGTGTGATGACGGTGAGGTCATTATTGCGCCAGTGGTTACTGGTTGTGTTCTACAGTGCTAATTTGTGTTATGTTCTACATGTACACTTGGTGATTTGTGCTAATTCTGACAGTGGCCCATGTGGCCCTGTCCCGTGTAAATAGTCCCTTGTAAAATTCTGCCCAGTGCCAGTTGGCACGGTGTAAATTGTGTGAATATTATCTAATGTGTTTTGGTATAATACAAAGGCTATTTTTATATATAACCTTGTGTGGAGTTTCCTTTGTGGTGGGCCTTGGGTGTTGTTGCTGGGTGCGCGCGCAAACGCTTTACACATTGCCTCCGGGATAAGCCTGACTGCTCGTGCCAAGCTACGAAGGGGGTGAGCCAGGGGTTATCTTTGGCGTGTAACTCCCCAGCCCTGACTAGAGTGGTGGTTTCTGCCTGGCTTTGGCGCAAGCCCTAGCCAACCAGAAATCCCATTTCTAACAGGACCTCATTTGGTACCCCAACTCAAGCCGCACAGCCGTGTGACTGAATAAATCCAATCAATTAAATGCTAAACCTTTTATCCTTCTGTCAGGGTATAATTTACTCTTTCCTTTTTCTCCAATTTTTTCAAATTTTTTCAATTCATTTTACTCATTCCAGTCCAATACATAGTTCATGCAAACACAGGATGTGTAATATTATGCCTCCTGTGTTTGCATGAACAACTATGCATTGGACTGGAATGAGTCAAATGAATTGAAGAAATTTGAAAAAAACTGGAGAAAAAGGAAAGAGTAAATTATGCCCTGACAGAAGGATAAAAGGTTTAGCATTTAGTTTATTGGATTTATTCAGTCACACGGCTGTGCAGCTTGAGTTGGGGTACCAAATGAGGTCCCCATGTGTTCTGTTGCATTGTGTGCATTGGGCGGAGCGCGTCAAGCATGCACGCCATCATGGTTCTGAAGAAGTCCAGTTTTTATACATTGGGAGTACGCTGGTGTGCAGCTCACCCTCAAAATTGTTTTTAGCATATATACAGGGCACACCTAAAGGCAACACCATCCTGTGAGAAAGTGCCATCTTTCTTGCATGGTATGCCCCCACTTTTTGCTAAATTGCTGAATGTACTTTGACTGAGTGTACCCTGGACTCCTGCCAATCAGGTGCCCAGGGCCTATGTTCCTTCCTTAAAACACACAAACTCCAAATTGGCAAACCCTGGCCACATGTCAGCCCCTAGGAAATGGTACCCTAGGTACCCAGGGCCTTGTGACCAGGGAAGGCCCCTAAGGGCTGCAGCACTCATTGTGCCACCCTTAGGGGCCCTGTACCCTTACACACACACACACTGCCTTTGCAGGCTGAGTGTCTGGGTGCAGGACAAAATGAAGTCAAACATGGCACACATCTCTGTGTGCCATGCCCAACACCCACACTGCCAAGGCATATGTCAGTCACCCCTCTGGCTGGGTGCCTTATGCCCATGGTATGGGCACAGGAGCAGGAGCCCTGTGCCCCTACAGTACCCAGGTCCATTCCCGGGCACTGTAAGTGCAGTGCTGCCATTTAAGAGTACATGGTGCTGAGAGCTCGTCAAACACGAGCTCCACAGCACCATAATGGCAACACTAAGGACTGGGAAGTTTGGTATCAAACTTCTCAGCACATTAAACCCACACTGATGCCAGTGTGAGATTTAATGTACCAAGCACCCCAGAGGGCATCTTAGAGATGCCCCCTTACAACTAACCTACAATCCACGTCTGCTCTGAGGCTGCCCAGGCTGCCACACAGCAGACACGTTGCTGGACCCCTGGGTGGGAGAGCCCCTGCTCTCCCGGGCCTGCAGCAATGCACATCCTGGGTGAGGTGATAAATCTCCTCCCCCAGGATGAGCAAAGGGAAGCTTCAAAGGCCTGCCGCCTCTAGGAGTTTCCCCAGGCCACTACAACCCCCCACTCTGGCGGGAAGCTTGGCCGGAAACCCCATACAAGGACAGGGGATGTGCCAGCCTGCCAACCCCACCCCTCAGGTGGGGGAGGCGAGGTGAAGCACATCTCCGGGCTCTCGCTATCTTGAAGATGGGAGGCCCTACCCTATCAGGATTAGGCTACTGCCCCCCTCCCACAGGAGAGGGGCAGGATAGGGGGTGTACCCACCCCAGGACAAGGACCCATTGGTCCCTGATCTTCACCTACCTGTAACACTCCTAAATCTAGTATTTAGGGGCACCCTGAACCTTCCTTCCCCAGATCCCAGATTCGAAACTACAAGAAGAGCAAGCAGAACAAAGACCTGCCCTGCAGCTGCTAAAAAGAGGAAGACACCAACTGCTTTGGCCCCAGCCCTACCGGCCTGTCAACCCTCGAACCTGCTCCAGCGCGGCATCTCTTGTGGCCAGCAACCTCAGAAACCCCGGAGGACCTGGCTACCTTTGAACTCTGATTCCCTGGGACTCCCATGAGTAGAGGCTCTACTCAGAACCTACCTTTCACCCCTGGCAGCAGCCCGGAACCGTGATCCCAGCCCACTCTGCACCCGCCAAGCCTGGCCGGTGCCGGAGTGAACTAAACCCACGAGGACGACCCCACGACGACTGTGACCCCGAGTCCGGCACCCAAGGACCCCCCTCGACAAACCTGGAGAAGCCTGCAGCCTCAGAACAGAGTGCCACCCCAACCGCGATCAACAGAGGGTAAGATTTCCCGACACCAAAAAAAACCCCTGCACCCGGCGCCCCACGGCCCTCTGTGCCCAATCCCGGGGTACCTACCTATACTCCAACTACCCAACTTACCCCTCGAAGTGGTGGTGGCACCTGAAGAGTCCTCGTCCCCGAGCCTGCAGTCTTTTTCCAAACCGGAGATTTCCCATAGAAATCAATTGAGCGCCCGACGGCTCAAAAGCACCCTGCACCCAGCCGCCCGAGTGGCCCTGGCAGTCAAAACTCTACTCTAACCTACTTCCCCACTTGCCCTGAGTACGTGACCAGGAGCCCAGCTCCCACAGCCGCGTGGCTTGCCAGACAGCAGCCACCAACCAAGGCCCCCCTATCCCTCATAGGATAACATTGGGCCTAACTCTCTCTGCACCGGGCCGTCCTGAAACCGCTGAGGGTGAACTAACTGTACCTACCTGACACTGGGGGACCCCTGAGTCTATGCCCAGAACTTCAACTCTGCCAGTCGAGTACTTACCCTTAAACCGCTAACTTCATTTTCCTCATAGGGTAACATTGACTGGCTTTTGCTTGAAAATTCTTTTCAAATCTTCAAATCACCAAAAATCAGCCGAGTGACAAAAACAAATTTACTCACCTGCTCTTAGGTGAGCTCCCAGTGCTGGATCTTGGTGCCCAGCACTGACTCTGAAAAGTACCCACAACTATACTTACCTTTAACTCATTTTTCTTCCATAGGAAACCATTGACTGTTTTTCTGTGAAATTTCTTCTAAGTTTTGATTTCTGCAATTTCTAAATATTCATCAAAAATCGTATAACATCTGAAAACGTAATTACTTACCTGTTTTGGATAAATGCCCCTGTACTGAGTCTAGGCACCCAGTACTGGATTACAAAAGTAACGATAACCTACTGTACCTGTAACCTACATTTCCTTCCATAGGGAATCATTGATTGTTTGCTCTGAAATATAAGTGCTCACTTTTGAAATAGCTAAATATTAGGTAAAAATCACTACAGTACCAAAGTCGACTTTCAACAGCTGATTCAGAGAACTGACCCAGGACTGGATCTAGGATTCAAGCTTGGAATTACAAAAGTAATCTAAAAAGTAATCTGTTGCATATAATTTGAATTTATCATTGAGCTCAATGTATTGTGTTTAGAAATAGAGTTGCCTACTGCAACTATTTGTAACTGTTTACTAAAAAGTCTATTGCATATACAAAAGGAATTTTATTAAACATCTCCTGTCGAGAAAGTATATTTTAATTCCAAGTGTTGGTTCTAAAATAAAACAAGCATATATTTTTTTCTATACAAACCATTGGCCTAGAGTTCAGTTATTGAGCGTGTGGGACTATTTGCTCACTGAGTGTGTACAATAAATGCTTTACACGTCCTCTGATACTGCCTTACTGCTCGACCAGGCTACCACTTTGGAGAGTAAGGTTATATCTAACTTTAACCTCTGTTAAACCCTTGGTCTGTGGACTCTGTACACCCTGTACCTATTAAGGAACAGTATATACAGAGCCACTTTCTCACACATCCTAAGAGCTACATTGTCTGTCCCATCATGGACATTGGAATATGTACCGTTAGACAAAATGTGAAACCCGGGTGTGCATTGATCGGTCTTTCATAATCTACTGCAGCATATCTATTGTTCATTCCGAAAGTACTCAGATCTTAGTCATTCGCTAAAGGGATCGTATTTTTTACAACGCTATTCCAGAACAATTAATATACAAAGAAGTATCTGTGATATTTACAATAGGGCAACAAGCAGGATAATAACCAGCCTCCCACATGACTACCAATTCCTTATAATGCCAACCCATTAATGTTACATTCTGTTCTTACATATAAAAATTGTCGCAATGTGTATTATCACAACCTGGATAACCCATTCCCAGTAGCTTTCTATAATATGAACAAGGTCCTGGAGAGCCGAAACCAAAAACTCCCTTCACTTCTGTAAATTGCGGTGGATGAGTATACGTATAATTTACACGTGACCATGGATATGCAGTCCATAAACTATTGACGGATTCAGTGGGGTAGCAAGCTGTCCCTTACCCAAAGAATCTCTTGTTTGTGTCTAGAAATACATTACTCGGGCTGTCCTTTTATTTCTTGTCGGAGAAATAACCTTACTCTTGTTATGTAAAGGCACTTCCTGATAATTTTCCAAAACCCATGACGCCCCACAAAATATTATTAGCAACAAAACCACAAGAGCAACACCTTATTTTCTGTTTGCGTGGCCACACTATATATTATGCTGGGCAACAAGAATCACTGGCTGCTCTTCCTCAGTAACCTGTCTACCAAAGGGATGCATAACGGATGGTAAAAAGGGGGGGCAAAATGCAAAGAAAATATACAAGGTCCCAGTGTTCGTCAGAGCCTCACTGGTACAGGCTCCTATTGTCCATCAATATGTTGGCGCTCTTAAGCACCGGTGGTGGAGCTTGCTCTGTCCTAAGCTCTTATAATATATCTCACGTCGATCAAGATGGTATGCCTTTAGGGTAGACTTCGGTCTTCCCTAACTAATGTTCAAACAACTAGAATAAAGTAAGCAAATATACTTCACTAATTTCAAATAATTCCGTTGGTCCTATAACCCAGTACAACCTGTCTTACGCAGCCCATCTTCAATCTCTTTTCTTCTTAGACTCTGTATCCCTCAACTGAGGGTGCAAATTGTACCTGGTAGCCCCAGGCACTGTGTGATCTGTGAACAAAGGCTCTTGGATAGCTCCTATTTCTGGGGGAGCAACCTAATTCAACACATCCTCATTCTCTTTATCCGCTTGCATCCACGTTAGCTGGGCATCGCTGAAAGGGACAAACCAAGGCACCTGTTTGCACTCCGTGTCCCCAATTCCATCTTTGACCCACTGCTCATAGTGTAACGGCAAGGGAATCTTTCAACAGTAGGTTGGATGGACCCAGTTCTTAAGGCCAGCGACCTTCACAGCAGTACGTGTCACCAACAAAACCTGCTCAGAACCTTTCCATCGTGGCTCCAAACCTTTCTTTCTCCAGACGTTGCATAACAAAGTCACCGGGCTGGATATCGTGGCCGAGTCCCTCTGGTGTAGAAGGTAGGGACTCTCGCACCTGTTGGTGAATAGAACGTAAACTTTCTGTTAACTTGCCATGGTATCGAGCAACCCAGGGTACTCCATATCAGAGAACCTACAAGGACGCTGGGCACCCCAGACATTTGCCGGGCGTCCAAACACCACCCCGTAAGGAGACAATCCTATCCTAGAATGTGCTGTCGTTCTTCTTGACAAAAAAAGCTAACTGTAAAGCATCTGGCCACTTTAACCCTGTGGTCTCCTGTATTTTTTGCCAATTTCAGAGTACTATTGTACTTCTCAACCGGACCCACTGACTGTGAATGATTGGCAGCACGGAATTTCTGTTTTACATGGAGACCCTCGCAAATCAGTTGAATCACTTTCGCATTAAAATGACTTCCGTCTTCACTCCAGATAACTCGGGGCAAGCCGAAACGAGGAAAGAACTCCTTCAGGAGTACCTTTGCAGTCGTAATGGCTGTATTCTCTTTAGTGGAAGAACTTTTCCCTGATTTATCGATCCAACATCCCTCCTTATTCAACTGTGCTGTACTTTCCTGCCATTACGCCTATTCTTCCATTGTGGCTTCACTTTGTATCTCCTTTACACTTTCAAGGGTATTCTTAAACATGACAACTTCAGGGACCCACCTAGCTGTACCCGCTACAAACATACGTTTCATCTTTGTTCGGGCCGCTTCCTTAGCTGTCTGATCTGCAAAAGCATTTCCTCTACCCACATCATCAGTAACCTTCCTGTGGGCACTACATTTAATTATAGCCAATTTCTTGGGAAGCGTTAAAGCGGATAAAAGCCTCAATATGAGGTGCTCATGCGGAATCTTGGTGCCACTGTAAGTAAGGAACCCTCTCTCTGCCCAGAGTCACCCAAAATTATGCGTGACCCCATAGGAATACTGGCTGTCAGTATAGATGTTGACAACTAGTCCTTCGCTCAATTTGCAATGTGGAATAAGAGCAGTGAGCTCAGCAGCTTGAGCTGACTGATAGGGGACCCGTGATGTCTCTCCCTCCGTGCGCAACAGAGTGACCGCATTAGCTGCCGTCATGGTGCCATCTGGTAACTTAAAACAAAAGCTATCAACATATAGTTCTCCCCGGGGGTCAGATTAGGGAACATCAGTCAGGTCTACCAGTCCCTTCGTCTCTTCTTCGTCCGAAAGATACAATCTGGTTTATCAACAGCATCGTTCTCAGAAGGGAGTGGTAGTAACGTGGCTGGATTCAGAGTGGCACATCTTTTAATTGTAATATGCTTAGCAAATCGGGTCAATTCATAGCCGGTGAGATGTTCACTGGTGAGGTGCTGTCTCTTTGTCTTATTCAAAAGTGTATCCACAGTATGGGGTACTATAACTGTGAGGTCAGTATCAAACACGAGTCCAGCCGATTGTCTAATTGAAGTGGCCACAGCTGCGACCGCTCTCCGGCAACTCGGGAGTGGCCTTGCGACAGGATCAAGCACAGCAGAGAAATAAGCACATTGTCTCTGCTTATCCCCAAACTTTTGTTAAGACAGAAAGCGCGCAGACAGCCATCTTGTGGACATAGAGCACAAACGGTTTGCCATATTTACGTTTGCCAAGTACCGGAGCCAAACAAAGCGCAGTTTTCAGTTGCTCTAAAGACTGCTGACATTGAGACGTCCAAGGCAAAGGCTCATGCACTTATTTCGTCGTTAATGCAAGCGAAGGTTTAATTAGTAGGAAATAGTTAGGTATCCATTGATGACGATAGGAAGTGATACCTATAAAAGCGCATACATCTTTTTTTAGTCTGTGGAATGGGCATTTTAACAATGGTACTAGTGCTCTCAGGGGTCAACCTCCTACCCTCCAACAGAAGATCACCTAAATGGGTGACCTCTTGTCGACAATACTGAAATTTAGAAAGGGAAACCTTATGTCAATGATGGGCCAAATGCAACAACAATTTAACTGTACTATCTTTGCAACCCTGTTCCGTATGAGAAGCAATAAGGAGGTCATCAACCTACTGCACTAATACATTACCTGGAGGAAGCGATAAGAAATCCAATTGACCTTTTAATGCTTGACTATAAATACTAGGACTCTGCATTGCCCTGAGGAGCGCAACAGATTCTAAAACTCCTACCAACCAGTGTGAACCCAAACAAATATCTACTGTCTGGATGGATAGGAATACTAAAGAAAGCATTTTTCAAATCAGTAACAGAAAAGAACAGCAGAAGGAATCCTCGTCAAAAGCATAGTAATATCAAGAACCACAAGAAACTACGGAATCACTATCTTATTAACCTCGCACTGATCAATCACAAAACGATAAACCTGATCCGTGTCTTCAGAGGAGCCTGAGGGTGTCCTTTTAGGAATGAATAGGACTATTACAAATATTGGCAGATGTTGCTTCAAGTACTCCCTTTTGTATCAAATCCTAAATAATCTGAAGAAGAGCCCGTTCTCCCGCCTGTGGTATCTTATACTGAGGGGAATGCAAGGCAACACAGTATTCTCTTTAACTTGTATAGAAACTGGTGGTATTTGCAACAGCCCTACATCTGTGTCACCTGGAGCCCATAGAGTGGGTGGGGCATCAGCAAATTCAGCTGGAAGGGGTGCATCCTGAGATGCACACTCTTTAGTACTAACACCCGGACCCATAGTAATACAGACACCTGCAGGAGAGCAGTATATAGTAGCTTGCAACTTCTTCAACAAATCCAAACCCATCAAATTCTCACTACAGTTGGATGTCAATAAAAACAGATTCCACAATGAAAAGACCAACAGTCCATGAAAGGGGGGCGTGAAATGGGCTTACACCTGAAAAACCTACCGAAATATTATCCATCACAAGGGTCATCAAAGTAATTATTATCAGAGCAACCCTGTGAAACCGTAGTAGTCTGAGCTCTCTGATCCCATGACCTCTTCCACCAAAACCTCACCCTCTAGGTGCTGCAACCTCCTGTAAAAGCACAGGACACTGGCTACGCCAGTGACCTTCCTCCTTACAATACACACACTGATTTGGTCCTAAAGGTGTAGTTGAATGCTGTCTGCTGGTACGTGGAAGCTGTCTGTAAGGATCACCCCATCCCCTACTTTTTCCCCTAAACGCTTGCTGCAACAACACCTTAAATCCTTGTGTTTCTTATCAGTCCTATATTTTTCCTCCTGATCTCTGTGTTCGTAATACTGAGCCATATTCAAAATAACCGAAGGGGAAGAGGTGGACCAAGTACTCTTGACGCCTGTAAACGAGTCTTAATTTCAGGAACAAGATTAGAAACCAATCTGTCAATGAACAATCTAACTCCTCCCTCGATAGATATATCCTCACTCGATAGATATATCCTGCCCACTATAGTCCAAAAACGTATCTTCAAACCGGGTAAAGAAATCAGACATACGTTCATTATTCTTCTGTCGACAAGCCGTCAATTTGTTTGAGCTGAACTTCTTAGGCGGAATAAGGGAATGCATATATGTAATAATACAACCTGGCAAAGCAAGTATCTCGGCTTGGGTTTATCACCTGGCTTCCTTTCCTGAGCCCATCCTTTAATCACATCCCACGTGACATGGTTTTGAGTATGAACCTGTCTCCAAACATCAACCGAAACGAGGAGACCATAAAACATTTCAATATCAGCAAGAGTCATTACAGTAGAAGAGGCAGCATCTGTCAATTCCTTATAATAAGCTGTAGAATTTCTTTCCTAGGGTCAGGCAAATGAGTCTTAAGGGCTAAAACCTCACTCCTTTTCTACAGAGTATAGACCCATTGCTTGTAGAAACGGGCTGCTACAGCCTGTCTAGTGACATTGACACGCTGATCCGTTAACTCCGGTATTTCTGAGTGATATGTGGGATGGACCTCCCGCATCGGAAACTGAGTTATCGGAGTTGGGTTCCCCTCATGTAGTCTACCCCTGTAGGCAACTAGAGTTGTAACATTCCCAAGTCAGTAGCATATACACGATCTCTAATATCAAATACAATTTGAGGCGCTTCTGTACCAATATGTTTTTTGCTAAAGATTAATCAATGTAGCAGACGTGCTTAAGGGCACGCTGCTGTATAAAGGGTTCAAAATCCCGCATAACTTCTCAAACATCCACAAAATCATAAATATTACTTGTTTCTCTTCATCCCCTACCCAGATCGCACTAACGGGCCTATTCACTCACTGAATTTCGTCCAATCTCTATCCTCAAACCCACGTACTGGCATCTCAGCATTCAAAGGTATCGGTGGATGAAAAACCATGGAAGGAGAAGCAACAGAAGCGATGGGTACAATCGTTGCTGTCGCTTGCAACGGAGGAGAAAGAATAGAAGATACAGGAGTTAAAACAGATGTACTAGGGGTCACAGTAGATAAAGATGACGAGGACAAAGAAGGAGCAGGAGGTGTCGTAGCCAAAGCCGTCGAAACAGCCACAGATATGGGAACAGTTGGAGCAGACGAAACAGGCTGCTGGGACTGTAAGGGAACTGCAGGATACATCCTTTGCAAACCATAAGGAGGTGGGGGTCGAGTATCCAACAACTCCTCTTCAAAAGTATCATTTTCTTGAACCAAAAAAGACTCCTCAATATGCAATCGAAATGTCCTATCTTCACATTCAATTCCAGACTCTCTTTTTTCTTTATTATATGCTACAGCTGTCCGTGTCAATGTTTGCATTTTCTCCTTCCATGCATCTCTTTTCATCTTTAACCGTCTCAGTCTAGCCCCCTTCTGGCAAGTTCTGAGGGAGTCAAATACCGACTGTCTCCTTCGTTTCTTAAATAATTGCGCCTGTAAAAATCCAATTTTTTGTTCATCAAAAGTGCCCGTCAACGGCCACTGCAACTCTTCATTGTCCCTCGTATATTTGTGCCATAATGTACTAAACATAACGGGGCCAAGACCATGCTTCACATACATATAAAAATTAGGGCTGCCTTCAGGAGGCGCCGGCTGAGCTTCTTCCAGTTGAGCATCTGCAGAACAAAAACACAAATACAAAATGTTTCTGAGACCAGGCATTTTGAAAGGAAAATGAGTTGGTTATTTTTACCTGGCGAAATAGTTGCAAGTACTTTAATCAAAACAGTCCTCATACCTTACCAAACTCAAACCACAATGGTACCATATCCACAAAGAACCAAAACAAACTCACCTGATATCAGAAGCACAAACTAACCAGTTCTCCACTGCCGACTCTTCAGACCAAACAGACAGATCCAAGGGTTTTGCCATTCAGGACTCCAGTCGGGATGACCACTGGGCGAGGCACTGTCTGGCAGGACAGAAGGGGTGGCTGCGAGCAAATAATACTCTTCGTGCAGGGATCCTTGAGCTGTCAGTCTGACCCAAGGATGTCCTCGCCGCCCCCATCCCCCATATGCGGAAAGGGGATGGATCAATCACACAAAGGAGTCCCTGTTCGGGTGCCAACTGAAGGAAGTTGCCCGATTAGGGTCACCCGGGTCACTAATGACCACCTCTCAGCCTTCCATACCAAATGAAGAGTCTGTCAGACAGCAGAGAATACAAACCAATAACTGTTTATTCTTCTACACTCCATGCGGTGCCCGGTCTGCCCAGTCGCTAGGAGTGATGCACAGAGGACTGAAATCGACAAGCATAAAGATACATTATATACATTTCGTAACTGGGCTAAAACACACCCACAGTGGAATTTTCCAGACCAGTGCAGCTAAACAGTGGAATACAGAAAAAACTGTTTCAGCGCTCATATCTTACACAAAGTTACATAGTCCAAAGTCGTACCATCCGGAGCCCGCCACCAGACAAGTGGGAGAGGGCCTCTATCTAGTGAGCAAGGTATGCGCTAATAGGAACAGTGTACTCATTATGGGAACAAGTTGAGCATGGCAGTTACGAAACTTCTAGTGGGGCATTTCTCGGAAGGAATCAGACTAAACCAGTTTCGAACAGCCTAAAATGACGCTTGCAAAGAAAATGGCGCAGCGAATGCTAACTTACATAAGGCAATGCGCAAACGTGGACATTTCTAGTCTAACACAGGTGCATGAGCCCTGTACTCCTACAGTGTTTAAGTCAATTCTTAGACATTGTAAGTGCAGTAATTCCATTAAAAGTATATGGAGTTTGTCATTACAAACTCCACAGTACCATAATCGCTTTACTGAAAACTGGGAAGTTTGGTATCACGTTAAACCCACACTGATGCTAGCGTGGGATTTAATGAAAAATGCACACAGAGGGCATCTTGGAGATGCTCTCTGAAAAATGACCTAACACTAGTGTCCAGGCTGAGTGGGTATTCACCACCTGCCACCACCAGACACGTTTCTGGACATCTGGGTCAAGAGCCTGGTGCTCTTTGGGATCTGAAACAATGAACATCCTGGGACGAAGTGCCAAGCCTCCTCGCCCAGGATGGGCAGGGTCTGTGAAAGGGAAGCTTCAAAGGCTTGCCGCTTTTGTGAGCTTCCCCAGGCCTTTTGCTGCTTCCAGCAACTGGTCCCCTCCGGTTCTGACCCCCACTTTAAGCAGGAGACCCGGCTGGAAATCCAAATGAGGAAGGGAGGTATGCCCACCTTTGCCAACCCCACCCCACAGGTAGGGGAGGCGAGGTGAAGCACAAATGTCAGTGCCCGCCATCTTGCAGATGGGGAACCCAGCCAACCACAGTGAGTTTTCATGCCCCACCCACTAGAGGGTTCCTTGGGGCGGGACCCATTGGTCCCAACCTTTACTTGCCTGTAACGCCCCTAAATCTTTGCTGATTGAGTGTATACAACACATGCTTAACACTACCCTCTGATAAAGCCTTACTACTTGCCCATACTATCACAAATGGAGAGTGAGGTGCCATCTACTTTTACCTCTGCCTACCTTTGGGGTTCCACTGGACTCTGTGCACACTAACCCTCATTTTGGTATAGTATATACAGAGCCAGCTTCCTACACAAGCTTATTACAGTAATATGGTTCCTATGAATAAAACAAAAGCCCTCCCTCCCTAATATACTCTACCAAAGCACACAGCAGTACAATATGCTTAAATAGATGAAATGACCACATGCAAGAGTTTATTCAACATACTTTAACAAATAAATGTAAAAAGAAAATGCACTATTTTTTCTAGGATGAGATTCGGGTAGCTCATCAGATACTGGTGTCAAGGATTTATACATATCAAAGATTCATGCATTCATTTTCTTTGTTTGACTTCTTATTTTTCTGTTTCTTCTCTTGTTTTTTTTCTCTTTGTAAGTTTAGTATTTCTCTATATTCATTGCATTTTTTTCTAGGTGTTCAAAGGAGCTTAGGCATACAAAATATTGCCCCACCTCCCTTTCTTGTTGCATATGCTTGGGAACCAAATCTTAATTGGCCTAAGTGGAAAATCGAGATGATCAAAACGTCTCAGAATTTCCTGGGGCTTGGCATTTTAGACCACTTAATGTATGTAAACATAAGGAAGATCCTCATGTGATTATCATGAATGTTATTCAGTTCAAGAATGATCAAAGCAACTAATCCATTCATCCTCCGAAATTATTAATTTGGTCATTCCACAGTTCACTTTACTCTTGCCTCCCAGCGCTTATTGAATACAAAGCAGTGATGCACACACTGACAGCATCGTCCATGGACAAATGTTTGCACCACCTCACACGTGGTTAGCATTGCTTACTTTTAAATGTCTTCACTCTATGTCCAGAAGTGTTTGCACCATGTGCAAGAGATAGAGGTGAGCTGGTTGTCAGTGCAGTGTGTGGAGTACTCGTGGCACAGCTCCCGCTAAAGTCAAGCCGTTCCTCTTAGTAATTGGGCTTTAATGCTTTGTAAAAATCTGCCAATGCTAATCCCGCACCATGTGATGTTTGCAACTGAAAGTCCACTAGAGTTTTAATGGACTATGTGCGGGTTATACCTGCACAAGGCACATCAAAATATTTAATTTCAAGAGATTTACAAGCCATTTTGTGGTGCAAGACTGCGTTGCGGTCCCGGTCAGCTATGGGGGTCTCATCAGAATTGTGGACTGGTCTGTCTTACTTATGGATGATGCACATAATAGTGTTTGAGTCTTTAGTCCTATGAGGGGGAACAGTATTAATTTTCCGTTCACTAGCTGCTACCTGGTATTGTCAGGTAATATTATTGCTGACAGCTTGTGTTTTACTCGAAACAGCAGTATTTGGGGGTAAGCTCTTCAACATTTGTTCGTTTCTGGGACTGGCGTGGGTCCGCAGGAGATCTCCTGACAGGAGTTGAAACCAGTTAAGCAATTGGGGAATTGTAAGCGCGCTACTCACCCGCGAGGGTCTCAAGGTGCTGGGGGGAGAGGGGAGGCGGGATCAGCAGTTCCGTTCAGCCGAAGAGCCAGGTTTTGAGATTCTTCCTGAAGGTGTTCACGTATGGGCGTGTCTGATGTCGATCAGGAGCTCGTTCCAGGGGTTGGCCGCGATGTGGGATCTTCCCCCTGCTCTGGCTCTGTGGAAGCGTGGGGTTTCGGCGAGGATAAGGCAGGCGGATCGGAGGTTTCTTTTGGGTTTGTGGAGGGTGATTCTGTTGTTGAGGTGTTGGGGTCCGGTGTTGTGTAGGCGTGGATGAGTATCTTGAAAGTGAGTCTTCTCGACGGGGAGCCAGTGGAGTTTCCGTAGGTGTTTGCTGATGTTCATCGGGGTCAGATTTTACTACCTATCCTAGAGACTTCCTCATGAGACTAAATCCATGTCGTGGGAAAGCTCACTGCCCCGGGATTTATCCTGAAGCAATGACCACAGACCGAGCAGGTACGTGTCCCATGTGCTGTCAGACCTATCCTATCCTCCTGAATCGGTCTGTGGGTGGCCATGTTATAAAAGTGGTAGCGTCAAAAAGGACGGTAAACTTTCCCCCCCTCAAATGTCTACTTTTAAATGCGAGGTCACTGGTCAAACACAGCACGGAATGTGCACTCTTGCTTGTTGAACATAACCTCAAGCTCTCACTTATAACGTAGACCTGGTTTGACAATACTTCAGGACCTGATCTAGTTAAAGTAATACCGCCGGGTTTTCTCTGCTATTCACATGATAGACCCATCAGGAGAGGTGGTGGGCTGGTGGTTATTTATCATAACTCATTGGAACCCTCCTTCCTCCCAGCCTCAAACGCTACTTGTGAAGCTCTGGCGCTCAGTGTACGCACTTCTAGCTATGACGCATTTAAGGGAATTCTTCTGTATCGCCCCCCTGGTCCCAGAGTTGAATTTCTGGAATCTATTGAGACGCTACTAGAAGATGGGCTATGTTCAAATTTTTTCACTGTAATGGGGGACTTCAATTTTTATCTTGAGACCCAGGCACTGAAAAGCTGTGCCAAGTGATTAGTGGGGGGGATGTCAAGCAACAGGTAGAAGGTCCTACCCATGCTGCAGGACATACTCTTGATGGGATCTAATCTAACCATCCTAATTTGATCTGTACAGCAGTGTTGCCGCTCCCGTGGACAGATCACTCTGCAATTATATTCGAAGAGGAATTGATGATGTAACTGCGGCCTACACGGAATGGGTAGAGGCAGCTTGCAATAAACTTTCCCTGGTAAAATGGTGGACTCCCAAACTTATCCTTTCATCAGCTCCCTGGTACTCGGAAGAATTAAAAGTACAAAAACAAGCCTGTAAACGGCTAGAGCGACTCTGGAGAAGTGGCTACCGCAAGACCGATAAAGAGGCCTATAAAGAAAGTCTCTTTACAAGGACACCAAAAAGAAGTTTTTAGGAGCAGATAGATTTTGCTAAATCCTCCTCCAAAGAACTCTTTAAAACTATTGTTAAACTCGCAGTCCCCCAAACGCCTAAAATTCAGAGCAGCTCTGAACTGTGCGAAAATCTTGCTTCCGCTTTTCAGGTAAAGGTGCAAGCTATAGTTTCATCTTTTGCCCTCACACCACCTAATGATAATGGAGACTCCGCCGTGATGGTGCCCAATGGGTCAAAGGCACCATTAACCCTAGACAGCTTCTCTCCCCTAGAGACACAAGATTTGATTAAACTTCTGATGTAGACTCAATCGGGTTCTCCGCTGGATCCTTGCCCGGCCGACGTGATGAAGCTAATTCCAGAAACCCTTGCGGCAGCTCTTACTCCCTTTTTCAACCACATTTTTAAGGTCCGACAATTCCCAATAAAATGGAAAATGGCATCCATCCTGCCCTTGCTTAAAATACAGATTCTCGACCCCAAAGACCCGAACAACTACAGACCTATCTCCTGCCTCCCACTGCCTGCGAAAATGATTGAGAAAGCCTTGAACGTGCAACTCAGTCCGTTCTTGCAGACCAATAACATCCTAGACCCAACGCAGTTTGAATTCAGAGAGGAACACAGCACCTAACTGGCTTTGATCAAGTCCACCGAGGATGTTAGAAAGGCATTGGACCAAGGAGGCGCTGCGATTCTGATCATGTTAGATCTCTCGGCGGCCTTCGACACGTTCCATCATAAAGTTTTGATGGACCGGTTATCAGAAAATGGAGTTCAAGGCATGGCCTCGAACCTCCTTAAATAATTCCTTACTGACCGATTACAATCAGTGGATCTGGACAAGGCTAGGTCCAAGCCCTTCTCCTTGCTGTGTGGGGATACCTCCGGGGTCCTCCCTGAGTCCCACACTTTTCAATGTATACATGTCACCGCTGGGAGCTCTGATGAGAAGATTCGGGTTCCAACTGACGTCTTATGTGGATGACCCACAAATAGTACTGTCTCTTCAGCGTGGCCAGGAATTGGAAACTGGTAGGAAATGACACAACTGTATGAAAGTTATCTCGGGTTGGATGGCGTCCAACTGCCTGAGATTGAATTCCGGAAAAACTGAAGTCATCATTTTCGGGAATAACATTAATATCTGGCCACCGGAACGCTTCCAAAACCAGCTGAAAAGGTGAAGAACTTGGGGGTGATCGTTGACAAGAAACTCACTTTTGAAGACCAGACCAATGGGGTTGTCGCCGCATGTTTTTTTCTCCTTAGAATTCTGAGGAAAATAGTTTCTTCTTTCTGATAGCCTGAGGACGGCAGTTACAGCACTTATTATGGCACACTTGGACTATTGTAATGGCCTCCAACATCCAAAAGACTCATGAGCAAACTCCAAGTAGTGCAGAACGCAGCACCCAGGCTATTGATGGGCACACCTAGGTTTGTCTCAATCAAGAGGGAACTAAGACCGCTTCATTGGCTCCCTGAGAAACAGCGAGCTCAGTTCAAAGCCCTTTGTACAGTTTTCAAGGCACTAAATGGTAATGTTCCTGACTTTCTGAAACAACGGTTTCAATGGTTTGTCCCAAGTAGAACCTTGCGCTCTCTGACAGCAAAACAAGTGATCTTTCCTTTAGTTAAAAGAACCTCATGGAATAGCAGGAGTTTCATTACCTCCGCCTCGAAGGCCTGGAATAACCTACCGTTTCACCTCAGAAATGCAACCGGGCTTCTCTCCTTCAGACGGGATCTGAAAACTTGGCTTTTCACAGTATAGATGCCTCACTTCGCGGGAACCTTTTAGGCAGCACTCAGCGCCAGAACACCTTAGGGTAACAGCCGCGCTTTAGAAATTTTAATAACATAACGTGTTTGTGGCGAGGACTAGTCTGCCGGCAGTGTTCTGTATCGTCTGGAGCTTGCGGAGTAGAGATTTGTTTATGCTGGCGTAGAGGGCGTTTCCATAGTCCAACCTGCTGCTGATGAGTGCGTGAGTGACTGTCTTCCTTGACTCGAGGGGGATCCATTTGAAGGTGTTACAGAGGGTGCTGAAACAGCCGGAGGCGACGGCGTTGACCTGTGGGTTTATAGAGAGGAAGGAATAGAGTACGATGCCAAGGTTTCTGACGTGGTCTGTGGGGGTTGGGAGTTGCTGAGGGCGGTGGGCCACCAGGTGTTGTTCCATGCCAATGGGGTGGTTCAGAGGACGAGTACTTCTGTATTCTCAAAGTTGAGCTTTAGGCTGCTGTTGCTCATCCAGGCTGCGACATCATGCATTCCTTCCTGGATGTTGAGTCTGGTGATGGCGGCGTCCTTGGTGAGGGAGTGGCTGAGCTGGGTGTCATCCGCGTAGGATACTATGTTAAGGCCGTGCTGACAGACAACCATGGCGAGGGGGCCATGTAGATGTTGAAGAGGGCTGGGCTGAGCGATGATCCCTGTGGGACTCTGCAGTTGATTTCTGTGGGTTCGGACAGGACGTGTGGCAGTCTGATTCTTTGGCTTCTGCCGAACGATCGGATCTAGTTGAGGGCGGTTCCTTGTATGCCAGCATTGTGTGGTCTGGCTGCGAGTGTGCCGTGGGGACGGTGTTGAATACAGGGCTGCGGCGTGGCCTTGGTCTAGGAGGGTGCCGATGTAGTCTGTGGTGGCGAGTAAGGCGGTATCGGTGCTGTGGTTGCTGCGGAATCCGGGCTGGGAAGGGTCGAGGATGGCGTTGTCTTCGATGAACCTTGTTAGTTCTACGTTGACTATCTTCTCCGCGACTATTGCCGCAAAGTGGAGGAGCGAGATGGGCTGGTAGTTCTTAGGGTCCATTGGGTCTGCTGAGGGCTTCTTGAGCAGGGGCCTGACTTCTTCACGTTTCCAGTCGTCGGGGAAGGTGCCGGTCTCGAAGGTGGTGTTCATGATGCTTGTAGTTTGGGTGCGATGGTGGTGGCTCTGTGGTGGTGCAGGGGTCTGTGGGGGCTCCTGAGTGGATGCCTTTCATGGTTGAGGTCTATTCGGTGGTGATCGGTGTCCAGAAGGAGATGGTGGGCTGGCTGATGTTGCCGGCGGGCGGGGTGGCTGCAGAGTCAGGCGTATGTTGGTTAAAATTGTCATAGAGGTTTTTGATCTTCAGGTGGAAGTAGGATCCAAGCTTGTCACAGAGGTCCTGGGAGGTGGTGATGTCCGTGGCTACGCTGCGGGGCTTGGTGAAATCCTGGCTAACGCTGAAGAGTTCTCTGGAGTTGGCTAGGATGTTGTTGTGGATGAAGGTCCTTTTGGGTGTTCTGATGCGTTGGTATTCCGTCATGGCGTCCTTGTAGGTGATGTAGTTTTCCGGTGTCTTGCTGTTTCTACAGGTGTTTGCGTGTGGCTTCTTGGAGGTCGGTGGCGAACCAGGCGGCTTTCCTGGGTCGCTGTTTGTCGTGTTTGCGTAGTGGGGCGAGCTTGTCTGCGTAGTTGGAGATCCATGTGTGGAATTCCATGGCTGCGAGGTTGGCATCGGTTGCAGTGGTGGGGGTCGTGCGGTTGTAGGTGGAGTTGAGTTGCTCCTCGGTGACTCTGCTCGAGATCCGGCATGGGGCGGGTTTTGGTGGCTTGGGTTTGTCGACGCGGTAGTGTATGCATTGGTGGTCGGTCCATGGGGGTTGCGTGGTGTGACTGAAGTGGATGCTGTTTCCTCCTGCGAAGATCAGGTCGAGGGTGTGTCCTGCTTTGTTGGTTGTGTTTTGACGAGTTGTTTCAGTCCCATGCTGGCCAGGTTGTCACGAGGGTGGTGAAGTTTGGTGTCGCTGGGGTTGTCTAGGTGTAAGTTCAGGTGTCTGAGTATGTAGTCCATGGTGGCGATGGCGTGGGGTGCGACGAGGTCGGTGATGGTGTCAGCCAGCGAAGAGGGGCCTAAGGGGTCTGTAGGCGAGGGTGCCGCAGAGTGCGGAGTTACGGCTTGTCTAGATTTGGAAGTGGAGGTGTTCAGTGGTGGGGAAGGTTTCGCTGGAGGTGGTGAGGTGGAGGGAGCTTTTGTGTGCGATGGAGAGGCCTCCTTCCGGGTGGTTGGGGCGGACCTTACTCTGGATCTTATATTTGGCTATGATGGAAATTGCGATGTCAGGGCAGAGGAGGCATTTGTCCAGGTTTCCGTGAAGAAGGCTACGTCGGTTGAGCGTGAGTCCAGGATGTTCCAGATCTCCACAGCGTGTCTGTGCAAGGAGAGTACGTTGAGGAGGATGCATTTTAGGGGGTCGGCGGTGTTGGCAGCCGGGGTAGCGGTGAAGGTCTGGCGGCAGGAGAACTGGCCGTGGGTCGAGTTTGGCCTAGGCTGCTGGCAGTCATTGTTTCTTCCGGGGTTGAGTACGAGGAGTGGGACTGCGGCGTAGCAGTGGAAGGGTCGAGATCCAGGGTCCTTGCCACTGGTCGGGTCGCGGACGGGCGCAGACTTGCTTGCCGTTGGCAAGCCAGCAGCACGCCTGCTGAGTGAGGCCGCCATTAGAGAGGGAGGGGGTAGGGACGTGCAGCTGGGAGGCGGGAGCGGGAACCGGCAGGGAGAGGGGTCGCAGGGGCAGCGGGGAGGCAACGGGCAGGGCACATCAACAGGGAAGACAGGCGGGCACAATAGAAACAATAAGCAGGCAACAGTAATAACATAGGCAGGCAACAATAACTGAAAAACAGGCAGGCTAAAGAGCGGGTAGAATCAACTGAAGAGGAGCACAGAACTGAGAAGGGGCTCAATCACAGACCAGAACAGCAGGACCTGGGCAGCCTCGAACACCTCCTCCTGGGGGTCCTGGAGGTCAGCGGCGGAGACACAGCCGGCGGAGCTGCTGGGCTGGGAAAAGGTCTCAGACCAGAGGTCAGATGTCTTGCTTGCGCTCCCCCCGCAGCGGCCACCATTAAATAGGGGAGAGGGGAGGAATGTGCAGCTGGGAGCGGGAACCGGCAGGGGGGAGGGGCCGCAGGTGCAGCAGCAGTATGGAGGAAACTGGCAGGGCACACTAACAGGGAAAACAGGCAGGCACAATAGAAACAATAAGCAGGCAACAGTAAACTAAAAACTAAGCGCGGGCACAATTATAAGTCGATTAAGAAATCTAGAACTTCACCAATGGTATTTAGAGGCTTCTCAAAGGGTTAGTGGGAAGCAGTAGCTTTTTATGTTGTGGGTCCTTTGCTTTCGTGCATGAGATTTGGTCTTCATTGTAGTTGGATTTCTCTCTGGAATCTTAGCTTGTGAAAGTAGTCCTAACTGTCTACTCCTAATGGCGTGTAGTGAACATCCAGATTAATGTCTGCTTTTCTGAAGGAAAGCAGAATTGTGCATAAGCGGTGTGTGTTGTATCAGCCCCAGACAATGGGACTTCTAAAAAAAAAAAAAAAAGTATCCATTTGCCCAAAAATGTAGGTAGAACTGGAAGGATGTGGTCATTAAGAGTAGAGCAATATAGATTTACGCCACCCTCTGCAATGAAGTGACTGCATTCCATTTGTTTCGCAAACATAAACCCTGTACCATAATCTGTACTCTTTGGGTTCATCATCACATGAAGCAAACACAAGGAGATGATGGACGGAGCGTTTCAGACACTCCCCACCCCCCCCCCCCCCCCCCCCCCCCCCCTCGTCACAGGTCTGGGTTGAATCCATCGTCGTTCTTTAGCTCACTTTGCCACCTCAATTGTGACACAGCAAAGCAGTCTTGACCCTGTGCCTCACGGGTACAGTCCAGCCCAAACTGCCACGCCATGTCATTCCTGGACCGGGAACGAGCATCCTGGGACCGGTTTCGGGCTCATCATCATCATCCTCATCATCACATGTACAACTCTGAAGGTGATGTGAAAGGTTTGTGGTTGAAAGAAATGAGTTAGCAGATAAAAGCAGGATATGTAATTTTGATAAGAGGTATGCAGGAGAGAGGATGTAGCCTGATGGCTAGAGCGGTCGCCCTCGAAGCTTGGGAATTGGGTTCAAGTCTCCGAAGGGGCGCTCAACATCCTGTGATTCTGGGCAAATCACTTAATCTCCCAGTGCTTACCAGAAATGAATGTTTCCATCTGTAATGCAACTGGTGCTCATGTAAAGTGCTCTGATAACTTCGGGTCAAGTGTAAAACTCCAGAAAAGAAACAAATGCAGTCAAGGATATTGTTGGCGTGGATGAGGTCGCGAGGGTGAGATTGCCCAAGATTGTTGCTGTTTCTTACACATTTAGTAATGCACCCAGTGGTGAAGTTGTATTAAAGAGCAGTTAACCTGGCGGATTTGAAACTTTAGCAGAATTGTTGTTTGAAAATAATAATTGACAGTAATATTCATGCTTTTTATTTGTTTATTGCTGCTTTTACTTCATAATCTCAGATGTCTTTTCTTACTGTTAAGAATTGTTTGCTGGAACTTAAATGTTTTATAGTATTCTTTCTTTGGGAGGAGGCGTGTGGCATTTAGATTTAATGGTGTTGGTGCTGTAGTAGTACATATATTCTCCAGTCCATTCTCTCCTGGAAAGGTTTGGTTTTAATGTGTAAACAAAAGACAATACGGCTGACCAATGTTAAGCACATCAATTTCCAAATAAATGTTCAATTTTTTCTAAAGGATTGGTTTTAATGCCTGATGATGCTGCATCAGTTGGGAGCAAGATATCTGGTGTTCAGGTGGCTGGAGTTTCTTTGTGTAGTAATTGCTGAAAATCGTTTTTGAGTGCTCCTGTTTCAGTGTTGTATTTGAATGTAACTTCAACAGCATGGCTTGAAATGTGATCTACAACCAGTCCTTTGCTTCCTACAGCAGGCTGCCTGACAGCAGGCGGAGCCCCTTGCATCCCAGCCTGTCGTGCATAAAAAAAAAAAACCTATGCCTAAAGCAAGCCAGGGCTGTTGCCTTGGTGAGTGCTGCTGTTTCATATAAATGTAGTATTTTGTGGTCATCCTTTTACTTTTGTCAACTGAAGCTATGGAAATCTTCTGTTTCTAAGTGTGTTATGGCTCCAGCAGTGGAATTTCATTTTGAGAGCGCAGCCATCTGACTGGCAAAGGGAAGGCGACCCTTGGGTCCTGTTCTTAAATAAATTTGTCACTTAATGAGAAACGTGTGCAGCTGCGCTTACCTAATGTTCCATCAATTGATACAAATACTTTTGCCAAGAGTCTATTGGGGTCGTTTGTACCACACCTGGGTCGCTTTTTTGGCCACTGTACTGGCTACTCGTTTCCAATAAAAAGTGATAACTAATTCATATATTTCCAAGATGACATCTTGCTATTGGAAGATTGCGTGGAAAGTCTTAACTTATCTCTGAAATAGAGTTTGGACAGACTTGAAGAATCAGGTTGGACTCTCAGAAGAGTGCAGATTCTTGGTGAAAGTAATAGAAACCTTGGGTCACATGATATCTGCTGAAAGAGTCCAATCGAAAAATTATCTGGCGAGTGCTATAAAGATAGCACTGTTGCCTTAAGACAAGGATCCGTTGCGGTCCTTGCTTGGACTCAATGAATACTCACAAAATTTGAAAACGTTTTGCAAGCAAAATGGAGTGTTTGAGTGTGTTAATGAGAGAAGGGTACAATTGCTATCTTGTCACGTTTGCTCTGCTTTCAGAGACAGAGGTCAAAAGTCAGTTTGCCTTCCTACTCGCTAGAAAGGGCGAGTAGGACCTAAAATAGCTCGTCCTAATTAAATCTGGCTCGCAAATGCGAGCGGGCGAGTGGATTCTTCGAGCCCTTTTATAAACATTGGTTTTGTGTTGCATTAAAGCATGTCTGTGTGCCAGTCTTCTATTTTTGGTATCGGGCCTCTTGCCTATTTCATAGCGACTCGTCGTTTGGCCAACAGGATGCCAATGGCTGTCAACGGTAATGTGTTTTTATCTATTCCCAGGTCATGGCCCAATAAAGCCATTTTCGGGTCTGGTACTATTTCTACACCTACTATGCTCCCCATTTTTTGGTCTCTCCTGCGCCAGCGCGGCTCTGCGAGGCTTTAGTAAGGACTTTCACCTCAAGACCACACGCTCGTGCGTGTGCTTTCGTTTGGCTCACCGCTAATGGCTTTTACGTGCGTCTTTCTAAGAAAGACGGCACGCAATTGGCGGGTGCATGCCCCGCCTTCTCTCTCCCCTGGCCTAGGGAGCTCGGGTGCCAGCTGCATACCTCGCATTCCTGAAGTGCGCGTGCACCTAGTTTGTTTTCGCCTTTTTTTCGCCCTCTTCTGCCCGGCTTTCTCTGGCTCTCTTCAGCCCCCTCTGGCTCTTGGACTCTCCTGCTTTCCAAGTAAGTGCGGAGCGGGTAGTACTGTCCTTAGGCACCCTTCACTTGCGCTGCTGCAACGGTCCTCAGTGTCAATGCTGATGGTCAGTCTGGCTTCCGGCACAAGTCTCTATTCTTTCCCGAATGGGGGTTGGGGCTGTGCACCAGTGTTCGCCGCTGTGGACACTGCAGGGTGGCACACCTGGTCATTGTTTCTTGCCCATGTCTGTAATTTGCACTCTCTGCATTACTGTGGTAGTGTGGCGATCCTCCTTGCGAGTTAAGGCCGCTCCTTATACACTGCTGCTTGTTCCTCTGTACTTTCCATCGGTGCAGTTTGAAGGCTCTCGACCAGCAGCCGTCTTGTGCTACTGCACCGTTCCAGGGGGCATTCTTCCTTTGTCTCTGAACGCCTCGTGCCAGCATTCTCAGATGGCCTTCCTAATCGCCAGTGTCAATGTTCTTCTCCGTTGACGGCCCCTCCCTGTAAGGTCAATTAGAGTCTCTGCTGTGGACATCGCTTTGCGGGCACCATTGTCCGCACTTCTCCCACATTCCGGACTCTGCATATGCAGTCCGTTCCTCCACTGGCCTTGCTCATAGTCTCAGGCTGCCATTGCTGGGGGCTCACCTCACGCCCGATGACTGAACAGGCACTCTACCTCTTACTTGTCCGGGGGAACTGCCACAGCTCTGCAGCACCTCCTTCCCCTTCGGGCTCACCACATGCCCTGCAGGCAACCAGGCGCTGCTTATGACTGCTGACAGGGGGTGGCCTTACCACGTGCTACACCCTTTCCCCAGAGCAAGTCTGCTGCACAGGCGGATCTACCCGCTTTTCACCAATGTAAAGGATCAGTTCCCTAGGCCCCCATACACATATAGTAATGACACAAACACTGTGTTAGGGTATCTGGAACTAGCCTAGGACACGTGCGCCCCTCCCGTTTATTGACAGGGTCACATGTCTTGTAACATCTGTGATTGATGGCTGTGGGGTGATGGTGTGAGCCAGGCCACTGGTAGTGGCAGGTAAATACATCCCTAAAGAAACACTAGGACAGTGACCAGCCGGTCACTACAACCAACCACCCAGTAAACCTTCCAAACACCACTGAATCAGTAGTTGTTGCTTTTGCTGCTGACATAGGGAAAAAGGTTCAAATCCTGTGCTCGGCTCAACATCCTCTGATTCTGGGCAAACTACTGCATCGCCACGAGCAAAACTAAACACTGTAGGACAGTCGGGACCTGTTGTAAAGTGCTCAAAAGCCCCGCCTCGGTCAGGATAGCGCTATAAAAAGCTGCAAGCATCGGAGGCTATTTCAAAGCCAGTACAATAATTTGTTGGCTCTTCTTATTGGTATTTGGAGTCAGATTTTGCTACTCATACAGATTTTCTGGAATGGTACCCAGTGTGCTTGGAACGAGAGACCGGAGATTTATACGGTCCTTCTCAGTAATGATCGACTACTTCCCATACATGACGTGAGCAGGTTTTCGTTTATCCTCTTTGCTCCATGGACCCGATTGGCTGGAGAAAGGACAGCGGCTGATCAATGATTGGTCGGTATCCGGCGACGGCTGGAATTGTTCTATTTAGACTGTCATTGGCGGTTGAAAGGGTATGTTCTTAACGTCGAGCTTCTCCGGCGTGCTGCTTGGTTGGTGGGGTGTTTGTTTCTGCACCGAACTACGGCCCATGTGCTTAGAGATTGAAGAGTGAAAAGATACATCTCCAATCGGATGGCGGCTGATGCAATATAACGAGCACAGCTGTCCTCACGCCTATACGAAAGTAGAAGCATGCCCCAGCTTTGTAGTTTCTAGTTTGTGACTCTACACGGACCAACACTGGCTCTCGACTGGCCTCTTGGGGCATTTGCTGAAATGCCTGTAGGGCCAGGCTAGAGTCAGTCACGTGTCAGCGGGGAGCCTCTGCTTATCTGCTTGGTTTCTAGAACGGCTCATCTCTTTTCAGGGCGACATACCAATGATCGACAGAGTAGTCGCAAAGCAGGGAGGCCCAGAGTGGTCCCGAGGGCCATTCATTTGCGCCCTGTGTGTGCTCAATGCACGGCCATCCCATCCCACGCATGCAGTGCTGCACATCCGTTGCAGTGTCACCTCGGATCAAAGCATAGAGATCTGCTCAGTAACCCCCAAGCACCAGTTTCTTACTCGCATGCAGTTCTGCACATTAATCCCTCGGCAATCAGGTGCATGCAGTTCCCTGACTAGGAAGCACTGTGTGCATTCAGATCAAATGTGCGTAATTCTGCATTGAGCCAGCGAGCGCTGTGCACTCAGTAATCACAAGCATGAAGTTCTGCAAAGAGATATGTGCATGCAGTTCTGGAAATTTCACTCAACACCACAGTTCAAGGCCACACAATTCAACTCCACACATTTCCAATACACACTGCATAATTACACACCAAACAACATATATCCGATCCACAATGTACCTCAATACACACCATATAGTATCACCACCTAATCACCAAACCTCATTCACCACCACCATTTTGCATCAGCGCACCACCTAAGCATCACGTCAGTCTGCCCTTGGAATCTGCTATCTGTTGATTCTCCCCTAGTGTCCGTCCGCTGCTTGTGTTCTAATCAAATTACTGTTTTCCAACCTCCAATACCCCGTTATTTATGTCCTGCTCCACCATAAGAAAAAAATTATAACAAACATAAAAACGGGCAGGAAGAAGTGCCAGCAGTGCAAATACAAAAAAACTAGAAGACATTTTGTATGTAAAAACTTTTTTTTAATCCGGTTTTTCAGTTATATATAATGTCGTCTTGGTTTGTATAAAGGTAATAAAAATGCTTAAGACTTTTTATTATAACTTTTGAACATGATGCACAGCAGCCACAATGCTCTACAACATAGCCAAAAGTTCTGGCTAAACACATAAGGTCCCAAAGGCAAGACCTATTGGCTATGCCAATGCTTGTTTTTCTGTTTTCCCCCTGAGTTTTTTATAGCGCCAACTTGACCCGAAGGTATTTGAGCGCTTTACATGAGCACCAGTTGTGTTCCAGGCGGATACATTACATTTTAGATCTCTCCTACGTAGTGCTTGCGCTGTCTCTTCGAGGCATGCTGTATTCGGGATATGTGGATAAAGCTCCGCCTACATCCCACCCATCTTTTTAAATGGCTCCTATCCCTGTCCTTTGTAAATGGGTTCTTTTCATTGGTCATTAGGCTTTGTAGTCCCTCTTTAGTACCACCTTGTCTCTTCTTGTAACCTCCAATGAGGACACCCCCTGTTACATGTGTTGTTACGCCCTAGGTTTTAATTACAACCTCAGGGAACTATTTTCTTAAAGGCCTTCAGGTAGGACAGTCACTTAGTCATAAACTAGGTTGGCAATGGTTACTTTACTCGCCAGCACAACTCACATTTATATTAGACCTTCTATAAATTTCCCTTCATCGGCTCCACATAGAGTACAACCTAATCTGGAATTAATGTAATAATAATTTTGTCACATTTCAAAGCTATTAATTGTATACATGGACATACCTATTTGAATGTACTTATGGTACTGTCTTGCGTGCAATGCAATATGGGCAAGATGGTTTTACCATATATTCAAAGTTTATGATGCTCACTAGGGACCTCTAGGCGCAGCTTGTGGAACTGCACCTAGACAAGCAGTGCTGGTGCCTTGCTCACTAGGGACCTCTAGACGCAGCTTGCTGTACTGCACCTACCACATCTGATTTATATTACACCTTCTATAAATTTCCCTTCATAAGCTCCACATAGTGTTCAACCTAATCTGGAATGAATATAATTATTTTGTCACATTTCAAAGCAACTAATTGTATTTGTACTTTGTACTTATAGTCGTTGCTTATGAGAAGCCAGGCTGGCAGTAACTGCACCTCTTTTACTGCCAGCCTTGCTGTTCATAAGCAAGGACTATAATCACAAGGTGCGTGTTTAGGTACCGCTTGCAGGTTTTCAAAACACATAAATAAAAGACATTATCATTTACAATGGCAATAGCTCAAATTCTCGAAATGCGAGACCTATTGCATTGCAAAAGCTTGTTTTTTGTTAGGCTTAGGGAGATCAAGTGAATTGCCCAGAATCATAGGATGTTGAGCGCCCCTGCCGAGACTTAAACCCGGTTCCCCAGCGTCAAGGTGGACCGCTCTAGATGTAAGACCACATCCTCCCCCCATTTCTTGGAAAGTTTTACACCAGAAATCAGAGATCCCTGGGCAGTGCCAAGCTGTGTGCATAAACCCAGCATCTTCCTCGCCACATCTCTGAAACTTTGAATCCTCTCGTAGCCCCTACTTGTATTTTCTCTCGGGTGTGTAGTATATGCCCTTTGAGGAACTTAAAATGTATTAATCTATGCCGTCCATTCATAGAGATGGTCTTGGCGCAGCAATATTGCCACTTCTTAGTAAGCTCCCCAAATCTCGCTGCCAGTCTAATCTAACTTTTAGCATTTCAGGACTGCGTGCTTCCTACGTACTGGTGTAAAATTGTGTGATCAATTTATATGGAACATCTGACTGTATCAGGGACAAGAGTAAATCCATAGTTTGCGGTTCAAACATATCTTCCCCTAATTGTTCTTGCTGCGTGTGTTTTACGCAGTGGAAGTGGTTCCTGGCCATTCCTGGCATGTTTGGTGTCCTGTCCTGAATTGTGTCCCAACTGCTTACTACTCAGTCTGTGAATAGGTCACCAATCTTGTTGATTCCAAGGGTCCGGAGTGCCTGCCTTGCCCCTCCCTCCCAACCCATTTGAAACCACCAACACCAGTATAGCGGGCATCCAGGGCATATCACAGAGCCCTATCTTGTTTATTTAGCAGCCCGTGACATGCCTGTGCCGTTACTGCCAGAGACTCGAAAATCCCATGCCGCCTTGAGGGGGCACAAAACAATCTGCGGAAGCTTCACTGTCGGCTTCGTTCCCTCTCCAGATATAAATGAGGCGTGGTGTGTGCGCCATGGATCCAATAGTATGCAAATATACTTTGAGCTAATGCTAGAAAAAGGGACCCCCTGCAGGGACTAACAAAAGACTCCTAGGGCAGGGCAAATAACATAATGAATTCAAAACACCTAGGCAGTCTAAATGTAAGCAACTCAATTGTACAATAAGAGAACACTAATATTGAAGGAAACACAATGTACATGATATTAATAAAACCAAATACAAAATTTATTATATATAATTTGCACAAAAATGATAACAAATTGATAATGGACAATTCAATATTTAGGGATACAGTTCAAGAGATGTTAAACGATATACACAATACACAGCAAATAATGAGCTGAATCAAACATACAATACAAGGAATCACAAAATACGAATATAGACAGACAGAAGTGGCTGAGGCCGAGATGTTCTCAACGCGCGTTTCGACGCTTGCAAAGCGTCTTCATCAGGAGAGCCACAATATCTTTGATCTTAGTAGTACTGCAATGCGATAGATAGATGAGTAAGGTCCAAACAGGTCTTACAAGCATTAGACGTACTTCATGTTAAATAAGTCGTGGTAATCCGAGAAGTACAGAGAAGAACACCAAATAGTCCAATGCCGGCAATAAAATTCACAATGGGTTAATGCTATTCCAAAGGATATGTATGATGGAATAGGAATTCAAGCAGAAAGGAAAAAAGGATTTTTTTTCCAAAAGCAACACAATCGAAGCAAGGCACAGCTCACGAGTTCAGAGGCATGTAGAAGGATATCTTGATAAAGGAGCGTTAACCTTTGAGCGAGATACGGATACGCTAGGACGGCAAATGTGGACCACAGGCGAGGGACACATTTGCCGTCCTAGCGTATCCGTATTCTTCTCTGTACTTCTCTGATTACCACGACTTATTTAACATGAAGTACGTCTAATGCTTGTAAGACCTGTTTGGACCTTACTCATCTATCTATCGCATTGCAGTACTACTAAGATCAAAGATATTGTGGCTCTCCTGATGAAGACGCTTTGCAAGCGTCGAAACGCGCGTTGAGAACATCTCGGCCTCAGCCACTTCTGTCTGTCTATATTCGTATTTTGTGATTCCTTGTATTGTATGTTTGATTCAGCTCATTATTTGCTGTGTATTGTGTATATCGTTTAACATCTCTTGAACTGTATCCCTAAATATTGAATTGTCCATTATCAATTTGTTATCATTTTTGTGCAAATTATATATAATAAATTTTGTATTTGGTTTTATTAATATCATGTACATTGTGTTTCCTTCTTCAATATTAGTGTTCTCTTATTGTACAATTGAGTTGCTTACATTTAGACTGCCCAGGTGTTTTGAATTCATTATATATAATATACTTTGAGCTGCCATGTAGTACATCTGTAGGTCCGGAGCATTCATCCCACCCAACTCATAAGGCAAGGTGAGGGTGTCCCACCGCCAGTCTGATCAATAATGTGCACAATTGTTGAAACATTGTGCGCGACAGTAATAATGGTACGTTCTGAAATAGCAAGATGAATTTAGCTAGGACCACCATCTTCATCAAAGCTACTCTACCTGCCAGTGAAAATGGAAATCTAATCCATCTATCTACATCATCCGCAAGTTTTTGCTGGGCCACCCCACAATTTTCAAGGAGTACTACCGAAGGGTCCATGTGGACACTGATGCCTAGGTACCTCACAAAGTGTGTGGTCCACGGTAAAGGATACTCCAGGCGTGAGAGGGTTGTGGCAGGAGTGAGAGGGAGTATTATTGATTTTTCCCAGTTGATTCGTATACCAGAGTGAACCCCAAACCGTACCACCTCTGAGTATGGACAAAAGATTAGTATCAGGATTACGGACATACAATAGCGTGTTTTCGGCGTACGTTGATTTGATCAGATAGTAGCTGGGGAATCGCAGTCCTCTATGGCTATGGTGTTCAGGGATTGCACATGCCAGTAGTTAAGACACTATGGCATATAGTACCGGTGATAACTAGCATCCTTGTCTGGTTCCCCTGAGATGCTGGAGGCTTCTGAGACTTCACTTCCTACCGGCACACGCACTGCTGGCATTGTATATAATATCGAGATAAGCCGGATGAAGAGTTCGCCCACACCTGTTCTACAAAGCACCTTAAGCTAGTTGCACCACTCGACCAAGTGTGGTGTCCCTCCTATAGCACAGCCTATAAGCCGCGAGTACGTCGCGAATAATTCAATGTATTTCAAAAGAGTAGAACTTGTGTTTTTTATTTTTTATTTTATCCACTAGAAGATGATCTTCATTGTAGTCATGAGGATCTCAATAGTGTAAACATTCCAATGGTTCAAAGTGTTCAAAAATCACAACTGAAGGATTAGCCCCAATGCATTTCGGGTATGGGATACCCTTCGTCAGGAGGAATCCTAAAAAATGTTATGAAATAGGAGTAAATCGAAGCGAAAATAATTGTCAGTTTGAAGGTGACTGTTGATCATGCTTTACGATCGTGTGTGATTAGAAAAAAGTGAAGAGACATAAATGATAAATCAGCTGAATAGTAAACAAGACGTTAAAAGATGAATTGAAGCCGATAGTTATAAACAGTTTTTTGAATCACACGTTGCTGTTACATAAAGCTTGATGCATGCCTGTGATTAAAAATGTCAAATGGCTCTTTCGGCACTTAGCTATTAAATATCTACCTCCTGCATCTTTGTAGCGCCCTCTCAATATTGCCCCTGGGTGTCTGCCCACCCAGAGGAGCACCCCCCACCGCATGTGATTTGTAGCCCGCAGCGTAGCACTGGCCATGCTATCCCTTCTGGGTCTGTCTGTAATTGTCAGTATGCTGTTGTACTGATGAAGCACCTGGTATTGAAGTTGGCCACATTTCCCCATAAAAGACAAATACAAGAATAAACCCCACTCTTGTTATCCCACCCATGCTATGCACATCCCCAACTTTCATAGCTGTAGTATAACCCTCCCACCCTCTAAAAACATCCCCAAACCCAGTCGCATCATTTCAAACATATCTGTAGGTGGAACACACTTTTGGGCAGATGTTGCCAGCTCTCCCGCTCCCTGACCTTCCCTGTGAGAAGTTGGCCTGATGTATGATGTAACTAGTTATAGTGTACACCTTATATCAGTCCAAATACCCTTATGGTGATTGGTTGTAAAGTCAACCTTATAGACCAGCTATCCTAGTGGTAGCATGGACAAGAGCAGTCTTAGGCTAAACTCTGAATGGCATGTGAAGCCAGCTGTGATACCATATATAATCCCTTGAATACCAAATGAAAGGACACCACAACAGATATATATATAAAATAAAGTGTATTTATTCTAAGCAAACCCTCAGCACTCTTTATGAGTTTAGAGGTAAGTACAACACAGTCTTATTAATGCATACAGTAAGTCACACAGGTAAGTAATACAGTTAGGCCCTAGGGGCCACGCAAACCATATACTAAATAAGTGGTATAAGAACCACTGTCACGGAAATAGAATAGGCCTAGGCCTAGGGAATCGCTGGGGCTACACTACACTAGCGTTAGTTAGGGAGTGGGAGGCCCACGGGATTCGTGTGCAGAGTGGAAACACTCACGCGTAATGCGTAAAAGTCAATAGCAATGTTACAGTTTAGAAATAGATAGATTTAGGACACTTCCGGAGTAGCTAGGAAGTTGAGACTTGAAAACTAGACACTAGGATAGTCACTATCCTGATGAGCACCGGAGTACCCAAGTTACCTAGCCCACAGGCTGCGGGTGCATAGGGGTGAAGATGCGTCGTTTTCGTCGTCGACTCCTATGGATGCCTGAAGAAAGATGCTGACAGGCAGTCAGGGGAGAGTGTCCGGTGGATCCCAAGCCTGGGATCAAGAAGAGAAGAAACCTGCAAGCAGAGGGGACAGAGTCAAGGTCACTAGCCAGTGACCACGTGGAACCAGGAAGGAACCAGGCGATGTCGTGAAGAGTTGCAGGGGAAGGTGAAGCTTGTCGCTGGAGCCAGGAGGACCAGGAAGCGTCGAGGACGACCAGGACCAGGAGGCGAGCTGTCCCACGAAGGCTCTTGCTGTCGGCGGCGTCGAAGTTGGACTAGGACTCACCAAGCCTTGGCAAGCGGAACCCACGAAGAACAAGGGACTTGCTTCTGGTGCAGACCAGGAAGGTCTGGGGTGCTTCTTCTTTGCAGAGAAGCGGGAGCCAGTCTGGAGGAGCCAAACCAGCGCAGAAGATTTTAGGGAGCGTCGTCACAAAGGCCACTAGCCAGCGGGCAAGCAACCGGACAGACGCGGCAAGCAGGAAAATGCTGAAGGGCCCCACGCAGGACTCGTGGAGTGTGGGGGGCTGGTCTTCGGTGCAGATGGTGCTTGGGGTTGGGGCTTCTCAATCCCCGGTGCACAACTTCGAGGGTACCTCAGAAGCTGCGCTGTAAGTTACTAGCCACTTTTCCCAGGTAGCCGGTCCCACGTCGCTCGTCGCCTCCACGGATCTCAGCTCTGCTGCAGATGTGGATGAGGGTCGGAGAAGTCTGGAAATCAAGGCTCTGGTCGGGCTCTGCAGTCGGTTCCTCGTCGAACGTTTCACAAAGCAAAGGGTAGTCACTTGATGGTGCCTGTTTGCACAGGGTAGCCACTCCTTGGCTACAAGGGAGATTCTTCAGTCTTCTTCTTTCGTCGAATGTCGAAGGTCCAGAGTTTCTGTTCAGTTTTGCAGGTTCAGGATAATCCAAAGTCTTGAGGCCCAACTCCCACTCTTATACTAATCTGGGGGGCTGGGATACCTGCTAGGTCACGCCTTATGGGTGGGACCTGGGAGGGGGTGGTTACACCCACTTCCCTTTGTCCAGTTTCGCGCCAGAGCTGGGGCTGGAGTGCCCCAGCGCCGGTTTGAACTGGACTATGCAAGGAACACCTTGTGTGCCCCAGGCATGTCTCATTCCTTTCAGCCCACCCTGCCCCAATACACTAAAGGCTGTCTGGGGAGGTGCTAGCACCTCCCCAAGCAGGAAACCTATTGTCCAGGCCTCCCTGGCTGGGATCACTCCCAGCAGCAGGAGGTCAGACTTGTGTCTGTGGCAGCAGCATCCATTTTGTGATGCTGAGGCTTTGGTTAGAGATAAACAGCAAAGTAGGATTTTAACATGTCTCTCCCTCTAGAAGGGGGGAATAATATCCTCATCACCAGAAATGGCATGGGGGTATTATTCCAAAGTGTTAGACACCTTACACGACATGTTTTGATACAGCCCAACCATAGTTACCATAACCGTTTAAGATTATAAGGCACTTTAAGAGTATATGGTAGGCTATATCATAGAACAGCTATAAGGACATGGTTCCGAAAGCTGCAGACAGGCTCAGCTCATGCTAGAGCACCATCTCACATGTTACCAAGCACTCTGCCTCCAGGATTGTTAAGGCCTGCCATAGGAGTGACTGATAGGTACACATGTGTCTATATATAAGGTAGGTATAGGAATACTACACCTAAGCAAGGGGTGATTACACGACCTTGCCCCAGCTGAGTGATCAGCCAGTTGTGTCTGATTGGAAGGCCAGACCAGGGGTGGCATAATACGTGCTGCAGCCCCTGGGAGGCCTAGGGTACACCTATGCCCTGGGTACCTAGGGTACACTGTACAGGGTCCAATAAGGTGATCCTTACCAATTGGTTATGTACCTAGGGTACATGGAGTCCATTTTACAGAGAGAGCAGACAGCCTGAGACCCTGAATGGCAGGATCTCAGGCCAACTAAGTCGAAAAACCAGCTAGACACTAGGCAAAAAGTTGGGGGTAACCATAGTCAGATATCCACCTTCCTACACAACCCCCCCCCAAACGAAAGGAGATAAGGCTGGCCTTGACAAGGTAAGCCTCTATTGCCTGAGTGGCCATATAAGGAAGAACCAGCACTGGCATGGTTACCCCCTGTCTCATGGTCCACTAAGCAATCCCTCATCCTAAAGATATCATAGGGTCTCCACCATAGGGAATCTCTACCTTTGGTGTGTCTTTGCAAAGTAAAAGGCTGGTGTTGAGATGGAGTACTGAAGTGAGTGTCCTCAAAGTGAGGCCTCAGCTTCCTCCAATCATCCTCCACCATGGATGCCTTTCTTTCTCTAACTGAGTTGCACTGTGCTCTCAGGGTCAGCCTCTGGCTACCTAAAGCTGGAGGCTGGGTCCCTTTTGTGGGCTTACTGGAGGGACAGGTCAGGTTTGGGGCCCTAAGGTCCCATGTTTGCCTGTGCCCAACAGAATCCCTCTGGGGGAGGTCCCTAACTACCTGTGAAGGGGATCCCTCAGGAATGTTTTTACCCATCACCTGGCTAGGGCAACTAACCAGGCAATCCTCATTCTTTTGAAGGGGGGGTTCTTGTGGACAGGGGCCCTCTTGGGGTCCACTGGCCTCCCTGACCTCTGCAGCCCTGGGCTGACTGAGGCAGGGTAGAGAGAGGCAGGCTACCTGCACCAGACTGGGTCCCACCTTGGAAGGGGCCACTGACATCAGAGGCTCTGCCAGGCCAGGCCTGGCTACCTCTGGGGCAGTTCCTTCACAAGGGGTGAGGTCAGATCCCTGAGGAGGCTGACCTTTTCCTAATGTCTGGGGAGAGGGAGACTTTTCTTCCTCCCCACTACTCTCTGTCTGTGTGGAGTGATCCATAGTTTCAGGCTTCACTACACCTATATCAGTCTGAGTGTGGGCTGAGACCATTACAGCCTTGCCAACCTTTTCAGGAAGGCACTCAGTTTGTGTTTGAGCTGTGACTGTCACAGCTCTGCCAGTCCCTACAGGGAAGTCTGTCTGTGCCTGGGCTGTGGCTACCACTGCCCTTCCAACCTTTTCAGGGAGGAAAGCTACTTGGACAGGGGTTGTGACTGGCACAACCCCACTACCCTTTTTGGAAAGGCCTACCATTTTGGAATGGGTGTCTTGTTCAACTCCAGCCCAAGCTGAGAGTTCTAAGTCATTCCCCAGCAAGCAGTCCACAGGCAAGGTTGGAGACACTGCCACCCTTTTAGGGCCAGTGACCCCTCCCCAGCTGAGACATACTTCTGCCATGGGATGACTGTTTTGTTTGCCATCAATGTTAGTTACCTGGTATGAGAAACCAGGCAAAAGCTGCTCAGAGGGAACTAGCCTATGGGCCACCATAGTGATGCTAGCTCCAGTGTCTCTGTAGGCCTCAGCTTTTCTACCATTGATGTAGGGTTCCTGTCTGTACCTACCCAAAGTGTTGGGACAGGCAGTGAAGTTGGCAAACCCCATGCCACCATCACAGACAAGAGTAGCTGCTGTAGGGGAATTGGCTAAGCCAGGATCCCCCTGTGTTCCCCAAGAAAACCCAACCAAATTTTTGGGGGCACTCCCACCACCTGGGGGATTACTGCTGACAGTAATAGGTGGTGTGACAGGAGTAGTTGGAGGAACAGTTTTGTTTTTAGCCTGTGGACAACTGCTGTCAGTTTTCCAATGCCCAGGTGTTTTACACACATGGCAGTAAGGCTTTTTAACTGTGGTAGAGGAGGGAGCTTGGGACCCACCACCCTGTGTGGAGTTTTGGGGCCCTGAGGAAGATTTCTCTTTTGCTTTATCCCCACCCTTCTCTTGAGGCTTGGTGGTATCTTTCTTTTGGTCACCACCCTGATTTTTAGGCCTAATCCTGGTCCTGACCCATTTACCTGCCCTCTTTCCCAATTCTTGGGGAGAGGTCAAATCTGAGTCTACCAGGTGTTGATGGAGAAGCTGGTTCTGACAATTACTAAGGATCTGCTCCCTCATAATCAAGTTGTACAATCCTGTATAGTCCTGCACCTTGCTGCCATTTAACCAACCTTCCAAAGCCTTAGTGGCACAATCCACAAAATCAGACCAGTCCTGTGTCTGTGTCTTCTGGGTGTCTCTGAACAACAACCTATATTGCTCAGTGGTTAAGCCAAACCCATCTATCAGAGCACTCTTCAGGACTTTGTAATTGTTTGCATCCTCATCACTGACTGTGAGGAGCTTGTCTCTACCTTTGTCAGAAAAGGAGAGCCACAAGATAGCTGCCCACTGACTTTGGGGTACCTGCTGCACTTTGCAGGCCCTCTCCAAAGCAGTCATCCATTTGTGGATGTCATCCCCATTCTGATATGGGGGGACTATCTTGCTTAGGTTTCTATGGTCATAAGACCTATCCCTATCTCTAGGGATGTTGCTGCCACCAGTGGGTTCTGACCCACACAATTTTTGCTCTCTAGCCAGAGCAAGCTTCTCCTTGGCAAGGGCAATTTCTTCCCTCTGAATCCTCAGATTAGCTTCCCTCATTCTGGCTTTATGCTCCTTTCTCTCAGGTGAAGTCATTCCTCTGTGAGAGGAAGCATTAGAGATGCTAGAAACATGGGAGTGGATGGATTCCCTTGAAGGGGATCTGTCCCTCCTGCTTCTCTGTGAATGCCTACTTGTGGGTCTGTATGGGGGGACCCCATGCAAACTCCCATGTAAACTTAAGTTAGCCTGGCTAAGTCTTCCTACTTGGCCCTGGCTGTCTACCTCTTCCTCTGAAGTCCCATCTGACTCATCTGTGGTGGGTAGACCCTTATCTACAGCTATGGCACCATCCCTGGCAGCTCTTTCAGCATCATAGGCCTCCAGAAGCTCCACTAGCTGTCTAAGGGTAGGGTTTGCACCCTGTTTTATTCCTCTGGAGGTACACAATTGTCTCATCTCCTGGAATGTGAATGCATCATACCTAGAGGGAACCTGTCTAGGATTCTCCTCTCCTGAGGGAGCATCAGTGTGATCTCCATCCAGGGGCATGATTCTAGTGAGGGTGTGGTGTGTGCACCTACCTACACTAGTTGTATCTACTAAACCTCTCTAGTAGTTGTAGTCAGGGTGTGTTACTCCCTTCAACCTACAACCACTAAGTCCAGTAGGACTTAAGTATTATAAACTATGTTATATGTACCTAGACAATATCTGTGTGATCTTTCAATTTAGTATCTCAAGATTACAATGGTATTACAACAGCAAGCTCAGATCCCAACCGCTGCTCACCAATGTGAGAAGTTGGCCTGATGTATGATGTAACTAGTTATAGTGTACACCTTATATCAGTCCAAATACCCTTATGGTGATTGGTTGTAAAGTCAACCTTATAGACCAGCTATCCTAGTGGTAGCATGGACAAGAGCAGTCTTAGGCTAAACTCTGAATGGCATGTGAAGCCAGCTGTGATACCATATATAATCCCTTGAATACCAAATGAAAGGACACCACAACAGATATATATATAAAATAAAGTGTATTTATTCTAAGCAAACCCTCAGCACTCTTTATGAGTTTAGAGGTAAGTACAACACAGTCTTATTAATGCATACAGTAAGTCACACAGGTAAGTAATACAGTTAGGCCCTAGGGGCCACGCAAACCATATACTAAATAAGTGGTATAAGAACCACTGTCACGGAAATAGAATAGGCCTAGGCCTAGGGAATCGCTGGGGCTACACTACACTAGCGTTAGTTAGGGAGTGGGAGGCCCACGGGATTCGTGTGCAGAGTGGAAACACTCACGCGTAATGCGTAAAAGTCAATAGCAATGTTACAGTTTAGAAATAGATAGATTTAGGACACTTCCGGAGTAGCTAGGAAGTTGAGACTTGAAAACTAGACACTAGGATAGTCACTATCCTGATGAGCACCGGAGTACCCAAGTTACCTAGCCCACAGGCTGCGGGTGCATAGGGGTGAAGATGCGTCGTTTTCGTCGTCGACTCCTATGGATGCCTGAAGAAAGATGCTGACAGGCAGTCAGGGGAGAGTGTCCGGTGGATCCCAAGCCTGGGATCAAGAAGAGAAGAAACCTGCAAGCAGAGGGGACAGAGTCAAGGTCACTAGCCAGTGACCACGTGGAACCAGGAAGGAACCAGGCGATGTCGTGAAGAGTTGCAGGGGAAGGTGAAGCTTGTCGCTGGAGCCAGGAGGACCAGGAAGCGTCGAGGACGACCAGGACCAGGAGGCGAGCTGTCCCACGAAGGCTCTTGCTGTCGGCGGCGTCGAAGTTGGACTAGGACTCACCAAGCCTTGGCAAGCGGAACCCACGAAGAACAAGGGACTTGCTTCTGGTGCAGACCAGGAAGGTCTGGGGTGCTTCTTCTTTGCAGAGAAGCGGGAGCCAGTCTGGAGGAGCCAAACCAGCGCAGAAGATTTTAGGGAGCGTCGTCACAAAGGCCACTAGCCAGCGGGCAAGCAACCGGACAGACGCGGCAAGCAGGAAAATGCTGAAGGGCCCCACGCAGGACTCGTGGAGTGTGGGGGGCTGGTCTTCGGTGCAGATGGTGCTTGGGGTTGGGGCTTCTCAATCCCCGGTGCACAACTTCGAGGGTACCTCAGAAGCTGCGCTGTAAGTTACTAGCCACTTTTCCCAGGTAGCCGGTCCCACGTCGCTCGTCGCCTCCACGGATCTCAGCTCTGCTGCAGATGTGGATGAGGGTCGGAGAAGTCTGGAAATCAAGGCTCTGGTCGGGCTCTGCAGTCGGTTCCTCGTCGAACGTTTCACAAAGCAAAGGGTAGTCACTTGATGGTGCCTGTTTGCACAGGGTAGCCACTCCTTGGCTACAAGGGAGATTCTTCAGTCTTCTTCTTTCGTCGAATGTCGAAGGTCCAGAGTTTCTGTTCAGTTTTGCAGGTTCAGGATAATCCAAAGTCTTGAGGCCCAACTCCCACTCTTATACTAATCTGGGGGGCTGGGATACCTGCTAGGTCACGCCTTATGGGTGGGACCTGGGAGGGGGTGGTTACACCCACTTCCCTTTGTCCAGTTTCGCGCCAGAGCTGGGGCTGGAGTGCCCCAGCGCCGGTTTGAACTGGACTATGCAAGGAACACCTTGTGTGCCCCAGGCATGTCTCATTCCTTTCAGCCCACCCTGCCCCAATACACTAAAGGCTGTCTGGGGAGGTGCTAGCACCTCCCCAAGCAGGAAACCTATTGTCCAGGCCTCCCTGGCTGGGATCACTCCCAGCAGCAGGAGGTCAGACTTGTGTCTGTGGCAGCAGCATCCATTTTGTGATGCTGAGGCTTTGGTTAGAGATAAACAGCAAAGTAGGATTTTAACATGTCTCTCCCTCTAGAAGGGGGGAATAATATCCTCATCACCAGAAATGGCATGGGGGTATTATTCCAAAGTGTTAGACACCTTACACGACATGTTTTGATACAGCCCAACCATAGTTACCATAACCGTTTAAGATTATAAGGCACTTTAAGAGTATATGGTAGGCTATATCATAGAACAGCTATAAGGACATGGTTCCGAAAGCTGCAGACAGGCTCAGCTCATGCTAGAGCACCATCTCACATGTTACCAAGCACTCTGCCTCCAGGATTGTTAAGGCCTGCCATAGGAGTGACTGATAGGTACACATGTGTCTATATATAAGGTAGGTATAGGAATACTACACCTAAGCAAGGGGTGATTACACGACCTTGCCCCAGCTGAGTGATCAGCCAGTTGTGTCTGATTGGAAGGCCAGACCAGGGGTGGCATAATACGTGCTGCAGCCCCTGGGAGGCCTAGGGTACACCTATGCCCTGGGTACCTAGGGTACACTGTACAGGGTCCAATAAGGTGATCCTTACCAATTGGTTATGTACCTAGGGTACATGGAGTCCATTTTACAGAGAGAGCAGACAGCCTGAGACCCTGAATGGCAGGATCTCAGGCCAACTAAGTCGAAAAACCAGCTAGACACTAGGCAAAAAGTTGGGGGTAACCATAGTCAGATATCCACCTTCCTACATTCCCCACCACCCATTTGTCCTATGTATAGTTCCAGATGCCTCTATGTGCTTATGTTAAGCTTATAGCAGAGAGTACCCTTGTTTTTCCGCCTTAGGTACTGTGAGTCGCGTTTAACATCCCCCTACATTGCTAGTCATTTTGCGTATCGAGTGTCAATCTGAGTCCACATGCTTGTTCATGGGCTCTTAAAGCCAAGCCAAACCCTTGCCTCTGTTCCCTTTAGTTAGTTGTTGACTCGCCCACTTCTACTTTATTATATAACTTGACCATGTTAGTCCTTGTGGCTAGTACTTTCTTCTGCAAACTCTTCATACTTATTGTACTGGTGCTTCATTCGAGCGGTGACCCTTAGGATGGTCTCCTCTTTCGGGTGACCGCTTTGCTGGTTAATATTGACGCAATATGATCTACCTGAATTGGGGAAACAGCTATGTCTTCATTGCTGTTTCTTATTTTGGTTGGGCCGGAGTACTTAAGCTTGATAGTCTGAAAATGTTTCATCGCTCAAGAGACACATCTCGTCTATGAACCTTGCCCGTCTGCATGATTTGCATATGACGCATTTCATTCTTTCAGTGTTTATTAATCTTTTTGTTTTTCTTTACTAGAAGTTGGAGAACGCGTGACTTGGCCTTGCTGTCTCAAGAGCAAACCTCTCAGGATGGCGTCCAGACAGCTTCCTCCAATAATGAATGGCTGAGGAGAATCCTGCTTCGGAATAGTGACCAGTTGGAATCTACTAAAGCAACTTTACAACACCTGTCACTCAGAGCGTCACTTCATGTGCTTGGTTATTTTTAAGTGAATGCGACTTTTAAGTGCATCGGCCGGAAGCTTCTCGTTGATTGCTTTGAACATTGGGGATTGAAAGGAGTGTAGAAAAGCGATGTTGCAAGCAGTTTGACCAGCTGCAGCTGGGTTACAGAGCACGCAGCGGCAGATCGAAAGGAACAAGCACTCAGCCAGTGGCTCTGCTGTCCCCACAATCCCCCCCCCCCCTCTCCTCCTGCAGAAAAGGATTTTAGGATCAGCCTCTTACCAGCTGTTGCTTGGTTTAACCGTTGGAAAACAAAGGAAACGGCCTGAACTCCACTCATCACCTCAGATGCTGCTCTTCTGTTGAGCCCTATCCCCAGTGCTGCTTTCTTACTATTTGACAAAATGCGGAGTCTCACACAGCAGATTTGAAATGCCTTGTTTAGTTTCCTTTGGCCCCTATAGAACACTAGCAGAAGCCCCTGCCACTGGTCCTGTTCTCCTACTGCTACCCCAGTAATTTGGGCATGTGTGGTTAAAAAGTCTGTGCCTCTGGTATCTCTTTGGAGATGATGAGCGCCTCTCAAATCTGGAACTAGGTGGCGTTGAAGGTTACGTGGTGCCTTCGTCTTCCCAGTGCGGACCTTGGCATTCCTTGCATCTGAGTGTACTTGCTGAAGTTTCTTTGTCACTTGTCCTCTTGCTGTGCATGGTCACCTTGTATGAGTTTCCTGTGGAGTCATGTGAATGTCAGACATCTTTCCTTATATAGACACAAGCTGCAACTTTTCTTCAACTACCTGCTCTTAGCTGATGCTGTTTTGTTAGCTGATTATAAATCCACCATCCCCAGCCCTCCTTTCCTTACCCCTCCCTCCTCACTCCCTTGCCCTCTGTCCCTTATTGGGCTTGGGCTATGAGTCACGGGAGATCATCGCTCTCAGCTCCAAGATGCCCGCAGGTTCCACAAAGAGGTTCAAACCCAGCAAGTACATCCCGGTTTCTGCGGCCATCATCTTCCTTGTCGGCTCCACGACCCTCTTCTTTGCCTTCACGTGAGTGTTTTCATACAACTTCCACTGTTTGGAGTGCTGGGTTTGCAGGAGTGTTCTCTCTGTCTCTCTCTCGTTACTCTTTTTCTGTCTTGTTTCTCTCTCGTTAAACTCTCTCTCTCGTTAAACTCTCTCTCTCTCGTTAAACTCTCTCTCTCTCGTTAAACTCTCTCTCTCTCGTTAAACTCTCTCTCTCGTTAAGCTCTCTCTCTCGTTAAGCTCTCTCTCGTTAAGCTCTCTCTCTCGTTAAGCTCTCTCTCTCGTTAAGCTCTCTCTCTCGTTAAGCTCTCTCTCTCGTTAAGCTCTCTCTCTCGTTAAGCTCTCTCTCTCTCGTTAAGCTCTCTCTCGTTAAGCTCTCTCTCGTTAAGCTCTCTCTCTCGTTAAACACACTCTTGTTACACTCTTGTTACACTCTTGTTACACTCTTGTTACACTCTTGTTACACTCTTGTTACTCTCTTGTTACTCTCTTGTTACTCTCTTGTTACTCTCTTGTTACTCTCTCGCTTGTTACCCTCTCGCTTGTTACCCTCTCGCTTGTTACCCTCTCGCTTGTTACCCTCTCGCTTGTTACTCTCTCGCTTGTTACTCTCTCGCTTGTTACTCTCTCGCTTGTTACTCTCTCGCTTGTTACTCTCTCGCTTGTTACTCTCTCGCTTGTTACTCTCTCGCTTGTTACTCTCTCGCTTGTTACTCTCTCGCTTGTTACTCTCTCGCTTGTTACTCTCTCGCTTGTTACTCTCTCGCTTGTTACTCTCTCGCTTGTTACTCTCTCGCTTGTTACTCTCTCGCTTGTTACTCTCTCGCTTGTTACTCTCTCGCTTGTTACTCTCTCGCTTGTTACTCTCTCGCTTGTTACTCTCTCGCTTGTTACTCTCTCGCTTGTTACTCTCTCGCTTGTTACTCTCTCGCTTGTTACTCTCTCGCTTGTTACTCTCTCGCTTGTTACTCTCTCGCTTGTTACTCTCTCGCTTGTTACTCTCTCGCTTGTTACTCTCTCGCTTGTTACTCTCTCGCTTGTTACTCTCTCGCTTGTTACTCTCTCGCTTGTTACTCTCTCGCTTGTTACTCTCTCGCTTGTTACTCTCTCGCTTGTTACTCTCTCGCTTGTTACTCTCTCGCTACTCTCTCTCTCGCTACTCTCTCTCTCGCTACTCTCTCTCTCGCTACTCTCTCTCTCGCTACTCTCTCTCTCGCTACTCTCTCTCTCGCTACTCTCTCTCTCGCTACTCTCTCTCTCTCGCTACTCTCTCTCTCTCGCTACTCTCTCTCTCTCGCTACTCTCTCTCTCTCGCTACTCTCTCTCTCGCTACTCTCTCTCTCGCTACTCTCTCTCTCGCTACTCTCTCTCGCTACTCTCTCTCGCTACTCTCTCTCTCGCTACTCTCTCTCTCGCTACTCTCTCTCTCGCTACTCTCTCTCTCGCTACTCTCTCTCTCGCTACTCACTCTCTCTCTCGCTACTCACTCTCTCTCTCGCTACTCACTCTCTCTCTCGCTACTCACTCTCTCTCTCGCTACTCTCTCTCTCGCTACTCTCTCTCTCGCTACTCTCTCTCTCGCTACTCTCTCTCTCGCTACTCTCTCTCTCGCTACTCTCTCTCTCGCTACTCTCTCTCTCGCTACTCTCTCTCTCGCTACTCTCTCTCTCGCTACTCTCTCTCTCGCTACTCTCTCTCTCTCGTTACTCTCTCTCTCTCGTTACTCTCTCTCTCTCGTTACTCTCTCTCTCGTTACTCTCTCTCTCTCGTTACCCTCTCTCTCGTTACTCTCTCTCGTTACCCTCTCTTTCTCTCTCGTGTTTCTCTCTCTCTCTCTCGTGTTTCTCTCTCTCTCTCTCGTGTTTCTCTCTCTCTCTCTCGTGTTTCTCTCTCTCTCTCTCGTGTTTCTCTCTCTCTCTCTCGTGTTTCTCTCTCTCTCTCTCGTGTTTCTCTCTCTCGTGTTTCTCTCTCTCTCGTGTTTCTCTCTCTCTCTCTCGTGTTTCTCTCTCTCTCTCTCGTGTTTCTCTCTCTCTCTCTCGTGTTTCTCTCTCTCTCTCTCGTGTTTCTCTCTCTCTCTCTCGTGTTTCTCTCTCTCTCTCTCGTGTTTCTCTCTCTCTCTCTCTCGTGTTTCTCTCTCTCTCTCTCTCGTGTTTCTCTCTCTCTCTCTCTCGTGTTTCTCTCTCTCTCTCGTTAATCTCGTGTTTCTCTCTCTCTCTCGTTAATCTCGTGTTTCTCTCTCTCTCGTTAATCTCTCTCTCGTTAAACTCTCTCTCTCTCGTTAAACACTCTCTCTCTCTCTCGTTAAACTCTCTCTCTCTCTCTCTCTCGTTACACTCTCTCTCTCTCGTTACACTCTCTCTCTCTCGTTACACTCTCTCTCTCTCGTTACACTCTCTCTCTCTCGTTACACTCTCTCTCTCTCGTTACACTCTCTCTCTCTCGTTACACTCTCTCTCTCTCGTTATTTTTTCTGGGGCGATAACCAGCTTCAGGTCTCACAACAACCTGTACTCTATTACTCCAATTTAGACCCAGATTATTAACATGTCGTCCTAGTCCAGAATCTGAAAGTAAAATGAATTGTTGTTTGTGTTCATGTTCTTTGGCAAAGAATCCGTTTCCTTCAGCACATGCTTGGCTACATGTTCATACACAGGGCCCAGTGTGGGGCACGCTTTCTTCGGACGGTGCTCTATGTTCAGAATCTGGGCCAAGACTGTAGTGTCAAATAGAGCATTTTCTGCCTTTGGAATTTTCATAAAATGTAGGGATGTGGGTAAGTCCAAAGGCGCATGATCTACTCTGAAGCCATAGTCTGATCTTAAAGCCGAGCTTTAAGCCAACTAAGCATGAAGTGGTAGCCCGAGTAGTAAATGAAATGGAAAGCCGTATGTTGGGACTACAACGTGCACTTTGGTGTGAGCACAAAATCTGAATATAAATCTGTGTCAGACCTACTGTGCGACTCCATCTTGCACCCATGTAATTAGTATAAAATTCGGAGTGAGGCCTACATCACATCCTTGGCACAAGTTTAGAATGCAGGGCAGAGAATTGGGAATTAAGCGCATGCTTTGTCGTGCATCCACCATCTTGGTGTTGGGCCTACTTTTATGCCCCGCTTTGGGCTCATGGACTAAATTCGTAGTGGACTGTCAGGCTTCCTGTGTGCATGGTCTCCCATATACCAAACTTACAGCAAGAACAGATTAGAGTCCGGTCTGTGGTGATGTGTCCATGGGCTGGTGCAGTAACACCTCTTTCCTGCATTATTGTGCTCATGGTTTGGAATGTAGTTGGGTTGCTTCACTAATTAATATGAGCCCCTGCCTACAGTGGTGTGCCCACTCCTTTGTTTTAGGTGGCTGACTATCTTTATGCAGGCACTCGCCCTGCTCTTCTGTGGCCTCCCTGCCGGCCCACACTTCAGCCAGTAGCCTGCCCCCCTATCCACCTTTTTCCTCTGCCGGTCAGGACTGTCTCGGAGAGGGGAGGGGCTAACCCCATATGTCCCACTTCCCTTTAGCCCCCATGGTCCTCGTGAGGTGGGAAATGGGTTGCTTCTTGTGTGTTATGTGTGCCACATAAAAGGAAAGGGTTTCCCTCTGTGCTAGACCTGTAGGTCCCTCAGCACCGGCAGTTTCCAATTTCATTCTGGAGATCTAAATTGACGCCCAGCACCTCTTCTCATGCTCTTATTTTCTTGTGGGGGCTGATCTTCCACATCAAACTCTGCACTTCACATAAGTTCCCCTATGTTTTACGCTTAGCTTGCACTTCCCTCATGGGCCTGGGGACCTGATTTTAGTAAGCTTTATGGGAGCTAGGATTAGAGCTCTGGGACATTGCCCCTTTCCCCATGCTCTGCTAGGGCGTGCCCACCCCTACATCTGTGTGTGGGTTTTTTGTAGGTCGAGCCTTGGCAGCTTATGCTCTGCAAGGCATGATGTATTGGAGTATGCACTTGAAGCCCCGCCCGTATTTGTCATTGGCTTGTGTCATGTCCTTCGTAAATGCTGGCTTCTAATATGTAAATAGGCTTGTTAGTCCCTCCTCAGTACTGCCTTGGCTTCATTTGTAACCTCCCATGAGGACACCCCCTTTTACATTTGTTGTTGCTCGGTAGCCTTTAATTGCAGCCTCCGAGCACTATCTTGTTTAATGGTTTTCGCATGCCTGCTGTTGCGGGCAGGACAAGCTCTCTCTCAACTGCTTTATTATTTATTTTACATAGCAAAGCGCGCCACGCTGATAGTGGTGGACATGCCTTTGTTTTACTTGCCGCGCCAACTGTGTTCTCATGTGTTATTTTTTTAAATAGTTAAAAAAAAAAAAAAAGAAATTTAAATTGACCCATGTTGCACTTACACTTTGTCAGCTGTGCCCCTTTCCTTAAACGAGATGAGACTAAGGAAAGGGGCATGGCCACCATTAAAGTGAAAGCGCGGCATGGGCCTCTTTTACAAAACAAAAGAATTTGTTTGTCAAAATGTTTGCGAAAGCGCCCCATACCTTCCTTTTACTTTAATTGCGGACACGCCCCTTTCTTTAGACCTGGCTCGCCTAAAAAAAGGTGTGCAGGCGATATTAAAGTTAAAGCGCAGCATGGGCGTTTTTACAAACTAGCAATTGTAATTCAATAGGTGTTGGATTTACAAAACTCTCGTAAATGCATTGCATTGCAAATCCTTAGTTTATTTTTACATTGGGATCTCCACTTGGCTGCTTTTATAAAGTTTTGCCATTTCGGCACATATAAGTTGTTGGCTGTGGGCAGCTCACAAAGCAGGAGCTAATAAACTGATTGTTAAATATGTGTTCAAGTTGCAGGTGATGGGCAGGATTCACAGACTGAGCAACTTTGCAGAATTGCTGAAAAGTTTCCATTTCCCTTAAACAGCACTGATCTTGCTCTGTCAAGTAACAGGTCGTTTAAAAAATGGAACTAATTTACCAAATCGGATATGCAATGCTCTGAAGTATATGGCCACCAAGCATTTAACCTGCTTCTAAGCCTTAATTGTTTTGGCAGAAAAAGTATTTCAGAAATAGGTAGGTTAGACATGCCAAGGGTGACAAGTGGGGAGGGCTAGATTGGATTACAAGTTTTATTAATTCATTGTCAGCTGATCTGTGCACATCTTTATAGCAGACACAACACCTTAATTTCTATTTTAGCGAGCAAACCGGTTTAAGAAGTGACCACAACCATTGCATAAAATATTAGGTCCTGCCTGAAACAGAGCGCATGTGCTGTCGCTTGTGAGAGACATTGTTTACCACAAGTAGGGCTGGGGCCTCTATTGGACGTAGAGATCAGGGTTTTTGAAGCTGATTGGGTGCTTGGACTAGGGCTAAGATTGGCTGTAAGTTCCTGGTCTCCTAATGGTTCTAGATTTTAGGGCTAGTGTTGTGATTAGATAGTGTTAGGGCTAAGGTTCCCGTTGGCTGAAGGGGTCACCTGATTAATAGGGCTATAAAAGGCCAAGGCTTAGGGCGTCTCAGACCGGGCGTCGAGGCTAACGGCGGAGGGGATAAGGGCAGTTGCCTGTTTGAGCCTGTTCAGGTCTGGTCGGGACTAGGGCCAGAAATGCTGCCCATTTTCCCATTCAGTAATACCCAGTTCACACCATATACATCCAGAAACTGAGCAACACACTCACCACACCAAATGTACACCACACACTTACCACGAACCAACACTATGCAAAAAACCATGTCTCAGCACCCACTACAAAACCACACACCTATACACCCTTCTATCCCAGCTACCACACATTTCCGCCATCACCTACAAACAGTACACAACCATATCCTATACCACTAACCAATCCACTCATCAGTAACACAACCCCATTCCACACCATACTTAACTCCATCCCATTCAGACACACTCCCTGCTCTAATTACTCTCAACACACCACTTTTTATCACAAACAAACATATAATCAGCCATCTATCATTTGTTCATCCAACACCCTCCTCTTCCTTCTACCATAATAACACAAACGCAAAACACATACACTGCACGACACCATGTTTTTTAACTCTTGCAACAAACCAGTCTAAGACAAACACTCTTACCTCTACTTCATTCCCTCCTACACAAAACATACTCTACTCATAAACATATCGCCACCCCCTCTACCTTACAACCTCCTCTCACAAACAATACTATACAAACAAATGTATCGCATGAAACAAATACACCAGCATCTCTTTTCACCACTCCTCAAAAACAAAACCTATTGTGCACACCAACACAAAAAGATCTTCCAAGCGCAACACCTCATAATACTTAGCATCACAAAATACATACACCCACCTTTTAAACCACACAAAGCAACAAACACCAATGCCAAGCTTTCTCTCTTCCACCACACCTAACACACATACAGCAACTCACTTCCAAACGCCTCTCAACCACTTGACAATTTAGAACCTTACTACATGCCCCACATGCTGCACCACCACCCCTGACTCATACCCCTTCTGCCCTAAACACACGCAAACAATATAAGCACGTGCCACACCTCACAACTTCGCTTCCCCATGTCTACTGCACAACAATGTTACACCACGAAAACAACACAGCACACCAACAATCTTAAACACTGTCTCCACCTCCTATACACGCCAACCAATCAAAATGCCTTCTTAGCATGCTGGATGAGGAACATGATACAGAACAGCTACACGATTGCTATCCTAACACAGCTAATACCAGCACTAGAAACACACCTGCTACAAACCCACACAATACTAATCACTCTTCTACAAAACAAAGTCTCACTATTATCACTAAAGCCCATTCTCTGAACTGTCTACTAATAAATGCTCGATCCCTCTCTAAAAACAAATATCACATCCACGACCTTCTAACCGATGCAAAACCAGACATACTATTCGTAACTGAATCATGGTTGGGAGATGATATGGCTCCAGTCCTGCATGAAGCCGTCCCTCTAGGCTATCAAACGATCACCCAAAATCGTATAGGCAAAAAAGGAGGTGGTCTAGCTGTTGAGTTCAGGCAAACATTACATATCACTAAAGTTGAAGCCATCACCATAAAGAATTGTGAGGCTCTTCCCACCAGATACTATCCTACATTGTACAGGACGCACCTAAAAGTCAAAATATAATAACAGGAAATACAGTACAATGCCTGAATTAACAAGCAAGAAATAATCTCCCAAAAGAATAGAATGAGTCTTCAGATTATTTGAAAAAATATCCTTCTTTTATACCTTTATATGGTATTTCTTCATCAGACTTCGTTCGTTTTAAAAACACAATACAAAAGTCATAGCCGACGCGGCGCCTTTCGTCCAAACGGGTCTTCTTCAAGGCTATAAAAATACATACAAAACATATATTACTTATTATATTTACTTTAGTATTTAGCTTCAATATAATATATATATATATATATATATATATATATATATATATATATACATACACAAAAACATTGACTAACACAAAGTTAACTCGCAATGATAGATTGTAATTCACTATGTCGATGTTTTGTTCATAGGGGATTATCTTGCTAATGGAACAGAAACAAAATAATCCTAAAAACAGGGAGATCTTAATGCTAACAGGATATAAAGTAGAACGTATATCTAGCACGCAGCCGTGGTGACAAAATACAAAACTTAGCACAAGTCCAAAGCACCAGCACTAACCCTTTTACAAAACAACAATCCAAGAATACTCTAACCGTGGTGGCAGGGGCGCCTTACAAAGGCTACCTCTCTATGGGAACCGGACATTCTGGGCCGGCTTAGTGCCTATGCAGGGTTTGATAAATGGGATACGATAGGGATCTCCACGGTGGGCGATATGTGGATTAAGAGCAAGAAGGCGTTGTTCATTGTACTCCAATCTAAGTATCAGCTAGCATCATCGGAGGGTTTTCGGTATCTCCAGATCAGCCACACCATTGACTCCGCCCTCCCTAAAGATACTCCCCTTTCTGACTCCTCTCATCCGGAAGACAGGCTCTTGCTGGATCCTATGAACCGCAAGGCCATCTCTCTCTCATACAAGAAGTTGATCAATAATCGGACCGATCCGATGGTAAAGCTAAGGGCGAGCTGGGAAGCTGATGTGGGAGAATTAGCCGATGAGGACTGGACGGAGGCATTGTCCTCACCCCGAGATGTAGCCATCCCTATGCGACTCCGCCTGGTCCAACTTAAATTTCTTCACCGGGTATATTTTGATAATACACTGCTTTACCGACTGGGAAAGAGACTTCATCCACTCAGCCTCCGACACTGCAATCAGACGGGTACATTCTTACATATTCTATGGGACTGCCCGCACGTACAACAGTTCTGGACGGACGTCACCAGACAATTGACTAGGACTTGTGACAAACCCATCCACGTGACTCCCACACTATGTCTGCTAAATATCTGGGAGGCAACTGACCTCACAAGCTGAACAATCCCGGGCCACGATGGGGTGGAGTATAGCGTAACTGAATATTGCTCAGACGTGGGGCGTAGACACCATACCACAGCTGAGAGATTGGGCAAAAGATGTGGACCATGCCATGATTGCAGAAAAAACAATCTATAAGGGGAGGGGATGTCCACGCAAATGGGATCATAAGTGGGGGCGCTGGAATAAATATAGGGGAGATCTATGTGTTTCTCAGACGGTGGAATTGAGGAGGGAGAGACTCTTGGAGTTCGATGAGGGAGACGACGAGATTGTGGCACATAATGGGGGCAATCGGGAATAGATATGGATTGATGAAGTTTCCTGACCCGGGGACATAAAGTGGCCCACCTACTGACTGTTGCGATGTTGTTGAAGTGTGTTCCTCTGGGCTCCTACTGGATCATCAGCTAAAATGGTAATGCTGTATTTATGAACATTTTTGCTTAAGATGTCAATGTAATGTCATAATTGCTGCTCATTATTTCTAATAAAAATTGTTTAAAAAATGAAATAAATAATACTCTAACTCAGCCTCTCCGTTCCTTCCAACACATCTCACACAATGAAATTATGCCCTTGTCAAAGCAAGCAGGCCTGCCGGCAGCCCTTGTGACCCGTGTCCACCACAAATTTTCAAGACAATTCTTTTAACAACCTCTGCTGCCACTCCAGTTAGAAGAATCATCAACGATTCCTTAACTACCTGAATATTTCCAGAAGAAAACAAACTTGGAACCGCTGAACCCTGACAACTACAGACCCATTACAAATGGACCTTTCCTGGGCAAACTGATAGAAAGAGCAGCGTTCGCCCCCAGATGTCACAATTCATTGAGGTTAATGACACTTTCAGACTTCCAAACAGGTTTCAGTCCGGGAAGAGGCACAGAAACTGCCCTCCTTGCCGTCTGGGATGACCTGAAGAACACAGTAGAGTGCAATGGGGTTGCTGCGCTTCTCCTCTTGGACCTCTCGGCTGCCTTTGACACGGTTGACCATGACACTCTGAAACAAAGGCTCTATGAAGCCAGCATAGAGAGGACTGCTCTAGACTGGATCGCGTCCTACCTTCGAAACAGAACGGTCATCCATACCCCACCTTTCTCATCCAAACAATACGCCACAAAAGCAGGGGTCCCTCAAGGCTCTATTATCTTGCCCATGCTTTTCAACATCTACATGAAGTCATTACCGGTACTGATCAATCAGTTTCACCTCACGTGCTATAACTATGCAGATGACACACAAATACTCCTTCAACTGGAATGCCTCAAAGATATTGGAAACTACCAATTTTCAGTTGTCTCAGAGCCGTGGATCAGTGGATGACTTGGAGCCACCTCAAATTGAATGCTTCCAAAATGGAAATACTCGCGTATGGCGTTGAAAACACTATGAACCCGCTTGTTCCCTGGCCTGACCTGACAGGGATCACCTCCAAAAGTATCAAAGGAAGTAAGAAACCTCGTAATGACCATGGACTCCAAGCTGTCGATGAATGCCCAAGTGGACAAACTAGCAAGATCAAGCTTTGTTACTATAAAAACGCTGCAACGGATTTTACCTCATTTGGGATTTCCACACACGGTCCAAGTTACCATCGCCCTTGTTCTGTCCTAACTATATTACGCCAATAGCCTCTACCACGGATCACCTTTAACGACCATGAAAAGACTACAACAGATTCAGAACTCGGCTGCCAGACTACTCTTGCATATCAAACCGCGAGGCCACATCCCACCTGCCTTGAGAGCCCTGCATTGGTTACTGGTTGCCACAAGATCCACCTTCAAGTTGCTTTGTATCTCCCACAAATCAATACATGGAATGGGACCGCTCTTAATCCGAACCAAACATATTCAACAAAGGAACCTCTGCTCTAAAATAGCACCTCGCCTCAAAATCCCAAGATACAAGAAAACACCATGGGTGGCACATCCTTCTCTGTTCAAGCAGCCAAACTATGGAACTCTTTACCCCCCCCCCCCCCCCCCAACATAAGATCCATGAAAAGCCACCTTATCTTCAGAAAACTGCTAAAGAATTGGCTCTTCCCCACATAAGCACTATACGCAAACAGAAATTCACAGCATTTCCCTCTGTATATAATTTATTTTTACTATAAATATGTACCTATCTTTGTGTATTGCGGTGTGTAAACCAGTAGAATAATTGTTAAACTTTTTCTAAAGTATAATAAAACACGAAAACCGGAGTTTATCTGGTGCGTGTTTGTCTACATGTACTGCTTCCATTGTGCATCTATGTACCTTACATGTACGTGGATCTGTGTGTTTGTTACTTTCCTCCTGAAAAGCATATCCAGTGCACTACCCTATTTCTCATCCTGTACCTCTATGAATAATTTTAATCTACATATACCTACCCCCTTTATGCATCTATATACTTTCAATGTACTTAGGAATCTATATATTTATCACTTTCTTCTAATTCAGCATATCCAATGTACTGCCCTATTTCTCACCCTATACTTCTCTCAATATACCTTCTAACTCAACTTTCTGACTCATCTCAAACTTCTTTCTACTACTCTTTCCAATGCACTACCCTATTTCTCACCCTATACATCTATCAATATATCCTCTAAACCCACTTATTTATCCCAAATCCCAAACCACCACTATGATCCCCAAAATAACCCTTTCTAAACTCTCCCTTACGTTACCCCTCCTTGCATCATCTGACACCTCTTTTACTATACCGATCCCCACAACAAACCTTTCTAAACTCTTCCCTCTGACTCTTCCCCTCCACAACCCCTTTTTCTTGTGAGCACTTGCAAGCGCGCAAATGGGCAAAGGCGGGTGCGTGTACCAACTCCTTGCCAATGTGTCACTCTCACGGCGTTTTGCTCTCTGGAGCGAGCAGCGGCGTGCTGGATTCCACAGCGGGTGCCTTTAACAAGGCTGTTTATGATTATATTTGCTTCTGGGAGAGGTCCGGGGCGAGGGCTTGTCTCTTAATATAATCTCGTCTCATTTGCAGTGCAGGCAAAGACCTAGTTCAAAAGTCAGATGCTTTCCAAGCGCGCCTGTTCGTGCCCCAACCCCCTCCCGCTTGCTGCTTATTTTCTTCTTTTAGCCCTTGGCAATAAAGTGGCAAAGATGAAAGACTGCTCCATACATTAACTGTTTTAATCACAGTTCTTTCCAATCAATTAAATCCTTTTCAAAGCGCTATTTGCTCTACACTGTAAAATGTTTTGGATTTAAATGCGCAACAAGCATGTGAAGTCTGGCAATTCATATATTTAATTGTTTTTGGAAGGCAATTGGCCGAGAGCTGGGCCTTCAAGTGGGTGTAGGAGTGCATCTGCCCCATCCCTGAGCCCGTGCAGCGCAGCATGATCTACTGGAGCTTCTCCCCCCTCCAAGCGGACCCTACTTGTACTCCTCTTTATATAAACACTCCTATGTATAGCGCCTAACCACTGCTGCAGATTCACCCCAAGCAGCGCACCAACCGTCTTCCCACACCCCCTTCCACTTAGTCTTTTTCTGCTCGCCATTTGTTACTTTCGGCACAATATTTCTTTACTATTGCCTCAGCTCCTCAGTTAAGAATGTTGTGTTTTTTAGCTTTCCAAATACAACACGCTCAGCCAATGGCATATTTAGTTTACAAACTCACAGCTTATCTCGATTCCCTCACCTTCTGTGTTGGAGAATTGTTTTTTTTTGTGTGGGGCTTTTCTAACAAAACACACCTAGCTGTCGGCATTTATAGTTTACCCGCAGACGGAATCTGATTTGTCTTTTCCCTATCTCGTCATATTTGCTGTACAGGCAAAGACCAAGATCAAATGTCAGATGCTTTCTGCGGGCGCTTGTTCATGACCCAGCCCCCTCCCGCTTGCTGGTGCTTTTCTTCTTTCTCCCCTTAGTAATAAAGTGGCAAAGATGAAAGACCGCTCCATACATTAACTGTTTTAATCACAGTTCTTTCTAATTAATTAAACCTTGTTTAAAGTGCTATTTGCTCTGCACTATAAAGCTTTTTGTATTTAAAGGCGCAACAAGCATCTCAAGTCTGGCAATTCAACTATTCAGTTGTTTTTTTAAAGGAAATGCGTTTCGCTGTCGATATAAATGCAGCAAACACCTATAACACTTAAAATAAGTACTTCTCAGTTCGATACTATAATGTGCCTAGTAGTGTCAAAGCTTCAACATTAAAGAAGAGTAGATGTTGCAGCCCCAGGATAATGTGCTGAATGGCTAAATACTTCTATGGTCCTAAAGGCGAGACCTATTGGCTATGCCAATGCTTGTTACTCATCCAAAAGCCTCCTCCTACTGCTGAGCTCCCAAAAAAAAAAAAAAATCAAAATCCTTCACTCTCCTATCCCTCCGCTATCCTTTTCAATCAAACTAACAGACTAACATATTCACTTCTCAGATTTCATATTCCACTTTACTAATTCACCACTAATCCTGTATGGGTCCTAGAGTAGCGTGCTACTCGCCAAAAAAGCGCATCAACACCTCATCAGAAGTAAGCGAGAATTTTATAAATGCAAACCTTTTTTCCTCTTCTATCCCTCAGCTACCTTTCTCTATCCAACTGAATAACACATCCACCACTCAAACTACTTTCATAATTCACTATACAAATTTTCAGCACTAATCCTTTATGGGTTCCGGAGTAGCATGCTACTCGCCAATAAAGCGCTTCAACAAGGTTACAAGCGCTATAGAAATGCAAACTTTTTCCCTTTTCTACCCCTCCCCAACCCTTCTCAATCCAAATAAGAGAATCCAAATAACTAACCTATCCACCACTCAAATTACTTTAATATTTTACTATACTAATTCAACACTAATCCTTATGGGTTCCAGAGTAGCGTGCTACTCACCGAAAAAAAAAAAAAAAAAACGCTTCAAACCCCATCAGGGGTAGCAAGCGCTATATAAATACAAACCTCTTTCCCTCTTCTATCCTGCTGCTAGCCTTCTCTATTCAAATAACTGAATAACATATCCACCACTCAAAGTACTTCATATTTCACTATACTCATTTTCAACACTAATCCTTTTATGGGATCCGGAGTAGCGTGCTACTCGCCAGAAAAATGCTTCAACACCCCTTCTGGGGTAACAAGCGCTATATGAATGCAAACCTTTCTCCCCATTCTATCCCTCCGCTATCCTTCTCCCTCCAAATAACTGACTAATATCCACCACTGAAATTACTTTCATATTTCACCATACTAATTCACCACTAATCCTTGTCCGTTGGCACTGCTTATCAAGCGCATTGCACTGCTAGAGCGCCCCCCCCCCCACCCCCCCCCGAGGTCCCGCATTTAATTATTCCCGCAGCCGTTTTCAAAGTTGCAGCTATTTATTTATCTAATAAGGGAAGTAGCCTGGTGATATCCAGCAGTCCGCGCCCCTTCTGCAACCTGCTGACCATTGAGGTTAAGATACTGCTCCGAATCGCTCGGAGAGCTGCATCTCTACCCCACATTCCCTCGAATGGATCCAAACTAGCGCAGGATCCACCCACTCTCTGCCCGTTAGACCTGCGTTGATGCGACCACGCTCATGTTTGGCCAGCCTCCCTTCTGCACGCAGGCCTTGAGACCACTCCAACATTTCCCAGGTTACTTCAGTCATGATGAGACCCTCCTATCCTCCACAGGGTGGAAATGCTGTTGACACCATTGAAAAGACAGACCTCCGATCTAACTATACAGCGGGTATTGACCCCAGTACCACGAATGTCTTTTACCATCGCTGGCTGCCTTCATACGTATACCAATATACCGTTTTGAAGTCGCACAATTTGTCATTTCTGCTTTGGTTAAGGTTTTTTCACTTGCGGTTCTATTTTAGAAAAAAAATCGCCATCCACTTTGCTGCCGGTGCATTTATATGCTGCTGTTGGAAATAAATACAATCCGGCTGAATTGAATATGAAATAAGACTGCTTTGTATAATATCTATTGTTTCTTTTGGTAACTACTACATGACAGAATGTGTCCGTCTTATTGATATACTCTTAATTTAGATTGACACAATACAGGAATTACCTGCATGCTCTTTGCAGAAATTAAGTGCGATCCTTTCCAGTGACTCAGTAGGAAGTGTCCGCAGTGTGGTGAACAAAGATGCAATCCTGCTGAGAACAGGGTGTGGGCACAGTGAGGCGGAGCTCTGATTTCAGCTTGTTCCCCTCCCTAAATTCAGAGACTTGACTGGCGTCTTCAAGTCTGTCAGAAAACATCTCCGATTGTAGGGAGTAATTCAGATTTTGAGAAGGAGATGCCAATAAATAGGCCTGTGTCGCAAAAGTGAGACAGCTGGTCTCTACAAATTATGAAACCGAAAAAGCTATACATATGTCTTAGCACACAAGCATATGTAAAAGATTTTTGGAGTCTAGAGGTGATAATAGGTTTGGTATCTGTTGTGCCTGAAGGTGTATTGTACAAGCACTGACTCTTGGGCAAGTTTGGGCAGAGCAGACCAGGGACTCGCAGGCAGGGCTTGGTTTCCTGCACAAACTTGCTGGTAACTACATTTTGTGAGCCCTATCGAGTCGCATGGAAACTGGAGATATTTGACATCTCTCGGCTGTTAAAACCTGGTGAAATCTTTGTCCTGCATTAGAAACAGCTCTAATCCCCCTTCCCATGTCACGGTTCCAGGCTGAAAACAATTTCTATTCTGGATTCTCTGACCCCTCTTGGCAATGACTACTCTGTCACTGGAGAAGAAGAACCCTCACAGAGCCCCTCCAAGCTGCAATTCTAAGGCGGCTTCTGTTTGCTGCTCTCCTTCTGTTCTGCAGAAGTATCGATGAGCTTGATTCTAGTTTGTCTCATATATTTCAGGGCTCTGTACATGTTTAGTGACACTGTACCTTCTAAGGCTTTATCATCCAGTTTTTTATTCTCTTGTCAAAAGTCCCAAACTATATATTGTTTTTCCACTTTCTTCTGTATAGTTTTGAATATAGCCTTATAGCCCGCCGTAGCGGGCTATACCGGCTATTAAAGGCCCGCTGCACCGTTAAAGGCCCGAGCCGAAGGCGAGGGACTTTTACAAAGCAGCGGGCCTTTAATAGCCAGTATAGCCCTGCAACGAAGGGCTATAAGGCTATTAGAACATTCTGCCACTTGAGGGCAGAATGTTCTAACAAATAAAACAAAGCCTTCAGGGAGCGCGAGGGGATTGAAATCCCCTCAGGCTCCCTGAAGCCTTTGTTAACAGCCAGAGCTGTGAACAAAGACACATGGGAGTGTTGGTGCTCCGGGCTTACACCAGCCATTATAAGCCCGGAGCGCTCCATTGTTTTCAATGGAGCTTCCAGCATTCCAATGTTCTAATATTGATTAAAGCATTAGTAGTACACTTATCGTGTACACTGCACAAATGGAGCATTTCTGTCTGTTTCAATTGCTAATATAACAACTAATCTACCGGAGCCGTTAAAGAAGTGCCTTGAACCACTGAGAGGAAAGGACTGTGTCCTTCATGTTCTGCTGAGATCTCTGTTGGAGACCCTCTGGGACGTAGGTCTGTGTCCTTTGTGTTCTGCTGCGTTCTTTGCACTGAACCCTCTGGGATGTATGTCTGACCTTTGGGTTCTGCTTTGATCTCTATAGTAGTTCCCTCTGGGATGTAGGTGCCCTTTGTGTTCTGCTATAATCTCTGTAGTGATCTCTCTGGGATGTCGTTCTGTGTCCTTTGTGTTCTGCTGCGTTCTCTGCACTGAACCCTCTGGGACGTATGTCTGTATCCTTTGTGTTCTGCTGTAATCTCTCTAGTGAACCCTCTGGGTTGTAGGTCCGTGTCCTTTGTGTTCTGCTGCGTTCTCTGCACTGAACCCTCTGGGACGTATGTCTGTATCCTTTGTGTTCTGCTGTAATCTCTCTAGTGAACCCTCTGGGTTGTAGGTCCGTGTCCCTTGTGTTCTGCTGGGATCTCTGTACTGAACCCTCTGGGACGTATGTCTGTAGCCTTTGTGTTCTGCTGTAATCTCTCTAGTGAACCCTCTGGGTTGTAGGTCCGTGTCCTTTGTGTTCTGCTGGGATCTCTGTACTGAACCCTCTGGGACGTATGTCTGTATCCTTTGTGTTCTGCTGTAATCTCTCTAGTGAACCCTCTGGGCTGTAGGTCCGTGTCCTTTGTGTTCTGCTGGGATCTCTGTACTGAACCCTCTGGGACGTATGTCTGTAGCCTTTGTGTTCTGCTGTAATCTCTCTAGTGAACCCTCTGGGCTGTAGGTCCGTGTCCTTTGTGTTCTGCTGGGATCTCTGTACTGAACCCTCTGGGACGTATGTCTGTATCCTTTGTGTTCTGCTGTAATCTCTCTAGTGAACCCTCTGGGTTGTAGGTCCGTGTCCTTTGTGTTCTGCTGGGATCTCTGTACTGAACCCTCTGGGACGTATGTCTGTATCCTTTGTGTTCTGCTGTAATCTCTCTAGTGAACCCTCTGGGTTGTAGGTCCGTGTCCCTTGTGTTCTGCTGGGATCTCTGTACTGAACCCTCTGGGACGTAGGTGTCATTTGGGTTCTGCTGTGATCTCTGTAGTGAACCCTCTGGGATGTATGTCTGTCCTTTGGGTTCTGCTTTGATCTCTATAGTAGTTCCCTCTGGGATGTAGGTGCCCTTTGTGTTCTGCTGTAATTTCTGTAGTGAACTCTCTGGGATGTAGGTGTCCTCTGTGTTCTGCTGTAATCTCTAGTGAACTCTCTGGGACGTAGGTGTCCTCTGTGTTCTGCTGTAATTTGTGTAGTGAACTCTCTGGGACGTAGGTGTCCTCTGTGTTCTGCTGTAATTTGTGTAGTGAACTCTCTGGGACGTAGGTGTCCTCTGTGTTCTGCTGTAATTTGTGTAGTGAACTCTGGGATGTAGGTGTCCTCTGTGTTCTGCTGTAATCTCTGTAGTGAACTCTCTGGGACGTAGTTGTCCTTTGGGTTCTGCTGAGTTCTCTGTAGCAGTGCACATTAGTTCACTGAGTGACCTTGTAAAATTGATGCTGAGTTGGCTCTCAGTTAAGTTTGTGCTTCATTGTGCTCATCTTATGCTTGCACTCAGTTTCGTGCATGGAAGGACTACATAGCGTTAACAGCTGCACATTTTGTCAAAATATTTTTTTGACAGACAGTAGGACTTTATAGAGCTTTTGATTTGCATTTTAGGAGGTGCCAAGTACTTTCTGAAGTGACGCCCCATTTTGTAGGAAATCAATCATTCAAAGGAGCAGTGAGACGGAAGGGTCCAATAAATCCACACACAGACGGTAAACAGGTCTCCACACTGACAAGGTATAATTAGAATCTCTATTAGTGGACTAGTTAATAAGCTGGTAAGCCAACTTTGCTGTGGGTGCTTACAGCTGCAGTCACTGATTGAACACAGTTAGAGCGGACTCTTTCTTGCAGCTTCGATGATATGAGTAGAATTACACGGGATGAGGTTGCACCTGTTATAAACAATGTTATAAACCATCTGAACCATGGTGCTCCACAAAATTCATACACAGAATGATAGTATTCTATTGCTATTGAATAACCCGATACATTTCCAAGGCGCCCGCAGTGTATTTTGTGTACTCTGACGTGGTAGCAGTTTTAAGAAGTGTGGTCTGTTCAGATATTGCACTTTCACCTGGGATATTATTTTTTTCCAGCTCTGAAGGGGTTTGGTTTGGCTTGAACTGTCGGTGTTACTAAGGCTAGAGTAGGCCACTGAGCCATCCTGGCCTCTTGGTGGTTGTAAAGGCTGTGGGGTAGCCCGGTATGGGCAAATTTGTCTATTTAGTTTTCATTTTTTGTTTACTTTTTAATTGGGTAGCATAGGCTAGCAAAAGAAAAATAAAAGATTTGCACAAGCTTGCTAGGACTAGGTCTGTTGGCTTTGCCACTACTTTTTGTATCAGAGGTTAAATCCTTGTGTTTTTTTCTGGAAGTTCTGCAGTAACATTTTTATGTTTGTATTTGGTGATACATTTCACACTACCAGCGCCTTTTCTTCATTTGAGATTTCAGGAAAAGTGAAAAAAAGAGGCCAAAAGAGGTTTTCAAGCCCAACTTTTAACCTTTTGGTTGCCTGGTGAATACTGCAGTGTCACACCTACTCGTTGATACCAACAGCAAATTCAGTTAGCAGTCTCTAAGTCTCTTCCTGCCAAATTATTCTCTTCGTAAAATAGACATTCCAAACTTTACCTGCTCGCTGTGTAATGATGATCTCCGTAATCAACTCTGTGACTTATTTGCCTACTTTCAACCTTCATGCTTGAGACCTTTGCCGGAGGGGCATGAGTATGAAGCCTCCAAGCCACTGATGTCTCCTGGGCCCCCAAATATTTGACTATGTAAAGAAGATAGCCTTTAGATGCATTCATGCCCACTTACCACCACCCGGACATGGTGGTATTTTCTACCCACTGACAGTTTAGTTTCTGTATGCTGCTCCCACGAGGTGGCTATAGAATCAATAGGTGACTCCAGAATATCCTTTACCTCTTAGTCCTCTGCGCGATGAGAGCCACACGCTGTGGATATAGAGTGCAGAGGTGACTCCGGGATATCCTTTACCTCTTAGTCCTCTGCGTGATGAGAGGCTCATGCTGCTCTCATGGTGTGGATATAGAGTGCAGAGGTGACTCCAGGATATCCTTTACCTCTTAGTCCTCTGCGCGATGAGAGCCACACGCTGTGGATATAGAGTGCAGAGGTGACTCCGGGATATCCTTTACCTCTTAGTCCTCTGCGTGATGAGAGGCTCATGCTGCTCTCATGGTGTGGATATAGAGTGCAGGGGTGGCTCCAGGATATCCTTTACCTCTTAGTCCTCTGCGCGATGAGAGCCACACGCTGCTCTCATGGTGTGGATATAGAGTGCAGGGGTGGCTCCAGGATATCCTTTACCTCTTAGTCCTCTGCGCGATGAGAGCCTCACGCTGTGGATATAGAGTGCAGAGGTGACTCCAGGATATCCTTTACCTCTTAGTCCTCTGCGCGATGAGAGCCTCGTGCTGTGGATATAGACTGCAGAGGTAACTCCAGGCTATCCTTTACCTCTTAGTCTGTGCACAATGAGAGTCACGCTGCTCCCACGGTGTGGATATAGAATGAAACGGTGATCCCAGGGTAGATATCCTTTACTTAGTAATATATGTGTGTTGGAAACCTCTTGCTGTGCCGTTATGTTTAGCTTGTGCAGTTCTGTGTTGCGACCCTCAAATTTCTCAGAATACATTTTTCAAAATTGAGACACCTCATAGGTCAGACTTAAAACATTTGCTACTAATATACTTTAACTTACCAAAACGTTGACCATGCTAAACGTTGAAATTCATGCGATGTCAATCACATTTTTTCTTTCTTATTAATCTTAAAACTCCCACTGTTGGCAAGATGATGATCCCCATTACTTGTTTAGAATTTGTTTTTCTAGATCGCTTTAGCGCAGTTTTTCAGCTCTGCTAACCGCTAGTGTTTCTGTTGCTCATTGCAGCAGGCCTCCTTTATACAACTACAGAAGCTAAAAGACTTGGGCTGAGCTTGCTGTGGTTTCAGCTTGTGACCAATTATCACCCGAGACTTAAAACCAAGCTCTTGATTTGCTGAGCCATCTTGATGGTTCAATTGTGCATCATGTACTCTTTAAAAAAAAAAAAAAAAACAAACATTTAGAAGTATTTTTATTGGCATATTTAAATGTTCTACATACGGAACAATAATGGCACCACATCAGTATTGAAACAAAGTTACTCAATGTTTATATTAGGGCAGCGGTGAGATACACCCTTAAGTGTCCATAAGCAAAACCAGAGAATGAGTCCAGCGTACATCACACAGACCATGGACCCAGAGGGTCGCGTTCCAACCAATATCTGACATCTAACTGCCACTTACAGATGTTGTCCATAAACCCTAGTACTGGTTTCACCAGCGTTTGTTCCCAATAATTGACCTACTAGAGTCAGAGGATCGAGGTGCCTAGGTAACATTCTTGATTATCAAAATGCTACTTCATTTGTTTAAGAACAGTCATAATAAAAAAAATAGTGAAAGTAACCATCCCAACGTAAACAAAGACGCAAAAGGGCCTAATGTAGAGGGGGGAAGCATATCGTAACAAACATAACTTGCGTGAGGGGGAGGCACAGAATAATGAAGTACCCAGAGAAAAGCTAGGAGCATAGGGGGGGGGGGGGAAGGGACCTCTAACTGTGGTCAAACCCGACCCACCAGGGCAGTGAGTGTTCAGGGTACATACCCTGATAGAGTACTCCATATTATTAGAACCGGCTGCCAGTGCTGTCTAAGAGGCACAGTGGACATTAAGTTTAAGTCCCTTCGGAACGAAGCCCCTAACCAGAATCTGATCCAGACCCTCTAGTCGCTGGCCCCTCCGGGTTCTCCCAAGTCGCCATCACCCTCCTCCATTGACCGGCGATTGGGTGCTTTCTTATGCCCTTAGATTCCTCCCAGCTGAGTGCTCTACCTTGCGGTCCAGCCCACATGATGATGTCCCTGTTCCATGTTTCAAATGCAGGTCCCCTCTGGGATTTCCATTCCATCGCAATGCGACATTTCGCCAGGCCTAGCGCGAGATCCACTAGCCTATTACAAACTTTACGCTTCGGCAGCCTGGGAAAGAGACCCAAGCGGCACTTCTGCACGGTGGAGGGCAGTACTCTGCCAAATACTGCAGTGAGCTTACCGAGCACGGCCCCTCAGAAAGGCCGCAGGCCCGGACAGTCCCAGGTCATGTGGCCGAAGTCCGCATCTGGATATAAGCACAGAGGACAGCCACAGACCTCCTCCCCCCCCCCCCCCACCCCCATAAGTCTCATTCAGGCGGTGCGGTGTCATGTAAGCCATGTGTGTGTAATTGAACTGCATGCATTTGAGGCGTGTATTGCGAGAAATCTTCTTTGGGCAGTGCAGATCCCTCTGCCACTCTCCATCTGTAAGGACTCTGTCTCCAATCCTATCCCATTTTGCCCGTATCCTATCTAAGGGACTTACTGACGCCGATTGCAGGGCCACGTAAAACCATTTCACTAGGTGCCCTGCCGTCCCAAGCATGAACAAGGTGTGCAACCCTGGATGCGTCTCCGGCTTATCTCTCCCTTTATTCCACAGCTGAACAAACGTACAAGCCAGGGCCTTGTAGCGTAGGAACTGGCCCAGTGGTAGACCACAGTCCCGTCAAATGGGAGCAGGGATTTATCCAGAAAACAATTCCCAGCATTATCGAGTCGAGCCTCCGTCCAGAGGGCCAATTGCTCATTTGTGAAAACAGACGGTGGATCGCCATCTGCAAACCCATGAAGGGCAACATAGGAGTGTACTTGATAAGTTGCCGTTCTCTGCCCTGGCCTCGCCTCCTGGCTTGAAAGGCAGTGCGCTGAAGTAAGTAGCAGTACGGGGTGGGCGTCTTGGGTATCAGTAAATTTGCCACTATTAAGCTAGGGTGGGAGGCCGGATGCGACAGGAGCGCCCCATCCTTATTCACACCCTCTATCCATTGTGCCAGCCATTGCAACTGACCAGCGAACATATAATGTTCAAAGTTCGGTACTCCCAGTCTACCTTCAAAGACGGGGCGTTGCAACGTTGTGAGAGACACCCTAGGGCACCCGTCACCCCACACCATGTCTTGCAGTAGGGTATTTAGGGTATGAAACCAGCCGCTAGGCATGAGAACCGGCAGATTAACAAAGAAATACAATAAGCGCAGAAGCATGACCTTTTTAGTTAAAGAAACCCGGGACATCACAGGCAATTGCAGCGTACGCCAAAAATGCATGCATGTAACGTGTGCAACGCTCTACCCAGGTTGCCTTCCTTCAAGTCATCAAGCAAATTAATATATTTATGCCCAGGTACTTAAACGTATTTTGGAGCCCATAATATGTGTACCATCAACATGTCCGGCCTAGTGATAGGGCCCGCAACCAGGAACAGGTACGTCTTTGCTTTGTTGACTTGTAGTCTCGATAGGCCTGCGAAGTCGTCTAAGATGCGTATAGCCGTTGAGGTGCCCTCAACGGCATCTGACAGGTATAACAAAAGGTCATTCGCATAAAAGGAAACATGGTGAGTCTGCCCTCCGATATCCAGCCCAATTCCATCACCTCCCAGGCGAAGTCTCTCAGCAAGGCGTTCATTTGCCAAGGCGAATAGGAGGGGAGAAAGGGGGCACCCCTGCCTAGTTCCCTGAGACACCTTATACTCTCTGGAGATTGTTCTGCCCGTTCTGACCCTTACAGTAGGCGCCACGTATAGGAGCTGCACCCAAGCCTCTTCCAGGACCATGCGTATCATCACTTCGAATAGGTAGCCCCACCGTGTCAAAAGCTTTATCCAGGTTGACAGACAGCACTACGGCCTAAAATCTGGACGGGGTCTCGGCATGGTAAAGAACAGAGTAGAGCCTATGAAGATTAAAAGAGGTGTTACGGGAAGGGATAAACCCATTCTGATCAGAGTGTATTAACGTTTTCATGTGCTGTATCAACCTACCGGCCAACTCCTCGCTTAGAATCTTAAAATCCATGGTGAGCATCGAGAGGGGCCTGTATTCTTTAACCCCTGCCCCGGGCTTCTTGGATTTCGGGAGGGGGACCACCAGGGCTGCCTGTGTGGAACCAGGCAAATCCCCAGCTTGGTACGAATCTACATACAGCCAACCATGTGAGGTGCAAGCAGATCAGCGAAACGTTGATTAAATTCGGCCGGAAGGCCATCCGACCCCGGTGTCTTGCCAGGCGCCAACGCGTGGATGGCGGCTTCAATCTCCTGCAGGGTTATGGGTTCCCCCGGTTCGTCGTGATCCTCCTCTTCCAACATACGCAGGGGCAGAGACTCCAGGAATTCCCTCACTACCGATCGGGGCCGCATATAGTCGTTCGTAAAATGTTAGAAAAGTCATTGATCGCATCTGGGCTGTACACCACCTCCCCGGTGTCCAGGCCAACTTGTGTGATGGGGGATACCCCTAATTCCGGTCTAATTAACCGTGATAACAAGCGGCCCGCCTTCCCTTCCTCCCTCTGCACTGTCTAAGTAATCCTTGTGATTATAACCGTGTAGCCGCACTATTGCGTCATTATATTTTGCTCTTGTTTTCTGCAGTGCCACTCTGGAGGCGTCCCCAGTACCGTTATCTAAACTGCCTATTGTCCCTTCCAGGTCCAGTAGCTCCTGACGGAGCTCTCGATAGGCTCCCGTCACCTGCCCCATACAGTGACCACGCACTACCATCTTGAATGCCTCCCATTCCTCCTGAACGGAGGAGGCTGTGTTTACGTTAATGGGGAAATATGTATCTATGAGAGTGTGCAGTGACGTGCGAAAAGGGTCGTCCTGGAGTAGTGACGGGTTAAGCCTCCAGCTGGGAATCGGAGGGCACCTACCCAAGGGTTAGTGAGTCATTACCAGCAGACTGCGGTCCGACAGGGTACGTCCTAAGTATTCAGTATGGATATCAGTGCTATTAAAGGCGGGGAAACACAAGAACAGATCTAGACAAATATGCACTTGGTGTACCGGTGAAAAGAAAGAGAACTCCCTATTGCTATTATGTTGCAGCCTCTAAGTGTCTTCGAGACCCCCAGTGTGTGATCCAGGCACTAAACCCCAAAGCTGTGCGGCGTGGCTGAGACCCCATTAAAGGAGGATGTTACCAGTCCGCGACGACGTCCGCCACACAGTTAAAGTCCAGCCCCCCCCCCACGAACCAGATTGCCCCTCAAATTATCCGCCAGCACAGCAGAAAAGGAATCTAGAAAGCCAACCTGATCTTGGTTAGGTGCATAAACGTTCCCTAGGGTGACCTCTTGTCCCGCCAGCCTCACTACAGCCAGTGCATATTGGCCTCCCGCTTCCAGCCACGACCGCTCAACTGCAAAAGAGAGCCCCGGCTTGACCCAGATCAGCACCCCCCTGGCAAAGGCAGAGTAGGTAGTCTCAGAGACCTGGACCCTCCATCTCCGCTGCAGTCCCCCTGCTTCCTTTCTACTCAAGTGGGTTTCCTGTAGGAACGCTATATGAATGTCCCTGTGTCTCGGGTACGAATACATATAATGGCGCTTTGCAATAGACCCCGTCCCCCTGATGTTCCACGTTAGGAACCGTATAACACTTTGAGTCCCTGCCATTCTTGCTAGAATTCGTCAAGCAACACTATGAAGGGGAGCCCCCCCCCCCCCCCCCAGCACCCTCCCTTAACTTGTAACATCCCGCCCCTCTGCAAGCATAAAAGACCAACAAAAAAAAATATATATAAAATGACCCTTAAGGTGGTCAACTCCCAACCCCAGGGCAGTCCGATAACGGTCAGCCGCCCAAACATCATGTGAAACAGTTAGTACTAAGTGAGGCCTTAACCTAGTACGGCTCTCAACTGGGGCTAGCCTAACAAAATTAGAGAGGGACGTCCCTACCAGTAAGAGTGCACCAGCCCCATGGGTAGGAAAGCAGCACAGGGCCTAGAACAGGCAACCATCGGTCAGTGCCCTACCTAAATGACACAGCCGTCTTAGCTTACCAAATACATCAAATAATACCGTCCGCAGTATTGGTCTTCACCACCTGCAGCTTCACACTGTCACTGTGTGAAGTGTCCATTTCATTGCCATACGTCTCTCTAGAAGAGCCGGTCGCCCCCACCAGAGAAGGACTCTGACTCCGAATTAGCTCCGCCACGGCCTCCAGCGCCTCAGCTCTCTCCTTCTCTGTCTGTGATGAGGATGGTGTCTTTGATGTCCCCCTACGAGGTAGACATCACGGGCGCTTCCCAAGTTCTGCTGCCTTCCGCCTTAGGATCCCAGCACCCCTATCCCCTGAAGTGTTGCCCTTATGAGTTTCCAGCCAATCCCATGCATCTTTAGGGCAGTCGAAGTAGTGGGTGTTCCCCTCCAACATGATACGCTGCTGGACCGGGAACATCAGAGAGTATTGGAGACCTTCTTCTCTTAATGCCTTCTTGACCTCTAGGTAGGAGGCCCGCTTCCTCTGTACCTCCAACGTGTAGTCCGGAAAGAGAGAGACCCTACTGTTGTCGTCAGTGAAGGGGCCATCCGCTCGCGCCTCTTGCAGGAGGAGGTCTCTCTCTCGGGAGTGGAGCAGACAAGCCACTACCGGGCACGGAGGCCTCCCAGGAGCCAATGGCTTGGCTGGCACCCTATGGGTCCTCTCCAGTGTGTAGAAGGAGGACTGACCCTCCGGTGCTACTGTACTCCTGAGCCAGCCCTCCAAGGACACGATGTCGAAACCCTCCGTCCCTTCCGGGAGGCCCAGGATTCGGACGTTGTTTCGATTTGCGTTCTAGCCAACACACCCTGTCCGTGAGGGCCCCCATCTGTTGCTCAAACGCCTTGTGGCCCAGCGCCAGTTCCGCGACGTTAGATTCAGTCTCTCTGACCCTCTCCAACAACTTCTTATGCTCCTCCCGCAGCAGGCTAAGCCCCAACACAACAGTGCTAATATCCTGATAGAGGGTGGCCTTCGTGTCCGCTATAGCCTCCAATATTTTGCTACGCTGTTGTTGTACGGGGTCCTCCGGGAGGGGGGGCAGCACGAACCAGGCATAAGCAGGAGAGCACACCAGTATGGCTGCCCGACCAGGCGTCGGTCACGCTCTACTTGCGTCGCTCTCCTGGCTTCGCCCATTGATGTGGAGAGGGGGCCCACCTGGTGTGCTCCAGCTGCGCCCGGGGCTCGCCCCCAGTCACGTCTTCAGTGTTACAGGCGCTATCTACGGGGGCCCCCACTGCTTCTCACACCTCCTCGCCGCACAGTGCTCCGCAGACCCCAGGGGTGGCAGCAGTCTCCCGCCTAGGATTCAGCTCCACGTTCGGGCGGCTCTCGGGCTCCTCAAGGACCGTCCTTGCAGCCATTTTTGCGACCTCTGCTACTCTCTCTGCACTGCAGGCCACAGCTCCCGGCCTTCGCCACCAGCAGCCTTCAATCTTCGCCTGGTCACGCCGCTCAGCACACGGGCCCCCACGAGGGCTCCGAGAGTGTGCAGATTGGTCCCGGCTGTACGATTTCAGAGGAGAAATAGCGGGCTGATGCGGAGCTCGCGGCTCATGCGTCCGCCATTATCCTCGGCCAAGCCACGCCCCCTTCGTACATCATGTACTCTTTAACCCCTTCTGTGCCCGCCCCTTTCCCCGCCCTGTGCCGGCCGTTGAATTAGCGGGCGGGGTCTATGACGAGCTGGACTCGTCATGGGCACAGCGCCACCGCGGCCCATGACGAGTCCAGCTCGTCATGGGCACTGAAGGGGTTAAGGAAATTATTCTGACTTTTTTTTCCCCTAGTCGTCTGAGGCTTTTTGGCTTCTGTTCTTGAATTTGAATACATGTAAAATCACAATTAACGTATACTTTTACACAAACGACATGTTATTAAATTGAGAGAGCTTTTTTCATAATATTGCGTTTTCACTTGCTTTATTACATTATTATAGTGTTTGTCAAGTAGTTTTGAAAAGTTATTTTCATAATATTTTATAAATGTAATTCCTGTCAAGGTTTGGGTCAGCTAAAGTTCTTATTTCAGCATTTAAAGGGGTTGTTGTAAATTTATGGGTTTAAGTAATGGTCAGTCGTAGTTCAGACAGCTATTTTTGCCGAACATTCCATTGTAATGACTGCAAATGGCTGGTGCTGCAGAGACACCTGCTGCTTAGGGCTGTTGTGCTACTGCCACCAATAAGCTGGAGAGCTATGGACCGCTGTGAGCTGGAGCTCGTCACCGGATTCGTCATTGACGCCACTTATACCTTGGTTTCACAATCCTTATTGATGGCACGTGCTGCAGAACAGTACATTCCTCATTGATGGCCCATTTAATGTACCCCTACATTCCTTATTAATGTTGCATGTAATGCCACACTACATTCCTCATTGTTGGGCCATCTAAGTTGGTACTACGTTGCCTCTTGATGACATTTTCAGCTTGACGGGATGTTCTTCGTTATTGGTAGATGGAATGTGTCCCTACATTTCTTATTTATGGTATATGTAACATGTCACATTCCTTGTTGATGGCACCTGTAACTTGGTACCTACTCGGAGGCAGAGGAAAAATCTGGTTTTGTGCGTAATGTTTCACTCTCCGTCACGTGTTACACTATGGTGGCTGACATCATTGAGAAATGCTGAGATCCTTCATATGAAGAAAGATACTCTTGATCAGAGGGACATATTTTGTTCCTAAAAAGGACAAAGGTTCTCACTCACCAAGATGACATGCCTCATCTTTGAGCCCCTTGTCAATGTGGAAACAACCAGCTTACACATGGTGGGCTCCGCTTGAACTCTATACAATTGTGCCTACTTCCCAGTCAGACCCCTTGGAGTCAATGAATTCATGATTAAAAGCGAATAGGAATGGGTTTTCGAAAATACTTTATTGATCATTGCCTATCACATGATTACTGCACTGTGTAATGCCGAACCCAGTTTTTGTCAGCATACTTCTGCCCTGTCTTCATCGGCCATAACTGTCTGAGGCATTCGTCTGGATGGAGTGGTCCCCTCAACCCTGACTCTAATCCTGTTTGTCTGTCATGGAAGGTTATATCTAGTCCTTGCCTGTTCGGTGCAGCTCATAATGGTCCTTTTCACCAATCTAGGCCTAAACTCGGACCAATTGGCTCAGACCTGTACTTCGTAGTCCTCTGATCTGGCTCACAAATTCTAAGATGGGATCATTGGTCCACCGCACTGATGGCCCATATCACATGATACCACATTCCTTATTGATGGCACTTTTAAATCGATCATACAGTCCTCATTAATGGCATGTATAAGGTGTTAATGGCCCATGTACATTCCTCGCTGACGAACCATATAACTCATTAATGGCACATGTATGGTGTTGGTGGCCCATACAACTTGGCACTCCATTCTTGGCACATGTAACTTAGTACCACATTCCGCAGTGATGCCACAGGTAATTTAGTACTACATTCCTCACTGATGGCATATGTAACTTAGTACTACGTTCCTCACTGATGGCATATGTAACTTGGGTCTACATTCCTCACTGATGGCATATGTAACTTAGTACTACGTTCCTCACTGGCATATGTAACTTAGTTCTACATTCCTCACTGATGGCATATGTAACTTAGTACTATGTTCCTCACTGATGGCATATGTAACTTAGATCTACATTCCTGATGCTACAGTTAACTTAGTAGTACATTCCTCACTGATGGCACATTTAACTTGATGGTACAGTCCTCAATGGCACATGTATGGTGTTGGTGGCCCATGTAACTTGGAACCACATTCCTCACTGATGGCACATGTAACTTAGTACCACATTCCTCACTGATGGCACATGTAACAGGGCTTGAAAAATCATGCATTTTCTTTTTTTTACTAGACCTGCAGGTGTATTAACTTGAAAAATCTACTCAACCTAACTAATGTACTTGACCTCTGTCTCTGAAAAGCTGAGCAAATGTGCCAAGTTAACAAGATTTAAAGGCATTTTTATTGCACGTTCACTTTGTGAGCATTAAAGATGCCTTTAAATCTTGTCACATTTGCTCCGTTTTCAGAGACAGAGGTCAAAAGTCAGTTTGTCTTCCTAATTGCCAGAAAGGGCGAGTAGGCCCTAAAAATAGCTTGTCCTGATTAAATCCTGCTCACCATAGTGAAGACGAGTGGATTTTTCGAGCGCTGATGTAACTTAGTGCCACATTTCTCAGTGATGGCACATGTAACGTTGTACTACATTCCTCACTGATTGCACATGTAAGTTTGTACTACATTCCTCACTGAGGTACATGTAACTTAATGATGGCACGTGGAACTTGGTACCACATTCCTCACTGAAGGTACATGTAACTTAGTCTTCAATTCCTCACTTATTGGCACTTGTAACTTAGTTCTACACTCACCTCTGGATTAATCCCAGATCTCTTGACTGGGGGTGAGTGGTTGAAAGGTTTCTGAACCCTGTCCATCATCTTGCTGTGTTTGCTACGTTCACCCTAAATGGCCAAAGGTATGCCCAGGTGTGGGTGCCTTGCTCGCTTTGTCATTGCATTCAACCTAGCCTGGCTGATGAGGAGTAATACCCCGAAACCGGTCTCAGGATGCTAGTTTCTTGTCCAGGGACGACCTGGCCTTGCAGTTCAAGCTGGACTGCTCTTATGAGGAACAGGTTCAAGACTGATTTGCAAATGGCTGTGTCCAAACTTAGGTAGCATAGTGAGCAAAAGAACAATGGATTAAACTCAGATCTCTTGATTTGGTGAGTGGTTAAAAAGTTTCAGCACTCAGTTCGTCTTGATTTTAATATTTAACTTAGTACCACATTCTTCAGTGATGGCACATATAACTTTGTATTACATTTCTCACCGACGACACGTAACTTTTATTTTTTTATTTTTTTGTTTTCTGTAGCGCGAACTAGACCAGAGACATTGGGGATCAGAGCGCTTTACATGAGCACCGGTTTCGTTACAGATGGACACATTCATTTTTGTTACGCACGGGGAGATTAAGTGATTTGCCCAGCATCACAGGATGTTGAGCATCGTTGCCGAGACTCGAACCCGGTTCCCCAGCTTCGAGGTTGACCGCTCTAGCCGTAAGGCTACATCGTCTCCCCACTGATGATACATATAACTTATTGACGGCACATGTAGCTTAGTACTACATTCCTCAGTGATGGCACATGCAACTTGGTACCACATTCCTCACTGATGGCGAATGTAACTTAGTGCGTGTAACAAGAGGGAGAGAGAGAACTAGTTAGCTAGTCCGAGTCCCCGAGGGTTTATATGTGATTAAACAAAGAGGACTAGCTTAAGTTGACCAAAGTGTTACAGTACTCAAATTAGTTCTGTCACGGGCACCTTGTTGGTGTATTCATGAAGCCCTCACCCACCAACCTAGTTGGTGGCATGCTTCATCATCGGGCCCACCCAGTGACACCTAGTATGTCCCAGGTGTGCTACGACGCCTGATTACAGCGGAGCTGGTATATTGCTGAGAGTGCAGTGAGGTTGGGTGAGTTGTGATTTAAAACGGCTTGGTGGTGGTCCCAGTACCCGAGGGTAAATTAAATTTTAATAACTGAGCCGTCACCAGCGGTTAAAAGTAAGGCTACAGGACGCGTGAGGGTGGCGAGTTACTGCCCCCCTGCGTCCTTCAGATGGTCGACATGTTTCAGCCAGTGCCTTAGAGTATTCTGGCTTTCCTCAGGACCGTTTTTTTTAAAAAGGTGTGGTGAAATAAAACAGACTTAGTGTTGTGGTACAGACTATGTGATACACACACTAAGGGGTTTTTCTATATGTGAGAGGGGGATTTCTTTCTCATGCATACGCTTTGGGTTATTAGCCAAGGCTTCCTGGAGGGAAGCGGTAAGGGGATGACCAGTCTTTCTGGTCAGTGCCTGCCTTGTACCTGTTGTCCCGCCGCCGCCGTCGTCCTCCGGTAGGAGGTAGGAGTTAAATGTAACTTAGTACCACATTCCTCACTAATGGCACATATAACTTAGTAAAACATTCCTCACTGATGGCACATGTAACTTAGTACCACATTCCTCACTGATGGTACATATAACTTAGTACTACATTCCTCACTGATGGCACGTGTAACTTAGTGATGGCACATGTAACTTAGTACCACATCCCTCAAAGGTGGCACATGTAACTTAGTACTACATTTCTCCTGATGGCACATATAACTTATTGATGGCACATATAACTTAGAACTACATTCCTCAGTGATGGCACATTAGTACTGCATTCCTCACTGGTGGCACATGTAACTTAGTAATGGCACATGTAACTCTGTAACATCTAAAGTGGTGGTATGCACACTGTATTTCTCACAATGTAATCCATTTTCTTTGATCCATAGTTTTATAAAACTATACGATTTGCGTGCGGTACTGGGCCATGCCTTGCCCTGAATGCACCATCATTAGGACAATCCTGTGGGGAGCGCGTAGTCCGCGTTCCACTCCCAGTCGCACTGCGATAGTGGCTACCCGATCCAGCCAATATTTCTCCATTTAACCATGTTCACTGTTCATCTGATTTTTAACCACAAAATTTACCGAATTTTTAATCTCGCTTTTCTGATCCACATATCTAACATCATGTATTTTGGAAGCTTCTGATATTAACATGTGTCCATCCCGAAACACATAACGTTAAAAATGTGTGACATCTTACATATAAGCATCTAGTTTATTGTCAGCACGGATTACTTTTGGCGTAATTTGATGCATTATGGGTACTGCAGTGCACAGTCAGTTTACGGAAGTAAGGTGGTTTATTTGTCGATAAGGGAAGGGGGGCGGAGCATGTGAGGTTAAAAAGAGTGGCAATACAGGGTCTGTTATATAGGAGATAAAAAACAGCCCGAGGCGCATGCCGAGCGTGAAGGAGACTATGGAATGAGCAGGTATGCGTGGGTTTAGTTGCTGGATTGAAGGGGCATGTGAAAAATGTAAAGGTTTGGTTTAGCAAGAATGAGTTTTTACACTCGTTGTGAGAGAGATAAAAGTGGCAATGACGTAAAAGAAGGAAGGAGCGAAATCGCTAGTATGCAAATGTGATCACATGTTTTATGCCGATGTTCAACTTTTGTTTGGGGAACGAGGAATAAGGTTAAAAGGGTCACGGGGATTGAACCTTTAGTCTCTTTATTTAATTGAATGTGAACTGCCTGTTTAAGGGAAGGTCTTTTGGGGGAAAGTATGAAAGTTTGATACTACTCGTAACGCGGGATGACAAATGGACCATGCCGATTTTTATTTGTGTTGGGGGAGTGAGGAATAAGGTCGAGAGGGTTAAGGGGATCTGACACCTGGTTTTTTCATTGAATTTAATGTGAACTGCCTGTTTTAGTACAAAATGTTATATGCGCAAGATTAAATACAGATTTGTGATTACAGCAGATAATGGCAAAAAGTAGTAATGATGAATTTTTGCAATTGTTGATTTACAATTACCCCTGACGAAGGGCTGGAAATAAGCCCGAAATGCATTGGGTTCTGAATAAAGATTTGCTGCTCTGAACGATCCTTTGTACTTTGGATCGTATTCACGAAGAGGTCCAGATGGACACATGTTAATATGAGAAGCTTCCAAAATACATGATGTTACATATGTGGATCAGAAAAGCGAGATTAAAAATTCTGTAAATTTTGTGGTTAAAAATCAGATGAACAGTGAACATGGTTAAATGGAGAAATGTTGGCTGGATCGGGTATCCCCTATCGCGGTGCGACTGGGAGTGGAACGCGGACTACGCGCTCCCCACAGGATTGTACATGTAACTTTGTGCCACATTCCTCACTGATGGTGAATGTAACTTAGTACCACATTCCTCACTAATGGCACATATAACTTAGTACTACATTCCTTACTGATGGCATGTGTAACTTAGTGATGGCACATATAACCTAGTACTACATTTCTCCTGATGGCACATGTTACTACCACATTCCTCACTGATAGCACATGTAACTTAGTACTTTTTTCCTCACTGATGGCACGTATAACTTAGTATTGCATTCCTCTCTTATGGCACATGTAACTTAGTACTACAATCCTCACTGAGGATGCATTTAACGTAAGCTTTAATTCCTTCTAGTTAGCACCAGGTTCTGAAAGTAACTAGGTGCTGAGTTCATTCTAGATTAGGCCTAGATTCCTTACTGCTAGCTATGCCTTGACCTCAGCATTGCAGTGATGGCTACTTATCCATAGCAGTACATGTTGTAATTGAGTGGATATGTGTGTTTAACCTTGTATTCTGTTGGTGTAAATGCCCAGCTGCAGAGAATGGGTGTGTTCAACTGGGAATACCGTCTATGGGGACACAGTGTATTTTGTAGACATAAATATCTAGCCACAGTGAGTGAATTTATGTTTAACTTGGCACACCTTTAACGTAGCTTACCGTCTTTTCTGTGTATGTAAATATCCAACAGTGTGTAATTGGTATGCTGTGTATTTTGTGATTGCCAATATCCAATAAGTGGTGGTGTGTTTAACTGCTCACCCTGTGAATTCTGTTGATAAACCTATTCAGCCGCAGTGAGTGTGTTTGTGTAATTGGGTATACAATAGTTTGTGGGCGTAACTATCCAGCTACAGTGAATGCCTTCTGTGGGTGTAAATATTAGGAGGAATGCTTGTGTATATCCTGTGGGTGTAAATAGCCACCCACAGGGAATGTATTAAGTGGCCTCGGTGATCTATTGTGTGTTTAACTGGACACCATGTATTCTCTGGATGCATGTATCCGGGGCAGTTAACAAATGTGGGGTTAACTGATTTGAGGCATGTAGGACTGCAGCTAGATTTCAGGTATGTAGGCTGCAGCTAGATCTGAAACCAGCAGGGCTGCAGTTAGAGTTGGAAAGTTAAGGGCTACAGCTAGATTTCTGACGTGCGGCTGCAATTCTGACAAGCAGGGCTGTGGTTAGATTTGAGACATGCAGGGCTGCAGTTGACTTGTGGACATGCTGGACTGCAGTTAGCTTTCGGACATGCTGGACTGCAGTTAGCTTTCGGACATGCTGGACTGCAGTTAGCTTTCGGACATGCTGGACTGCAGTTAGCTTTCGGACATGCTGGACTGCAGTTAGCTTTCGGACATGCTGGACTGCAGTTAAATTTGAGACATGCTGGATTGCTGTTAGGTTTGGGGCATGCTGGGCTGCATTTACATTTGAGGCATGCAAGGCTGCAGTTGGATTTGAGACATGCAGGGCAGCAGTCGGGTCTGAGACATGCAGGGCTGCACTCGGATTTGCCAGACGTGCAGGGCCGCACTCGGATTTGCCAGACGTGCAGGGCCGCACTCGGATTTGCCAGACGTGCAGGGCCGCACTCGGATTTGCCAGATGTGCAGGGATGCAGTTGCACAATTGTCTGTGGACATTGCATGAACATTGCTGCCATTTGATCTGTGTCTGTGGTCGGATGGTGTGATGCCCGGTGGCTGGCATACACAGTGCCTTCGGGTTACATCCAGTGCAGCTCCTCAGTGCAAGGGACAGTTGGTGAATGAAGGAGGATGGCTTCCACCATGTGGAGAAGTGTGGCTCAATGGTTAGAGCGCCAGACCCTGATGCAGAGGTCTGGCCCGGACCAGGGTTCAATTCCCGCCTCGGCGGGTCTTGGGCTCAATTTCCCCGGACCCGATAATTCTCGCCTCGGTGCCTATTCTAATCATGGGTCCCACTCTGCAACTTTGGGCAATAGCTTGCTTAATCTCCACAACGGCCCCAAAAGCGCTAGGATGCCTGGCTTCACCTTGGGGGTGCCCAGGAGTGGGCACTTCACAGGGAAAGGCCAGGAAGGGTTCCACAGCGGTATGTGCACAGCGCTTGAGAGACCCTTTCGGGGGTGTGCGGAGCACTGTATAAATGCACTACATTTACATTTCACCTGGCTGCCCTGGGCAGGGAGGAGGCACTTGGCACTGTCTACATAAATGTGAGTCAGCGGAAGGATGGAATATCTTTCGGTGCCTGGGCAGGGTGTGGCCCCTGGCAGAACAAGGCCGTGTGAGGTCAGACCCTCACCTGAAGTCCAGGTATAGAGGTGTTGATGCCTGGGCGGGGTGTGGCCCCTGGCCGCATAAGACCATGCAAGGCTCATCCACCCGGTCACAAACTCTAACCTGAGGCCCAGATATGGAGGTGCTGTCGGTGCCTGGGCGTGGTGTTGCCCCTGGCAGCACAAGGATGTGCGAGGCCCAGCCACAGACCCTCACCTGGGGCCCAGTGATGGAGGTGCTGTCGGTGCCCTAGGTGGGGTATAGCCCCTGGCAGCACAGGGACGTTCGAGGCTCATCCACGCAGGCACAGACCCTCACCTGAGGCCCAGGTATGGAGGTGCTGTCAGTGCCTGTGCGGGGTGTGGCCCCTGGCAGCACAAGGCCAGGCAAGGCTCCTTCACGTGGGCACAGACCCTCACTTAAAGCTCATGGATGGAAGTGCTGTTGATTATCTCGGGTCTGCCTTCCCGCAGAGTTTGACGCACCAATGCTTTTATTGATCATTTCCTACAGTATATATCTGCTTTTCAACACACTTCGGGCTTCCTTGGTCTAGGGTGGGTGAGGTCTTCAATGATGAGGGCTTGTGGTCAGACTTCGGCCTCTGCACCCTCCGTAGCCTACAGTGGTTGCAGCAGCCTGTGGTCTGTGATCAGGCCTCTACATCCTTCTGTCTCTTTGGCCTGCAGTAGGTGCCTCCGGTTGGATGGGGTCTGTGATCATCCAGGGCTTGTTATCAGACCTCAGCCTGTGCAACCTGCAGTGCTTGCAGCAGTCTGGGGTCTGTGATCACACAATAATTGTGGTCAGACCTCCTCTGTCTACGTCTTTCTGGCACCTTGGGCTGCAGTAGGTGCTGCAGCCTGGGGGTCAGACCTCGGACTCCATTCCATTACCCCCAGATGCCTCAAAAGGCTTGGCTATTGAATAGTCAGTGCTTGTGGTCAGACCCTGGGCGCTCTACCCTGTTTTGTTTTTTGGTGGAGTTTTATATAGCGCTAACTAGTTCCGAAGGTATCGGAGCGCTTTACATGAGCCTCAGTTATGTTACAGACGGATGTATTCTTTTTTGTTAGGTACAGGGAGATTAAGTGATTTGCCCAGAATCACAGAATGTTGAACGCCCCTGCCGAGGCTCGAACCCAATTCCCCGGCTCTGAGGTCGACCGCCCTAGCCGTTGGGACACATTCTCTCCCTATCTACCTTTAAAGGTCTGTCATCACTCAGTGTTTATGATCAGACCTCTGGCTCTAGCTCATTACCTGAAATTATTGATAAGCGTTGGATCCTGGGCTCCCCAAACCCTGCCTCCGCGTTGGCTGCAGTATCCTGGGGTCTTTGATCTCCAAAGGCTTGTGGTCAGAACCTGGGATCACTACCCTGTCTACCTTCTAGGTCTGTCTTCACTCTGTGTTTATGATCAGACCTCTGGCTCTAGTTCATAAGATGCTGGGTTCCCCAAACTTGCCTCCTCGTTGGCTGCAGTATCCTGGGGTCTTTGATCTCCAAGGGCTTGTGGTCAGACCCAGTCTACCTCCATGGCTCTGCATGTGTTGGCTTTGGGTCGGTGCCAGTGCTTGGAGCAGACACAAGCTCAGTGTTGGAAGGTTGTTCAGGGTGCGGCTACTGGAGCCATTTCCTGTTGTGCAATGCTCTGAAGAGCGCACAGCACCTGTGCTTCCGGCCTCCCTTCTCAGAAGACTTGCTTCCATGGCATGACATTGATGGGGACCGTGCCTCCCCCTCCTCACTGCGCACACGGGAATCCCATGTTCAGAACTTCAGTGGGACTGGATCTCCCGGCTCCAAACTGGCCTGTCCAGTGGTTAGGTCTAGGTCGTGTCTTTGCTCCATGGCTTGCAGAGAGAGTGGGAGTTTCAAGTTGAGATGTTTTTTTTAAATTAATTTATTGTAAGGCGTTTGTTAAATTAAATAGTTATCTCCCAAGGGCAGCAGAGCACTTTAGAGAGATTTCTTGCAGCAGCATAGAGGCCTTGAGATACAGCGCCTAGAGCAGGAGTGTGTGGGGTCTGCTTGAGACCCGACTCCGGCACCCAGGAGCTGACTTCGGCACTTGTGGTTGGTGTTATTGACAGGGCTCGAGTCGGGGTACCACGCGGGTGGACGGCGTCCCCCCACTTATTTTACCAGGTTTTTCCGGGTGGACGCCGTCCCCCCTGCCCAAAAGCTGGACAGCATTGTGTGAGCAGAGAGCCCGGGTGGGAGGGAAGTTTCCCGTAAATTACCAAAGATATGCTAATATTTGTAATTGGAGACTTTAAGAGGCACCGGTGGTGTGTGCAGGCTGGAGTGATTGGGAGGCGGAGCGAGCAGGCGTTGGCGGTTAACGCTTGGAATGTGTGTCCTTCTGTATCTTGTGCACTTTTGAGCACTTCGTTGTGCAACTGGGGCACCCCCTCGGGGGGGGGGAGGGGGGGTTGCAAAGGACATCGAGGAACAGACCAGGGGTAGCAGTGCTGTGAAATGCCCCGTCATCTAAAGGCATATGAATACTCATGAGATTCCTGCTGTGACGTCACTTCCGGTGACAGCGTCCCCCCACTTCTTTTCATGAGATTCCTGTTGTGACGTCACTTCCGGTGACAGCGTCCCCCCCCACTTCTTTTCATGAGATTCCTGTTGTGACGTCACTTCCGGTGACAGCGTCCCCCCACTTCTTTTTTTAGGACTTGAGCCCTGGTTATTGAGTGAGTACTAAGCAGTGAGCTGTACAGTTGTCTGTCTTTTTTTATTAGAAGCACGTAGGAACGTTCCAGATCGCTACCACATATGAATGAAATGGCCCCGTGACATTCTTGGGTTCGCCTTGAATCCGTGTCTTGGCCCCTTCGCTGCGCCGGACGTCTTTGAGATCCCAGACTTGGGCGCCCGGCTGCGTCTCCCCCTTCACGGGCTGATGCTGTGGGCTCACCCGCTGTGTATGAGAGGCGCCATTGAGGGACATAACGCAGGCCATCTAAGGGGAGTTCTTTCATAAGCGTGCCATCCGGGGTGTGGACTCGCACTGCCCAGGCCTGGCAGGTCATCTGGGGGCGTGTATGTCGGAAATACACCTTTCCTGCTTGGTGGCCCGAGGCAATGTTTTCACAATTTGTATAAATCCTGATTTGCGGTTATGACTGCTCGTTGTGACTTTGCATTCACTGCCACAGTGAGTACACTTTGCCCATAAAACTACTGTAAAATTGGTCTTAGTTAACATTCCAGTAAGGCAGCACCAATGGCAGGGCAGTTAAATGTCATTTATGTATGCAGGGGCTATTTATACCACCCAATGTATGACAAAAACGTAGAGCTCCAGAGAGCACCATTGTGCTCAAAACTGCTGCATTACCAAATGCAAGGAAAAGTGCCTTTGCCATGCAGCAAAAACGACTTCTAGCTATAGTCACTCATTCCTAAAGTATGCCTTGTAACCCACAGGGGTCAATGCTTAGTTTGTTGGCTTACAACAAATTGTAAAAAGTACGTTCATGCGAACAGTTACAAAAAGCTGTTTTAGCTTTGTGCATAAATCTGAGTTTTCCACAAATGGGGGCAGTGACAAATAAAATCTATTCTATCTAGACATGGGAATAAGTCAGTTATTTCCACTTACACATAGAAACCTAATTCAGCATTGAAAGGGCATTTTTGATAACTATAGTGTAAAGGTAGTTTTGGTAAAATGTATTTTATACTTTGTGGTAGTAAAATGGTTTAACCTCTTTAGTGCGAAGGTTGACTTGTTGACTTCAACAGCACCCATTACCCCACTCGCTGACACAAAGCAGACACCCGCAGGGCCAGACTGTCAAACCAAAGCAGCACTGGCAATTTGGGTGGGGTGCAAGCTTAAAGCACTGCTGCGCAACAAAGCCGGCCCCCAGCACTGCTGCGCAACAAAGCCGGCCCCCAGCACTGCTGCGCAACAAAGCCGGCCCCCAGCACTGCTGCGCAACAAAGCCGGCCCCCAGCACTGCTGCGCAACAAAGCCGGCCCCCAGCACTGCTGCGCAACAAAGCCGGCCCCCAGCACTGCTGCGCAACAAAGCCGGCCCCCAGCACTGCTGCGCAACAAAGCCGGCCCCCAGCACTGCTGCGCAACAAAGCCGGCCCCCAGCACTGCTGCGCAACAAAGCCGGCCCCCAGCACTGCTGCGCAACAAAGCCGGCCCCCAGCACTGCTGCGCAACAAAGCCGGCCCCCAGCACTGCTGCGCAACAAAGCCGGCCCCCAGCACTGCTGCGCAACAAAGCCGGCCCCCAGCACTGCTGCGCAACAAAGCCGGCCCCCAGCACTGCTGCGCAACAAAGCCGGCCCCCAGCACTGCTGCGCAACAAAGCCGGCCCCCAGCACTGCTGCGCAACAAAGCCGGCCCCCAGCACTGCTGCGCAACAAAGCCGGCCCCCAGCACTGCTGCGCAACAAAGCCGGCCCCCAGCACTGCTGCGCAACAAAGCCGGCCCCCAGCACTGCTGCGCAACAAAGCCGGCCCCCAGCACTGCTGCGCAACAAAGCCGGCCCCCAGCACTGCTGCGCAACAAAGCCGGCCCCCAGCACTGCTGCGCAACAAAGCCGGCCCCCAGCACTGCTGCGCAACAAAGCCGGCCCCCAGCACTGCTGCGCAACAAAGCCGGCCCCCAGCACTGCTGCGCAACAAAGCCGGCCCCCAGCACTGCTGCGCAACAAAGCCGGCCCCCAGCACTGCTGCGCAACAAAGCCGGCCCCCAGCACTGCTGCGCAACAAAGCCGGCCCCCAGCACTGCTGCGCAACAAAGCCGGCCCCCAGCACTGCTGCGCAACAAAGCCGGCCCCCAGCACTGCTGCGCAACAAAGCCGGCCCCCAGCACTGCTGCGCAACAAAGCCGGCCCCCAGCACTGCTGCGCAACAAAGCCGGCCCCCAGCACTGCTGCGCAACAAAGCCGGCCCCCAGCACTGCTGCGCAACAAAGCCGGCCCCCAGCACTGCTGCGCAACAAAGCCGGCCCCCAGCACTGCTGCGCAACAAAGCCGGCCCCCAGCACTGCTGCGCAACAAAGCCGGCCCCCAGCACTGCTGCGCAACAAAGCCGGCCCCCAGCACTGCTGCGCAACAAAGCCGGCCCCCAGCACTGCTGCGCAACAAAGCCGGCCCCCAGCACTGCTGCGCAACAAAGCCGGCCCCCAGCACTGCTGCGCAACAAAGCCGGCCCCCAGCACTGCTGCGCAACAAAGCCGGCCCCCAGCACTGCTGCGCAACAAAGCCGGCCCCCCAGCACTGCTGCGCAACAAAGCCGGCCCCCCAGCACTGCTGCGCAACAAAGCCGGCCCCCCAGCACTGCTGCGCAACAAAGCCGGCCCCCCAGCACTGCTGCGCAACAAAGCCGGCCCCCCAGCACTGCTGCGCAACAAAGCCGGCCCCCCAGCACTGCTGCGCAACAAAGCCGGCCCCCCAGCACTGCTGCGCAACAAAGCCGGCCCCCCAGCACTGCTGCGCAACAAAGCCGGCCCCCCAGCACTGCTGCGCAACAAAGCCGGCCCCCCAGCACTGCTGCGCAACAAAGCCGGCCCCCCAGCACTGCTGCGCAACAAAGCCGGCCCTCCAGCACTGCTGCGCAACAAAGCCGGCCCTCCAGCACTGCTGCGCAACAAAGCCGGCCCTCCAGCACTGCTGCGCAACAAAGCCGGCCCTCCAGCACTGCTGCGCAACAAAGCCGGCCCTCCAGCACTGCTGCGCAACAAAGCCGGCCCTCCAGCACTGCTGCGCAACAAAGCCGGCCCTCCAGCACTGCTGCGCAACAAAGCCGGCCCTCCAGCACTGCTGCGCAACAAAGCCGGCCCCCAGCACTGCTGCGCAACAAAGCCGCCCTCCAGCACTGTTGCTTTTATTACTGGGAGCCGATATTGCAGCATTGCTGCAAAACAATCACCCACCCTTCCAGCCTCCTTGGCTAATGCCCGATGCCCGCTACGGCCAGTCTGCCTCTGGGCACCCGCTCAAGCAGACCAACCACCACCCGCGAAAGCGTGAAGCACAGCTGCTTAACAAAGCAAGCCCTGGTCACCCCCTCACGCAGACCAACCACCACCCGCACAACAAAATGTGTATTTGTAAAGTGCACATTCACAGGTGGGCTTCTTGGCGCTGAATAACTGATGTTTGTTACCCAACTCAATGGAACTCATTTTATCGACCTCCAAAGGATGAAAGGCTGAGTGTACCCTCCACCATTTGAACCAGTGACTGAGGTCAAACACAGGCCACTACAGTGGAGGCATTAGTCTACTAAGCCACCAGACCCGGCATCGGCAACATGCCATACATGCTTCTCGACACCCGCTCGCTGACCAAACATGTCATGGAGATACGAGACCTACTGCACGACCACGCTCTGTGCCTGCTCTTCCTCACTGAAACATGGCTAAACACAATCTCTGCACATGACCTCACTATAGCCTTCCCCCGCTGGCTACAAGATCAGCAGGTAAGACTGTCCACATAAGCCCAGAAATTGAGTTGCCATCATGTTCAAAGATACTATCAGCTGCACCACCCGCACGGACATTCCCGCTAGCTACATGTGACTCCTGATGTTCAACAACCGCATCACAGCCAGCGTTTCGCTTGGTGAAACTCTTGTATACAGACCACTAGCACCAATTTCGGCAGCAACATCATTGCACCGCTCCTTATCAACACCATCACCTTTATCCTCCTCGGAGACCTTAACTTTCATTTAGAAGACCGCACTGACTCAAACCCTATAATACTTCTCGGAAACTTCAGCCTCGCAACTCAGAAACCTCAGCCTCACACATCACGTTGCTGAACCCACCCACGCCACTAGGCACCTATTAGACCCAAATTTGTTCTCAATCAGCAAAATCACAGTCGACAAACCAGCAGCTGGGACCTGGCCAGACTGTGCCCTAGTCCGTTTCAGCATGCACTTCGTCACCACCACAGACCTATCACCGCTGAACTGGCCTGCTGCAGCTGGAAAAGCATCACAGCTGAGGGGTGGGTTTCTGCCCTCTCTACCACGCACTCCCGTGAGCACGCCAGCAACTTGCCGAAAGCCATCAAGAACCTAAATTGCTGGATCACCACATGCTTCCCTCAAGCGTACCCCAAAAGCAAGAGCCCAACCACAAGCTCAGCTGGTACACATAGGAACTCAGTCTGACAAATGTCACTGCAAGCACCTGGGGTGCAAATGGAGAACAAGTCAAGACATTGTTCCAATGGATGGTTACAGTTCCTATAATGTAAGAGAGAAGTGTCAGCCAGCAGGTAAGCTGTAGATAGAAGGGAATGTCTCCAAGGGTAGGGTGAGTGTGCAAAGTGAGGAGAGAGTACTCCTGTGGTGGTACTGTGTGCCCTCACACACCCTCGCGGATGTATAGCATCATCATTGGGCACGGTTGCTCCTCGTGGGGGTGGCGCTGCAGTCCCTCACGGGCCCTTGGTTAGGGGCTCTGGTGGAGTTCTTTTAAGGAGTTGCCGCATTTGTGAGTGAGGGTGTGTGGGTAGAGATGTGCTAGTGAGTGCAGGATTAAAAATGAAACGGGAACCTAAAATATTTTAATCAGGAGGTCCCTGGTCCAAGCTAAAAAATACTCTGGGATGGAGATGCACAATAGTGCTGTTTAGAGAGGGGAATCAAGACCAAATAAAAGTCCCACTTCTCTCAACCCGTGTGGTGTATTAACAAAAAGGTGATTTAAAGAAAGGTCAACATGTTTCGCGCTATAGGATGGTCCCTAATGGATCCCGGAGCGCTTCGTCAGGACCGGAAAAAGAATGCTAGAAGATGGGTTTCGGGTAAAGACTCCCCGTAATCCCATTCGTTACCTAGGTCTGGTATGCTTGACAGTTAGTGTCCAGAATCCGTTTTTATACGTCAATCCTGTTCACAGCCTAAAAAGGAGACAAGAGGGAGAGACAAGAAGAAAGGAGGGGGGGAAAGGAAGTAATACCTTATTAAAGATATATGGTACATATATCATTTGTAGGGAGACACTAGTGCACGGCATGTGCTATGGTGCCTCATGCATGAAAAAGGACACCAACCGAAGTAGTGTCTAAAGGGATCATGCAGGGTTGTTTAACCATGGTGCTGGGATAATGCCCAGCGTGGCTGGGTTAACATAATAATGGTCGTGAACTCACTGGGAACCAAACTGTCCATAGTACAGGTGGAGGTATGGTGGAGGACGTAAGGTCAGAAGACGCTTCCTCGATGGTGCCCGCTAAGGGAGAAGGCGTGAATGGGCGTCCATGTGCGGTATCATCGTGAGGACCGGTGGTGTGCTGTGGTAGTCATTCCTCGTGTCGACATGAAGATACAAGGGTAAGTGACTCTGTGAAACACAGGTGGCACGGTGTGTTGTTGTAATCATGCCTCGTAAAAACCTGAGTGAATCGGTGAGGCATGGATAGCACGGTATACTGAGCGTGCATAATTTAGGTGTTAAAGAGCAGGCAGACAGGGGTGGTCTGACGATTAAACATCAATACAAATACAAAACTACATTAACAGATCGCGAGCCTACCCTCTCCTCCTAGATGATGGGCTCCGTCGGCAATGCCGCGGAGTAAGGCTGGAAAGAAATGAGAAAATAGGGCTACGATAAAAGATACTAGTAACGAGGATGGGGCTCAAGGGTCCCGAACCAAAGGGAGGGTACTTACGTCACTGGACGCCTTACGTCGCGGGGAAACCTACCCGTGCGGTTGCACTGCCGGTTACATGGTTAATGCGACTACGGACTGGTTAAGTAGTGTAAACAGTGACGCAGCGGGCCCTGTGCAATGACGTGGTGTCGGAGCAACCGGAGGCTTGGGACGAGAAGAAGCCGGATAGATGTGTGGCTGTCGCGGCCATCTTGGAGTGGAGTGCGGGCCGTGTACAGTGGAAAGAACGGGAATAAGCCGGAGGTCTGCGGGAGTAATCTGGGCAGTAAGCCCGTAACCTATTGCAACCATGGGCAGAAGGACTATGTTGATTGTGAATAAAAGATAAATAATGAATAAATAAAATAAAGAAAAAGACACCATCAATAATGGTCATAGTTAGTGTGTACTCTCTTTTGCAAAGGTACACCGTATTGAACGCAAGGGCCAACATGGTACATGAGGATAGGTCCGGGGTGGAGGCACGAACACAGTACCAACATCTAAAATACAGGAAAATCCTCGCAGGGGATCTGTCTACTATGTCACCGGGTATGCGTCACCAGTAGCGTGATGTCACAGTGGCAGTGTGGTAAATACTGCCCCTCTGTTTTCTGCTGTATAATCAGTGCTCAGATCACAGCATTGCAATCAAGATATACAAAAATGTAGTAATGTCTCCTACCCAAGGGTGGAAGAGGTGGATTTGTGGTAAACCGGATTTAATGCCGAAGACGGGGGTAAGGATGGAGTAAAACATAAAGATGATTGTGCAGAGGCTGCAGAGAGAATTCATAGTTAGTATAACTGGGGGTACTTAGCAACCTTGACCTCAACTGACAGATCATAAACTTCGTTACTAAGGTCTGGAGATGGTTCCGGTGACTGGTATCTCTGACACACATGTGGTGGTATGAGTAGTTGATGTAACTCGTGTCCCAGATTCAGAAGTCTCTGCTTTCGATAGGGAATATTACTATCAAAATATCTCATGGTATGTGGTTATCTGGATAGTTCAACCCAGGGAATATCTTCATTAAGTCCCCCTTTATTGCTTTTCAATTTGAACACCCATCGTTGTTCCTGTCTGAACAGTGTGGATGGTGACCAATGTGGATTGGATTCAATGATGGTCCATCGTAGGCTATCGGGGGAGTGATTCATTTCCAAGAAATGGCTTTGTCTTGTCGCTGTGCGCTTGCACCGGATCGTACTTTTATGTTCCCCAATTCGAGTTTTGACTGTTCTTATGGTCATCCCAATGTATCGTGATCCGCAGGGGCAGGTGATCATGTACACACAATTTTTTGTGTTGCAGTTGGTGTGACGTAACTGTTTCCATGGTCTTGATAGTCCTAGATCCAGTTCCTTGGTACTGCTTGTCAGTGGGCATACTGTACACGACCCGCATGGGTAATGACCAATTACCGGGGGAAGGTTCCATAGTGTTGGTTGCGTTTTTGTGGTGTTCTTGGGACGTGTGTGCACTAACATGTCCCTCAGATTTTGTGTTCTCTTAAAGGCGAAGAGAGGTTTAGGTCCTGGTTGGAAATCCCCCATCTCAAGGATCTTCCAGTGTTTCTTGATTATCATTTGGACTTTGTTCGAGTTTGGGGTGAAAGATGTCACACGTTAATGTCTGAGGTGCTTTTTTTTTTTAATTTGAAGTAGAGCTCCTCTGTGATTATTTCTTGCTCTTTTGCGAGCCTGCTTCACAATTCTTTTTGGATATTCTCTCCTTATCAGATTCTCTGTTAAGGTGTCCGCCTCTTTTTCAAATTCTTTCATGGTATTGCAATTGCGGCGTAGGCGGAGGAATTGGCCAACCGGTAAGTTGTTTCTTAGATATTTTGGATGGTGACTTTGGAATAGGAGAAGACTGTTCCTATCTGTGGGCTTCTTGTAGTTGTCCGGCATTCTTCATGTGGATCAATACTTTAAATCCATACCTACAATTTGTGGGCACATTGTCATCTGAATCAATTCCATTCCTTGACCTGTTGATATCTCTAAAAGAAGGGTGCCTGATGACCACCAACTACAAGAAGCACACAGATAGGAACAGTCTTCTCCTATTCCAAAGTCACCATCCAAAATCTCTAAGAAACAACTTACCGGTTTGACGTATAAAAACTGATTCTGGACACTAACTGTCAAGCATACCAGACCTAGGTAACGAATGGGATTACGGGCAGTCTTTACCCAAAACCCATCTTCTAGCATTCTTTTTCCGGTCCTGATGAAGCGCTCCGGGATCCATTAGGGACCATCCTATAGCGCGAAACATGTTGACCTTTCTTTAAATCACCTTTTTGTTAATACACCACACGGGTTGAGAGAAGTGGGACTTTTATTTGGTCTTGATTCCCCTCTCTAAACAGCACTATTGTGCATCTCCATCCCAGAGTATTTTTTAGCTTGGACCTGGGACTTCCTGATTAAAATATTTTAGGTCCCTGTTTCATTTTTAATCCTGCACTCACTAGCACATCTCTACCCACACACCCTCACTCACAAATGTGGCAACTCCTTAAAAGAACTCCACCAGAGAGCCCCTAACCAAGGGCCCGTGAGGGACTGCAGCGCCACCCACACGAGGAGCAACCGTGCCCAATGATGATGCTATACATCCGCGAGGGTGTGTGAGGGCACACAGTACCACCACAGAAGAACTCTCTCCTCACTTTGCACACTCACCCTACCCTTGGAGACATTCCCTTCTATCTACAGCTTACCTGCTGGCTGTCACTTCTCTCTTACATTATAGGAACTGTAACCATCCATTGGAACAATGTATGTCTTTTAGGAGCATTGGTTCAGGACCTTTTTCTAACTGCTCCTAGTCCCTCCTCCTATTTGATATTCAACAAGTCAAGACACCACAGATAAGAACATCTTCAATCTGTTCCAAGATGCTACCACCAGCAGATACATAACACCGAGTGCACAGCTCTCGCAGACCGCATCAACGCTGGCACTAATGATATCGTCAGACACTTTGCCGTACCTCATACCATCTTCAGCAAAATTACCCCTACACAAGACCTTTGCAACAAGCTCTCTGAATTCTTCTGTAACAGTCACCGCCATGTACGGCAACTTTGACCCTCAACTGGACCCCATCACCCTCGCAACTGAACTTCCCATCACAACCGAAAAGTGAACCCTGACCTTGTGGCCCACTGTCACCACTGTTGAAACTGCTACCACCATGGACACCATCCACTCGAAGGAGCCATCTTACCCTTGTCCCCCACCTCACCTTCATCAAAGGACTCCTACCTATCACCTAAGCCCGAACACCTATCCTTAATGCCTCCATTGACTCAGTCACGTTCCTGAACACCTGTAAACATGCAACTGTCATGCCCCTGCTCTTACCCAGCCACACTTTAAAACTTCAGACCTAGCTCCCTTCAGCCATACCTTTCAAAGGTCCTAGAGAAACGAATACACCAACCCCTCACTGATCATTTCACCAAGTTCACACCACACAGTCCGGATCCTGGCCCATCCACTGTGTACAAACAGCACTCATTACCGCTGCTGACTACATCCACATTATCTTTGGTAGAGGAGGCGTGCAGCCCTCATTCTTCTGGACCTTCTGCAGCATTTGACATGGTCTCTCATCCCATCCTCATCTGGTGCCTGTTCAAGATTGGCATTCAGTGACCAGTTCTCTATTGGATCTGCTCCTTAACAGATAAAACACAAACCGTTAGTCTGGCTCCTTAGAAGCCCGCAAACTCATCTGTGGAGTGCCACATAGTTTATCACTCAGCCCCACCTTCAACACATGCATGATCCTTCTGCTCAGCGTCTTCTGCAGGCACAACATTAACATCCTCTCCTACGCCCATGACCCGCAACTCCTACTCCCCTTCGCGCTTAAGACTGCCAACACAAGAAACAAGTTCACCGACTGCATGAACAAGTCGCTAACTGGTTGAAATCCAACGGTCTCGAGCTCAACACTGACAGGACATAAGGAAGCGAGTTGCAGATTCTTGGTGCAGCGCCGGAGAATGCTCGATTGTATGTTTTTGCCTTGCGGAAGCAGGGTGGCTGGGGCACACGGTCTCTGGCAGATCTGGAGTTTCTGGATCTCCCAGATAACACGAGTTTCTGGGCGAGATATGCCGGGGTGTTCGTGTACAAGGGTTTGTGAGTGATGCAGGCCAGCTTGAGATGAATTCTTCCTTCAAGGGGAAGCCAGTTCAAGGCCTTCAGGTGTGGAGAGAGCTGGTCAAATTTGTTTGAACCGGATAAGAGTCTGGCTGCTGCATTGAGGCAAGCTTTTAGGGGGGCAGTTGAAGTCTTAGGCAGGCCCGATAGTGTGGAGCAGCCATATTTGATTCTGGAGATAACGACACCTGCACAGCGGTTTTTAGGTCCGCTGTTCCAAGGAAGGGTTTTAGTTTTCTCAAGTAGCTCAGATGGAATCTGGCAATTTTGGCGATCGTGTTGATGTTTTCAATCCTATTCAGGTTGTGGTCCAAAATAATCCCAAGAGATTTGGCGAAATCCACAATGGAAGGGGTGCAGTTTAGTGCTGTGATGGAGTTAGTCCGTTCAAGGATGTCAGCAGATTTGTTTGGAGGGTAGAGGAGAAGTAACTCTGTTTTTTGGGCACTCCGTTTGAGCTGGTTCTTGGCAAGCCAATGGACAGTCAGTTTCAGGGCATCATTTAGATGGGTGATCTCCTCAAGAGAGGAGATTTTAATGTAGATCTGGGTATAATCGGCATACATGTGGAAGTAGATGTTGGCCGAGTGGAGAATTTCAGCTAAAGGTTTGAGGTAGAGATTGAAGAGGGTAGGGAACAGAGTGGAGCCTTGCGGGACACCGATGGAGATCGGGGAGGGGGCAGATAGGTTATTGTTGACAAGGAATCTCTGTGTGCGGTTATGGAGGAAGGAATCAAACCATTTGATGACGGTACCTCCTAAGCCCAGCCTTTGCTCGTGGCATTCAAAGAGTTTCTTGTGGTTGACCATGTTGAATGCCGAGGAGGGATCCAGAAGGATCAGAAGATATGTTTTGCCTTGGTCAAAGGCTAGGAGAGCAACGTCAACAATGTGAAGAATAGTAGTTTCAGTGCTGTGCCCAGGTCTGAACCCAGATTGGAATTCGTGGAGTAGATTGAAATTGGCAATGTGTTGGCTTAGTTGTAGCTGCACACATTTCTCCAATACTTTCGCGACAAGAGGGATATTCGAGATGGGTCTGAAGTTATCTGGAATTTCTGGATTCAGAGTGGTTTTTTTTTTTAGGATAGGGATGACTTGCCCGGTTTTCAGTGAGTCGGGTATGGTCCCTTGGAGAAGGGAAGCATTGATAATGGTAGTCCAGATGGAAGCGATGAGTGAGGCGGTCGCTGCCAAGCAGTTGGCAAGGAGGGGGTCATTAAAGTGGGTATTCGGTTTTAAGGAGGATAGAATTTTCAAGATGGAATGGTCATCGTAAAGTTCGAATTTGGACCAGTTAGCCTTGTTTTTGGGTGTTGCTTGGTGGGGACGAGAGGATAGAAGGGTCCCAGACAGAGGAGGGGAGTTCGAGGAGGCCTTGAGTTAGTTACCCAGCAGTGATTGGGGATTTAGTGATTTCTTTTGATTCCGCTAGTTTGTTTGATTGAAGTTTGACTATTTCAAAACGTTTGCTTGGTCTGTTCTTGGCATTTTCCAGCTCTGAATTGAAGAACTCTTTTTTTTGGACAAAAGGATGTTCTTGTACGTATTTCTGGCCTGACAGAGGAGTTCAAGGTGGGAGGCTGAGGGGTGCTGTCTCCAGTTCCTTTCTTTCAGACGGAGAGCTCTCCTTTTGTCATGGAGGGGTCTGATGAACCAAGGGTTTTTGTCTTTGATTTGGGACCTTTTGAACTTAAGTGGGGCCAGATCGTCCAAAATGTTAGTCCTAGTCGAGTTGTAGTGACCTGTGAGGTCGTTGACCTTAGATAGATTCAGGGGGTGGGGGCGTGAAGCTCTTTCTCGCAGCGGGCAGTCAGTTTCTTGAGGTCCAGGCTCTTGGAGTCTCTGAGCCAGTGTTTTGGTTTCACTAGTTGCCCAAGTTTTTTCAGGCGGTGGTCAGTTATAGTGAAGGTGATGATGTGGTGGTCTGACCAATCACATGGCTCTATTGAGTTCAGCTTGACCGCCGAAGCCTTAGCGATAATCCAGTCCAAAGTAGCACCTTTTGTGTGGGTAGGCAAGGTGCAGGCCTGGGTGAGTGATTGCTCGGCAAGGAAAACTTTGACAGCGTTGACCTGGGAGTTATTGGGGTCATTCCAGTGCAAATTAAAGTCACCGAGGAAAATGTCATTGGAGTGAGGCGAGACCTTAGCAGTGATGATTTCCATGAGGAGGTTTGAGAAAGTGTCGTTCCTGCCTGGGGGGTGGTAGAAGAAGTTATGTGAATTTGTAAAGCACATTATCACCAACGAGGATATTCTTGCGCTCAGCAGGTGTTTGTGCCTAGCCCTGCCTGGGGTAGGTTGGATCGAAAAGCCATGTCTTCAGCTTCTTGCAGAATTCAAGAAGAGAAGAGGCTCTCATGTGGAGTGTGAGGTTGTCCAACGTTTTAGGAGCGGTGTAAGAGAACACCCATTCTCCTGATAAGGTTCTGTATATGCGTGGGATGTGTGCGGGCAGGAGTCCAGAGGTGTCTGGGAAGTTGGAGGAAAGAGACAAGATTGCTCAGGAAGGTGGGGCCTAAGTTGCATAGTGTCTTGTGTGTGTGAGGAGTTTGAAATAAGCTTATCTGATTATCAGGAGGCAGTGGCACTCCAGGAGGTGAGGTTTAATGGGAGTTCAGTGGAATGTTGAGGATGAGTCTGGCTGACGTTTTCTGGGTGATTTTTAGTCTTCTAGCAAGTTGCTTGGTGATCCAGCAAAGAGGATGTTCCTGTAATCCAACTTCCTGGTGATTAGGGCAAGTGTGACAGATTTTCGGTGTTGCTCGAGAACCATTTGAAGATTTTCCTCATCATTTTCAGGGTGTGGATGCAGGATACAGTGACAGCGTTGACTAGTGCATTCATATCCAGTTTACTATCAATGATGATTCAGAGGTTCATGGAGATGTGCTGGATGTGGATCCGAGTTCAGACTGCAAACAGTTGGAGTCCCACTGTGAGGTGTTCTTGCCGAAGATCATTACTTCCTCCATCAGAAGAATACCTTCTCTGGCGCTCTTCAAAAGAGAAGCTAAAACCTTCTTAATGAGCAAATTCCTCCAATAACGCTCCCTTGGTGCACATTCATATGACCTCCTATTTGTATCAACTCTCACTCCTTCCAATGTTCCCTGTACCAGTTTTTGTACATATCCTTTGCGTTCTATTGTTATCAAATCGCCTGCCGATCTTGGAACTGTATTGACACTTGTGTATATATCCACGGCTTTGCCCTACTTTTGTCATTTCCCCAACCCTCATCCCTGTATTCTGCCCACGCCATCCTGTACTTGGATCTGTACCATTTATTATATATGGTTCTTCTCCTTGTGCCCTATTGTACTCAAGTCATCGCTGAATTTGGAACTGTATTGACTCTTGTATATAGCTACGGCTTTGTCCCTCTATTGACTTTTCCCTATCCCCCATCCCTGTACTTTGCCCATGCCTTCATGTATGTAACGTACTTTTCCTTGTAAAGTGCTCTGATACCCTAACGGGTCATGTTCGCGATATATAAAGCTTACAATAAAAATATAACAGACAAGGAGTAGTGTTTCGACTTTCTTTGGTGTAGAAGCAGCCTCCATGGGCATGGGCCTATGCTCCTTCCCAACCATAGGCATGGCAGTTATTCAGTTTAAGGCAATTGGGTTACATCCAGGTGGTCACTTCATCATGCATGTGGTGAACTTGTTGAAGGCTGCCGATAGGCCTGAAAGGATGAGGGGTAGGGTTGCCTCTTTGTCTAGGATCATCTGTTGGATGCCATCCGTTGCTGCTATAAGAGTGGTTTCCATGCTCTGGTTGAGTCTAAATCCCGATTGTGTGGCTTCACAAAGCTGGTGGGTGGATGGAGAAATGATGTTGATGGTTTTTTCAAGACTTTGACTGGGTAGGGAAGAAGGGATATTGGCAGGTTTGGTCGGGTGAGCTGAGGGTGTCTGTGTGTGAATGACGGGGGGTTAACTGCTGCATCTTTCCATGGTTCCAGGAAGATGGCTGGGATAGGGATGGCTCCTTTGTCAAAGACTTGGTGGGGGCAGGAGTCCACGGGAGCACAAACTGAGTGGTCTTCGTGATGGTTATGGTTTTCTCTGTGCTAATGGTGTCCCATGTGGCGATTATGGTATCTTTGTTCATCACTGGGAAACTTCTGGATAGGGTCCGGGAGTACGGTTGTGGGGTGAGGTTGCTGTATATGGTTGTGATTTTGCTGCAAAAGAAGTTCGAGAGGTTGTTATACAGATCTCATGATAGGTTCATGTTGCTGGTGGCAGCTGTGGGTGTGGTGGAGTCTGACGATTGGAAAGACGTCTTTGCTGCTATTTGAGCTGTCATTTATTCGTTCAACTAGGGCCTTTCTCATGGTTTCTCGGATTAGCTGGTGGTACCTTCTCTGGGTGGCTTTGAAAGCGTCTTTTTCCACTTCCCCCTTTGCTGGTTCTTTATTTCTGTTCCAGTTGTTTGCAGTGTCGATTGATCTTTCTGAGGTCTTCTATTTTACCAGGTGACTTGTGTTATAGTTTTTGCTTCTTTTCATGGGAGCCATATTGTCATCACAGTTGGTGAGACACTTTTTAAAGTTCAGAATTAAGCGTCCTAGGAATCCCTTAGGTTTTGTTCTTTGGGAGGGCGGTCGTCCAGTCCACCATTGTTAGGTTGTTCCACTGTTGGTGTGCTGGCCCTGCTCTGGGGATTCTTCTGGGTTGTTGGATATTGATTGTAAAACGAACTATGGCATTATCTTTCCAAGTGTTGGGTCTTGGTGTGTGGATCGTGATGATGTTGAAAGATGTAAAGATGAGGTGTAGGGTATATCTGGCAGCGAGATCAGGCTCCATACTCTGGATTGGTCCAAGGATTCTGAGGTTGTCGAGAAGGGCGGTTGAGTTGGAATCGGTCTGATCTTCAAAATTAAAATTTAGGGCTTCTGCGAGGATGAAAGTGCTGAAGTAGAGGACTAGGGGTGCAATGAAGTCCATGATGTTGCTTGCGAGGCTGGCTCAGGGGCATGGGGGCAGTAGACTAGGGTTCCACCAGGGTGAAATTTGTTGAGGCAGCCCATATGAAGGTGTCTTTGTAGACAATGGTGACACCTTCTCAGGCCTGTTTAGACTTTTTTCCCTGGTGATTTTCCCCATGGGCATGTGCCTGAGCTCCTCCCCATGAACGTGTCTGTGCCCCAAACTGGGGATAGTAAATGGGTGTTTACCCACAATTTGCCTGGGGGGGGGATTATGGGTGGAATTAGGGGTGGCAGCAAGGCCAGTAGATACCATGGAATCATGGTTTTATTTTGGGGGAGAGAGGGGGGTCTGGTCTGGGATGCACGGGTGGGAATGACTTACCAAGGGTTGCCTCTAGCCCTCACCCCAGAATGGCTCAACAGTCTTTTTACTCCCTCACACAAACCCCTTCCCCATTGTCAAGCAAGAGAACATTTGTATTTTTTGGATGTAATTTTTACATTGACTAGCAATGTGGAGGTGAATCCAGATTTCCTTTTAGTTAGGGCGCTGAATAGCTGGACTATTCATGCTCTGGCTCAACCGCCACCTGGGGAAACCTGTTAATCCCCAACGTTTTTGAAAACTAGACATGGACTGTCTTGGGTGGTTGGTCTGCCTAGTGTGAATCCCAGCACATTTATTTTCCCACAATGTCATCCAAACCTACACCTTGCCTAATAACATACATTTTCCTCACACTTAGGGGACTTAAACTTCCAAAATGTGCGGGGATCCAACAAATCCCCCCCCCCACCCCCCAATCTTACCCACCTTTTGTCCGGATAAAACACTACCCCACTTCTGTGGCTTGGCCTAGCACCTGCACCACCAAAACGCAACGTGAATTCATCGGCAATGGCCTAGCTGTGGTATTTCGGCCTAGGCTCAGTCACTACCCAGGGAACCCTAAGAAAACCAAACCAGGCTTTATTGAAAACTAGACTCAAACTGGAGTCCAGTGAGTGTGCGCCTTGCGTATATCCCAATACTTTTGTTATCTATTGCACCCTCAAAACCTTGCCAAATCACACATTCATCACTTATGTGATGGAAACTTTAAGAATCTCCGGAGATCCACACATGTCCAGCCTTCCCACTACCCACACTTTCACTGTAATGGCAGTCGGCACTGTGGTTATAGTTCAGCTGCACTTTAAAATAAAGTGCCTATAACTCCCCATAAACTGATCTACACCTTGGTCAGTTTATGCGTCTAATCTCTGCCATGCAGATTTGCATGCAGTTCCATGCATGGTGAAAAGGTTAAGGCACCATGGGGTCACAAAGGTTGTTTTTCCCATTTTTTCTTCCATAGACCATTTTGCTTGCAGCTACATTAAAAACTGCTGAGTGAATTTAGACTTAACATGGTAGGAAAATAGAACTTTACTTGTGGTTTGATATCGATTCATTTAGACATACCAGTGTTGAAAGGGTTATCGTTTTTAGGTGTGCTTTGACGGCACTGCTGTCGCCAGCCTTATACTATCCACAGAAGGTTTTACTATCGAGAGAGGGCCAATTCTCCACCCACGTGCTGGTTTCTCGGAGCACAGATCACTTGTACTGTACCGCGGATTAGTCCAGTCATATGCAAAGCAGCCTTGGCCTGTCCACGGGACAGGCCAGGTCCGCACTGAACTGGAGCACGCGCAGCCGAAGGCCTCTTCAGTGCGCTGCATCAACTTTATGTATTTTACATTTTGATGCCTTATGTGCAAAAGGTATATCCAGACACAGGCCCGGCTCTAGGATTTTTTTCTCTGGGTGGGCTATAAAGAAGCTTGGGTTGGCCAAGTAAGTGCCGGTAAGTATTTCAGAGATTCGATAGTTTAGGTGTTGGCATCTGCCCTCTTTAGACATTTTGTTGACCATATCTACCACCCGGAGAGCTCCAGACTTCGCTTCCTCCTATGCCCTCCTGGCTTTGGGAAAGAGACGGACTTTGCTTGTCAGAGCTTTAAACTGTAGATGCAGAAGGTTCAGGCTGAAGCGTGCTCCTTCTGTGCATCACCAGAACCCTCTCTGCTGCCACGCAGGGCCCTTTACAGCTGTGTATGGTTTTAAACAACGTTAGCAGCTTTTTACTTTGAAAAGCATTGAAGTTTAAAAATACGATACAAAAACCTCAGAATCATAACTCCGTTTTGATAAATAGCAATATCAAGTACTGGTGCTTTTATTGCACAAAATGCAATAGTATAAAAACCCATAATTCACAAGGAACTGGGAAATATGGAATATATTTCATAGTTACCAGTACAATATAGATTTGATCAACATCATGGCCTTCCCCAAACCATTCGGCAGCGCTTCAACAGCATGACTAGGGTTAAGTGGCATTCAGGACCAAATTATACACATATAATTATGCGGCAAAAATGCTAGTTATGAGGCACTTTGCCAAGCATTATTTTCATCCATCTGAGGAGCAACATTTCTGGCAAACTGCAAATCGTGACAAATGCAATAAATCCATAACTATAAACGCTGCAACCAAAGGATCACCTCAATCTACAGACCATCACCATTGATGTTACTCTTGTTTTTTTATTTTAACCATTTAGTCAAATAAAATGTAAACAAGACCTAACCATTTTAATTCCCCTCTCTGCCATTGTTAGCTGCACTTAGAAGTACTTACAAGTAAACACCCTTTTCAAGCTTACTATACAAAAATAAATCTGCGATATAAACAAAACATAACAGTACCAGGTGTAATATGGTCCTGCTGTGCCATCCAATGGCTCTAATGACATTTACAAATCGCTCAGTCTTTGGCCTTATGGTGTATGATGTCAACAACTCCATGGCAATGTTGAACCATATTACAGAGTTACCTGATGTGTATCCTATGTATCTAATCAGGGCTATTTGTTTTTAATAAAGTTTACCAAATGTTGGCTACCATCCAGGGATGTACATTTAGTTACATAAACAAAGGTAGGCAAACCTTAATCAAGGACTTTATGGTTTATAGTATGAATACAATTTTTAAAAATACATGTATTGTACTGAGTTCTTCATTTTTATGTCCATACAAACAATTGGTTAACTTTTCATGATATCACAAAAGGAAAATGTGGACTCCCTGCAAAAGGTACATATTGCAGTAATGATCAAATACAGAAATAACACCTGCAAAATGGCACAATAATCCACATGTCGAGGAAAAATCTAAACAAATGTTTAGAAGAACAAGTGCACTACGCAGTGCCCAGGTGGGGCATGTTAATGTTTAGACATAAACAAATTGCATGAGTATAACAAATATTATCAAGGCGAGAGACACAATTATTCAAAAGATAATCCCACTACATTTCATTAATAACATCATCATGGTTAATTCTCCACACTTGAAGCCCAAATAAATGTAGAAGCTGAATCCATGTGTCCATATGATTTTTACTCAATGGTAAAAAAGGTAAACAAAACGATGCTTCTTCTCAGCAAGAATTCACAATTTTGGAAAACAAGTCCCAATGCATTTCGGGCTTAAAACATAGCCCTTCGTCAGGGGAATCTCTAGAAACAAACCATATACGTATCAATTAGAGATGTCACAAATGGTCAAGTTATGCTGTACAAGGAGAGCGCAAGGGAATAACATTATGGTCGTAGCATCAGAAGTAAAGTACCACCACCAAGAAAACCGAAACAACATGGTGTTAAATACTAATTAAATGAGTGTGTGGGGAAAGGTGCTCAAAACAACTACACCAACCATTACCCGTGTGGCAACATTGCAACACTAGCAACTCAAGAAACCATTTAGTAATGTCGAAATAGTCCTCTTAACGTAAACACAATGCATACCTGAAAAACTACGATGAGTGTGCCAAAAAAGACGTATCAGAAGCACAACGGTAAATGTTAGTATAACAATCCTGGAGTCCCACTGTAAAAAATACGTAAATTACAAATCTTCATGACGTATCGTTCACGTGAATGTATAGTTAATTCAAGAAGCCAAGCTTACCACTGGTTCTCACCAAAGTGAGATTTCTCCAAATAATCAACCAACAGGAGGTATTCAAATGCAGCCAACGTGTAAACGCTAGAAGATAGCAAAACACGATTTTCAGCACGCTAGTGAAAATCCAAATCTGCTTCGAGTAAAATTTAAAGACAACGTTGTCACTTACCCAATCTAACCGTAATACGCCCCAAGTCTCCAACAACGCTGGCAGTTCAAAAAAGCCGCCCGCGTCGGCGTGTTTTCATACGAGCATAGAATTCGTACTAAAACAACTAGCTCACCTCTTGCAGCACACTGGCTTGAGAAAAAGCATTCTATCGCACAATTGCGATTTGGCATCTTAGAGAAAGTGACACCACGTCCTGACAGAGATATGACAAAGTTCCTGCTGCAGCGCGAAGCGTATTGGATTTGGTTCATGCAAAGTCTCTTGCCTAAGGGGCTTAATGATAAGTTCGAATTGTCCTGTTTTTTATAAAAGTTCACCATCTAGGCTCATGTAATTCATTGATGTAATTCATTGTTGTATGATTCATGTATCATGCCTTTTAGCCTGTTGCATTTGTACCCCCATTTGATGTAAAGCATTATTGGTTGTGCACCAGTTGCTTCTTTTCTTTTCTTTTTTCTATGTCCTTCACTTCGTATTGTATTGGATTCTATTTACTTTTTATTTAGTTACTCCTTTACCCAGTTAGTTTGGTATTCACATTTTCGTTATGTCTACATTGTGTAATCTTTTAAATATGGCGGCCGTTTAATACGGCATAGACATAGTGGAAACGGTAGTCCTGTTTCCATTTCTATGCTCGTATGAAAACACGCCGACGCGGGCGGCTTTTTTGAACTGCCAGCGTTGTTGGAGACTTGGGGCGTATTACGGTTAGATTGGGTAAGTGACAACGTTGTCCTTAAATTTTACTCGAAGCAGATTTGGATTTTCACTAGCGTGCTGAAAATCGTGTTTTGCTATCTTCTAGCGTTTACACGTTGGCTGCATTTGAATACCTCCTGTTGGTTGATTATTTGGAGAAATCTCACTTTGGTGAGAACCAGTGGTAAGCTTGGCTTCTTGAATTAACTATACATTCACGTGAACGATACGTCATGAAGATTTGTAATTTACGTATTTTTTACAGTGGGACTCCAGGATTGTTATACTAACATTTACCGTTGTGCTTCTGATACGTCTTTTTTGGCACACTCATCGTAGTTTTTCAGGTATGCATTGTGTTTACGTTAAGAGGACTATTTCGACATTACTAAATGGTTTCTTGAGTTGCTAGTGTTGCAATGTTGCCACACGGGTAATGGTTGGTGTAGTTGTTTTGAGCACCTTTCCCACACACTCATTTAATTAGTATTTAACACCATGTTGTTTCGGTTTTCTTGGTGGTGGTACTTTACTTCTGATGCTACGACCACAATGTTATTCCCTTGCGCTCTCCTTGTACAGCATAACTTGACCATTTGTGACATCTCTAATTGATACGTATATGGTTTGTTTCTAGAGATTCCCCTGACGAAGGGCTATGTTTTAAGCCCGAAATGCATTGGGACTTGTTTTCCAAAATTGTGAATTCTTGCTGAGAAGAAGCATCGTTTTGTTTACCTTTTTTACCATTGAGTAAAAATCATATGGACACATGGATTCAGCTTCTACATTTATTTGGGCTTCAAGTGTGGAGAATTAACCATGATGATGTTATTAATGAAATGTAGTGGGATTATCTTTTGAATAATTGTGTCTCTCGCCTTGATAATATTTGTTATACTCATGCAATTTGTTTATGTCTAAACATTAACATGCCCCACCTGGGCACTGCGTAGTGCACTTGTTCTTCTAAACATTTGTTTAGATTTTTCCTCGACATTATTGTATATAGGTGGCGGGCAGTGCCATCTTTCAGGTGCACATTAAAATTGTTTGAAATTTGATTACTTTGGAGTACTCAGTAACGTTACAGTTTGAGTTTGAGTACATTGAGTGCATACTCAGCTGCTTTTGTCTTTAGTCTCACAATAATCCACATGTACAGTTAGCAGTTTCAGCTATGAAATATTCACCCCAGGAGACATTTTTGAGTTCTCGTAATGACTTCACATTTAGATGACAGCGCCATGGTGCATAACTACCCACTTCGCTTGACTTGCTCTTCTTACTTAGTAAAGTGCATTATGTTCTGTCCATATCTCCCAAGATTTTTTTCAAATTTCTTGGAACATCCCCTACCTATATATACACCACTCTGTCCACTACCATACTCCAGTCCATACTGTGGGGTCCATTCCTCAATGTCTGGTGGTGATGGACTGCTCCATCATTGTGCTGTAACTCTATTTGCTAGTGGAACCCAAGCTTCTTATCAACCTACTCCCATTAATTCTCTATAATCAAGCAACTACTCAGTAAGTGGATAAAAATGCCCTCTCAGCCACAGCTTCATAGACACATTTCACTATTATTACACCCAAATTTGCACAGCTGAGCCCTTGTGTAGTGCACTCTGGAAAATGTTCATTTGGACCTAGGGAAAGCAGATCTCGCTGATAACTCTTTGGGGGTAGGTAAATGTTTCCTCTCCTAACCCATTTTTAAAGGGCCTGTCTTTTTCCCATCTGGCTTTGAGACAGGCTCTCCTAGTCTTTTTGGCTTCGATATTGCGTTTTTGGCCATTCAAGCCTCTGGTAGCCTTGGCTCTAGTGGTGACACTTCTAGCATTCCTACCACACCATTAATGCATAATGCAGCAAATTAGGTGATCGTATTAGTATTTATGCTTGCTAACACTAGACTCTAGACATAGATTGCACCTCATTGGTACCAGTTTAACACCTAAATATAGCAATAAGCAACCAGAAGGTGACCAGTCAACCTTAGGAAAGAACCTTCCACTCCCCATCACCACATGTCAATGGGCTTTTAGTAACTTTTGAACAATTTGAGAAAAAAACAACCTTTTTAAAAATCTTCAGATTATGCATAAAATAATGGATTATGTGGCAAATGCGGCAAATCCATAGCCATGCGAAAAATTCCACGCCTGGACAATCCCATAATTCCAGCGGCCCTGCCCATAGGTCCCTGCACAAGGAATCATTCAATCACTTGTAACAATCGACATACAAATGAACGTGGTGTGAATTAATGAAGGGTAGAATGTTTTTTCATTTAGCCAATGGAAAGATTAAAAAAAATTAACTTTTTCCATTCATTTATTTTTTATATAATGCTACAAGTTAGTAATGGCCTCAGAGTAGGAAGAAATTAAAACAAACCCTGAGTAATCTATATGCTAATTATAAACACATTTTCACTAACTTTTTGGGGGAAAGGAAATCCTTTGCAAAGCGTTTGTCATTTCACTTTTTGCAAATCCTAGGTACCTAGTGATGGAAGCCTGCACCCACTTCAGTTTGAGGGAGTGAAAGTGTTCAGGATGTCTGTGCTGTGCATTTGCACATCATAACAGATACTATCCCTGCTGATTTCACACCTTTCCCCAGGCCTGAAACTAGCGCTTGTCAATGGTTACTAATTAAATAAAACAAGGAGGCCGAGCACAATGGGGCTTCAAACCACTGTGAGACATTATGATGAAATACTCATTGTTCAGTTCACAATGGCCTAGGGTGGGCCAGGGTAATCCTAGGGTGGGCCTAGCCCACCCTCAGGAACCGGGTCTGTCCAAAGATGGGTCCCATGCCCACTGTTCCACTAGAGCCAAGGTGCACCTGTCTGAAATGAGTCTTGAATTGATTGTGTTATGATTCATAGAGGACCGGGCTTGTCCGTTGGAGGTACACTGTTCCAGTTGGAGTAGGACCAATGAACAAGTTACTTACCTTCGGTAACGCTTTTTCTGGTGGATACAGTATCTGCCTGTGGATTCCTCACCTTGTGAATATCCCCTGCGCCAGCATTCCACAGAACTTTTCTTTCCCAGCACTCCACGTCGACGACGTCATAATGCATCGGCTCCGCTCGCGAATATCATTCGACGTCACCGGAGCCATAAGAAGCCCACGTCGGCGTGATGACGTCAGTTCCACCCATTTTTCCGTGCCTTCGAGGCGAACAGGTGGACTAACGACAGACTCAAAAAAATACACAGTATACAATATACTAATACACATACATAATATGCAAATGAAAGGAATGCAAAGTAAACCAAGCATTTCCTACAACTGTACCATACAGCATAAAAACACAACCACAAGACCTCTTTCATGGTATACAAAGGTGGACAACGGGGAGGCGGGTGGGTCAGTGAGGAATCCACAGGCAGATACTGTATCCACCAGAAAAAGCGTTACCGAAGGTAAGTAACTTGTTCTTCTGATGGATCCATCTGCCAGTGGATTCCTCACTTTGTGAATAGATTCCCACAGCAGTCCCCACTCCCGGAGGAGGATGTCCACCTTCCTATACCAGAAAGTCTTGCAAGACAGAGCGCGCGAAGGGCCCCCCCCCCCCCCCCTCCTCATCTCTGAGTCCAAGCAATAATGCTTTGCGAAAGTATGGAGGGAGGCCCAAGTCGCGGCTTTACAAATGTCTGCCACAGGAACACCCCGGGCCAAAGCAGATGTAGATGACTTGGCTCTAGTTGAATGAGCTCTAATGCCCTCAGGAGGGGTCTTAGCAGCCAGGGCGTGGCAGATCTTGATGGCAAGGATAATCCACCTCGATAAAGTGCACTTGTGCACCGCTCTCCCCTTGGAATGTCCAACATAACCCACGAAGAGCTGATCGTCCAGACGAAAGTCCTTCGTTCTGTCCAAGTAAAAGCTTACAGCTCTCTTTGGGTCCAGGCGATGAAACCTTTCCTCCTCTTTGGAGGGATGAGGAGGAGGATAGAAAACAGGGAGAGTAATGGACTGCCCCAAATGAAACGGAGTGACCACCTTTGGCAGGAAAGCAGCCCTGGTCCTCAAAACCATCCGTCCAGCATGCAAGGTTAAAAACGGGGGTTTGGAACTAAGAGCTTGAAGCTCACTCACCCTCCTTGCCGAGGTTATGGCTACAAGAAAAACCACCTTAAAGGACAACAGCCTCAAAGGACAACTATGAAGAGGCTCAAATGGGGACCCCATTAAAAAGGTTAAAACAAGATTAAGGTCCCACTGAGGCATTACAAATGGAGTGGGAGGAAACATGTTTGTAAGGCCCTTGATGAACCTCAGAACAACCGGAGACTTAAAAAGTGATGGTTGATCTGGAAGGCACAGAAAAGCCGATAAGGCCGAAAGATAGCCCTTGACCGTGGCCACAGCACAGCCCTGCTGAGCCAAGGAAAGAGCAAGCTGGAGAACATCAGAAAGATGGGCTTTTAAAGGGTCAACGGACCTCTCTCCACACCATTTTACAAATTTAGACCACCTGTAGGAGTAAACGGACTTGGTGGAGTGTCGCCTGGCCGATAAAATAACATCCACCACATCAGGTGGGAGAGAGAAGGAACTCAGGTTGCCCCGTTCAATCTCCAGGCATGAAGGTGTAGGCTCTGGAGGTGGGGGTGTAGAACCTGCCCCTCCGACTGCGAGAGGAGGTCTGCCCTCAGAGGGAGACGGAGCGGAGGGCACGAGGAGAGGTGGAGAAGATCTGTATACCACACCCTTCTTGGCCAATCCGGGGCGACCAATATGACTTGGGCCCGGTCTTGGCGAATCTTCCTCAGAACCCGAGGAATCAAGGGTATGGGAGGAAACGCGTAAAGGAGTTGTGAGCCCCAACTCAACTTAAACGCGTCCCCCATCACCCCCTGCATCGGATACTGGAGACTGCAGAATGATGACGGGCAGTGCGCGTTCTCGAAAGTGGCAAACAGATCCACCCGAGGAGTTCCCCACGTCCGAAAGACGTGACGAACTACCTTCGGATGGAGCCTCCACTCGTGGTCGGCGGAGAACTGCCGACTGAGACTGTCCGCACGCACGTTCAGCACCCCGGCCAGATGATTTGCCATCAGACAAATCTGATGGTCCTGAACCCAGGACCATAGACGTAAGGCCTCTCTGCATAGACAAAGAGACCCCACACCTTCCTGCTTGTTGACATACCACATCGCGGTCGTGTTGTCTGTCAGGACTTGAATCGACTGACCGCGAAGGGAAGGGAGGAAGGCCTTGAGCGCCAAACGAATCGCCCGCAATTCCAGAAGGTTGATGTGAAGCAATCTTTCCTCTGGAGACCAAAGTCCTTTGATCTCCAGGTCCCCCAGATGCGCACCCCACCCTAAGGTGGATGCATCCGTTATCACTGTGGCCACTGATGGAGATAGATGGAAGGGCTTTCCCTGCGACAGATTGCCCTCTACACTCCACCAAGACAGATCCGCTGCAGCTTCTCTGGAGATCTTGACTGACTCCCTGAGATCCCCGTTGTGCTGATACCACTGCTTGCGGAGGCACCACTGGAGCGCCCTCATGTGCCAGCGTGCATGGTTGACCAACAGAATGCAGGAAGCGAACAGACCGAGCAGACGAAGGACCTTCAGAACTGGAACAACCGCCCCACTGTGGAATAAAGGGACCATCTCCTGAATGTCGAGAATCCTTTGAGGAGGAGGGAATGCTCGACACACAGTAGTGTCCAGTACTGCCCCTATAAACAGGTTGCGTTGAGAGGGCACCAGGTGAGATTTGGGCACATTGATTGAAAAACCCAAGTCGAACAACAGCTGAGTTGTCACCTGCAGATGACGCTGCACCATCTCTGGGGACTCTGCTTTCTGAAGCCAGTCGTCCAGGTAGGGAAAAACCGGAATCCACGACCTCCTGAGATGAGCAGCCACCACTGCCATCACCTTTGTGAAGACTCGAGGTGCGGTAGTAAGACCAAACGGGAGGACCGCAAACTGGTAATGCTGCGACCCAACCGTAAAACGGAGATACTTCCTGTGCGACTTCAGGATTGGGACATGGAAGTATGCGTCCTGCAAGTCGAGCGACACCATCCAGTCTCCTTGCTGCAACGCTTGAAGAACCTGCGCAAGGGTCAGCATCTTGAATTTCTCCTGTCTCAGGTAAAAGTTCAAAATTCTGAGGTCCAGTATCGGACGCAATCTGCCGTCCTTCTTGGGAATCAGGAAATACCGGGAGTAGCATCCCTGACCCCTTTCCTGCTCTGGAACCACCTCTATTGCACCCTTCTGAAGCAAGGCTAGAACTTCTTTCTACAAGAGAAGCAGATGGTCTTCCGAGCAATAACCTTGGCAAGGAGGATAAGTGGGAGGAAACTCCCTAAAGGGAAGGGCGTACCCAGTCTCTACGAGGTTCAAAACCCAAAGGTCGGTTGTAACAGATTTCCAACCCCGCAGAAAGCAGGACACCCGACCCCCCACAGGTCTTACATGATCCGGGATGGGGGAACTAGGGCTGCTTCCCCGAAGCCTCATTTGGAGCAGAGGAGGATGAGGAAGAAGAGGGGTTGCGTCCAGAACCTCTTCGACTCCTTTGCTTCCCTCTATAGGACCTATAGAGGGGATTCTGCTGCTGCTGTTGGGGCTGTCTGAAGGAGCAAAAAGATGATCTTCCGAAACCCCTAAACTTACGAAAAGATGAACCCCTAGCAGGAGCCTGCAGACCCAAGGACTTCGCCGTCAGTCTACTGTCCTTAAATCGCTGAAGGGCAGAGTCTGCTTTCTCCCCAAACAGCTTCTGTCCGTCGAATGGCAGATCAACCAGCGTAGCTTGAACATCAGCCGAGAACCCCGAGGTTCGTCTGTGCTGCCACAGACGACCCCATAATTCTTGCCACCGAGTCCGCCGTATCCAGCCCTGACTGGATCACTTGTCTGGCAGCTGCCTGAGTGTCCGCAACAACCTCCAAAAAGGACGACTTATCCCCCTCAGGCAACTTAGGGGCCAAAGATTTAATGGAGTCCATCAAGGCATGCACATAACGCCCCAGAAGGCATATAGCATTAGAGGATTTCAACGCCATACTTCCTGAGGAAAAGGTCTTTTTGGCTGCCTGATCAACTTTTTTGGATTCCCTGTCAGCTGGAGACTGAGGGAAGGCCCCCGAAGCATGTTTAGAACATGAAGCCTGCACAACCAGGCTGTCCGGAGAAGGATGTGTAGACAAAAAGTCAGGATCCCCTGGTGCAACCCTGTACCGTCTTGCCACCTGTCTGCACACTGCTGGAGATGAAAGAGGTTTCTTCCACACCTCCAAGACCGGCTCCAAAATGGCCTCATTGAAAGGCAACAAAGGCTCTGAAGTCGAAGACGGAGAATGCAACACCTCTGTTAGCAAGTTGGATTTGTACTCCACAGAGGGCAGCTGCAAATCCAAAAGCTCTGCTGCCTTCTTGATCACCACATGATAGGAAGCCAATTCCTGAGGCGGAGAAGACCTGGCAGACGTATGCTCCCACTCCGGGGTTGTATCCAACCCACTTGCTTCTTCAATACCTTCAAATTCATCAGAAGAAGAGTCAACTTCACCTTCTTCCACCTCTGCTCGATATCTCCCCTCCTCCAACACCCTCTGGGCCTCCCTTCTCGACCGGATCCGGGGAGCCGGCGTCGACTACGTCGTACGCTGCGTTGGTGGAGCCAGAGGTACCGGAGTCGGCGGCGCAATAGGTGGAGTCGGCGGCGCCGGACGCGGCGCCGATGGAGTCGGCCTCGGCGTCTAGGAAGGCTCCGAAGTCTGCTGGTCCCTCCGAGGTCGAATCGGATCCCCAGACGGCGCCGGAAACTGCCAAGAAGGCGCCATCGGCATAAAGGGCATAAAGGGGGCCTGAGCATATTGCTGCGGCACCCCTAGCGTAAATGCCATCGGACCCACGGGACCAGTTGGTGCTCCGGATGGGTAGGCCGCCCTAATAAATATGCCATACATAGCATTCAAAAAATTTGTAGAATCTGTACCTGGAGCCGGGAATCGAGGAAAAGGAACAGACCCTGTATCCCCTTGTGGGGTCTACGGCGTCTGCTCCGCAGTATCTTCCACCGGAGCCGCCGATTTTTCAGGCACCGGAACAGACTCTTCTTGTTCCTGCCCATCCATAGAAGCATCCGACTCCACTCGAACCGGAGTCGAAGCCTTAGACGGAGCCGATGACTGCGTCGGGGACTGAGCCGGAGTCCGCTCCTTCGAAGGAGAATGCCTTGGTGACTTCAAAGGTGAAGGAGAAGGAGACAAAGCTTTGCTCCGACGTCGACGGGGCGAAGCCGACCTCGACTTCCTGGACTTCGAGGACCGACGTCGAGGAATGCTTCCTCTTTTTGTGGTGCTTCTTCGACCTCGAAGACCTCGAAGTGGATGACTCCCTCTTCGACTTCTCCTTTTTCCTCCCTCTCTTCTCCTCACCGATCTTCTTCATGAAGAGCTTAGTCTTCCTTTCTTTGAGCGCTTTCGGATTCATGCTCCTACAGCATCTGCACTCCTCCATATCGTGGTCCGAAGAGAGGCACCATAAACAGTTCTGGTGTGGATCCGTCATTGACATCAGACCTCCACATTCCCTACAGGGCTTAAAGCCCGACTTCCTAGTCGAAGGCATACCGATTTAAACACAGTTACACCGCTAAACTACAAAGTAGCTAGAGAGCACTGGAAAAAAAACGTTGCGCGTCGACGGCGCGGAAAAAAGGGAACGGACGTCATCACGCCGACGTGGGCTTCTTATGGCTCCGGTGACGTCGAATGGAGTCGCGAGCGAAGCCGATGCATTATGACTTCGTCGACGTGGAGTGCTGGGAAAGAAAAGTTCCGTGGAATGCTGGCGCAGGAGATATTCACAAGGTGAGGAATCCACTGGCAGATGTATCCATCAGAAGCGGATTTACATACGGCTAGGTCAAATCTGAAGAGGCACGGTGGGCAAAAAAAACATAACTCACCCAGTGTCCGAAAAAGTGCAGTACAGCCATTCATTGTTGTGCAATGTTACTTTATTTTGCACGGTTATGTATATATATTTTTTTAAAAGTGTTTACTGCTTTAGGCTATGCAACACACAGACACATTGTTTTTTACGTTTGACACCTTTATAGTCCAGCCTAGGGGACTGAACTTGAGTTTACTGGGAGGTTTGATACACTTGCTCCCGGAGTAAAGGTAAAAAGTCAATCAATCAATCAAACATTTGTAGAGCGCACTACTCACTCGTGAGGGTCTCAAGGCGCTGGGGGGGAGGGATGCTGCTACTGCTCGAATAGCAAGGTCTTGAGAAGCCTCCTGAAGGTTAGTAGTTCCTGGGTCTGCCATAGGAGGATGGGGAGGGTGTTCCAGTTCTTGGCGGGGAGGTGGGAGAACAATTTCCGCCGGTGGTCGCTCTTCGGATTGGGGGGACGGTGGCGAGGGTGAGGTCGGCGGAGTGGAGCTGTCGGTTCGGGGTGTAGAAAGTGAGTCGTCTTTTGAGGTATGCGTGGGTGAGGAGCTTGAAGGTGATCCTCTTGTTGACTGGAAGCCAGTGAAGGTTTCTCAGGTGTGGTGTGATGTGGCTGTGGCGAGGGATGTCGAGGATCAGGCATGCAGAGGCACTCTGTATGCATTGTAGTCGTTTCAGGAGTTTGGCCGAGACTCCTGCGTAGAGGGCGTTTCCGTAGTCCAGCCTGCTGCTGACGAGGGCCTAGGTGACCGTTCTTCTTGTTTCGGTGGGGATCCACCTGTAGATCTTGTGGAGCATGCGAAGGGTGTTGAAGCAGGAGGACGAGACAGCGTTGACTTGCTTGGTCATGGAGAGTGTTGAGTTGAGGATAAACCCCAGGTTGCGTGCGTGGTCGGTGGGTGTCGGTGCTGCTCCAAGTGCGGAAGGCCACCAGGAGTCTGTTATATCTCACCTCTTTAGCTTGGTTCACTGTGTTTTAGAATCTTAGTTTTGCTAGGTAACCCATTTGTTCAGTGATGTTTGAAACAGTTTGTGGAGCGGTTGGTGGAGAAGCCACCTCTTCACTGGGCTCCTGTCTTCTGTGTAGTTGTACTGAATAAACTACATTCAGCACTATCAACGTTGGTGTACCTAATTACTACAATTATTGTGGCGACGATCGAGTGCTACACAGAAACGTTCCGGACTACGCGCGCAAAGCTGAACTACAAGCTTTATTTACAGAAGAAGACGTATTGCGGTAAGACTGTTCATTTATTTTAAAAGCATCTCTTCGTTTGACCGCTACCGCAAAGTCTTCTATAGAATATGCGCAGAGAGGATGACTGATCATATCCTTGCTACAAGAAGCTATTACGTGCATAAAGATGTGTAGAGAGTAATTCTCTTACCTTTGCACGACGTTTGTTCCCGTATATCTTGAGGATCGCTTCGCTTTTTGTCCGGTCTTGCGCAGTCGGGTGAGCGCTGGCTGAACTCTGCACTTGCGCAACAACTGTTGTTGGCTTGGTTTTGCCTGATCTGCCTGACCTAGGCCGCAGGATTACTATCTAAGCTTGTGGGACATCGCGTCCTCAACGTGGATGACGCGCAACGGTGTTTTCTAGCCTCGTCAGTTACCGTTCAGCCAATCACGACGATTGGCACGTCTAAACCTTTGGTTAACTTACACAAGGCCATCTCAGCTGTTCTACGTTTTTAAGGAATCTTAAGTGCTGTTTTCATACGACGATCAGCACGTCTTTTGGTCTATGTTGGAAAATAAATGCAGTTTTGGGTTTTAAAGACATCAGCTGTGTTGTCTACACGAAAATCGGCACGTTTTTTTTTTTCTGAAAATAAAAAAAAACAGATTTAGTGTATTAAAGGAGTATGTGCACTTATACAAAAGTGTGTATTTAAGTTAGATTCACATTTTCTTTTATGGAATATTTAGCATAATAAGGACAGTTTTAAAAATGTTTACACCTCATCATAATTTTTGTTGCAGTCCATATATTGCTACATTCTGCTGTTTTCATGTCAATTTATATTAATCCTTGAGTTAATTTGCGTATTTTAAGATTGTGAATGCTATACTGTTCTGTGGTTAGACATAATTTTTTTTGGTCCACAGCATGCAATCTGTAGCTCCGCCTCCTTCATTTTTAGAGTCTCCAGGAGAGCCTCCGGTTAGGTGGGAGGTGTGGTTTGATGCGTTTCAAACCTACCTGGGTGCCATTGGAGCATCTAGGTTTCCGAGTGAAAGAAGAAAATATCTTCTTCTACATGCTCTTGGTTTCGAAGGACGTTCCATTTTCAAGCATCTCCCTGAAATTAGTTATGCTCCTGATGAAATTGTTGATGCTTTCCAAGATACTGTTGCAGAGCTGAAGTTAAGATTTGACAAGAAACCCAGTCTAATGGTGTTACGACACAAATTTTTCAAACTCAGAGTGATGCTGAAGATGTGGATTCATATATATCAGTACTACGTAATTTTGTTTCTCTGTCAGTTTGAAAATTTTACTGATCAATTGATCCGTGATCAGTTTGTTTGCCACTGCAAAGATAAACAGATTCGTCAGAAACTCCTGTCTCTAGCCAATCCCACTCTTGACGAAACTATAAAAATAGCCAAAAGCATTGAGACTTCGGTGACCTCTTTGAAAGAACTAGAGGAGAATTTTACAGAATCTGTTAATGTCATTACGTCTCAAAGTAAAGATAAACAAAGTTCGTCAAAATCTTAATCGACAAAGATCAGTTCACGAAAAGACATTAGTGGAGGAAACAGCGTTTACCAAGCACAATTTGCAAAGAACATGTGTTACCGATGTGGAAATCCACCTCATCAAAAAGGATCAAAGTGTCCAGGAGCAAATGTCATGTGCAATTATTGCAAGAAATATGGACATTTCGCTAAAGTCTGCATGAAGAGGAAAAAACCACTTAAATCTGTTGCCTGTATTGTTGAATCGGATCCGGATTCTGATCCCGAAATCATTTCTGTGGTTACTGACCTTCATGATATGGTGGCTAATGTTAATGATTCTTCTGAATGTGTAGATCCTGTTGAAGAGATTGTAGTAGGTGGCAAATCTCTACAGCTTTTGATTGACTCGGGGGCTAGAATTACAATGATTACTCAAAAATTGTTTAATGATACATGGGGTGATAGACATCTTCAACCCCCTGATCGCTCCCCAGTCTCGTATGAGGGACGGAAAATTTACCTTTTAGGTTTTTTTGAAGACGAACTTGTTTTCAAAGACAGGAAAATCTGTGGTAAGATTTACGTTGCTGTCAAGGGTCTTAACATTCTTGGTTGGTACCATCAAGGATTATTCAGAATGGTACTCAGACCAGGTACAAGTGAACAGGTTTTGGTGATTACTGAAGATCAACAATTGGGCAGTTGGAAAGAACGTTACCCTTCTGTTTTTGGGGAAAGTTTGGGCACGATTAAGGGTTTTCAACATAAAATTATAGTAAAAAAAGGTGCCCTTCCAGTAAAACACAAATTGAGAGGTGTTCCTTTTAGTGTGAGGGATGATTTGGACAAAGAGCTTAAAATTTTATGCAAGCAGGGAATAATTGAGCCAACGGAGTCCTCACTTTGGCTTTCTCCCTTGGTAGTTGCCCGGAAAAGGTGTGGTAAGCTTCGTGTCTGTGTGGACTTGAGGTCTCTTAATAAGGAGATCTGGGTCGATTCCCACCCGTTACCTAAGATCTCTGATCTTTTATGTAGTGTAAAGGGGTCGAGGTATTTTTCAAAACTAGATCTTGCAAGCGCCTATCACCAGATTAAACTAGACCCTTCCTCTCGTCATCTTACTGCATTTATTTCACCCCTTGGCACATTTCAGTATAAAAGGATGCCATTTGGACTTGCCTCTGCGGCATCAGTATTTCAGAGGGTGATGCAAAACATTTTAGGTGGGATTAGTGGAGTCCTTGTTTTTCAGGATGATATTTTGATCCACTCAAAAGATATCTCCTCACACGATGTACTGCTCAAGAAAGTTTTTGATGTGTTAAAGAATCAAGGTGTGGTTGTTAAATCAGAGAAATGCAAATTTCTCTGTGATGAAATTGAATATCTTGGTCATTTGATTTCCAGCGATGGTATCAGGCCTAGACAAGGTTTACTCGATGCAATCACTAATGCACCATCACCTTCTGACAAGGCCGGAGTGAAATCACTTCTTGGTTTGCTGGAATACTATTCCAAGTTTGTCCCGAACTATGCTTCTATAGTTCGTCCGATCAGTTCACTTTTATGCAAAGGAATGATGTTTGCTTGGACTGATGAGTGTGAATTGGCCTTACAATATGTGAAATCGTCACTTGTTAAGAGTGGAGCTCTTAAACCTTATGATCCTACTCTTGCCACTTGTATCATAGTGGATGCAAGCCAAGTTGGGTTGGGAGCTGTTTTAACCCAAGATTCTTCCTGTGGGGAAAATACTGTGAGTTTGCATCCAGAGTATTGAGAGATGCTGAGTCACATTATTCTGTGATTGAGAAGGAACTACTTTCATGCTTGTGGGCTGTTGAAAAGTTCCGACGATACATTTGGGGAAACGTTTCACGCTTAAGACTGACCATAAACCCCTGGTTAGTATATTGAGTTCGTGTTCTGGCAAATCATGTTCTCCACGTATACTTCGTATGGTTTCTCGCCTTATGCAGTATCAGTTTGATGTACAGCATATCTCAGGAGGTAGAAATCTTAGAGCGGATTATTTATCGCGTTTTCCATTTGACAATTCGAAGTTGGAGGATTGTGAGATTGGGGATGATGACTCTGAAGATTGTTTTGTAGCTTCAGTGGATCTTCATGAGCATGGTTTCGACTCAGTTGATGAATGGGTAAAGGCACAAAGTGAGGATCAAGTCTTGCAACGTGTGTGTGAATTAGTTAAATCTGGGTGGACAAATGAACGTGTGCTCCCGCAGTCTTTACAACCATTTTGGAAAGTAGCGTCTGAAATTTCTGTGGAGGATGGTGTACTCTTGCGTGGTGACAAGCTTGTTGCTCCTCATAGTCTCAGAAGGTGTATTATCTCTAAAGCACATGAGGGTCATCTTGGTGCTACACTTACTAAGCGAAGGGTTCGCCAGTCTTTTTGGTGGCCTGCTATGGATGGTGATATCCATCAACTTATTGATGACTGTGTGATTTGTCGTTCAGCTGATAAGGGTTTGAAGGTGACGACTCCTCCTCTTCTTCCCATAGAATGTCCTTCAGAACCTTGGTCTAAGGTTGGTTTGGACATAATGGGACCAATGGAAATATTACCTGGGGGGTGTCTATTTTATTTTTGTCTTGATTGATTATTCTTCAAAATGGCCTGAAATCAAAGTTGTGAAGGATTCTTCCTCTCGTTCTGTGATCTCTTTTCTTAAAGAGGTTTTCATGAGAGAAGGGTTTCCTGGCACAGTTGTTACAGACAATGGAACACAATTTATTAGTTCAGAATTTGAATGTTTTTTGCGCTCTTGTCATATCAAGCATGTAAAAAGTTCGCTTTATCACCCTCAATCTAATGGTCTGGTTGAGCGCATGAACAGGGTGGATGGCGATTGCATTAGATGGGCTAGGTCTCGGAATGTTGATGTTCTTAGTTCAATTGATAGCATGTTGTGGTTCTATAGAACTACCCCACACTCCACTACCAAAGTTTCTCCCTTTCAACTTTTGAGAGGTAGAAGAGCCAATACAAGTTTCAAACCTGCATGGATGAATAGATTACTTAGTTCTGTTCCTGATGTTGACAGTCTTATGTCATTGGTGCGTGAAAATGTTTCAAATTCCCAAAGTAAACAAAAAGTGTGGTTTGATAACAAACGTGGGGTCAAATCTGTACATGTTGTTGTAGGTGATTTTGTCCGCATTAGATCTCCTTTGCATGTAAACAAAGGTGAGTAAGTTTGGTTGTCCTGTACAGATCATTAAGGTGGGAAGGAATGTGGTACAGGTCGTTGGTGGGAAATAGTGGAATGCTAACAAAATTGTTAAGGTTAAGGAGGTTGTGGGTTTACCATTGTCGCCTTCAACCTCGCATGTTGCTCAATGTAATAAAAATGTCGAGGGATTTCTAAGAAGAAGCAACAGAACGAGAAGTGTACCTTACAGATATCGTAATTGATAATGTTGACATGTGTATTAATGTTGACATATGTGTATCTTGCAGTTATTGTTATTGATAATGTTGACATATGTCTTTTATAGTCACTGGGATTGAAATGTGATTATTTAGTTTTCTTTTCTTTACAAAATGTTAGTCTTGTTGTTGTTTTGGGTGATTTGATTGTTTTTTTTTTTTTTTTTTTTTTTTGGTTGAGAGGAGAGAGGATATGTTATCTCACCTCTTTAGCTTGGTTCACTGTGTTTTAGAATTTTAGTGTTGCTAGGTAACCCATTTGTTCAGTGATGTTTGAAACCGTTTGTGGAGCGGTTGGTGGAGAAGCCACCTCTTCACTGGGCTCCTGTCTTCTGTGTAGTTGTACTGAATAAACTACATTCAGCACTATCAACGTTGGTGTACCTAATTACTACAGAGTCGTCCCAGGCTGAGGGGGTGAAGCCGAGGATGAGGACCTCTGTCTTGTCCGAGTTCTGCTTCAGACGGCTGTTCTTCATCCACTCTGCGACGGCTTTCATTCCTTTGTGGAGGTTGGTTTTGGCGGTGAGGGGGTCCTTGGTGAGGGAGAGGATCAGCTGGGTGTCGTCGGAGTAGGATATGATGTTGAGGTCGTGTAGTCGGGTGACGTGGGTGAGCGGTGCCATGTAGACGTTGAACAATGTTGGGCTGAGGGATGATCCTTGGGGTACGCTGCAGATCTCTGTGGCTTCGGAACGGAAAGGGGGGAGGCGGATGCTCTGGGTTCTGCCGGAGAGGAAGGAGGTGGTACATTACAGAGCCTGGTCTTGGATCCCTGCGTTTTGGAGGCATGTGCGTAGGGTGCGGTGGCAGACAGTGTTGAAGACAGCTGATAGGTCTAGGAGGATGAGGGCCGCGGTTTCGCCGTTGTCCAGCAGGGCCCTGATGTCATCAGTGGCGGCGATGAGGGCAGTCTCGGTACTGTGGTTGCTGTGCAACCCGGACTAGGACGGGTCAACGATGATGTTCTCCTCGAGGTAGCGGGTCAGTCCTCTGCCCCTGTCTGTCGAGCCTCCTATCCGCAGCCTGAAGAGGAGCGGTCTCTACCTTCTCGCATGATGATACTACCTAGTTCACACCACCCTTCTTTGGAGCATCTCCTGTGGGCTCAAGGATGTCCTCTCCACTGGATGGAACAAGCATTTGCAATACAATATTTCTCGCATTAGTGAAGCTATGAGCTATTTGTGTTGCAAATGCTAATTTGTTTTGGTCTAAAAATGTCCTAGCATAAGTAAGAACAGAAATTCCAAAATGAAGGAAAAGGTGCAGTACTGTTACTATGTGTCCCTGTGGAGTTGTAAATGGACTTCTATTAGCCACATAGGTACTGCACCTTTAGTGCAGTTATAAAGAGAAAGATTGATGCCAAGCATATATTTCCATTTGTTTTTATTGGAAGTGAGATTTTTATTAGGTTGAGTTTTAAAAATGTAGCATTGTTGTTTATTTATATTTGTTTGTGAAATAAAGCTAAATATTCAATAATGGTGCATTTGTAAAACTAGCAAAGAACATTTTTATTACCAATAAAAACAAATGGAAACGTATGCGCAGCTATAATTTTATCTGTTTTCATTTGCATTAAGGATGCAGTACTTTACTACTTCACGAGGGCACCTAACAGCCTGTGTTACCGCAGCCTTTCCTCAAGACCTGTTATGTGAATAGAATTATACAGTGCTGTAAGGAACGACGGCAAGCATTTTATTTTTGCTTGTGTAGCATTTGCAGCATGGCGCACTTTAACTTAGTATATTTTAAGCTAAAGTGTTCTGCGAATGCTATTAAAGTAAATACATATAAATGAATGGCGTGCGGCCACCATGTTCAAAGTGAATATAATTACGGGGAGCATGAACGAGAGTAGCAATCGCTTTTAAGCTTTTGTAGTCTTTGCGTTATGCTGCGCTTTAACTTTATATGTTTAATGCTAAAGTGCGCCGTGCATGAATGCTTGAAAAGTAAATAAAGGCGGGCGGCAGCCATGTTGAACGGAAAAAAACAGCAATGACGTAAAGGCGTCCGCCTGGTTTCTTTTCCCCTATTTACTTTTGTGGCATTTGCGGCACGGCGCGCTTTAGCTTTAAACATGTGAATCGATAGTGCGTCGTGCCCCGAACTCTACAAAAGTAAATCAATAGAAAAGAAAGGCGGCGGCCAGCCATCTTTCTCTGCTATTTACTTTCGTAGCAATTGCTGCATACCACGATTTAGTTTTAAACATGTGAAGCTAAAGCGCGGTCGAACATGAATGCTAATAGAGTGAATCAATAGAAAGAACGCTTAAAGCCTATATCCTGAATAAAGTAAATAGAAAAAGACTGGTGGCCTTGTATATAAATAATAGCAAGCAGGAGGGAGGAGGAGAAGGCAGCTGCAGTCCAAAGACCGGGCATGCCGTGGTACTGCAGTCGGGGAAGGGGCTGATGTGCCTTCAACTCCAGCTACTTTGAAGTTATTACAAAAAGAGTGCTGAGAAAGTGTAAATAAAAGGTACTGAGTAAAGTCACGTAAGAAGGGCTGACCTTGTCAGAGGTTACAGCCGAAGAGGAGGTACTAAAGAGGAAGGAGGGGGAAGTATTAAACAAATAAAACAATAAAATAAAAACAATTCTAAAAGACACTGAAAGGAGCCAATAAAATACATGGGTGGAACATAGGCGGAGCTTAAAGCCCATATCCTGAATACAGCATTTCTCGAAGAGACTGCCCCAGAGCTGCCTAGGCGAGACCTAATTACAAGGTCAAGCCAAATCATTGAAAAAGCCTTTGGACAGCTTTGGACTTCTTCGACAAGGGGTTATCACTGCTATTAATGAAAGTTGCCCACACATCTATTGGAAATCAGAGCTTCTTTTTCAAAATAACATTTTATTGTCAAATACACGCAACTGGAAGCATGACTTTGCAGGAGACTTTAAAAAAAAATATATATTCTTAATCAGCCAAATTAATTATAACATAGTACATTTGACAGAAACATGCAGGTATATTCTATCTATAGTAAATTGTGAGACTTTTAGCACGATGGAGAATTCAGTTTACAAGTGAATAACTTTTCCTTTGTAACCACACGGATACTTTCTGATGGTCTGTGCTTGAGTGGCCTTTCCATCTTCTTGCTCTCTCATTGCCTGTCTGTGGAGGCCCAAGAGCTCTTAGTCTGTGGTCCAGGGTTCTGTGCCTTTGAGGAGGAAATGTCAGTATCCTTGTATATAGTCAGCAAGTCGAACTCAGAAGCAGTTTCTAGTGCCTGGTCCAAGCCATAGTGCTTCCGTGTGTGTGTGGTGAGCTTTCTTCGGGTCTCTGTGCAAAGCTCCCACCATATGTCGCTGCGATCTGGCGCTTCATCCGCCAACCCCCAGCTCTGAGAGGCTGCATCCGAGAAGAGGAACAGCTGCTGGCCCAGATCCACTGCTGCCTGCAGCTTCCCTGGGCCAAGCAGATTATGGGATTACACCAGCGCATGAGCCTGAATCCGTCTGCAGCGCTGCACCCCTTCGAGTGGACTTTGGGGGTCCTGCTGTTCTGCTATAGTGATTTGTCAAACTGTGTTAGTGCACCTCTCAGTGCGCTGTGATACGAAAGCTTTTGGACGGAAGTCACCCTCATAGGTCTATCAGTTCATCTCTGAAATATATTACAGGGTTCAAAACTACCTTTATTATAAACTATTCGTGGCTTAAAATTGCAGGGTCCTACTCACATTGTTTTGAGCCATGTACTTCACAAATGGAAATAAAAAAACAAATGCATGAATAAACACAAATTTGCTGTAGTGACTGCTTGTCACTGACCCATTGCTCCTGGTTACATCTCCTCACCTCTGATCAGCGGTAAACCTGTCTCTTTTCTTGCACCCATTCTCAGTCTCCCCTCCATCCACACACCTACTTCTCCAATTTTGCTTCCTACACACACTTGCCCCTATCAACAAACTCACCTGCCTATGGATACTCTAACATTCCTGTCTCTTCTGTTTTCCTTCCATACTCACCCGTACCATCCAGGGCCTATTCTCATGCCTCGGTTTCCCTGGAAACCACTGCAATATCTTTCAGGATCCAGACATTCCCATGTTTACCTTGGGTGTCCATACACACTGGATCTGCACTTGGCCACTTTTCTTGAATTTAAACCCCCTCCCCTAGATGCCTTCAGCACACCACTAGCTCTCAAACAGACTCTGGCTGTCCTCAGCATACATCCCACACTGCCTAGTGTTAGTAAGTCATTTTAGGGTTCAGGGATGAGTAGTATGAATGGGTAGGAAGCAGTTTTTAGTGCTTATCGAATGGTGACTTTACGGGATTTTTTAAGGTTTAGGGAAGGGTGGTGTTAAGGTGTAGTAAGAGTTCCTAGACTTTAGGGAATGGTTGCACTATTGGGTAGTAACGCGTTTTCTGGTGCAGGGAGGGGTAGTGTTAAGGTGTGCCAAGATGTTGGTAAGGATCAGCGAAGTGTAGCGTCAAAGGGTAAAAGGTTTCTAGAGTTCACAGACGGGCACCGTCTAGGGGTAATAAAGGGGTTTTAGAGTTCTCCAATGGGTTGCGTCATGCAGTGGTGCGGGGATTTTAGGTCTGGTGTAAATGTTTGCAGTAGTTTTTAAGAAATTCATGTTGGAGGATGGTTTTGTTTTTTAGGCCTCAGATTGACCCAACCTGTCATTCAAGATAAATCGATGTTGGTGGTTAATCCACAGATGGTCCGTGAATTGAAAGTTTCAAAACATCCGATTGGATGAGTGAGCTTTTTCACCCATCGTTAATTTTTTAAATCCCAATACCAAAGTTGGATCTTTGGGGTCCGAGCTTCCTAATTTGCTAGACACAAATTGGAGAAAAAAAGTTTCAGCAGCTATTACAATACGCTGAGAGCCTATCTGCTCTGGAGAAAACATTGAAGGAGGCATAGGGTGGGGGGGAGAGGGAGTTTTGGACACAGGGCCTAGTTGAAGGCAGTTTCCTGCAGAGGTTTGGACGCATTCCTGGCTGAAGGCCACACCCAGAGGGGGTTTGGGCGTAGTCTGGGCTGAAGGTTACAGGCTTGGGCGTAGTCCGGGCTGAAGGCCACACCCAGTGGGGGTTTGGACGCAGTCCGGGCTGAAGGCTACACCCAGTGGGGTTTGCGCGCAGTCTGTGCTGAAGGCTACACCCAGTGGGGGTTTGGTTGCAGTCTGGGCTGAAGGTCACACGCATTGGGGGTTTGGGCGTAGTCTGGGCTGAAAGCCACACCCAGTGGTGGTTTGGGTGCAGGGCAGGTTGAAGACCCCAACCTGTGTGGGTTTGCGTGCAGGGCTGGTTAAAGACCTCACCCTGTGGTGTTTGGGCGCGGTCCGGGCTGAGGGCTACACCCAGTGGGGGGTTGGGTGCAGTCTGGGCTGAAGGCCACACGCAGTGGGGGTTTGGGCGTAGTCCGGGCTGAAGGCTATACCAGTGGGGGTTTGGGTGCAGTCCGGGCTGAAAGCCACACCCTGTGGGGGTTTGGGTGCAGGGCAGGTTGAAGACCCCAATCTGTGGGGGTTTGCGTGCAGGGCTGGTTGAAGGCCACACCCTGTGGTGGTTTGAGTGCCGGGCTGGTTGAAGGCCTACCTGCTGCTAAAATTAGATGCAGTGCATGATCAAAAAACCTAGAAATTCACTGAAGAAGCTACGGTTCAATTGAAGTTATTGACTTTGATTACATTCACGCTAAAAGTGTATTTAAAACAAAACATTTACAAGTTATGGTTCTCTTCCAGGGGATACTTATCAATAGTCATAAGCACGACTATATATCTATATATATATATATATATATATATATATATATATATATATATATATATATATATATATATATATATATATATATATATATATATATATATATATATATATATATATATATATATATATATATATATATATATATTACCTACTGGCGATAGCCAGTAGGTAGTTATAGTTAGGACCACGTTTCCATAGGAAAACCTCAACATTCTATTTTGAATAACTTTGGCGCCGGTCGACGAATCCTCGCGAATTTCTCAAAATAGGTGGGGCGCTACGCTCCGCTCCTACCCTGAAAGTCTCGGGGGGATTCGTCAAGCGGGGGCTGAGATAAAAGGGGGGTCCCAAAACGCGTTTTTCCCATGCATTTTTCCATAGGACCTTTAGAACGAGCTACAGCCCGAATGGCTGAACAGAATTACTCAAAATTTGGCAGAGAGGTAGTCCCTAGGTCAAGGAAGTGCCTTTTGTAGGTTTGGTGTAAATCTGTTCAGTAGATTCTGAGAAAATAGCCTTTAAATCAATATATATATCTGAGCCAGCTTACGGTACGCTTACCGTACGCTTACGGTAAGCGTACGGTGGCGTGCGCGAGCGCGATTCTGATTGGCTCTTAGATCTTAGTAAACATTCGAATCGGCCGAAACCAGGAAGCGGCGGCCGCCATTTTGTCTCTCGCACTGAGAGAGATTTTTAAAATCGGAAGCCCAAAAACATGTAAAGGGGCTGTTTTGACAACTCCCTCCCACATAGTCATGTGGAGGGAGTCCCCAAACATCCCTCAAGTGCAAAAACGGTTTTATTTTTTTTTCGGCAATTTCGCGGGGTACGCTTACCGTACGCTTACGGTAAGCGTACGGTAAAAAAATAAAAATAAAAAAAACACTATCCACACTTACCCCACCCCCTGTGCTTTTGGTGGCCGAAGGCCACCAAATGTGCTGGGCTTATTACAATGGAAAAAAACACTATCCACACTTACCCCACCCCCTGTGCTTTTGGTGGCCGTAGGCCACCAAATGTACAGGGCTTATTATAAGGGAAAAAAACTTAGCATTTAAAAAACCGTACTAATTCACTGAAAAAACCATAGGTTTCACACACGTTATAGTTAGGAATTAGCATTTAAAAAACCTTGCAAATTCACTGAAAAAACCATAGGTTTCACACATGTTATAGTTAGTGGAAATTTTACTGATAAAAAACCAATGAAATTGCCCCGTTATAGTTAGCGCAGGCAACTATAACTCACGCGACCGCAATCCTCTGCTGATGACATATGTGTCTTTAGGAAAAAAAAATATTTGTAATATATGTATAGCTAAAAATGTATGGAAGAAGACATGGGCAAATAAGTGTCTAAATACAGTATTAGCATCAGCAGAGGATTGTGGTCGCGTGAGTTATAGTTGCCTGCGCTAACTATAACGGGGCAATTTCATTGGTTTTTTATCAGTAAAATTTCCACTAACTATAACATGTGTGAAACCTATGGTTTTTTCAGTGAATATATATATATATATATACTGAAAAAACCATAGTTTTCACACATGTTACAGTTAGCAGGACATTTCACTCGTGAAAAACCAATGAAATTCCCCCGTTATAGTTAGTGCAGGCAACTATAACTCACGCGACCGCAATCCTCTGCTGATGACGTCAAATATTACATCACTGTATTTAGACACTTATTTACCCATGTCTTCTTCCATTAATTTTTAGCTATACATATATTACAAATATTTTTTTTTCAGAAAGACACATATGTCATCAGTGATGTAATATTTGACGTCATCAGCAGAGGATTGCGGTCGCGTGAGTTATAGTTGCCTGCACTAACTATAACGGGGGAATTTCATTGGTTTTTTACGAGTGAAATGTCCAGCTAACTATAACATGTGTGAAACCTATGGTTTTTTCAGTGAATTTGCAAGGTTTTTTAAATGCTAATTCCTAACTAGAACGTGTGTGAAACCTATGGTTTTTTCAGTGAATTTGTACGGTTTTTTAAATGCAAAATTTTTTGGGGAGATTTTTGGTAAAAAATAATATCCAACCTATGTATAAAATAATATATGTACTATATCCTGCATTATGGAATGGTTAATTTTTTTAAAATTAATGTTTACATACAGTTGTACATCACAGTTATCTTCTACAACTCTTGAAACTTGTATTTTTTTTATGCATTTTTTGCGGTGCGCTTATGTGATACGATGCGCGTACGGTAAGCTGACGCTACGCGCTCCATACGTCATAAGTACGGTGTGCTTACGTGATACGTGATACGTGACGTACGCGTACACGCATGCTCGTTGCGCGGAACCAACGTCGCGGGTGCGTGTAATGCGCTCCGTAAGCGCATATTTACGTCACGTTTGCGCATGCGTACTTGTTTACGAGCGCGTACCGTAAGCTTACGGAGCGCGCACGGTAGGTCATGTGACCCCCAAAGAACACACCACACCCATTCCCCTCATTACTGCTTGAGATCCCCTAGGAGAAGGAGCTGAATTGACATTGAGATACAATGGCAGAGCAGCAGTCCTCTTCTGAGAGTGAGCCTAGCAGCACCATCATCAGACAGAGAAGGAGGAAACAAAAGGTTTCTTTTGTGTGGGAGTATTTTACTTTTCCAGAGGGGCAGAAAAAGGTCAATGCTCCATTGGTCACTTGCAGACTTTGTGACCGTGTTTTATCTAGAGGAGATCCAAGGAAGAAGTATTCCTTTGGAAATCCCTCTATGATGAGACACTTTAGGGATAAACATCCCAGGACCTTTGCTCGACATACTGAAAAACTCTTCAGTAAGTCACCGGAGCCCAACCTCAGAAGCTCAGCCGAGTACATCATCGGCAGCTCAGCTGAGCCCTTCCTCTGAGGTGGGAGCATCACCTTCTTCAGCTCCTCTGGACATTAACCCTTGATTTCGGAGGGTTTCAATGAGGTGTACAACGTGTTGTGGTCTTATTGTTTTTGGGGAGACCAGTGTTTCCCTTATTAACAATAAGATAGACCAGCACGTTTGTAGACGTTCATAATATTCCCATTCTTTCTTTCCTCTATCCCTGTATTAACACAACGGCTCTTTTAAGAGCCAACCTTACCTCACAATTTTTTGTATTTTTTTTTTAAGCTTTCCTTTTTGAAGAAATTTTTTTTGCCGTGCGCGTACGGTACGCGTAATCGCGGAATAGTTACACTAAGTTTGCGGAATTTTTCTCGCAGAATTTTTCTCACGGAATTTTTCCGTTTACGCCGTGCGCATTCCGCGATTTTTCGAAAAAAAATTAAAATTAGTTTTTGCCCTTGGGGTTCCTTCTGGGACCCCCTGACAAAGGCTAGGGGTTCAGGAACTGTCCACCCTGCCCCCTTTTCACGTTCTCCACCTTTGTTTTTCACCCCCTCAGACTGCGAGAGACAAAATGGCGGCCGACACTTCCTGGTTTCGACCGATTCGAATGTTTACTAAGATCTAACAACCTATCAGAATCGCGCACGGCGGCGTGCGCCTACGGTAAGCTTACGGTACGCGCTCGGAGCGCGCCTATAAATATATATATTGATTTAAATGCTATTTTCTCAGGAAATACTGAACAGATTTACACGAGACCTTCAAAAGGCACATCCCTGACCTGAGGGCTACCTCTCTGCCAAATTTCAAGTAATTCTGTTCAGCCGTTCGGGCTGTAGCTCGGACTAAAGGTCCTATGGAAAAATGCATGGGGAAAACGCGTTTTGGGACCCCCCCTTTTTCTCAGCCCCCGCTTGACGAATCCCCCCGGAGACTTTCAGGGAAGGAGCGGAGCGCCCCACCTATTTTGAGAATTTCGCGAGGATTCGTCAATCGGCGCCAAAGTTATTCCAAATAGAATGTTGCGGATTTCCTATGGAAACACGGCCCTAACTATAACTATCTACTGGCGACCGCCAGTAGTTTATATATATATATATATATATATATATATATATATATATATATATATATATATATATATATATATATATATATATATATATATATATATATACACACACGCTAAAAAAACTGCCATCATTGCATGTAAATCTTTTACGTTTGAAAAAGTAAAGACCTATAAGTCATAATATACATATGAGATATATATATAAAGAAAACTGCCCTGAGTTTGCTGTGAAACACACAACCTTTATTTTCAAAGGTAAAAAGGCAAGATCATAGAGGCATATTAGCCTAGAAAGGCTGCATAGAAAAATAACTGGAAAATTGGCGCCGTGCCTTTAAGACCTCCAGGAACCCCCAGGCTCCCATCATGCACCACAGGTGACAGTTAGGTCAATTCTTTTTCCGGCTCCTTCTGTGAGGATCCTGGAGCATTGAGCTCGCCAGTTAGTGATTTTTTTTTTTAAATCACTTTTTTCTGGTTTAAAGTGAACTTTTTTGGTTTCACTCAACGTCTATAGTACTTGGCTTACTAATACTACTATTTTTTCTGACTTTTTTCTATTTTTTCCTGTCAAAATGCCGGCCTTATTTAATAAGTGCCCGGCCTGTGGAAAAAAGATGGCTAATTCAGACCCTCACTCGGTCTATATTGCTTGTCTACCTTCATCTCATAAGCCAGACCAGTATTACCACTGCAGCAAGTTTTCAAAAAGAACCCTTAGGGAAAGGAAGAAGATTAAGCTGCACTCCATGCAGGAGAGAGGAAAAGAAACAGTAAGTGGGCGAGAAGAACATCCGTCAAGGAAGCCCTCCTCAAACAAGGTTGGAGCGCAAAGAAAAAGGTGAGAAAAAGAGAAATCGGTCTCATACGCCGGCGAGGGACAAATCGACATAAAAAATACCTTTGTGCTCCAAGTCAGCGTCGAGACGTCCTTTGCTGTCGAGACAAGGTAAGAAGACCCATAAGACACCAACGCGTAGGTGGTCCAAGTCTGGCTCGCCTATGACGTCAAGAGACCGGGGCTCGACGTCGACACATCGTTGAAGCCCACCGCCGAGAGGGACCATGGCGACGTCGAGATCGCCGCCCATGTCGAGATGTCCAATTACATCGATAAGCCGAACACCTAGGGCTTCGATGCCGGAGAGACGCATGATGTCGACGCATCCGTCGCCAAGGAGGTCGATATCGAAGAGGTCGCTGTCGAGGAGATCGACGTTGAGATCTCGAGAAGAGCCCTCTGTATCTAGACGAAGATCGCGATCTAGTTCGATGTTGAGGAGGTCGAGGTCGTCACACTCTAATCATGGGTTTCCGTCTGCAAAGAGACCTCGGGGGACGTCAAGAGACCGTTCGATGCAGGACGCCCAGGTGGTCCAGGACTTCACCAGTACCGTCTTTACCCCGCCAACTAATAAATCACAGAGATGGCTAGGGGACATAAAAGAGTGGAAGATCCGCAGGATTACAAGACTACCACGTTCTCGTATAAGATTCAGATCGCCTATAATTCAGTCAGTACACTCTTCTGAAAGACACGAGCGACATACCACTCCAATATGATCCCCATCTTTAAGAAGGCGCTCATCACGTTCCCCTAGGAGTCGGGCATCCAGATCTCGACACCGCTCTCCTAGAAGACGAAGCCATAGCTCTTCTTCATGGTCTTCAGACTCCAAGGCTGATTATTCTCCTACTCTTTCTTCCTCTCCTCCGAATATTGCCCATTGATGATATCCTGACTTTCAATGAGGTTCTCTGGCGAGGGGCTGCGAAACCTCACATTGAAATGCCTGTCTCCACCACTAAGACCTCAGTCATCTTTGAAACACTGCACCAAAGGTCTTCCTCTAGACCATTGCTTCCCCTAGTGCCTGGCTTGCTGGAGCCTGCTCTGCAAAAATTCCTTACTCCAGCATCGATGGGGGTGGCTCCATGTCTGATCACTAAAGTATAAAGCTCCTGAGACCGACCCTTTCTTTCTGACCCTCCACCGGACTCTGTTATTGTTTCAGCGGCACTGAAGAATCAGACTGGGGCAGCATCGTCTGCAGTACCCCCAGATAGAGACAGTAAGGCCATGGATTCTGTCGGCAAGAGAATATGTATTTGTTATGTTATGTTATGTTAAATTTAGCTTATAAAGCGCACGTACGCCCGTAGGCTTCATGGCGCTGTAGGAGGTTTTCAGAGCATAACACAACAACAGGAGGACAACTTAGAACGTCTAAGGATAAGCTTCTCTAAAAAGCCAGGTCTTAAAGGCTAGTCTAAAGGCTAGAATATCCTCGTGTGACCTTAAAGAAGCTGGTAAGGAGTTCCAGAGGGAGGCAGCAAGAAAATGAAAAGAGCTGCCGCCCTGACGTTGTTTCCTAACAACCGGCACCATGAGCAAGTTTTTGTGACCAGAGCGGAGGTTGCGGGAGGGGGTGTATCTGGCAAGCAGATTGATGATAAATTTGGGGCCTTTACTTTGTAATGCCCTAAAGATAATGCAGCCGGTTTTAAAAGCCGCCCTCTGGGCTACCGGCAGCCAGTGCAGGTCTGCCAGGCCTGGCCCGATGGACTGCCATTTAGGAAGCCCACAGATCAGTCTGGCCGCCTGATTTTGAACCAGCTGCAGCCTCTTGTGCTGCCCGGCTGGAAGGCCCAAATATAAACTATTTGAGTAGTCCAGCCTAGACAGCACAAGGGCGATGGTCACCTGTATCAGGGCAGAATGGGTTAGGAAATGGGCAATCTTTCTAATCTTGCGCAGCTGAAAGAAGCAAGCGGAAACAACTGACCCTACCTGACTTTTCAGGGAGAGGTCTTCACTAAAGGTGACTCCAAGGCTCTTAACTGTGCGGGAATTGGAGGGGGGGTTTCCCATCTCCAGAGGCCAAAATTGAAGTCCCCAGCTGAGTTCGCTCTTCCCAGGCAAGATCAATTCAGTCTTGCCTGGGTTAAGTTTTAGGTGGTTAAGGCCCATCCAACTCTGGATATGAGCCATGACCTCCCTAAACTCAGTGACAGCATCCGGCGACCCCAGGGGGAAAACCAATTGCAGATCATCTGCGTAATTAAAGATCCACACTTTGAATTTCCTCAAGGAGTACAAAAGGGGACGCAAGTATAAATTAAATAAAAGGGGGGACAGGGATGAGCCTTGAGGGACCCCGCAATCGTTCTTAATTCTAGGGGCTGTGAAAGTGCCCAGTCTCACTGCTTGAGTCCGGTCGGACAAGAATGATTCCACCCAGCTCAGGGCAGCACCTCTGAGGCCTGCCTGCTCGACACGGCCGACCAAAATAGTATGGTCGACCGTGTCGAATGCAGCAGACAGGTCAAGAAGCACCAGTGCCTGGTGGACATCCCTGTCTGCGTTACACCGAAGTGTATTCTGTGTATTCCGAAGTGTATTACCTCAGCCTCTTACATGAAGGTAGCCAGCGCCTCGGCCTTACTGGTTCGGTATGACCGTTCTTTGTGGGACTCTTTCACGCTTCACTAAGAAGCTCGCAAAAGAAGACAAGCAAGATTTCCTGGAGATTCTGCATGAAGGTGGCTTGGTAGCCAGTCAAGTCATCAGTGCAGCGACTGATGCCTCTGATCTCGCTGCCCATGGTTATGCGCATGGGATTTGACCCGCCGCTCTGCCTGGCTGAGACTGACTGGTTTGAAGCCAGAGGCGCAACATTGCATTCTCAATCTTCCCTTCAATGGCACATCGCTCTTCGGCTCATATGATGATGACGAAATGTCCAGGATGAAGACTGAACTGGATACGGTAAAGGCGTTTGGGCTCCAGAAGAGAAAGGACTTCATGCGACGCTACCGCCCTTATGACCGACGACAATACCAACAGGGGGTTCAAACCCCTCAGTGGTCCTCCCAGCAAAATCAAGGAAGATCGCAATCCCTCCAGTGTCGTCCTGGTAGAGGACGAGGAGGGAACTCCAGACAGTCCACACCTGCTGCCAAGCAACAACAGAAGCAGTGAGTACTTGCTTCCCCTAACTCCGTTACCCACTCCAGTGGGGAGGGGAAGTGTCTGTTTCTACCTGGAAGAGTGGACCAAAATCACACTAGACAAGTGGGTGCTGAATATTGTAAAGAATGGTTATTCCATCAGGTTCAAGTCCCCGCTACCTTCTATTCCTCCTCAAAGACTCATCCATCGCATAAATCTTTTGAGAGAAGAGGTCTCCGCTCTACTCCTAAAAGAGGCCATCAAGGAGGTCCCATGGCATCAACGTCGGCAGGGGATCTACTCCCGATATTTTTTTGGTCCCAAAGAAAGGTCCAAACAAGGAGTTCATTCTGAGCGAGAGAGAGGTTCAGAATGCTGACATTACACCAAATAATCCTGCATCTACATCAAGGGGACTGGATGTGTTCCATAGATCTTAAAGATGCCTATTTCCACATCCCAATCTCTCCAAAGCATCGGAAGTTTCTAAGGTTTCGCATCCAATCAGACCACTTCCAGTTTACTGTCCTGCCCTTCGGTCTGAAGTCTGCTCCTCACACATTCTCAAAGGGCATGGCAGTAGTAGCTGCTTTCTTGAGGAAAAAGCGAATTTTCGTCTACCTTTACCTAGATGACTGGATTCTCAAGAGTGCGTCTCCAACTCTTCTACAGCAGCACCTCGCGTACTGCATTCAACAACTACATCGACTCGGTCTACACGTAAATTTTAAAAAATCCACCCGCAATCCAACACAGAGGATACAGTACCTAGGCGCAACTTTGGACACAGTTAACGCAAGAGCGTATCCTTCGGAGGAGAGACTATCATCCATTCTCCACAAGTATCAAACTCTCCTGAAGATACCTCAGCCCACGGCCAGGCAGACCTCATCTCTGCTGGGTTCGATGGCCTCATGCATTTTTCTAGTTCCAAACGCCAGACTTCACATGAGACCTCTACAGCAGACTCTGAAGGATCAGTGGTCCCAGATATCCAATCGTTGGGAGGACACTTTAACTCTACCTCTGTCTGTCCGGCTCTCCATCCAATGGTGGATGCGACGGTCTCTTCTCATCATAGGAGTCCCTTTTCAACAGGAGCTGTCCAAGCAGACTCTGGTGACGGATGCGTCCCTGCAGGGATGGGACGCTCATATGAGACCACTACAGATCCAAGGAATGTGGTAAGAGAAAGAACAACTATACCACATAAACATGCTGGAACTCTGAGCGGTGCATCTAGCTCTCAAGGTGTTTTTTCCTTCCATCAAATAGACTACTCTGCTTGTTCAGACGGACAATACAACAACGATGTACTACCTGAACAAGCAGGGGGGCACCAGGTCCAGACCACTGTCGCTGGAAGCACAGGCGATTTGCAAGTGGCTTCTGGCACGAGACATGAAAATCTCTGCGATTCATTTACCAGGCGTCCTCAACGTCCAAGCGGGCGGCCTAAGCAGGCATTTCGCAGAAGCACACGACCGGGTGCTAAAACAAGAAGCGGCGCCAAACATCTTCCACAACTGGGGAACACCAGACATCGATCTCTTCGCGGACGCAGAAAACGCAAAATGCCGCGCCTTCACCTCCAGGTACCCGCAACCAGGTTCCAAGGGGAATGCTCTGTTGATAGACTGGTCAGAGACATTACTCTACGCCTTTCCACTAATTCCCTCATTCCCATGGTGATCAGGAAACTGTACTATTCCAAGACAGAGATGATCCTGGTTGCTCCAGAGTGACCTCGCCAGTGGTGGTACAAGGACCTTCTTCACCTGTCCAAGGTACCACACAGGAGGTTGCCATGTCATCCGGATCTGCTGACCCGGGCGGGCCAGCAAGGTGTTCCATCCCAACCTGCCGCCCCTGAAGTTAGCAGCATGGCTCCTGAGTTCATCCAATATGGACATTTAGGTCTCTCTCAAGACTGCATGCAAATCTTGAAGGAGGCTAGGAGACCTTCTACGAGTAAGTCTTATGCTTTTAAGTGGAAGCGTTTTTACATGTGGTGTACTGCTGAAGGTCATGACCCTATTAGAGGTCAGGAATAGGTACTGTTACCATACTTGCTGTATTTGGCCAAAGCAGGTTTGCAATACTCCTCCATAAAGGTTCACCCACCAGCGATAACAGCATATAGAAAGTCTACCACTCAGGCTTCATTCTTTCAAATGCCAGTTAAGGATTTCCTGGAGGGGCTTAAGAAGGTCTATCCTCCCGTTAGGGCTCCATCTCCTCCCTGGGAGCTGAATGTAGTCCTCTCTAAACTAATGGGTCTCCCAATCCAACCCATCCACAAATCTTCCCTTCAGCATCTTTCGTGGAAGACTGCTTTTCTCGTGGCAATCACATCTGCTCGCAGGGTAAGCGAGATACAAGCCTTAAGCTCTACAGATCCTTCTCTCGTTTTTCACTCGAACAGAGTGGTGTTACGTTGTCACCCGAGGTTCCTTCCTAAGGTGATCGCTGATTTTCACCTCAACCAGTCAGTTACTCATCCTACTTTCTTTGCAAACCCTGTCACTCCTGCTGAGAGAGCTCTGCACTCTTTAGATCTGAAAAGTGTTAAAATTCTATCTTGATAAAACAAAGTGTATGAAAGTCTGACCAACTGTTTGTGAATTATGGTCCGTTAAACACTGGATTCCCTGCCTCTAAAAGGTCCATTTCTAGGTGGATAGTGTCATGTGTCATGTATCATGTTATCTTATCAACTGGCACATAGCAGCTCCTGGGCAAGCCGAGAGCGCATTCTACCAGAGGCAAAGCTGCTACGATAGCAATGCTTAGGAATGTACCTATCCAAGAGATTTGTAAAGCAGCCACATGGCGTTCGGTTCATACTTTGCACGCCATTACTGCCTTGATTCTGACACTCAAGCGGATGCTCATTTCGGTCAAGCATCCTTGAGAAATTTGTTTGGGTAATATATGTTGATAAAATGGTTTTTGGATATGCTGGTATTCGTCCGCAGGGTACGGGGATGGGCTTGTTACTCAATTCGGTGCTTATGACTATTGATCAGTATCCCCTGGAAGAGAAGGATAAGTCACTTACCTGTAATCCTAGTTCTCTTCCAGGGGTATACTCCTCAAAGTCATAAGCAACCCTCCCTCCTCCCCAGACGAATACCATGTCCATATATAGATGTACCTGTTAACCATACTGTGATTACACGGTTATATGCCGTCCAAAACAACTGACCTAACTGTCACCTGTGGTGCATGATGGGAGCCTGGGGGGTTCCTGGAGGTCTTAAAGGCACGGCACCAATTTTCCAATTTTTTTTTCTATGCAGCCTTTCTAGGCTAATCTGCCTCTATGATCTTGCCTTTTTACCTTTGAAAATAAAGGTTGTGTGTTTCAAAGGAGACTCGGTGCAGTTTTCTTTATATAAATCATATTTATATTATGACTTGCATGTCTTTATTTTTTCAAATGTAAAAGTTTTACATGCAATGATGGCAGTTTTTTTAGCCAAGTAATGTTTTCAGGCTGCAAATGTATATGTTTATGCATATATATTATCTACTGGCGGTCGCCAGTAGATAGTTATAGTTAGGACCCTGTTTCCATAGGAAATCCGCAACATTCTATTTTGAATAACTTTGGCGCCGGTCGACGAATCCTCGCGAATTTTTCAAAATAGGTGGGGCGCTACCCTCCGCTCCTACCCTGAAAGTCTCGGGGGGGGGATTCGTCAAGCGGGGGCTGAGATAAAAGGGGGGTCCCAAAACGCGTTTTTCCCATGCATTTTTCCATAGGACCTTTAGACAGAGCTACAGCCCGAACGGCTGAACAGAATTTAATGAAATTTGGCAGAGAGGTAGTCCTCAGGTCAAGGAAGTGCCTTTTGTAGGTTTGGTGTAAATCTGTTCAGTAGATTCTGAGAAAATAGCCTTTAAATCAATATATATATCTGAGCCAGCTTACGGTGCGCTTACGGTGCGCTTACCGTACGCGTACGGTGACGTGCGCGAGCGCGATTCTGATTGGCCGTTAGATCTTAGTAAACATTCGTATCGGTCGAAACCAGGAAGCGGCGGCCGCCATTTTCTCTCTCGCACTCTGACAGGGGGTTGAAAAACAAAGTGCAAAACCATGTAAAGGGGCTGTTTAGACAGATCCCAAGCACCTAGCCATGTCGAGGGAGTCCCCAACGATCCCCCAAGTGAAAAAAGGGTATTTTAATTTTTTCGAAAATTTCGCCGATTACGGTTACCGTACGCGTACGGTAATAAATAATAAAAAAATAAATAAAAAAATCCACATTCTCACCACCCCGTGTGCAAATGGTGCCCGACGGGCTCCATTTGTGCATGGCTTATGACAGCTGAACAAAACATATATTTTACCTGTCACAACGATGCTCATCATATGTCCTCCATGTGCGCACGGTGCGCGAAGCGCATCGTGCGTTCATGGCCCATCTAGCGTAACGTGGGCACGCGGTGCGCGAAGCGCACCGCGTGCTCACTGTGCGCGCACGGTGCGCGAAGCGCAACGTGCGCGCACGGAACGAACTGCGTTAAGTGGGCGCGCACGCCACAAATGGCGTAAAGTAACTTAGCATTTAAAAAACCGTACAAATTCACTGAAAAAACCATAGGTTTCACACACGTTATAGTTAGCTGGACATTTTACTGATAAAAAACCAATGAAATTCCCCCGTTATAGTTACTGTAGGCAACTATAACTCACGCGACCGTAATCCTCTGCTGATGACATATGTGTCTTTATGAAAAAAAAATATTTGTAATATATGTATAGCTAAAATTTAATGGAAGAAGACATGGGCAAATAAGTGTCTAAATACAGTATTCGCATCAGCAGAGGATTGCGGTCGCGTGAGTTATAGTTGCCTACAGTAACTATAACGGGGGAATTTCATTGGTTTTTTATCAGTAAAATGTCCAGCTAACTATAACGTGTGTGAAACCTATGGTTTTTTCAGTGAATATATATATATATATATATATATATATATATATATATATATATATATATATATATATATTACCTACTGGTAGTCGCCAGTAGGTAGTTATAGTTAGGACCACGTTTCCATAGGAAATCCGCAACATTCTATTTTGAATAACTTTGGCGCCGGTTGACGAATCCTCGCGAATTTTTCAAAATAGGTGGGGCGCTCCGCTCCGCTCCTACCCTGAAAGTCTCGGGGGGATTCATCAAGCGGGGGCTGAGATAAAAGGGGGGTCCCAAAACGCGTTTTTCCCATGCATTTTTCCATAGGACCTTTAGACACAGCTACAGCCCGAACGGCTGAACAGAATTACTTGAAATTTGGCAGAGAGGTAGTCCTCAGGTCAAGGAAGTGCCTTTTGTAGGTTTGGTGTAAATCTGTTCAGTAGATTCTGAGAAAATAGCCTTTAAATCAATATATATATCTGAGCCAGCTTACGGTACGCTTACCGTACGCGTACGGTGGCGTGCGCGAGCGCGATTCTGATTGGCCCTTAGATCTTAGTAAACATTCGAATCGGTCGAAACCAGGAAGCGGCGGCCGCCATTTTCTCTCTCGCACTCTGAGGGGGGAGCTGATAAACAAATGCCAAAAACATATAAAGGGGCTGTTTAGAAAGCGCCCATGCGCATAACCATGTTAGTTGAGTCTTCAAAGATCCCCCAAGGCAAAAAACGGTAATTTTTTATTTTTCGAAAATTTCGCCGATTACGCTTACCGTACGCATACAGTAAAAAATTATTAAAAAAAAAAAAACCCACTCTCTCCACCCCGTGAGCAAATGGTGGCCGAAGGCCACCATTTGTGCATGGCATATTAGTTTACAGCATTTCCCCAAAAAATTTCAACAGATTACCTATCACAAGGAAGCGCATAATATGTCCTCCATGTGCGCACGGTGCGCGAAGCGCATCGTGCGTACATGGCCCATCTAGCGTAACAGCAGGAAACTATAACTCACGCGACCGCAATCTTCTGCTGATGACATATGTGTCTTTATGAAAAAAAAATATTTGTAATATATGTATAGCTAAAAATTTATGGAAGAAGACATGGGCAAATAAGTGTCTAAATACAGTATTAGCATCAGCAGAGGATTGCGGTCGCGTGAGTTATAGTTTCCTGCACTAACTAGAACGGGGGAATTTCATTGGTTTTTTTATCAGTAAAATTTCCGCTAACTATAACATGTGTGAAACCTATGGTTTTTTCAGTGAATTTGCAAGGTTTTTTAAATGCTAATTCCTAACTATAACGTGTGTGAAACCTATGGTTTTTTCAGTGAATATATATATATATATATATATATATATATATATATATATATATATATATATATATATATATATATATATATATTATGTATTTATGTATTTATGTATATATATATATATATATATGTATTTATGTAGATGTATGCATATTATTGGCTATTGCTCCGGGATCCCCGCACGTGGGCGGGACTATTCAGTGCTTATGACTTTGAGTATACCCCTGGAAGAGAACTAGGATTACAGGTAAGTAACTTTTCCTTAGGACCACAATCTAAAACAATCTGCTCCAGTCCAAAACAATCTGCCCGCTCCACTATGCCCACTCATTCCAAAATAATCTGCCCCTCCACTTCAATCCAAAACAATCTGCCCCTCTTAATCCAAAACAATCTTCCCCAATCCAAAACAGTCTGCACCACTCCAATCCAAAGCAATCTGCCCCACTACAATCCAGTCCACCTCAGCCCAGTCCAACCACTCCATCCCAATTCGCCCCACACCAATCCACCCTCTTGTATCCATTCCATACCAATGGATCCAAACCCAATCTACCACTCTCCAATCCACCTCACTCCAATCCAATCCAAAACAATCTGCCCCACTTCGTTCCTCCCCATTCCAGTCCACACCAACCCACCCCACCCCACCCCAATAGGTCCAACTCAATCCAATCTGCCCAAGACCATTCCAATCCAATCTGCTCCAGTCCAAAACAGTCTGCACCACTCCAATCCAAACCAATCTCCCCCACTTCAGTCCAAAGCCACCTGCCCCACTGCAATCTAAAATCATCTACTCCACTCCAATCTAAAACAATCTGTCCCACTCCAATACAAAACCGTCTTCCCCACTCCAATATGCCCACTCATTCCTGAACAATCTGCCCCTCTCCACATCAATCCAAAACAATCTGCCCCTCTTAATCCAAAACAATCTGCTCCAATCCAAAACAATTTGCACCACTCCAGTCTGCACCAATTAATAATAACCACTCCAGTCTGCACCACTCCATTATGTGCCACTCCATTCCAAAGCAGTCGGCGCCACTCCAATATGCCCCACTCAATCCAAAACAATATGCCCCACTCAATCCAAAACAATATGCCCCACTCAATCCAAAACAATCTGCCCCACCCAATCCAAAACAATCTGCCCCACTCTAATCCAAAATAGTCTGCCCCACTCTAATCCAAAACAATATGCCCCACCCTAATCCAGTTCATCCCACTCTAATCCACCTCGCACCAATCCACCACGATTTTGCCAAATCCATTCTAACCCACTCAAATCCAATCCACCTCACCCCATTCCAGTCCACCCCAATCCAATCCAGTCCACCCCATCCATCTCCAGTACACCCCACTTCAATCTAGTCCACGCCAATCCACCCAACTCCCATCCACCCGACCCCCATTCACCCCACACCAAACTAATCCACCCCACTGCAGTCCAACCCATTCTATTCCACTCCACCCCACTCCAGTCAACCAACTCAATACAATCAATCCAGTTTATGCCATTCCAGTCCTATCCATCCCACACTCATCCAATCTACCTTACTCCACCCCACCCCAATCTAATCACCCACTCCAATCCACCCCCTCCAATCCAAACCACCCCCTTCAGTCCAGTCCACGTACTCCACTCTACTTTGACCCCACTCCAAACCACCTTACTCTAATACAGTAGACCCCACCCCAAACCAATCTGGTCCAATCCACCCAATCCATTCCACCTCACCCCATTTCAGTTTACCCCACTCCAATCTAATCCAGTCCACCTACTCTGACAACCCCACTCAATCCAATCCACCACAGACCAGTCCATTTCACCCCACTCCAATTCATACCACTCTCCCCAATCCAGTCCACTCCAACCACTCCACTCCACTCCAACCCACTTCAATCCAAAACCATCTTGCCCCGCTCTGGCCCAAAACCATCTTGCCCCGCTCTGGCCCAAAACCATCTTGCCCCGCTCTGGCCCAAAACCATCTTGCCCCGCTCTGGCCCAAAACCATCTTGCCCCGCTCTGGCCCAAAACCATCTTGCCCCGCTCTGGCCCAAAACCATCTTGCCCCGCTCTGGCCCAAAACCATCTTGCCCCGCTCTGGCCCAAAACCATCTTGCCCCGCTCTGGCCCAAAACCATCTTGCCCCGCTCTGGCCCAAAACCATCTTGCCCCGCTCTGGCCCAAAACCATCTTGCCCCGCTCTGGCCCAAAACCATCTTGCCCCGCTCTGGCCCAAAACCATCTTGCCCCGCTCTGGCCCAAAACCATCTTGCCCCGCTCTGGCCCAAAACCATCTTGCCCCGCTCTGGCCCAAAACCATCTTGCCCCGCTCTGGCCCAAAACCATCTTGCCCCGCTCTGGCCCAAAACCATCTTGCCCCGCTCTGGCCCAAAACCATCTTGCCCCGCTCTGGCCCAAAACCATCTTGCCCCGCTCTGGCCCAAAACCATCTTGCCCCGCTCTGGCCCAAAACCATCTTGCCCCGCTCTGGCCCAAAACCATCTTGCCCCGCTCTGGCCCAAAACCATCTTGCCCCGCTCTGGCCCAAAACCATCTTGCCCCGCTCTGGCCCAAAACCATCTTGCCCCGCTCTGGCCCAAAACCACCTTGCCCCGCTCTGGCCCAAAACCACCTTGCCCCGCTCTGGCCCAAAACCACCTTGCCCCGCTCTGGCCCAAAACCACCTTGCCCCGCTCTGGCCCAAAACCACCTTGCCCCGCTCTGGCCCAAAACCACCTTGCCCCGCTCTGGCCCAAAACCACCTTGCCCCGCTCTGGCCCAAAACCACCTTGCCCCGCTCTGGCCCAAAACCACCTTGCCCCGCTCTGGCCCAAAACCACCTTGCCCCGCTCTGGCCCAAAACCACCTTGCCCCGCTCTGGCCCAAAACCACCTTGCCCCGCTCTGGCCCAAAACCACCTTGCCCCGCTCTGGCCCAAAACCACCTTGCCCCGCTCTGGCCCAAAACCACCTTGCCCCGCTCTGGCCCAAAACCACCTTGCCCCGCTCTGGCCCAAAACCACCTTGCCCCGCTCTGGCCCAAAACCACCTTGCCCCGCTCTGGCCCAAAACCACCTTGCCCCGCTCTGGCCCAAAACCACCTTGCCCCGCTCTGGCCCAAAACCACCTTGCCCCGCTCTGGCCCAAAACCACCTTGCCCCGCTCTGGCCCAAAACCACCTTGCCCCGCTCTGGCCCAAAACCACCTTGCCCCGCTCTGGCCCAAAACCACCTTGCCCCGCTCTGGCCCAAAACCACCTTGCCCCGCTCTGGCCCAAAACCACCTTGCCCCGCTCTGGCCCAAAACCACCTTGCCCCGCTCTGGCCCAAAACCACCTTGCCCCGCTCTGGCCCAAAACCACCTTGCCCCGCTCTGGCCCAAAACCACCTTGCCCCGCTCTGGCCCAAAACCACCTTGCCCCGCTCTGGCCCAAAACCACCTTGCCCCGCTCTGGCCCAAAACCACCTTGCCCCGCTCTGGCCCAAAACCACCTTGCCCCGCTCTGGCCCAAAACCACCTTGCCCCGCTCTGGCCCAAAACCACCTTGCCCCGCTCTGGCCCAAAACCACCTTGCCCCGCTCTGGCCCAAAACCACCTTGCCCCGCTCTGGCCCAAAACCACCTTGCCCCGCTCTGGCCCAAAACCACCTTGCCCCGCTCTGGCCCAAAACCACCTTGCCCCGCTCTGGCCCAAAACCACCTTGCCCCGCTCTGGCCCAAAACCACCTTGCCCCGCTCTGGCCCAAAACCATCTTGCCCCGCTCTGGCCCAAAACCATCTTGCCCCGCTCTGGCCCAAAACCATCTTGCCCCGCTCTGGCCCAAAACCATCTTGCCCCGCTCTGGCCCAAAACCATCTTGCCCCGCTCTGGCCCAAAACCATCTTGCCCCGCTCTGGCCCAAAACCACCTTGCCCCGCTCTGGCCCAAAACCACCTTGCCCCGCTCTGGCCCAAAACCACCTTGCCCCGCTCTGGCCCAAAACCACCTTGCCCCGCTCTGGCCCAAAACCACCTTGCCCCGCTCTGGCCCAAAACCACCTTGCCCCGCTCTGGCCCAAAACCACCTTGCCCCGCTCTGGCCCAAAACCACCTTGCCCCGCTCTGGCCCAAAACCACCTTGCCCCGCTCTGGCCCAAAACCACCTTGCCCCGCTCTGGCCCAAAACCACCTTGCCCCGCTCTGGCCCAAAACCACCTTGCCCCGCTCTGGCCCAAAACCACCTTGCCCCGCTCTGGCCCAAAACCACCTTGCCCCGCTCTGGCCCAAAACCACCTTGCCCCGCTCTGGCCCAAAACCACCTTGCCCCGCTCTGGCCCAAAACCACCTTGCCCCGCTCCGCCTACTCAAATCCAGTCCACCCCATCCCTCTCCAGCCCACCCCTCTGCAATCCACCCAACTCCAGTTCACCCGGCCCCAATCTAATCCACCCCACTCTATTATATTCCACCCCACCCCTGTTCAGTCCAATCCATGCCCACTCTACTACATTCCACCCAATCCAGTCCATCTAAGCTATAGTCTGGAATCTCCTATAGTCTAATTAAGCATACTCCCTGACTGGAGTATTATTTAGATATGTTTTTGGTACTGACTAGAGATTTTATCTTACCGACTTACTTTTTAATAATCACTTTTTAGTTGCATTTCCACGACGGGGCTCCCTCTCTGCCGTGTGATAATGGATCTGATCAAAGCACTTTTCTTCTTTGTCCTTTGCCCTAGCCATCTCAAACTGTTTTCAGCCCCGATTTTGCGTCTTCCTATTATGAGGAAATGTGTGTTGTCCATAACTTTTTGCCTCAGCTGGCAATGACAAAGCCTGAATAGCAGTTCTGATTTACATCCAATATGCTTTGGTTACTAGGAAGAGATATTGGACTTCTGCCCAAAGCTTAAATGTCTTTTCATATTTTTATACGGAAGCTTTTTATACTTTTTTTTGTTGTTGATGATTTTATATCATATGGTTAATATTTTACTGCATGGTTACATAACTTGTAATATTTTTATATGTATTTTAATATTTTGTGCTTTAGCCAAATAAATAGTCTTTGAGATGACTTGACTTCGATAGCAAAAGCGGACTGTCATTGAGGAGGTTGTTCTAGAATACTTGCAGGAGCTGGTGACTTGGTACTTCTAATAGTGGCAGGTCCGTCATAGGGACGTGTGGAACTTGTGGAATTTGTCTCCACGCAACTCTGCGGGATTACAAAAAAAAACCTGCGAGATTCCGTGGCGTTCCACCCACGGGCAGGAATAGGCACGTCACGGTACTTGATTTAGAGCCGGGAGCACGTTCCAAGGCTGAAACATCAGCGTGAAACGCACCGCCGGGCATGGCAGAAGGCAGAGCCACGTGAGGTGACTTGCTGCCACTCGAGTAGATTTTTAACTCGAGCAGCAGTCGTTGACCGCAAACGATCGTGACCGACTGTGTTGGAAAAATGCTGCTGAATGTCCTGCTAGCAACCAAAAATCACGCAAGGGGACACCAAATCCCACTCGACAACTTACCGTTTTGGTGTGCGTGTGAGGAAAGATTCTGCCGTGCGGCGATTGGTTGCCAAAATTCTGTTGGCAGAACAAAATATTTCACCCACCCCTAGCTGGTAATGTGCGAAAGTTGTTTATATTGGCGGGTTGAGGGGATGTCCCTATGATCACCAAGGTTATCAGTGTTCCCTAACTTCACAATTCTGTGTCCACTTAACTTCACTGACGTGGTTTTATTTTTAGAAGTGGGTCCCTTATTTTGTTCTGACTCTTTGAGGTATCAGCATATCAGCATTTACCAAAAATATAAAGCTGTGATTTCTTTTTTTTTTTTTTTTTTTACTTTTATAGGTTTTCTTAGTAAATTATTCAATTTCAGAATCATTTGGACATGGTCCGTACAAAAACAAAAATCCTGGGTTGCCATTCTGATCTTCATTTGATGACGGAAAAGCAACATTCATCAGATGAAAGATAATTTGAGTTATAAATGCACACTGCAAAACTGTCTCAAAAGGCATAGCATGTGGACATTACTGAACACTACATGTAAGTGTTGAACCTGGAGCATTAGCTGTTTCAGCATCTCTGGATTTATTGTTTCATTTATTTATTTATTTTTTAAATTGATAAAGCGCATGACTCGCCCCCGAAGGAGTATCTCCATGCTATAGGAAGCAAAGCAGACAACACAGACCAGAAAACCACAACTCAGAAGAGTTACGTTTCAAGAAGTCTTGTAAAAGAAAAATATTCTGAACGTTTTCGAAGATGTCAGTAATTGATTCCGTTAAAAGTCAGCCAAATAGGAAAAAACTTTACCACCTTTTCTGACTTTCCTGAACCTGGGAGTAACAAGTAGCCATTTCTCTCCTGAGCGAAGGAATCTGTTTGACCGATAAGAGATAAGTTTATCAGTTAAATAGCTCGTGCCTCTGTACAACATAAGATATCTTAAATTTGACTCTTGCGAATTGGTAACCAGTGAAGTTGTCGCAGGAGGGGGCGGGGGGGGCTATAATGGCCGCTTGGTAGTGAAGCTCCGGAGGGAGTACCAGCATATCTGCATTTCCCTCGCAGAAGCGTGAAGCAAGCTACACAAAAACCGCAGTGCTGACCGGTGGAAAGAGCATAGTGTGAGCGGAGCTGAAGCCTGGCATGAAAGCACCCTGGATACTCAAGTAAGTCGCCATCAAAAACGAAGATTTAGAGGCCCGCAGCCGCCGCAACAATGTTTGCATTCTGGGAGTTACCGAGACGACAGCCACCGGCCGCATGGACCTTTTTGTGGACAATCTACTTACCGACCTCTTTGGCAAGGAGTCATTCACTGCGGGATTCGTAGTGGAAAGGGCTCATAGGTCGCTGGGCCCCAGACCTAATCCTGGTCTTCCTCTCAGACCCATAATAGCTCGCCTCATGAACTTCAGAGACCGTGACACGGCGCTGAGGTTGGCAAGAGAACGTGGAGACTTAGACTGGCAGGGATCAAAATTGTCCTTCTACCCAGACTTTACATTAATGGTGCAGGAAGCCCGTCGTAAGTTCAATCGAGTGAAGGCCACATTGCGCAACCTAGGCCTTAATTTTGGCATGCTATACCCAGCACGACTGAGAGTGGATGTAGGGGGCAGGGCCCACATATTTGACACTCCAGCTGAAGCTCAAGAATTTTGTCCGACATATAAACAACGAAACAACCCGCCGTCCAGAGAAGCAAGTCTTCCCTCCCCACCACACAGCGGCTCGGATGCTACCGCAGAACTCTTTTCCAACTCAGGAACTGGTTGACACATTTGCTTAGTTTCCTCATACTAGTGTATTCAATTGGGAAAATGTTATTCATGCTACATTAAGTCATTTGGCCGGTACACACCCCGGCGTTGCCACCCCCCCATGGTGTATCTGTTAAGTTTGTTCTTCTTCACACTGGGGTACTATGTATGGGCCACATCAGTCATATTTGAGGTAGATTTGTACTTTTTTTCCGCATATTTTCAGAGGGTTTGCCACCTTTAGGTTGAAAGGTGGCTTGGTGGGGGAGGAGGGGTTGTTCGGAATGTATGATTCAATTTTAGTAGTTTGCACCACTGTCCACTATCGCTAGCAATATTAGACATGTATTGCATGTCTGTCCAGTTAGATGGTACACCCATTTTTGATGAAACGCTTGGGCAACGTTGACGGCCCCTCGGCCCTCTCCTTGATCTCGTGGAATGTCAGAGGTCTTAAAGATAACCGCAAAAGACGACAGGTGATTCACTACCTGCTTCGAAACAAGGCAGACATAATAGCCTATTTGCAGGAAACACATTCCCCCCCCCACTGATGCAGCGCAATTCGGTGCCAGCTGGGGCGCGCACAGGTTTTTTGCCAACTACAGCAGCTATGCTAGGGGCACCGCCATTTAAAACACAAAAGAGTCCCCTTTAGTCTCAGTGGTGTGATTCTCGACCCGGAGGGCAGATACATTGTCACTGGCTCCCTCGGCGGCCACAGGGTCTCACTGGTAAACATCTATGCCCCGAATAAAGAACTCCCCTGAGTTCTTCCACATGCTGAATACCCAACTGTCAAAACTAGAGCCACACAAGATATTATTGGGGGGGACCTTAACTTACTATTTGACCCCGGACTTGACAGCACTTCACGGGAACCTGACACAAAGCTGCGGGTGCGACGAGCACTGAAGTAACTCTGTGAGCGGCACACACTCATAGATAAATATGGCGGAAGCGAAACCCTACACTCACTACTCAGGCCAACATAATACCTGGACAAGGATAGATTATTGGTTGCTCACCCCTGAATTCACAGACTGATTTCCCTCACTGGCGACACTCCCTAGGACATACTCTGACCACTCTCCGATAGTATTACACTTGAAACTCCCACGACCTGAGGGATACTAACATCAGTGGCGGTTCCCTGGGTGAGCTCTGCATGACTAACTCTTTAAAGCCGTAGTACGAGAAGCCATCGAAGACTATTCCGAGATAAACGCAGGTTCCGTGAGCTCCTGGGCGACGCTATGGGAGGGCTTCAAGGCGGTTATTAGGGGTGTTTGTATCTCTAAACATGCGGGGGTACTCAGACATTCGCAACACAATGACAACATTGAATGAGACATCACTACACTTGACACCAATTCCGTGGTGACCCTGGACCCTGTAGATCAGACTAAGCGTTTGGCCCTTCTGACAGAATACAGAGATACCGCGGACCGGGAGATACTGTACCCGGGGAAATACCACACGGTCAGGCGCTATGGGGAGGTGGAGAGACCGGGGAGAGTGTTAGCACAAATGCTGAGACAGCCCTACAGAAAATCATACATCACTGAACTTCACGCCGCTACTGAGCACACACTTAATGCCTTCGATATTCAAGACGTGTTTCTGGATTATTATACCACACTGTACACTTCAAGGGTGGGTTCAGACAGCACAGCCCGAAACGACTATTTGTCCGAGATCGCACTGGTCTACCTGGAAAGGTACATGCAGGACTTGTTAGTGGAGCCCATCTCGGTGGCTGGCGTCTCACTTGCCATCGACACAATCCGAGGCTCCACAGCCCCGTGGTTGGATGGCTTCACGGGGGATTTTTCCCTCCCACACTACGCGAGGCCTTCATCATACTACTCCCCAAACCGGGCAAAGATACCACGCTCTGTGGATCATATCGCCCACTCTCCCTATTAAATTTAGATTACAAAATATTAGCCAAAATCCTCGTGAAGCGGTTGTCTCAATTAATGGAGTATATTATCTCCCCCGGTGCAATCTGGCTTTGTACCTCACCGGTCCACCTCCCTGAACCTTCGGACACTGTTCGCCGTCCTTCACAGAATTAACCCGGACACCCCCGTGGCCGTGATATTATTAGATGCGGAGAAAGCCTTCGATTCTCTGGAATGGCCATTTATACCTGCAGTAATGAGACGTATGGGTATGCCGATGGGATTTATTACCACTATGGCACTACTCTATGGCAAACCCACAGCAACACTACGGCTGAACGGCACGCTTTCCAGACCATTTTATCAATCCCGTGGGGACGAGGCAGGGCTGTCCCTTATCACCACTTCTGTTCATATTAGCAATAGGGCGATACCAAAGGGAATGATGGACGGAGCGTTTGAGCAAATCTAACACTCACCCCCAGTCAACTGATCTGGGTTTAATCCATCATCATTCTTTAGCTCACTCCACCGCCCCAGTTCAGACATGGCCATGTGCAAATCAGTCTGACCCTGTGCCTCATGGGAATAGTCCAGCCCGAACTGCCAAGCCATGTCTTCCCTTGACCGGAAACAAGCATCCTGGGACCGGTTTTGGGTTCACAACCCTTATCAGCCAGGCTATCTTGAATCCAGTGGCAAAGTGAGCAAGGGACCCACGTCTGGGCATACCCTGCCAACTTAGGGCGAACAAAGCTCAGACATGAGTCCCGTGCTCTCCATGCCACTGGAATCAAGCTATCCTGGCTGAAGAGGGGTTAAACCCCGAAACCGGTCCCAGGATGCTTGGTTTCAGTCCAGGGAGGACCTGGCTTGGCAGTTCGGGCTGGACTGTTCCCATGAGGCACAGGGTCAAGACTGATTTGCATATAGCTAGGTTCAAACTGGAATGGCATGGTGTTGGAAACCGGGCAACCGGGTTAGCAGTCACCAGGTTCCCAACACTGTGGTAGCTTGGCTCGAGCGGTCGGGGTCAGGCACCGTGCTAAGCGTACGTCACACCCTCACAATAACCATGCGTTCATCCGTTCCAAAAACGACACTACACTGTAAAAATTATGAAAGAAAGTAGCTTGTCTTTATCTTTTTCTCTTAGTTGCAGGTTTCATGAAAATAAATACAATACAATAAGATTTTCCTCAAAAGAGCAGGTCAAATAAATAATACCACAGTGGGGTTTCAATAAATAGGATCAGGTCATAAATAAACACGGAATAAATATAGGTGCAATAAATACAGAGGGCAATTAAATACTGTCAGACAATAAATACTATGCAGGAATAAATACAGTCAGACCATAAATAAAACGCCTTCAATAAATAATATAAGCAATCAATAACAATTGCAAATCAGATCACATTTATGAGGTAGTCTGGTTTTACTATGCCCAAGTACAGCTTGTGGTCATTTGGATGACATGGGGGGTGTCCCACCTAGATTGGTCAAGGCTGGGCCTGAACTGAGGTAGAATAAGGGTAACCTATGGATCTGGCTCCCCCACAATACACAACCCCTCACAGAGGTCACTACACCAGTCTCAGTTCACCCCTGGCACTCCCAGGCTGGTTCTAACACCCCTCTAGCCCCTAGAATGGTCTTTTAGGGCTCCACAGGGCCTCAGATGCCCTTTCTACCACTTACTGCCCTTTTCACGATGATCGGCTCCGCTCGGCGCCGGGTCGACGTCGCTGGACGGCTCCGGTTCGATGTCGCGTCGCTCTGTTCCACTTGACGGCGTGTCGATGCCGTCTGGCGGTTCCGGTTCGATGTCGCTGGGCGGCCTCGGTTCGATGTCGCGTCGATCTGCTTTACTTGACGCCGGGTCGGTGCCGTGAGGCGGCTCCGGATCGATGTCGCTGGGCGGCCTTGGCTCGATGTCGTGTTCCGGCGTCACAGGGTCACGGTCTCCCCGCTTCCGGGTGTCTCCGGAGTGCGACCTCCACTCCCGACCTCCGTCGGCTCCACCTCGGGTTCCGGCGACTCCGGAGTGCGACCTCCACTCCCGACCTCCTGCGCGCTTCACCTTGGTTTCCGGCGACTCCGGAGGGAGGACTTCACTCCCCCGTCGACGCCTCACCTCGACCTCAGGTGACTTCCTACTCGACCTCCGGTGACTCTCCACGACCTCCGTCGGCGCCCTCTATCGACCTCTGGCGGCTCCGGGTACGACGTCTGCTTTCTGTCAGCGCCGCTTCTCCACCTCGGGCTCCAGGTCTCCAGGCTTCTCGACGTCAGGACTCCAGGAGAACACTGCTGTACAGGTCAGGAACTTGCTGTTCTTCCTTTGTAAGGCCTGTTCCAAATGTTCAGGTCCTTTAGATGGTTTTTCTGGACTTAGTCCCACACAGGGCTCTGGACTGGGCTTGGTCAGTAGGGACTAGCATCAAGGGTGGGTTTCTGGACCCCAGTCCAAGCACTGGTTTCCACCCCTGCTGCCTCACTCCTTCCTCCTTCTGAATCTCTGTCCTCTCTCCTCTCCAGTCAAGTGCCAACTGCCAACTGCCAACCTGAGATGGCTTCCCAACATTCTAAACTGCCTCCCTCTGTCCCAGGGTTCTAGAATGTTGCAGAAGGTTCCAGAAACCTCTAGTGTGTTCTGGTGATGTCACAGGTGACAATAGGTGGCCACCATTTTGTGTCTCAGGCCCTCCGACAGAAGTTCCAGGGGTAGGGAAAATGGCTCCCTGATCCTGCATCAACACTAAAAAGTCTGGTGGTTCCCAAAAAAGAAAAATTATAACAGGGTTTGAGGCAAAAGTGGGACAAAATAAATAATGATGAGGAGGGACCACCCAAAGGGCTGACAGGTCTAACACGCGTCCCCCCCCAGCTGAAAGTGGGGAGAGCTACCCAACCCCTTGGGAGTTCTCATCACTAAGGCGGAAATACCTTGAGAGACCGTCTGCATTGGCGTGGTCCACTCCAGGCCGATGTTCCACCTGAAAGTCCATTCCCTGTAGGGAAATAGACCACCTTAGCAACTTGGAATTCTCCCCCTTCATCTGCATCAGCCAACGAAAGGGTCTGTGGTCGGTCTGAACCAGGAAGTGCGAGCCAAACAGGTATGGCCGCAACTTCTTCAGAGCCCATACCACTGCAAAGGCTTCACGCTCTATTGCACTCCACTTCTGTTCCCTGGGAAGTAGTCTCCGGGATAGGAAGACCACGGGTTGATCCAGACCTTCTTCATTGAGTTGCGATAACACTGCCCCAATGCCATGTTCCGATGCATCCGTCTGAACAATGAACTCCTTGGAAAAATCTGGGGCCCTTAAGACCGGGGCCTCGCACATGGCTTGCTTCAGTCTCACAAAGGCCTGCTGGCAAGCCTCCGTCCAGACTACCCGTCGAGGTTGTTTCTTGGACGTAAGCTCCGTGAGGGGGGCCACAATGGTACCGTACCCCTTCACGAAGCGGCGGTAATATCCTGTGAGGCCCAGAAAAGCTCGGACCTCAGTCTGAGTCTTGGGGGGTTCCCAGGCCATGATTGCCTCGATTTTCGCCTGGAGGGGTTGCACCGCTCCCCTACCCACCAAGTGTCCCAAGGTACACTACCGACCCCTGCCCGATCTGGCATTTACTGGCCTTGATCGTTAATCCAGCTTGCTTCAGGGCCTGGAGAACAGTTTGCAGGTGACGCAAGTGATCCTCCCAGCTGCTACTGAAGACGGCAATGTCGTCCAGATAAGCAGCAGAGAAACTCTCCATTCCAGTGAGGATCTGGTTCACCAGACGCTGAAACGTGGCAGGTGCGTTCTTGAGCCCAAAGGGCATCACGCAGAACTGGTAGTGGCCCTTGGGCATGGAGAAGGCTGACCTTTCCTTCGCTCCATCAGTCAGAGAGATCTGCCAGTACCCAGAAGTAAGGTCAAAGGTACTCAGATATTGGGCAGCTCCCAGCCGGTCAATCAGCTCATCCGCCCTCGGGATCGGATGAGCATCAGTCTTGGTTACTGAGTTCAGTCCCCGGTAGTCCACACAGAACCTCAGTTCCGGTTGGGCCCCCGGTGGTGCAGCTTTTGGTACTAGTACCACCGGACTGGACCAGGGGCTGCTGGAAGGTTCAATCACTCCTAGCTCCAGCATCTTAGTGACTTCACTGTGAATGCTGGCCTTCACCTTGTCTGTCATCCGGTAGATCTTTGACTTCACAGGTGGGCTGTCTCCTGTGTCCACGTCATGGACGCACAGGTGAGTCCTACCCGGAACAAGGGAGAACAACGAAGAGTACTGCCCCAGGACCTGGCGGCAGTCCTCCTGCTGTTCAGGAGTTAGGGACGGGGAGAGAATCACTCCCTCCACCAACCCATCCTTTTCTTGAGACGCAAATAAGTCGGGGAGAGGCTCGCTTTCCACGTCCTCTGCTCCGTCAGTCACCATTAACAATAGGACTTCGGGCCTCTCATGGTGGGGTTTGAGGCGGTTGGCATGCAGCACCCATAGGGGCTGACGAGGGGTCTTCAGGTCCACCAAATAGGTAGCCTTACCCTTCTTCTCCAACACCTCAAAGAGTCCTGACCAGCGATCCTGGAGGGCGCTAAGCTCTCCTGGTTCGATCACCCACACCTTCTGGCCAGGCTCCAACTCCACCGGGTGAGCATTGTGGTCATACCACGCCTTCATTACTGCTTGGCTGGCTTCCAAGTTGTCAGAAGCTTGCTTCCACAACTTAGCCATTTGGCTCCGGAAGGCCAGCATGTAGCTCACCACGTCCTGGGGAAGCTTTCTGGGAGTTCTTTCCCATCCGTCTCTCACCAGGCTGAGAGGTCCACGCACAGGGTGCCCATACAAAAGCTCGAAGGGGCTGAAGCCCACTCCCTTCTGTGGCACTTCCCTGTAGGAAAACAATAGACAGGGTAGGAGGACGTCCCATTTCCTCCGCAGGCTTTCAGGCAGACTTCTGATCATGCCTTTCAAGGTCTTATTGAACCTCTCCACCAGACCATTGGTCTGGGGGTGATAAGGAGTGGTGAACCGGTAGGTCACTCCACACTCCTTCCACATCGCCCGCATGTATGCTGACATGAAGTTGGTCCCCCTGTCGGACACAACTTCCTTGGGGAAACCCACTCGGGTAAAGATTCCCATCAGGGCCCTAGCCACAACAGGTGCAGTAATGGTCCTCAGAGGTATAGCCTCTGGGTACCGTGTGGCATGATCCACCAAAACCAGGATAAACCGGTGACCAGCTGTAGTAGGCGGATCTAACGGACCCACAATATCGATGCCCACCCTTTCAAAGGGGGTGCTAACGACAGGAAATGGTTCCAGGGGAGCTTTCAGCTTCACCCCTGTTTTCCCACTAGCTTGACAAGACACACACGTCCGGCAGTAGGTGTCGGACGACACTTTCATCTGAGGCCAATAAAAGTGTGGGACAAGACGGGCGAAGGTCTTGTCTTGCCCCAGGTGTCCTGCCAAGGGGATTTCATGAGCCAACTCCAGAAGGAAGGCTCGGTAACGTTGAGGGACAACCAAGGCCCGTGACGATCCGTGCATGGGCGCCTTTGGTTCACTGTAGAGGAGGCCATCCTCCCAGTAAATATTATAGTTCCCCTCAACGTTCCCTGCTGCCTGGGCTTCGGCCTGTCGCCTCAGCCCCTCAAGGTTAGTACACTCCTTCTGGCCCTTGCAGAATTCCTCCCTGGTCGGCCCTCCCTCCACGTGCCACTCGGCCGGGATGGGTAGGTTCTCCAGTTTGGTAACATCCCCCTCCGCGGACTCCTGGTCCACCACCTCCGGTGACCTATCCGTCACACGGGGCGCGGATGCCGAGGCAGGCTCCTCCTGTCCTCTGTTCTTCCCTTGATTGGCAGCCGGCGGTGCCTTTGTTCCAGGCTCCCGCCTAAACGAACTCCCCCTCCAGGTAGTCGCAGACCTTGTGCTGACACAGGCCCAGTCAGGTGTACCCAGCATCTCAGCATGAGTCCGGTATTCCACCTCCTTCCAAGCATTATGCTCCATGTCATTCCCCAGCAGACAATCGACTGGCACGGCAGGGCTTACGGCAACTCGAAGTAACCCTGCAACCCCTTCCCATTCAAATGGAACCTCGGCCACCGGATAGTGGCCCATTCTGCCATCAGCCATCGCGGCGGGGTGGAGTACATGGGGAATCACCTGCTCTGGAGACACCAGTTGGCTACGTACCATAGTCATACTGGCTCCTGTGTCTCTCAGAGCCTCCCCTCTTTGGCCGTTGATGGTGACCCACTGCCCATACTTTGTGGTATTTGCGGGCACCTGGATCTTAGGAACCATCTCCCGTTCTCCCAGGGACACTAAAGTGACACCCGCCCACTCCCTTCCCTTACCTAAGGGCATCTCCTCCCCGAGCACTACACTAGCTACTCCGGGGGCCTTTCCTCCGATGGGAGGGGGTGGTCTTTTCGGGCACTTCACATCTCCCTTATAGTGTCCGACACCACCGCACTCGTAGCAATGGACAACCCTTGGCTGCTGACTCTGGCCAGGATTAGGGTTTCTGGGTGGGTTAGCCCTAGGGGTGAATCCTGTTCCCTTCCCTTGGGAACTATTTTGGGGGCCTTTAGAGAACTCCGTTTTCTTTTCCCCTCCCTCTTTCTTCTGGGGGGCGCCCTGTCCGGTCTTTTGAGAGTCCCCTCCAGTTCCCCTTGTGGACACCCGGGTACTAGCCCAAATGTCCGCCTCCTCAGCAAGCTTCCGGGGATTGGTCAGCTTGCTATCCACCAGGTGTTGACGCAGTTCAGGGAAACATTTTTCGAGCAGGTGTTCCTTCAACATCAAATCAAACAACCCCTCGTAGTCCCTCACCTCACTGCCTTGTATCCAACCCTCTAATGCCTTCTTTGCATAGTCCAGGAAATCCACCCAATTCTGTGTGCCCAGTTTGTGGCTACCCCGGAACTTCTGTCTATACTTCTCGGGTAATAGTCCAAACTTCCTTACGAGTGCCACTTTCATGGTGGGGTAGTGGGTCTGCTCATCCTGCTCCAGGGCCAATAATGTATCCCTACCAGCTGGAGGCATGTATTTGTACAATCCCCTCCCCAATACTTCTCTGGAACCCCATGGACTCTTAATGAGATCTCATAGGCCGCTAGCCACTTGGCGATATCATCACCTGCACTATAACTAGCTACTATGTCCTTTGGCAAATAGGGTTTGGATTCCCTGGTGATTCCTCTTTCTTCGCTGCCACCACTAGGAACAGGGTGTGCCCCGACCCGTAGGATCTGGAGATCTATCTCCCTGAGCCTCAACTCGTGAGCCATCCGTGTTCCTCTTTTTCATTCTCCAGCTTCGCCAAATCCCATGTGAGCTGTCTTTTCTCCCTCCGGTCAGTGAATTCTGCTTCTAATAAGCCGTGGCTAGAGACACTGCTGCCCTTCCTTGAAGGTGTTCTGGTCCCCGCTACTAGGTTCCCCACCTCAGGTTGGTACAAACCAGCCCCCTCGCTGTCAGGCTCTCCATCCCTGTCCTCCTTCTCAACCTTACTTTCTCGCCGTGCCTCCCCCCAAGCCCTCAAGCTGGTCTGGAGTTCACCCTTCTTTGCACCTTGGGGGCAAAACACCCCCTCTCGCTCACAAAACTCTCTGAGTTGGGCCACAGTATAAGTTTCCACATCCTCTAGTACAAACTCCATTTTGCCCACTCAGAATAGAAGACAGTTGCTTACAGAATCTATGCAGGTGGGTACCTTTTATAATACCTCCTCCCACCACCAGAAGTAAATTTGGAAAAAACAAAACTCAAAATTAGGAAGTCCGCTTGGAGAAAACTCCCGGTGTAGGCCTATGGACTACCCACAGTTATTGTCGAGTGGACGCAAGCACAGCTCAATCCCACCACTGAACACCAATTTTATGTTGGAAACCGGGCAACCGGGTTAGCAGTCACCAGGTTCCCAACACGGTGGTAGCTTGGCTCGAGCGGTCGGGGTCAGGCACCGTGCTAAGCGTACGTCACACCTTCACAATAACCATGCGTTCATCCGTTCCAAAAACGACACTACACCGTAAAAATTATGAAAGAAGTAGCTTGTCTTTATCTTTTTCTCTTAGTTGCAGGTTTCATGAAAATAAATACAATACAATAAGATTTTCCTCAAAAGAGCAGGTCAAATAAATAATACCACAGTGGGGTTTCAATAAATAGGATCAGGTCATAAATAAACACGGAATAAATATAGGTGCAATAAATACAGAGGGCAATTTAATACTGTCAGACAATAAATACTATGCAGGAATAAATACAGTCAGACCATAAATCAAACGCCTTCAATAAATAATATAAGCAATCAATAACAATTGCAAATCAGATCACATTTATGAGGTAGTCTGGTTTTACTATGCCCAAGTACAGCTTGTGGTCATTTGGATGACATGGGGGGTGTCCCACCTAGATTGGTCAAGGCTGGGCCTGAACTGAGGTAGAATAAGGGTAACCTATGGATCTGGCTCCCCCACAATACACAACCCCTCACAGAGGTCACTACACCAGTCTTAGTTCACCCCTGGCACTCCCAGGCTGGTTCTAACACCCCTCTAGCCCCTAGAATGGTCTTTTAGGGCTCCACAGGGCCTCAGATGCCCTTTCTACCACTTACTGCCCTTTTCACGATGATCGGCTCTGCTCGGCGCCGGGTCGACGTCGCTGGACGGCTCCGGTTCGATGTCGCGTCGCTCTGTTCCACTTGACGCCGTGTCGATGCCGTCTGGCGGTTCCGGTTCGATGTCGCTGGGCGGCCTTGGCTCGATGTCGTGTTCCGGCGTCACAGGGTCACGGTCTCCCCGCTTCCGGGTGTCTCCGGAGTGCGACCTCCACTCCCGACCTCCGTCGGCTCCACCTCGGGTTCCGGAGACTCCGGAGGGAGGACTTCACTCCCCCGTCGACGCCTCACCTCGACCTCAGGTGACTTCCTACTCGACCTCCGGTGACTCTCCACGACCTCCGTCGGCGCCCTCTATCGACCTCTGGCGGCTCCGGGTACGACGTCTGCTTTCTGTCAGCGCCGCTTCTCCACCTCGGGCTCCAGGTCTCCAGGCTTCTCGACGTCAGGACTCCAGGAGAACACTGCTGTACAGGTCAGGAACTTGCTGTTCTTCCTTTGTAAGGCCTGTTCCAAATGTTCAGGTCCTTTAGATGGTTTTTCTGGACTTAGTCCCACAGAGGGCTCTGGGCTGGGCTTGGTCAGTAGGGACTAGCATCAAGGGTGGGTTTCTGGACCCCAGTCCAAGCACTGGTTTCCACCCCTGCTGCCTCACTCCTTCCTCCTTCTGAATCTCTGTCCTCTCTCCTCTCCAGTCAAGTGCCAACTGCCAACCTGAGATGGCTTCCCAACATTCTAAACTGCCTCCCTCTGTCCCAGGGTTCTAGAATGTTGCAGAAGGTTCCAGAAACCTCTAGTGTGTTCTGGTGATGTCACAGGTGACAATAGGTGGCCACCATTTTGTGTCTCAGGCCCTCAGACAGAAGTTCCAGGGGTAGGGAAAATGGCTCCCTGATCCTGCATCAACACTAAAAAGTCTGGTGGTTCCCAAAAAGGAAAAATTATAACAGGGTTTGAGGCAAAAGTGGGACAAAATAAATAATGATGAGGAGGGACCACCCAAAGGGCTGACAGGTCTAACACATGGTGAGCAAAAAAACGATGGATTTAGGCCCAGATATCTGTACTGGGATGAATGTATGACATTGTTCTGCATTCTGTCCATCAACTATTGTTTTTGCATATTAGCAATAGACCCGTTGATTAGGCATTTCCAAGAACGTCACCTGTACCGAGGATTACAGTTTAAAACCGCCCCCTTTCTTCTCTCCCTGTATGCAGACTATACCATCCTATACGTCCGGGAACCCCAAACCAACCTAGCGCCCCTCAGAGAAACCCTCTGATTCTGCAGATTCTCCGGGCTGGGCGTAAACGGTCACAAGTCCATTATTTTTCCATTGACCACGAGCACTTCCCCGTGGGAATGCCAGTATCCTCTTGAGTGGTGTTCCGACTCGGTAAAATATCTCGGGATACACATCCACTTGGACACCACACAAATTGTATGCTTAAACTACGGGCAGGCAGTGCACACTTTGGAAACACAGGTGAAACGCTGGCTGAGATTACCATTATCACTAGCGTGACAGGTAGCAATACTAAAGATGGTCGTACACCCTAAATTTTTATATCTCTTCAATAACATCTCCATACCTCTCACCGATGGCTTCTTTCGAACATTACGATCCCACCTCAAACGCCTGGTTTGCGGGGGGGGTAAAAGCAGCCACGTATTCGCTGGTCGATCCTCACACTACAATATGCGCGGGGCGGGTTTGGCGTACCAGACTTACAATTATAATATTTAGTGGCGCAATGTCGCTCTGCACACGCATGGTTTCACCCAGATGCAAGAATACCGTTTCTGCGGCCGGAGGCGGATTTTGTCCTTCCTGACAGGCTGTCCACGGTCCTTCCTAAAGGCTTCTCCTGCGACCCACATGACATACAAAAGGGTATCCACCACCAGCTGGGCATGGGGGAAATTAAGGAAGCTTACCGGCGCTGCAACTCTATACTCATCCGCACTTCCACTACCCAACGCTAAATGGTTCCCAATTACTGAGGAAGGCCTGGTGCAGCGCACACTGGCTTCATTAGACGTAGCCAAAATAGGGGATTTATATCCGGAGGGGCATGTGTTTTTACTGGCCGACGATGCACGGTACATTGGTAGCGTTTTCATGACTAGTTTTGTCATGACCCGAATGAGGGCGGCCTTGCGGGCGACACTCCTCACTTTCCCAATTGAGCCAGACTCTTTTCCCCCACTCACACAAGTCAGAGATTCTCGATGGTGTGCGTCTCATTTCTAAAATGTACAAAGCAAGTGCTAATATGAGACCTGTGAGTGATGACAAGCTCCGGCACGACTGGGAGGCAGATATCGGCGGTCCGATAACTGACGAACAATGGTCCAAATGCTGCATGGCACCAAAGAAATCTCTTAACAGCAAACACAAGCTGCTTCATTTTAAATTTCTACGCCGTGCCTATTTTACGCCTGCCAAAGCACACAGGATAGACGCCTCCAGGCCACATACCTGTTTGAAATGCGCAGCACCCCACCCTGACTTCATACACAAGGCATGGACTTGTCCCTGTCTGCAGAGTTACTGGGTGGACATTCACACTACGCTTTTTGAAGATGATCGGCTTGCCTCTCGAGTCCATTCCAGAGATTGCGCTACTGGGGTAGACAGTGAACATCCCCAAGCGGATTAGATGTTTTGCATCACTGGGGCTCCTGCTGGCAAAAAGGGAGATTGCTATACACTGGGGCAGGAAAACAGGACTCTAGGATTGCCTGCGCAGTCTAGCCTATTGCAATGTTAACGTGGAGAACTATGCCAGTATCACACCCCTTACGTCCCACCCCAAGAATATATGGGGCCCATTTAGAAGATATGTGGAAGCAACCAAACAGGCCTCAAATTCTCAATCAGAAAATGGTATTGTGTCTGAGGGAGTGTGGTGACTATTCCTGAACTACCAATGCCTGCGTGGAGGGGGACAATGGGGGCTGTTGTGCTGCTGTGTGCCACCACTGGTGGTAAATGGAAAGATGGAAATCCCGTAAATCGGGGACATGAACTGGGAGAGGGCTAGAGGTGGGGCCGTTTGGGCAGATATCTATAGTAGTCCTGCTATGTTGTTGCTCTAGCTGAGCCAATTTACACTTGGAGTTGTACTGTTGTGATGGACATGTAGAGCTTGCACAGAGATTGTTTATATGTTCGACGTGGTGACTTATTTGCAACATTTGTATGTACGACATATTGGAATATAAAGTTTATAAAAAAAAATACAAAAAAGTTGCCGCAGGAGCGGAACGGAGGCAGTTCTAGATGGTAAATTCCTAACAAGACGGGCAGCGTATTTTGTGCTACCTGGAGCCTATTCAAAGAAGAGTCGCAAGGCGCTGTCCTAAGGGCTTTGCAGTAGTCCAGATGGCTCAACACTAGTGCCTGGACGAGTTTCTTACTCACAGAGAGAGGAAGGAGAGGAAAGATTCTGCATAAAAGGTTCAGCAAATGGAAACTGAACCAGCGGTGGCCACCACTTGGTCCTTCATGGTAAGTTTCTGGTCTAAACGGATGCTCAAGTTCTTAACTATTGTCATGGGGGTGGGGGCAATGCCCTTCTCAGCAGTCCACCAATCTGGCGACCAAAGCGAGAAGGCATCACCAAAGAGCATGCTCTCTGTTTTCCCAGCATTTTGCTGGAGAAAATTTTCCGTGATTCAAGAGTCAATTGCTGTCATACCTTATGAGAAACAAGCTTGGATATTCGGAGTATACTTGTCAAATGAAAGAAGAAGCTAAGTATCATCAAAATATGAGATGTGAGTAAAGCCAAATTCTCTAATTATTTTAGCATGGGAAGCCACATAAATGTTAAAGTGGGACTAAGGCAGGATTCCTGTGACACTACCTGGTTAAGCTCCATAGTCCAAGAACGAAAAGGTCCAAGATTACTAGTCTGTGTACAATGGGATAGGAAGTTGGAGAACCATACCAAAGCCTGTCCACAGATCCCAATCTTTTAGTCTCCGGCGCAAGATGAGATGGGATACCGTGTCAAAAGCTACTGATAAATCTAACAGCACCAAAAGTACTGCCTTTCCATGATCAAGGGAGTGTCTAATATTGTCTGTAACAGCAATAAGTGCTGTACATCAGTCTGAAACCTGATTGAGATGAATTAAGACATGCAGAGGACTCAAGATGTCCCAAGAGTAATTTATTGAAATGTTTTTCCAGGACTTTGCTCAGCAGAGGCAGAAAGGAGATAGGGCGGTAGTTAGATAAATCCGCTACTGGGGCATTTGCCTTCTTCTGGATGGGAATTATCCGTGCCACTTCTATTCTAGAGGAAGTAGGCCTTCCCTCATGGAGAGATTGAGTATCAGGCAGATGACTGGGGCCAGTTGTTTGTGCAGCAGGCAAGTGATTCTGGCTGGAGTTACATCCATGGGAGACCCATATTTAGTTACTTTTAACATAGACTCAACAGTATCTACTGTGAATAGAGCAAAACTATCCAGCACATGGATGTTGTCCGAAATAGAAGAGAAATGTATTGTTTCACTCAGAGTCCCTAACTGCCGGGAATTTTACAAAAGGATGTGTTTTGATGTGAACCCACCACGCCACCTTTAATGCTGCAGCTTTATAATTTATCACTTAAGATATTGACATTTTATCTATGAAAAAACTGATGAGCAGTATGACAGCACATCAAATGAATACATTCAGCTTTCCTTACGAAACACTTTTTCGTATCAAGAAACGAGAAATACAGAAGCGACGGGCTACCAGGCCTTTTTGATAATACCTACTACGTAGAAGTTTTTCTGAAAATTTGGAATCTCGGACATTTGGTTGAACTGTACAAACGCCCATGTGAATACACTTGTTACTTTGTGAAGCCCTGAAGAAGTCTCTTTGAGACGAAACGCGTCGGCTATCATACTCTATTTTTATGAAAACGTGAAATGAAGAGAAATCGTTTTAAGATATCTTGGACTTGGACATCTTTCCGTGTGCTCACTGTTTCTGAAATATTGTTGTTGGATTATTACTATTGTTCGAATAGTGCTGAACCGCTTGTGTTGAATGTTGATATAGGGTTTTCCTAAATAACGAGCATAGAGGGGAGTGTTCCTTGGTTCTCTGCACTGCACGACAACACAAGACACTTTTTCATTGGTTAGGTGCGGAATTAACAGCCTCTACCCTCAGCTCTTGTGTATTTAGCTTTACATATGAATTAATAGTGTATTTTGTTGCCCCACCTGAGAAAACTGTGAAACAAAAAGCTTGTCCCCTACTGATTCTTCAATGGCGATGTCATTGTGAATTGCTGTGATTGGTACAGGGAGCTGATTTAGCAAATGCAAGGTACCAAGACTAGCAGCAAAAGTAGTGTTCTTTCTGTGGTTAAATCTGATAGTAGCATGGAGATGGTATTATTGTTTGAGTAGGAAATTGGGCAAATGAAGATGTGGTCTTCTTGACTCTATTAATTTGTAATGCTTTTCTCTTTACAGGTGTCCATGGCTCAGTTACTCCTTGTCGGTTGTGATCCCAATTTACAATGCCTTGGTCTTTCTCTTTGTTTTGGCCAACTTCAGCATGGCTACGTTCATGGACCCGGGCATCTTTCCACGAGGTGAGTACCGTCTGCCTGTGGTGAACCTCTATGGAGACAGAGCTCAGTATCATCCAGATATACTTATGGATAGTGAAGATAGGCGGGATGGGATGTGTCTTCGTTTCATGACTCTTAACTCAAATTCTCTCTTAGCTGAGGAAGACGAGGACAAGGAGGATGATTTCCGCGCCCCACTGTACAAGACCGTGGAGATCAAAGGCATTCAAGTTCGTATGAAATGGTGCTCCACCTGCCGCTTTTACCGCCCACCACGCTGCTCACACTGTAGCGTCTGTGACAATTGTGTCGAGGTAAAGCAGTTCAGTGGCACTTTGACATTGATAGGTGGGATCAACATACACAACAGTCATATTCCTTTTGTTTTATCTCTCTGGTAGGAGTTTGACCATCATTGCCCGTGGGTGAACAACTGCATCGGCCGTAGGAACTACCGCTACTTCTTCCTGTTTCTTCTCTCCCTCACCATCCACATCATGGGAGTTTTTGGCTTTGGGCTTGTGTATGTCCTGCACCACGTGAAGGACCTGTCCAGAGTCCACACTGCTGTCACGTATCCTTCTGTTGGGGTGTACTACAGTAGCACAGGTTTATTATTATTATTTATTTATATTTGTGATTATGCTCGTTTTAGGTAAGTAACCGTATGCCATCCCTCTTCTTTATAAATGGTGGCACTTTTCTCTTCTTTCCTGGCTTCTGGGGAGTGGCAAAGGCAGGCCAGTTTTTACTTCGGTCTAGGAGGGAGTCGGGCCTAAGACAAGACATGTGACTGAAGGAGACTGTCCCATCCATGATTCTGTGAGGGTATTTTTGAGATGAGGTTACGTTTTGTGTAGCAGGCACAAGAGAACACACGCTGTCTGCATGTTTATCCTAGTTAAGTGTTTGTAAGAGGTTCTCCTAGAGAAGTCAATCAATCAATCAAAGGCATTTATAGAGCGCACTACTCACCCGTAGGGTCTCAAGGCGCTGGGGGGAGGGGGGTGCCGCTACTGCTCGAACAGCCAGGTCTTCAGCTTCTTCCTGAAGGAGAGGTGGTCTTGGGTCAGGCGCAGGTCGGTCGGGAGGGAGTTCCAGGTCTTGGCGGCCAGGTAGGAGAAGGACCTTCCTCCTGTAGTCGCTCTTCGGATGCGGGGGACGGCGGCGAGGGCGTGGTTGGCTGATCGGAGGTGGCGTTTGGGAGCGTAGAAGTTGATTCGGTTGTTGAGGTAGCTCGGGCCTTGGTCGTGTAGGGCTTTGTGTGCGTGGGTGAGGAGGCGGAAGGTGATTCTTTTGTTGACGGGGAGCCAGTGTAGGTCTCTCAGATGTCCGGAGATGTGGCTGGTTCGTGGGATGTCGAGGATGAGTCTGGCTGAGGCGTTCTGGATCTGCTGGAGTCTCTTCTGGAGCTTGGCGGTGGTACCGGCGTAGAGGGCGTTGCCGTAGTCCAGTCGGCTAGTGACGAGGGCCTGGGTGACGGTCTTCCTGGTCTCGGTGGGGATCTACCAGAAGATCTTCCGTAGCATGCGTAGGATGTTGAAGCACGCCGAGGAGACGTTGTTGACTTGCCTGGTCATGGAGAGGGAGGAGTCCAGGATGAAGCCCAGGTTGCGTGCGTGGTCTGTCGGTTTGGGTGCGGTGCCCAGGGTGGGAGGCCACCAGGAGTCGTCCCAGGCGGAGGGTGAAGAGCCCAGGATGAGGACCTCCGTCTTGTCTGAGTTCAGTTTCAGGCGGCTGGTCATCATCCACTCGGCTACCTCTTTCATCCCTTCGTGCAGGTTGGCTCTGGCGGCGGCGGGGTCGTCGGTCAGGGAGAGGATCAGCTGGGTGTCGTCGGCGTAGGAGATTATGCTGAGGTTGTGTTGGCATGCGATGGCCGCGAGGGGGCTCATGTAGACGTTGAAGAGGGTGGGGCTCAGCGAGGATCCTTGAGGGACGCCGCAGATGACTTCGGTGGCCTCTGACTTGTACGGTGGTAGGCGGACTCTGTGTTCTTCCGTCGAGGAAGGAGATGATCCATTCCAGAGCCTTCTCCTGGATTCCGACGTTGCTGAGGCGCTGTACTAGGGTGCGGTGGCAGACAGTGTCGAATGCCGCGGAGAGGTCTAGGAGGATGAGGGCCGCTGTTTCTCCATTGTCCATCAGGGCTCGGATGTCATCGGTGGCGGCGATGAGGGCGGTCTCGGTGCTGTGGTTGGCTCGGAAGCCAGACTGTGAGGGGTCGAGGGATCCGTTCGTCTCAAGGAAGGCGGCCAGCTGCTTGTTGACGGTCTTCTCGATGACTTTGGCTGGAAACGGGAGGAGCGAGATGGGGCGGTAATTCTTGAGTTCGGTGGGGTCCGCTGTGGGTTTCTTGAGTAGAGCGCTGAGTTCGGCGTGCTTCCAGCTCTCAGGGAAGGTGGCGGTGTCGAAGGATGTGTTGATGATGTCTCGCAGGTGGGGTGCGATGACAGCGTCGGCCTTGTTGAAGACGTGGTGAGGGCAGGGGTCGGTCGGCGATGCGGAGTGGATGGAGTTCATCGTGCGGATGGTGTCTTCGGTGCTGATCGGAGTCCAGGCGTGGAGGGTGGTGGTGGGGGGTGGTTGTTCGGTCGTGGTGTGCGTTGGTTGGTTGTTGAAGCTGTTGTGTATGTCCGCGATCTTGTTGTGGAAGTATGAGGCGAGGGAGTTGCAGAGGTCTTGCGATGGGGTGATGTCGTTGTTTCCTGCGCTGGGGTTGGATAGCTCTTTCACGATGTTGAAGAGTTCCTTGCAGTTGTGTGCGTTGTTGTCCAGCCGGTCCTTGAATGCAGTTTTCTTGGCGGCGCGGATCAGCTGGTGGTGCTTCCGGGTGGCAAGCTTGAAGGTGGTCCTGTTGTCCGGTGTTGGTTCCCTTCTCCAGACTTTCTCGAGGGCTCGGCAGTTCTTCTTGGAGCTCTTGAGTTCGTCGGTGAACCATGGGGCTTTCTTGCTGCCGGGTCTGCTGGGCGGGGTCCTCAGCGGGGCGAGCTCGTCCGCGCAGTTGCTGATCCACTTCGTGAGGTTGTCGGCGGCCTGGCTGGGGTTCGCTGAGCTGGCAGGAGGGTGCTGGCTCAGGGAGGTGGCGAGCTGGTCGGCTGTGATCTTGTTCCAGCTTCTGCGGGCAGCCTGTTGCTGGTGGTGGTGGGTCGTCGTTCTTTTGAAGGTGAAGTGGACGCAGCTGTGGTCCGTCCATTGAAGCTCTGTGGCGTGGCTGAAGTCGATGTCTGTGCTGGATGAGAAGACTGCGTCGAGTGTGTGTCCGGCGAGGTGGGTGGGGGCGGACACCAGCTGCTTGAGTCCAAGATTGGCGAGGTTGTCGAGCAGGGTGCTGGTGTTGCGGTCGTTGTTGTTCTCCAGGTGGAAGTTGAGTGCAAAGGAGCATTTGTTTACAATATGTTTTTTGTTCTTTTTGAGAGTGTGCTCACAAATCAAGTATCTGCTCAGTCTAATACTGCCTTCGGTATGACTGCAAGTAAATTAGCATATATTCAAACTTTAAAACGGCTTCCTTTATGTATAGATCTCTTCCGGGTAGGTAAGCAGTGATGTGCCTGGATCTCTTAGGACTGCTAAAACCCAGTTTCTAGGAGATTGGAGAGTTCACCTAATAAAAATTGGTCCTGTACTATACGATATTCATTGATGGCCATACATCTCCGAATAATTGTCCGCTGCATGAGGGGACCCCGAAACACTAATATCCATTCTATCAGATTGTGAGAGAGTAAAGAGTTGAGCTTGACAAAATGCAGCAAATCGCTTATGAAAAGCCTATCCAGGGAAAAATGTCTGAATATTTAAGCTGTTGATATATAGTACGCTAAGAAGGACCATCTCAAAGCTGCCCTGCAGATCCTGTAAACACCTGCTGCTGACTCGCAGGTGTAAATAGAAAGAAAAAGATTTAGCGAGTACTCTGTCACTTCAGGAGTCCAGACATTTCCATATCCCATGAGACTGTGTGCTAGCTGTTCTTCAGAGTTGGTTCTCATGTACGAGTATGTGGGTATGAATCCAGTGCAAACTCTACAGTTTTATGCTTCATGAACAAGAGTGGGTCGTTTATAACTTCAATGAAGATGCCTGCAGAACAAGGACTGTAAGTAGTAATCATGTTTGTGTCGTGGAATCTTCACTGATAGTTATGAACATAAGAAAAGAGAAGGAAACTTCAAAAATCTTCTCTAGCGACTCTTGATGACACCAGAAAATAAAGAACATGCAGCAGTTTTTATTTCTAGTATGTAGGTTAAAAATGTAAATGCCAGCATTTGTAAAGCGCACAGCTACCTCCGGAGAGGTGTCCCGGCGCTGGAGGCCGTCTGGAAGATTAAGCTAGCTATTGCCCAGAGTCGCATTGTGCTGGGCTAACCTGGCGCCGGGGATTGAACCGTGAACCCTGTTGTCCGGAGTCGGGCACCCTGGCTGCTGCGCCATAGTTATCCAAAAAAGCTGCCTTAGCAGCTTCACCTATGAAAAAGAAAGGTCTATATGTATGTATGTGGTATTTCTATAGCATAAACCTCTCCAAAAGGCAGTGCAGTGCTGTCTGTGGTAAAAAGCAGCCTTACGGTCTGAAATGAATGGAAGCGGAAGCTTAGTTGTAGTGTCCTTAAAGAACCAACTCCTTCCTAAACCGTAGCAGCTTTGGAAGTGGTCCTGATGGAAACTGTGATATTGTTCCAGATCCTGAGCGCATAGATGGAAAATGCCTGTTTTCTTGATTTTTTTTTTTATTTTTTTTTCTTTCCTTTTTACCCTTCTTAGTTTGCAGTCTGAGGGTGTCCTGGTTGCGCATATGCAGAGAAACACCAGAGATGCAGGATAAGGGGGTACTAGATGCCATGGCTTTGAAAATAATGCAGCTTTTTTTTTTAAGATGGTGCGGGCTGGCCTTTGAAGCCAATGGAGTTCCATCAGGGTGGGACTGAGGTGATCATATTTCTTTCTGGCCCTGAAACTGGGACCACGTTTAAATAGAAGAGACAATTCAATGAGAGATGGATTGTTTATAAAAGGCAAGGCTGCAGCACAGCTGGTCTGTAGTAGAAAAACAGCTGCTTAGGTTTATGGAAGTCTTTAGCCTGGTCTGTGCAAAACCTTAGAACTCTGTTCATCTTCAGTGAAAGGTAAAATCGTTCAGCTGCGGTAGTTTGATTGCTAAATTAACTGGTAGATCCTAAATTCTGAAACTACTTTCAGAAGGAGAGGTAGCTGTGTCCTTATACCTTGTATGGGACTCTGCTGCCGAAAGGGCTTGGAGTGGACGAGTCTTCTGAGCTGAAATGATAGTGCTGCTGACCTAATGACTGGTCTCATGGAAGTGAGTATTCCATCCTCTAGTTGAAGAACTGTTGTAGAGAGCCAAGCATCTGCTGACCAATTGTGCAGGCTCGGAAGCGCTTCCATTCTCTGACGTATCTGAAGAAAGTACTTTCGGAAGTATGTGCTACGCATCTGCTCACTACAGGAGGGTGTTTCCACAGGTAGCGAGCATTTGTTCTCTCTAATTGCCTTGTAGTATTAGGGAACCGGTTCTGTGGGAGGGTGTATGCCATAGAAACTAGTATCGACTCCCTTGTATCTTGAGAAATTGTACTGTGGCATTGAGCATCTGCTAACTACCGGAGGTGTTTCCACGGGTAGCAGCATTTGTTCTCTAATTGCCTTGGGAACCGGTTTTGTGTGCGGGTGTATGCCATAAAAACTAGTATAGACTCCCCTGCATCTTTATTTACATTTTTATTGCCATTTCAACATGCTTGACTGCTTACACATTACAGAATAATACAGCTACTGTGTTTGTCTGTATAGAACCATACAGTCTTTGTACATCACACTTCAGTTCCAGTTGTACACATATGCCGTTTAAGTTGATAGGTACTCCATTGAAGTAGCAGTCATTGTTGACCAATAATCAAAATAAACATTTGAATAACTCCCTTGTATCTTGAGGACATGTGCTGTGGCATTGAGCACCTGCTCAGTTTATGCTGAGTGTGTATGCTATGTGTCCATAAATTCCCTTATCGAAGGTGTTAGTTCTGGAAGTGAAGATTTGCTCTCTAGCGAATCCTAGGCCTGAATGTTTGATTTGCATTAGGGTCTGCAGCTTGCATTAAAACCAGTTTTGCAACTGGTTTCTGCTTATATTATGACATTTCCTCTCCCCTGGTTCTACCATGTCTTGTTGTTTTCTATGCCCACATACTTTTCTTGCGCTTTTCCTTTTTGCTGTTCGATTCTGCACACTTTATTTTTGTGCACACCCCTTGCTACTTTTACCACCTGTTATTTCCTTTGCTGAATGTTTTGTTTTTCCTTGACTGTGTATCCCCAGTATGGCTGTGATGAGTGTGGCCGGCTTGTTTTTTATCCCCGTTGCAGGACTTACTGGATTCCACATGGTGCTCGTCGCTCGTGGTCGCACAACCAATGAGCAGGTAAGTGCTTTGTAGGAGAGTGCCAGGATTCATTTTGCCCTTTGGAAGGAACCAGTCTCTATTCAGGTTTCTATTGCTCTTTGACAATCTCTGCCTCTGGGTTGCTATTTCTGGTTTTCTTTCAGAGTAAGTAAAAGCATTTTACTTTGTTTGGGATCATTTTCACATCCGTCAGTCTAAATGAACCTGATCATAAATGTTTTCAGTTTTAAACCTAGAACAGTAGTGCCTAATTTATGTTTTTGGGTTCCCACAATGGGTATATTCTGACTCTCTGAGTTTTTTTTTTTTTCTTTTTCTTTCTTTTTTTTTTTAAAAATAAACCTGCACTTTATACTAAATTGTGTCTTACAGAAATTATATTTAAAGTTGCACAGTAGTTAGACAATGTTTTTTTTGTTCTAAAAATCAACGGACTTGCTTTCATGCTTATACTTGTAAATATTCTGAGAGCATTGTAGATGGCCTCAAATTGTTCGTTTAGCACACATTTGTACACACTTTTAAGCTGGAACTACTATCAGTCCGCTCGACTGACAGTTCAGTGCATTCCCTTAGAGTGTTTGCTCTGTTGTTAAAGGCCTTGCATCAATGACTCGTTTGAACAACTTCAAGCTATGAATCCAACCTTTGCCTCAGTGCCTTTGGCAGATCTGTACTGTAGTGCTGTAAACTAGCAGCCAAGGAGTCTCTGCTTTCCTGGTGGGCAGAATAAACATGACCGCTTCTTGCCCTCAACCAATATGTCCTTGGCATTGAGCAATAGGAATTCCACACTCCACACTATTGGTGAACTTTCACGCCTCGTCTGCACATCCCTCTACATCTCTTTACGGCTGAGGATGCTGAACTTAGACAATAATGACTTATGCATATCCAACCTTGGTTCTTTTAGCCTTAGTAATCAAAATTTAGGGCACAAGGGTAGGCATTAATGCCTCAATCTGTGTGTCAATCTGTTACACATTTTATAACCTTATGGAGCTAAATTAAGAGCACTAATATTGTGTTCGAGGCATATGAGCTGCAGATTACACACTTGGGCATAGATCGCAATCTGGTGTTGGGCCTGGATGTTTGCAGTTGTTTTTCCTCATGGAAAGTCTTTGGAAGTCACGAGGTCGGTGACTCCTCCTTTGGATCGTATTGCGCATGGGCTTCGGCTCCATCCTCAGATAGTTTTTTTTCCGCCATCGGGCTCGGATGTGATCTTCGCTCTCAGGTTCCGAACAGCTTCCAGTTCGACGATCGACGCGCAATCCTCACCCCAACTCGCGGTATTGTTTTCGATCGCGATCTCCCCACTCGACGTGCCTCATCGGAAAACCTTCGATTCCGGTCGTCGACGACGGCCTTCAGGCCTACCCAAGCTCTGGTCCTGGCTAATGGAAAGGACTCCCTTCAAGAAGTGCCCTCGTTGTGGGTCCAAGTTCCCACACACAGATCTCCACGAAGTATGCAATCTCTGCCTCTCCCCTGAACACGAGGCTCGAGATTGTCCGGTGTGTAAGTCCTTCCGGTCCAAGAAAACCACTCGAGACCGAAGGGCTAGAAGAACCATGGCACACTCGTCGACGACTATTCCGGACGAAATCTTCGGGGAAGGCGTCGACGCTCCAGAAGAACACCACACCGACGAGGGACTCGTCAGCGCCTCCGACGCTGACGATTCAGACGTGGAGGACATCACTCCGGCACAAAGGGTCGTGAGTACTAATCTCCCTCCCCCCCCAACCTCGCCGGCACCGAAAAAGGCTTCGGTCACGCCTTCGCCTCCGGGCCTAAGCAAGACCAAGGACATTGCTTCCCACACCGCACCTCGGGCCTGGTAAAGAAGCCGATTAAGCCTTCCGGCGGCTCAGGCTCGAGCCAGCCCACCGTCGGTACCGATAAACACTCTTTGACACCGAAAAAGAAAATGGCCTCCGCTTCGACACCGTGCCCCGCACTGAAACACTCGGTGTCGAGAACCAGCTCCTGCCGACACTATCTTTGGCACCAACAAAAGCACACAAGGCCACCGGCACCGACACTTCAAAGCCGAAATCCACCTCGGCGCCGACCAAACAATCAGACTTTTCCAAGCATAGTTCCAAACAACGAACCAGCGCGGAAAAAGCCAAAAAACCAACGGCCCGACGCCTTCGGCGCCGACGGACCAGCCAACATCACCAGAACTTTTTACACCGGATCCATTACAAAAAAAACTAACCAAGGATCCTAAAACTGGACATTTGATGCTCTCCATCAAAAAGAGACAGCTGGATAAACCTCCTCCACCTCCAAAGAGGAAGGACTCTGCTACCTCTCCTTTCAGAATACCTCCCCCACCTCCTCCACCTTCCCCTCCTCCACCATCTCCGCCCCCACCTCATCATTCCCCAACACCCTCTCCGGATGATGATGATGTTCAGGGGGATCCATATTGATGACATAGGAGACGTGCCCCAAGATTTACCTACATGCGACCCCACTCCCACAGGCTCCCCAGACCCATGGAACGATTATAATATCCCTGACATCCCTAACGTCCCGCAGGATGATCTCTACCCTTCCAGACCTACCCCACCAGAAGACTCACTGGGGTTCAACCATCTACTACGAAGGGCGGCACACTATCACGGGGTAGATCTCTATACCGACCCCGTGGAGGAGGATTTCCTCCTCGATACGTTTGACACCACACATAGGACCACCTCCATATTGCCTATGTTCAAGGGAGTTGTAAAACATGCGCCAGAGGTCTTTAAAGACCCAGTCAGAGCCAGGGTCATTAACCCTCGCATTGAAAAGAAATATAAATCCGCCCCTACAGATCCCTCCTACATCAGAGGGCCAGCACCACTAGATTCTCTGGTAGTGTCCACAGCACGTAAAAGGGCCAACTCCCAAGCGTCAGGCGAAGCACCACCACCTGACAAAGAGTCTAAACTCTTGGACGCATCAGGCAAGCGTACTGCATCCCAAGCTGCCAACATATGGCGTATCGCTAATACACAAGCGCTACTAGCCAGGTATGACAGGGCCCATTATGACGAATTAGAAGCCATAATGCAACATCTCCCTTATAATTACAACCTAGGGCCAACGAGCTAATTCAGGAGGGCAAAACCATACGTTGTGCCCTAGATGCAGCCTCCAGGGCCATCAATACTAGTGTCCTCCTCAGTCACCATGCCTGGCTAAGGATCTCAGGTTTTAAACCGGAGGTACAAGCCTCCATCCTCAACCATCCCTTTGACCAGGAACACCTGTTTGGCCCAAAAGTGGATGAGGCCCTAGAAAAGATGAAAAAAGACACTGATACGGCAAAACCCATGGGAGCTTTACAAACACACCTTCCCAGGCGCTCTTCCTTTCGGAGCACATCCAGAGGCTACTCCTCCGACACCGCTTCCACTTCATATAAGGCCCCTACCCAGTCCACCTTTACAAGGGGCTACCAAAGAGACTGCTACAGGGGCAACAATAAAAAAGGCAGAGGCAAAAGAAACACCACCCGGTCTGCCACTGCACCCACCCAATGACTTCCCTCCACTCCCCCCAGACCATCCCACTCCGGTCGGGGGCAGACTCCAAAATTTCCTCCCTGTCTGGGCCACCATCACCTCAGACATATGGGTAACACAAATAATTCGGTCAGGCTACTGCCTAGAACTAATATCTACCCCCCCAAACATCCCACCCAGACAACGCCCAATGTCACAAGAACATCTAACACTACTAAAGCAGGAGGTTATCTCCCTCCTACAGAAAAGGGCGATAGAACACGTTCCTACCAACCAACGAAATATGGGGGGTCTACTCCCTATATTTTCTCATACCAAAAGGGGACGAGACTCTGCGGCCCATCCTAGACCTCAGGCCCCTAAACAAATACACTCAGACCATTTTCACATGGTAACGCTTCAGCAGGTACTTCCACTGCTTTCCCAAAACGACTTCCTGACCACTTTAGACCTAAAAGACGCTTATTTCCACATTCCAGTGCACAACGCTCATAGGAAGTTCCTCAGATTCGTAGTGGACGGCCAACACTACCAATTCAAAGTACTCCCGTTCGGAGTCACAACAGCACCACGTGTATTCACCAAGTGCCTAGCAGTAGTGGCAGCACACCTAAGGAGACAACACATCCATGTCTTCCCATACCTAGACGACTGGCTAATAAAAGCCAGTTCATACAGCCAGTGTGTACAACACACGCATGCACCATCCAGCTTCTTCACCAACTGGGCTTCACAGTAAACCACGCAAAGTCCCATCTACAACCATCCCACATAAAACAATACCTCGGTGCCACCATAGACACCTCAAAAGTGCTAGCCTACCCCAATCCTGCCAGGATTACAAGCATTCAGGCTCTACGCGCAAAACTCATAGCACAACACTCCCTTCCAGCACGAGTGTTTATGCAACTAATAGGGATGATGGCCTCTTGCATCTTCATAGTACCTCACGCAAGACTCCAGATGCGTCCTCTCCAAGAGTGCTTAGCGCGCCAATGGAACCAGGCCCCGGGTCAATTAACAGATCTGGTGTTGGTAGACGGTCGCACCCATCGCTCTCTGCAGTGGTGGACCACCACAAACCTTTCCACAGGTCGACCGTTCCTGGACCCGGTTCCCCAGATAGTACTAACCACAGACGCATCGCTCTCCGGCTGGGGAGCTCATCTATTACATCTCACCGTGCAGGGCACATGGACACCTCAACAAAAGTTACTCCACATCAACCATCTGGAGTTACTAGCAATCTTCTTAGCCCTAAAATCTTTTCAAACAAAGATTTCAGGCAAGGCAGTCCTAATCCGCACAGACAACAGGACAGCCATGTACTATATTAAAAAAAGAGGCGGCACACACACTCCACAGCTCTCTCAGCTAGCACAGAGCATATGGAGATGGGCCATATCCCAGAAAATCTTTCCCCCGAGCTCAGCATGTTCCAGGAGTCCAAAACACTATGGCAGATCTGCTCAGCAGACAAACACAACAAATCCACGAGTGGGAACTCCACCCACAAGTTCTACACCCGTACTTTCAGATGTGGGGGCACCCACAGATAGACCTCGTCGCCACCCACGAAAACACGAAAATGCCCAAGCTTCGCCGCCAGATATCCACACCCATTGTCCAAAGGAAATGCAATATGGATGAACTGGTCAGGCAGATTTGCATATGCTTTTCCGCCTCTCCCACTCATTCCACTAGTGGTGCGCAAACTACAGCAACACTCCCTCACACTAATCCTAGTAGCTCCAACTTGGGCCAGACAACCGTGGTACACCACACTGCTGGAACTATCTGTAGTACCGCACCAAAAATTACGCCTCTCTCCACACCTCTTAACCCAGAACCATGGAGAGATCAGACACCCGGACCCAGCTCAGCTCAACCCTGCGATCTGGCTCCTGAAGTCCTAGAATTCGGTTATCTAAATCTTCCCGCTGACTGTATGAACGTCATATAGGAAGCTAGACGACTCACCACTAGAGCGTGCTACGCCGCCAAGTGGAAACGTTTTGTTGTCTATTGTCACTACAACACCATCAATCCCCTAGACATCTCTATTCAACACATCATAGGCTACTTATTCCACCTACAAAGGTGTAATCTAGCCTATAAGTCGATTCGCCTGCACCTCGCAGCTATAGCAGCTTACCTACAAAACAGGCAACATCTCACACTCTTTAGAGTACCTGCCATTAAAGCCTTCATGGAAGGCCTTAAAAGAATAATTCCCCCCAGAGTGCCACCCTCACCTGTGTGGAACCTAAATATCGTACTCACAAGGCTAATGGGGCCTCCCTTCGAACCATTGCACAAATGTGAACTCCAATTTTTAACCTGGAAAACCGCTTTTCTCGTAGCCATCACTTCCCTCAGAAGGGTCAGTGAGATACAAGCATTTACCTTTCAAGAACCTTTTCTACAAATGCACCATAACAAAGTTGTTCTCCGTACCATCCCAAAATTCCTCCCTAAAGTCATTTCTCCTTTTCACCTAAACCAACCTGTAGAACCACCAGTATTTTTCTCGCAACCACAAACTGTTGCAGAAAGAGCTCTACACACACTAGATGTCAAACGAGCCTTACTCTACTACATCGAGAGAACACAACCTTTCCGTAAGACCAAACAACTGTTTGTCTCTTTCTCTCCACCACACAAGGGCAACCCCATCTCCAAGTCGGGGATAGCTAGGTGGATTGTCAAATGCATTCAGATTTGCTACCTCAAAGCAAAACGTACGCTATCCGTTCTCCCTAAAGCCCATTCTACACGTAAAATAGGGACTTCAATGGCTTTTCTAGGAAACATCCTATTAAATGATATCTGCAAAGCAGCTACATGGTCAACACCGCACACTTTCACCAAACACTATTGTGTAGATGTGCAAACTAAGCAACAGGCTAGTGTGGGCCAGGTTGTACTCAAAACATTATTTCAAACCACTGCAACAGGTACAGGTGGTCGCCGCTAACGGTGGGTACTGCTATATAATCTATGCACAAGTGTGTAATCTGCAGCTCATATGCCTTGAACGGAATATGCTACTTACCTGTATGCATCTGTTCTCGGCATGTAGAGCTGCAGATCTACACACGCCCACCCGCCTCCCCGGCTACCTTTATCTGTTACAGTTTATCTTATTTAGATACACACACATGGGCATCTTCACTATTATTACTACGCTCCATCTTTCCCTGCTGGCGAAAAACAATCTGAGGATGGAGCCGAAGCCCATGCGCAATACGATCCAAAGGAGGAGTCACCGACCTTGTGACTTCCAAAGACTTTCCAAGAGGAAAAACAACTGCAAACATCTGGGCCCTACACCAGATGGCGATCTATGCACAAGTGTGTAGATCTGCAGCTCTACATGCCAAGAAGAGATGCATACTGTTAAGTAGCATATTCCTTATTGCTGCCTCTTATGCCTCCTGCGGTTTCTAAATACCATGGTTTATAAAGCCTGAAAAGTAATTTATCGAAAGTGATCCTATATTTCGTTGCCATGTATTTGTAGTTCTATGGTAAAATATATATATATTATATATATTTTTTTTTATCCGACTTCATGTTTACAGTAGTGGATCTTTCATAGATAGACATGCTAGAATCATTCTGTAGTAGGGGATCTCTGTGTATAGTCATAATCTAGTGAATAGTCCCGCCCATGTGCGTGGACCCCGGAGCAATTAAAAATAATCTCTAAAGGTGACAAATCATGCAGACCTGCATACACCTTTAAGAGAGAATTTAATTTAAAGACAGATAATGCAGCCTATACCCACAGGCTACACTGTCCAGTACTTCAACTAGAATTCCACCAACATCCACAAACAGCACTGCCTGTCTAGCTTTTCTCCATATAGGAAAAAACCCTGCCTCTACCAGCAAAAGCCTCTGGAATGATAGAGAGGAAGGAGTGGACAGACAAGCCCCATAGGCTGCCATTATGTGGCTTAGAACAGGATACTGTGCCTTTAAGAAAACTTTCCAGATTTCCAGAACTTTCCCCAGTATCCCAGAATGCCCAGCAGGTCCCATTTACTTTCAGTTCTTTTTTCCGGCTCCTGCTAGCAGGACCCTGGAGCATTGAGCTCTCCCCTTTTCAAGGGTTTATTGTAGTTTTTGTCTATTTTTGTCACTTTTTCAAGTGCTTAGTGGCTGGTACTGTCAACATGCCTGGCTTGTTCGACAAGTGCCCGGAATGTGGTAGAAAGAAGGCTAAAACTGATCCACACGAGGTGTGTATAGGTTGCCTTCCCCAGTCCCACGTGCCTGAAGACTGTGATATCTGCCACTCGTTCTCAGCCAGGACCCTGAGGGACAGAATGAAAATCAGGCTTCAAGTCCTGGAGGAGAGAAGGCTGAAGGCACCAGGTGGGTCTGGAGGGGCTGATTTGGCCCATACTGAGGCCTCTGGGGGGCTCCCCAGGGGCAGGAAGACCAGTAAGCGTTCCCACTCCCTGTCGACGTCGAGGGCGTCGACGTCGAGGAGGATGACTACCATCTGTTCGCCGTCTCCCCAGGGCTCTGGGGAGAAGCGGCGCCGACGGTCGACGTCGAGGGACCTGAATAGGCCGCCGTCTACTTCGTCGGCATCTTCGGCGACGGCGCCGTCCAGCAGTCGGCGTCGAGATCGGACCCGGCGTCGGCGCTCGCCGTCGAGGGGAGATCGCCGGTCGCCATCGGTGAAGAGGAGACGGTCGACGTCGCCGTCGAAGAGATCGACGTCGAGACGCTCGAGGTCAAGAAGATCGCCGTCGAGGCGCAGATCGCCGTCGAGGCGCAGATCGCCGTCGAGGCGCAGATCGCCGTCGAGGCGCAGATCGCCGTCGAGGCGCAGATCGCCGTCGAGGCGCAGATCGCCGTCGAGGCGAAGGTCGACGTCGAGGAAGAGAGAGTCATCGGGATCGGTGTACTCTGGTGTATACGCCTCCTCGGATGCCTGCGTCACCGCCTCCTCCCCACCACCTCCTCCCCCACCACCTCCGACTCCGCCTCCACCACCGCCGCCAACACCACCACCGCCGCCACCTCCACCGCCACCACAGCCTCCGCGGCCACTGCCTCCGCCGCCCCCACCTCGGTCGTTACCACGCACTCCATTGGGGCTGCCGGCGGTTCCCCCGCGGTCCGTTTCCCTTCCGAGGTACCCGACTCCGCCGCAGGGGACTCCGAAGCCACGCCGCCTGCGGTCGCCGGGACCGGCTAGACCGGCGGGCAGACCGAAGCCGAAAAGGTCGCGCTCCCGCTCTCTCAGGAGGAGAAGATCACGGAGCCACGGACGGTCATCGTCGGACTCAGGACGACGCCGTAGGAGGCACAGGTCCATGTCGCACACGCGATCCTCGACCAGAGATTTTTCCCCGACGTTGTCGGACTCGCCGGGGACTAGGGTGTCTCCGGTGGACGATTTGGTCTCTTTCCAAGAGGTGCTGTTGAGAGGGGCAGCAAAGTTGGGTATCACGTGACGGTTCCAACACCCACGACGTCCGTGATATTCGAGACACTTCGTAAGAAACATCTGTCTCGCCCACTACTGCCCCTTGTACCTGGACTGGTGAAACCCGCGTTGGAGCTGTTCCTCACTCCCGCGGTGACGAAGGCCGCCCCCTCCAGGCTCATAAAAAAGTATAGGGCCCCGGAGTCGGACCCTACCTTTTTTAGGGTGGACCCGAAGCCGGATTCGGTCATCGTGACGGCGGCGAGGAAACATGCGACCGCCCCTCCATCGACGGTCCCGTCTGACAAAGAAAGCCGCTGGCTGGATTCTGCGGGCAGGAAGGTGTGTGGGACCGCCGCCACCACCATGAAGGCGGCGAGTGCAGGGGCTTTGTTGGGCCGTTACGACCGGGCCCTGTGGGAGTCCCTGCAGCAGTATGCGGACCTGCTGCCCCGGGACAGGAAGGGGGACTTCTTGGAAACAGTGCGCGAAGGCATGCTGGTTTCTAATCAGGTGATCGGCGCGGCGGCGGATGTATCCTTGTTGGCTGCCCACGCCTACTGTCATGGCGTCCACCAGAGGCGACATTCGTGGCTGCGCCTGACGTCCCTCAAACCAGAGGCGCAGCACAGAGTGGCCAACCTACCCTTCTCGGGGGAAACCCTGTTCGGGAAACATGCGGATGATGAGATGGCCCGCATGGAGGCGGAGGCGGAAACCCTGACGGCCGTCGGGTTGGAGAAGGCCGAGAAGAAGCGCCCGTTCCAGAGGCGGTTCGGGTCTTCGGGCAGAGGGCGTGGGCAGGGTTCGGGACAGCAGCAGCACCAACAGCAGCAGTTCCAGAAGCCCTTCCAGAAGCGCCAGAGGGGTAGAGGAGGCCAGCAGGCTACTACCACTACCAAGGGCCCGGCCGGGTCTCGGCCCTGAGCGGCTACTTCCCCCTCAACCGTTACCCACTCCAGTGGGGGGAAGCATTCAACTTTTTCCGGCAGAGTGGAGAAAAATTACTCAGGACAAGTGGGTGCTGAATATTGTTTGCAATGGATACAGTCTTCGGTTTATCAGCCCGCCTCTAGCGATTCCGCCTGTCAGCTCTCGGTTCCAGCTGAGAGAGCTCCAGGCGGAGGCAGACATCTTGTTGAGAAAAAAGGCGGTAGAAGAGGTACCTCTGTCTCAAAGGGGAAGAGGTCTGTACTCTCGGTTCTTCCTCGTTCGCAAGAAGGACAAGAACGAGTTCAGGCCCATTCTGGATTTGCGACAGGCAAACAAATGGATTCGCAGAGAGAAGTTTCGCATGCTATCGTTGCACCAGATTTACCCTCAGCTGCAACGGGGAGACTGGCTCTGTGCCATAGATCTACAGGATGCGTACTTCCATGTGCCCATAGCACTGAAGCACAGGAAGTTCCTGCGATTCCAAGTCGGCGCCAATCACTATCAATACACAGTACTGCCATTCGGGCTAAAGTCTGCGCCCAGGACCTTCTCGAAGTGCATGGCGGTGGTGGCGGCACATCTGCGAAGGAACAAGGTGTTTGTCTACCCGTATCTGGACGATTGGCTGATCAAGGCTTCATCCTTCTCGGAAGCGCAACATCACTTCCGATGGACGTGCGCTCTCTTGCACAAGCTGGGGTTACACGTCAACCTGTCCAAATCGGTCCCGACTCCGGTCCAGTGCATGCAGTACCTGGGAGCCTCCATCGATACGCGGTCAGCAAGCGTGTCTCCTTCGGAGGAGAGACTGTTATCACTCCTTCAGAAGGCTCAGGACTGCTCCATCGACGACAGTGAGGAAGGTGTCTTCTCTACTGGGATCGATGGCCTCCTGTATCTTCCTCACGCCCGGCTACACATGAGACCACTGCAGGAGTGCTTGGAGGATCAGTGGGATCAGAGGACAGGCTCTTGGGACGACGAGATACGACTGTCGCTGCATGCTCTTCAGTCTCTGAAGTGGTGGTGTTCGGCGGAAAACCTCCTCAAGGGGGTTCCCTTCCACAAGGACATTCCCACGACGAGTGTCGTGACGGATGCTTCTCTCCAGGGCTGGGGAGCGCATTCCGGGGACTTGCAGATTCAAGGAAAGTGGTCTCCTTTGGAATCTACGTACCGCATCAATTTCCTGGAACTCAGATCTGTCTTCCTGGCACCGAAGGCCTTCCTTCCGTCCTTCCAGACCAACTCGCTGCTGATACAGACGGACAATACAACCACGATGTATTACCTCAACAAGCGGGGGGGTCGAGATCGCGCACTCTGTCGCAGGAGGCGCAGGCGATCTGGCGCTGGCTGCTGGCCCGAGGACTGACTATTACGGCCACGCATCTGCCAGGGGTGCAGAATGCTCAGGCGGACGCCTTGAGCAGGCTGATTCAGGAAAACCACGAATGGGTCATAAACGACGAAGTACTGGGAGAAGTCTTCGCAAGGTGGGGGACTCCAGACGTAGATCTGTTTGCCACCGCCGAAAACAGCAAATGCCGACACTTCGCATCCAGGTACTACCAGCGGGGACTCTGGGGAATGCGCTATGGATCGATTAGTCGAACAGCTTTCTGTACGCTTTTCCACCCATTCCCCTGATTCCGGCAGTGCTCATCAAGCTGTCCCAGTCCAGGGCGCGGATGATCCTGATCGCCCCGGAGTGGCCCAGGCAGTGGTGGTTCACGGACCTACTTCACCGGTCTCTCCTTCCTCACATGCGGTTGCCGTGCAGGCCGGACCTTCTCACGAAGTTCGGGGGGCGGATGGTGCACCCCAACCTCTCGTCTTTGAGTTTGGCGGCATGGCTCCTGAAATAGTGCAAAATGGCCATCTGAATCTACCAGACGATTGTATGGACATACTGAAGGAGTCTAAACGACCTTCCACTAGGACATCCTATGCTTACAAGTGGAAGAGGTTCTGTATCTGGTGTAAGTCCAAGAACGTTGATCCGACGACATGTAAGGAAGATGTTATCCTTCCATACCTTTTACATCTGGCGCAGTCTGGCCTTAATTTCCATTCCATTAAGGTTCATCTGGCTGCTTTGACTGCTTACAGGAAATGCCCTTCACAGACTTCCTTCTTTCAGATCCCTGTGGTCAAGGTTTTTTTGGAAGGCTTGAAGAAAGTGTTTCCTCCCGTCAGACTTCCCTTGCCTTCCTGGGACTTGAATGTGGTGCTGTCCAGACTGATGAAGGAGCCTTTTGAACCCATTCACAAGGCTTCATTGCAGCACCTATCCTGGAAGGCGGCGTTCCTAGTGGCCATTACATCGGCCCGCAGGGTGAGTGAACTTCAGGCATTATGTTGTCAAGAACCTTATACTGTATTTCATGCTGCTAAGGTTGTGATGCGTACTCACCCTAAATTTCTTCCTAAGGTTATCTCTGACTTTCATGTCAACCAGACCATAACTTTACCTACGTTCTTTCAGAATCCTTCTTCGCCAGCGGAAAGGTCTCTCCATTCCCTGGATGTTCGGAGGGTGTTGAAATTTTATCTGGATAAGACCAAGGATATTCGTAGGTCTGACCAATTGTTAATTATGGATCAGTCAGGACTGGTCTTGCGACCTCTAAGCAGTCCATTTCTCGGTGGATTGTGTCCTGCATACAATTGTGTTATCAAAAGGCTAATAAGACCTTAGGGGGTAAGCCTGAGGCTCATTCCACCAGGGGCAAAGCTGCCACGACGGCTTTGCTGCGTAATGTTCCTATTGCGGAAATCTGCAAGGCGGCCACTTGGAAGTCGGTCCATACCTTTGCTGCGCATTACTGTCTGGACTCGGATGCCAGGGCAGATGCTCAGGTTGGGCAGGCTTCGCTGCGAAATTTGTTCGCACAGTAGTGGTTTTGTCTTGTTGTTCTCCACCGCTGTTGTTGTGTGGGGATGGGCTTGCCATTCTATTCACTAGATTATGACTATACACAGAGATCCCCTACTACAGAAGGAGTAGTTTATTTTCTGTAACTCCAGTTCTGTAGTAGGGGTATCTCTGTTATAGTCATAAGCGCCCGCCCTCCTCCCCGGTGGAGAGATATTTATTCATATGAAGAATGCTACAGGTCTGGCGTGCTACGCCTTCAAAAAGAACTGAAAGTAAATGGGACCTGTTGGGCATTCTGGGATACTGGGGAAAGTTCTGGAAATCTGGAAAGTTTTCTTAAAGGCACAGTATCCTGTTCTAAGCCACATAATGGCAGCCTATGGGGCTTGTCTGTCCACTCCTTCCTCTCTATCATTCCAGAGGCTTTTGCTGGTATAGGCAGGGTTTTTTCCTATGTGGAGAAAAGCTAGACAGGCAGTGCTGTTTGTGGATGTTGGTGGAATTCTAGTTGAAGTACTGGACAGTGTAGCCTGTGGGTATAGGCTGCATTATCTGTCTTTAAATTAAATTCTCTCTTAAAGGTGTATGCAGGTCTGCATGATTTGTCACCTTTAGAGATTATTTTTTATTGCTCCGGGGTCCACGCACATGGGCGGGACTATTCACTAGATTATGACTATAACAGAGATACCCCTACTACAGAACTGGAGTTACAGAAAAGAAACTACTCCTTCCCAGTCATCGAACTAGGAATCTCACGGTAAATCCAGAAAGCAGTACTATACTAAATATAACTTGCAAATGCTCCAAAAAGAGAGCTACACTTCAACCAATCAGATTCCAGCACCCTGATAACCACTCTCCTTCATTCAGATTATCTACCAGATGTCGTGTGAAGGTAGTCCCCCTGAGCTGTGCTCAGTCAACTTCAGGTAAAACCTTCAACTATTTCATTTTGCAACCAGATTGGATTACTTCAGAACACATTCTACCATCATCTGTTCTGAATTATGACCGGACATTACGTCAGATACTTCTAAAAGAAGTCTCTTCAGGGCTGCTGGTACTTGGGGAAACTATTGCTATATTCTGAGAAACCCACAAAGAATGTTTACTGTCTGTACCTCTCTCATTAAACAAAGAGCTTAAAGACCCGCAGAACCTTTTCTTGAATGCTTTTGACAGACGGAAAGGGGATATTTCTGATCTGCCCAAAACGAAGGAAACCCATGTCTCAGGTGATGATGGTGAAAGTACCTTTGATGGCTATTAAAGCTCATAAAAGAGAGCTTACAGAAGTCCATTCATCGAAACATCACTGTGAACCAACGTCTGCCAAATAGCCTCCAAAAGGATATTAAAGAAATGAGGGAAAGCATTCAAGAGATCAAAGTCCATCTTCAGAGGTCTCTAGTCAACAGATTCAGAGAGCTGATGTAATTCAGTGCACAGCCTAAGATGATACCCTCCAACACAATCCAAAATAGTGCTTTTGGAAATTATTAAAACATGGTCTGCACCGTTGATGGTCCCATCATCGGAGCATCTGTCAATATAGCTACCATCGACAAAGTCACTGTTACCTCTGACAATGGTAACAACTACCTGCATCACATCAACTACAATATCATTGATGATGACCACCAGAGAGATGACTGCAACCTCACTGTCGAGGATCGTTCTGTCAACGATCCCTGCTGTACTACGTTGATGGTAGTACCACTGACGAAGAAACAGTCTGTGAAATCTCCCAAGATTGCATTCATCACAGAAAAGTTGCCATTACTGCATGAATACATCACTAAGTAAGGCGTCGCCTCCAACACCAAGTTTCCTAGTGGACATTGAGGACTTGGACGATGAAGGGTCAATTGGTCTTTCTTCTAGATGAACAGACCTTAATGTTAACATTTCACAATGGTGAACAATAGTATATGGAAGGTGAATATAAGTTTCCACCTCAGCCAGATACACAACTAACAGGTCTGAAAATAAGGCCTATTGAATACCTGGAGTAATAGGAACCGTATGGAGCAAGTAATGCAGTACCAACAGTAAATGATGCAAGTCCTGTGAGCCGTAGTAAAAGACCAACATCTTATGTTGGCTCATTGCTATAAAACGTTTCTAGAGCCATTAAAAACAAAATTGCCAAAACAAACATCTTTGCCACAGTTGCCAATTTTACAGACACAATCACCTTCTCTTACATCATGTAATTTGTAATCCCTTCCAAGTCCAAAGTTACACTAGACAAGCCAAACGAATCCCTCAAGACCAGTATTACCTGCAGTGAGTGAGGACATCTATTCAGATGTCAACTGGGAAGAAAGAGAAGTTAATGATGATTGCATCTCAAGACATGAGCTCTAAATGATATGATTACTTAGCGCCTATTTCTCCACCAACTACTCCGCAGATTCCTCGACGGGTTGACATTGGAGGTTTTCATGCTGTTTTGGAACAAATATCTAAAAGATTTGACATGCCAGTTCTAATTAACCAATCTGATTGTGTCTTGTATGACTGCAAAGAGTGGAAAGCCAACCAGATTATGGGTTTTGTGTGAAATGCAGGCGAACAGGTCATGAAGGATCTTGCAACCGTAGCAGAAGTTGTGCCTCGTCTGGAGACAAATATAAGGCACAAGATAATTCATCTGCCTGTCTAATAGGCCGTCCGCAGTCCTATTCCATAATGATGCCAGCTTCCCAAAGAAGATGTTGGAACACTGCCACTCTGTTTTACACCACCAGACTGGGAAGGAAGACGATTAGATATTGTAGATAGAAAGTTCTTTGCCATGACAGCAACTAGAGTGGGGGCTGCCTATTCTGGGTCTGTATGACAGTCAGATGTGGTTGGACATCAGGGCGTACCTCTGCCTTCTACCGGAAGACAAGAGAACTGCAGACAAAAGTATTCTTCATGGGAGGATGTGGAGAATTATCTTTTTTTTATTGTGTGTAGTTTTGCAGTCTTTATATAGCACAAACTCGATCCAAAGTTAATGGAGCGCTTTACATGAGGACCTGTTACATTAAACGAGGACGCGTTCATTTTTGGTTTTTAGGCAAGGGGTGATTAAGTAATTTGCCCCGAATCACAGGGTGTTGAGACGAGACCCGAACCTGGTTCACCAGGTCCAAGGTCGGCCATTGCACCATCCATGATGGACTGTGCAATGGATATTACATCTACAGAATTCAGACATCTTGCAAGTGCTGCGATTTCACGAATGTAGTGCAGGCTGAAGTAGACCTCTTTCGGGCCAGAAGCCCGGAGTCAAGTCTTGGACATCGCCTATGACGGAGAAGCAGTTTTTGGTAAGTATGTGTAAATGCCGTACAGTTTAGCAAATTTTCCAAGAACTCCACAAGATCACTTTTGTGACTTCCAACAGAGACGGACCCAACCTTTTTGTGAAGGCAGAGGTCGAGGTCAGTTTTCGTTTAGAGGAGCATAGCCATCAATCTTCCCAACAGTTCTTCAGCAGAATAGGGCCTCACCACTAGCCACTTAGACAAAGCAAGCCCCTCAAAGATAGCAAAGAATTCAATCTAAGGAATCTGCCCAGAGACAGCGATAAACAAGGATTTCACCCTGAATTCAGTTGGAGGACAAATAGCTAATTATTAAAGATGATGGTATTGTGTCACCAATGATCGTTGGTTTCTGGCCTGATAACATACAGGACTACTTTAAAATGTATCCATAAACAATCACATATTCCACCTCAAATGAGGTCCCATCTCCACCTCCGCTGGTTACAAATGTAACTTCTAACCATGGTTGCCAAGGGAGCTACAGAGCAAATGCCCTTCTCCCAGCACAATACTGATTTCTACTCCCACTTCTTCCTGATGAAGAAAAACATCTGGAGAATGGAGGCCAATATTAGATCTTCAGAAACTAATCAAATACCTCTAGAAATGGGCCATTTTGCATGGTCACATTTCAAGGCGACCCTCACCTTCTGAATCACGGAGACTATGTGACAACATTGGATCGCCATGATGCATATATCCCCATACATCCCAAATATTGCAAATATTTGAGGTACAAAATTGGTGGCCGCCATTAATGTTTCATTCCTGTGGCCGTATATTTGAGAAAGGATGGGAGTAGGAAGCTGGGTTTCTGTCTGACTGATACACACTAGCCTGTTACCACCAGACATGTTTATGGACTCCTGGGGTGGGAGCCTTCGCTCCCGGAGTCCAAAAACAAAGTCTTTCCTGGGGGGGGTGTTACACCTCCCCCTGGTCAGGAAGAGACATCCAGGGCTGGGGAGTTTCAAAGGCCTTGCTGCCTTTGTAATGCGACCCCCCCAGCCTCTGCTGCTATCAGGAGCAGGCCCCCTGCCTGTCTCCCTCCATGTCGGCAGGAAAAATTAGCACAGCCCGGAAGGTGTGCCCACCTCTGCCAACCCCACCCCTCAGTTGGGGGAAGCAGAGTGAAGCTTGCAGATGGCAGGCACTCTCCAATCAGGGTTAGGGATTTTGCGCACTCCCCCACGTGGGTTGAGCGCTCCAAGGGTGTAGTCACCCTAAGGTCCGTAGCCTATTGGCTACAGACCTCAAGACCTCTAAAACACCACCTAAATACAGTATTTAGGGGGAAGCCCTGGCCCAAGAAGACCGATTCCTGCAACCTACGAAGGAGGATGAAAAAAGACGCCCAGAAGATGAGACTGCAGAGAAAAACGGACTTGGCCCCAGCCCTACTGGCCAGTCTGCAGTTTCCAGAGATCCAAAAGTACCCTTGTCCTGTAGTCAGTGACCTCCAGGACCTCTGGAAGGACTGACTGCCTTCCACAAAGACTGAATCTCCTGTGAACAGCAGATCTGTTTAAAAGAAACAGCCAAGAAAGACTCCGAGCCTGCTGAGGACAAAGAAACCCGATGCCTAGAACCACCACTGCACCTGATGCCTACGGCCTGAGTTTGAGTGGCCCACCGGTCCCAGCGAGGTTCCCCAGTGCTACAGAGTCCGAGCCAACCGTGGGTTGGCCCCTCCAGGACTCCCCAGCGTCGCCTGTGGCCTCTGCACAGAGACCCCCCCCCCCCCCCCACCCCGAGTGGCCCGGTAAGGTGAAATCCGACCTCAAAGGACACCCCTCCATCCAGCTGCCCTGCGTCCTGGAGAAGAGAGCCAGAGGTGCACCTACGTCTTCGAGCACTCCAACTTACCTGCCCAGCTGTTGTTCCCTCCCATAAGCCTTCCTGGACCAAGCCTGCAGCCAAAAGCCAAATCCGACAATCCCTATTGAAAACGGTAGGGCACCCGATGCCACAACAGCACCCGGCCGTCCCTGTACCTCTGTGTGCACCTTGTGTGCTTACTCGGATCCCCCTTTGCTCTGAGCTTGATTCCAGGAGCTTTGCTCCCGCAACCTTCTAGCCTCCTCGTGAGCAGCCACCAACCGGAGGCCCCGTTGGATAACATTGGGCCTCAGCAACCGGCCGCCCTAGTGCAACCCTGGGGAACCTTGGTTCTAACCCCAGAAACCCAACTCCCTCAACCAAGTACTTAAAAAAGTAATCTACAAAATATTCCCAAAAGTAACTGTAAAGTGATTTTTAGGTCTCTGCGAGACATTTAGTTATTGGATTTTTAAAGTACTACCAGAGGCTTTTCCTGGCCGCAAGCTTGCGTTCACGAGCGCGTGCACGCCCGCAGCCGCCATGTGGCTTTCAGGGCTCATTAAGCCTTGCTCTCCCAAGCACCTCGCTCTGCCCCCACCCCACCATAGAGCGCACCCCTACCATCACTTTCGCTTTCACGGCCGCGCACGGGCCCTTCTTTTCATCACGCTTCAATGTGGCATTTTGCAGAGGCAAGTGATACAACTGATACAATATAGAGACGGAAAATGAATTAAACAACTTTTTGAAGATTTATAAACTCACGTTAGGCTTGTGCGTAGCGCTGCTCTGCACTGCACATGCGCAAAACACGGATGTGTTTTTTCGCGTTAACTCTATGCCACTCCCGACCTTAAACCTGCTGTTTTCATTTGCCACCTCATCCCTTCCTCTGATGAACGTCATGTCACAAGTTCGAATCTCTTCTAGCCTCCAGTGGCGGTAAATGAGGTACCTTACTTTGGGGAACGTTTATATCCTCTGTTTAGAGCTTCAAAACTGCGCAGGTACTGTTTGAAGCCCAGTGTAAAAAAAAGTTAATATTATTTACCACTTCCTCCACCTTCCCTTTACCCCCATCTCCGTCCTTCCTTGCAGGACTCCCCCAGCGCTCCTTCCCCCCACATTCTCTTTACCCTTTGCCCCACCTCCCCTTTTCCACCTCAGTGACCTTCCCATTAACCCTCTCAGCCCTTTCACCAGTCGCGTTGCTCTTTCCCACAAACTCCACTTTTAAATGTAGCCAGACAAGCTCCCCATCACCTCTTACTTTTTTTATTTGATTTGTTTTTTAGCTCCGTCCATGCACCTCACTCAAACTGTTCTAACTCCAGGTTTTACTTCTCACCTTTCTGGCAAACGAGCTCTTCTGGTCATGGTCAGACTCTGTGCCCCTTGGCCAAGGTTTCGCCACTCCTGCACTCAACTTCCGCTTCCACATTTACATGTTTAGACTATTGTTTCACATGCACAGGTATTTTCAAGTACAAAAATTGTTGCGTCAATTCATATTATGGTCGGTTTTTGTATCTGGCTCCAACTTTTGCATCATGCAATGGGGAATTATGTGGCCCTCTGCAGATTATATATTTTTTTTTTTTTTGTTTTTGCAGATTTATATAGCGCAAACTCGACCCAAAGGTATTGGAGCGCTTTACATGAGCACCAGTTACGTTACACAAGGACACATTTGTCGGTTTTGCACACTGTCAACTTTAGACAATTTCCTGCAAGTACTATCTGGATAAAATTTCACTTGTAAAAATCTCGAGAGATTGCGTTGAATTTCACACCTTACCGCAGGACCAGACACGAAGCTCTAACGTTTGTTGGTTTACAAATGCCCCTGGTTTTCCTCGCCTATTATACTCGTGTGCGAGGTCTTTATTGTAGCGCAAATCTAGGTGCACAAGTATAATTGTTTGTTTGCATACAGTGCTTGCATCACCGCCTGCCTTAACCCCTTCGCTGCGGCGGAAATTCCGCCGCAGCGCTGCGGGGTGCGGGGGGGCAGCGCGGTGGCGCGGTGCTCATGACGGAGCCACTCCGTCATGAGCCACGGTTGGCTACCCAGGGCCTGTGTTACTTTCCTAATACTGCATTGAAGGCTAAACCCAATTGGCATCTCTGGCCACATGTCAGCCCCTGGTAAATGGTACCCTAGGTACCCAGGGCCCTGTGACCAGAGAACGCCCCTAAGGGCTGCAGCACTTATTGTGCCACCCTTAGAGGCCCTGTACCCTGACACACACACACAGCTCTTGCAGGCTGGGTGTCTGGGTACAAGACAAAACAAAGTCGACATGGCCCACATCCGTGTGTGCCATGCCCACAACACACACTGCCCTGGCATACCTCAGTCACCCCTCTAGCTGGGTGCCCTATGCCAGTGATGTGGGTACAGGTGCATGAGCCCTGTACCCCTACAGAACCCAGGTCCATTCCTGGGCACTGTAAGTGCAGTGCTGCCATTAAGAGTATATGGTGCTGGGAGATAGTCATCACGAACTCTACAGCACCATGATGGCTGCACTGAAGACTGAAGTTTGATATCAAACTTCTCAGCACATTAAACCCACACTGATGCCAGTGTGAGATTTAATGTAAAATGCACGACAGAGGGTATCTTCGAGATGCCCCCTGAACCTAACCAACAACCAGCGTCCTGAGAAGCTGCCATCCAGCAGACATGTTGCTGGACCCCTGGGTAGAGAGCTATCCGCTCTCGTGGGTCTGCAACAATGCATGTCCTGGGCGAGGTGCTAGGACTCCTCCCCTAGGATGGGCAGGGGAAGCTTCAGAGGCATGCCATACCGCCTTTGTGAGCTTCTCCAGGCCATTTGCTGTACTCAGCAACTGGCCCTACCGGTTCTGACCCCCACTCTGGCTGGAAGATCGGCGGGAAAACCTAAGTGAGGAAAGGGGGAGTGCCAACCTCTGCCAACCCCACCCCTCAGGTGGGGGAGGCGAGGTGAAGCACAACTCCAGGCTCTCGCCATCTTGAGGATGGGGAGCCCTACCCAATCAGGACTAGGCTCCTGCCCCCTCCCACTGGAGAGTGGCAGGATAGGGGGTGTACCCACCGCAGGGAAGGGACCCATTGGTCCCTGACCTTCACCTACCTGTAACGCCCCTAAAATTAGTATTTAGGGGCACCCTGAACCTTCCTTCCTCAGATCCCAGTTCCGAAACTACCAAGAAGAACAAGAAGGAAGAAGACCTGCCGTGCACCTGCTAACAAGAGGACGACCCAAACTGACTTGGCCCCAGCCCTACAGGCCTGTCGACCATTGAACCTGCTCCTGCTAAATCCCGGTGTCTCCAGTGGTCAGCAACCTTGAAAACCCTGGAGGACCGGACTGCCTTGCTCCTCTAAAAGACTGGGACTCCCACGAGCAGTGGTACTGATCAAACAAGCAACAACCCCTGGTGCCAAGCCATGACCTACGAATCCAGCACACTCTGCACCCGCCGAGCCCGGCCTGTGCCTGAGTGAACAAAGACCACGAGGACGTCCCCCCAGCGACTGTGACCAAGAATCAAGCACCCAATGACCCACCTCGACGCTCCTGAGGACGCCTGCAGCCTCACAAAGCAAAACCAAACCGGTCCAGGGAAGACATGGCTTGGCAGTTCGGGCTGGACTGTTCCCATGAGGCACAGGGTCAGACTGATTTGCATATGGCCATGTCTGAACTGGGGTGGCAGAGTGGGCTAAAGAACGGTGATGGATTAAACCCAGATCAGTTGATTGGGGGTGAGTGCTTGCAATGTTCAACACTCCGTCCATCATTTCCTTCGGTTTTGCCTTGTCACCTTTGGTCACACTCTAGAATTCACTCGGCGCCCGCGCCGACTACTCCACCCATGGGCGACAATCTCCCCTTGTCTTTACTTACTATGCAAAGAGGCTTTGGTCATTCTCGCCAAAGGAGTAGTAGAGGAAGTCCCGATGTAGCAAAAGGGAACAGGTTTTTATTCTAGTTTTTACCTAATAAAGAAATCACAAGAATGGAGACCCATATTGGACCTGAGGAAGTTTCTCAATAAACAGACTTTCAGGATGGTAACACTTTCCAAGATCCGACACCATTTAAACGAAGGAGACTTCATGACTTAGCTTGACATCGAAGAAGCATATTTTCATATCCCCATCCATCCGAAACATCGGAAATTCTTAAGATTCACGGTGGCTGGTACCCACTACCAATACAAAGTGCTTCAGTTTGGTCTCAAATCGGCGCCAAGGATCTTTACCAAGTGCCTGGCACCTGTGGCAGCAGCCCTATGATCTCAAGGGCTCCAAGTATTCCCATATCTCGATGACTGGCTGCTCAAAGCACCAACAGCTGAAAAGGCCAGTTGAGCTCCAAGTACCTGCCTTCAAATGTTCAGAACTTTGGGACTCAGCGCAAACAAAGAGAAATCTTTGTTGCATCCAAGTCAAGTCATATCCTTCCTTGGAGCGTCCTTGGATACCATCCAATGGAAAGCCTTCCTGCTCACGAAAGACAGATACGTTTGCAAAGACTTGCGACAAGCAGATCAAGAAAAAAAATCAGTTTCTGTGCAAATGTACAAGTCGCTCCTAGTGGTGTGTCCTTCAGCAATAGATCTGGTGCCACTACCCAGACTGAGAGTGAGGCCTCTTCAGGAAGAGCTACAAAAACAATGGCAAAAAGCCTCGGGATCCTTCGAGAATGTAGTAGAGATCGCAACATGAATGGGAGAAGCACTGTGATGGTGGTTTCATGCACCAAATCTTGTAAAGGGCCTCTTCCTCCAGACTATCCCAGACTTCATACTGACAACGGACGCCTCCATGGATGGCGGGGGAGGCCACCTGCAAGAGTTACAGATTCAGGGCAAATGATCCTCTGCGCAGAAACATCAGCACATCTACAGGCTAGAGCTCAAACCAATTTACCTATCTCTTCAGCCTTTCTTACCAAGGACAACCGGCTCCTCTGTGCTGGTTTGTACAGACAATACGACCAGCATGTATTACCTCAACAAACAAGGGGGAACCAAATCCATTATGCTATCTCAAGAAGCGCCGGAGCTATGGTAATGGACAACGCAACATGGGATCTGACTCAAGGCCTAGCATCTCAGAGGTCTGCACAATACTCTGGTGGATACGCTAAGCAGAACGCAGTCCCGTTGTCTCAAATGGAAGCTGGAGCAGTCCCAGCTGGTCAAGGTGTTTTGAATGTAAGGGAAAACCAGCGTAATGCCTCTTCGCAATGACAGAGAACGCCAAATGACAGTATTATGCCAGCAGATTCCCTCTATCAGGGCCGAGGGGGAATGCCCTTTTAATGTAATGGTCCGGTATATATTATTACGCTTTTCCCCACATCCCGTTAATACCCAGGATATTGACCAAGGTGAACACGCAGGGCTGCAGTTTGATCCTGATAGCACCACGATGACCCAGGCACTACTGGTTCCCAGAGCTTCTCTTGCTGTCTGAGTCGACTCCCATGCACCTACAGCCATCCCCATCTCTGCTGACCAGAGAGAAAAGTCAAGTGTATCATCCAGACCCACAATCTCTTCATTTGCATGCATGGCTCATGTGTTACTAGAATTCATGGACTTTGATATCCCGCAGGAGTGCAGGGAAGTTATTGCCAAACCCAGCACTAACAAGACATACCGCCTAAAATGGAAGCGATTCTGTTTCTGGTGTGAGCAAAACAACCATCACTCACTTCAAGCTCCTCTGGAGCAGATTTTGCCATATCTCGTCTCTTTGGCTAAATCAGGTCTCACTTTCTCTTCAGTGAAGGTTCACCTGGCTGCAATTTCCCGTTATAGGAAGTCTCTTCAAGTCCCTACTCTTTACTTTAATCGTTCTTTCCAAACCCATCTAGTACAGCAGGATGGGCTTTACACACGTTGGATGTTAAGAGGTGTTTAAATTCTACCTGCATAAAACAAAAGACTTAAACACGGATCAGCTGCTGGTGGCCTACGGACAAAGCGGAGAAGGAACAGCAATAACTAAAGCCACGGTTGCCTGATTGGTCTAGTCTGCAATCCAATTCTGCCATGAGAAGTCTAACAAGCCTTTAACAAGAAGAACTAAAGCGCACTCCACCAGGGCAGTATCTACATCGGCAGCTCTTTTGCCATGCTGCGACATGGGAAAGTGTGCACACTTTCATACAGCATTACTGTCTCCAATGTATGCAACACGAGGATGCAGCCGTGGGCCAAGCGGTACGGCGTCACCTCTTCAATTAAGGTAGGCCTCTGTTTTTTCAGACAGGGAACTTCTATATGTCCTACTTAACATACATAACATTGCTTGCTATTGGTCGCTAATGTACATTTTTGTATAACGCTGGAAGTTCAACAGTCTTAATTGTTCTATTATGCTATTCTACTAAACATGCCATTGGATACATCTTAAGCAGTATAGTATGTTAAGGTTACATGTTTAGTTTCTAGCATCTTTTTACAGCTTTCCTGAAATTGAAAGAATATTTACATGATTACAGATGTCACTGTTATATTTCTGTAGCTTGGGGGGGGGTTACGATTTACATGTCTCCCACCATCCGCAAAACGACAGTACAGTTGGGATACTGCTTGCTATTCTGATTCAGGCATGTGAATCTATGAAAGATACCCCAATACTGGATAAGAAAATAAGTTACTCACCTGTAACTACAGTTATCCAGTATTGGTATCTGGGGAGGACCTGGCCTTGCAGTTTGGGCTGGACTGTTACTTTGGGGACCAGGGTCAAGACTGATTTGCATATGGCTAGGTTTAAACTGGAATGGCATGGGGAGCAACAAATCGCTGGATTTAAGCCCTTATCTCTGTGCTGGGGTGAATGTTTGACATTGTTCAACATTCTGTCCCTTAATTGTTCTTTTTGTATTTCTCCACATAAGATCGCAGCCACTGCGCTCTCTCCTTGTACAAGTGACTATTTTTTTGCACTGCTCACATTTTCAAAGAAAAGAAGCAGCTGCCAACACGCTCTCAAGTGACGTGTAAAGTGTGCGCGATTTACAAACATCTACTCTGCATATTTGCCAAAATAACGTTGGCCTTTCTCATGGGCCATCCATCACACACACACCTGCTTTGATTAGACTCTAGGGTTGCAATATCTTTTTATAAAGACTGCACTTGACAGGACAGAGTGGGTAAACCGCTCTTTTTGGGTTTCTCTGTAGCCAAGAAGGGTCAAGCAGTAACCAAGTAGATGTTGTCATAACACGTTACCTTTTGAATCAGGAAATTAAAATCTGCTTTCCCTTGGCCAAGAAGGTCCCTTTGACTGGCATTTGTGCCCACTCCACAACGGTGATGAAAGGTTCCTGCTCCCTCACCAGTTGCATCCCACTGGCTGACATTTTCCAAGCTTCTCAGTGGACGTCCCTTAAACAGTATTGCTTCACGGCACAGCACACAGTGATTGTTTCTTTGCTAGGTCTATGTTTCCCAACTTCCTTGGGTTAAAGCCACTTCCTAATCCCACATCCTGCAGTGTATTGCTAATGGAATCATTCACATTGTGAGAAATGTGTAGGAAGAAGTTCCTATCAGAAGACAAATGTACTTCCCTTTGGCGCTATATCTAGTGGCTACTGTCTTCCTGCAGATTGCTCAATTCCCTCACACATCTGAGTTATTGCTGCTATTAATAAGATCCCTAGGTATGGAAGATGTTATCTGTTAATATTGCTGCTGTCATTCATGCTTTCATGGTTCCTCTCTGCATGCCTCCATCAGGAACTGGTGCAAGCGCGCCATTTGACGCCACCTATGATCTGGTTCTGTAGTAGGGGATCTCTGTGTATAGTCATAATCTAGTGAATAGTCCCGCCCATGTGCGTGGACCCCGGAGCAATAAAAAATAATCTCTAAAAGGTGACAAATCATGCAGACCTGCATACACCTTTAAGAGAGAATTTAATTTAAAGACAGATAATGCAGCCTATACCCACAGGCTACACTGTCCAGTACTTCAACTAGAATTCCACCAATATCCACAAACAGCACTGCCTGTCTAGTTTTTCTCCACATAGGAAAAAACCCTGCCTCTACCAGCAAAAGCCTCTGGAATGATAGAGAGGAAGGAGTGGACAGACAAGCCCCATAGGCTGCCATTATGTGGCTTGGAACAGGATACTGTGCCTTTAAGAAAACTTTCCAGTTTTCCAGAACTTTCCCAAGTATCCCAGAATGCCCAGCAGGTCCCATTTACTTTCAGTTCTTTTTTCCGGCTCCTGCTAGCAGGACCCTGGAGCATTGAGCTCTCCCTTTTTCAAGGTTTTCATTGAGATTTTGGCAATTTTTGTCACTTTTTCTTGTGTTTAGTAGCTGGTACTGTCAACATGCCTGGCTTGTTCGACAAGTGCCCGGAATGTGGTCGAAAGAAGGCTAAAACTGACCCACACGAGGAGTGCATAGCTTGCCTTCCCCAGTCCCACGTGCCTGAAAGCTGTACCATCTGCCACTCGTTTTCAGCCAGGACCCTGAGGGACAGGATGAAGAGCAGGCTTCAAGCTCTGGAGGAGCGAAGACTGAAGGCACCAGGTGGGTCTGGAGGGGCTGATTTGGCCCATACTGAGGCCTCTGGGGGGCTCCCCAGGGGCAGGAAGACCAGTAAGCGCTCCCGCTCCCCGTCGACGTCTAGGGCGTCGACGGCGACGTCGAGGAGGATGACCACCGTCTGTTCGCCGTCTCCCCAGGGCTCTGGGGAGAAGCGGCGTCGACGATCGCCGTCGAGGGACCTGAATAGGCCGCCGTCGACTACATCGGCGTCGTCGGCGACGACGCCGTCTTCGTCCAGCGGTCGACGTCGAGTGAAGACCCGGCGTCGGCGTTCGGCGTCGAGGGATCGCAGCTCGCCGTCGATGAAGAGAAGGAGATCGCCGTCGAGGCGAAGGTCGCCGTCGAGGCGGAGGTCGCCGTCGAGGCGGAGGTCGCCGTCGAGGCGGAGGTCGCCGTCGAAGATTGCCGTCGAGGCACAGGTCGACGTCGAGGCACAGGTCGACGTCGAGGCACAGGTCGACGTCGAGGAAGAGAGAGTCGCCGGGATCGGTGTACTCGGTGGTGTATACCCCGCCTCGGATGCCTCCGTCGCCTCCTCCTCTCCCACCTCTGCCACCGCCTCCTCCACCGCCGCCACCTCCTCCACCACCATCTCCACCTCCGCCACCGCCTCCTCCGCGGCCGCGGGCGCTGTCTCCGCCACCCCAGCCTCTGTTGCTGCCACGCACTCCTGCGGGACCGCCGCCGGTCCCCCCGAGGTCGGTTTCCCTTCCACGGTACCCGACTCCGCCGCAGGGGACCCCGAAGCCACGACGCCCAAGGTCGCCTGGACCAGCGAGACCGGCGGACAGGCCTAAGCCGAAGAGGTCGCGCTCCCGCTCTCACAGGAGGCGACGATCGCGGAGCCGAGGGCGATCCTCGTCAGACTCAAGACGACGCCGCAGGAGGTATAGGTCCAGGTCGCGCTCCTCGGACAGGGCCCTTTCCCCGACGTTGTCGGACTCCCCGGGGACTAGGGTGTCGCCGGTGGACGACTTGGTCTCGTTCCAGGAGGTGCTGTTGCGAGGGGCTGCGAAGCTGAATATCACGGTGACGGTTCCAACACCCACGACGTCCGTGATATTTGAGACGCTTCATAAAAGACACTTGTCTCGCCCCCTCCTGCCTCTCGTGCCTGGACTGGTGGAACCAGCCTTGGAACTGTTCCTCACTCCCGCAACGGCGAAGGCCGCTCCGTCCAGGCTCATGAAGAAGTATAGGCCCCCGGAGTCGGATCCGTCCTTTTTGAGAGGGGACCCGAAGCCGGATTCGGTTATTGTGACGGCGGCGAGAAAACAACATGCGACCGCCCCGGCCTCCACGGTTCCACCGGACAAGGAAAGCCGCTGGCTGGACTCTGCGGGCAGGAAGGTGTGTGGTACCGCCGCCACCACGATGAAGGCGGCGAGTGCAGGGGCGTTGTTGGGCCGTTACGACTGGGCCCTGTGGGAATCCCTGCAGCAATATGCGGACCTCCTGCCACGAGACAAGAAGGAGGACGACTTGGAGACGGTGCGCGAAGGCATGCTGGTTTCTAACCAAACGATCAGCGCAGCGGCGGATGTATCGCTATTGGCCGCCCACGCCTACTGTCATGGCGTCCACCAGCGGCGCCATTCCTGGTTGCGCCTGACGTCCCTCAAGCCGGAGGCGCAGCAAAGAGTGGCCAACCTGCCCTTCTCGGGGGAAACCCTGTTCGGGAAGCATGCGGACGATGAAATGGCCCGCATGAAGGCTGAGGCGGAAACCCTGGCGGCCGTCGGGTTAGAGAAGGCCGAGAAAAAAACGACCGTTCCAGAGGAGGTTCGGGTCGTCGGGCCGAGGGCGTGGGCAGGGCTCGGGACAGCAGCAGCCACAACAGCAGCAGTTCCGCAAGCCCTTCCAGAAGCGCCAGAGGGGTAGAGGAGGCCAGCAGGCTACTACCACAAACAAGGGCCCGGCCGGGTCTCGGCCCTGAGCTGTTACTTCCCCCTCAACCGTTACCCACTCCAGTGGGGGGGGAAGCATTCAATTTTTTCCGGCAGAGTGGATTTGCGACAAGCAAACAAGTGGATTCGCAGAGAGAAGTTTCGCATGCTATCGTTGCACCAGATTTACCCTCAGCTGTAACGGGGAGACTGGCTCTGTGCCATAGATCTACAGGATGCGTACTTCCATGTGCCCATAGCACGGAAGCACAGGAAGTTCCTGCGATTCCAAGTCGGCGCCAATCACTATCAATACACAGTACTGCCATTCGGGCTAAAGTCTGCTCCCAGGACTTTTTCGAAGTGCATGGCGGTGGTGGCGGCACACCTGCGGAGGAACAAGGTGTTTGTCTACCCGTATCTGGACGATTGGCTGATCAAGGCGTCATCCTTCGAGGAAGCGCAAGAACACTTCCGATGGACGTGCGAGCTCTTGAACAAGCTGGGGTTACACGTCAACATGTCCAAATCGGTCCTGTCTCCGGTACAGTGCATACAGTACCTGGGGGCCTCCATAGATACGCGGTCAGCAAGCGTGTCTCCTTCGGAGGAGAGACGGTTATCACTCCTTCGGAAGGCTCAGGACCGCTCCATCGACGACTGTGAGGAAGGTGTCGTCTCTACTGGGATCGATGGCCTCCTGTATCTTCCTCACTCCGCACGCACGTCTACACATGCGACCACTGCAGGAGTGCTTGGAGGATCAGTGGGATCAGAGGACAGGCTCTTGGGACGACAAGATCCGACTGTCTCTACATGCTCGTCAGTCTCTGAAGTGGTGGTGTTCGGCGGAAAACCTCCTCAAGGGGGTTCCCTTCCACAAGGACATTCCCACGACGAATGTGGTGACGGATGCTTCTCTCCAGGGCTGGGGTGCGCATTCCGGGGACCTGCAGATTCAAGGGAAGTTGTCTCCTTTGGAATCGACGTACCACATCAATTTCCTGGAACTCAGAGCTGTCTTCCTGGCACTGAAGGCTTTCCTTCCGTCCTTCCAGACCAACTCGCTGCTGATACAGACGGACAATACAACCACGATGTATTACCTCAACAAGCAGGGGGGGTCGAGATCGCGCACTCTGTCGCAGGAGGCGCAGGCGATCTGGCGCTGGCTGCTGACCCGAGGACTGACGATTACAGCCACGCATCTGCCAGGGGTGCAGAATGCTCAGGCGGACGCCTTGAGCAGGCTGATTCAGGAAAACCACGAATGGGTCATAAACGACGAAGTACTGGGAGAAGTCTTCGCAAGGTGGGGGACTCCAGACGTAGATCTGTTCGCCACCGCCGAAAACAGCAAATGCCGAGACTTCGCATCCAGGTACTACCAGCGGGGGACGCTGGGGAATGCGCTATGGATCGATTGGTCGAACAGCTTTCTGTACGCTTTTCCACCCATTCCCCTGATTCCGGCGGTGCTCATCAAGCTGTCCCAGTCCAGGGCGCAGATGATCCTGATCGCCCCGGAGTGGCCCAGGCAGTGGTGGTTCACGGACCTTCTTCACCGGTCTCTCCTTCCTCACATGCGATTGCCGTGCAGGCCGGACCTTCTCACGAAGTTCGGGGGGCGGATGGTGCACCCCAACCTCTCGTCTTTGAGTTTGGCGGCATGGCTCCTAAAATAGTACAATATGGTCATCTGAATCTACCAGACGATTGTATGGACATTCTGAAGGAGTCTAAACGACCTTCCACTAGGACATCCTATGCTTACAAGTGGAAGAGGTTCTGTATCTGGTGTAAGTCCAAGAACTTTGATCCGACAACATGTAAGGAAGATGTCATCCTTCCATACCTTTTGCATCTGGCGCAGTCTGGCCTTAATTTCCATTCCATTAAGGTTCATCTGGCTGCTTTGACTGCTTACAGGAAGTGCCCTTCACAGACGTCCTTCTTTCAGATTCCTGTGGTCAAGGATTTTTTGGGAGGCTTGAAGAAGGTGTTCCCTCCTGTCAGACTTCCCTCGCCTTCTTGGGACTTGAATGTGGTGCTGTCCAGACTGATGAGAGAGCCTTTTGAACCTATTCACAAGGCTTCATTGCAGCACCTATCCTGGAAGGCGGCGTTCCTAGTGGCCTTTACATCGGCCCGCAGGGTGAGTGAACTTCAGGCATTATGTTGTCAAGAACCTTATACTGTGTTTCATGCTGCTAAGGTTGTGATGCGTACTCACCCTAAGTTCCTTCCTAAGGTTATCTCTGACTTTCATGTCAATCAGACCATAACTTTACCTACGTTCTTTCAGAATCCCTCTTCACCAGCGGAAAGGGCTCTCCATTCCCTGGATGTCCGAAGGGTGTTGAAATTTTATCTGGATATGACCAAGGATATTCGTAGGTCTGACCAATCGTTTGTTAATTATGGCTCAGTCAGGACTGGTCTTGCGACCTCTAAGCAGTCCATCTCTCGGTGGATTGTGTCCTGCATACAGTTGTGTTATCAAAAGGCTAATAAGACCTTAGGGGGTAAACCTAAGGCTCATTCCACCAGGGGCAAAGCTGCCACGACGGCTTTGCTGCGTAATGTTCCGATTGCGGAAATCTGTAAGGCGGCCACTTGGAAGTCGGTCCATACCTTTGCTGCGCATTACTGTCTGGACACGGATGCCAGGGCAGATGCTCAGGTTGGGCAGGCTTCGCTGCGAAATTTGTTCGCACAGTAGTGGTAGTGTCTTGTGTGTTCTCCACCGCTTTTGTTGTGTGGGGATGGGCTTGCCATTCTATTCACTAGATTATGACTATACACAGAGATCCCCTACTACAGAAGGAGTAGTTTCTTTTCTGTAACTCCAGTTCTGTAGTAGGGGTATCTCTGTTATAGTCATAAGCGCCCGCCCTCCTCCCCGGTGGAGAGATACTTATTCATATGTAGAATGCTACAGGTCTGGCGTGCTACGCCTTCAAAAAGAACTGAAAGTAAATGGGACCTGCTGGGCATTCTGGGATACTGGGGAAAGTTCTGGAAAACTGGAAAGTTTTCTTAAAGGCACAGTATCCTGTTCCAAGCCACATAATGGCAGCCTATGGGGCTTGTCTGTCCACTCCTTCCTCTCTATCATTCCAGAGGCTTTTGCTGGTAGAGGCAGGGTTTTTTTCCTATGTGGAGAAAAACTAGACAGGCAGTGCTGTTTGTGGATATTGGTGGAATTCTAGTTGAAGTACTGGACAGTGTAGCCTGTGGGTATAGGCTGCATTATCTGCCTTTAAATTAAATTCTCTCTTAAAGGTGTATGCAGGTCTGCATGATTTGTCACCTTTTAGAGATTATTTTTTATTGCTCCGGGGTCCACGCACATGGGCGGGACTATTCACTAGATTATGACTATAACAGAGATACCCCTACTACAGAACTGGAGTTACAGAAAAGAAACTACTCCTTCTGCTGTATCTTGGCTGGGCGAAGCCGTGGCTCATGCCACATGGGGCTTCTTGGTGGAACTGGATAACTATTGCTGTAGAAAAATAAAATCCATATCCCGTCATGCTCATGGAGGATATTCATAAGATGAGGAATGTAGGAAGCTGGCTCTGTCTGTACTATACCAGAATGGGGTACAGTGTGCGCAGAGTCCAGTGGATCCCCAAAGGTAGGCCGAGGTAAAATTAGACAGAACCTTACTCTCTATTTGTGGTAGTGTGGTCGAGCAGCAAGGCAGTATCAGAGTACAGTGTTAAGCATTTGTCGTGCACACTCAGTCAGCAAATGAATTCACACACTCAAAGACTGAACTTCAGACCAATTGTTTTTGTATAAAAATATTCTTTTAGGTATTTTATTTCTAGAACCAAGCAAGCCTGGTACAGGTAAGCAATAAATACTTTACAGTACTAAATGCTGATTGTAAAACAGTTCAATTGCAATTGTAAATGTACTATGGTTTGACCTATAGTATTGTTTCAGAGAAATGCAATCACTTGTAAATACAGTACATAGACTTGAATGGGATTTTCAGTAAAATAGCGGGTAAGTTACTTTTGGATTACTTTTCTTACTGAGTGCTGTATGCCTGGATGCAGCACTCGGACACTTCCTGTAAACAGGTGAGTAAAAGCATTTTTGTTAAATTGTACAATTTTAAAGAATTTCTTTAGATTTCAAAACGCCACACTTGTAAACTTTTTCAGGAAAAAGTGTCAATGTTATCCTATGAAGGAAAATATGTTTATCGGTTTTTAGGTAAGTGGGGCGGCCGAGTGCAGAGTGTTGAGGCCCGTTGTTATCCAATGGGGGCTAGGGGGCCTCCGGTTGGTGGCTGCTGGCAAGCAAGCCACTGGGTTGTGGGAGCAAAGCTCCTGGACTTTAGCTCAGGGCAAACGGGGAAACAAATTAGCACCAAAGATGCACCCTCAGTGGCACTAGGGCGGCCGGGTGCTGTTTCGAGGTCGGATGCCCTGTTTCCAATGGAGAACCTCCAGTTTGCAAAAGCACTGCAGGCAGAGAGACGAAGGACATCTGAAAGAAACACGTTAGTTAGATTCCTTAACTTGGAATATCCCCAGCCGTCAGGCTGGATCCGGAAAGATTTTCGTCAGCAATACCCTTGCGCGTCGCTAGGCGTCGTCTGCGGCTCCGCGTCCGTTGTCTGCGTTGTGATCGCCAGGATGACGTTGTCGGAGTATTTAGACACCGCCCTCGCCCGCTGACGTCAGTTCTTATTTTTTCCGCGCCAGTAAGCGCAGATCTGGAAAGAGCATACCCTTTAGTCACTTTTTGACTAAACTTTTTGAACTTTTTTGTTTCCTCTTCCGAGTCGACTTCGTCCTCTTGGTGCCGGTAGGGATAACCGGTTTCAAGCCGTGCGACGCCTGTCATCGCCTGATGTCGGTCACGGATCACCACCGTCTGTGTCTCTACTTCCTTGGGGCCGACCATCATCCCGAATCGTGCCTCGACTGCCGGGCCTTGACCTCGAAGGCTCGGCAGGAGTGGTCCCGCAATCTGCTCGAGATCCGGCAGTCTGCTCCGCGCCGCTCAAGGTCCCGGCCGAGGAGGAGGTCGAAGGACCGGTCGTGGAGCCGCTCCCATCACCGCTCGTCGGGATCGAACTCCTCGCATTCCGGTAAGTCGAGGCACAGTAAGAAGAAGTCAAAGAGGCGACATCGCTCTTCTGACTCCCCTCGTTGGTCGCGCGACTTTGCTGAGGGTTCGGGTCTCACCACCCGCGCGGCTCCATCGGAGCCGAGGGAGTCGCATCAGGCCCCATACCCTCCGGTCCCTGGGCCTAATGCGACTCCAGCGGAGATCCGAGACTTCCTCGTGGCCATGAGGAGTCCCGCTTCGCCGTCGAGGCCTGCCGGCGCGCCTTGGGGCTCCGCAGGTCCGACTGGGAGGCCTAGCGAGCCGGCGGACCCGGCGCCATCGTCGACTCCGGTCCCGACGCCGCAGGCCCCCGTGGGATCCAGGCCTGGATCCTGCTCGATGCCGGTCGACCTTACGACGCCTCCGCCGACCCCTTCGGCGCCGTCTTCAGATGACGTCGTCCCCAGGTTCAGTCCCGGTTCGGGCCCGGCGCCGTCCCCGGCACCAATGGATGAGCAATTCATCCACCGCCCGGCTCCGACCTTTCATCCTGTCTACCAGGAGTCGGATGACGAGGACGACTGGGAGGGGTCTGAGGATCCTCTGGCACAGCAGTGCCAGTTTGACCTGGACTGGGCAGAAGAGCTGTGGATGCCAGTGGTCTCGACACCTCCCCTGACACTGGCTTCATCTCTCCTTCCTCCGTGGCTACGGAGGAGGGTGCTACTTATTCTGTGGTGCTGCGCAGGACTGGCGAAGCCCTTCATCTGGAGCTCGCTGCAGTGGCCCTGAGGACTAACCTCCTCACTGAAGTGCTTCAACCGCCAGTAAGCTCCTCGGAGCCTCTACTGCAGTTCAATGAAGCACTGACCGACGTTCTGATGGGCACCTGGTCCAAGCCCTCCACAGTCACTCCTGTGGACCGGAACGTGGCCCGGCGCCACAGCCCCGGGCGACCCCAGCTTTCTGTCGGTGCACCCCGTCCCTGAGAGCCTGGGTATCCAGGCCTCTACGTCCCAGACCGCCTTCCCGACCGCTCCTCCGGATCGGGAATCCAAAAGGTTGGAACAGTTTGGAAAGAAACTGTTTTCCACCCTCAGTTTGGGGTTGCGGTCTATCAACACCGCGTGCCTTTTGGACCGTTACACCCACTCCTTGTGGGATATGGTGGCGGACGTGCTGCCCCAGTGTCTGGAGGAGGCCAGGACACGGCTTGCCCAGGCTCTTCCCGAGGGGCGGGATCCGGCACGGTACTAAATTCGATGTGGGCTTCACACCACGGACTCGCTAGGTAGGGCGAATGCGACGACTGTGGCGATTCGTCGCCACGCCTGGCTGAGATCCACAAATTTCTCCGGTGATGTCCATAGCACCCTCATGGACATGCCCTTCGATGGCCGTCGCCTTTTTTGGCGACAAAGCGGATAGTGCGCTGGAGCGCTTTAAGGACTCCCGGGCTACGGCCAAGTCCTTGGGCCTCTCGGCCCGCGCCCGCAAACTTCCGCTTTTCGCCCCTTTCGTGACCAACGAAGGGGCGCCACCACACGTCCGTCTAGCCACAGGCCGCAGACCCAATCTCAACGCGGTAGTGGACGTGGATTCCAGCGGAGCAGAGGGACAGAGAGCCGGTCAGCCCACATTTGCCCCAGCAGCATCTGCCTCAGCCTTCCTAGTCCGCCCTTTCAGGCCCATTCCACGCCAGTGGGGGAGGCAGGGTTCGCCATCACCTGCTCCACTGGCATACCATCACGTCGGACAGGTGGGTGTTGCAAATCGTCCGAAGTGGCTACTCACTCCCCTTCGAGGTGACCCCTCTAGCCATGCCACCGCAGTACCACCGCATGTCGGGGGATCACTTGTAACTTCTGCAGGAGGAAGTTACGGCCCTCTTGGCCAAGGGGGCCATCGAACGCATTCCTGGCCCAGAAGTAGGTCGGGGTTGATATTCCCACTACTTTCTGGTTCCCAAGAAGGGCAAAGGGGGCCTATGCCCTATCTTGGACCTCAGGAGCGTCAACGCCTTCCTCCGGAAGGAGAAGTTCAAGATGCTCACCTTAGCTCAGGTTCTGGCTGCCCTAGACCCTGGAGACTGGATGGTAGTGTTGGACTTGCAGGTCGCATATTTTCACATCCCCGTCCTGCCGGCCCACCGGCGCTACCTGCGGTTCACGGTTGGCCACGAGCACTTTCAGTTTACCGTGCTCCCCTTCGGCCTCACCAGTGCCCCTCGGGTGTTCACGAAAGTGATGGCGGTGGTTGCAGCTCATCTGCGCAGATTAGGGGTTCCAGTCTTCCCCTATCTCGACGACTGGTTGTTGAAGGCTGGCTCGCCCCAGGCAGTCTCTCACCTCCAGACTACGGCCGACCTCCTGCATTTGCTGGGTGTGAGAAAGAGGCTCTGTATATACTGTTCCCAAATAGGTACAGGGTGTACAGAGTCCACCGTCCCCAGAGGTTTGGCGGAGGCTAAAGTTAGATATAACCTTACTCTATAAAGTGGTCACTTGGTCGAGCAGTAAGGCATTATCAGAGGACAGTGTAAAGCATTTGTTGCACACACTCAGTCAGCAAAGGGTCTCACACACTCAATAACTGAACTCTAGGCCAATGGATTGTATATAAAAAATATATGCTTGTTTTATTTTAGAACCAACACTTGGATTTAAAATATACTTTCTCAGAATGAGATGTTTCATATAAACACTTTTGCAACATGCAATTGACTTTTGTAAACCGTTACAAGTGGTTGCAATAGGCAACTCTATTTTAAACACAACAATGCATTGAGCTCAATGGATATTTGCAACAGATTACTTTTATGATTACTTTTGGAATTCCAGGACTGGATCCTAGATTCAGTCCTGGGTCAGTACTTAGAATCAAGTGATGAAAGTCGACTTAATTACTGTGATGATTTTTAAACAATATGTTCGAGGCATATGAGCTGCAGATTGTACACTTAGCATAGATCGCCATCTGGTGTTGGGCCCGGATGTTTGCAGTTTGTTTTTGTTCTTTGGACAGTCTTTGGAAGTCACGAGTTCGGTGACACCTCCTTCGGTCCGTAGTGCGCATGGGCTTCGGCTCCATCCTCAGATTGTTTTTTTCCGCCATCGGGCTCGGATGTGATACTTCGTGCTCCGGCTTCGAACTTCTACGGTTCCAGCCTCGACGGAAAATCCTCGTGCTTCGAGTTTCTTCATCTATCTTCATCTCTCGAAGCGGCACTTTTCTCCATTCCGCACATCGGCACCGGCCTTCGGGCCCTCCTCGACTCCGGTCCCGGCCGATGGAAAGGACTCCGTTCAAAAAGTGCCCAAAATGTGGGTCTAAATTTCCCCACACCGACCTCCATCAGGTGTGTAACCTTTGCCTCTCTCCAGAACACGAGGCTAGAGACTGCCCCGCCTGTAAGTCTTTTCGCTCAAAAAAGACCATCCGGGACCGAAGAGCTCGACGCACCATGGCGCACTCATCGACCGCGGCTCCACCGGACATCTTCGGAGACGACACCGGAGCTTCGGGGCTACAACACACCGAGCAGGAGGAAGACGTCGTCAGCGCTTCCGAGGCCGACGACTCCGACGTGGAGGACATCACACCGGCGCAGAGGGTCGTGAGTACTCTACCCCCTCCCACCCCCGCGTCCAAAACCAAAGAGACTCAGGTTACACCCTCGCCTGCAGGCCTGGGTAAAACCAAGCACACAGCTTCGATCACCCCACCTTCGGGCCCGGTGTCGAAGCCTCACAAGTCTCACGGCAGCTCGGGCTCGAGCCAGCCGACGCCTGGTGCCGATAAACACCGTCCGGCACCGAAGAAAGTAACGCCCAGCTCGACTCCGAAGCCACCGGTGCCGAAGCCTGGACTCTCGGTGCCGACAAAACACAAACACATATCCCTCAGCACCGACGCTCCGGCGCCGGAAACTACTTCGCCGAAAAAAACGGAGGTTCCAAAAAGGCATGGCGCAGAGAAACCATCAAAATCCTCGGCTCCGAAAACATCGGCGCCAGCGGACGATTCGGTGCCACTGGACCTCTTTACACCAGATCCTTTACAAAAGACCTTATTTAAGGATCCAAAGACTGGGCTATTGACTTTAGTTGTCAAGAAAAGACGTCTTGACACACCGGCTCCTCCTCCACCGCCCAAGCGGAAGGACTCTGCTACTTCTCCTCTCAGAGTGCCCTCCCCATTACCTCCCCCACCTCTTCCACCCCCTCCCCCTCCCAGGTCTCCGCCACCCTTGCCTCAGCATTCCCCGACCCCGTCCCCAGATCCGGATTACGGGGATCCAGATTATGACCCGGCGGACGCCCCAATGGACCCCACTCCACCGGGGACCCCAGACCCATGGGAAGATTACCAAAACCCTGACATACCGGATGTGCCTCAGGACGACCTATACCCATCCAGGCCGTCTCCCCCAGAGGACTCATTAGGGTTTCACCACTTAGTGCAGAGAGCAGCACACTACCATGGGGTGGAAATGCATAGTGAACCAGTGGAAGACGACTTCTTACTGGATACATTTGATATTCAGGATAAGTCCACAGCTATCTTGCCCATGCTTAAGGGTGTCACCAAGCATGCTGCAGAGGTGTTCAAAGACCCTGTCAGGGCCAGGGTCTTAAACCCTAGAATAGAAAAAAAGTATAAGGCGGCACCCACAGACCCTACATACATTAAGGGCCCTGCTCCCTTAGATTCCCTAGTTGTGTCCACAGCTAGAAAGCGGTCTAACTCCCAGTCCTCAGGAGAGGCCCCACCGCCAGATAAGGAATCCAAACTTCTAGACGCGTCTGGCAAACGCACCGCCTCACAAGCCGCAAACATCTGGCGCATTGCAAATACACAAGCACTGCTTGCGCGCTATGACAGAGCACACTACGATGAGCTTGAGGCTCTTATACAGCACCTCCCAGAAAAACACAAACTCAAAGCTCATGACCTGATACAGGAGGGTAAGCTAATTACTAACACCTCCATTAAATGTGCCCTCGATGCAGCCGACACTGCTTCTAGAGCCATAAATACTAGTGTCCTGCTTCGTCGTCATGCCTGGCTCAGGATCTCAGGGTTCAAGCCTGAAGTCCAGGCATCCATACTAAATCACCCCTTTGACCAACAAAATCTCTTCGGGCCTAAGGTAGACGAAGCATTAGAAAAAATGAAAAAGGACACACACAGCAAAGTCTATGGGGGAATTACAATCACAAACCCCTAAACGCTCCTTTCGACGCTCATCCTTTCGTAGCACAGGCAGAGGCTACTCCACCGATAGCGCCTCTACCTCCTACAAGTCCCCTCCTCAAAATACCTTTTCAAAGGGCTACCAAAGGGGTGGTTACAGAGGCAACAACAATAAGGGCAGGGGCAAAACTAACACCACCCGTTCTGCCACCCCGCCCGCACAATGACTTCCCTCCGCTCCCCCAGACGATCCCACTCCGGTCGGGGGCAGACTCCAAAACTTTATCCACGCCTGGGAGTCCATAACATCGGACAAATGGGTGACCCAAATTATTCGGTCAGGGTACTGTCTCGAGCGAACATCTACCCCACCCAATATCCCACCAAGGCACCGTCCAATGTCTCAAGAACATTCCACACTGCTCAAACAGGAGGTGCTCTCCCTCCTCCAAAAACACGCTATAGAGCTGGTCCCCGTCAATCGGCAAAATCTAGGGGTCTACTCTCTGTATTTCCTAATACCGAAGAAAGACGGGACCCTAAGGCCCATTCTGGACCTCCGGCCTCTAAATGCATACATACATTCAGACCATTTCCACATGGTCACCCTACAACAAGTCCTCCCGCTCCTCTGTCAGGGAGACTTTCTCACTACCTTGGATCTGAAAGACGCATACTTTCACATTCCAATACACCCTTTTCACAGGAAGTACCTCAGGTTTGTGGTGGACGGTCACCATTACCAGTTCACAGTTCTCCCCTTCGGGGTCACCACCACACCACGGGTGTTTACCAAATGCCTAGCAGTTGTAGCAGCACACCTCAGACGTCCACATATTCACGTCTTCCCTTACTTAGACGACTGGCTCATAAAAGCCGCGTCCTACAACCAATGTGTGCAACATACCAACAGCACCATTCAACTGCTCCACCAGCTAGGCTTCACGGTGAACTACCGAAAGTCCCACCTCCTATAGACACCTCCAAAGGTATTGCCTATCCAAACTCAGCCAGAATCGCAAGCATACAAGCTTTGCGCCAAACGTTCTTTCCTCAACACTCTCTTCCAGCAAGAGTGTTTATGAAGCTCATAGGGATGATGGCATCTTGCATTTTCATAGTGCTCCATGCAAGACTCCACATGCGTCCACTCCAAGAGTGCCTAGCACGACAGTGGAACCAGGCCCAGGGACAGCTGATGGATCTGGTGTTGGTGGACGGCCGCACAAATCACTCTGCAATGGTGGAACACCACAAACCTTTCCAAAGGGCGGCCGTTCCTGGACCCGGTTCCTCAGGTGATTCTAACAGCGGACGCATCGCTCTCCGGCTGGGGAGCGCACCTCCTACACCTCACAATGCAAGGTCTATGGACGCCACAGCAAAAGTCGCTCCACATCAACCATCTGGAGCTCTTGGCGATCTTTCTAGCCCTAAAATCCTTTCAAAAACAGATTTCAGCCAAAGCAGTCCTCATTCGCACAGACAATGACTGCAATGTATTATATCCAAAAATAGGGGGGGGGGACACACTCTCCCCAGCTCTCCCGCTTAGCCCAGAGCATATGGAGGTGGGCAATTCCTCAAAACATCTTTCTCCTGGCACAGCATGTTCCAGGCGTACAAAACACCATGGCAGATCTGCTCAGCAGACAAACGCAACAACTACACGAATGGGAACTGCATCCACAGGTTCTTCGCCCATTCTTTCAAAAGTGGGGGCATCCTCAGATAGACCTCTTCGCCACCCACGAAAACAATAAATGCCCAAGCTTCGCCGCCAGATACCCACACCCATTGTCCAAAGGCAATGCGTTATGGATGAACTGGTCATGCAAATTTGCATACGCCTTTCCACCTCGCCCGCTAATTCCATTAGTGGTAAGGAAGCTACAACAGCACTCCCTCACACTCATTCTGGTAGCTCCAACATGGGCCAGGCAGCCGTGGTACACCACACTACTAGAGCTCTCGGTGGTACCACATCAAAAACTGCACCTGTCCCCATGCCACCTAACTCAGAACCATGGAGAAATCAGGCACCCGGACCCAGCTCAGCTCAACCTTGCGATCTGGCTCCTGAAATCTTAGAATTTGGGTACCTTAACCTTCCCCCTGATTGCATGAACATTATCAAGGAAGCCAGACGTCCTACCACTCGAGCATGCTATGCCGCAAAGTGGAAGAGATTTGTGGTTTACTACCGTAACAATACAATCAACCCTTTAGATGCATCCATACAGCACATCATATGCTATCTGCTCCATCTTCACAGGTGTAACTTGGCATATTCATCCATACGCCTACACCTAGCAGCGATTGCTGCTTATCTACAAAACAGACAGCATTTATCACTGTTCAGAGTGCCCGCTATTAAAGCCTTTATGGAAGGCCTTAAACGAGTAATTCCTCCCAGGGCACCACCTTCCCCTGTATGGAATCTAAATGTAGTTCTTACAAGGCTAATGGGTCCGCCCTTCGAACCAATGCATAAATGTGAGCTACAGTTCCTCACCTGGAAAACAGCTTTCCTCGTAGCTATCACTTCCCTTAGAAGGGTTGGTGAAATACAAGCGATCACTATACAGGAACCCTTCTTACAAATACATCACAGCAAAGTGATACTTCGTACAAATCCAAAGTTTCTGCCCAAGGTCATTTCCCCCTTCCATCTCAATCAATCGGTGGAATTACCTGTCTTTTTCTCGCAACCTCAATCTGTTGCGGAAAGGGCCCTACACACACTTGATGTTAAGAGGGCTTTACTGTACTACATACAGAGAACACAACCTTTCAGGAAAACTAAACAATTGTTTGTTTCCTTCTCTCCACCACATAAAGGCAACCCCATCTCTAAATCAGGGATAGCTAGGTGGATTGTAAAGTGCATACAAATTTGCTATCAAAAGGCAAAAAGAACATTATCTGTTCCACCTAAAGCCCACTCTACTAGAAAGTTAGGGGCTTCTATGGCTTTTCAAGGGAACATACCCTTAGATGACATCTGCAAAGCAGCCACATGGTCAACACTGCACACCTTCACAAAACATTACTGTGTAGACGTGCATTCCAAGCAACAAGCTAGTGTGGGCCAGGCTGTACTAAAGACACTTTTTCATACCACTGCAACGGATACCGGTGGTCGCCGCTAAGGTTGGGTACTGCTATATAATCTATGCTAAGTGTACAATCTGCAGCTCATATGCCTCGAACGGAATAAGCTACTTACCAGTATGCATCTGTTCTTGGCATGTAGAGCTGCAGAATTGTACACGCCCACCCGCCTCCCCGGCTACCTGTATCCGTTCCAGTCCATCTTATTTAGATACAACACACATGGGTTTCTCACTATTATTACTACGCTCCATCATTTCCCTGTCGGCGAAAAACAATCTGACGATGGAGCCGAAGCCCATGCGCAGTACGGACCGAAGGAGGAGTCACCGAACTCGTGACTTCCAAAGACTGTCCAAAGAACAAAAACAAACTGCAAACATCCGGGCCCAACACCAGATGGCGATCTATGCTAAGTGTACAACTCTGCAGCTCTACATGCCAAGAACAGATGCATACTGGTAAGTAGCATATTCCTTAGCTATTTGAAAAGTTGACACTTAGAAAATATTTCAGAGAAAACAGTGATTCCCTATGGAAGAAAATTCAAGTTGCAGGTACAGTATGTTCTCGTTACTTTTGTAATCCAGTGCTAGGTGCCTAGACTCAGTACTGGGACCTTTATCCAAAACAGGTAAGTAATTACGTTTTCAGATATTATATGATTTTTAAAGAATATTTAAAGATTGCAGAAATTGACACTTAGAAGAAATCTCACAGAAAAACAGTCGATGATTACCTATGGAAGAAAATTGGGTTACGGGTAAGTACAGTTGTAAGTATTTTTCAGAGTCAGTGCTGGGCACCAAGATCCAGCACTGGGAGCTCACCTAAGAGCAGGTGTGTAATTTCGTTTTCGTTACTCGGCTGATTTTTGGTGAATATTTTAAGATTTGAAAAAGTCCACACTTAGAAGAAATTTCAGGAAAAGCCAGTCAATGTTACCCTATGGAGAAAATTGAGTTATCGGTTTAAAGGTAAGTACTCGACTGGCAGAGTTAAGGTTCTGGGCATAGACTCAGGGGTTTCCCAGGGTCAGGTAGGTACAGTTGGTTCACCCTCAGCGGCACAGGGGCGGCCGGATGCAGAGCGAGTTAGGCCCAATGTTATCCTATGAGAGGTAGGGGGGCCTTGGTTGGTGGCTGCTGTCTAGCAGGCCACTCGGCTGTGGGAGCTGGGCTCCTGGTCACTTACTCAGGGCAAGTGCGGAAGTAGATAGGTGTAGAGGTTGCACTGCCAGGGCCACTCTGGCAGCTGGGTGCAGGGCGCTTTTGAGCCTTCGGGCGCTCAATTGATTTCAATGGGCAAGCTCCGGTTTAGAAAGACTGCAAGCTCGGGGACGAAGATTCTTCAGGTGCCACCACCACTTCGAGAGGTAAGTTGGGTAGTTGGAGGATAGGTAGGTACCCTGGGATTGGGCACAGGGGGCCGCGATGCGCCGGGTGAAGGGGTGCATTTTGGTGTCGGGAAATCTTACCCTATGTTGATCGCGGTTGGGGGGGGCACCTGGTTCTGAGGCTGCAGGCTTCTTCAGGAGTGTCGAGGGAGGTCCTTGGGTGCCGTACTCTGGGTCACAGTCGCCGTGTGGTCGTCCTTGTCGTCTTTGTTCACTCCGGCACAGGCCAGGCTTGGCGGGTGCAGAGTGTGAAGGGTTTGCGGTTCCGGGCTGCTGCCAGGGATTAGAAGTCGATTTTGAGTAGAGCCTCTACTCATGGGAGTCCCAGGGGTTTAGAGTCAAACGGTTGCCCGGTCCTCCGGGGTTTGTGAGGTTGCTGGCCACAAGAGATGCCGGGTTGGAGCAGGTTCGAGGGTCGACAGGCCGGTAGGGCTGGGGCCAAAGCAGTTGGTGTCTTCCTCTTCTTAGCAGCTGCAGGGCAGCTCTTCTTTCTTCTAGCTCTTCTTCGGATTTCGGAATCTAAAATCTGGGGAAGGAAGGTTCAGGGTGCCCCTAAATACTAGATTTAGGGGCGTTACAGGTAGGTGAAGGGCAGGGACCAATGGGTCCCTGTCCTGGGGTGGGTAAACCCCCTATCCTGCCTCTCTCCTGTGGGAGGGGGGCAGTAGCCTAGTCCTGATTAGGCAGGGCTTCCCATCTTCAAGATGGCGAGAGCCCGGAGATGTGCTTCACCTCGCCTCCCCCACCTGAGGGGTGGGGTTGGCAGGCTGGCACATGCCCTGTCCTTATTTGGGGTTTCCGGCCAAGCTTCCCGCCAGAGTGGGTGGTTGCAGTGGCCTGGGGAATCTCACAGAGGCAGCATGCCTTTGAAGCTTCCCCCTGCCCATCCTGGGGGAGGAGATTTAGCACCTTGCCCAGGATGTGCATTGTTGCAGACCCAGGAGAGCAGGGGCTCTCCTACCCAGGGGTCCAGCAACATGTCTGCTGTGTGGCAGCCTAGGCAGCCTCAGATCAGACGTTGATTGTAGGTTAGGTTTTGGGGGCATCTCTAAGATGCCCTCTGGGGTGCTTGGTACATTAAATCCCACACTGGCATCAGTGTGGGTTTAATGTGCTTAGAAGTATGATACCAAACTTCTCAGTCTTCAGTGTTGCCATTATGGTGCTGTGGAGTTCGTGTTTGACGAGCTCTCAGCACCATGTACTCTTAAATGGCAGTACTGCACTTACAGTGCCCAGGAATGGACCTGGGTACTGTAGGGGCACAGGGCTCCGGCTCCTTTGCCCACACCACTGGCATAGGGCACCCAGCTAGAGGGGTGGCTGATGTATGCCAGGGCAGTGTAGGTGGTGGGCATGGCACACAGGGATGTGTGCCATGTCGACTTTGTTTTGTCTTGTACCCAGACACCCGGCCTGCAAGAGCTGTGTGTGTGTGTGTATATATATGTATATATATATGTATATATATATGTATATATATATATATATATATATATATATATATATATATATATATATATATATATATATATATATATATATATATATATATATATATATATATATATATATATACATATATATACATATATATACATATATATACATACATATATATACATATATATACATATATATACATATATATACATACATACATACATACATACATACATACATACATACATACATACATACATACATACATACATACATACATACATACATACATACACACACACATCTCCTCTAAGGGTGGCACAATGAGTGCTGCAGCCCTTAGAGGCCTTCCCTGGTCACAAGGCCATGGGTACCTAGGGTACAATTTACCAGGGGCTGACATGTGGCCAGGGTTGGCCGTTTTGTGTTTTAGGGAAGGAACATAGGCCCTGGGCACCTGGTTGGCAGGAGTCCAGGGCACACTCAGTCAAAGTACATTCAGCAATAAGTGGGGGCATACCATGCAAGAAAGATGGCAATTTCTCACACTGGGATTCTCCATCAACGTGCCGAAGTCGCATCTGAGTCCCTCGCAGAAGCTCCTATTCATCGGAGAGGTTCAGACTCGGCGCAGTTTCGGGTCTTTCCTCCGGAACAGTGAGTTCGGGATATTCAGGCTCTGATTCCGATTTTTCAGCCTTTATCCCGAGTATTGGTCAGGTTGGTGCTGCGGTTGCTGGGGCTGATGGCCTCCTGCATCCTGCTGGTTCATCACGCCAGGTGGCAGATGCTGGCTTTGCAGTGGGACCTGAAGTTCCAGTGGGCCCAACATCAGGGCAACCTGTCCGACCACGTCCGGATCTCGGAGGGCACTGCAAGACAGTTGCAGTGGTGGCTCACGGACCGCGATTGGGTCAGTGGCAGATCCCTCTCCCTACCCCAACCGGAGCATGTGGTAGTAACGGATGCGTACCTCCTGGGATGGGGGGGCCACATGGGAGAGCAGAGGCCTCTGGTCTCTGGCGGAGTCCCGGCTCCATATCAACCTATTGGAGCTGCGGGCGATCCGGCTTGCACTGAAGGCATTCCTTCCCTCTGTTCGGGGAAGTGTAGTGCAGGTGTTCACGGACAACACCACCGCCATGTGGTATTGCAACAAACAGGGTGGGGTGGGGTCATGGACTCTTTGTCAGGAGGCTCTGCGCCTCTGGACATGGCTGGAACATCGGGGCATCACCCTGGTGGTTCAACACCTAGCAGGTTCTCTGAACGCCAGGGCGGACGAACTCAGCCGCCGGTGCATGATGGATCACGAATGGCGTCTGAACTCGGACGTGGTGCAACGCCTCTTTCGGCAGTGGGGAGAGCCTTGGTTAGATCTATTCGCCACTGAAGAGAACACGCAATGTCATCAGTTCTGCGCGTTGGAATTTCCAAGGCGGCACTCGCTCGGCGACGCTTTTTGTCGCGAGTGGGTTTGCGGTCTGTTGTACGCCTATACCACTTCTGCCCAGAGTGCTGAAGATCAGGCGCGACCGGGCCCAAGTCATCCTTGTGTCTCCAGATTAGGCACGAAGATACTGGTATCCCAAGCTACTCAGTCTGTCAATCGATTCCCCCCCCGATTCGACTGCCTCTTCAGGAGGACCTTCTGTCGCAGCAGCAGGGGACGGCCCTCCACCCGAACCTGTCCAGCCTCCACCTCCATGCGTGGAGATTGAGCGGTGACAGTTGATGCCATTTGACTTGCCTCCTGAAGTCTGTGATGTCATTCTGGCAGCCAGGCGTCCCTCCACTAAAACTGTGTACGCCTGCAGGTGGAACAAATTTGTGGCATGGTGCACAGCAAAGGCTGTGGATCCCCTCTCCGCCCCTCTTTCAGAAGTTCTCCCTTTTCTTCTTTCCCTGGCCCAGCAGGGCTCTTCTCTGGGCACCCTCAAGGGATATCTTTCAGCTGGTTCTGCTTTCTTACGGCTTCCTGATCAGCCTTCTCTTTTCAAATCCCCGGTTGTTTCTCGATTCTTTAAGGGCATTACTCACATGTTTCCTCCTGTCCCTTTCGTAATGCCTCAGTGGGATTTGAATCTAGTATTGACCTTTCTGATGTGTGCTCCGTTTGAGCCACTTCATAATTGTCCCCTTAGTCTTCTATCAATCAATCATTGACACTTATAAAGCGCGCTACATACCCGTAGGGTCTCAAGGCGCTGGGGGGGGGGGGGGGGGGGGGGGGGGTGCCGCTACTGCTCGAACAGCCAGGTCTTCAGCTTCTTCCTGAAGGAGAGGTGGTCTTGGGTCAGGCGAAGGTCGGTCGGGAGGGAGTTCCAGGTCTTGGCGGCCTCTCACTCTTAAGACTGCTTTCCTGGTTGCCATCATTTCGGCCAGACGGGTGAGTGAGCTCCAGGCTCTTTCTTCTAAGCCTCCTTTCCTCTCTGTCCATCCGGACAAGGTTGTTCTCATGACTCGTCCTTCCTTTCTCCCTAAAGTGATATCTGCCTTTCACATCGGCCAGTCTGTTTCTTTGCCCACCTTCTTTCCGCCTCCGCATCCTTCGAAGGAGAAAGAAAGGCTCCACCGTCTGGACCTAAAATGTATGCTTTCTTTCTATCTGGACCATACGAAACCGTTCCGGGTGGACGACCAACTCTTCGTTGGCCTACGTGGGCGCTAAGAAAGGGCGGGCGGTGCACAAGCGGACCATCTCTCTGACCATCTCTCGGTGGGTCGTTTTGTGCATTAAGGCCTGTTATTCCTTGGCTAAGAAGGAGCCTCCTGTGGGGCTGAGGACCCATTCCACTCGGGCCACAGCGGCTACTACTGCCCTGGGACGGGGAATCCCTCTGCAGGACATTTGTCAGGCAGCAACGTGGGCCTCGCTGCACACGTTTGCCAAGCATTATTGCCTGGACAGCCAAGTCCGGAGAGAGGGCTTCTTTGGCCGTTGCGTTTTCCAGGACTTCCTGGTGTGATCTTGGTTCGCAGACCCTCCACCGGTGTTGGTATTGCTGGGGTATCTATTCTAAGGTAAGGAATCTAGCTAACGTGTTTCTTTCAGATGAACAAGTTACTTGCATTCGATAACGATAGATCTGTAAGAAACATCTGCGAACTGACATCTAGGGTTAAGGTCATCCCTTTCAGGGTCCTAGATTCATGGCACCAGTGTCGGTCTCTTGCATGGCTCTGCGTTCCTGGCGCGGAAAGCTATGTACAAGAACTGACGTCAGCGCGCGAGGACGGCTTCGAAGTACTCACGATGCCGACGACGAACCCGCAGATGACGCCTAGCGACGCGCAAGGGTATTGCTGACAAATCTTTCCGGATCCAAGCTGACGCCTGGGGATATTCTTAAGGTAATGAATCTAACTAACTAATGTTTCTTACAGATATATTATTACCGAAGGTAAGTAACTTGTTCTTCTGGGTGCGACCACCACTTCGAGAGGTAAGTTGGGAAGTTAGGGGTTGGTTAGGCACCATCGGTTTGGGCACACAAGGCCGTGGGGTGTCGGGTGCAGGGGTGCCTTTTGGGGTCGGATCTTCTTACCGGTTCCTGGTCACGGTTAGGGGGGCCTTCTGGATTTAGGCTGCAGGTGTTGGCTGGAGGCTTGAGGCAGGTCAGGGGTCGCCGGATCTCAGTTCAGGATCGCCGGGGTGACCACCTCGTGGTGTTTGCCCGCTCAGGCCGTGGACGACTGGTGCAGAGTGGGGCGGATTCGCGGTTTCCGGCTGCTGCCAGAGGTTGCAGTTGAACAAATCCTATTTTCACAGGAGAAGCAGTCCTCTTGTATATTATAACTACCCGCTCTAATTTTTTATCCCACATGTAGCTTCGACCTCGGATGTGGAGCACCTAGTGTATATGGAAACTTTTTTGTAGTTTTTTTATCTGCTTGCTTTAATTTTCTCCCTCATGTAGCTTGGACTTTAAACTGCATGCTCCTCCTGTATCCCTAGCTCTCCCAATCTGATCCCTCCCATACTTATTCCTCCTTCTCCCCCCCCCTCCCCCCCCCAATCCTGTCAAGCGCTCTGATACCCTCACGGGTCTGGTTCGCACTCTATAAAACTATAACATAAATAAATGAAGCAGGCAGGTCCTCCGGGGTTTTTGAGGTTGCTGGCTGCAGGATACACCGGGATTTCGTAGGAGCAGGTATGAGGGGGAGACAGGCTGGTAGGGCTCGGACCAAGTCAGTGGGCGTCTTCCTCTTGTTAGCTGCTGCACGGCTGTTCCGTCCGTTTTCTTGTTTTCTTGTCTGGATCTGAGAAAGCGATGTTCAGGGGTGCCCCTAAATACCAGATTTAGGGGCGTTACAGGTGGGTAAAATGCAGGGACCAATGGGTCCCTTCCCTGGGGTGGGTACACCCCCTATTATGCCACCCTTCAGTGGGAGGGGGGTCATGTGCCTGTCCGTGGTTGGCTGAGTTCCCCCCATCGTCAAGATGGCGCGGACTGAGAGGTGTGCTTCACCACTCCCACCTGAGGGGTGGAGTTGACAGAGGTGGGCCTCTTCCTTTTTCTCGCCGGTTCTCCCGCCCAAAGTGGGGTCAGAACCAGTGGGGACCAGTTGCTGAAAGCAGCAATTGGCCTGGGGAAGCTCACAAAGGCGTCAAGCCTTTGAAGCTTCCCCTTTGTGAACCCTGCCCATCCTGGGGAGGAGGCTTGGCACCTCGTCCCAGGATGTGAATTGTTTCAGGCCCCAGAGAGCAGCACGCTCTCGACTCAGGGGTCCAGACACATTCCTGGTGGTGGCAGCTCACAGCAGCCACTCAGCCAGGACACTAGAGGTGGGTTAGTTTTCAGGGGGCCTCTCTAAGATGCCCTCTGATGCCAGTATGGAATTTAATTTAAAATGCACACAGTGTGGGTTTAATGTGCTGAGAAGTTTGATACCAAACTTCTCAGTTTTCAGTGTAGCCATTATGGTGCTGTGGAGTTCGTAATGACAAACTCCCAGCACCATATACTCTTAATGGCAATAGTGGACTTACAGGGCTCAGGAATGGACTTGGGCACTGTAGGGATACAGGGCTCATGCACCTATACCCTCACCACTGGTCTAGTGCACCCAGCTAGAGGGGTGACTGATCTATGCCAGGGCAATGGGTTGTAGGCATGGCACACAGGGATGTGTGCCATAACCAATCTTCACTTTGTTCTGCACCAGAACACGCAGCCTGCAAATGCAGTGTGGGAGTGTAGTGGTACAGGACCTCCTAGGGTGGCACAATAAGTACTGCAGCCCTTGGGGGCCTTTTCTGATTGATACATCTGCCAGTGGATTCCTCACCTTGTGAATATCCCCTGCGCCAGCAACATTCGGAAACTTTTGTAGCTCTCCACGAGGACGATGTCACAGAAGTGCGGCTCCGCTGACGTCACTGGATCCATAAGAAGACCTCGTCAGCGTGATAACGTCGGTTCCCTTTTTTCCGTGCCGTCGACGCTAACGGTTTTCTGCGACTCTCTGTAACCTTGGCTAGTTACTTTCTTTTGCTGCTGGTGTCTCTCTTCTTGCTTCCTGTTAAAGATGTTGACAAAGAAGTCCGGATTCAAGCCGTGCAGGGAGTGCGTCACGGATCCGCACGAGGACTGTCTGGTGCCTGTCGTCGTATTACGACGTCGACGTCGAGGGATGCTCTTGCTGTCGAAAGATGAGTAGTAAAGCTTTAAAAGAAAAAGAAGCCAAGTTGTTTATTGCTTGAATGAAAAAAGAAGAGAGGTCGAAGACGATCCAGATCGAGGTAAAGGTCGGAGTCGAAGTCGACGTCGGGGCATGCTTCAAAGTCCAAGAAGCACAAAAAGAAGAGGCATGGTTCTCGACACCGTTCAGATAAAGAATCGACTTCGCCTACTCAACGTCGTAAGGACTTTGTGTCTCCTTCTCCTGTCTTTATTCCTGCCTCTCCTGTTGGGCTGACCTCGCCTGCGGCTTCACCGGAGCATTCTCCGGCTCCGGCTCCATCTCCGACGCCGGCTCATTCTCCTGCTCCAGTTGAAGAAGATCCGGCTCCTGATGAGTCTTCGACTCCGCTGGCTCCACCGTCTGCGCCGATTGGCCAGAGTCTGGTTATGCCTCAGTCTGAGGGGGGTGGCCTAGTGTGGAATTAACTAGGACTGCAATGTGCACTGCTGTGAGGTTGTTTCAATCATTTAATACATTTCACATCCAATTTACAGTGATCATATTCAATTTTTTCATGTAAGTTTCTATGATTCCACAATATACATCATTCAATGTGTATACACTTGTACATAAATGTCCTCGGGTTTTTGTCTTCGTTTTTTCCATAACTTTATTGAGAAGGTCCTCCTCACATTAGATTAGCTCGGTGTGTCCTATATATTTTTTATTTTTTTATTTTCGGGAATCATCTGGAATATTCACACGTTTCGAATATTTTACCCAGTCTCATAATCGGAAATTATTTATGGTGCATACTTTGAAAAACACCAATCAGGATTTCGTATTTCCGCCCCACTGCAGGCAGAAATCGAGTCTTTCTTCAAAAAAAGTTTCTTTCAGTCTTTTTTTAGTGTTTACGCCTACGGCGTGACGATAAACTTCTTTGAAACTGACGAGCAGCAAACCGCGGTCGAGTGCGCTCGTGGAAGCTTACATCATTACTAATCTTTCCCGATTCGGTAAGCAAATCTCCCCACCTGTCTCTATCTTTTTATTACGGGCTTCAACCTTCACACTCAACTGAAGTACAAGGTCTCATCCTTTTATTTTCAGATTCTTCTCGATCCTTGGTTCGCATTAACTCCGGTCCTGGTTCTCCTTACGTCAAACGGCTTCATCGCCATCTGAACTTTTTTTAATCAAGGTGAGCTTCGCTCTAAACAACAGCGTTCACCATTGTTACTTTCCACACAGCACAGCTAAAACTCAGTTCTTATTTCCGCAGACTCTAATTTGGTCGCAACATGAAACACATAGAACCATACACAAAGACCAGGTACGAATTTGTTTTTTTTTGCATTTTGATCTGAATAACAAATCATAAGAGAGATTAGTTCTCCTCAACTTTTATTTCCAACTTTTTTCTTCAGAGAATGAACACGTAATACTAGCGAATTTCGAATCAAATTCTAAAAGGTATCGTATACCTCACCTTAAGTTTAAATTACCATTTAATGATCACGCAACGTGCAGATTTTGATATCTTCTCCTTTCTTTTTCAACAGTTCACCCCTGACGAAGGGACCACAAATGTCCCGAAATGCATTGGGTGCTTGTAATGTTATTTGATTTGCTATTTTTGTTTAACATTTATGTACAAGTGTATACACATTGGATGATGTATATTGTGGAATCATAGAAACTTATATGAAAAAATTGAATATGATCACTGTAAATTGGATGTGAAATGTATTAAATGATTGAAACAACCTCACAGCAGTGCACATTGCAGTCCTAGTTAATTCCACACTAGGCCACCCCCCTCATTCATACCACGTGCCACGCAAGCATATGGCAATGTTGCACGCTTATCGCTAAAACTTAGCTCTACTATTCAAAAACGAGTGCGCTCACCACCCATTTCTACGTATGCCTCAGTCTGAGCCATATCCCCCCTTTCCAGGCCAAGATCCATCGCATTATTTGAATGTGATGTATGGAGTCTTCACTAGAGCGATGTACCCCTCTGGAGCACCTTTGGGTCCCATGGGTCCAATGGCTTTCAATTTGGGGGTTCCTCAAGCCTACGCTCAGGTTCCATTTATGCCTTTTTTCCCGGCGACGCCGTCTTGGCATTTCCTGGCGCCGAGGAAGCGGCGTCGATGTCCATCTTCACTGGCTCCAGCTCGACCTTGTTTGACTCCGGTTGCTCCTCTGGATCCGTGTTCGACGCCGGCTCCGGGCGCCGGCGCCGGTTGTGAGGATTAGGTCCAGGAGAGATGCTCAAAGAGTCCTGGAAGGTACCGGTTTGAGGAGATGGAAGAGGGTGAGCTTATGGAGTCTGATGATTTGTTTGAAGAGTTGAAAGAGGCTAGTGGCCTGGATTTATCATCAGAGTGGGAGATTACTCCTCCAGCAGATACTCCCTCTAAAGATGTGGCCCCTTACCACACGGTTATCAGAAAAGCAGCTGAGCTTTTGGATCTACAGCTACCAACTGCTGAATTTAAGCCAAACATCCTCACTGAGGTTTTACATTCTCTCTCCACTGTGTCAGAGCCCTTACTCCCATTTAATGAGGCCATCACTGAACCAGTCATAGAGGTATGGCGAAAGCCCTTTTCAGCTCCTGTGGTCTCTAAAACTGTGGCTAGAAGGTACAGGGCGGTTCCAGGAGATCCAGACTCTTACTTCCCATCCTTCTCCGGAAAGTCTGGTGTTTCAGGCTGCTTGTTCTAAGAGGTCTTCAGGTGCCTTTACTCAGGTCCCTAGTGACAGGGATGCTAAAAAACTTGACCAATCAGCCAAGAAAGTCTTCTCCTCGGCCAGTATGGCCTTAAAATCGACGAATGCCACCTGTCTTTTGGGCCGTTATATCCATGCTCTCATGGATTCCGCTAAACAACTGGCCCCTAAGTTATCAGAGGAGGACAGACAGAACTTTAATGAGGTGCTATCAGACACTCGGGCGGTTGCACATCAGGTTATACATAGTGGCCTGGATACTGCGGACTCTGTCGCCAGAATTATGGGCTCTTCAGTTGCCACAAGGAGGAGTGCGTGGCTAAAATCATCTGAGTTCTCCCCTGATGTGCAGGCAACTGTTCTGGACCTGCCTTTTGACGGTTCTGGGCTTTTTGGTAAAAAGGCTGATGCTGCATTAGAGAGATTTAAAGAAAGTAAGCCACGGCCAAATCTCTGGGTCTGCAGTCACAACCTAGGGGTTCTTTTATGAGGTACAGGGGATTTGGCAGGTCGTCCTTTCGGGACTACAGGCAGCCCCAACAGCAGCAACAGAACACCCTGTATAAGAGCTACAGGGGCAGAATCAGAGGTCATGCTCGAAGTCGGCAGTCCCCCTTCCCTTTCCCTTTCTCCTCTTCCTCTTCTCCTTCCTCCTCTTCCTCCCCTTCCTCCTTCCTTGCCTTCCTCCTCCTCCTCCCTTCCTCCTCCTCCTCCCTTCCTCCTCCTCCTCCCTTGCCTTCCTCCTCCTCCCTTCTTCCTCCTCCTCCCTTGCCTTCCTCCTCCTCCTCCTCCCTTGCCTTCCTCCTCCTCCTCCTCCCTTGCCTTCCTCCTCCTCCCTTGCCTTCCTCCTCCTCCCTTGCCTTCCTCCTCCTCCCTTGCCTTCCTCCTCCTCCCTTGCCTTCCTCCTCCTCCCTTGCCTTCCTCCTCCTCCCTTGCCTTCCTCCCCCTCCTCCTCCCTTGCCTTCCTCCCCCTCCTCCTCCCTTGCCTTCCTCCCCCTCCTCCTCCCTTGCCTTCCTCCCCCTCCCTTGCCTTCCTCCCCCTCCTCCTCCCTTGCCTTCCTCCCCCTCCTCCTCCCTTGCCTTCCTCCCCCTCCTCCTCCCGTGCCTTCCTCCCCCTCCTCCTCCCGTGCCTTCCTCCCCCTCCTCCTCCTCCCGTGCCTTCCTCCCCCTCCTCCTCCTCCCCCCTTGCCTTCCTCCTCCCCCTTGCCTTCCTCCCCCTCCCTCCCCCCATGCCTTCCTCCCCCCCCTTGCCTTCCTCCCCCCACCCCCCCCTTGCCTTCCTCCCCCCACCCCCCTTGTATTGTATTGTATTAGGGATTTATAACGCGCACAGCTACTCGGAGGAGTGTCCCGGCGCGGTACCAGCAAGAGAAATGAAGAGGGGAAAAAGAAAAACTAATAGAATAAGAAGGTTTTGAGTTGTTTACTGAATAGGATGGGATTTTGAAGGCTGCAGAGTTCCAAAGGAAGGGAGTTCCAAGACCTAGCCGCCAGATAAGATGAGGAGCTACCACCTTTTCTTGTCAAACGGATTTTGGGCACAGACATCAAACACACATTCGAGTATCGAAGGTGTCTGCCCGGAACGTAAAACGAAAAACGTTTCCTCAGGTACTGAGGGCCGTGTTCGTAGAGTGCTGCATGGGCTGTCACCAAGGCCTTGAAAAGAACTCTAGCTTTTAGTGGCAGCCAATGTAACCTACGAAGATGATGTCTGACGCTGGTGTGCTTGGGTAAATCCAACAGCAACCGCGCTGCGGCATTCTGCACCACCTGCAATTTATCAATAAGATAACCAGGGAGACCAACATATAAGGCATTGGCGTAGTCAAGGCGGGAGGTGACCAAGGCCCGGATTACCGTTTCTTTAGTGGCAAGGGGCAGCAAGGGCAAAGATTTCTTGAGCATCTTTAAAATGCCAAAGCAAGTACCAGTCAGTTTACTGATTTGATTATGAAAACTAAGTTTTTCTTCAAACCAGATCCCCAGATTCTTCACAGGGAGACCTGATGGAAAAGGAGGTGAAACGTCGACTGGCCAACAGGTATGGAGGAACCCAGGAGGGAAGTCCCCGAAAAACAATATCTCTGTTTTATTTTCATTACATTTCAACTGGGCCGAATTGAACCAGTTGAGCACCGCAGACAAACAAGATCTAACGTGGTCAGTACAGGACTCATGCTTTTTCAAAGTAAACAAAAGCTGGGTGTCATCAGCGTACGCTACCACTTTAGCACCAAAGTCCTCTGCAAGCTGAATAAGCGGGGTCATGTAAAGATTAAACAACAGCGGACTTAGTGTGGAACCCTGAGGGACCCCGTGAGAACATCTTGGATAGTAGAAGTAAAAGGGGGGATACACACTTGCTGAGTTCTACCGGTGAGAAAGGACTTAAACCACTTCCATGCGGTGCCGATGATGCCGAGCTTGTGAAGTCGGGCCAGAAGGAGAGCATGGGGGACGGTATCCAAAGCGGCAGAGAGGTCCAAAAGGACCAACATTGCCCTGCCCCCAGCATCTAATGACTCCCGGATGGCCTCAGAGATTTCAACTAAGGCAGACTCAGTGCTATAAGAGGCACGAAAACCCGATTGCGATGAGTGTAATAGGCCGTGTTGTTCGATATAGGCCGTGAGTTGTTTGTTCAGAAGTTTTTCACAAACTTTAGCAACACCAGGCAATAATGAAATGGGACGGTAGCTAGAAAGGGTATGAGGATCAAGCGTAGGTTTTTTCATAAGAGGGACCAGCATGGCCTGCTTCCATGAAGAAGGAACCGTGGCCGACCCTAAAGAGGTGTTGATCAGCTGGTTCACCAGGGGATTAATGATATGGGCCGTGCAAGCCAAAGTTTTTGCAGGGCAAGGGTCTAACGGGGAACCAGATTTTAGAGTAGCCAAGGCAGCCAAAGACTCCTCACAAGATATAGCAGAAAAGAAGGCGAAAGAAATTTCAGATGAAGAGGGAGATTAGGAGTCAACAGACGGATGCAAGGTCTGAACTGCTGGAAGGTCAAAAAGCAGTTGAAGAGATCTAACTTTGGACATAAAAAAATCCGAAAGCTCTTCACAACTAGACGAGGGTGTGTGCACGTTAGTCAGAGCTTTAGGGGAGACAAAACTTTTTACAATATTAAACAATGCCTTGGCATTATTGCCAGACAAAGCAATACGGTCCGAATAGTAACATCTTTTAGCCGCGGTAATAGCCGCATAATAAAGTTTTTGAGGTTTTTTGTAATTCCATCTTATCCGTGACATGGTAATGTTGTCGCCATCTTCTTTCAAGCCTTTTGCACTGTTGTTTCTGCGATTTAAGCACAGGCGTGAACCAGGGGCTGGACAATGGAATGTTAGGGCGACGAGGTCTGACCATAGGCGAGAGATCACAAACCGCCCTATCAATCCACTCGTTAAACTGCCCCAAAGCCAGGTTCAGATCTTCCGAAAGGTGTGGCAAACTGTCGGCTAACGCGGTGCACAGAGATACAGAGTCAATGTTCTGGGAAACCCTGTAGGGAGTCGCACCACGAAGCCTAGACGAAGGAAGACCCTTGGTGATATTCCACGCAAATGGAACCAAATAATGATCAGACCACGTAACAGGCAGCGGAGGATTCACTACCACCGGCAAACTAGAGCAGACTACATCAAGCGTATGGCCAGCACTATGGATGGGAGAGGAAACATATTGGACCAATTTGGCAGAATGCAATAGAGAAAGAAAGTTACGCGTATCATTCCCCTCAGGGTTATCCATATGGATATTACAATCTCCAAGGAGCAGAAAGTGAGAATAGCGCACAGCTCGAGGTAGAATCCATGTGTCCAGCAGCGTGGGAAAAGAGCCTAAAGGGCCAGGAGGGCGATAGAATACAATCCCACCTAAACAATAATGGGGGGAGACTTTTATGCAGAAATCGAGGGCTTCAATTTCAGGGGAGTCAACAAGTTCAGAGAAACGGCACTCCCATTCTTCTCTGACAACAACTGCCACACCTCCTCCTCGCCCCTTTGTCCTATCTGCACGAGCGATTTTAAAACCGGCGGGAATGGCTAATTCAATAGCTGGCCCGGAGGATTCAGTTAGCCAAGTTTCAGTCAGAAAGAGAATATCAAGAGGAGCATCGGGGAGCAGCTTGAAACAGAGTAACAAGCAGTAATCTAAAACAACCACCCGTAGTGGATGGTGGATAGTACCAATAGCATATCAAAATGTATTCACAGTAGGGAATGTTCTGTGAAAGCGCTGGTGAATAACTATATGCATATAAACGCAAGGACATGTAGAATAAACATTTCTACTATAAGCTTAAAAAAACACAAAAAACCTATCCTACGGACAAGTAGATATTATAATCAGTTCCAAACCTTTTCATGTTATATATGCAGTGAGTATTGCCCATTGTTGCCTATAAATAAGTTCCTACAACCATCCCTTAATAATTGCCTCTCTAACTTGAGCCACTTTTACTACACCATCTGTGCAAGTCGGCTTTGCATCAGATGACAAGTAGACCTTGGTTGAATCTGCATATGGTTAGCGCTGTGCTCCATCCCTCTGGTATAGCCGCTTGCCTAGCATATGTAAATGTTTATTGACAAATGCGCAATCCTGTGAATCCTCACCATCACCCCACTCTTAATGTGGTTGGTGAAGCAGTGAATGGGAACTTGAGGAAAGCTCTCTGTGTTCATATATATGCTGCAGTGACCAGGATACATTGCCTCAAAGAGCACTAACAAACCGTGGCTGCATAGACCATGCAGTTTGGGACAGTTAGTCAATGTCACTAGGGTTGGCTAGTTCTTGAATAAGTTAAACCCTGATTAGTTTCCGACAGGGAATGGAATCCACTGCCCAGGATAGTTATGGACATGCATAACGTCCAAGAGAAAAGCATTCCCATAGTTAGTGCACATCTCTCTCGATATTTATTGTTTAGTCTCACGCCTTTGGAGCTTGCCTTGGTTTACTAATAACTGTTTGGTTTTCTCTTTTCTTGTCCACACAGGTTACCGGTAAATTCAGAGGTGGTGTGAATCCATTTACCAACGGCTGCTGGAGAAACATTAGCCATGTCATCTGCAGTTCACCTGCTCCGCGGTTCGTGTTTACTTTCACCCAATTTTTCACTTCAGTTTTCCAGATTCTATGCACATGTACTCTTTATTTTTGTGAGCATACATGAAAGGTCACTTTATTCATCACTTTACATCAGTTGTCTCCTATAGCCTTCTGTTTGCATGCAAAGTGTTCTCTGTAATCATTCAGGCTTTCGTGTCGCCAACATACACAAAGACTGACTGGTAACAATGACACTGGAACAGGACTAATGGCACTAAATATGCTCACTTGTTATATTTGCCAATGGGAGGACTTGAGCAGACTACCACCCTTGCACAGCAGGAGGGGAATGAATGAGTCCTATCCTTCACCATCTCAGCTTCTCCATTGCCAAGAATTGATCACGTTTAGTGATGCAACCCAATAACCTGGGTGCCTTCTTCCCTTACGATGAGCAGACACTTGGCTTTAAGTAACTGCATAAGGGGCTCATACAATGCAGAGAAGAGTTCGGATAGTGACAGGCATCAAAAACAGGAATTGCTCCTAATCTGAATTTCTGGTTTTGGCCAACGCTGCAAACACTTGCTGATTGTGCATCTCTATGTAAAAGCATCGGGCATTAAATGAATGGCATTTCCGACTAATAAAAAACGAGATGGTTATGGGTGCGTTGAAGTAAAGAGACTTTTTGTTGTTGTTTAGCCAACCGTACTTTCTAAGCAAAATTATCAGGGCACCCCGGTTTCCTGGTAGTGTCCAGTTTAAATGGACTCATAGGCTGAGCAGAGAATTTGTCACCTGAAAGAAGGTCTCAGACAGGGTAATGCCAAAGTCTTCATGGTGAGCTATAGGCAGTGTCTGTAGCACACAATAGACCATAGTACCTCCTACTTCAAGGCTATGCTGGGCCCGAGAATTTATTTAAACCATTGCCAAGAACATGAGCTTTATGTGCAGGTGAGCATGGGTTAAGGCTTTGCACCTGAAACCGGAGGCCTAGGAAAACGACACTTTCCTGAGCAAATCGAAAAACTTTTCAATGGAGAGTTTCTTCAGCACTGCAAAGCTGGCAAGTTGAGGGGCAATTCTCTGACTGCTAGACTCCAGTCTTTTCCACCTAGCCATGGCCTTTCGTTTTTCCTGGCAAGTGACTTATTTGACTTGAATCCTCTTACAGCTTCTTTCTCTTCTTTGAGCTCAGTTCCCCACCCCAAGAGAAGTTGTTTCAGGCAAAAAACCTAGGCCCTCTTCGAAGAGTTCTAATTACTTCTCTTGGTTTCTAGCAAACAGTCTTGGCTCTATTTCAGCGGGCTGTCTCCACTCAGTGGTTAGGGGTGTGGAGGGGAGGCTTTACCTCCACTGTCACTCTGAGAAAGTGCCTCTTCTGACACGGTTACCTTCCCACTATTTGCCTGGAAAATTATGTCATTTTGATTGAAAGTGCACAGGGTCCCTGCCAACCAGACCTCCCGTCCAAATGCTCATTCCCTAAAACTGTACCACGATTGGCAGAACTTCAAACCACCCCGTAGGTCCCTAGTAAATGGTACCCCTGTTACCTAGGGAATTGGTACTTAAGAGGGTCCCCTAGGGACCCCACACCAAGGCCATGCAGACTGCCACTGCAGCCTGCATGCCTCGGTGCAGAGAAAAACGACAAAGTAGACCTGTCATGCTGCCTGTGTGCCATGTCAAGCAGCACTGCCTAAGGCATAGATAAGTCACCACTCTCGCAGGTCTTAGAAGCCCTAAGGCAGGGTGCACAATATCTCCGGTGTGGGCATATCTGCATGAGCAGATATATCTCTACACTTTTTTAAAGTCTAATCTTATGCCAGGGAAGCCATCGAGAGTACACGGACTGCAAACTCGACAACTTGAGGTTCGAGGCATATGAGCTGCAGATAGTACACTTAGCATAGATCGCCATCTGGTGTTGGGCCCGGATGTTTGCAGTTTGTTTTTGTTCTTTGGACAGTCTTTGGAAGTCACGAGTTCGGTGACTCCTCCTTCGGTCCGTACTGCGCATGGGCTTCGGCTCCATCCTCAGATTGTTTTTTTCCGCCATCGGGCTCGGATGTGATACTTCGTGCTCCGGCTTCGAACTTCTACGGTTCCAGCCTCGACGGAAAATCCTCGTGCTTCGAGTTTCTTCATCTATCTTCATCTCTCGAAGCGGCACTTTTCTCCATTCCGCACATCGGCACCGGCCTTCGGGCCCTCCTCGACTCCGGTCCCGGCCGATGGAAAGGACTCCGTTCAAAAAGTGCCCAAAATGTGGGTCTAAATTTCCCCACACCGACCTCCATCAGGTGTGTAACCTTTGCCTCTCTCCAGAACACGAGGCTAGAGACTGCCCCGCCTGTAAGTCTTTTCGCTCAAAAAAGACCATCCGGGATCGAAGAGCTCGACGCACCATGGCGCACTCATCGACCGCGGCTCCACCGGACATCTTCGGAGACGACACCGGAGCTTCGGGGCTACAACACACCGAGCAGGAGGAAGACGTCGTCAGCGCTTCCGAGGCCGACGACTCCGACGTGGAGGACATCACACCGGCGCAGAGGGTCGTGAGTACTCTACCCCCTCCCACCCCCGCGCCCAAAACCAAAGAGACTCAGGTTACACCCTTGCCTGCAGGCCTGGGTAAAACCAAGCACACAGCTTCGATCACCCCACCTTCGGGCCCGGTGTCGAAGCCTCACAAGTCTCACGGCAGCTCGGGCTCGAGCCAGCCGACGCCTGGTGCCGATAAACACCGTCCGGCACCGAAGAAAGTAACGCCCAGCTCGACTCCGAAGCCACCGGTGCCGAAGCCTGGACTCTCGGTGCCGACAAAACACAAACACAAATCCCTCGGCACCGACGCTCCGGCGCCGAAAACTACTTCGACGCCGAAAAAAACGGAGGTTCCAAAAAGGCATGGCGCAGAGAAACCATCAAAATCCTCGGCTCCGAAAACATCGGCGCCAGCGGACGATTCGGTGCCACTGGACCTCTTTACACCAGATCCTTTACAAAAGACCTTATTTAAGGATCCAAAGACTGGGCTATTGACTTTAGTTGTCAAGAAAAGACGTCTTGACACACCGGCTCCTCCTCCACCGCCCAAGCGGAAGGACTCTGCTACTTCTCCTCTCAGAGTGCCCTCCCCATTACCTCCCCCTCCCCCTCCTCCACCTCTTCCACCCCCTCCCAGGTCTCTGCCACCCTTGCCTCAGCATTCCCCGACCCCGTCCCCAGATCCGGATTACGGGGATCCAGATTATGACCCGGCGGATGCCCCAATGGACCCCACTCCACCGGGGACCCCAGACCCATGGGAAGATTACCAAATCCCTGACATACCGGATGTGCCTCAGGACGACCTATACCCATCCAGGCCGTCTCCCCCAGAGGACTCATTAGGGTTTCACCACTTAGTGCAGAGAGCAGCACACTACCATGGGGTGGAAATGCTTAGTGAACCAGTGGAAGACGACTTCTTACTGGATACATTTGATATTCAGGATAAGTCCACAGCTATCTTGCCCATGCTTAAGGGTGTCACCAAGCATGCTGCAGAGGTGTTCAAAGACCCTGTCAGGGCCAGGGTCTTAAACCCTAGAATAGAAAAAAAGTATAAGGCGGCACCCACAGACCCTACATACATTAAGGGCCCTGCTCCCTTAGATTCCCTAGTTGTGTCCACAGCTAGAAAGCGGTCTAACTCCCAGTCCTCAGGAGAGGCCCCACCGCCAGATAAGGAATCCAAACTTCTAGACGCGTCTGGCAAACGCACCGCCTCACAAGCCGCAAACATCTGGCGCATTGCAAATACACAAGCACTGCTTGCGCGCTATGACAGAGCACACTACGATGAGCTTGAGGCTCTTATACAGCACCTCCCAGAAAAACACAAACGCAAAGCTCATGACCTGATACAGGAGGGTAAGCTAATTACTAACACCTCCATTAAATGTGCCCTCGATGCAGCCGACACTGCTTCTAGAGCCATAAATACTAGTGTCCTGCTTCGTCGTCATGCCTGGCTCAGGATCTCAGGGTTCAAGCCTGAAGTCCAGGCATCCATACTAAATCACCCCTTTGACCAACAAAATCTCTTCGGGCCAAAGGTAGACGAAGCATTAGAAAAAATGAAAAAGGACACAGACACAGCAAAGTCTATGGGGGCATTACAATCACAAACCCCTAAACGCTCCTTTCGACGCTCATCCTTTCGTAGCACAGGCAGAGGCTACTCCACCGATAGCGCCTCTACCTCCTACAAGTCCCCTCCTCAAAATACCTTTTCAAAGGGCTACCAAAGGGGTGGTTACAGAGGCAACAACAATAAGGGCAGGGGCAAAACTAACACCACCCGTTCTGCCACCCCGCCCGCACAATGACTTCCCTCCGCTCCCCCCAGACCATCCCACTCCGGTCGGGGGCAGACTACAAAACTTTATCCACGCATGGGAATCCATAACATCGGACAAATGGGTGACCCAAATTATTCGGTCAGTGTACTGTCTCGAGCTAACATCTACCCCACCCAATATCCCACCAAGGCACCGTCCAATGTCTCAAGAACATTCCACACTGCTCAAACAGGAGGTGCTCTCCCTCCTCCAAAAACACGCTATAGAGCAGGTCCCCGTCAATCAGCAAAATCTAGGGGTCTACTCTCTGTATTTCCTAATACCGAAGAAAGACGGGACCCTAAGGCCCATTCTGGACCTCCGGCCTCTAAATGCATACATACATTCAGACCATTTCCACATGGTCACCCTACAACAAGTCCTCCCGCTCCTCTGTCAGGGAGACTTTTTCACTACCTTGGATCTGAAAGACGCATACCTTCACATTCCAATACACCCTTCTCACAGGAAGTACCTCAGGTTTGTGGTGGACGGTCAACATTACCAGTTCACAGTTCTCCCCTTCGGGGTCACCACCGCACCACGGGTGTTTACCAAATGCCTAGCAGTTGTAGCAGCACACCTCAGACGTCAACATATTCACGTCTTCCCTTACTGAGACGACTGGCTCTTAAAAGCCGCGTCCTACAACCAATGTGTGCAACATACCAACAGCACCATTCAACTGCTCCACCAGCTAGGCTTCACGGTGAACTACCGAAAGTCCCACCTCCTATAAACACCTCCAAAGGTATTGCCTATCCAAACTCAGCCAGAATCGCAAGCATACAAGCTTTGCGCCAAACGTTCCTTCCTCAACACTCTCTTCCAGCAAGAGTGTTTATGAAGCTCATAGGGATGATGGCATCTTGCATTTTCATAGTGCCCCATGCAAGACTCCACATGCGTCCACTCCAAGAGTGCCTAGCACGACAGTGGAACCAGGCCCAGGGACAGCTGACGGATCTGGTGTTGGTGGACGGCCATACACACAACACTCTCTGCAATGGTGGAACACCACAAACCTTTCCAAAGGGCGGCCGTTCCTGGACCCGGTTCCTCAGGTGATTCTAACAGCGGACGCATCGCTCTCCGGCTGGGGAGCGCACCTCCTACACCTCACAATGCAAGATCTATGGACGCCACAGCAAAAGTCGCTCCACATCAACCATCTGGAGCTCTTGGCGATCTTTCTAGCCCTAAAATCCTTTCAAAAACAGATTTCAGCCAAAGCAGTCCTCATTCGCACAGACAATATGACTGCAATGTATTATATCCAAAAACAGGGGGGGACACGCTCTCCCCAGCTCTCCCGCTTAGCCCAGAGCATATGGAGATGGGCAATTCCTCAAAACATCTTTCTCCTGGCACAGCATGTTCCAGGCGTACAAAACACCATGGCAGATCTGCTCAGCAGACAAACGCAACAACTACACGAATGGGAACTGCATCCACAGGTTCTTCGCCCATTCTTTCAAAAGTGGGGGCATCCTCAGATAGACCTCTTCGCCACCCACGAAAACAAAAAATGCCCAAGCTTCGCCGCCAGATACCCACACCCATTGTCCAAAGGCAATGCGATATGGATGAACTGGTCAGGCAAATTTGCATACGCCTTTCCACCTCTCCCGCTAATTCAATTAGTGGTAAGGAAGCTACAACAGCACTCCCTCACACTCATTCTGGTAGCTCCAACATGGGCCAGGCAGCCGTGGTACACCACACTACTAGAGCTCTCGGTGGTACCACATCAAAAACTGCACCTGTCCCCATGCCTCCTAACTCAGAACCATGGAGAAATCAGGCACCCGGACCCAGCTCAGCTCAACCTTGCGATCTGGCTCCTGAAATCTTAGAATTTGGGTACCTTAACCTTCCCCCTGATTGCATGAACATTATCAAGGAAGCCAGACGTCCTACCACTCGAGCATGCTATGCCGCAAAGTGGAAGAGATTTGTGGTTTACTGCCGTAACAATACAATCAACCCTTTAGATGCATCCATACAGCACATCATATGCTATCTGCTCTATCTTCACAGGTGTAACCTGGCATATTCATCCATACGCCTACACCTAGCAGCGATTGCTGCTTATCTACAAAACAGACAGCATTTATCACTGTTCAGAGTGCCCACTATTAAAGCCTTTATGGAAGGCCTTAAAACGAGTAATTCCTCCCAGGGCACCACCTTCCCCTGTATGGAATCTAAATGTAGTTCTTACAAGGCTAATGGGTCCGCCCTTCGAACCAATGCATAAATGTGAGCTACAGTTCCTCACCTGGAAAACAGCTTTCCTCGTAGCTATCACTTCCCTTAGAAGGGTTGGTGAAATACAAGCGATCACTATACAGGAACCCTTCTTACAAATACATCACAGCAAAGTGATACTTCGTACAAATCCAAAGTTTCTGCCCAAGGTCATTTCCCCCTTCCATCTCAATCAATCGGTGGAATTACCTGTCTTTGTCTCGCAACCTCAATCTGTTGCGGAAAGGGCCCTACACACACTTGATGTTAAGAGGGCTTTACTGTACTACATACAGAGAACACAACCTTTCAGGAAAACTAAACAATTGTTTGTTTCCTTCTCTCCACCACATAAAGGCAACCCCATCTCTAAATCAGGGATAGCTAGGTGGATTGTAAAGTGCATACAAATTTGCTATCAAAAGGCAAAAAGAACATTATCTGTTCCACCTAAAGCCCACTCTACTAGAAAGTTAGGGGCTTCTATGGCTTTTCTAGGGAACATACCCTTGGATGACATCTGCAAAGCAGCCACATGGTCAACACCGCACACCTTCACAAAACATTACTGTGTAGACGTGCATTCCAAGCAACAAGCTAGTGTGGGCCAGGCTGTACTAAAGACACTTTTTCAAACCACTGCAACGGATATCGGTGGTCGCCGCTAAGGTTGGGTACTGCTATATAATCTATGCTAAGTGTACAATCTGCAGCTCATATGCTTTGAACGGAATATGCTACTTACCAGTATGCATCTGTTCTTGGCATGTAGAACTGCAGAGTTGTACACGCCCACCCGCCTCCCCGGCTACCTGTATCCGTTCCAGTCCATCTTATTTAGATACAACACACATGGGTTTCTCACTATTATTACTACGCTCCATCATTTCCCTGTTGGCGAAAAACAATCTGAGGATGGAGCCGAAGCCCATGCGCAGTACGGACCGAAGGAGGAGTCACCGAACTCGTGACTTCCAAAGACTGTCCAAAGAACAAAAACAAACTGCAAACATCCGGGCCCAACACCAGATGGCGATCTATGCTAAGTGTACAACTCTGCAGCTCTACATGCCAAGAACAGATGCATACTGGTAAATAGCATATTCCTTCCCCACCACCATGCTGACTTCACTAAACCCAGGAGTGTTTGGTACCAAACCACTCCTCAAAGGTGCCCCCTGAAAACCTACCAACCCTGGTGTGGTGGTCTCTGACTAGCTTTAGGCAGCCTGATACCACAAGACATGTTTGTGGACCCATGGGGTGAGAGCCCTTACTCTCTGAGGCCAGAAACAAAGCCCATCCTTGGCGGAGATGTCACACCTCCCCCAGGCAGGCTCAGTGCGCGAGAGGGAAGCTTTAAAGGCCTTGCCACCTTTGTAATGCAATCCAAGCCTCTGCTGCTAGCAGTAGATAGCACCCCCGTCTCAAACCCCCACTTTTGGCAGGAGTACCGACGAGAAAAGTGAAAATAGGAGGTGTGCCCCCTTGGCGAATTCCACCTCTCAGGTGCTGGAGGTGAAGTGAAGCACGGAGAAGACAGAAGTCCTCGTCCTTGGACACACGCCCTCAGTTTGGGACAACACCTGGTAGCCCACTGCCCTCGGCAACCCCCCGCCCCTACTGACCTCGGCATCATACTAGACGACTCCCTCACCATGACCCTCCAGATCAACACCCTCCGCGTCCTTCAAGACCTTCAAGTGGACTTATCTAATCTGGGCTAGGCCTATCCATCCTTCCCACAGGAGGGTGGCATAATAGAGGGTGTAGAAACCCCAGGTAAGGGGCCCATTGATCCCCACTTGTCACTCCCCTGTAACGCCCCTAAATCTAGTATTTATGTAGCACCCCCAGATCCTGAATTTTAGATTCCTGACTATATACAGAAGCCCACACACTGGAGAGCCACAACAGCAAAAAAATTCAAGCAATTCAAACGACAATTTCTATGATGACTGAGATGTTCTCCAGTATGACAATGAAAACTGGTATGAAGAGCTTCAGGATGCCAGTGGCCTGGATACTTCACCTAATACTGGCCTTGTTTATCAGGGCTATGCAGCCACATATTCCACAGCTTTGAGTGGTTGATGGAGGGTCATCTGTCCATCGTATGTCCGGGAGTGCTGGCCTTTTTGACCGAAGGGGCTATTGCGAGGATCCCTTAGGAACTGGGTGTTAATTTCGCTATTTGCTTTTGCTGAAGGAGGACGGAAACATTTGTCCTGTTTTAGATCTTTGCCCTCTCAGCAACCGAAAAGGACAAATTCAAGATGCTTACGATATTCCATGTTCCATTTGCCCGTGGCCCTTGAGACTGCATGGTGGACTGGACCACAGAACACTTATCTCCACATCTGTCATGCAGTCCCACACGCTCTACGTGTGCTTTACAGTAAGCTGCATTTTCACTTCGCACTGCTTCCTCGACCTCGTCAGTGCTCCTCTGGTTCTCTGAACAGTCATTGCGGTGGTTGCAGCACACCTTTGGAGTTTGGCCTACCAGTCTTCTTGTACGTCGTCTGGCTGCTAAAGGTAGGCTAACCCTAGAGAGTTGTCATCCACCTCCAGATGACAGTGGACCTCATAGGAATTTACTGTAAACGTGCAGAAGTCAGACCTGACTCCTTCTCAAACGCTCCTGTCTGAGCCCTTCTGGATGCAGTACGGTTTCATGCATTTTCTCTGGAGTGAAGCATCCAGGACATTCACCATATGATCCATTTAGAAATTAACTACTTTTAAGTGAAAAGAGCAGTCCTTAGCGGGCCTTAGTTTACGAATAGAGGGTCCGTTTGTCTGATCTCTCTTGTTTTGTGTAAATAGAATTTCAGCACCCTTCTGTCATCCAGCAGGTGCAGAGCCCTTTCAGCTGGGGTCGAACGCTTTGGTAAGAAGGTTGGCAACTAAATTGTGTAGTTGACATGAAAATTTGATACTACCTTTGAAAGAAAGGAAGGGTGCGTTCTCATTACAACTTTGTTCTAATGAAAAAGCTGTGTTATGCTTGTGTGAACATAAGGCCTGGGTTTCACTGACTGCACTTAGCAATAACAGCTATCAGAAAACATGTGTTCCATCATAAATACTGCAGAATCGACTTGCATATAGTTTAAAGTGAGGACCCATTAATTTTGAAAGCACAATGTTCAATTCGTGTCTAATGAATGTGTTCTTCGGTAGATGCTGTTTATGGCCAGATATTAGAATATTTAGACGTGAATGAACTTTGTGTTGTCCTTATCGGTCAAGGATACATGTACTTCAACACACTATCATTTGCCCTCTGGGATGTTACTGAATTTGCATGGTAGACCTCCGCGCTAGGCTTTATTTTTTGGTTTTGGTCATTGCCATGACTAGTCAGAGCTAGAAAACCCATTGGGGTAGAATGTATAAGAGATACTTTATAATATGAGCAGCGATTTGTTTTCTTTCATGTTTAAAGAATCACAACATTGGTTCAGTAATTTTTGGGAGATTCCTTGTTTTGAAGTAATGTGCGTAGAGGAAATACACTCTGGCATTTGGATAGTTTTCAGCTGAGGTGCTTGTAAATACTAAATGTGCCCTGTGTACACCCCTTAGACCGCTTTGAAGCTATTGCCGGACTGCCTAGCTCAATGACATGGAATGATTCAAGCATGTAAATCTAGTAAAGATGCCACCTCTGGAGAGCTCTAGTTATATACAAGTAACTTCTTCTTTACTGGTTATTTATGCATGCATTCTGAAATCTGTGTGCCTCACCCAGTCGTGGAAACTGGTCCGACTGAGTCTGCAGTAGCATTTGACTGGTTTTCTACTATTCTTTATGCAGCTACCTGGGAAGGCGGAAGAAGGAAATGACAGTTGTTGTTCAGCCCCCTTTCCTACGACCAGACATTTCTGATAGTCAAATCACTGTCAAGTTGATGGACAATGGAATCCAAGCAGAGCTGAAAAGATCAAAGGTGAGACAGAGTAGCAGCCCAGTATGTGGTAAGGTTGTTTAGAGGAGAATTGAATTTTAGAGAGGTTGAAACTAAACAGTGTAGGAAAAAATAGTTTTTGTATTTATGCCTTTGTAACTCGCACTTTACAGTCCTCCTTTTTACATCTGAAATAATGTACGAAAGTGGGTATATGTACCATCCCCTTCACTGAAAGACACCGTGCCTATGAGCTCCTTGACCAAGCCTGCTGTACGGGTGATTGGCTTTTCAGTGCTCCACTCTTGGCAGCTCGGATTGTTTACCCGTATATTCTTTCTGCTAGTCAGCACAAGTAGAATACTGCACGTGTACGAGGTACCTGAACACGATGGGTTAGAATGTTCATGTTTTTCAGTCTATTAAGTAGGAAATATCCCCAAAGGGCAGCATTTAACATATTTTAACCAATAGTCCAAAATACAAAGAGAACAGTATATTTGGCTGAAAACCTTAATACTTTTCGTAAAATAAAGGTAGGAAATGGTGCTCCAATGTAAGACATTGCACATAGTAAAATGTGTGGCCTTGCTCTTTTAAGCAACTAAGAGGAGGACACTGCAACCCTCATGCCAAGCTGGGTGTCGGGCAGTTTTGTTTATATTTTTCAGTGGGTGAGAAAGATCCTGACCCCAAATCCTACTTTACCAAAAGCAGCTTTTGGGTACTAGCATCAATTCTTTTGGTGGTTTAGCTTGTCGTAAGCATCTAAAAACTTTATTTTTATAACTTTTTTGTCAGAAAAGTTATTTAACCCTTGAAATGTCCTGGTTGTTTCACCTACCAGTTGCTTTTAGCCACTATAGCAATGCTTTTGGATAAAAGGCTAGATTATGAAGGGAAAATGATGACCTCTGTCTATGGTTTGTCTTCTTGACTCCCACTCCATCAAGATACATGGAATTTGTCAGAAAATGTCATACAGAAGGCTCAGGGAGAGGGAAGCGTTTCGCCTTATGTCTAAGAAACAGGAAGTGGGACACAGGACGTCACCTGCTGTGTTCACTTCTGCCTCAAATGGGAGTAGTCCCCATTCCACCCTCTCTTCCTCTCATGGTGCCACATCTGTAGGTGCGTGGAAAGAAACTCATCGTCGAGGCTCTCAATGTCAAGGAACAGATATCAAAACATTTGATGCCAAAAGGTTTGGAGATCTCTGTATCAACATGGGGGGCTATTTCGACTCCCAGGCTCCCCAATTCAAACTCCCAATCCATTCTGGGTGGAAATTGGGATGCCTTATGCCCTTCAGGCAAAAGAGTACTGATCCATCGTCAGTCACCTGCCTTCTCTTTTTCTTTGGATGAAGACCCATCTCGCCCTGCTGCTCTAAGCTCCCCTCAGAGGATTTTATCTGCTAGAGACTTCTAACAGCAGTTTCCTCACCTTTTGAATGTTCTGCCAGATTGGACCCTGAAATTCTTCAGCAGTATCCTCGTGTGCCAGCAGGTGGCACCAGCGGCACTGCATCAACATTGTTCCGCACCAGTGCGAGTTGAACCGGTTGTGGAGTCGTAGGCAGAGTTCTGGATTCAATGCGGTCACCCGACAACATACCTGTCGCAACAGACTGAAGACCAGATATGCATTTACTGGGATCTCGTCTCGAGACCGCAAAAGCGGCTCGTTTAACATTGGAATACGTTCAATTTGGAACTTCCCTACAACGCATTGACTCCAGAACTCTGCCTACGACTGCACAACCGGGTCAACTCGCATTGGAATACTTGCCTAACCGGTTTTCTGCCCGGCACAAACTCCCTCACATCAGAGACAATCATTACTCAAGGTCCCACGCCGGAGGTCTTCTCAGCTGATTAGTTAAATAGTCTGGCTAATGGCCCAGGCAATTAAAGTTCTAAATGAACAGGCATTCTTATTATAATGTCCTGAAGATTATCCCAGCATTTTCAGAAGGCATCGATACGCCGTCGACACCTTGTACACCCTATACGCTTTTTGAAAATGTTCTAATTTTTGTGTAATGGTCTCTTGTATATTCTGTTTCTTCTATAAGAAATGTGTTGAAAACAAACCATTCCCCTTGCCTGAACCCCTTACTTTGTTGTACGTCTTTCTTGCCTAAGTTGGATGCAGGCTTGTGTCCCATTTAAACTGCTCCGTGTTTACTTCCTGTAAATATTGAATTGATTTCATATTCAATATCTGTCCGGCTGGACAGATTTCTATAATATAGTACTAAATTGAGACTATATTTATTTGTTATAACTTATTTTCTGCTAGGGACCATTGTCTTTAGAAACAGTCTTTGGAAGTGAAGGCAGGTTGGTTCTCCAGGGTTTTTGAGGTTGCTGGCTGCAGGACACACCGGGATTCCGCAGGAGTAGATTCGAAGGGGAGACAGGCCAGTAAGGCTGGGGCCAAGTCAGTGGGCGTCTTCATCTTGTTAGCTGCTGAACGGCTGTTCTGATGGATACATTTGCCAGTGGATTCCTCGTCTTGTGAATATCCCCTGCGCCAGCAACATTTTGAAATTTTTCGTAGGTCTCCATGCTGACTAACACGACGTCACAATAGCATGGCTCCGCATGCAGCTCTGCTGACGTCACTGGAGCCATAAGAGAGCCTCGTCGGCGTGATGACGTCCGTTCCCTTTTTTCAGCGCCGTCGACGCTAACTGTTTTCTGGGACTTGTCTCGTTACTTAGTATTTCTGGATTGTGTTTCTGGTCTTATCTTGCTTCTTTCCTGAAGATGTCGTCGAGGAAGTCAGGGTTCAAGCCCTGTAGAGATTACGGAGGACATATGTCCATCACGGATCCTCACGAAGATTGTGTCTGGTGCCTGTCGTCGGATCACGACGTCGAGGGGTGCCCTTGCTGCCATAAGATGAACCCGAAGGCTTTAAAGGAGAGAGAGGCCAAGCTGTTCATGGCGAAGATGAGGAAGGAGAAGAGAGGTCGAAGGCGATCAAGGTCAAGGTCGGGTTCGAAGTCGACGTCTGGTCATGCATTAAAATCAAAGAAGCATGAGAAGATGAGGCACGGCTCTCGACGCCGTTCAGATAAGGAGACGGCTCCGAAATAGACTTCTCCAGTTCCTTGGTATCGTAAAGGACTCTGTTTCTCCTTCTCCTTTGGTTTCGAATCCGGCTTCACCTGTTCGCCAGGCTTCGCCTGCAGCTTCTCCGGAGCGTTCTCCGGCTCCATCTCAGACGCTGACGCATTCTCCGGCTCCGGTGGAAGAGGCTCCGGTACCTGATGAGTAGTTGACTCCATTGGCTCCACCGTCGGCGCTGATTGGCCCGAGTCTGGTAATGCCTCAGCCTGAGCCTTTATCGGGCCCTTACCCACCTTTCCCTGGCCTGGGTCAAGACCCATAGCATTACTTGAATGCCATGTATGGTGTCTTTACAAGAGCAATGTACCCCTCTGGAGCACCTTCGGGTCCCATGGGTCCAATGGCCTTTAATTTGGGGGTTCCTCAGGCCTATGCTCAGGCTCCCTTTATGCCATTCCTTCCAGCGGCGCCGTCCTGGCATTTCCCGTTGCAGAGGACGTCGACGCCGTTCACTTCATCTCCGGTTCAGTCAGCTCGACCCTGTTCGGCTCAGGCTGTGCCTCCGGGTTCATGCTCGACGCCGGCTCCGTCGGAGTCGTGTGTGGCACCGCCAACGCCGGTTCCGAGGATAAGATCCAGGTGGGAGGTGCAGAGGATTTTGGAAGAGCAGAGGTATCGGGCAGAAGAAATGGAGGAAGGTGAACTTTAAGAGTCAGATGACTTATTTGAAGACTTAAGGGAGGCAAGTGGCCTTGATATGTCCCCAGAATGGGAGATTTCTCCTCCTTTAGATGCTCCCTCTAAGGATGTGGTTCCTTACCACACAGTTATAAGGAAGGCAGCGGAGCTCTTAGACTTGCAGCTCCCAACGGCTGAATTCAAGTCCAATATCTTGACGGAGGTTCTTTTTTCTCCCTCCAACCTTTGCTTCCTTTCAATGATGCCATCACTGAGCCAGTTATGGAGGTTTGGCGTAAGCCCTTTTCGGCTCCAGCGGTGTCAAAATCTGTTGCTAGGAGGTACAGGGCGGCTCCAGGAGATCCGGACTTCCTAACATCCCATCTTTCTCCAGAGAGCCTGGTGGTTCAAGCTGCCTGTTCGAAGAAGTCTTCTGGAGCATTTCCTCAGTATCCTGGTGAAAGAGTAAAAAAAGCTTGACCAGTCAGCCAAGAAGGTGTTCTCCTCGGCAAGTATGGCCTTGAAGTCCACAAATGCCACCTGTCTTTTGGGCCGTTACATCCACGCCCTAATGGACTCTGCAAAACACCTGACTCCTAAATTGTCTGAGGAGGACAGGCAGAATTTTAATGAGGTCTTGTCGGACACTCAAGCAGCTGCACGTCAAGTTATTCAGAGTGGTTTGGACACTGCGGACTCTGTTGCCAGGATCATGGGCTCCTCAGTTGCCACAAGAAGTGCTTGGCTTAAGTCGTCGGATTCTCTCCGGATGTGCAGGCAACACTTCTAGACCTACCCTTTGATGGTTCTGGACTGTTTGGAAAAAAAGCAGATGCAGCCTTGGAAAGGTTCAAGGACAGCAAAGCCACAGCTAAGTCTCTGGGCCTGCAGGTGCAGCCAGAGGTTCCTCTTACAGAAGGTTCGAGGCATGTGGGCTGCTGAATTCATATCTGTGCATAGATCGCCGCCTAGTGTTGGGTCCGGATGTTTGCACGTTGTTGTCCTGGAAGAGTCTTCGAAGTATCCTTGGATAGGTGACTCCTCCCCTGGACTACAGTGCGCATGGGCATCCTCTCCATCCTCAGATTGTTTTTTTCCGCCATTGGGTTCGGATGTGCTATCTTAGCTCAAGTTAGGAAAATATTTTGTCGAGGCCACAAGGCCTTTAGTTCGCGTCGGTACTGTTTATCGATCGGTTTTCGATACTCTCTGTTAGTTTACTAACTTTCAGCACCGACTTTGTTCGCATTTACCTGTCCATCAACTACTTCGACGATGGAATCGAGGACGCCATTCAAAAGGTGTCCGGTATGTAATGCGAAGTACCCACACATCGACGTCCATCCGGTGTGCAACAAATGCCTTTCGCCGGACCACGACGAGTCGACATGTATGGCCTGTGCCCGGTTCCGTTCAAAGAAGACTCTGCGGAATCGTCGAGCGGCGAGGCTCGAAGCGCAGCACGCGGCACCGGCCCCAGCTGACATCTTCGACGACGCGGACGACGTCGAAGAAGTAGAAGTCTTACCCTCCAGTCCCGTTTCCGACCAAGAACCCGGATCGGACGAGGCCGACGAGTCACTCTTCCACAGAGGTGAAGACGACACCGAGGTAGGAGACGACGAGGAGGCCTTAGGGGCCGAAGAGAGTAGCTCCGATGATGAACAAGGCCTACCTGTTCAAACCGAGAATTCCCCAGTGCCACAGACTATGGCTCCGGTCGAGGGATCGCCTTCGGGCCTTACCCGAGACCTATCACGCAGTCCTTCGGCCCCGCCCTCGGGCCCGGCCTCGGACGTTCAGCGGCAGCCATTACCGCTTAAGCCAGCTGGTTTCCCTTCCACGAAACCGAAACCGAAAGCTGCTCAGGTTCCTACGAAACCGAAACTGAAAGTGGCGCTAGTCGGATCGAGGCCTTCAACACCTTCGACGCCGGCGCACCGTGTCGGCACCGACCGCACCAAGGGGGACTTCGGTGCCGAACTCGAGACGGGCGACATGGGAGTCGACAAACGGAAGAAGGCCATCGGCGCCGACAAACCTGCTCGGTTACCGGCGTCGACGCCACCGACACCGAGGGCCGTCCCGCCTGCTACGCCTCGCAGCACTCCCTCGACGACACCGAAACCTCACGTGTCGAAGACGTCGACGGTGATCTCCGCACCTCGGCTCGATGCACCACGGGCGCAGAAGATATCTGCAGCCGCCTCGACGACCCTGGCGGGGGCCACGACCTCTAAGGCGCCCCGAGTACGGCCTGGCGCAATGCCAGGCTGCAAAACCAAGGCTGCCCTCCAGGACCAGTCGGGTTCGATCGATCCAGCGGTTTCGTCGGTGCCGACCAGCATTACCTTCGGCTTGCCTCCATCCACAATCCCGAAGGCGTTTCAACTCAGGACACAGGCCACCAAAACTGCGGTTACGCCTGTCGAGCCGTCTCCGTCACGCGTCATCGACGCCGACACTGGCAGGATGATTCTCCACGACCGAAGGATAACTTCGGAACCGCCATTGGAACCTTTCAGGATCCCGCTAAAGAGGAAGCTGCCTGTGGACACAGAACCTCTCCTGTATGAACCCTTTCATTCACCCTGTGAGAAGTTGGCCTGATGTATGATGTCACTAGTTATAGTGTACACCTTATATCAGTCCAAATACCCTTATGGTGATTGGTTGTAAAGTCAACCTTATAGACCAGCTATCCTAGTGGTAGCATGGACAAGAGCAGTCTTAGGCTAAACTCTGAATGGCATGTGAAGCCAGCTGTGATACCATATATAATCCCTTGAATACCAAATGAAAGGACACCACAACAGATATATATATATAAAATAAAGTGTATTTATTCTAAGCAAACCCTCAGCACTCTTTATGAGTTTAGAGGTAAGTACAACACAGTCTTATTAATGCATACAGTAAGTCACACAGGTAAGTAATACAGTTAGGCCCTAGGGGCCACGCAAACCATATACTAAATAAGTGGTATAAGAACCACTGTCACGGAAATAGAATAGGCCTAGGCCTAGGGAATCGCTGGGGCTACACTACACTAGCGTTAGTTAGGGAGTGGGAGGCCCACGGGATTCGTGTGCAGAGTGGAAACACTCACGCGTAATGCGTAAAAGTCAATAGCAATGTTACAGTTTAGAAATAGATAGATTTAGGACACTTCCGGAGTAGCTAGGAAGTTGAGACTTGAAAACTAGACACTAGGATAGTCACTATCCTGATGAGCACCGGAGTACCCAAGTTACCTAGCCCACAGGCTGCGGGTGCATAGGGGTGAAGATGCGTCGTTTTCGTCGTCGACTCCTATGGATGCCTGAAGAAAGATGCTGACAGGCAGTCAGGGGAGAGTGTCCGGTGGATCCCAAGCCTGGGATCAAGAAGAGAAGAAACCTGCAAGCAGAGGGGACAGAGTCAAGGTCACTAGCCAGTGACCACGTGGAACCAGGAAGGAACCAGGCGATGTCGTGAAGAGTTGCAGGGGAAGGTGAAGCTTGTCGCTGGAGCCAGGAGGACCAGGAAGCGTCGAGGACGACCAGGACCAGGAGGCGAGCTGTCCCACGAAGGCTCTTGCTGTCGGCGGCGTCGAAGTTGGACTAGGACTCACCAAGCCTTGGCAAGCGGAACCCACGAAGAACAAGGGACTTGCTTCTGGTGCAGACCAGGAAGGTCTGGGGTGCTTCTTCTTTGCAGAGAAGCGGGAGCCAGTCTGGAGGAGCCAAACCAGCGCAGAAGATTTTAGGGAGCGTCGTCACAAAGGCCACTAGCCAGCGGGCAAGCAACCGGACAGACGCGGCAAGCAGGAAAATGCTGAAGGGCCCCACGCAGGACTCGTGGAGTGTGGGGGGCTGGTCTTCGGTGCAGATGGTGCTTGGGGTTGGGGCTTCTCAATCCCCGGTGCACAACTTCGAGGGTACCTCAGAAGCTGCGCTGTAAGTTACTAGCCACTTTTCCCAGGTAGCCGGTCCCACGTCGCTCGTCGCCTCCACGGATCTCAGCTCTGCTGCAGATGTGGATGAGGGTCGGAGAAGTCTGGAAATCAAGGCTCTGGTCGGGCTCTGCAGTCGGTTCCTCGTCGAACGTTTCACAAAGCAAAGGGTAGTCACTTGATGGTGCCTGTTTGCACAGGGTAGCCACTCCTTGGCTACAAGGGAGATTCTTCAGTCTTCTTCTTTCGTCGAATGTCGAAGGTCCAGAGTTTCTGTTCAGTTTTGCAGGTTCAGGATAATCTAACGTCTTGAGGCCCAACTCCCACTCTTATACTAATCTGGGGGGCTGGGATACCTGCTAGGTCACGCCTTATGGGTGGGACCTGGGAGGGGGTGGTTACACCCACTTCCCTTTGTCCAGTTTCGCGCCAGAGCTGGGGCTGGAGTGCCCCAGCGCCGGTTTGAACTGGACTATGCAAGGAACACCTTGTGTGCCCCAGGCATGTCTCATTCCTTTCAGCCCACCCTGCCCCAATACACTAAAGGCTGTCTGGGGAGGTGCTGGCACCTCCCCAAGCAGGAAACCTATTGTCCAGGCCTCCCTGGCTGGGATCACTCCCAGCAGCAGGAGGTCAGACTTGTGTCTGTGGCAGCAGCATCCATTTTGTGATGCTGAGGCTTTGGTTAGAGATAAACAGCAAAGTAGGATTTTAACATGTCTCTCCCTCTAGAAGGGAGGAATAATATCCTCATCACCAGAAATGGTATGGGGGTATTATTCCAAAGTGTTAGACACCTTACACGACATGTTTTGATACAGCCCAACCATAGTTACCATAACCGTTTAAGATTATAAGGCACTTTAAGAGTATATGGTAGGCTATATCATAGAACAGCTATAAGGACTTGGTTCCGAAAGCTGCAGACAGGCTCAGCTCATGCTAGAGCACCATCTCACATGTTACCAAGCACTCTGCCTCCAGGATTGTTAAGGCCTGCCATAGGAGTGACTGATAGGTACACATGTGTCTATATATAAGGGTAGATATAGGCATACTATATCTAAGCAAGGGGTGATTACACGACCTTGCCCCAGCTGAGTGATCAGCCAGTTGTGTCTGATTGGAAGGCCAGACCAGGGGTGGCATAATACATGCTGCAGCCCCTGGGAGGCCTAGGGTACACCTATGCCCTGGGTACCTAGGGTACACTGTACAGGGTCCAATAAGGTGACCCTTACCAATTGGTTATGTACCTAGGGTACATGGAGTCCATTTTACAGAGAGAGCAGACAGCCTGAGACCCTGAATGGCAGGATCTCAGGCCAACTAAGTCGAAAAACCAGCTAGACACTAGGCAAAAAGTTGGGGGTAACCATAGTCAGATATCCACCTTCCTACACAACCCCCCCCCAAACGAAAGGAGATAAGGCTGGCCTTGACAAGGTAAGCCTCTATTGCCTGAGTGGCCATATAAGGAAGAACCAGCACTGGCATGGTTACCCCCTGTCTCATGGTCCACTAAGCAATCCCTCATCCTAAAGATATCATAGGGTCTCCACCATAGGGAATCCCTACCTTTGGTGTGTCTTTGCAAAGAAAAAGGCTGGTGTCGAGATGGAGTACTGAAGTGAGTGTCCTCAAAGTGAGGCCTCAGCTTCCTCCAATCATCCTCCACCATGGATGCCTTTCTTTCTCTAACTGAGTTGCACTGTGCTCTCAGGGTCAGCCTCTGGCTACCTAAAGCTGGAGGCTGGGTCCCTTTTGTGGGCTTACTGGAGGGACAGGTCAGGTTTGGGGCCCTAAGGTCCCATGTTTGCCTGTGCCCAACAGAATCCCTCTGGGGGAGGTCCCTAACTACCTGTGAAGGGGATCCCTCAGGAATGTTTTTACCCATCACCTGGCTAGGGCAACTAACCAGGCAATCCTCATTCTTTTGAAGGGGGGGTTCTTGTGGACAGGGGCCCTCTTGGGGTCCACTGGCCTCCCTGACCTCTGCAGCCCTGGGCTGACTGAGGCAGGGTAGAGAGAGGCAGGCTACCTGCACCAGACTGGGTCCCACCTTGGAAGGGGCCACTGACATCAGAGGCTCTGCCAGGCCAGGCCTGGCTACCTCTGGGGCAGTTCCTTCACAAGGGGTGAGGTCAGATCCCTGAGGAGGCTGACCTCTTCCTAATGTCTGGGGAGAGGGAGACTTTTCTTCCTCCCCACTACTCTCTGTTTGTGTGGAGTGATCCATAGTTTCAGGCTTCACTACACCTATATCAGTCTGAGTGTGGGCTGAGACCATTACAGCCTTGCCAACCTTTTCAGGAAGGCACTCAGTTTGTGTTTGAGCTGTGACTGTCACAGCTCTGCCAATTTCTACAGGGAAGTCTGTCTGTGCCTGGGCTGTGGCTACCACTGCCCTTCCAACCTTTTCAGGGAGGAAAGCTACTTGGACAGGGGTTGTGACTGGCACAACCCCACTACCCTTTTTGGAAAGGCCTACCATTTTAGAATGGGTGTCTTGTTCAACTCCAGCCCAAGCTGAGAGTTCTAAGTCATTCCCCAGCAAGCAGTCCACAGGCAAGGTTGGAGACACTGCCACCCTTTTAGGGCCAGTGACACCTCCCCAGCTGAGACATACCTCTGCCATGGGATGACTGTTCTGTTTGCCATCAATGTTAGTTACCTGGTATGAGAAACCAGGCAAAAGCTGCTCAGAGGGAACTAGCCTATGGGCCACCATAGTGATGCTAGCTCCAGTGTCTCTGTAGGCCTCAGCTTTTCTACCATTGATGTAGGGTTCCTGTCTGTACCTACCCAAAGTGTTGGGACAGGCAGTGAAGTTGGCAAACCCCATGCCACCATCACAGACAAGAGTAGCTGCTGTAGGGGAATTGGCTAAGCCAGGATCCCCCTGTGTTCCCCAAGAAAACCCAACCAAATTTTTGGGGGCACTCCCACCACCTGGGGGATTACTGCTGACAGTAATAGGTGGTGTGACAGGAGTAGTTGGAGGAACAGTTTTGTTTTTAGCCTGTGGACAACTGCTGTCAGTTTTCCAATGCCCAGGTGTTTTACACACATGGCAGTAAGGCTTTTTAACTGTGGTAGAGGAGGGAGCTTGGGACCCACCACCCTGTGTGGAGTTTTGGGGCCCTGAGGAAGATTTCTCTTTTGCTTTATCCCCACCCTTCTCTTGAGGCTTGGTGGTATCTTTCTTTTGGTCACCACCCTGATTTTTAGGCCTAATCCTGGTCCTGACCCATTTATCTGCCCTCTTTCCCAATTCTTGGGGAGAGGTCAAATCTGAGTCTACCAGGTGTTGATGGAGAAGCTGGTTCTGACAATTACTAAGGATCTGCTCCCTCATAATCAAGTTGTACAATCCTGTATAGTCCCGCACCTTGCTGCCATTTAACCAACCTTCCAAAGCCTTAGTGGCACAATCCACAAAATCAGACCAGTCCTGTGTCTGTGTCTTCTGGGTGTCTCTGAACAACAACCTATATTGCTCAGTGGTTAAGCCAAACCCATCTATCAGAGCACTCTTCAGGACTTTGTAATTGTTTGCATCCTCATCACTGACTGTGAGGAGCTTGTCTCTACCTTTGTCAGAAAAGGAGAGCCACAAGATAGCTGCCCACTGACTTTGGGGTACCTGCTGTACTTTGCAGGCCCTCTCCAAAGCAGTCATCCATTTGTGGATGTCATCCCCATTCTGATATGGGGGGACTATCTTGCTTAGGTTTCTATGGTCATAAGACCTATCCCTATCTCTAGGAATGTTGCTGCCACCAGTGGGTTCTGACCCACACAATTTTTGCTCTCTAGCCAGAGCAAGCTTCTCTTTGGCAAGGGCAATTTCTTCCCTCTGAATCCTCAGATTAGCTTCCCTCATTCTGGCTTTATGCTCCTTTCTCTCAGGTGAAGTCATTCCTCTGTGAGAGGAAGCATTAGAGATGCTAGAAACATGGGAGTGGATGGATTCCCTTGAAGGGGATCTGTCCCTCCTGCTTCTCTGTGAATGCCTACTTGTGGGTCTGTATGGGGGGACCCCATGCAAACTCCCATGTAAACTTAAGTTAGCCTGGCTAAGTCTTCCTACTTGGCCCTGGCTGTCTACCTCTTCCTCTGAAGTCCCATCTGACTCATCTGTGGTGGGTAGACCCTTATCTACAGCTATGGCACCATCCCTGGCAGCTCTTTCAGCATCATAGGCCTCCAGAAGCTCCACTAGCTGTCTAAGGGTAGGGTTTGCACCCTGTTTTATTCCTCTGGAGGTACACAATTGTCTCATCTCCTGGAATGTGAATGCATCATACCTAGAGGGAACCTGTCTAGGATTCTCCTCTCCTGAGGGAGCATCAGTGTGATCTCCATCCAGGGGCATGATTCTAGTGAGGGTGTGGTGTGTGCACCTACCTACACTAGTTGTATCTACTAAACCTCTCTAGTAGTTGTAGTCAGGGTGTGTTACTCCCTTCAACCTACAACCACTAAGTCCAGTAGGACTTAAGTATTATAAACTATGTACTATGTACCTAGACAATATCTGTGTGATCTTTCAATTTAGTATCTCAAGATTACAATGGTATTACAACAGCAAGCTCAGATCCCACCGCTGCTCACCAATGTGAGAAGTTGGCCTGATGTATGATGTCACTAGTTATAGTGTACACCTTATATCAGTCCAAATACCCTTATGGTGATTGGTTGTAAAGTCAACCTTATAGACCAGCTATCCTAGTGGTAGCATGGACAAGAGCAGTCTTAGGCTAAACTCTGAATGGCATGTGAAGCCAGCTGTGATACCATATATAATCCCTTGAATACCAAATGAAAGGACACCACAACAGATATATATATATAAAATAAAGTGTATTTATTCTAAGCAAACCCTCAGCACTCTTTATGAGTTTAGAGGTAAGTACAACACAGTCTTATTAATGCATACAGTAAGTCACACAGGTAAGTAATACAGTTAGGCCCTAGGGGCCACGCAAACCATATACTAAATAAGTGGTATAAGAACCACTGTCACGGAAATAGAATAGGCCTAGGCCTAGGGAATCGCTGGGGCTACACTACACTAGCGTTAGTTAGGGAGTGGGAGGCCCACGGGATTCGTGTGCAGAGTGGAAACACTCACGCGTAATGCGTAAAAGTCAATAGCAATGTTACAGTTTAGAAATAGATAGATTTAGGACACTTCCGGAGTAGCTAGGAAGTTGAGACTTGAAAACTAGACACTAGGATAGTCACTATCCTGATGAGCACCGGAGTACCCAAGTTACCTAGCCCACAGGCTGCGGGTGCATAGGGGTGAAGATGCGTCGTTTTCGTCGTCGACTCCTATGGATGCCTGAAGAAAGATGCTGACAGGCAGTCAGGGGAGAGTGTCCGGTGGATCCCAAGCCTGGGATCAAGAAGAGAAGAAACCTGCAAGCAGAGGGGACAGAGTCAAGGTCACTAGCCAGTGACCACGTGGAACCAGGAAGGAACCAGGCGATGTCGTGAAGAGTTGCAGGGGAAGGTGAAGCTTGTCGCTGGAGCCAGGAGGACCAGGAAGCGTCGAGGACGACCAGGACCAGGAGGCGAGCTGTCCCACGAAGGCTCTTGCTGTCGGCGGCGTCGAAGTTGGACTAGGACTCACCAAGCCTTGGCAAGCGGAACCCACGAAGAACAAGGGACTTGCTTCTGGTGCAGACCAGGAAGGTCTGGGGTGCTTCTTCTTTGCAGAGAAGCGGGAGCCAGTCTGGAGGAGCCAAACCAGCGCAGAAGATTTTAGGGAGCGTCGTCACAAAGGCCACTAGCCAGCGGGCAAGCAACCGGACAGACGCGGCAAGCAGGAAAATGCTGAAGGGCCCCACGCAGGACTCGTGGAGTGTGGGGGGCTGGTCTTCGGTGCAGATGGTGCTTGGGGTTGGGGCTTCTCAATCCCCGGTGCACAACTTCGAGGGTACCTCAGAAGCTGCGCTGTAAGTTACTAGCCACTTTTCCCAGGTAGCCGGTCCCACGTCGCTCGTCGCCTCCACGGATCTCAGCTCTGCTGCAGATGTGGATGAGGGTCGGAGAAGTCTGGAAATCAAGGCTCTGGTCGGGCTCTGCAGTCGGTTCCTCGTCGAACGTTTCACAAAGCAAAGGGTAGTCACTTGATGGTGCCTGTTTGCACAGGGTAGCCACTCCTTGGCTACAAGGGAGATTCTTCAGTCTTCTTCTTTCGTCGAATGTCGAAGGTCCAGAGTTTCTGTTCAGTTTTGCAGGTTCAGGATAATCTAACGTCTTGAGGCCCAACTCCCACTCTTATACTAATCTGGGGGGCTGGGATACCTGCTAGGTCACGCCTTATGGGTGGGACCTGGGAGGGGGTGGTTACACCCACTTCCCTTTGTCCAGTTTCGCGCCAGAGCTGGGGCTGGAGTGCCCCAGCGCCGGTTTGAACTGGACTATGCAAGGAACACCTTGTGTGCCCCAGGCATGTCTCATTCCTTTCAGCCCACCCTGCCCCAATACACTAAAGGCTGTCTGGGGAGGTGCTGGCACCTCCCCAAGCAGGAAACCTATTGTCCAGGCCTCCCTGGCTGGGATCACTCCCAGCAGCAGGAGGTCAGACTTGTGTCTGTGGCAGCAGCATCCATTTTGTGATGCTGAGGCTTTGGTTAGAGATAAACAGCAAAGTAGGATTTTAACATGTCTCTCCCTCTAGAAGGGAGGAATAATATCCTCATCACCAGAAATGGTATGGGGGTATTATTCCAAAGTGTTAGACACCTTACACGACATGTTTTGATACAGCCCAACCATAGTTACCATAACCGTTTAAGATTATAAGGCACTTTAAGAGTATATGGTAGGCTATATCATAGAACAGCTATAAGGACTTGGTTCCGAAAGCTGCAGACAGGCTCAGCTCATGCTAGAGCACCATCTCACATGTTACCAAGCACTCTGCCTCCAGGATTGTTAAGGCCTGCCATAGGAGTGACTGATAGGTACACATGTGTCTATATATAAGGGTAGATATAGGCATACTATATCTAAGCAAGGGGTGATTACACGACCTTGCCCCAGCTGAGTGATCAGCCAGTTGTGTCTGATTGGAAGGCCAGACCAGGGGTGGCATAATACATGCTGCAGCCCCTGGGAGGCCTAGGGTACACCTATGCCCTGGGTACCTAGGGTACACTGTACAGGGTCCAATAAGGTGACCCTTACCAATTGGTTATGTACCTAGGGTACATGGAGTCCATTTTACAGAGAGAGCAGACAGCCTGAGACCCTGAATGGCAGGATCTCAGGCCAACTAAGTCGAAAAACCAGCTAGACACTAGGCAAAAAGTTGGGGGTAACCATAGTCAGATATCCACCTTCCTACACACCCTACCAGGATCCACACCGGGCCTCCCCCACACGCTCCGACACGGATGCATTGGAGGACTACATGGGTGAACAAGTCCCCTACCATGTGGACACGGACCCTGATGACCAGCAGGACCCTGACCAAACTTGGGGCGACCCTGCAGACCCCAGTGCACCTCTTGATGCACAGGACCCACAACTATATGGGGCAAAAACGTCACCCACAGAGGATACTGCGGCGTTCAACGCTCTGATTGAACGGGCGGCGAACAACCATGATGTACAGCTTCACTCTGATATCATCGAAGATGACTTTCTAATGGACACCTTTGCATCCTCAGAAAGACATGTAAAGACTCTGCCAATGTTGAAGGGGGTCCTTAAGCCAGCCACTGACATTTTCAGGGAACCCACCAGGGCACGAGTGATAAACCCCAGGATCGATAAGAAATACAGATCAGCACCTGGGGATCCTACTTACATCAGAGGACAATTACCACTCGACTCCATCGTTGTGGCGAATGCCCGCAAGAGGGCACACTCGCAGACAACGGGTGACGCTCCTCCCCCGGACAAGGAGTCCAAGGTGCTGGAGACCTCCGGCAAGCGAGTTGCCGCACAAGCTGCAAGCATATGGCGCATAGCTAACACTCAAGCGCTCCTAGCTCGCTACGATAGGGCGCACTATGACACAATGGAGCAACTCCTTCAACACCTCCCTGACCCCTACAAAGAAGGTGCAGAAATCCTTATCAGAGAGGGACAGCTACTCACAAATGCTGCCATCAAATGTGCACTAGACGCTGCTGACACGGCTGCCAGGGCCATCAACACTAGCGTCATCCTACGACGTCACGCCTGGCTACGTATCTCAGGATTCAAGCCTGAGGTACAAAACAATATACTTAATCAGCCCGTCAACCCCGACTTTTTGTTCGGGCCTGAGGTTGACGCCACCCTCGAGAAGATAAAAAAGGACACGGACACTGCAAAGTCCATGGGCGCCCTACAAACTCAGTCCTTTCGGAGCGGCTCCTTTCGTCGCCCCGGAAACAAGGGAGCAGGCAGAGGACAGGGGTCACAACAAACATATAACAAGGGTAATACGCAGACCACCTACGATAAGAACACCCGAGGTGGCTATCGTGGCTCCAGTACCAAGGGCAGAGGACGTGGCTACGGCAACACCAGGTCCTCCCCCAAGAACAAGCAGTGACGCCCTCTCCCTTCCTCCCGACCACATAACACCTGTCGGGGGAAGGCTACAACGGTTCCTGTCCACGTGGAACTCCATCACCACGGACAGGTGGGTCAAAGATATTATAAAATACGGTTACTGTCTGGAGTTAACCTCCACTCCACCCACAATACCACCAAGAAACCGTCCTATGTCCTCAGAGCACTTGACGCTCTTACAGCAAGAGGTAGAAAGTATGCTTCTAAAAGGCGCTATCGAGGTCGTACCCGTCCACGAGCGGGGCACGGGAGTTTACTCCCTCTACTTCTTAATTCCAAAAAAGGACGGGTCGCTCAGGCCTATATTAGACCTGAGACCCCTGAACCAGTACATTCTTTCGGAGCACTTTCACATGCTCACTCTACAGCAAGTCCATCCGCTTCTCCAGCAGGGAGACTTCCTAGCATCACTGGACCTCAAGGATGCGTATTTTCACATACCCATCCACCCCTCACACAAAAAATACCTCAGGTTCACTGTTCAGGGGCAGCACTATCAGTTCAAAGTCCTTCCCTTCGGCGTGACAACAGCGCCCAGGGTTTTCACAAAGTGCCTAGCTACGGTGGCGGCACATTTACGGAGACAGCACATACACGTCTACCCCTACCTAGACGACTGGCTCGTTCAAGCGAGATCAGCCCAGCAATGTGCAAGCCACGTGTCCCGTACCATTCACCTTCTTCACAGTCTGGGATTCTCACTAAATTACCCAAAGTCTCATCTCCAGCCCGCACACGTACAACAGTACCTAGGTGCGACTATAGACACTCTGGCGGCCACAGCTCAGCCAAATTTAGTGAGGATCAACGGCATACAAGCGCTGATCTCCAAGTTCAGACCCAACCACTCGCTTCCAGCGCGAGTGTTTATGCAGTTGATAGGCATGATGGCCTCCTGCATCTTCATAGTCCCGCACGCGAGATTACATATGCGCCCACTTCAGGAGTGCCTAGCACGTCAGTGGAATCAGGCTCAAGGACAGTTGAAAGACCTAGTGTTGGTGAGCGGTCGGGCATACAACTCTCTGCATTGGTGGAATCCACAAAACCTTTGCAAGGGCCGACCGTTCCAAGAGCCTGTTCCACAAATAGTACTGACAGCGGACGCGTCTCTCCAGGGATGGGGAGCTCATGTACTCCACTACACAGTGCAGGGACTATGGACGACACAACAGAAGAAGATGCACATCAACCTTCTGGAACTGATGGCAATCTTCCTGGCCATGAAGGCTTTCAAAGTACATCTGTGCAACAAGGTCGTGTTGATCCGGACGGACAACATGACCGCAATGTACTACATACAGAAGCAGGGAGGGACACACTCTCCACAGTTGTCTCATCTGGCTCAGAGCATGTGGAAGTGGGCCATTCAGAGGAACATGTTCCTCATGGCGGAACACCTCCCCGGCAAGGACAACCAGATGGCGGATCTGCTCAGCAGACACAGCCACCAGATGCACGAGTGGGAGTTACACCCATCGGTACTCCAACCGTACTTCCAGCAGTGGGGTCACCCAGAAATAGACCTATTCGCGACAAGCGAAAACGCAAAATGCCAAAGCTTCGCCGCCAGATTCCCACACCCGCAGTCGCAGGGCAATGCGATATGGATGAACTGGTCCGGCAGATTTGCGTACGCTTTTCCCCCAGCACCGTTGATACCGCTGGTGGCTCGCAAACTCCGACAACACTCCCTGACACTCGTCCTAGTTGCTCCCACGTGGGCACGCCAGCCGTGGTACACCACCTTCCTCGAACTTTCCGTGGTACCGCATCAAAGGCTGCGGATCAAACCCGCGCATTTGACGCAGAACCATGGAGAGGTTCAGCACCCAGATCCGCAACAGCTGAACCTGGCGATCTGGCTCCTGAAGTCCTAGAGTTTGGCTATCTCAATCTGCCACCTGACTGTATGGACATCATCAAGGAGGCCAGGAGACCCACTACAAGAGCTTGCTATGCAGCCAAATGGAAACGGTTCGTCATTTATTGCGGTAATAATGACATTAACCCGCTGGACGCATCCATCCACAACATCATATGTTACCTCTTACACCTATACCGATGCAATCTGGCGTACACCTCTATACGTGTCCATTTGACCGCAATATCAGCCTATCTGCAAACCAGGCAGCACCTCTCTCTCTTCAGAGTGCCTGCCATCAAAGCATTCTTGGAAGGACTCAAACGAGTCATTCCACCTAGTCACCCACCGGCTCCAATGTGGAACCTCAACTTGGTCCTCACACGCCTGATGGGTCCACCCTTTGAACCTCTACACTCATGCGAGATTCAATTCCTTACCTGGAAAGTAGCCTTCCTGGTAGCGATCACTTCCCTAAGAAGAGTTAGTGAACTCCAGGCACTAACCGTTCAAGAGCCATTTATTCAGGTTCACGCCAACAGGGTCGTACTACGTACCAACCCCAAATTCATGCCCAAGGTAATATCGCAGTTCCACATGAACCAGACTATTGAACTGCCCGTTTTCTTCCAAAACCCACAAACTGTTGCAGAGAGGGCATTACATACACTAGATGTACGGAGGGCCCTCATGTACTACATCGACAGGACTAAACCCTTCAGGAAGACAAAACAACTGTTCGTTGCCTTTGCCCCACACCACAAAGGTAACGCCATCTCCAAAGCAGGGATAGCCAGATGGATAGTTAAGTGTATTCAAATCTGTTATCAAAAGGCAAAACGCACATTAACTATTCCACCACGAGCCCACTCAACACGCAAGTTGGGGGCTTCCATGGCCTTCCTAGGAAATATTCCCCTGCATGATATATGCAGAGCAGCCACATGGTCCACTACACACACATTTACAAAACACTATTGCGTAGATGTGCAGTCAAAACAGCAGGCAGCTGTAGGACAGGCTGTTCTCAAAACACTTTTTCAGACCGCTGCAGCTGGCACGGGTAGCCGCCGCCAATAGAGGGCACTGCTATGAATTCTATGCACAGATATGAATTCAGCAGCCCACATGCCTCGAACTGAATATGCTACTTACCAGTATGCATCTGTTCTTGGCATGTAGGGCTTCTGACATTCATATCGCCCTCCCTCCTCCCCGGCGCCTGTCGCAGCTGCAGCTCTCAGAATTATTGCAAGCATGGTCATCACTTTCTGTATCTACTCCATCACTGCCACAATGGCGAAAAACAATCTGAGGATGGAGAGGATGCCCATGCGCACTGTAGTCCAGGGGAGGAGTCACCTATCCAAGGATACTTCGAAGACTCTTCCAGGACAACAACGTGCAAACATCCGGACCCAACACTAGGCGGCGATCTATGCACAGATATGAATGTCAGCAGCCCTACATGCCAAGAACAGATGCATACTGGTAAGTAGCATATTCAGTACAGAGGATTTGGAGGTCGTCCTTTCGGACCTACAGGCAGCCTCAGCAGCAGAAAAATACCCTGTATAAGACCAACAGGGGCAAGAACAGAGGTCGTCAGCCCTCCTCCTCCTCTTCCTCTACTTCCCTCCCTCTTGCCACAGCAAAGCAGCCCTAGATCCACCATTCTGGATCATGTTGGTCCTGTGGGGGGGTGGGCTTACCCATTTTCTGCAAGATTGGGAATCGGTCACTACAGACCTTTGGGTTCTAAATCTTGTGGAAAATGGGTATGCCCTTCCCTTTTGGGAATTCCCTCCAAATTATCCTCCTTGCCAAGATGCTTGCTCGGAGGACCACCTTCTTCTCCTGCAGGAGGAAGTCCTAACATTACTGAAAAAAGGTGCGATAAAGGTAGTTCCAGAGCGGGAAAGGGGTCAGGGATGCTACTCCTGGTATTTCCAGATACCCAAGAAGGATGGCAGGCTACGTCCAATCCTGGATCTCAGGAACTTGAACCTTTATTTGAAGCAGGAGAAGTTCAAGATGCTCACCCTTGCACAGGTTCTTGAAGCGCTGCAACAGGAGGACTTGATGGTGTTGATCGACTTGCAGGACGCGCATTTTCATATTCCGATCCTGGAATCGCACAGGAAGTATTTCCGTTTTACGGTTGGGTCGCAACATTATCAGTTTGCGGTTCTCCTGTTTGGTCTTACTACTGCACCTCGAGTCTTCACCAAGGTGATGGCAGTGGTGGCAGCCCATCTCAGAAGGTCGTGGATTCCAGTTTTCCCATATCTGGACGACTGGCTGATAAAAGCGGAGTCGCCAGAGAAGGTCCTTCATCATCTGCAGGTTACCACTCCGCCTTTGTGCAAATTGGGTTTCTCGATAAACGTGCCCAAATCTCACCTGGTGCCCTCTCAGCGCAACCTGTTCATAAGGGCGGTACTGGACACTACTGTGTGTCGAGCATTCCCACCTCCACAAAGGATTCTCGACATACAGGAAATGATTCCCTTGTTTTACAAAGGAGCGGTCGTTCCAGTCCTGAAGGTCCTTTGTCTGCTCGGTCTGTTTGCTTCCTGCATTCTGTTGGTCATCCATGCACGCTGGCAAATGAGGGCGCTCCAGTGGTGCCTCTGCAGGCAGTGGTATCAGCACAACGGAGATCTCAGGGAGTCTGTGAGGATCTCCAGAGAAGTTGCAGCAGATCTGTCTTGGTGGAGCGCGGAGGGCAATCTGTCTCAAGGAAAGCCCTTCCATCTACCTCCATCGGTGGCCACAGTGAAAGCGGATGCATCCACTTTAGAGTGGGGTGCGCATCTGGGGGATCTGGAGATCAACGGTCTTTGGTCTCCAGAGGAAAGATTGCTTCACATCAACCTTTTGGAGTTAAGGGCGATACATTTGGCACTCAAGGCCTTCCTCCCTTCCCTTCGCGGTCAGTCGGTTCAAGTACTGACGGCCAACACTACCGCGATGTGGTATGTCAACAAGCAGGGAGGAGTGGGGTTGCATTGTCTCTGCAGAGAAGCTCTGCGTCTCTGGTCCTGGGTTCAGGATAATCAGATTTGTCTGATGGCAAATCATCTGGCCGGAGTTCTGAACGTGCGTGCACAGTCTGTCGGCAGTTCTCTGCAGACCACGAGTGGAGGCTCCATCCGGAGGTGGTTTGGCACGTCTTTCGGACGTAGGGAACTTCTCAGATGGACCTGTTTGCCACTCACGAGAACGCTCACTGCCCGTCATTCTGCAGTCTCCAGTATCCGATGCAGGGAGCTTTGGGGGATGCGTTTCAGTTGAGATGGGACTCGCATCTCCTTTACGCGTTTCCTCCCATACCCTTGATTCCTCGCGTTCTGAGTAAGATTCGCCAAGACCGGGCCCAAGTCATATTGATCGCCCCGGATTGGCCAAGAAGGGTATGGTTTACAGATCTTCTCCACCTCTCCTCGTGCCCTCCGCTCTGTCTCCCTCTCAGGGCAGACCTCCTCTCGCAGTTGCAGGGGCAGGTTCTACACCCCCACCTCCAGAGCTTGCACCTTCATGCCTGGAGATTGAACAGGGCAACCTGAATTCTTTTTCTCTCCCGCCTGATGTGGTGGACGTGATTTTGTCTGCCAGGCGTCACTCCACCAAGGCTATCTATTCCTATAGGTGGTCCAAATTTGTCCATTGTTGTGGGGAGAAGTCTATTGACCGTTTGAGGGCTCGTTTATCCAACATCCTTCAGTTTGCTCTCTCTCTAGCTCAGCAAGGTTTTGCTGTAGCTACTGTGAAGGCTTATTTATCGGCTTTGTCGACATTCCTTTGCTTGCCGGATCAGCCGTCCTTGTTTAAATCACCTATTGTGTTGCGTTTCATTAAGGGCCTTACCAACAAATTTCCGCCCACTCCTTTTATTGTGCCTCAATGGGACTTAAATCTTGTCTTAACTTACTTGATGGGTTCTCCCTTTGAACACTTGCACAAGTGTCCCTTAAGGCTATTGTCTTTTAAAACAGTTTTTCTCATTGCCATTACCTCGGCAAGGAGGGTAAGTGAGCTTCAAGCTCTGAGTTCGAAGCCCCCGTTCTTGACCATTCATGCTGAAAGAATGGTACTCAGGACCAGAGCTGCTTTTCTGCCTAAGGTGGTAACTCCTTTCCATCTGGGGCAGTCCATTACCCTTCCTACCTTCTATCCTCCCCCTCACCCTTCCAAGGAGTAGGAGCGGCTTATCCGCTTGGACCCTAAAAGGGCAGTGAGTTTTTACCTCGACAGAACTAAAGACTTTCGAATGGATGACCAGCTCTTCGTGGGCTTCATTGGCTGCAGGAAAGGCAGAGCGGTGCACAAGCGCACCCTTTCCAGATGGATTATCTTGTGCATCAAGATCTGTTACTCTTTGGCCGGTAAGGAACCTCCAGAGGGTATAAGGGCTCACTCTACCAGGGCAAAGTCTTCTACATCTGCCTTATGTAGAGGTGTTCCTGTGGAGGACATTTGTAGAGTGGCAACTTGGGCCTCCCTCCACACTTCCGCGTATCATTACTGCTTAGATTCCGAGGTGAGTAGGGACGGACACTTTGCACTTTCCGTCCTTCAGTCCCCACTCCTCCGGGAGTGGGGAGTGCTGTGGGACTCTATTCACAAGGTGAGGAATCCACTGGCAGATGTATCCATGAGAAGAACAAGTTACCTACCTTCGGTAACTCTTTTTCTGGTGGATACAGTATCTGCCTGTGGATTCCTCACTGACCCACCCGCCTCCCCGTTGTCCACCCTTGTATACCTACAATAGTGATAATGTGATAAAATCTATCTGTTACTGTCAAAGGAAGTGTTATTTATCTTGCTTTCCTGCATTGACATCACACTGTGTGTGTTGGTTTGAATAGTATGTACTGTGTATACTGTATATATATTGTCGGTCCGTCCGTGTGCCTCGAAGGCACGGAAAAAAAGGGCGGAACTGACGTCATCACGCCGGCGAGGCTCTCTTATGGCTCCAGTGACATCAGCGGAGCTGCGTGCGGAGCCATGCTATTGTGACGTCATCGGCGTGGAGAGCTATGAAACATTTCCGAATGTTGCTGGCGCAGGGGATATTCACAAAGTGAGGAATTCAGATACTGTATCCACTAGAAAAAGTGTTACCAAAGGTAAGTAACTTGTTCTTCTGTCGTTCTTTTCTTCTTGTTAATTGTCTGGATCTCGGGTAGCAAGGTTCAGGGGTGCCCCTAAATACTAGATTTATGGGCGTTAAAAGTAGGTAAAAGGCAGGGACCAATGGGTCCCTTTCCTGGGGTGGGTACACCCCTATTACGCCAACCTCCAGTGGGAGGGGGGCATGTGCCTGTCCCTGGTTGGCTGAGTCTCCCATCTTTAAGATGGCGTAGACAGAGTTGTGCTTCACCTCGCCTCCCCCACCTGAGGGGTGGAGATGGCAGAGTTGCGTACACCTCTCCCTCACTGTTTTTCCCGCCGGTTCTCCTGCCCAAAGTGTGGGTCAGAACCAGTAGGGACCAGTTGCTGAAAGCAGCAATTGACCTGGGGAAGCTCACAAAGGCGGCAGGCCTTGGAAGCTTTCCCTTCGTTAACCCTGCCCATCCTGGGGTAGGAGGTTTTGCACCTCGTCCCAGGATGTGCGTTGTTTCAGGCCCCAGAGAGCAGCAGGCTCTTGACCCGGGGTCCAGAAACATGACTGGTGGTGGCAGCTGAAAGCAGCCATTCAGCCTGGACACTAGTGGTAGGTTGGTTTTCAAGGGGCATCTGTGTGCATTTGTCATTAAATCCCACACTGGCATCAGTGTGGGTTTATTGTGCTGAGAAGTTTGATACCAAACTTTAGCGTAGCCATTATGGTGCTGTGGAGTTCATAATGAGAAACTCCCAGCACCATATACTTAATGGCAGAACTGCACTTACAATGTCTAAGAGTGTACTTAGACACTGTGGGCGTACAGGGCTCATGCACCTGTACCCTCACCACTGGTATAGTGCACCCAGCTAGAGGGGTGACTGATCTATGCCAGAGCAGCGGGTTGTAGGCATGGCACACAGGGATGTGTGCCATGTCGACTCCTCACTTTGTTCTGCACCAGGACATGTAGCCTACAAAGGCAGTGTGTGAGTATCAGGGTACAAGACCTCTAAGGGTGGCACAATAAGTGCTGCAGCCGTTAGAGGACTTCTCTGGTCACAGTGCCCTGGGTACCTGTGGTACCATTTACCAGGGGCCTACCTGTGGCCAGGGATGCCGATTGGGTTTAGGCTTCAATGCAGTTTCAGGGAAATAACATAGGCCCTGGGTACCTGATTAGCAGGAGCCCAGGGTACACTCAGTCAAAGTACATCAGCAATTCAGCAAAAAGTGGGGGCTACCATGCAGAAAGAGGGCACTTTCTCACACATGGTACTTTTTTACCACTGTTCTTCCCTGGTGTTCCTTATTGCCCTGAGTGGCAGCCAGAGGAGCATGAGGAGGACTGGGAGGGGTCTGTTGACCCTCTGGCAGACCAGCCAACTGGAGAGAGGAGCTAGGTGATGCCAGTGGTCTGGATACATCCCCAGACCCTGGTATGCTTTATCCCCCTATCGTGGCTACGGAGGAGAGAGCTTCCTACGCTGTGGTGTTGCGTAGGGCGGCTGAGGCCTTGGGCCTTGAGCTTCCTACGGTGGTGGTTAGGACTAACCGCCTGGCTGAGGTGCTACAGCCGGCAGCAGCCTCTTCGGAGCCCTTGCTGCCTTTCAATGAGGCTCTCACTGACGCCCTTCTGGGCTCTTGGTCCAAGCCCAACACAGTTACTCCTGTGGATAGGATAATTGGGAAGATGTTTTCGTCTGCCAGCTTAGGACTGCGGTCGGTAAACGCATTCGATGTTGGACACGGTTGCACATGTGCTGCCACAGTTCTCAGAGAAGACCCGGGCTTTGCTCACCCCCGCTGTAGCTGAGGGTCGAGACGCAGCTGGGTAGGAAGATTTCCACGTCGGTAGGCCTGAGGCGCTACACATGACTGAGGACCTCTGGCTTCTCTGGAGATGTCCAATCTACCCTTCTGAACATGTCTTTTGATTGATGGCCGTCGCCTGTTTGGTGCTAAGACAGACAACGCGCTCGAGCGCTTCAAGGACCCTAGGGCTACTGCCAGGTCTTTGGGCCTTGCAGCAACTTCTCGCCCCATGCAGTCTGCCTTTCACCACTTTCGTGGCCACTGAAGGGGTGCCCCACAACATTCCACCCAGAGACACAGGGCCGCACAATCCACCCAGCCTCTGTGCGCCGGGGACGTAGGACCCAGTGTCGTGGGTCCAGGGTCTAGAGGGCGGTTCAGTCCACGAATGCCCCCTCTGCAGCTGCCTCCAAACCTTCCTGGTCTATCTTTTCAGGGATACCAGTTGCCAGTGGGCAGCAGGATCCGCCAAAACCCCCCCCTCCCCCCCTCCCCCCACTGGCACAACATTGCTTCGGACAGATGGGCTTTGCAGATAGTTCGAAGGGGCTACTCCCTCCCCTTCGAGACTACCCCTCCCTCCATGCCACCAACCCTCAATCGCATGTCGGAGGATCACTTGGCCCTTCCCTGCCAGGAAGTTACATCTCTCTTGTCTAAGGGAGCGATCGAGCGAGTCCGTGTGCCAGAAGTAGGGCGTGGTTGTTATTCCCACTACTTCCTGGTACCCAAGAAGAACGAAGGCCTGCTTCCGATCTCTGGGACGTCAACCGCTTCCTCCAGAAGGAGAAGTTCAAAATGTTGACATTGGCTCAGGTCCTGTCTGCCCTCGACTCTGGATGGTAGCGTTGGACTTGCAGGACGCTTAATTCCACATCCCAGTCCTGCCATCCCACAGGCGTTGCGGTAGGCCACGAGCATTTTCTGTTTACCGTGCTCCCCTTTGGCCTTACCAGCGCCCCTCGGGAGTTCACAAGTTATGGCGGTGGTCTCAGCTCATCCGCGCAGATCAGGGGTTCCAGTCTTCCCCCATCTCGACGACTGGCTGTTGGAAGGCAAGATCGCCCCAGGCTGTTGTCTCCCATCTCCAGACTATGGCTGACCTCCTCCACTCGCTGGGGTTCACTATCAACGTGCCGAAGTCACACTTGATTCCCTCTCAGAAGCTCCTTTTCATCAGAGCAGTTCTGGTTACAGTGCAGTTTCAGGCTTATCCTCCCGAGCAGCGAATCCGGGATATTCAGGCTACGATAATGTTGTTTCGGCCTCTGTCTCGGATTTTGGTGAGAATTACCCTGAGGCTCCTGAGCCTCATGGCCTCCTGTATCATGCTGGTGGATCATGCCAGGTGGCATATGCAGGCTGTGCAGTGGGACCTGAAGCTCCAGTGGGCGCAGCATCAGGGGACTGTTTCCGATTGCATCCAAATCTCGGAGGGCACTGCACACCAATTGCAGTGGTAGCTAACGGACCAGGATTGGGCTACCGGCAGATCCCTCTCCCTTCCCCAACTAGGGTTCACAGTGGTGACAGATGCGTCACTCCTCCTGGGATGGGGTAGCCACACAGGAGAGGCAGAGATCAGAGGCCTCGGGTCTCTGGCGGAGTCCAGCCTCCGCATCAACCTTCTGGAGCTCCGAGTGGTTAGGCTTGCACTGAAGGCATTTCTTCTTTCTGTCAGAGAAAGGGTAGTGTAGGTGTTCACGGACAACACCACCGCCATGTGGTACTGCGACAGAGTGGGGTCGTGGACCCTATGTCAAGAGGCTCTTTGCCTTTGGACGTGGGTGGAACATCAGGGCATGTCCCTGGTGGTTCAGCACCTGGATGGTTCCTTGAACGCCAGGGCGGACAAGCTCAGCCGCAAGTGCATGATGGATCACGAATGGCGCCTTCACTCGGAGGTGGTGCAAGGTCTTTCAGCAGTGGGGAGGGCCTTATTTAGATCTGTTTGCCACCGAAGAGAACGCGCTATGTCAGCAGTTCTGTATGTTGGAATTTCCAAGGCGGCACTCGCTCGGCGACGCTTTTCGTCACGAGTGGAATTGCAGTCTTCTATACGCCTTTCCACCTATACCACTGCTGCCCAGAGTGCTGAAGAAGATCATGCGCGACCGGGCCCAAGTCATTCTTGTGGATCTGGACTGGGCACGAAGAGTCTGGTATCCCAAGCTCTTGAACATGGCCATTGATCCTCCGATCAGACTGCCTCTTCGCGAGGATTTTCTGTCGCAGCAGCAGGGGATGGTCCTCCACCTGAACCTGTCCAGCCTCCATCTCCTTGCATTGAGCAGCGACAGTTGACCGCTTTCGACATCTCTCCCGAAGTCTGTAATGTCTCTTTAGCAGCCAGGCGTCCCTCTACTAAAACAGTATATGCCTGTAGATGGAACAAATTTGTGGCATGGTGCTCAGGAAAGGCTGTGGATCCCCTTTCTGCCCCTCTTTCTGAGGTTCTCTTCTTCATAATTTGGCCCAGCAGGGCTCTGCTCTAGGTATCCTTAAAGGCTATCCTTCGGCCATTTCACCCTTTCTTCGCCTTCCTGATCTGCCTTCTCTTATCAAGTCCCCTATTGTAAATAGGTTTCTTAAGGGATTTACTGACCTCTTTCCTCCTATTCCTTTCGTAGTGCCCCACTGGGACTTGAATCTGGGCTTAACTTATCTTATGTGCGTTCCTTTCGAGCCACTACATAATTGTCCCCTCAGACTTTTTACTTTAAAAACTTTTTTTCTGGTTGCCATTACCTCTGTTCGCAGGGCGAGTGAGCTTCAGGTTCTATCTTCAAAACCTCCTTTCCTTGCTGTCCATCAGGACAAGGTTGTCCTTCGAACTAGGCCTTCTTTTCTACCCAAAGTGGTTACCTCTTTCCACATAGGACAGACCATCACTTTGCCCACCTTCTTCCTGCCCCTGTACCCTTTTGAGGAGGAAAGACTTAACCGTCTGGATCCAAAATGTGCGTTATCATTATATATGGATCGCACAAAACTATTCCGGGTGCACGATCAACTCTTTGTTGGCAATGTGGGCACCAGGAAAGGTCAGGCCATGCAAAAACTAACCTTCTCTCGATGGGTTGTCCTTTGCATTAAGATTTATTATTCCTTGACAAAGAAGGAGCCTCCAGTAGGACTGCGTACCCATTCCACCAGGGGAACGGCACCCACTACTGCTTTGGGATGTGGAGTTCCCCTCAGTGACATCTGCCAGGCAGCTACGTGGGCATCTCTGCACACGTTCACTAAACATTACTGCCTGGATAGTAAAGTCCGGAGAGCTGGCTTTTTTGGCCGTTCAGTTTTCCAGGACTTTCTGGTGTGAACTTAGTTCGTAGACCCACCTCCGGCGTTGGTATTGCTGGGGTAGCTATTCTAAGGTAAGGAATCTATAACTATTAGTCTCTTTCAGATGAACAAGTTATTTACCTTCGATAACGATATATTTGTAAGAGACATATATTAGTTATAGATTCCTTACCACCCCACCCATCCTCCCCGTTCTGCAAACTGACTTTTAGAGTAAGGGACTCCCTTTCAGGGCCCTAGTTTTGTGCACCAGTGGTCAGTGTCTTGCATGGCTCTGCAGTTCTGGCATGGAATGTCGTGTAACCAAACTGACGTCAGCGCACAGGGGCAGCGTCTAAGTAGGTACTGTGACATCATCCCGGCAATCACAACACCGGCGACTGACTCAGTCGACCAACGACACCTACCAACATGCAGGTGTACTGCTGAGGAAAAATTCTCCGGATCCAGTCCGACGCCTGGGGTAATTCTAAGGTAAGGAATCCATAACTAGTGTATGTCTCTTACAGCTATATCGTTACCGAAGGTAAGTAACTTGTTTGTTATTTTTATAAATTGGCGTGGATATCCTTATTGAGTCGTGTGTATGATTTTATTGACTAGTGTGTTTATTTGTAGATGTCTAACACTCCTCTCTGATAAGCCTAAGGCTTCTCGACTACACTTACCCTAGAAGAGCACCTTGGGATTGCTAGAGCAAGCCCCTGTTGACTATAAGGGAATACCTGGACTCTTTGCACGATATACCTCTTTTTGGTATATCGTATAAAGACCCAGCTTCCTGCAGTAACCCAGTTAGCAACAACTTTGGCACCCTTGCAAGTCCCTAGTAAATGGTACCCCTGGTACCTAGAGCATGGGTCCTAAAGATAGTACCCAAGGGTTGCAGCATGCCTTATGCCACACCAAGGGACCCACACAAAAACTACATGCGTAATGCCATTGCAGGATGCATGAAATGGTGCACGTCCTTCTGAAAACACAGCATTGCCCAATCCCTGTGAGCAATGCCGAAGAACACTGCTTGTACTATATGTATGTTCGAGGCATGTGGGCTGCTGAATTCATATCTGTGCATAGATCGCCGCCTAGTGTTGATTGCACATTGTTGTCCTGGAAGTCTAAGAAGTATCACGAGATAGGTGGCTCCTCCCTTGGACTACAGTGCGCATGGGCATCCCCTCCATCCTTAGAATGTTTTTTCCGCCATTGGGTTCGGATGTCCTAATCTTAGCTCTTAGAGTATTTAGGCCTATTACTCGTCGGTATTGTTTTCGTTCGGCGCCGAGTATCTTCATCGAAGTTAGCCATTTGCCCTTCGACGTCAGCGCCGATCAGGATCGACGATGGAACCAAAGACATCGAATAGCCCCTTCAAGCGTTGCCCTCTTTGCAACGCTAAATATGCTCACTTCGACGTGCAGCCGGTGTGCAACAAGTGCCTCTCTCCAAACCACGACGAAGCCACCTGTATGGCGTGCTCCAGGTTTCGATCGAAGAAAACACTTCGCATTCGTCGAGCAGCTCGGCTCGAGGCGCAGAAGGTAGCGCCAAACCCGGACAACATCTTCGGGACCGAAGATGAGGAGGTCGTGGACCTTGAGGTTCAAGGAGAGATATCGGATCCGGCGTCGGAGCGTGAATCCGACTATGATGCCGAGGACGAACATATTTTAGATGAAGAGGAAGATGAAGTCGTCGAACAGGTAGGAGACAACGGAGAGGACCTTGGGGCCGAGGAGGATAGCTCGGAAGAAGAGCTACGCCCACAGGTCCACTCAGGGCCCAAAGACACACTCGATAAGGCTCAGGTCGCGGGATCGCCACAAGGCCTTACCCAAGATCATTCTTCTTGTTCTTCTGCCCCGCTTAAATGCCCGGCGTCGAACTATCCTAAAGACCCGTCGGTATCGAAAGCGCCATCACTCGATCGACGAGAATCAAAACTGAAGGCGACAGCACCGAAATCGAAACCGAAAGTGAAAGAGTCTCTCCACGGCAACAAGGCCTCGAAGCCTTCGGAGCCGAAGACACAAAAGAAGGCTGTCGACGCCGAGAGGAGTCTTACGAACGTCGAGCCGAAGGGGGCACCTACAATCAAGGTCAAGGTTTCCGACCCGAAAATATCGACGCCAAGGACCGTCGACACACATATGGAGAGCGGCCCTCAAGAGCCACCCCATTCCAGTCTTCGTGTCCCGAAAACGACGTCTGGTACAGGGCTTGATGCCACAACCAAAAAGGCGTCGACGGACCGTGTCCAATCCGCGGCACCGTCTCCCTTTGTCAAGCAGAAGGTGTCGGAGTCGTTATTACGCATCCAAACCAAGGCTTCCATGATTGGCGCAAACACGGCCCCGCAGCTTAAAGCGGTCAGCGCGGTTCACATCGCGTCGACGCACATCAAGTTTGGCCTCCCACCAGCGGTGCGACCAAAGATGTTCGACGCCAAGAAGGGTCTCGACCCCCAAGAACCTATCGACCCGAAGAAAAATGTCGAGGCGCCGACAGGAATTCACACAGAAAAGAGAGCTGTTGCAATACCTCGCGACGATGAGGATCCCAGGCAATTTATCGACGCCAATTCTGGTAGACTTTCCATATACAAACGGAAAATCGTAACAGAGACACCAATGGAGCCCTACAAAATTCCATTGAAGAAAAAAAGACCCACATCACCAGTTCTAGTAGAACAACTTCAATATTGTGCCACAGAACCTCAGTCATTCTCACCCACACACTCTAATGTGGATGCTGGAGATGTTGATGATATGGAGGGCGTTTATCCTATGGACACTGACCCTGAAGACCAAAACCAGCCTTGGGTGGACAATACTGATGCAGGGGCCCACATACTGCTCCAGACACACAAGCATATGTGGTGAAAACGTCTCCTACAGAGGATACGGCTGCTTTCAATGCTTTAATTGAAAGAGCCACCAACAATCATGACGTACAGCTCCACACTGATCCTATTGAGGACGACTTTCTAATGGATACCTTCTCTACCTCAGAATCTGTTCAAACTCTGCCCATGCTGAAGGGGGTCCTCAAACAGGCTACTGACATTTTTAAGGAGACCACAAGGGCGAGAGTCCTTAACCCTAGAATTGAAAAGAAATATAGGCCAGCTCCTGTGGACCCTGCCTACATAAGAGGACAGTTGCCTTTAGACTCATTGGTGGTTTCCAATGCTCGGAAGAGAGCCAACTCACAGACAACGGGTGATGCTCCTCCCCCAGACAAAGAGTCTAAGGTCTTGGAAACATCAGGAAAGAGGGTTGCTGCACAGGCAGCTAACATCTGGAGAATTGCCAACGCTCAGGCACTTCTGGGTAGATACGATAGGGCACATTATGATACCCCAGAGACACTGCTACAGCACCTCCCAGATCAGTATAAAGAAGGAGCAGAATCCCTAATTACAGAAGGGAAGCTTATCAGCAACGCTTCCATTAAGTGCGCTCTTGACGCAGCTGACACGGCAGCTAGGGCTATTAACACCAGAGTCATGTTAAGACGGCATGCTTGGTTAAGAATCTCTGGATTCAAACCAGAGATACAAACAACTATACTTAATCAACCTGTCAACCCTAACTCCCTCTTTGGCCCCGAATTTGACACCACTCTAGAAAAACTCAATAAGGATACGGAGACTGCAAAGTCTATGGGGGCTCTGCAATCACAGCAGTTTCGGAGTGGGTCCTTTCGTCGCTCCAGCAACAGAGGACCGTCTAAAAGCCAAAACTCCCAACAGTCGCAGTACACTAAAGGAGGTACACAGACCACCTATAATAAAAATAGAGGTGGATACCGTGGAAACAACGTCAAAGGCAGAGGCCGTGGAAACAACAGCTCCAGGTCCTCCACCACGAACAAACAGTGACGCCTTGTCACTGCCCCCCGACCACGTAACACCTGTCGGGGGGGAGACTCCAACAGTTCCTGCCAGTCTAGGAATCCATTACTACAGACAGGTGGGTGAGAGAAATTATCCAGTACGGTTATTGTCTAGAGTTCACGTCCACTCCACCCAACATACCACCAAGACACCATCATATGTCCGCAGAGCACTTGCCCTTATTCCAACAGGAAGTTCTCAGTATGCTCCAAAAAGGAGCCATAGAACTCGTGCCTGCAAAGGAATGAGGATCAGGGGTGTACTCACTGTATTTTCTGATCCCCAAAAAGGATGGATCTCTCAGACCCATACTAGATCTAAGACCTCTAAACCGTTAGAGCATTTTCACATGCTCACTCTGCAACAAGTGCTACCGTTGCTCAGTCAGGGAGACTTTCTCGCAACATTAGACCTCAAAGATGCGTATTTCCATATACCCATACACCCCTCATACAGAAAGTATCTCAGGTTCACTGTTCTCAATCAGCATTACCAGTTCAAAGTCCTCCCTTTCGGGGTTACTACGGCACCCAGAGTTTTCACCAAGTGCCTGGCTACAGTGGCGGCACACTTAAGGAGACGACACATACACGTCTATCCTTATCTGGACGACTGGCTTGTCCAGGGAAAGTCGGCCCAGCCACATGTCCCACACCATTCACCTTCTTCACAGCCTGGGCTTCTCACTGAATTATCCAAAGTCCCACCTTCAACACAACCACGTACAGCAGTACCTAGGCGCAACCATAGACACTCTGACGGCCACGGCACAACCAAATTCAGTCAGGATCAACAGCATTCAGTTGCTCATAAAGAAATTCAGACCTCAACACTCACTCCCAGCAAGAGTGTTTATGCAGTTGATAGGCATGATGGCCTCCTGCATCTTCATAGTCCCGCACGCAAGATTACATATGCGCCCGCTTCAGGAGTGCTTGGCACGTCAGTGGAATCAGGCCCACGGACAATTAAAAGACCTAGTGTTGGTGAGCGGTCGGGCATACAACTCTCTGCATTGGTGGAATCCACAAAACCTTTGCAAGGGCCGACCGTTCCAGGAGCCTGTTCCACAAATCATACTGACGGCGGACGCGTCTCTCCATGGATGGGGAGCTCATGTACTCAATCACACAGTGCAGGGACTATGGACGACACAGCAAAAGAAGATGCACATCAACCTTCTGGAACTGATGGCAATCTTCCTAGCCATGAAAGCATTCAAAATGCACCTGTGCAACAAAGTCGTGTTGATCCGAACAGACAACATGACTGCCATGTACTACATACAGAAGCAGGGAGGAACACACTCGCCACAGTTGTCTCATCTGGCTCAGAGCATGTGGAAGTGGGCCATTCAGAGGAACATCTTCCTCATGGCGGAACACCTCCCGGGCAAAGACAACCAGATGGCAGACCTGCTCAGCAGACACAGCCACCAGATGCACGAGTGGGAGATACATCCATCAGTCCTCCAACCGTACTTCCAGCAGTGGGGTCATCCAGAGATAGACCTATTCGCCTCAAGGGAAAACGCAAAGTGCCAAAACTTTGCCGCCAGGTTCCCACATCCACAGTCGCAGGGCAATGCAATATGGATGAACTGGTCCGGCAGATTTGCGTACGCTTTTCCCCCAGCACCATTAATACCGCTGGTGGCACGCAAACTCAAGCAACACTCGATGACGCTCATCCTGGTTGCTCCAACGTGGGCACGTCAGCCATGGTACACCATGTTTCTGGAACTCTCCGTGGTACCGCATCAAAGGCTACGGCTCACACCCACACTTTTAACACAGAGCCATGGCGAGATTCAGCACCCAGATCCGCAACAGCTGAACCTGGCGATCTGGCTCCTGAGATCTTAGAATTTGGCTACTTAAACTTGCCTCCAGAATGTATGAATATCATCAAGGAGGTACGGAGACCCACTACCAGAGCCTGCTACGCGGCTAAGTGGAAAAGATTTGTCATTTATTGTAAAAATGACATCAATCCGCTGGATGCATCAACGCAAAACATTATCTATTATCTATTACACTTATACCGATGCAATCTGGCATACAATTCCATCCGTATACATTTAACCGCACTGGCAGCTTACCTTCAGAATAGGCAGTACCTCTCACTGTTCAAAGTGCCTGCCATCAGAGCTTTCTTGGAGGGACTCAGACGTGTGATTCCTCCACGACACCCTCCTTCACCAGTCTGGAACCTAAATGTGGTCCTCACCAGACTGATGGGACCACCTTTTGAACCTCTACACTCTTGTGAGATTCAATTTCTAACATGGAAAGTAGCTTTCCTAGTTGCCATTACTTCCCTAAGACGAGTTAGTGAACTTCAGGCACTAACCATTCAAGAGCCATTTATACAGGTTCATGCAAACAGGGTAGTGCTACGCACCAACCCTACTTTCATGCCCAAGGTAATCTCGCAGTTCCATATGAACCAATCCATAGAACTGCCCGTGTTTTATCCTAATCCTGAGAATGTAGCAGAGAGAATGCTCCACACACTTGATATCAAAAGGGCTCTCCTGTACTATATTGACAGAACACACACTTTCAGGAAGACAAAACAACTGTTTGTTGCCTTTTCTCCACAGCACAAAGGCAACCCCATTTCCAAAGCAGGAATAGCTAGGTGGATAGTTAAGTGTATACAGATTTGCTATGAAAAAGCTAAGCGCACACTAACAATTCCTCCAAGAGCCCACTCTACACGAAAGTTAGGGGCCTCCATGGCTTTCCTAGGGAATATTCCTTTACAGGAGATATGTAGAGCAGCCACATGGTCCACTATACATACATTTACCAAGCACTACTGTGTAGATGTACACTCAAGACAGCAGGCAGCTGTAGGACAGGCTGTTCTCAAAACTCCTTTTCAGACTGCTGCAGCTGGCACGGGAAGCCGCCGCTAATGGAGGGACTGCTATATAATCTATGCACAGATATGAATTCAGCAGCCCACATGCCTCGAACCGAATATGCTACTTACCAGTATGCATCTGTTCTTGGCATGTAGGGCTGCTGACATTCATATCGCCCACCCTCCTCCCCGGCGCCTGTAGCAGCTGTAGCATTCAGTAATTACTAGTTAGCATGGTCATCATTCACTGTATTACACTCCATCTATGCCACAATGGCGAAAAACAATCTAAGGATGGAGGGGATGCCCATGCGCACTGTAGTCCAAGGGACGAGCCACCAATCTCGTGATGCTTCGAAGACTCTTCCAGGACAACAATGTGCAATCATCCGGACCCAACACTAGGAGGCGATCTATGCACAGATATGAATGTCAGCAGCCCTACATGCCAAGAACAGATGCATACGGGTAAGTAGCATATTCGGTCACCCCTACAGCAGGCCTTATAGCCCTAATGCAGAGTGCATTATATTGCAGGTGAGAACATATCTTCATGAGCAGTTATGCCCCTGAGATATCTAGTTCTATTACTTGATATTGCAAGTGAACAGAAAACCTATCTTCAGGCATGTACTGGGCACTCCTATTACGATTTTCTCAGCTATATAATGGCATCATTGAAAACTATGGTGTTTAGTATCAAGCACCTTGTCTTAGTAAATCCACACTGATGCCAGTGTTGGATTTATTATGACATGCATCCAGAGGGCACTTTAGAGAAGTCCCCTGAAAACCTACCAGTCTTCTAGTTTGCTGGCTGTCTGGTATTGTCCAGCCGGCCACCACAGACGCGTTTCTGACCCCCTGGAGGAGAGATCCCTCGCTCTGAGGACAGGATCAATGCCTGCGCCGGAGTAGGATTTTCACACGTCCTTCAGCAGGATAGCTAGTGATTTAGCATATGCAACATAAAAAGATGATGGACGGAAAGTTGAAATTTGTCTAACATTCACCCCCAGTTACAGATCTAGGTTAAATCCATTGTTATTTTGCTCACTACACCTTTCCAGTTTGGACCCAGCCATATGCAAATCAGCCATGACCCTGTTCCCTGAACTGCCAGGTCAAGTCCTCCCTTGACCGGTAAGCAAGCAACCTGGGACCGGTGTTCGGGCATCACCCCTTATCAGCCAGGCGAGCTTGAAATGGGTGGCGTTGCGAGCACGAGACCCACGTCTGGGCATACTCTTCCCACTTAGGGTGAAATTGCTACACAAAATGATGATGGATGGAATGCTGAACATAGTCAAACATTCACAACCAGTTACAGATCTGTGTTTAATCCATCGTTATTTTGCTCACCACACCTTTCCAGTTTGGATCCAGCGATCTGCAAATCAGTTATTTAGCATTTCTGATGGATTCCACATCTTTTGAATACCCCCTGCGCCAGCATTCCACGGAAATTATTTTCCTAGCTCTCCCACATCGACGAGGACGTCATAATAGCGCGGCTTCGCTCGCGACTCCGTATGACATCATCGGAGCCATAAGAAGACCTCGTCGGCGTGCTGATGTTCGGTTCCTTTTTTCCGCGCTGTCGACTCGTAAAGTTTTTTTTCTTTGACTCTCCATTTTCTTAGTGATTACTTTGTTTCTTCGAGTATTTGGAGAAATGGCTACTTCCAAGAAGTCTGGATTCAGTGTGGCGGTAATATGTCGATGACTGATCCCCACGATGATTGCCTTTGGTGTTTGTCTTACGACCATGACGTCGAAGGGTGTTTGTGCTATAGGAAAATGAATCCGAAGACTCTAAAAGAACGTGAGGCGAAGCTCTTCATGGCAAAAGCTAAAAAGGAGAAGAAGGGTCGAAGACGTTCGAAGTTGGCGACTTAGTACACTTCAAAATCCAAGAAGTCAAAGAAGAGGCATGGCTCTCTGCGTTGGTCTTCGAAGGGCAAGGCTTCAAGATCGCCACCTCAGCGGCGTCCGAGTAAAGACCTTGTTTCTCCATCACCACCTTCTTCTCCTCAAGTGACTCCGATTAACTCACCGGCTCAGAGGTCGCCGGCGTTGAGGGGTTCTTTGGTGCCTAAAGATGCTGAGACACCCAGGAGGTCTCCGACGCCCAAGGACTCTTCTCCTGTTCCTGTGGCTTCGCCTGTGCGGGCACCGTCTCCATCGGCTCCGCTGTCTCCAGTTCAGCCTCGGGTGGATCCTGTTCAGAAAGGTACGGATTCTTATCCTCCTTTTCCAAGCCCTGGAACGGATAGGCGCATTTTTTGAATGCGATGTTTGGCATGTTTGCCAGGGCCTCCCATCGTACCTATGCGCCTTCGGGCCCCATGGGTCCATTGGCCTTTAATTTGGGTGTTCCACATCAATACGCCCAGGCGCTTTTCGTGCCTTTCATGCCTACAGCTCCGGCTTGGCCGAAGTATTCCACTCCAAATCCTCGGACTCCATCTGTTGTTGAGTCTGCGCCGCCTCGGGTCCGATCAGCGCCGATGCTTGATCCTGAAGGTCCTCCTTCGACGCCGGTGCCATTGGCGCTGCGTCTGGCGCTCCCAACGGCGATCCTGAAGCAGCGCTGTAGGAGGGATGCGCAGAGACTGCTTGAAGAGGAAGAATATAGGCAAGAACAGGCGGAGGGAGAGATTGTCAACTCTGTTGACGAATTTGAAGGCCTACAAGAGGCCAGTGAGTTGGATACTTCCCCAGAATGGGAACTCTCCTCACCTAAGGCTGGGATTTCACAGGATGTTGCTCCTTATCATGTAATCTTCAGGAAAGCCGCTGAGTTGCTTGACCTGAAATTACCTTCAACTGAAATTAAATCTAATATTTTGACTGAGTTCTCAATACATCTTCTTCAGTAACTGAGCCTCTTCTACCCTTCAATGAGGCTTTAACAGAACCTATTTTGGAAGTTTGGCAAAGGCCCTTGACTGCTCCGGCAGTTTCCAGGTCTATTGTGAGGAGGTGCAAGCCAGCTCCTGGGGATCCGGCTTTTCTGTCTACTCACCCATCACCTGAAAGATTGGTGGTCCAAGCTTCTTGTTCTAAACAGTCATCTAGTTCTAAAAAGATGGTGCAGGCAGCTAAAAAAGTGGCATTGAAATCTACTAATGCTACCTGCTTACTTGGAAGTTATATCCATGCTCTTATGGACTCTGTTAAACAGCTAGCCCCAAAGCTACCTGAGGACGATCGGGTTAATTTCCTTGAGGCACTTTCTGACTCTCAGGCTGCTGCCCGTCAAGTTATACAGTCCGGTTTGGATGCGGCTGACTCAGTGGCCCGAGTATTGGGATCTTCTTTGGCAACAAGGAGACAAGCTTGGCTAAGATCTGGATTTTCTCCTGATGTTCGGGCAACCCTGTTGAATTTGCCCTTTGATGGTACGAGGCTGTTTGGCACTAAGGCGGACTCTGCTTTACAACGCGTTAAAGATAGCAGAGCGACTGCAAGATCTCTGGGCCTTCAAACTCAGTCTAGAGGTTACGGCTACAAGCGGTATCGAGGATTTGGAAGCTCAGCTTCCTTTCATGGCCGCCAACATCATCAGCAGAGTCAACAGCAGCAGACCCTTTGTTCAAATCGTACACGGGTAAAAATAGAGGTAGTCTTCAAGGAGCCGCTCTGCAGCAGTCCTCCTCCTCTTCTCCTCCCTCCACCGTTGGTGCCACAGGAAAGCAGCTCTAGATCCCTAATCTTAGAGCATGTTGGTATTGTAGGTGGTCGGGTGTCCCACTTTCTAAAAGATTGGAAATCGATTACTTCAGACCGTTGGATTTTAAATCTTGTAGAGAATGGGTACACCCTCCCTTTTTAGAGTTTCCACCTCCTTACCCTCCTCGCCAATGTTGGAGTTCAGAGGACCACTTGCTGCTTTTGCAGCTGGAGGTTCTTGCCTTGAAACAGAATGGTGCGATAGAGGTGGTTCCAGAGCAGAAAAGGGGTCAGGGGTGCTATTCCCGGTATTTCCTGATACTCAAAAAGGACGGTCGGTTGAGACCGATCCTGAACCTCAGGACTTTGAATCGTTACTTCAGACAGGAAAAGTTTAAAATGTTGACCTTGGTTCAGGTTCTTGAAGCGCTGCAACAGAAAGACTGAATGGTGTCCATCGATTTGCAGGATGCATACTTTCATCTTCCCATCCTGAAGTCGCATCAGAAGTATCTCCGGTTCACGGTAGGATCGCAACACTACCAGTTTGCAGTCCTCCCGTTCGGTCTTACTTCCGCACCTCGAGTCTTTATAAAGGTGATGGCGGTGGTAGCGGCACAGCTCAGAAGGTCAGGGGTTCCTGTTTTCCCCTATCTGGACGACCTACTGTTGAAAGCAGTGTCTCCGGAGTTGGTGTTGCGCCACTTGCAAGCAACAATGCAACTGTTGTTTAACTTGGGTTTCTCGATACATGTCCCGAAATCTTACCTGGTGCCTTCTCATCGCAGCTTGTTCATAGGGGCAATACTGGACACTACTGTATGTCGGGGATTCCTGCCTCCACAGAGGATTTTCGATATTCAGGAGATGATTCTTTTGTTTCACGATGGAGCGGTTGCTCCAGTCCTGAAGGTTCTACATCTGCTCGGTCTGTTCACTTCCTGCATACTGTTGGTCAGTCATGCGCACTGGCACTTGAGGGCACTCCAGTGGTGCTTCCGCAGGCAGTGGTATCAACACAACGGAGATCTCGGAGAGAAGGTCAGAATCTCCAGAGACGCTGCAGCGGAGCTGACTTGGTGGAGTGTGCAGGGCAACCGATCTCAAGGAAAGCCCTTTCAGCCTCCTCCGCCAGTGGCCACAGTGATCACGGATGCCTCCACTCTAGGGTGGGGAGCTCATCTGGGGGATCTGGAGGTCTTTGGTCTCCTGAGGAAAGGTTGCGTCACATCAACCTTCTAGAATTGCTGGCAATACATTTGGCACTGAAGGCTTTCCTCCCTTCCCTTCGCGGTCAGTCAGTTCAGGTCCTGATAACAACACTACTGCGATGTGGTACATCAAAAAACAGGGAGGTGTAGGGTCGTATCGTCTGTCGGGAGGCTCTGTGACTCTGGTCCTGGGCTCAGGGACATCATATTTGTGTGTTTGCAAATCATCTAGCCGGTGTGTTGAATGTTTGTTCGGACAGTCTCAGTCGGCATTATTCGGCCGATCATGAGTGGCGGCTTCATCCGGAAGTGGTCCATGACATCTTCAAGATGTGGGGGTCTCCTCGTTGGACCGGTTTGCCACTCACAAGAACGCACACTGCCCGTTGTTCTGAAGTCTCCAGTATCCAATGTAGGGAGCGCTGGGGGACACGTTTCAATTGGATTGGAGTTCGCAACTCCTTTACGAGTTTCCTCCCATACCCTTGATTCCTCGAGTTCTGAGGAAAATTTGCCAAGACTGGGCCCAGGTTATATTTATCGCTCCGGATTGGCCAAGAAGGGTGTGGTAAACAGATCTACTTCACCTCTCATCGTACCCTCCGCTCCGTCTCCCTTTCAGGACAGACCTCCTCTCGCTGGGGCAGGTTCTACACCCCCACCCCGAGTCTGCACCTTCATACCTGGAGGTTGAACAGGGCAACCTGAGTTAGTTTTTTCTCCCTCCGGATGTGGTGTTTATTTTATCATCCAGGAGGCACTCCACCAAATCTGTGTATTCTTTCAGGTGGTCCAAATTTGTCAAATGGTGTGGAGAGAGGTCCATTGAACCTTTGAAGGCCCGTTAGTCGGATGTGTTAAGTTTTTCCCTTTCCTTGACCCAGCAGGGTTGTGCTGTGGCTACAGTTAAAGGTTATTTGTCGGCTTTTATTTGTTTGCCGGATCAGCCGTCTTTATGCAAATCTCCTGTAGTTATGCGGTTCATTAAGGGCCTTATAAATATATGTTCGAGGCATATGAGCTGCAGATTACACACTTGTGCATAGATCGCCATCTGGTGTTGGGCCCGGATGTTTACAGTTTGTTTTTCCGTTTGGCAAGTCTTTGTAAGTCACGAGGTCGGTGACTCCTCCTTTGGATCGTATTGCGCATGGGCTTCGGCTCCATCCTTAGATTGTTTTTTTCCGCCTACGGGCTCGGATGTAATCTTCGCGCTCCGGTTCCGAACAGCTTCCAGTTCGACGATCGACGCGCAATCCTCACCCCAAACCGCGGTATTGTTTCGATAGCGATCTCCCCCACTCGACGCGCCTTCTCATCGGCACAGACCTTCGGTTCCGGTCGTCAACGACGGCCTTCGGGCCTACCCAAGCTCCTGTCCTGGCTAATGGAAAGGACTCCCTTCAAGAAGTGCCCTCGATGTGGGTCCAAATTCCCCCACACCGCTCTCCATGAAGTATGTAACCTCTGCCTCTCCCCTGAACACGAGGCTCGAGACTGTCCGGCGTGTAAATCCTTCCGGTCCAAGGAAACGATTTGAGACCGAAGAGCCAGAAGAACCATGGCACACTCTTCGGCGATCCCGGACGACATCTTCGGAGAAGGCGTCGACGCTCCAGAACAACACATGGACGAGGGATTCGTCAGCGCATCCGAAGCCGATGATTCAGATGTGGAGGACATCACTCTGGCACAGAGGGTCGTGAGTACTACTCTATTCCCTCCCCCCCCTCGCCGGCACCGAAAAAGGCTTCGGTCACGCCTTCGGACCTAAGCAAGACCAAAGACACTTCTTCCCACACCGCACCTTCGGGACCGGTAAAGAAGCCAATTAAACCTTCAGGTGGCTCGGGCTCGAGCCAGCCCACCGTCGGAGCCGATAAACACTCTTCGGCACCGAAAAAGAAACCGGCCTCCATCTCGACACCGAGCCCCACACCGAAACACTCGGGGTCGAGAACAAGCTCCTCGGCACCGACCCCATCTTCGGTACCGACAAAAGTCCACAAGACCACAGACACTTCGAAGCCGAAATCCATCTCGGCGCCTACTAAACAATCAGAGCTTTCCAAGCATGGTTCCAAACAACGAACCAGCACCGACAAGCCTAAAAAATCAAAGGCCCCAATGCCTTCAGCGCCTGACGGACCAACCAACCTCTCCAGAACTATTCACACCGGATCCCTTACAAAAAACATTAGCTAAGGATCCCAAAACTGGACATTTAATGCTCTCTATCAAAAAGAGACAGACAAACCTGCTCCGCCTCCACCTCCAAAAAGGAAGGACTCTGCTACCTCCCCTTTCAGACTACCTTCCCCACCACCTCCTCCACCACCCCCACCTCCACCTCCTCCACCACCCCCACCTCATCATTCCCCCACCCCATCCCCGGATCATGATGATCAAGGGGATCCATACGACGACATAGGGGATGTACCCCAAGATATACCTACAAGGGACCCCACTCCCACAGGATCCCCAGACCCATGGGACGATTATAATATCCCTGATGTCCCTAACGTCCCACAAGACGATCTTTACCCTTCCAGACCTTCTCCACCAGAAGACTCCTTGGGGTTCAACCATTTATTGCAAAGGGCGGCCCACTACCACGGGGTAGATTTACATACCGACCCAGTGGAGGAGGATTTCCTCCTAGATACATTTGACACCCCACATAGGACCACCTCCATATTGCCCATGCTAAAGGGTGTTATAAAACATGCGCCGGAGGTCTTTAAGGACCCAGTCAGGGCCAGGGTCATTAACCCGCGCATTGAGAAGAAATATAAAGCCGCCCCAACAGATCCCTCCTACATCGGAGGGCCAGCGCCACTAGATTCCTTGGTGGTATCCACAGCACAGAAAAGGGCCAACTCCCAGGCTTCAGGTGACCACCACCTGACAAAGAGTCTAAACTCTTGGACGCATCAGGCAAGCGTACTGCATCTCAAGCGGCCAATATATGGCGTATCGCCAATACACAAGCACTACTAGCGAGGTATGACAGGGCCCATTATGACGAGCTAGAAGCCATAATGCACCATCTCCCTGATAAATACAAAGCTAGGGCCAATGAGCTAATTCAGGAGGGTAAAACAATTACCAATACCTCCATACGTTGTGCCTTAGATGCAGCAGACACAGCCTCTAGGGCTATCAATACTAGTGTCCTCCTCTGTCGCCATGCCTGACTAAGGATATCAGGTTTTAAACCGGAGGTACAAGCCTCCAGCCTCAACCATTCCTTTGGCCAGGAACATCTGTTTGGCCCCAAAGTGGATGACGCCCTAGAGAAAATGAAAAAGGTCACTGACATGGCAAAATCCATGGGAGCCTTACAATCTCACCTTCCCCACCGCGCCTACCCAATGACTTCCCTCCACTTCCCCCAGACCATCACACTCCGGTCGAGGGCAGACTCCAACATTTCATTCCGGTCTGGACTACCATCACCTCAGACAAATGGGTAACACAAATAATTCGGTCAGGCTACTGCCTAGAACTAACATCTACCCCCCAAACATTCCACCCAGGCAACGCCCGATGTCACCAGAACATCTGTGGCTACTCAAGCAGGAGGTAATCTCCCTCCTAGACAAAGAGGCAATAGAACACGTTTCTACCAACCAACAAAATATGGGGGTCTACTCCCTGTATTTTCTCACACCAAAAAGGTACGAGACTCTACGGCCCATCCTAGACCTTCGGCCCCTAAACAAATACATACACTCAGGCCACTTTCATATGGTGACGCTTCAGCAGGTACTTCCGCTACTTTCCCAAAACGACTTCATCACGACTTTGGACCTAAAAGACGCTTACTTCCACATTCCAGTGCACAATGCTCACAGGAAGTACCTCAGATTTGTAGTGGACGGCCAACACTACCAATTCAAAGTGCTTCCGTACGGAGTCACAACCGCACCACGAGTATTCACCAAGTGCCTAGCAGTGGTGGCATCACATCTGCAAAGACAACACATTCATGTCTTCCCATACCTAGACGACTGGTTGATAAAAGCCAGTTCATACAATCAGTGTGTACAACACACACACACACCACCATCCAGCTACTTCATCAGCTGTGCTTCACGGTAAACCACGAAAAGTCCCATCTCCAACCATCCCACATAAAACAATGCCTAGGTGCCACTATAGACACCTAAAAAGCGCTCGCCTACCCCAATCCTGCCAGGATTGCAAGCATTCAGGCTCTACGTGCAAAATTCATAGCACAACACTCCCTTCCAGCTCGGGTGTTCATGCAACTAATAGGGATGATGGCCTCTTGCATCTTCATAGTACCCTCACGCAAGACTCCAGATGCGTCCTCTCCAAGAGTGCTTAGCGCACCAATGGAACCAGGCCCAGGGTCAATTAACAGATCTGGTGTTGGTAGACGGTCGTACCCATCGCTCTCTGCAGTGGTGGACCACCACAAACCTTTCCAAAGGTCGACCGTTCCTGAACCCGGTTCCCCAGATAGTACTAACAGACGCATCACTCTCCGGCTGGGGAGCTCATCTATTACATCTCACCATGCAAGGCAAATGGACACCTCAACAGAAGCTACTCCATATCAACCATCTGGAGTTACTAGCAATCTTCCTAGCCCTAAAATCCTTTCAGACACAAATTTCGGGCAAAGCAGTCCTAATCCGCATAGACAACATGACAGCCATGTATTATATTCAAAAACAAGGCGACACACACTCTCCACAACTCTCTCAATTAGCACAGAGCATATGGAGATGGGCCATACCCCGGAAAATCTTTCTCCTAGCCCAACATGTCCCAGGAGTACAAAACACTATAGCAGATCTACTCAGCAGACAAACACAACAACTCCACGAGTGGGAACTTCACCCGCAAGTTCTTCACCCATACTTTCAAATGTGGGGGCATCCACAGATAGACCTTTTCGACACCCACGAAAACAAAAAATGCCCAAGCTTCGCCGCCAGGTACCCACACCCATTGTCCAAAGGCAATGCGATGTGGATGAACTGGTCAGGCAGATTTGCGTACGCTTTTCCGCCTCTCCCACTCATTCCACTAGTAGTGCGCAAACTACAACAGCACTCCCTCATACTAATATTAGTAGCGCCAACTTGGGCCAGACAACCGTGGTACACCACACTGCTGGAACTATCGGTAGGACCGCATCAAAAAGTACGCCTCTCTCCACACCTCTTAACCCAGAACCAAGGAGAGATCAGACACCCGGACCCAGCTCAGCTCAACCTGGCGATCTGGCTCCTGAAATCCTAGAATTCGGGTACCTAAATCTTCCCCCTGACTGTATGAAAGTCATCAAAGAAGCTAGGCGCCCTACCACTAGAGCGTGCTACGCCACCAAGTGGAAACGTTTTGTTATCTATTGTCATAACACCATCGATCCCCTAGATGTGTCCATTCAACACATCATAGGCTACTTACTCCACCTACAAAGGTGCAATCTAGCCTATACGTCCATTCGACTACACCTCGCAGCCATAGCAGCTTACCTACAAAACAGGCAACATCTCACACTCTTTAGAGTACCTGCCATTAAAGCCTTCATGGAAGGCCTTAAAAGAATAATTCCCCCCAGAGTACCACCCTCACCTGTGTGGAACCTAAATATCGTTCTCACCAGACTAATGGTACCTCCTTTTGAACCCCTACACAAATGTGAACTTCAATTCTTAACATGGAAAACCGCTTTTCTTGTAGCCATCACTTCCCTCAGAAGGGTCAGTGAGATACAAGCATTTACTATTCAAGAACCTTTTCTACAAATGCACCATAATAAGGTGGTTCTCCTTACCAACCCAAAATTCCGCCCCAAAGTCATTTCTCCTTTTTACCTAAACCAATCTGTAGAACTACCAGTATTCTTCTCGCAACCACAAACTGTTGCAGAAAGAGCTCTTCACACACTAGATGTCAAACGAGCCTTACTATACTACATCGAGAGAACACAACCTTTCCGTAAGACCAAACAACTGTTTGTTTCTTTGTCTCCACCACACAGGGGCAACCCCATCTCCAAGTCGGGGATAGCTAGGTGGATTGTTAAATGCATTCAGATTTGCTACCATAAAGCAAAACGAACGCTATCCGTTCCCCCTAAAGCCCATTCTACATGTAAAATGGGGGCTTCAATGGCATTTTTAGGGAACATCCCATTAGATATCTGCAGAGCAGCTACATGGTCAACACCGCACACTTTCACTAAACACTACTGTGTAGATGTGCAAACTAAGCAACAGGCTAGTGTGGGCCAGGCTGTACTCAAAACATTATTTCAAACCACTGCAACAGATACGGGTGTTCGCAGCTAACGGTGGGTACTGCTATATAATCTATGCACAAGTGTGTAATCTGCAGCTCATATGCCTTGAACGGAATATGCTACTTACCAGTATGCATCTGTTCTTGGCATGTAGAGCTGCAGATCTACACACGCCCACCCGCCTTCCCGGCTACCTCTATCTGTTCCAGTTTATCTTATTTAGATAACACACACATGGGCATCTTCACTGTTATTACTACGCTCCATCTTTCCGTGCTGGCGAAAAACAATCTGAGGATGGAGCCAAAGCCCATGCGCAATACGATCCAAGGGAGGAGTCACCGAACTCCTAACTTCCAAAGACTTTCCAAGAGGAAAAACAAACTGCAAACATCCGTGCCCAACACCAGATGGCGATCTATGCACAAGTGTGTAGATCTGCAGCTCTACATGCCAAGAACAGATGCATACTGGTAAGTAGCATATTCCTTTCTTCCATAGGCTAACATTGACTGGTTTCACTTGGAAATTCTTCTAAGTGTGGAGTTTTGGAAATTTAAAATATTCATCTAAAATCAGCCGAACAACTAATTCCGATTTACTCACCTGTTATCAGGAGAGACCTCAGTGCTGCATCTTGTAGCTCAGTACTGACCCTGAAAAGTGATTTTAACCGTACTTACCAGTAACTTGAATTTCCTTCCATAGGATATCATTGCCTGCTTTTTGCTGAAAAAGTTTCTGTGTCGATTTTTGAAACTTACAAATATTCTTTAAAAATACTTGCCCGTTTTAGACCAGCACTGGATTAAAAAAGTAACATTAACATACTTTACCCGTAACTCAAATTTTCTTCCATAGGAAACCATTGACTGTTTTTCTGTGAAATTTGTGACGATTTTTCAAACTTATAAATATTCCTTAAAAATCGCCTGTATAACTTAAACGCAGTTTCTCAACTGCTTACAGGTGGTACACTAGTGCTGGATCCAGTCTCCAACATTGACCTAGAAAAAGTAACCATAACCCCACTTACCTGCTGTAGGAGAGTAGGATCTGCTTCACATGGGTACCCCCACTGTTTGCTGGTGTTTCACTGTTTTTCCACCTTAGTCTGGCTGTGGCCCTGCTAATCAGGACCACAGCCTAGCTGCTTCCTCTCTAAAATGGTTTCCATGTACATTAGGTACATATCTAATTGGATTCTGGAGTGCCTTGTAAGCCCCTAGTATATGGTATACTATGCACCTACGGAATAGGTACCTCAGAGGCCTACCAGGGGCTGATGCATGTATTATGCCACCTCCTGGACGCACTCCAAAATGGCACCACAGGTCAGCTACTGCAGCCTGGGTAAGTGTGTGTTTGCACCCCTTTCAGTGGTATAGGCTACCTATATCACTACCTTTGCACACACATATAAAACCTGAGTCACTCCTATGGCAGGCCTCAACAATCCTGAAGGCAGAGTGCTTGGTTTTTATGTGAGAGGGTGCCCCTGCATGAGCAGAGCCCCTCTGCAGCGTTCGGAGTACCTCCTCTGATGCTGTTTGTGGTGCAGCCTGACCATATACTGTTAAGTGCATTATAATCTCGTGGTAAATGCTAACTTTGGGATGGCTGCACGGAAGCATGTTGTGTTTGGTGTCCAACGCTTTGGAATACTACCCCCCCCCCCCCCCCCTCCTCCCCCCACCAGTCCTGGCGGCGGGGGTAGCATTCCACCCTTCTAGAGGGAGAGACATGTTCACACTGGTCTAACCCGGTAGGACTTTCTACAGCCATGGGATCACAAAATGGATGCCTCTGCCACAGACATGGGTCTGGCCTCCTGCTGCTGACCGAAGCTCCGGCAGGGGAGGCCAGGACAATAGGTTTCCTGTCGCAGAGAGGTGTAACCACCTCCCCAGAAAGGCAGATGTGTATTGGAGCTGGGTGGGAGCACTCTCTGGTGCTTTGAAGTCCTGCACTGGGTCCACTTCAAACCGGTTGCAGGGGCTACCTGCCCCTTCTCTGGCACGAAACTGGACAAAGGAAATGGGTGTAACCACCCCTCTTTCCAAACCCTCCGATAGGTGGGTCCCTAGAGTATGTCCAACCCCCAAACTTAGTACAAGTATGGGAACCCAGTCCTTGCAACTTTAGATTACCCTGGACGAAACTCTGCAACATATATTCTGGACCTTCGACGTTCTATCCTGACTAGAAGACTAAAGAAATCTCCCTTGGAGTCAAGGAGTGACTTCCCTGCTTGGCAGGCACCAAAGAAGCAACTGTCCGGTCTGCAATTCCGGAGCTCCCGTTGGACTCCGAAGTCTCTGCATCACCAGATGTGGATTTCCTGACTTCCCCGAGGCTAACCTGAGTCCAGAGCAAAGCTGAGGCCCGTGGCTGTCGTGAGTGACGAGGAACCGTGACCCCTGGGCATCGTGTACTATTGCTGGTACATCGACTTCCTGTTTATCCTTGAAGTTCTGCTTTGGGGGTTCGAGTAGCCCCAGCCTTGATTACTGACTGCACCGAAGATCTCCGGCCTCCACTCCCCCAGTGACCCGTGGACCGGGTTCCAGTGCGACCGCTTGATGCTCCTTCGCAATCGCTAGCCCGTTGACTAGTGGGTCCCCACAAAGGCAACTCCTCTTCTGCTTGGGCTTTCCTGGTTGCTCCAGACGTGCCCCGACTTTCCCTCGCTGGGTGAGTCCCTCAGAACTCAGATAAAACAGAAGTCCTCATTTTAGGTACATCCCCCTCCGCATGGGACGACTCTTGGTGGCCAGAAGCCCTTGGAAAAGCTCCCATCCCGACAGACCACGCACGGAACCTAGGCGTCATCCTGGATTCCTCACTTTCAATGAACAGACAAGTCAACGCCGTCTCCTCATTCTGCTTCAACATTCTGCGCATGCTCAAAAAAACATTTCGTTGGATCCCCATCGAAACTAGGAAAACGGTCACCCACGCTCTGGTCACGAGCCGACTGGACTATGGAAACACCCTCTACGCCGGTACTACCGCTAAACTCCAGAAAAAACTCCAACGAATCCAAAACGCCTCAGCCAGGATCATATTAGACATCCCGCGTAAAGAACACATCTCTGGTCACCTGAAAAACCTCCACTGGCTTCCCGTCAATAAGAGGATCACTTTCCGGCTCCTAACCCACGCACACAAAGCACTCTACGAAATCGGACCAGAATGCCTCAACACACGACTGTCCTTCTACACCCCCCCCGGCAACTACGATCTTCCAACCAAGCCCTCGCCACTTTACCTCGCATCAACAAAACCACCATGGGAGGTAGATCCTTCTCCTACCTAGCAGCTAAAACCTGGAACTCACTTCCCACTTACCTTCGCCTTACCCAGAACCACCTAGCATTCAGAAAGCAACTTAAAACGTGGATATTTGACAAGTAATCCCCCACCCCTCCCTAAGCGCCTTGAGACCCTCTGGGTATGTAGTGCGCTATATAAATTCTCTGACTTGACTTGACTTGACCTTGCTGGTCTGCACTGACCACCTTCTCTTTCCACGAGACTTGCCATTGCCAAGGCTTGTTGGATCCATTCTGGTTGCCGACACTGCAGCACTCGACAGACTTCGTGGGACAGCTCGAATCTGGCTAGTGGACTTCGTCAACGCCTCCTGGACCTCGTGGCTGAAGAGTCAAGACACCTATCAACTCACCTGCAGCACCCGACATCTGTGGGCATTGGTCCATCCTGCTCTTGGTCACTGGTAAGTGACCCAGACTCTGTCCCCTCTGCTTTCAGGTTCCTTCCATCCTAGATCCAGGCTTGGATCTCTTCGGACACTTCTCCTCTTCACGGCAGCAGCACTTCTTCGCCAGCTGCCATTGAAATCGACAATGCAACCCAACACCAAAAGACACCTATGCACCCGGCTTCCCTGGGTGAGGTGACACGAGTACTCCGGTGCTCCAGTGGGTGCTAGCCCTAGAACTTACTAAGTCCAAAAGGGTTTGGTCCTGACTCGATTCTAAGTCTCCCTAATGTTTAAATTTCCAACCGCGACATTGCCCATAGAAGCTAACGGGAACCCGCTGTTGAGTTTACACACTGCACACGGCCCCGTGAGTCCCCTGTGTCACTACCTTGGGTGGTTCCTTGGGGTCCCAGCGATTCTACAGGCTCTAGGCCTTGTGTCTAGTTCAGTTGTGGTTCTTGTACCACTTTTTTGGTATATGGTTTGGTACGCCCCCAGAGCCCAAATGTGTATTTGTGCTATTACTGTTGATTGCTAACTTGTAAATTAAGTACTTCGAACTCCAGTCTCATAAAGAAACTATAGGGGTGTGTTTTATCTTAAATACATATATTTTAAATATATATCTGATGTGGTTGTCCTTTCATTTGATCATTCAAGAGATTATAGATTGGTAAAACAAGCTACTTTACATTCCTTCAAGACTTAGCGTGAAGGCTGCTCTCCATAGCTACCACTAGGATAGCCTTCAATAAAGGTTGTCTTTAACCTATCACCATAAGGGGTTGTTTGGACTGATACCAGATGCCCACCTTAACTAGTGGATAGCATATATCAGGCCAACTTCTCACACCTGCTAAGTGAATTTCCTTCCATAGGATAACATTGGTAATTTGATCAGAAAAAGTTTCTAAGTGTCAACTTTTAAAATATCAAAATATTGCTTAAAAATCACAACAGTAACTAAAACGTATTTGTTTACTTGTTTCCAAGAACTGTCCCAGGACTGAATCTAGGATCCAGTCCTGGAGTTAGAAAAGTAATCCTTAAAGTAATCAATTGCATATAACTTAAAATTCCCATTGAGCTCAATATATTATTGTTTGAAATTGTGTTGCCTATTGCAACAAACTGTAAGCATTGCATTTCAAGTCAATTGCCTCTTGCAAAGTATTTAACTAAAGCATCTCATTCTGAGAAAGTACATTTTGATATCTCTTGTTGGTTCCAAAATAAAACCATATATTTTTATATACAAACCATTGGTCTAGAGTTCAGTTCTTGAGTGTGTGAGACCATTTGCTGACTGAGTGTGTACAACAAATGCTTTACACTGTCCTCTGATACTTCCTTACTGCTCGACCAAGCTACCACTTTAGAGAGTAAGGTTATATCTAACTTTAGCCTCTGCCAAACCTCTGGGGACTGTGGACTCTCTGCACACTGTACCTAGTTGGGAACAGTATATACAGAGCCACTTTCTCACAATTAGGAACTCTGGGTCAGGGTTATGCCCACTCCCCACAGGAAGTGGTCATATAGGGGGTGTAGTCACCCCAGGTGTAGGTAGCCCATTAGCTACTAGCATACACTCCCCTTAACACCCCTAAATTGAGTATTTAGGTCGCCCTATCACACTAGGAATTCAGATTAGACATTTTGGGAACTGAAAAGGACAAAAAAAGAGCGTTCACCATACGAACCGAGGACTGACCACAAACTTAGCGCAAAACCCTGCCTAACTAATGGAACCTCGACAGTTGCAAAGACCCGGCTAGTCCAAAAGCTGTGCATCCTCTCCAACGCTTGGAGGACTGCCCAGCACTTTGACAACCAGTTAGCATCTCCCTTGGGGTGGAGGAGCCACTTCCCTGCTGTCTGCAGGCACCGATCGTAATGTTCGGTTCACCAATCTGGTGACCACTGGGTCCACCAATGCAGCAGCTGCCCAGGAGGAGGTTCATGCTTTAGGAAGGTAACTTTGTCTCCTTACCAAGTTTGGAGGTGCCGGGATCCCCAAGAGCCACCCTGCACCAATACCCGGGATGCAGGACACCTTGCAGGAACCAAGGCTTGTTTTGTCCAGTCCGGACATCACCAAGGCTGACACCAACCTACCGACGAGAGACTTCAGGATCCACGAGGGCTTCATAGAGAGTGGCCCTGTTTCCAGCACCTCACCAGGTCGACCCCAAGAAGTTAGAGCCTCCCAAACGCAAGTGACTCGCCAGACAAAACACCTCTGCACACGAGCCCTACAGCCCAAGTTTAAGCCAACTGAACGTACCCTCTTACCCCAGAGACCCTCAAGAGCCGAGCCCCTCTTTGTGTTCTGCCAGACAGGTCCCCCAATCGCCTCTTGCAGCCTCTTACAGGTACTTTCTCCCATTGACGTACACGTGTAGCATTCGAGGCTACCACCGCAACCAGCACCTCTTCACCTGAAAGCCCCAGGGCAAAAGAAATTGAACTGCTGGTGGTTTCTTGGCCTCTGCTCACCTCAAGTTCAGAAGAACAGTCCTGTAAGTCATTTGCATGTGGCCTTGTACAGTGAATATCTCTCCCATAGGATAACATAACTGCATTTGAGGCTCATGCCTCAAATGACAGCTATCATTTCTACTGTAAAATTTGATAACATCTAAAGTATTTACTCGATTACAAAGTTCTTGGTGTGTAAAATTCTATAACAATTACATTTTCTACATTGGCCTAGAGTTTTTTTGGGTGTCTCTTATTTATTGACTGTTTACAACAAATGCTTAACACTACCCCCTGATAAGTCTAAACTGTTCGCCCACACTAACACCAAGGAGAGCATTTGGAATTATTAATCTAAGCCCTGTAAGCCAGTAAGGATTGTCTTGACTTTCTACGTAGTGTATCTAATTTTGGTACACTACACAAAAAGGATGAAGTCTGGCTTTGGCATGGCTTTAATTGGCAAAGTTGGGCCAACAGTTACACTGCTCTTCCAGCCTACAAATGACGGGTGGGAGTCTCATTTTATTTTTCTCTCACCCAGGCTGGCACAACCAGTGCTGCAATCCTTAGGGGTACCCTCTCGCTTGCATGTCCTGGGTTATCCTGCTTACCATTTACTAGAGACTTACAGGTAAGCTTGCTCAGCCAGTTAGGTAGAGCCAATTCGACAAATCAGTTTAAGGGTAAGAGCGCATGCACTGAGGTCTAGTTTGATGGCCTCAATGCACTCTGAGTTAAAACACCAACAGTGTCAGTCCAAAAACTTGGGGGTGACCATATGAAAATAGGCAGTTCCTTACACCGAGCCATTCGGCACCCCTTCTGACTGGCACAATGCCTTTGCTCACCGGAAGAGCTCATATCCTCCACAAATTGTTTGGCACAAATCTGACAGTGGTGGCAATGAGGCTGGGGATGAATTTGCCCAACCATACTAGGAGAATATCTGGTATGAGGAACTTCTGGATGCCAGTGGTCTGGTTTCCTCCCCAGACTCTACAGTTTTCACCTCTAGCATGCCCACAGAAGACTGCGCCTCCTTTGCTGTGGTTGTGCGTAGGGCGCAGGAGGTTCTCGATCTTTGTCTTCTCAGGAAGTTACGAACAACGTCTTAACTGAGGGGCTTCAGCCTGGTCAAACGAGTTATCAGCCCCTCTCTCCATTTAACGAGGCTGTTGCCGACATGTGGTTGGGGACCTGGGCCAAGCCCTGCTCAGGCCCACCTGTTAATCAACAGATCGCCAGGCGCCATCTCTCTGCTCCGGGCGAACCAGACTTTCTTACCCACCACTCTCTGCCCCAGAGCCTTGCGGTGCAGGCTTCAGCCAGGAAGGTAGTCCCAAACTCGTTCCCCACTACTCCTCCTGACAGGGAATCAAAGGCGATAGAAATCTTTTTTAATTTTTTTTTTTAATATTCATTTTTCTTTATTGCCATTAATAAGTACAACAAAATTGAGCCATACATCATCATGAGTAATACAGTTATTGGTTAACAGCACATACCGTGCGCTATCCATTTACATTCCAAATTATACATTGAAATATATTTAAATCAAATCTTACAATGCCATTCGTATATCGCCACCTATTCTCCCCTCACAGAGACCCCCCATGGGTAGCACAGCGTCAACATTTAGTCACTGAAGTCTGGTTCTGAGTCTTCAGGTGGTGGGGCACATATGTTTCACCGAAAGGTATTCCAGTTACCCCATACACGTTTCCATTTTCGTGGGCATCCCCTATTAATAAAAACTGCCTTTTCCGCCACTATGGAGCTATCAAGGTCTAGGCACCATTGCTGATGGGTGGGGGCCACCTGCGCCCCCCAGTGTTGTGCGATGCGAAGGTCAGTGTCACCCATTCCCGCACCGCACAGCAGAGATCTGTTGGCTCCCACACATTAAGTATACATCTACGCGGCTCAGGGGGGACATCAACTCCGCAGACCTGGGTCACCGTGGCCACCACTGCCCTCCAATAGTGTTGAATGCTGGGACAGTCCCAGATGGTGTGATAAAATGTGCCTATAGATCCACATCCTCTAAGGCAAAGTGGCGTGTCTGCCTTCCCTATTTTGTGAAGTGTCGATCTGGTGAAGTACGTTCTGTGCAGTATTTTCAACTGCACGAGTTTGTCTGGAGGGGGTCGCAACCTCTCGCGGGGACGCAAGTGCCTCCTGCCAACCTTGCTCGTCCATCTCGCCTATCTCCGCCTGCCATCTCTCCCTAAGGGTCTCTGTAGGGTCTTTCTGATTGTTAATCAGCTTGCGATATGTTAATGAGATCGCTTTTTTAGTCAGAGAATCAGTTAGCAAATGGTCCTCCAGAGGTGAGGACGCGGGCAGATCACTTCCCGGAGGTATGGCCCTTGTAAGGGCATGCTTTATTTGTAAGTACCTATATTGCTCTGTCTCTGCCCTCTGATACGTTGATTGGAGTTGCGCAAACGCGACCACCTCCCCCTTTTTCCACAAGTCGCCCACCCTGGAGATGCCTATCAGATCCCACTGTTTAAAACCTTTGCTCTTACGTAGCTTACCAAAGCGGGGGGAGTCCCACAGTGGTGTATGGTGGGTTATCACCCCTCCCACCCCAGTGCTCGCTGTGCTCTAAACCAAACCTGCACTGTATGGGCCGTAGGGCGATCAATTTGCTTGTTTTTGATTTATCATATAGGGTGCCCATTATTCCGTCCGTGGCCATCATGTGTCTATCCATACGTAAAGCCGGTTCGTCCTGGGGGGCGTGCAGCCATTGATTGATCACCATCAGTTGGGAGGCCCAGTAATATAGATTGATGTTTGGCAGCGCAATGCCACCGTCATACCAGCTCTGCATTAGCTTACGCACAGGGCGATAAATCTTTAAGTGAATCGTCTTCTCTACGAGTCTAGCCCTTCGCTGTGTGAATGCCACCTGCCTCTCACTATAGGTCACACTCCAGGGCTCGACAAATCCACTCGCCCGCTCGCATTTGCGAGGGAGAATTGATGAGGACGAGCTATTGTTAGGTCCTACTCGCCCTTTCTGGCGAGTAGGAAGACAAACTAACTTTTGTCCTCTGTCTTTAAAAACGGAGCAAAAGTGACAAGATTTAAAGGCATTTTTATTGCTCACAATGAGCAATAAAGATGCCTTTTAAATCTTGTTATCTTGTCACTTTTGCTCCGTTTTCAGAGACGGAGGTCAAGTAGGTTGCAGTGAGGTTGAGGGGATTTTCCAAGGGACTAGACCTGCAGGACTAGTATCATTTTTCGGATTTTTCGAGCCCTGCACTCTCACGCCTAGAGGGAGGCAGTGGCCTAGGTATTGCTCATAGTACTGGAAGAAGCCAGTGCCATCCTTTCTCAGGCCATACGTAACAGCCATGATGCGACTGTGTGCTGGATAACACTGACTCGCTTGGTAGGGCTATGGCACCAGTGTGGCCCTTGTTAGGCACACCTGGATGCTGTTCACTGGCTGTTCAAAAGAAGTCCAGGCCAGTCCTATGGACCTGGCGTTTGCCAGTTCCAGACTTTGGGAGGATAAAGTGGAATCTACCCTGGAGCGCTTCAGATTGCTGGGCCACAGTGAGCACCCTGGGCCTCTCTGCTCTTACCAACCAGCGGCATCAGCAATAATGCCTGCCGCAGTGGCTATGTTGGGGACTTCCAGTATCCTTAGCAGAGCCAACCAGTGGAGCAGTTGTCCCAGTCTTTTCATTGCTGCGGTGCCCACACCAGAGGGCATCAAGGACAGTGCACAGCTCAGTCTTCTAGACTCCACCCGCAGCACCCCAAATCCTCTTTAGCATGCTTTTTGCCAGCACATAGCCTCCCTGTCAGAAGATTAATCTGACCTTTTCAGAGTGTCATGAGATGACTTTGGACAAGTGAATCCCGCAAATTGTTCAGTAGTGTTACCATTGCTCGAAACCCCACCGCACCTCCCGCGCTCCACCAGCGGGCTGACGAGGACCATCACACGGTCTTTCTTGCAGTGACAGGGTATCAGTGCCAGAAGTTGGTCGTGGTTGCCAGATACTCTTAATGGCAGCACTGCACTTACAATGTCTAAGAATGGACTTACACAGTAGGGGTACAGGGCTCATGCACCTGTACCCTCACCACTGGTAAACAGCACCCAGCTAGAGGGGTGATAGATCTATGCCAGGGCAGTTTGTTGTAGGCATGGCACACTGTGCCATGTCGTCTCTTCACTTTGTTCTGCACAAAGACATGCAGACTGCAAAGGCAGTGTGTGAGTGTAAGGGTAAAGGACCTCTAAGGGTGCAGTTTTAGGGAAAGAACATAGGCCCTGGGTACCTGATTAGCAGAAGCCCAGGGTTCGCTCAGTCAAAGCACATCAGCAATACAGCAAAAAGTGGGGGCAACCATGCAGAAAGAGGGCACTTTCTCACACCAATGGTGTCCCTACGAACCACAGCATCTCCACTTACCTCTGCTGTCGGTGGTGACCTCCGAGCAGTCTCGGGTTCGATACCTGCAGCCTGCGTGCCTGACGAGTTTCTCGATTGAAAAGCATTGGGCGCCTGACGCGGTCTTAGCACACAGCTGTCTCTGTCCGGTGGTGGTGTATGTTTGGTGCTGCCATGTGGCAAGCAGTCATTACCCACCTCGACCAACCTTCAGTCAACCTTTGGGTTCACTGTCAATGTGCCAAAGTCATTCCTGGACACAGTAAAATTTCGTGCCTACCTCCCAGAGTAGAGTCCAGAACACTTGGGCTATGATCCCGATGTTTCAGAAGTCTGTCCTGGATCTCAATGAGGATGATACTGGGACTGATGGCCTCCTGCATTCTGCTGGTCAAGAGCTCCAGATGACACATGAGGGCTCCGTACTGGGATCTACAGTCAGTGGATACAGAACCAGATGGATCTTTCTAATCTGGTCCAAATTTCTGAGTCAACTGCATAAAATCTGAAGTGGTGGCTGCAGGCCCTGTTTGAGTCCGCAGCAGCCCCCCCTCCTTACTCCCCCAGAGCTTGAAGTGGTGACTAATGCATGGAGATTCAAAGAAGATCAGTAATAACCAGGCTCAAGTCGTGCTAGTGGCACCGGAATGTGCATGAAAAGTATGATCACCCGAACTCCTGGGCATGAGCATTTGTCCTCCGATCAGGTAGCCTCTACAGAAGTCTCTCTTTTCTAAGCGGCGCTGCAAGGTTCTGTTTCCAAACTTGCTCAACATACACCTTTATGCTTGGACATTGAACAGCGACAGTTGAGTGCTTTCGCCCTTCCTTCCAAAGTTGTTGTAATCTTGGCAGTCAAGCGTCCCTCAACAAAATCTGTATAAGCCCTGCCATTCAGATACCTTTTTGGCATGGTGCGCTTTGAAAAGATCAACCCACTCCATGCCAAGCTGTCAGAAGTTTTGTGTTGTCCTAGCCCAGCAGGTCCTTGCTTTTGATGCTGTTAAGGATACCTATCAGTTCTTTCTGACTTTTTACGATTGCAAGATCAACCCTTATTATTCAAATCACCAGTTGTGATGCATTTCCTCAAGGGATTACAATATATGTTCTCCCCTTCTCTGTTTGTTATGGCCCAATTTGATTTAAATTTGGTCCTCACATTCCTCATGTGTGCACCCTTTGAGCCTCTCCACACTTGTTCTCTCCAGCTCCATACCATCAAGACGATCTTTGTTGTCAGCAAAAGTTTGGTGCGGCTGGTGAGTTACAGGCCTTGTCTGTTAACCCGCCCTACACCACTTTCTACCGAGACAAGCTGGTTCTGCAAACGCCCACGGAAGGTCGTGACACTTTCATGTCCGTCAAGGCATCACTATTCCGGCGTTATCTGCTCTGCCTCACCCCTCTAAGGAGGCAGAGAGACTTTACCAACAGGATTCGAAAAAGGCTCATAACTTCAACCACAACGGTGCCAAAGAATGCCGGATGGAAGATCAGCTTTTTATCATCTTCTCTGGAACAAAGAGAGGTAAGGCTGTGAATAAAATGGCCTTCTCGCCCTTGATCATGTGCTGCAGGAAGGTTGTATACTCTCTTGACCAAAAGCAGACCTCTGAAGGTTTGCAAGCTAATTCTGCCAGAGCCCAGGCTGTTAACACTGGTTTGGTGCATGGTATACCTGTTCTAGATATTTGTGAGGCTGCTATGTGAATGTCACTCCAAGTGTTCGTGAGGCACTATTGTCTAGACAGCGAGGTCTGCCAGGAAGGGCACTTTGCCCTCCCTGTGCTAAAGGGCCTTTTGGTATGAGCCAGTTTGCAGAGTCACCTCCTAGAAGATACTTCTATGGTATCTATTCAAAAGGTGAGGAATTTGCGGTTAGAAGTCTCTATCAAGTTACTTACCTTTGGTAACATTCTTTCTGATAGATTCCTCACTAACTCTCCTGCCTCGCCATTCTCTGCACTGAGATCATTTATCTATGATCTCCCAAATAACACCTTCTAGACTTCCCTCTTCTGTCCGTCCATTATCCTACTCAATCCAACTAACAGATAGCATATCCACTGCTCAAATTAACATATGTTTTCCCGTACTAACCCACCACTATTCCTTTTTTGGGTTCCGGAGTATCGTGGTACATGCTGAAAATGGCTTGGACTCCTCAGCATTGGTAGTAAGTGATATATAAATACAACTACAATTTAAACTTGTAGATCTGCACACTGGTCACGATTGATCCGATTTTGGCGCCATGCCTCTGGGCGCATAATGGTCTGAAAGCAGCTTATGTCAGAGGGCTTTGTTGCAAATCACATCGGGCGTTGACACAGAGCTACCAGCTCACAGAGGTACTGCTGAAAATGTTTGGATCCAGTCTGACACTTAGGGGAATATTCAAAATGTGTGCAATCTGCAGTTAGTCTCCTCCAGAAAGAGTATTCACAACCTCTTCAGCCTTCTTCAGAGTTCCAGTTCCACATCAGACTTAATGTCATTGATCTTGTTGAGGAAGGACTGCACCCGTGACAATAAGGAGCAGTGCCCTATCAACCTGTGTGACTTTGAACTGCATCTGAGAGGACTGTCATCACCGCAGAAAGACGGGGTCATGCTGGGAGAAAAGGGTGCCTGAAGGCAGCTCCGTTACCATTCGCCCCTTACCCACCACACCAACTCACCTGGAGCCCGTAAGTGGGCTGTCGGCCAGCTGGAGCTAGCACAGTCTCCGGGGTGGCCTCTGCTGATGCATTCTGTGGACTTGACTGGAATGCCAGAGCATACACAGCCAGTCTGTTTCTTGGGAAGGGAAAGAGTGAGCCAAACACGTACTGCAGCTCCTTGCCACAACTGAAGAGCAGACGAAACTTCACAGTGGTTAGCTAAGGACCACTAAATATAAATAGGAATAATTAGGTGGCCAAACTCCATAGAGGGAGGAAACACTGAATCTGCTTGTCTTACCTTCCCATGACTGAATTCCAAACCGGGCGAAGATGGCGAGAATGAGCAGAGGTAGGGACTGAAGGGGCGTGATTACCAGCCCCAAATACAGTTTGTCTATGCCAATGAAACATTTATTGGGTTGTGAGTTATAGTAAGACAACTTTTGCCCAAACCTTGGTATCTCTGTTTTGGGGGGAGGGGCGCTCTTCAAACCCCAGGTGCTCATAAAGAGTTCCTTTGGTAAAGGGATCTGAACGAGATGGTGGAATCACGAGACACAATTAGGAAGAAACTGGAGACTGGGGGGTCGGGGGGGGGGGGGGGGGGGAGTCATCGCTTGCGGTAGAAGCCCATTTGGAGGGGATGGGGACCTGTGAAGGACAGGTGAAGCCCTGGTGAACAGTTTGGTGGGAGTAGAAACTAGAGACAAACAAATGTCCATGGATTTCAACTATCGGGTTGCAATGCAGGAGTAATGTGCATGAGCATTACTAACTCTTAAGTAGAAACTAGAGGTGCTGGAGAACATGAGAAGATCAGCTCTGGTCCAAGTTTTGAGATTCCTGGCTGGCGTGAAGAGGTCATTTTTCTGCACCCTTTGGAAGCCGCTAGATTGTGAGGCAGGTGTCTTGGTTAATAGAGTGCAGGACAGAGGGTTTAGTAGAGTGCTAGTGCTATTGGGTGATCTTAATTTCTGGATCCCTATCCTGCAGAATGAAGCTGTGATAAGTCATCCTTTATAATACCTGATAGCTGTACACTACTGTTTCCTGATTTTAGCACCTTTAGCAAATGCCAGTGATTAAAATTGCAAGCACTTCACAAGGCCTTGGCTATCGAGGATCTTTGGTTGTCTTAGCTTTTATTATGTGGATATTAGTAGGGAAGATTTGCAAAGCCTGTTTTGTATGGAATAGCAGTGTTTGAGTATCCTCCCCCACTCTTTGCATTTCCCTCTTGTGTTCTACTTTGTCCGCTTACCTGTCTCTTCTGTTCCTTTCATTTATTAAATCTTTCCTGCCCTAGTCCTAATATATTTCAAATTTTATTCTTTTGGGGTGCTATGTAGATGAGACAGCCTACATGTTCTAAAATGACACAAGTTTATTTCTTGGTCCTGTGAGACCTATGTGTAGATAATTTTTTCAGTATCTGGAAAATTCAAGAAAAATCATTAAATCATATATTGTTTCAGCATTTAAGAGGACATGTACTGTCAAAGTACCAGCAAACCTGTCTGACCCCATAGATTGGAGAGTGCCAATCACTCTGTGTGAGTGAGAAGCACCCATCCTTTTGTATATATAATCCCTGCATACGTTCAATGGGTAAGTAAGAGACTTTGAAAACGGGGAGGATTAGTTGAAAATTAATTAAAATATAAAATAATACATCAAAGCGAATTTTGAGTTGCCTTTTCTAGGTCTGCCTGACCCCTCTCAATTTCATCTTTTGTGAATACAGCTCCTTTAACAACTGCTGAGGCGTCAGTCTCCTGCCTGAGCTCCCTTTGTCTCTTCTCTTTTAGTGAATTCTGCTAATCCGAAATGCAGAGACCGTCTTCTGTTTTCTTTCTGATAGAGCCGTCAGTCTCTTACTTGTGTGTTTACTGTCCCTCTGCAACTCTCCTCTGAATCCAAAGAACTTGCTTCTTGGTCGGAGAAGGTTCTCTTAGTCTGTTCTGCATGTCTGAATACTTATCCTATTAGAATACCAAGCCTAGGCCTCTCCACTGTTTGACAGAACTCCTGTCTCCTTAGAATATTGCCCCCCTCACTAAGGGATCTCTAACTGCCAAATCTCTCTCATTTTGTCTTTGTGTGAATATTGTTCTTTCTGAGGCTGAACCAAAGTCACCTCAGACATTTGTCTGAATATTAGATTCCTTATTAACATGCCATGGTCATTCGTTTCTTCGTCAAGCAAAGCCCACTTTGCAAAGTAAACCTTTTCTGTATTCACATGCTGTGTATTATTCAGCCATCTAGTGGTTGGGTCCGGAATTCTCCAGTATACAAGTAGCCCTTATCTTTTTTTTTTTTTTTTTTCCTGGGCATCCACAATCCCACCATTTGGTGTTTTATCCAGTTTCTCCTGACGTCATACGCCCTCCCTGAAAGCTCCCACGTGTGGTCGCCATCTTCAAATTGTTTTTCCACTGCTGGGTCTGGAAGTATAGCTGCAGGCTCTCCAATCTGCAGAAAAATGTTTGGACAAAGATTCATCAACAAAACACTGAAGAAGTCCAACGTAGAAAGATACCGGAGAAGATCAATTTGATCGTATATGTCACTGCCATACTGGAGAATGCCTGGACAGAAATTCTCTGTTCCGTGTGATATGGAGAGGACACCTTTCCAATTGTGCCCGAAATGCCACCACAAATTCACCCAGAGAGAAAACCATCAGGTGGGTTACCTTTGCCTACCCCTCGAACACAAGAGCGTTGACTGCAAGGCCTGTGCGGATTTCAAGCCGAAGACGCTGATGGCAAGGGACAAACCTAGGCAGGCACACTATGCCATGATGGGCCAGAAGCAGACTTCATCACTTTAAGACCTCGGTTTGTTGAACGACGGCTAGGGTAACATCACCAAAGGGACAGAAGTAAGACTTGGACATTGAGATGAGACTCGATGAGAGGGAACATCGCATGCTAAAAGATAACAGAAACCAGGTAACACCGAGAAAATATTCAGGGGAGAGTCTAGAACACCAGACTCAAACACTAAATGCTGCCTCTGGGCCAAACAAATTGCTTACCAAAGGTAGGCAAACACAAAAAGAACCCTTCAGGTCTCACAGCAAGAACATTGCAGGCAGCCAAACCCCCAAAATGACAAGGACTTCGAAAGACAATCGAAGTCGAGAGGTTTTGACGTTGAAAGAAGTCAGGAGTCGTTGAAAAAGGTGATGAGCAATACACCGTCAAGGAAACCTTGACGTCTAAAAGAAAATCTTTGACGATGCTCAACCCCGAAGATCAATCCACTGAAATCGAGCGAAATAAAAAAACGTCTTGAGCCAGAAATGGCTGCAGTTCTTCAGAAGAAAAAGGATTTTGATTCATCCATTCGGGATTTCAGAATCCCTCAAATGACTTCCACGCCGAAAGAACAAATGGAGAAAGACGTTGAACTGTCGTCTCTCCCCCCCCTCCAATAATACCAGGGCCACAGGAAATAGAAGAATAAGAGTTATTCCTCGATGAAGATAATCCTGGTACCATGGGTATGAAGAGCATGGTTCAGGGCTCTGAAGGGTCGGAGTGTGTGGAAACTCTGTGGCTAAACATTGAAACACACATCACACCGGTGGGAGCCAGAAAAAACAGCTTCCTACAGGAGTGGACGAAGGTGACATCAGACAGTTGGATAATAAATATCGTGAAGTTTGGACACTGCATAGAACATTATAAAGACACAGCCAGTAAAGGAACCAAAGAAAGTGATCCACTCACAAGAGAAAACATCCTGTCTACTCAAAGACGTAGAAGGATTGCTGGGAAAGAGTGCAATAGAAGAGGTGCCCAAGAAAGGGATCAATTGGGGAAATTACTCAACATATTTCCTTATCACTAAACAGGACGGAACTCTACATCTGTTACTGGACCTCCATTTTTATAAAAAAGTTCATTAAGACCCAAAAGTCCAAGATGACGACACAGCCAGAAGTCATCAAACAGTCCCAAAAAGGAAAGTACATAGCAACTATAGATCTAAAAGATGCTTACTTGCACATCCCAGTGATTCACAGACACAAGAGATATTTGTGCTTTGTAGTAAACAAGCCAATTAAAGGTACTGTCCTTTTGGATAAAGTCTGCACCAAAGATGTTTACAAAGTGCCTAGCAGCAGTGGCAGTGCATGTAAGAAGACAAGGGATACATGTATATCCTTACATAAGACAACTGGCTAATAAGAGCAAACTCTTTAAGCAAATGCCAGACATAAAGAAGGTAATAGCACCACTTTTCACTCTGGGTTTTATTTATGAACAGAAAAGTTATCCCAAAAACCAGAACATTAAAAAATCTTTCAAGGAGCACAAATCAACTCAACAGAGGCAAAAGCTTGTCCTTGCGAGTAAAGGATCGCATCAATACTTAAAGAAACTCACCAGTCTTTGACAGCGAGAACAGTGGGAAAGATAGCCTACTGCTTCCCTCCCATACCATATGAGACTGATTCAAGAAAGGGTACAAAGCCAACTATTACAGATCACGGGGAGCTGGGAAGATCTAGTGGTTGTCACACAAAGTACAGGAGGAGATTGCGTGGTGGAATAGATTAACATTTAACAGCGGGAAGACCATCTAAACAAACAACTCCACCAGTAACCATTACTAGAGACGCCTTGAATATGGGCACACTCTAAGTCAGAGTAGAAAGAGGAAGTGGTACTGCATATCAATGTTCTGGAGCTAAGGATAGTGTTCCTAGTCTTAAAAACCTTTCAGAATGAGATGTGGGTACAATCTTTGTTAGTTCACACAGACAACACAACAATAATGTTTTATTTCAACAAGCAGTGAGGAAATCAGTCTCTTGTTCTATCAAGACTAGCTCAGGAAATCTGGAAGCGGGCCAATCCAAGACAAATGGATTTAGCGGCAATTCATCTTCCAGGGAAAAACAATGTTGAAGCGGGCACGCTAAGCAGGCAAGCATCATCCACCTATGAGTGGGAACTCAATCAAGCAGTACTCAAACAGATATTCAAACAGTGGGGGAATTGATCTATTTGCAACACCAGCAAACACAAAATGCTAATACATTTCCGTCCAGACTACCACGCCACCCATCCCTCGGTCAATAAATTAAGGGATAGTTGCTTATGCTTTTCCCCCGATACACTGATATACAGGGTAATCAACAAATACAAACATTCTAATATGACGCTAATACTTATTGCCCCTCAATGGGCCAGAAAAACTCGTAAATCCGACCTAATAAATATGGCGCAGGGAAACATACGGAGATTACCAAGACAAGTGGGTATTACAGGACAACACTGACACAACGGTCATTTAATTATCTCACGCACCAACTAGACTGCAAACTAGCATATGCTTCAATAAAAGTACATTTAGCAGCAATTGTGGCCTTCACAAGAGGTCCTACAGGAAGGAGCTGTGAGAAAGTGGCTCTGTATATACTGTTCCTTAATAGGTACATGGTGTACAGAGTCCACAGTCCCCCAGGGTTTGACAGAGGCTAAAGTTAGATATAACCTTTTTGCAGCGTGAATCTTTCTGGATTCACTATGCTGTGCATTATTCCGTGATCTGGTGGTTGGGTCCGGATTCGTAGTCTTTCTTTTTTTCTTTTTTTATTTTTTGTGTAGCCCAGGTGGGCGTCGACTTCCCACCATTTGGTGTACCTCTCATGACGTCGGCGTGCTTCCTGCGGAAGTCCCACCTTTGGGGCGCCATCTTCAGATTCTTTTTTCCGCCGTTGGTTCTGGATCGTCATTGAGAAGCTCCAGAGTTTTAAACGAAGAAAGAAGGAAAATATGCGAGTTTCATCGAAGGAGAATTTACAGAAGACTACAGAGAGGAAGGAATTGCAGTCGGGACGGCGAAGAAGGAGGGGATCCTCGAAATTCTTCGACGCCCATAGGAAAATGCACATTCAGGGACTCTGAGCGCAATGGACAAGACACCATTTAAATTCTGCCCTAACTGCCACCACAAGTACGCGCAGAAGGACCAATATCCGGTCTGCAACCTTTGCCTGCCGATCGACCACGAGAGCAAGGACTGCAACGCCTGTTCCGCATTCATGCCGAAGACACTCCGGGTGAGAGAAAGACCGAGGAGAGCCAACTTCAACATGGAAGGCAAGGTTAAGGCCCAGTCGCTGTACGATCTGGGCCTCTCCACCGACGATGAGGACAACATCGCCAAAGTACCTGATGTCTTCACGGTCGCAGAGACCGATAAGAAAACTCCTGACTAGGTAAGAGACACGTCGAGTACGAAACCCCCGAAAGGGCCCCGAAAATCTGAAAGTGACTCTCGAAAAACAGTCAAAGTCCTCAAAAGGAGCGCCGGTGCCGAAGGCCGCCGAAAGACAGAGTTCGTCGAAGCAGGCCCATGAGGTGGGGCGCTCGGCGACGAAAGACAAGGCCGCGTCGACGCGTGCTCCGTCGAAGAGACCTGCGGTCGACGCCGAACACGTCTCCGAAATGGAGAAGAAAAAGAGGAGGCTCGAGGCGGAGATGGAGAGCATCCTTCAGAGGAAGAAGTAGTTCGACGAAAAAATGAAGAAATTCAAGATCCCAACGATCCCGTCGACGGAGGAACAGGAAGAATTCGACGCCGAAGAGCTGTCGAAGGATCCGGAAGAGGAGGAAGAAGGCCCCTACTATGAGGGAGAATGTGAAGAAGAGGATCAGCAGTCGATCTACGGCTCTGCGCCGTCGACGACTCATGAGCTGGAATGGCAGGACATCGACACCGAAAATCCCGAAGAGCCCGTGGAGACTTATGCTTCGAGGCCTTCGCTGCCAGACGACATCGGGGCATACAACATGGTCGTCAAGAGCGCTGCAGCAGCTTTTGGGGTGAAATTGGACGAGGAGAAGCCGAAAGCAGATTTCCTACTTGAGACTCTGCTCCCCATCCAGACGAGGAGCCAGTTCCTCCCCATGCTCCAAAGCGTGATGAACCAAGGGAAGGAGGCGTTTAAGGACCCAGCAACATGCCGGTCCATCACGCCCAGAACGGAAAAGAAGTACAAGCATTCCACGCAGGATCCTCCTTACATCAAGGGATCGGTCACTGCCGACTCCATCATTGCTTCCACGGCCAGGAAAAGAGCCAATGTGCCGGCGACCTCGGGACCACCTCCTGATGAGGAGAGCAGAAGGATGGACCACACTGGAAGGAAGGTAGAAAGAAACGCCGCAATGCACTGGCGCATGGCAAACTCTAATGCGCTACTGAACAGGCACCAGTACCAGCATTGGGATGAGATGGGGGAACTAATCAAGCATCTCCCAGAAGAGTACCGACAAAGGGCTTCCCATCTAGTGGAGGAGGGGAAGAATTTCGCCAACTCGTGCATTAAGACTGCATTGGACGGGGCTGAGACTTCGAGCAGACTAATGGCCATAGGGATCACTGAAAGGAGGCAGGCCTGGCTCAGAATTTCTGGATTCAAACAAGAGGTCCAGAACAACATACTGAACACCCCTTTCAACGGTGAAACGCTGTTCGGGGCACCGGTGGACGAGAAGCTCTCCCAACTGAAGAAGGCAAATGAGACGGCAAGGTCCATGGAGGCCCTGCAATTCAGAGGGATGAGAAGAGGCAGCCCAGCTCGGAGACCCTACGGAAGGGGAGGTAACCAGCAGGGAACGTCACACCAAGCATTCCAGCAAGGACAGCAGGGTGACAGTCACAGCCAACAAGGACAGCAGAAGCAGAAATGGCAGTACCCGCCTCGAGGCCAGTCCTTTCGCGGGAGGGGAAACCAACCCTCATCTAAGTGACTTTGCACGCAAGGAGACGCTCACCCCCAGCATACCCCCAAGGGGTGAAGCGCAAAATAAGCACAGTGAGGGGGGTACACAAAACAAGCGCCTACGAGCATAAAACACCGGTAGGCGGAAGACTGGGGCTTTACCTTCAACAATGGCAAAAAATAACCTCAGACAAATGATACTCAACGTCATACAGCACGGATACTGCATAGAGTTGGAGAAAAGGCCTCCAAACAGGAAACCAAAGAGAAGACAACGCTCTGGTCAAGAGCTTGCTCAACTCGGGGACAACAACTACTCCAAAAGGAGGCCATAGAACCAGTGCCATGCAGAGAAAGGAACAAGGGAGTGTACTCAAACTACTTCCTGGTCCCAAAGGTGGACGAAACACTAAGACCCATCCTGGATCTACGATTCCTAAACAAATTCATAAAGACGCAAAAAATCTAAATGACATTGCTACAAGAAGTGCTACCTCAAATACAAGGCGGAGACTTCATGTCCACCGTGGATCTCAAAGATGCCTACCTGCACATCATGATGAACAGGCGCCACAAAAACCTGTTACGGTTCAACATCAACCAGGATCATTACCAATTCACAACCCTGGCATTCGGTCTAAAGTCCGCACCAAGGGTTTTCACAAAATGCCTTGCAGCAGTAGCAGCGTACCTAAGGAGGGAAGGGATTCATGTGTATCCTTACCTAGACGACTGGCTAATCAAAGCAAGTACTCGCGACAAGTGCGAGGAGCACGCAGAGCGGGTGACAAGAACACTAACAAGCCTGGGGTTCTCGATACACTGGGGGAAGTCATCAATGGAACCAGAACAGGTGAAGATCTTCCTGGGAGCGCAGATCAACACCTTAGACAAAACAGTCATGCCCAGCGACAGGAGAACGATAGCCCTGCTGAAGGAGACGCGTCTCTACCAGAAGGGGCGAGCTCTGACAGTGAGAACAGCGAGCAAGATCATGGGCATGATGGCGTCATGCATTCACCTAGTCCCCAATGTACGGCTTCACATGAGACCGTTCCAGGAATGGCCTTCCAGAGGCAGCTATATAACCAAAAAGTGTTGATACAGACGGGCAATACTACCACAATGTTCTACATCAACAAGCAGGGAGGAACACAATCGTTCCCCCTTTCAACTCTGGCACAAGAGATTTGGAGATGGGCCATCCCACTCAAAATAGACCTGCTGGCCATACACCTACCAGGGAAGGACAATGTGGAAGCCGATTGGCTCAGCAGGCAGAGCTCGGCATCCCACGAGTGGGAGCTCAATGGACAGGAAACGCAAAGGCTATTCAAAAGGTGGGGTACACCGACAATAGACCTGTTTGCAACACGCCTGAATGCAAAATGCCGAAACTTCGCATCCAGACAACCAGAAAAACAATCCCAGGGGAATGCCCTATGGATAAGTTGGTCAAGGACATTTGCATACGCTTTTCTACCAATACCACTGAAACACAGGGTACTCTACAAGTGCAAGACCAGCAACATGACAACGATCCTGGTGGCACCACAGTGGGCAAGACAGACATGGTACTCACAAATAGTGGAAATGGCACAGGGACCTCCACACAAATTCGCAAAAAGAAAGGACTTGCTCTCCATGCAGAACGGAGAGGTTCTACACCCAGAGCCAGAGAGCCTCGGACTGGCAGCTTTGCTCCTGAAGACATGGAGTTCGCACACCTTAAACTACCTCCAAGCACTATGCGAGTGCTGCGGGAGGCAAGGAGACCAACAACACGGAAATGTTATGGGGAAAAGTGGAAAAGGTTCACAATGTGGTGCAGCAAAAATAAACTGCAAGATAAAATGACAAAGGAATCAACGGTGCTTAGATACCTCACACACCTTCTAAAGGCGAAACTTTGCTCATCGTCGCTGAGGGTCCACCTAGCGGCGATCGTAGCTTACACACGAGGTGAGACAGGAGGAAGCTTCTTTACGTCACGGGTAGTAAAGAGATTCCTGCAAGGGGCAAAAAGAATAGCGCCACCAAAGAGGATGCCGCCTCCGGCATGGAACCTCAACATAGTCCTGACAGAACTTATGAAGGCGCCCTTTGAGCCCATTCACAAGGCCTCCCTCCAAATGCTAACAATGAAGACAGCCTTTCTGGTGGCAATAACCTCACTGCGCAGAGTAAGCGAGCTGCAAGCGCTAACGCTGCAAGAGCCCTACATCCAGATACACAAGGACAGAGTCATAATGAGAACGGACCCACACTTAATGCCAAAGGTGGTGTCAGCATTCCATTTAAATCAAACAATTCAAATACCAGGTTTCTTTCAGAACCTAGCAACAAGCGCAGAAAGGGCACTGTACACTCTAGACGCTAGAAGGGCGGTGATGCACTACATCGAGAGGACAAAAGAACACAGGAAAACCAAACAGTTTTTTGTGTCCTTCGCAAGGAGCTTCCTGGGTAGACCAGTGACAAAAAGCACCATCGCACGATGGATTGCACTAACAATACAATTCTGCCACAAACAGGTGGGGCAAGAACTATCCGAGGGGCCACGGGCCCACTCCACAAGGAAGAAGGGAGCAACAATTGCCTTTCTGGCAAATACACCCATTCAAGACATATGCCTGGCGGCAACATGGGCTTCGGTGCACACGTTCACCAAGCACTACTGCATGGATATACAGATGAACAGGGAAGCACAAGTAGGACAGAAGGTGCTTCAACATATATTCAACGACCAACGCTCATCTTCCACCCAGCCGCCACAGAGATAACAAACCGCTACAAAATCTATGCACAGCATAGTGAATCCAGAAAGATTCACGCTGCAAAACGAATAGTTTCTTACCTGTCGGTGTAGTTTTGCAGCTTGAAGATCTTTCTGGATTCACTAGCAAACCCACCCACCTCCGCCAGGAAGATGAGGCAGGAGGAAAAAGGGTGGAAGGACAAAGACTGAAATAACAAGATAAAACTGAAAGGATATATAAGGAAGTTACTTAACGCCTAGGGTTAAAAAAAAAAAGAGAGAAAGGAAGCTAAAAAAGAACCCGAAGATGGCGCCCCAAAGGTGGGACTTCCGCAGGAAGCACGCCGACGTCACGAGAGGTACACCAAATGGTGGGACGTCGACGCCCACCTGGGTTACACAAAAAACAAAGACTGCGAATCCGGACCCAACCACCAGATCGTGGAATAATGCACAGCATAGTGAATCCAGAAAGATCTTCAAGCTGCAAAACTACACCGACAGGTAAGAAACTATTCGTTACACTCAAGTGGTAGCTTGGTCGAGCAGTAAGGCAGTATCGGACGACAGTGTAAAGCATTTGTTGTACATACTCAGTCAGCAAATGGTCTCACACTCTCAATAACTGAACTCTAGGCCAATGATTTATATAATAAAAAATATATGCTTGTTTTATTTTAGAACCAACAATTGGATTTAAAATATACTTTCTCAGAATGAGATGTTTTATATAAATACTTTTGCAATATGCAATTGACTTTTGTAAACAGTTACAAGTGGTTGCAATAGGCACCTCTATTTTAAACACAACAATGCATTAAGCTCAATGGATATTTCAAGTTATTTGCAACAGATTACTTTTAGGATTACTTTTGGAATTCCAGGACTGGATCCTAGATTCGGTCCTGGGTCAGAACTTAGAATCAAGTGATGAAAGTCGACTTAATGACTGTGATGATTTTTAAACAAAATTTAGCTATTTGAAAAGTTGACACTTAAAAAATATTTCAGAGAAAACAGTCTGATTCCCTATGGAAGAAAATTCAAGTTGCAGGTACAGTATGTTCTCGTTACTTTTGTAATCCAGTGCTGGGTGCCTAGACTCAGTACTGGGACCTTTATCCAAAACAGGTAAGTAATTACGTTTTCAGATATTATACGATTTTTAAAGAATATTTACAGAAATTGACACTTAGAAGAAATTTCACAGAAAAACAGTCGATGATTTCCTATGGAAGAAAATTGGGTTACGGGTAAGTACAGTTGTAAGTATTTTTCAGAGTCAGTGCAGGGCACCAAGATCCAGCACTGGGAGCTCACCTAAGAGCAGGTGAGTAATTTCGTTTTCGTTACTCGGCTGATTTTTGGTGAATATTTTAAGATTTGAAAAGTCCACACTTAGAAGAAATTTCAGGAAAAAGCCAGTCAATGTTACCCTATGAGGAAAATAGAGTTATCGGTTTAAGGGTAAGTACTCGACTGGCAGAGTTGAGGTTCTGGGCATAGACTCAGGGGTCCCCCAGGGTCAGGTAGGTACAGTTGGTTCACCCTCAGCGACTCTAGGGCGACCGGGTGCAGAGAGAGTTAGGCCCAATGTTATCCTATGAGGGATTGGGGGGCCTTGGTTGGTGGCTGCTGACTGGCAAGCCACGCGGCTGTGGGAGCTGGGCTCCTGGTCACTTACTCAGGGCAAGTGGGGAAGTAGGTAGATGTTTCACTGCCAGGGCCACTCTGGCGGCTGGGTGCAGGGTGCTTTTGAGCCTTCGGGCGCTCAATTGATTTCAATGGGAAATCTCCGGTTTAGAAAAAGACTGCAAGCTCGGGGACGAGGATTCTTCAGGTGCCACCACCACCACTACGAGGGGTAAGTTGGGTAGTTGGAGGATAGGTAGGTACCCCGGGATTGGGCACAGGGGGCCGCGGGGCACCGCGTGCAGGGGTGCCTTTTGGTGTCGGGAAATCTTACCCTCTGTTGATCGCGGTAGGGGGGGCACCTTGTTCTGAGGCTGCAGGCTTCTTCAGGAGTGTCGAGGGAGGTCCTTGGGTGCCGGACTCTGGGTCACAGTCGCCGTGGCGTCGTCCTCGTGGTCTTTGTTCACTCCGGCAATGGCCAGGCTTGGCTGGTGCAGTGTGTGCTGGGTTCGCGGTTCCGGGCTGCTGCCAGGGATTAGAGGTAGGTTTTGAGTAGAGCCTCTACTCATGGGAGTCCCAGGGGCTTAGAGCCAAAAGGAAGCCAGGTCCTCCGGGGTTTGTGAGGTTGCTGGCCACAAGAGATGCCGGGTTGGAGCAGGAGCAGGTTCGAGGGTCTAGAGGCCGGTAGGGCTGGGGCCAAAGCAGTTGGTGTCTTCCTCTTCTTAGCAGCTTCAGGGCAGGTCTTCTTTCTTCTTGCTCTTCTTTGTAGTCTGGAATCTGGGGAAGGAAGGTTCAGGGTGCCCCTAAATACTAGATTTAGGGGCGTTACAGGTAGGTGAAGGGCAGGGACCAATGGGTCCCTGTCCTGGGGTGGGTACACCCCCTATCCTGCCTCTCTCCTGTGGGAGGGGGGCAGAAGCCTAGTCCTGATAGGGTAGGGCTTCCCATCTTCAAGATGGCGAGAGCCCGAAGATGTGCTTCACCTCGCCTCCCCCACCTGAGGGTGGGCAGGCTGGCACATCCCCTGTCCTTGTATGGGGTTTCCGGCCAAGCTTCCCACCCAGGATGTGCATTGTTAAAGGCCCGGGAGAGCAGGGGCTCTCCCACCCAGGGGTCCAGCAACGTGTCTGCTGTGTGGCAGCCTGGGCAGCCTCAGAGCAGACGTGGATTGTAAGTTAGCTGTAAGGGGGCATCTCTAAGATGCCCTCTGGGGTGCTTAGTACATTAAATCCTACACTGGAATCTGTATGGGTTTAATGTGCTGAGAAGTTTGATACCAAACTTCCCAGGCTTTAGTGTTGCCATTATGGTGCTTGACGAGCTCTCAGCACCATGTACTCTTAAATGGCAGCACTGCATTTACAGTGCTCAGGAATGGACCTGAGTACTGTAGGGGCACAGGGCTCCTGCTCCTGTGCCCACACCATTGGCATAAGGCACCCAGCTAGAGGGGTGGCTGATGTATGCCATGGCAGTGTAGGTGATGGGCATGGCACACAGGGATGTGTCATGTCGACTTTTGTTTTTGTCTTGCACCCAAACACTCAGCCTGCAAGGGCAGTGTGTGTGTGAGGGTACAGGGCCTCTAAGGGTGGCACAATGAGTGCTGCAGCCCTTAGAGGCCTTCCCTGGTCACAAAGCCCTGGGTACCTAGGGTACCATTTACCAGGGGCTGACATGTGGCCAGGGTTTGCCTATTTTTTTGTTTGTTTGTTTGTTTGTTTGTTTGTTTGTTTTAGGGAAGGAACATAGGCCCTGGGCACCTGATTGGCAGGAGTCCAGGGCACACTCAAAGTACATTCAGCAATTCAGCAAAAAGTGGGGGCAAACCATGCAAGAAAGATGGCACTTTTTCACAGGAGCTTCTTCAGAACACCTGTAATAAAAAATATTCCTGGAGGGAGCAAAAAGGATAGTACCACCTAGCCATGTGCCTGCCCCTATATGGAACTTAAACCTGGTACTAATGCAACTAGCAATGAAATCTTTTGAGATTTTACACACTTCCTCCCGAAAGCTGCTCCCTCAGAAAACAGCATTTCTTATTGCAGTGATATCTCTTCGGTGAGTGAACTACAGGCACTTACAATGAAGGCTCCCGCTTTTATGGTATTTCTTTTTGAGCATTTGTCTGTATTTATCTATATTTATTTTTTGACCATCTTATTGGTAGTTATTCCTATTTATTTTGTGTTCTGAGGATAAATGGAGTCGTAAAATGGTATATTTCCACATTTATTTAACTGATAAACATGCACATATACTTTATTTGTTGCATTTCAGCAAATTAAGTAGCAAAATACAGTGAAATACTACACCCACAGGTAAATATCATCATTATACACACATGTTAACATATGCCTGTATTTAGGGGAATCTGAACCGGTTTATGAACTTCCCTTGCTGTCTGTCTACTCAACTGTTGTCCTGGAAAGCACGAAAGACAGCATGGAGAGTCACCCCCAAGAAGCACAATTTTCTGTATTTTTCCGCGTTTAAAAATAAGCACAGACACAAAACAGATTGTGTTCTGTCTCTATTTTATCTGTAAAAATCAGTAGAAATGGAAAACAGGGAGCCTTACTTACAATCCAAGAGCCATACCTGCAGATCCCTAAGGACAGAATTGTCATCAGGTCAGATCCACAACTCCTACCCAAAATCATTTAACATTTCCACATAAATCAGTCAAATTCAAATAGCGAGCTTTTTCTAGGAGCCTAAAACTGAAGCTGGAAATGCGTTACACACACTAGAAGCAAGAAGGCCAATCATGTGCTATTTGGAAAAGACAAAGGCAAGTAGGAAGACAACGCAGTTACTTGTGTCGTTTGCAGACACCAACATGGGCAAACCAGTGACAAAGGGTACAGCCTCTAAATGGATTTCACAAACTATCTAATTGTGTCACTCAAGTGCAGGGATACAGTTTGATTCCAAACGAAAGGCACACTCTACATGCAAAAAAGGAGCAACGATAGCCTCTAGCAAATATACCTTTGCAAAACATTTGCATGGCAGCTACTTGGTCATCAATGCACACTTTTACGAAACATTATTGCATAGACATTCAAATGAATAAGGAAGCTCCAATGGAATAAAAAGTATTAAAACATCTATTTTCAAATCCAAGCTCCTCTTCACCCCAGACACCACAAGTTTAGCACACCACTACAAAATCAATGCACAGCGTGTGAATTCAGAAAAGATTCATGCTGCAAAACAAAGTAGTTTCTTGTTCGTTGGAGTTGTTTTGCAACCTGAAGAATTTTCTGGATCCACAGGCGACCCGCCCATCTCCCCTAGAAGATGGGAGATCAAAAAAACAAGGGGGGGTCCGGGGGGGGAGAGAGTCTGAAGATGGCAAACATGCACTGTGAGATCGTCAACTCCCAAAGACAATAAAAGAGAAGGGCTACTACGATACTGGAGAATTCTGGGCCCAACCACTAGATGGTGAAATAATGTGAAGTATGTGAATCCAGAAAAATCTTCAAGTTGCAGAATGACTCCTATTTTGTTTCTTTCTTCCTCTTTCTCTTCAGAGTGGTCAAATGGGAGTTTTGACTCTCCACTGAGGTCTGGCAGAATTCTCACTGTTTTATGTATCTTTCTACCTGCTAAGTCCTGTATTCAATCTTTTCTCTGCCTACCTCCCATACAGTCAAAGAGCAGCCTTGATATCACGGAAAGCCAGTCTGCAGATGCTGAGGCGCCACCCCCACCCAAGCCAGACCTAAATCGTTATGTAGGCCTACGAAATCAATTACACCTGGCTACCAAAGATGGTAAGGATATCATCACATACAGTGGTCATGGGTGTAATGAGCCATGGGTTGGTGGAAGTGGTCAGTGATTGACGGCTGGGCAGTTTGTGATTTTTCATTGACTTGAGTGGCAGTATTATATTAACAGTGAGGTGATGGTAATCGGTAGTTGATGGTGACGTGGTGAAGCGCGGACTGATTGATTGCTAGGAAGGGTGAAGTGCAGTGATGGAGTAAGTGGAGCTTGTTAATTAGCCTGCAAGTTGTAGATGTCGGAGCCTGCCAGTGGAGAGTTGGAGAATAGAATAGTTAGTGGGGAGGTTGAGTGCTGAGTGATCGATGGGTAGATGGTGGAGTTAGAGAGGTAGTTGTCGGGATGCGGTGGAGCACAGCAGGATGAATGGTGATGGTGAAAGGCAGAGCAATTATGGAAGTTGTAGATTTACACAGTGATTACATGTGAGGAGTTGAGGCTGCAGAGTAGTTGTGGGAACTGGTGGAGCGAAGTCGGGTTGATTTAAAGGTGGTAAAGTGCAGGGTGGTTGATGCGGATAGAATGCAGCACAGTTTTTTCTTGAAGGCTGTGCAGCTCAGGAATTGATGGGACAATGGTGAAACGCCTTGACTGATGGGGAGGCGATGGTGTGCACACAGTGATAATTGATGGATATGTAAAGCCCAGAGAATTTTTTTGGAGATTGTGCACTGAGAGTGATGGCTGACTGGGAGATGGTGAAGTTCAGAGCGATTGATGCAGTGGAAGCGCACACGATGATTGGAAGTTGATGGGCCTCAAAGGTGGTACACAGTATGCGTCTTTGTTTACGCCATTTCCTTGTTTTCAGAGTCTGTTGTCCTTGCAAAGGACAGCCCACCAACTCCTAGCATGTACAAGTATAGACCTGGCTACAGCAGCGCTTCGGGAGCTATGCCACATTCTGCCAGTGCCAAGGTGAGTCGTTCGTAGCTCCTTTTACTCACTGTGTGTGTTTGCATGTCTACATCCAACGGCGACATCTGCCACTCAGTGACAGTGCAACACAGTCTATCACTGAACCCTAGCCGTGTTCACTAGTGCTATGGACATCCTCCAACCTCTTGTCTGTCTACCTCCCAGGACTGGACTGCAATTAATTCCACAGTTTTTTATTAATATTCACAAATTCTATATTTGTCTCACCAAAAAGTATGTTTGAATCGATACCTATCTAAAAGCAACATTTTCTGGATGTTCTTTTCAGTGTTTCATATTAGATTGAGAACTAACCATAAATAAGTAACTGGAGCGACAAGCCCAGTTTTAATTCTTCCCTTTAGAGGATTAGAGGGTAAATGCTGGCCGTGTTCTGTAGCAGCCTTACGAGAGAGGTTTACCATTGTCCCTTGAAGGCAGACAGGTGTCCTTAGTTCCTAGAACACAAGTCCACGCCAGTTAAGTTAAAATCATTTCGTTTTTTTAGTTCAGATAGAGAAATGGCCTTTAACACTTTTTCTTTCCTTTGTCCTGAAGCTACTTGTGAGGATTGTTTATGATTTTAATTATGTTACCGTAATAGTAAACCACCTTCCTGGGATCCTGATTAACATTTTATAAACACATTCTTTAAGCCTGTTTGTAGGCTACACTGACAGAATTGTTTTCTTCATTTGAAAAGAAGCCAATTAAAGAAAGTGGAATGTTAAAGGATCACCACCATGCTTTTGTGTGCCATTCTTTAGTAAAAATGAAAGTAATTAGGAGCAACAGATTTAAATCTGACAATGCTCTTATTAGGAAAGCACTACTGTCCCATCATGCTGTGTTCTAGTTGTTAAACCTGTAAAATGGATCTCTAAGCACTAGGCGTTGCCTATTTGTATACGTTTTGATAAGAAATTATTTGTATATGTTGTCTTTTCTGATTTTACTCAATGTCTTTTAACCCCTTCAGTGCCCGCCCCTTTCCCCGCCCAGTGCCGGCCGTTGCATTAGCGGGCGGGGTCTATGACGAGCTGGACTCGTCATGGGCACAGCGCCACCGCGGCCCATGACGAGTCCAGCTCGTCATGGGCACTGAAGGGGTTAAAGCAAGTGATAAATATTTGTGTTTTTCATTATTGGTTGGCTTCGCTTTTTAAAGGAGTGCCTTCCCTGTAAACTAGTCTATAATTCAGTTTTTTGGTTTTGATTCTTACCCACTTATTTAGAAATTGGTGTTTAAGATTCAGTTGATTCAGTTGAAAACCACTTTACTCCTCCTGAGCCTCTGACTGTTCCACATGCTCACTGTGAAAAAGGACCACCAGAGGCACTGTCCTGGAAGGGACTGCTCAGTGACGGCAGTGAACAGCTGCGTCGACACCATGTCGAAAAGACTTGCTGAAAGTTATACCTTCCTTAATCACCTGTGTGGTAAATTGGTGGATTTGGAAGGTGCAGGAGATCGAAGGAGCTGAAATACAGAAGTTCAGACTCTGAAAGCAGCAGGCTTCAGCAAGAAGCCAGACTGGTGCCGTACTTAAGGCAAGGTGGTGGGTTGAAGAGACTGTTGTCATAATCAGCACACAGAAATATGGCTGGCTTGTAGTGTGGAAGGAGTAGTGTTCATCTAAATCTGCACTTGCGTGCCTGCAACTTCTGATGGATACATCTGCCAGTGGATTCCTCACCTTGTGAATATCCCCTGTGCCAGCAACATTCGGAAACTTTTGTAGCTCTCCACTCCGACAAGGACAACCTCACAGAAGCACGGCCTCGCTCGCGGCTCCGCTGACATCATTGGATCCATAGGAAGACCTCGTCGGCGTGATGACGTCAGTTTCCTTTTTTCTGTGCCGTCGACGCTAACGGTTCTCCGTAGCTTTGGCTAGTTACTTTGCGTTTCTGCGGGTGTTTCTCTTTCTTCTTGCTTCTGGTTCAAAGATGTCGACTAAGAAGTCCAGATTTAAGCCGTGTAGAGAGTGCGGTAAGCACATGTCCATCACGGATTCGCACGAGGACTGTGTCTGGTGCCTGTCGTCGGATCACGACGTCTAGGGATGCTCTTGCTGCCGAAAGATGAGTACTAAGGCCTTAAAAGAAAGAGAAGCTAAGTTGATTATATCAAGGATGATCGAGGTCAAGGTTGGTGTCGATGTCTGGACATGCTTCTAAGTCCAGGAAGCATAAAAAGAAGAGGCATGGTTCTTGACACCGTTCGGATAAGGAAGCGGCTCCGAGATAGACTTTGCCTACTCGACGTCGTAAGGACTATATTTCTCCCTCTCCTGTCTCAAATCCTGCTTCTCCTGTTTGCCTGACCTCGCCTGCGGCTTCACTGGAACACTCTGTGGCTCCATCTCAGACGCCTACACATTCTCCGGCTGCAGTTGAAGAAGCTCCTGCTCCTGATGAGTCTTCGACTCCGCTGGCTCCACCGTCGGTGCCGATTGGCCCGAGTCTGGTTATGCCTCAATCTGAGCCATATCCCCTCTTTCCAGGCCCGGGACAAGACCCATCGCATTATTTGAATGCATTGTATGGAGTCTTCACGAGAGCTATGTACCCCTCTGGAGCACTTTCTGGTCCCATGGGTCCAATGGCTTTTAATCTCGGGGTTCCTCAAGCCTACACTCAGGCTCCATTTATGCCTTATTTGCCGGCGATGCCGTCTTGGCATTTCCCGGCGCCAAGGACATCGACGCCGCTTCCATCTTCACTGGCTCCAGCTCGACCTCGTTCGACTCCGGCAGCTCCTCCGGATCCGTGTTCTACTCCGGCGCCGTCGTAGTCTGTAGCGGCTCCGCCGACGCCGGTCCTGAGGATTAGGTCCAGGCGAGACGCTCAGAGTCCTGGAAGAGCAAAGGTACCAGGTTGAAGAGATGGAAGAGGGTGAGCTCATGGAGTCTGATGACATGTTTGAAGAATTGAAGGAGGCTAGTGGCCTGGATTTGTCACCATAGTGGGAGATTACTCCTCCAGCCGATATGCCATCTAAAGATGTGGCTCTCTACCACACGGTCATTAGGAAAGCAGCGGAGCTTTTGGATTTACAGCTGCCAACTACTGAATTCAAACTTAACATACTTCCTGAGGTTTTACATTCTCCCTCCACTGTGACAGAGCTTTTACTACCATTTAATGAGGCCATCACTGAACCAGTCATGGAGGTATGGCGAAAGCCCTTTTCAGCTCCTGCGGTTTCTAAAACTGTGGCTAGAAGGTACAGGGCGGCTCCAGGTGATCCAGACTTTCTTACTTACCATCCTTCTCCGGAAAGTCTGGTGGTTCAGGCTGCTTGCTCTAAGAGGTCTTCCCGGTGCCTTTCCACAGGTCCCTAGTGACAGGGACGCTAAAAAGCTCGACCGATCGGCCAAGAAAGTTTTTTCCTAGGCTAGTATGGCCTTAAAGTCAACAAATGCCACCTGCCTCTTGGGCCGTTATATCCACACTCTCATGGATTCTGCTAAACAGCTGGCTCTTAAGTTATCTGAGGAGGACAGGCAGAACGTTAATGAGGTGCTGTCAGACATTCAGGCGGCTGCGCGTCAGGTTATCCAGAGTTGCCTGGACACTGCAGACTCTGTCGCCAGAATTATGGGCTCTTCGGTCGCCACAAGAAGTGCGTGGCTGAAATCATCTGAGTTCTCCCCTGATGTGCAGGCAACGCTTCTGGACCTGCCTTTTGACGGTTCTGAGCTTTTTGGTAAAAAGGCTGATGCGGCATTAGAGAGATTTAAGGAAAGCAAAGCCACGGCCAAAATTCGGGGTCAGAAGACACAGGTTCTTTTAGGAGATACAAAGACTTTGGTAGTCATTTCGGACCTACAAGCAGCCCCAGCAGCAGCAACAGCAGCAACAGACCACCCTGTATAAGAGCTATAGGGGCAGGATCAGAGGTCGTGCTCGAGGTTGGCAGCTCTCCTCCTCCTCCTCCTCCCTCCCTCCCACCACTGCAAAACAGCCCTAGATCCACCATTCTGGATTATGTTGGTCCTGTGGGGGGTCGGCTTGCCCATTTTCTACAAGATTGGGAATCGGTCACTACAGACCTTTGGGTTCTAGATCTTGTAGAAAATGGGTACGCCCTTCCCTTTCTGGAATTCCCTCCGAATTTCCCTCCTTGTCAAGGTGCTTGCTCGGGGGACCACCTTCTTCTCCTGCAAGAGGAAGTCATTACGTTACTAAAAAAAGGTGCGATAGAGGTGGTTCCAGAGCAGGAGAGGGGTCAGGGATGCTACTCCCGGTATTTCTTGATTCCGAAAAAGGATGGCAGGCTACGTCCAATTCTGGACCTCAGGATCTTGAACCTTTTTCTGAAGCAAGAGAAGTTCAAGATGCTCACCCTTGCGCAGGTTCTTCAAGCGCTGCAACAGGAGGACTAGATGGTGTCGATAGACTTGCAGGATGCATATTTCCACATCCTGAAGTCGCACAGGAAGTATCTCCGTTTTACGGTAGGGTCGCAACGTTATCAATTTGCGGTCCTTCCGTTTGGTCTTAGTACTGCACCTCAAGTCTTCACCAAGGTGATGGCAGTGGTGGCAGCCCATCTCAGAAGGTCGGGGATTCCAGTTTTTCCCTATCTGGACGACTGGCTGATCAAAGCGGAGTCGCCAGAGAAGGTGCTTCATCATCTGCAGGTTACAACCCAGCTGTTGTACAAATTGGGTTTTTCAATAAACGTGCCCAAATCTCACCTGGTGCCCTCTCAGCACAACCTGTTCATGGGGCAGCACTGGACACTACTGTGTGTCGAGCATTCCCACCTCCACAAAGGGTTCTCGAAATACAGGAAATGATTCCCTTGTTCTACAATGGAGCGGTCGTTCCAGTCCTGAAGGTCCTTCGTCTGCTCGGTCTGTTTGCTTCCTGCATTCTGTTGGTCAACCATGCACGCTGGCACATGTGGGGCGCTCCAGTGGTGCTTCCGCAGGCAGTGGTATCAGCACAACGGAGATCTCGGAGTCTGTGAGGATCTCCAGAGAAGCTGCAGAGGATCTGTCTTGGTGGAGAGTGGAGGGCAATCGGTCTCAAGGAAAGCCCTTCCATCTTCCTCCATCGGTGGCCACAGTGATAACGGATTCATCCACTTTAGGGTGGGGTGCGCATCTGGAGAATCTGGAGATCAAGGGAATTTGGTCTCCAGAGGAAAGGTTGCTTCACATCAACCTTTTGGAGTTGCAGGCGATACGTTTGGCACTCAAGGCCTTCCTCCCTTCCCTTCGCGGTCAGTCGGTTCAAGTCCTGACAGACAACACTACCGCGGTGTGGTATGTCAACGAACAGGGAGGAGTGGGATCGCTTTGTCTCTGCAGAGAGGCTCTGCGTCTCTGGTCCTAGGTTCAGGATCATCAGATTTGTCTGATGGCAAATCATCTGGCCGGAGTTCTGAACGTGCGTGCAGTCTGTCGAGAGTTCTCTGCCGACCACGAGTGGAGGCTCCATCCGGATGTGGTTTGTCACGTCTTTCGGATGTGGGGAACTCCTCGGGTGGACCCGTTTGCCACTCACGAACGCTCACTGCCCGTCATTCTGCAGTCTCCAATATCCGATGCAGGGAGCTTTGGGGGGGGACGCGTTTCAGTTGATTGGACTCACATCTCCTTTATGTGTTTTCCCCCATACCCTCGATTCCTCGGGTTTTGAGGAAGATTCGCCAAGACCGGGCCCAAGTCATATTGATCGCCCCGGATTGGCCAAGAAGGGTGTGGTATACAGATCTTCTCCACCTCTCCTCGTGCCCTCCGCTCCATCTCCCTCTCAGGGAAGACCTCCTCTCGCGGTCAGAGGGGCAGGTTCTACACCCCCACCTCCAGAGCTTACACCTTCATGCCTGGAGATTGAACGGGGCAACCTGAATTCTTTTTCTCTGTCTGCCAGGCGTCACTCCACCAAGGCTATCTATTCCTATAGATGGTCCAAATTTGTCCATTGCTGTGGGGGAGAAGTCTATTGACTCTTTGAGGGCTCGTTTATCCAACATCCTTCAGTTTGCTCTTTCTCTTGCTCAGGAAGGATTTGCTGTAGCTACTGTAAAGGGATATTTATCGGCTTTGTCGGCTTTCCTTTGCTTGCCGGATCAGCCGTCCTTGTTTAAGTCACCTATTGTATTACGATTCCTTAAGGGCTTACCAATAAGTTTCCACCTACTCCTTTTATTGTGCCTCAATGGGACTTAAATCTTGTCTTAACTTACCTGATGGGTTCTCCTTTCGAGCTCTTGCACAAGTGGGTGTCCCTTAAGGCTGTTGTCTTTCAAAACGTTTTTTTTCATTGCTATTACCTCGGCAAGGAGGGAAAGTGAGCTTCAAGCTCTGAGTTCAAAACCCCCTTTCTTGACCATTCATGCTGAAAGAATGGTACTCAGGACCAGGGCTGCTTTTCTGCCATCTGGGGCAGTCCATTACCCTTCCTACCTTCTATCCTCCCCCTCACACTTCCAAGGAGGAGTAACGGCTTCACCGATTGGACCCTAAGAGGACGGTGAGCTTTTACCTCGCTAGGACTAAAGACTTTCGAGTGGATGACCAGCTCTTCGTGGGCTTCATTGGCTGCAGGAAAGGCAGAGCGGTGCACAAGCGCACCCTTTCCAGATGGATTATATTGTGCATCAAGATTTGTTACTCTTTGGCCTGTAAGGAACCTCCAGAGGGTATAAGGGCTCATTCTACCAGGGCAAAGTCTTCTACATCTGCCTTGTCTAGAGGTGTTCCTGTGGAGGACATTTGTAGAGCGGCAACTTGGGCCTCCCTCCACACTTTCGCGAAGCATTACTGCTTGGATTCCGAGGTGAGGAGGGACGGACACTTTGCTCGTTCTGTCCTTCAGGACTTTTTGGTATAGAAGGGTGGACACCCTCCTCCGGGAGTGGGACTGCTGTGGGAATGTTTTGCACAAGGTGAGGAATCCACTGGCAGATGTATCCATCCGAAGAACAAGTTACTTTCCTTCGGTAACGCTTTTTCTGGTTGATACAGTATCTGCCTGTGGATTCCTCACTGACCCACCCACCTCCCCGTTGTCCACCCTTGTATACCTACAATAGTGATGATGTTTCAAAATGTATTATTGTCAAAGGAAGCGTATTTCTTTTGCCTTCCTGTATTATCTTCACACTGTGTTTTGTGTATTATGTACTGTGTATATATCGCAGTCAGTCCGTCCGTGTGCCTCGAAGGCACCGAAAAAAGGGCAGAACTAACGTCATCACGCCAACAAGGTCCTCTTATGGATCCAGTGACGTCAGCGGAGCCGCGCTTCTGTGACCTCGTCCTCGTCGGCGTGGAGATCTACAAAAGTTTCCGAATGTTGCAGGCGCAGGGGATATTCACAAAGTGAGGAATCCACAGGCAGATACTGTATCCACCAGAAAAAGCGTTACCGAAGGTAAGTAACTTGTTCATCTCTGCTACAAGATCTCTGTATTCTGGAGGAGCATGCAAACGTTCCCTGCTGCTCAGCAGCATCCTCTTGACTTATCCACAGACTTGCTGCCCACTCACAGGCATAATCCGTGTCTCTATCAAATACCTGGGGTATACAGCCAGGGCCACAGAATCATGCCCATTGTCCATCTGTAGCCCAGAAGTGAAATAAAAAGGGGTGAAGGACATGTGGCACATGCTGCATCGCAAACAAATCCCATTGGTCACGTTTGGCACTCTAGCATGAATAAGGTGCATGCCATGCCACAGGTCCTACTCTGAGGGCAGTTTGTTGCGCATGTATGGCATAGAGAAACAACCGGACACGCACCTTTGGCGAATAAAGATACACAGCCACACCATGACCTGAAAACAACACACCATACACACAAAGTGGAGGACATGTCTGGCCACTTAGCACACACTACTCACTGAAGGAAGCACAGGTGGCAAGAGCAGTAGGGGGACAGTGTAGATAACACACAGGCTTGTGCATTGAGACAGAGAAACGCACTTGGGGCATTGCCTTTTTTAAGATGCATTTGTATGGAAAATGTTAACCTGCTTGACTGAAGTATTGTCAAACTGTAGACCTATGTAAATCACCTTGTGTAACAGATTCATCTGCTAGAATATAAATACCACCTGTGAATGCGTTTTTAAGACACTGTATAATAGTCTCTGGACTGTTTAAACACAGATATAAACACTGATTTTTAGAACTTATGAAAACACTGGAAGATACAAACTCTATTTCACTAAAAACTGATAACAGGAAGCTCACAGTTACTGCGCCGTAGGATTGTCATTGAAGTCATAAATGTTACGATAGTTCCCTGCTTCACGTAGGGACCCTGGAATACTGCATATCAAAATATATGTTCATGTATCAGTAGAAAGATTGAAGAGTCCAGTAATACTGCAAAACAACACTTCTGAACAGTAAATTGCTGAACCTATATCCAAAACGCTCCTCACACATCTTAGTAAAAGAAACAGTGCAGCCTGATACGCATACATTATAAGAATTAAGAAAAAAAATTAATCTGAATGAGACTGTAGTTATATATTCCTTACCTTTTAGAATCACCACCATGCGTCAGACTGGAGCAGGAGATCTTTTCTTTAGCAGGACCCCTGCACGTCGGTAGGGGGCGTCGTTCGACTCCACATCTGACGTTGGCGTCGTGGTACCCGGAGTGACGTCACGGTGTCTACTTAGATGCCGCCCCTGCGCACTGACGTCACTTCTTTCTTTTTCCACTCCAGTCTAGTGCAGATCTGGACAGAGCTACCCCTTAGTCGCTTTTGGACTTTTTCTCAACTTTTGTCGACTTGTTTTTTGTTGAGTCTGTCGACTCCTGGTCTGAGGGATGTCCCATCGTTGGTCCGGGATTAAACTGTGCTAGGCCTGTAACTGCCTGATTTCCGTTACGGACCTCCACCTCGTGTGCCTTTGGTTCCTGGAGCGCGACCACGACCCGAAGTCATGCTCCGACTTCCAAGCCATGAATCTTTGCAGGAGCAGTCCCGAAAGCTCTTGGAGGCCGAGCAGTTGGATCCAGGTCGATCTAGGACCAAGTTGAGAGGAAGGTCTGAGGACCGGTCGCCGAGCCACCATCACCATTTGTTATCCAAGTTTTCGCACTCCTCGGGTAAGTCGAAGCACAAGAAGGCGAAGAAGCACCTTCAGTCGGCTGACGTGACGCAGGACCTGGAGCGTCTTTGGTCTCCAGCTCTGTCTTCGGAGCCTGCTCCTAGGACGTCTCCACGCTTCCCTCCTTTTCCCAGAGCCTCCCCTGTCCAACTTCAAGCTTTCTACGAAGCTCTTCACGGCATCTTTGGGCAGCCTGACTCTGCTGGCGCACCTCCGGGCCCCGCCGACTCGTCCTGGATCCAGATAGACACCGGTCGACCTTGCTGTACCTTCACTGGCGCGGATTCCAGTGACGACACCTCTGCGTCGGTTGTGCCCTCGACTCTAGCCTCACCCCCGACTTGATCACGGCGCCAGACCGACATCTGTACTTGCGCCGAAAGGTACGTTAGTGCCTCTGTTCATTCCTAGTGTTCCTTTCAGACCTGAGTGGCTACCAGAGGAGGTTGAGGACTGGGAGGGGTCTGTGGACCCTTTGGCTGACCAGCTTGAAGAGAGAAACTGTTTGATGCCAGTGGTTTGGATACCTCCCCAGACCTTGACATGCTCTCCTCCCTATCATGGCTACGGAGGAGGGAGCGTCATACGCAGTGGTGTTGCGAAGGGCGACTGAGGCCTTGGGCCTGGAGCTTCCTACGGTGGCAGTCAGGACTAACCTCCTGACAGAGGTGCTTCAACTAGCAGCAGCCTCTTTGGAGCCCCTTCTGCCTTTAATGAAGCCCTCACCGACGTCCTTCTGGGCACTTGGTCCAAGCCCAGCACAGGGGCTCCTGTGGACAGGATGATTGCCTAACACCACTGCCCTGCCCCGGGGACCCACCTTTCCTCTCCCAACACCCGACCCCCCCAGAACTTGGTGGTCCAAGCCTCATCCTCTAAGGGCGCATTCCCTACTGATCCACCAGATAAAGAATCCAAGAATCTAGACAACCCTGGGAAGATGTTTTCTTCTGCCAGCTTAGCGCTGCGGTCGAAGAACACCGCATGGCTCTTGGGCCGTTATACCCATACGGTTGCGCAAGCGCTGCCACAGTGCCCAGGGGAGACCAGGGCGGTTGTCACCCGTGCAGTAACATAGGGTAGAGAGACAGCTAAGCTCACCATCAGATGTGGGCTGCATACCGCTGACTCTCTGGGCAGAAGTTTCCACATCAGTAGCCTTGAGGCGCTACACCTGTTTGAGGATGTCTGGTTTCTCTGGGGATGTCCAATCCACCTTACTTGACATGCTCTTTGAAGGCTGTCACATTTTCAGTGACAAGGCGGACTCTGCACTCGAGCACTTCAAGGATTCTAGTAATAAGGCAAGATCCTTGGGCCTCACAATAACCTCTCGTCCTATGCAGTCTGCTTTTCATCCCTTTAGTGGCTACGGGAGGGCTGCCCACCACGTTCGACCTAGTCTAGCAACTGGGTCATGCCAGCTGCCCAGCTTGTGCGTGGCCGCGTACGTCTGGGGACCAACGGGCGGGCCAGTCCACTCATACCCCCCCTGCAGCAGCCTCTAAGCCCTCCTAGTCTGACCTTTCAGGGCCACCAAGGGCAGTCGGCGGCAGGATTCGCCATCACCTCCCTCACTGGCAAAACATCATGTCGGACAGGTGGGTTTTGCAGATAATCCAAAGTGGCTACTCCCTCCCCTTCGAGGCTAACCCTCCCTCATGCCCCCATCCTTCCATTGAATGTTGGAGTATCACTTGGCCCTTCTCCACCGAGAAGTTGCAGCTCTGTTGGCCAAGGGAGCTATCAAGAGTCCCTGTGCCAGAAGTAGGTCATTGTTGCTTCTCCAACTACATACTTGTATCCAAGAAGATCAAAGGTCTGCGTCCTATCTTAGACCTCGGGGCCCCCCAAACGCTTTTTCAGGAAAGAGAAGTTCAAGATGCTCACGTTGGTTCAGGTACAGTCTGCCATCGACCCCGGAGACTGGATGGTAGCGTTGGGCTTGCAGGACGCTTACTTCCATATCCCCGTCCTGCCAGCCCACAGGCGTTACCTAAGGTTCACTGTAGGCCACAAGCATTTTCAGTTTACCGTGCTCCCCTTTGGCCTTATCAGCACCCCTCGGGTGTTCACAAAAGTGGTCGCAGCTCATCTGCGCAGATCAGGGGTTCTAGTCTTCCCCTATCCCGATGACTGGCTGTTGAAGGCAGTCGCCCCAGGATGTGGTCTCCCACCTCCAGACTAAGCCAGGCCTCCTGAACTCGCTGGGGTTCACTATCCACATGCCAAAGTCACACCTGACCTTCTCTCAGAAGCTCCTTTTAAGCGGAGCAGTTCCGGATGCAGCACAGTTTCGGGCTTATCCTCCCAAGCAGCGAGTCCAGGATATTCGGGCTATGATACCGATGTTTCGGCCTCTATCCCGGATTTCGGTGAGAATGGCCTCCTGCATCCTGCTGGTGGATCATGCCAGATGGCATATGCGGGCTCTGCAGTGTGACATTAATTTCCAGTGGGCGCAGCATCAGGGTGAACTTTCCAACTACGTCCAGATCTCATAGGGGACTGTGCGTCAACTGCAGTGGTGGCTAATGCACCAAGCTTTGGTCAGAGGCAGATCCCTTCCCCAACCAGACTTCACAGTGGTGATAGATGTGTCACTCCTGCGATGGGGCGGCCATCTGGGAGAGGGCTCCATATCAATCTGCTGGAGCTCCGGGCTATACGTCTGGCAATGAAGGCATTCCTTCCCTCTCTCAAAGGGAAGGTGGTGCAGGTGTTACACCACCGCCATGTGGTACTGAAACAAGTAGGGCGGGGTGGGGTCGTGGACCATATGTTAAGAGGTTCTTGATCTCTGGACATGGCTGGAACAGCAGAGCATGCCCCTGGTGGTTCAACACATGGCAGGTTGTCTGAACACCAGGGCGGACTAACTCAGCTGCAGGTGCATGATGGATCACTAATGGCGTCTTCACTCGGAGTGGGTGCAAGGTCTCTTTTGACAGTGGGTAGAGCCTTGGTTAGATCTATGCACCACCGAAGAGAAAGCGTAATGTCAACAATTCTGCGTGTTGGAATTTCCATGGCGGCACTCGCTTGGCGACGCTTTTCGCCGCAAGTGGAACTGCGGCCTCCTGTACGCCTTTCAGCCTGTACTAATTCTGCCCAGAGTACTAAAGAAGATCAAGCGCGACCAGGCCCAAGTCATTCTTGTGGCTCCGGACTGAGCACGAAGAGTCTTGTACCCAGAGCTCTTGAGCATGGCCATCGATCCTCTAATCAGACTGCGTCTTTGGGAGAATCTTCTGTCGCTGCAGTTGGAGGGTCCTCCGCCCGAACCTGTCCACCCCCTTGCGTGGAGTGTGAATGGCGACAGTTGACAGCTTTTGACCTTCCTCCTGAAATCTGTAATGTCATCTTGGCAGCCAGGCGTCCCTCCACTAAGACAGCATATGCCTGCAGCCGGAACAAGTTTGTGGCATGGTGCACAGTAACGGCTGTGGATCCCCTTTCTCCCCCTCCTTCGGAGGTTCTCTTGTAGATACTTTCTTTGGCCTAGCAGGGCTCTGCTCTGGGCTCTCTTAAAGGCTATCTTTCGGCCATATCTGCCTTTCTTTGCCTTCCTGATCAGCCTTTTCTTTTCAAGTCCCCTATTGTAAATAGATTTCTAAAGGGCATTACTCACCTCTTTCCTCCTCCATTCATAATGCCCCAGTGGGACTTGAACCTGGTCTTTACCTATCTTATTTGCGCTCCCTTCGAGCCTCTTCACAACTGTCCTCTCAGGCTCCTCACTCTAGCTTTCCTTGTTGCCATCACCTCTGCTCGCAGAGTGAGTGAGCTTCCAAACCTCCTTTTCATGCTGTTCATCCGGACAAAGTAGTCATTTGCACAAGGCCCTCTTTTCTTCCCAAAGTGGTTACCTCTTTCTATATAGGACAGACCATCAATTTGTCCACCTTCACACCTCCACACCCTTCCGAGGAGGAGAGACTCCACCGTCTGGACCCAAAACGTGCGCTGTCTTTCTATCTCGACCGCACAGAAGATTTCCCAGTGGGCAATTGATTCTTTGTTGGATATGTGGGGGCCAAGAATGGTCAGGCTGTGCAAAAACGCTCCATCTCTTGATGGGTTGTCCTATGCATTAAAATCTGCTACCTCTTGGCAAAGAAGGAAGCCCCAGTAGGACTGTGTGCCCACTCCACTAGGGCGACAGCAGCTTCCACTGCCTTGGGGCATGGAGTCCCACTCCTTGACATCTTTTAGGTGGCCACATGAGCTTCTCTGCACACGTTCACCAAACATTATTGCCTGGACAGTTAAATCCGGAGAGACGGCTACTTAACCCGTCCTGTTCTCCAGGACTTTCTGGTGTGAACTTGGTGTGCAGACCCACCTCCGGGGCTGGCATTGCTGGGGTATCTATTCTAAAGGTAAGGGATCTAGAACTACAGTCTCTTTCAGATAAACAAGTTACTTACCTTCGGTAACCATGTATCTGTAAGAGACATATGTAGGTATAGATTCCTTACTGCCCGACCCATCGTTCCCGTTCTGCAAACTGACTTCTAGGGATAGGGGCTCCCTTCCAGGGCCCTATTTATGTGCACCAGTGGTCAGTGTCTTGCATGGCTCTGCGCTTCTGGTATGGAAAGTCATGTCAGAACTGACATCAGCATGCTGGGGCAACGTCTAACTAGACGCCACATAATTCCGGCGACCAGGACGCCAACGACGGACACGTAGTCATCCAACGCCACCTACCGACACGCAGGGGTACTGCTAAAGAAAAAATCTCCGGATTCAGTCTAACGCCTGGGGGCATTTCTAAAGGTAGGGAATCTATAACTACATATGTCTCTTACAGATGTATCGTTACCGAAGATAATTAACTTGTTCATCTGTCCCTTTAAGACCCCCAGAGTTTCCACTATCAATGGTGCCTTATACTGGCAGTTCCCTCACAGCTCTTCTTTTTAAGCTCACATGAGTAGGAATCCTGGAATACTCTGGCTGTTTTCACACCTTGTTTTCCAGAGAAATTCTCTTAGAATGTTCTTTTATCGGCTTTCACAACACAAACCCTTTTTCATTCCTTGCTTCTGTTTTTTTTTCCCTATCAGAATGCCCTCCCTTTTTCTTAAGTGCTCTTCTTGGGGCAGAAGGAAAGCTTCCTCAGACTCACTGTGTGCGCGTGTGTGCGTGTGTGCGTGTGTGTGTGTGTGTGTGTATGTAGCTTGTCTGTATTTCTATCATTCTTTGAAGGATTGTGACTTGTGAAAGAAAACAAAGGACTGTGAGAAGCTGGGTGTTTGAGGCATATGAGCTGTAGATCACACACTGTGCATAGATCGCCATCTAGTGTTGGGCCCGGATGTTTGCACTTTGTTGTTGTCCTGGAAAGTCTTTGGAAGTCACAGGATAGGAGGCTCCTCCTTTGGACAATAGTGTGCATGAGCATCGACTCCATCGTCAGATTATTTTTTTCCGCCATTGGGCTCGGATGTGTTCATCGCGCTCCAGTTCGGTGTAGTTACCGATCATCTTTTCGACTCGAAATCCTCACCCATATTTCGGTATTGTTTCGATCGCGTTCCCCTTCGACGACATCTCTCCAGACCTTCAAATCTTCGACGCAGGCCTTCGGGCCTACCTGCGCCATTGGGCCTTCGGCTCATGGAAAGGCCTCCCTTTAAAAAGTGTCCTAAATGTGGATGGAGTAGTTTCTTTTCTGTAACTCCAGTTCTGTAGTAGGGGTATCTCTGTTATAGTCATAATCTAGTGAATAGTCCCGCCCATGTGCGCGGACCCCGGAGCAATAAAAATAATCTCTTAAGTTGTCAAGTCATGCAGACCTGCATCCACACTTAAGAGAGAATTTCAAAGACAGATAATGCAGCCTATATCCACAGGCTACACTGTCCAGTACATCAACTAGAAAGAATTCCACCAACAACCACTAACAGCACTGCCTGTCCAGCTTTTCCCATAGAGAAAGAAACCTGCCTCTTCCAGCAAAAGCCTCTGGAATGATAGAGAGGAAGGAATGGACAGACAAGCCCCATAGGCTGCCATTATGTGGCTTAGAACAGGATACTGTGCCTTTAAGAAAACTTTCCAGAACTTTTCCAGTATCCCAGAATGCCCAGCAGGTCCCTTTTACTTTCAGTTCTTTTTGAAGGCGTAGCACGCCAGACCTGTAGCATTCCTTATATTAACATTCATCTCTCCACCGGGGAGGAGGGCGGGCGCTTATGACTATAACAGAGATACCCCTACTACAGAACTGGAGTTACAGAAAAGAAACTACTCCTTCTGTAGTAGGGGATCTCTGTGTATAGTCATAATCTAGTGAATAGAATGGCAAGCCCATCCCCACACAAACGGCGGTGGAGAAGATTACACAATAATACCACTACTGTGCGAACAAATTTCGCAGCGAAGCCTGCCCAACCTGGGCATCTGCCCTGGCATCCGCGTCCAGACAGTAATGCGCAGCAAAGGTATGGACCGACTTCCAAGTGGCCGCCTTGCAGATTTCTGCAATCGGAACATTTCGCAGCAAAGCAGTCGTGGCAGCTTTGCCCCTGGTGGAATGAGCCTTAGGTTTACCCCCTAAGGTCTTATTAGCCTTTTGGTAACACAAATGTATACAGGACACAATCCACCGAGAGATGGACTGTTTGGAGGTAGCAAGACCGGTCCTGACTGATCCATAATTGATAAACAATTGGTCTGACCTACGAATATCTTTGGTCTTATCAAGATAAAACTTCAACACCCTCCTCACGTCCAGGGAATGTAGAGACCTTTCCGCTGGAGAAGAAGGATTCTGAAAAAACGTAGGTAAAGTTATGGTCTGGTTGACATGAAAATCAGATATAACCTTAGGAAGAAATTTAGGGTGAGTACGCATAACAACCTTAGCAGCATGAAATGCAGTATAAGGTTCTCGGCAACACAACGCCTGAAGTTCACTCACCCTGCGGGCCGATGTAATGGCCACTAGGAACGCTGCCTTCCAGGACAGGTGCTGCAACGAAGCCTTGTGAATAGGTTCAAATGGCTCCTTCATCAATCTGGACAGCACCACATTCAATTCCCAGGAAGGCGAGGGAAGTCTGACCGGAGGGAACACCTTCTTCAAGCCTTCCAAAAAATCCTTGACCACAGGGATCTGAAAGAAGGAAGTCTGCGAAGGGCATTTCCTATAAGCAGTCAAAGCAGTGAGATGAACCTTAATGGAGTGGAAATTAAGGCCAGACTGTGCCAAATGTAAAAGATATGGAAGGATGACATCTTCATTACATGTTGTCGGGTCAAAGTTTTTGGATTTGCACCAGATGCAGAATCTCTTCCACTTGTAAGCATAGGAAGTCCTAGTGGAAGGACGTTTAGCCTCCTTCAGTATGCCCATACAATCTTCTGGTAGATTCAAATGGCCATATCGCACTATCTCAGGAGCCATGCCGCCAAACTCAAAGATGAGAGGTTGGGATGCACCATCCGTCCCCTGAACTTCGTGAGGTCTGGCCTGCACGGCAGCCGCATGTGAGGAAGGAGAGACCGGTGAAGCAGATCCGTGAACCACCACTGCCTGGGCCATTCCGGGTCAATCAGGATCATCCGCGCCCTGGACTTGGACAGCTTGATGAGCACTGCCGGAATCAGGGGAATGGGTGGAAAAGCGTACAGAAAGCTGTTCGACCAGTCGATCCATAGCGCATTCCCCAGCGTCCCCTTCTAGTAGTACCTGGATGCGAAGTCTCGGCATTTGCTGTTTTTGGCGGTGGCGAACAGATCTACGTCTGGAGTCCCCCACCTTGCGAATACTTCTCCTAGTACCTCGTCGTTTATGACCCATTCGTGGTTCTCCTGAAGCAGCCTGCTCAGCGCGTCCGCCTGAACATTCTGCACACCTGGCAGATGCGTGGCCGTGATAATCAATCTGCGGGCCAGAAGCCAGCGCCAGATCGCCTGCGCCTCCTGCGACAGAGTGCGCGATCGCGACCCCCCTTGCTTGTTGAGGTAATACATCGTGGTTGTATTGTCCGTCTGTATCAGCAACGAGGTGGTCTGGAAGGACGGATGAAAGGCCTTCAACGCCAGGTACACGGCTCTGAGTTCCAGGAAATTGATGTGGTACGTCGACTCCAACGGGGACCACTTTCCTTGTATCTATAAGTCTCCGGAGTGCGCCCCCCAACCTTGGAGAGACGCATCCGTCACGATAGTCGTCTCGGGAATGTCCTTGTGGAAGGGAACCCCCTGAGGAGATTCTCCGCCGAACACCACCATTTCAGAGACAGAAGAGCATGTAGAGACAGCCGGATCTTGTCGTCCCAAGAACCTGTTCTCTGATCCCATTGATCCTCCAAGCACTCCTGCAGTGGTCGCATGTGCAGCCGTGCATGCGGCGTGAGGAAGATACAGGAGGCCATCGACCCCAGCAGCGAAGACACCTTCCTCAGTGTCGCCGATGGAGCGCCCATGAGGTCCTGAGCCTTCCGAAGGAGCGATAACCGTCTCTCCTCCGAAGGAGACACGCTTGCTGACCGTGTATCGATGGAGGCCCCCAAGTACTGTATGCACTGGACCGGAGTCGGGACAGATTTGGACATGTTGACGTGTAACCCCAGCTTGTTCAAGAGAACGCACGTCCTCCGGAAGTGCGCCTGCGTTTCCGAAAAAGATGAGGCCTTAATCAACCAGTCGTCCAGGTACGGGTAGACAAACGCCTTGTTCCTTCGTAGGTGTGCCGCTACCACTGCCATACACTTCGAGAAGGTCCTTGGGGCAGACTTTAGCCCGAATGGCAGTACTGTGTATTGATAATGATTGGCGCCGACTTGGAACCGCAGTAACTTCCTGTGTTTCCGTGCAATGGGCACATGGAAGTACGCATCTTGTAGGTCTATGGCACAGAGCCAGTCTCCCTGTTGCAGCTGAGGGTAAATCTGATGCAACGACAGCATGCAAAACTTTTCTCTGCGAATCCATTTGTTTGCTTGCCGCAAATCCAGAATGGGCCTGAACTCGTTCTTGTCCTTCTTGCGAACCAGGATGAAACGAGAGTAGAGACCTCTTCCCCTTTGAGACAGAGGTACGTCTTCCACCGCCTTTTTCCTTAACAGGATGTCTGCCTCCGCCTGGAGCTCTCGCAGTTGATACCGCGAGCTTACCGGCGGAATCGCTGGAGGCGGCCTGATGAATCGAAGACTGTATCCATTGCAAACAATATTCAGCACCCACTTGTCCTGAGTAATTTTTCTCCACTCTGCCGGAAAAAATTGAATGCTTCCCCCCACTGGAGTGGGTAACGGTTGCAGGGGAAGTAAATGCTCAGGGCCGCGACCCGGCCGGGCCCTTGGTAGCCGAAGCGGACTGCTGGCCCCCTCTACCCTTCTGGCGCTTCTGGAAGGGTTTACGGAACTGGTGCTGCTGCTGTGCCGAGGCCTGCCCACGCCCTCTGCCCGCAGACCCGAACCGTCTCTGGAAGGGGCGTTTCTTCTTTTCTGGCTTCTCCAAGCCGACAGCCATCAGGGTCTCCGCCTCCGTCTTCATGCGGGCCATCTCGTCGTCCGCATGCTGCCCGAACAGGGTTTCCCCCGAGAAGGGCAGATTGGCCACTCTCTGCTGAGCCTCCGGCTTGAGCGAGGTAAGGCGAAGCCACGCGTGTCGCCGTTGGTGGACTCCATGACAGTACCCATGCGCCGCCAGCAGGGACACATCCGCTGCCGCACTGATCACCTGGTTGGAGACTAGCATCCCCTCGCGCAAAGTCTCCAAGAAGTCTTCCCTCTTGTCACGAGGCAGCAGCTCCGCATACTGCTGGAGAGACTCCCACAGGGCCCGGTCGTAACGCCCCAACAGGGCCCCGGCACTTGCCGCCTTCATGGTGATGGCAGCCGTACCACAGACCTTCCTGCCCGCCGAATCCAGCCAGCGGCTTTCCTTGTCGGGCGGAACTGTCGATGAGGGGGTGGTAGCATGCTGCTTCCTCGCCGCCGTCACAATGACTGAATCCGGCTTAGGGTCCGTCCTCAAAAAGGTCGGGTCCGAGTCCGGAGCCCGATACTTCTTCATAAGCCGGGAGGGGGCGGATTTCGTCACTGCCGGAGTGAGCAACAACTCCATAGCTGGCTCCACCAGTCCCGGCACGAGCGGCAGCAGGGGGCGAGACAGGTGCTTCTTGTGCAGCGTCTCGGAATATCACGGACGTCGTAGGTGTCGGTACCGTCACCGTGATTCCCAACTTGGCTGCACCCCTCAGCAGCACCTCCTGGAAGGAGACCAGATCGTCAACCGGCGACACCCTCGTCCCGGGTGAGTCCGACAGTGTCGGCGAGAAGTCCCTGGCCGATGATCGAGTGCGCTATCTGGATCTGCGCCTCCTGTGGCGCCGTCTCGATGTGGAGGACGAACACCCACGGCTCCGCGATCTTGCTCTCCGTCCGGAGCGGGAGCGCGATCTTCTTGGCTTCGGTCTGTCCGCCGGGCCCGGCGACCGTGGCCTACCCTGGCGCCGCGGCTGAGGCGTGCCCTGCGGCGGCGGATACCTGGGCAATGAGACCGATCGCGTTGGAACCGGTGGTGGGCCCGAAGGCCTGCGAGGCAGAATCGCAGGAGGAGGAGGAGGAGTTGGCGGTGGCGGTGGTGGTGGTGGTGGCGGAGGAGGAGGCGGCGTATATACCACTGAGTACCCCGAGGGACTCCTGGTGTCCGGGCGCTCCCTGCGCCTCCTCGACGTCGATGAATCCTTCTTCGACATCGACCGTCTCCGTGACGTCGATCGCCTCCGTGACGTCGATCGCCTCCGTGACGTCGACGGCGAACGCCTCGACGGCGAACGGCGACCTCCCCTCGACGGTGAGCGCCGACATCGGGCCTGATCTCGACGTCGAAGCCTCGACGGAGACGTTGACTGCATCGACGCCGATGATGCCGAAGTCGTCGACGGCGGTCCGATCAGTTCCCTCGACGTCGCTTCTCCCCAGAGCCCTGGGGGGACGGTGAACACACCGTGGTCATCCCTCTCGACGCCTTAGTCGACGTCATCGACGCCGGTGGCGAGTGGGGGCGTTTGCCGGTCTTCCTGCCCCTGGGGAGCCCCCCAGAGGCCTCCGCATGGGCAGAATCAGCCCCTCCTGACCCACCTTGTGCCTTCAGCCGTCTGTCCTCCAGGACTTGGAGCCTGATCTTCATTCTTTCCCTCAGGGTCCTGGCTGAGAACGAGTGGCAGATATCACACTATTCAGGCACATGGGACTGGGGAAGGCAGCCTATACACACCTTGTGTGGATCTGACTTAGCCTTCTTTCTGTCGCACTCTGGGCACTTGTAGAACAATAACACCAATAAACCCTTGAAAAGGGAGAGCTCAATGCTCCAGGGTCCTGCTAGCAGGAGCCGGAAAAAAGAACTGAAAGTAAAAGGGACCTGCTGTGCATTCTGGGATACTGGTAAAGTTCTGGAAAGTTTTCTTAAAGGCACAGTATCCTGTTCTGAGCCATATAATGGCAGCGTATGGGGCTTGTCTGTCCATTCTTTCCTTTCTATCATTCCAGAGGCTTTTGCTGGAAGAGGCAGGTTTCTTTCTCTATGGGAAAAGCTGGACAGGCAGTGCTGTTAGTGGTTGTTGGTGGATTTCTTTCTAACATCTGACCACTTGTGTAGGGATTGCCTCGCACTCTTCGCTACTCCGCTGTTGGCTGTTGCGCTTGCTATTTTTAAATCGCCCCGTTTTGTCACTCATTATTTAGTTTAGTTTGCGCTTTTCCCCTGTTTTTAATTGTCAGCCACCCGCATACCTGCATCGCTGCCACCTCACTCGCATTCTAACTTGGTTAAACACCGCGTTTTAGCGGGTCCCTGCCCACTGTCTCGTTCGGTGGCCATCTTGGGAGGGGGGACATTGCGTGAGGCGCAGGTAGCGCTCTAGTCTTCCGAGCTGCCCGCGCTCGGCGAGCATAAAGCCAGGCAAACCACAGGTGAGCTTTCTGTAACATCTGACCACTTGTGTAGGGATTGCCTCGCACTCTTCGCTACTCCGCTGTTGGCTGTTGCGCTTGCTATTTTTAAATCGCCCCGTTTTGTCACTCATTATTTAGTTTAGTTTGCGCTTTTCCCCTGTTTTTAATTGTCAGCCACCCGCATACCTGCATCGCTGCCACCTCACTCGCATTCTAACTTGGTTAAACACCGCGTTTTAGCGGGTCCCTGCCCACTGTCTCGTTCGGTGGCCATCTTGGGAGGGGGGACATTGCGTGAGGCGCAGGTAGCGCTCTAGTCTTCCGAGCTGCCCGCGCTCGGCGAGCATAAAGCCAACCATGCTGACGCGCAGCGTCATCACGCAGCGTCATCACCGGAATATCGCCGGAGTTTCGCCAGAGTCAAGCCCGTCTGTGCCCGTCCGGGCCCAGACGGGCCTAGGGCCTGTCACCATGTCCGACTCTGTGCCGTTATCCATGTTCAGGCTGCGTTACGGGAGAGAAACGCTACTGTCGCTGCGTCCACCACACCCCAATAGGTGCGGCTTTGCACAGATGGGAATCATTCCGTTCTTACCTTGCAGAGCCTGCCCTTCCGGCCATATCCCAGTGGCTGTTAAATCTGTCCTATCCTATGCTTTGCTAAACTGCCGGTCCCTGCCGAGTCACGCCATTGAAATTAATTCACTGATCTTAGACCACGAGTTGGACGTGTTGTTTCTTACTGAGACCTGGCTCTCCCCCAGCTCAGGTCCAGACATGGTCAGAGCACTCCCCCCGGGCTTTCATATCGTGCATCTTGATAGACCTAAGGGGAGGGGAGGAGGAATTGCAGTTCTCTACAGAGACACCTTTACCTGTAAGATTCAGAATGGAGGGGTGGCTGATTGTGAGAGCTTACAGTTCTCCCTTCAGTTGTCACCGACAGTGTCCCTGGTGGGTTTGCTGATTTACCGTCCTCCTGGACCCCTGGCTAGCTTTTCCAACTCTCTCCTCGAAACGACTGCACTCCTTGCCTCCTCAACTACTAATTTTGTTGTCCTCGGGGACTTCAATATGCATCTTGAGGACCACACCTATGCCGCGGGAGTGGATCTGCTCGATGATTTTAAATCCTTTGGAATTAATTTGGCCAATTTGGGCATTACACATGAGAAGGGCCACTTGCTTGATCCCATACTTTCCAATCTGGATCACCTTACTTCGTCTCCGGCTCTTGCCTTGCCTTGGACAGACCACTTTTTGGTGTCCGCGTCATGGCAATTCAATAGCCCAACCGCAGTGACCTCACGGGTGTACACTCTAGAGAGAGCGTGGTCGAGGCTCCCAGTCGATACCTGGGCCGCTTACTTGGAGGCCACGCAGCCCCCATTGGGAGTTGATCCAATAGCTGCTGATGCTATTTTTCATACCTGGCTCATGGAATCTTTGGATACTCTCCTACCCAGAAAGAAACAACTTATGAAGGGGAAGCGAATGGGCTCTGCACCCTGGTATTCGCCAGAACTCAGAACCCTGAGGAAGGGATGCAAGAGGCTAGAGCGGTCCTGGAGGAGAGACTGGAGTGAAGCAAGTCGTACAGAATACCGTATGGCCCTGAGCAGTTATAAAGCCGCTATTCGGGCGGCTAAATCAAGATTCTTTGAAGAGCGCATAGGCTCGGCGGCTAACTCGTCTAAAGAGTCATTCAGGGTCATTAAGGAGCTATTGAATGCCCCCGACCCTCAGGTCATTCACGAGGACCCTCGTAAAAAATGTACAGAACTGGCCTTGTTTTTCAAAAGCAAAATTGACAGTATACTGGCCTCTCTTCCCCGGCTAGATGAGGTGGCATCCTCGGGGGATAATTCTAATTCTACCTCCCAACTTAGGCTGCAAACGGCAGAGTTGGCCTCCTTGGGTCCGGTCACTGAGGAGGAAGTCTTGAGGGCCTTGGGGTCTATGAAGAGTGGCTCTCCGAAAGACCCGGTACCTATTAAATATCTTAAGCTGGTGTCATCTGTAATAGGTGGCCCTGTGACGGACCTGATAAATTTGTCCCTTGTTCAGGGGGTAGTTCCCCCTAGTTGGAAAGGGGCGGTGGTTAAGGCCCTTTTGAAAAAACCTAACCTTGACCCCGCCGACCTCGCCAACTTCCGGCCTATCTCCTTACTACCGGGTATCAGTAAGGTGGCTGAGAAGCTGGTGAACCGCCGCCTTTCGGACTTCTTGGAAACCAACTCCCTTCTGGGCGACTCCCAAACGGGTTTTCGCCCTGGCCAGGGGACTGACACCGCCCTGCTGGCCGTTGTGGAGAAGGCTAGGAGCATGCTGGATTCAGGAGGCTCAGTGGCAGTGATCCTCCTGGATCTCAGCGCTGCTTTTGATACCGTGGACCATCAGGTGCTTCTCCAACGGCTTTCGGGGGTAGGGATTACGGGCTTGGCCCTCAAGTGGTTCGCCTCCTTTTTGGAAGGTCGCTCATTTGAGGTCTGGGAAGGCCAGGAAAAATCATCTCCATCACCTCTCCAGTGTGGTGTGCCACAGGGCTCTTCATTGAGCCCCACCTTATTTAACGTCTATATGGCCCCCCTGGAGAGTGTGGTACTGCCGCTGGGTATTAAAATCATCAGTTATGCTGATGATACCCAGCTGGTGGTCGGCCTTTCCCAGTCGGCGCACCATCCCGACCGGCTGCACACGTGTCTTGGCAATATCTATACATGGATGTGCAGCTCAGCCCTAAAGTTAAATGGTTCCAAGACGGAACTGATGCTGCTCGGGAACTCTTCTCCATCTTTGTCCCCCAGCAGCTGGCCTGACTGTCTCGGACCGGTACCCCCCCCCCAAGCAGGAGATCAAGAGCCTGGGGGTATGGCTGGAGCAGGACTTGTCGTTTAAAACCCATGCCAAAAAAACTGCTGGCGTGTGCTTCGCCCTGCTCCGCTCAGCCCAGAAGATTCTGCCTTTGCTCCCAGTAGCCACTCGTAGGCTTCTCATCCAGGGACTTATCATCTCGCGACTGGATTTCAGTAACGCGCTCTTCCTGGGTGCTCCCGAGGCTACTCTTAACAAACTCCAGCAAGTGCAGAACGCGGCTGCTAGGCTCTTGACGGGTCTCCCCAGACGTCAATCTGCCCGCCCGGCGTTGAGGGCATTGCATTGGCTCCCAGTGAGGGACAGGGTAAAATTTAAGTCACTTTGTATCGCCCACAAAGTTCTGCATGGGGTAGGCCCACCGATTCTGGAGGAATTGGTCCAGCCCTATAAGGCCCCTCGTTCTCTCCGCTCTGATCATCAGCATCTCCTCCAGGTTGGCAGAGTGAAAAGGGCAAGAACCGGTGGCAGAAGATTTTCTATAAATGTGGCCTCTTTATGGAACTCATTGCCCCTATAGTTGCGCTCGGAAACCAGCCTCCTTCGGTCCTGTAAACTTTTAAAAACTTTTTTGTTTGCTCTGTAATCCCCTCTCTTCTGCGGTAGCGCATGTGCTGGCAAGCGCTGGGATGCCGATTGGTAACCAGGCGCTATATAAAACTCGGTAATAATAATAATAATAGTTGAAGTACTGGACAGTGTAGCCTGTGGATATAGGCTGCATTATCTGTCTTTGAAATTCTCTCAAGTGTGGATGCAGGTCTGCATGACTTGACAATTTAAGAGATTATTTTTATTGCTCCGGGGTCCGCGCACATGGGCGGGACTATTCACTAGATTATGACTATACACAGAGATCCCCTACTACAGAACCAAGTTTCCACACGCAGATCTTCATGAGGTATGTAACCTCTGCCTTTCACCCGAGCATGAGGCCAAAGACTGTCCAGCTTGTGCCTCTTTCTGCTCCAAGAAGATGATCCGGGACCGTCGAGCTCGAAGAACAATGGCTCGATCATCGACATCCATTCCCGACAACATCTTCCAGGAAGGTATCCATGTACCGGAGCAGATCCAACACAGCACCATCAGCTCCTCCGAAGCCGACGACTCCAACGTCGAAGACATCACTTCGGGGCAGCGGGTCGTAATTACGGACGTCGACTCCTCCCCACCCTCCTTCCCAAAAAGGCTTCGGTCACACCTTCACCTTCCGGCCTAGGTGCACACCAGGACAAAACTTCTCTCACCCCGCCTTCGGGCTCGGCAAAGAAGCCAATACAAAAGCCTTCAGGCCACTCGGGATCGAGCAAACACCTGTCTTCAAAAACCTCGGGTTCTCAGCCTTCGGAGCACAGACCTATGGATCCGTAAAGACCACCAGAACCAAAGAAACAGTCGGTATCAAAACCAGTATCTGAATTGAAGAAAAACCCCGATTCCAGGTCAAAGGAGCACAAAACTGCTCCAAATCCCCTGACACACACACAATCGGACCCCAAAAAGTCAGCACCGAAAGAACACACGTCAGTGGAGGAGCTTTTTCGACCGGATCTGACCCAAAAAACACTTCAAAAAGACCCTAAAACAGGTCAACTCATACTGAGCCCTTCAAAGAAACGGAAAATGGACAAACCTGTACCAGCTCCACTTCTTTTGAAAACGAGAGACATTGCTATTTCTCCCTTAAGGATTCCTTCTCCTCCTCCCCCTCCACACCACTCTCCTATCCCATATTCACCTCCCTCACCATCTTCTCCAGATGATGACACCTCTGACGACATGGGGGATGATCACCCTTTAGGGGAACCCAGTCCTCCTGATGCCCCAAAAGATCCATGGGAGGATTATGACACACCAGATGTCCCAGACACACCTCAGGATGACATCTACCCATCTAGGCCATCCCCTCCAGAGAACACTATAGGGTTCACTCAACTTATACACAGGGCAGCAGAATATCATGGGGTAAACCTACATACAGACCCTATAGACGAAGATTTCCCCATGGACACTTTCGAACCGTCCCAAAGGTCCAGTGCCATTCTCCCCATGTTAAAAGGGGTAATCAAACACGCTCCTGAAGTGTTTAAGGATCCTGTAAGGGCCAGAGTCATTAACCCCAGAGTAGAAAAAAAGTACAAAGCTGCCCCATCTGACCCTGTTTATATTAAAGGGCAAATACCCTTAGATTCCTTAGTGGTCTCCAACACCAGGAAAAGGGCCAATTCGCAAACCACAGGAGATGCCCCACCTCCTGATAAAGAATCAAAACTGCTGGACGCGTCTGGTAAAAGAACAGCGTCCCAAGCAGCTAACATGTGGAGGATTGCCAACACACAGGCTTTGCTCGCAAGATATGATAGGACACACTACGACGAGCTAGAGACGTTAATACAACACCTTCCAGACCAATACAAGACACTAGCTAATGATCTCACCCAGGAAGGCAAGGTCATAACAAATACCTCCATTCGTGGTGCTCTCGATGATGCAGACACAGCATCCCGGGCTATTAACACCAGGGACCAGACATGCATGGCTACGCATTTCCGGCTTCAAGCCAGAGGTCCAAACCACTATATTAAACCAACCATTTCCTCAAGATCACCTGTTTGGACCCAGTGTAAATTCATCTTTAGAAAAGATGAAAAAGGACACCGAGACTGCCAAATTAATGGGAACCTTGCAATTGCAAGCTCCCAGAAGTTCTTTTCGTCGCTCCTCTTACAGAGGCGCCTCTAGAGGTTTTTCCACCGAAAACCCCTCCACTTCGTACAAGAGTCCAACACAGACCTCGTCTAAAAGAGGCTATTACAGAGGAGGATATAGGGGCAATAACAATAAGGGTAGAGGCAAAACTACCAAAACTTGTACCGCCTCCACCCCTAAACAATGACTTCCCTCCACTCCCCCCGGAACACTCTACTCTGGTCGGGGGAAGATTGCTACATTTCCTACCTGTCTGGAACAACATTACCACAGACAGGTGGGTGAGACAAATCATCCAATCTGGTAATTCCCTGGAGCTCACTTCAACTCCCCCACACATTCCACCCAGACAGCGTCCAATGTCAGCAGAACACTTAACGCTTCTAAAACAGGAGGTACTTTCCCTCCTACAAAAACATGCCATAGAACCAGTTACCCTTCATCACCAAAACACAGGGGTTTACTCCCTGTATTTCCTTATTCCAAAGAAGGACGGAACCCTGAGACCCATCTTGGACCTCAGACCATTAAACTTCTACATACAATCAGACTATTAACATATGGTCACTCTTCAGCAGGTCCTCCCGTTACTCAAACAGGGCGACTTCCTTGCCACATTAGATCTCAAGGACGCCTACTTCCACATTCCCATTCACCCTGCTCACAGGAAATACCTTTGTCTTGTGGTAGACGGCCAGCATTACCAGTTCAAGGTCCTCCCGTTCGGAGTCACCACAGCATCCAGGGTCTTCACAAAATGTTTGGCAGTGGTGGCAGCCCACTTAAGAATACGACAGATTCACGTCTTCCCATATTTGGACGACTGGCTCATAAAAGCAAAGTCACATATCCAGTGTGTAAATCACACACACGCCACAATACAACTACTTCACGACTTGCGGTCTACCTTAAAATTCGCAAAGTCTCACCTCCAACCATCCCACATCCAACAATATCTGGGTGCCACAATAGACACCTCAAAAAGCCTTGCATATCCCCGTCCAGCCAGGATAGCAAGCATGCAAGCTCTTATAGCAAGATTCCAACTGCAACACTTACTTCCAGCTCAAGTGTTCATGCAACTAATAGGGATGATGGCCTCTTGCATATTCATAGTACCTCATACAAGACTCCAGATGCGCCCTTTACAAGAATGCTTAGCACGTCAGAGGAACCATGCTCAAGGTCAGCTGACAGATCTGGTGTTGGTGGACGGCCGCACGCATCGCTCTCTGCAGTGGTGGAACACCAAAAACCTTTCCAAAGGGCGACTGTTCATAGAGCCAGTTCCACAGATTGTGCTAATAGCAGACGCATCGCTCACCGGCTGGGGAGCTCATCTACTTCATCACACCATACTGGGCACATGGACACCTCAGCAAAAGCTACTTCACATCAACCACTTGGAGTTGCTAGCAATTTTTCTAGCACTAAAATCATTTCAGAAACACATAATAGGCAAAGCTGTCTTAGTCCACATGGACAATATGACAGCAATGTACTATTTACAAAAACAGTGGGGGACACTCTCTCCAGCTCTCTCAATTAGCGCAGACCATATGGAGATGGGCCATTCCTCAGAACATTTTCCTGTTAGCCCAACATCTCCCAGGAATTCAAAATCACATGGCAGATCTTTTAAGTCAAGAACAGGAATCTTTATAAAAAATGAGACCTTGTAACCGTTACATATTCATTTCAACAGTTACTAGAATGTATTTTGCATATATGTGAGAAAGTGGCTCTGTATATACTGATCCTTAATAGGTACAGGGTGTACAGAGTCCACAGTCCCCCAGGGTTTGACAGAGGCTAAAGTTAGATCTAACCTTACTCTCTAAAGTGGTAGCTTGGTCGAGCAGTAAGGCAGTATCAGAGAACAGTGTAAAGCATTTGTTGTACACACTCAGTCAGCAAATGGTCTCACACACTCAATAACTGAACTCTAGGCCAATGGTTTATATATAAAAAATATATGCTTGTTTTATTTTAGAACCAACACTTGGATTTAAAATATACCTTCTCAGAATGAGATGTTTCATATAAATACTTTTGCAATATGCAATTGACTTTTGTAAACAGTTAAAAGTGGTTGCAATAGACAACTCTATTTTAAACACAACAATGCATTGAGCTCAATGGAAAATTCAAGTTATTTGCAACAGATTACTTTTTAGATTACTTTTGGAATTCCAGGACTGGATCCCAGATCCAGTCCTGGGTCAGTACTCCGAATCAAGTGATGAAAGTCGACTTAATTACTGTAATGATTTTTAAACAATATTTAGCTATTTTAAAAGTTGACAGAAAATATTTCAAAGAAAACAGTCAAGGATTTCCTATGGAAGAAAATTCAAGTTGCAGGTACAGTATGTTCTCGTTACTTTTGTAATCCAGTACTGGGTGCCTAGGCTCAGTACTGGGACCTTTATCCAAAACAGGTAAGTAATTACGTTTTCAGATATTAGATGATTTTTTAAGAATATTTAAAGATTGCAGAAATTGACACTTAAAAGAAATTTCACGGAAAAACAGTCAATTATTCCCTATGGAAGAAAATTGGGGTACAGTTGTAAGTATTTTTCAGAGTCATTGCTGGGCACCAAGATCCAGCACTGGAAGCTCACCTAAGAGCAGGTGAGTAATTTCGTTTTCGTTACTCGGCTGATTTTTGGTGAATATTTTAAGATTTGAAACGTCCACACTTAGAAGAAATTTCAGGAAAAAGCCAGTCAATGTTACCCTATGAGGAAAATAGAGTTATCGGTTTAAGGGTAAGTACTCGACTGGCAGAGTTGAGGTTCTAGGCATAGACTCGGAGGTCCCCCAGTGTCAGGTAGGTACAGTTGGTTCACCCCCAGCGACTCTAGGGCGGCCGGGTGCAGAGAGAGTTAGGCCCAATGTTATCCTATGAGGGATAGGGGGGGCCTTGGTTGGTGGCTGCTGACTGGCAAGCCACGTGGCTTTGGGAGCTGGGCTCCTGGTCACTTACTCAGGGCAAGTGGGGAAGTAGGTAGATGTAGAGTTTTCACTGCCGGGGCCACTCGGGCGGCAGGGTGCAGGGTACTTTTGAGCCTTCGGGCGCTCAATTGATTTCAATGGGAAATCTCCGCTTTAGAAAAAGACTGCAAGCTCGGGGACGAGGACTCTTCAGGTGCCACCACCACTTCGAGATGTAAGTTGGGTAGTTGGAGGATAGGTAGGTACCCCGGGATTGGGCACACGGGGCCGCGGGGCACCGCGTGCAGTGGTGCCTTTTGGTGTCGGGAAATCTTACCCTCTGTTGATCGCGGTAGGGGGGGCACCTTGTTCTGAGGCTGCAGGCTTCTTTAGGAGTGTCGCGGGAGGTCCTTGGGTGCCGGACTCGGGGTCACAGTCGCCGTGGGGTCGTCCTCGTGGTCTTTGTTCGCTCTGCCACTGGCCAGGCTTGGCTGGTGCAGAGTGTGCTGGGTTCGCGGTTCCGGGCTGCTGCCAGGGATTAGAGGTAGGTTTTGAGTAGAGCCTCTACTCATGGGAGTCCCAGGGGCTTAGAGCCAAAAGGTAGCCAGGTCCTCCGGGGTTGGTGAGGTTGCTGGCCACAAGAGATGCCGGGTTGGAGCAAGAGCAGGTTCGAGGGTCGACAGGCCGGTAGGGCTGGGGCCAAAGCAGTTGGTGTCTTCCTCTTTTTAGCAGCTGCAGGGCAGGTCTTCTTTCTTCTTGCTCTTCTTTGTAGTTTTTGAATCTGGAATCTGGGGAAGGAAGGTTCAGGGTTCCCCTAAATACTAGATTTAGGGGCGTTACAGGTAGGTGAAGGGCAGGGACCAATGGGTCCCTGTCCTGGGGTGGGTACACCCCCTATCCTGCCCCTCTCCTGTGGGAGGGGGGCAGTAGCCTAGTCCTGATAGGGTAGGGCTCCCCATCTTCAAGATGGCGAGAGCCCGGAGATGTGCTTCACCTCGCCTCCCCCACCTGAGGGGTGGGGTTGGCAGGCTGGCACATCACTTGTCCTTATTTGGGGTTTCCGGCCAAAGCTTCCCGCCAGAGTGGGGGGTTGCAGCAGCCTGGGGAAGCTCACATAGGCGGCATGCCTTTGAAGCTTCCCCCTGCCCATCCTGGGGGAGGAGATTTAGCACCTCGCCCAGGATGTGCATTGTTGCAGGCCCAGGAGAGCAGGGACTCTCCTACCCAGGGGTCCAGCAACATGTCTGCTGGGTGGCAGCCTCAGAGCGGACGTGGATTGTAGGTTAGGTTTAAGGGGGCACCTCTAAGATGCCCTCTGGGGTGCTTGGTACATTAAATCCCACACTGGCATTAGTATGGGTTTAATGTGCTGAGAAGTTTGATACCAAACTTCTCAGTCTTTAGTGTTGCCATTATGGTGCTGTGGAGCTCGTGTTTGACGAGCTCTGAGCACCATGTACTCTTACATGGCAGCACTGCACTTACAGTGCTCAGGAATGGACCTGGGCACTGGGCTCCTGCTCCTGTGCCCACACCATTGTCATAAGGCACTCAGCTAGAGGGGTGGCTGATGTATGCCATGGCAGTGTAGGTGATGGGCATGGCACACAGGGATGTGTGTCATGTCGACTTTGTTTTTGTATTGCACCCAAACACTCAGCCTGCCAAGGCAGTGTGTGTGTGTAAGGGTACAGGGCCTCTAAGGGTGGCACAAGGAGTGCTGCAGCCTTTAGAGGCCTTCCCTGGTCACAAGGCCCTGGGTACCTAGGGTACCATTTACCAGGGGCTGACATGTGGCCAGGGTTTGCCAATTTGGGTTTGTTTTGTTTTAGGGAAGGAACATAGGCCCGGGGCACCTGATTGGCAGGAGTCCAGGGCACACTCAGTCAAAGTACATTCAGCAATTCAGCAAAAAGTGGGAGCATACCATGCAAGAAAGATGGCACTTTCTCACAATATACAATCAGCAATTCAAAATAAATGTACATTAAATGAATACAAACTAAACATTTGACAACAGTCTTCCTGTTGACTTTCCCAATGCATTTCGGGATAAACTATCCCATCGTCAGGGGAACTGTGGGTAAAGAAATGGAATTAACAATATTAAGTACACAGATGGAGGAACATACCTCTTGATAAAAGCCATGTAAAAATAAATGACCCCTCAATTTGACTGTGTCGTGATTGAATCATAACCAAAAAAGTGAAAACACACCTTCACCAGTGAGACAAAACCTCAAAAATGTACATGCTAATAGCTCAGCATCTCTCTATGTTAATGTAGACAAAAGTACTCGCAAAAAATGTCAACTCAGCTAGAAGCCAACTCAAAAGAAATACCAAATGACTACTGCAACATGAACCAAAAAGTATGTTCGAGGCATATGAGCTGCCGATTGTACACTTTGCATAGATCGCCATCTGGTGTTGGGCCCGGATGTTTGCAGTTTGTTTTTGTTCTTTGGACAGTCTTTGGAAGTCCCGAGTTCGGTGACTCCTCCTTCGGTCCGTACTGCGCATGGGCTTCGGCTCCATCCTCAGATTGTTTTTTTCCGCCATCGGGCTCGGATGTGATACTTCGTGCTCCGGCTTCGAACTTTTACGGTTCCAGCCTCGACGGAAAATCCTCGTTCATCGAGTTTCTTCATCTTCTTCATCTCTCGTAGAGGCACTTTTCTCGATTCCACACATCGGCACCGGCCTTCGGGCCCTCCTCGACTCCGGTCCCGGCCGATGGAAAGGACTCCGTTCAAAAAGTGCCCAAAATGTGGGTCTAAATTTCCCCACACCGACCTCCATCAGGTGTGTAACCTTTGCCTCTCTCCAGAACACGAGGCTAGAGACTGCCCCGCCTGCAAGTCTTTTCGATCAGAAAAGACCATCCGGGATCGAAGAGCTCGACGCACCATGGCACACTCATCGACCGCGGCTCCACCGGACATCTTCGGAGACGACACCGGAGCTTCGGGGCAACAACACTCCGAGCAGGAGGAAGACATCGTCAGCGCTTCTGAGGCCGACGACTCCAACCTGGAGGACATCACACCGGCGCAGAGGGTCGTGAGTACTCTACCCCCTCCCACCCCCGCGCCCATATCCAAAGAGACTCAGGTTACACCTTCGCCTTCGGGCCTAGGGAAAACCAAACACGCAGCTTCTATCACCCCACCTTCGGGCCCGGTGTCGAAGCCTCACAAGTCTCACGGCAGCTCGGGCTCGATCCAGCCTACTCCTGGTGCCGACAAACACCATTCGGCACCGAAGAAAGTGACGCCCAGCTCGACTCTGAAGCCACCGGTGCCGAGGCCTGGACTCTTGGTGCCGACGAAACACAAACCTAAATCCCTCGGCACCGACGCTCCGGCGTCGAATCCTACCTCGATGCCGAAAAAACCGGAGGCTCCAAAAAGGCATTGCGAGAAACCACCCAAATCCTCGGCTACGAAAACATCGGCGCCAGCGGACGATTCGGCGCCAATGGACCTGTTTACACCTGATCCTTCTCAAAAAACCTTATCAAAGGATCCAAAGACTGGGCTATTGACTTTGTCTGTCAAGAAACGACGTCTTGACACACCAGCTCCTCCTCCACCGCCCAAACGGAAGGACTCTGCCACATCTCCTCTCAGAGTGCCCTCCCCACCACCTCCTCCTCTTCCACCTCCTCTCCCTCCCAGGTCTCCGCCACCCTTGCCTCATCACTCCCCAACCCCGTCCCCAGAACCGGATTACGGGGATCCAGATTATGATCCAGCGGACGCCCCAATGGACCCCACACCACCGGGGACCCCAGACCAATGGGAGGATTACCAAAACCCTGACATACCAGATGTGCCTCAAGATGACCTCTACCCATCCAGGCCATCTCCCCCAGAGGACTCACTAGGGTTTCACCACTTAGTGCAGAGAGCAGCACACTATCATGGGGTGGAACTACATAGCGAACCAGTGGAAGACGACTTCTTACTGGATACGTTTGATATTCAGGATAAGTCCACAGCCATCTTGCCCATGCTTAAGGGTGTTACCAAACATGCTGCAGAGGTATTCAAAGACCCTGTCAGGGCCAGGGTCTTAAACCCCAGAATAGAAAAGAAGTACAAAGCAGCACCCACAGACCCTACATACATTAAGGGCCCTTCTCCTTTAGATTCCCTAGTTGTGTCCACGGCTAGAAAGCGGTCTAACTCACAGTCCTCTGGTGAGGCTCCACCGCCAGATAAGGAATCAAAACTCTTAGATGCGTCTGGTAAACGCACTGCCTCGCAAGCCGCAAACATCTGGCGCATTGCGAATACACAAGCGCTGCTTGCGCGTTATGACAGAGCACACTACGATGAGCTTGAGGCTCTTATGCAGCACCTCCCGGAGAAACACAAACGTAAAGCTCATGACCTAATACAGGAGGGAAAGCTCATTACTAACACTTCCATTAAATGTGCCCTCGATGCAGCGGACACTGCTTCTAGAGCCATAAATACTAGTGTCCTGCTTCGTCGTCATGCCTGGCTCAGGATCTCAGGGTTCAAGCCAGAAGTCCAGGCATCCATACTAAATCACCCCTTTGACCAACAACACCTCTTTGGGTCAAAGGTGGACGAAGCATTAGAAAAAATGAAAAAGGACACGGACACAGCAAAGTCTATGGGGGCATTACAATCCCAGACCCCTAAACGCTCCTTTCGGCGTTCGTCCTTTCGTAGCACAGGCAGAGGCTACTCCACCGATAGCGCCTCTACCTCCTACAAGTCCCCTCCTCAAAATACCTTCTCAAAGGGCTACCAAAGGGGTGGATACAGGGGCAACAACAATAAGGGCAGGGGCAAAACCAACACCACCCGTTCTGCCACACCGCCCGCACAATGACTTCCCCTCGCTCCCCCCAGACCATCCCACTCCGGTCGGGGGCAGACTGCGACACTTTATCCACGCCTGGGAGTCCATAACATCGGACAAATGGGTGACCCAAATTATTCGGTCAGGGTACTGTCTCGAGCTAACATCTAACCCACCCAATATCCCACCAAGGCACCGTCCAATGTCACAGGAACATTCCACACTGCTCAAACAGGAGGTGATCTCCCTCCTCCAAAAACACGCTATAGAGTAGGTCCCCGTCAATCAGCAAAATTTAGGGGTCTACTCTCTGTATTTCCTAATACCGAAGAAAGACGGGACCCTAAGGCCCATTCTTGACCTCCGGCCTCTAAATGCATACATACATTCAGACCATTTCCACATGGTCACCCTACAACAAGTCCTCCCACTCCTCTGTCAGGGAGACTTTCTCACTACCTTGGATCTGAAAGACGCATACTTTCATATTCCAATACACCCTTCTCACAGGAAGTACCTCAGGTTTGTGGTGGACGGTCAGCATTACCAATTCACGGTTCTCCCCTTCGGGGTCACCACTGCACCACGGGTGTTTACCAAATGCCTAGCTGTAGTAGCAGCACACCTCAGACGTAAACCTATTCACGTCTTCCCTTACTTAGACGACTGGCTGATAAAAAGCCGCGTCCTACGACCAATGTGTGCAACATACAAACAGCACCATCCAACTGCTCCACCAGCTAGGCTTCACGGTGAACTACCAAAAGTCCCACCTCGTACCATCTCACACAAAGCAATATCTCGGGGCCACTATAGACACCTCCAAAGGTATAGCCTATCCCAACTCAGCCAGGATCGCAAGCATACAAGCCTTGCGCCAAACGTTCATTGCTCAGCACTCTCTCCCAGCGAGAGTGTTCATGAAGCTAATAGGGATGATGGCATCTTGCATTTTCATAGTGCCCCATGCAAGACTCCACATGCGTCCACTCCAAGAGTGCCTAGCACGACAGTGGAACCAGGCCCAGGGACAGCTGACGGATCTGGTGTTGGTGGACGGCCGCACCCATCACTCTCTGCAGTGGTGGAACACCACAAACCTTTCCAAAGGGCGGCCGTTCCTGGACCCGGTTCCTCAGGTGATTCTAACAGCAGACGCATCGCTCTCCGGCTGGGGAGCGCACCTCCTACACCTCACAATGCAAGGTCTATGGACGCCACAGCAAAAATCGCTCCACATCAACCATCTGGAGCTCTTGGCGATCTTTCTAGCCCTAAAATCCTTTCAAAAACAGATTTCAGCCAAAGCAGTCCTCATTCGCACAGACAATATGACTGCAATGTATTATATTCAAAAACAGGGGGGGACACACTCTCCCCAGCTCTCCCGCTTAGCCCAGAGCATATGGAGATGGGCAATTCCACAAAACATCTTTCTCCTGGCACAGCACGTCCCAGGCATACAAAACACCATGGCAGATCTGCTCAGCAGACAAACGCAACAAATACACGAATGGGAACTGCATCCACAAGTTCTTCACCCATTCTTCCACAAGTGGGGGCATCCTCAAATAGACCTCTTCGCCAACCCACGAAAACAAAAAATGCCCAAGCTTCGCCGCCAGATACCCACACCCATTGTCCAAAGGCAATGCGATATGGATGAACTGGTCAGGCAGATTTGCATACGCCTTTCCACCTCTCCCACTAATTCCATTAGTGGTCAGGAAACTGCAACAGCACTCCCTCACGCTCATTCTGGTAGCCCCAACATGGTCCAGGCAGCCGTGGTACACCACACTATTACAACTATCAGTGGTACCACATAAAAAACTGCACCTCTCCCTATGCCTCCTAACTCAGAACCATGGAGAAATCAGACACCCGGACCCAGCGCAGCTCAACCTTGCGATCTGGCTCCTGAAATCTTAGAATTTGGATACCTTAACCTTCCCCCTGACTGCATGAATATTATCAAGGAAGCCAGACGTCCTACCACTCGAGCATGCTATGCCGCAAAGTGGAAGAGATTTGTTGTTTACTGCCGTAACAATACAATCAACCCTTTAGATGCATCCATACAGCACATCATATGCTATCTGCTCCATCTTCACAGGTGTAACCTGGCATATTCAACCATACGCCTACACCTAGCAGCGATTGCTGCTTACCTGCAGAACAGACAGCATTTATCACTGTTCAGGGTGCCCGCTATTAAAGCCTTTATGGAAGGCCTTAAACGCATAATTCCACCCAGGGCACCGCCTTCTCCTGTATGGAATCTAAATGTAGTTCTTACAAGGCTAATGGGTCCGCCCTTCGAACCACTGCATAAATGTGAGCTACAGTTCCTCACCTGGAAAACAGCTTTTCTAGTGGCTATCACTTCCCTTAGAAGGGTTAGTGAAATACAAGCGTTCACTATACAGGAACCCTTCTTACAAATACATCACAGCAAAGAGATACTTCGTACAAATCCAAAGTTTCTGCCCAAGGTCATTTCCCCCTTCCATCTCAATCAATCGGTGGAATTACCCGTTTTTTTCTCGCAACCTCAATCTGTTGCGGAAAGGGCTCTACATACACTTGATGTTCAGAGGGCTTTACTGTACTACATACAGAGGACTCAACCTTTCAGGAAGACTAAACAATTGTTTGTCTCCTTCTCTCCACTGCATAAAGGCAACCCCATCTCTAAATCAGGGATAGCTAGGTGGATTGTAAAGTGCATACAAATTTGCTATCAAAAGGCAAAAAGAACATTATCTGTTCCACCTAAAGCCCACTCTACTAGAAAGTTAGGGGCTTCTATGGCTTTTCTAGGGAACATACCCTTAGATGACATCTGCAAAGCAGCCACATGGTCAACACCGCACACCTTCACAAAACATTACTGTGTAGACGTGCATTCCAAGCAACAAGCTAGTGTGGGCCAGGCTGTACTAAAAACACTATTTCAAACGCTGCAACGGATACCGGTGGTCGCCGCTAAGGTTGGGTACTGCTATATAATCTATGCAAAGTGTACAATCTGCAGCTCATATGCCTTGAACGGAATATGCTACTTACCAGTATGCATCTGTTCTTGGCATGTAGAGCTGCAGAGTTGTACACGCCCACCCGCCTCCCCGGCTACCTGTATCCGTTCCAGTCCATCTTCTTTAGATACAACACACATGGGTTTCTCACTGTTATCACTATGCTCCATCATTTCCCTGCTGGCGAAAAACAATCTGAGGATGGAGCCGAAGCCCATGCACAGTACGGACCGAAGGAGGAGTCACCGAACTCGTGACTTCCAAAGAACAAAAACAAACTGCAAACATCCGGGCCCAACACCAGATGGCGATCTATGCAAAGTGTACAACTCTGCAGCTCTACATGCCAAGAACAGATGCATACTGGTAAGTAGCATATTCCTTGTCAGCACGCAATGATCTGCAACCTGTTTGGTGGTAATCATAGAATCACCCCTATTATGCTAGTTACCTAGGTCAGCACTCATCGCCAGCGTTTAAACCGCTTTTTATTGATTCTACTTGTGAGAAGTTGCCCTGATATATGATGTCACTAGTTCTAGTGTACACCTTGTATCAGTCCAAACAACCCTTATGGTGATTGGTTGTAAAGTCAACCTTCTAGACCAGCTATCCTAGTGGTAGCATGGACAAGAGCAGGCTTAGGCTAAACTCTGTATAGCATGTGAAGCCAGCTGTTATACCATTTGCAATCCCTTGAATACCAAATGAAAGGACACCACAACAGATATATTCTAAAAATAGAATGTATTTATTCTAGTCAAAATACCCTCAGCACTCTTTGAGATTCGAGGTAAGTACAACACAGTCTTATTTAAGCATACATAAGTCACACAGGTAAGTAATACAGTAAGGCCCTAGGGCCACGCAAACCATATACTAAGTAAGTGGTATAAGAACCACAGTCACGAACACAGGTTAGGCCTAGGCCTAGGGAATCGCTGTGGCTACACTATCCTATCAGTTGCTAGGCCCACGGGATTCAGGTGCAGAGTGGAAACACTCGCGCGTAATGCGTTAAAGTCGATAGAAATAGTAATGTTTAGAATTAAAGAGTTTTAGGACACTTCGGAAGGAACTAGGAGTTAGAGACTTGGAAACTAGACACTTGGATAGTCAATACCCTTGTGAGCACCGGAGTACTCAAGTTACCTAGCCCACGGGCTGCGGGTGCATAGGTGTGAACTTGCGTCTGGTTTCGTCGTGGACTCCTATGGATGCCTGAAGAAAAGATGCTGACAGGCAGTCAGTGAAGAGTGTCCGGTGGATTCCAAGGATGGAATCAAGAAGGATACCTGCAAGCAGAGGGGACAGAGTCTAGGTCACCAGCCAGGAGCCGGGAAGGAACCAGGTGATGTCATAAAGATGCAGGTGAAGAGGTGAAGCTTGTCGCAGCAGCCACGGGTACCAGGAGGCGTCGGACGACCTGAACCAGGAGGCGAGCTGTCCCACGAGGGCTCTTGCTGTCGGCGGCGTCGATGTCGAGTTGGGACACAACAAGCCTTGGCAAGCGCAACCCACGCAGAATGAAGGATTCGCTTCTGTTGCAGACCAGGAAGGCCTGAGGTGCTTCTCTTTCACAGGGCAGCAAGGGCCAGTCTGAAGGAGCCAAACCAGCGGTGGAAAGTCAAAGGTTCGTCGTCGCAGAGGTCACTAGCCAACGGGCAAGCAACCGGACAGACGCGTCGAGCAGGAAAATGCAGAAGGGCCCCACGCAGAACTCGTGGAGGGCTGATCTTCGGTGCAGATGGTGCTCGGGGTTGGGGCTTCTCAATCCCCAGAGCACAACTTCGAGGATGCCTCAGAAGCTGCGCTGGAAGCAAGTAGCCAATTTTCCCAGGTAGCCGGTCCCACGTCTCTCGTCGCCTTTACGGATCTCAGTTTTGCTGTGGATGTGGATCAGGGTCGGAGAAGTCTGGAACTCAAGGCGCTGGTCGGGCTCCGCAGTCGGTTCCTCGTAGAACTTCGGGCAAAGCAAACAGCAGGTCGCTTGATGGTGCCTGTTTGCACAGGGTGGCCACTCCTTGGCCACAAGGGAGATTCTTCAGTCTTCTTCCGTAGTCGAATGTCGAAGGTCCAGAGTTTCTGTTCAAGTTTCAGTTTTCAGGATAATGCAAAGTCCTAGGGACTCAGCTCCCACTCTTATACTAATCTGGGGGGCTGGGTTACCTGCTAGGTCCCTCCTATGGATGGGACCAGGGAGGGGGGTGGTTACACCCCCTTCCCTTTGTCCAGTTTCGCGCCAGGACTGGGGCTGGAGTGCCCCAGCACCGGTTTGAACTGGACTATGCATGGGACACCTTGTGTGCCCCAGCCAGTGTCTCGTTTCATTCATCCCTCCCTGCCCCAATACACTAAGGCCTGTCTAGGGTGGTGCTAGCATCTCCCAAGGCAGGAAACCTATTGTCCAAGCCTCCCTCGCTGGAAGGACTCCCAGCAGCATGGGGTCAGACTCGTGTCTGTGGCAGCAGCATCCATTTTGTGATGCTGGGGCTCTGGTTAACTTTAACCGGGTAAGTCGGTTTCAACATGTCTTCTCCCTCTAGAAGGGGGGAATAATATCCTCATGTCCAGAAATGGTATGGGGGTATTATTCCACAGTGTTAGACAACTTACACGACATGTTTCGATAAAGCCAAACCATAGTTACCATAACCGTTTAAGATTATAAGGTACTTTAAGAGTATATGGTAGGCTATATCATAGAACAGCTATAAGGACATGGTTCCGAAAGCTGCAGACAGGCTCAGCTCATGCTAGAGCACTATCTCACATGTTACCAAGCACTCTGCCTCCAGGATTGTTAAGGCCTGCCATAGGTTACCCATGGTTCTATATATAAGGTAGGTATAGGAATACTACACCTAAGCAAGGAGTGATTACACGACCTTGCCCCAGCTGAGTGATCAGCCAGTTGTGTCATAATGGAAGGCCAGCCAGGGGTGGCATAATACATCCTGAAGCCCCTGGTAGGTCTAGGGTACACCTGTGCCCTGGGTACCTAAGGTACACTGTACAGGGCCCTAGAAGGTGATCCTTACCAATTGGGTTATGTACCTAAAGTACATAGTGTGAATTTAGAGAGAGAACAGCTGGGCTGTGTGTGTGATTAGCAGGCCCACAGCCACATCTAAGTCGAAAACCAGTGAAGTAAAAGCCAAAAGTGGGGGTGAACATAGAAAGCAGACCCTACTCTCCTACACTACTTCAGACACCAGATCCACGCAGTAGTACGGACACCATAAAAATATAATTACGACATTATAGAACCATCTGTATGCGGTCTAATGGTGTGAAAACATGAGTGATTCCTGTGCAATACACATGAAGCTACCTACCCTTATTCAAGGTAGCTGGAAGGAAACAGTTGAAAAGCACGCTCCCGCCGCTCAAACTCTCAAAGTAAGGGTGCAGTGTTGATCCATGCCGGCAAGCATCGGTTACTGTTATAGCGTGCGTTTTCTAAACAGAAAGTAAGTTGTCACTAACCTTTAAATAGCCAAACATGCTGGCACATAACTGCTCTATTGAGAAGGCTGAAGCTCATCCCTTACCGTTTCTGAAGACGTAAACGTGCCGTCCGGAGAAGACACCACCTCCACTGGGAAAACTGTGTGCTTTAATCTTCATGTGCCATAAACCGCCAATAGTAACTGATGGCGAAGTAACTGGAGCCTCTGCAAAAATAAAACAAATAAACTAACTTCCTCTCAGATCCAAACCTCCCCCATAACAACTCTTGCCAGAAAACAAAATCTGTCTCTTACCGACGAAAGTTACGACGTGGACACCCCGTTCGGTATTCCAGCCTGATTTGAGCGCTGACACCATAACGTGCACGTGACATTTTAGAACTACCAACCCAGCAATGAAATTGACGACTGACTCAATCCAAACAAAAACGCCGCTTAGTTTACAGATGCCATCTTAACGTGATATACAACGGAATAGTATGTGTAGAATGAGCAGAGTTTCAATCTAATCAAACACTGATGCGACACTAGAAACAATCCTGTACCAGTAAAAGTGAATACTTTCTAGATCTGTGAAGTTCTTAACACCAAAAGCTGACAACCGGACAAAAATCCTGGTGGTTACTCGCCTCTCCAAAAAAACTTGCGGCCGACGTAACCTGATGAATAAAAAATCCGCTAAACATAGAATAAGTGGTCTGGAAAAAATGATAAAAATGTGCATTTAAAGAAAAAGTGATGTTAGTAAAAAATTATCATAATCTAATGCCTCATATAACTCAATCACAGCAAACCGCCAAACACAGTCGATGCATCATCTTTACATGGCATGTTACACATACTGACAATATGAGCATGTTGATGACATTATACAACAGAGCATTATTTCAAATATAGACAATCAACGTTGTTTACACCTCCCCCAGGCCAGAAAGAGCCATCTGTGGCAGGGGAGCTTCTAAGGCCTAGCAGCCTTTGGAATGCGACCCCCAGCCTCTCCTGCTATCAGGAGCAAGCCCCCTTCCTGTCTCCCCTCCTTTTCGGGGGGGAAGACAGTCGGAAAAAACTAGCCAGCCCAGGAGGTGTACCCGCCTCTGCCAACTCCACTCCTCAGGTGGGGGCGGCGAGGTGAAGCTCACTCTTCAGTGCTCGCCATCTTGCAGATGGCTGGCACTCCCCAATCAGGATTAGGGATTGTGCTCACTCACCCACGTTGGGTGAGCACACCAAGGGTGTAGTCACCCTAAGGTCAGTAACCCATTGACTACTGACCTGAGACCCCTAAATACAGTATTTAGGGGGCAGCCCTGAAACAACAACCTAAGAAGAAAAAGGACGAAAGAAGACGGCCAGCAGAGGAGACTGCAGAGAACAACTGACTTGGCCCCATCCCTACTGGCCCGTCTGCAGTTTCCAGAGATCCTGTGCCAATTATCGTCTTGTCCTGCAGCCAGCAACCTCAAAAGCCCCTGGGAGGACTGATTGCCTTCAACAAAGACCGGATCTCCTGTGAACAGCAGCTCTGTTCAAAAGAAAAACCAAAGAAAGATTCTGAGTCTGCTTAGGAAAAAGTAACCCGCCGCTTGGAACCACCAAAGCACCAGTCACCTACGGCCCGAGTTCGAGTGGCCCACCGATCCCAGTGAGGTCCCTCAGCCCTCCACAGCCCGAGTCCACCGTTGTTTGACCCCTCCAGGACTCCCTGACGTCGCCTGCATCCTCTACACGGACACCCTCCATTGGCCGGGTAAGGGGAAATCTGACCTCAAAATACACCCCTGCATCCAGGCGCCCTGCGTCCTGGAGAAGATAACTAGAGGTGCACCTACGTCCCTTAGCCCTCCAACTTACCTGCCCAGCTGTTGGTTCCTCCCGGAAGTCTTCCTGGTCCGAGCCTGCAGCTGATAACCAAAACCAAAAATCCCAATTTAAAACAGGGCATCCGACACCAAAACAGCACCCTGCTCCCAGCCGCCGCTGCCGCGGGTGCACATTTTGTGCTCAACAGGATACCCCTTTTGCCCTGAGCCTAACACCAGGAGCTTGGCTCCCACAACCTTGTGGCCTGCTCGTCAGCAGCCATCAACTGGAGGCCCCCTGTCCCCCATTGGATACCATTGGGCCCCAGGCACTCTGCAGCCGGCCTCTTTAGTGCCACTGAGGGTGTAACAAGAGTGCATCCTTGACCCTTGGGGACCCCTGAGTCTACCCCTAGAACCTCAACTCCCACTACCAAATACTTACCTCAAAACTGCTAACACTAGTTTCCTCCATAGGATAACATTGACTGTTTTTCTTGGAAAAGGTTCCAAGTGTGGGGTTTGAAAACCTAAATAAATTCTTTAAAATTGCACTAACAAAAACTATTTTACTTTCTTGTTTGCAGGAAATGTCCAAGAGTATTATCCAGGTATACCACTCTGAGTAAGAAAAGTAATCTCAAAAGTAACTTACCTGTAATTTTACTGCAAAGCCCATTAACGTCTATGTACTGTATTTACAAAGTATTGCATTTCTCTGAAACAACACTGTTAGTCAAATCAAAGTACATATACAATTTCAATTCAAACTGTTTACAATATGCATTACTACTGCAAAGTATTTATTGCTTACCTGTGCCAGGCTTTCTTGGTTCAAGGTAATAAAATAACTTAAACAATATTTTTATACAAAAACAATTGGCCTAGAGTTCAGTTCTTGAGTGTGTGAATTCATTTGCTGTGCTGTGTGTACAACAAATGCTTAACACTATCCTCTGATACTGCCTTACTGCTCGACCATACTATCACAAATTGAGAGTAACCGTCTATCTAATTTTACCTCTACCTACCTTTGGGGTTCCACTGGACTCTGTACACCCTATACCTCACTTTGGTATAGAATATACAGAGCCAGTTTCCTGCAAATAGGGAATCTAGCGAGATCAGCTCTTTCTTCCGCACAAACCTCTAACTGCTTTGATTGGGATTCCACAAAGGGAAGCAATTGTTTGCTGCTTTCTTCGGGTGACGGCTGGCTAATCCCTTCATTTCTTTGCTCCTTTCCTCAGGTAACTGCTGGCTGATCCCTTCATTTCTTTCCTTCATAATTGTGATCAAGTGTGTATTCTCAAGGTCCTTGTTCATGTGTGGCACAATAAAGCTACACTAAATGAATTGACTCTTTGGACATTTAGTACCAAGAATTCCAATGATAGTCACCAAATGTCAAATACCCTGGCAAAGCGTCAATTGAATGAGATACTTCTGCCACATCAGTGAAGGCAAAGAAACTCGAAATGGATAGAGACACTGAAGCTTGTTGTTTTGCAGAGCTGCAAATGGCCCCTGCTAGAAAGCCCTCTGAGTCTGCCTAGAAGGCTTCCATTAAAACAGCTGCATTGGCTTCCTGGTAAGCAATGGATATAATTTAGCATCTGTTGCACGTCCTTTATAGCCACAAAAGGACAGGCTCCTCCGTTCCTGTCACACAGAATTAGGAAATATACCTCTTCTCGTATGCTAAGATCATCCAGTGCCAATCTCCTAGAGACCTCAAGATACCTGAAGAAATGTATATGTGATAGAAGCTTTTTCTGTTCATGCACTGACCCTTTGGTTATTTGCGGAAAAAACATTAAACATAGCTGTTCAGACAGGCATATTGCTGTTAGGTTTGGTCTTTTCAATTTCACCTCGTTAATATCTTCAGTTACTTATTACCAAGAAACCTTTTGGTGAACATGTGCTTTAATATGTCTAACTTAATATAACGTCTGGCTCTAGTGGTGGAAAGATGCAAATATCAAAAGATCAATAGCCCTCTCTCGGGAATTCGCGAACCAAAACCTACTTGACGGGCTCCTTGAAGACTGTAGGAAACAGGAATTTTATTGCAGTTGTATCCCCGCTTTGTGCACCCCCCCCAAACCCACCCTTTTTTTTTTTTGTACTACTAGATACTGGTTTTTAACTCTAAGGGACCCGCGCACAAATTGTATGCAGCCTACCATTGCAGATTGCGTGTCATGGTGACAACCATGAGTAAAAACATGACATGGCACACTCACTATGTGCCATGCCAAAGTCATGTAATACATGTAAGTTACCCCTACAGCAGACCTTGTAGACCTAAGGCAGGGTGCATTGTTCTACATGTTAAGGCATATCTGCATGAGCAGATATGCCCCTGTGCTGTCTGGTTCAATTACTAGATGTGAACAGGGAAGCCATCTTAAGTATATATACTAGGTACTGTTCATTACGAGTTCCCCAGCTACATAATGGCTTTACTGATACTGAAACCTATGGTGTTCAGTATCAAACACCTTGTCTTAATAAATCTATATCTGAAAGATAGTTCTGGATTCCTCACCTTAGAATTACCCCCAAACGTCAGACTGGATCCTGAAAATGTTTTCGTCAGCAGTGCCTCTGCCCGTCGATGGCTGGTGTCGGTCGACTCTGCGTTCGTCGTTGGCGTTGTGGTCGGCGGAATGACGTCGTGGTATCCGCTTAGACGCCGCCCTCGCGCGCTGACGTCAGTTCTTTCTTTTTCTGAATGTTTTGATTTGTTCTGCATTCCGTCCATCAACTGTGTCTCTTTTGCTTTCTCGCTCTAAGTGCGCCGGGTATGCCCAGACGTGGTTCCTGGGCTCACTGTGCCCCTGGATTCAAGCTATCCTGACTGATGAGGGGTAAAACCCCGAAACCGGTCTTGGGATGCTTGTTTCTGGTCCAGGGAGGACCTGGCTTGGCAGTTCGAGCTGGACTGTTCCCATGAGGCACAGGGTCAAGACTGATTTGCATATGGCTAGGTCTAAACTGGGGTGGCATGGTGAGCAAAAGAATTATGGATTCAACCCAGATCTCTTGACTTGAGTGAAGTTTTGAGTTGTTCTGCATTCCGTCCATCAAGCGGTACTTTGAGCCACTTTTTGTCTGTTTTTTGCGACTTTTGTCGACACCTTTTGAGTCGGTTGACTCCTAGTGCACAGATGGATGTCACGTCAGGCTGGCTTCAAGGTTTGTGACGCCTGTCACAAATTGATGTTGGTTACGGATCCGCACCTTGTGTACCTTTGCTGCCTGGAGCATGACCACGACCTGAAGTTGTGCTCCGACTGCCCGGCAGTCCGCTCCGCGCCATTCGAGGTCCCGGTCGTGAAGGAGGTTGCGGGACCGGTCACGGAGCCACCACTTGTCATCGAAGTCTTTGTCTTCGGGTAAGTCAGAGCACAAGAAGGCGTAGAAGCATCGTTGCTCTTCGCGTTCTCCCCGTCCGTCGGCCGACGTGACATGGGAGGTAGTCGTCCCGCTCTGCCTGCGAAACCTGTTGGGCCTTCCCTCCCTTTCCGGGACCCAGAGCGACCCCTGCCCAGCTTCAAAGCTTTTACGAAGCTTTACATTCCATCTTCGGGCAGCCCGACTCTGCCGGCGTGTCCTTTGGCCCTGTTGGGGGCTCTAGGCCTTCGATGGCGGCTTTGGCTCCGGCGCCGCAGGGCCCCCAAGGTTCCAGGCCTGGATCCGTATCTGCGCCAGTCGACCTCCAGTGCCGAATCCAGTGACGAAACCCCCGCCGCCCCCGACGCCGGCCTCTCCCTTGATGAGGATACGGAGCCGGACCAACTTCCTCCGACGTCAGGACCTGCGCCGACAGGTATTTTTGTACCCCTGTTCTCTCCTGATGTCTCCTACCTCTCGGAGTGGCTCACAGGAGAGGGTGAGGAGGACTGGGAGGGGTCTGTGGACCCTCTTGCAGACCAGTTGGAGTAACCGGACTGGAAAGAGGAGTTTGGTGACGCCAGTGGTCACCTTGACATGCTATCTCCCCCTACCTTGGCTACGGAGGAGGATGCATCTTATGCAGTGGTGTTGCGTAGGGCAGCCAAGGCCCTAAACCTCGAGCTTCCTACGGTGGCGGTCAGGGCTAACCTCCTGACAGAGGTGCTTCAACCGGCAGCGGCCTCTTTGGAGCCCTTGCTGACATTTAATGAGGCCCTTACGGACATCCTTTTGGGCACTTGGGCCAAACCCAACACAGGGGCCCCTGTGGACAGGATGATTGCCCAACGCCACCGTCCGGCCCCAGCCAACCCTCTTTTCCCATCCTACCCCTGAGAGCTTGGTAGTCCAAGTCTCAACGTCCAAAGGCACATTCCCTAATGCACCACCTGCAGGGCTCGAAAAATGTACTCGACCGCTCGCAAATGCAAGTGATTTTTGTGAAGGGCGAGCCAGTTTTCAGGCCTACTTGACCGGCCTGGTGAGTGCTATCTGCCGCCACTGCAGTAGCAGGTGAAAGGCTCTAGGGGGCAGCACGCACCACCTAGCATAGTGGTGGTGGTGCGGTGTGCGGTGAAGGCTCTAGGGGGCAGCAGGGTTTGACGCCAATCAAGTGGTGGTGCGGTGTGCGGTGAAGGCTCTAGGCGGCAGCAGGATGCACGCACCACCTAACATAGTGGTGGTGGTGTGGTGCGCTGCCTATCGTTTTGTGGGTCCCATGCCATCAATCGTGTAGCGTGCGAAAAGCGCTACCAATGACTGCCCAAGACATCATTTTGGCCTGCCCCCGCGCTGTGCTGCTTAAAGTGCAGCAGTGACGCAGCACACCACCACGCGCTCTCTTCAGTGGAGTCTGGAGTACAGGGCGATTTGGCTTGCCGTCTAGGAGAGGTGAGTCGCAGTTTTTTCCATTATGTACGATTATGGTGATCTTAGGGCGCTGAAAGTTTTATGCATTCCTCCTTTATAAAAGCAACCTATCTAAATGATCCTGTTCTCTTCTCACAGCTCTAGTCTCCTCTGCTGGAGTGACTGCAATCCCTGTGTTGGATGGCACAAGCTTAGGAGGGTTTTGTTTTTGTCCTTTGCAACGATTCCATCTGTAGTTGAGGGTTTCTAATAGCCTTGAGTTGTGTCCTACCTTCTTCTTGGTTTAAATAATTATAGATCTAGTTGCCAACACATTTGCCCAGCTGCGTAATATAATATATATAATATAACTTTGCTGACAATTTCAATTTGGCTAGTGCTACTCGGTCTCATTTCCCAGCATATTAATTGTAAGAGTTTTTTCGAATTTCCTGAACATTCATTTGGGAATGCATATCAACGGTGTTGCAAAGTAATAGAATAGGTGTCGTAGCACCTCCATCTTAGAAATGGATAGTTTCCCTCTTGTTGAGAGTGGCAGCGTATTCCGGAAGCTATTTCCACTTCTTTTCACTGCAGTGCAGGCGTTGTATTGCCATTTAGTAGATCACTTTGTGCAAAGCCTATTTGTACCACCAGCTTTCTCATTGCAATATATTCCATTTCAATCGCTGCGATTTCAGGAAGGGACTGTGCATCCATGTTTTGTATTGAGTAAATGTAGGACTTACTCCTGTTTACTTTAAGACCAGACATGGTGCCGAATCTCTCTAATACTTAGATTGCCTTCTCTTCTTTGACATGTAGGGCTTCTAGAACTATCACTGTCATCTGCGGATAGACATATGGTGGCTTGTGTTACCCACCCTGATCCCTTTGAATGTTCTTTCATGTTTAGTTGGGTTTACATCAAACCACAAGAAGGGGGAGTGAGAGGGATAAGGGTTCACCCATACTAGCTCCCAAAATTACATGCAAAATCACCACAAAGCAGGTGAAACATGTTAGAAAAGAAATTGTGTAAAGTGAAAAGAGTATCCTTATTTTGAGCTTAGAATCCTCACCCACATCGAGCATTTAGTATACTACTATATGTTGGTAAAGGTTCTTTGAACAAAATAAGGCTGCTTTTTCCTGTTAGCTATGTTATACAAAGAATTTATTTTCTAATCTGGTTTACTTTGCCCGTAGTCTGATTGCAAATGGATCCATTGCTGTTCCGAAGAGGAGCGTGGAAGGGTCGTCCTTGCCTCGTTCCTCTGTGTATGGTACTGAGATTGCTCTCCCAGTCCCCGTAATTGATGTGGAGTTGGCATACAGCAGTGCAGTCCAGCTTCAAAACTCATTTCCTTTTCGTATATCTTTCGTCTCTATATGTAGATTCTTCCAATTTTGTGTATCAAAAGCTGTTTTGTTATCTTGCGTGTCTCACTGGGGTAGGACCTACAGGCCCAGTAATGGCGAGTTCTCCTGCTGTGTACTTAACTCACCCTTGGCCTACATCATGTTTGTGTTTAGCTCTGTGTACTGTTTGCGGTAATGTATGTGTGCCTGGCTGTGGTAAAGTACATGTAGGCTTGTGTATTCTATGTTGGAAACCCAGCACCTCGGAAGAGCAAATAGAGGTGGAAGAACCATCCCATACAGGTTTGTGGATTGCATGCATTCCTGAGAGCTGGAAAACACACACCACCCCACCCCGGAACGGTCACTGGTCTGTGTGGTCTATTATTTACAGCTGTGGGGAAGTTCAATGTTCTTGAACAAAACACATTGGCAGTTGTCTTGGCTGCTTTTATGAAAAAAAAATTGAAACGTAACAATGAATAATTTGAAAATATAAGTAATTAAGGATTGACCATTTCTTGGGTGCACCATTTCGTCTGAGCTTCATTTGTCATATTTTCACGTGCCAGACTTTTACCCCATCATCCATATGTTGACCAGGTTAAAGAGCATTAGTAAGTGTATAACTACCCCCATATTTTGTGCCATACCCGATGAGAACAGGCCATGGCTAGGCTCCACCACATCCGCAGTCACATAACTCATGCATCACAATAGGTGTAGTTATAACCACACATTTCAGATATCGCTTGCGCCGGGAACCTCGTATTCGCCCCCCCTCCCTCTTTTCCCTCCCCGGGTGCACAAATGCTCTCATACTTAGTATGTAGATAAAATTCGAGAAAGGGTAATAAAATGTATCACCTTTATTTGTTGTTTCCCAGAAAAAAGTGGGACATGAGCTGACTCTTACCTCACCTGAGGTCCAACAGCTCCTGCGTCTCAACAGCCATAATTGTGACCTCGTGCCTTATAACAAAGTAGATCAACACTTTTGATTATCCGATGACCGTAATCCTTGAACGATATATATATGGTCATCCTGTATCTCACTTCTTCAAACATACATGTGTTCATATTATTCAACCCAAAACCCGAAGTGCGTTAAAAGCGTACAGCATTCTGTGCTGAATTTATTCAAGAGTCAAATGGAATAAGCCTGCATGATAAAAAATTTAGGGGGAGAAGATTCCATTCTAACAAGTAAGTGCCTGATATGTTGTCATGGATGTTATTTCAGTGACATGTTTATGGAGTATTTTTTGCCATGTATGTTCGCAGAAACGTTCACCACGGCACTTTGATACACACATCTTAGGGAGGTACTGGGTGATAAATTAATAAAATTTGCTGTTAATTTGGTTGGCCAATGTTTTCTTGGGTTGTTGGCGCTGCAAATGTTTTGAAAAAAATTCATATGCGATCAATTTGTGGGTCGAGTGTATTGATGTTAGGTCGAGTACAAAAGTCTACTCACTCGACCTGCAGGTCAAGTAAGTTTTTTTAGATTTGTCGAGCCCTGACCTGATAGGGAATCCAAACAGCTGGACCACCTTGGAAAGATGTTTTCTTCCTCCAGCTTGGCACTGCGGTCAGTGAACACTGCATGTCTATTGAGCCGTTACTCCCACTTGGTGTGGGACACGGTTGCGCAGGTGCTGCCACAGTGTCGGAAGGAGGCCCGGGCCGTGCTCTACCGTCCTGTTGCGGAAGGGAGAGACAGCGAAGTTCACCATCCAGTGTGGGCTGGACACCGCCGACTCACTGGGCAGAACGATTTCCACGTCGGTAGCACTGAGACACTACGCCTGGTTGAGGTCCACTGGCTTTTCGGGGGATGTCCAATCTATGCTTTTGTACATGCCATTTGATGGCTGTCACCTGTTTAGAAACAAGGCAGACAATGCGCTCAAGCGCTTTAAGGGTTCTAGGGCTACAGCCAGATCCTTAGGCCCGCTTCCACCTCCCACCCAGTCTGCTTTTCACCCCTTTCCTGGCTATGGAAGGGGTGCCCCGCCACGTTCCGCCCAGAGCCACAGGCCTGTGCAAGCTGTCCAGCCTCTGCTTGGGCAGGGACGTGGATCCAAGTCCACCAGTGCCCCCTCTGCAGCAGCCTCCAAACCCTCCTAGTCTGACCTTTCAGGCCCATCATTCGCCAGTGAGCCCAGGGTTTGCCATCACCTCCCCCACTGGCTCAACATCACGTCGGACAGGTGTGTTTTGCAAATAGTCCGAAGGGACTACTCCCTTCCCTTTGAGACTGGCCCTTCTCCAATAGAAAGTTACGGCTCTCTTGGCCTAGGGCGCCATCGAGCGCATTCATACCCCAGAATTAGGTAGTGGTTGTTATTCCCACTACTTTCTGGTTCCCAAGAAGGACAAGGGCTTGCGTCCTATCTTGAATCTCAGGAATGTCAACCGCTTCCTCCGGAAGGAGAAGTTGAAGATGTTGACGCTGGCTCACGTCCTGTCTGCTCTCGACCCTGGAGACTGGATGGTAGCGTTGGACTTGCAGGGCGCTTATTTTCATATCTACGTCCTGCCGGCCCACCGGCGTTACCTGCGGTTCACGGTAGGCCACGAGCACTTTCAGTTTACCGTGCTCCCCTTTGGCCTTACCAGCGCCCCTCGGGTGTTCACGAAAGTGATGGCGGTGGTCGCAGCTCATCTGCGCAGATCAGCGGTTCCAGTCTTCCCCTATCTCAACGACTGGCTGTTGAAGGGGGTTCGCTCCAGGCTGTTGTCTCCCACCTCCAGTGTACGGCTGACCTCCATTCGCTGGGGTTCACCATCAATGTGCCGAAGTCGCACCTGATTCCCTCTCAGAAGCTCCTTTTCATCTGAGCGATTCTGAACACAGTGCAGTTTTGGGCTTATCCTCTTGAGCAGCGAGTCCAGGATATTTGGGCTATGATTCCGATCTTTCAATCTATACCGGGTTTTGGTCAGAGTGACCCTGAGGCTACTAGGCCTCATGGCCTCCTGTATCCGGCTGGTGGACTATGCCAGGTGACATATGTGGGCTCTGCAGTGGGACCTGAAGTTCCAGTGGGCACAGCATCAGGGGAATATTTCCGATTGTGTCCAGACCGGCACTGTACGCCAATTGCAGTAGGGGCTAACGAACCAGGATTGGGGTCGACAGCAGATGCCTCTCCATTCCCCAACCAGAGTTCACAGTGGTGACGGATGCATCACTGCTGGGGTGGGGCAGCCACATGTGAGAGGCGGAGATCAGAGGCCTCTGGCAGAGTCCGGGCTCTACATCAACCTTCTGGAGCTTCAGGAGATTCGTCTTGCCCTGAAGGCCTTCCTTCCCTCTGTCCGAGGAAGAGCAGTGCAGGTGTTCACGGACAACACCACTGCCATATGGTACTGCAACAGGGCAGGGTGGGGTCCTGGACACTGTCAAGAGGCGCTCCGCCTTTGGGTATATCCCTGGTGGTTCAACACCTGGCAGGTTCTCTGAACACCAGGTCGGACAAATTGAGGCACAGATGCATGATGGATCACGAATGGTGTCTTCACTCGGAGGTGGTGCAAGGTCTCTTTCATCAGTGGGGAGAGACTTGGTTAGATCTATTTGCCACCGAAGAGAACGCGCAATGTTAGCAGTTCTGCATGTTGGAATTTCCAAGGCGGCACCTGCTCGGAGAAGCTTTTCGACGCAAGCAGAGTGCCGTCTTATATACGCCTTTCCGCCTATACCACTACTTCAGCCCAGAGTACTGAAGAAGATCAAGCGCGACTGGGCCCAAGTCATTCTTGTGGCTCCGGACTGGGCACGAAGAGTATGGTATCCCGAGCTCTTGTACATGGACATCGATCCTCCGATCAGACTGCCTCTTCGGGAGTATCATCTGTCGCAGCAGCAGGGGACAGTCCAACACCTAAACCGGTCCAGCCTCCACCTCCTTGCATAGGGATTGAGCGGCGACAGTTGACCGCTTTCGACCTTTCCCCCCCGAAGTCTGTAATGTTATCTTCGCAGCCAGGCGACCCTCCACTAAAACGGTATATGCCTGTAGACGGAACAAATTTGTGGCATAGTGTGCAGCTAGTCTGTGGATACCCTTTCTGCCCCCCTTTCAGAAGTTCTCCTTTTCATTCTTTCTTTGGCCAAGCAGGGCTCTGCTCTGGGCCCTCTCAAAGGCTATTTTTCGGCTATTTCGGCCTTCATTCGGCTGCCTGATCAGCCTTCTCTTTTCAAGACCCCTATTGTAAATCGCTTCCATGGGGGCATTACTCATTTGTTTCCACCTACTCCTTTCGTGATGCCCCAGTGGGACTTGAACATGTTTTTTCTTTTTTTTTTACACCTGATGTTTGTTCCTTTCGAGCTACTACACAACTGTCCTCTCAGACTTTTAACCCTTAAAACTGCCTTTCTGGTTGCCCTCACCTCTGCTCGCAGGGTGAGTGAGCTACAAGCCCTTTCTTCTAAGCCTCCTTTCCTGGCTGTTCATCCGGACAAAGTTGTCCTCCGCACTAAGCCTTCTTTCCTTCCCAAAGTGGTTACATCAGGTGTCTTCAAACTGTGGGGCGCGACCCCCAGGGGGGCCGTGGAGTGATGCAAAGGGGGTCGCGCCTTCCCAGTCACACTTCTGCCCAGGCCCAAGGGCTTCAGCATCCCCCCACACTTCCCCCCCCCCTCCTGTGTCTCAGCCTGGGCTGCTGCAGTGAAACTTGAGCTGCTGGGGGCTCAGCTGGGCAGTGTCTGGATTCCTATCTCCGGCACCCCGTGTTTTTTCACAGGTCTTTAAAGACCATTTGCATTTTTACGTGCTTTTGTAAACTGGGTACAGAGGCTTAGGTTGTTTTGCTGGTTCCAGTACCCCCTGGGTCCCCACTGTGCCTATTCCTTACATTTGGATTTTACATTCACTGCCGTAGTGTGAGAATGCATTTCATGGAAAGGAATACAAAGTTGGCTTCCTGGGGGCGCCGTGTGTGAAAGTTTATTGTGCTTTTGAGGCACCTGTTGCAGCGTTTCTTTCCGCCGGCAATCACCAGGCCTCACATAAATGTCAAGATAACTCGTGTGATTAATTATCTTCCTGGAGAGAGATCAGTGTTTTGTATAGTTGAGGTTTTGACTTAGGTGAAGTTAGTGCAGAGGGTTAATGTGCCTGCTGCAAAGAACATGTACCAAGTAGATTACAGAGTGCAGATCAGCAGGTTACTGCTTTCAAAAGAGACATCCTTTTGTTACTTGCAATTTATAACTTAAAGTCCTAATATAGGATAGTGAGCTATTAACTTTCATCCTAGAACAGCATGCACACTACAAAGAGTACATTATTAGACCATTGATTAATGTTGCAAAAAGGGTTAATTTGGCTAGAAATCAATTCTTATTATTAAAGGAAACTCCCAACTATGCTGTTTCTTTTTCGACTCTGAGTTTGTGCTTCTCCACACCAAGCACCCTTGAACTATGCTGCCTACCAGTATGGATGACATGTGACTCCTATACTTTTAGTCCTTTGGCTTATGTAACATTTCCTATACACTGATTTACACACTTATGATTGATTGTCTCTGTGTAATGTGTGTGTGATGCAAAGTGCTCGGACACCCTACACTGGTATGAGTGGCACTATATAACTAATTCAATGCATCTGAGAGTGTGGGGTTATGGAGACTTGGTCACTGTTAAAGGGTGCTAGTGAGAGAATCCGTGGTGGGGTGGTTATTGGGGGGGCACCAACAAACATTGTCGCACAGGGCACCACCAGCACTAAAGCCGGCCCAGGGAAGTATGCACAGATAAGCGCTGAAAATACCGCTTTAGGTGACTGCTTTTTTTTGTACCGACTGGGCCATCAAAATAATCTGCTGGTAACCCTAACCATAGGACTGGAAGTTTTGGTGCAGGATCAGCACATTATTTATTTCCTTCACCCTCGATCCCCGATTAATGCCGCAATAGTTTAACTTAGAGCTTAAAGTCTACGCCCCGGCAATAACATGCTGAGTTACTTCATGGGTCTGGGAATGCACCCTGCATTCAGACAACTCATTCCTCATTCTCGCCCTTTATTGTCACGCTCACCTTGCACTCACAGTGATCACAATGCACTCACACTGATCACCATGCACTTGCACCATTCACCCGCTCACCTTGCACTCAGTGATCACAATGCACTCCCACTGATCACCATGCACTTGCACCATTCACCCGCTCACCCTGCACTCACAACGATCACAATGCACTCACACTGATCACCATGCACTTGCACCATTCACCCGCTCACCTTGCACTCACAGTGATCACTCTGCTCTCAAAATGCACTTGTCCTGCTCACACTATACCTCAACCTGCAGTCACACGAGTACACTACTCATCCTGCACTCATGTGACACTTCACTCACCTGTCCCCCTCACTACTCAATATGCAACTCACTCAAACAAGCCCATCAGTAATCATACATTCATTCATCCCATTCTGAACTTGCATCCGCACCCAAAATGAGAGAGGACAGCAAGACATTTTTGTCAGGAGGGGGTCCTTACGCCTCAAAATGTTGACAGGGGGGTCTCGGCATCCAAAAGTTTGAAGACCTCTGGGTTACATCTTTCCATACAGGACGGACCATCACTTTGCCCACCTTCTTTCCGCATCCTTCTAAAAAGGAATAGAGGCTCCACCGTCTGGATTCAAAACGTGCTCTTTCGTTGTAACTGGATCGCACAAAGCAATTCCGGTTGTCCAACCAGCTCTTTGTCGGTTATGTGGGCACCAAGAAACGTCGGGGAGTGCAAAAACAGACCATCTCCCAATTTACATCAAAATCTGGTATTCCTTAGCGAAAAAGGAACCTCCTGTTGGCTTGTGTGCCCATTCCACCAGTGCGACGGCAGCCACTACTGTTTTGGGACGTGGAGTCCCCAAATCCATCCCCCCGCCCCCCCCCCCCCCCCCCCCCCCCCCTCTTGACATCAGCCAGGCAGCTACATGGGCTTCACTGCACAAGTTTACCAAACACTGCCTGGACAGCCAATTCCGGATGGACTGCTTCTTTGGCCGTTCGGTTCTCCAGGACTTTCTAGTGTGAACTTGGTTCGCAGACCCACCACCTGGGTTGGTATTGCTGGGTATCTATTCTAAGGTGATGAATCCATAACTAATTGTCTCTTTCAGATGAACAAGTTACTTACCTTTGGTAATGATATGTCTGTAAGAGACCTAGATTAGTTATGGATTCCTCACCGCCCCACCCATCCTCCCCGTTCTGCGAACTGACTTTGAGAAAGAAGACCTGCCGTGCAGCTGCTAACAAGAGGACAACACCAACCGACTTGGCCCCAGCCCTACAGGCCTGTCGACCCTCGAACCTGCGCCTGCTAAACCCCGGCATCTCCAGTGGTCAGCAACCTCAAAAACCCCGGAGGACCTGACTGCCTTGCTCCTCTAAAAGACTGGGACTCCCACAAGCAGTGGTTCTGCTCAAACAAGCAACAACCCCTGGTGCCAAGCCAGGAACCGCAAATCCAGCACACACTGCACTCGCCGAGTTCGGCCTGTGCCTGAGTGAACAAAGACCACGAGGACGTCCCCCCGGCGACTGTGACCAAGAATCCAGCACCCAAGGACCCTCCTCGACGCTCCTGACGACGCCTCCAGCCTCAACTCCGGGGACCCTCCAACCGCGACCAGCAGAGGGTAAGATTTCCCGACACCAAAAGACACTCCTGCACCCAGCGCACTGCGGCCCTCTGTGCCCAACTCGTGGGTGCCTACCTAACCTACAGCTCCCCAACTTACCTCTCGAAGTGGTGGTCGCACCTGAAGAATCTCCGTACCCCCAAGCTTGCAGCCTTTGTTCGTCTTACAGCTTTCCCATTGAAATACATTGAGCGCCCAACGGCTCAAAAGCACCCTGCACCCAGCCGCCCTAGTGCCCCTGGAAGTGCAGCATCTGTTCTATTTTACTTCCCCACTTGCCCTGTGTAAGTGACCAGGAGCCCAGCTCCCACAGCCACATGGCCTGCTTGCCAGCAGCCACCAACCAAAGGCCCCCTGCCCGCCACAGGATAACATTGGGCCTAACTCTCTCTGCACCCGGCTGCCCCTGTGGGTGCAACAACTGTACCTACCTGACCCTGGGAGACCTCTGAGTCTATGCCCAGAACCTTAACTCTGCCAGTCGAGTACTTACCCAAAAGCTGATGACTCACTTTTCTTCCATAGGGTAACATTGACTGGTTTCACTTGGAAATTCTTCTAAGTGTCGAGATTTGAAACTTGATAATATTCACAAAAAATCAGGCGATCAACGAAAACGAAATTACTCGCCTATCAGGAGAGATCCCAGTGCTGGATCCTGGTGCCCAGCACTGACCCTGAAAAGTAATTGCAACCGTGCTTACCGATAACTTGATTTTCCTCCATAGGATAACATTGCCTGTTTTTTGCCAGAAATTCTTCTAAGTGTCAATTTTTTTAAATTTACAAATATTCCTTAAAAATCGCCCGTGTAACAAAAACGATTTCTTTCAACTGTTTACAGAAGATGCACCAGGGCTGAATCCAGGATCCAGCATTGAGTAAGAGAAAGTAACAATAACCCTACTTACCTGCTAAGTGAATTTCCTCCCATAGGATAACATTGTTGATTCTATGTGAAAAAGTTTCTAAGTGTCAACTTTTAAAATACAATAATATTCCTTAAAAATCATACCTGTAACCAAAACGTATTTACTCGCCTGTTTCCAGGAAATGTCCCAGGACTGAATCTCGGATCCAGTCCTGTGGTTCTAAAAGTAATCCTAAAAGTAATTAATTGCATGTACTTAGAGATTCCCATTGAGCTCAATGTTGTAATTGTGTTGCCAATTGCAACAACTGTAACTATTACATTCAAAAGTCTATTGCTTATTTAAAGTATTTAACTAAAGCATCTCATTCTGAGAAAGTATATTTTGATACCTATTGTTGGTTCTAAAATAAAACAACCATATATTTTTATACAAAACCATTGGCCTAGAGTTCAGTTCTTGAGTGTGTGAGACCATTTGCTGACTGAGTGGGTACAACAAATGCTTTACACTGTCCTCTGATACTGCCTTACTGCTCGACCAAGCTACCACTTTCGAGAGTAAGGTTATATCTAACTTTAGCCTCTGCCAAACCTCTGGGGACTGTGGACTCTGTGAACACTGTACCTATTTGGGAACAGTATGTTCGAGACATATGAGCTGCAGATCACACATTTAGGATAGATCGCCATCTGGTGTTGGGCTCGGATGCTTGCTTGGTTGGTCACGAGATAGGTGACTCCTCCCTTGGACTACAGTGCGCATGGGCATCCACTGCATCCTCAGATTGTTTTTTTCCGCCATCGGGTTCGGATGTAACTTTTCCACTCCAGTAGAAAACTTAAACAAGCTTTCGAAGCGAAAAACATTTCTAAAACTACATCGAGGCACCTTCACTCGACATCTAATTCATCGGACTGGTACCGGACGTCGACGCGGGCGATTGGACCTATCCGCGCCGTAAGGCCTACGGCTCATGGAAAGGACGCAGTTTAAAAAATGCCCCCAGTGTGGAGCAAAATTCCCACACAGTGACCATCATAAGGTCTGCAACCTGTGCCTCTCGCCGGATCACAACGAGTCCAGCTGTCCAGCCTGCGCCGCATTTCGATCCAAAAAGACCATTCGGGATCGAAGTGCTCGACGCCATATCATGGCACACAGACAAGCCCCGGAACCAGAGAACATCTTCGATGAGGGTCCTGATGTCCCCGAAGCAGATTCCGAGGAACTTCAAATCATCTCAGTAGCAGACGACCCCATTACTCCGGGCAACGCGTGAGTAATACTGCCCCTACCCCAACCGCTCCAAAACCAAAGGCATTGGTCAAGACTTCGCCAGCTGGCCTCAGTCGTGAACAAAAACACCCTTCAGAAGCCCCGCCTTCGGGCTCGGCTCCAAAGAAACACAAGCCTTCCACTGGCTCGGGCCAGAGCAAACCAGAAGACACAAGACCTCTCGGCACCGAAACCGGCTCCGGCACCTTCGGCACCAAAAACACCGAGGCCCATAGACAAGCTGGCACCGAAAGCTCCCAAGCCCAAAGACTCAACTTCGGCACCAAAACCTTCATCGGCGCCGAAACAATTTGCTAAGAACTATAATACACCTCCTAAAGCCAAAGACTCTACCGATCACCCAAAACCTCGATCGGAACCGAAAAAATCTGCGCCAAAGTCTGTTCCTCAAGACCAAGAACTTTTCCACCCAGATCCAACACAAAAAAGGATATATATTAATCCAAAAACTGGACATGTCACTGCTGTTCTTTGTAGGAAACTGAAACCGGATACAACACCTGCCCCAGGTCCTATAAAGAAGAAGGACTCTGCAACATCCCCAATTCCTCCTTCCTCTCCTGTTCCACCTCCTACCCCACCCCCTCTGCCTACACCACCACTACCTCTACCATCTCCATTACATACACCACCCCCACAGGATGATGATGATGATGACCTAGGGGGCGGGGGTGATCCAGGTGATCCCGATTATCTTAATAATCCGTTCACAAACCCAGATACTGTACCATTGGACGACTGGGCATACCCTCTCCCAGATATGCCTGACCCTACACCATATCCCTCCAAAGCATCACCTCCAGATGACCACCTGGGGTTTGGACAACTAGTGCACCCGAGGAAGACTTCCTCTTAGACACCTTTGAACAGTCTCAAAAGTCAGTTCAAATTTTACCCATGATTAAAGGGGTAATAAAACACGCCACAGAGGTGTTTAAAGACCCCGTACGGGCCAGGGTACTCAACCCAAGAATTGAGAAAAAATATAGACCTGCCCCCAGAAGACCCTTGTTACATCAAAGGGCAGCTCCCTCTGGATTCCCTGGTCGTTTCCAATGCAAGGAAACGTGGCAACTCCCAAACTACAGGAGATACACCGCCCCCCGACAAGGAATCCAAACTATTAGAGGCATCAGGCAAAAGAGTAGCAGCACAAGCCGCTAATCATTGGCGTATCGCCAACACTCAAGCCCTATTGGCACGCTACGATAGGGCTCACTATGATCAGTTAGAAGACCTGATACAACACCTACCAGACCAATACAAGGCCCAGGCAAATGACCTTATACAAGAGGGAAAACTCATCTCAAATGCCTCAATTAAATGTGCACTTGACGCCGCAGACACTGCCTCTAGGGCAATAAATACAAGTGTACTCCTTAGACGCCCTGCATGGCTACGCATTTCAGGCTTCAAGCCAGAGGTACAAACAACCATACTTAGCCAACCATTTAATCAGGAACAACTGTTTGGACCAGCAGTAGACACTGCACTTGAAAAAATGAAAAAAGACACCGAGACTGCCAAATCCATGGGAGCATTGCAGTCTCCACAACCACGTGGCTCCTTTTGACGCTCCTTCTACAGGGCAGCCTCCAAAAACACTGGAGCAGACACCTCCTCCACATTCAAATCCTCTACACAAACATCCCCCAGTAGAGGATATTTTAGAGGAGGATATAGAGGAAACAACACCAAGGGACGAGGTCGAGGCAGTACCAACACTCTCATCTCTCCCGCCACAAAACAGTGACTTTCCTCCACTCCCCCCAGACAATTCCACTCCAGTCGGGGGAAGACTCAAACAGTTCCTACCTGTCTGGAACTCCATCACAACAGACAAGTGGGTAAGACAAATTATCCAGTATGGTTACTGCCTGGAACTAACCACTACCCCTCCACACATTCTACCCAAGCAACGCTATATGTCACCAGACCATCTTACGCTCCTCAAACAAGAGGTGCTTTCATTGCTGCAAAAACACGCTATAGAACGAGTTCCCTTACAACATCAGGGTACAGGGGTATACTCACTGTACTTCCTAATCCCCAACAAGGACGAAACGCTCAGACCAATCCTGGACCTCAGACTCCTAAATCAGTACACATAAACTCAGATCATTTCCATATGATCACTCTTCAACAAGTACTCCCAGTACTACAACAAGGCGATTTCCTTGCCACATTAGACCTCAAGGACGCCTATTTTCACATCCCCATGCATCCTGCTCACAGGAAGTATCTAAGATTCATTGTGGACGGACAACACTATCAGTTTACAGTCCTTCCATTCGGGGTAACAACTGCGCCCAGAGTATTCACCAAAAGCCTAGCATTGGTAGCAGCGCATCTCAGGAGACAACAAATTCAGGTCTTCCCATATCTAGACGATTGGCTCATAAAAGCCAATTAATTCAACAAGTGCATCCTACACACTCACCAAACTATTCAAATGTTACACAACTTGGGATTCACAATAAACTATCCCAAATCTCATCTCCAAACCTCCCACATCCATCAATATCTGGGAGCCACCATAAATACCTCTAGCACTAAAAAGCACTAGCATATCCCAGCCCAGCCAGGATAGCCAAAATACAAGCTCTCATCGTAAAATTTCAAACCCAACACTCTCTTCCAGCAAGAGTGTTTATGCAACTCATAGGCATGATTGGGTCATGCATCTTCATTGTGCTTTATGCAAGACTTCAAATGCGTCCCCTACATGAATGTCTAGCACGTCAGTGGAATCAGGCTCACGGACAACTGGCAGATCTGGTGTTAGTGGACAGCCGCTCACATCGCTCGCTAAAATGGTGGAACACCATAAACCTGTCCAAAGGCCGGACGTTCTTAGAGCCTCTTCCACAAATAGTGCTGACAACCGACTCATCTCTCAGGATGGGGAGCCCACCTCCTAACACACACCACTCAGGGCACATGGACCATTCAACAGAAAGGGCTCCATAGCTATTACCTGGAGCCACTGGCACTGAAATCATTCCAATTACATCTCCAGAACAAAACTGTCCTCGTCCGGACGGACAACACGACAGCCGTGTATTACATACAAAAACAAGGAGGCACACATTCTCTCCAGCTGTCCCAGCCCGCACAGAACATTTGGAGATGGGCCATTCCCCAGAACATATACCTGCTAGCAGAACACCTTTCAGGAGTTCACAATCAGATTGCTGACCTGTTGAGTCGACAAACCCAACAGATCCACGAATGGGAACTACACCCACAAGTCCTACTCCCATTCTTCCAAAAATGGGGCCAACCAGACATAGACCTGTTCGCCACACACAAACGCAAAATGCCCAACCATCGCCGCCAGGTTTCCCCACCCACAGTCGAAGGGCAATGCAATATGGATGAACTGGTCAGGCAGATTTGCGTACGCTTTTCCGCCTCTCCCACTCATTCCATTTGTGGTACGCAAACTCAGGCAACAGTCTCTCAAGCTGATACTAATAGCTCCCACATGGGCGCGTCAACCCTGCTTCACAACACTGCTGGAACTCTCTAGTTCCACACCACAAACTGCGCCTCTCCCCGTCCTTATTAACCCAGAACCATGGAGAAATCAGACACCCAGATCCACATCAACTGAACCTAGCGATCTGGCTACTGAAGTCCTAGAGTTCGGTTACCTCAACCTACCACCAGACTGCATGAATATTATAAAAGAGGCCAGACGACCTACTACTAGGGCCTGCTACGCTGCAAAATGGAAAATATTTGCCATTTACTGCACTAACAATGATATACGTCCACTGAATGCATCCATCCAGAACATCATTTGCTACTTACTACACTTGCAAAGATGTAATTTAGCGTATTCATCCATACGTCTTCACCTAGCAGCATTAGCTGCCTACTTACAAAATCGACAACACTTGTCATTATTTAGAGTACCAGCGATCAAAGCCTTCATGGAAGGTCTTAAAAGGATTATTCCTCCCAGATTACCACCCTCTCCAGTGTGGAACCTAAATATTGTTCTCACAAGGCTCATGGGTGCCCCATTTGAACCTCTGCATAAATGCGAACTACAGTTCCTTACATGGAAAATAGCGTTCCTTATTGCCATCACATCCCTTAGAAGGGTAAGTGAGATCCAGGCTTTAACCATACAAGAACCATTCCTACAGCTACACCGTAACAAAGTGGTTCTTAGAACAAATCCTAAATTCCTACCCAAAGTAATTTCCCCGTTCCATCTTAACCAATCAGTCGAGCTGCCAGTGTTCCTCCCAAATCCAGACTCTGTAGCTGAAAGAGCTCTTCATACCTTAGACGTTAAAAGAGCCCTACTTTACTACATTGACAGAACCAAACCATTCCGCAAAACCAAACAATTGTTTGTTGCTTTCTCTCCACCACATAAAGGCAACCCCAAATCCGGAATAGCCAGGTGGATAGTTAAATGTATCCAAATATGCTACCACAAAGCTAAAAGCACTCTAACAGTTCCCCCTAGAGCGCATTCCACACGCAAAATAGGGGCTTCCATGGCATTCCTAGGAAACATCCCCTTAGAAGATATTTGTAAGGCAGCCACGTGGTCTACAACACACACCTTCACTAAACACTACTGTGTTGACGTGCAAGCCAAACAAAAAGCTTCTGTGGGTCAGGCTTGTGAGAAGTTGGCCTGATGTATGATGTCACTAGTTCTAGTGTACACCTTATATCAGTCCAAATACCCTTATGGTGATTGGTTGTAAAGTCAACCTTATAGACCAGCTATCCTAGTGGTAGCATGGACAAGAGCAGTCTTAGGCTAAACTCTGAATGGCATGTGAAGCCAGCTGTGATACCATATATAATCCCTTGAATACCAAATGAAAGGACACCACAACAGATATATATATAACATAAAGTGTATTTATTCTAGTCAAGCCCTCAGCACTCTTTATGAGATTCGAGGTAAGTACAACACAGTCTTATTTAAGCATACATTAAGTCACACAGGTAAGTAATACAGTTAGGCCCTAGGGGCCATGCAAACCATATACTAAGTAAGTGGTATAAGGACCACTGTCACGGAAATAGGATAGGCCTGGGCCTAGGGAATCGCTGGGGCTACACTATACTACCAAAGGTTAGGAAGTGGGAGGCCCACGGGATTCAGGTGCAGAGTGGAAACACTCACGCGTAATGCGTAAAAGTCAATAGCAATAGTACAGTTTAGAATTAAATAGATTTAGGACACTTCCGGAGTAGCTAGGAAGTCGAGACTTGAAAACTAGACACTAGGATAGTCACTATCCTGATGAGCACCGGAGTACCCAAGTTACCTAGCCCACAGGCTGCGGTTGCATAGGGGTGAAGTTGCGTCGGGTTTCGTCGTCGACTCCTATGGATGCCTGAAGAAAGATGCTGACAGGCAGTCAGTGAAGAGTGTCCGGTGGATCCCAAGGCTGGGATCAAGAAGAGAGGAGACCTGCAAGCAGAAGGGACAGAGTCAAGGTCACTAGCCAGTGACCACGTGGAACCAGGAAGGAACCAGGCGATGTCGTGAAGATTGCAGGTGAAGGTGAAGCTTGTCGCTGCAGCCACGAGGACCAGGAAGCGTCGAGGACGACCAGGACCAGGAGGCGAGCTGTCCCACGAAGGCTCTTGCTGTCGGCGGCGTCGAAGTCGGACTAGGACTCACCAAGCCTTGGCAAGCGGAACCCACGCAGAATGAAGGACTTGCTTCTGGTGCAGACCAGGAAGGTCTGCGGTGCTTCTCTTTTTCAAAGAAGCAGGAGCCAGTCTGGAGGAGCCAAACCAGCGGTGAAGATTACAGGATGCGTCGTCACAAAGGCCACTAGCCAGCGGGCAAGCAACCGGACAGACGCGGCAAGCAGGAAAATGCTGAAGGGCCCCACGCAGGACTCGTGGAGTGTGGGGGGCTGATCTTCGGTGCAGATGGTGCTTGGGGGTGGGGCTTCTCAATCCCCGGTGCACAACTTCGAGGGTGCCTCAGAAGCTGCGCTTGAAGATACTAGCCACTTTTCCCAGGTAGCCGGTCCCACGTCGCTCGTCGCCCCCACGGATCTCAGCTCTGCTGTGGATGTGGATCAGGGTCGGAGAAGTCTGGAAGTCAAGGCTCTGGTCGGGCTCTGCAGTCGGTTCCTCGTAGAACTTGGGCAAAGCAAAGGGTAGTCTCTTGATGGTGCCCGTTTGCACAGGGTAGCCACTCCTTGGCCACAAGGGAGATTCTTCAGTCTTCTTCTTTCGTCGAAGGTCCAGAGTTTCTGTTCAAGATTGCAGGTTCAGGATAATCTAATGTCCTGAGGCCCAACTCCCACTCTTATACTAATCTGGGGGGCTGGGATACCTGCTAGGTCACGCCCTATGGGTGGGACCTGGGAGGGGGTGGTTACACCCACTTCCCTTTGTCCAGTTTCGCGCCAGAGCTGGGGCTGGAGTGCCCCAGTGCCGGTTTGAACTGGACTATGCAAGGAACACCTTGTGTGCCCCAGGCATGTCTCATTCCTTTCAGCCCACCCTGCCCCAATACACTAAAGGCTGTCTGGGGAGGTGCTAGCACCTCCCCAAGCAGGAAACCTATTGTCCAGGCCTCCCTGTCTGGGATCACTCCCAGCAGCAGGAGGTCAGACTTGTGTCTGTGGCAGCAGCATCCATTTTGTGATGCTGAGGCTTTGGTTAGAGTTAAACAGCAAAGTAGGATTTTAACATGTCTCTCCCTCTAGAAGGGAGGAATAATATCCTCATCACCAGAAATGGTATGGGGGTATTATTCCAAAGTGTTAGACACCTTACACGACATGTTTTGATAAAGCCAAACCATAGTTACCATAACCGTTTAAGATTATAAGGCACTTTAAGAGTTTATGGTAGGCTATATCATAGAACAGCTATAAGGACATGGTTCCGAAAGCTGCAGACAGGCTCAGCTCATGCTAGAGCACCATCTCACATGTTACCAAGCACTCTGCCTCCAGGATTGTTAAGGCCTGCCATAGGAGTGGCTGATAGGTACACATGTGTCTATATATAAGGTAGACATAGATATACTATATCTAAGCAAGGGGTGATTACACGACCTTGCCCCAGCTGAGTGATCAGCCAGTTGTGTCTGATTGGAAGGCCAGACCAGGGGTGGCATAATACATGCTGCAGCCCCTGGGAGGCCTAGGGTACACCTATGCCCTGGGTACCTAGGGTACACTGTACAGGGTCCAATAAGGTGATCCTTACCAATTGTGTATGTACCTAGGGTACATGGAGTCCATTTTAAGGAGAGAGCAGACAGCCTGAGACCCTGAATGGCAGGATCTCAGGCCAACTAAGTCGAAAAACCAGCTAGACACTAGGCAAAAAGTTGGGGGTAACCATAGTCAGATATCCACCTTCCTACAAGGCTGTCCTTAAAACTTTATTCCAAACTGCTGCAACTGATACAGGTGACCACCGCTAGGGGAGACACTGCTATATAGTCTATCCTAAGTGTGTGATCTGCAGCTCATATGCCTCGAACGGAATATGCTACATACCAGTATGCATCTGTTCTTGGCATGTAGAGCTGCAGAGCCACACACCTCCCCGGGACCTGTATCTGTTCCAGCATCGTCTTACTTAGACATTACACATGGACATCCTTTCTTTATTTTTACAAGCTCCATCATTTCCCATCATGGCGAAAAACAATCTGAGGATGGAGTGGATGCCCATGCGCACTATAGTCCAAGGGAGGAGTCACCTATCTCGTGACCAAAGACTTCTTCCGAAGACAACAACAACCTGCAAGCATCCAAGCCCAACACCAGATGGCGATCTATCCTAAGTGTGTGGCTCTGCAGCTCTACATGCCAAGAACAGATGCATACTGGTAAGTAGCATATTCCGTTCGAGGCATATGAGCTGCAGATTACACACTTGTGCATAGATCGCCATCTGGTGTTGGGCCCGGATGTTTGCAGTTTGTTTTTCCTCTTGGAAAGTCTTTGGAAGTCACAAGGTCTGTGACTCCTCCTTTGGATCGTATTGCACATGGGCTTCGGCTCCATCCTCAGATTGTCTTTTCCGCCATTGGGCTCTGATGTAATCTTCGCGCTCCGGTTCCGAACAACTTCCAGTTCGACGATTGACGCGCAATCCTCACCCCAAACCGCGGTATTGTTTCGATCGCGATCTCCCCCACTCGACGCGCCTTCTCATCGGCACAGACCTTCGGTTCCGGTCGTCGACGGCGGCCTTCGAGCCCCTCCAAGCTCCGGTCCTGGCTAATGGAAAGGACTCCATTTAAAAAGTGCCCTCGATGTGGGTCCAAATTTCCCCACACCAATCTCCACGAGGTATGCAATCTCTGCCTCTCCCCTGAATACGAGGCTCGAGACTGTCTGGCGTATAAGTCCTTCCGGTCCAAAAAGACTATTCGGGACCGAAGAGCCAGAAGATCTATGGCGCACTCCTCTGACTATTCCGGACGACATCTTCGGTGAAGGCATCGACGCTCCAGAGCGTTACACCGACGAGGGCCTCGTCAGCGCTTCCGAAGCAGACGACTCAGATGTGGAGGACATCACCCCGGCGCAGAGGGTGGTGAGTACTGATACACACACACACACACACACCCCTGCCGGCACCGAAAAAGGCTCCGGTCACACCTTCGCCTCCAGGCCTAGGCAAGACCAAGGGCACTGCTTCCAAGACCGCACCTTCGGGCCCGGTAAAGAAGCCAAGCAAGCCTTCCGGCGGCTCGGGCTCGAGCCAGCCTACCGTCGGTGCCGATAAACACTCTTCGGCACCGAAAAAGAAGCCGACCTCCATATCGACACCGATCCCCGCACCGAAGCACTCTGGGTCGAAAGCCAGCTCTTCGGCACCGACACCACCTTCGGTGCCAACCAAAGCACACAAGGCCACTGACACTTCGAGGCCGAAACCCATCTCAACGCCAACCAAGCGTCCGGAGGTTCCCAAACTGGGTTCCAAACAACGAACCGGCACAGAAAAGCCTAAAAAGCCAACGGCCCGACGCCTCCGGCGCCAAAGGACCGACTCCTCCGGCGCCAACGGACCGACCAGCCTCACCAGACCTATTTATACCGGATCCTTTGCAAAAAACACTCACCAAGGATCCAAAAACTGGACATTTGACACTCTCTACCGAAAAGAGACATTTGGAGAAGCCTGCTCCACCTCCACCTCCAAAGAGGAAGGACTCTGCTACCTCTCCGTTCAGAATACCTTCCCCACCTCCACCCCCTCCGCCTTCTCCACCCCAACCTCATCCTTCTCCCACCCCTCCTCCACACGATGATGATCACGGGGACCCATATGATGACATAGGGGATGTGCCCCAGGACCTACCCACTTGGGAACCCACCCCTACAGGATGCCTAGACCCATGGGACGATTACAATATCCCTGATATCCCCAAGGTCCCACAAGATGATCTTTACCCCTCCAGACCATCTCCACAGAAATACTCATTGGGGTTCCACCATCTACTGCAAAGGGCAGCACACTCTGACGGGGTAGACTTGCATACCGACCCCGTGGAGGAAGATTTTCTCCTCGACACATTCGACACCACACATAGGTCTACCTCCATATTACCTATGCTCAAAGGGGTGGTAAAGAATGCGCCAGAAGTTTTTAACGACCCATTTAGGGCCAGGGTCATTAACCCGTGCATAGAGAAAAAATACAAAGCTGCCCCCACAGATCCCTCCTACATCAGAGGGCCAGAGCCACTAGATTCTCTAGTGGTATCCACTGCACATAAAAGGGCAAAGTCCCAGGCATCAGGCGAAGCACCACCACCTGACAAAGAGTCAAAACTACTGGACGCATCAGGAAAGCGTACTGCGTCACAAGCAGCCAATATGTGGCGTATCGCCAATACTCGAGCGCTATTGGCCAGATATGACAGGGCACATTATGACAAGTTAGAAAGCATAATGCACCACCTCCCTGAAAAATATTAAGCGAGGGCCAACAAACTAATTCAGGAGGGTAATACTATTACTAACACCTCTATACGTTGTGCCCTAGATGCAGCAGACACAGCTTCCAGGGCCATCAATACCAGCGTCGTCCTCCGTCGCCATGCTTGGCTAAGAATATCCGGGTTTAAACCGGAGGTACAAGCCTCCATCCCTTTGACCAGGAACATCTATTTGGCCCAAAAGTGGATGATGCCCTAGAAAAAATGAAGGATACGGATACGGCAAAATCCATGGGAACCTTACAGTCACACCCTTCGAAGTACGTCTAGAGGCCACTCCTCAGACACCGCGTCCACTTCATACAAATCCCCTACTCAGTCAACCTTCACAAGGGGTTATCAAAGAGGGGGTTATCAAAGAGGCGGCTATAGGGGTAACAATAATAAAGGCAGAGGCAAAACAAACAACGCCCGCTCTGCCACACCGCCTACACAATGACTTCCCCCCGCTCCCTCCAGACCATTCCACTCCGGTCGGGGGCAGACTCCAACATTTCCTTCCTGTCTGGGCTACCATCACCTCAGACAAATGGGTAACACAGATAATTCGGTCAGGCTACTGCCTAGAACTAATATCTACCCCCCAAACATTCCACCCAGGCAGCGCCCAATGTCACAAGAACATCTAATACTCCTAAAGAAGGAGGTAATCTCCCTCCTACAGAAACAGGCAATAGAACCCGTTCCTACCAACCAACAAAATATGGGCGTCTACTCCCTATATTTCCTCATACCAAAAAGGGACGAGACTTCTATATCCCACCGGGGTTGCATGCTGCGGCGCTCCCGGCACTCAGTGAATTTCTGCTCACACTACCGGAGGGGGAGGTGTTATTGGGTGGCGACTTTAATGCTGTAATGAACGACCTCACTGACCGGTCCCTGCCTCGAGTGAAGGGGTGGGGGGGTGTCCCGCCTTGCGAGCTTAACGACGGCGATCGGGTTAACAGATTTATGGCGGCTGCATCATCCGACGGCGCAGCAATACACGTATCACTCCGGGGTACACGATAGTCTAACCCGCATTGATTACTTTCTGGGTTCCCCCGGTTGTCGCCGCAATATTGAAAGTATAGACATTAGACCCAGAGGCATCTCTGATCATTCCCCGATCCTCTTGCAGTACACTAGTTATCACCTGATGCGTCGCCGCATTTATCCGCTACGCCCTAGCTACATGCGCCTACCGAAGATTAATAAATCTATAGTGCAGGCGACTAAACTGTACTTCCAGGAAAACGCCTCCTCGGTCGACTACCCTACGGTTCTTTGGGAGGCGTACTAAACGGTGGTGCGGGGCCAGGCGATGGCCGCCGTTTCGGAATACAAGCGTGAACAGGTATCTGAGTTACAGTCGCTTGAGCTCCGGGCGGCGGAGGCTCGCCAGGCCGAGGCTCCCTCCCGTGCGGCCTCGCACGACCTGCATGTGATTCAGACGAAATATAAAGAGCACCTCGCAGAGCGCATCAGACAGCGCCTAGAGGCCTCGAGGCACACAGTTTATGATGTGGGCGATAAAACCGGTAGGCTGCTGGCGTGGCTTGACAGGCGCGACAGTGGCGCCAGGTGGATTGCGCAGCGGGGCACCGACGAGGGGTTGGCAGCGACAGACCCACGAGTAATAGTGCGCACTCTGGCAGAGCACTTTCCAGGAGTGTACTCCTCCAATTCGTCCATGACGGTGGAGATGGCACTGACATGCATCCGAGACCTGCGGATGCCCAAGCTTTCCCCTGAGGCTCGAGAGACACTTGAGGCCGAGCTCACGGTGGAGGAGCTCCAGGCGGCTATCGGCGCGCTGCAGCCTGGTAAGGCGCTTGGACCGAACGGCATCCCAATCGAGCTTTATCAGCGGCTTTCCGAGACGCTAGCCCCGCACCTACTAAATATGTTTACACACAGCCTGGAGGCGGGAGAACTCCCTGTGGACCAACGAACGGCCACCATTGTGGTAATACCGAAGCCGGGTAAGCCGGCGGATCAATGTACCTCCTATCGTCCCATTTCGCTGATCAACGCAGAGGCCAAGATCCTCGCGAAATTGTTGGCCGCCCGGCTCACACCTCATTTATCCGACATTGTGCACCCGGATCAGTCGGGCTTTATGCCTGGCAGAGGTACGTCTCACAATCTGAGGCGACTGCATGGTGTGCTGGCACGAGTGGAGCGGTTGCGGGAGCCGGCAGTCATTCTCTCCCTTGACGCACGAATGGCGTTCGACATGGTGGAATGGCCCTTTCTCTTTGCGGTGCTCCTACATCTGGGGTTCGGACCGAAATTTTGTGCCTGGATCCAACTCCTCTATGCTAAACCACTAGCCCATGTCGCGGCCAACGGGCACATGTCGGAGGATTTCCCCCTGACGCGTGGCACGCGGCAGGGCTGCCCTCTGTCGCCTCTGCTTTTTGCCCTAGTGCTCGAGCCGCTCGCGGCTTGGATACGATGGGAGCCCACGATGCGGGGCCTTCGGTGGTCTGCCGACTGGGAGGACCGCATCTCCCTCTACGCGGATGACATACTGCTTTATTTGTCCTCCCCGAGGCGTTCCATCTTGACACTACTTAACATCTGCGAGATTTTCGGCCGGGCATCTGGCTATACGATAAACTGGTCGAAGTCGTTCCTCCTGGTGCTGCGGGGCCCCCCTCCGTGGCTACCGGCGGGTTGCCCGCTTCAGGTGGCGGAGGGGTCGTTCAAGTATCTGGGGGTGCACATTACAATGGATCAGAGCGGCGCTCTTCAAAATGATGGCTCTGCCGCGGTTTCTATACGTGCTGGAGAATACTCCGTACCAGGTGCCTCCGGCCTACTTCCGCGCGATAGCGGCGCAGATGTCCAGCCTACTCTGGGGCAACAAGCCAGCGTACATTGCGCAATCTAAACTGGTTCGCGGGTGGTATGATGGAGGAATTGCGCTCCCGGATATCCAGCTTTATTACTGGGCGGCGCAGCTGAAGGTGATTAATCAGTGGCTTCACGCGCCTCAGTCTGACCCTGCATTTAAGGCGGACAGGGACGTGCTGGGTGAGAGGGGTATGTTGTCCCCGCTGTATGATGCCCGACTGGCCTCGAACCTGATCGGCCCTCTGAGGCAGACTATATCTATCTGGCATGCGGCGCAGGCCAGGTTGGGATGGCGAGGGGTCTTGACTCAGCTTACACCTCTCTGGGATGCCAAGAAGCTGGGACGTTTGAGGGACAGCAAGGGCTTCGACGCTTGGGACAACATCGGAATATCGGTGATAGGCGATGTGTGGCAAAAGGGGGAGGTCGTCCGGTTTGCGCGCTTGCAACAGCAATATGAGCTGGCTCCTTCGGAATGGTTCAGGTACCTCCAGATGAAACATGCCCTGGTGGCACAACTGGCTCCTGGCACGCAGGTTCCGGAGGCGTCCCCGTTGGAGGACAGGCTGCTGACTGAATACATGCCAAAGAAGGCTACGTCCTTCACGTACCTCAAGCTGATCAACAATCTGCCAGACCCTATGGGGCTCTTGCGGGAGAGGTGGGCTGCCGAGGTCGGCGACTTTGATGACCCAGAGTGGCGTGAGGCACTGGCCTCGCGAGGCGGGTATACCTTCGAGGCTGCGACTGGTGCAGCTTCGTATTTTGCCTCGCTCATACTACACCAGGTGCTTACTACATAGGATGGGCAGAGCGCCACACCCCTTCTGCTTGCGGGGTTGTGGGGAGGAGGGAACCTTTTACCACACTATCTGGGAATGCCCCATCATTCAAGACTTTTGGAAGCGAGTGCTGCGAACAATGTCACAGGCGTGTGGGATATCGTTGGTGCCGGAGCCCAGGCGCTGTCTGGTAAATGTGTGGGAGCCCAATGATCTCGATCGTCAGGCGCAGGGCTGGGTGACGCTGGGGATCATGACGGCCAAAAGGAATATAGCCCAAAAATGGGGAGCGGGTGGGGCACCGTTGCTGTTCATTTGGCGTAGAGAGATGGATGCAGCCATGTTTGCAGAGCGGTCTGTATTTATTAGGCGGGGATGTCCTCGCAAGTGGGCCAAGGTTTGGGGGGCATGGAACAAGTACAGGGGAGGAATATGCGATCCGCCGCCTCTGTCAGATGAGGACTCCTCTGATTCGGATGGTTAAGATGGCCTGCGGGTTGGTGGGGAGGTGGGGAGCCACAGTCCTTCTCAATGCAGTAGAGCTAGGGTTGGTTGAGGGATTATGTAATTGGGTAGGGATCTGTCAAGGGATCTATACGCAAGGTCTGTTTCAGTGTCCTATTGTTTTAACTGTTTTAAAAAACAATAAAAAACTTAAATAAAAAAAAAGGGGGAAGAGACTCTGCGACCCATCCTAGATCTCCGGCCCCTAAACACAAAAACAACTTTTTGACCACTTTAGACCTAAAAGACGCTTATTTCCACATTCCAGTGCACGAAGCTCACCGGAAGTACCTCAGATTTGTAGTGGATGGACAACACTACCAATTCAAAGTGCTCCCTTTCGGAGTCACAACAGCACCAAGGGTATTCACCAAGTGGCTAGCAGTGGTGGCAGCACATTTGCGAAGACAACACATCCATGGCTTCCCATACTTGTACGACTGGCTGATAAAAGCCAGGTCATACAATCAGTGTGTACAACACACGTCCACCACGATTCAACTACTCCACCAACTGGGCTTCACAGTAAACCACCAGAAGTCCCATCTACAACCATCCCACATAAAACAATACCTCGGTGCCACCATAGACACCTCAAGAGCACTAGCCTATCCCAATCCTGCCAGGATTGCAAGCATTCAAGCTCTACGCAAAAAATTCATAGCACAACACTCCCTTCCAGCTCGAGTGTTTATGCAACTAATAGGGATGATGGCCTCTTGCATCTTCATAGTACCTCACGCAAGACTCCAGATGCGTCTTCTCCAAGAGTGCTTAGCGCAACAATGGAACCAGGCCCAGGGTCAATTAACAGATCTGGTGTTGGTAGACGGTCGCACCCATCGCTCTCTGCAGTGGTGGAACACCGCAAACCTTTCCAAAGGTCGACCGTTCCGACCGTTCCTGGACCCGGTTCCTCAAATAGTACTGACAACGGACGCATCGCTCTCCGGCTGGGGAGCTCATCTACTACATCTCACCACACACGGCAAGTGGACACCTCAACAAAAGTTACTCCATATCAACCATCTGGAGTTACTAGCAAACTTCTTAGCCCTAAAATCTTTTCAAACCCAAATTTCAGGCAAGGCAGTCCTGATCCGCACAGACAACATGACAACCATGTATTATATTCAAAAACAAGGCGGCACACACTCTCCACAGCTCTCATCTAGCACAGAGCATATGGAGATGGGCAATACCCCCCAAAAATCTTTCTCCTAGCTCAGCATGTCCCAGGAGTGCAAAGCACAGTGGCAGATCTGCTCAGCAGGCAGACACAACAGATCCACGAGTGGGAGCTTCACCTGCAAGTTCTTCACCCGTACTTTCAAATGTGGGGGCATCCACAGATAGACCTCTTCGCCACCCACAAACGCCAAATGCCCAAGCTTCGCCGCCAGATACCCACACCCATTGTCCAAAGGAAATGCGATATGGATGAACTGGTCAGGCAGATTTGCGTACGCTTTTCCGCCTCTCCCACTCATTCCACTATTGGTGCGCAAACTACAACAACACTCCCTCACACTAATCCTAGTAGCTCCAACGTGGGCCAGACAACCGTGGTATACCACACTGCTAGAACTATCTGTAGTACCGCACCAAAAACTACACCTCTCTCCACACCTCTTAACCCAGAACCATGGAGAGTTCAAACACCCGGACCCAGCGCAGCTCAACCTTGCGATCTGGCTCCTGAAATCCTAGAATTCGGGTACCTAAATCTTCCCCCTGACTCTATGAACGTCATCAGAGAAGCTAGAAGACCTACCACTAGAGCGTTGTACGCCGCCAAGTGGAAACGTTTTGTTGTTTATTGCCATAACAACACCATCAATCCACTGGATGTGTCCATTCAACACATCATAGGCTACTTACTCCACCTACAAAGGTGCAATCTAGCCGATACGTCCATTCGACTACACCTCGCAGCTATTGCAGCTTACCTACAAAACAGGCAACATCTCACACTTTTTACCTGCCATTAAAGCCTTCATGGAAGGCCTTTAAAGAATAATTCCCCCCAGACTGCCACCCTCACCTGTGTGGGACTTAAATATCGTTCTCACAAGGCTAATGGGGCCTCCCTTCGAACCTCTGCACAAATGCCAACTACAATTCCTAACATGGAAAACCGCTTTTCTTGTAGCCATCACTTCCCTTAGAAGGGTCAGTGAGATACAAGCACTTACCATTCAAGAACCTTTTCTCCAAATGCACCACAACAAGGTTGTTCTCCATACCAACCCAAAGTTCCTCCCTTAAGTCATTTCTCCTTTTCACCTAAACCAAACAGTAGAACTACCAGTATTTTTCTCACAACTACAGACCGTTACAGAAAGGGCTCTTCACACACTGGATGTCAAACAAGCCTTACTCTACTTCATTCAAAGGACACAACCTTTCCGTAAGACCAAACAACTGTTTCTTTCTTCCTCTCCACCACACAAAGGCAACCCCATCTCAAAATCAGGGATAGCTAGGTGGATTGTAAAATGCATTCAAATCTGTTACCATAAAGCAAAGCGAATGCTATCCATTCCCCCTAAAGCCCATTCTACACGAAAAATAGGGGCTTCCATGGCATTCTTAGGGAACATCCCATTAGATGATATCTGCAAAGCAGCTACATGGTCAACACCGCACACTTTCACCAAACACTATTGTGTAGATGTGCAAACTAAGCAACAGGCTAGTGTGGGCCAGGCGGTACTCAAAACATTATTTCAAACCACTGCAACAGATACGGGTGGTCGCCGCTAACGGTGGGTACTGCTATATAATCTATGCACAAGTGTGTAATCTGCAGCTCATATGCCTCGAACGGAATATGCTACTTACCAGTATGCATCTGTTCTTGGCATATAGAGCTGCAGATCTACACACGCCCACCCGCCTCCCCGGCTACCTGTATCTGTCCCAGTTTATCTTATTTAGATAGCACACACATGGGCATCTTCACTGTTATTACTACGCTCCATCTTTCCCTGCTGGCGAAAAACAATCTGAGGATGGAGCCAAAGCCCGTGCTCAATACGATCCAAAGGAGGAGTCACCGACCTCGTGACTTCCAAAGACTTTTCAAGAGGAAAAATAAACTGCAAACATCCGGGCCCAACACCAGATGGCGATCTATGCACAAGTGTGTAGATCTGCAGCTCTACATGCCAAGAACAGATGCATACTGGTAAGTAGCATATTCCATACAGAGCCACTTTCTTACAGTCATGGAATCACTTCCCACACAACTACAACGACTTCCCACACAAACCCCGAGCAGAAAGATCTGGAAGAGGAATCTAAAAGAACGTTGGTTCCGACCCACTCGTAACCTCAAATCCTAACATCCTACGTCCCCCAGAAGACCTAGCCGATGTACAAGGTCTGACCAACCACTACTTCCACTCCATGAACAGTTTTAGACAAAATAGCTCCTTTACAATGGAAAAGAATCACCACAAAAGACTCAAAACCCTGGTATGATGATAGGCTAAATGACAGGCGATCAGTAAGATCAATTGAACGGCGATGGAGATCTGCACCTTCCTCTCACCACCTCAAGCTACTAAGAACCACCAGAAACTCCTACTTTAGAAAGATCAGACGATCTAAAACCGACTTCTTCAGTAATCAACTCTAGACCAAGCCAAGAACAGTCCCAAAAAACTATTTGAACTAATCAAAGCCCAAACCAAGAGTTTACCCACCCACCCACCCTAAGGCTACCCCCGACACCCTACCCAACTGTGAGGAATTTGCCTCCTTTTTCATTATGAAGTCAGAAACCATAAAAATCGACCTGCCCCAGTCAAATGCTCCACAAAATTAAACCTTAAAAACAACGCAACACTATCAGTGAAGATACTATACTAAAAACGCTAACAGCCTTGAATCCCTCCCGTCACTTCACAGACCTGCTTCCTGCTAACTCCGTCACTTCACAGACCTGCTTCCTGCTAACTACTTAAAAGACTTCATTCCACTGTTACTACCTCTCTGGACCAAGATTATAAATACCTCCGTCCATCAAGGAACCATCCCAGAAATCCTGAAAACAGGTCAGGTATCCCCTATCCTAAAGGAACCAACAGCCGACCCATTGGACTTAAATAACTATTGCCTGATATCCAACATCCCCACTCTAGTCCAGCTCTTAGAAAAATGTGTTCACATGCAGCTTAGTAACCTCATTGAACTATTCAACCTGCTCAACCAATACCGATCAGGCTTCCATGTAGGTCACAGTACGGAATGAGCCATGACCCACATAATAGATAACGCACTAAAAATCCTTGACCAAAACGAAGCCTGCTTTTTAATCTTACTCGACCTTTCATCGTAATTTGACGCCGTCCGACACGACAACCTGCTAGAGCTCCTGAAACACAGAATGGGATTATCTGGATCTGTGCTTACCTGGTTTACCTCTTTCCTCCAAAATACATCACAAACATTTAAGGCTAAGCAATCCTTATCCAAACCCATCCCAGTCACTCTAGGAGTACCGCAGGGATCTTCCCTTTCACCCACACTCTTCAACCGCTTCATGGAACCACTCACCGATGTCCATTTTTACATGTACACAGACAACACCCAACTCTACATCAAGATCCACTCACTTGAGGTCCTCAAATCTCTCAACTCAACAAAAAACTCAAACATGGTTGGCAGAAAACCATTTGAAACTAAACTTCCTCAAAACGGAATTCCTCTTAATCGCCCCCACTCCCACAAATCCATCATCCTCGACTGGTTGAAGCACCTAACAGCACTCAAAGGGCAACCTCTCATTGTCTAATCAGTTAAATCGCTGGGATTGATGCTGGACAGAAACCTAAATATGCGAAAACATATCAGCACCTCTACAAAAGGAGCAAACTTCCACATGAACACTCTGAGAAGACTGAAACCCTTCCTGCCAGCAAACAACTTCAAACAAGCTGTTCAAGCCCTAGTAATCCCAAGAGTGGAATATGCAGCCTCCCCAGATCGACGACAGTCCCGCTAGGAGCCTCTATCATCTCTCCAGGCCTTAGAGCCCTCAACTGGCTACCGCTCGAAGCTAGAATTCATCTGAAAATCGCATGTATGACGCACAAGGCCTTACATCGCAACACTCCGAGCTATCTAGCTCAGAAACTGGTACTCTCTTCTGGTAATAGAGCCTCCAGGAGCTCCAGGAATCTTCTACTGAAACTTACTACCGGACCTTCTCTGGAATGGCTCCCAGGATCTGGAATGCTTTGCCCTCAAAAACAAGACTGAACCCTTCTTCTGCCTCCTTCAAAAAAGAAGTGAAAGCGATTATCATGGCTAAATTCACTTGAATTACTGATTACTGTAATATAATTACTAGTCTGTATTAGTGATCACCTTGTATTGGAATCACCTATATTTTTATTTTTACATGCTTGTACCCGTTTCCAACATCTGCCATGTAAAGCGTTCTGATTCCCGCCAGGGTCTTGTTCGCTCTATATAAAACCTTCAAATAAATAAATAAATTGTTCTTTTTGCATTTGTAACTGAGTGGGATGGGTATGCCTAGACGTGGGTCCCTTGCTCTCCATGCCACTGGAGTCAAGCTATCCTGCGGGTGAGGGGTGAAGTCCCAAAACCGGTCCTAGGATGGTTGTTTCCAGTCCAGGGAGGACCTGGCCTGGCAGTTCAGTCTGGACTGTTCCCATTGGGTGCAGGGAAGGGCCACAACTGATTTGCATATAGCTGGGTCCAAACTGGAATTGCATGGTGAGCAAAAAAACTATAAAATTAGGCCCAGATGTGTTTACTGGGGTGAATGTATGACATTGTTATGCATTCTGTCTATCAACTGTTCTTTTTGCATTTGTCACCACTGGTCGGGCGTACCTGTTCTTGACATCTGCCAGGCTGTTACGTTCAGAAAGCACCATTGCCTTGAGAGCCAGGTGTAGAGCGTTTCACCTGTTCAGTCCTGCTGAACTTTTTGTCAGAGTCCTCTCCACCTCGGGAGGTACTGTTTTGGTATTTATTCCTAAGATAAGGAATACGTTATTTACCTTTGGGAACACTCTTTCTGGTGGCTACTCTAATTGCTGATTTCTTATTGGCCTCTTACCTCCCTGTTCTGTGGAGTGGTCCCTTTTTACCATCTAAAAAGGTCCAAAATTAGAGATATTCTCATTGGTACCTCCAAAATGTTTTGTGCTTTTCATCAGGTGGCACGGACAGAGTCAAACAAGAAACTGACGCCTGTGTGCAGGGGTACTGCTGATATGCGGCCTCTCTATGTCACTTCTGGGATGGCACAAGACCACCTCTGAGCCACACAGTGTCTACCTGTTAAAAGCACTGCTGTGAAAACTTCAGATACAGTCTGGTGCCTGAGGGCCACCAGGAAGAGTGGTAGCGGAGGTAATTCACTTTTTCTTTTTTGGATTATAGCTCTCTCCCAGAATCTCGAGAGTGCTTGCATATTCATCTTCCTCCACACTGCAACCTTGGACTTCCACTACGGGGCACGGTTTTAATATGCTTCCGGGTTAAATTGTGCACAAGAAGAGCTTTCTTTTTATAGCTGTAAACACATAATTGGTGGCGTTCAGAAACGCTTCCGATGCCTCACACCATTGATGTCAGTTAATTGGAAGAGTACTCAGGACTAAGCAAGGAAGGAGGCAGTGCGGATAAAAGTTTTTTTTTAACGTTTGAGTATTGCATAGGTAAAATAGGGCAATGCAATACAGAGGAAGGAACAATACAAAAGCACGGTAAAACAGTGGAGTAATAAAGAAAATGATGGGGAATGTTGAATGAGGTGCCACGCTTCTGCCGCACAACAACCATGGCTGCTTTTGATGATCCTCGTCACCACGGAAAAGTTGTTTCGAGATCATTTGAAGTAAGCGGTTTAATAAGTGTACATAGACACTGTTAACAGTCACGTCTATGGACTAGAGAACAGAAACTGCATCATGTGAGCATGTCCCGTACTTATGCGCTTTTGGAATGAGATATTGCGTTAACTCCTACCAGCAGAAACAGAAGTTGACTGAAATGGCCTTAGGATGGACTGCACTGTGATTTGACAGTGTCTGGGGACAGTGAAACACAAAAGCTCTGTGGTGGAAGAAAGATGTTCACTTATTTCACTATGGTATGTGAGAGTTTGGTAGGTTGTAGCTATGGAGAGGCTCTTAGGTAATGTGAAGAGAGCCCCTGGCAGATTGAATGCTGGTCGCATATGGAGCCCTGGCTTTGACACCTCGGCTCAGAGCATTAGATCTGGTTTGAGATGTAGAGCAGGTGCGTGTTGATTTTGAGTGCCTGAACACAGTGCCCTAATCTTCGCTGTGGGATTTCTTAGGAGAGTGGATGATCTTAGAATTTCTTGTTTTCATTTTCCTGCCCTGCGCCATTTTGAAGGGAGCTGAGGGCAGTGGGTTGGGAAAGGTAAGGGACGATGCAGGATGTTGGTTTATGAATGTTCTCAATTTGGTCTTATTGACAGAATGATTCACTGTGAAGTGGTAACACTGATACATGATCTGCCTCACTGAGCGATCCTTTATTATATTTGCTGGTGTTAAAACTCAATAAAACAATGGTGGTAAAAAAAAAAAATCAAAATAGGCATGAGTTTTATTTTTTATTTTTTAAACAATCTTTTGTAAACGTATTGAGAAGCATGCTTTGTTTTTACATCATTTTTATGTGTCATAACTTTATTACCACTGCATTTTTACTGCACGCTGACATCTGGATCTGTAAATCTTTGTTCTTCTGGTTTTGCACCAGTGGCCCCCTTCTCGGTTAATGTTTTTTCTCTCTACCTATTTCGATGTCTGGCTAAGAAATCATCTAGTCTGATTGTGTTGCTATTACTGTACCTCCTAAACCTGTTGGTCTGGCTCTGCCTATCTCTACCTCTGTCAAGGTCTTTCCCCCATCTCTACCTCTGTCTGAGTCTTTCAGTCCCTGCCTTTCCCATTCTCTGCCAATGTACAGGCTTGAGCTGCCTTTGTTTTGTATTGATATTTCTCTCTGTGGATTTGTCTGTACTGTCTCTGTTAAACGTATTCTCCTTCTGGGTGCTGGATCTCTGTTGCTCAGCCTTTGCCTCCCTCTGTTTTTAGACCTGCCCAAACTGCCCCCAATAAAAGAAAGTTAGCTTACTCTGGTTTCTCCATCTTCCTTCCATAGCTGAGTCGTGGAGACAGCCTGAAGGAGGCCCATTCCATGGCAGATTGCAACCGCCAAAACAATTACTGCTCAGAGCCAAGCCTGGAACCTGAAAACTTCCGTTCTCCAACTTTTGGGAAGAGTTTTCACTTCGATCCTCTTTCCAGTGGCTCCCGCTCCTCTAGCCTGAAGTCCGCACAAGGAACCAGCTTTGAGATGGGCCAGCTGCCATCCATCCGATCCGAGGGCACTACATCCACGTCCTACAAGAGTTTGGTGAATCAGACAAGAAATGGAAGCCTTTCCTATGATAGCCTCCTCACACCCTCCGACAGCCCAGACTTTGAGTCTGTCCAGACTGGGCCTGAGCCAGTGGGCTACACCTCAGCCTTCCTCTCTGCTAAGATTGCACAGCAGCGGGAGGCTGACTTGCACCGTATTCCTGTACTTTCTGGTTCTCCCAAGGCATGCCGGGAGGACTCACCTGTGCACTATGACAATCTCTCCCGGCAGATCTTGACGTCCCGACAGGAACGGGAACGCCTTCTCCAGCAGTCTCCCACAAGAGAGGAGGAGCAGGGGATGGTAGACTCAGGCATTCAGTCCACCCCAGGCTCCAGCAATGCCCCTCGAACCAGTTCCTCCTCGGACGATTCCAAAAGATCGCCACTGGTGAAGAACCCATTAACACGTCCAGTTCCTCCTAGGTATGGAAAACCAATGGACTCATCCTTCCAGAGTTTGCGGGGGCGATCTCTAGGGTCTCCAGACCATCAGCCATCACCGTACCATCCCAGCGTGGGCAAGTCCCTCTCATACAGTGCTCAGAGGCCAGCGCATTTGTCTGGTGCCCCAGAAACCGAGGAGCTCAGCCTGCAGCCACTGCTTACCCCCAAGTAAGTATTACTTTGTTCCTCACAGATGCAAAGCCTGAATTTTGTATTCTCTTTAATGACCTATTCATTAATATTCATAAGCATATAGTGACACTCAATAGTTAGAACCAGCAACACCTCTAAAAATCTAGGAAAAAAAATATACATAATAAAGTGAAAACAAATATGTATGGAATTTCTAAACTCAACATCAATTATTTGTTTTAAACCATGCAGTATAAAAAAATGCATTCTAACATTAAATACTGGTCTTAAAGTCTTAGTCCCAATGGAGAAAATGAAAGTAAAGTGTTCTTATAGCCATGCTGCTATACAGAGGAAAACTGCACTGGCTCATTAAGATTATTCCTGGGACCACCACAATTCCAGTATGCAGCACAGTTTTTGCGCCTCTGTGAGACAGATCCCAGAATACAAGGTCCATTGCAACCAGTATCTGGTAGAGACATCTAGCCGCAGATTATTTACCTTTAAATTTCCCAGGTGCCAGACTGGATCCAGAAGATTTTTTGCCTGAAAAGTACCCCTGGGTGGCGGTAGGTGACGTCGTTCGGCTCCGTGTGGCGTCGTCGGCGTAGTCCATGCCAGAAGTGACATCCGTATCACTAATATATACGCCACCTCGGCGCGCTGACGTCTGTTCATTTCTTTCCCGCACCAGTTAGCTCTGATCCAGAGAAAGAGCTGTCCCTCTGTCTGTTTTTGACAAAAGTCTTTAAACGTTTTGTTGAGTTCTTTTTTGAGAAATTCTTCCTCCTAGCGTTGTCGAGGATGTCTTCGAGAAAGATAGCGTTTAAACCGTGTGGCGCCTGTCATCGTACCATGCCGGTTACAGATCCACACTTAGTGTGTCTGTGGTGTCTCAAGCATGACCCCGACTTCATGTCCTGCTCGGACTGCCGGGCCATGGCCCCGAAGGAGGAGTCCGTCAAGCGGCTAGCAGCCCAACAAGCCATGCCACGACGTTCTCGTTCCTGATCAAGAGGAAGGTCGCGGAATCGCTCCAGGAACCCCAAGTCGTCTTCCTCTCATTCCAGGTCACGATACATTTGGGAAAGAAGCAGAAGATGTCGTAGCTTGCTTTGACTTCTCCTCTTTCTTCGGCTGACGGGACAAAGGAGTATAGACGCTCGAGACACGGTTCTACAAAATCGTTGCCAGGGTCGACTCCAAGCCTCCCAGCTTTTCCAGAAGCCAGAGCTCCCCCCGGTCAGGTAAAGGAATTTTACTAGGCCATGCGCTGTGCATTAGAGAGGTCCGACCTCTCCAGCGAGCCTTTGGGCCCTGTGGGATCAGAGGGGACTCCATCTGGTTCTGCTTCGGCCTCAGCTCCAGTTGGCCCTGTGGATACATTCACGTATCCGTACCTGTGTCGGTTGTGCCGCAGCGACCTCCCCAGGCTCCCCGCGGCGTCCGCCCCATTTCTATCCACTAATCCAAAACCGAGCCGGACCAAAGTCAAGTGATGCCGATTCCAGCCCCAACATTACCCATTTGTCATAGGTCAATGCCTGAGCCTTATTATGAAGGGCTAGGCCTAGGGTAATAACGGGAGTGGTTGCTCAACCCTTTAGAATACCAGTTAGAAAGCCAGGAAGGTATGGACTGGTGTGAGGATCTTGGTGATGCCAGTGGTCTTGACACATCCCCATATACTGGTATGCTTTCTTCCAACTACCGTGGCTACGGAGGAGGGAGCATCATATTCTATGGTGGTTAAGAGGGCAGCTGAGATCCTGGATCTTGAGTTGCCCTTATTGGCAGTCAAGACTAACATCTTGACTGAAGTAGTACAGCCGGGCGCTTATGCTTCTGAACCTTTGCTCTCTTGTAATGAAGCACTGACAGATGTCCTACTGGGAATCAGATCGTCCAGTACAGGGGCTCCTGTAAACAGGAAAATTGCCTGATGCCATTTCCTCACACTTGGGCACCTGACCTTCTTCCCCAACACCCCATCTCTGAGAGCTTGGTGGTCAAGCCTCTACATTCCCTCCTGCATCCCTGGACAGGAAATCCAAGAGGCTGGATAACTTGGGTAAGAAGGTGTTTTCTTCCACCAGTCTTGCTTTGCGGTCGGTGAATACCGCATGCTTATGGGCCACTACTCCCACACACTGTGGGACCGGTTACGGTTAATAAAAGCACTGCCTTGCATGAATTGTTGCATTGGTCGTGTTCCTTTTTGAGGTCCGGATGGTCACGATTGGAGCATAAGAAGTCTGGAAAATGGCAAATAATTCCGCGTGCGGCTGAATTTAACGTGCAATTGAAAAAGAAATATTGAAAAAATGGTTTATAAAGATTAAGTGAGAAAAAAGTATTGTGAACAAAATTGCCACAATGGCATATTTAGCAGTGCAACTGGCAGGGGCGTAGATGATGCCCCATCTCTGTTTGCATTTACCTGGTGTCGTTTGGGCAAAGACACTCATGCCAGATTGCACGCACTCTTGGATCAAAGGATAATGTATGGATAAACACACAAACGGTGTGCATCCCAACTCTTGTAATTGAAAATTTAAAGGTAAGGAATCTGCGGCTAGATATTGTCTCTACCAGATAAAGCGTTACCTAAGGTAAGTAACTTGTTCTTTTTGATGTTTTATATTACTTTATTTGTTTCTTTAATTAACCTACTGATGGGCTTTTTTTCTTCTTCTTGCGATTCTGTGCCCACAGAGATAGGCAGAGATTGATTTTTATTTTGTTTTTTTTCAAGCCTGGGACGGCTCTATATCAAGCAATTTCTCCAAATGTGTCCAGTAAAAACTGTCTGCTTCAAAACAGGAAGAAGAGGGAGGGAGAGAGGGGAAACTGAAGATACATGAAGGAAAAGATCAGAAAGAAAATCCTCATGAAAGGGGACATACATGTAGCCTCTGTTTGCGGCCAATGGGACCCTCCAGAAAGGGATTCCCCCTCAGAATATATAACAAGGTTACATATTATGCTGAAGACCTCCGTAAAAGTGCTGGATCCAAGATACAAACCCAGGTTCCAAATTTGTCAGCTTAGCCGCTAACTCTAAATCCCTTTTCCTGTGCAAAACTCCCCCTGATTTTGACCAAACAAACACGTCTTGTGTTAAAAGGTAAGTGAAGTCACAGGTATTTCAGCAGAGATGGCCAGTGCTGTGCCTGTCCTTTCCAGGTTTGACTGTGTTACAGCATATCAATACTTCCCAGAGGAACTCTGAGCCCAATCAGTCTGTTTTTAGAGGACGAACTCATCATAACTTGGGGTAACTTGTCAATATCAGCTTCATGCAGTTAGCCAGCAGAATGGTGTCGAAGGTACGGCTGTCTGTGTAGCACATCCTTTAAGTTGGAAGTACAGTATTCTATGCTAGACATGCATCTGACTGGCAGAGGTTGTTTAGAAAAGGTCTTGATAGAAGAAGGTGGCACAGCTAATGTAGACACAACCAAATATGACCTGGAGTACCTCCATTGGGTTTTCCTGCTTGTTGCTCTCACTGAAGGAAACACTGTGCTTTAGCACAGTCACAAGGCAGGGCCACAGCTTTATTAAGGTGTGCAAGGGACTGTCATCCCAAAAGATTTGCTTCATCCAGGTTGTAGGACAGTGCATCTCGCGAGTGCCCACTCCAGCACACCCAGTAGATTTTAACTTCTGAATTTGCTGGTGTTTTTTGACTCTGAAACAAGATCCAATTTCTTGTGCTCTGTCCTTGAGCATGGTAACAGTGGTTAATTCAGATTGGCACATGACATTTTAATGGTCCCACAGTACTATGGTGCAGGAAAATGCACCAATGGCATAAAGGTGCATGTCACGTGGGCTGCATCCCCTTGAGTGATTTTAAAAACATAGCTTCAGATCTGCCATTGCAGCTCTGAGCTAACTAGTACAGGGTAAGGTAACGTTTTTTAAGAGGGTTAAAAGCCTATTTGTTACATAAGCTAGTACACTAGTTAAGAGTGCCTTGCCTTCAACTAGGCCAGGTGTAATGTTACTTGTAATTATACATTGTGTACATTGTGACTGTGGAGTGAAAGCAGCACCTCATACAAACATCATCCTAAATTACTCTTGACCATGACACCTGTAAACGAGGCACAGCGCTGCTTTGCTTCCAATCCAGGTTTGGTCTATACAAATACCTATGCATACTAAAAGGACACAACTATGGAAGCTTCAAGTTCCACTGTACTCCTTGGAAGATTTGGTGGACTCCAGTGTGAGCGCTATTGAGGCTGACCTGTAATCATCCCATGGCGTAGAGCATCCATACTCAGTATCTCTAAGTAAATCACCACTGGCACAGTCTGGAGCCCTCCTGGGAGCACTGTATACAACATCAGATACCACAGCAGAGGACAGTGTGATGCCAGAAACTGTCGTTCCAGGCAGGGGAGCCACCATCTTCGACCGATAAATAGCATCTCCACTACCGGCCACTCTGGTAGGGACGTGTCTCTTGCCAGCTAGAAAAGTAACAAGAAATAACCAAAGACAAATGGCGTTGAGTAATGTGAGGGGAACCACACTCTGTACTTGAAATCACTACCTGTGAAAATCCCATGCACAAGGTCCAAATAGTTCTACATCGAAAAGGCGACGGCATCTACTCAAGATACATCACTGTGTACAAGCAGGTCCCAGAAAATTGTTAGTCTAATTTAAACCTTAAAACTGCCAACATGTTAGCGGAAGAAGAAAAAATCTGCATTCTGATGGACCTTTCTTACCAGAGATTTCTGAACTTGTAAATCTTACCAGGTACCAAACTTGATCTCTAAACTTTTATTCGCTTCTGAGTGCCAGCACGTGATGCCATTGACCTCCGTTGTGGTTCCTAGAGACAAGGTGACAGACTCGCCTAAGGGCATCATGCCTGCGTGCTGACATCAGTTCCTCAAGGAGGCCATGCTGCAGCCGCTTATTCTGGCTCCTTCCGGTTTTCGCCATGTGTTTTCAAACACCTTACCGCACATAAAACGACACATCAGAAGGCTTCTTTTTCATATGCATGGGGCTCAAAGCAGATGCTAGCCAGGAGTTCAGCTTTGTGACAGCTGTCTCAATGCTGGAGTCAAACTTCAAAATAAATGCTCTCCTTGATCAGATTACAAAGTTGATCAGTTTGTGTAGAAAGTGTAGAAAATGTGGCAGTCTTTAGTTTTGTCTAAAATACAGATAGCAAATACAGTCAAAATGAGGATCTATGTAAAGCCTCTTTTTACCCCTCGACCCGCAAGGTCAAAGACCTTCTTAGATTCTGCCATAATGAAGACAACACTAGACATCTATTGGACCCATCTCAGGAAACAGAAACCATAAGAAGGGAAAGTGCGCCAGAATATGTAAGGAAGCACTGGAAGCTGTTGAAAAACTTCTTTGGAGTGTAAAAAAGGGTTTCTGAGAGAAGCTCGGAAAGAGTCTCCCTTCCTCATGACATGCATTAGAAAATGCCAGGAATGTTTAACTCTGAAGGACTGGAACTCTGTCCACTCTCGCCTCATTGACTGCACTTCAGCCTTTTCCAGTAAGGTGAATAGGTTACTATAAAACAGACACGTTAACTAGTAGTGACATATAACAAGCACTAGGAACGTCATGAAGGGTCCCTGCACATTGGGACGCCTATTATTTTAAACCCGTTTCGGGACGGAATTACAACCGAAACTAAGGAACTGCACTAAGAAAATGTTAGCCCTGAAGAAGTTGCGGCTCACAGCAGCAGAACGCGACGAAACACGTGTTGGCGTATGCTTTTTTTACGTTTGACCACAAGAAGAATAAAGATTTGTGTTACATGATCAAGCAACGGACCAATATTGTTCTTACACCATTATTAACTTGTGTATACTTCATAGCATGTACAAGGGATTGTTGTGGTGTTTTGTCAGTGATTTCAACAGTTAAGGGAGAAGGGTCGTTATCCCTACCCCTTTTGCACTGCTTATATATTCTAGCACTTTTTAACACTTTATGCGTAGTGCCTAGGAGGGCCAATACCTTACTATACCACCCAACCGTGGAGCTTCAAATGTCTTTTAAAGCCCTTATGTCTAAAGTAATTCAGGCTCACCTTATGATCTGATTAAACCAGATCAGATGCATAAAGCTGAGGAGAGTCTTATTTCCATGTTTGTAAGCTTAGCCAACCTCTTTGTCCACTGCGGTGGTGCCTGCTGCATGGAAACATGTTAACGTCATCTCGCTTTTTCTTAAAAAAATTAATAACTTAATCTACTCTAGACTGCTCCCTGCCTGAAAATTATCGACCCATTTCTCTCCTTCCCTAAACAGGGGAAAGTGGTAGAGAAATACATCAACTGTCTTTTGGTGGATTACTTGGAAAAGCATCAGCTGCTAGATCCTTCGCAGAGCAGCTTTAGACATGCTTACAGCATCAAATCTTTCTTCGTAAAGTGAGAGGGCCCTTCGACAAATCATCTATGAGGGAGGGTCTGCAGCTCCTATTCTGTTAAGAGTTAAGTTCTGCATTTGACGCCGTGTCTCATGAGGTGCTCCCAGACCGACTGTATGAGATTAGAATCCAGGGCTATGCATGGTCCTGGCTTCCCTCTTTTCTTAAAGATCGGTCTTTCCAGGTGATCTCTCCACATAGATTTTCCTGCTATAGAAACACCTGCATATGTGGGTTGATTATTGGGGCACAGTGTGCTAGGGTCTCCACCCAAGCTGAAATCTGTTGTTAAAATCTGGGTGTCTGGTTAGAAGACTCTTTTTCCTTTGAGCCACAAGTTAAAGCTCTGACTTCTGCTTGTTTTGGCTCCCTTAGTAGCCTTAACAATATTATTGGTAGATGACCATTCGGTCTTCAATCCTCTCACGCCTTGATTATTGGAACATCCTGTAATTAGTTACCACCAGGCAGGTAAAAAACAAACTTTAGATTCTCCAGAATGTAGCTCTATATCACCTGCCTACATTTCGCTCAGTCTATCAGCAACTCTATACACTGCATCAGCTTTCCGTAGAGAAGCACTTCCAGTTCAAAGCTCTGTGTGTGTGGTGCATCGGATTTTCAACCAGCAGGGGTCGCCCAGTCTGCTGCCCTACAAGTCGACCAGGGCATTAGGATCAGCTGACTCTAATCTGGCGGTGGTACCCTCACTTTAGGCTGGCGAGGAGACAATGGCATTCCTTTTGAGCGTTATGGAATAATTTGGCTAAACATCTGCTGATAATTTCTAATCACCTGTTTAGGTCGAGCGTAAGCCAGCGCGCAAGTGCTGCTCTGCGAAGAGCTGTGGTAGTACAGTACGGGGAGAAGCCACGGCCACTCCCCCGCCCTTATTTTTTATTGGCTCGTGTGTTTGTCCTTTGTAAATTCTGTCTTCTTATTCATTATGAGGCTTGTTAGTCCCTACTTAGTATGGCCATGTCATTTGTAACCTCCCATGGCTACTGGCCCCTTTACTTCGGTTGTTAAACGGTACAAGATATTTTGCACTGAGCACTATTTTCTTTAATGAGGGTTTCCTCCTCAGGCACGACATGCTTTGATGTCTTCTTTATCCCCCGCCCTCTCTCCTGTTGCCCGTGCATTCTTCCCCCGCCCGTTGTCTGTGCCTTCTCCCCTGTTGTCATGATGCCTACCATTTACAATGCAATAGGTCTCATGTAAATGCGAAACCTATTGCATTGTAAATGCTTGTTCTCCTTAACATGAAACCCAGGACTTGACTTTTTATCTGATCATGTCGGAGAAGGGTCCTGACTTGGCACCACTCCCTTAACTGCATTCCTCAGACAACATCGGATCGAGTGCTGCTCAGCTATTGTAGAAGCGGCGTTTAACATCATGTTCACATAACAAGGTTCTCTAAAATCTCAGTGACATATTTTACGATTTGCAGCCTGTGTCCGTGCCCCTTGAGCACACACGCTGCTGTCAAACCACTTGCACTGTCCTTTCTGCCTCCGGCGACCTCTAATCAGCTGCAGCGATTGACGGACGGGATTAGCCCAACCAGTGTTAATCTCTTGAAAGAGAGACTTTGGCAAAGGCGCAGGTTCAACAAGTGAAAGACTACCGAGGCTTCGATAGTAAGAGTGCCATACTGAGTCGATGACTTGTGTATTCATTCACAAACCATTCTTCTAAACTTCCTTCTGACTTATCGTGACATTTTGTGCCTTGGCTATCTAAGTCGTGTTTTTCATATGGAAGCATTGTAATGAGAACACTACGTGTCCCAGCACCATTTAATTTTTAACCCTTAACTGAGGCTGCTTGTTTAGCGAGCGTGTGTCCTTCCGCTCAGAGGACTGCCTGACGTAGAAAGAATGCGCACCCTTTGAAAAATATGAACATTGTATCCTAAACTATCCTATTAGGTATTTGCTATGGCAGCATATCCTCCTCAATAGTTCACGTGCTGTAATTTTTTTCCCCCACAAAATTTTGTCTTGAAGGCCTATTAGTAAACAGTGTTATAGTAGACGCTAAACAATATGGGTGATTGAGTATTTAAAAACCCTTTAACTTTTATGCGATCATTCATTTCTGATCTCTAGTTTGGTGCCATGGCAATCCATATGTCATCACTCTACCCACAAAGAACCTAGTGATTATCTGCCATTATTTGTTTGAACTGCATACTTATAGCGCTGCACTCAATTAAATCCCTGCTCGGTTTTTGTGGCACTGCAATGGAACCAATGCCATAACGCTTGCAAACATAAATACGGTTTCTAAAAAACAGGAGGTTGTTGCCTGATTGCATGGATATTGGGAGTAAATTCCATAATTTGCTCAGATGAAAGAGAATGTCCTGCTACATTGTGGAGCCGATGCGTATTTTGTACACCTACTAAAGGAAGTAAGACCAGGTCACGTCACTGAGTTAATGAGTTTATTAGCAAAGCTAAGCCGGCTAGTTCAATGCCAAATAGATATTTAAGTATTAACATAATGCAATAGACTTTGAAGTTTATCCAGACGTGGACTGGGAGTTAGGGGAGCTGTTCTTATGCTGGTGTAGTTTGCGTTCATGCTTTCAGCTTGGCTATTACACGTGGTTTTAGAAGGAGGTTGGCATTGAGGGAATTTCATCAGGCCAATTGTCAATTGAGTTATGGTGCAGATACTATCGAGTTCGAAGGGAGTATGTTTGTCCCATTTTTAGGTCTCGCCTAGGCAGCGCGCATGCGTTGTCTCTCCGAGACATCTAGTGATCTATATGGGTGGGGAAACTCCTCCTATTACTTAGTAATTTCTTGACGCATGCCATTAGTTAACTTTTGAATTTTTTTTTGTTAGCGGGCTTATTATTGGTTCTTGTGCCGACACGTAACTTCCGGTTATTCCGGAAGCAGCACCGCCTAACTACAGTCTTGTTACGTTCTCGTTTAAAATAGTGCGCATCAACATGCGCGCACTACCTTACATGATGATCATACGCATGCACCAAAAGTTTGACGTGGGTGCATGCGTGTTCGACGGCACAAAAGTCCACAAAACGATGAGAGGCGGAGGAGATTAAAGACTCCCCCCAGGACCACTGGCTGTATATCCACACTGAGGCTCCCCACCATTGCCCGCCTTTCCGACACCGTGCTCCTGATCCCCCTTTTTGCAATCCGCAACCTCCAAAGTAAGCCTTCAGCAGTCCGGGCAACAGTCTCCCTGCTCAAGCACCACCCCTGCACCCAACGTTCCCGCATATACTCCCATGCGACTCCCCAAACATTACCCACTTAACTAAATTTGCGCACAAATTCCCTACACTCCACCCGCTGACCTCGCTCGCTGAAACCTCTGTAGCACCTCTACTTTGTCCAAGCTCTAGTTGCCTCTCCTATCTCTTATGCCACTAACAACCATTGACAAAGCTACTAGACCTAACCCGTTGTAAGTATAATGTTCCTTGCAACATCATATATCTTGATGCAATGACAAACAGTAAATTCCAAATCGGGCGGCACACTATGCAAAGCACCTACTTTTAGCTTCCGTTATTTAAGCCACGTCCTAACCATTGCATGACAAATAAGTTCTCGTACTATTGGAGTGTTTTTGGCCCCATCAGCACTGAAGGGAAATCGTTGTGTGTATATCGGATGAAGGAGGAGCCAGAATAGTTTCAGTGGAAGAGTCTGAGTGGTCCGACTCATTATATGACAATCACCACATCTCCCGCAATCCTGTCCACCCCCGGAGCCCCGCACCATAGCCACAGCATTCAAAACACCACGCTATATAAAACTTTTTAAATAAAATAAAATCCCGTTTCACCCCCTCTTCATCTGCGAAACTGGTTCCTAATTTGTCTTACTTCTCTCTATTGTGTCATCATTACCCAGGGAAATCGGGTAGGATTGTTGCACTTTGCAGTTTTAGACAGACGAATGTTATGCCATTTCTCACATAATACACGAGGTGTGGACATGCCAATTTTTTAATTGACATGCTAATCTTTTAATTGGTCCCAAGATAGAACAAGCATTTGCAATGCAATAGGTCTTGCATTTACCCGAGTTTAAGCTTTTGGCATTGTAAATGACAATGCCTTTATTTATGTTTTAAAAACCAAAACATAAATAAAAGGCATTGTCAGACAGAGAACTTTATTTCGCCAACAAAATGTTGACATAAAAAGTATTCTACAGAAAAAAGAATTTCCAATCTTACCAAAAAAACCAAATTAAAAACAGCATTATTCTTATTACAAAGATTAAAGAAAAAGAATAAAAAATTCATATATACATACAATTAACACAATTCAGTTAATACTTCAGTTAATTATCAGATTGATGAATTGATCGCCTCTTTTTTAAAGCCGATAAAAATGACGCCAACGAAAAACATGTAAAAGGATCAGGTAATAAATGCAGATAATATAGGGCCACATGGCACTGCCTAAAATTCATTTAACGGATAATGGGGACAATAAACCTTTTCCTTTCCTCGCAATAACATTTACAAAAAAACATGAAATGCAGATCATTCTGAGTAGATCGATCATCACATGTGCAACATGGCAATTCAGATGTTACATAGGTATTACGAGGTAGACCTAACCTCAAGGGGATATAATTCAGTCGAAATCGAACCAAAATATATCTATGTTGTATATTAGTGACGAATGATAGATAGATTGCATTCATATCCATTTGCGTTAGGCTTGGAACCTCCAAGAATGCTCTAACAGTTGCATCTTAAATTTGGAGACCTACCTCCTTGCCTTTAATCTAGATAACAAATGATTTTTTAAATATTTCTTAGAAATAGACCAGCAAGTTGTGGAATCTGTGTACAGATGATGTAGCCCAACTGCTTGAAGGGTAGATTCAACATAACATAACCAACTGATATTATTTGCACCATCAAGCTTCAAGACATCATTTATAATATCTTCTTCCGCCAGACCGAGTACCACATTAAGATGGGCGCCACAGAAATTCTATCCGATATATAAGGTACTCGCAATTCCATGTGACAATTAAGATTAGAGCATGATTTTGGCAGTGAAACCAGATTTTTCAAAAAGGTATCTTCTATAAGTTGTAATTTTGGGCAGTCTCTAATGCCCCAGGCAGCTGCTCCATAAGTGGCAGCAGATACTGTTTTGGCTTCGTAAACTTTTTTAATTGCTTCAATAGGTTTAGACCCTACTTTTTTCATAAATTTAAAAAGCGCCCTAATATTTTTCTCCATCTGTAACCCCCTATTTATGACCATGCTTTGCCAGATGTTTTGGCGACCAAACATAATCCCTAAATAAGTAAAAGAAACCAAAACTCCCAACTTGCCCCATTCAGTACAGATTTGTGGTTGATTCCGCTGCTTTGGCCCTGTCACTAAGACAAAGGACTTTGAATAATAAATTTCAAACTGGTTCATAAAGTTAGTATAATCCATCACTAATCGGCAGAGCGCATTACTAGTACGAGCTAAAATCACTGCGTCGTCCGCATCTGAGTATCAGTATTTGTAGTGAATTCATGTAAGGAACATCTCTGGTAGATCCCTACAAAGTTGATTCAACTTTAGTCTAAAGTGCAAATAAAAAGGGCGCTAAAACGCACCCCTGTCTCACACCTCTAGCAATTTTGAAGTGCCTACTACACTCACCTCCTTTTCCATAGCGAACACGACTTGAGGCACCTGAATACAAATCACAAATGATATTAATGATCTGTATATCCACCCACATTGCCTCCATGAAATGCCACAGCCGAGGCTGCGCCACGCAGCCAAAGGCTGTGGACAGATCCATGAAGGCAAGGTATAAATGGCCTTTTTTTGCTGCCGTATACTTTGCAATTATCAAGTTCAGGTTCAGACACTGATCCACAGTGCCCTTTCCTTTTCTGAACCCAAACTGATATGGGATTATTATATTATTCTCCAGATCCCATTCCTGAAGCCTATTTAAAAGCAGCCGGCCTATTAATTTTGCAGTTGTGTCTATCAGAGATATAGGCCTATAGTTTTTAGAGATTGAGCTATCTCCCTTTTTGTAGATAGGGACAATTACTGTAGTTCTCTATGAGGGAGCAACACCAATTTGGGCAATTTTATTAAAAACATTAGTTAAAAGCGGGGCCCAAAGTTCCTGATTATCTAAAAAAAAAAAAAGTTTGATTGGGACGCCATCAGGTCCTGGTGCCTTTGCACGTTTGCACTGATTTAGAGCATCTTTTATTTCTTCCAGCGTCAACTGGGCACCGCCTCCTAAACCAGCTAAGCTTATGGCGGTAGATTGAATAGTTGCCTTTTCAACAGTTCCAAATAGCCCTTCGAAATGCGTGATCCATTCCTCCTGCTCAACATGGTTATCTATAGACATACACCGTTCATCTTTTAGGAACGGTGCATTAATCACAGACCAAAAAGCCTGCAAACTCTTTAATAGTGCAGCCTTTTGCAGATTTTCCCACCGGTCTTCCTCTAGGGCTTTCAGCCTTGATACCCTTGCTTTTTTATAAGCCTGTCGGAATAATTTAACCAAGGATGAGTTGCGAGGTTTAGATTTTAAAGCCACATGAAGATTTTTGAGTGATTTTTATGGTGGCCATTGCATATGGATCGAGTTAAATTTTTCTTAACTTCCAGTAAAATCTGCTCGAAAGCTGTGACCATGTCATCATCAGATAGAGGGTCTAAGCATACCATTATTTCTGCTACTCAATTAGAGACTAAATTATCCAAAAACTTCACTGCATCAACTCGCTCCCATTGAACAATTCCATTCTCTCTTGCTATTACTGGATTTATATGCAATTTAAGTGAACATTCCCTTTTCACTAAAGAGCGGATAGAGAAAGTGTTTGCAGCATGGTTACCAAAAGCATAAAAATTAATCTCAAACTGTGAGAAACGTTTACCTATAGAATCAGAAACCAAAACATAATCAAGAGTGGAAAAGGAGGAACGACTACAATAAGTGAATCCTAACTGACCAGTTTCCATTTCAGCAGTTTTCTAAAAACACAAGATTATTTATAGTTAGAAGTCTATTTAAGCCACTACCATATTCATTGTGTCTAAAATGAGGGACGCACTCCCCATCATCTACCAACCCACACTCTGAAGTATTAATCTTGTCACAAGGGTGAGCATTGAAATCCCCAAGCCAGATTATATCATAGTATTTCGAGCATACTTTCTGCAAATTAGCAATGTCTCTTTCTAAAGAGGCCAATAGAGCTGCATGATTGCCATTTACAATGGCAAAAGCTCAAACTCGCGTAAATGCGAGACCTATTGCATTGCAAATGCTTGTTTATTAAAGCTTTCAGCCCATGCCTTTTACACATCTCAGAAATTAAATGCATCGTAAAACATGGACGTTTAAAAGCATGGTTGCTCTGGTCATGCTGTAAATAAGGCCGATCGGGTTTGGCATTTGGGTAATAAGTGGCAGTCCCTTGCTTCCTCGGAGTGTGATTTGCTGCATTTGCCTTTGGGAGGATGTACCTCGTGTAGCAGAAGTTTGGGAGGGGAATAGTGGTGGAGGCTGTCTGCAGCCATTAATCTACAACATGCCAGTTTCTCCTTTGCTATGTCTGGACGTGCTCCCTCTTTCATCGGAGTTAGTGCTTCTAGTTAGACACAGATTCCTTCTCTCTACTGGAGTCTTTTTGGTCCTCATTATGAAAAAACTATTTTGTTGATTTTTTGGCGGGGGGAAGAGGGGTTGGCTGTGGTTAAGAATCTGAGATTCATCCTGGACACAGTCTTACCAGTAGCAGATGATTTCTCTCAAGCCTCTTCAACAACTACATCATCAACGCTGATGAAAATTATGATAGCCGTTCACGTGTAACCTGTTGTGTTTTTTCTAGAGGGTCTGTGGTAAATAAAATAAATATTACCGGACTGAATTTCATACGGAATCTTAAAATAAAGTAAATAGCTCAAAATAACAAGAGGCAGAATCCGTGGTATAAGAGGTTTTCTAATGGGCTTTATTCCATTCAAAATGGCCGACTCGAGTCGCGGCCCTCAGGTTCCGTCACCACGAAGGTTCAGGAAGTGAAGTACAATAATTTATTAACAGACATGTATTTTTATAATAAGTACATTACAATGAAACGAATGTAGAAGGCGTAACATTTGATAAGAAAAGTGACAAAACAGTGACATAATCGAAACTAGGCGTAATAAGGAATAAAAGAAACATGATTGGTTAGAATTATCAGACATAGGTGGATCTATAAGATAATACTTGGCATAGATGCGCGCGCGGCAGCATGACGTGTAATTGACGTGCAACTAGGGGGTGAAGGGGACTTGACATTTAGCTCTACATGTGGAGACGAGAAGTCTGGGGTCAAGTCAACCTAATCCCAAATCATATCTAACATCCTATGTTTAAAGAACTATGTTATCCACAAGGAAGAGACTCTCGGACAGAATCTATTCTATACTGACTGTGTGCGTGTACAAGCGTCTAAGTGTCTATATGAGATGCGAGGGGCAGAAAACTTTCCATGGCAACAGGGCTATGAATCACTTGCAGGAGGACGGAAAGGCTGAGTCCTCTGCTTGTGAGCTAAAGGAAATGTTTACCTAAATCACTGGACAGGAATGCATCGGCTGGAGAGCAAAATAGATAATTCGAAGGTGAAATACAACTTCTTGGCAGACAGGCGAAAACTGGCCGAGGCAGGCACCGTTAGCTGCACAGGGAGTAGGACAAAGTTCATGGATACAGATGCGAGCTCAAGCTGAAGCTGTCAAAGACAGAAAGCAGGGAAAGGCTTGAGGACAGAATCGGGCCTACTTGCCTGAACTGTAAAAATGAAGTAACTTAGCCATATAAAGTCGGTGGCCTTTCATACCTAGGAACCGAATATCCAGCCCATTGATGGCGGATCTGACAGAGAACATGTTGACGGTAGACACACATATGTTTGCGTCTTAGAAACTGGAACTGGAGGGAACATACATGTACTTGTAACATGTATATAGAACCGTTGGGGTCCAAGATAGGGGACATAACTGATCAGGAAAATCCACATTTCCACATTCCCTCCTTGTCCCCTTCTTGCCCTTCACGAGACATCAATCTTCATCATTCCATTGATTTGCTCATGGAGCATCATTTCTTCTTCCTTCCGGCATTTTGAACGGGACCTGTGATGTGGAATGCATGATGTGGCACACAGACCACAAATCGCTGGTCCACCTTGCAGGCATAAACAACAACTGAAGAGCATAAGAAGGCCAATACCTAGGAAGGATAGAACTCTCCATCCCCAGGCTGATATCACACTCCAAAACCACCCGGACCACGTCCAAGTGCCTGGATTCTCGTGTATCTGGCTTACAATCTTATGAAGGCGTGTTATAGCTTTATATACAGATGGCGAATTTTCTGGTATGAATATACAGCAGCTGGATCCGATGACCCTGCAAGCTCCGCCCCTATCGGCCAGGATGACGTCAAGAACAAGACGATTCTGGAGAACAACAATTCTCATCACTGATTGTTCCTCTGTCAGATTGCCTAGGGCGGCTATAGTCTCGTTTACTACAGCTTCAAGAGTCTTGATGAGTCTGCGTATCAGCTTACTATTTGATATTGTACCTATATAGGGAAAGATACCTTTATTGAAATCTACATACTTGTCCCATGCCGTCTCAGTATAATCGACAACTGGGAGATCTCTCCGCTCTCTATTGTGTACTAAATGAACATCTCGATAATAATCAGGGGGAGCTAGGAAAACAGGTGGCAAAAGGAATGCTATGTAACAGGTACCATCCCAATCTAGAGGCAGACGCATATATGCCGTCTGACCACATATGAAGTAAGAATGGCGAGAAGCTCTAAATGAAGATTTACCTTGATCACTATATTCTACTGTAGTAACGCATTGGCTATGGCCCATATGTATGGAACCAACTTTTCTTACACATAATTCACCCTTTACTGGAAATACTGACATAGTGGGCAGAATTAGTTCAACTTCGGATTTGACATTCAGAATCATAAGATTAGGCGTAAAATTACCTAATTTATACACTTCATTTTCTAAATCAGTTCCTGTTCTACTGGGGTGACCCTCCTTATTAGGGTAACAGACTTTGAATAAAACTAGATTCAGATTTCCCCATATCCAATGTTGTTGATAAACTGCTGTGTCTGGGTCTATGGAATTTAATAAACTAAACCATGCTCCACAGGAGCCATTGTGTGTGAACGGATGTGGAAAGAAAGGCAGAACTCCTTTGTTATTCTGATAGGGAGGAAGTCGGCCACACACCCAACAATTGGTCGCATTACTAGTCTGATGGGAATGATGTAACATACTAATGAATGTGTTATTGCGCAGCGCAAGTCTATAAGATAATTCATGTGGCGGTAGGTCACTAAAAGAATGTTCATCAGTTATATTGAAAACACGTTTAGAAACAGGATAATACATATGCAACAATATACTTGCAGTAACTATTAAAAAACTCAAGGAAGACAAAATTAATAAAGTCACAATACAGTGGTTACGCAGTAATTTACAATAAGCATGTCGTTTCATTATGATTCTGGACTCTACGTGATTCAGACCTAAGGGGTACATGTCGGGACAGATTCAACCGCTTCACCTTGGAGAGGACTTAAACAATCAAATCGTCCGACAGTTTAGATCTGGACCTGAGTTTCTGTTTATAGAGTTCGGTGCTACTGGCCTCAGCCAAAGGTAGCTTTGAGTCAATGGGGGAAGACACACGGGCAGTACTGTCTGTGTCAGGAGGAAGTCCATGAAATTTTTTGACGTGACTCGAATGAATCCACCCTTTTCGTCCCTCGATCTTCACGGCTGTTCTTGTGGTCAACAGGACCAACTTGGGTGCTTTCCACCTGGGCTCCAATTGACTTTTCCTGTCGAAGTTTCTCACAAAGACAAGATTACCCGGAACAACGTCATGGGGTTTCGCCTCAGTGTTGTCGGGAAAGGCTGCAGCTACCTGTGAACGAGAAGATTGTAGTGCAGACATCAAGGAAGCCAAGTAATCTGTCAGCATATTACAGTCGACATCAGTTATTTTACGTGGTATAGGCGTCCCCCACATATTCGGCGGTCTACCGAAGATCACCTCATACGGGGATAGCCCTGTTCTAGAGTGTGCTACCATTCTCATGTAAAAGAGTGCAACTGGTAATGCTACTATCCAGTCGACACCTTTCTCTCTACATATTTTGGACAGTCTGATTTTCAGTGTCTGGTTATGTCTTTCTACGAGACCTGCTGCCTCAGGGTGTCGGACACAGTGGAATTTCCACTGATATCCCAACAAGAGTGAGACATGTTTCATTAATTCGGATGAGAAAGGCTGACCATTATCTGAATATACAACACGTGGTAAACCGTACCGTGGGAAGAATTCTCGAACTAGCTGCTTGGCAGTAGTCGGGGCAGTGTAATCTGATACGGGATACGCCTCTGTCCAACGGGAGAGAGCGCAGACAACTACGAGGACATATTTGAATCCTCGACAACGTTCCATCTGAATATAATCCATCTGGAGGACTTCAAAAGGATGGTCAGGAGGCTGAAATCCACCCTGCTCTACGGGAACACTCTTTCCTGGATTAAACTGACAACATATCATACAGGTACGAACTTTTTGTTTAGCTGCTGCTCGTAAATGTTTGTTGAACCAAATGTGCTGAATGCTGTCTAGCATAGCCTTCTCTCCTAAATGTGCTGGACTGTGAACTGTAGCTATAATGGCTTGAACCATGGAATCAGGGAGAAACCATACAGATTTCTCCTTCGTCATCCACCCTTGATCTGTCTGGATCCCTCCTAGTTCAGTCCACTTCTTTATTTCTTCTGCTGTGGCATGTGTCTGTATGTCAATTACGTCAAGTGCGGGATCCTTAATTGTCATACACTGTGTTGGTGTCTGAACTATTGGCTTTGTCATGTCTAATGTGCGATTCTGAGCAGTCTGTTTAGCTGTTCTGTCAGCTAAATCATTGCCTTGAGAAATGGTATCAGTAACCTTCGTGTGTGCTTTACATTTCATAATCGATATAGCAGTGGGTAGATGTATTGCGTCTAACAAAGCATGAATGAGGGGCCCGTGCTGAATGTGGGCACCATGGGACGTTAGATAACCTCTCTCTCGCCACAGCACGCCGAAGTCGTGTACAACTCCGAATGCATAACGTGAGTCAGTGTATACATTAACTTTCTTATTTGTGGCTTGAATACAGGCTTGCGTTAGAGCAATAAGTTCTGCTGCTTGGGCTGACAGAGTATCTATACAATGTGTCTCAATAACTTCAGTGTCTGTTGTGACTGCATACGCGGCCACTAAATCTCCTGTACTTGCTCTCATGCATGATCCGTCTACATACAACGTCAGGTCTGGATCTAACAATGGAACGTCTGTCAAGTCTTGTCTAGGTTTCGTCTTTATTTCAATGATTTCAACACAATCATGAGCTAGTGGGTCTATTCCAATTACAGGTAATAGTGTAGCAGGATTCAATGTATTACACCGTCGGATCTCTATGTGTGGTTGAAACAATGTCAGTTCATAACCGGTAAGTCTTGCTATGGTCAAGTGTTGTGTTTGTGTTCGGTTCACAAGAACCTCTACTGCATGTGGTACTTGAACTGTCAATGGGTGTCCTAATACTATGGCATCGCTTTGTCTGATTGCTAAAGCTGTCGCTGCCACTGATTTCAGGCATGCAGGCAAAGCCTGAGCTACGGGATCTAATGTACTGGAGAAATAAGCACATGGCTTGCGTGATCCTGCTTGATCCTGAGTGAGTACTGACAAGGCAGTACCTTCGCGTTCTGTAACAAAGAGTGTAAAAGGTTTGCTATAACATGGTGTTGCTAAAACAGGTGCTTGACATAAAGCTTCCTTTAGGCTTTCAAAAGCTTGTGTATGTTCCTGAGTCCAAGGGAGAACAGTCGATGTGGCTGCCTCCTGTGTGGTTAACTGAATGAGTGGTTTTGCTAGAAATGCGTACTGAGGGATCCACTGCCTACAATATGAAGTGAGGCCTATGAAAGCCCGCACCTCCTTTTGTGTCTGGGGTATTGACATGTTAGCAATTAACTGGATGCGATCTGGTGTAAGCTGCCTTCCCTCCTTGGACAGCGAGTGACCAAGATAAATAACTCGCTGAACACAGAATTGCAGCTTAGAAGGGGACACCTTGTGCCCCTTGTTGGCTAGGAAATGTAAAACTGTCAGAGAAGCTTTTTCACATTCTGGCTCGCTTCTCGCGGTGATCAGCAGATCATCGACATATTGAAGCAGTGCAGTATTGACTGGCATGTGGATACTGTCAAGTTCTCGTTTCAATGCTTGGCTGTAGATGCTGGGGCTTTCTGTAAATCCTTGGGGAGCGCGTGAGAATTTAAAGCTACGCCCATTTAAACTGAATCCGAACAAGTATTGGCTTTCCGGATCTATTGGGACGCTAAAAAAGGCATTCTTGAGATCAATTACAGTAAAGAATGTTGCTTCGGAATCAATTGCTGTCAACAATGATGATATATCAGGGACCACAGGGAATTGTGGTACAATACACTTGTTTAGTTCACGCAAATCAATAACCAATCGGTATACTGGCGGAGCAGTAGGATCAGTTCGTTTAAGAATCGGAATTATCGGTGAATTACATACATTGGAGTCTGTTTCTACAACTACTCCCTGGGCAATTAGCTCATCAATGATTTTCAACAAAACCACTACAGCATCATGCGGTAACTTGTATTGTCGCATTCGTGGTAGTACCACTCCTGCTTTCAATGTAACTCGATAGGGTGTAATGTTCATGCAGCCAACATCCGTAGGGCCTTGTGCCCATAGATGTACTGGTAAAGTCTGTAGTCGGGGATCCATGTCTCTAGACACATAGTGACCTTTAAAATCACGTAAAAACAACCTTACTCCTTCCGGAGAACAACATATTATGGCTCCTAGTGCTTTCAGAGTTTTAATTCCTAACAGATTTTCTGGGCATGATTTAGTAAGCAATAAATCTGTAGTTCGTGTCAAAGGTCCTATCGTAAGTGGTAGAGGCTGTGATACTTCATTAACAATAGGTTTTCCTGAAAAACCAAGGGAAACATTTTGAGAGCCTGAGAGGGGTGCCCCTGGAACTTCACTACGTTTTATGGTTGTTCGACTTGCCCCTGTATCGAGTAAGAATTTTCTATCTTGACCTAATAATTCACTATGTACATAAGGTCCTTCTTGATCTACCGGAATCTCGATAAGCGGTAAGTCAACTTCCCTCTCTAGGCTGGTTCATGCGTAACGCTGATACTCAGGGTATTCATACTGTGCAGTCTGATACATTTGTTGTGTTGTGGTTTGTGTGGCAGTAGCAGGCAACGGTGGTGCAGCTGGCACAAACTGTATGGGTTGCTGTGAGGCTGGCATAGGCTGTTGCTGAACTGGCATGGACTGTCCATGCTGCATAGCTCCTTGTTCATTCTGATCTTGTCTAACTAATCGTGGTCTCTCTTTTGTAATACCTGTAGCTATATTACGTTTCAGGACTTGACAATCATGTACATAATGGCCTAGTTGTTTACAGTAATTGCAGGTTCCTTTTACAGGAACTGCAGAATCACCAGAATGTGTCACACCCTTTTTGTGACCATCTGCTGGTACTGTCTGAGAAACTAGCATTTTCATTTTTGTATCCTTCATGCGTCTATGCTCGTGTTCTTGTTCATCCCTAATTCTATTGTGATGATACTGTAACATTTGTAGCATTTGCGACGGAGTGTTACTTTGCCAGGTACTCTCGAATTTCAATATTCTATTCTTCACTGGAGGCAATGCATTTTCCACTAATTTTGTCACAAATAAATGTGGATATGAGTCACTACTTGCTTTTATACCACTATTTATACCAAAACATTTTTCAAATCGAGCATAATAATCGCTTGTGTCTTCATCTTGCTTTTGTTTACAGGCTGTGATTGCACCCCAATCTTCCTTTTTTGTAGTTAATAAACGTGGCAGTACCTGTACTAGTAAACCTGGTAATAGTTTAACTTTATCCCCGAGCCCTGAACCTGCAGCTCGGCCCCTTTCTTCCTCTGCTAATGCTGTCCAGTCTATCTTTTGGTCTCCCACTTCCCACTCTTTTTCTTTCAGTTTTTCATATATGCCAGCAGGCAAAAGCACCTTTAATATCGTCATAATATCAGGAAAGGTGTACTCTCCCATCAGTAACATGTCTTTAATTTCTCGGTGGAAACCCGCTGGGTCTTTGTCATGACTAGGTACTACTTTTTTCATTTCTAATAATTCCATTTTTGATATGGGTGTGTAAACAAATACACGGTGAAACTCATTGTCTTCGCCTTTTATTGGGTGCACTTCCCGTAAAGGATTTTGTCTATCCATGTAGTATGGTGCTCTTTCTCTGGGGGGCAAGGAGAGAGAATCTGGATTTACAAAAAGGACGTACTGCTTACGTGACACTAATATCTCTTTAATTAGCTTGTTACTAGAACCTCTCCATCTGTACGTGAGTAGTTCCGTTAATATATCAGGTAAAGGACCAGGGTCAGTATGTTGGCTCTTATATAATATGAGGAGTTGCTGAATCATATAGATTCCAGCTAAACGTTGTTCATCTGTACTGAGGTTGAGAAACGTGTGTGCTACGGTCTCATCACCGTATTTTTCAGGACTGTCAATCCAGTGAACAGCTGATCTGGCTAATTCTTGCTCATCCATGGAATCGAGGAGGTGGTAACCTCTTCGTTCTCGTAGTATTTTATCTGCGGCTTGAAACGAATGTTCAGGAGATTTCAGATTTATTACAGGCGTCGGATACGTTCTGCTATTATTTGGACATACAGAGTGTATTGGATCAGAAAAACATCTAGTATTTTCACAAGATCTTCCTCTGCCTACATAGGCTATTGTCTCTGACTGTCTTGCGGAATTCCCTGATTCGGACACTTCATCTTGCTCAAACTCGTCTGTTCCCAATCTTTCTTCATGAATACGCTCTATTTCTTTACGGATTTTTCGGCACATGGCTATTATACAATTTTGCTTATCGTGTCTCCCTTCTGATATATTCTGACTCCATCTTGTAAGAATAAGCATTGCATCCGGGTCTACCCCCGGACGATCTTGATTTCTGATTACACAGTTTATGAGGAAACGTAACAGTTCCCCCTGTATCTCTACTTTCTGGAATTCCATAGCTCTGTTAATACATCCTGGATCTCGTCCTGTTTGAACAAAATGATATATGTTATCCAGATGCGTAGTCATTCCTGGTAACCTTGCTAAATACTCTGCGGCTCGTCTGATACGTAATGATGCCAGGACCATTTCGTCCGCTTTACCAACCACGGGGTCATATCTACAATTTACAAGGAGTTCCTTGAGCGTACGTTCATTTACGAACTTAGGTGTACGTGAATGTGCTGACTCTTGAAAAACAAGTTTATTTATTCTAGGTGGTGTGAAAGTACTGCTAGCACCTCCCGTGGCCCCATCTGGGGCGTCGGGTGTGAATGGATTCGTTGAACGTGACACAGCAACTATGGGTGTCGATACCTCTGTAGAGTCGACTGCGGAGACAGATGCGGAAACAGATGTGCTTGCCGAAACTTGTATCGGGACTTGCTGTTGCACGGGGACAGATACCTGATCCTGACGTTGAACCCCTCCGCCAGACGGTCTATGTGGTGTGGCGTTAGCATACTCGGGGGCTGCATCGTCTAGATATGAGGAAAGAAAAACATCTTCTGCGGTTCTGGGATGCCCCTTTGGATGTACCTTAATTGGAAATAACGGGGGTGGCAAGTCTTTTGGCACCTCCGTAACAGCCTTAGGTAGTCCTTCGGCTAGAAGGGGATACATACCATTCATAAGAGCATTCCTTTGCCTATTCACTTGTTCTGATTTCACTCGGATACCTTCCTCAATTAATAGATTTTCTTGAACTTTATTTGAACTTTCTTTACTCCTCTCTTCTTGTCTACGTGCTTTTTCTGTTCGTCTATGAGATTCTTTACGCCATAACTCAACAGCGTCTTTCTGTGACTGTCTGACCTTTCTTTTCCATAACTCTTCCTCCACTTTCATGATGCACTCTGCATCCCAGGTTCCCGCTATGGGCCACCTCTGACTTTCCGGTAATCCTTTGGTATAATCTACCCATAGATCAAGAAACAATATGGCGTCTAAGCCATGTTTATGGTACATGAAATGTCCTGGAGTGTCTCTAGGAGGAATAGGAACTGCTTCTTCAAGCACCCCTTTTCTGGTAGTAATCTGTCTTAACTTCGAGAAGAGCGGCATATTGACAACTGACCTGATACTTACTCTTGAACTTACTTAATACGAGAAACACAATAATGAACAGTGAACAATGAACAGTCATTCATACCACAATATGCAAGACATTTTCTGAATACTTTAAACATTAAACATTAAACATTATAATGATCGACAATGATGACAGTCTGCCTAACTAATCACCATGCTGAATTCTTGACAATAACTGAATACTTCGGAATACTTGATATACTGCTAAACAGTACATATACACTGCTAAACAGTGCAGACCGGATTTGTGTACCCAAATCCGTCTTGACCGGCACAACCTATGTGCGCGTCAACACGCCTCCCCGGCGATGGTACTCACCGAGTAGCTCCTTGAAACGGAAGGCCTCAGAGAATGGACAGGACTCGATAACTGCGGACATCGGACCCTCTGGACGTCGGGATTTCGGAAAACCTGGTGGGCCTCTGTATACCTCGGATCTTGCTCTCTCAGCTAGGCTCTGGTCGGGATACTTCGCACTTCTCACCGCCTCGTCTGGGTTGATCGCAGCCTCAGTCGCCCCCGCTTGACCGGAGGGAGCTTACAGGAAATCCTGCTGGTACGCGTTTATGGTCCGTCCAGCTGTGGCAGGAGACCGGGCCTGCAACGCACCGCCGGCGCGTGAGATGAGAAAGTGTCCCTGTTCGGGCGCCATTATGTGGTAAATAAAATAAATATTACCGGACTGAATTTCATACGGAATCTTAAAATAAAGTAAATAGCTCAAAATAACAAGAGGCAGAATCCGTGGTATAAGAGGTTTTCTAATGGGCTTTATTCCATTCAAAATGGCCGACTCGAGTCGCGGCCCTCAGGTTCCGTCACCACGAAGGTTCAGGAAGTGAAGTACAATAATTTATTAACAGACATGTATTTTTATAATAAGTACATTACAATGAAACGAATGTAGAAGGCGTAACATTTGATAAGAAAAGTGACAAAACAGTGACATAATCGAAACTAGGCGTAATAAGGAATAAAAGAAACATGATTGGTTAGAATTATCAGACATAGGTGGATCTATAAGATAATACTTGGCATAGATGCGCGCGCGGCAGCATGACGTGTAATTGACGTGCAACTAGGGGGTGAAGGGGACTTGACATTTAGCTCTACATGTGGAGACGAGAAGTCTGGGGTCAAGTCAACCTAATCCCAAATCATATCTAACATCCTATGTTTAAAGAACTATGTTATCCACAAGGAAGAGACTCTCGGACAGAATCTATTCTATACTGACTGTGTGCGTGTACAAGCGTCTAAGTGTCTATATGAGATGCGAGGGGCAGAAAACTTTCCATGGCAACAGGGCTATGAATCACTTGCAGGAGGACGGAAAGGCTGAGTCCTCTGCTTGTGAGCTAAAGGAAATGTTTACCTAAATCACTGGACAGGAATGCATCGGCTGGAGAGCAAAATAGATAATTCGAAGGTGAAATACAACTTCTTGGCAGACAGGCGAAAACTGGCCGAGGCAGGCACCGTTAGCTGCACAGGGAGTAGGACAAAGTTCATGGATACAGATGCGAGCTCAAGCTGAAGCTGTCAAAGACAGAAAGCAGGGAAAGGCTTGAGGACAGAATCGGGCCTACTTGCCTGAACTGTAAAAATGAAGTAACTTAGCCATATAAAGTCGGTGGCCTTTCATACCTAGGAACCGAATATCCAGCCCATTGATGGCGGATCTGACAGAGAACATGTTGACGGTAGACACACATATGTTTGCGTCTTAGAAACTGGAACTGGAGGGAACATACATGTACTTGTAACATGTATATAGAACCGTTGGGGTCCAAGATAGGGGACATAACTGATCAGGAAAATCCACATTTCCACAGGTCGGGCAAGCATTTTATCGCTGATGCTAATCATTATGTGAAGCTTCTATTCATTGCATGTTGCTCCTGTATGCTGTGGCCATGGGCAAGTTCTATCCTCACCAGCAGTTTAGTTGAAAGACTGTTTAATATATAGCCTGCTTAATGAAAAATGTCGCCAGGTTTCGTAAGGTCTATTTCTTGTTGCTCAGAAGGTACTATTATGACAACAATTTAGACTAAGAAGTCAACAAATTCGAGCAGTGTGTGTTAAACAATGAGATGGATTTTTGCTCTGAGCAGAACCCATCATGGATTGACTTTAGACAAAGGGCACCTAGCAGGGTATTCCATAGTCTTGGACCCTTTGACCCAAAATGCCAGTCGCTGGGAATTTAGGGCCACATGTCTGTAGGCTTCATTTTGCAATTTCGTAATAGCACATTTTTTCGATTAGCTATTAGGAAATCACACATCCCGATGTTTGTTTATTTATTTTATAGAGGTTTCTATAGCGCAAACAAGACCCAGGGTAGGGTATCAGAGCGCTTTACAAGGAAAGCAGCGCAGGTATACAACATTTTACACAACCAACAGAACAGATCTAGTATCACAGTTCTTACAAAGTTAGGTAGGTAGCAGCAATAAGCATATAACAGTAGGAGCACGTTCGTGTACACGTCAGTCATAGAGGCCGGGTGTCATTAAGGGGCGTGAGGAAACTAGTTCGAGGTCGTGGACTGGTTTTGTGGAGGAATTTGCTAATGTACTAATGCTATGTACTAATGAGTCTTTGACACATTTTACGATTCCTAATGGAGTAGCAATTGGCCTTCCTCCATTAACATTCATGAGTTCGGTCGCAATTTTTAAGCCCATTGGAAAACGCTATAAATACAGAGACGGTGGCCTGCTGTGTACAGCAGACCACCATGCCTGTGTTTGCTTTTAAATAAAGCAGTGTTTTTCTCAAACGTGATGCGTTTCAAAAAGATTGAAACATTCAGTTTCATTTTTTTAAGCGTAGACAGTGGTCTGTGGTACTGCTGCCTGCTCTGAAAAAAACATTTTTGCATGCATTCACATAGGGGAAGTGGTGCCCTGAGGATCCCTTCCCATTTGCAAATGGGTTACTAACTACTTGAAGTAGGCAGTAAAATGCGAATGTTTTGTGACCACATTTTGGTCGCAAAACATTCGTACATAGCATTGCGAGTCGCTATTAGGATGGGACACTCTTAACACGCTCCTTCCTAATACCGAATCTCTAACCCATTTTGCGATTCGGTAATAGCTTACCAAAATGAATCGGCCCATTTGCGGCTGGAAAAAACCTACATACATTTGACCCATACTGATGAATATCCTTGCGCTTACTAAGTACAACATTTTGGTGTAATCCAGCCTAGGTTTATAATAGAGCCCATGACAAGATGACATGGATACTTCCGAATCGTATGTTTGCTTTCTTTTTAGCTGTGAAATATGGAAGTCAATTGGGTACACAGACATTGAAAGCATTGACATAATTACCAGTTTATAAAAAGAAAAGTATGCAGCAAGTAAAGCAGAAAAACATGAACTTTCAAAAGCTCTGTTTGCCAGTGGTGATGTTATGAGCTGTTACAAATCCTAATGTAATAAGTTGTATGATTGATAATTGAATGAATCCCAAGTGAAGGCCTTCTCACCCACTCTGTGGCTGTGTGTTTGAGTTGACTGTACAGAGTAGCATAGCCGTCCATGGTGAATGTGATGAAAGGTTCTGCAAGCAAGTATAGTGCCCCCCCCCCACCCCCATCTGTGAAGCATGCAAGTCATCCAGTATGTCAAAATGGTGCTCTCAGTGGTAAAATGTGGGGGTAAGCCAAGTTGCCGTCCAGGATACCATAGAGGTCCGAGTGCAAGCATGTATAGTATCGCCTTCTCCATGATTTTACTGATTATCTTAACCGGGCAAGTATTCTTCAAAATAGTGTGGTACGTTTTCATCATAACACGTTTGAAATAGCAGTGAGATTACCATTGTGCTACTCCTTAAAAATATGGACGTTCTTGCTAAAAACGGGTTACACAGCTTGTTTGAGGAGGATACAGATGAGATGTTTGACTGAATCTTAAAAAGAGTTGAAAAAAGTTCCTTTGAAGTGTTGTGAGCCAGTATGTATTGTTTTTGCCTGCAGATGGTTTTGACTTCGAGAATGGCCCTGTCAAAAATTGCACAATGATTTTTGAGGACTGTCAAATCTGTCTTCTCAATTATTTGTTGCCACCTATTCATATTACAGCACTCTGTTTTAGTAGCTGTCGTTGAAGGTGTTTGGGCTTCAGATTTGTTTGTAAGCATACGATATCATATCTTTTTAAATGCATAACCTCTGCAAATAATCTAAATTGACTGATTTCTTCTTTGTCTCTTTTTGAGGCTGATGTGTTGTGATTTTCACGGTTTTTGTTTACAGAGAAGGTCAGCCCATCATCTAAAACTTCGTTCAAACTAGTCATTTAGGTTCCACTTTATTTACGAGGAATATATTCTTGTATACATGAATGTATGTTTAGTGGAATTGGGGGGGGGGGGGGGGGTCAGTTGCTGCGTCGAAATACAAATTTTGGTGTTACTTATATTTGTACATTCTTTTCATACAGTGCATATCTATGTGATTCGGGCTAGGCGAGTCTTGCGCTCAGGAACTTTGGATGCAGGTTGCTAATGTGCGTTTTACTTTGAGTTCTGTGTTTATTGTACTGCCCTTAAGTGTTTTCGTTGTACAAAGTTATGAATGCACACCCTGTAGCTTTTTATGACTTCAGATTTATATGGGCCAATTTGTTCTTTCTAGGCTGTACTTGCACTCAACTGTTCTTCAGATATCTTTTTTCATGGTGACCGCACCATAATTCCTGCATTATATTTCAAAGTAGTAGATGGATCACCCAAATAAAAATATAACTTCAAATCCTTTTAGGATTGAATTGTCTGTTCTGGGCACACTTTCCTTGTTAGGTCGAGCCTTGGCAGCACACGCGCTGCTCTGCAGCATGCTGTTTTGGAGTATGGAATAGAAGCCCCGCCCACTCCGCCCATTTTTGTCATTGGCTTGTGTCATTGTCCTTCGTAAATGCTGGCTTGTGATTCCTTAATAGGCTTGTTAGTCCCTCCTTTGTACCGCCTTGTCTTCATTTGTAACCTCCCATGAGGGGCTGCCCTTTCACTTCGGTTATTACACGGTACGTCTTTTTTTAGTCTATAAGCACTATTTTCTTTACTGAGTTTCTTCTACTGCAGGCATGACATACTTTCCTGCAGCATTCACCGCGCCATGAAAACTTTCACTTTCCGGGCTGCCGGGACAATGGCGGCCGCTTCTTTGAATGGGTCTCGAAATTACAAGAGTTTGAGTTATTGGCATTGTAAATGACAATGCCTTTAATTTGTGTTAATTAGCAAAACAGATAAATAAAAGGCATTGTCATTTACAAAGCCAACAGCTTAAACTCTCGCAAATGCTAGACCTATTGCATTGCAAATGCTTGTTTTGGAAACAGTTGAAGACTTGTCTGTTTGCAGACTAGCTGGGTTTTGTGGTGAAGGTGGTCATAGTAGAAGCAGGTAGCACTGGGGAGCTCCTACAGGGGCAGCCTTGCACTGCATAAATCATTATCACTTAACATAACCTACAGAACAGAGCACACTCTTCGTTATTCAGAATTTGAGTGATTAAAGCCTTTATGGAGTGGCTTAAGAGGATTCTCCCGCGCCCAACCAGGTTATCCCCCAACCCTTGTCTGGAATCAATGTTGTCCACACCAGACTCATGGAGACCCCCCCTTTGAGCTCCCTATTTTCTAGGTTCACGCTGGCAGAGTAGTCCTTAAACCTTACCTAAAGTTTCTACCAAAAGTAGTCTTCTTTCCACCTCAACCAGGCAGCTGATCTTCTTTCCACCTCAACCAGGCAGTTGAGCTCCCAGTGTTCTTTTCACTCCCGGACTCAGTGGCAGGGAGAGCTCTTCACACAACAGATGTAAAAAGGGCCATTATGTTCTACATTGATAGGACAAAGTTCTTTGGTAAAATGCAACAACTGTTTATCGCCTATTCCAAACCACACAAAGGCAGTGCAATTTCAAAGGCAGGGATAGCTCGGTGGCTAGTCAAGTGCATTCAAACCTACTCCAAAAAAAATCTCAGCTCGACCTAGGGCACATTCTACATGCAAGAAGGCAGCCTTCTTGGTCTTTTTGGGTAACATCCCAGTTGATGACGTCTGTAAGGCAGCCATCTGGTCCGCCCGACACACCTTCACCAAACAGTACTGTGATGGTGTGCTAGCATGTCATCATGCTTAAGTGGGCCAAACTGTACTACGTGCACTTTTTCAATATTCTGCAACATTTTTGGGCTAACCACCACTTAGAGAACTGCTTTACAGTCTATACACAGCATGTGTAACTACAGCTACACATGCCACAAACGGAAAATGTTACTTACACTGTAAACATGTTAGCGGCATGTAGTGTTGTAAATTCACATGCACCCACCCTCCTCCCCGCAAGCTTTCGGTTGAAGCAGATGCTTTACTGCTACAACCTTTCCTTTCTACAAATACTAGCATGGCTATCTTCTTTCACTTTTATGCTTCATTTCCATCCTCGCCTGCCATGTGGGGAAACAGTCTTAACAATGGAGGCTATGCCCATGCACATTACCACTCAAAAGTAGTGGTCACTATACCTCCTGACTTGAAAGACTTTGAAGAAAAACAAGTTGTACAAGTCTGAACCCAACACTAGATAGCAGGAGAGCATGCACAGCATGTGAACTTACAACACTACATGCCACAAACATATGCTTACATGGTAATAACTGCAGATTCCTCCCACCTTCCCGTTCTTTAGAATGGTCCCATTTTACTATCTAAAAAGTCCTAAATTAGAGATGTGCACAGTGGTACCTTCAATTGTTTTGTGCTCTGCATCCTAGGGTGCAAAAAGAGTCTAGCAACAAACTGACAATGTGCAGGGGTTGCGCCTATATGCGGCTCCACTCTTTCACTTTTGTGGCGGGACAAGGCCAATCCAGAGCTGCACACCTCCACGTAGCAGCGCACAGGAGCCCCACTGTGATAACTTTGATAGAGACTTCTAACCACAGGTTCATCACCTTTTGAATACCTCGAGGTGCCAGGCTGAGTTCCGCAAACTTTTGTATGGCAATATCCTCCTGCATTGACCAGTGGTGTTGTGCGGTGTCAGGGTTTCTTGTGCTGCTTCGTTTCCCACTTCAACAGTCGTAAATCCGGAGCTTCAATTGTCATTCAATGTTTTTGGGGGAGATATTTATATATAGAAATTGGCTTTTTGTGTGCAGAATATCACCGAAACCATCAGGTTTTAAGCAGTGTATGACTTGTAACCGACATCAGTTACAAACCTACACCATGTCAGTTTATGCTTCCTTTGTTCAGGCCAAAATTCAAAGTCAGTTTTGGAATCAGGAAACAAAACCTGAGGAGCGGAGAAAGTCGAAGACTCAGTTGAGGTCCTGAGGACAGTATCGTTCTTCTTCCCAATGTCATTCATACGACAGAACTTCGTCAAAGTCAAGTGAGTCTTGGAAGAGCTATAAAAGCATGAGAAATCCAAGCACTGCTCTCTTGCTTTGCACAATTCCCATTTTTTGGCATCGCATGAGGTTCTAGCAAACTGTAGACAGAGTTGTTTCCCCCTGGTGGAACCTCTGTCGAAATCTTTTCCTTTTCGGCTCCCAGCAGATAAGGTAGCAACGGCAGATCAACTCCAACAGCTAGGGGAAGGTTATGGACTCCCTCTTTGGTGATGGACCGGATGGATCCCCGCGGCTTGCCTTCGGGTTCCAAGGATCCGGCAGCTCAGACATTGTCAGATCTATCTTCCACCCCACCGTGTCTCTTAATATGGTTCGGAAGCCAACAACAACAAACCCGTCAAGTGTGAGACTTGACATCTTTTTTCGGTTTCCCACGAGGCCACAGACTATGCCGGATTCAAATCCAATCGTTCTTTCAGATTTTGAAGCTATAATATGCCATCTAATTTAGTGTATGGTCCGACTGAAACAGATTTAACTAGGTATGTTTATTATCCTCAAGGTGATATTTTACAACACTCACAAGATCAGGGGTGTGGAATTTTCCAAATAATCTAGTTGTCCAAGGGACAAAATGCCACTGAGATCTACATGTCCTGTAAAATCCACTTGTCACACCTACCCCCGTTCCACATCAAACCTAAGGGCTCCGGCTGACAGAGAAACATTAATATATTTTTGCTTTATTAAAATCAGTAAACCATTGAATGCTGTGCAATAATAATGCTAAAGGAAAACTTGTCAAGCGATATTATCGCGTCCCTGCCCCCCTGCGCCCCCTCCCCTTAACCCTGACGGCAATTCTTTTATTTCTATTCCCCTTTTTTTCCATTTTTTTTGGCTGTGTATTTATTCCCACAAAATACGTACATTTCAAACCATACGTAATGTACTAATTTACCCGTCACCCTTGTAAAAACGTATGGGTGGGATATAAAAGGTGTCAGCCAGTGTGCCTCCTGCCATTTCCCCCTCACTTTTGCAGCGGGCCAGATGTGAGCCCTACGTTCCTTGCGAATCGGTAAGTTGTATCGAAAAAGAAACGGCAAAGATGGGAGCTTCCTTTAATAATCGTTTTTTCGCCAAATGTACCCTCTTTGCAACATTAATCAATTGTGTAATGTATATTTGTCGGTGTGTTTATGCAGTTCTGGGCTGAAAGTTAATAGCTCACTATTCTATATTAGGACTTTAAGTTATAAATTGCAAGTCACCAACGGATGTCTCTTTTGAAAGCATTAATCTGCAGATCTGTTTCCATCTGCGGTATGAAGGCTCCGGACCCGCGATGTTAAACCCGCGTTGCGATGGCAGCGCGTGAATCTGAATTCGTTGTAATGGGTGTTTCCCCCATGAAGCGGTGGTAGCGCAGCGCGCCTGCTTGCGATACGCTTTTTTGACGTCCTCATCTGAGGCGCCGAGGCGGGCTAGGCCTAGGCTTTTGTACTAATTAATCTACCCACGCACGGTTGCTAAAAATATAAATAAAAGAAAATCGCAGCACCTCCGTCACAATATCACACAATTCAAGCGGGCAAAACTGCTTATTTTACCTGAATGCTTATTGCAAGCCTCGTGGCGGCCACGGACTACTTCTTGCAGAGGCTGAGTGACGTTTCACTCCCCCAGCCAATCACTGGCTAGAGCCCAGTCATGGGCTGCTAGCCAATCAGATGTCGCCAAAGGCTAACTGCAAGCTTCGGATTGGCTGTGAGCCCCAGAGTGCCCACAGCCTGTTGTATTAACGTGATTAAAACGTGATTAATGTCTACATGTCCGTCGGACATAAATAGACAATAAATCTTCTTGCCCGTCAATATAAACAACTTGGTTCGGGCGATATGATTCCCCCACCCCTGCAAGATGCTCGTGGACTAGACACTTCACCATATGTAGGTTTATCATCCCTTTCACCGAATATAGCAACTGAGGAGGCAGCTTCATTTGTCAGTTATTTGTCGAGCAGCTGTGACTTTTCACTTTACCAACGCAAGAGGTTAAAACTACCTTATTGACTGATATATGGGACACAGCTCATGCTTCTCAAGAGCCTTTGTCTTTTAATGAGGCTTTGAGTGAAGGTTTAATGGGCACCTCGGCTAAGCCAGGTACTTGTCCTCTATAAATCTCAAGATCGCTAGAAGTCCAGCCCCAAGAGAACTGCATGTTCGAGGCATATGAGCTGTGTATCGTATACTTGTGCATAGAACGTCACCTGGTGTTGGGCTCGGATGTTTGCACTTTGTTTTTGTCTTGGAAGAAGTCTTTTGTAGTCACCAGCTAGGTGACTTTCCTTCGGACGATCGTGCGCATGGGCATTACCTCCATTTCCAGATATTTTTTTTTCGCCATCGGGTTTGGATATGTATTGCGCCGCTCCGGTTCGGGATAGTCTTCGAACCTTTTTGACGCACAATCCTTACCACTCAACGGTATTGTTTTCAAATGTAGTTTTCCTTTCGACGCGTATCGTAAAAATCCAACTACTTCGATCAACACTTGACGCGGACCGTGAGGCCTACCTGCGCCGACCACGCCAGCAGTCCATGGAACGGACTCCATTTAAGAAATACCCTGGGTGTAGTGCTAAGTTATCAAAGTTTCTCAGTGCACTCAATTACTCTTGGTTTTTCCTTTTTTTAAATTTTTTTATTGCTAAGTTCCCACACAAGGACTTGCACGAGGTCTGTAACCTCTGCCTCTTCCCGGAGCACGACGAAACCAGCTGCGAAGCCTGTCGATCATTCCGGTGGAAGAAAACGATTCGTGACCGCTGGGCTCGGCTTCACGAGATGAGACAGGGCACTAGTGCGGTTCCAGATATCATCAGAGAAGAATCGGAATTCCAACCCGGCGCCGAAGGACACATTTCCGTGTCTGGATCTGACAACTCCAACATGGAAGAGGACTCGAACATCACTCCGGCTCAACGAACCGTGAGTAACGAGCCCCAACTGCCCACAAAAACACCGAAGACTCCGGTTACACCTTTGTCTTTGGGCTCAGGTCGACACCGTGATATTGTTTCAGACGCCCCGCCTTCAAGCATAAAGAACATGAAACATAAAGACAAGCCCTCAGGCTCTGGATCGGGCCAACCCCGTGCAGGCGTCGAACCCACATCTTCGGCACCGAAACACGAGGCTAAGTCTGACGCTCCGCTGTCGGCACCGAAAGATTCACAGAAACCAAAGACTTCTGAGCCGATACCACCGAGACCGAAAGCTTCATTAATCATTCATTGCAACATTAATCAATTGTGTAATGTATATTTGTTGGTGTGTTTATGCAGTTCTGGGCTGAAAGTTAATAGCTCACTATTCTATATTAGGACTTTAAGTTATAAATTGCAAGTCACCAACGGATGTCTCTTTTGAAAGCATTAATCTGCAGATCTGTTTCCATCTGCGGTATGAAGGCTCCGGACCCGCGATGTTAAACCCGCGTTGCGATGGCAGCGCGTGAATCTGAATTCGTTGTAATGGGTGTTTCCCCCATGAAGCGGTGGTAGCGCAGCGCGCCTGCTTGCGATACGCTTTTTTGACGTCCTCATCTGAGGCGCCGAGGCGGGCTAGGCCTAGGCTTTTGTACTAATTAATCTACCCACGCACGGTTGCTAAAAATATAAATAAAAGAAAATCGCAGCACCTCCGTCACAATATCACACAATTCAAGCGGGCAAAACTGCTTATTTTACCTGAATGCTTATTGCAAGCCTCGTGGCGGCCACGGACTACTTCTTGCAGAGGCTGAGTGACGTTTCACTCCCCCAGCCAATCACTGGCTAGAGCCCAGTCATGGGCTGCTAGCCAATCAGATATCGCCAAAGGCTAACTGCAAGCTTCGGATTGGCTGTGAGCCCCAGAGTGCCCACAGCCTGTTGTATTAACGTGATTAAAACGTGATTAATGTCTACATGTCCGTCGGACATAAATAGACAATAAATCTTCTTGCCCGTCAATATAAACAACTTGGTTCGGGCGATATGATTCCCCCACCCCTGCAAGATGCTCGTGGACTAGACACTTCACCATATGTAGGTTTATCATCCCTTTCACCGAATATAGCAACTGAGGAGGCAGCTTCATTTGTCAGTTATTTGTCGAGCAGCTGTGACTTTTCACTTTACCAACGCAAGAGGTTAAAACTACCTTATTGACTGATATATGGGACACAGCTCATGCTTCTCAAGAGCCTTTGTCTTTTAATGAGGCTTTGAGTGAAGGTTTAATGGGCACCTCGGCTAAGCCAGGTACTTGTCCTCTATAAATCTCAAGATCGCTAGAAGTCCAGCCCCAAGAGAACTGAATGTTCGAGGCATATGAGCTGTGTATCGTATACTTGTGCATAGAACGTCACCTGGTGTTGGGCTCGGATGTTTGCACTTTGTTTTTGTCTTGGAAGAAGTCTTTTGTAGTCACCAGCTAGGTGACTTTCCTTCGGACGATCGTGCGCATGGGCATTACCTCCATTTCCAGATATTTTTTTTTCGCCATCGGGTTTGGATATGTATTGCGCCGCTCCGGTTCGGGATAGTCTTCGAACCTTTTTGACGCACAATCCTTACCACTCAACGGTATTGTTTTCAAATGTAGTTTTCCTTTCGACGCGTATCGTAAAAATCCAACTACTTCGATCAACGCTTGACGCGGACCGTGAGGCCTACCTGCGCCGACCACGCCAGCAGTCCATGGAACGGACTCCATTTAAGAAATACCCTGGGTGTAGTGCTAAGTTATCAAAGTTTCTCAGTGCACTCAATTACTCTTGGTTTTTCCTTTTTTTAAATTTTTTTATTGCTAAGTTCCCACACAAGGACTTGCACGAGGTCTGTAACCTCTGCCTCTTCCCGGAGCACGACGAAACCAGCTGCGAAGCCTGTCGATCATTCCGGTGGAAGAAAACGATTCGTGACCGCTGGGCTCGGCTTCACGAGATGAGACAGGGCACTAGTGCGGTTCCAGATATCATCTGAGAAGAATCGGAATTCCAACCCGGCGCCGAAGGACACATTTCCGTGTCTGGATCTGACAACTCCAACATGGAAGAGGACTCGAACATCACTCCGGCTCAACGAACCGTGAGTAACGAGCCCCAACTGCCCACAAAAACACCGAAGACTCCGGTTACACCTTTGTCTTTGGGCTCAGGTCGACACCGTGATATTGTTTCAGACGCCCCGCCTTCAAGCATAAAGAACATGAAACATAAAGACAAGCCCTCAGGCTCTGGATCGGGCCAACCCCGTGCAGGCGTCGAACCCACATCTTCGGCACCGAAACACGAGGCTAAGTCTGACGCTCCGCTGTCGGCACCGAAAGATTCACAGAAACCAAAGACTTCTGAGCCGATACCACCGAGACCGAAAGCTTCATTAATCATTCATTGCAACATTAATCAATTGTGTAATGTATATTTGTTGGTGTGTTTATGCAGTTCTGGGCTGAAAGTTAATAGCTCACTATTCTATATTAGGACTTTAAGTTATAAATTGCAAGTCACCAACGGATGTCTCTTTTGAAAGCATTAATCTGCAGATCTGTTTCCATCTGCGGTATGAAGGCTCCGGACCCGCGATGTTAAACCCGCGTTGCGATGGCAGCGCGTGAATCTGAATTCGTTGTAATGGGTGTTTCCCCCATGAAGCGGTGGTAGCGCAGCGCGCCTGCTTGCGATACGCTTTTTTGACGTCCTCATCTGAGGCGCCGAGGCGGGCTAGGCCTAGGCTTTTGTACTAATTAATCTACCCACGCACGGTTGCTAAAAATATAAATAAAAGAAAATCGCAGCACCTCCGTCACAATATCACACAATTCAAGCGGGCAAAACTGCTTATTTTACCTGAATGCTTATTGCAAGCCTCGTGGCGGCCACGGACTACTTCTTGCAGAGGCTGAGTGACGTTTCACTCCCCCAGCCAATCACTGGCTAGAGCCCAGTCATGGGCTGCTAGCCAATCAGATATCGCCAAAGGCTAACTGCAAGCTTCGGATTGGCTGTGAGCCCCAGAGTGCCCACAGCCTGTTGTATTAACGTGATTAAAACGTGATTAATGTCTACATGTCCGTCGGACATAAATAGACAATAAATCTTCTTGCCCGTCAATATAAACAACTTGGTTCGGGCGATATGATTCCCCCACCCCTGCAAGATGCTCGTGGACTAGACACTTCACCATATGTAGGTTTATCATCCCTTTCACCGAATATAGCAACTGAGGAGGCAGCTTCATTTGTCAGTTATTTGTCGAGCAGCTGTGACTTTTCACTTTACCAACGCAAGAGGTTAAAACTACCTTATTGACTGATATATGGGACACAGCTCATGCTTCTCAAGAGCCTTTGTCTTTTAATGAGGCTTTGAGTGAAGGTTTAATGGGCACCTCGGCTAAGCCAGGTACTTGTCCTCTATAAATCTCAAGATCGCTAGAAGTCCAGCCCCAAGAGAACTGCATGTTCGAGGCATATGAGCTGTGTATCGTATACTTGTGCATAGAACGTCACCTGGTGTTGGGCTCGGATGTTTGCACTTTGTTTTTGTCTTGGAAGAAGTCTTTTGTAGTCACCAGCTAGGTGACTTTCCTTCGGACGATCGTGCGCATGGGCATTACCTCCATTTCCAGATATTTTTTTTTCGCCATCGGGTTTGGATATGTATTGCGCCGCTCCGGTTCGGGATAGTCTTCGAACCTTTTTGACGCACAATCCTTACCACTCAACGGTATTGTTTTCAAATGTAGTTTTCCTTTCGACGCGTATCGTAAAAATCCAACTACTTCGATCAACGCTTGACGCGGACCGTGAGGCCTACCTGCGCCGACCACGCCAGCAGTCCATGGAACGGACTCCATTTAAGAAATACCCTGGGTGTAGTGCTAAGTTATCAAAGTTTCTCAGTGCACTCAATTACTCTTGGTTTTTCCTTTTTTTTAATTTTTTTATTGCTAAGTTCCCACACAAGGACTTGCACGAGGTCTGTAACCTCTGCCTCTTCCCGGAGCACGACGAAACCAGCTGCGAAGCCTGTCGATCATTCCGGTGGAAGAAAACGATTCGTGACCGCTGGGCTCGGCTTCACGAGATGAGACAGGGCACTAGTGCGGTTCCAGATATCATCAGAGAAGAATCGGAATTCCAACCCGGCGCCGAAGGACACATTTCCGTGTCTGGATCTGACAACTCCAACATGGAAGAGGATTCGAACATCACTCCGGCTCAACGAACCGTGAGTAACGAGCCCCAACTGCCCACAAAAACACCGAAGACTCCGGTTACACCTTTGTCTTTGGGCTCAGGTCGACACCGTGATATTGTTTCAGACGCCCCGCCTTCAAGCATAAAGAACATGAAACATAAAGACAAGCCCTCAGGCTCTGGATCGGGCCAACCCCGTGCAGGCGTCGAACCCACATCTTCGGCACCGAAACACGAGGCTAAGTCTGACGCTCCGCTGTCGGCACCGAAAGATTCACAGAAACCAAAGACTTCTGAGCCGATACCACCGAGACCGAAAGCTTCAGAACAAACAGAAAACCTCAGAGCTGAAACCACTTAAAGAAAAAAATTTCAGAACCGAAACCAAAAGAAAGGCCTTCGGATCTGAAACAGGGAAAAACCAAGTCTTCGGAGCCGAAACAGTCCGCACCAAAGGGCATCGACCCTAAACATGGAAGCCCTCCTAAACAAACTCCATCCAAAGAACTTCCTGCACAAGAGTCTCTGGATCTGAAGCAAAAACAGGTGCATATTGACCCAGACACTGGGGAACTTTGAGCAACACTTCCCAAAAACGGAAGCTGGACCTCCCTGCAGACTACCACATACCTCTTAAGAAAAAAGACATGGGTACTAACCCCTCTCACCCTTACATACCTCCCTCTCCTCCATCTTTTATCCCACATCTGCTAATTTCACCAGCAAACTCACCACCACCATATTTTTCACCTGGGCAACAGGATGATAATGATAATGATGGGGATGGAGATGGGGATGATGATCAGGACAACATTCTACAAGACCCAGACCCCTGGGATGATTATGATAAGGACCCAGATTATACTAATGACCCCGATCTATATCCTTCCAGACCATCACCACCTGATGACCATATTGGTTTCGCTCAGCTCATTAATAGAGCTGCTCAATACCATGGGGTGGAATTACACACTGACCCCTTGGAAGAGGATTTTTTAGTGGAAACTTTCGCTCCCTCACAAAATACCACAAACACTCTGCCCATGCTCAAAGGTATGATAAAACACGCCAATGAAGTATTCAAAGACCGTGTTAGAGCTAGAATACTTATGCCAAGGGTGGACAAAAAATATAAAGCCGCTCCTACAGACCCAATTTACATCAGGGGTCAGGTACCTTTAGATTCGCTTGTTGTTTCAAATGCACGAAAAAGGGCAAATTCTCAGACAACAGGTGACACCCCTCCACCTGACAAAGAATGAAAACTTAGAGGCATCAGGCAAAAGAATTGCATCTCAAACTGCCAAGCATCGGCGCATTGCCAATGCACAAGCTCTCCTGGTGCGGTATGCTAGAGCTCATTATGACGAGCTAGAAAAACTGATGCAACACTTACCAGACTACTACAAGGCTAAAGCTCACGACCTCATTCAAGAGGGTAAACTTATCCCAAACACTTCCATCAAATGTGCCCTTGATGCAGCTGATACAGCCTCGCCTGCCATTAATATCAGCGTTTTGCTACGCCGACACGCTTGGCTTCGAATCTCAGGATTCAAACAAGAGGTACAGTCAGCACTTCTTAATCAGCCATTTGATGAAGAACGCCTTTTTGGCCCCACAATCGATTCTTCCTAGGAAAAAATGAAGAAAGACACAGACTGCTAAAGCCAGGGGGGCATTACAACTACCCTTTAACAGAGGTTCTTTTTGTTGCCCCTTTTATAGGGGTGGCTTAAAGACGGCTGCATCAGAAAACACCGCCTCGTCTTATAAAAGCCCTAATCAATCCTCCTCATCTAAAGGATATTTTTGGGTAGGATACAGAGGAAATAACAATAGAGGAAGAGGCAGGGTACACTCCACCCACACTTCCCTTACCACCAAACAGTGACTTCCCTCGACTACCCCCAATCATTCCACTCTTGTCTGGGCACGTCAATCACAGATCCTACCGGTCTGGAATTCACTCATAACAGTGTGTAAGACAAATTATCCAGTATGGTTACTGCCTGGAACTCACCTCTACCCCCTCCCCTCCCAAACATTCCTCCCAGACAACGTCCAATGTCCACAGAACATCTAACACTTCTCAAACAAGAGGTTCTCTCTCTATTACAAAAACATGCAATAGACTCAGTCCCCTTGCCTCACCAAGGCACAGGGGTTTACTCCCTCTATTTTCTAATACCAAAGAAGGACGGCTCTCTCAGGCCCATACTGGACCTCAGACCGCTAAACCGCTACGTTCAGTCGGACTACTTCCACATGGTCACTCTTCAACAGGTGCTCCCACTACTTCAACAGGGCGACTTTCTCTCCACTCTGGATTTAAAGGACGCCTACTTTCATAGTCCCATTCACCCCGCTCACGGGAAAAATCTTGTGGTAGATGGTCAACACTACCAATTCAAGGTCCTCCCATTCGGGGTGACTACAACACCCAGAGTCTTCACCAAGTGCCTCGCAGTAGCGGCACTTCATGTCTTCCCTTATCTGGACGACTGGCTCATAAAAGCTAAGTCACAAAGCAGCTGTGTGCAACACGCTCTCAAAACAATCCAACTGCTTCACGACTTGGGATTCACGGTAAACCTCACCAATACCCATCTCCAACCATCCAACAGTATCTAGGGGCTACAATAGATACTTTAAAAGCTCTAGCATACCCCAACCCAGTCAAGATAAGCACCATACAAGCTCTAATAGCAAAATTTCAGTCTCAACACTCCCTTCCAGCGCGAGTGTTCATGCAGCTAATCGGGATGATGGCCTCTTGCATTCTCATCGTCCCGTATGCACGACTCCAAATGCGTCCCTTACAGGAGTGTTTGGCACGTCAGTGGAAGCAGGCTCAAGGTCAGCTAACAGATCTGATGTTGGTAGACGACCGCACCCTTCACTCTCTGCAGTGGTGGAACACACAAAACCTTTCCAAAGGGCGGCCGTTCCTCGACCCAGTTCCCCAGTGCTAACAGCAGACGCATCGCTCACAGGCTGGGGAGCTCATCTTCAAACCCATACCATTCAGGGCATATGGACCCCTCAACAAAAAAAATTCCACATAAATTACCTGGAATTGTTGGCTATCTTCCTAGTGTTGGAATCTTTTCAACTCCATCTTGTAAACAAAGCTGTCCTGGTCCGTACAGACAACATGACAGCAATGTATTGCTTGAAAAAATGGGAACACACTCGCTGCAGCTTTCACACCTAGCTCAAAGCATATGGAGATGGGCCATTCCTCAAAATATATATCTTCTTGCAGAACCCCTCCCAGGAGTACACAATCAAATTGCGGATCTTCTCAAACACAGCAGATCCACGAATGGGAACTTCATCCTCAAGTTCTGTTTCCATTCTTTTAAATGTGGTGCTACCCAGAAATAGTCCTCTTCGCCACACACCAAAACGTAAAATGCCCAAGCTTCGCATCCAGGTATCCACACCCATTGTCCAAAGGCAATGCGCTATGGATGAACTGGTCAGGCAAATTTGCTTACACTTTTCCGCCTCTCCCACTCATTCCGCTAGTGGTTCGGAAACTCAAACAGCATTCCCTCACATGATCCTGGTTGCTCTGACATGGGCCCGACAGCCATGTTTCACAACACTCTTGGAACTATCAGTAGTTCCTCATCAAAAGTTACTCCTCTCTCCCAAGCTTCTCACTCAGAACCATGGAGCGATAAGGCATCCAGATCCCAGTCAACTCAACCTTGCGATCTGGCACCTGAAGTCTTGGAGTTTGGCTACCTTAATCTCCCGCCAGACTGCATGAACATCATTAAAGAGGCAAGACGTCCTACCACTAGAGCTTGCTATGCCGCAAAGTGGAAAAGATTTGTAATTCACTGTACAAATAAAAAAATCAACCCAATAGATGCTTCTATTCAACACATCATCTGTTACCTTTTGCATCTATAACAATGTAACCTAGCATATACATCCATTAGACTACATCTAGTGGCAATAGCATCCTATCTCTAAAACAGACACTTGTCTTTGTTTAGGGTACCAGCTACCAAGGCATGTATGGAAGGACTTAAAAGAATAATTCCACCCAGAGTTCCACCCTTTCCAGCATGGAACCTAAATGTGGTACTTACCAGGCTCATGGGTCCCCTATTTGGACCTATGCCTAAATGCGAATTACAGTTTCTCACCTGGAAAGTAGCTTTCCTGGTTGTGATCACCCTTTCTACAAATCCATCATAACAAAGTGGTTCGGAGGATTAACCCAAAATTTCTACCTAAAGTCGTCTCTGCTTTCCACCTTTACCCAGTCTGTAGAACTCCCAGTGTTTTTCCCTCTACCAGACTCAGTAGCAGAACGGGCTCTTCACACGCTAGACCTAAAAAGAGCGATACTTTACTACATTGAAAGAACAAAATCCTTTACAAAGACTAAACAACTTTTTTTGTGGCTTTCTCCTCACCTCATAAAGGCAATCCTATCTCAAAAACAGAGATTGCAAGGTGGATTGTTAAATGCATCCAAATATGCTATGCTAAAGCCAAACGCACCTCAACCATTCCCCCTAGGGCTCACTCCACATGTAAACGAGGGGCATCTGTGGCATTCTTAGGGGACATTCCCCTAGATGACATCTGCAAAGCAGCAACTTGGTCTACACCATAAACGTTCACAAAACACTATTGTGTAGACGTGCAAGCAAAACAACAAGCTAGTGTGGGCCAGGCTGTATTAAGAACACTTTTTCAAACCACTGCAACAGATACAGGTAACTGCTGTATAGTCTGTTCACAAGTATACGATCTAGAGCTCAGATGCCTCGAACGGAAAATGTTACTTACCAGTATGCATTTGTTCTTGGCATGTAGAGCTGTAGATTTGTATACGCCCACCTGTCTCCCTGGATACCTCTATCTGTTCCAGTACTATCTTACTTGGATACATTACAAATTGACATCCTTTTCTATTACTAATTCTATCATGACCCTCCATGGCCAAACAATCTGGAGATGGAGTTGATGCCCATGCGCACTTTCGCCCTAAGGAGGAGCCACTTAGCTCATGACAACAAAAGACTTCTTCCTAAACAAAAACAAAGTGCAAACATTCGAGCCCAACACCAGATGGCTGGCGATCTATGCACAAGTATACGAATCTACAGCTCTACATGCCAAGAACAGATGCATAATGGTAAATAGCATTTTCCTTTCTTATTCAACATCCAACCCCATAAAATCTAATACTACATGCTTCTACTAGTCTTACTAATCATAATGCATTTCCTACCACTCCTCCTGATATGCAGTCTAAAAAGATAGAGGCATACCAAAAATGTATGTTCGAGGCATATGAGCTGCAGATTACACACTTGTGCATAGATCGCCATCTGATGTTGCGTCCGGATGTTTGCACTTGTTTTTGTCCTGGAAAGTCTTTGGAAGTCAGGAGGTATGTGACTCCCCCTTAGGATCATAATGCGCATGGGCATCGGCTCCATCCTCAGATTGTGTTTTTCTGCCATCGGGTTCGGATGTGTTTCTCGCGCTCCAGTTCGGAACCGTTACCGATTCCAGTTTCGACGCACAATCCTTCACCTTTTTGACGGTATTGTCTCGAACGCAACCCCTAATCGGTGCGCATCTCTACCAATCTTCCATTCCGGTCGCCAAAGCAGGCCTTCGGGCCGACCCGTACCTTGGCATCTGGCTCATGGAAAGAACGCCATTTAAAAAGTGTCCTCGATGTGGGTCGAAGTTTCCCCACACCGACCTGCATGAGGTGTGTAACCTCTGCCTCTCTCCCGAGCACTAGGCCAGAGACTGTCCTGCTTGTGCCTCCTTCCGCTCGAAAACCATCCGGGATCGACGAGCTCGAAGGACCATGGCTCGCTCATCGAGTTCGATCCCAGACGACATTTTCCACGAGGGTCTGTGCCAGAGGAGCGGGTCGAAGAAGAGCTCATCAGCGCCTCCGAAGCTGATGACTCCGTCAAAGAAGTGACTCCAGCTCAACGGGTCGTACATACAGACGTCGACCCCGACCCACTCCCTACAACAACAAAGGCTTCGGTCACGCCTTCGAGCTCAGGTGCACACAGACACACTGCTTCCCATGCCCCGCCCTCGGGCCCGGCACAGAAGCCTACCAAGCCTTCCGGCGACTCGGGCTCGAGTCTGCCTGCTACCGGTGCCCAAACCCAGTCGTCGGCACTGAAAAAGAAGCCGCACCCATCCTCGGGCCGACTGCTATTTCAACCCCTAAGCCTTCGGGACCGAAGATTCCAACTAGTGACTCCCCGGCACCGAAAAAACACTCAGAGCCGGCGAAGAAGCCACTCCCCAAAGGTTCGGACTCGCGCTCTTCAGAGCCGAAAAAGGCATCGACACCGAAAAAACACACAGAATCCGACAAATCGCATGGCTCCAAGCCCAAAACAGCTCCACAGCCAGCGCCCAAAAAGCCCTCGATGCCGACACCGAACACCCAAACTTCTTTGGTGGAGCTTTTTCAACCAGACCCTCAACAAAAAACTTTAACTAAAGATCCTAAAACCAGTCAATTGACTCTCAGTTCCAGGAAAAGAGCACTAGACATGCCTGCACCAGCTCCACCACCTAAAAAGAGGGATATAGCCACATCACTTCTTAGGGTACCCTCTCCAACTCCACCACCGCCTCCATCTCCTCCTCCTCCACCCCTCCCACCTAGGTCTCCTACGCCATCCCCTCCACCAGTAGATGACGATGACACATATGATGACACAGGGGACGGTGACAACAACATGCCAATAGATGACCCCAGTCCTCCAGGCTCCCCTGACCCATGGGATGACTATAATACACCTGATGTCCCTAATGTACCACAAGAGGACATCTATCCCTCTAGGCCTTCATCACCAGAAGATACCTTTTGGGTTTAATCAACTAATACACCAGGCTGCCCAGTACCATGGGGTCGACCTCCATACAGATCCAGTCGAAGATGATTTTTTTTTAATGGACACTTTCGATACCACCCAAAGGTCCACATCCGCTTTGCCCATGCTCAAAGGGGTGATTAAACACGCTACAGAAGTATTTAAAGACCCTGTCAGGACTAGAATCATCAATCCTAGAATTGAGAAGAAATACAAAGCTGCCCCTACAGACCCAGCTTACATTAGGGGCCCTGTCGCATTGGACTCCATGGTCGTCTAAAATGCTAGGAAACTGGCTAATTTGCAGACAACAGGTGATGCACCTCCACCGACAGAGTCTAAACTCCTGGACGCCTCTGGCAAAAGAACAGCATCCCAGGCAGCCAATATTTGGCGCATTGCAAATACTCAAGCCCTATTAGCCAGATACAATAGGGCTCACTATGATGAGTTAGAGTCCCTGCTCCAATACCTCCCGGACAAATACAAACATAAGGCCAACAACCTAATACAAGAGGGTAAAGTTATCACTAACTCCTCTTTCTGGTGTGCTCTTGATGTAGCAGATACCGCATCCAGAGCAGTGAACACAAGCGTCCTTCGCAGGCACGCATGGCTACGCATTTCCAGGTTTAAACCTGAGGTGCAAAGCTCTATACTAAATCAACCATTCGACCAGCAACACCTCTTTGGCCCTAATGTTGATGCGTCCCTTGAGAAGATGAAAAAGGACACAGATACAGCCAAATCAATGGGAGCCTTGCAATCGCAAGCTCCCAGACGTTCTTTTCGTCGCTCATCCTACAGGGGCAACTCCAGGGGATATTCGTCTGACACCCCATCCACCTCCTACAAGTTTCCCACCCAATCCACCTTCACCAGAGGTTACCACAGAGGAGGATACCGAGGTAACCATAACAAAGGCAGAGGCAAGACGAACAACACCCGCTCTGCCTCTACCCCTGCCCAATGACTTCCCTCCGCTTCCCCCGGACCATTCTACGCCTGTCGGGGGAAGACTACAGCAGTTCCTTCATGTCTGGACCAACATCACCACAGACAGGTGGGTGCGACAAATAGTGCAATCAGGTTACTGTCTCAAACTTACCTCTACCACCCCCCAACATTCCACCCAAATAGTGTCCAATGTCACCAGACCATTTGTCACTCCTCAAACAGGAGGTGATTTCCTTACTACAAAAAAGTGCAATAGAACCAGTTCCCCTGCACCAACAAAACACGGCAGTTTACTCCCTATATTTTCTCATGCCAAAAAAGGATGGCTCTCTGAGATCTATTCTAGACCTCAGACCACTAAACCGGTACATACAATCAGACCACTTCCACATGGTCACACTTCAGCAAGTCCTCCCTCTACTTTCACAAGGCGACTTCCTGGCCACCTTAGATCTCAAGGACACCTATTTCCATATCCCCATACACGCTGCTCACAGAAAATATCTCAGGTTTGTAGTGGATGGGCAGCACTATCAATTCAAAGTCCTCCTTTTTGGAATCACAACAGCACCAAGGGTATTCACCAAGTGCCTAGCAGTAGTCGCAGCCCATCTAAGAAGACAATACATTCACATCTTCCCATACCTCGACGACTGGCTCATAAAAGCCAGCTCGTACAACCAGTGTGTTCGTCACACTCAAGCGACTATCCAATTACTCCACGACCTGGGGTTCGCAGTAAACCACACCAAGTCTCATCTGCAACCCTCTCCCACAGAACAATACGTCGGCACCACAATAAACGCCTCAGAAGCGTTAGCCTATCCCAGTCCACCAAGGATAGCAAGCATTCTCGCTCTCCTACCCAAATTTCAGCCGCATCACTCTCTCCCAGCTCGAGTGTTCATGCAGCTCATAGGGATGATGGCCTCTTGCATTTTCATAGTGCCTCACGCAAGACTCCAGTGCTTAGCACGACAATGACACCAGGCTCAAGGTCAGCTAACAGAGCTGGTGTTGGTAGACGGTCGCACTCACCGCTCTCTGCAGTGGTGGAACACCAAAAACCTTTCCAAAGGGCGACCGTTCCTAGAGCCAGTTCCTCAGATTGTCATGACAACCGACGCATCACTCTCCGGCTGGGGAGCACACCTATTACATCACACCATACAAGGCAAGTGGACACCTCAACAAAAGTTATTCCACATCAGTTACCTGGAATTACTGGCCATATTCCTAGCCTTAAAAGCATTCCAAAACAAATATCGGGCAAGGCTGTCGTTGTCCGCACGGACAACATGACAGCCATGTACTACATCCAAAAACAAGGCGGGACACACTCTCTGCAGCTCTCCCAGCTAGCACAAAACATATGGAGGTGGGCTATACCTCAGAATATATTTCTCCTAGCCCAACACGTCCCAGGAGTCCAAAACGCCATAGCAGATCTGTTAAGTCATCAAACACAACAGATTCACGAGTGGGCCGCTAGATACCCACGCCCATTATCCAAAGGCAATGCGATATGGATGAATTGGTCAGGCAGATTTGCGTACGCCCTTCCGCCTCTCCCACTCATACCACTGGTGGTGCACAAACTACAGCAACACTCACTGACTCTAATTCTAGTTGCTCCAACTTGGGCCAAACAACCGTGGTACACCACATTGCTGGAACTGTCAATAGTCCCGCACCAAAGATTACACCTCTCACCACGCCTCTTAACACAGAACCATGGAGAGATCAGACACCCAGACCCAGCTCATGTGAACCTTGCGATCTTGCTCCTCAAATCTTAGAATTCGGTTACCTTAACCTTCCTCCTGACTGTATGAACGTCATTAAGGAGGCTAGACGCCCTACCACTAGAGCCTGCTATGCAGCCAAGTGGAAACGATTTGTGATATATTGCCACAACAATACCATCAATCCCCTAGATGTGTCTATCCAACACATCATAAACCTACCCACTACACCTACAAAGGTGCAACTTAGCCTACACGTCTATTTGGCTAGACCTTGCTGCTATAGCTGCATACCTACAAAATAGACAACATTTATCGCTATTTAGAGTGCCCGCCATCAAAGCCTTTATGGAAGGCCACAAAAGGAGAATTCCTCCCAGAGTTCCACCCTCACCTGTGTGGAATTTAAATATCGTGCTCACACGACTAATGGGGACTCCGTTTAAACCTCTACATAAATGTGAGCTACAATTCTTAACATGGAAAGTTGCTTTCCTAGTGGCCATAACTTCTCTAAGAAGAGTTAGTGAACTACAAGCCCTAACTATTCAGGAACCATTCTTACAAATGCATCATAATAAGGTGGTTCTCCGCACTAATCCTAAATTCCTCCCTAAAGTCATTTCCCCCTTCCACCTTAATCAATTTGTGGAGTTGCCCGTTTTCTTCTCGCAACCCCACACAGTCGCAGAAAGAACTCTCCATACTTTGGACGTTAAAAGAGCATTACACTGAAAGAACACAACCTTTTCGGAAAACAACTTTTTGTTTTTCTCACCACCACACAAAGGCAATCCCATATCTAAGTCCGGGATAACCAGATGGATTGTTAAATGCATACAAAATCTGAAAGAAACACGTTAGTTAGATTCCTCACCTTAGAATATCCCCAGGCGTCAGACTGGATCCGGAAGATTTTTCGTCAGCAATACACCTTGCGCGTCGCTAGGCGTCGTCTGCGGCTCCGCGTCGGCGTCGTGCGCCGGGATGACGTCGTCGGAGTACTTAGACGCCGCCCTCGCGCGCTGACGTCAGTTCTTCTTTTTTCCGCGCCAGTAAGCGCAGATCCGGGAGAGCTACCCCTTTAGTCAATTTTTGACTAACTTTTTGATCCTGTCAATCGACACCGGTGCCGGTAGGATGCCTGGGTTTAAAGCCTGTACGGACTGTAACCGATTGATGTCGGTTACGGACCATCACCGCCGGTGCCTGTACTGCTTGGGCCTCGACCAGGACGCGGAGTCGTGCTCGGACTGTAAGGCCCTGACCTCGAAGGCTAGACGGGAGCGGTCCCGTAAGCTTCTCGAGATTCGCCACTCGGCTCCGCTCGCCTCTCGATCCCGGTCCAGGAGGAGGACCAAGGATCGGTCGCGGAGCCGCAGCCGACGTCACCATCGGTCGTCAGGATCCAAGTCTTCGGGTAAGTCGAAGCATTCCAAGAAGTCCAAGAGGCGTCATCGCTCTTCGGACTCCCCACGCCGGTCGCGCGACTCGGCCGAGGGTCAGGGTGGTTCCACCCCCGCGGCTCCGGCGGCGCCACGTCCGTCCCCATACCCTCCGGTCCCTGGGACGAACGCGACGCCGGCGGAAGTCAGTGCCTTCCTCTCGGCCATGAGGAACCTGGCTCCGCCGTCGGCGCCCGCTGGTGCGCCTTCGGGCCCCGCGGACCCGACTGGGCTGCCTTGCCTGCCGGTGGCTCCGGCCCCGGCGCCGTTGACGGCTCCGGCCTAGACGCCGCAAGCGCCCGAGGGACCCGTTCTCGAGTCCCCGTCGACGCCGGTCGACCTAGTCACGCCTCCTCCGCCGGCGTCGACACCGGTACCACCCCCGACGTCGACTCCGCTCGACGTCGAGCCCCGGTTCAGTCCCACTCCGGGCCCGGCGCCGGGCCGGCGTCGATGGATGCCGAGATCGACGCCGCTAGAGACACATTATGTCTACCGCCTGGCTCCGTTACTTTCTCCTCTATACCAGGAGTCGGATGATGGGGACAACTGGGAGGGATCTGAGGATCCTATGGCCGTTCAACCTCAACTGTCCCAGGACTGGGCAGATGAACTGGGGGAGGCCAGTGGCCTGGATACCTCTCCAGACACTGGATTTGTCTCTCCTCCGACTGTGGCTTCGGAGGAGGGCGCTGCTTTCTCTGTGGTGCTGCGCAAGGCGGCCGCAGCCCTTGGGCTCGAGCTGCCTGCCGTGGCTGTGAGGACTAACGTCCTTACTGAGGTGCTTCAGTCTGCAGCAAGCTCCACTGAGCCTCTGCTGCAATTCAATGAGGCCCTCATTGACGTTCTGCAGGGCACCTGGTCCAAGCCCTCCACAGTTCCTCCTGTGGACCGGAACGTCGCCAGGCGCCACCGCCCTGCTCCAGGCGACCCCGGTTTCCTGTCCCAACACCCTACCCCTGAGAGCCTGGTTATCCAGGCCTCCACCTCCCAATCCTCTTTCCCGACTGCCCCGCCGGACCGGGATTCCAAGAGACTAGAACAGTTTGGCAAGAAGCTGTTCTCTTCCCTTAGTTTGGGCCTGCGGTCTTTGAACACCGCTTGTCTCTTGGACCGTTATTCCCACTCTCTGTGGGATGCGGTGGAGGACGCGCTGCCCCTGTGTCTGGAGGAGGTCCGGACACGACTTACCCAGGCTCTGGCCGATGGGAGGGATGCAGCGCGACATGCTATACGTTGTGGGCTTGACACCACGGACTCGCTGGGTAGGGCCATTTCTACCACAGTGGCGCTTAGACGTCACGCCTGGCTGCGGTCCACGTCCTTTTCGGGCGATGTCCAGAGCACTCTCATGGACATGCCGTTTGATGGCACTCGCCTGTTTGGCGAGAAAGCAGACAGTGCGCTGAACCGCTTTAAGGACTCCCGGGCTACGGCCAAGTCCTTGGGCCTCTCGGCCCGCGGTCGCAATCTTCCGCTTTTCGCCCCTTTCGTGGCCAAGGAAGGGGTGACTCCTCACGTGCGCCTAGCCACCAGCCGCAGAACCAACCTGCGCGCGGTCGCGGACGTGGTTTCCGCCGAGGCGGTTCTGGAGGTCGACGAGGTCAGCCCACATCCACCCCGGCAGCATCCGCCTCAAAGCCTTCCTAGTCCGAGCTTTCAGGCCCATTCCACGCCAGTGGGCGGCAGAGTTTGCCATCACCTGCTCCACTGGCGGTCCATCACATCGGACAGGTGGGTGCTGCAAATCGTCCGAAGGGGCTACTCCCTCCCCTTCGAGACGACCCCTCCAGCCATGCCACCGCAGCACCACCGTATCTCGGGGGATCATTTGAATCTTCTCCACGAGGAAGTTTCGGCCCTCTTGGCCAAGGGGGCTGTCGAGCGCGTTCCGAGTCCAGAAGTGGGTCGTGGTTGTTATTCCCCCTACTTTCTGGTTCCCAAGAAGGGCAAAGGGGGCCTACGCCCTATCTTGGACCTTCGGAACGGCAATGCCTTCCTCCGGAAGGAAAGGTTCAAGATGTTGACTTTGGCTCAGGTTCTAGCTGCCCTAGACCCCGGAGACTGGATGGTAGCGTTGGACTTGCAGGACGCATATTTCCACATCCCCGTCCTGCCGGCCCACCGGCGTTACCTGTGGTTCACGGTGGGCCAAGAGCACTTTCAGTTTACCGTGCTCCTCTTCGGCCTCACCAGTGCCCCTCGGGTGTTCACGAAAGTGATGGCGGTGGTCGCAGCTCATCTGCGCAGATCAGGGGTTCCAGTCTTCCCCTATCTCGACGACTGGTTGTTGAAGGCGGGCTCGCCCCAGGCAGTCGTCTCCCACCTCCAGACTACGGCGGATCTCCTGCATTTGCTGGGGTTTTCCATCAACGTGCCGAAGTCACACCTGAGTCCCTCTCAGAAGCTCCTTTTCATCTGAGCGGTTCTCGATTCGGCGCAGTTCCGGGTCTATCCACCGGAACAGCGGGTCCGGGATATACAGGCCCTGATTCCCATCTTTCGGCCTCTATCCTGGGTTTCGGTCAGGCTAGTGTTGCGGCTTCTGGGGCTGATGGCCTCCTGCATCCTACTAGTGCATCACGCCAGGCGGCGCATGCGGGCTCTGCAGTGGGACCTGAAGTTTCAGTGGGCCCAGCATCACGGCAACCTGTCCGACCATGTCTTGATCTCGGAGGGCACTGCACAGCAGTTGCAGTGGTGGCTCACGGACCGCGATTGGGTCATGGGCAGAAGCCTCTCCCTTCCCCAACCGGAGCATGTCGTAGTGACGGATGCGTCCCTCCTGGGATGGGGTGGCCATATGGGAGAGGCGGAGATCAGAGGCCTCTGGTCTCCGGCGGAGTCTCGCCTCCACATCAACCTGTTGGAGTTGAGAGCGATCCGGCTTGCACTGAAAGCCTTCCTTCCCTCTGTCAGGGGAAGTGTCGTGCAGGTGTTCACGGACAACACCACCGCCATGTGGTATTGCAACAAACAGGGCGGGGTGGGGTCGTGGACCCTTTGTCAGGAGGCCCTGCGCCTCTGGACGTGGCTGGAACACCAGGGCGTCACCCTAGTGGTTCAACATCTGGCGGGCTCTCTGAACGCCAGAGCAGACGAACTCAGCCGCCGGTGCATGATGGATCACGAATGGCGTCTGAACTCCGAAGTGGCGCAAGGTCTCTTTCAGCAGTGGGGAGAGCCTTGGTTAGATCTATTCGCCACCGAAGAGAACGCGCAATGTCAGCAGTTCTGCGCGTTGGAATTTCCAAGGCGGCACTCGCTCGGCGACGCTTTTCGTCACGAGTGGAGTTGCGGTCTGTTGTACGCCTTTCCGCCTATACCACTTCTGCCCAGAGTGCTGAAGAAGATCAGGCACGACCGGGCCCAAGTCATCTTGGTGGCTCCGGATTGGGCACGAAGGTACTGGTATCCCGAGCTACTCAGTATGTTGACCAATCCTCCGATACGTCTGCCCCTTCGGGAGGATCTTCTGTCGCAGCAGCAGGGGACGGTCCTCCACCCGAACCTGTCCAGCCTCCACCTCCATGCGTGGAGATTGTGCGGCGGCAGTTGATGCCATTTGACTTGCCTCCTGAAGTCTGTGATATCATTCTGGCAGCCAGGCGTCCCTCCACAAAGACGGTATACGCCTGCCGGTGGAACAAATTTGTGGCATGGTGCACAGCAAAGGCTGTGGATCCCCTTTCCGCCCCTCTTTCTGAGGTTCTCCTCTTTCTTCTTTCTTTGGCCCGGCAGGGCTCTGCCCTGGGCACCCTGAAAGGTTATCTTGCTGCCATCTCTGCCTTCTTACGGCTTCCTGATCAGCCTTCTCTTTTCAAGTCCCCTGTAGTTACACGCTTTCTAAAAGGCATTACTCACACGTTCCCTCCTGTCCCTTTTGTCATGCCTCAGTGGGACTTGAATCTTGTCTTGACATTCCTGATGTGCGCTCCCTTCGAGCCTCTTCACAATTGTCCTCTTCGTCTTCTGACTCTTAAGACTGCTTTTCTGGTAGCCATCACCTCGGCTAGACGGGTGAGTGAGCTCCAGGCTTTATCTTCAAAGCCTCCTTTTCTGTCTGTTCATCCGGACAAGGTTGTCCTTTGGCCTCGTCCCTCCTTTCTTCCAAAAGTGGTGACTCCATTTCATCTTGGGCAGTCTGTCACCTTGCCCACCTTCTTTCCGCCTCCGCATCCTTCCAAAGAGTAAGAGAGGCTCCACCGTCTGGACCCAAAACGTGCGCTCTCCTTTTATTTGGACCGCACTAAGCAGTTCCGGGTGGACGACCAACTTTTCGTTGGATACGTGGGTGCTAAGAAGGGGAAAGCTGTGCACAAACGGACCATCTCTCGGTGGGTCGTTTTGTGTATCAAAATTTGTTACTCTTTGGCTAAAAAGGACCCTCCTGTTGGGCTGCGCGCCCACTCCACTCGGGCCACAGCGGCTACTACTGCTTTGGGACGGGGTGTCCCTTTGCAGGACATCTGTCAGGCGGCGACGTGGGCTTCGCTACACACGTTTGCCAGGCATTATTGCCTTGACAGCCAAGTCCGGAGGGATGGCTTCTTTGGCCGTTCTGTCATCCAGGACTTTCTGGTGTGATCTTGGTTCGCAGACCCACCACCGGGGATGGTATTGCTTGGGTATCTATTCTAAGGTGAGGAATCTAACGTGTTTCTTTCAGATGAACAAGTTACTTACCTTCGGTAACGATGTATCTGTAAGAAACATTAGTTAGATTCCTCACCGACCCACCCATCCTCCCCGTTCTGCGAACTGACATCTAGGATTAAGGTTGTCCTTTCAGGCCCCTAGATTTTATTTTTGGCACCAGTGTCGGTCTTTGCATGGCTCTGCGTTCCTGGCGCGGAAGGCTATGTACAAGAACTGACGTCAGCGCGCGAGGGCGGCGTCTAAGTACTCCGACGTCATCACGACGCCGACGACGGACGCGGAGCCGCAGACGACGCCTAGCGACGCGCAAGGGGTATTGCTGACGAAAAATCTTCCGGATCCAGTCTGACGCCTGGGGATATTCTAAGGTGAGGAATCTAACTAACTAATGTTTCTTACAGATACATCGTTACCGAAGGTAAGTAACTTGTTCTTTGCTACCACAAAGCAAAACGCACTTTAACTGTTCCTCCTAGAGCCCACTCTACAAGAAAAATAGGGGCTTCTATGGCATTCTTAGGCAACATTCCATTAGATGATATCTGCAAAGCAGCTACATGGTCTACACCACATACGTTCACTAAACACTACTGTGTAGATGTCTAAACGAAACAACAAGCCAGTGTGGGCCAAGCTATACTCAAAACCCTATTTCAGACTGCTGCAACAGATAATGGTGGCCGCCGCTAGACGTGGGACTGCTATACAATCTATGCAAAAGTGTGTAATCTGCAGCACATATGCCTCGAACGGAGTATGCTACTTACCAGTATGCATCTGTTCTTGGCATGTAGAGCTGCAGATCTACACCCACCCACCCAGCTTCCTTTATCTGTTCCAGTATTATCTTAATTAGATACACTATACAAAGGCATCTTCCTGTTTCTTACAAAGCTCCATCATTTCCCTTCTTGCGAAAAACAATCTGAGGATGGAGCCGATGACCATGCGCACTATGATCCTAAGGAGAGTCACATACCTCGTGACTTCCAAAGACTTTCCAGGACAAAAACAAGTGCAAACATCCGGACCCAACACCAGATGGCGATCTATGCAAAAGTGTAGATCTGCAGCTCTACATGCCAAGAACAGATGCATACTGGTAAGTAGCATTTTCCTTTCTTCTGCCAGTTTGGCTTTAGGGTCAGTCTTTTAGGGAGATATTCCCATGCTTTGTGGGATAATGGCTGATGTTTTACCAGTGGTCCCTGAGTATACTCTTAAAATCTTGCATAGTTTATTTCCACTTGATATAGCACACAACTCATACCCGAAGGTATATCTCTGTGTTTCTCAGAGTTTGGTTGCAGATGGACAGAATGCTACAAAATGTGCAATGAAATCTGGTCAGGATACCACATATTGTTTATGGTAGAGTTTTGGGGACCAGTGCGGTGATATGACGGCATGCTTGGGCCTACTCAACTGGGTTTTCCACAGATGTGCAAAATTCTTTAATAGACATGCCATTAGATGGTTCTCGGTTATTTGGGAGATTTAAGGAGAGTTGGGCTACTGACAGCTCTTTAGGCTTGGCACCTGTGGCTCGTCAGTTCAAAGGTAGAAGTGATACATGCCTTTAGTATACCAGACCACCCAGGACATGTTCGTGGAGCAGGCAGACAAAGGGCAGCCACCCAAGTGCCAAGTTCTGCACAAAGTCCATCCGCCCCCCTCATCCCCCTTTTGAAGGAACCTCAAAGCCTCTCTAACTTGATCTTGGTACCTCACGATCGTCAGTTGGAAGACACATATCCTATTACCTCTTGGCTTGGAGGAGCGTACCTTCAGATCAATGGGTGCTCCAGATCGTGACACAAGCATATTCCCCATCTTTTCAGTAGTTCCCTTCACACATTCATCCACCACCACAATATCTGTCGGTGGACCATCTGTCCATTCTTCAATATGAATTTCAAGCTCTCTTGGCAATGGAGAGATTTCCAGTTTTAGAATAGGGACTGGTTGTTACTCCCCCCTATTTTCTAATACCGAAAAAGGAAAGGGTCTTTGCACAAATTTAGATCTTCTTCCCCTGAATTTCTTTTCGAGGAAAGAAAAGTTCACAGTGCTTTATTTGTCCCAAGTTCTTTCTACTCTAGATCTAGTAGGTTAGATAGTAGTGCTATATCTGCAGGATCCATATTTCCATATTCCCATCCTGCAATCTCACAGACGTTCCCTGCATTTTGAAGTGTCACAGGAACATATTCAGTTCTCAGTCCTTCCCTTTGAACTGAACTGACCAGTGCACTTAGGTATTCACAAAGTTGATGGGGGTGATTGCAGTACACCTTCGGAGGTTGGGAATACCAGTCTTCCCATTCATCAAGGACTCGCTGTATAAGGCGCATTCTCCTCGGGTAGTTGCCAACCATCTCCAGACGACCAGCTGACCTGTTGGTTTTGCCATCAATGTGCTGAAGTTGCATCTGACTCAGTCGTAAATGCTCCCTTTCATTAGAGCTATCCTAGACATGTTGTTTTGAGCTATTCCTCTGGCTCACAAAGTCCAGGACATTTGGGCTATAATACTGATGTTTCTGCCTGGGCCTGAGTGAGAGCGACTGTGAGACTTCTATTTCTCTTGGTCTACTGCATCCTGGACTATGCTGGGTGGCACATGTTGGCTCTGCAGTGGAATTTGAAGTCTCGTGGGCTCAGTTCCTAGGAAACCGATCAGATTTCATTCAGCTGTCAGATGAGACTGCAAAAGATCTGCTGTGGTGGATACTCGAAAGCAACTGGACCAACATCAGACCTGTCTTCCTACCCCACCCACAACTGACCGTCGTAACGGATCCGTTGTTACTGGTCTGGTGAGGACATCTGGGAGAGGTGAATTTCAGAGAACTCTGGTTTTCAGCGGAAGATCAACTTAATATAAATTTGTTGGAGATTTGAGAGATCCATGTGGTTTTTGACGGCTTTCCTTTCTAGGATCAAGCGGGATAGAGTCCAGGTACTCACAGACAATACGACCGCTATGTGGTATTGTGACAAGGGTGGAGTAGGATAGTGGTATCGCTGCTTAGAAGCTCTTCATCTTTGGAAGTGGCTGAGCGATCAGGGAATATCTCCAATCGCCCAACATTTGGCAGGATCTTTAAACGTCAGAGCAGACTAACTTAGCTGGCAATACTTTGCAGATTGGAATGAAAAAAACTGTGGTGGTACGGGGTATCTTCCACAGATTGAGAGAGCCCTGGCTCAATCTATTCGTCACCATAGAAAACGCAGGCAATATTTGTTTAGGTAGAGCTTGCCCAAGAAAGCGGGATCCTGAAAGTGAGTAACTTGTTTGTGTCTGCCATAACTTTGACATTTCAAAGCTAGTCATCCCTTACACATCTTAGTGTTAGATCATTGCAGAAATAATGAGGCAGCTACGGCAGCGTTATATGCTGAAGTTCCTTTAACCGACACCTGCACAACAGTGATAATGAAGAGCTGCCAAGTTTGTAAAACATTACTACCTGGCTACAGAACCCTCTATAGACCGGCCAGTAAGCCATGCAGTCCTCCAGTATGTGTTTTTAGTTCAAGTGAAGCTGCTTCTCTGCAGTAATTGCAGTTGTTTCGTTATCACCACATGACATTTGGATAGGTCCATGACATGCTACTAGTCATTGGTATTGCTCGCCATTCTGATTAGGCATGTGAATCTATGAAAGATCCACGGCTGGAGAAAAGTTGCTTCCCTGTAACTACAATTCTTGGTATCTTTCTTAGGTTCACATGCGACCCTACCTCCTCCCCAGTCAGAGGAATTTGTTTCCTCTTTACACACTTGTGCTGTGGGAAATTTGATGTATGGTGGCCTCAGTGGGAGTGAATGTGAGGAAAGTGGGTGTATTATGTAGTATGGTTGTACGACTTGACCATGTAACACACTTAACCAACCCCTTTAAGCCCAGTAGGTTTCGTCTGTCAAACCCTCAGCTCAACCCTGGGTAACTGTGTGTTGGACCTAACGTCCTAAAGGTAGCTTGGCTCAGGCCAACAGGCTTTTATCCCCTCATAGCGCCTCGTGCTTGCATCACACCCAGCTCACAATTTAACGCAACACCACTTAAAAAGGACACTACACCGATTAAATTTAAAGATTACTTGAACTCTTTATCTTGTCTTCTCAAACGTGGATACTCAATTTCCCCTTTCAGGACAAAACATTTCCTTACATTTCAGGTTCAACATTTCATTACCTTACAGGATAAACATTTCATTTAATTTCAGAGTAAACATTTCACTTGTCAACACAGTTCTTTTGATATAACCCCAGCACAGCAAATATTTAGACACAATATATGGCTTTCCCCTAATCTGAACGATGTTCCCCTGATAGCTGGTTTCTCTATCCGCTATACTTTTGGACTCTTAGACGGTCACGGATATATACTCATTACACTCAAAGACTAACTGGTCAAGGACCGTGCTGCTGGCAGTTACTTAATGCTATCTAGGCAGTTTATTCGTAGGCTCTTTATTACCAAGCTTAATCCCTTCTGGAAAGACCTTACACATCAACTCTCGTTGGTATTAGGACTTGGTCTGCTGCCTTCAGCATTATGTGGATCCTTACTACCGCTTTGACTTCTGTCCCGTGTGGAATTGGGACTGTGTATTGTTATTCACAACCTGGACCTGGGTTCACTCTGGGCTAAATGGACCGCCTCTGTGTGTGAATGCGGGCTCCCTTGGGCTCTTCCCCCCACTCTGTTTATGCCCCGCTTACTGTTTCCGTAGTGTCCTTCCTACGACGTTCCTCAGAACCGGGAGTCGAGTGCTCACCCCCACGGGGCACCCGGAGTTCGTCGCGCTGACAGGACTATCTTTCTCGGGGGACAGGGCACAACCACCAACCGCCTCCCCCCCCCAAGGACTGCCCTGCGGGTGAGCTCCTCCGCTGGTGGAAGCCTCGCTCCTTCACTCTCCACAGCCCCCTGGACACTCCTCAGCAATCTCCACAGGCCAGGGGGATGACCCAATACTTCCGCGTCCTCCGTCTCGGGCTCCCGCAGCCGCCAGTAGCAGTGCGGCTTGCGGAGGCGCGGCCTACCTTCTCCACTGGCAACAGCGGGGCGGCGCTTCGGCGTCGGCCCCGCTCACGTGACCCTGGGCAGTGACTTCAAGGCCAGATCCGCCCCGCACTTCCTGGATGCGAGTTTTTCTCCTCAGCTGGCTGACGCGATGCCAGTCAGCGCTTCCTTAAGAGATTCCTTCACTTCTCCAGATCTCCCAATGACCACCGGCCACACCCCGGCAATCCCAGGCAGTCTCTCAACCTCGGGGTTGCGGCGGTGAGTACCCCAGGCAAGGAATCATGACGGGGGGGGCACAAATTAAGGCCGCAAGGCTCACCTCGCGACCGATGATTAAGCCAGCCAACCTCTACACGATAGGGCCCGGGCCCCTCCCCTGTAGTCAGGGACAGTGGACAGTCGCTAGGGCCAATTCGACTAGGAAATCCCAGGCCACGACAGGGGTGAGAGAAAGGTAGGTCCAGATGGCGATTCTCCCCTGGGTCCAGACCTTCAGGCAATCTGACTACTTGGAGGCTCTCGGGGAACCGATGACCCCCAAAGTCTTTGGCTGTGTTCAGGGACCGGTCAGAAGGTTGGGGGTGGTATCAGCTGATTTTGGAAGACGCGCAGACCCAAAGACCTGTCACTCCCCTATCCAGCGCAGCCACCTCCTCACACAGGTGCCTTACTCCTGACTGCCTCCCAGCACCTCTCACTCCTAAAATGGCCGCCCTGCCCCCACCTCTATTTATCACCTGGGGCCTGACTGGCCAGAGTGGCCCATAAGGTTCCGGAGCCTCTCATGGCAGCCTATGGCCCAGGTGCAGAGGTGATAGTTGGAACCACCATTTTGTGAGTCTAACCTCCCTCTCCCCGTTTCTACAGTGAAGCACCTTGCGCCTCTCCCTCAAGTAATAAGGAAAAGGTGCCCAGAACCTCTACATCAACATCTAAAAAGTAATTAGTGGACAGAAAAAAAATGAGAAGGGAAAGGGAAAAAAAAATATGAGGAGGGAACTGCCAAAGGGCTGACAGGTCTAACACTGTGCCACTGAGCAGCAAGGCTTACACAGAGAAACAAGGGTAAAGCATTTAAAAAGCACCAAAACAGGAGCCGAACATGGCGGACGAGTCTCCGTAGAGCTCCGCAGTTCGTTCCCTCTAAGAGCCTTAATCCGACAAGATCCTCGACCCCGAGCCTGACATGGAAGGGTCCCTGTTTGCAGTGCCTGTCGTGACCCGGCAGTAATGTTTTGACGGCAGCGGTGGGTCCTGTTCACTGTGAGCGGCTTCCCGACTGGCGGCCGCCGTGCCTGAGGTGGAAGGCGTGACACCCGTGGCTCTGCAGGGCCCTGTGGTCGGAGAGACGGCTGCCAATCATGCCTCCATCGGAGTCTGCAGCGGAGCGGTGTCATTGCGGCAGTGCAGCCCCACGGGACGATCAGCAGGATTCGAAGAGCCAGGAGTTCCCGCAGCGGCGCCGGAGCCCCCATTTCCTGCATTGCGGTCTGGTGTGGCCTTGCGCGGCTCCTGCGACCCCGGGATGGGGTGCGAGTGGGTCCTGCTGTCGTGGGTCCGCGGGAGTGTGGCAGACCTCCAGCTTGGTGACACCCCATCCGGAGAGATCTGCTGGGATTACCCGATTGGAGGCGTGGATAAGACGGTACGGCACCACCGGAGAACCCATCACTGGCACTACGGGGAGCCCGGTGCCCTCTTGACTCAGGTGAGGGGTGCCCGGGAACCGGCAATTTTTTTTCTTTTCTTCTTCTTCACGGCTTTGATCTGAGGAGTGGCACCGGCTCACTTAACTGCCCGGTCCTGGCGATCTGGTGTGGCACTGGGCTGTGACATTGGGGAGGTCTCCGTCCTTATCTGGAACTACCACATAGTGCTTGGCTGCTCCTGCGAAGGATCCCCCACATAGAAAGCGCTGCGGCTGGTGAGCCCCTATGAGACCGTCTACAGTGGGCATTTTGAGCTGCGCCGCCGCCCTGTGTTGGAGTCTGACCCGGGCTGCCTCTTGTTTGTGTCAGCTGCCTCTCGCAGTTGCCTACTACATCGACTGCCGGGCTGTTCTCGGTCGCCATGGGCAGGGATAAACAAGGTGCAGCGGCCCCCAAGCAGCATACTATGGACCGCTTTACCACCTCTGCTATCCCTTCCGAAGGGGAGTCCGCGGAAGGATTATCATCAGATGCGGAGAAGTTGCTGGAAGCTATCACACAATCGCGGACAGCCCTCGAGACCCAGATCGGGGCCGTGGGTGCAGAGGTGTCTTTCCTTCGCCAAGATCTGCGAAAAGCGGTCGACCGCATCATGGAAGCGGAGGCCAGGGTTTCCACTGTCGAGGACTCCTTCACAGGACTACAGCAAAAAGTGGACAAATTGACCAAGCAATCGCAGGATCTGGCAGCGCGGGTCGAAGATGCGGAGGGGTGGGACCGCTGCAGCAATCTGCGCCTGGTGGGCTTTCCGGAGGGCTGCGAGGGGGCTTCCATCGACAAGTTCATATCAGACTAGCTAAAGACACTGTTGCCCCAGGAAGCCATGTCCTCCTGTTTCGTGGTTGAGAGGGCCTACCGTGCTCTGGCTAAGAAACCGTCACCCGGGGAACACCCGAGGCCAGTGATTGCCTGACTCCTTAATTATGCGGATCGGGACGCAGTACTTCGATATGCCAGGCTCCATAAAGAAATACATGGTCTTCGACTCGCACCCCATCATGGTTTTCCCTGATTACACCAAGTTGGTGCAGCAACAGCATCAGTCTTTTGTGGCTGCCAAGAGAAGGCTACATGAACTAAATCTATCCTATGCCTTGCTGTTTCTGACCCGGATGAAGGTGATGTTCAATGCATACAATTTTTTCTTCGATACCCCGGAGGAAGTCTTTGCGTGGACTGACGAGAGACGTATTCTTAAACCTCACACACCGCCTCCGGTGGACTCCGATTCCTCTCAGGGTTCGCATCGGAGTGGTCGACAGGGTGGAGGAGCGACATCATCGATCCCGCTCCAATTGGTGTGCCCCAGAGCCGACGGGCTCTGGAGACTGAACTGCATTGGGACACATTGGCTTGTTTTCCCTATGCTCCCTTCCTGGGGCAGGTTTTGCCTACAGGTGGTGGCCACACACTAATTTGATTGGGCCATAACGATGGGGGTCTTTCTACAGGCCCGGAGGCATCTGAACATAGCTCGCCCTGGACGTTTTGGGTGATGTTGGGGGGGATCCATTGGAGGGACCGCTTGGGTCATCCTGTTGGGGGCCTGGGGTGGGTTTCTACCGCGACTGATACTCCGTGTTGCAGGAAGTATGGGTGTTGGGGGCAGGGGGGGGAACGAGGGACAGATTCTCAGTTGTTTTTTTCTTCATTGAATGTTTCTGCACCATGCACAAGTCACATTGCTTCACCTTGCACGCCTCAGTTGCAGTTACCTTGTTGGACACCTAGGGATGGCTCACACTACAGGTAACGCACCGGGGGAGCTTAATGTTCTTGCCTGGAATGTGCGAGGCTTGCAGTATGCAGCAGATGTCCTATTGCTCCAGGAAACCTATCTCTTGGGCACGAAGGCCCCATGCCTTGTCCGTGACGGTTACTCCACAGTATATCACTCTGGCTTCTCACGGGGGGCCCGAGGTACAGCCATACTCGTTCACTGTAGGGTGCCCCTCCAGGTTACACAGCATTGGTTGGATCCAGATGGTCGATACACGGTGGTCGCGGGTACCTTGGCCGGTAAACACATCACACTGGGTAGCGTATATGCCCTCCGCCTCTTGGTCAGACAGATAGATAAAATAACGCAGCTATGGGGGGGCCTTCCGGATGGCCTTATGGTGTGGGGGGGTGGGGCGAATGGAATGATATTATGGGTCCATTAGATAGGTGGCGAGACCGTCAACCAGATGCACCCCTCACTACATCCAAATTGAATCTACTCGCACATACTCTGTGATGGATGGACACGTGGCGGGCCTTACACCCAGCGAACGCTGGATTCTCATACGAATCATCGGTTCACCCCACTCTCACGTCTTGATTATTTATTCCTTCCACATAGCTATATGCACAGGGTGCCACATGCATCCATTCTGCCCCGTTGCCTATCGGACCACTCGCCAATCCAACTTAAATTGCGACTGCTAACTAACAGGGCCCCCTATAGGTGGCGCATGTCCCCCTGGCTGCTCCGTGATGAGGCATACAGGGAGATGCTTAGTCAGGCAATCACCGATTACTTCAGATACAATGCCGGCACATGCCAGTCCCCAGTTATATTATGGGAAGCGTTTAAGCCCACACTTCGTGGTGCAGATATAAGCTATCGCACAAGGAAAAAGCGTCGCCGCCTGGCTCAGGTACATGACCTGGAGATCAGACAGGAAGAACTCCAATCCCTCATGGTGGGAGGCTCAGACCCCGCGGCCCGCCGGAATCTGCTGCACGTGCAACAAATGCTCCATCAAGCACACATAGACTGCGCCAAAGATGCCTGGCTGGCCACCCAGCATAGGATTTACCAGTGGGGCGATAAGTCTAGTCAAATGCTACATAGACTCTGCCAGGCTAGGGTAGCCCCGAAGCAGGTACCTCTTCTGCGGTCCCCCGCGGGGGTTGCCTGTACATCCCCCTGAGGCGGTTGTTCAGGCCTTCGCGGAATTTTACACGGCGGTGTATGAAATACGTGTGGTCATTTCCGAATCCCTCATAGATGCCTTTTTAGTGGATATCCCTCCCCGCCGCCTATCGGACGAGCGGTGTGATGCCCTGGAGGAGTCTATTTTGTTGGAGGAATTGAGGTTGGCCCTCTCCAACATCCACCCTGGCTTTGCGCCGGGCCCGAACGGGTTCCCATCTGACTTCCTGAGGCCTCATCTGGAGACTCTGGGACCTCATTTGCTCGGCATATTCTCCCTCTGGATTGGAGACACACAGAGGTCGTGGTGTTTCTAAAACCGGGCCGCCCACCAGACGACCCGGGGTCCTATCGCCCCATCTCATTACTAAATTTCGAGCCCAAACTACTAGGAAAGATCCTGGCGGACCGCCTCCATACCTGTATAGACGAGCTGATACATCTGGACTTCATGCCACAGCTTTCTACCAGACATATTAGATGAGCTCACAACGCGGTGGCGGAGGCTCACCGGCTGGGACGTCCCACAGCAGTCCTGTTGGCTGATATCGACAAGGCGTTCGATTCATTAAGCTGGATGTACCTTTTTAAGTTGTTGGAGGCAGTATAATTTGGGCCCCCAATTTCGGGCCTACGTGAAATTGCTTTATACGAACCTCACCGCATCAGTCTGAGTGGCTGGCCGGTGCTTGGCTCCCTTCCCCATTCGAAGGGACACACGGCAGGGTTGTCCGCTCTCCCCACTGCTGTTCGCACTGACTATTGAGCCCCTGGCGGCGTGGGTCCGTCTGGACTCTCGCCTACGGGGTTTAGATTGGTCTCTGGAATGCTCAGATAGGATTGCGCTTTAGGCTGATGACGCCCTGTTTTTTATGTCGGATTTGTGGGTCTCTGGGCCCTCGGTGCTGCAGATTCTGAGGGTCTTCGGGGAGACCTCTGGTCTCTGTGCTAACCCATTCAAATCCATATTATTTCCGATCTACGGTGACCAGCGGTCCAAAGCTTGGGCCTCGCAGTTGGTGATTGCTGAGTCAGGCTTCCGATACCTTGGGGTGGTTATTACACGGTGCCCAACTGAAGCATGGTCATGGAATATTGCGCCGTTACTGCCTACAGTTCGAGATGAGACGGTATGGTCCCAGCTCCCTCTTTCGTTATATGGTACATCAGCCATCTTTAAAATGGTGTCTTTGCATTGCTTGCTCTATAGGCTGCAAAATTGCCCCTTTCCAATCCCCCCCCCCCCCGTCCTGGTTTCGTCAAATTAATGCAGTACTCCATAGATTTCTCTGGGGGGCAGAGCGGTTCGGGTGGCGCTTGCGACCGGTATCCAATCTACCTATTGCTGTGGGATAGCGGCGGCGGATGTACAGGCGTATTACTGTGCATCGCATCTTTTGGTGATAAATGACTGGTGGTATTGCTCACAATCGGACCTAGCTTACGCTGTGAAACGACTCTTCATGGCCAAAACCCCATTACTCGACTTTTTGTATACCTCCTTGTTTTTGACGGAACTACCCCCCGGCATGTAGGACGGCCATTCAGATCTGGAGGCGAGCGGTCCGACAGATGGGTTGGTAGGGTAAACTCACCGGTGCTACTCCCCTTTGGCGCGGCACACACCTTCGGCCAGTCGCGGCTCTGACGGGCTTCCGTAGGTGGGATGACATTGGGATTTCTGTGTTGGGAGACGTAATGCAGGGGTCTACATTCAAATCCTTTCAGCAGCTACAGGCTGATTTCAGCGTCCATAAAACGCAATTCCACAGATAGTTGCAGCTCACACGCTATATATATCCCCTCTGATACGGGGCGTCACAGGTCTCCCAGTGTCCCACCCGTTGGAGGGCTGGTTGCTCATGGGGGACCTGGGTGCCCACAAGATTCGTCAAACACTGATCACACATTCCACAACCACTATACACTGGACCCGGGTGGCGTGGGAAGCAGATGTGCCCACACTGACAGATGATGACTGGGCGGAGGCACTGGCTAGCCCTCGGTACTCTGTGGTCTCCACCCGATATCGACTGATCCAGTTCAAATATCTCCATAGGATATTTTACTTTACACGTCTGAGCCTATGCAGGATGGGGGCTATTCAGTCCCCTATGTGTCTCCGATGTGATTCGGATGAGGGGTCGTTCCTCCACACTGTGTGGAATTGTGCGGCACTGCAACATTTCTGGTCGGGCATAAGGTCCTGCTTGGGGCAAGTGCTGGCATGGCGCATTCCTGCAGACCCTCAATAGATATTCCTATACAGTACCGAGGGCATTGGGGGGGGGACAGATCTAAAAGTCATTTATTGTTTCTAGGGCTTGCACTAGCTAAGCTCGACATTGGAAGGCGACACTCCCACCCAGTATAGGCCCCTGGAAGAAAGCCATGGATAGGTGCCTGTTTGCTGAAGTGGCAGTATTTCAGGCTCGGGGATGTCCGCAAAAACACAAAGATTTGGGCCAGATGGGCCACATACCGTGGCATAGACTTGTCACTTCTGGAGTCAGTGGCTCCCTGAGATCCAATTGATAAGCTGGTTGTGAGCAATTCACCAATATAGGTTAATGGGGTTGTGCAGAGATGAAGAAGCAAGATCACACTACTTTTGTATAATGTTGTATAAGTTACACATGGTGCGTGGGGTTTGGGTCTGCAGTTCTGCAGATATCATTAGGGATGTTATACCGTGCCTTGCTAGTGTATTTTGTATCTTTACATGCTGCGATGCTCGCTGGGCCTTGCCCATATGGTACCTTGAAAATCAATAACATTTGTTGTAAAAAAAAAAGTACCAAAACAATTGAAGGAGAAATCACGACACTCAAATCTGAAACCAGTTTATAAAAATGGACTGTATTTTTATTCGAATTTAGAGACTAAAACGAAAAAGATCCACAAGGGGGTTCCAGAGATATGAATATTACAAGTAATAATAAATCAAAGCATTTTCATTCAACCGCGAACAAGCCGTGGCAAATCTTTCTAATTTGACACTTAGAAACTTTTATAACTTGGAAAAGTCTCAATGAGGTCGGGTAGAAGTACTTGGGGCGAACAACTCCGGCAGGGAGCCCGTCAGGGGGACCAGCAAAGTCCTTAGAAACAGTTACCTTCACAGATGAAGCAATCCTCCAGCTGTTCTAGGTACTTTATCCTTGTTGCGGTGGATTCCTGAGGAGTGGTCCTGATGCAAGGGATGAAAGATGCTGTATATGCTATGTGGTCGACGGTGGTCTTACCTGCAAGCATTCCTCAGTCCACAAAGATGGTGCGATGAGCCTGGTTACAGGATTGACGCACAAGGTCCTCTCCGGTCCGGCCAAAGTCCAGTCGCCCGGCGTCGCTGTCACTGGCTGATCTTTCCTGGGTTGATAACTCGCCTTCCGGCCACTCCCGGGCTCAGCAAACTCGGGTGTAACTCTGTACGTCGAGTCTTTGTTCCTGGTGCTGCCCGGTGGTGTTGGTAGTGGCTTGAAGACTCTGGGCTACCAAATTGCTCCAGCAGGCTTCTTCAGCTGTTGTCTCCCTGTGCTGCAAACAGAAGTCAGTAGAATGGCCCATGGAGTCTCTTGGCTTTGCCGTGCTCTGGACAAAGCTCCTAATTGAGCAGGACACGGAAAGCACAGTCCCTTCCTGCGCCAACCAGCAGGTGTAGTCCTCTTCGGTGCAGGCTGTCTTTGCTGATCCTTCGGTGCTGCAGGACAGTCCTCTTTGGTGCAGCTTCTCTTTGCTGGTCACTTGGTGCAGCAGGTCACTCTTCCTTTGGTCCTCCTTCCCGTCGGTAGGTATCTGAGGTCTGGGGGTGCCCCTCTTATGCTTGTGCAGGATGTGGCTGGTAGCCAATAGGCAACCAGGTTCCCACCCACCTGGTGACCACTTCCTGTGGCATCTGGCTAGCCCAGGAATCACAATACTGCCACTTCCAAGATGGTGAGACCCCTCTCTTGGCTCTTGGTGTTCAGACTTCACTAGCCCACCCCTGGGGTGTGGCTACCTCATTGCTACATGCCCCTATGGAAACTGGTTTGGCAACTGGATGCCCCTCTCTGCTCCCCGTGCCAGCCTGTCTGCCTAAACAATGGGACAGCCCTCCTTCCTAGTGTGACCCATCTGCCCTTAAACAGCTTCTCATTTGAAGCCTGCCATTTGGGGCTAACACCCAAGTGGCTTCTTGCAGGAGGGAGGTAATACATCCCTGGCCTGCAATCCCTCATGGTTTCCCTTCTTAAAGTTGTAGGCATGTCTCTCCAGGAGGGAATAAATCTGTCTCGTACCATGTGTGACTGGAAAGACACCGGAGGTTTAAATGCAGCAAGGTGGCAGCTTTGTAATAGCTGCACACTGCAGTAAGTTACATTAATTGTGACTGAGATACAAGTCGGGCTTAAGGTAACAAGTTGTTTGATACCTTGAAGTATCCACTTTGGTAGCACCATTCAGGAGTTAGCACAGCTGATGGATCAACGCGTAATCCTGTACTCACCAATTGGACCACCAAGTCTTTCCACAGTAAAAATGGTAGTTGTGCGTGTTAGCTGTCACAACATGTAAAATACATGTCCTGCCATATCATATGTGGCACCCTGCCTTGGTACTCAGTAGGCCTGCCAGAGGGGTGACTTACACAGATGTACTGGGGAAGTAGGGGCTTTGCCACTGCTTGCAATGGCAAAGTGAGGCTAGCAGTCCACGACTTCTCTGCCAGTCTGCAGCGGCGGACTTGTTTAACGTGGGGGACCTCCAGGCTGGCACAACCAGCGCTGCTGCCCTGGGCTACCCCTCTAACTTACATTCCTTGGGTAAATCCGTCAGTGGGCGCAATGTATGCAGGTGACAGAACACATTCTTCATGTTTCTTGTAATCCACAGTAAGATATGTTTGACACTTGAGAGAATACAAAGTGCTTCAGTTAAATGTCAGGAGGCATCTTCTGGATTTGGAGGAAACGTTTTCATACTGGAAAATATGATCAGAAAATCAGGCAAAATAGTTTGAATCTAGAATAATTTTACTGCATCTTTAAACATTGACATAGAACGATTTTTCTCTTGTTGATTTTGGGTCTTATTCATTGTCAACATTTTGTGGGTCAGCTTTTCTCAAGCGAAGACCTGTCCAATTTAGGTGTTCTTTTGTCTTATTTTGGATTGGGAGGGTGTTGTGAATGGAGATGCTTCCAGTGAGAGCTACTAGTAAAGCCTGTGGAGGCCTAGGTTTGATTGATCAGTGCTTTGATTTAACAAAATTGTGCGCGAATGAAATGTTTGGGGGAGAGGGAGACTCCACTCTGCTCACGTGGTTTTTGAACACCATCACCGTGCTTTAATGAGTCCGATCAGTTGTTTGTGTCACTCCAGTTAGTTGTGCACCAGGGTGTTCACTGGGCTATTTCTAACTGAATTAAAAGTTCATCCAGATGTGGCCATGATGTCATAATTGTACTAAATATCAATTACACCATCTTTACAGCACTCATGACCTAAGATGAGATGACTTCATACTTCTAGCATCCATCATGAGATAAATGATTTTTTCAGTTCTCTTCCAGGGGATCCTCATCAATAGTCATAAGCACTGAATATTCCTGCCCATGTGCGGGGACCCCGGAAATTTAAAAAAAATTATATATGGAAATCATATATATACAGCTCTAGCTCTATATATATATATAAATATATATGACGGGATCATCTCGAGTAAATAATTGTTTTCCTCGTTATGTCAGCCTCAGAGATGCAGGAACGCGAAGAAGCAGCTTCGCAGATTTTCAATGATGAATATACAAGTCCGAGAACTGTGGGAACAATGGTAACTGATAAAACAGTGAGTGATCTAAATTCACGATTAAAGCGTTTAGAAAAGCTCCAGCGCTTGGAACTCTCAAAATGGTGGGAATCAAAATCGTTACAAAGGTATCTGGAAGTAGAAAGAGTGCCTAGGGGTCTACGAATAATGGTTACTCCAACCTATGAAGAACCCAATCCAGACATGTTACGTGAGTGGGCAGCAAATAACAATGACGCCTCAAGAAGGATGTTGGTGATTCTAATAAAGTATGCCGATATTGACAGAAACAAAATTTTATCAGAAATGGAATGTTTACTCAGTGACTTGAGCAAAGAAGAAAATCAAAACTTGATTTCAGAGTTTAAATCATCATTGAAAGAAAGGATGAAAAAATATGAAACCACCATTAGAGAGAGGAAAGCGCAAAAATTCATCAGGGATAAACAAGATTATGACAGGGGTCAGATCTACACCTTCGCAAAAAAGTTCGATACAATCAGAAGGAACAAATTCGCCCAGATGAATAAACCCAGCACAGAAGAACACTCTGAACACAGTAGTATACAGAGTTCAGAAGTTGACACCGACTTAGAAGAGGCAGCAACCCCACAAACCTCAGTACCAACAGTAATTGAAGAATTTGATTTTTTATGCGAAGAACGCAGGTTCAACCTGCGACCAAGACAACAGGTACAAACACGATCACAAAGACCTCCAAGAGGAAGAGGCAGAGGACAGCGAGGAGGAAGGGGGCAGCCTGTCGGAAGAGGGCAGCAAAAGCAAGAGAAGAAAATGAACAAATGAGGGTAACGAACAATGCGGCGATAATCAATCTAACGAACATAATCCTCACTGAACGTGAAAAAGAAATCCTACAGTTAGGCCTTACATTTTGCCCTGAATCTAACCTGGATTATGTACAAACGAGAATAGATCTCTTCAAATTCATAAGAACACTCAAATTAAAGAAACATTTTCTTATTAACCCCATGTTGAAGAGTATACCCACAATGGGGGAAACATCTACCGTGGTAAGCTCCACAACTACAGTAAGCGGGCTACAAGTCACTGATTTTGACTTAATGATGGAATTAAAATCAATGGACACAACAAGCGCATTTGAGGATGTGGAAACAATTGCAGAAGAAGAGGGCATATCGATTGGAGAAGGGATACCAACAAGCTTCAAACCCGCTTCAAGATTCATTCCGGTGTCAGCAAGAGATGGAATAGACATTTTTTGTGAACTTGTTACCAATGAACTTAAAAAATTGAGTTGTCAAATCAATACTAGAGAAAAAAACAGGAAGCAATCAGAATACCAAGCCCTGATAAAGAAGTTAACTGAAAATGAGAACTGTATTGTTCGGAATGCGGACAAAGGGGGCAACATTGTCCTATGGGATAAACAAAAATACTTGAGTGAAGCATATAAACAACTCAATAACAAAAAATGTTATGTAAGAGTCGATGAGAAAGTCATGTTGACAAGTAATGATGAGTACAATGTACAGTTAAAATTTTGGTTTGACCAGGGATTACTCAAACAAGATGAATACAAGTTCCTAAAAATAGACCATCCAGTAACAGCAGTCTTTTATCTAATCCCCAAGGTCCACAAGGACATTGAGGTACCTCCAGGGCGCCCAATCATTTCTGCTATTGGTAGTGCCCTGGAGAATACTTCAAAATATGTAGATTCTTTCATAAACCCCTTAGTAAAAACTCTACCTTCCTATATCCAGGACACAGGGGACTTTCTGAGGGGTATATATGACCTACCATGGGAAGATGATTACCTTTTGATCACGATAGATGTAACAACACTCTATACGAGTATACGACACACTGATGGGATAAAAGCTGTTAAATACTTTTTAGGTTCAAGACCGATATCTATGTGGGCCCACACCCAAATGCTTCTGTCAATGATTGAGAGGTGTCTCACAAGTAATTATTTTTTGTTCCACAATGAACTGTTCCACCAAGTATGCGGTACTGCGATGGGCACCTGCTTCGCCCCCAGCTATGCTAATTTGCATATGGGCTGGTGGGAGGAGCAGGTGGTCAGGTCGCAGTATCAACAACAGTGGGAGAATAATATTTTGCACTGGAGTAGGTTTATTGACGACTTGTTCGTCATATGGAAAGGGACTGAAGAGGAGGCTGAGACATTTATTAATAACCTACAAATTAATGATCTCAATTTAAAATTTACTAGTCAAATTAGCAAGACTGAAATTAATTTTTTGGATCTGACAGTATATATTGAAGATGGAAAAATTGAGACAAAGTTGTATCGAAAACCTACTTCCAGTAATACTATTTTACACGCAAAAAGTTTTCACCCCACTAATCTTAAAAAGAGCATACCTTATGGTGAATGTATACGAACCAAACGGAACTGTAGCACAGAACAGATTATTGCACAAGAACTATCGGTTCTAAAAGGAAGATTTCTGGATAGAGGATACCCAGATGAGTGGATAGAAAGTGCAATCCACAAAGTGCAGAAAAGGAAAAGAGAAAATATCCTATTTGATAAAAAAGAGGAGGAACAGGGGAAGAGTAAGAAACTGTCTTTAACCACACCAGGTAGATTCATTACAACATACAACACACAGCATACCAAACTAAGAGGCATTTTTTGCAAACACTGGCATGTAATTAAGAATGACCCAATCCTAGGAAAAGTTCTCCCAAACAGACCACAGATTACATTTCGCAGAGCGAAATCGTTTAAACAGACCCTGGTTAGAAGTACCTTAAGAAAACCCAAACCGAAAACGACTTGGTTAACAAAAAAGCAGGGATTTATAAAATGTTCAAAGTGCAAAGCATGTAAGCACGGTGTGAATACTGAAAAGTATGCACCAGGCTTAAACAAACAAATGCAAACAATAAGAGGAAAATTCTCATGCAAAACCGAGTATGCTGTCTACGTGCTCCAATGCCCTTGTGGCTTGAGGTACGTTGGCAGCACTATTCTGGAAGTACACAAGAGAGTGTTATAACACCTAAGAGCAATCAAAAATGACGACAGATCATATCCTGTCGCACGACATTTTGAGAAATTCCACAATAAGCGACCAGATGGTCTCACATATTTTGTGATAGACGCAGTAGAGAAGAATCCCAGGGGAGGTAACAGGGAAAAACAGTTAAGGAGGTTGGAGTCACGATACATTATCAAATTGAATTCGAAGCAGCCAGATGGTTTGAATGTCGAAGAGGATTTGTACACTCATCTAGGTTAATGAAATTTGAACTAATGTTCCTAGCCAAAAACTTCGGTTATATAAAGTTTTCCACGTGGAGTATTCACGAAAGCTGTATCAAGGCATCACACAGGCATAATGGCTCGTTTGAGAGAAAGCCTTAAAATGTTATCCAATATGGATATGGTCATAGGCCCACTTGGGCACTAGTGACGTAGTGCAATTGATTTGATTCATTTGACTCATTGGTTTGGTTGACGGACTAATGAAATGGATTTTGGAGAAGATATCATCACTGTTGATACTATTTTAGTTTATAATGAAATTATATTGTGATGAAATGATCGGCTTCGTGACAAATATATGTAACAACTACTCAAAAAGCCCACTTGGGCAATACGCACATTGCAAATGTACTATTTATTCATTATTATTACGGATGACAGAGTATTTATTTGTTTTTCAGTACCAAATCTTGCTGATTTTCTATTCACGTGTAATAGTATGCAATTCATATTGAAAACTACGAGTCTGTCTTCCAATACACTTGCATTGTAGTTGTTTGGTCACGTGGAGAACACAAAGTTTAAAATGGCTGTAAAAACTTTACTTCGCGTCAGTGAACAAGGGTGCTGCGCACTCGAAACGCGTTTGACGGATGGCTGACTGAGGAATAAAAGCAATTTTCGACCACACACGGCTTCGTTTTTCTTCCGTATTCAGAGGAGAAAAATTGGTTTGATTGACAGAAACCGGCTTCCGTGCGGTTCCTTGCAACGAAGCAACTCTCGATTAGGTGGAGGCACTTCATTAACGGAAGACTCAAAGGCATATATATATATATATATATATATATATATATATATATATATATATATATATATATATATATATATAATTTTTTCCTCATACCAATGCAGCTCCCAATAGGAGGCTAAACAATGTAATTACACACATAAAGACTATATTTGCCAATATATGAAAACACAAGAGGGCAAGTAGCACTTGAACTCTGTTTTTTAATGAGTAAAGCACTCATAAAGAGCAAACTGCAAATAAAGTACACATTGTTAGCCTACAGGCTGCATTGTAAACCAATAGCATAGAAAATTAAAGCATTTTCAACAAAAACTGGCACCGTGCCTTTAAGGCAGCCATGACCCCTAGCTTCACATCATGCCTCAGGGGTGGCAGTTAGGTCAGTTGTTCTTTCTGGCTCCTTCTTTCAGGACCCTGGATTCACAGCTCTCTACTTTTTTTACTTTTCTGTCTAAATTATCTTGTTTTATTGTGGTTTTCTTGACTTCACTCAACGTCTTTTGATAATTGAGTGAGATTTGAACCATTTTTTTGTTACAGAAAGACCTTTTTTTCTGTCAAAAATGCCTTCTTTGTTCGATCCTTGCCCTGCCTGTGACAAAAAGGCCAAGCCGGACACACACAATTGTGAATCACACTCTCCAGCGGCCTGTCAACACTGCAGGAAGTTGTATAAAAGGACCATCGAGGACAGGGAGAGAATCACTCTTTATGACCTCTTAGAAAGAGGTAGATCTCCTGTAAAGACAAAGAAAAGGGCGCGTTCGACGTTGAGGAGCAAGGTCCCGATATGTTCCCCTTCGGCGTCGGGCTCAACGTCAAAGGTACTGGTGGCGGGATCGTCGGCGAGGGATTTGGCGCAGGAGCGCCGCTCTTCAACTTCTAAAGCCAAGTCTCTATCGGTGTTGGAACAGCGTCCGGCATCGAGAGAAGATCCTCCGCCTTCGACTCTACAGCGACGATCGACGTCAAGACACAGATATCAACGCCGAGACGTAAGTCATCATCTGAGATGTTGAGGCCAAAGTCGACGTCTCAGCGCAGATCGCCGTCGAAGCAGAGATCGTCGGATGTCCTATCGTCTACGTTGAGGCAGGGGCTCCCCGTCAGCGTCAGCAAGACACTCGACATCGAGACAGCAGTCTCCGTCGGTTTCACAGCCGACGTCGAAACACAGTCCTCCATTGAAGGAAAGGTGCTCGACATCGAGGCACAGCCCTCCATCACAGCGAAGACTGTCGACGTCGAGGCACAGCCCTCCATCGAATAGAAGACTATCGACGTCGAGGCGCCACTCGACGTCGAGCCACATCCCTCCGTCGAAGCGAGCACGATCGACGTCGAGACAGGAATATCCGTCGAGGCGGCACTCGACGTCAAGGCACAGCCCTCCGTCGAAGAGCAGAAGATCCAGATCGATGTCGAGATGCGGGTCTCCGTCGAAGCAGTCAACGTCAAGACACATACCTTCAAGATTCCCATGCCTGTTCAGAAGACTACCTCTTCGGTCATTTTTGAGACTTTGAATCAGAAGGTGTCCTCTCGTCCATTACTGCCTCTGGTACCGGGTCTACTCAAGCCAGTTATGGACATATTTTCTTATGCCTGCCACTCTCAAGATCGCACCGGCGAGAATTCTAAAAAAGTATCGTCTGTCGGACGAGGATCCCTCCTTTTTGAACTCGGATCCAAAATCGGACTCTTTGTGGCTGCCGCCAAAAAGACCCACTTACTGGCCTCCTCGTCTACAGTAGAACCAGACAAGGACAGCAAAACACAAGACTCATGTGGGGGAAAAGTATGTGGCACTTCCGCATCCATGCTTAAAGTCTCCAGTGCTTCAGCTCTATTGGAGCGTTATGATAGAGCGTTATGGAACTCGCGACAGCGTTTTTCAGGTAAGCTACCCAAGGAAGACCGTAAGGACTTCGAAGAAGTTTTACAGGAGTGCAGCTTTGTGGCGAACCAAGTCATTAGTGCTGCAGCGGATAGAGCTACACTCTCAGCACGCTCCTACGCCCACGGAATCTGTGCCAGAAGATCTTCATGGCTTCGCCTTACAACTCTGAAGCCAGAGGCGCAGTCCCGGATTCTCAACCTGCCATTTTCCGGGACATCGTTGTTTGGCTCGCACACCGATGACGAGATGGCACAGATGAAGACCGAGCTAGATACCCTGAAGACGGTAGGGCTGGAGAAAAAAGAATTTCGTCGTTTTTACCGCAATACTGATCGCCGATCTTTCCAACAGAGGCTACAAACCCCTCATTGGCAAAAGAATCAAAACCAGCTGGGCCAGCAGAAATCGCAGTACCAAATCCGGCGATCCAACAGGGGAAGAGGAGGAACCGTCAGTCCTCTACCTCGATGAAACCTCCATCCAAGCAATGAGTTTCTGCTTCCTCCAGTACCTTGCAACGCTCCAGTAGGAGGAAGTGTTGCAAATCATCTTCAAGAGTGGCGAGCCATCACAAAATATCAGTGGGTGCTGGCTACACTGCAAAATGGGTACGCTCTACGTTTCCGACGTCGTCCTGCCTCGATCCCTCCAGTAACATCAAGCTACCAGATCAACATGCTACAGAGGGAAGTAGGCATCCTTCTCCAAAAGTCAGTCATAGAGAAGGTCCCACAGTTGCAAAGAGGTCGGGGAGTGTATTCCAGATACTTCCTGGTAAAGAAAAAAGGTCAGAAGTCGGAATACAGACCCATTTTGGATCTGCGAGCACGCAAGTCCATCAAACGAGAAAAATTTCACATGCTGGCTATCCATGAAATATATCCTCACCTCCGCAAAGGGGATTGGATTTGTTCGCTGGATCTGCAAGATGCCTATTTTCATATACCGATAAATCAGCATCACCGGCAATATCTACGATTCATGGTAGGAACATCCCACTATCAATTCAAAGTGCTGCACTTAGGACTGAAATCAGCTCCGCGGGTATTCACGAAGTGCATGGCAGTGGTGGCAGCTGCTCTGCGGCTCAGAAGCATCTTCGTCTACTCTTATTTGGACGATTGGTTGCTGAAGGGCTCCTCTCCCCAGACTGTGAGGAACATTTCCAGCAGTGTCTAGGGCTCTGTCAAAAACTGGGCCTACACGTGAACTACCAGAAGTCGACACAGCAACCCACTCGAACAATCCACTACCTGGGGGACGCTGATAGACTCCGAGTGAGGAAAAGGGTTTCCTTCGGAGGAGAGACAATTATCCCTCATTCACAAAGGCAGACAGATTTAAAAAAGATACCTGTCGTCGGTACGTCAGATCGCCTCTTTGCTAGGATCGATGACGTCCTGCATTTTTCTGGTGCCCAATGCCAGATTAAAAATGCGTCCCCTGCAGCAGGATCTGGAGGACAAATAGGATCAACGGTCTTCTCGCTGGGAAGACAAAATCTGTCTATCACACGCAGCCAAAGCATCCATTCCGTGGTGGATGAAGAGGGACAATCTGGAAGTAGGAGTTCCGTTCCATCAAACTCCTCCCTCTCAGTCTCTGATCACAGACGCTTCACTACAAGGATGGGGAGCCCACATGGGCTCTCTCCAGACGCAAGGTCTATGGTCCTCAAAAGAACAATTATACCATATAAACATGCTGGAGCTCAGGGCTGTTCATCTTGCTCTCAAGGCTTTCCTCCCTTCGATTCAGACGAGTTCCATCCTAGTACAGACAATACCACCACAATGTACTACCTGAACAAGCGGGGGGAACTCGCTCGAGGACCCTGTCATTGGAGGCGCAGTCCCTTTGGCACTGGCTACTAGCGATGAAGCTATCCATCACAGCAGTTCACCTGCAGAATTCTCAAGCGGATGCCCTCAGTCGCCACTTCGAAGAACAGCAGGACTGGGTTCTCAACGATGAAGTGGTCGACGTCTTCCAGGCTTGAGGCTGTCCATGCATAGACCTGTTCGCGGACGAAGAAAACACAAAATGGCGAGTCTGAGCCACAAGGTACTACCAACCAGGATCGACAGGGAATCTCCTTTTGATCAGCTGGTCAGGGGCATTTGTGTACGCCTTTCCACCCCTGCCTCTCATCCCGAATGTGGTGAACAAGCTGTCACACTCGGACACCACGATGATACTGATTGCTCCAGACTGGCCGAGGCAGTGGTGGTACCCGGACCTTCTACATATGTCCGTGAAGCCGTGCAGACCGGACCTGCTGTCCAAGATGAACGGGAGGATTCATCACCCCAACCTTCCATCACTGAACTTGGCAGTATGGCTCCTGAGGTCCTCCAGTATGGACATCTAGGCCTACCTCAAGACTGCATGTTCATATTGAAAGAAGCAAGGAGACCTTCGACAAGGCACTCTTATGCTTGTACAGACAATTCGCAGGGTGTGAAAGGCAAATGGCGCTATCAACAAAAATTGCACAGAATCCAATATATGAAAGTCAAATTGACAGCGGTGCAAACAACAGTGGGAACAACACCCAAAACCCACAAGGCTCAATACAAGATTGATAAAGATGCAAGAAAAAAAGAGTTGAGGCCTCTCTCCTGTACTCGGGATGTTGGAAGCCGAATGAGTTGGTGACTAATTACGTTAAGCAGACGGTTTTGGATTACACGTTTTGGGCGATCGGATATCAGTTATATCTATATTAGCATATCACCTTGGGTATATTCAACTTAAACCTGGTTATTTGGACGGCCAGCTTATGATTGAGCAGCTTTTTTACAATTGGTATTAGAAAATAGGATCATTTTCCAGTTATACCAGATTGGCAGTTCATCAAATAATTGAGCCCTGAGGAAGTCGTATGGGATAATTCCCTCGAAACGACGAAACGCGTTGGGGAGTGGAAGAACTTCGCTAATAAATTAAGAAGAATGGAAGCTTTGTGCTGTATTTGATTGTTTTGAACTATGCATTTATTTCAATAGCGTGTGCATCAACTCTTTTTTTCTTGCATCTTATGCTTGTAAATGGAAGCGTTTTTACATATGGTGTGTGCAAAATAATTGTAGTCTCACCAAGGGGCAGGAGAAAGTAGTCTTGCCCTATTTGCTTTACCTAGCCAGAGCAGGTTTAAAATTCTCATCCACTAAGGTGCACCTGGCTGCCATTACGGCGTACAGGCGTTCTCCTTCTCAACCCTCGTTCTTTCAGTTGCAGGTGGTTAAGGATTTTCTGCAGGGTCTTAAGAAGGTCTACCCTCCGGTCCGACCTCCTTCACCTCCTTGGGAGCTGAACTTGGTACTGTCAAAATTGATGGGTCCACCCTTTGAGCCTATCCACAAAGCAACCTTGCAACACCTTACGTGGCAGGTAGCTTTCTTGATGGCTATCACCTCAGCTCGTAGGGTGAGTGAGATACAGGCTCTCTGTTCAAAAGAGCCCTACTTGGTCTTCCATCTCAATAGGGTAGTCCTCAGAACACATCCTTCCTTCTGAAGGTGGTATCCGATTTTCATGTAAATTAAACCATTTCTCTTCCGACCTTTTTCCCCAATCCCTTCACTCCAGCTGAGAGGCCTCTACATTCTTTGGAACTTAAAAGGGTCTTGAAGTTTTATCTGGACAGGTCGAAGCCATTGAGAAAGTCTGACCGTCTCTTTATTAATTATGGTTCGGTCAGGACAGGTTTCTCAGCATCAAAGCGGTCCATCTCTAGATGGATAGTCTCATGCATCAAATTGGCTTACCAGTTAGCACAGAAGCCTCTTTTGTCAGCTCCCAAAGCTCATTCCACGAGAGGAAAAGCAGCTACAACTGTTTTTCTCAATAATGTACCGCTCTCTGAGATCTGTACATCAGCCACTTGGAGATCAGTGCATACATTTACAAGACACTACTGTCTTGACTCCGATATTAGAGCGGACACTCAAGTAGGTCAGACCTCCTTGAGGAATCTGTTCCAACAGCTGATTTTTCGGTTGTTATTTGGGTCACTTTGTTTCTCATTTGCCTGCAGGTGGAAGGTGGGCTTGCTATTCTATTCAGTGCTTATGACTATTGATGAGTATCCCCTGGAAGAGAAGGATAAGTTGCTTACCTGTAATCCTAGTTCTCTTCCAGGGGTATCCTCATCAAAGTCATAAGCAACCCACCCACCTCCCCAGGCAAATTAGATTTTTTTTCTGAAGGTATAAAGGATATCTTTGTGCCATGACCTTCAGGGTTATGCAAAGAACAACTGACCTAACTGTCACCCCTGAGGCATGATGGGAAGCTAGGGATCATGGCTGCCTTAAAGGCACGGTGCCAGTTTTTGTTGAAAATGCTTTAATTTTCTATGCTATTGGTCTCCAATGCAGTCTGTAGGCTAACAATGTGTACTTTATTTGCAGTTTGCTCTTTATGCGTGCTTTACTCATTAAAAAACAGAGTTCAAGTGCTACTTGCCCTCTTGTGTTTTTATATATTTGCAAATATAGTCTGTGTGTAATTACATCGTTTAGCCTCCTATTGGGAGCTGCATTGTATGAGAAGAAAATGATATATATATATAGAGCTGTATACATACGATTTCCATATATAATTATTATTTCCGGGGTCCCCGCACATGGGCGGGAATATTCAGTGCTTCTGACTTTGAAGAGGATACCCCTGGAAGAGAACTAGGATTACAGGTAAGTAACTTATCCTTATATCCCATAAAGTGCTTAGTATTCTTTCTCAAATGACTTTGCTGGTCCCACTACTGACATGTACCTTCTCTCTCTTCAGGGATGAGATTCAGATGAAGGCCTCGTACAGCAAATCCAACGGGCAGCCTAAGAACCTTGGCCGTGCTGCCTCCCCATCACCTCCTCCTGGACAGGCTCCCCTGAGCCCCACTCGTGGCAGCAGTGGAAACAGCGGCGGAGTGAAGAAGGTCTCCGGAGTGGGTGGAACAACATATGAGATTTCTGTATGAGATCCACCTTTCTTCAAGTGACAGCAGTGCAGAGACCCAGGCTGCATTGGAAGAGAAGCACGCTCCACCAGTCAGAAGCCAGGAGATTGGTCACCTGCATGTACATTTGTAACCAGTCGCTAAGCAAAGCAGACAATCCTTCGGTGGGGCGCACTTGTCTGCAAGGGAGGGAGTGGAAAGCTGCTCTCTGGTCACAGTGAGACTAGTCAGACTTATTAAGCAGCTAGGTTCTACCGGCTACAAAAGCTTTCCCACGGGAACGAAAAAACAGCAAACCACTTTGTGCAGCATTGCTCACCACCAATTTTTTTAATTATTTTTATTAATATTTTGTGAGTTCGGACTTCCCCTCCCCTTCCCATCATTTTCCTTAATTTCAGGTGTGTACATATCTATTTTATCTCTAAAATTACCAGTATGTGGTGGGAGGGTACATCCTGCCATAATCGCCACTTCTACCTGTTCGGGTATTTATGGTGGGATAGCACTGCTGTCAGTGGACATCACACACTCCCTTGCCCAGTGTTCCCAGCATGAGACTTAACCTTTGGTCGGGTCTTGTCACCTCTTTCTGGTCATTTGGGGGTATTGGTTTCCACCAGCTTAACCCCCGTTCTGGGTCCAGAAAGTAGAGTCTGGTAGGAAGCTGTTCATGAAGAGCACAATCCTCCTACCAGTTTGTCATTTTGTGGCAGAAATAACTTCCCTTCCACATCTGCTCATAGGTACTGTGAGCATTGTCTCTGGGGAAACGATACTCTGAAAGAGGGGCATGAGGTGCGTGCAGCAGCCTGAGCTATCCCCATGCACAGACACGTAAAACTTTAAAAGGCCATAAGAAAAGTCCCCTGACCAGTCTATATTTCACTCCCTTGATGTAAGCTTAAAGCGATGAAAACAGACTGTAAATGTATGTATTAAACTGGAACAAACAGCAATACGCTTCTTGCCAGATGCCAAAAATAACAGAACGCCAGGAAGAGATAACAGTTAAGAGGTGGTGGTATAGGTGAACGATCTCCAGCAAATGGGACGGGAGTTATTTTTTATTATAAGTATCCATTTTAAACCAACAAAAGAAATTAAAATGAAAAAATATATATGTATAAAAAGAGACTATTCTGTTGCTGTATTGATTTTCTAGTGAGCAAATGTGCGGGAGATGATCAGCGACAAGTGTGTGTTGTTGTTTATTGAAAGCCGAACGACTGACGAAAACAAATCCCACTTAATGTCTTATCCTAGTAAAGTGCCCAGCATCTTCAGCCCTGGTCATCCGCTTGTGCCCAAGTAGAGATCAGCATTCTCTTTAGACGTAGTGTGTACTCATCGCGCATTACAGAGTATCATAGGATGAGTGATGCCCTTCATAATGGAGGATAGAGAAAGCACTGGAGAGTAGGCACACATCATGGGGAGTACATAGGTAGGCCGTCTCCAGTTAAGGTGGATAAGCCACATGGTGGGCTAGTTGCACAGAGGTGGGTGGGCCGGGCCAGGGAGGATGTAAAGCAGAAGCAAGCGATTTGAGGGTGGTGTTTGAGGCTCCTCAGTAGCTGACAAATGACACCTTGCTGAAATGTTTAATAGAAGTCATACAGCACTTGTCAGAAGGGTTTTGTGTCTGGCATGGCTCAGCTGGATGGAGTGCTTCACCATTGCAAAGTAGCAGAAACGCCACCTCACATCTTTCTTTTTTTTCCTTCCAGCACTTACTGCATTTCAGACCGGCTCTTGGGCTAGCACATGCAGTGTGAACAGTCCCAGATGTCTTGATTGTGGTTGTTAATCATGGTGGTTGCTCCTGTGTACTGCCTAGTAGATCATGTTTGACTGTGTTGCAGATGGCTTGAGGCAGCCAGTAGAATTTCATGAGTTTCATTTTCCTGTTGAATTGCCGCAGAACTTGTTATGAAGATAGTTCTATGGGACACCGACCAGTACACTGCTGCACCTATCGAGATGATATGGGTCCAGTGCCTGTGCGGCTGCTTTGCAGTCATCCTCTGGCAGATCAGGTGCAGTTAATGCCAGGCAAACTTTTTCTTGTGTAGAATGTGAGTCCTAAAGCTAAGGTTGGTTTCAAATGTAGAAGCGCATGGATTTGGTGCTTTTAACAAGTGGCAGTGTGAAGCGGTTCACTTTCTGCTCGTCGAACAACACATCTGATCCTTGGTTAGATCTTCCTTAGACAAGGGCCTACGTCGTATCTGAGTTTTGTTTCAAATGCATTCTTGTTCACAAATAGGCCACAAAACATTCTTAGTGGGGCTTAGTGGACCATCCAGTCCTATAACAAGCTGGGTATCAGCTACGTCGGTGATACAGCGCAGTGTTTCCCCAACTTTTTAGAACCACGACCCAATGGTTAGAACGGCAAACTTTTGCGACCTACCTAGCATTACTAGACATGAGGGAGGCAATTTTTTTAATGTAATAAAGCATCATGTGGTAGCGCTATCATTTACAGGCAGCAGTTTTTACATTGAAATGGTCACTAAATGTGCTCAGACATAGTTTAATGATGAAACTATATAGCACACAAATGAAAATGTTTGGAAATTGGGTTTCTGTGAATATTTATCATTTGTGCATCACTTAGTAAAGTGCCTTGATTTGTTTTGATCCTATTGAAATCTGTCTCCATCACACATTAGGAAAGCAAAACATTTTGCTTTCCTAAGTCCTGAATGTGTACAGTTCATTTAAAAATGGCTTCCTTCAGCCTTTCCTTTCACTCTCTCTGTCACATAATTCCCTTTCCTTTATCGGACTGCAGAATGCGAGGAGTTTCTAAACACCAGTCTCCATAGTAAACAAATAAGCAGTCATTTGTCAGACATTTGACCTCTGTCTTTGAAGCGCAGCATGTTACAAGATAAATACAGAATTTAAAAGCATTTTTTTGTATTGCTTAGACTTTTGCAACCCACAAAAAACAGTGTGTCGCAACCCACAGTTTGGGAAACTCTGGTCTAATGGTACAATAGCAGGACGACGTTTTAACCCCTTGAGATCTCTCCTGATACATACCCGAAGCAGAAAACCAGTTGTGCTACAACTGTTACACAACCCACTGAGCAGTATCTGAACGAGATACGTTTTAGGGTGCGATCAATCGTGTGAGAAGTTACAGGTACAACCAGTGAAACCCCAACCGGACTTTTATTAAGAAATACCACTTATAAACACTTGAACACAAGGGATGCATTTAAAATATTTATTTTAAAACTGAAACCCTAGTCTAATGTATCTGCCATAAATTGTAACAATGGGGACAGATATGGCAATACCACACTAAAAAACGGAGTACTGTAGGGATTGAAGTACCTATTGAGCATGCTAAAACTGTTAATTTTCACTCGACATAGTAATTGTAATCACTCCTACAATTTGTTTGTGTTCATTATATTCAGCCTGCCTCTGTAGCTGCAAACATTCCTACCCAAGCCCTTTTGAATTGATCTCTGAAAGCAAAAATAGGGGGAAAAAACAATTACATTAAATCAGACACCATAAAACAAAGAACAATATAATTGTGATTTCCCTACAGGGGTAAGTAAGACAATGTCCATCCCCTTCTTTTGGGTGATTATTAAATGGGTACAGAGCAATGATCCCTCTAATTTCTTTCCTCTGTGTGCGGCAGTGGAGGGTCTCTGTGCGCTGCAACCATGGCTATGTGCGCCAGGAACCACACCGCGCGTGTGCGCGGCGCCAAATGTCACTCAGAACGTTTACTTTAATAAGTGAAAAGATGGTGCATTTTCACACATACAGTGCCACAATAAGTGTCTTAAAGGCAGTTTCCAAATTGGATAAACACGCCATGACATGAATTGGTTACACAGGCAAGTACACTTCAAGTTTAGAAAAGCACAAGACTTAAACGTTGGTACCATCATAAGATTTTAATAAATATTCTTAACTTGAGCACTGTTAATTGGGTGGGGAAATGTTGGGAGCCTATACAATATCACATAAACAATAAGGGAGACATGTCAAGTGGCATCACTAGAGGGGTGACAGGGTTGCTTCTCACAGCGATCTTTGGCATTTTTCCAGTGGTAATAAACTAGATCTAGGTCAACTTTCCCGTTCAGGAGGTAGGCCTTTCTCCTCATCAGCATATCCAAATGCTTCTGCTCTAGTCTATTCCTCAATTTACTCTTGATAGTATTCATGAGGCTGAATCCTCGTTCACAATCTGCACTAGATGCTTGAAACGTTGCGCAGACATCAACAAGCTGAGACACCACACTATACTGAGCAGCATTGCGTACAGTGAAATTCACCATGTCTTGAAAGGTGGTAAATAACCCACCCTTTACATGTTCTGCCACCACATATTTATAGTCTCTGTATTGTCGAACAACATCTTCTGGTGTTTCGCAATCACCCAGGACCGAGACATTTTCATACTTTTCTACAAGTCTTTGTATATTCTCAGTCCCAAAATCAAAATGTGATTGTGCGGCCATTGCCTGGATTTCAAAACTTGCCCATTCTTTCAGCTCATCTTCAGGGAACCTTTTTTGCATGTGCTCACAAAGAAGGGAAACAAAAGACAAAATAGGCCCACTGTCAAACTCTTGCCTTTCCTTGTCCAACACCATCAGATCTCTTACATTGCTGCTCCAAAAGACAGTGTCCCCCAAATACTGTTGCTTAACTTGGTCAGTCTTTGCTCTTGCATACTGTGCAGCTTCAACAGTAGTCAGAGAACTTTTTTGGAATAGTTTGCACAAAGATGCAAATTCACCCAGAATGTCATTAAGTACTGCAAGTGAAATATGGTAGTTGGAGTTTGATAGCTTTTTATAACAATATTTAGCAACTGGATCATTCTTCTCAACTTTCTCATGCTCAAAGTACTTAAGAACAGCCTCGTAATTACGAATTAGTGCACCAACAGCAAAATGCCTTGAAAGCCACCGGACTTCATTCAGTGGTCGAAAAGAGACCACTTCACATTCAGTGACCGATGCAGTTTCATACAGCTTGGACTTCCTTGCAGGAGATCTGGAGAACACAGTGTAGACAGTCCTCAATAATGTCTCCATCTCTTTAACCATTGGAACCCTTTTCCAGGCATCATCAACTCCCAAATCTTCTCGATGGGCGACACAATGCTGCTCAACTAGATGAGGTATGGTTTGTTTAAGGCGAGTAGCAACACCATTATTCTTAACCAGCATCACGGACGCACCATCAGATGTGAACATGACCATTTTCATAAGGTCCAGTTCATTGGCAGTGTAGAAATCTTTCACAGCAGTAGTGATAGCCTCAGCATTACAACTAGTCAGCTTCACTATGCCCCCAAACTGTGTTTTGTGCTCTGTTGATGTTACTGGTCGGAACTTGAAGTACAGGATGAGCATTTTTGAAACAGAAATATCAGTGCTCTCATCAATTATCAATGTGTGATACAAAGCGTTACGAAGTTCTGCCATTGATTCACAGTGTATCACGCTATTGATGGCCTCAAGGAACTCAAAGGCATAGTTCTTGCTCCTCCAGCTGTCTGGTATCTTGACATACAAAGCTAGGTGGTCATGGATGTCTTGTACAGATAACGTTGAAGTATTCATCTTGACTGCCAGCAACACGTTGTTGATGAGAATCTTTATCTCTTCAGGCACAGATCTTTGGCGTTCAACTACTTCCATTCTATTTGCTTTGTCAGTGGCAGTTTCTCTCAGCATTGCCCGCACTCCATAACCAAACCTGGCAGCAGCACTTCTGTTTCTCAAGATCACCATGGCAGACTCGTGTACTTTGCTAAGTAGATGGCGTTTCATGTAATCCAGGTTCCAGCCATCACTCCATTTCTTCCCTGTGGAAAAGTCCCCAACAATTTTGGCTTCAGCACATGCTTTGCAAATCAAGCCCACGTCTGGACTGTATTGGAAAAGTTCCCCGAGTTGCACGTGAACCTTGCTTCGTGATTTCTGCATCTCAGCCTCCACAATTTCCTTCATCCACTCTTTCTTGAATACAAGGCAACATTTCTTCCTTTGTGGTGAAGCACTGCACTCTCCCAAAGTGACAGCTTTGCGCTTGAACATTTCCATGCCCGCCGGTTTGAACCTGCTGTGCCACAAAGCCTGCAAGATGAGGGAACATGGCTTACGTTGACGCCTAGCTCATGAATGCAATCCTTTATACTACAATGATCAAGATGCACCACAGTTTAACTCTACCAAACAATTGCCTCTTCTACTTGAACTCACGTACACCTGTGTGAATGAATGGGGTTGTGGCTGCGAAGCCTGCAACAGAAGAAAACATGGGTAAGTATATTATACTACAATGATCAAGATGCACCACAGTTTAACTCTACCAAACAACTACCTCTTCTGCTTGAACTCACGTACGCCAGTTTAAATATGTGGGGATCAGGCAGTGAAACCGGCAACAGAAGATGCACTACTTTAACTCTAGCAAACAATTACCTGTTTCTTCTGCCTGTACTCCCGTCTGCCTTTGCAATTGTATTCGTAGTACGGTCTCCCAAACCTGCAAAGGAAAAGGGGTGCAGATTGTGATTCTATTTACCCAGCAACCCCCAACCCAACGAGGAACGTACACAGAATTACCTTGTCTTTGTGGTTACTCGCACCTGACCACTCCTATCCAAATACCTTACAGACTGGAAACATGCAACTGAAGACAAGATAGTCAGCAAACGCTTGAAGAATCACAAACTATGAATAGGACCGGTCTAGAGACCCCAATAGGAAAAATGACCAAATAATTACGTAGGATTCCAGTCTAGGACAAACAGGCGTGTGCCAATGTGTTTCATTATTAGCATGATGTAAATTTCAAACATTAAAAGAGTAATTCAAAAAAAATAAACACACATGGGCACACAAAAACAAATACTCTAATTACTAATGATTTTAGTATTTTATATTGGAAGAGTTTGCCAAAAACGGGAACATGTAATGGGAAGGTTGGTGCTGCATCTCGGTGATTAACTTTTAAATAGTTAGTTTTCTTTCACAGTACAAGGCTCCTGCCAGGGCCAGAGTGGTTTCAGACCAGTCCCCATACAGTGCACACTAAGTGCAGTGAGTGGCCTCTCCCCCCCCAAGAAAATTAGGAATCAATGGTGCTTTCTACAACACATGTATCATTATATATTGACTGTTGGACCCGGCCTCGTGGCGTGGTCTTAACCCTCTTGGATTGTGCTCGTCCCCCGCACCGGCCTACACGGGCCGCCCTTTCAGGCCGCCAGGGACCCCTCCTCCCTTCGAGGCCCCCTTTGGATTGTACCCGTTTTCCTACACCCGCCTCAGCGGCCCCCTTTTCCAGGCCGCACAGGGACCCCTCATCCCTTCGGGGTCCCCCCTCATGCTTGCTCCACGCACCAGCCCACGCAGCCCGTCTCCCTCCGGCCTCGGCCCCAGCGAAGCCTAGACATCGAGGCACCAAGATCTGGCCAGAGGGCACCGCATGGCCACTTCACCACTCCCGGAGGAGGAGAGTTTCGATGGGACCCCCCACCGTCCCTCAACACCTAGGTGCGATCGTCCTCCGGCCTCCCCGGGCCTGGCGCCTCTCCCGCTGGGCGTCTGGCCTCTCCCAGCCCGGCCTCTCCGCCCCCCCAAGCGCAAGGGTCCGGACATCAAAGGGCTCCAGACTTATATCTGGGGCAACCCCGCAATGGGACAGTAGTTGTATCCCGGAGTCAAGAGCCCTGCTGATGGAATCGCGGCTGACCCTACGGAGAAGAACTCTTGCTTGAGACTATACCACGAGCCCTGCTGACTGCGTCACGGCTCCACCTTATTGAGACAAGGAACCTCACGGAACATCGGGGCCCTGCTGACGCTGTCGCGGCCCAACCTCGCTGAAACCTCCCTCGGAGCCCTGCTGACGTCGTCGCGGCTCGAGCTGAACTGAAACACCTTAAGAGCCCTGCTGACCTGGTCGCGGCTCGAACTCCACGAACTGATCGCCAGAGCCCTGCTGACGCTGTCGCGGCTCAACCACTCCGAGACCCAGAGTCCCTCCAGCTTGAGGATCAAGAACTGGGCCCAGGGTACTCTCGTACCAAGCTGCTACTAAAGACTGTCCCGCTATCCCGTCCCTACCCGAGACTTTGAGACTCTTGTGGATCCCTCGATCCCCCTTGTACATATCGATAACCGTAACTTCTTAGATGCTGATAAAGAACTGCTCGACTTGATAAACATCCTCGAGTCCTGTGTGGTGGTGTTACTGTGCTGGTACGTTATAGGAGAAGGACCTCTACTAGGAGGCTTCTCAGCAGCGCTCGGCTACTTCGTGCAGTGTGGGGGCCCCTCTGGGTGGTCTCTCCGACTCCCCCGAGGTCCGCCTTCCAACATTTGGTGGCCAGCGACGGGATCCGAGCCGAATGCAGATCGTACAAGCAAGTAACCCACTCGCTATCCATCCAGACAAACCGAGACCATGGAGTTCCAACCAGAACGATTGGAAGAGTACACGCACAAAGAGTTAAAACAGTTCTGCAAGGGCATTACGACCACCGGCCTAGGTACCAAGGAAGAGATGCAGAAAGCCCTGAGAACCTGGATAGAGTCCGAGGCGGGTCCCTCCCAGGGTGAAGGTCCCCTGCCCCTGAATGCAGCCACGCCACCAGCACCGACCCCAGTGAACGAAGGGAGAAACCGCCTGGAAACCGCCTCTCCGCGGAAGAAATACGAGAGCGGGAGAAGGTCCGGACCCATGAGCTAGAGCTCGCACGACTTCGGCTGGACGGCGAACTCCGGCTGGCCGAAAAGAAATGGGCCATGGAGCAGCTACAGCTACAAGAGGAGATAGAGGAGAAGAAACGGCATCGAGAACTAGAAGAGAAACGGCTGCAGGAGGAAATCGAAGAAAAGAAACGGCATCGAGAACTAGAAGAGAAAAGGCTGACCCTCGAATACGAGCGGGGCCTCAAAGAACTCGAACTCAAGGCCCAGAAGGGGGAGACCGGCACCCCCAGCAATAGAGACGCTCTGCCGCCCACCGAAGCCAAGGTCCATATTCCCAAGGATGTCGTCAAGGAGTACTATAAAAACGACGACATCCAGCAGTGATTCAAGGCGTACGAGGTGGCCATGACCTCCCATCGGGTACCCCGGAAGCATTGGGGTGCCGGCCTATGGGGTCGGTTCCTTAGCGAGGGCCGAGACACCCTGCTCCAGCTCCCGGAAGAGGTGATGACCTCGTACGACCATAAGAAGGAGGCCCTGCTCACCCGCTACGGACTAACCGCGGAAATGTACCGCGGAAATGTACCGCCAGCGTTTCAGAGACTGCAAGAAAATCCCCGGTACCACGTGGGTAGAGTATGTTGACTTCTTCAGCAGGGCCCTAGAAGGATGGATCAAGGGTAGCAAGGTCACCACCTACGGGCAGCTGGTCAACCTCATTATTTGGGAACACCTCTCCAACAACTGCTTCGTGGAGCTAAGACAACACCTCCTCGACAGCAAGCTGACCGAGCCGCGGAAGCTCGCCGCCGAGGCCGATCGATGGGTCAACACCCGAGTCCCCCGGAACCCGATGGGGGAGTACCAGCGAAACCACACCGGACGCCCCCCCCCCGCCAGCGCGGAGGAGGAGGGTCGAACCGGAATCTGGACATCCCAGCCGGGCCGCCCCGGAGTCCGCCTCGGGGGCCGCCTCAGCAACACCCCTCCCCGAGCCTAGCCCGAAGAGGGACGACGCCAGCCAAAACCGGACCCCGGCCCCCGATAACCTGCTACGGCTGCCAACAAACAGGACACTATGCCAGCGACCCTGCCTGCCCCATGAACCGACGAGGTGGGACCAGCGGGCCCCCGCCCCGACAACTGGCGGCTGCCGCCCTGGGAGAAGGGGAGGAAGAACCCCTCGACGGGGGGTCCACTGAGTGGGAGCCGGCGGCCATGTCCCTGGTCTGCCTGGGCAGCCGAGAAATGGTGCCCCGAACACCCATCCCGAGCAACACCCAGAAGTACCAACAGTGGGTCACTATCAATGGACGACGGGCCGAAGCCCTCCGTGACACCGGAGCCAGTGTCACTGCTGTCCGCTGCCACCTGGTGACCCCCGAACAGATCCTGCCAAATGTGCTATGCCCCGTCCGGACGGCCGACAACTGCGAAAGCATGTGCCAGATGGCCCAGATCCCCTTCGAATGGGGAGGGGTGACGGGCATGCTGAAGGTGACTGTCCGCGACGACGCTCAAGTGGACTGCCTCCTGGGGAACGCCCTAGAGAGTTCCCCCTGGGCTCAAGTGGAGCGGCGAGAGCATCTCCGAATGTTGGGACTACCCGAATGGGCCTGCGCCACCACCCGGTCCATGGCCGCCCAGGCTCCCCGCTCGTCCATGACAGCCGACACCGTCAAGCCCGAGGGGCCCGTGCCACCACCTGCCTCCAGCGAGGAAGAAGCGGGCACCGATGCCAGGCCCACGGAACCCTCCTTGGGCGAGATCGCCTCTCTCAGCGCCCTCCCGGAGCTTGCCCAATGGCGCCACGACGGGGGCCCCACCAGAGAACAGTTCCAGCAGGAACAGAAGACCTGCCCCTCCCTTGAAGGAGTCCGGCAGCAAGCGGCCTCGCAGGCCAACGGTGACCAGACCGGAACACACTGGGTCTATTGGGCCGAAGGACTACTGTAGAAGATTGCAGAACTGGGGGCCAGTCGCGTGCTGATGGTCCCCCTCCGATTCCGGGAGTTCCTCCTCAACCTGGCACATGATGTGCCCCTCGCCGGGCACCTGGGGCAGGACAAAACCTACAGCCGCCTGGTGACCCACTTCTACTGGCCCCGGATGCGGAGGGACGTGGACAACCACTGCCGGTCCTGCCAGACCTGCCAAGCCAGCGGCCAGACGGGGGGGACGGGTCAAAGCCCCTCTCCAGCCCTTCCCAGCAGTCAACACCCCGTTCGAACGGGTCGGAATAGACATCGTAGGGCCCCTGGACCCCTGCGCCCTCCAGGACAAATGGACCGGGCCCTTCAAGGTGGTGGGGAAGAAGAGCCCTGTCCCCTACCTGATCGACATGGAGTCTCCCCGGAACCCCCTCCGGGTTCTACACGCTAACCGGCTCAAACCCCACTTTGCCCGGACCGAACTAAGCCTACTGCTAGCGACCGACGACGGGGGCGAAGGCGACTCCGAGCCCCTACCCGACCTCCTGCGGACCAGCGACCACGACGGGACCATCGAAGCCGTCCGACTCGCCTCCTCCCTGACCCCGGAACAGCACCACGACTGTCAGCAACTGTTGCGGCCCTTTGCGGCCCTCTTCTCCCTCACTCCGGGGGTGACTCCATGGTGTGTCCACGACGTCGACACTGGGAACAGTCCCCCCGTGCGACACAGAGCCTACCGAGTACCGGACCGGGTGCGGGCCTGCATCCAGGCTGAGGTGGCGAAGATGCTGGCCCTCGGGGTCATCGAGCCCTCCGACAGCCCGTGGGCCAGTCCAGTCGTCCTGGTGCCAAAGGCCGCCGCCCCAGGCACCCCCCCCGGAGCTACGATTTTGTGTGGACTACCGGGCCCTGAACGCTGTTACCAAGACCGATACCCATCCTCTTCCCCGGGCCGACGAGCTCATCGACCGCTTAGGAGCTGCCCGCTACCTAAGCACTTTTGACCTCACCGCCGGGTACTGGCAGATCCAGCTCACCCCCGGTGCCCAAGAGAGATCCGCTTTCTCCACCCCTGATGGGCACTACCACTTTCGGGTGATGCCCTTCGGCATGAAGAACGCCCCGGCCACCTTCCAGAGACTAGTGAACAAGGTCCTGGCCGGGCTAGAGGCCTTCAGCGCGACTTATTTAGATGACATTGCCGTATACAGCAGCCACTGGGCTGAGCACCTGGGGCACCTCAAAGCACTCCTGGCCACCCTCCAAAGGGCCGGGCTCACGATCAAGGCCAGCAAATGCCAGATAGGCCAAGGATCGGTGACCTATCTGGGCCATCAAGTAGGGAGCGGTCAGGTGGCTCCCCTCCAACCTAAAGTTGATGCCATCCAGGCGTGGGAACCCCCCACCACCCAGACAGCTGTCCGGGCCTTCCTGGGCCTAACCGGGTACTACCGGCGATTCATCAGAGACTATGAGAGCATTGTCGGCCCCCTCACAGAGCTCCTGTCAAAAAAGCAGCCCAAGAAGGTACACTGGACCCCCCGCTGCCAGACGGCCTTCGAGACTCTCAAAACGGCAATGTGCACTGCCACCGTGCTACAAGCCCCTGACTACAGCAAGGAGTTCGTGGTGCAGACGGACGCCTCCGAATATGGAATTGGGGCCGTCCTGTCCCAGGTAGATTCGGAGGGACTCGACAGACCCGTGGCCTTCATCAGCCGATGGCTGCTGCCCCGGGAGCAGCGGTGGAGCACTATCGAGCGGGAGGCCTTCGCTGTAGTGTGAGCCCTCAAAAAGCTCCGGCCCTATCTCTTCGGCACCCACTTCCGGGTCCAGACCGACCACCGGCCCTTGCGGTGGTTAATGCAAATGAGGGGCGAGAACCCCAAGCTGCTGCGATGGTCCATCTCGCTGCAAGGGATGGGCTTCTCTGTTGAACACCGGCCCGGCAATGACCACGCCAACGCCGACGGCCTGTCCCGCTTCTTCCGCCTCGACGAGGAGAACCCCCAAGGAAATGGGTGACTCTCCCTGCCTTCGGCTGGGGGGGACGCCTGTTGGACCCGGCCTCGTGGCGTGGTCTTAACCCTCTTGGATTGTGCTCGTCCCCCGCACCGGCCTACACGGGCCGCCCTTTCAGGCCGCCAGGGACCCCTCCTCCCTTCGAGGCCCCCTTTGGATTGTACCCGTTTTCCTACACCCGCCTCAGCGGCCCCCTTTTCCAGGCCGCACAGGGACCCCTCATCCCTTCGGGGTCCCCCCTCATGCTTGCTCCACGCACCAGCCCACGCAGCCCGTCTCCCTCCGGCCTCGGCCCCAGCGAAGCCTAGACATCGAGGCACCAAGATCTGGCCAGAGGGCACCGCATGGCCACTTCACCACTCCCGGAGGAGGAGAGTTTCGATGGGACCCCCCACCGTCCCTCAACACCTAGGTGCGATCGTCCTCCGGCCTCCCCGGGCCTGGCGCCTCTCCCGCTGGGCGTCTGGCCTCTCCCAGCCCGGCCTCTCCGCCCCCCCAAGCGCAAGGGTCCGGACATCAAAGGGCTCCAGACTTATATCTGGGGCAACCCCGCAATGGGACAGTAGTTTTATCCCGGAGTCAAGAGCCCTGCTGATGGAATCGCGGCTGACCCTACGGAGAAGAACTCTTGCTTGAGACTATACCACGAGCCCTGCTGACTGCGTCACGGCTCCACCTTATTGAGACAAGGAACATCGGGGCCCTGCTGATGCTGTCGCGGCCCAACCTCGCTGAAACCTCCCTCGGAGCCCTGCTGACGTCGTCGCGGCTCGAGCTGAACTGAAACACCTTAAGAGCCCTGCTGACCTGGTCGCGGCTCGAACTCCACGAACTGATCGCCAGAGCCCTGCTGACGCCGTCGCGGCTCGACCACTCCGAGACCCGGAGTCCCTCCAGCTTGAGGATCAAGAACTGGGCCCAGGGTACTCTCGTACCAAGCTGCTACTAAAGACTGTCCCGCTACCCCGTCCCTACCCGAGACTTTGAGACTCTTGTGGATCCCTCGATCCCCCTTGTACATATCGATAACCGTAACTTCTTAGATGCTGATAAAGAACTGCTCGTCTTGATAAACATCCTCGAGTCCTGTGTGGTGGTGTTACTGTGCTGGTACGTTATAGGAGAAGGACCTCTCCTAGGAGGCTTCACAGCAGCGCTCGGCTACTTCGTGCAGTGTGGGGGCCCCTCTGGGTGGTCTCTCCGACTCCCCCGAGGTCCGCCTTCCAACATTGACTTTTATTAGCTTTTAAGGAATAGTAAATGACAATCTTACAATGCACCAGCCTACAAGAATCTTTGTTGGTATTCCTCAAAGATTCCCTTAATGTCACCCTTCAACGGTGCCTCTCATTCCTCTGTCACATGTATTTCATTTGTTTTATAGCATCTCCCATACCAGTGGTTCCCAAACTTTTCACTCCTGAGGACCCCCATTGAGTCACTACTGGCAGCCGGGGCCCCCCAGGCAATTTGTAAGATTTAAATGTCAAACATTAAAACTAATTCGAAGAAGAAAAAAAACCACACGTGTGTGCATCAAACATAGACTAGACTTAAATTACTAAAGATTTTAGTACTTTTATATTAAAATATTTTCAAAAATAGAAAAATCCTAATGGGAAGGTTGGTGCTGCATCTCGCGACTAACTTTCCATTGTTTGGTTTTAGTTCACAGCCTGGGGCTCCTGCTCCTGCCAAGGCTGGACTTTACATCACACACATACAGAGAGACAGAATCATACGTCTGTAAATCAGTGACTAGAAAATGTTACATGAGGCAAAGGGAACTACAAGGTGTAGGATTCACAAGTCATCCATACTGGTAGGCATTTTGTAAGAGTGCTTGGTCTGGAGAGCACAAACTCAGGATTCAGAACATAACACAGGGGTTCGCAGTGAGTTTACTAATAAGGATTTATTTCTAACCAAACAAACCTTTTTAGCAGCATCGGGTTAATGAAAGACTGTGAAAAAGCATAACTTACTAACTTGCACCACACGTTTGCTTGCTGCTCTTTGATTTCAGTTCATAGCTCACTGTGCTATGCGATTGGAACTTGTGAACTGCAAAATAACAAAAGAGTCTCTGTTGCAAAAGTATGAACTGACTGAGCTATGCACAAAACAATATACTGTTTTTTTTTTCAAAATGCGTGGTACACATTTTTTTTGCAGCAGGCATATTAACAATCTGGGCTTCCTGAGATGACTCAAAGCTGCCACTGACAAATGTCATTCATACTGGTAGGCATTTTTAAAGATTGATTGTCTGGAAAAGCACAAATTCAGGATTCGGAACATAACACAGTGGTTAGCATTGACTTTCACAATAAATATGTATTTCCACCCAAACCACCCCCTTTAGCAGCATCAGGATAATGAAAGACAGGGAAAACCATAAATTACTAATTTGTACCATGCAGTGTGTATGCAGATCTTTGACAGTTTTTAGGTCACTGTGCTAGATTATGGTTGTCTCTTATGAGCTGCAGAGAAACAAAAGAATCTATGTGACAAAAGCAGTAACCAACTGAACTATGCACATAAAATACATGGTATGCGTTCTTTGCAGCAGGTATATTAACACTGTGCTACATGAGATAATTGAAACCTGCCCTATACCTCCCCATTTGTCCGTCTACCCCTCCGCCCCCACTTACTACTGTCCCACTGCTTTTTTTTTTCCTGCTGCATCACTGCTGTCCCTTCGTTGACTCCCATGTATAAAACATGACACGTCAATGAGACGTACATTTTTTAGAACAGACATGGCGCTGGCAGCAGGCTGGCACACTCTCCCAAAAGATGGCAAAAAGTGCTTTTCAGCCACAGAGCGTGACCTGAAAATGGGTCTGTGTACAGACAAAGTCACCGGACATGCAAGTTAACACCAGGCAAGAGCTGCCAGGAAAACAAACAAACAGTTTTATTGGTAGACAGCAGAGTCTACCAAGAAATCTGCCACGGGAGGCAACATCTAACTAGCTGTAAAAAAGCAACACGCAAACACTGGTACATGGTAGGAGTACCTGTGTGCGACATCTTGCAGGTATTGGAGCGCTTTAAATAAACACCATCTTTACATTACATTACATATTCAGGCACAGGGAGATTACGTGATTCGCCCACAATCACAGGATGTGGGCGCGACCTCGAGGCTCGAACTCTGGCCTCTGGCCCCAAAGTTGCTGCCTGAAATAGTCCTCACACCGCGCTTTACTAACAAAAAGAGTAGAGCCAGTTTCAAAATACAGCGTGTACTTTCTGAAAGTAAACGCTGTGTTTTTAAACTGGCTCTACCCTTATCAAAGTCCAACACTTTCCCCTATGTGGTAAAGTTAGGAATGGGAATAGTAATGTTGAATCCTCCAAAGTTCAACACTTTCCACAATTCAGTTCAGGGTGGAATGGGAATAGTCAATCTGCCCCCCCTCAAAGTCCATCACTTTCCTCAATTTTGACCACCCAAAGATCAACACTTTTCCTAATGTGGGTACATTTGGAGTGGAAATGCTATATCTGGCACCCCAAACCCCAATGTGGTTAAACTTGGAGTTGAAATAGTAAATTGTAACACTCCGAAATTCAATACTTTCCAAAATGCGGTCAGGGGCTGGAGTAATGCATATGATGCTGTGAGCTGCTATGCTGGGGGCCCACGAAGGACTACATCACCCAGCGTGCTGTGCCCTGAAGGAAAGGAGGGACTTGCCATCAGCCATCTCTTGCTGCAGTGCTTTAAAAGCGCTTAGAGTACTCTTGCGGCGTGGGACTCTGTGAACTGCTTTGCTGGGGTCTCGGGCAGGACTACATTACCCAGCCTGCTGTCCCCGAAAGCAAGAAGGAGCTTGCCACAGCTGCTTTCCGATGCTGCACGTTAAAAGCGCTTAGAGGAATCCAATGGTGCAGGCATTGCCCAGGCAAAGCCTGGGTAAAGGGCAGGCCCGTCCCAAGCCTGTCAGAGAGTGGAGGAGGCTGGGCCACCCCTCCTTCATTTACTCTTCCGTAACCAACTGTGGGTAAGTAAAACTCTCCCCTAATACTGACCCTGACCTGGATAGTTGTGAGGCACTATGTAAATGCGCCTCTATCATGTCATATCACACCTCAGCAGTCGGGGTGCTAATGGAGGAAATAAAATGTGCTAGGGGTGAACCTTAGTTTTGGTTGTATGGGGAAGGATGGACATCTGGAGCCTAATTTGGAATCCACCACCATGGAGTGAGGAGCGAAGAATATCGATAGATGGTGGTACAAAGCCAGCAAGACCAACTACGGGCTGGAGGTAGTTCCAAACCCCATACATCTGGTCAGTCTCCGCTTGGATATAAAAAGAAAAAGTAGGCCCAAAGACTAGAAGTACTTTTAATTTGGCTCCAGGGGTCTCACGTAAGGACTGCGACCTAATTAGTGACCTGACGACTGCTCCTCTCATCACGAATCATGAAGGATCTAATTTTTCTGATACTCAGTTGAAATCGGTTTTAGAACCCCGTTTAAAGCCTTGCACGATAATGTCATAAAGTCAATCTCTAACATCATGAAGGGTTTGTTAGCAAAACAAGGGGCTATAGAATCATCAATTACCAAATTGAAACAACTAATAGCCGAGAATGGACGGAGGAGGCTGTACTCGGATGTTTTGAGTTCTAAAGGGATAATTAATATCCGCTCCAGTTCTATGTTGCTCCCACTGGCTCTACTCTTTTGTTAGTAAATTGCCCGTGAAGGGGCTCCGATTACCATCAATACTTAAACAAGAGGCCACAATCGTCCCCGCACCACGCTTTACTAACAAAAGAGTAGAGCCAGTTTAAAAACACAGCGTGTACTTTGGTACACGCTGTGATTTTAAACCGACTCAACTGTTTTGTTAGTAAAGCGCGGGGACGATTGTGGCCTTTTGTTTAAGTATTGATGGTAATCAGAGCCCCTTCACGGGCTGTGATTACCATCAATACATAAACAAAAGGCCACAATCAGCCCCGCGCTCTGCAGCCACACGTCCCCCCCCCCAAGCCGCGACTAGCCGCCAGAAGCCCCCCCCCCCCAAGCCGCCAGAAGCCCTCAAGCCCCCTTACCTGCACTCTCCACGTCTCCTCACCGGCACCACAGAAAAAAAGTGCCTGGTTTTCGCGCCGCTCGCTTCTTAAAGCGGCGGCGCGGCCGGCGCCTCTCCGCCAGGACGTCCTGGAATCGTGCGCGCTCCACATCCGGGAGTACGCGGTGACGTCGGGGAAGGTGCGCGCACGCGCCTTAAAGGGAACGTAGGTACAGAGTTAAATCGACTTGGTGGTAGTTGTATCATCTCAAGAGTCCTGGGGAAAGAAAACCGCTTGCGTTTGCTCTTTAGACTGGATTAATTCCACGTTGTTACAAATGAAAAAACACCACCTCAACAAGGTGATATGGCAGCAGCAATAATTGCCATAAATGTGAATAACAGAAAGCAACAAACATGATTGCTCTTAATAATACTTAGCAATTCTTCCCTCTATCTGAGACAAGTACTAGTCTGCTGTTCTAGAACTCTAGCAAAGTAGAAAATAAAACCAAATATGATGTTCGAGGCATATGAGCTGCAGATTACACACTTGTGCATAGATCGCCATCTGGTGTTGGGCCCGGATGTTTGCAGTTGTTTTTCCTTTTGGAAAGTCTTTGGAAGTCACGAGGTCGGTGACTCCTCCTTTGGATCGTATTGTACATGGGCTTCGGTTCCATCCTCAGATTGTTTTTTTCGTCATCGGGCTCGGATGTGATCTTCGCGCTCCGGTTCCGAACAGCTTCCAGATCGACGCGCAATCCTCACCCCAATTCGCGGTATTGTTTTCGATCGCGATCTCCCCACTCGACGCGGCTCTCATAGGCAAGAACCTTCGATTCCAGTCGTCGACGACGGCCTTCGGGCCTAACCAAGCTCCGGTCCTGACTAATGGAAAGGACTCCCTTCAAGAAGTGCCCTTGATGTGGGTCCAAATTCCCCCACACCGATCTCCACGAAGTATGTAATCTCTGCCTCTCCCCTGAACACGAGGCTCGAGACTGTCCGGCGTGTAAGTCCTTCAGGTCCAAGAAAACCATTTGAGACCGAAGGGCCAGAAGAACCATGGCACACGTCGACTATTCCAGACGACATCTTCGGGGAAGTCGTCGACGCTCCAGAAGAACACCACACCGACGAGGGACTCGTCAGCACCTCCGAAGCCGACGATTCAGATGTGGCGGACATCACTCCAGCACAGAGGGTCGTGAGTACTAATCTACCCCCCTCCCCTCCACCCCCCCCCCCCCCACTCCCACTACCTCACCGGCAACGGAAAAGGCTTCGGTCACACCTTCGCCTCCGGGCCTAAGCAAGACCAAAGACACTGCTTCCCACACCGCACCTTCGGGACCGATAAAGAAGCAGATTAAGCCTTCCGGCAGCTCTGGCTCAAGCCAGCCCACCGACTGTGCCGATAAACACACTTCGGCACCGAAAAAGAAAATGGCCTCCGCTTCGACACCGAGCCCCACACCGAAACACTCTGTGTCGAAACTCAGCGCCAGCTCCTCGGTACCGACACCATCTTCGGCACCGACAAAAGCACACAAGGCCACCGACACTTCGACGCCGAAATCCATCTCGGCGCCTACCAAACAATCAGACCTTTCTAAGCATAGTTCCAAACAACGAACCAGCACGGATAAAGCCAAAAAACCAACGGCCCTGACGCCTTCGGTGCCGACGGACCAACCAACCTCACCAGAACTCTTTACACCGGATCCATTACAAAAAACACTAACCAAGGATCCTAAGACCAGACATTTGATGCTCTTCATCAAAAAGACAACTGGAAAACCCTGCTCCACCTCCAAAGAGGAAGAGGACTGTGCTACCTCCCCTTTCAGAATACCTTCCCCACCTCCACCGCCCCCTCCACCTTCCCCTCCTCCCCCTTCTCCGCCTTCACCTTCTCCGCCCCCACCTCATCATTCCCCAACAACCTCTCCGGATGATGATCATCAGGGGGATCCATATGATGACATAGGAGACGTGCCCCAAGATTTACCTACAGGGGACCCCACTCCCACAGGCTCTCCAGACCCATGGGACGAATATAATATCCCTAACGTCCCACAGGATGATTTCTACCCTTCCAGACCTTCCCCACCAGAAGACTCACTGGGGTTCAGCCATCTACTACAAAGGATGGCACACTATCACGGGGTACACCTCCATACAGACCCCGTGGAGGAGGATTTCCTCCTCGATACGTTTGACACCACACATAGGACTACCTCCATATTGCCTATGCTCAAGGGAGTTATAAAACATGAGCAAGAGGTCTTTAAGGACCCAGTCCGAGCCAGGGTCATTAACCCGCGCTTTGAAAAGAAATATAAATCTACCCCTACAGATCCCTCCTACATCAGAGGGCCAGCACCACTAGATTCTCTGGTAGTGTCTACAGCACGTTAAAGGGTCAACTCCCAAGCCTCAGGCGAAGCACCACCACCTGACAAAGAGTATAAACTCTTGGACGCATCAGGCAAGCGTACTGCATCCCAAGCTGCCAACATATGGCGTATCGCTAATACACAAGTGCTACTAGCCAGGTATGACAGGGCCCATTATGACGAATTAGAAGCCATAATGCAACATCTCCCTGATAAATACAAACCTAGGGCCAACGAGCTAATTCAGGAGGGCAAAACCATTACTAATTCCTCCATACGTTGTGCCCTAGATGCAGCATCAAACTAGTGTCGGCCTCCGTCGCCATGCCTGGCTAAGGATCTCAGGTTTTAAACCGGCGGTACAAGCCTCCATCCTCAACCATCTCTTTGACCAGGAACATCTGTTTGGCCCAAAAGTGGATGAGACCCTAGAAAAGATGAAAAAGGACAGGCATGGCAAAATCCATGGGAGCCTTACAATCACACCCTCCCAGGCGCTCCTTTAGCCGCTCTTCCTTTCGGAGCACATCCAGAGGCTACTCCTCCGACACCGCTTCCACCCCATATAAGGCCCTTACCCAGTCCACCTTTACAAGGGGCTACCAAAGAGGCGCCTACGGGGGCAACAATAACAAAGGCAGAGGCAAGACAAACACCGCCCGCTCTGCCACCGCACCTACCCAATGACTTCCCTCCACTCCCCCCAGACCATCCCACTCCGGTCGGGGGCAGACTCCAAAATTTCCTCCCTGTCTGGGCTACCATCATCTCAGACAAATTGGTAACACAAATAATTCGATCAGGCTACTGTCTAGAACTAATATCTACCCCCCCCAAACATTCCACCCAGACAACGCCCAATGTCACAAGAACATCTAACACTACTAAAGCAGGAGGTAATATCCCTCCTACATAAAAGGGCGATAGAACACGTTCCTACCAACCAACAAAATATGGGGGTCTATTCCCTATATTTTCTCATACCAAAAAGGGACGAAACTATGCGGCCCATCCTAGACCTCCGGCCCTTCAACAGATACATACACTCAGACCATTTTCACATGGTAACGCTTCAGCAGGTACTTCCACTGCTTTCCCAAAACAACTTCCTGACCACTTTAGACCTAAAAGACGCTTATTTCCACATTCCAGTGCACAACGCTCACAGGAAGTTCCTCAGATTTGTAGTGGACGGCCAACACTACCAATTCAAAGTACTCCCGTTCGGAATCACAACGGCACCTCGAGTATTCACAAAGTGCCTAGCAGTAGTGGCAGCACACCTCAGGAGACAACACATCCATGTCTTCCCATATCTAGACGACTGCCTAATAAAAGCCAGTTCATACAGCCAGTGTGTACAACACACGCATGCCACTATCCAGCTACTTCACCAACTGGGCTTCACAGTAAACCATGCAAAGTCCCATCTACAACCATCCTACATCAAACAATACCTCGGTGCCACCATAGACACCTCAAAAGCGCTAGCCTACCCCAATCCTGCCAGGATTACAAGCATTCAGGCTCTACGCGCAAAATTCATGGCACAACATTCCCTTCCAGCTTGAGTGTTTATGCAACTAATAGGGATGATTGCCTCTTGCATCTTCATAGTACCTCACGCAAGACTCCAGATACGTCCTCTCCAAGAGTGCTTAGCGTGCCAATGGAACCAGGCCCAGGGTCAACAGATCTGGTGTTGGTAGACGGTCGTACCCATTGCTCTCTGCAGTGGTGGACCACCACAAACCTTCCCAAAGGTCGACTGTTCCTGGACCCGGTTACCCAGATAGTACTAACAACAGACGCATCGCTCTCCGGCTGGGGAGCTCATCTATTACATCTCACCATGCAGGGCACATGGACACCTCAACAGAAGTTACTCCATATCAACCATCTGGAGTTACTAGCGATCTTCTTAGCCCTAAAATCTTTTCAGATACAGATTTCGGGCAAGGCAGTCCTAATCCGCACAGACAACATGACAGCCATGTACTATATTCAAAAACAAGGCGGCACACACTCTCCACAGCTCTCTCAGCTAGCACAGAGCATATGGAGATGGGCCATACCCCACAAAATCTTTCTCCTAGCTCAGCATGTCCCAGGAGTCCAAAACACTATGGTAGATCTGCTCAGCAGACAAACACAACAAATCCACGAGTGGGAACTCCACCCACAAGTTCTACACCCGTACTTTCAAATGTGGGGGCACCCACAGATGGACCTCTTCACCACCCACGAAAACACCAAATGCCCAAGCTTCGCCGCCAGATATCCACACCCATTGTCCAAAGGAAATGCGATATGGATGAACTGGTCAGGCAGATTTGCATACGCTTTTCCGCCTCCCACTCATTCCACTAGTGGTGCGCAAACTGCAGCAACACTCCCTCACGCTAATCCTAGTAGCTCCAACTTGGGCCAGACAACCGTGGTACACCACACTGCTGGAACTATCTGTAGTACCGCACCAAAAATTACGCGTCTCTCCACACCTCTTAACCCAGAGCCATGGAGAGATCAGACACCCGGACCCAGCGCAGCTCAACCTTGCGATCTGGCTCCTGAAATCCTAGAATTCGGTTATTTAAATCTTCCCCCTGACTATATGAACGTCATCAAAGAAGCTAGGCGACCCACCACTAGGGCGTGCTACGCCGCAAAGTGGAAACGTTTTGTTATCTATTGTCACAACAACACCATCAATCCCTTAGATGTCTCCATTCAACACATCATAGGCTACTTACTCCACCTGCAAAGGTGCAATCTAGCCTATACGTCCATTCGCCTGCACCTCGCAGCCATAGCAGCTTGCCTACAAAACAGGCAACATCTCTCACTTTTTACCTGCCATTAAAGCCTTCATGGAAGGCCTTTAAAGAATAATTCCCCCCAGACTGCCACCCTCACCTGTGTGGAACCTAAATATCGTTCTCACCAGACTAATGGTGCCTCCCTTCGAACCACTACACAAATGTGAACTCCAATTTTTAACGTGGAAAATCGCTTTTCTTGTAGCCATCACTTCCTTCACAAGGGTCAGTGCGATACAAGCACTTACCATTCATGAACCTTTTCTACAAATGCACCATAACAAAGTTGTTCTTCGTACCAACCCAAAATTCCTCACTAAAGTCATTTCTCCCTTCCACCTAAACCAATCTGTAGAACTACCAGTCTTCTTCTCGCAACCACAGACCGTTGAAGAAAGAGCTCTCCACACACTAGATGTCAAACGAGCTTTACTCTACTACATCGAGAGAACACAACCTTTCCGTAAGACCAAACAACTGTTTGTCTCTTTCTCTCCACCACACAAGGACAACCCCATCTCCAAGTCGGGAATAGCTAGGTGGATTGTCAAATGCATTCAGATTTGCTATCACAAAGCAAAACGAACACTATCCGTTCCCCGTAAAGCTCATTCTACACGTAAAATAGGGGCTTCAATGACTTTTCTAGGAAACATCCCATTAGATGATATCTGCAAAGCAGCTACATGGTCAACACCGCACACTTTCACTAAACACTATTGTGTATTTGTGCAAACTAAGCAACAGGCTAGTGTGGGCCAGGCTGTACTCAAAACATTATTTCAAACCACTGCAACAGATATGGGTGGCCGCCGCTAAGGATGGGTACTGCTATATAATCTATGCACAAGTGTGTAATCTGCAGCTCATATGCCTCGAACGGAATATGCTACTTACTAGTATGCATCTGTTCTTGGCATGTAGAGCTGCAGATCTACACACGCCCACCCGGCTACCTTTATCTGTTCCAGTTTATCTTATTTAGATACTACACACATGGGCCTCTTCACTGTTACTACGCGCCATCTTTCCCTGCTGGCGAAAAACAATCTGAGGATGGAGCCGAAGCCCATGCGCAATACGATCCAAAGGAGGAGTCACCGACCTCGTGACTTCTAAAGACTTTCCAAAAGGAAAAACAACTGCAAACATCCGGGCCCAACACCAGATGGCGATCTATGCACAAGTGTGTAGATCTGCAGCTCTACATGCCTGCAGTGGTGGACCACCACAAACCTTCCCAAAGGTCGACTGTTCCTGGACCCGGTTACCCAGATAGTACTAACAACAGACGCATCGCTCTCCGGCTGGGGAGCTCATCTATTACATCTCACCATGCAGGGCACATGGACACCTCAACAGAAGTTACTCCATATCAACCATCTGGAGTTACTAGCGATCTTCTTAGCCCTAAAATCTTTTCAGATACAGATTTCGGGCAAGGCAGTCCTAATCCGCACAGACAACATGACAGCCATGTACTATATTCAAAAACAAGGCGGCACACACTCTCCACAGCTCTCTCAGCTAGCACAGAGCATATGGAGATGGGCCATACCCCACAAAATCTTTCTCCTAGCTCAGCATGTCCCAGGAGTCCAAAACACTATGGTAGATCTGCTCAGCAGACAAACACAACAAATCCACGAGTGGGAACTCCACCCACAAGTTCTACACCCGTACTTTCAAATGTGGGGGCACCCACAGATGGACCTCTTCACCACCCACGAAAACACCAAATGCCCAAGCTTCGCCGCCAGATATCCACACCCATTGTCCAAAGGAAATGCGATATGGATGAACTGGTCAGGCAGATTTGCATACGCTTTTCCGCCTCCCACTCATTCCACTAGTGGTGCGCAAACTGCAGCAACACTCCCTCACGCTAATCCTAGTAGCTCCAACTTGGGCCAGACAACCGTGGTACACCACACTGCTGGAACTATCTGTAGTACCGCACCAAAAATTACGCGTCTCTCCACACCTCTTAACCCAGAGCCATGGAGAGATCAGACACCCGGACCCAGCGCAGCTCAACCTTGCGATCTGGCTCCTGAAATCCTAGAATTCGGTTATTTAAATCTTCCCCCTGACTATATGAACGTCATCAAAGAAGCTAGGCGACCCACCACTAGGGCGTGCTACGCCGCAAAGTGGAAACGTTTTGTTATCTATTGTCACAACAACACCATCAATCCCTTAGATGTCTCCATTCAACACATCATAGGCTACTTACTCCACCTGCAAAGGTGCAATCTAGCCTATACGTCCATTCGCCTGCACCTCGCAGCCATAGCAGCTTGCCTACAAAACAGGCAACATCTCTCACTTTTTACCTGCCATTAAAGCCTTCATGGAAGGCCTTTAAAGAATAATTCCCCCCAGACTGCCACCCTCACCTGTGTGGAACCTAAATATCGTTCTCACCAGACTAATGGTGCCTCCCTTCGAACCACTACACAAATGTGAACTCCAATTTTTAACGTGGAAAATCGCTTTTCTTGTAGCCATCACTTCCTTCACAAGGGTCAGTGCGATACAAGCACTTACCATTCATGAACCTTTTCTACAAATGCACCATAACAAAGTTGTTCTTCGTACCAACCCAAAATTCCTCACTAAAGTCATTTCTCCCTTCCACCTAAACCAATCTGTAGAACTACCAGTCTTCTTCTCGCAACCACAGACCGTTGAAGAAAGAGCTCTCCACACACTAGATGTCAAACGAGCTTTACTCTACTACATCGAGAGAACACAACCTTTCCGTAAGACCAAACAACTGTTTGTCTCTTTCTCTCCACCACACAAGGACAACCCCATCTCCAAGTCGGGAATAGCTAGGTGGATTGTCAAATGCATTCAGATTTGCTATCACAAAGCAAAACGAACACTATCCGTTCCCCGTAAAGCTCATTCTACACGTAAAATAGGGGCTTCAATGACTTTTCTAGGAAACATCCCATTAGATGATATCTGCAAAGCAGCTACATGGTCAACACCGCACACTTTCACTAAACACTATTGTGTATTTGTGCAAACTATGCAACAGGCTAGTGTGGGCCAGGCTGTACTCAAAACATTATTTCAAACCACTGCAACAGATATGGGTGGCCGCCGCTAAGGATGGGTACTGCTATATAATCTATGCACAAGTGTGTAATCTGCAGCTCATATGCCTCGAACGGAATATGCTACTTACTAGTATGCATCTGTTCTTGGCATGTAGAGCTGCAGATCTACACACGCCCACCCGGCTACCTTTATCTGTTCCAGTTTATCTTATTTAGATACTACACACATGGGCCTCTTCACTGTTACTACGCGCCATCTTTCCCTGCTGGCGAAAAACAATCTGAGGATGGAGCCGAAGCCCATGCGCAATACGATCCAAAGGAGGAGTCACCGACCTCGTGACTTCTAAAGACTTTCCAAAAGGAAAAACAACTGCAAACATCCGGGCCCAACACCAGATGGCGATCTATGCACAAGTGTGTAGATCTGCAGCTCTACATGCCAAGAACAGATGCATACTGGTAAGTAGCATATTCCTTTAGCAGCATGGATTCACATGCTGTGAATTAATCACCCCCTTTTCGTTAGCTTCAGTAACTCATTCCCCCTATGCCCCCCCACCCCTTCTTACCGTAGAAGTCGTCGACCATTATTTGTTATGTCCATCCCCTGTATGTCAGACGGCACCCTGGAAGTTGTGCATAGTCGCCATCTTCAGATTCTTTTTTCCGCTGTCTGGTCTGGGAGCAAGGGCAGAGCTTTGAAAGTTTTTCTATAAATCTAAGTTTTAGAAGAAATTGATTGATTCGCCGAAGACCCCGAGAGGGACGAACTAGAGAATGGGACCCTTCTCTTTTTCTTCTGACAGGGAGAGGGAGTCCCTTTGGTACCAGCCATGTGGTCCGAGAATGAAGGCAGGTAGGGGGTCATGGAAAACACCCCTTTTCAATTCTACCCCAACTGCCACCACAAGTTTTCCCAGAGAGATCCCTATTAGGTCTACAATCTGTCTCCTGAAAGATCACCAAGACCAGGCCTGCACTGCATTTGTACCCAAGACCCTAAAGGTACGTCAAAGACAGAGGTTGGAGAACTACACCACCGTGGCCAGCACTCAGAGAACACAGGTATCATTGAAGGACCTCGACCTATCCAACGATGACAACGACCACATTGAGGAAGCCGAGACTACTCATGGAGAAGAGTCGCACGTCAAGACCTATGCAGACAACACTGAGCAAAAACAAGCGGTGAAGGACACAGAAAAGAAGAAGCTTAAGGTAACGAAACTGCCAAAACGCTCTGATCCTCTGCCCCAGGACAATAAGTCCCACAAGGCAGCCTCGGCTTCAAAGGTCTCGTCGACCGAATGTTAGCCAAAACACAAGGAGCCACACGGAGCTCAACAAGGGATTCTGATTGAGTCCAAGGTACCATCAAAACCGTAGACGATACCAGCGAGAGACGAGACCAAGGCATCAGAGACGATAGACCTGTTGAGGGGGACGATCTACGTTGAATAGAAAGCACTTGAGATAGATCCCAAGAAGAGAAGGCTTGAGGCCAAAATGGCCACACTCCAGCTAAGGAATAAAGAGTTTGATGACTCCTTGAAGGAATTTTGTACACCTATCAAGCCTTCAACAGAGACCAAAGATGACCAGTCTGCTTTGGAGGCCCCTGCATCTCCGAAACCTCACGAAGTGGAGCAGGAAGAGTTTGATGAACTTGAGGAAGCCGAAGATTCAACAGGGTTCGGGGAAGAATCGTGGATCTCAGCACTGAATTCCCAGAAGAAGGCATGGACAGCTACTGTTTGAGCCCATCTCCACCAGATGGCCTATCCCGCTACAACAGTCTCATAAAGAGGGCTGTAGAGACTTATGGGGTCCATTTTGAGGCTCATGCATTCTCCTGGAGACCATAATGCCCTCATACAAGGGGAACCTATATTCACCCATGCTCCCCAACATATTGGGCAAAGGGTAGAAGGCATTCCGTGAACCAGCCACTGCAAGTGCTGTGACACCCAGAATAGAGTAAAAATATCAGCCATCTACTCAAGACCCTAAATACATCCAGGTAAACGGTCCTGCGGCTTTAGTAATTGTTGGAACTGCCAGAAAGAAAAACAATGCACATACATCCACAGATCTACCACCTGAAAAGGAAAGTAAGAAGCTGGACCTGGTGGGAAGGAAAATTAAGAGGGAGGCTGCAACCTAGTGTCAGATTGCCAACACCCTTTTGAACAGTTGCGAACACCATCAATGGGACAAGATGGGCTCTCTCATGCAACACCTCCCAGAGGAGTACAAGAAGAGGGGCAAGGCAGTGTGCAAGAGAAGAGAAACATTGCAAACAGCTGCCTGAAGTCATTCTTAGATGCAACAGACCCTGCCAGCAGGCAGATGTGCAAGGTAACGACAGACTCAGATTGTCCAGTTTCAAGTAAATCTATAATTAGCCTGCTGTTCACAGGAGACACGCTGTTCGGACAGGCGGTGGGTGAGTCCCTGCAACAACTTAAAAAAGACAACGTGACAGCAAAGGCAATGGATGCACAAAGGACCACTGGCAGAGCACCCTTCATGTTGGGTCAACAGCAACGGCAGCCACAGAGCAGCTCTCGTCAAACAGCACACCAAACCACTTAACAGTGGCAGTTCCCTGTGGGGCAGCCCTTTCATGAAACCTATGGGCATGACGGCCTCATGCATATCACTCATAACGCATAAAAGACTGCATATATGACCTTTCCAGCAATGGATCTGCAAAAAATGGCCGCACAGTGAGTTGGGAAGATCTAGTGGTTGTCAAAGCAAAAGTACAAAAGGAGATACAATGGTGGAAATGAAAAAACTGGACCTTGGGGAGACCATTCAAGACATCAATTCCAATTGTGACCATACAATAGATGCATCCCAGAATGGTTGGGGAGCGCACGCAGGCAAACCCAAAGTGCGGGGACAGCGCAACAGCACAGATGCACTGAAGCACGTCAATTACCTGGAAATGAAGGCAGTTTTCCTAGCCCTTCTCACCTAACAGGCCAAACCATACTAATTACAAACAGACAATACAACAACCATGTATTACTTCCACAAACAGGGAGGCACAAAATTGTAGATCCTGTGCAAACTAGCCCAAGAGATAGGGAATTTGACAGTACCAAGGAAGATCACAATGCAAACAGTCCATCAAATTTTCAAAGCCTGGGGGAGACCAACAATAGACTTGTTTGCAACAGCAAAAAACTCAAAATGCCAATACTTTGCTTCCAGGTTTCAACACCACCAGTCAGAAGGGAATGCCCTGTCAAACTGGTAAGGGAGATTTGCATATGCTTTTTCTCCAATTCCACTGATACGGAAGGTGCTGGAGAAAGCAGGACAACAAGGGACATAGATCCTCGTAGCCCCACATTGGGCCAGACAGACCTGGTACTCAGACCTACTAGAGATGTCCAGGGGGCAAATGGTTTCAATCAAAGCAGAACAGGATCTGCTGACAATGCAGGAGGGTAGACTGTACCTTCCGGATCTAGCAACAGTCAGCCTACCGTCTTGTCTCCTGAATACCTTTATTTGGGCATCCACAACTTCTGCCTTGGACAAAAGAAATACTTGCAGGCAAGGAAAGCTACCACAGGAAAATGTTATGCTGCAAAATGGAAAAAGAACAATTGATGGACAGAATGCAGAACAATGGCATGCATTCACCCAGTTTAGAGATCTGGGCCTAAATTCATAGTTTTTTTTTTTTTTGTTCCACATGCCATTCCAGTTTGAACCCAGTCAGCCAGTCCTATCCACCTTATTCGGTTAATAAACACCATAAAAATATACTACAACACCTTATACAACAACATTAAATCCTATACAAAAGACATATCGAGATAGTCAGACACCGTAATAGTTTTAACAAGAGAACATACTTCTGCCTTTTTGTTGTTTTCGAATAAACATATACAAAAATTAATTGAGAAAAACTATTCTAAGGTACAGAAGACAGTCGTTCTAAAAACATTTCATCACAGCAGTTGTAAAAAAGATACAAATCTATAAAAAAAAGACCAAGTTTAAAACGCAAGCCATCGTTGTAGTAAAAGAGCTACAGCATTTCATGACACAGTGGCCCTTCTTTTCCTTTCCCTAACAGCCGCAACAAAAAAACTGGCAATATTAAAACTCCCAAGTATTGTTCAGCATCTGAAAGTAGACTAGGGCAGACCTTACCTGAATAAAACCTTTTTCCTTAGGCACTAAAAAACATGTATGCATATCATGAAAGTGGTCGCAAAACATAATAAAGTGCAAAGTGTCTTGGGTAGAAAAATTATCACATGAACAGGGGCCCAAATCTTTCACTTTTCTCCATCCCTGCGGTTTAGCCAATATGCAGTGCAAAAGATTTAATCTGAATCCGATTAGAAGAAAGCAGTAAAAGGGCTTTGTAACTACACTTAGATAAGGTTCTGTCGTTGGGGCTATATTCAGCAGAAGTTAGGCTCGTACCTTGAGTTTCACTAGCTCCTTTGCCTCTCTTTCGATATGCATCATGTTTAAAAAAAAATTTTTTGACCCAAGGTAAATCCTTTTCCTAAGGTTATCTGAAGACTCAAAGATATCGGGGCGCCCAAGTTTCTTTGTTAAATTCTTTACAAACCCTAACCACGGGATACTGCTAGCTCTGTCCAGGGATAAACAATCTCGGGCAATCTCACGGTTCACCACCAATTCTGGATTAATCCAGATCGATAACCAGCTCATGAGTGGTGCCAAACCTATCAAATCAGAAACGAAGCCTATGCCTAGTTCTTGATGGACAGTATAAGAGGAAGTTGATTGCGCGACCGAGAGCAGATTTCCAAGAAACTTGTTCGGGGCGTGTGAGCTGTAGATCACTTGCTGTGCATAGCCCGCCATCTAGTGTTGGGTCCGGATGTTTTTGATAGAAGAAGTCTTTTCCAGTCACGATGTAGGTGACTCCTCCTTTCGGTGATAGTGCGCATGGGCATCGACTTCATTATTAGATTATTTTTTCCGCTATCGGGTTCGGATGTGACTTGCTGCGCTCCGGTTCGGCACCGTTTCTCGGGTTACCTTCGATGCTCAATCAACTACCCTCGACGGTATTGTTTCTTGATCGCGTTTCCTATTCTCCGCGTACCGCTTCGAACCAAGAATCTTCGATAGGAAAACTCGTGGGGGGCCATTGGGCCTCCCTGCGCCGGGCTAGCTTGAAGTCTATGTAACCTACTCCATTCAAGCTCTGTCCCGGGTGTTGCACCAGGTATCCGCACGCCGATCTGCACGCAGTGTGCAATCTGTTTGTCCCCGGAACACTACGAGAAAGACTGCGACGCATTTCGATGGAAGAAGATGCTCCGTGACCGTCGGCCTCGATGTCACGAAATGCAACAACAAGGCGGCTCCGTACTGGACATCTTCTGAGAATAGGCCGACCAAGAACACGCTCAAGGAGCCGAGGAAGAAGAACATGTCTCCTTGTCTGAAGCCGACTCCGACATGGACGAGGAGCAAGTTACACCGGGTCAGCATTCCGTGAGTACAACAACCCAATCCTAAGAAGGCTCTGGTCCTGTATGTCGTCATTAAGAATGTTTTGAGCACCCCGCCCGCGGGCCCGGTGCCCAAACACAAAGAAAAGACTTCCGGCTTGGGATCGAGTCGGCCCCCTAGCGGCACCGAACCAAAATCCTCGGCGCCGAAAACCAAGCATGTCCATCCTCCACCTTTGTCCAAGCCTAAATCTCCGGTGCCGAAGAGTTCATAGCCGAAACGCTCGACATCAGAAACTACATCTAAAGAGAAAGACTCTAACAAAAGATTTTCGGTCAGATATTCCACCTCCGAATTCGAAACAGAAATAACTGGTTATCAACTCAGATACTGGATATATTCATGCCAAATTACCTGAAAAAAAGGAAATTGGCACATCAGAATGAATATCATATACCTCTAAAGAAAAGGAATATGGGTACAAACCCATCACAACCTTAGATTTCACCTCCTTCACCTACTAATCCTCACCTACTTATTACCCCCACTAATTCACCAACACCATCATCTGACCCACAGGATGAGGGGGATGGGGATGACAACAGGCCACAAGATGCTGATCTATGGGAGGATTATAATACTGATCCACATACAGACACTGACCCTGATTTCTATCCATCTAGGCCATCACCTCCTAATGAGAATATAGATTATATTGAGCTTCTTAATAGGGCTGTTCATTATCATGGGGTGGAATTACATAAAGAAGCTTTAGAGGAGGAAGACTTATTCGAGACATTAAGCTCCAGTCAAATAATCATGCCCAGGGTTGAGAAAAAATATAAACTAGCACCTACTGACCCTGCTTACATCAAATGCCAACTGCCCTTAGACTCTTTGGTGGTCTCTAATGCTTGTAAAAGAGCATATTCACAAACGGGTGAGGCCCCTCTTCCTGATAAATAGTCGAAATTAATTGATTCCTCTGGCAAAAGGGTCGCTTCTCAGGCAGCTTATCACTGGCGCGTTGCCAATGCTCAGGCTTTGCTAGCCAGATATGATAGAGCTCATTATGATGAGTTGGAAAAACTTATCCAAAATCTGCCTGATGAGCATAAAGCTAAGGCATATGATCTCATACAAGAAGGAAAACTCATTACCAATATGTAAGAAAGTGGCTCTGTATATAGTGTTCCCAAATAGGTACAGTGTGCACAGAGTACACAGTCCCCAGAGGTTTGGCAGAGGCTAAAGTTAGATATAACCTTACTCTCTAAAGTGGTAGCTTGGTCGAGCAGTAAGGCAGTATCAGAGGACAGTGTAAAGCATTTGTTGCACACACTCGGCCAGCAAATTGTCTCACACACTCAATAACTGAACTCTAGGCCAATGGTTTTGTATAAAAATATATAGTTGTTTTATTTTAGAACCAACAATAGGTATCAAAATATACTTTCTCAGAATGAGAGGCTTTAGTTAAAAACTTTTCAATAGGCAATAGACTTTTGAATGCAATAGTTAGTTGTAATGGGCAACACAATTCAAACACAATTATAACATTGAGCTCAATGGGAATTTCTAAGTAAATGCAATTGACTACTTTTAGGATTACTTTTCTAACCTCAGGACTGGAACCTAGATTCAGTCCTGGGACAGTTCCTGGAAACGGGTAAGTAAATACGTTTTGGTTACAGGAATGATTTTTAAGGAATATTATTGTATTTTAAAAGTTGACACTTAAAAAAAGTTTTCACATAGAATCACCAGTGTTATCCTATAGGAGGAAATTCACATAGCAGGTAAGTAGGGTTATCGTAACTTTTTCTAAATCAGTGTTGGATCCTGGATCCAGCACTGGTGCATCTCCTGTAAACAGTTGGAAGAAAGCGTTTTTGTTATACAGGCGAATTTTAAGGAATATTTGTAAGTTTCAAAAAGCAACAGAACGATGAGTGGGAGGAGCGTATTTCTTTACACGCAAATGACATTGTGTTATACATGGCCAGGCCTTACCATTCGATCGCACAGGCTCCACACCTCTTTGAATTGTTCGGTAGCTATTCGGGCTATATGATCAATTGGGGAAAGTCAGTGATTTTCCCGCTCTCAGGCCCTCCACCGAGAATCCCGACGAGGTGTCCCGCTTCTATTGCTGTAGACGGATTTAAATATCTGGGACTATACATTACAAGGGACAGGGCGGAGTTCTTCGCTAGGAACCTGGAACCCCAACTATTGGGTCATAAAACTGATGTGAACCACTGTCGTTGCCTCTCTCCCTTATGGGTCGGGCGGCAATGTTCAAAATGCTCGCATTGCCGCGCTTGCTCTACATCCTGCAAAACACGCCATACCCGATACCAACGGGGGTGTTCAAGAAGATAGCGCAAGATCTACGTGTCTTGCTCTGGGATGGTGGCAACCCCAGGATATAGTTGCCCAAGCTGACTAGGGGGGTCTTTGATGGGGGGCTGGCCCTTCTGGACATCAAGCTGTATTACTGGGCCTCCCAGTTGCAGGTGGTAAACGACTGGGTTTTACGCTGATCGGTCGGAACTGGCCTGTAGAGTAGATCGATGGGTAATGCCGAGCGGTAATTGCGAGCCCCTGTTGTATGCCCGTAAACAGGGTAGGGATTGGCCGTCAAACACCGGGGTGGTGATTCAATGTTGGAGGGAGGCCAATACATTTTTGGGGTGGTCGGGCTCCCTGACGGGAAGAACCCCCTTATGGCCCGGGGACCAGCTGACGGATGTGACTCGTTTGACAGGGTTTCGGGGCTGGAAACTCGTACGCATTGAATACCTGGGGGACGTTTGGAAGGGAGATGCACCGCTGTCTTTTGCCTACCTCAAAAAAGAGTATGATTTACATGACTCCCAATATTACCACTACCTACGCCTCACCCACGCCTTGCGGACTCGCATAATGCGCGGCACAACTGTCCCAGAGTACTCCCCTATGGAGGATAGGTCACTCCTGGACCCGATGGCGGAAAAGCCCCCCTCCACAATGTACCGCAAACTCATAAAAAACATGACGGACCCCCTGGTGACATTGCGGGAGTGATGGGTTTGGGGACATAGGAGAACTGGAAGATGAAGACTGGCAGGACGCCCTACAGAGCCCACGGGAGATTGCAATCCGTTGCAGGTTCCGGTTAGTACAGCTTAAGAATTTGCACCAAGTATATTATCCCCGCGCCCATCTGTACGCCTGGGGGAGGAGCCAATCGGCCCTTTGTGCACGGGGATGTGGGGAGGAGGGCACCTTCTATCACACCCTATGGGAGTGCCCACGGATAGTCCCTTTCTGGACTAAGGTAGTCAACGTAATGACGACTGTGGGGGGCTCAGCGGTCCCGCTGGAGCCCCGATGACTACTATTAATGATTAGGAGTGACTCTGACTGGACTAGACACAAGGAGATATGGCTGGCACTGGCTGGCACTGGCGGCGGGGGTGGCAAAGAGGAATATCGCATGGGACTGAGGCTCGCGGACTCCACCCCAATGAGTACGAGACATAGACTGGAGCCAAAGGGCCGAAGAAACTATCTATAAAAGCAGAGGTTGCACCAAAAAATGGCGAAAGATATGGGGGCCATGGCGGAAGTACAGGCAGACGGGGGAGAGGATTAGGACTTTAACATCTACTGTCATTTGTCTCACTTGTGCCATTGAAGGTCTTTCATTGTCCTACAGACGGGTAATTCACCGCATGCATTGTGCTAAATGTCCTGTATTGTTTGATGGTTTGAGCAATGTTAATAAAAAAAAAAAAAGACCGAAGAATTTCTGGCAAAAACCAGGCAATGTTATCCTATGGAGGAAAATCAAGTTTGCGGTAAGTACGGTTGTAATTACTTTGCAAGGTCAGTGCTGGGCACCAAGATCCAGCACTGGGATCTCTCCTGATAGCAGGTGAGTAAATCCGTTTTCGTTGATCAGCTGATTTTTAGTGAATATTTTAAAGTTTCAAAACTTGACACTTAGAAGAATTTCCAAGTGAAACCAGTCAATGTTACCCTATGGAAGGAAAGTGAGTTATCGGCTTTTGGGTAAGTACTCAACTGGCAGAGTTAAGGTTCTGGTCATTGACTCAGGGATCTCCCAGGGTCAGGTAGGTACAGTTGTTACACCCTCAACGTCACAGGGGCAGCTGGGTGCAGAGAGGGTTAGACCCAATGTTATCCTATGGGAGGCAGGGGACCTTTGGTGGCTGCTGGCAAGCAGGCCACGCGGCTGTGGGAGCTGGGCTCCTGGTCACTTACTCAGGGCAAGTGGGGAAGTGGATTAGGGTAGAGGTTGCACTGCCAGGGGCACTCGGGCGGCTGGGTGCAGGGTGTTTTTGAGCCGTCGGGCGCTCAATGGATTTCAATGGAGAAGCTCAGTGACAAAGGCTGCAAGCTCGGGGACGAAGATTCTTCAGGTGCGACCATCACTTTGAGAGGTAAGTTGGGAAGTTGTAGGATAGGTAGGCACCCTGGAGCTGGGCACAGGGGGCCGCAGGGCGCCGGGTGCAGGGGTGTCTTTTCGCGTCGGGAAATCTTACCCTCAGCTGGTCGCGCTTGGAGGGGTCCCTGGTTCTGAGGCTGCAGGCATCGTCAGGAGCGTCGAGGTGGGTCCTTGGGTGCTGGATTCAGGGTCACAGTCGCCGGGGGGATGTCCTCGTGGTCTTTGTCCAGGTAAAGGGCAGGGACCAATGGGTCCATTCCATTGGGTGGGTACACCCCCTATCCTGCCACTCTCATGTGGGGGGGGTGCAGTAGCCTAGTCCTGATTGGGCAGGGCTCCCCATTCTCAAGATGGCGAGAGCCCGGAGATGTGCTTCACCTCGCCTCCCCCACCTGGGAGGTGGGGTTGGCAGAGGCTGGCACACTCCCTTTCCTTCCTTGGGGTTTCCCGCCAGCCTTCCCGCAAGGGTGGGGTTCAGAACCGGTAGGGGCCAGTTGCTGAGTACAGCAAGTGGCCTGGAGAAGCTCACGAAGGCGGCATGCCTTTGAAGCTTCCCCTGCCCATCCTGGGGGAGAAGATCTAGCCCAGGATGTGCATTGTTGCAGGCCCAGGAGAGCGGATGGCTCTCTACCCAGGGGTACAGCAACATGTCTTCTGTGTGGCAGCCTAGGCAGCCCCTCAGACAGTACGTGGATTGTAAGTTAGGTTTAGGGGTCAACTCTAAGTTGCCCTCTGTCGTGCATCTTACATTAAATCCCACACTGGCATCAGTGTGGGTTTAATGTGCTGAGAAGTTTGATACCAAACTTCTCAGTCTTCAGTGGAGCCAACATGGTGCTGTGGAGTTCGTGTTGACGATCTCCCAGCGCCATATACTCTTAAATGGCAGCACTGCACTTACAGTGCCCAGGAATGGACCTGGGTACTGTAGGGGCACAGGGCTCATGCACCTGTACCCACACCACTGGCATAGGGCACCCAGCTAGAGGGGTGACTGATGTATGCCAGGGCAGTGTGTGTTGTGGGCATGGCACACAGGGATGTGTGCCATGTTGACTCTATTTAGTTCTGCACCAAGACACTCAGCCTGCAAAGGCAGTGTGTGTGTGTCAGGGTACAGGGCCTCTAAGGGTGGCACATTAAGTGCTGCGGCCCTTAGGGGCCTTCTCTGGTCACAAGGCCCTGGGTACCTAGGGTACCATTTACCAGGGGCTGATATGTGGCCAGTGATGCCAATTGGGTTTAGGCTTCAACACAGTTTTAGGGAAGGAACACAGGCCCTGGGCACCTGATTGGCAGGAGCCCAGGCCACACTCAGTCAAAGTACATCAGCAATTCAGCAAAAAGTGGGGGCATACCATGCAAGAAAGATGGCACTTTCTCACACATTACTTCCATCAAATGTGCATTAGATGTAGCAGACACAGCAGCACGTGCAGTAAACACAAGCGTGTTGCTACGCAGACACGCATGGTTAAGAATATCCGGTTTCAAACCTGAGGTACAGGCCTCTATTCTTAATCAACCTTTTTACAAGGAACACCTATTTGGCCCAGCAGTTGACACCTCGCTGGAGAAAATGAAAAAGGACACTGAGGTCGCAAAGTCCATGGGGGCTTTACAATTACCTGCTAGTAGAGGTTCCTTTCCCCGCTGCTTTTACTGGGGTGGGTCCAAAACTGTTACCACAGAAAATCCTTCCTTCTCTTACAAGGGAAACGATCAATCGTTCTCATCGAGAGTATATTTTAGAGGCAGTGTTAGAGGAAACAATGGTAAGGGAAGAGGCAGAGGCAACTCCACACGCAATTCCTCCGCTAATAACAAACAGTGACTTGTTTCCACTACCCTCCGATCATTCCACTCCTGTCGGGGGACGTCTCCTTCAATTTCTCCCGTTCTGGAACACCATCACCTCAGACAAATTGGTTCTACAAATTATCCAATATGGGTACTTCCTGGAACTTAGACACTCCCTCAAACATTCTTCGAAGATCACAAGCAATGTCAGAGGAACATCTCATCCTTCTAAATAAAGAGGTTCAATCTCGGTTAGAAAAGGGAGCAATAGAGCCAGTCCCATTGGAGCATCAAGGAACCGGAGTATACTCCCTATACTTCTTAATTCCCAAGAAGGACGGATCTCTCAGGCCTATACTGGACCTCAGAGAACTCAATCTATACATTCAATCAGACCACTTTCACATGGACACTCTACAACAAGTACTTCCACTCCTTCAAGAAGGCGACTTCCTGTCCACTCTGGACTTGAAGGACGCCTATTTCCAAATCCCAATACATCCCGCTCATCGCAAATACCTAAGGTTTGTGGTAGCAGGACAGCATTATCAGTTCAAGGTGCTCCCATTTGGCGTAACCAATGTACCCAGTGTTTCCACCAAGTGCTTAGCAGTTGTCGCAGCTCACCTTCGAAGGCAACACATTCACGTCTTCCCATATCTGGACGACTGGCTTATAAAAGCCAGCTCACAAAAAAGCTGTCTAAGTCACACTCACAAAACAGTGCAGTTGTTCCACTGTCTTGAATACACAGTAAATCTGTCCAAGTCTTATCTACAGCCATCCAACACACAGGTCTATCTGGGAGCCACGATAGATACACAAAAGGCTTTGGCCTACCCCAATCCGGCTATAATCCTCAACATGCAGGCTCTGCTCTCCCAGTTTCTACCTCATCACTCCTTACTAGCTCAAGTGTTCATGCAGTTACTAGGGATGGTGGCATAGTGCATACTAATAGTCCCTTATGCAAGACTTCACATGCGTCCCCTTCAAGAGTGCTTAGCACATCAGTGGAACTAGGCTCAGGGTCAGTTATCGGATCTAGTGTTGTTGGACGGCCGCACCAATCGCTCTCTGCAGTGGTGGAATACACAAAACCTTTCAAAAGGGCGGCCCTTCATCGACCCGGTTCCTCAGATAGTGCTAACAGGTGGTGCATCACTCACTGGTTGGCGAGCTCATCTCCAAACACATACAATTCAGGGCAGCAAAAACAGCTCCACATAAACCATCTAGAGCTGCTAGCAATTTTTCTAGCGCTGAAAGCGTTTCAAGTTAATCTAGTAGGCAAAGCTGTCCTGATCCGTACAGACGACATGACAGCAATGTACTACATACAAAAAAGGGGGGGGGGGCACACTCTCCAGCTGTCACAACTAGCACAGACCACCTGGAGATGGGCCATACATCACAGAATGTTTCTCCTGGCAGAACACCTTCCAGGAGTAAACAATCAGATTGCAGATCTGATCTGTCGTCAAAGACAACAGATCCACGAATGGGAACTCCACCCTTAAGTTCTCCTCCTATTCTTTCAAATGTGGGGCTTTCCAGACATAGATCGGTTCGCCACAAACCTAAACACAAAATGCCCAAACTGCACATCCAGACATCCACACCCATTGTCCAAGTGTAATGCACTATGGATGAATTGGTCAGGGATATTTGCCTACGCTTTTCCGCCTCTCCCACTCATTCCATCAATTGTTTGGAAGCTCAGACAGGCGTCCCTGACATTAATCCTAGTTTCTCCCACATGGGCTCGACAACCATAGTTCACAGCCCTGTGGGAGCTCTCAGTAGTTCCTCACCAAAAACTACACCTCACTCCCACTATGCTAGCTCAGAGCAATGGAGAATTGAGATTCCAGATCCCAGCCATCTCAACCTTGCGATCTGGCACCTGAAATCTTCGAGTTTGGCTACCTTAATCTTCCGCCAGACTGTATAGATATTATCAAAGAGGCTAGATGTCCTACCACAAGTGCATGCTATGCAGCAAAGTGGAAGCGATTTGTTATATACTGCAATAACAATCAAATAGATCCGCGTAACGCTTCAGTTCAAAACATCATTTGCTATGTACTACATCTGCAGCGTTTCAATTTAGCGCAGTGGCGGCTGCCAGTAGAGGGCGCCAGGGCGCCGCCCACCTATATTTCCAAACTATGTGGATGGTTAAATTGCTTTTTAATTCTATAAGGGCTTTAAGCCCTTGCTGGGTGTTGCCCTCAATGCCTGGAGGCCTCTTGTCATCCTTGCGGAGATGAGTCAGGAAGCCAGGCACACTCAAGAGGGGCACCACACAGCGAGGATTTCTTTTCTTTTTTCGATTTCTAAACAGGCTAAGGGCTCACCTAGTGCCTGCCCTGGCTTGCAATTTTCGGAGGCCTAAAGAGACCTCCCATTTATGATGCGCAGCAGCGTCAGATTTTCAGGCAGTCCGGGGCGTCCAGGGTTTAAGCCCTGTATTCCTAGGGCTGTTTGTCAATCACTTCAAAGGCGGCAAGCAACACCCCTTGTGACGAGCTGGAAATGGGAGTTGCTTGCAGCCCTTGAAGGGAATGGGAGTGAGCATGTGACCTGACGTCAGAATCCTAACTCCGAGTCGAGTGGACACACAGACATCATGCACAGTGAAGTAGAGAGGGCCGAATTCCAGGCAGGCCTTTCAAAAAGAAGACGGTAAGTTGAAATGCATGTTACTAAAATATCAAAGCTAACCTTAATCATGTATACCGAAATGAAGTGCAACAGTATGGCACATGAGCATTAGACTTTGATATTCCAGTGGCACGCAGTCCCTCTTTGAAATGCGTTTCGCCTTTCCAACCTTTGTTCAAGGGCAGGCTGCTGTATGCTACTCTCTTCAATCATCCGAAACCGGGCTTCCCAAATCCTGTACATTGATTGTGGGATGGCTGCTCTTGTTTTTTTTTTTTTTTGTTGCTGCAGCAAAAGGTTTAAGTTCCAAAGTCCGGGTTAGATTTTTCAGGTCACAGGGGGGACCCTGCACAGATGCAGTGGAGACACCAGCACTCTGTGGTTCCCATCGAAGTGTATCATCAGGCACGCAGTGCAACCAACATTAGGAACAGAACGAGCTTTAGCAAAGCCCACAGGTATGACTTTCCATTATTGAAAGAGTTTTTTTAATTGATGTGCACTTTTACATGTGTGTTCGAAGAGGTTGCATGGATGGGCAAGTCTGAAGGAGGAAGCAGAGCGGGTGGGGGGAAATGTGAGTGGATGGGGTGATGGATGGGAGGTGGGTGATGGAAATTGCATGAATGTGTAAATCTAAAGAAACTGGGTTTGTGTGTTTCCAGTGGTTGGAGGAGATGACAGCTCTGTTTACATAGCAAAAACCAAAGGAAATGATGGATGGAGTGTTGAACATTGCAAGCACTCACCCCCAGTCAACTGATCTGGGTTTAATCCATCACCGTTCTTTAGCCCACTCTGCCACCCCAGTTCAGACATGGCCATATGCACATCAGTCTGACCCTGTGCCTCATTGGAACAGTCCAGCCCGAACTGCCAAGCCATGTCTTCCCTGGACCGGAAACAAGCTTCCTAGGACCGGTTTCTGGCATTTCAGCCGTCTTCAGCCAGGCTTGCTTGAATCCAGTGGCAAAGTGAGCAAGGGACTCACGTCTGAGCATACCCTGCCAACTTACGGCGAACAAAGCAAAAACCAAAGGAAATGATGGACGGAGTGTTGAACATTGCAAGCACTCACCCCCAGTCAACTGATCTGGGTTTAATCCATCACCGTTCTTTAGCCCACCCTGCCACCCCAGTTCAGACATGGCCATATGCAAATCAGTCTGACCCTATGCCTCATTGGAACAGTCCAGCCCCAACTGCCAAGCCATGTCTTCCCTGGACCGGAAACAAGCTTCCTAGGACCGGTTTCTGGCATTTCAGCCGTCTTCAGCCAGGCTTGCTTGAATCCAGTGGCAAAGTGAGCAAGGGACTCACGTCTGAGCATACCCTGCCAACTTACGGCGAACAAAGCAAAAACCAAAGAAAATGATGGACGGAGTGTTGAACATTGCAAGCACTCACCCCCAGTCAACTGATCTGGGTTTAATCCATCACCGTTCTTTAGCCCACTCTGCCACCCCAGTTCAGACATGGCCATATGCAAATCAGTCTGACCCTGTGCCTCATTGGAACAGTCCAGCCCGAACTGCCAAGCCATGTCTTCCCTGGACCGGAAACAAGCTTCCTAGGACCGGTTTCTGGACCGGTTTCTGGCATTTCAGCCGTCTGCAAGGGACTCACGTCTGAGCATACCCTGCCAACTTACGGCGAACAAAGCAAAAACCAAAGGAAATGATGGACGGAGTGTTGAACATTGCAAGCACTCACCCCCAGTCAACTGATCTGGGTTTAATCCATCACCGCAACTCTGCCACCCCAGTTCAGACATGGCCATATGCAAATCAGTCTGACCATGTGCCTCATTGGAACAGTCCAGCCCGAACTGCAAAGCCATGCCTTCCCTGGACCGGAAACAAGCTTCCTAGGACCGGTTGCTGGCATTTCAGCCGTCTTCAGCCAGGCTTGCTTGAATCCAGTGGCAAAGTGAGCAAGGGACTCCCGTCTGAGCATACCCTGCCAACTTACGGCGAACAAAGCAAAAACCAAAGGAAATGATGGACGGAGTGTTGAAAACCGGTCCTAGGAAGCTTGTTTCCGGTCCAGGGAAGACATGGCTTGGCAGTTCGGTCTGGACTGTTCCCATGAGGCACAGGGTCAGACTGATTTGCATATGGCCATGTCTGAACTGGGGTGGCAGAGTGGGCGGTGATGGATTAAACCCAGATCAGTTGACTGGGGGTGAGTGCTTGCAATGTTCAACACTCCGTCCGTAGGCGCGGACTTTGTTTTAAATAAACCATTTTACCTTCACCATCACCGAGGAGCTGGTCGGAACTGCGGGGCGAGACTGACAGGCGCGGTCATCACGGGAGGCTGCTACTGTGCAGGGACTGCGAGGACCAGGGTGCCTTGGGCTACAATCATTGAACGCACCTGATCCTCTTCCCGGACACACCTCCTTCCGCTACTTAATTGTCTTCAGTCCACGCGTGAGCAGGACGCGTGCGGGGCGTAGTCCGGGGCGAAGCCCGGGCAAAGGGCAGGCCCGTTTAAGCCCGTTCAAGCACGGTCAAGACCGGACCGGGCCCCTTCTCTTTCCTGTCCCGCCTTCGTAGAGAAAACATGGCCACACGGTCGAAAACACAGGCATCAACCTCAATGCTTTCAGGTACACTAGACAATTTCCTTATTAGGGCTAATTCGGTGGTCAATAATGAATTGGTAATGTTAGAGCAACGACTCTCGGAAGGTATCGAAAGTGCCAGGAGATCCTCTCTTGGCTTACTTGCAGCTGCAAGAACCCCGGAGAGATTGGATAACTCCCATACTGCCCTAATGAATAGCATTGACCAAACGATTGATTCGGTACTTCAGGATCTAAGATCTAGCTTAACTGTGGTACCGGATGTTCCTACGGACCTGGGGAAGGATATACCTCTAATCGTAGCTCATGGTTCACGGGAGGGGGCGATACCTAAAAGGAAAAGTGTGAGGAAGCTAAAGGGTGGGAAAAAGGCCAGGCTAGATACTGATGTTTCACCTATTGATCTATCAGGCACTCTAGCACCCACATCAAGTTGTAATCAAACTTCTCAACACCCCTCCCCTCCCAGTAGAGCTGCTGGACCAGGGCGTGAGACTGATTTGCTTGCTAGCTCCCTAGTGAATGCGCTAAAAGTCTTAATTCACCCTCTTTTGGCTAGATGTGATTCTATTAATGACACGCTTATAGAAATAAAAAAAGCAACAGGAATTATTACTAACTGTTTGATAAATAAAGGCAGTTCTATTTCTAAAACGAATAATGTCTCCCAAAAACAATTCCCAGAGCCCTTGTCCCTTAGTGGGGATAGTCTAGGTGCTCCCCCCAAACAGGTAGGAGTGGGGGTGGTTACCGACCCACAGGTTTTGGCCCAATCTTTGAATCTCCAACAGACTTCTGTCGTTCCCCCCCACCCTATTCAGAACTGTTCATCTGCTCTACCTAGGCCTATGGATAATGCTGAAGAATTAAATGCCCATAGTGCCACAATCGAAACCAACACTAATGCTCAGGGCAAGCTAAGCAGGAAGGATGTGGTTAATTTACCCCCCGAGGCGGCCCCCTATGTACTAGTGCTGGCTGGAATTCCTAAGTATACCAATTCTGAGGCAGAAACCTACGACTCTCTTAAAAACAAAGTCACAAGTTGGTTAAATACCCATAGGCCACTCCCGCCTACTGTAACCGCGGCTGTTTTGATGGTCAGGAGGATTAATTGGTTGGGTAATTCACTTAAACGTTATAAGGGCGATTGTGTCCTGGTGAACTTCAGAGACCCTAATATAGTATCATATATCCTTAATTGGAGGGGAAAACAGCGAGAGACCTGTATTCAACCCTTACCACTCTCCTATTTTTATCCCCCTTCAAATAAGTGTATATGCTGAGAATGTAGAAGGATGGACAAGGGTGAGTCCTCTTTCCTCTGTTTCTCGTAAATGTGATAATTCCTGGCTATACCAGCCCATTGCTTATAATGTTCCATGTCACAATAGGTTTAGCCCACTCGAAGAGGTGGATTGACTGCAGGTTGGATCTACTCCCATCGTAGATGAGTGTGATTTAGTATTATCACAGACTGTGGTGATTTCACCAATTGACATCATCAACAACGACCATCTCAGATAACGTCGGTATATCTGCTGACCCTCCATGTGCTCGTTCATCATTTAAGATCCTTTCCTGGAACATAGCGGGTCTGCACAATAAGCTTGATTGCCCCGAATGGGGCCTTTTTATAGATCAACATGATATATGTTGTTTTCAGGAAACATGGGCTAGGATTAACTATCATCGAGCGGGATTTGCCTCCTTTTTTCTCCCGGCAACTTGGGGAGGTAGAGGCCGACCGTCTGGTGGCCTCACCATTTGGGTGGCATCTCATTTGGGTTGTACCGTTACCGCCCTTAGTACTGGATCTGATGATGTTCAAACTATAATATTGAAATGGCAGGCTAGGATACAGATGGCCCTAGTTAATATCTATTCCAGACCGACTAGTTTTTCGGCAGAATCAAGGGCTGTGGATGTTTTATCAACGGTATTGGCGGAGCTACCAGAGGGTATTCCTCTTGTGGTGGGCGGGGATTGCAACTCTCACTTTGAACCCTTAGAGGGATTATTAGATGCCATAAACCAAGAAGAGGATGACTCTTGGGATATTCCACAAGTAGCTGGTCCTACAGTAAGATCATGGACCCCATTGGCTCTCCAAATTACCTCTCTATCATTGGCCCACTCCATTAGAGCTTGTAACGGACGCTCCAAATCCGATAATCCCCCAAAGCCGACCTTTAATATATCGGGCAGAGAGGCCCATCTCGATTACATCTTTGTTAAGTGCAAGGAATGGAATCGAGTCTTGGACTTTCTGGTGCTTCCAAGGAGAGAAAGTGACCACAACCCTTTAATCCTGGATTATGCCTTGTTAGGTTTGGGTCCCATTGAATCCTTGTTGACTCCAGACAGAACTGATAATCTTGCCCTTTCTAACAATAGACGGAGGGTGAAATGGTCGAAATTGGTCAGCAACCCGGAGGACATGTCCAAAGTTTATGGGAAGGTCAGTTTAACTTTGGACCGAATTGCTGACCTTATTGAGTCTGAACTAGTTCCGGATATTAATAGTGAGATTGCTGTACATAATGATGCACTCTATGCAAGTTTAGGAGATATCTTGAATCCTGTAGCTCCCCCAAAGAAATACCAACCCAGGAAACACTCATGGTATAATCGAGCTTGTAGACTTGCAAAAGCTGAACTAATGATTGCATTAAAGGAAAATGCTGAGCGAGATCTTATCAAATACAAACGACGTACGTATCGTTATTTGACCCACCATGCCAAACTTGAGTGGGCTAGTCAGAATTGGGCCGATCTAACATCTGCTTTGGCGGAACGAGACTCTTTTAGATTTTGGAAAATTGTCACTACCGGTTCCACTGATATGGTGTCCGCTATTAGCCCGAATATTGCCCCGCAAGTCTGGGAGGATCATTTTACCCTTTTGTACAACAATCCAGCCCCCAGCACAGCTCCTCTTTTATCGGAATCACCGTTGAGTGATGATTCTACTTTTAACCCAATCACTTTTACTATATCTGAAGTCCTGACTGCTATCGCTGCACTCCCAGCGGGGAAGGCTCCTGGCCTTGACAAGGTCCCTGGTGACCTTTATAAACACGAACCAGAAGTCTGGGCTCCTTATCTTTTAATCGTATACAACGGAATTGCAAGGGGCATGAAGATCCCTTTTACTTGGCTGGGTGCGGAGGTGGTCCCTATCTATAAGAAGGGATCGCCTCTCCTCCCAGTCAATTATCGGCCTATCAGCCTCATTGATGTAGCCCAAAAACTGTTTGCCAGACTGATCATCAATCGCCTATTGGACTGGATTGATGAGGAGGAGATCCTGAGCCATTATCAGGCTGGCTTCAGGAAATCTGTATCTACTATTGACCAGATCTTTAGGTTTAATATGCTTTACTGGAAAACTGTCATGGTTGAGGGTGGATCCCTATACACAGTCTTTGTAGACCTACGATCAGCCTTTGACTTGGTCCCACGTACCAAGTTATGGGCTGTTCTTCGTGAATTAGAAATTCCACCCTCCCTTCTTGACATCATAATTCGATTACATACTGAAAACTTCGCTAAGGTTAGATGTGGGAGAGAGGGAAAATTATCATCTAGTTTCCCTGTCAATAGGGGTGTGCGCCAGGGCTGTGTCCTGGCTCCCACCCTTTTCTGCTTATATGTAAACGGAGTTAACCCCTATCTAAATATGGTCCCTAATAGAGACGCCCCAAAGCTCGCTGGAGTGGGGATTTCGGCAATTATGTTTGCTGATGACACCTTGCTACTTGCCAAATCCCCTATGGGTATCCAGCGGGTATTGGATGGGTTTGTCTCTTTCTGCCAGGACAGGGGTTTGGAAATCAATACTTCAAAAACAAAATTTATGATTCTGAATCCCCCAAGAAAATCCCGTCCAAATCCAACCATTGAGGGAGTTAGTTTGGAGAGAGTTCGGGTGTTTGAGTACCTGGGAGTGACTATAAATGAAAACTTCATATGGACTCAACACCAAACCAAATCCCAATTAAAACTAACGCAGAAAATTGGGGCGATTGGCAAACTTTGGAAAAACTCCTACATAAAACCTATTGGTCCGCCTTTAGAAATTTACAAGGTACAGGCCAGAGCGGCAGCAATTTATGGGGCGGAACTATGGGGCAATAATTGCCTCCAATCATTTATGGTCGTCGAAAATAATTTTCTTCGACAATTATCATCTTTACTAGCTAGTACTCCACTTCTTCCCCTTAGGCTGGACTTAGGAATTAGATCCATTAAGGAGGAATTAGCCTTAAAGCCTCTAACCTTTTGGCGACGTTTATGGGCAACCGCCGAACTTAACACCTACAGACAAGAACTTTTGGATGTACTGAAGTTCCAAATTATACAAAATCTTCCCTGGATAAGGTATATCAAGACAGAGTGTGATAGGTTGGGTTGCCCTTCCCTATGGAGTTCTCCAGAAACTGCATCCAAGGCCATATCACGTAAAGCTCTGGTAACAATGTATTATGAAAGAAATCGCTCGGTTTGGTTGACCTCTGATAACCTGGGCTCCATGACAAGATCATTTATTTTAATGAAAGATTATTATAGGTTTGAGATGGTCCTGGATGATATTTATCCCATAATTTTAAGAAAAATTTATCTCCAATGGAGATATAATTCCCTTCCCATCCGCGCTCTTACGAATAGATGGCACCCCTCCACTGATCTTAATTGTCCCTCTTGCACTGCTCAGCCTGAAAATGATCTCCATGTAATTTTCTTTTGTCCGCTATATACAGAATCTAGAAGAAAATGGATTATTCCCCTATGCAAAAAATGGGGTTTTAGAAAACACATGGAGGCATATCGAATACTAAAAACGGATCTATCACCACTAACCGTTTTTGCTGTCAGCAAATTTTTAGACGCAATGTGGAAAACTAGGAGAAAGTACTGTAAACATGATACTATCTAGTTTTACATTTTTCTGCTATGTTGAATCCTTGACAAATGATACTAATTGTGTCTGCTAACTTGAATAGTAGTTTTTCCAGCTATAAAGTGTAAGATGGATATACCCCTTTTTTCTTGATTGTAATAAGTATGAAATTCTATGTTACTCTGTGTTACAATTGTGGAATTTATGTTATTTTGTGTTATCTTTTATGACTCATTGTAGTCGAAATAAAGATTATAGAAAGAAAGATTTGCATATGGCCATGTCTGAACTGGGGTGGCAGAGTGGGCTAAAGAACGATGATGGATTAAACCCAGATCAGTTGGCTGGGTGTGAGTGCTTGCAATGTTCAACACTCCGTCCATCATTTCCTTTGGTTTTAGGTCTGTTTACATACCACCGTTGTTTTCATTCTGTGAAGCTGCTGAGGGCGTGGCTGACTGCCGGCGCGAGAGTCCCAGGGAGCCAAATAGCTACTGTAGAGGATTCAGTTCAGACCTCCTCTTAGAGACACCAACCACATCTTCAGAGAAAAGTAGTATTTTCAACACCCGACAGACCCTGAAAGCGAATGCCGCCTCGCAGAGTAGCATGTGCGATGTAAATAAAGTTTTTATTGTACATACATTTTCGCAAGGTCCACACAGAATGAAATTCCTCGTCTAATTCTTCCGTGTCATTGGTGCCTGGAGCGCGCCGCTGTACATGACTACAGGGGCAATGACCTGCGCGAATAGGCGACTGGACCATAAACGAGGAGGTCAGCCGCGGGCTTTGGTCTTGTCGCAGGTTATCCACACAAACTCCCCTGAAGTTGTGGATCGCTGCCACTTCTCTCCCTGCCTGTAATGTCTGTGGTGGCGGCTAAGCGCAGGAGAAGTCTGCTGAGAAGCGAAAGAGGGGTGTGAACGACAAGTGCGAGATTTGCTTTTGGTTGTTGAAGGCCCGTATTCATTGAAAGAAATGGACACAAGCAAAGAACAAATGGGACACTAATAGTGTATGGCACACAAGGAAAGTGCATACATCCCTAGCTCTTGCCTACTCCGTCTGTGATTGGTAAACATCCCAGCGTGAGATGTGTGCGCTTCTAGTGTGTGAATGTGTGTGTAGGGGCTGGAGATTGATGTGTGTGTGTGTGTGTGACGTGTCTACATGTGTGAGTCTCCAAGCTTGTCTTTGCCGACCATGTAAATCAGGTGACTTCCTCCTGTTAATTTACACTTAAAGTCGTGAAAATTCGCCCTTTTCTTACCTTAAAGTGTTGATAAGTTTGTTTGAGTAAGATGTAAATAGTGTAAGCATTAATCTGTGCAACAAAGAGCACAGTGGTTGTGAGCACGAGTGAGTAAATACACTTGTATAGTGCACTGCACTGCTGAGGCCATAGCCGCCATCATGTGGTTCTGCTCCGCTGTGTTTTTTGTGAGATCGTGTTTGTGTTCCTGTTAGCACGTCAGAGATTAAGTTCTTGGAATCTTTGGCCCTAATACATAACTGGTGCTTATATAAAGTGCTCCAATGAACTTGAGCCGAGTTCACTCCATATAAACCTGCAAACGGGAATCTGAAATTCTGCCACCTCTTTGAACACCTTTGCCATGCATTCTTTTCGATGCTTAACCTGGCCGCGAGAGAGTGGTGCTTGGGCGCCGCGAGAGAGTGGTGCTTGGGCACCGCGAGAGAGTGGTGCTTGGGTGCCGCGAGAGAGTGGTGCTTGGGCGCCGCGAGAGAGTGGTGCATGGGCGCCACGAGAGAGTGGTGCATGGGTGCCGCGAGAGAGTGGTGCATGGGCGCCGCGAGAGAGTGGTGCTTGGGCGCCGCGAGAGAGAGGTGCTTGGGCGCCGCGAGAGAGTGGTGCTTGGGCGCCGCGAGAGAGTGGTGCTTGGGCACCGCGAGAGAGTGGTGCTTGGGTGCCGCGAGAGAGTGGTGCTTGGGCGCCGCGAGAGAGTGGTGCATGGGCGCCGCGAGAGAGTGGTGCATGGGTGCCGCGAGAGAGTGGTGCATGGGCGCCGCGAGAGAGTGGTGCTTGGGCGCCGCGAGAGAGAGGTGCTTGGGCGCCGCGAGAGAGTGGTGCTTGGGCGCCGCGAGAGAGTGGTGCTTGGGCGCCGCGAGAGAGCGGTGCTTGGGCGCCGCGAGAGAGTGGTGCTTGGGCGCCACGGCACTGCTTCTCCCATGGTTTCATTAAAGGAAGGGATGTGTGACTATGTGCTGATGGCTCAGTTCCAGGCCGCCTGTACCTTAGGACTTGGCACGCAGAGTTGCGGCCATTTCACAGCATCCATACATTTCAGTGGGGCCTGAGTGATGAATAATATTAGCAGTTTTCAATGTGTCTTACTGTGTTCTGTTGTGGTGCAGGTTCATTTCTTCCTTCAGCTTCCAGAGCGAAGTGAATAATGCACGCCGGTTGAACACTGCCACCTTCATCACATAATAGTTAGAAATGAATGGCTCCTTCAACTGGCCTTACTGGCCTTACCCTGCCTTCAGGGTCATCGGATCAGGCCCCCAAACTGAGTCAGGAAGCCCTTCCTTCCCACAGCCATTCGGCTTCTAGACCCCGAAGACCAAATATCAGATTCTGTTCACCGTCTCTAAAATCTGAGGGAGCAGTCTACAAATCAGCCGCGCATTCATATGAGTGTAAATCTGAGCCCTAATAATGAGCTGATAAGCTAAGACAGCTGCTGTTCTTGCGCGTGAAGCCTGTGCACCTGTGCTCATACCTGCCACCTCAAGGGACTGCCCATGTGTCAGTGCCAGGCTTGTGTAATGTATGTATCTGGTGCTCATGTAAAATGCTACAACGCCCTTGGGCCAAGTTTGCGCGCTATAAAAATGCAAAACCATAATCTCAACGTCTGCTGTCTCCTTCGGACTTCAGCCACACAATTTTAGATACTCAACCAGTCCGGAAGAGAACGGGGAAGGGGCACCACCGAGGCGCTGCTTTACCTTCTACCTTATGTTTCACAATGGCGCTCCCTCACTTATTTGCATTACGTACTGATTCCTCCTGGGTCTGTTTTATTCCTCAAATCTCCTTAAAGACAAAACCAGGACACAAAAGCATCACACTGCGCAGTATACAGAATTGTTTAAAAAAAAAAACCTGTTAGCTTCTACAATGCTCCAGTTAGTGTTCAACATATTTAATGCAGCAACATAAGGGGCAGTTCTGCCGCCCCTCCCGCACCCTCCTTTTGCAGTTCGGACTCGCTCACTTCGCTCGCTCATTATACTAGCTTACAATTTTTTGCTTCACCACTTTCAAAATCCACCAGCCGCCACTGATTTAACATACTCTTCCATATGCTTACATCTTGCTGCAATAGCTGCACACCTACAGAACAGACAACATCTGTCTCTTTTTAGAGTGCCTGTCATCAACGCATTTATGGAGGGACTTAAAAGAATCATTCCTCCAAGACTTCCACCTGCTCCAGTGTGGAATCTCCACATTATCCTCACCAGGCTAATGGGCCCACCCTTTGAACCATTGCATAAATGTGAAATACAATTTCTCACTTGGAAGGTAGCTTTCCTCATAGCTAGCTCATCTCTGAGGTGAGTGGGCGAGCTTCAGGCACTAACCATACAAGAACCATTCTTACAAATACATCCAAACAAAGTGGTTCTTTGGACCAACCCTAAATTTCTACTAAAAGGCATTTCTACCTTTCATATCTACATTAAAATGAAGTAGTGCAATAAGTAAACTAGTGCCCATTGTATCTCAGTCCCGTCCAAATCATCACCACTGTATATTGCCCCAAAGTGCTGAACCCATCATTCTGGGGCTATAGTACAATCTGTGCTGGCATTTGCAATGTCAGGAAAAAAAGAGGCTGTTAACCACCGCCCAAAACGTATTACTATCTGAGAGTTTACTTGCTTGTCAAAGATCCTCCCAAGCCTTTTCCCTAATGGATTTCTTCTTCTCATGAATTGCGCAATTATAAGCCCTTCTACAGGTCCTAACCTCGCTCTTATCTCTCGGGGTTTGTTTAAGTGCCAACGGTAGCTTCTTATGAGCAATGGAGCAGGTACCGTCAAACCACCTCTTGACCTTGAGGCCCTTACCCCTGCACGGGAGGACGGTTCAGCTGGTGGCTATCTGTTTAGTTAACTTTCCAAAAGCATCTAGAACAACTCTGTCCTGCACGCTGATGTCCATACATGCTGAAACCTCTACTGCACACTCCGCATACAGGTTATCCAGAAACCTTTCTGGTATCACCTTCTCCCACTTCAGCCTACGTGATTGATCTTCAATACTGATAAGAGTAAGGGATACTCCTAGGGATACTCCTACTCTTTTTCATGATGGAATGAGGCCCAGATCTCTGTACTGGGGTGAATGTATGACATTGTTCTGCATTCTGGACGGGTATGCCCAGACGTGGGTCCCGTGCTCTCCATGCCACTGGAATCAAGCTATCCGGGCTGAAGAGGGGTGAGACCCTGAAACCGGTCTTACGATGCTCGTTTCCAGTCCAGGGAGGACTTGGATTGGCAGTTTGGTCTGGACTGTTCCCATTGGGCACAGGGTCAAGACTGATTTGCATATGACTGGGTTCAAACTGGAATGGCATGGTGAGCAAAAAAACGATGGATTTATGCCCAGATCTCTGTACTGGGGTGAATGTATGACATTGTTCTGCATTCTGTCCATCAACTGTTGTTTTTGCGTCTCTTTTTCATGAAAAGCAGAAGAATACAATAGTTCGAGCATGAGGGGATTATGATCGCTGTGACAGCTCCAGAGAATGCTCAATTTATAAACTGCCTGGACTAATTGTGCAGAGAGCATTATGAAATAGATTTTACAAGAGCATCCCTTACCTATTTAAGTAGGAATAGGGGTGTTCTCTCCCGTTTGCTCTTGACAGCACAAGTTGTTGGCTGAGAGAAACCCTTCTGTATGAATACCTGACTCTGTATGTTCAAAGTGTGTGGTCGTGGTAAAAAAATCCCCGCGATCCTTAGTTGGAATACAGTTAAGGTGGCACTGGTGAATGTTAGTCACCTAGAATTATAGTCTCATAATAGGAGTGTTTCCTCCCTATAATGTTCAAGAAAACCCTCTAGGGCCGCTAAGTGTTCTATCTCAGAACATCTAATGAAGGAGTTGTAGAAATTGCCCACTAGCAACGGCAAATTATTCTTAAACGACAACTCTACTGCTAACAAATTGGGGAGGACTGGCACTCTTATCGGCTTGTCTTACATGCTAAATCAAATGAAACCAATAAAAGCCCCTGCACGCTGATGTCAGTTTTTTCTTTTTCCGTGCCAGAAAGCGCAGATCTGGAGAGAGCGGTACCCTTAGTCATTTTATGACTAATGATTTTTCAACTTTTGTCAACGTCTTTTCTGAGTCGATCGACTCCTGGTGCACATAGAGATGTCTCATTGTCAAACTGGCTTCAAGCCTTGTGACTCTGGTTACAAGTTGTCAATCACGGACCCGCACCTCGTGTGCCTTTGGTGCCTGGAGCGCGACCACAACCCAAATTCCTGCTCGGACTGTCGGGCCATGAACCCAAAGTCTTTAAGGGAGCTATCCCGAAAGCTTCTAGAGGCCCGGCAGTCACCTCTGTGCCACTCGAGTTCCCGATCGAGAGGAAGGACGCGGGACCAGTCGCAGAGTCGCGACCATCACTCCTCATCGAAGTCTTCTTCGGGTAAGCACAAGAAGAAGGCGCAAAAGCACTGTCCCTCTTCGCGTTCTCCCTGTCCATCAGCCGGCGGGACTCAGAAGGTAGTCGTCCTTCAGCTCCACCCGCAGAGCCTGCTGGGACAGCTCCATGCTTCCCTCTCTTCCTGGGAGTCGGAGCGTCCTTTGCCAAGCATCGTGCATTTTACGAAGCTCTCAGCTCCATCTTTGGGCAGCCCGACTCTGCAAGCGTGCCTTCGGGCCCGCAGACTCGGCTAGGGGCGCTAGGCCTTAGATGCCGGCGGCTCTGGCCTTGGTGCCGCAGGTCCCCCAGGAATCCAGATCGATGCCGATCGACCTCACAACGCCCCCTCTTGCACTGATACCTTTGACGACGCCTCTGCCACTTCCGATGCTGGTTGTGTCCCCGGCCGGCATCTACTCCGGCCTCCCCCTCGACTTTGACACGGAGTCGGACCGGCACCGACCAGTACCTTTGTACCACTGTTCTACCCTGGCGTGTCCCATCGCTCTGAGTGACAGCCAGAGGAAGGTGAGGAGGACTGGGAGGGGCTGCTGACCCTTTGGCAGACCAGCTTCAGCTTGTAGAGCTGGACTGGGGAGAGGAGTTAGGTGAGGCCTGTGGTCTAGATACCCCCAGACCTTGTCATGCATTCTCCCCCTACCGTGGCTACGGAAGGATGAGCCTCCTACGCTGTGGTGTTTCGTAGGGTGGCTGAGGCTTGGGCCTTGAGCTTCCTAGGCGGCAGTCAGGACAAATCTCTTGACCGATGTGCTTCAGCCAGCAGCGGCCTCTTCGGAGCCCACCTACTGTTCAAACAGGCCCTCAGAGACATCCTTCTGGGCACTTGGTCCAAGCCCAGCACAAGGGCTCCTGTGGATAGGATGATTGCCCGATGCCACCACCCAGCCCCAGGCGACCCAATTTTTCTCTCCCAACACCCTTTCCCCGAGAGCTTGGTGGTCCAAGCCTCAACTTTCAAAGGCGCGTTCCCTTCTGCTCCCCCAGATAGGGAATCCAAGAAGCTGGACCATCTTGGGAAGAGGATGTATTCTTCCATCAACTTAGGACTGCGGTCGGTAAACACTGTATGTCTCTTGGGCCGTTACACCCACTCTGTGTGGGACATGTTTGTGTAAGTGCTGCCACAGGGCCCGGAAGAGGCCCGGGCCACACTCTACCTTGCGGTCGCGGATGGGAGGGACGCAGCAAAGTTCGCCATCCGATGTGGGATGGATACCGCCGACTCGCTGGATAGAACGATTTCTAAGTCAGTAGCCCTATGGTGCTACACCTGGCTGAGATCCACTGGCTTTTCTGGGGTTGTCCAATTGACTCCTTTGGACATGCCCTTCGATGGACGTCGCCTGTTTGGCGACAAGGCAGACAGTGTGCTCGAGCACCTCAAGGATTCTAGAGCTACAGCCAGATCCTTGAGCCTCGCTGCCACCTCTCGTCCTGTGCAGTCTGCCTTTCACCCCTTTCGTGTCTACGGAAGGGGTGCCCCACCGCGTTCCATCCAGTGCCACAGGCCCATTCAAGCTACCCAGCCTCTGAGCGGCCGGGGACGTGGGACCCAACAACGTGGGTCTGGGGGCCAGCGGGCAGGCCAGTTCACCAGTGCCCCCTTTGCAGCAGCCTCCAAACCTTCCTAGTCCGACCTTTCAGGGCCAGCAGTTGCCAGTGGGAGGCAGGATCCGCCATCACCTCCTTCTTTGGCACATCACATCAGACAGATGGGTTTTGCAGATAGTCTGAAGGGGCTACTCCCTCCCCTTCGAGACTACCCCTCCCTCCATGCCACCAACACTCCATCGCTTGTCGGAGGATCACTTGGCCCTTCTCCGTCAGAAAGTTACAGCTCTCTTGGCTAAGGGAGATATTGAGCGAGTCCCTGTCCCAGAAGTAGGGCATGGTGCTTGTTCCTACTACTTCCTGGTGCCCAAGGACAAAGGCCTGCGTCCCATCTTGTATCTCAGGGACGTCAACCGCTTCCTCCAGAAGGAGAAGTTCAAGATGTTGACATTGACTCAAGTCCTGTCTGCCCTTGACCATGGAGACTGCATGGTAGCATTGGACTTGCAGGATGCTTACTTCCACATTCCTTTCCAGCCAGCCCACAGGCGTTACCTAAGGTTCACGGTACGTCACTAGCATTTTCAGTTTACCGTGCTCCCCTTTGGCCTTACCAGTGCCACTGTGATGGCAGTGGTTGCAGCTCATCTGCACAGATCAGGGGTTCCAGTCTTCCCCTATCTAGATGACTGGCTGTTGAAGGCGGGCTCGCCCCAGGCTGTTGTCCCCCACATCCAGACTACGGCAGACCTCCTGCATTTGCTGGAGTACACTATCAACGTGCTGAAGACGCACCTGATTCCCTCTCAGAAGCTCCTTTTCATCGGAGCAGTTCTGGATACAGCGCAGTTTTGGGCTTATCCTCCCAAGCAGCGAGTCCGGGATATTCGGGCTATGATACAGATGTTTCAGCCTTTATCCCGGGGTTCGGTGAGAATGACCTTGAGGCTGCTGGCCCTCATGGCCTCCTGCTGGTGGATCATGCCAGATGGCATATGCGGGCTCTGCAGTAGGACCTGAAGTTTCAGTGGGCGCAGCATCAGGGGAATCTTTCCAATGTCATCCAGATCTTGGAGGGCACTGCACACCAATTGCAGTAGTGGCTTACGAACAGGATTACGTCAGCGGCAGATCCTTCTCCCACCAGACTTGACATTGGTGACAGATGCGCCACTTCTGGGATGGGGCGGCCTCATGGGAGAGGCGGAGATCGGAGGCCTCTGGTCTCCGGCAGAGTCCGGGCTCCACATCAATCTGCTGGAGCTCCGGGCGATCCGTCTTGCACTGAAAGCATTCCTTCCTTCTGTCAAAGGAAGAGTAGTGCGGGTGTTCACGGACAACACCACCTCCATGTGATACTGCAAAAAACAGGGCGGGGTGGAGTTGTGGACCCCATGTCAGTGGCTCTCCGCCTCTGGACGTAGCTGTCACATCAGGGCATGTCCCTGGTTGTTCAACAAGTGGCAGGTTCCCTGAACGCCAGGGCGGACTAAGTCAGCCACCGATGCATGATGGATCACTAATGGCATCTTCAATCGGAGGTGGTGCAAGGTCACTTTCAGCAGTGGGGAGAGCCTTGGTTAGATCTGTTCGCCACCGTCGAACGCACAATGTCAGCAGTTCTGCGCATTGGAATTTCCAAGGCAGCACTCGCTCGGCTACGCTTTACGGCGCTAGTGGAATTGCGGTCTTCTATACGCCTTTCCGCCTATATCACTTCTGCCCAGAGGGCAGAAGAAGATCAAGCACGACCAGGCCCAAGTCATTCTTGTGGCTCCGGATTGGGTATCCTGAGCTCTTGAACATGGCCATCGATCCTCCGATCAGACCGCCACTTCGGGAGGATCTTCTGTCGCAGCAACAGGGGATGGTCCTCCACCCGAACCTGTCCAGCCTCCACCTTCTTGCGTGGAGATTGAGCAGCAACTGTTGACAGCTTTTGACCTTCCTTACGAAGCTTCTACTGTCATCTTGTCAGCCAGGTGTCCTTTCACTAAAACTGTATATGCCTGTAGATGGAACAAATTTGTGGCATGGTGCACAGCAAAGGCTCTGGGCTCCCTTTTTGCCCCTCTTTCAGAGGTTTTCCTCTTCATTCTTTCTTTGGGCCAGCAGGGCTCTTCTCTGGGCACCATTAAAGGATATCTTTCGGCCATTTCAGCCTTTCTTCGCCTTCCTGATTAGCCTTCTCTTTTCAAGTCCCTATTGTAAATGGATTTCTTAAGGGCATTACTCACTTCTTTCCTCCTATTCCTTTCGTAATGCCCCAATGGGACTTTAATCTGGTCTTAACTTAGGACAGACCATCACTTTGCCCACTTTCCTCCTGCCCCCACACCCTTCCAAGGAGGAGGAGACACTCCACCGTCTGGATTCAAAATCTGCATTATCCTTTTATTTCGATTGCACAAGACAATTCTGGGCAGACGATCAACTCTTTGTTGGCTATGTGTGCGCCAAGAAAGGCCGGGCTGTGCAAAAACGAACCATCTCTCAGGTCATCCTTTGTACTAAGATCTGCTACTCCTTGCCGAAAAAGGAACCTCCGGTAGGGCTGCACACCCATTCCACCAGGGTGATGGCAGCCACTATTGCTTTGGGAAGTTGAGTTCCCCTCAGTGACATCTGCCAGGCAGCTACGTGGGCATCTCTGCACACGTTCACTAAGCGCTTCTTTGGCCGTTCAGTTCTCCAGGACTTTCTGGTGTGACCTTAGTTCGCAGACGCAGACCCACCTCCGGGGTTAGTATTTCTGGGGTATCCATTCTAAAGAATGGAATCTATAACTAATGGTCTCTTTCAGATGAACAAGTTACTTACCTTCGGTAACCATGTATCTGTAAGTTTCCTTACCGTCCCACCCATCCTCCCTATTCTGCGAACTGACTACTATGGATAGGGACTCCCTTACAGGGCCCTAGTTTTGTGCACCAGTGTCTTGCATGGCTCTGCGCTTCTGGCGTGAAAAGCGTCAGAACTGCCGGCGTCGCTAAATGGACACCGCAATGTCATCACGGTGACCACGACATACGTAGGGGTACTGCTACGAAAACATTTCTTCTGATCCAGTCTGACGCCTGAAAGTAATTTTTTTTTTTTGTAACTTGATTTTATTAACCACAGCATCAAAGGATATCAGTAACATTCGTCATGCTCATACATTTACTACTCAACAGTTGTTTTTGTTGCAATGGGTTAATTACATTACTCCACTTTTGCTTCTCCCCCACTGACTGCGAGCCGAATTACTTTATGGAACAGTGCATTTTGGATTGAATAGTGATCTTAATCATAAAAACAAGCATTTGCAATGCAGTCGGTCTCGCCTTTGGGACCTTATATGTATTGAGCTATGCAGCACATTAGCCTGGGTGCTGAAACATCTAATGTTCTTGAACATGGAGGGAAAGTAACCATTAAAGTGCGTGACATGCCAGGAATTGGAACACATGGAGAGAAATATTGCACTGCTGATGCAGACAACATAACCCTAGACACGTAAAATATAGGGCTTAGGCACGTGTTAGTAACACATTAACATAACATTAGCATTTCCATACCGTTCTGAAAACTGTCAGAGGAGCGAAGGGCCCAGCAGTATTCCCATATAACAGCTCGCTTCAAAATGTACTGTCATCTACTGCTTTATTTACCCTCGACGGTAGTAAAATAATGACTAACCCCAAAGGACGTGTATTTTAAAAGCAACAGCAATTAACTTGTAACCTACGTGATTTATGCGAGTGGTCCCAAAAATATCAGCTAACAATAGCAAGTTAAGCATATTACAATGCAGACTTGTGAAATACAAAACCAACGCAGTTAAATAAGCAGGCAACAAAATGTGTGACGTGTAATAGGCACAACACAAGCAAATTTTACAAACACACGAGGCAGTGATGAGAACCTTAATACAAAGTTTTCACTTCACTACTTTTTATGCTGTATAGGAAATAGGTGTGATACTAAAATGAAAATGATTAACACTTGCATTTCCAAAACAATTAAGTTACACATATTCCACTGCAACCCCCCCAAGTTACTTTTCCATGCATTCTGATGGTCATTTGCTACACGTCACAAAGCGCATAAACACAGTTTCGCCTCACCTTCCACTCATCACCCAAGGGATCAGCGGGAACTTCGGTGGCCATGCGCTTCTCATAGAAAGTTCGGAGTTTGCGCTCATCGTGAACTGCGAAGAGCTTCTGGCAGCCAGTGGCTGGGAAGGAGATGCTGAGCTAATGCACACAAAAGAGATTAATAAAGACGCACTGATTATGCTCACTTACCCGCAGTCCACACCAATCCATCCCATGCAGCTTCAGCTCAATCCAACGCAAAACCTTGCAGTCACAATTGTCACAGAAAAATAGATGTCTCACTAGGCAGAAAGCTTGCGTTTTGACGAGGATCGCAATAAATGAAGGCGGCATACTGGTCCGAAGCTTAAAAACACATGGCATTCAACTGCCACTTGCCCACATTGCAGCCATGATGACAGACACAATCAGTCCATTGTTGACAATATTTAGGTTGTGGCAAACAAAAGCGCCCTGTTGTGTGTTCATGTTCATGTGTAAGCGCACGATCGGAAGCCCCCTAGCTCTACTGTCCCATGCTGAGGCCTTCTGTTGAACCGTCTGCTTCTGCCATAAGATCGGTCTGCAGCCTGTGCCTTGGACTGCGCTGTAAGTCCCCAGAGGCCCTCTGATATCACCCTGAAGACCAACACAACCCTCTGAGCACCACATTTCCTGATTCTGTGTTTGTCTCAGCTGCCAGGGTGTGCTGCTCACCTTCATCCTCGGAGCTCACCTCAGATCCGCCGCAGAAATGAGAAACAACTTCCGCCCAGAAAATTTGCATATTACCAACTGACTGCTTTTGTGATTATTTAATGGCTCCCTGTGAGGCTTCATATTTGAGCTGATGCTGTCGCCTGCCGCAGCTTTTGTCGGAACTCCTTCAATAGCTCCTCTACGCCGGACACCTAAGCCCGGAGCTGGGAAAGAGGGGCCGCTTTGTCGTCAGAGGCCCGGCACTCGCCGGGTTTCCAGTAGCAGCAGATCAGAAGCAGAAAAACAAGGAGTGCCGACTGGTGCTTGTGCTGTCTCTGCCTCCCACAGTGATTTGTAAAAATGCCACTGTTTTCTCACACATGCTTACGATGTAAGGCATCATACGCATGCGAGACAAAGAGTGCAAATACAACCACCTATCACAAACTAAACAAGCATTGAAAATTCAATAGGAATCGTATTTACACGAGCCCTATTGCATTTTAAATGGAATTGCGGGCATTAAAGAAGGCATGAATGGGAGGGGGTGGGGGGTGTTTGTGGTAAAAAAAAATACAGACTGCAGGAGGGAACGGGGAGAGGCAGGGGAACAAAACTGTTTTTCTAGTAAAGGGGCCGATATCTTCGTGAGGATAAAAATGGCGACATGGATGTCAGGAGGTGGGATTAACAAGCCAAGCACCAATCAGAATGCAGAAATTATGATTCAAGCCAATCAAAAATAAGGCTGGAAAGTGGGCGGAGCTTCCCCGCTATACCGTATACCTCATCTCTCGGCGAGACCGCGCATGCGCTGCCTAGGCGAGACCTGATGATAGCAAAAGAACGACAATCGAAAAAAGTAATTACCCCCTTTCGTACCCCCTTTCCCGGCAGCGACCGGCAATTGTCACTATTCCTAATAAGCGGTACAAAAGGGGGTGGTGATGGACGGAGCATCAGAACCAATCAAACACTCACATTCAGTCAACAGATCTGGGTTTGATCCATCTTTAGCCCACTCTGCCACCCCAGTTCAGACATGGCCATATGCAAATCAGTCTGACCCTGTGCCTCATGGGAACAGTCCAGCCTGAACTGCCAAGCCATGCCTTCCCTGGACCGGAAACAAGCTTCCTAGGACCGGTTTCTGGCATTTCAGCCGTCTTCAGCCAGGCTTGCTTGAATCCAGTGGCAAAGTGAGCAAGGGACTCACGTCTGAGTATACCCTGCCAACTTATGGCGAACAAAGCGGTACAAAAGGTGGTGGTGATGGACGGAGCATCAGAACCAATCAAACACTCACACCCAGTCAACAGATCTGGGTTTGATCCATCACCGTTCTTTAGCCCACTCTGCCACCCCAGTTTAGACATGGCCATATGCAAATCAGTCTGACCCTGTGCCTCATGGGAACAGTCCAGCCCGAACTGCCAAGCCATGCCTTCCCTGGACCGGAAACAAGCTTCCTAGGACCGGTTTCTGGCATTTCAGCCGTCTTCAGCCAGGCTTGCTTGAATCCAGTGGCAAAGTGAGCAAGGGACTCACGTCTGAGCATACCCTGCCAACTTATGGTGAACAAAGCGGTACAGGCCACTCACGCAGGTCATGCCTCCATCTATCCCACCCAGTGGGGGCAGGGCGGATCCAGTGGATCGCTATTCGTCTTTTCGCTAGGACCGGCCCCAGCAACGCAAACTTGTATCTTATCTTTGTCCCCTGCTTTGACGTTAGGAGTACGCCCAGGATGCATTGTTTTATGGAGGTTTCAATTCGCACCGCTGTGGCTGTGCGAAGAGATTGCACCACCTGATTCCAGTACTGCTATAGGCACGAGCAGCTCCAGGTCATATGTAGGAATGTGGCAGGGTCCATGCCGCATAGCAGGCAGGAGGAGGACAATCCCTGGGTGAACCGTGCATGGCGTTGTGGGGTCAGATACGTACAGTGTACATAATAAAACTGAGTAAGTTTAAACCACCCGTTACTTGTTGCATCGCCTACCTGTGCCAGCTCTCTACCACTTGCCATCAGTCAGCGGGATAGGTAGGTCCTCCTCTCACTTTGCTCTAATTACGGTAATGTTGGACCCACGGTCTTCCTTTAATGGTTTGTATATACGCAAGATGAGACCCCTGCTGGAGCCTCGGTCCAGCATCATCATCAATGTACAGGACTCCCTCGGCTCGTCCGGGAATGTAGTCCACATCTCGAGCACTGTACGTGATGTTTTAGCATATTGCATAAAGTGCCCATATGGCACCTAGAACCAGTCCTGTGCCTCGTTAAAGGTCAGAAACGTTCCATTCTGGTATAGATCTCCAGCCGACTCACATCCCCCCCTTGTACCACCTCGAAATGTCCATCTCCTGAATATTTTGAAATCCCCTCAACCACTGGAGGGGTAGTGTGCTAGCATACTGAGCCCTTTGGGGAACCAGTACCACTGTCTGTTTCCAAACCTCCGTAACCTGTCGAATTATGTGCGGGCAATCTCTAGGAACCCTTGAACCCATCATTAGGAACCGCTGTAGTTGCGTCACCTCATTCAATCTCCCAAGCAAGTCCATCTCGACCGTACGTTACCCCATGCACCATTGTGCTGTATATTGCAATAATCCTGCTATGTAATCTAGTCTGAGGTCCGGCAATCCTAGGCCACCCATATCCATGTCCAATTTGAGTGTTTCCAACTTGGCCTTGCTCAGTCAACCAGCCCATACTAGTGAGACTTGGAGACCATTCAGGGTTGTCTAACATAGACTTGGGGATTTTACAAAAGGAGTTCTGCAGTACATAGAGACAGTGGGACAAGAGCACGATTTTTGATATTGCCACTCTCCCCATAACCGACAGTGGTAACCTGTTCCAGAAAGTTATCGATGCCCGCAGTCCTATGAGGACTATCCTCATATTAAGTTCAAACAGACTCCGGTTGATGGGCAATCTGTATACCAAAGTAATGAAAGCGATCACACCTCCAGTCCATACCAACTGCAGGAAGATCTCGAGATGTCCCCTGCACCAAAGCCGCAAGCAGGAACAGTATTGAATGCTGGCAGTTGATTCGCAGGCCGGAGCACGACCCAAATGAGTAATAATTCCCAATTCGCCGGGAACGCTCCTTCTGGTTCCTTGACTTAGAAAAGTGCATCATCTGCATACATGGAGACCACATGTGTACGACTATCCACCACTATATCCCTTGGTTTCATATCTCTTCGCCATCGCCCTGCCAGGGGTTCCATGGCCAGAGAGCGAAAAGCAATGGGGATAATGGGCACCCCCGTCTAGGCCCCTTTATATCTTTATACCTTCCGATACCTGTCTTCCGTCCCGTACTCAGCCCTCGGTTGGTAGTATAGTCATTTGAACCAGGCTATGTATTCACTGCCAAACCCCATTCTCCCCAGCACTTCCCAAAGGTAGTCCCACCGCAGTGTATCAAAGGCTTTTTCAATATCCAAGGCAACAACTGCCGCCCTGAGGTCGCTGTCTGCCAGAGTGTAGGACATGTGATAATAGTAGGTTCATGTGCGTTCCCCTCCCTGGTATAAAACCGCACTGGTTCTCCGAGTTCACTGAGTACTTAGTCTTATGGCCAGGACTTTGGCCAATAGTTTAGCGTCTACTCCCAGCATGGACAGGGGTCTATATGCAGCCGAATCCTCAGGGTCTCTATCTGGCTTAAAGAGCGTGACAATCTGTGCCTCTCGCATGGATGGAAGAAGATATCCAGTTTGTTTGGCTCCCTGCAGGGTGTCTAATAAACGCAGGAGGAGAATATCAGCGTACGTCTGGTAAAATTCAACGGGAATTCCGTCCAGGCCTGGTGTTTTGCAACGGGTCATACCCTTTAACGCTTCCTGCAGTTCCTCCAGTTGGAGTGATGTCTCCAGATCGTCACTCTGCTCATTCGTAAGTCGCAGGAGCGGGACATCCCCAAAGAAGTCACCCCCACCAAACTCATTATTCCCAATAGTCCCATGGTAGATATTGGCCAAGTGAGCAAATAGCACTGTGTTAACGCTGACCTGCGTGTTGTCCATACCTCCCACAAGGCAACGTAATGCTAATATCATCAACAATTTGGCCTGACATCCAAGCTCGCGGAGCTTGCTTTTGAAACCTGCTGCTTTTAAAACATTGCTGCTATATTTTTTAGAATTGCTGTGTATTTTAAAACTGTTATTCGCACACCCACGCGCATCTTCCCCGCCCAGCTGCTGCTGTCTGTCATGCCCACTCAGTAGCCATTCAGCATGAAGGGGTGGAGCTAAGGCTGCCACCGGCTATTTCACGCCGGTTGCAGCGCGGGAGCGTGAATTTGGCCTGACACCCATGCTCGCGGAGCTTGCTTTTGAAACCTGCTGCTTTTAAAACATTGCTGCTATATTTTTTAGAATTGCTGTGTATTTTAAAACTGTTATTCGCTCGCTCACCCGCACGCATCTTCCCAGCCCAGCTGCTGCTGGCTGTCACACCCACTCGGTAGCCAATCAGCGCGAAGGGTGGTGGAGCTAAGGCTGCCGCCGGCTATTTTATGGTGGTCGCAGTGTGGGTGCGCAGTGGGCGCGCCGAAGGCAAGCCAGTCTGCGCCCGTCCGTGCCCTTCCGCACCCTTCCGGGACCTGGGGCCTGTTTTTATGCACAGAAAATTAGTTACACCGCCTTTGAGCTGACAGCACTTCATATAGTCCCCGCCAAACTCAATCCCCTTACTTACTCCAGCTTAGTGGAACAGGGGATTTTGGCACCTAGAACAGCTTTTCCTGAAATCTGTGGTGCTCATACTGTAGGTCCACCTCAGCCCCAACATGGCCACGTTTACAATGCACGGAAGCTCTCTGTTGTATATCTGAACACCCGTTCGTTGGTTAAACACCAGATGGATATGTGTTTTGTTGCTCACATTTGAGCAGCCAGATCTTCTCCTGCTTACTGAAACCTGGCTATCCCAGGAGTCATCCCCAGACATCCTTGCGGCATTACCCTCAGATTATCACATCATCCAGGCTAACCGTCCCCAGGGGAAAGTGGGCGGAGGTGAAGAATACAGGCCCCAGCTAGGCCCGCAGAATACAAGGGTTCGCTCTCCTGTAACAAAAGTTAGAAGGAAGTTGGCACGGAAACTGCAAATACAAAAACAGAGTTTATTAACCCTTAAGGGTGGTCCTACAACCCATACAACACTCTTCAGTATTGCACAGAGTAGTACAAAGAACTTGCGTATGCGGTCCCCTTTTATACACAACAGAGGGGCTCATAAGTGGGTGGATACAACATGAGGCAAAGTTCTTTACCTTTTATGGACATTTTCGATGCAGAATCAATATGTGGGCGGAGACGACAATGTCCTGAGCCCGCGAAAACATGGTCAAGCAAGGACTAACTGATAACAGATGTGGTCAAGTCTGGGCATGCGCCAGACGAACAAAGGAGCTATTTATAGACTGTTACTAGGCAGATCACAAGAGCAACTAACAAGAAGGAAGGACTCTTCTCGTGCAAAACACGTGGAGGCATGACATTACAAGATGGAGTCCAGACATTAGTCAACATAAGACAAGAAACAATGCTTTAACTAGAGAGAATTCATGTCTTTAGTAAATGCTTAATCATATCGCCGTTTTAGTTTTCAACAGACGACCCTTTCAGCATTTACTGAAGACATTCGGCTTATTAGGATAATCATCATATATGTCAATTTTCATCATCTCTTCCACCTCTTTGGTTAAATATTTCTGGTGGGTGACATTGGCAATAGCTTTCTTATCAGGAATACAAAATGACACACATAAAGAACAGAGTAGAGGACCACACTGGACACAGATGCAACAGGAAAACAGAACTGCTACAATAATGCAGAGACCAGTTAAAACTTTCCATCCCCATGTAGTGATCAATGCCCAAAACCATCCAGAAAAGGTCCAAGTGCTATTTTCTGTATGAATCTCAGCTGCGATTTTATGCAATTTATTGATAGCGTTGTAAACTGATGGCGTATGATCAGGAATGAACACACAGCAACTACTTCCGATAATTTTACATTCTCCACCTCTATCAGCTAACATAACATCTAACACCATACGATTCTGTAATGCAACAATTCTAGTAATTTGTAGTTCTTCCGTAAGATTCCCAAGAGCAGCAGCGGTTTGATTCGTCACAGCCTCTACAACTCTTGTCAATCTACGGACCTTCCTACTATTTAGGGCAGCTCCAACAAAGAAAAACAATCCTAAGTTAAAATCAATATACTGCTGTAAGCTAGTATCAGTTTGATCAACATCATCAATGGATAGAGTAAGTTTATACCTATTTACAGTTACACTGTTCAGCAACTTCAAATCTTTATGATAGGATGCAGGTGCTAAGAATACAGGAGGTAATAAAAACGCTACATAACATACTCCGGACCAGCCGGCTGGTAAGCGATAATAACCCTTATTCCCACATACAAAGTATGTATTATGGGAGGCTAAGAAAGTAATATTATTTTGTCCATCTATATTCAGAACAATAATACAATCACTAACACCAACAGGAATATAACTCACACTCTGGACACACAGGTCCGCTTGAGCTTGTGCCACTTGAATCACAAAGCGTTCTTTCCCTGCAGTGTCTCTGGTGTTCGTGAAAATGTAGGGGATCGATTCATTGTCTGGTCGATATTCTTCCCACTCCCATTTTGTCCCATTCGCTTGTGGATAGCCATCTTTATCTTGATGACATTCCCTATTAAGTCTGAAAAGTAATCGTCCCACTGTAGGTTTCCGTGTGGCAAAAAGCAAAGTATACCATGCTCTACAAGAGCCATTATGAGAGAAAGGAAGAGGTATGAATGGTGTCCCTCCTTTCTTCTGATGAGCTGGCATCATAACACATATCCAACAGTTCGTAGCATTCGTAGCAACATGGGTATGATGTAACATCTGGATAAAAGTGTTATTCAAATAAGACTGACGATGCTTCAATTCTTGATACGGAAGGGTAGAGAAGTAGTGCTCCTCAGGCACTGGAGTGGTCAAAACAAGCAACTCACGGGCAGGAGTCACATCCTCAACAAACCATGTGGTTATACCAACAATAGCTACAATGATAATAAAGCTTGTCGCACAAAGAATCTTCTTCTTTTCCATGTTGTAGTAAAGAGTCAGTATCTTCCTGAAACTAAAAGGTTGTCGGAACTCTTCCCCTTAGGCAGCCGTTGATTTCTTCACCAGCGGGCCAAGACGGGTGTCACTACACTAATGCAGGGCTGATCCCCCCCCCTTGCCTCATTGGCTCTCCGTTTCACTAACCTAAGGGCCGTTCTGACAACGTATCTGGGTACAGAAAAAGAAAAATCACTTCCTCGGTCGAAGATGATATCTCCCTCCTCCAGGGATCGCTTGGTCCGGGAAGAGCTCCTCAGTGTCGTTCGGTTCCACAGCACGGCCTTTCTCCGCAGTCAGGATTTCTCGATGGTCGGTCAGCACAGCAGGGTCCACCAATCCAGGCGGCACTTTACGACAGTGCAAAGAGTGGATCCAGTTCTTCCGATTGGAAACTCGCACAGCTGTCCTCGTTGCGAGCAAGACTTGCTCAGGACCAACCCATCTCGGTTCCAGACTGTTCGTCCGTTCGAACACCTTAATCATAACCTGATCGCCAGGTCGGAGGTTATGACCTTCACCTGTGGACCGATCAGGGAGCGCTTCTCGAACCTGTTGATGAATAGAAACCAAATTATCCGTTAACTGTGCCAGATAATCACTCATCATTACACAAGGTACATCATACACTAACTGCGGTTTTGGTGGACCCCAAATATTCATTGGGCGTCCAAACACGATCTCGTAGGGTGTGAGACCGGTCCGAGAATGCGGTATCGATCTGATTGACAATAATGCCAGCGGTAAAGCATCTGGCCAAGTCAAGGAAGTTGAAGCTTGGATCTTAGCGATCTTAAGCTTCAGAGTGCCGTTATATTTCTCAACCAATCCCGCAGACTGAGGGTGAAACACTGCATGGAACTTCTGTGTAATGCCTAGGCCTTTCAGGACATACTTGATAACATCTGCTATAAAATGAGGTCCGTTATCACTCCACAGCAATCTGCAAACACCATATCGAGGGAAAAACTCCTTCAATAGCATCTTCGCTGTAGTCATTGCAGTATTGTCTTTCGTAGGGTATGCCTCAACCCATTTACTGAAGGCACAAACCACTACTAGAACATACTTCAGATTGTTACAGCGCTCAAGCTGAATGTAATCCATCTGCAAAACCTCAAAGAGTGCAGTAGGTATTGCAAATCCTCCTGCTGGAGTTCGTGTACCCTTTCCTGGGTTGTACCTCAGGCAAATCATGCAGGTCTGCACTACCCTCTTTGCCGTACTAGCGATCTCCGGATGCTCCCAAACTCGTGTGAGTAATATGACAATTGCGGAAGCTCCGACATGCGCTAGTCCATGTGCCATCTGAACCACAGGTTGTACAAAGGCTGTGGGTAACTTCCATTCATCCATCTGCTTACTTCTCCAACACCCTTCATCATCTAATTCTCCATCATTGGACCATTGCTCCCGTTCCTTATCGGAAGCGGTCCTCTGTATCTCCAACACTTCTCTCCTGGCATCGTGCCATTTTTCTGTCTGTGATTTCACAACATACATTGCAGTAGCACCAAGCTGCATCGCAGTCTCTCGCGCCACCCGGTCTGCTAAAGCATTCCCTTCTCCAACTTTATCAACCACCTTCTTATGGGCACTACATTTAACTATAGCAATCTTCTTTGGATATGTTAATGCAGTCAAAAGGTTGTGAACTAACTGCCCATACATTATCTGGGTTCCATGTGACGTTAGAAACCCTCTCTCCTTCCAGAGTAGGCCGAAATCGTGCGCTACTCTGAAGGCATAGCGGCTATCTGTATAAACATTCACACACAATCCTGTACTGAGCTCACATGCTCGTGTTAATGCTATCAGTTCCGCTGCCTGAGCTGATTTCTGCGGTATGCGTGCTGTCTCCACTATTGTTTGTAATGTGGTAATTGCATACGCTGCTGAAGTCGTACCATCTGGTAGCTTCAGGCATGATCCGTCCACCCACAGTTCTCCATCTACGTCTGTAAAGGGCGTATCCTGGAGATCAATACGACCCTTTGTCTGTTCCTCAGTCACAAGAATGCAGTCATGTGTTTTTCATGGTTCAGACTGAGTTTCCGGAAACGGCAACAATGTGGCTGGATTTAACGTTGCACACCTCTTTAACGTAATATGAGGAGCCAAAAGCGTCAACTCATATCCCGTTAAACGAGCACTGGTCAAATGCTGCGTCTTTGTCTGATTAAGCAGGGCATCCACAACATGGGGAACTAATACCAACAGCTTGTGAGATAACACAATTCCCTCGCTTTGGCGTATTGACACAGCTGTCGCCGCGACCGAGCGAAAACACCCTGGTAATGCTCGGGCAACAGGATCAAGTACAGCCGAAAAATATGCACAAGGGCGCTGCTTGTCACCGTGCATCTGCACTAAAACTGATAATGCACATCCATCTTTCTCATGTACATACAGTGAAAAGGGCTTCGTATAATCAGGGGTGCCTAACACTGGTGCTGAACAAAGGGCTTGTCGTAATTGCTGGAAAGCAATTTCACACTCATTGGACCAGTGAAGAGGAATCGGAGTGTCTTTGGTCAAAAGTGCTAACAATGGCTTAGCTATGTGTGAGAACCCCAATATCCATTGCCTTCAGAAAGAAGCAAGGCCCAAGAATGCACGCACATCCTTCTGTGTGGAAGGTACTGGCGTATCCAAAATTGCTTGAATACGATCTGGTGTGAGTGCACGCCCCTCCTTAGACAAAAGGTGACCCAAATAAGTCACCTTTGGTCTACAGAATTGCAATTTCTTCCTCGACACTTTGTGATTGTGAGATGCCAAAAAGGAAAGCAAAGATAACGTAGTCTTCTCACACAGCTCAGGAGTGTCAGCCGCCAACAAGATGTCATCGACATATTGTATAAGGGCGACACCATCAGGCAGAACAAAGGAATCCAATTGCCTTTTCAATGCTTGACTATAAATACTAGGGCTTTCTGTATAACCCTGAGGGACTCTACAAAATCTGTAAGACCTATTATTCAAAGTAAAACCGAAAAGTTATCGGCTATCAGGATGAATAGGAATCGAAAAGAAAGCATTTTTTAAATCAATAACTGAAAACGTGGTCGCCGTTGGCGGAACCAAAGTGAGTAACGTCGTGATATCAGACACCACTGGATACTGAGGTATCACTATCTTATTCACTTCCCTTAAGTCAATGATAAAACGATAAACCCTGGTATCGGTATCTTTCTTCAAAATGGGTGAAATAGGGCTGTTGCAGACATTGTAGGGAACTTCCTCCACCACTCCCACCTTAATCAAATCCTGCACAATCTGTGTGAGTGCCTCCTCCCCCTCCTGAGAAATACGATGCTGAGGGAGGCGAGGTAACACCGCACCCTCCTGGACACTAATGTGGACAGGCGGAATCACCATCTGTCCCACATCAGTATCTGAAGTGGCCCACAAAGAATGAGGGAGGGAAGCCAATGCAGTATCCTCCGCAACCACACACATCCGGTCTGTCAGTGGGTGATTATCGTTTAATATCACACGTACTCCAGTAGGGGAGCAGCGGATCGTAGCTCTAAAGTACTTAAGCATATCAAGACCCATAATGTTGTCGGGTGTGTTCGGAGCGAGCAAAAACGGACAGGGTGCAGAAAAGTGGTCAACATGGAAGGCAAGGGGTCGGGAAAGAGGGCTTCGAGAGAGTGTACCATCAAACCCTACCGATGTAACCATTAAGCCAGATGGGGGAGCCCTCGGAACCAATTGTTTGGACAGTGCACTGCGAGTAGCTCCGGTATCAACTAGGAACCGATCAGTAGAACCCAAAACACTTGCTGAAACATAAGGACCCTTCTGATCAACCGGTACTTCAACTGATTCCAACCCCCATCCAACGCAATCCTATGCATGCTGCGAATCATGGTACCCAGGGCGGTCATTCCCAGACATTTGATACTGATTTTGCCGATCAAATACATTAGGTCTATCTCGTTGCTGCACGTTAGAGTCAAATCGAGCACGATCATTGGAATTCCCTCTGAAATTCGAAAAGCCCCCTCTACCTCTCGGTGGTCCCTGACCACGTCCCTGACGAGATGCATATAATACCGGACAATCTCTAGCCCAATGACCCGACTGTTTACAATATGCACATTGATTTCTATTAACATCTGACCGAACAGAAGGGGGACCATAGGATCCTCCTCTACCTCTGTCGACACCCCGACGAGGCAGACCATACACTTGTGCTAACATCACCTTAGTTTTCAAATCTTTCGATTTCTTCTCCTCATGCCCCTTCGCTTCTTGTTCCTGACGCTCATAATACTGAGCCATAGTCAGGAGGGATGCCGGAGACGAAGTGGACCAGGAACTTTCACTCGCTTTTAAACGAGCTGCTATTCCTGGCAATAAATTCGCCACGTATTTATCAACAAAAAGATGTCGACCCGTATCATCCGTAAGTGACTGACCACTGAAATCATGAAATGTCTCCTCAAAGCGCGTAAAGAAGTCTGAAACCGATTCATCAACCTTCTGTTTACACGAGGCTAACATATTCCAATCAATCTTTTTAGGGGGGATAATTGTTTTCAATTTAGTCAAAATAGCAGTGGGAAGATCTAAAATAAGCTGGGGTGGTTTTTGCGCGGGTTTTCTCTCCCTATCCACATCCTCAATCTCAGACCATTTGGCCTTAAAAGCGGCTTGATCATCCACCTTCCGCACAGATCGCCACATATCCGGTGGTAAAATAAGCCCAAAGAACAAATCTATATCTGCTAAGGTCATAGTACAGGAATTCAAGGCCCCTTCAACCTCTTCGTAAAAGGCCGCCGGATTCTTGCAGGGGTCAGGCAATGCATTCTTTAATGCCATAACATCAGCCCTATGCCAGGGAGTATAAACCCAATTATACACAAAATATCCCCTAGCATCGGGGGAAGATATATCTGAACTATTTCCTGCTCCTTTAGGAGGAACATACAAAGGTGCCGCCTCTCGCATTGGTTTAGCATGCACTAGTTCGTTCTTATCTGATTGGGAGGTAGATGACTGGTCGCCGCCGGTACGTGAATCCGATTGCTCCTTCTCCCCTGCCTTTAGACGCGCTTTCTCTTTAAGTTCAAACGCCGCGTCCCGCAATGCAAACAGCCGTCGGACCGCATCGGGTACCTTAGAGGGAGAAAAAACACCGTTACGTAATGCTTTAGAATCTGATACTACATCATCAGGCTCGAAAACATCTGAATATTTCCGAAAGGCATTTATCACTTCATCAGAAAAAGTTGCCGCAAAATACAGCTTCTCTCTATCCCGCCAACTGTCCAAAGATTCCAACAATTCAGCAAGGGGTAGCTTGCCTTTAAGCGCACGCAAAGAAATTTTCCGAAGCTCACCCATACGCTCAACTGATATCATGGACCGCGTGTCTACCTTATCCGAAACCGATCCAGAATCCTGTGATCTCGGGGCGGACGCGCCAACATAAGGGGGCGGAGAGCGATCTAATAAATAAAAATCATCTTCAAGATTAGTAAGGACAGGATAAAGTGGCTGGCGGACAGCATATTGACCCGAGACTTGCAACCTACGCTCTTTCTCTTGTCTCTCCGTCAGTTCTCTTTCTTCCCGACGCTTCGCTTCCTGCGCTCTCGCATGATCATTTTTCCGTTGCTCTTTATCAAACAGCGCTTTCTCACGTTTCTCTCGCTCACGCACTTCCTTTACCCATAACCGTACACATTCAAACATGTCTTGCCGAGCACGCCGTTTACACATACACTGTTCCACATACTCAATCTTACGCATATCAAACGATCCATACAAAGGCCATCGTAACTCAGGATCCTTTTTGGTGTATTTCCTCCACACAGTGCTGTACATTATAGAGGAAAGACCATGCTTCACATACATATCCCTATTGGGAGTCCCCTCTGGGCGGGCTGGAGCAGATTCCTCGAGATTTAACCGGTTTCCAAAACAGCAGCACCACTTACGGAGTGCGCTGAAAGCAGGCATGCTCAAAAATAATGCAAAATATGCAGTATTATCAAAAATGGCACTTAAACTTTGTGCCGTTCAAATTTACACAACTCCGGAGAAATATCTCCACATTACTTGCCTATATGTGTTGCAACGCATATATTCTCACAGTAATCAATACAAAATATGACCGGTCATCACAAATCAAACTCAAATAGCCAACCCAGGCTTCAAAACTCGGAGTAAGTACCGTACAACGGTTCTTACCAATCAAGAGTGTCCAGATTCCAACTGCCAAGTTCCAAAATTCGCCCAAACGGCTGTCGCGGCAAAACCGACAGAAGAGGTCTCAGTCGAGGACCGGCGCCACCCAGAAGGTCAGTTCGGAAGGGAAGGAAGAAACCTCGGGATGCCATGACTAAAAACGCCACTGGCAGTGATCACATCCCCGGCCAAATTCCTCACCTTCGTCACGACCAGTCCTTCGAGCATCCAAGTCGCCGATGAGCCCCACGTGACGGGCGCCAATTGAAGAATACAGGCCCCAGCTAGGCCCGCAGAATACAAGGGTTCGCTCTCCTGTAACAAAAGTTAGAAGGAAGTTGGCACGGAAACTGCAAATACAAAAACAGAGTTTATTAACCCTTGAGGGTGGTCCTACAACCCATACAACACTCTTCAGTATTGCACAGAGTAGCACAAAGAACTTGCGTACGCGGTCCCCTTTTATACACACCAGAGGGGCTCATAAGTGGGTGGATACAACATGAGGCAAAGTTCTTTACCTTTTATGGACATTTTCGATGCAGAATCAATATGTGGGCGGAGACGACAATGTCCTGAGCCCGCGAAAACATGGTCAAGCAAGGACTAACTGATAACAGATGTGGTCAAGTCTGGGCATGCGCCAGACGAACAAAGGAGCTATTTATAGACTGTTACTAGGCAGATCACAAGAGCAACTAACAAGAAGGAAGGACTCTTCTCGTGCAAAACACGTGGAGGCATGACATTACAAGATGGAGTCCAGACATTAGTCAACATAAGACAAGAAACAATGCTTTAACTAGAGAGAATTCATGTCTTTAGTAAATGCTTAATCATATCGCCGTTTTAGTTTTCAACAGAGGAGTAGCTGTCATAACACGTCATGATTGTAGTTACACGGCCTTAACCCCGCTAGACTTACCTTCAGTGGATAACCTGGTAATAAAATTTGAATCTGACACTGCCATTTTAGTATGCGTCCTGCTTTATAGACCTCCTCAGAGGATGCCTCTCTTTTCTCACTCTTTGGGTGAACAGATAGCTCACCTGGTAACTAACTACGGGAAGGTTCTGCTGACTGGTGACCTCAATTACTGGGCCAATGATATTTCTGGCAGCTCCCAATCAGCAGAACTGGCCGTGCTACTTTCAGGATTAAATTTAACACAACAGGTATCCATGGCCACACATATTAAGGGGCACATCCTTGACCAGGTCTGGACTGTCAACATCACTTTGTCTCCCGTCTCAGTTTCACCGTGTAAATGGTCTGAGCACCATATAATCAAATTCACCGTTCATGACAATTTCATGAATAAAAACCCAAGTCTAGGTCGTAGAAATTGGAACAAGATCGAGAAACCCTTATTTCATGACTCACTCGCCAATTCGACTCCCCTGGGCAACTCTTCAATTAACTTGGCTGATGCACAGTTAACCAGTTGGTTACTGGCTGCCAGCGACAAGTTTGCTCCCCCCAGGAAGATTCATGCCCCCCGCCACCATGATGCCCAGAAACGGTTTTCCACTGAGCTGAAACATCAAAAATTAGCCTTAAGGCAATTGGAAATAAAGTGGTGATGTAACTACCTACCTGAAGACAAACAGTCTTATTTGAACTCCTTGAAAACATATAAAAAATCTATTTTAACTGCTAGAGCGGCGCACTTTTCATCTAAAATCCTGTCTGCAACAAACCGCTCGAAGGATATCTTTCATATTGTGAATGAGTTATCCAACCCCGACAGAATTTTAGTCAAGCCCTCCCCTTCCCAAACCTTTTGTAATGCACAATGTTTTCTTTATTGACCAAATCAAAAAAATCAAGTCCAATATCCCGGTCTGTCAAAATCTGGATTCCAGTCCTCATCCTATTCAAAACCACAGTTATTTTACGCATTTCACCACAATATGTGAGCACACCTTCATAAATCTTCTTTCGAAAGTCAAATCGGGTTCTCCCACTGAATGTTGCCCTCCCAGTATCTTGAAGAAAATCTTCACTGCCCTTCCCAGTCCTGCTCTTAATCTCTTAAATGAGTCTTTGTCCCAAGGCATTGTCCCTGCAACTTTTAAGGAGGCAATCGTTGTTCCTCTCTTAAAGAAGGTGGGATTGGATCAGCTAAATTTGACAAACTATCGTCCAATTTCCCTTCTTCCTTACCTGGCTAAGATCTTGGAAGCTTGTGTCACGCGTTGCCTTACAGACTTCTTGGAGGAATCTGAATTTCTTGATCCCCACCAAGCGGGTTTCCGCCCAGCTCATTCTACCGAGGCGGTAATCCTCACAGTGTTGGATTCTCTTCGTAGTGAGCTCGATAGTGGCTCTTCGCAGGCCCTTGTCCTGCTTGATCTTTCCGCGGCCTTCAACACGGTCGACCATACCCTTTTGGTCGACCATGTGAGGGATGCGGGAATCTCGGGACCTGCCCTGAGCTGGATCAGCTCCTTTCTGGAAAACCGCTCCCAGGCAGCCTGTACTGCCCAGTTTACTGCCCCTAGAGTCTAAATTTCTTGTGGAGTCCCTCAAGGCTCATCCCTCTCTCCCCTGTTTAATCTTTACCTTCTCACTCTTGTTCGAGCCCTGAAGGAGCGTAAAGTCTGTACATTTAATTATGCAGATGACTTCCAACTCATCTTCTCCATCAGTAACTCCTCGGAGTCGGTTCATGCCTTTCAATCTACCATGCTGTTCATCAGTCAGTGGATGAACAGGAACCATCTAAAACTTAATCCGGATAAGACGGAGTTGGTCTTAACAGGTGGCATCGCTAAAATTTCATGGGGACCCCATTTTTGGCCTAGGGAGCTGGGCCAATCCCCATCTAGCTCGGCCAAGAGCCTTGGGGTTGTTATTAGTCACGATCTCACCTTGAAGCCTCAGATCGGGTCGGTGATTTCCACTCCGGAAAATAAAAAAGATCTGTAGATTTCTTACCCACGAAGCTCAGATTCAGGTGATAATCGCCATGGTCATGTCCCATGTTGATTATGCCAATTCACAATACTTTGGCATCCCCCTCTATTTATCCAGACATTTACAGATGGTACAAAACCAGGCTGCGCGTCCGATTGTTCACCAGCCAAGGCATCACCACATTACTCCCCTCTTAAAGCAATTTCACTGGCTTCCGGTTGTTCAGCGGTGTGCCTTTAAGATTGGATGTCTCATTTTTAAGTCACTCACTGGAAGGAGACCGAAATTTGTAAATAACGGGATCAACAAATATGCTCCCACACGTAATCTTCGTTCAGCTCACAAACAGCTATTATCTATCCCTCATTTTAGACTAAAGCGCACCGGGGGTGCCAGGTTTTCTACTGTGGCCCCTATGTTCTGGAATTCCCTTCCTTCCGAAATTCGCTTCTGCACCAATCTCCTTGGCTTCAGAAGTCTCTTAAAAACTTGGCTATTCCGACAGGCCTTCTGAACTAATCTCTAGGACTTGGGTCTCAATCAAATTAGCGCCATGAAACATCCCCGGTGTATGTGCGCTTTACAAATTCATTTTAACATAACATAACATCATGGGTGGGCGCTCACGTTTTAGCAACTAGGCCAGCAATCTCCCCAACCTGTCACCCTCTTCATATAATAATTGCCGGTATTCCTTGCGAGTCAGGCAATCCAATGTATCCCAAGTCTCCCCAACCTTACGTTTCGCCTGTAAAAGTACATCTGTTGGCTCCTCAGTGCGGACGGTTGCAATAGCCAAATCGGGTCTCTCGACCTACTCCTAGGTCCCCATTCTAGTAATACAGGAACATGACCGGATACAAAAAAATGCCCAGCACAGTAGTCCCTCCTCCGCCCCCCCGCCCCACGGTGCGGCAAACTTCTTGAGAGCGCAAAAAACGATCAAGCCTTCTGTAGACCTCGTGGGCTGGTGTGTAGGAAGTTTATAGCCGCTCTTCCGACTGCATTTCACCCCAGATGGAGCCTATCCATCACTCCCCTCAGGGCCGCCGACATATTCGGCTTAGTGTGGTGTTTCGGAGGATGTCTATCCAATGCACTGTCTAACATACAGTTAATATCACCCGCCCATACTAATGGTATCCCAATGTTTGGGAGAAGCAAGTTCTCCTTATCATTAAAAAAATCAACATCATCCGTATTTGGGGCGTAGACATTCACCAGAATGAAGAGGTAGATGCGAACAATTGTCCTCTCCATTTTTTCTGGAGTTTTTGTGTCTGTCTCCTGCAATATGGCCACATGAGTACCTTGTTGTCACAGATGTTTGTATTCTATAACGCCTCACAAACAAATTTAGCCCTCTCACATTCCGTGTTATAATTTTATACTGTCCCATAATCACCAGTAATTACCAGCCCTAACACTGATGTTATCAACCTGCCTTTTGCCGCCAAACAACCCCATACCTTGAACATTCAAAATGCCCAACCCCCAGGTAGACACTGTAATAATCAATCGTGCATCCCCATAGAGCCCCCAAACTCAGAACCCCCACCCCTATCCTGACCAATGTTAACAATAGTACAATTTCTACCTGTTCAAAAAGAATCAATAACAAAAACAATCATGCACACTCGCTCCTCTTGCACACCATATCACTCATACTACCACAAACTCTACCCATTGATGCATCCGATTTTCGGGTCAGGGGTTGTACTATGCTCGGACTACCGATGTGTCCATCAGCCGAGCCCACGCTAGCCTAATCGTCACACGCTCCCATGCATACCACTGCCATCCACACCCATTCACATCAACAAACTTGCTGCCAATCAGATAATACCACTTCCCAGTGATTTCAATACAATGAGAAAAGGATGAAAATTGAGGAAAAGTGAGAACAAGGGAAGGGATAAAAAGCATAAAAAAAGACAGATATAGAGGGAAAAGAAAGAAGGTAGGGAGGGTGAAAGGCGTTGGCCACCCGCTCCGTCAGTGTCCATTCGGGTTCCTCGCTGGAGAGGTGAGAGAAGGCTGCACCATCATGTTCCAGAGTAATGTACCACAAAAGGGTAAGATACGCAGTGTGTCTTGAATACCTCTGCCAGGTCCATCCGTCCGCCGCTATAGCATCTTTGTATAAACTCATGCAGGCTCCGTTAGCTGCGGGGTATCTTCAGTGACGTCACCCATGCTAGTGTCTGATCCTGTGGCCATTGCCACCTCCACCGGTGCCCTGGCTGCGTCCTGCTCAGCCCGCTTGGTCTTCCTGTCTATCCTAGGGGGTCTCCTGCTTTCGCCACCTGAATCGGCTCCCTCCAGTGCCAAGGACCCATCACGTGGCTCCACTGTTGATCTAGAGCCTTTACTGGATTTCCGAACACAGTTTTTCCACTCTGTGGGTTAAGAATATATGTCGTTACTACGCATTCCGTTGCAACGCATGCCTTTACCACGCATGCGTTACAACGGAATGTTTTTTCTACGCATTGCCTTTACCTCGATTTTTCGTTTACCCTGCTTTTTCTTTTTTGGGGGGGAGACCCCCCCAAATCCCCATTCTTCTTTTTTTTGCCTTTTTCTTAGGTCTTCGCATACACTAAAAAAGGACTGACGCATTTTTTTCTGATGAGGAAGATGTTGTTCCGCGATGACGTTGCTTGCGTGGTAAAGACGGTCGTTGACGCAATACGCGTCGTGAAGACGTTTACGAGGTAAGTGTACCGTTGTAAACGTAACGCGTAGAAAATGCTTCGTGGTAAAGGCTGTTTCCCGTGGGTTAATGGAGGGCCTGCCCGTCACTCGTCGCCTTTGCAGTACCCTCCTGTTGCCGTAGATCTCTAACCAGCCCTAAGCTGCCTCTGGTGTCGTCAAAACACGTGTACGGTCTGCATGGAGCATGTATTGGAGATTCATGTCGCACAACTTTTGTGTAACCCCGAGGAAAGATGCGCTCTGTTGCTGATGCAGATGGGTGCAGTTCGTAAATATACGAATCTTCTGGTTCCGTCTCGTCTAGCCGCCCTGAGAATACGGTCCCGATCCCTGAAATGTGGGCTCTTGGAACGAGAGCCCTGGGCGGAGCACGCGGCGGCGCAGAGAGAAGCTCGGTGCGCGCGCTCACGAAATGGGAGCCTGGGGGGCAGCCGAGCACCGCGAGGTCTGCCGCCCGGGCAGGTTGGGAGGGGGGAGAGGGGGGCGTGGCCGAACGGCCATTTTGTAAATAATTGGGCTACATTCGAGGGATAGCCCAAATGTAGCCCAAATCCAGGGGTAGTAGCCCAAGGGATATATAAGCAAAACGCGCGATATCCCAGCCACCATTTTAGGCTTGGTGACCTGGTGGCTGGGTGCGCTAGATTAAAGTTTTTGGGTGTATTAGTAGGTGAGTGTAGGAGGGTTAAAAGTACCTGGAGGCATGTCTTGCGGCGATTATCGTGTCCTGGAGGCTATCCGGTTGTTGAGCGAGGCGGGGAGGATGGACTTGCTGGTCCAGGAGGCCAATTGGACGAAGCGCCCGGCGAGGCGCGCGTCCGCGGGGGTGGCGGCCGCCGTCGCGGCTTGTTCGCCACCCGGGAGTCCGTCAGGGAGAGCGGTGAGTGACAGGGGCAGCGCATATGTCAGGAGCGCTGCCCCGGGAGCAGAGTGCGTAGCGGAGGGGAGCGAGACGGGAATGGAGGCGGGGAGGGGGCGGGGACGAGCGACGCGACGAGGGAAGGCTCCGGGCGCCTCCCAGGCGAGGCCTAAATCTTACGCGGGCCGCTCCGTAAGCCGGGGAGCGTCCGTCTCCACGGCAACGGCGAGGGGATGCTCGGCGGAGGGCCAGGCGCTGACGCGGGGAGGATCGCGGAGCGCGCGGGGGCGGGGAGAGCATGTGAAGGAGGTCGAAGGGCAGGGGGAAGGGCCCGGGGGGAGCGCCCGGTTTGAGGGGATATCGGGGGCCGGATCAGCGCGGAGGCGCGCGGCCCCATGGTCAGAGGGTTCAGCAGTGGCGAGTGGGGGGGGGGCGGGGGGGGGGCAGGCGGCTCGGGCCTGGAGATGGGAGTCATGGATCGGCTGGTTAGCCAGACGATGGGGGGTCAGGGGAGGGGGGGGAGCGCGGCCTTCAGTGGGGTGGCGATCGCGTCGGGCCATCAGGCGGCTGGGGGGGAGCCGGGGAGGGGCGGGGGGGGTTTGACGCGGGCACCTGGGAGAGGAGGGGAGGGGACAGGGTTGTGGCGGGGCGCGACGACGACGGGTGGGGGCAGGTAGGGGGGGCCCTGGGGGGGGAAGCAGCAGGGGGAGAATCCCCAGTGCTATTTGAGTCGGAGGGCAGTGAGAGGGACTGGGGAGGCCTGGATATATTCGAGTCCTGGGCGGAGGGGTTGGGGGGGGCGTCGGGGGTCGGGGGCGTACGGGCGGGGGAGACGGAAGGGAGGGGGGAGGGGTGTGGGGGGGGTGGCGCGGTTGGAGTGGGGTCGAGCGGGCATGGGGTAGGATGGAGCGGGCAGGGGGAGTGGAGCGACGGGGACGACGGCGAGGGGGAGGACGACGAAGGGGCGGATTTGAGCGCGGTGGGTAAGGCGTGGGTCGCGGAGTCGTCGGGGGCGGGCGGGCGGGGATGGGATGGCAGGAGGAAATTAGGTAGGCCCAGCACACCAGACCATTCCTTTCCTTTGCAGGTAGCGGAGCGGCAGCGGGAACAGCGCGGGGTACCGGACTTGGCAGGGCTGGGAGCGGCCTGGCGACGCCAAGGAGAAGGGAGTGTGGAGCCTCGGGCGGCGTGCCCAGTACCTGCGAGGGATCCCGACGCGGCTGGCACAAGTAGGCCCGAGACGGGCTCGCCGGCCCCAACACCCACGGGGTTACAGCGCCCCGGGGGTCAGCGACGGAGGAACACCGATAGGAATGTTGTTGGTTTTCCTAAGCAGCAGGTGGCAGGTCCAGCGGGGAACGCTGGGGGTGCAGGACAGGAGGAATTGGACTATGAGGAGGAGAGTATGGAGGAAGGAGAGTTGCGTGAGGTGGGAGACGGTAGGGACGGGGGGCCGAGTAATGTTGTGGCTAGTTTCTTACAGGTGTCACGACGCCAGGCGCAGCCCACGGGTCGGACATCAAGGTGGGAAAGCAGCTCGGCTCCCAGGACTGGACGTCGGGAGGAGCGACGGATGGAGACACTGGCGCCAGGTAATGCACATTCGCTCGGGCGGCCAAGGATGGTGTCGAGAGGGGTGGGGGGGGGCGGGGGTGGAGGGAGGGGTAGGGGAAAGATTGCGCAAAGGTACGTATGTGGTTGATGTGGCTGTGGGCACGGACGGAGTAGGGCAGGGTGACAGCGGGCAGACCAAGAAGGAGGGGACAAGTGAGAAAGGGACAGGGGACGCAAAGGCAGAGGAGACTAAACTGGAAAGCAAGGAATTGAAAGTAAAGCGGTTACCATATATGGGAGTGACAAAGCCCTTGGGGGCGCACTTGATGTTGGCAACAAAGGAACGGATCTGGAAGGGGGAGTATGTGGAGATACTAAAACTCCTGCACAGAGAGGTCAGGGCGAAAGAGGGTTCTAAGGAAGAGGAATTTGAGCTCGCAAAAAGGCCTAAGGTGCAGCTGACGATAGAAAACTGGACAGCGGCTTTTCTGATATTTGCCAGCGTGTATTGCGAGAAGTTTCCGGAGAGGTCAGTGGCCATGTTTAAATACATGGACGTCATTAGGAAGGCACAGATTACAGGAGGTGGATATGCCTGGGCTCAGTATGATGAGGAATTCCGGGCGCGCATGGCATGGGATGCGGAGGCAAAATGGGGAGAGTTGGATACGGATTTATGGCAGCATACCATGGGCCTGGCGGGATCGGGGAAGACGATATTTACGGCCAGCGGGCTGCCGCTTGTGTACCAGCCCTTTCGAGGGGGTCCCACCCGCGGGGGGGTGGGGGGAGCCGGCAGAGGGACAACAGGAGACAAAGGGGCTTGCTGGGACTTTAACAAAGGCCTATGCACGAGGGAGTATTGTAAGTTTCGGCACGAATACTCGAGCTGCGGCAAGCGACATCCGCTGGTCAAGTGTTGGGGGACTCAAGGTCCGGGCCAGAGCGGGCAGCATTGGCAGTCGGGAGCCCCTAAGGCTGGAGCCCAACAGCAGTCACAGCAGGGAGGAGGAGGGAGGGGGGCGAGGGGTGCTGGGGCAAAGGGCTCGTACTCCGGTTAGGGTAGAGCAGCTGGTGGGGGCGCTGGGGGCCTATCCGGACAGGGCGGCGGCGGAAACATTGAGATTGGGGTTTCAAGAGGGGTTCAGATTGGGGTACGAGGGGCCGAGGGTCCGGAGATGGGCAGACAATTTGCGATCAGCGAGGGAGCACCCACAAGTGGTACAGGCAAAACTAGACAAGGAGGTACAGGAAGGCCGCATGGCGGGACCATTTTGCGAGTGGCCTTTGCCTTATCTGATTGTGTCACCCATTGGTGTGGTACCTAAAAAGGAGGTGGGCCAGTTTCGCCTCATTCAGCATTTGTCATGGCCAGAAGGTGGGTCGGTCAATGATTTTATTGCGGACAGCGCGGCCACTGTGTCCTATTCATCGGTTGACGTGGCCATGGCACTGGTGGTGTCCGCGGGCGCAACGGCACAGATGGCAAAGTGCGACATCAAGTCAGCTTTCCGGTTGCTGCCAGTGCATCCAGATGACTGGGATCTGTTAGGCATACAATTCGGCGGTCACTGGTATGTGGACAAGGCATTGCCGATGGGCTGCTCCATGTCCTGCGCACTTTTCGAATGTTTCAGCACGTTCCTACAATGGTTGTTTACGGAACGAACGGGTCACCAAGGTGTGACACATTACTTGGATGACTTTTTCTTTGTCGGCACCTCAGACTCCGCGGACTGCCAGCAGGGTCTGGACAGATTCCATGAGATCATGGGGGACATGGGCGTGCCGCTGGCCCCGGAAAAAACGCAGGGCCCCAGTACGGCACTGGCCTTCCTTGGTATTGAATTGGATTCGGTACGCATGGAGGCGCGCCTCCCGGAGGAAAAGAAACGAAACATGTTGAGTTTGCTGACAGGGGTGTTGGCACGACAGAAGGTGACGGTCAGGGACATACAGGTGTTGCTGGGACATCTCAATTTTGCTTGTAGGGTGGTCAGAGTAGGGCGGACTTTCTGTAGGCGACTGGGGCGCGCACTGGAGGGGCAGAGGCCTCCGCACCATCATGTGAGGTTGTCAGCAGGGGTGAGAGAGGACTTGCGCATGTGGCAGTTTTTCCTGCACCAGTTCAATGGGGTGCCTTTGATGAGGGAAGTGGACATGGTATGGGACGTACAGATTTTCTCGGATGCAGCGGGGAGCAAGGGATTTGGTCTGTATTGGCAGGGGAGATGGTGTGCGGAGCCCTGGCCAGAGGACTGGTTAGAGGGAGGCAGGAGCATCGCGTTTTTGGAATTCTTTCCCTTAGTGGTGGCAGTCACACTGTGGGGGGTTTTGCTGGCCCACAAAAAAGTCACGTTCAGGATCGACAACATGGCAGTGGTCCAGGTGGTGAACAGGCAGTCGGCGCGGGATGCGCAGGTGCTTAAGCTGTTGAGGGTTTTTGTGCTGGGGTGTTTGAGGCATGATATTGCGTTTCGCGCGGTGCATGTGCCAGGAGTGGACAATGACATTGCGGATGCCTTGTCTCGTTCACAGTGGGGGAGATTCCGTGGGCTCGCCAAGGACGCGGACGTGAACCCGACCAGGATGCCGAACCAACTCTGGGAAGTAGGCAATACCGGATGCTACAATTGGTTCTAGGTTCATTGGCGCGGTCAACGAAACTAGCGTACAGGGCGGCATGGGAGGAGTTTGTTCGCGCAGGGGCGAGATGGCGGGCTTCCGAGGCAGAGAGACGGGAAGACGTGGTGCAATTTATTCTGGATTTGGTGGAGAGGGGTTTGACAAGGGTGACTATAGTGGGCAAGTTGGCGGGGGTTGCGTTCATCGGCAAACTGTTGTGGGGTTATGCGCCATCCGCGGGGGAGCTGGGGGCGCGGATTTTGGAAGGCTGGGCGCGGGAATGTGGGAGAGTGGCCAGGGTGCGGAGGCCTCTGTCCTGGGAGCTCTTAGGTCGAGTGATGGGGGTTCTGCCAGCGGTGTGCTGGGACGGTGGGGAGGCCTTGCTGTTCGCCACACTCATGTCTTGGATGTTTTTTGGGGCGTTTCGGGTATCAGAGTTACTGGGGTCGAAAGGGGAACGGGGTTTGACCTGGGAGGAGGTATCATTTGGGGACCGGGTAGTGAGCATTTGGCTGCGAAAGGCAAAGACAGACCAGAAGAGTCGGGGGAAGTGGGTTACGTTGAGGAAAGGGCGATCCCCGAGGGTTTGTCCGTTCCGCTGGGGTATGCGGTGGAAGGCGTGCGCTGGGGGTCTGGGGGGACTGGTCTTCTCCCATCAGCATGGGCGAGGCGTTAAAGCTTCACAATTGCTGGCAGTACTGAGGAAGGCACTTAGGACTCTGGGGGTCGAAGAAAAGGGTTTTGGCACGCACTCGTTTCGCATTGGGGCAGCGTCGGAGGCGCATGCGAGGGGTTGGGACAGGGAAGAAATCATGAAGTTGGGAAGGTGGTCTTCGAATTGATACCAGCGTTATGTTACAAAAAAAAAAAAAAAAACCAGTCAAAAGAGGGACTTTACACAGTACAGCGGAGCTTGTCAGAGGTTGTGGATAGGTTTTCATTCTTGTTTTTCTTTTCAGGTTCGGTTATGGGACCCCTGGCCCGAGAAATGTCTATCTGGATTGTGGGGCACTCGTTCGTGCGGAGGGCCCAATTGCAGGCGCAGGAGAGCTATTTTGGGGAACAGTTGGGTTTCAATAAAGATGTGTTCTCTGTGGGGTGGAGGGGGAGGGGGGGGATGCGTTGGAAGGAACTGGTGCCGGTGTTGAACGGGATCTTAAGGGCAGGTCGGTGCCCAGATGTATTGGTTCTTCACTTGGGGGAGAACGATATGGTAAGGGAGACAGGTTTGGCACTAATGCGGGCGATGAAGAAGGACCTGGCTTTGATTAAAGAGAGATGGGCGGGTTGTTCAATTGTGTGGACGGAGTTTGTTCCCCGGAGGAGTTGGAGGGGGGCGGTGAACCCAGGTGCGGTAGATAAGGCGCGGCGAAAACTTAATACGGAGATGGTGAGGTTTTGTCGGCATTTGGGGATTGACCGCGTGGCTCACGGGGACATTCGATACGATGCGCGGGAGATGTTCAGGGATGACGGGGTGCACTTGTCCAGGATGGGAATGGATCTGTATCTTTTGGAGTTGAGAGAAGTGTTGGCGCGTCTGTTGGGAGTTTATAGGCGTTAGGTCATGCGGGGTCGCGGCGCGTGGGGGGGGCAGAAAAAGCGGAGGAAGAGGCGCAGTCGCCGACACTTCCCCCCTTTTCCTGGGTGGCGGGGTGGTTGACAGTTGGCCGGGATTGGCTAGAGTTTGTTGTTAAAGGTTTGGTAATGTGGGTCCAGGGACAGGTAAAGGATAGACAGGTTGGATAAGTTTAGATTAGAGGTTGGTTAGTTACAGTTGCACTAAAGGCAGGTAGGGGTTACGGTCAGGGGAGTTTGGGAGTTGGGAAAGGTTACATGGTGTAGGATTGGGTTATATGTTGGTTATGGAAGGTTATGTTGTATTTTGGGGGGATGGGGGAAATGATGTGGGGATCGTAGGGGTGGGGGAAAACACAAGGGGTCAGGAGGTTATTGTATAGCGAGGCGGTAGTTTTGTAAGGCAGTGGCCAAGGAGTTAAAATTGTGATATGCACCTGTTTCAATAAAGCGGCCTTTTTCACACACAATAAAGGAGTTTGTGTCGGCTTGCCCCCCTCTCCCCCCTTAATCTCCCAAGGCAAGACAGTGCGGCCGCGGGGAGAGCGTCTTTGGTCCATTGTCCTAAGAGTTCCGCCGTCTCCCTTCAACCCCCTCGGGGGAGCCAGCGAAGCGCCACCCATTGGGGGAGAGGGGGTGGGTTATCGACGGTTCAACCCCGTATTGTTGAAGGGGTCTCCTTAGGACGCAGTCATCGGCCTCCCTCGCCTGCACATCTAAGAGACAGACCCCTCAATGCCAGCCCTGGGACGCTGGCAGCGCCCCGCGGGCGTTTCCCGGCACCTCTGTGCGGCTGTGGACCGCATAAACTGTCTCCATTCACTCGGCGACAAAAACGAATCCTAAAGTCTAGCATCTGCCGCGGAAACGTCCATGCGAAGCGCCTGTGGTCAGCAGTGCCCGCCGCCTTTGAACACTGTCCTGGACACCGCTGGTGCTGAGAAGAGCAGGGGCTGGCTGTCTCCCTCGTTTCCTTGATGTGAGGGATTTATGCGTGCAGGGTTCCCGCTCTGTGCCGTTCGCCATTTAAAGAGCCTTTAGATTACATTTCCAGTGGTGCCATTCGTTATTGGCTGCAAAGTCTCACCATGGAACCTTGAGACCTCCATCCCACACAACATTCTCTTTCGTCTCAGGATATTCCCATCCCACAAAGTTGTAAAGTGAATGTCAAAGAGACCGCCCGCCATCTGTGCAGTGCATGCAGTGCTGCCATACGTGTACCTGTCACCGCCGTGCCAGGCAGTGCTGGGGGGCTTGCTTCAATGCTATGTGACAGGGTATTTCTGTACCTTCCGATATTGCCATCAGCGCCACATCCTATAGATCTGCCTCAACACAAATTCACTGCTTTATTTGAATCTATGACAGGCCTCACAGGAGCGCCAAGCATGTATTCGTTTATCCTTTGATTGGGTCTCTGGCATCTGATATGGAATGCAGGTCACTCGGTCCAACCCCCTCAAAGGCAGTCAATCCCAGCCATTTGATTGGTTCGTACTTATTATTCACAGTGCTTTGAAATGGCTGGAGTGCGCTATGACGCACATTCATAAAAACAAGTTATTAATACTGAAGAAGCAGACTGCTTTAGAGTGCACCTAGAACAATCCTTAGCTAACTTTGTATGTTCTTAAGGTGTGAAGTGTAAAGGATAGAGGGAACAAAGTGGGAAAGTAAGAGAAACGTGTATGTGACTGAAACACAGGGACCATGGGTTCAGAAGATGGATAAACTGCGTTTTGCGGCCGCTCGGGAGACCCTTCACCCTGCAGCCATTGATCGAACGCGGGCCCGTGCAGTCAAGCTTCAGTCGCCAGACCGTTGCTTCAGAAAGCGTGGAACACTGGGGAGGATGAATCTGCAGAATCCAATGATCCCAGCTGAAAGTAGGCGTGGCATGTATTGTGGGCCAGAGCCTCTTTACCTTTAGGTGTTCAAATCTAGTTTATAGAAAATTGTGTTCTGCGCCATATGAACTTAAATTATCGTCATAAACGCATGAATTATTTCCCACAGTCTGCATGCACCTGGTGCACTTTACCATACATGTATTGTACATAAAATTTAGCACCAGGTGCCAAAGTTCATTTGTCTCTAGAATAAATAGTACTCTGTAACAGTGTAGGAAGCTGGCTCTGTATATACTATACCAAAGTGAGGTATAGTGTGTACAGAGTCCAGGGAGTCCCCAGAGGTATAGCAGAGGCTAAATTAGGTAAGTACAAACAGCTCTCTTTGTGGTAGTGTGGGCGAGCAGTTAGGCTTATCCGGAGGGTGTGTTAAGCATTTATTGTATTCACTCAATCAAGACTGAATGCACACGCACACAGAGACTGAATCTAGACCAATGGGGTAAAAACGGTATACGTATGTTTTATATCTAGAATCAAGCAGGACTTGGCAAGTGAAACGTACTCTCAAATGCAAGACTTCACAAGGAAATGCAGTTGTGGTTGAATTTGCATTCGTTACAGGTTTGTATTGGGTTTCAATGCAGGATAAATTACACAGTAATTACTTTTGGAATACTTTGAGTACTGGGGGTGGTATGCCTAGATACCACACCGGGGATCTCACAGTACAAGTTAAGTAAGACTATTTAAGGTTTGCAGAGTGTAGGAGCCTAATATTAGCCAATGGGGCTGAGAGGGCCTTCAGTCAGGGGCTGCTTATGAGCAGGCCCCCCGGGTGTGGGAGCAAAGCTCCTGGGGTTAAGCTCTGCACTACAGGAGCTGCACAACCAGCAGCACAGTGGTGGCAGGGTGCCAAGCAGATGTCGGGGACCCTGTGGATTCCAATGGAGACCTTCGGAAAAGATGCTGCAGGCTCGGGCAGGGAGACTTCCTGAAGGCGACCACCAGCAGGAGAGGTGTGTTGGGTTCTTGGGGGATGCCTGGACACCGTTGGTTGGGCCCCCAAAGGCCGTGGGGCGTCGGGTGCATGGGTGTCTTTTGGTGTGGCGTTCTTCCTACCAGCTTCAGTCGGGGGGGATCCTTCAGGTTGAGGCTGCAGGCGTCTGCTTGAAGCTTGAGGGAGGTTGGGGTTCACCAGATCCCAAGTCAGGATCGCCGGGGAAACCTCCTCGTGGTGTTGGGCCACTCGAACTCAGGCCGTGGGCGTCTGGTGCAGAGTGGTGCAAAATCGCAGAGCTACCTGTGTGTGAGTCCTTGGTGAGCAAATCCGGTCTTAAAGATGGTTGCAGGCCAGGTCCGCCAGGCTCTGGGGGGGCTGCTGGACACACTGGGGTTTTGCTGTAGGTAGGTCGGAGTTGGGACAGGCCGGTAGGGGCCAAAGCAGTTGGCATTCTCTTCTTCCTGGATCAGCACGGATCTTCGGTCCTTCTTTCTTCCTCGAATCTGAGGCAGCAAAGGTAAGGGTCGCCTCTAATACCAAAACCAGGGAAATTAAGAGCATGTGCAGGTCGGGACCAGCGGGTCCCTTCCTTGCGGTGGGTACACCCCCTATTATTAATCCACCCTCCAGTGGGGCGGGGGCATGAGCCTCTTCCTAATTGGCTGGGTCCCCTCATGTTCAAGATGGAGGGGACTGAAATGTGTGCTTCACCTTGCCTCCCCCACTTGACAGGTGTGGTTGCAAAGGTGGGCACCCTCTCCTCCGAGCTTGGTTTTCCCACAGATTCACTCACCTAAAGTGGGGGCAGAACCCATGGGAGCCAGTTGCTGGGGGCAGCAAAAGCCAGGGACAGCTTACAAAGGTGGCAGGCCTTTGAAGCCTCCCCTTTATGCACCCAGCCCATCCTGGGGGAGGAGGAATGACACCTGCCCAGGATGGGCTGTGTTTTTGGACCCAGAGAGCGGAGGCCCTCTACCCAGGGATACAGAGACCTGTCTGGTGGTGGCAAATGGCGGGTAGATATTCAGGAACCACACCAGGGCTGGTCGTTTTTCAGGGGGGCATCTCTAAGATGCCCTTTGAGTGCATTTTACATTAAATCCCACACTGGCATCAGTGTTGGTTTAACGTGTTGAGAAGTTTGATACCAAACTTCCCAGTTTTTAGTAAAGCCAATATGGAGCTGTGGAGTTCATAATAACCAACTCCCAGACCATATACTCTTTACTAACCTTACAATGTCTAAGAATGGACTTAGACACTGCAGGGGTACAAGGCTCATGCTACTGTACCCTCACTAGGGGGTTAGTGCACCCTGCTAGAAGGATGACTTACCTAGGCTCCAGACAGTGGTTTGTAGGCATGGCACACAGGAATGTGCACCATGTTGACTTTTCACTTTGCTCTGCATCAAAACACGCAGTGGCAGTGTGTGTGTAAGGTACAGGACCTCTAAGGTTGGCACAATAAGTGCTGCAGCCCTTAGAGGCCTTCTCTGTCCACAGTGCCCTTGGAACCCATGGTACCTTTTACAAGGGACTGACATGTGGCCAGAGACGTGCCAATTGTGGGTACAGAGGTACAGTTTTGGGAAAGACCATAGGCCCTGGATACCTGTTTGGTAGGGACCCAGGGCACATCAAGTCAAATGGCATCAGATGTCATGCAAAAAGTGGTCGGGTAACCATGCAAAAAGGGGCACTTTCCTACAAACAGTCCTATCAGAAGTGGATTTTTTTTGTGGGGTAACAGGTTCTCCTATCGACATGGTAACTTCTTAGGTGGAAAGGGAAGCAGAGTGCATAATCCTGTCCCTTTAAGAATACCAGGAGATTCCTCTACCCATATTGCATTGTGTTTGCATCACCCAGTTCTTTTTTCTGGCTCCAATGAGAAGAATTTGAGATGTTTTTTTTTTAAACTTGTTTGTGCTTCATACGTTTGTCTTTTTGGAAAGGTTTTGATTTTCACACATTTTTTTTAAAACCTTTTGTCTATTGGGATACATTTTTAACACATTTTGGATTTTCTCTAAATGCCTTCTCTTTTTCTTCTGGTAGAAAGAAAGCCGCCTCAGACCTTTACAAGGTGTATCTGATATGCCTTCCTCCATCTTATACTATTGACAACTGTAGAATATGCTGGAAAATATCCTACAGGACACTTAAGGGCAGAGCGGGCATGAGACTTTGATGGAGACTTCAGAACGCTGAGCAGGAGAAGAAAAAGAGAAAACGGCTGGAGAAGACCACTGCTCATCTCTTGCTAAAAAGTCACATTCTGGTAAGAAGTCCCCAAGAGGGAGAACCTCTGAGAAGAGGGGAGGTGAGCATGTTCACCTTTGACTCCTCACTCTAGACGTCATGTGAAGTTATCCGGACTGCCACCATTGACATCGAGAGCCTCAACCTCTAATCATGGGCACTCGCAAACATTTTATCTGGTGTCAAAAATACTGTCTGGTTTGTGACCGAGGGCTGCGTCGATGCCCAGATTGTGCCATAGGGTGGAGGCAATTTATATGAAGAGGGGAAAAAACATGCCTTTCCAAAGCATTAGTAGAAAAATGCTGTTCTTCAAAATCAGATTTAAATGGAATCCTAACTACAAGGGAGAGCTTTTCAAACAAATCCTGAAGTAGAAGTGAATATAATTGGTGGAAATTCCAGAAATATGTACACTGTAAAAGCAAATTCTGTTTATATTTTGAGAATACAGTTTTGTGAAACATAATAGCAGTCTCAATAGGTATCGCGAGGCAGATCTTGATATTCAAAATGTGGGCCCAATGAAGCAGAGGTTTGACAGGTATATAAGTGACGTGCAAGATCCTATGAATGCAGAACTATTGAGGGCGAGCGGATCACAAGATGCAAGAGTAAGTTTATTTATGAGTTTCTTTTTCAACACACCACTGTGAAAAAAGATCTTTCACATACATATGTTGACCCAAACGCAAATGGGCAAGTGTAAAAATGGGAAATGTATCCGAGGGCACAATTTCCTGGAATTATTCCGGTTCCCACCACAAAAAAGAGGCTGAAAGAGCTGAGTTGTGCTGCATGTCAATCAGCTCCATTCCTGCGTGTTCCCTTTTCAATAAGTTTGACAGCTCCAAAATGTCTTGCTCTTACCATCCGGAGATTTTCAATGAGCCTAGACAGGTGGATGAGAACTCTGAACTGAGAAAATATTATTTTGATCTCCCCAGAACAATCTTCCTCAAAACATGCACCAAAGTTTAGTATTGACAGCATTTTCTGCACGTTTTCAAAACATTGAGTTACAGCCAACAGTATTAAAAATGTGGGCGGAATCAGTATATATGTAGCATGTGTTGGCTGCAGATATGTATATGTTTTCTATGCACACTCTTGCCATCTAGTGTTGGGCTCGAACTTTGCAAGTTTATTTCCTGGAGGAAATCTTTTTACTGCTAGCATGACGTCGAGTCTCCACCTCCTTGAGGGAATGCAAATGTCCAACAGCTCCTTTGTTAGATTCATTTTTTTTCCCGCCATTGGGTTAGGATAGATTGTACCGGAGCACCATGCAGCTTCAATGCCTTCAAAAAGAAGTCGAAAAATCATCGCCCCTCTTCGACTTCTCCCCGTCCGTCGGCCGATGCGGGTAGTGCGGCTCCGCGTGCGTAGCTTGCTGGGTCGACTTCGGGTTTCCCTCCCTTTCCGGGACCTGGTGCGACCCCTGCCCAGTGTCGGAGTTTCTACTTAGAGATGCATGCCATCTTTGGGCAGCCCGACTCTGCCGGCGCACATTCGGGCCCCACGGACTCAGCTGGGGGCCCTGAGCTGGCGGCATCGGAAACGCAGGGTCCCCCAAGATCCAGAACTGCGCTGGTCGACCTAGTTACGCCTCTTCTAGCACTGATTCCACCGGCACCACGTCCGCCACTGGCGTCGGCCGTGTCCCCAACCAATGTAGACTCCGGACTCCACCTCGAGGTAGACACAGTCGGGCCGGCGTCGACCGACACCGGATCCGACACCGACGGGTACTTTTGTGCCCCTGTTCTTCCTTGGCTCTCTGAGACCAGATTGGCAGCCAGGGGAGGGTGAGGAGGACTGGGAGGGGTCTGGAGACCCTTTAACAGACCAGCTAGTGTATGAGCAGGACTGGAGAGAGGAACTGGGGGAAGCCAGTGGTTTGGATACCTCACCAGACCTTGGCATGTTGCCGTCTCCTACCATGGCTACCGAGGAGGGAGCATCATAAGCAGTGGTGTTGCGTAGGGCGGCCGAGGCTCTCCACCTCAGGCTACCTACGGTGGCAATCAGGACTAACCTGAGAGGTGCTTCAACCAGCAGCGAGCTCTTCGGAGCCCCTGCTGCCGTTTAATGAAGCCCTGACCGACATCCTTTTGGGCACCTGGTCCAAGCCCAACTTAGGGGCTCCTGTGGACAGGATGTTTGCCCAACGCCACCGCCCGGCCCCAGGCGACCCCACTTTCCTCTCCCAACACCCCACTCTTGAGAGCTTGGTAGTCCAAACCTCTACATTAAGTGCGCATTCCCTACTGCTCCCCCGGACCGGGAATCCAAGAAGCTGGATCATCTTGGGAAGAAGATGTTTTCTTCCTCCAGCTTGGGACTGCGGTCGGTAAACACCGCATGTCTATTGGGTCGTTACACCCACTCCATGTGGGACACAGTTGAGAAGGTGCTGGCGCAGTGACTGGAGGTGGCCTGGGCCGTGCTCTCTCGAGCAGTTGCTGAAGGGAGAGAGCAGCGAAGTTTACCATCTGCTGTGGGCTGGATACCGCTGACACACTTGGCAGGAAGATTTCCACGTCAGTAGCCCTTCGACGCTACGCCTGGTTGCGTTCCACAGTTTTTCCGGGATGTCTAATCCACACTTATGGACATGCCCTTTGATGGCCATCGCCTTTTCAACGACAAGGCAGACAACGCGCTAGAGCGCTTTAAGAACTCTATGCCCAGGTCCTTGGGCCTCTCCACGGCCCACCCTGCACAGTCTGCCTTTCGTCCCTTTTGTGGCTACGGAAGGTGTGCCCCGCTACGTCCCGCCCAGAGCCACAGGCCGGTGCAAGCTGTTCAGCACCAGCGCGGTCGGGGATGTGGGACCCACCACCGTGGTTCTGGGGGCCAGCGTGCGGGCAAGGCCACCACAGCCCCCTCTGCAGCAGCCTCCAAACCCTCCTAGTCCGATCTTTCAGGGCCACCAAACGCCAGTGGGTGGCAGGATCTGCCATCACCTTCCCCACTGGTGCACCATCATGTCGGACAGGTGGGTTTTGCAAATAGTCTGAAGGGGCTTCTCCCTCCCCTTTGAGACTACCCCTCCATCCATGCCACCTCAGTACCATCGCAAGTCAGAGGATCACCTGACCCTTCTCTAACAGGAAGTTTCAGCACTCTTGGCCAAGGGAGCCATTGAGCGCGTTCATGCCCCAGAAGTAGGTCGTGGTTGCTATTCCCACTACTTTCTGGTGCCCAAGAAGGACAAAGGCCTGCTGTGAGATGTTTGCCTGGTATATGCTGTCCACTAATTAAAGTGGCACCTTGTACCAGTCCAAACAACCCCTTATAGTGATAGGTTAAAGACAACCTTTATTGAAAGCTATCCTAGTGGTAGCTATGGAGAGCAGCCTTCAGGCTAAGACTTGAAGGAATGTAAAGCAGCTTGTTTTACCAGTCTATAATCTCTTGAATAACCAAAGGAAAGGACAACCACACGGGTATATATTCAAAATATATATATTTAAGATAAAACACACCCCTCTAGTCTCTTTATGAAGCTGGAGTTCGACGTACTTGTGTTACAAGTCAGTATTCCACAGGAAAAGCACAAATACACGTTTGGGCCCTAGGGGCGTACCAAACCATATACCAATAAAGTGGTATAAGAACCACGACTGAACTAGACACAATGCCCAGAGCCCTTACAAGTGCTTGGGCCCCAAGGAACCACCCAAGGTAGTGATGTAGGGGACCCACGGGGGACACATGCAGTGTTAGAACACAGGCGTGAATCGCCATTAACTTCTATGGGGAAAGTCGCGGTTGGAAAATTACAAGTTAAGGACACTTAGAGGATGACTACAAGCAAACCCTTTTGGACTTAGAGGTGTCTAGGGCCAACACCCACGGGAGCACCGGAGTACTCGAGTTACCTCACCCAGGGAAGCCGGGTGCATAGGTGTCTTTTGGTGTCGGGTCGCGGCATCGTTTTCAATGGAAGCTGGCAAAGAAGTGCTGCTGCCATGAAAAGGAGAAGTGTCCGAAGAGATCCAAGCCTGGATAGAGGTTGGAAGGAACCTGAAAGCAGAGGGGACAGAGTCTGGGTCACTACCAGTGACCTGGGGCACGATAGTCCCATGTCCACAGATGTGGGGTGCTTCAGGTGACTTGACTCTTCAGCCACGAGGTCCAGGAGGCGTCGACGATGACCAGGAGCTGGATTCGAGCTGTCCCACGAAGTCTGTCGAGTGCTGCGGTGTTGGCGACCAGAATGGACCCAACACGCCTTGGCAACGGCAAGTAAAGTGGAAATAGAAGAAGGATGTAGGTGCAGACCTGCAAGGTCTGGGGGACTCACCCAGTGAGGGTAAGTCAGGGTACGTCTGGAGCAACCAGGAAAGTCCAATCAGAAGAGGAGTTGCCTTCGTGGGGACCCACTAGCCAACGGGCTAGCGATCGCGAAGTAGCCTCGAACAGTCGCACTGGAAACGGGCCCACGGGTCACTCGTGGAGTGGAGATCAGAGATCTTCGGTGCAGTAGGTGCTCAAGGCTGGGGCTACTCGGAGCCCAAAGCACAACTTCGAGGAAGACCAGGAAGATGATGTCCCGACAAAAGTTCACGCTGTCCAGGCGTCACGGTTCCACGTCACCCACGATAGCCACGGGCCTCAGCTTTGCTGTGGACTCAGGGTAGCCTCGGGGAAGTCTGGAAATCCACCTCCGGTGATGCAAAGACTTCGGTGTCCGGGGAGAGCTTCAGAGTTGCAGACCGGACAGTTGCTTCTTTGGTGCCTGCCAAGCAGGGGAGTCACTCCTTGACCCCAAGGGAGATTTCTTCCGTCTTCTAGTTGAAATAGAAAGTCGAAGGTCCAGGATATATGTTGCAGAGTTTCGTCCAGGGTAATCTAAAGTCTCAAAGACTGTATTGCTATACTTATACTAAGATAGGGGGTTGGACATACTCTGGGGACCCACCTATGGGAGGGTTTGGAAAGAGGGGTGGTTACACCCATTTCCTTTGTCCAGTTTCACACCAGAGCAGGGGCAGGTAGCCCCTGCAACCGGTTTGAACTGGACTATGCACAGGGACACCAAGTGTACCCCCAGTGCGGGACTTCAAAGCACCAGAGAGTCCTCCCGCCCAGCCCCAATACACATCTGCCTGTCTGGGGGAGGTGGTTTCACCTCCCTGTGACAGGAAACCTATTGTCCAGGCCTCCCCTGCCGGAGTTTCGGTCAGCAGCAGGAGGCCAGACCCGTGTCTGTGGCAGTGGCATGCATTTTGTGATGCCAGGGCTTTAGAAAGTCTTTACCGGGTAAACCAGTGTGAACATGTCTCTCCCTCTAGAAGGGTGGAATGCTACCCCCGCCGCCAGAACTAGCAGACCTGTGGTGTCACTTTGGGTGGCTTCCCAGGGGTGGCATAATACATGCTGCATCCCCTGGTTGGCCTCTGAGGTACCTATGCCTTGGGTACATAGTATACCATATACTAGGGACTGATAAGGCACTCCAGAATCCAATTAGAGATGTACCTAATGTACATGGAAACCATTTTAGAGAGGAAGCAGCTAGGCTGGGGTCCTGATTAGCAGGGCCACAGCCAGACTAAGGTCGAAAAACAGTGAAACACCAGCAAAAAGTGGGGGTACCCAGGTGAAGCAGATCCTACTCTCCTACACCTGCGCCCTATCTTGGATCTCAGGAACGTCAACCACTTCCTCCGGAAGGAGAAGTTCAAAATGTTGACCCCCGCTCAGGTCTTGTCTGCCCTAGACCCAGGAGACTGGATGGTAGCGTTGGACTTGCAGGACGCCTATGTCCACATCGCCGTCCTGCCGGCCCTCAGGCGTTACCTACGGTTCACGGTAGGCCACGAGCATTTTCAGTTTACCGTACTCCCCTTTGGCCTTACCAGCACCCCTTGGGTGTTCATGAAAGTGATGGCGGTGGTCGCAGCTCATCTGCGCAGATCAGAGGTTTCAGTTTTCCCCTATCTCGACGACTTGCTGTTGAAGGCGGGCTCCCCCCAGGCTGTAGTCTCCCACCTCCAGACTATGGCCGACCTCCTGCATTCGCTGGGGTTCTCCATCAACTTGCCGAAGTCACACCGGAACCCCTCTCAGAAGCTCCTTTTCAGCGGAGCGGTTCTGCACACAACGCAGTTTTGTGTTTATCCTCCCAAACGGCGAGTCCACGATATTCTGGCTATGATTCCGATCTTTCACCCCCTATCCCGGGTTTCGGTCAGCATGACCCTCAGTCTGTTGGGTCTGATGGCCTCCTGCATCCTGCTGGTGGATCATGCCAGATGGCATATGCGGGCTTTGCAGTGGGACCTGAAGTTCCAGTGGGCCCAACATCAAGGGAATCTGTCCGATTGCGTCCAGATCTCAGAGGGCACTGAACACCAATTGCAGTGGTGGCTTACGAACCGGGATTGGGTCGAAGGCAGATCCCTCTCCCATCCTCGACCAGAGTTCACTCCTGGGATGGGGCGGCCACATGGGGAGGCTGAGATCGGAGGCCTCTGGTCTCCGGCCGAGTCCGGGCTCCACATCCAAATCTAGAGCTTCAGGCGATTCATCTTGCACTCAAGGCGTTCCTTCCCTCTGTCTGGGGAAGAGTAGTGCAAAACACTTTGGGGGAATACGAAGCTCCAGAGACACTGACCTCCTCATTTCTGCCACCCATTTGCCTGCCTGTTCCCGCCTCCCACCGCTGCAGTTCCAGCAAGCGCGGCTGCGGAGTGGAGGTGGGCACCACAGATCCCAGGCTCCTCTGTGGCAGGAAAGCCGCGAACGTTGTTTCCGCGCCCCGAGGCGCATTTAACTGAAGGCCAGTCCCGGCAGAGCGGGCGCTTTGCAAAACACTTTGGGGGAATACGAAGCTCCAGAGACACTGACCTCCTCATTTCTGCCACCTGTTTGCCTGCCTGTTCCCGCCTCCCGCCGCCGCAGGTCCAGCAAGCGCGGCCGCGGAGTGGAGGTGGGGACCACAGATCCCAGGCTCCTCTGTGGCATGAAAGCCGCGAACGTTGTTTCCGCGCCCGGAGGCGCATTTAACTGAAGGCCAATCCCCGCGTCGCGGGACCGTGCGCGGGCTAAGCCCGGGCAAAGGGCGGGCCCTCTGTGGCCCTCAGAGGCCTGAAGAGACTGGACTGGGCCTGAGATTTGGGTTTTTTAGTGCCGGAATTCATTCGCAAAGTGAGACTTTATTTGTTTTATCTGCTATTAGTGTATAGTGTTTTGTTTATTAACCTATTCATATTTGTTATAATGTCTAAATCGAAATTTGATAAAACTGCTCCTGTGCTGGGGACTTTGGATAACTACTTGGTGAAAAAGTAAACCGTATAAATAACGACCGTAGGGCCTCCTTGGGACTGGGGAGCACTTTAGTGGTACAGGAAGATATGCCCCTGCTAGTGGCTGACATAGATGGGGGCACTAACCTGGACATTAGAGATAGGGCTGAGATACCGGTTGTTGCCCAGGTGCATGCAGAACCACAGGATGACCCGATGGATACCTCGACTGAGGAAATAGTGAAGGTACCATCAGCCCCAAGGCCGGTGCGATCCTGTAGGAAAGCACAAATAAAACGGGCTGGTAAGCATAATAAAAAAAGACTAGACCTAATTCAGCAAGTTTGTAATGGCTCAAGATCCTCTCCACTCAGTAGAAATAGTGAGGGTGATGTTAATTTAAATCTAGAGCAATTTACTCTATTGATTAACACTTTGGAAGTGAAGATAGAGGCTCAACTAGAGTAGATGTTAAGACCTTTGACTGCTAAGCTTGACACTTTGGCATTGGAAGTAGATAGACTCATTGGTCTGTTAACTACACACTTGGCATCAGCTATTACGGCTGGAGCTAAGGTTGTGGAAAAGGGGCAGGAAATTACAATAGGGAATATACAGCAGATTCCTCAGCAAGTCGCTGTAGCAGTACCTGTTCCTCCTGTGACACTAGCCATACCTCCCCTGTCCACATATCCCACAATGGCCCTGGAGGGTAGACATGATCCCAGGCATATGAGGAAAAGCCGCTATCTTAATCTCCCACCTGATTGCGCACCATATGTGGCGGTGATGACCACTTAGCTTTACCATATGGGGAATCCCACGCCTCATTAAAAAATAAAACAGTCGCATGGGTTAGCAAAAACTGTGGTTTTCCTGTTGCATATTTGGACCAAATAATAGCAGTAAGAAGGGTGAACTGGGTTGGTCCGTCTAGAAAAACAAGCAGTGGGGACTGTATTGTTGTTAATTTTAAGCATCCCCAACACGTGGCAACAATTTTACTAAGGGCATCCTCATTAATGTGTAATATGAATAGTATATGTGTTCGCCCACTGGGCTATTTTTATGCACACTTGAATAAAGATCCGCGTCCTCAAAAGAGAATTAGGCCAGCAAATCCAACTCAGACCCCTGCCTTGGATGCACCATATGTGTACAATGTTAATCAAGGTGGGTGTGGGCTCTCTGTAGAAACACAGAATAGATTTAATTTTGTTGGCCATTGCAATAATGGGTTTAACGTGGATATACAGAATAGATATGATGCTCTGTCTGGCTTGGAGGCGTGCGACTGACGTGAGGCGTCTGTGGGTCTGGGTAATGTAATACCAGCTGAGATATCACCCATCAAGATCACACAGGCTAAAGCTAGTTGTAATAATGTTATTTCCTGGAACATTGCAGGCCTGGCATCAAAGATGGCGGATGACAATTGGATTATGTACATTAAGCAATTTATGATCATCTGCCTGCAGGAGACATGGTCAGTGGAATGTGACTTTTTCCTCGAAGGGTATAAGGCCTTTTATGTGCCTGCAATAGCATCAAGTAGAGGCAGGCCTAAGGGGGGACTGGTGACTTTTATTTCCGTTACACTCTCTTGTAAAATTCGTAGAATTTTAACAGCAAACTCTGGATTTATGGGCTTAGTATTGAATGGAGAAAATTGTCTGGCTGGTTTGGTTAACTTTTATAATGCTGTCAATGTTAACACAGGTTCTAACCAAATATCTGCTCTAAATGAATTTATTAATTCTTCACTGAGGGAATGCCTCCATAACCTTATGATTATGGGAGATTTTAATGTTCACCCTTGCGGTGACCCCCTGTCGAAATGTTTAATGGATCTGCAGTGTGACCGCCTCGGCGGTTTGCATATGGAACATACGATGGAAGGGGAACTTTTTAATGACTTATTGAGCTGTTTAGATCTTTCTTTGGCTATGGCACTGAGGGATCCCACAAAGTGTTTTGATACCCCAACTTTTAAAGGTCATGGGAGGGGTACTTTAATTGACTATGTGTTACTCTCTTTGCCTATGCAGTCATTTGTGGACTCTTTTACTATCGAACAAAGTGAATTCAGCAATCATAACCCACTCACTGTTCATCTGAAGGGTCTCTGGATAATTAAAGAAGATCGGAAATGCATCAATGGCAGGTTGAGCACAATCGACGGGGGACGGCGCCTTAGATGGTCAATGATTACTCCTGACCTATTATATAAAAATATTAGGGAGAACTGCACGCAGGATATTAAGAACTGCATTCAAGAAGGGGCAGACCCGAATCAGGTTCTTAGTGCTTTTCAAAGCTTGACGGAGAAGGTGTCAGAGTTGATGATGGTCCCAGTAAAGAACACAGAGAATGAGGGACCGAGATGGTTCAATCAACTTTGTTCCATGGCAGCACGTAATCTAAGGATAGCCTTGTCAGCCATCCCTAGAATAAAAATGAATGTAAAGTTGTGTCGCAAAGAATATAAGTCTGCCATTGCTTCACGCAAGGAGTTTTTAAGAGTGGAGGCCTGGGATGATATTCTTGACCCCTCTACTTTAAAATGTAGCTCTAGATTCTGGGCGGTAGTAAAAAAAAACATTTTTGGTACAGGACCCGGGTGATGGCCTAGAATGCTGCATAAAAAAGGAAGAATGGGAATCACACTTTAAACAGTTGTATAGTTGTGTGGTGACTGAAAATGTCAACTTGCTCCCTGGCAACAGTGGTGGAATCATTACGTTTGCTAGAGGCGAGGTTATGGAGGGCATAGAGGGACTCACAGCCAGGAAAGCTCCCGGCCCTGACGGGATCCCACCAGACTTATATAAGTCTGAACCTAGTTTTTGGGCTCCCATTTTAGAGTCTGTTTTTAACGCTGCTGCTGAAATTGGCTGTCCCCCTTCATGGGGAGTTTCAACAATTGTCCCTGTCTTCAAGAAGGGGGATAGGGGCAGTCCTTTTTGTTACAGGCCAATTTCATTAATAGACTCTATGGTCAAAGTTGTGGGGAGAATTCTGCTGCAGAGATTGTCAAACTGGGCGCTAGAAAATAACATCATGTCCATTTCCCAGTATGGCTTCTGCAGTGGTCGTTCTACTATAACCCAGTGCCTTAATCTTTTCTTAATACTAAGTAAATACACTGTTGTTCAGAAGGGCACTGTCCATCTCGCCTTCATGGATCTGTCATCAGCCTTCGACTGTGTCAACAGGGGAAGGCTGTGGCAGTCCATGAGGGAGAAGGGCGTGGATAGCGGGATTGTTAATTTTCTGGTAGACCTACACAGTAACACTAGTGCTAATGTTAGGTATTCGTCGGATCTGTGTACCACTGGCAACTTCGATATTAAGAAGGGTGTGCGCCAAGGCTGTATTCTCGCCCCCTTTCTTTGAAATTTTTATATTAATGAGTTAGATACCGTTTTGCAGAAGGTAAAGGCTGACTGTCCCAGAGTTGGTAGGCGGGGTATTCCTGTTCTTTTGTACGCAGATGATGCGGTTTTAATCTCTAGAACCGAGAAGGGTCTCCAAGCCTTATTAAATGCTTTTAAATCGTTCATGACAGAAAGAGACCTATCGGTCAACAATTCTAAATAATTTATTATGCAAGTTGGCCTACAGCCAAAATGGAACTTTGTATTTAAATTAGATGATGTATCCATCCCCATTTCGAAATCGTTCTCGTATCTCGGGGTCCTATTTGATACCAAATTAAGTTGGGGCCCCCACCTGGTCAAAAAGAAAGGGGAACTGACAAGGGTTAACGCTACCATTTTTAACTTTGCATTGAAATTGGGGAAGAAGCCCAACAATGCCATGATGAAACTTTACAATACAAAATCAGTGGCAACTGCTATTTATGGCAGTGAATTATGGGGCTACGTGGCTGGAGAACAGCTACAGGTGGCTGAAAACGCCTTTATGAAGCGTCTTCTATGTGTTCCAATTGGTACATCTAATTTGGCAGTACATGAAGAATTGGGGGCACAATACTTATGTGACATTTTTTCTCTGCGCCCTTTGACCTGCTGGGCAAAACTGTGGCTGAACCAGGACATTCCATTAACCCACTTGATTGTGAATGATCTTTTGTCCCATGATAAGGCAATGCGCTCCCCCTGGTTAAAATATTTGAAATACTGTTTCTCTCGACTTGGTTGTCTGGAGTTGTTTGAAAATCCAAGCGGGATTGTAAATGGGGATGTGGAGGCAATTAAGCGCGCCTTTTATATGGGGAGAAGAGTTCAACGAGAGGGAGAGGAGCTCCTGAAACCCAGTATCAGGAAATATGTCATGCTAAAAACTTGCGAGACAATGGAGCCATATTTGATGGGCTCATTCAGTTCCCATGAGAAGTTCCTGCTGTCAAGGTTCAGGTTAAATATCTTTCATCATCTGTTAATTAGACCTAAAAAAGATTTTTAACAAGGCTGCAGCCCCCTGTGGCTGCGACGGAAAGTCTCCACAGGACATGCTGCATTTTATATTTTTATGCAAACGCTATCTGGTAGCTCTTTTAAAGAAACTTAATTTTAACCAGATCAGACCAGCACTAATGTATTTACAACTTTTGCACAGTGACGGTGTTCTTCATGTAACTGAATTCTTAAAACTGCCTGTTAAATTGAGAACCTGTATGGACCAATGAGGATGCTTCTTCACTGTTTGACTGCCTCATCTACCTCAGGAACCTATATGGACTATTCTATGCCTTGCGCTATTTGCATTTTACTGACTATGAATTCATTGTACGGTATTGGTGATATCCTTGTTTTTTTCTGTTTGGTTATGAATTATGGCACTATTTAATATTTGTCTTTTAACTGTGATGTTTATATGTATACTTTTATGGTTTGAATCAAAACCGAAATAAAGTCTCGATTGATTGATAGTGCAGGTGTTCACGGACAACACCACTGCCATGTGGTACTGCAACAAACAATGCGGGTGGGGTCATGGACCCTATGTCAGGAGGCCCTCCGCCTCTGGACGTGGCTGGAACATCAGGGCATATCCCTGGTGGTTCAACACCTGGCGAGTTCTCTGAACACCAGGGCGGACAAACTCAGCCGCATGTGCATGATGGATCACGATTGGCGTCTTCACTCAGAGGTGGTGCAAGGTCTCTTTCAGCAGTGGGGAGAGCCTTGGTTAAATGTATTCGCCACCAAAGAGAATGCGCAATGTCAGCAGTTCTGCGCGTTGGAATTTCGTCGCGAGTGGAGTTGCGGTCTTCTATATGCCTTTCCGCCTATACAACTTTTCTGCACAGAGTGCTGAAGAAGTTCAAGCACAACTGGGCCCAAGTCATTCTAGAGGCTCCGGATTGGGCACGAAGAGTCTGGTATCCCGAGCTGCTCAACATGGCCATCGATCCTCCGATCAGACCTCGTCTTCTGGAGGATCTTCTTTCGCAGCAGCAGGAAGGGACAGTCCTCCACCTGAACCTGTCCAGCCTCCACCTCCTTGTGTGGAGATTGAGCGGCAGCAGTTGACGTCGTTTGACCTGCCTCCCGAAGTCTGCGATGTTATCTTGGCAGCCAGGCATCCCTCCACTAAGACGGTATAGTCCTGCAGATGGAACAAATTTGTGTCACAGCTTTGTTATGACCCGTTATTGCAATCTAAAGAGTAACTTTTAACACGGTTCATTTATAGGTAAACTCATCCCCAGCACCATAACGAGTGTCTGTTTTGTGATACACGAGCGTTTTAGAAATGCGAGGAAGACGACCATTAATCAGGTTAGAAATTCATTTTATTACACCTGCCTTAGCATGAGCGTATTTTAAAATAGCTGAACACCATCACGCCAACCGTACCGGCAGGTTATCGTTAAATATGCTAGAAATCCAGCACTTCGGGTAGTTCTTCCCGCCATTGCACAGACGTTTTTTTACGTTCTTTTAACATTTAATTTACGTCTTTCTCACACTTTTTTCAACACTCTTTTCAAGCAAAGCACTTTCTTTATTAACAAATGTCAATGAACATTCATTACTGGTCATTCAAACACGTACAGAAACATAAACCGTTTATCAACTGGTATCAGAAGGGAATTTTAAACAGTCTTCTGTTCATGCACTTTTACATCAGTTCATTTTCAATGTTTGACATGCTAACAACAGGTTTCAATGTATTGCCAATATTTGTTATTCTTGTACTTTCAGAAAATTAGTTCCCTGAAGAAGGGCAAAGCCCGAAATGCATTGGGCACACAATGATACTATGATTTAATAGTATGGAACCAATTCTAATAATTGAATTCATGAAAAAGTGATTACAACTATGAAACTTGCAAAATAAAGAAAAGTACATATTGAACACAATCATCCAGAACTTCTTTCAGGAGTGCAAAGTTGGGGACGTTACTCCCAAGGAAAATAAGGCTTTGCTAATCTAGTGTTACCAGACACAGACCTAGAACCCCCAAAACCATAAAAGGCATCTCCCCCAGATGATATATCATCTTAACACAGTGATATTCAAAGAGCAGATGAATACCACAAGGTACAAATGCACACTAGAGATGAGGAAACTGACTTCCTAGGAGAGACACTAAAATAGAGTGTACAGTTGTAGGAAAGTGGATTGCTGTTGCAGTAACCCCTCCCCCCCACACTTTTTGCCAGATTTCTGATGGACTTTGATTTAATGTGCCCCGGGTCCCTGCTAATCAGGTTCCCAGGGCCTGTGTTCTTTCCCAAAACTGTACATGTGTACCCTCAATTGGCAACTCTCTGGCCACATGTAAGTCCTTTGTAAAAGGCACCATGGGGTACCAAGGGCACTTTGACCAGGGAAGGCCTCTAAGGGCTGCAGCACATATTGTGCCACCCATAGAGGTCCTATACCTTATCAATAGCAGGCTGTGTGTTTTGTTGCAGTGAAAAGCGAAGAGCCGACATGCAACACATACCTGTATACCATAACTGCAACTGCCCATGGTGTAGGTAAGTCACCCCTCTGGCTGGGTGCACTATACCACTGGTGAGGCTACAGTTGCATGAGCACTGTGCCCCTACTGTGTCTAAGTCCATTCTTAGACATTGTAAGTGCAGTAAAGCCATAAAGAGTATATGGTCAGGGAGTTTGTCATTATGAACTCCACAGCACCATAATGGCTTTACTGAATTTTGGGAAGTTTGGTAGCAAACTTCTCAGCATGATAGACCCACACTGATGCCAGTGTGGGATTTATTATACCATGAACTTGGAGGGCATCTTAGAGATGCCCCCTGAAAAGCGACCAGCCTCTGGTTGGTTCCCTGACTGGAAAACACCAGCCTGCCACCACAAGACTTGTTTCCGGACCACCCGGGTTGAAGCCTTCGCTCCATGAGCCGAGAAACAAAGCCGTTCTGGGACAGAGGTGGTCACACCTCCCAGCCTTTGTAATGCAACCCTCTCCTGCTCTCAGGAGCAGGCCCCCTTCATGTCTACCCCCCCCCCCCCAGGGAAAATTAAACAGCCCAGAAGGTGTGCCCACCTCTGCCAACACCACCCCTCAGGTGGGGGAGGTGAGGTGAAGCCCTCTCTTCAGTGTCTGCTGTCTTGCAGATGTCAGGGACTCTGCAATCAGGGTTGATTGTCCCCACTCCCCCAAATGGGGTGAACAAACCAAGGGTGTAGTCACCATAATGTCAGTAGCTCTTTGGCTACTGACATCGAGACCCCTAACACGCCCCATAAAAACAGTTTTTAGGGGGCAGCCCTGAACCCAGAACGCAGATTCCTGCAACCTACTAAGAAGGAGAACAAAAGAAGACACCCAGCAGAGGAGACTGCAGAGAAGAACTGATTTGGCCCCAGCCCTACCGGCCCGTCTGCAGTTTCCAGAGATCCTGCATCAAGTTACCCTGTCCTGCAGCCAGTGACGTCCAAAACCCCCTGGAGGACTGACTGCCTTCCACAAAGACCGGATCTCCTGTGAACAGCAGTTGTGTTCAAAAGTATCTCCAAAGCAAGATTCTGAGCCTGCTGAGGACAAAGAAACCCGACGCCTGGGACCACCACTGCACCCGTAGCCTACAGCCCGAGTCAGAGTGTCCCACCGGTCCCAGCATGGTCTCCCAGGGCTCCAGAGTTCAAGTCCACCATGGGTTGACCCCTCCAGGTTTCTGCAGGAGACCCCCCCCCCCAGCACGAGCAGCGCGGTAAGGTGAAATCTGACCTCAAAAGGCACCCCGGCATCCATCCGCCCTGAACCATGGAGAAGAGGACCTGAGGTGTGCCTATGTCCCAAGCCCTCCAACTTGCCTGCCCTGCTGTTAGTTCCTCCTGGAAGTCTTCCTGGACCGAACCTGCAGCCAAAACCCCAAACCGGCAACTCCCATTGAAAACAACAGGGAGCCTGACGCCAAAACAACACCCTGCGCACGGCCGCCCCTGTGCTGCTATGGGTGCACTTTGTTTGCCAACTTGAACCTCCCCTTTGCCCTGGGCTAAACCTTAGGAACTTTGCTCCCACATCCAAGTGGTGTGCCTGTGAGTAGCCACCAACCGGAGGCCTCCTGTCCCCATTGGATAAAATGGAACCTCTGCACTCGGCCACCCCAGTGTCACTTAGAGTGCTCTTTGAGAGCATCATCGACCCTGGGGGAACCCTGGTTCTAAATCCAGAAACTCCACTCCCAAGACCGGTTTGTCAACTTTAAACCGATAACCTGGTTTTCTCCCATATGACTGCAGTACCTGTTTTTCTGTGGAAAAAGTTTTGTATTGAGTTGAGAATTGAATGTATGAACACCTAAGAAACTGTGTTTTGAGAAAAACTGACATACATTCCTTTTATCCAGGAAATGTTCCAGTGTGATAGCTAGGCATATCACACCGAGTAGAAAAAGTTATCCAAAAGTAATTACAACTGTATTTGTACATTTCTACAAACCTGTAAGAAAAGTCATTCTTCATCCAGCTTGCTTTTTAACAATCTATTTTGAAAAGTACAAGTGCCAAGTCCTGCTTGTTTTTATAACAAAAACTACAACAGAGAAATATTTTTGATACAAACAATTGATCGGATTTCAGTCTTTGAGTGTGTCATCATTTCATGCCTGAGTGTGCACAATAAATTCTTAACACTACCCTCTGATAAAGCCTTACTGCTCACCCACACTACCTCAAATAGAAAGTGAGGTGCTATCTAACTACCTCGGCCTACCTTTGGGGTTCCACTGGACTCTGTGCACACTATACCTCACTTTGGTATAGTATATACAGAGCCAGCTTCCTACAACAGTGCAATATCTCCTAATGATAGGGTCCATGTGCAAAGTATTGACACAACTTTTTAAAGACCCTGTCAAGACCAGAGTCCATACTCCAAGTACAGAGAGGAGGCTCAAACCTTGCCCCAGTGATCCACTTTACATTAGGGGACATCTGATTTCCTGGTAGTGACAACAGCCAGAAAGAGAGCAGCTTCCCAACCCCCTGGAGACGCGCCACCTCTGATAAGGAAAGTAAGCATATTGATGCTTCAGTGAAGAGGGTAGCAACTGGACACCCCATTCAATGGCGCATTGCTAATTCAGTAGGTGGTCTATCTGGGTACAACAGGACAACATGAAAAGGACAACATGAACAATGAAAAGGTGAGCCCTTGCCTGGCCCTAAAATGGCAGAGGCCTGACACAGGGGAAGCTCTTTTAGGCACCAAGATAGTAAGACTCAAATCTTAGCACTTTCAACCAGTGCTTTGGCCGTCTGGCAATGCTGTAACATTGATATCGGGTCAACCATTTTCTATTACACCTAGCTAGAGGACTCGTCATCAACACCTCCAGTTCCTTACTAGTTCCTGTCTATCGGTCATAGCACAGATATGAAGCTCATTCCTCGCGACTGAATCGCATTAACCAGTACTCAACAACATCCCTGGCTCCCTATCCTTTCCACTACAGCCGAACCAGCCCCACCGTATGCTGAACACACTCTCTCAGCTCAGATCAGCTTAGCTGGTCCTGATAATAGCCCAATCAGACGGAGTTCTCCTCGAAGGAGCCTCCCCCAACAATCAGACATAATGCCATCTACTATACCAACCTCCCTCAGCCCCTCTTCTCTTAACTACCTAAAACCTCATGGCCCGAACTCCTTCTCCATCATTTTCCCCCCCTAACCTTTCCCCTAAAGCGAAAAGAAACTTACAACACCCAGAAACCCTATTCGCAGACATATACCACTGCTCCGCCCAAGGCCAGCTGAAAATGGATCTCATTTTCCACACCGACAGACCGGAAATCTGGAACTCCATTCTCAGATCACTTCTCCACATATCCAAAATCACTAACACCCCCCACAGCTTCAACCCATAACCGCCCTTTGTGCAGCGGCAACACCTCTGTGACCATATACTTCAATGGCACAGTCATGATCCAAGCCAACAACGACAACCTAGAGGCATTTGACTCCCTCTTCCCCTCGCTACGCAGCGCTCACGCTCGCTACCCGCGCCCGCCCAATTCCTTATCCTTTGACAGATCGACCAGCCATGAGATAACGCCATCTAATCCCACGCCCGTTGCCAATAACGACAACCTGCCACCCACCCCCCCGGACATCAACCCACTCTCCTTCCCTCCTGCTTCAAATATGCACAGTACATACCCACCCCATCAACACTATACAGTGGTTTGACACTACTGAGGCTCTGCAACTCCAGGATGTCCGTGGCCAACCCTCTCCCCCTCACAATGCCACCATCAACCAGCGTCCCTAACCCCTTATCAATGACTCCTTGTGCCCTCTCTCTACCCACATGCAACAGAACACCAGCATCATGGTGTTTCTTCTCCACTCCCCTTACCCAAGGCCTCCCACAGTGGCAATATTGACTTCACGGTTACCAAACTCCGGCACAACACGGACAAGCTCTCACCCTCTCGGGACTGCTCCGCCCAGAACACCCCCACCCCCGGGAAGACGACGCAGCGTCTAACTCTACTAGAGAGCCAAATAGAAACATAATCCTGGGCCTTAACAAAATCTTACTCACACTTCGAGAGCCCAGCCTACGCCCTCACCTGACCCTAAATGTCAAAGGCCCTCGAAGGCTCTGGGACATAGCTGGAACTCAACCCCTCTCCTAAACCAGACACAGAGACCCAAGAGAACAAGAGCTGCAATGACCTCGAGCAAAGCGATGGAGCTTGCCTCGTCTTACGACACTCCCTCCACTATCTCCCCCTAAGCCAAGCTCTAGGTCATCACAGGATTTAGAAGAGATCATTCCCCACCCAGAGCCCCAAGACCCCCATCCTCCATCACGATCATTCCCAGGGCCTCCCTAATGAAGAAACACAAAAGCGGGAGGGCTTCCATCAACTGCTTGCTCATAAACTGCAGACCACCCACCAAACATGCAACAGAGCTGGCAGAAACCATCCTTGCACATGACATCGACAGCACGTTCATCACTGAGACATTGCTAAATGAGTTCTCCTCCCCAACCTTGGACATGCTTGTACCCCCAGGCTTTACAATCATCAACAGAGACCGAAAAGACCAGTGAGGTGGGGGTGTAGCCATCATACACAAGAGCAACATCTCCGTGACGGAAACCGACACCTTCAACTACAACACTTTTGAATGTCTAGCTGCCTACATCAAGACGACAACAAATCACTACTCTGCCACCACCTCTACCATCCACCTGACTACACCGCCGCATTCAGAGAACACCTGTCTGACCTGATAACCCACTGCTCACTCCGTGACACCAACAACCTAATTTTAGGTGACCTCAACCTTCACTGGAATAAGGAAACCAACTTGCTAATCCAAACCCTGAACAAGCTTCTACACAACAATAACCTTACCCAACACTGCGGAGAGGAAACCCACAATGGAGGCTCAATCCTTGATGCCATTATTGCCCAACCAGACTCGGTCACGATCGACCACATCCTGCTCGTTTTCTGGTCCGACCACCACATTATCTTATTCCACATCAACCAAGTACTCCTTGACCAGCCCCCTTCGCAGGACCCTCCTCACTGGATGAGAAATCTAACAATGATTCCCTGGTGTGAGAAGTTGGCCTGGTATATGATGTTCACTAGTTAAAGTGACCACCTTGTACCATGCCAAGCAACCCTTATGGTGTGGTTGTAAGTCAACCTTTTCGGACTAGCTGCCCTAGTGGTAGCGTAGGCTAAGCAGTCTTTGAGGCTAAACTCGTGAAGCGTGTTAAGCAGGCTGTTTTACCAAATGTAACCCCCTTTTATACCAATGAAAGGACACCACACAGATATATATTGAAAATATATATGTATTTATTTCTCAAAGTATCCCCTAGACTCTTTATGAGCACAGGAGCACAAATCGTTAAACAAGAATACGTTAGAATACACAGAAGTTGCACTTTATATGGATAGGCCCTGGTGGCCGCTCAAACCATATACTAAAATAGTGGTATAAGTACCACGAACAGAAAAGGGAAAAGGCCTAGGGCCTCTAGAATCGCTGGGCCTACAAGGAGCTAACTTTAGTTAGTGACCAGGAGGTCTACGGGTTGCGTGTGCAGAGCAAATAGTCACACGCGAGCTCCCATAGGTTTTCAATGGGTGCGTAAAAGTTACAAAGTTACTGCAAAAAGGATCTTCCGGATGGACTATGAACTCAAGATTGGAAACACAGACACTAGAGATGATACTCTACACTTGGGCACCGGAGTGCCAGCTTTACCTCACCCACAGGAAGCGGGTGCATAGGTCTCAAAGTGCGTCGGGTTTCTTCTATCTGTTCAATGGAGCCTGTAGTCAAAGATGCTGCAGGCGGTCGGTCCGGAAGAGATGCGGTGGATCCAAGGGTGGATCGGAGTTGTAGAAGACCTGTAAGCAGAGGGGACAGTGTTCACAGTCACTAGCCAGTGACCAGCGTGGCACCAGGTGGGTACCAGGCGATGTCGGGTGCAAACAGGAAGGAAGGTGTAGCTTGTCTCTGCAGCCACGTAGTCCCTGAAGGTCGACGACATCCAGGAGTCGGTTCACGAGCTGTCCCACGCAGGCTCTCGCTGTCGGCGGTGTCGGCGACTTGATCGAAGCAAACAGGCCTTGGCAAAAGCAATTGTTGTGGAAAACAAAAATAAGCTGATGGTTCTGACCAGCAAGGTCAGAGGGATTGCTCCTTTGGAGGGGAGCAAGGGCCAGTCTGGAGCAACCAGACCAGTGGTGTGTTTCTTGAAGTTCGTCGCCAAGATGGCCACTAGCCAGCGGGCCAGCAACCGGTTAGGCGCGTCGAGTGGCAAAATGCAGAAGGGCCCCACGCAGATCGTGGAGATGCTGGAGGGCTCACCTTTGGTGCAGATGCTGCTCGAGGGTTGGGCTTCTCAGATCCCAAAGCACAACTTGGAGGGAGCCTCGGTTGTTGAGCTTGCAGCTTGTCGTGGTCTTTTCAAGATGGCTGGCTCCACGTGTCTCGGTGCCTCCACGGGTCTCCTCCTTTTCAGGGACTGTGGATCGGGCGGTGAGAGGTCTGGAGGTCCAGGTCTTGTCAGTCTCTGGGCTCGGGCTCCAGCGGGAGGCGGCGGCAAAGCAGACGTTGATTCGCTGGATGGTGCTTGCGTTAGCAAGGTGGTCACTCCCTGACCACAGGGGAGATTGGCTTCAGTCCTCTGTGCGGCAGAGCGTCGAAGTTCCCATCTTCTTCTTGTAGTTAAGTTGATTCCAGGATGTCTGAAGTCTTAGGACACAGCTCCTACCTTTAAGCGGACTCTAGGGGCCGGACTACCTGCTAGGTCCCTCCCTAAGGGTGGGACCAGGAAGGGGGGTGGTTACACCCCCAATCCTTTTTCCAGCTCGCCCCAGGCCCGGGACTGGTGTGCCCCAGGACCGGATTGAACTGGCATATGCACCGAGGCTCCTTGTGAGCCACAGGCATGTCTGGTTTCTTTCAAGCCCTACCTGACCAATACACAAAATCCTGTCTGGGGTGGTGCACGCACCTTCCCTGGCAGGAAACCCTTTGTCCACACCTCCCAAGCTGGAAGGACTCCCAGCAGCAGGAGGGCAGACTTGTGTCTGTGGTGGCAGCATCCATTTTGTGGAGCTGAGGCTATGTCTGATTTTACCCGGGTTTCAGGTACTGTACATGTCGTGTCCCTCTAGAAGGGTGGAATGCTAACCCCGTCGCCAGAATTGGCGAGGGGTTAGTATTCCAATTCGTATGACACCTTACTCGACATGTTTTGATAAAGCCAAACCAACGATAGCATTTAACCGCGAGGTTCATAATGCACTTAAGAGTATATGGTATGACGATATCTGGAAACAGTAGAAGGAAGTTGTTCCGACCACTGCAGACAGGCTCAGCCCATGCCAGAGCACCATCTCACATGGAACCAAGCACTCTGCCTTCAGGATTGTTAAGGCCTGCCATAGGAGTGACTTATAGGTTACCAGGTGTCCCATTTTAAGGTTAGGTATAGGTATACTACACCCAAGTAAGAGGTGGTTACACCAACTTACCCCAGCTGAGTGATCAGCCAGTTGTGTCAAATTTGTTAGGCCAGGCCAGGGGTGGCATAATACATGCTTCAGCCCCTGGTAGGCCTTGGGTACACCAATGCCCTGGGTACCTAGTGTACACTGGTACAGGGGCTCACACGGTGATCCACTTCCAATTGGTTATGCACCTAGGGTGCATAGTTTTAATTTAGTAGAGAGAACAGCAGGCTGGGGGTCTGATTAGCAGGCCCACAGCCTCAATATGTCAAAAACCAGTGAAGCAAAAAGCAAAAATATGGGGTGACCATAGGATAGCAGACCCTACTCTCCTACACAACCCCCCCCCCCAAACGCAGGGACATTAAACTAGCCTTGACCAGTCTCGTCTTCATGTCCTAAGTGGAAGTACCTGGAGAGACCATCTGCATTCCCATGGTCAGTACCTGGCCGATGCTCCACTGTAAAGTCCATACCCTGTAGGGAAATGGACCACCTAAGCAGTTTGGGGTTTTCACCCTTCATCTGATTTAGCCACAAGAGGGGCTTATGGTCGGTCTGAATCTTGAAGTGAGTGCCAAACAAGTATGGCCTCAGCTTCTTCAGGGCCCACACCACAGCAAAGGCCTCCCTCTCAATAGCTGACCAATTCTTCTCTCTGGGGGTCAACCTTCTGCTAATAAAAGCAATGGGTTGGTCTTGACCATCTACATTAAGTTGTGACAGCACAGCTCCCACACCCAACTCAGAAGCATCTGTTTGGACAATAAACTCTTTGGAGTAGTCAGGACTTTTCAGGATAGCTGCAGAGCACATGGCCTCCTTCAGGTCATCAAATGCCTTTTGACAGCTTACTGTCCACTGAACCTTTTTGGGCATCTTCTTGGATGTCAGATCATTAAGAGGAGTCACAATGGACCCATAGTTCTTAACAAACTTCCTGTAATACCCAGTCAAGCCCAAGAAAGCTCAAACTTGAGTCTGGGTGGTTGGAGGGGACCAGTCCTCGATGGATTGTATCTTACTCTCCAGTGGTTGAACTTGGCCTCCACCTACAAGGTGGCCCAAATACACAACCTTACTCTGCCCTATCTGGCACTTAGTAGCCTTGATAGTGAGGCCTGCCCTTTGCAGAGCCTCAAGAGCCTTCTTCAGGTGGATCAGGTGATCCTCCCAGGTGGAGCTAAAGACAGCAATGTCATCAAGATATGCTGCACAAAAGTCATCCAACCCAGTAAGGACTTGGTTCACCAGCCTTTGGAAGGTGGCAGGTGCATTCTTCAGACCAAAGGGCATCACCACAAATTGATAATGCCCACCTGGGGTTGAGAATGCTGTTTTGGCCTTAGACTCCTCAGCTAATCTGATTTGCCAATAGCCAGCTGTCAAGTCAAATGTGCTCAAAAACTTAGCAGAAGCTAGTTTGTCTATGAGCTCATCTGCCCTTGGAATAGGGTGTGCATCTGTCCTGGTTACAGCATTGAGACCCCTGTAGTCCACACAGAACCTCATCTCTCTCTTGCCATCTTTGGTGTGAGGTTTGGGGACCAGAACCACTGGGCTAGCCCAGGGTCTCTCTGAGGGTTCAATGACACCTAATTCCAGCATTTTGTGTACCTCAGCCTTTATACAGTCCCTGACGTGGTCAGGTTGTCTGTAAAGCTTGTTCTTTTGTGGTAAATAATTTAATTACCGGGACTTAATTTGATGCGGAAAATCTATAATAATAGCTCAGTAAAATAAGAGGCAGAATCCGTGGTATTAGAGGTTCAGAACGGGTTTTATTCCTATACAAAGGAACATAATTCGAATTATGGGCCTTCTATTCCATCACCACGAGAGTTCAGGAAGGAAGGAACATATATTATTGACAGATAAGCAGTTTTATAGAAAAATACATTACAATGAAACAGATGCAAGAGGCGTAACAGCTGATAAGAGGTGCATACGTAGCTAATAGAGGGCGTAATTTAATAAACGTCATCATACATGATGTAATATGTGGGTGGATCCATAAGAGAATCCTGCAATGTCAGCAGAAATAGTTGGCAGAGATGCGCGCGCAGCCGCATGACGTGTGATTGACGTGCAACTAGAGGGAGAATGGGATTTGACATTTAGCTCTATATGTGGAGACAGAAGTCTGGGGTTATGTCAACCTAATCCCAAATCATATCTAATATCCTATGTTTAAAGAACAGTGTTATCCAAAAAGAGAGGTCTCTTAGGATAGAATCTTATACTATACTGACTGTTAGTGCGTGTACAAGCGTCTAAGTGTCTACACTAGATGCGAGGGGGTAGGAATATTCCATGGTAACAGGGCTATGAATTACTTGTATGAGGGCAGCGAGGCCTGGCCCTTTGCACGGTAGCTGGAGGAATGTTTACCTAAACTACCAGACAGGAATGCATCGGATGAGGAGCGGAGCAAAGCAGATAATCTTGAAGGTGAAATACAGTTTTTGGCAGGCAGATAGGCCGACAGGCCGAGTCAGGCACCGTTAGCCGCGCAGGGAGTAGGACAAAGTTCATGGATACGGATGCGAGCTCAGACTGGAGCTTTCAGTGGCAGAAGGCAGGAAAAGGCTTAATGGCAGAATCAGGGCCTACTCGCCTGGACTGTAAAATGGGATAAATGAACCATATAAAGCCGGTGGCCTTTCATACTTAGGAATAGAATATCCGGCCCATTCATGGCGGATCTGAAAGAGGACATGTTGACGGTGGACGCACATGTGTTTGCGTCTTCATAACTGGAACTGGAGGGAACATACATGTACTTGTGATTTATACATGAAACCGTTGGGGTCCAAGATAGGGGACATAACCGACCATAAAAATCCATATTTCCACACTTTACAGGCAGACTGTCACCAGTATCCACCACATGGGTACACCAGTCAGTTTGGCTAGGTATTAGGGAAAACATGTGTTGAAATGATTGTAGAACTTGTCTACATTCAGTCTGCTGATGGGCAGTGAGGTTGCCTCCAAGGGTCACTCCCTCCACTGAGCCATCTTCAGGGTTCTGAGACAACAGGTCTGGGAGAGGGTCACTCTCTTCCTCCTGTCCCTCATCTGTAGCCATGAGCAAGCCCATGTCTGCCCTGTCAACATATGCTTTTAACCTGTTAACATGGAGTACCCTGTGGGGACTCCTGGGAGTTCCTAGGTCCACCAAGTAGGTGACCTCTCCCTTCTTTTCCAAGATTGTATGGGGTCCAGACCATTTGTCTTGGAGTGCTGCTGGGGCCACTGGCTCCAACACCCATACCTTCTGTCCTGGCTGAAACTCAACCAAGACAGCCTTTTGGTCATGCCAAGCTTTCTGTAAGGCCTGGCTTGCCTCAAGGTTTTTGGATGCCTTCTCCATATACTCAGCCATCCTGGAGCGGAGACCAAGTACATAGTCCACTATGTCTTGTTTAGGCTTTTTGAGAGGTAACTCCCATCCTTCCTTCACTAAACACAGTGGGCCTCTTACAGGGTGCCCAAACAACAATTCAAAGGGGCTGTAGCCAACCCCCTTTTGTGGGACCTCTCTGTAAGCAAACAGAAGGCAGGGTAGAAGGATTTCCCATCTTCGCCTGAGCTTTTCAGGTAATCCTTTGATCATACCCTTTAGGGTCTTGTTGAATCTCTCAACAAGCCCATTGCATTGTGGGTGATAAGGAGTGGTGAATTTGTAGTTGACAGCACATTCCTTCCACATAGCTGTCAAGTATCTTGACATGAAGTTGGTACCTCTGTCAGAAACTACCTCCTTAGGAAACCCCACTCTGGAGAATACTCCCAGCAGGGCCCTGGCCACAACAGGTGCTGTAGTGGTCCTAAGGGGAATTGCCTCTGGATACCTGGTGGCATGATCCACTACCACCAGTATAAATCTGTGCCCAGATGCAGTGGGAGGATCCATGGGACCCACTATATCTATTCCCACTCTTTCAAAGGGGACCCCCACCACAGGTAGTGGTATTAGGGGGGCCTTTGTTGTGCCACCTGATTTGCCACTGGCTTGGCAGGTCACACAGGAGCGACAAAAATTCCTTTGTATCTTCATTCATATGAGGCCAGTGAAAGTGAGGGACAAGCCTGTCCCAAGTCTTGTTCTGGCCTAAGTGTCCTGCTAAAGGAATATCATGGGCCAAGGTAAGAAGGAAGCCCCTAAGTTGCAGAGGTATAACCAACCTCCTGGTTGCACCAGGCTTGGGGTCTCTAGCCTCTGAATAAAGGAGCCCATCATCCCAATACACTTTATGGGTACCTTGAGCATTCCCAGCAGCCTCAGCAGCAGCCAGCTGTCTGAGGGGTTCAAGAGAGGGACAGGATAACTGAGCCTGCCTCAAGTTGCCCTGGAAGGTCCCCCTGTCCCCAGAAACTCAACCTGATCAGGTTCAAGCTCTTCAGGGACAGTTCCTTCAGGGTTCTCTAGATCAGCTTCCTGGGAAGGTTGATCACCACTCTGAGGCAGGGGGGAAGGCACAGCCTTGACCCTCCTGTTCTTCTTCTTGGTAGGTGCTTGGTCCATTGTTCCAGGATCCAAGACCTGTGGTTCAGTGAGGCACTTTTTGGCCTGTGACCTGGTCACAGCAAGGACATGTGGTGATATACCTAACATCTCTGCATGTGTCCTGTACTCCACTTCTGACCATAGAGAACTCTCCAGGTCATTGCCCAACAAACATTCTACTGGGAGGTCTGCACTAACCACAACCCTTTTGAGGCCAGTTACCCCTCCCCATGAGAAGTTAACAACTGCCACACTATGTGAAGTAGTGGCATTGCTGGCATTGGTCACCAGGTAATTTTCACCTGGTATGTACTGTCCAGGGTCCACAAAGCCTGGTGTCACCATGGTGACACTGGCACATGTGTCCCTGTAGGCTTGAGCCACTTTTTCATTAATTAAAGGAGTCTGTCTGTACTTGCCCAGGTTACTGGGGCTCACAGTCAGGGACAAATCCATGTCCCCATCACAGATCAGGACTGCCTGTGTCAGGGTTCTGTCTAAGTCAGAATCTCCTTCAGTTCCCATAGTGATTCCCACTACACCCTTTGTCTGGGGACCAACACTGCTAACAGTAGTACTGGGAGCAGGTGCCTTAGGGGCAACAGTGTTGGGGGCTCCACCCTTTTTACAATCACTAGTCCAGTGAGTTGTATTCTTGCAAGAGTTGCACCAGGGTTTCTTTTGACCTTCTTTCTTCTTCCCTTTAGGCTGTGACCCACCCTCTTTAGTACTAGTTTGGGGCCCTGTTGAAGACTTCTGGTCTTTAGATTTCTGATCTCCACCCTTTTGGTCTGTTTTCTTCTGATCACCCCCTTGGCCCTGGTTCTGGTTCTTTTGCTTAACCCTGGTTCTGACCCATTTGTCTGCCTTCTTTCCCAATTCTTGGGGAGAGGTCAGATCTGAGTCAACCAAGTGTTGATGCAGTTGCTGGTTCTGACAGTTATTTAAAATCTGTTCTCTCATCATCAAATTGTACAATCCTGTATAATCAGATACCTTACTTCCCAGCAACCAACCCTCCAAAGCCTTAGTGGCACATTCAATGTATTCAGACCAGTCCTGAGTCTGTGTCTTCTGGGTGTCTCTGAACATTAACCTGTACTGTTCAGTGGTTAAGCCTAACCCATCAACTAGGACACTCTTCAGGACTCTGTAATTTCTGACATCCTCTTCTCTAACAGTGAGGAGTCTATCTCTGCCTCTCCCCTCAAAGGAGAGCCATAAGATTGCTGCCCACTGGTCTTCAGGAACCTGCTGCACTTTGCAGGCTCTCTCAAGAGCAGTCATCCATTTGTGGATGTCATCCCCACTTTTGTAGGGGGGCACAACCTTGGACAGGTTCCTATTGTCAAAGACCCTATCTTTGTCCCTAGGGACAGTGCTGCCACCAGTGGGTATAGACCCACTCTCTCTAGGTTGCCTAGCCTTGTTCAGTTTCTCTTCCATCAGGGCTACTTCTAGCTCCTGCTTCCTGATCCTCAGCTGGGCTTCCTGCATTCTGGCCTCATGCTCCCTCCTCTGAGGGGTGGTCATCCTTCTCCTGGAGTGACCTTGAGAGCCTCTAGAGACATGAGAAGCATTAGATTCACCTGAGTGATTCCTTTGCCTCCCAAGCCCCTTTTTAAGTCCACTGGGGAGATCCAATGGGATGATCCCATTGTCAGTCCCCAAGAGCCTTAAGTTAGCTGGGCCACGTATAACACTTGGCACTGGGCTAGTTCTCCCTTCATCCCCACTACCTTCTGTATCAGTACCCTTCTCACTTTCATCCTCTGTAGTATGAACCTCATCTAAGGGGTGACTATTTTAAAGGGGTACCTCAGTAGCATCTTCAGAAGGGGGGCCTCCTGTTCCTGTCCCTAAGGGGCCTAACTGGGAGGCTTTCCTGAGAGCTTTCTGATCTTCATCAGCCTGTAAAAGCTCTCTGAGTTCAGCAGAAGTAGGATTCTTGGGCTGTTTAAGGCCCCTGATATTTGCCAACTGCCTGAGCTCATTTTGGTTTAGGGTAGCAAAGATGGATGGTGCCCTCTGGGGGTCACTCTCAACAGAGATGGGTACATTGGACCCCTCTGCCCCAGCCATTGCTCTTAAGTGTGGGTGGATGTGTTGCAATCTACCTACACTTGGGTTTGCCTACTAAACCTATCTAGTAGTTGTAGTCAGGGTGTGCTATTCCCTTTGCTCTACAACAACTAAGTTCAGTAGAACTTAAGTATATCTAATCTTGTTTTATATGTACCTACAGGTACCTATGTGATCTTTCAATTGGTAACCAAGAGATTACAATGGTAAAACACAGCAAGCTCAAATCCCATCGCTGCCACCAATGTGAGAAGTTGGCCTGGTATATGATGTTCACTAGTTAAAGTGACCACCTTGTACCATGCCAAGCAACCCTTATGGTGTGGTTGTAAGTCAACCTTTTCGGACTAGCTGCCCTAGTGGTAGCGTAGGCTAAGCAGTCTTTGAGGCTAAACTCGTGAAGCGTGTTAAGCAGGCTGTTTTACCAAATGTAACCCCCTTTTATACCAATGAAAGGACACCACACAGATATATATTGAAAATATATATGTATTTATTTCTCAAAGTATCCCCTAGACTCTTTATGAGCACAGGAGCACAAATCGTTAAACAAGAATACGTTAGAATACACAGAAGTTGCACTTTATATGGATAGGCCCTGGTGGCCGCTCAAACCATATACTAAAATAGTGGTATAAGTACCACGAACAGAAAAGGGAAAAGGCCTAGGGCCTCTAGAATCGCTGGGCCTACAAGGAGCTAACTTTAGTTAGTGACCAGGAGGTCCACGGGTTGCGTGTGCAGAGCAAATAGTCACACGCGAGCTCCCATAGGTTTTCAATGGGTGCGTAAAAGTTACAAAGTTACTGCAAAAAGGATCTTCCGGATGGACTATGAACTCAAGATTGGAAACACAGACACTAGAGATGATACTCTACACTTGGGCACCGGAGTGCCAGCTTTACCTCACCCACAGGAAGCGGGTGCATAGGTCTCGAAGTGCGTCGGGTTTCTTCTATCTGTTCAATGGAGCCTGTAGTCAAAGATGCTGCAGGCGGTCGGTCCGGAAGAGATGCGGTGGATCCAAGGGTGGATCGGAGTTGTAGAAGACCTGTAAGCAGAGGGGACAGTGTTCACAGTCACTAGCCAGTGACCAGCGTGGCACCAGGTGGGTACCAGGCGATGTCGGGTGCAAACAGGAAGGAAGGTGTAGCTTGTCTCTGCAGCCACGTGGTCCCTGAAGGTCGACGACGTCCAGGAGTCGGTTCACGAGCTGTCCCACGCAGGCTCTCGCTGTCGGCGGTGTCGGCGACTTGATCGAAGCAAACAGGCCTTGGCAAAAGCAATTGTTGTGGAAAACGAAAATAAGCTGATGGTTCTGACCAGCAAGGTCAGAGGGATTGCTCCTTTGGAGGGGAGCAAGGGCCAGTCTGGAGCAACCAGACCAGTGGTGTGTTTCTTGAAGTTCGTCGCCAAGATGGCCACTAGCCAGCGGGCCAGCAACCGGTTAGGCGCGTCGAGTGGCAAAATGCAGAAGGGCCCCACGCAGATCGTGGAGATGCTGGAGGGCTCACCTTTGGTGCAGATGCTGCTCGAGGGTTGGGCTTCTCAGATCCCAAAGCACAAATTGGAGGGAGCCTCGGTTGTTGCGCTTGCAGCTTGTCGTGGTCTTTTCAAGATGGCTGGCTCCACGTGTCTCGGTGCCTCCACGGGTCTCCTCCTTTTCAGGGACTGTGGATCGGGCGGTGAGAGGTCTGGAGGTCCAGGTCTTGTCAGTCTCTGGGCTCGGGCTCCGGCGGGAGGCGGCGGCAAAGCAGACATTGATTCGCTGGATGGTGCTTGCGTTAGCAAGGTGGTCACTCCCTGACCACAGGGGAGATTGGCTTCAGTCCTCTGTGCGGCAGAGCGTCGAAGTTCCCGTCTTCTTCTTGTAGTTAAGTTGATTCCAGGATGTCTGAAGTCTTAGGACACAGCTCCTACCTTTAAGCGGATTCTAGGGGCCGGACTACCTGCTAGGTCCCTCCCTAAGGGTGGGACCAGGAAGGGGGGTGGTTACACCCCCAATCCTTTGTCCAGCTCGCCCCAGGCCCGGGACTGGTGTGCCCCAGGACCGGATTGAACTGGCATATGCACCGAGGCTCCTTGTGAGCCTCAGGCATGTCTGGTTTCTTTCAAGCCCTACCTGACCAATACACAAAATCCTGTCTGGGGTGGTGCACGCACCTCCCCTGGCAGGAAACCCTTTGTCCACACCTCCCAAGCTGGAAGGACTCCCAGCAGCAGGAGGGCAGACTTGTGTCTGTGGTGGCAGCATCCATTTTGTGGAGCTGAGGCTATGTCTGATTTTACCCGGGTTTCAGGTACTGTACATGTCGTGTCCCTCTAGAAGGGTGGAATGCTAACCCCGTCGCCAGAATTGGCGAGGGGTTAGTATTCCAATTCGTATGACACCTTACTCGACATGTTTTGATAAAGCCAAACCAACGATAGCATTTAACCGCGAGGTTCATAATGCACTTAAGAGTATATGGTATGACGATATCTGGAAACAGTAGAAGGAAGTTGTTCCGACCACTGCAGACAGGCTCAGCTCATGCCAGAGCACCATCTCACATGGAACCAAGCACTCTGCCTTCAGGATTGTTAAGGCCTGCCATAGGAGTGACTTATAGGTTACCAGGTGTCCCATTTTAAGGTTAGGTATAGGTATACTACACCTAAGTAAGAGGTGGTTACACCAACTTACCCCAGCTGAGTGATCAGCCAGTTGTGTCAAATTTGTTAGGCCAGGCCAGGGGTGGCATAATACATGCTTCAGCCCCTGGTAGGCCTTGGGTACACCAATGCCCTGGGTACCTAGTGTACACTGGTACAGGGGCTCACAGGGTGATCCACTTCCAATTGGTTATGCACCTAGGGTGCATAGTTTTAATTTAGTAGAGAGAACAGCAGGCTGGGGGTCTGATTAGCAGGCCCACAGCCTCAATATGTCAAAAACCAGTGAAGCAAAAAGCAAAAATTTGGGGTGACCACGAGGAACGGATAAGCTCTCTCCTCCCCATTTCCACATAGGCTCTCACCACAATAGAACTCACCTCCCACTACAACACAACTATGACTGACATTCTTGACGAAAATGCGCCAGTGAAACAAAAAAAGAGTCAGAAATACTCCATCTAGATCCTGGTTTAACACAGACATAAACTCCGAAAGAAGACAACTAAGAGCTGCAGAAAGACTCTGATGGAACAACCCATCCTCAATCCTCCGAGACCAACTAAAAGCAATACGTAGGAAGTACAAAAAACACATCTAGGATGAAAAGACATCTTTCTTTTGCAATGTTTTCGACAACGCAAAAAATAGGCCCAAGGAACTCTTCAAGCTCATTCGGCAACAAACCTCCAAACCCCCTGCATCCTCAGTTCTGGCCTCCAAAGACCTGTGTGAGAACTTCGTCATCTTCTTCAATGACAAAATCACAAAGATTGAGCTCTCCCTAGACGTCAACCGTAGTCCCCCTTACAGGAGCACTTCCCCAGGGACAGAAGCTATCACACCCAAGCTCCCCCTAAAAAACTGGAAAGCCTTCATCCCCATCTCCGAATCAGAGATAGCCAAAATGATCACCTCCAAACCTTCATCACACGCTTCGGATCCTATACCGGCCCAGCTGGCCAAAAAGCTCTCTCTCTCTCTCCCTAGCCCCGCTCTGGGCCAGGATCGTCAACAGCTCCCTTACAACCGGCGTCATACCGGGCTGCCTCAAAGTCAGCCAAGTCACGCCATTACTGAAAAAAAAATAGGCTTAGACACTAATTATCTGAATAAATTCAGACCCGTCACCAATCTTTCCCTCCTAGCTAAAATCCTGGAAAGGTGTGTTCTCCTCCAACTGACTCAACACATAGACAGCACGAACCTCTTAGACACCCACCAATCAGGTTTCAGAAACAGCGATCCTCAATGTCATCGACGATTTACACAAATCACTTGATGCAGGCCAATGCTCCCTACTCATTCTCCTGGACTTATCGGCTGCCTTCGACACAGTGGACCACAACCTACTGACCAAGATACTTCAAGAAAGGGTAGGAGCAGAAAAGGTGGTTTTAAAGTGGTTCTACTCCTTTCTCCAGAACCGCACCCAAAGAATAAAGATCAGAAACTTCTCATCAGACCTACACCCCGTCAGCAGGGGTGTTCCCCAAGGATCAGTTCTTTCCCCTCAACTGGTTAGCATCTACATGGAACCCCTCACCGCCATACTCAAAAAGACAAACATCCCCTTCCACCTCTATGCTGACGACACCCAGATCTACCTTGAAACCTCCTCCATTAATGACATTCACAGACTCATCGACACTCTAAGAGAAGTCCAACACTGGCTATCACTAAACCACCTGAAACTCAACAAAGACAAAACGGAAATCCTCCTCATCTCCAACAAAGAGGATGTCGCCTGGTCGAGGGACCTGAGGAGACCCACGTACAGGACACAACTGACGGGACTTTTACACCTCCCCTGCAGGGCGCTGATGGCCCCTTTAACGTGGACTGGATCGCTGCGGATGGAGGTGCGGCTCGGATGACGACATCGGGAGAGGACCAATCAGACGGTCGCGAGTTCCGTAAAGCGGAAGCTTGGAGACCTGACGGCGCGAAAGCCCGAGGAGGAGATATCAGAGACGCGGAGGAGAGCGAGGCGAGGAGGGAGACCGAGGAGAAGAGAGGAGAACGAGGTTCGAAGGAGCAGAGAGGAGCGGGGAGAGACGGTGAGCCAGGAGGCCAACGGAACCACTTCTCGCCCCGCCACACCCCAGGAGGAGTGTGGCTGGGAAAGGTACGGGGTCGTATCCTGGGCTTCTTAAATCACCGGGAGGGCGCTAGGGGAGGGAGTTCGCTGTCGGGAGGGCACCCGGGCTGAGGACGTTGTCTTGTGTTTCGAGAATCCCTCACTCACTTACATCCTTATTCTCAAACACGAGTGTTCTTTTGGTGCTGGAACCCCGGTGACCCCTCACACCCCTTTCCCCCTCAACTTTCGGTCGTGGAGGGTCGTATATTAATCCCTACTTCTTTCCTTCCTTTTCGGACCCCATCGGAGGCATTCCCCTACCCAGGAACGTGCCGAGGAGAAGGAGGACCACGAGGAACCCGACCTATCCCTATCCTGGAGTATAACAAGCCGGCAGACCACCTTTATCCCCATAAAGAACGAGATAACTCTTGTATTACACTGGAATAAAGCCTCAATCCTGTACTTCAGTCTAGTGGCGTTATTGGTCTAAGCAGGGGAAGACAGCGCATAGGCGACAAGTGGCGAGCCAGATAGGAGAATCACCGAACAACCACCCGATACAGGATGGACGCCCTTATCCACCAAATGAGGGAGGGGCAGACTAAGATGGAGTGGGCCATAGAACGGAATTCCTCCCAAGCAGAAGCCGATCGGGCCGTCTTTACCTCCGCCATGCAAACGCAAGCAGACAACCTGGTCAAGTTGGCTGAGGGACAAGCCCATCTTATGGTCTCTCTGGGTCAGACTAGAGCGGCTGCCCCTCCTGGAACCGTGGTCCCTCTTCAGAAGTTCACCCCAGGAGAGGACCCCTTAGCGTTCTTTTTGAACTTCGAGAGAGCCGCTCGGGCTAGTGCCTGGGCCGGAGAAAGATGGCCCTTCTATCTAGCCCCCTTGTTGGTGGGGGAAGCCCAAGCAGCCTATCAGACTGTCAATAAAGACGGAACCGCTACCTACGCCATCATAAAACAATATATACTAGATCGCTTGGGAGTGGATGACGAGACTCATCGATTGCGATTCCGGCAAGAGAGGGGAACACCTGGTGACTTACCTAAGGCGTTGTTCTTCAAATTAAAGGAAGCGGCGGACCAATGGCTGAAACCCCAGGACTCCAGCATGGAAGAAGTAATGGGGAAAATATATCTTGAACAGTTCCTGGAGGCCCTCCCCTATCCGAGTCAACGCTGGTTAAAACAACATGCCGGCTTGACCTTAGAACAGGCTGTGGATATGGCCACATCCTACGCTCGAGCTCAAATCCGGCCTCAGAAGGAACCAGAGAGATCGTTCAAACCCACCATCCAAGGGAAGGGAGACCGAAAGACCTTCAAAGTGAACCCTGAGCCAGTACGCAACAGAGTACCCCGACCTGAGCAAAACCCCTTTTCTGGTCCCCAGTGTTTTGATTGTGGGGAATGGGGACACATAGCTCGATATTGCAGGAAGAAGAGGGATAAGGAGGAGGAACCAATGGATGTGAGCTACCTACCCCACTCTCTTCTCTACGCTCAGGAAACCGGACCGGTCTTTTACGTGAGTGTCAAACTTCAGGGTAAACGGGTTAGGGCCCTCTTAGACTCAGGTTGTAAGCATTCTGTGGCCAGACAGGAACTCATTCTCCCTTCTTGGGTCCTACCAGGTAGAAGGGTTGGTATAAGGTGTGTTCATGGAGAGGTGAGGGATTACCCTTTAGCCAAGATCAAGTTACAAACACCTACAGGGACCGAAATGACTGCAGTCGTAGGGGTACTCCCAGAGCTTCCCGAACCCGTCATTCTAGGAACCGACAATCCCTGTTTTTCCTCTATGATGAGAGAAGTGCTGTCTTTCCCTAAACAGTGGCCCGTCTCGGTATTGACCCCCGAACCCTGGGCTAGGGACACACATTTTCGTACAGCCCAATTAAATGATGCAAGTTTAGTTAACGCATGGTCTAAAGCCCGGGCCGAGCAAAACCAGACGACCAAGTCGTACCCCACCTTTGTGGAACAGAAGGGTCTCCTCTACCGCTTAGCCAAGGAAGACGCTGTTCCTCAACTTCTGGTACCCTCAGAATTCAGGGATCAAATTCTTTTTTTTGCCCATGCCCACCTTTTGGCGGGGCATGTGGGGGCGGAGAAAACAGGACAATCCATTCTGCAACATTTCTTCTGGCCTGGGGTATACGCCCAGGTCCAGAAATACTGCCAAGAATGCCACATATGTCAACGGCGTAATCCCTATACGCCTCCGGCGGTCCCCTTGCAACCGCTCCCCATTATAGGCAAACCTTTTGACCGGTTGGGAATGGATCTCATTGGCCCATTACCCAAATCGAGTCGGGGACATCAGTACGCCCTTGTTTTAGTGGATTACGCCACCCGCTATCCAGAGGCCTTTCCCCTCAGAGCAGCCACCACCAGCGCCATAGCGCAACGTCTGATAGAAGTGTTTTCTAGGATGGGCTTCCCTAGGGAGATCGTCACGGATCAGGGTACCCCCTTCGTGTCCCGACTGATGAAACAGGTCTGCCAACAACTCAACATTAAACACATCAAAACATCAGTATAACACCCCCAGACAGACGGGTTGGTTGAGCGCTACAACGGGAGCCTCAAACCCTAAAAAAACTTCTGTCTGGGGATGGGAGGAATTGGGATCAAATGTTGCCTTTGGCTCTCTTTGTGTTACGAAGTCAAAAACAGTCCAGCCTAGGGGCTTCTCCTTTCGAGCTCCTTTTTGGATGACAACCCAGAACCTTACTCGAAATAACAAAAGAGAGTTGGGAAAGTGAGGGCACAAAAGAAGCGGAGGCTCTCCTTGACTATTCTCGTCAACTACAGTCCAGATTACATAAATTAAGGACTCTAGCACATGAACACCTAGCAATCGCTCAAGTCAAACAGAAACATTGCTACGATAAGGGAAAGAAATGGAGGGAGCTTGATATAGGGGATTGGGTCTTGGTTTTACTACCCAGCTCTGCTCAAAAGATGAGAAAGGAGTGGCAAGGTCCTTTCCAGGTAGTGAAGAAAGTGGGTAAAACCTCCTACGTTCTCCAGATGTCCCGAACCAAAACCCAGTTGTACCACATCAACATCCTAAAAAAATGGCTGGGAACCCCTCCGGTTCCCTCTCAAACGGTTTCCTTTTCCACCCCTATACCAAATACCATTTCTGAATTGCCTATCAATCCCGACCTGTCAGTCTCTCAGAGAGACGCTATTGCCACCCTCCTACAACAATATTCTCGGGTCTTCTCGGACCAGCCCGGTAGAACTCACCTCTCTGTACACTCCATACCAACTCCCGAGGGGGTGGTCGTCAAACAAAAGCCGTATAGGATACCTGAGGCCCGGCGAACGGCTTTCCAAGGGGAAATCCAACAAATGCTAAAAACAGGAGTCATTGTCCCTTCCCGAAGCAACTGGTGTTCCCCGGTGGTTTTAGTGCCTAAACCGGACGGGAGTATCCGTTTTTGTATTGACTTCCGCGCGGTCAATAGGGTTTCAAAACAGGACGCATACCCTCTTCCCCGGGTGGACGAGTTAGTGGAACGCCTTGGTGAGGCCAAGTACATCACCACTATCGACCTCACCAAGGGGTATTGGCAGATTCCCCTTGCTCCGGGTGACCAGGAGAAGACAGCCTTCTCCACTCCCTCGGGGCATTATCAGTTCACTGTCCTCCCGTTTGGGTTGCATGGAGCCCCGGCCACCTTTCAACGCACCATGGACACCCTTCTCCGACCCCACCTTCCGTATGCTTCGGCATACCTAGACGACATTGTCGTCTTCAGTAAGACATGGACTGACCATCTTCGACACTTGAAGAGTATATTAGACAGCATTTGTCAAGCTGGGTTCCACATAAACGCAAAAAAATCCCGGGTGGCTTATCAGCAGGTTAAATATTTAGGGTTTCTGCTCGGTAATGGAAATCTTATGCCTCAGGAAGAGAAGGTGGCAGCTGTGCAGGCTTTGACCTATCCCAAGACGAAGAGGGATCTCCGGGCCTTTTTGGGATTAGTAGGCTACTACAGACGGTTTGTCCCACACTTTGCTAGAATGGCCAGCCCCCTGACCGATCTCCTGCGCAAATCCCAGGCTTCGCCCCGCTTACCACCTCCCGGTGAGCAGGAAGCCTCGGCTTTTCAGGGCCTCAAAGACGCTCTTACCTCCTCTCCGGTGTTAATCGCCCCTGACTTCCAAAAACCGTTTATCCTTCAAACAGACGCCTCAGGGGTTGGGATAGGGGCAGTACTTTCCCAAGAGGATGACAGCGGTCTTGAGCGCCCCGTATTGTACATCAGCAGAAAACTATTTCCTAGAGAGCAGGTGTATTCCACCATAGAGAAGGAGTGTCTAGCTGTGAGGTGAGGGGTGGACAAGCTGCGCTATTACCTGGAGGGCCGGCATTTCACCCTCTTTACTGACCATGCCCCTCTCACCTGGCTCCAGCGGAATAAAGGCCACAATGACCGTATCCTACGCTGGTTTCTGGCCTTGCAGCCCTATCGATTTGAGGTGAAACATCGTAAAGGCTCGGAACAGGGCAATGCTGATTTTCTCTCGAGGTACCCTATTTCCCCCGATCGGGAAAATCCGGGGATGGGGATGTGTCGCCTGGTCGAGGGACCTGAGGAGACCCACGTACAGGACACAACTGACGGGACTTTTACACCTCCCCTGCAGGGCGCTGATGGCCCCTTTAACGTGGACTGGATCGCTGTGGATGGAGGTGCGGCTCGGATGACGACATCGGGAGAGGACCAATCAGTCGCGAGTTCCGTAAAGCGGAAGCTTGGAGACCTGACGGCGCGAAAGCCCGAGGAGGAGATATCGGAGACGCGGAGGAGAGCGAGGCGAGGAGGGAGACCGAGGAGAAGAGAGGAGAACGAGGTTCGAAGGAGCAGAGAGGAGCGGGGAGAGACGGTGAGCCAGGAGGCCAACGGAACCACTTCTCGCCCCGCCACACCCCAGGAGGAGTGTGGCTGGGAAAGGTACGGGGTCGTATCCTGGGCTTCTTAAATCACCGGGAGGGCGCTAGGGGAGGGAGTTCGCTGTCGGGAGGGCACCCGGGCTGAGGACGTTGTCTTGTGTTTCGAGAATCCCTCACTCACTTACATCCTTATTCTCAAACACGAGTGTTCTTTTGGTGCTGGAACCCCGGTGACCCCTCACACCCCTTTCCCCCTCAACTTTCGGTCGTGGAGGGTCGTATATTAATCCCTACTTCTTTCCTTCCTTTTCGGACCACATCGGAGGCATTCCCCTACCCAGGAACATGCCGAGGAGAAGGAGGACCACGAGGAACCCGACCTATCCCTATCCTGGAGTATAACAAGCCGGCAGACCACCTTTATCCCCATAAAGAACGAGATAACTCTTGTATTACACTGGAATAAAGCCTCAATCCTGTACTTCAGTCTAGTGGCGTTATTGGTCTAAGCAGGGGAAGACAGCGCATAGGCGACAGAGGAGAACCTCCAAATCACAGAATGGTTAAAAGCAATTGATGCTCCAAACGGCAATATCACCCTGGTGGATTCCGCAAAATCGCTAGGAATCACCCTTGACCCAAAACTCGACATGACTAAACACATCATGAACACCGCAAAGAGCGCCTACCTCAACCTGAAGCTGCTCAACAAAATAAAACCCTTCATCTCGCCTAATGACTTTAAACAAGCTACTCAATCCCTGGTGCTGTCCAGACTTGACTATGGGAATGCCTCCCTCACAGGTACAGCAAAATCCCATCTAGCCCCCCTCAGATCAACTCTCAATGCAGCGGCTAGAATGGTCACCGGAGTTAAGAAGTATGATCACATCTCGCCCGCACTCAGAGAGCTAAAATGGCTCCCAGTTGAAATGCGTGCCAGTTTCAGAACAGCTTGCCTCACGCACAAAGCTCTGCACACAGGGAAACCTGCATACCTGGCTGCCAAACTCAAGAAGGCCGGTCAGACTAGGAGCCTCAGAAGTTCTAACACTCTACTCCTCATCCCACTGAAAATCTGCTAACAAAAAAACGCTTCTCGTTCCTTCTCTAGAAATGCGCCCAAAATCTGGAACTCAATCCCAGTCCAGATTAGGACTACGCCTTCCTTTACACAATTCAAAAGGCAGCTCAAAGACCTCTTCCTCAACCGTTCTCTCCCGATTGGATAGCCGCTGCCGAATCGCTTAAGCTTGCACTTTGCAGGACACAGTCACTGCATCACTAAGACTTCTACCTCATCCCCTTCCTGACTCCTCCCTAAAGGAGGCTCGGCTCGAATCATTGTGCTCAATATTGTGATGCTCTGTGTCTTCATCTCCTGCAATGTTGTTCAGTGCGCCGAGACTTCCAATTGCGCCTTGAAACATTATTCTTACGACTGCCAAACTGTGTGTTTTTACCCATGCTGTGAAGCGTCCGATAACTTCGGGTCTGGCCAGTGTGATATCACTCTTCAATTAACAAAAAAATAATAAACATGGGATGTGGTGGAAGATCTTATTCAACATCTCTCTGAACAGTACAGAAAAAGGGGGGGGAAGACCTCGTTGCAGAGGGGTTGACAAGTGTCTAATGCAAGCATACGTTGTGCCCTAGACACTACTGCAAGAGGAATAGATTCCTTGATCCTGCTCTGCAGACATGCATGGTTACGGATCTCCAGGTTTAAACTGGAGGCTCAACAACATTTACTTAATATCCCATTTAATGGGAACATCTATTCGGACCAGAGATAGACTCTCAAATAGAAAAAATTAAAAAGACATTAAGACTGCTGAGTCTGAGGGCTCCTTGCAGTCTGCTGCAACAAAGCAACACTCTTTGGAAGCTCCTCTTCCCTGATACCTTCGAAAAAACACCGCTCCTGGATCACAAGCTTACCAGAAACAGCAGCAACAATGCCACCATCAAACTGGCAAAAGCTATTAAAGGGGAGGGCATAAACAAGGAAAAGGAGGAGGAACGCCCGTGAGGAGACCCTTCACTTCTAAGCAGTGACTTACTTTTCATTCCTCCTGATCATACAACTCTTGTCGGGGGAAGGCTACAGCAGTTTCACCAGTTGTGGCCAGAGGTAACATCAGATCGGTGGGTGCTGGACATAATCCGTGAAGGGTATTGCCTAGAACCAAATAGCCACCCACCAAACATTCCTCCTCACAACCAAATCCTCAGCATGTACGCCTTCTCAAGGTAGAAGTAAAAGTTCTTCTGCAAAAGAGGGCCGTAGAGCCTGTACCACACAGACACCAAGGCAACTGGGTGTACTCCCTATACTTTTCAATACCCTAAATAGATGGGACGCTAAGACCGATACAGGATCTGCGACTGCTCACCTACTCATCTCATCAGAACACTTCCACATGGTGGCACTACAAGATTTGATACCACTACTACAGAAAGGCGACTTCATGACGGCACTAGATCTGAAGGTTGCATATTTTCATGTTCCAATTCACTCCTCACATTGCCGGTACCTCTGGTTTGTGGTAAGAGGTTGTCATTACCAGTTCAAAGTACTACCTTTCAGGGTAACAGTCCCCGGGGTATTCACAAAATGTCTAGCAGTGGTAGAAGCCCATTTAAGGAGACAGAACGTTCATGCATTCCCATACCTAGACAATTGGCTGATGAAGAGTTCCAGCAAACGTTGGGGCTTTCAAGACACACAGGCCTCCACTAATCTGTTACGCGAGCTGGTATTCACTATCATCGCCACAAAAAATCCCGCTTACAACCTCTTCAGATACAGCCATATGTGGGAGCAATACTCAAATCGATCTCTGCCAAAGCTTATCCCAATTTGCAGAGGGTTCTCAATCGCCAGAACCAAGTGGCTCATTTTCAGCCACATCGTCACTAACAGTCAGAGCATGTGGCCTCTTGGATAGCAATAGTCCCACATGCCAGACTACACATGCGCCCATTACAAGAGCGTCTAGCTTCTCAGTGGTCACAAGCGAAGGGCAATTCGGAGGATCTAGTGTTGGTTACACCCAGGGTCCATCAATCTTTAAAGTGGTGGAACGCACACAAAACCCTGATGGGCATATCTTTTCTGGACCCAATGCCGGAAGTGACAATTACAACAGATGCATCACACATGGGAAGTGGAGCACATGTGGAGGACATCACAGTGTAGTCACAGTGGCCTGTTCACCAACAAACATTCCACGTCAGGGTCCCAGAGCTCATAGCCATACAGATGGCTCTCCAAGCATTCCTTCCCAACATAGCAGAGAAAAATGTTCTTCTATGCACAGACAGGATCACTGCAAAGTATTACTTTCACAAACAGGGAGGGACACACTCAATAGAGTTGTCTCAAATAGCCCAAGCCATTTGGCACTGGGCTATTCCGCACCCCATTCACCTCCTAGCAGAATATCTTCCAGGGGTGGACAATTCAATAGCAGACTTACTACAGTGGTGTAGCTAGCCCTGTGTTTGCCACCTACGGCAGCATTGAGGAGGGAGGGTGGATTATTGCCGCCACGAGACAGCAGGTAAGCGCAGGGAGGAGGCCGCCGTCCCCAAAGCTTGTGCCGCCCGGGGCGGACCGCTCCCCTCCCCCACATTTGCTATGCCACTGACTTACTATGCAGGATACAACAACAAGTTAATGAGCATAAACTCCAACCTCAAGTCCTCCTCGAGTACTTCCAGCATTGGGGAACACCAGAAATAGACTTATTCACAACCAAGGAAAACTCAAAATGCCACAGCTTTTCCTCCAGGCACACACATCCACAGTCCAGGAGCAGTGTCCCGGATGAACTGGTCAAGGGATATTTGCATACGCTTTCCACCTCTCCCTCTCATTCCATATCTGGTCAAGAAACTCAAACACCACTCAAGATGGTTCTCATAGTGCCAACCTGGGCCAGCCCTGGTTCACAACATTATTACAGTTATCCCTAGTACATCACATAAAGCTTACCAACATACCAGATCTTCTCAATCACTGCAAGGGCAGAGTCAGGTACCCAAGCAACTCAACCTAGCACTTTGCCTCCTGAAGTCATAGAGTTTGCCACCAAAATACACGGCGCTTCTTAAGGAGGCAAGGCGGGCATCAACAAGAGCATGTTATGCTGCCGAAGTGAAACGTATTGCACACCATTGCATGGCTCTAGAAATAGACCCTTGTGCACCTGAAAGTGCAACAAATAGTGTGCCTCTTGCTAAATCTACAAAAGTTAAATTTAGCAATCGCTTCCACAAGTCTGCATCTCGCACTAATTGCAGTGAACATCAGGTACTTTTTCAAATACCAGTCATCAAAGCATTTAAGGAAGGCTTAAAAAGAGTAATTCCACCATGTACATCTTCAGTCCCATCATGGAACTTAAATGTGGTGCTCACATGACTAATGTACTCACCTTTTGAACCAGTGTATTCATGTCCTCTGAAATGCCTTTCTTGGAAGGCAGCTTTCCTTGTAGCTGTTACTTCCTTAAGAAGAGCTAGTGCAATTCATGCATTAACCATTAAAAAAAAAACCTTATTCCAGGATAAGGTTCAACTACGTACCAACCCAAAATTCCTCCCAAAGGTCCTCTCCTTTTCACCAAAATCAACACTGGATCTGCCAGTTTTCTTTCCAAACCAAAAACAATGGTAGAACGGCCCATTCATGCACTTACTATTAAAAGGGCACTCATACTATATTGAGAGAACTAAAAATAAAGGAAGACACAACTATTTGTAGCTTTCTCAAACCCTAGGAAAGGGAATGCCATCTCAAAAGCATATATTGCATGATGGATTGCTAAATGCATCCAAATTTGCTAAGTAAAGGCAAAAAAAGCTCTAACAACAGTTCCAAGAGCTCATTCTACAAGAAAGATGCATCAATGGCTTTTTTTAATTGAACATTCCTTTAATAGATATGTGCAAAGCAGCTACATGGACAAACCTGCAGACAGTTACAAAACACTACTGTTTACTAGGCCTGGGCGGTAAATTTCGTTCCGTTCGCGGAATTTGCAATATTTTGACATTTTTGAGTTCCGTGGAGAGCGCGGAAATGTCAAAACTTTCGCAACCTGCCGCGAAACGGAAGTTTTTTTCTTGTTCGCGCTTTAAAAATGCATTCTCGCGCGCGTGTTCGCGACTTACCGGGTCCCTGCGTTCGCCGACGAGTTTTCCTATCCGTTCGCGCACGCCAGAAGACGTTGGATTGTTGGTAGCCGGTCGCGCTATCCCGCGAGAGTTTGCGATCGCGAACACGTCATTGCGATTGCGAACAGGAAATAAGCATCGCGAGCAAGATAGCAGCGCCCATTAGCGACCGCATGGGCAAGTTGGAGATATATTTCCCCGCGAGCACGCAAAAGCAGATCGCGAAAGGGTGGGAAAAACTATCTCTACATCTTCGCGAAAGTTTTGCATGCTCGCGGAGATTTTGTGCGATTTCGCGATAATTTGCGAAAGTCAACTTTGCAAATTCCGCCCACCCTTACTTGAAACGCGTCGGACATGGTTTTAATTGCATGAAGGTCAGGAATGCGAACGTCAGCAAGGCTTCATAACCGGATGGTGGGGAGTGCGTTGTGTGCCCTCTCAGAGCTCAAGGGCTCAATTGTTGGAACATATATATATATATATCTGCATATGTGGATGGATATATATGTACACAGTTTGGATACAAACATGTGTGCATATTTTTATGGTTTTATATTTTTTTTGTATGTGTGCATACATATACATATACATCTATATACAAAGAAAGAACCCTCCGAGTAGGGAGCCTCCAACTCTGCAGGGCACCATCTTCAAAGACGGGCACGGAGCCGCCCGCCAATTCCACTCTCCGTGAACAAACACATAAGAGGCCCGCTTCAAAGGACACAAAGCTTTTATTCAGGAATTAAGCACAGCGTTTCCAAAGTCCAACTAGTTTCGGCGATGCTGCCTTGATCACGGACAGGAAGTAACACACAATGCATCTGTGCTTGCGTATTTATAGTCTTTCAATGCACCCGACTGATTGTGGCCTGCATCTCCCATAGTGCACCAATCTTGTGCAGGTAAGTATGGATTTTGCGGAAAATGCTCATTATGCTGGTGATAAAAATCTCATCTTCTCAGCTACCTGATGCACTTTGTAATTAGGGTATTTTCCGCAGTCAAGTGTCTCATAAAAGCGTAGTGCAGCAATGAATACCTTTCACAGAATGCATGCTTCAGTCCAAAGAACGATTGGAAAGGGAGTCATCCCCCACCTTCCAAGGTCTTTGCAGAATTGTTTTAATTCTTGGTGTGTATAATATTCCAACTGGTCCTCTCGGAATGTCGAGCTTGTGTTGGTACCTGCGGCACCTAGGGAGGTTTCTCCTTCCATCTCTTTCCGGTAGTGCGTCAGCCGTTTACTGCACGATCTCTAGGTGTCGGCTCGGATCCCGCCGCTGCCACCAAATGTTGGAAAGGCGTTCTCCGTGGGGCTTCGGAATACGTTCCGGACCACCCTTTGACCCACCTCTCCCAGAGTTAGGCCGAGCAAGGGCGGGGAGGCCCTTCCTGGAAGGGTCTCGTTCCTAGGATCGCACACGCTGAGCTTGCACTCTAGGACAGAGGGACACCACACAGTAGTTCTTCGTAAGACAGTACTTTATCGTTAGCTTTTAGGGACCTTTATGATCCGAAATGCAGGTATTGAAGCAGCGCCACAAGCGGCGACGATTTCCTGATGGGGGTATGGGGGTAGCGGGACAGTCTCTGAGTTCAGTGTCTCTGCGGAGTATCCTTTGCACAGCTCTCAATCCTCGAGCTGGGGGATGTTGTTTCTCTCGGCAATTTCTGCCGATTCTTCTAGAGGAGAGTGCCGCGAGTCACTCAGCAGGCACAGGTGGTTTCGGAATCGGGGAGCCGCGACAGCGTCAGCAGGGCTCAGATGGTTCAGAGATCGGGGAGCCGCGACAGCGTCAGCAGGGCTCAGATGGTTCAGAGTTCGGGGAGCCGCGACAGCGTCAGCAGGGCTCAGATGGTTCAGAGTTCGGGGAGCCGCGACAGCGTCAGCAGGGCTCAGATGGTTCAGAGTTCGGGGAGCCGCGACAGCATCAGCAGGGCTCAGATGGTTCAGAGTTCGGGGAGCCGCGACAGCGTCAGCAGGGCTCAGATGGTTCAGAGTTCGGGAAGCCGCGACAGCGTCAGCAGGGCTCAGATGGTTCAGAGTTCGGGTAGCGTTCTTCTGTTCAGGGATCGGTCGAGCCGCGACCAGGTCAGCAGGGCTCTCGTAGGTCCAGGTCTTCTCTGCCTCCCGTCCCTTTAGCACCCCTTGTTATACTCCCCCTCCTCTTTGAAGTCCGGAGTCCTCGCTGAGAGGGGTCTTGGTGCCTGGGGCCGGGGTGTCGAGATTTCCTGTCGCTCGGCCCTTTGATCTGTTCAGGTGGGTCTGGGAGGGACTCCAGACGCCCAGCAGGCGAGGCGCCCGCTCACCGGGCGCCTGGTGGCCGATCGAAACCCTCCTTGGGGAGGAGACCAGAGGTGTGACAGGGACGGCGTCTCCTGGTCTGGCTTGGGGGCTTCTCGCTCTCTCGGCCGGGCATGCGTGGTAGGGTCTTGGGTGTTGCTGGGGCCTTGGCCGGCCATCGGGTTGTTGGGCCATGGTGGCCGGAAGTCTGTGACATCGGGGATCAGGTGCGGTTGCAGGGTGGCTGGCTGGTCGGGAGGGCCCACGCCACGAGGCCGGTCTCACAGTGCATACATATACATCTATATACAAAGAAAGAACCCTCCGAGTAGGGAGCCTCCAACCCTGCAGGGCGCCCTCTTCAAAGACGGGCACGGAGCCGCCCGCCAATTCCACTCTCCGTGAACAAACACATAAGAGGCCCGCTTCAAAGGACACAAAGCTTTTATTCAGGAATTAAGCACAGCGTTTCCAAAGTCCAACTAGTTTCGGCGATGCTGCCTTGATCACTGACAGGAAGTAACACACAATGCATCTGTGCTTGCGTATTTATAGTCTTTCAATGCACCCGACTGATTGTGGCCTGCATCTCCCATAGTGCACCAATCTTGTGCAGGTAAGTATGGATTTTGCGGAAAATGCTCATTATGCTGTTGATAAAAATCTCATCTTCTCAGCTACCTGATGCACTTTGTAATTAGGGTATTTTCCGCAGTCAAGTGTCTCGTAAAAGCGTAGTGCAGCAATGAATACCTTTCACAGAGTGCATGCTTCAGTCCAAAGAACGATTGGAAAGGGAGTCATCCCCCACCAAATCCCTTTCAGCGCTGCCGTTGTTTTTACCATATTGGCATCTCCTTCGTAGGTTTGGCAGCAGCGTGCGGATCATGCTCCCTTATCATATGGATATATATGTACACAGTTTGGATACGAAGATATGTGTGCATATTTTTATGGTTTTATATATTTTTTGTATATGTGCATACATATACATCTATATATATACATATATATGTGTGCATGTATATAGGTGCACATATGTGAAAATATGATTATACATGCATATATATGCATTCCTATGCATATGTATGCATGTATTTATCGTTGTGCATTTTGATACAGATGCTGATGTATTTATATGTTTATATATAGGGATGGACATATATATATATATCTCTGCATATGGGCATATGCATATATATGTACAGTTTGTATAAAAATATATGTGCATATTTTGATGGTTTTACATCCATTTTCTATATGTGCATACATATACATATATGTATAAAGATATATGCATATATATAGTGACATAACCATACATATTTACATTTATATATATGCATGTATATGTATGCATGTATATAGGTGCACATATGTGAAAACATGACTATAGATGCATATATATGCATTTCTATGCATATGTATGCATGTATTTATTGGTTTTCATTTTTATAGAAATGCAGATGTATATATATGTTTATATATATAGGGATTGATATATATACATATATAAATATATATGTGTGTATGTCGATGGATATATGCATATATATGTACACAGTTTGGATACAAACTTGTGTGTGCATATTGGTATGGTTTTACATTTATTTCCTATATGTGCATATATATACATATATGTATAAAGATATATGCCTATAGATAGTGACATGTCTATACATATTTACATGTATATATATATGCATATATATGCATTTGTATGCATATGTATGCATGTATATATTGTTTTTCATTTTATAGAAATGCAGATGTGTATATATATATATATATTCAGTGAAAAAACCATAGGTTTCACACATGTTATAGTTAGCTGGACATTTTACTCGTAAAAAACCAATGAAATTCCCCCGTTATAGTTAGTTCAGCTAACTATAACTCGCGCGCCCGCAATGCACTGCTGATGACGTCACATATTACATCACTCATGACATGGTCAGTGACATCACTCATGACATCACTGATGACATCTCAAATGACATCACTGATGACCTCACTGATGACATCATCCAGTGAATGTGTATTTTTCTGAAAATTAAATATGTTTTATATATGTATATCTCAAGGTCGATGGAAGAATAAATGGGTATATTACTGTCTAAATGGATGATTTCTTTTTTAAAAATTGATTGTGTAACTGACTGATTAAGTGTATCATAGTGAATACATGGCTTAGTGAGTAATGTTTAAATATATAAATATCTGTATCAGTCTCTCACTTTGTGTATAAGTGGCTGCATGGGTTGGAGAGTAGCTACATGGGTGTCTATATAGGTTATTAGTTGGTTTTTTGAGTATCAGTATGAGTGTCTGCATGGTTCGGTGGGGGGTATGACGTAGTGCATAGGTGCATGAATGAGTGACTCACTGTTTGTATGTGTTGAACAGAGCATGTGTGCAGGACTGCATGGGTGGATGAGTGTGTGCATGGGTGTGTTAGTGAGTGAATGACTGTCTCAATAGTGTCTTTATGAGTAACTACATATGTTTAAAACTAGTATATGTGACTATTGGTTTATATATGTGAGTATATGTGAGAGTGAGAGATTGAAAGAGTTCCTGTATGAATAAGTATGTGTTTCTATAAGTGATTGTTAAAAAGACTAAGTATGTGTAAGTTTCCGTAGAAGTAAGTGTGGTGGTGTGTGTTTAACTGTATATGCAAGTAAATGGATGTTTGATTCTTTATTGGCATGAGTGACTATGTGTGTGAGTAGCTCTATGGATGAGTGGCGTTGTGTAATAGGATGTATAGGTGTATGAGTACATATGATAAGTGAGTACATGTATGAGTGACTGTATTGGACTGTTGGTGAATGAGTGGATGTGTATGTGGATCTTAGAATTACTGAAGAGGTTGTTGTAACTGTTATTGGTATGTCCATTGTTTTGTAAATTTTATTCTCTATTTTTGATTGTGTGTATCAAAGGTTTTATTAGGGGAAGAGGAGGTCTGCCACTCTATCACAAGGATGATGTCATCAGTGAGGTCATCAGTGATGTCATTTGAGATGTCATCAGTGATGTCATGAGTGATGTCACTGACCATGTCATGAGTGATGTAATATGTGACGTCATCAGCAGTGCATTGCGGGCGCGCGAGTTATAGTTAGCTGAACTAACTATAACGGGGGAATTTCATTGGTTTTTTACGAGTAAAATGTCCAGCTAACTATAACATGTGTGAAACCTATGGTTTTTTCACTGAATTTCTAAGGTTTTTTAAATGCTAATTCCTAACTATAACGTGTGTGAAACCTATGGTTTTTTCACTGAATTTCTATGGTTTTTTAAATGCTAAGTCCTAACTATAACGTGTGTGAAACCCATGGTTTTTTCAGTGAATTTGCAAGGTTTTTTAAATGCTAATTGTTTTTTTTTTCTTCTATTTTTTTTAACATATTTTTATTTTATTTTTCTTACCTTTTATAAAGACTATGGTTAAATTTTTAAAATTCTTTAATATGTTTTTTTTTAATTTTTTTTTAAAATAAACATGTAAAATTTATTTGCAGTACTTTTTTTCTATTTTTTTATTATTTTTTTAGTACGCGTACCGTAAGCTTACGGTAAGCGTACGGTTTACGCTACGTCCGTAATTTATCCACGCTGCTTGCGTATAGTTACGCAATTTGCGTAGCCGCGCGTACTCCGCGTGGGACGCGTACGCGTGTGCGCTACACGCGCACGTTACGCGGAAGTGTCGGGTAGTGTCTGTTATGCGCATGCGCGCAAGCGCGTGTCTTTTTTACGCGCATGCGCACTTTTGCCGTAAGCGTACCGTAAGCGTACCGTAAGCGTACGGTAGGTCATGTGATCATGAAACACAACTTTTGATTGGTTGAAACTACTTTCAGTTCTAGAACTCTCCTACACCACACCCATTCCCCTCATTTCTGCTTGTGATCCCTTAGGAGAAGGAGCTGGTTTGTCTTTGGGATACGATGGCAGAACAGCAGAGCTCTTCTGAGAGTGAGGCTAGCACTAGCAGCACTGTCTTGAGGCAGAGATCGAGGAAACAAAAGCCCTCTTATGTATGGGATTATTTAACTTTTCCTGAAGGTCAGCAAAAGGTGAATGCACCCTTAGTAACTTGCAGGCTGTGTCAGCGTGTACTTTCTAGAGGTAATCCTGACAGGAAGTATTCCTTTGGGAATCACACCATGAAGAGACACCTCAAGGATGTACACAAAAGGACACATGGTCATCTTTTTGGAGGTAACTCTTCAGAAAGACAAGCAAGTACATCCACAGCAGCTCAGCCTGGACCATCATCTGCAGAGCTGACTCTTTCTTCTGCAGGTCAGGTGAGCCCTTCATCTGTGGGGGGAGCATCTCCTTTTGCTGGCCCTCTGGAAATTAACCCTCGGTTTGCGAGGGTTGAAGTACGGTGCGCCACTTGTCACGATCTAATTACTTATAGGGAGACCAGTGTTTCCCTAGTGAACAGTAAAATAGATCAGCACACTTGTCGTACCGTCTAATATTCCCAATCTTTCTTTCCTCTGTCCCTGCATGAACACAACGGCTCTTTTAAGAGCCAACCTTACCTTTCATCTATTTTTTAAATATGTTTTTAAAAACTTTTTTTTTTTTTTTTTACCGTACGCGTACGGTGCGCGTACTTTTTTTTTATTTTTTAAAAAAAAACACTAAAAATCAATTATCACATTACAAGGTCCTTGAGAGACTACAATTATTATTATTGACTTACCATACTCACTCAAAAAATATTTATTCATTTGTTTTTTTAAAAAATAGCTTTAAAAATGGTTCTAGTTTTCAAAAATTTTCTATATGAATCTGAAAAAAAAGAAAAAAGTATTAATATTTTTAAAACATTTTATAATACAGTACACATATTTACATTTTTTTCCCAAAAATATTTGTGCCTTATTTTTGCTGTTTTCAGAATATATTGCATTTCACTATAAATTGTGAAAGCAATTGCATTCATCATTTTACAGCGGGCAAAAAAAAATAACAATCACAAAGATTGTAATAAAAAAGCCCAGAATCTCTTTTTACTTAAACTTAACATTATAGAAATGCATAATATTCTAAAAAAATATCATCTAATACCAATAGTTATTTCTTTAAAATACCGTCTGATATGTTTGTTTCAGAAGTATAATCACAATATTATATCTCAAATAACTCCACAATACATCTGATTCCATTTCCTTTAGGGCAAATAGTAATTTTAAAATTTTGTTTGGAATAAATTTCCAACAGTAATCAAATAAAATTCTAAAGTTTAATTTGTCCAGATCTCACTGATTCTCTGTTACATTTTGGTTCACGAAAATTTTTGGAATAATTTATTAAGTCCACAATAGAATTGGTTACTTTTCCGCATGGCCAAATAGTAATTTTTTAAATCATTTTTGAAAAAAATTCCAATGGCAGTCCAATAACATTCCAAAATTTAAATTGTGCAGATGTTACCGATTATCTCTAAATTATTGGTTTTTCAAAGTTTCATTAAAAATTAAAAAAGTCCACATTACAATTGGTTATCTTTCCATTAGGCCAAATGATAATTTAAAAAATCATTTTTCTACAAAATTGTAATGGTAATGCAGTAAAATGGTAAAATTATTTTGTCCAGATCTTGCCAAATCTGTCTAAAATTTAGGTTTCAGGAAGATTAGATAGGAATTTGCTAAATCAAAAGGCAAACGTTGTTTGAAAATCAATTGGGAATCATTACACAGTGTCCAGCCTTTTTCACATTTAAGATAAACTGTGTAATGTCCAGAAGTAACAGTAGGTCCATCATGGAAAATTATTGCAACAGTTACAAAAGTTTTTCCTGAAATTGATAATTGCTGTCCTGTAAACTTCTTTATTAAAGTATCCAATTTTGAACCATCAGCTCTACATCGTTGCATCATTAAAATTACATACTGTCCGTATTCCTTTAAAATTAATGTTGAAAACATGTCAGATTTACACTCACCACATTTCATGCTATGATTAGCATCTTTAACTAATTTTGCAAAAGTAACTGTTTTACTTTCTGGCAATGTCAAATAAATAAACCTTTCATTATCAACATTAGAACCACATATATTATAACAATTATCACAACTATGTTCCCATTTATAAGAGAGACCAAAAAAAATGTCAATGGGAACTCCTTCTTCTTCCACTACCTGAAGAAAATATATCAAAAATTCGTGTGCATCTTGCTGTTCATTTTGAGAAAACTGTGTTCGTCCTGAACATATATCTAAAAGTTTTCTAATTTCAGTAGCACTTTCTATTTGAGTTTTATCTTTACTCAGCTTAAGAAAAAGGAGACTCAGCTCTGAACAGAATCTTTTTCCCTGATTTACTATTATCTGCTCTTGCAAACTTTCCAGATAAAATGCAACATTCAGCACTACATTTGCGTAGCAGTTGACACCAGAGCTATTTTCAAAATGACATCCTACAACCTGTTCTTTATTTTCCTTTTTCTTTTTGCTTGCAATTACATCACTCCTCTTTTTTTTCCTCTTCTCTACATCTTCATTACAGATATTGTCATTTTTTCTTTTACGAGAAACTACACGTTTCTCTAACACAGGATACTGACCTAAATGAGGAGCATAGCTTCTTCTTAATCTATTATACTCCTTTACACAGTTTGTATCAGCACTAACTTTTGAGTCATCAAAGTCTATCATGAATAAACCTGATAATGTTTTCACTCGTGACAAAGCAACATATGCCATACCTTCTTTGAACACAGTTGAACCAATGTTCACAAATGCACAATCTACAGTCAATCCTTGAGACTTGTGAATAGTTACAGCATATGCTAGAGAAAACGGAAACTGCTTCCTACGTACATATAAGTCTTTCACAAGCATAAAACGAACTGTACAACGACAAATGTCTTTAACTTCTTCTATCTGATCAAATTTTATTTTTAAACATTCAATTCCATCTTTTTTCTGATAATTAATAAAACCCACAACTCTTCCCATAGCTCCATTAACTAAACCTTTTTCAACATCCAAATTTCTCCTTAAAAATACTCTACAGTTCATGCAAACATATAGATTTTTTTCTAATCCAGCTGTTTTGGAGATGTTCTTCTCTAGTGAGTCCAATTTATTTTTCAGTTTGCCTGTTACTGTGACAGTAATTCTTCCATCCTCAATTTTGTCCACTGCTTCCAATTTCCTGATCTCTTCCTTTTCCAATTTCAAAAGCTCCTCATTGAATATTGAGCATTCACGTAGAGTTGGCATTAAGCAGATGACACTTTTGTTTTCTGCAATGTTCTTGTATATCTTCTCTGCAACTATTTCTTCCTTTGGAAATAAATTATGTAGCAGCCGACTCTGTAATGCTTTTTTGCCAACTTCTGTGAGTAGTCCAATTCTGATATCCTTCAGAATACTTCCATATTCTTCATCGCTTGCTTGCCTCATATTAGTAGTAAGTTCCTTGTACTCAAAGAAGGACCAAATATTTGTATTTCCGATGCTTCCCAATGACTTCTTTGTGTCTTCATGTGTGACAGTACTAAACACTGGTTGTCCTTTAACTGGAGTAAGTTGCAAAAGATCTCCAAAAACTATGACGTGTTTTCCACCAAATAACATGTCAGTCTGTCTTCAAAATTTGCTGCATTCTTAAATGCACAAAGGCAAGCATTAAGTTTGATACCATGCTCACCTCATCAATAATGAGAACTTGCATCTTCTTCAATACTCTTGAAACTTCCAAGGATGCTTCTCCAGTTAGCTTGTTGAATTGTATTTTGTTCTCATGCTCCACTGGTAACATTAGCAAACGATGTAAAGTGATTCCTTTTATGTTATATGCTGCTAACCCAGTTGGAGCAGTAACCACACAAGACAAAGTAGAATCCGTTTTTTGCTTTAGGTAGCTTCTGATGACTTTTATTAGGAAACTTTTTCCAGTTCCAGCTTGTCCGCTTACATACATCCTGATTGGATGAAATGATGTGCATGAGCACTCTTTTTTTTCATGTAGAAATCCGTGATCAATTTTGTTTTTGATCTCTTCATAAATTTGTTGCTGCTCTTGATTCAGTTGTCTTTCCAAATTTTCTAAGTCTATAAATTCTTCTTGAGCTTGATTCATAGCCGTTTCCACTTCATTCATGGCTATTGATGCTTCATTTTCAACGATTGGTTGTCCTAGGGGATCTTGACTGAGTCTTCCTGAACTTTGGCTGTCCTGAGAACTGTCTCTAGCTATTTCTGCTGCAATTGTAGTTTCCTGTTCAATTTCTTCATTTAACATTTGCAGATAAGTTGAGAATGTACTGCATTGTATGCTGTCTTTGCAAGCATTAAAAGAATCTTCATAGCTTTGAAATTCTCCCAGTAGTTCATCCTCTGTACGCCATGGTTTAAACAACTGTAAAAGAGCCAAGTAGTAAAATTCCTTCTTGTCAGTAGTGTCACAACTCAGCTTCCGGTGATTTATCAAACTTCCTTTTGTTTGCTTCACCAAACATCCTTCTTCACCAACGACTTTATATTTTCCATTGTTGATGTCTTCTGCAGCTTTCCGTGAATAAATGTAGTTCTGCAACACTTCATAGAGACACATGTTCTCCAGATGATGACTTCTCTTGGGATAATAAGTGTCCAACATGTTTGATTTCAAAATATCTGTACTTTCTGGGTCATTCTCGGCCAAATATTCAATTTCTCCTACAGATTTCAGTACCCGATTTCTCATTGCTGCAAGGCCTAAACTTGCCCAAATTATTCTTCTTGACTTCGAGTAGAGACTTGCAGAAGATAACCTATCTGAACATTCGTAGGATCCAATTTCTCGATGCGATAACATCTTCAAACTGAAACTGTACAGCTTCTTACTGACAGTCTTCTCGTGAGAAATCTCTTCCCACATTTCCTTCAATTCTGTTTTTTCTGATTTCGTAATGTAAGACGTTACATATCGAGCAACAGCAATGGAATTGTCAGCAACATACTGTATATCCATGTTAGCGTTCCACATGGATAAAATGACTGGGTTGTAGTCATTTATATTTTTTGATTCTTCTTTTCTTTTAAGGTTGTAGGTATTCTTTGGTGATTTTCTTGTGATAGTATGTCTCACAGCTGACATAAAACTGTTTACTCTTCCATTTGAAAGAACAGGTCTAGGAAATCCAAATCGACATTTAGTGTAGTATTTTTCTTTGCTCTTGTATTTCCGTCGACAGTATTTTCCACTCCGATGACTTTGGAAACGTAAAACTTGCTCCTTTAACTTTTTCTCTTCTGTGCTTTTTGGTATAGCACATGTTGCATATTCTTCAATGTAAGATAACACTGCTTCATCAGTATCTGTTCCAAACTTTGGGGCATCCTTGATCCACAACAGCATATGAATATGAGGAGCACCTCTTGCCTGGTACTCTTTTCTCCAAAAGAAATCCACTACTTCTCCAAGAGGTGGATTTTTTTTATTGCAGATGAAGGACATCATAGCCTCAAATCTATGATTGAAATATCAGCAAACATTAACCGGATCCAATGAGCACAGTTCTCCTGCTGTCTTGTATTCGATGTTTTTAATGTTTGAATTTGCCTCTCGTAGAAAATCCAGTAAATCATCCCAAGCGTACTCGGCACAGCTTAGGGTAAGGAACCATGTTGGTGTTCCTAAATTCCGTAACATGCATTTTAGTTCACCATGGCGTCGGTACCAATATTCATTTGTCCCACGCTGACAAGCCATCAGATTGATCAGTTGTGTTTCCAAATGATCATCTCGGTGCTGCACTTTCTCCATAAAATCCTTAGCAGACACATTTTGTAAATGTACTCCACTTTTTAAAATGTGATTTACTGCATAAGACAGTGCAGACAAGTCGCTTTCAAATAAAAGATGGAACAAATAAGGAATACTTTGTCGAAATCTGGGATCTTCAGCATATAGTCTTGTAGTCCGATACTCAGAAGCTGGAATCTGTTCTGGACGTTCATCGTATCGTCCTCCTTTTCCTTTAGGAAACAGCTGGGGAAAACATCGAGCTTCCAAGCTCTCCTCCCATACACTCACGGGAGTTCCTTTTGCTTTCTTCATCTGAAAGAGATCAATATTGTCTCCCATAACTTCTTTTGAATGAAGAGGATGTATGCTAAAATGTTCATAAATTTCTTCTTCCTTTGACTTGTCCACTTTTTCAATTTGTCCAGTTGGTGTTTCTGTGTCTTCTTGTAAATCTTCTTCTTCTTCTTCTTCTTCTATATAAATTGATTCATACCATTTGTTATTCCTTTTCAAATACAAATTTGCTTTTTGTACTTTCCGTACATCTACCAGCTCCTGCCAAATCTTCTTATTCTTTGTAGGTACCCCATTAACCAGAATAATTAATGGTTCAGTTTCCAAAGTATCCGCATCAATAGTTTCCATATTTTTTTTCAAATCCAAGGGCAAATACACCACTCTACCTTTTAAACCTCTCAGTAAATCTGAAGGAGGTAATTTACCAGTTTTGGGCTCCATACGTACTATGGTCTGGAACGGATGAACACATTGAATGAGTATAGACTCATATGTATTTAATTCAGAAAGTTCAGCAGGAATAGCATCCAATTCTAAATTATTATGTACAGCTCTGGTCGGCATTCTATTTTCCTCTAACTTGTTGTAACAGTATTTACAAATACGCTGATCTTCACCCAATTCAAAACAATTTTCTAGAAATATATATGTGGCAAAATCCTTCCACTTATAATTATCTTCATTTTCACTCTTTCTGTAGAGATCAACATTCCTAGTTTGTTTTCTATAATGAGTTCTGCGGCAACAAATACAAGTAAAATTTGGTCTTTCATTAGAGACTATTGCAAATTTTGTTATGTGATCATTAAATGTGTTACTTACAGAGGGTTCTACATTCTCTTCCACTTCTTCCTCATTTACTGTGTCCTTCTCTGCACTGTTTTGTTCAGGACCAAAGTAACAAAACTGAATTTCATCAACAACCTTCTCTACATCTGATACCGTTCCTCGGAACAGAGCCCTATTCAATTCATTTAACTTTATTGCTGGACTTTTGGCAAAATACAACCGTCTCACAAACTTTCTCATTTCAGTATGATGAACAGCCAGCATCCTAAAATGATGGAAAACACTATTGCACACTTTTCTAGATAGACAAGCCAGAGAATGACCCTGCAAACCAGTATTCTCTCTCACTCTGCATGGATCCAGACTTTGAAGCACCTTAATCTTCTGTTTTATACTTTTTTTACTATATTCTCTTAGAAACTCTCGAAATTTGTCAATAGATTACTGACGCACAGTGCAAATACTACTACAATTCCAAGTGTACACTGGGGCTTTAGGACGTCTCCCCATTGCCTCATCTGCCATCACTTGTACCTCATCTCTTGGAACCATTATCTCCTTCTCCATTATGCAACCATTTTTTACTTCGTATGAACGACCTCTGGTGTCAACTGCATGCAGCAAACTATTACTTTGAAAATAGCTCTCTTCATTAAAAAAAGGTTCACTACTTGAACTATGCATCCACTTTCCTAAAAACACTTTACAAAAGTTTGTTCTGTTCACTACTCTTTTCCTTTTGCTATGTGATTTCAGTACATTAACCATTTTGTCTAATGTACGCATCCTATTCAAAATTAATATGAATAGTTTCCTTTTTAATTCTAATGCCTTTGCTGCAATGGCTTCAATTTCTTTTTTTCTCTTGTAATATTTTGCCTTTTGCTTATATTTCTTCACATCCTTTATCAAATTGGACATAACTCTTCTCTGAAACATTTTTCTACGTATCTCTTTAAACGCTGTTTTTGTGTTTAAGTTTAACTTTTTAGTTGCAGAAGGTATATTTGCATTAACTAAATTCTCAATTTTTTCTTGTCCTTTTTGTTTGAAATCATTCTTTCCTGTACAGACATTTTGTACATTTTTCCTTTTTTTGAATATATTCCTTAGAAAATCTTTTTTTTGCTTACCAGAAGATTTTTTCTTCCTCCCAACATCAGCATCTTCTACTAACTTTGATCCTCTAGTTGTCTTCAAATATAGTTTTTTTTTTAGCGTTTTTTGAACTCTGGATTTTGTAGGCATCTTAAATTTTGTTCACTGCTCTTTAGCAATACCTGAAAAAAAAAAAAAAAAAAATTCCTTTATTTTATTTAAATATATTACTACATTTCTTTTCACAATACTCACAAAACGAAATTTCTTTGCCAATTTGAATGCACACTTACTGCTCTTTTTTTTTGGCAAGTGAAAATCACTTTTATTTATTTATTTATTTATTTATTTATGCAATTTTTAAAGCGCGCAACTACCCGTAAGGGTGTCTCGGCGCTATCGATTACAGAACACACTTCTTGCGATGAGGAGGGAATTAGGCAGAGAACAGCCATGTTTTAAGGCTCTTTCTGAAATTGAGCAGCGTAGGGGCCATTTTGATGTGGAGTGGTAGTGTATTCCACAGCTTGGCAGTAGCGGTAGTGAAACATTTATCTCCCCAGCAGGCCTTTCTTGTCCGTGGGACTTTCAACAAGTAGGCTGAGGACGATCGTAAGGTCCGAGGTTGTTCCGCTGGGCAGAGGGCTTTTTTTAGGAACTGTGGTCCGGGGTTGTTCAGAGTTTTGTAGGCTATACACAGAGCCTTAAATTTAATTCGGCTCCTAATAGGGAGCCAGTGTAGCTCTTTGATGTAAGGAGACGTGGAGGTGAATTTAGGGATGTGTAGTAGGGTTCTGGCCGCGGCGTTTTGCACCGTCTGGAGTTTATTGAGTACGCTTTCCTGAGCGTTCAGAAAAAGGGAATTACAATAGTCGGTTCTTGAGAACACTAAGGTGCTGATAAGTGTTTTGGCCGCGGACTGTGGTAAGTAAGGAAGTAGTTTTTTTATTATTTTTAGGGTATAAAAGGCAGCTGATACCACAGCGTTGGCGTGATGGAGGAAAGTCAACTTATTGTCAAAAATGACTCCCAAATTGCGGACCTTGACTACCGGTTGGGGGGGGGGACCCAACTGAGTTGGCCACCACTGCGGAGACCATGCCGGCTGCAAGCTCCCGAATGTCATCACCTCAGTTTTGTCAGAGTTTAATTTGAGGCAATTAGATGACATCCAGGAGCTTATCGCCTTCATTCCCTCTTGGAAGTTGGCTGCGACCGATGTTCCATTATTGTGCACCGATAATACTAGTTGAGTATCATCGGCGTACGTTGTAAGGGCAATTCCATGCGATTTTATCACCCTCGCCAAGTCTGATACATAGATATTAAAAAGCGTCGGACTTAGCGAGGAGCCCTGTGGGACTCCGCATGGGAGGGAAAAGGTCTGGGAGATGAAATTACCCATCTTGACTGTCTGAGGGCGGTTGGCCAAGAATGAAGCAATGAGATCTTTGGCCTTGCCTCTTATTCCTAAAGCCGAGACACGGTCGATCAGAGTGACATGATCGACCGTGTCAAATGCAGCGGAGAGGTCCAGAAGTATTAGGACCGCGGCTCCACCCTTGTCCATCGTTGCTCTGATTTCGTCTGCAGCCTTAAGCAGTGCTGTCTCCGTTCCGTGTCCCTGTCTGAAACCAAACTGGGTGTCGTCAAGTAGATCGTTGTCATTGATGAATTTCGAAAGCTGGATGTTCATTATTTTTTCGAAAATCTTGGCTGGGAAGGGGAGACAGGCGATAGGTCTATAACTGGCGGGGAGAAGAGGGTCCAGAGTTGGCTTTTTTAAGAGAGGCTTAATAATAGCCTCCTTCCAAACCGATGGGTAGATGCCTGTTGAGAACATGGCATTACAGATAGTAGACAGCACGGGAGAAATTGCTGCTGGGATAAGATTCAGGATAGCAGGGGGGCATGGGTCGAGGGGGGATCCAGATTTGGTGCTGGCTACCAGATGTTGAATGTGTTCCTGATTGATGGTGTCGAAAGATGAAAAGATGGAAGGAGTATTGCTAGGAAATGCCACAGGGGAGGGGGAAGGGGAGGAATGAGAGAAGGTAAGGAAAATGGAACTAACCTTCTCCTCAAAGAAGCTGGCCAGAGCGTCCGATAGAGACTGAGAGCCTTCTAGGCGCGCAGCGGGGGGGTTGGACAAGGTCGTAACCACCTGAAATAGTTCTCCTACCGAGTTTTTCGCCTGGTTGATTTGTGACGTATAGTAGCGACTTTTTTCAGAAACTATAAGTCTTTTGTAGATGGAAAGGGCGTTTTTATAGGTCATTTTGTCTGCAGGACTATAGTGGCGGCGCCACTGCCTTTCAAGGTTCCTGCAATACTGTCTCTGAATCCTAAGGGGCTCTGTAAACCACTGAGCTGATGGCATTTTCCTGTTGCGGTGGGAAATTTTAATCGGGGCTAGTTTGTTGCAGGCCGTGTTTAGGTTTGTCAAGTAATTAAAAGACGCTATAGTGGGATCCTGTTCGTTGGGGATATGACCTTCCTGCATCATCTCTGTTAAGTGAGCTAGATTGATGTTTTTCCAATCTCTGTAAGAAAATTGAGAGGCGGTTGTAATACGAGGTTTGGTGGGATTAATTTCAACAGAGAAACAGATCGCTGCATGGTCTGTCCAGATCAGGGGGATTACTTGGGTAACAGTTATAAAGGGACTGTTGGTGAATAGACCATCTAGTGTGTGGCCTGCTTGGTGCGTGGGAGATTTTATCAATTGCAGCAGGCCGGCAGCTGCTAAGTCTGTAGTTAGCTGCGTGGTATCGTGGTCGTTGAAGGCTTCTAAGTGAAAGTTAAAATCACCTAGTATGGTGAAGTGAGGGGAGCCTGCAGCTGCTTCAATCATGTTGCCTAAGTTGGCTAGAAACTTGGATCTTGACCCAGGAGGGCGGTAGATTAGCATGCCCTTAAACGATGACTTGGCCGAGAGGCCTAGTGTGAAAAAGAAAGCCTCGTATTCAGGGCAATTAGATTGCGTCGTTGTGAGCTTAAACTCGTTCTTATAGATTATTGCTATACCTCCACCTTTTTTATTTTTAGTCCTGTCTAGTCTGCATACATTGTAGTTGATAGGGGTGGCAGCTCTGAAGTCTGGGCCGGAGGCTTCATCCCCCCATGTCTCTGTAATGAATAAGAGATCCAGTTTATGCGTGTCAATCAAGTCAGCAATTTCTAGCTTATGTTTGGGGAGGGATCTGGCATTTATTAGCGCTGCTTGAACCAATAGTGGGACAATTGTTACGGGTTTAAGGGTTTCCCTTCTGCATAGAGGACATTGGTATGGGCCTAGGGTAGGATTGGTATACCTTAGATGTGGTAGCGCATGGGGAAAGTCAGCTACGTGCCTGAGGTCAAGTAGTTCGGCAGAGGTGTAGGTGAGACTCACCGAATTGGTAGCTGATCGTGGGCCTGGAGCAGCAGGGGGGGTAGCCCTTGGCCCGTCCTCGGCGCGGACGAGCGCAGACGAGCTTGCCTTATGCGCGCCTTCGGCGCGCAATCGTCGCGCCCGCTGCGCTCGTCCGCTGCGCTGCCGGTGGAGACACATGCTTTATGGCAGAAAGGAGGGTCCAAGGGGGCGTGGCTACGGAGGTGGGCGTGTCCTGGCAACCGGCCTATCCCGTCGCTTCTGCAGGAAAGTTGAACCTACGTCAGCAAGCACTCTGCTGAGTAGGAGGGGATGCAATACGGCGCAGATTAAAACAGTGCAATACAATTTTTAACTAAGTAGCTTTAAAATGAGCTTTTAGAGCCCTGCTCCCGGCTGTGCCTCAAGAGCTGTGTGTAATGCAGTCAAACGCGGCGCTCGTGATCAGCGCGGGTTATGTCGGAGGGGGCGTGGCTACGGAGGTGGGCGTGTCCTGGCAACCGGCCTATCCCGTCGCTTCTGCAGGAAAGTTGAACCTACGTCAGCAAGCACTCTGCTGAGTAGGAGGGGATGCAATACGGCGCAGATTAAAACAGTGCAATACAATTTTTAACTAAGTAGCTTTAAAATGAGCTTTTAGAGCCCTGCTCCCGGCTGTGCCTCAAGAGCTGTGTGTAATGCAGTCAAACGCGGCGCTCGTGATCAGCGCGGGTTATGTCGGAGGGGGCGTGGCTACGGAGGTGGGCGTGTCCTGGCAACCGGCCTATCCCGTCGCTTCTGCAGGAAAGTTGAACCTACGTCAGCAAGCACTCTGCTGAGTAGGAGGGGATGCAATACGGCGCAGATTAAAACAGTGCAATACAATTTTTAACTAAGTAGCTTTAAAATGAGCTTTTAGAGCCCTGCTCCCGGCTGTGCCTCAAGAGCTGTGTGTAATGCAGTTTACAGACTGACACATTATGAAACCACTTTTCAGATTTTTTAAAAAGCCCATGTCCAGACTGCTACACTCCAGCAAGGGCAACCACCCTTAGTGATGCTGAATGTTTTTGCATTACAGACTGAAACCTGAAAACCCCACTCGCTTGTAAATACTGTGCATGATTATACATGGCAAGCAAATGGGTGTGTGCTAAGAGTCTGCTTCTTCCCCCAAAAAATCGCTCCCCCTTTCCATCTAATGCAACTGTGAAATCACCAGAAAAAAACGCAATAAATCTCTGCCTATAATTCCTCTTTGCACACAGAGTCATGTTTTCACATTAGTCCCAAAACGAAATTTCTTTGCCAATTTGAATGCACACTTACTGCTCTTTTTTTTTTTGGCAAGTGAAAATCACTTTTACAGACTGACACATTATGAAACCACTTTTTTGATTTTCTTAAATGCACATGCCCAAACTTCTTTTTCAGACCACCACCATGTGTAACCTGGGTGGCTGCCTACACTCCAGCAAGGGCAACCAGCCTTAGTGATGCTGAATGTATTTGCATTACAGACTGAAACCTGAAAACCCCACTCGCTTGTAAATACTGTGCATGATTATACATGGCAAGCACATGGGTGTGTGCTAAGAGTCTGCTTCTTCCCCCACAAAATCGCTCCCCCTTTTTCCTACTAATGCAACTGTGAAATCACCAGAAAAAAACGCAATAAATCTCTGCCTATAATTCCTCTTTGCACACAGAGTCATGTTTTCACATTAGTCCCAAAACGAAATTTCTTTGCCAATTTGAAAGCACACTTACTGCTCTTTTTTTTTGGGCAAGTGAAAATCACTTTTACAGACTGACACATTATGAAACCACTTTTTTGATTTTCTTAAATGCACATGTCCAAACTTCTTTTTCAGACCACCACCATGTGTAACCTGGGTGGCTGCCTACACTCCAGCAAGGGCAACCAGCCTTAGTGATGCTGAATGTATTTGCATTACAGACTGAAACCTGAAAACCCCACTCGCTTGTAAATACTGTGCATGATTATATATGGCAAGCACATGGGTGTGTGCTAAGAGTCTACTTCTTCCCCCAAAAAATCGCTCCCCCTTTCCATCTAATGCAACTGTGAAATCACCAGAGCAAAACGCAATAAATCTCTGCCTATAATTCCTCTTTGCACACAGAGTCATGTTTTCATATTAGTCCCAAAACGAAATTTCTTTGCCAATTTGAAACCACACTTACTGCTCTTTTGTTTTTGGGCAAGTGAAAATCACTTTTACAGACTGACACATTATGAAACCACTTTTTGGATTTTCTTAAATGCACATGTCCAAACTGCTTTTTCAGACCACCACCATGTGTAACCTGGGTGGCTGCCTACACTCCAGCAAGGGCAACCAGCCTTAGTGATGCTGAATGTATTTGCATTACAGACTGAAACCTGAAAACCCCACTCGCTTGTAAATACTGTGCATGATTATACATGGCAAGCACATGGGTGTGTGCTAAGAGTCTGCTTCTTCCCCCAAAAAATCGCTCCCCCTTTCCATCTAATGCAACTGTGAAATCCCCAGAGCAAAACGCAATAAATCTCTGCCTATAATTCCTCTTTGCACACAGAGTCATGTTTTCACATTAGGCACAAAACAACATTTCTTTGCCAATTTGATAGCACACTTACTGCTCTTTTTTTTTGGCGAGTGAAAATCACTTTTACAGACTGACAAATTATGAAACCACTTTTTTGATTTTCTTAAATGCACATGTCCAAACTTCTTTTTCAGACTACCACCATGTGCAACCTGGGTGGCTGCCTACACTCCAGCAAGGGCAACCAGCCTTAGTGATGCTGAATGTATTTGCATTACAGACTGAAACCTGAAAACCCCACTCGCTTGTAAATACTGTGCATGATTATACATGGCAAGCACATGGGTGTGTGCTAAGAGTCTGCTTCTTCCCCCAAAAAATCGCTCCCCCTTTCCATCTAATGCAACTGTGAAATCACCAAATAAAAACGCAATAAATCTCTGCCTATAATTCCTCTTTGCACAGTCTTGTTTTCACATTAGTCCCAAAACGAAATTTCTTTGCCAATTTGAAACCACACTTACTGCGCTTTTTTTTTTGGCAAGTGAAAATCACTTTTACAGACTGACACATTATGAAACCACTTTTTTTATTTTCTTAAATGCACATGTCCAAACTTCTTTTTCAGACTACCACCATGTGTAACCTGGGTGGCTGCCTACACTCCAGCAAGGGCAACCAGCCTTAGTGATGCTGAATGTATTTGCATTACAGACTGAAACCTGAAAACCCCACTCGCTTGTAAATACTGTGCATGATTATACATGGCAAGCACATGGGTGTGTGCTAAGAGTCTGCTTCTTCCCCCAAAAAATCGCTCCCCCTTTTTCCTACTAATGCAACTGTGAAATCACCAGAAAAAAACGTAATAAATCCCTGCCTATAATTCCTCTTTGCACACAGAGTCATGTTTTCACATTAGTCCCAAAACGAAATTTCTTTGCCAATTTGAAAGCACACTTACTGCTCTTTTTTTTTTGGCAAGTGAAAATCACTTTTACAGACTGACACATTATGAAACCACTTTTTTTATTTTCTTAAATGCACATGTCCAAACTTCTTTTTCAGACTACCACCATGTGTAACCTGGGTGGCTGCCTACACTCCAGCAAGGGCAACCAGCCTTAGTGATGCTGAATGTATTTGCATTACAGACTGAAACCTGAAAACCCCACTCGCTTGTAAATACTGTGCATGATTATACATGGCAAGCAGATGGGTGTGTGCTAAGAGTCTGCTTCTTCCCCCAAAAAATCGCTCCCCCTTTCCATCTAATGCAACTGTGAAATCACCAAATAAAAACGCAATAAATCTCTGCCTATAATTCCTCTTTGCACACAGAGTCATGTTTTTACATTAGTCCCAAAACGAAATTTCTTTGCCAATTTGAATGCACACTTACTGCTCTTTTTTTTTTGGCAAGTGAAAATCACTTTTACAGACTGACACATTATGAAACCACTTTTTTTATTTTCTTAAATGCACATGTCCAAACTTCTTTTTCAGACTACCACCATGTGTAACCTGGGTGGCTGCCTACACTCCAGCAAGGGCAACCAGCCTTAGTGATGCTGAATGTATTTGCATTACAGACTGAAATCTGAAAACCCCACTCGCTTGTAAATACTGTGCATGATTATACATGGCAAGCAGATGGGTGTGTGCTAAGAGTCTGCTTCTTCCCCCAAAAAATCGCTCCCCCTTTTTCCTACTAATGCAACTGTGAAATCACCAGAAAAAAACGCAACAAATCTCTGCCTATAATTCCTCTTTGCACACAGAGTCATGTTTTCACATTAGTCCCAAAACGAAATTTCTTTGCCAATTTGAAAGCACACTTACTGCTCTTTTTTTATTGGCAAGTGAAAATCACTTTTACAGACTGACACATTATGAAACCACTTTTTTTATTTTCTTAAATGCACATGTCCAAACTTCTTTTTCAGACTACCACCATGTGTAACCTGGGTGACTGCCTACACTCCAGCAAGGGCAACCAGCCTTAGTGATGCTGAATGTATTTGCATTACAGACTGAAACCTGAAAACCCCACTCGCTTGTAAATACTGTGCATGATTATACATGGCAAGCACATGGGTGTGTGCTAAGAGTCTGCTTCTTCCCCCAAAAAATCGCTCCCCCTTTCCATCTAATGCAACTGTGAAATCACCAAATAAAAACGCAATAAATCTCTGCCTATAATTCCTCTTTGCACAGAGTCATGTTTTCACATTAGTCCCAAAACGAAATTTCTTTGCCAATTTGATAGCACACTTACTGCTCTTTTTTTTTGGCAAGTGAAAATCACTTTTACAGACTGACACATTATGAAACCACTTTTCAGATTTTTTAAAAAGCCCATGTCCAGACTGCTACACTCCAGCAAGGGCAACCAGCCTTAGTGATGCTGAATGTTTTTGCATTACAGACTGAAACCAGAAAACCCCACTCGCTTCACATTTTCCAACCTCAAACCCTTAAACTATTCTTTTATTATACCAGTACACCTTAATTTATTGTGAAAACATAGTCCATATTATTTTACATGTTCCTCACATTTAAATTTCTCCCAAAACAGAAAATAATAAACACAACTTCTACAAAAGGAATTCCAATTCTATTATTCATTTCTTAATTTACCATATACATCCCCTCTCAAACTCTAAACTCACCTTTAAAATTAGTTAGTTGTGAAAGAAATGTGGCACTCAAACAGCAGATTATCAGAGCCAGGATCTCTGTTCTCTACACCTCTCTCCTCTCAGCAGAACCAGATAATGGCAAACTTTCCCTCTATTTTTCCACACATATACATGTAAGTTTCAAATCTCAGCGCTTCCCCCTTTTTTTCAAATGTAATCACACATTTCTATTGGTTGAAAACCAACCCTTTTCCAAAAGTACCCTGCCCCCAACTTGACTTCTGCCTAGTACCCTTCCCCCTTCTTGACTTCTGCCTGCTACCATAGCAACAGCTCATGGAACACTGCTGTGTGGAGTTAGGTCAGAAGTTCGCCACACAATGTTTCAATTCCACAGAGCAAGAGTGCTTGACTTTTCAAACCTAACAGCAAATCCATAGTACTGTTCTTTGGTAACACATTTTTCTGTACCAATACAAAACATGCTTCTATTATTTTACACATACAGCCTAGTTTTTATTCTAGAATGGTATGAAACAGCCAATCAGTTCTTTTTGTTTTGAAAAAAATATGTATGCCTCCATTTCCAAACTGTCTTTCTTTTCATATTGCCATTCTACTGAAAGACACCTCCTGAGTGCATCCAGTTCTCCTTTGAAGATGTTCACAGTGTGGATTGTAGGGCACAGCTATGTCTTCTGGAGTGAAAAGTTTGCAGAGAAAACAGATATGGTGAGAGACCTTGCTTTGCCAAATGTAGACATTAAATGGATTGGTCAGAGAGGGTTAAAGTGGCACCAGTTGATGCCATTGGTGAAATCCTTCATGCAAATCCAACACCCTGACCTCATAATAGTGCACTGTGGTGGCAATGACCTAGGCACTTTGACTGGGGTAGGTCTGGAAATGCTTATGAAGGACACCTTTGCACAACTGTTTTCACTTTTCCCTAAAACTGCCTTTGTGTTTTCCAACATATGCCAAAGGCAAAAATGGAACTGGTCCAATCATTTCTGTCCGCAGATTGACAAAGCAAGAAAGCACGTCAACAAATCTGTTTCTGCTTTCCTCCGTGACTATGGTATGGGTGCCATTTACCACAACAACTTGCGTTATGACATGCAAGACATTTATAGAGGAGATGGTGTGCACTTCAATGATGAAGGGAACAGAGTCTTCCTTTTGAACCTTAGACTCTGCATCGGTACTTACTTGTAGGTACCACTAAAAAATCACTTCAAAAACACAACGGCTCTTTTTAGAGCCCCCTAATATCTAAACACTTAAATCTGAATTTTATTTCTTTTTATTTTTTTTTTCTACCGTACGCGTACGGTTAGCTTACCGTACGCGTACCCCGCGATTTTTTTAAAAATCAATAAATGTTTTTTTTGTACTTTTCTGTCCTTCTTTGACCCCCTTACAAATGTTAGGGGGTCTGTAACTCTCCTCATTGCCCCCTTTTCTTGTTTTCACTCTTTTTTTTCAGAGTGAAATACACAAAATGGCGGCCGCCGCTTCCTGGTTTCGGCCGATTCGAATGTTTACTAAGATCTAAGAGCCAATCAGAATCGCGCTCGCGCACGCCACCGTACGCGTACGGTAAGCTTACGGTAAGCGTACCGTAAGCGGGCTCAGATATATATATTGATTTAAAGGCTATTTTCTCAGAATCTACTGAACAGATTTACACCAAACCTACAAAAGGCACTTCCTTGACCTGAGGGCTACCTCTCTGCCAAATTTCTAGTAATTCTGTTCAGCCGTTCGGGCTGTAGCTCGTTCTAAAGGTCCTATGGAAAAATGCATGGGGAAAACGCGTTTTGGGACCCCCTTTTATCTCAGCCCCCGCTTGACGAATCCCCCCGAGACTTTCAGGGTAGGAGCGGAGCGTAGCGCCCCACCTATTTTGAGAAATTCGCGAGGATTCGTTAACCGGAGCCAAAGTTAATCAAAATAGAATGTTGCGGTTTTCCTATGGAAAAGGGGTCCTAACTATAACTACCTACTGGCGACCGCCAGTAGGTAATAGATATGTTTATATATAGGGATTGATATTTATACATATATAAATATATATTTGCGTATGTGGATGTATATATGCATATATAGGAACACAGTTTGGATACAAACTTGTGTGTGCATATTGGTATGGTTTTACATTTATTTCCTATATGTGCATATATATACTTAAATGTATAAAGATATATAGCTATAGATAGTGACATGTCTATACATATTTACATGTGTATATATATATATATATATGTATGCATGTATATAGGTGCACATGTGTGAAAACATGAGTATAGAAGCATATATATGCTTTCCTATACATATGTATGCATGTATTTATTGTTTTGCATTTTGATAGAAATGCAGATGTATATATATGTTAATATATATGGTATGATATATATATATATATATAAATATATATGTGCATATGTGGATGGATATATTTATATATATGTACACAGTTTGGATACAAAAATGTGTGCATATTTTTATGGTTTTACATTTATTTTGTATATCTGTATACATATACATATATGTATACATGTATAAAGATATATGCATATATATAGTGACAAGTTATACATATTTACATTTATATATATGCATGTATATGTATGCATGTATATAGGTGCACATATGTGAACAGATGACTATAGATGCATATATATGCATTCCTATGCATATGTATGCATGTATTTATTGTTTTGCATTTTGATAGAAATGCAGATGTATATATGTTAATATATATGGTATGATATATATATAAATATATATTAACATAGAAAATTGCGTTGAGCAGAAAATTTCCAGCACTCCAAGAGGTAAAGGTTCTTTGATTTTATTTTTAGTGATGTTACATCTACGCGTTTCGACGGCTGAACGCCGCCTTGTTCACGATGTGGGAACACCATTCACTTACAATTAAAATAGACATTCCAAATGGTAGACATCAACAACGGACTAAATTTCACGACATAGTATATTTACTGTGAATTCAGTGGCCATCTTTGAACATTTAAACAGGCCAATTTTTATAAACAGTATACCAGGAAACTCATTCAATATATATAGAAAGAGTATGTTTGTTATGACTTTTTCACATGGAAAATAAAACATTTAGTAGAAAAATTGATTTCTTACTCATTCCTGTCATTATTCCATTAAAAAAACCAATATCATACTCATAAAAGCTTTATATCCTTATTTCTATTACAATTGAAATCATAAATAGTCCAATGCAATTCAATTGGAGGGTAAATGCCAAAAATTAATTTTTGACGTTCAAATTGAAAGTGCCAGAGCAAGTTTCCATTCATCTTAAACTCAGTTCCTTCACTGAATTAGAGTATAAATGTAGACAGTACTGGATATTCAAAAAAAGTGCTTGTGCATATTTATTACAGTACGAGATATCAAAAATAAAGTGCTTTTGCTTTCATCTCTGACTTAATTTCAGCCCTGATTCAAAGTGCACATTCTTACAGTACAAATCTAAAACAAAACTGCTAGTGCTTTCAATCTTCAGGTCAATTTGTTTATAACCCAAAAAAAGGGTGCAAATGCTTTAGCTATATTATATGCAGTCAATTCCAACTAATATACTTTTGTTCTATTTATCAAATATAACCACCCTTATTTTTATACCAACATTATTGTACTGTTTTAACATCAAATTAAAATTTCAACAACCCTCCATCTCCGACTTCATTATTCTGTGTCTATCAAAAAAATGTCAGAAATGTCTTATAACAAATCTTGATTTCCTTGTGTGCAGCATTACTCTTCATCTTTCTATTTTATTTTATTGTTCATTTCAGACAGGTGTAAAGGTCTTCATCAATATTTAACCCATAAGGCTCCTTACTATTGAACTCTAGAAAAAAATAAGTTTCAAACTTCCTGAGTTCTCTCACCCTGTCTCCCCCTCTCTTTTTCTTTGGGATTTCTGCTACACAACTGTACTGTAGTCTCAAGGAGTTGCTCTCATGATATGATTCAAAATGTCTCGCAATAGGATAAGTTCTATCCTTATTGATAATGGCTCTCTGATGTTGCAAAATTCGTTGGTATACACAGGGGTGTGGAATTTTCCAAATAATCTAGTTGTCCAAGGGACAAAATGCCACTGAGATCTACATGTCCTGTAAAATCCACTTGTCCCACCTACCCCCGTTCCACAACAAACCAAAGGGCTCCGGCTGACAGAGAAACATTAATATATGTTTGCTTTATTAAAATCAGTAAACCATTGAATGCTGTGCAATAATAATGCTAAAGGAAAACTTGTCAAGCGATATTATAAATCCCTTTTCATCCAAACATATAGAAATACAACAATAAACGATCTTGCATGGCACAGGAATCTGCTCTAAAACTAGTACTTCAACAGTTATGATAGATGTGGCCTTTTATGTCCGCACACATGCTTTGTGCCTCCTGTTGTAAGCCAGAGATCAATAGCTCTGCTGGGGTCATAATCCTCAAAGTTGGGTCCTTCTACCTTAAGAAGCATTAGGTCTTGGAGAACATCTTGATTTAACCGTGTTCTTAGTGGATTCTTAATGATATTCATGGCAGAAAACACACGTTCAGCTTCTGCTGTAGATACACTGAATGTGAACATCATCTCCACAAGCTTTAATATATTAGTCAACGAGTAAGGTTTTGTTGCTAGCAGGGTGGAATATGCAGGCAATACAGGAATACCTTTGGTCTGAAAGCTTTTCATATGGGTTTTAAGTCCACAAAACTCCTCTACAATTGCTAACCTCTCGTCTGTGGTGAAAAGTACCTCAAAATGTTGTACAATTGCCTCAATATCAGAGAGCCCATATGTATAGAGCTCCTCTCTACTTTCTGGCCACAGTGTATAATCAAATGCCTGAAAACCTTGAACTGGCATGCTATTAAAATTTTCAAACCTCTTATCAATGTACTTAATCATACTGTCAATGAGTTCACTGTCACTTTGGACTGTTGCTGCTGGTGGGCAGTGTCCTGATAAATTTATTTCCCAGCCATCAGTAGAAATGTGTCCAAACTTCTTTTCTTCAGGGTGGTACAGTTTTTTAAACTGCTGCATATATTCACCCAGCTCACTCTTTAGGCCTACTAGGGTCAACGCACACCTCTCTACAGCAGGTGGAACATGCAATAAAAGCAGTTCATTAGACTGAAAGAATTCTGAAAGCTGAGACACTGGCTTCAGAACATCTCTCAGACTGTAAAGGTTTTTTATAAATGTAAAACTAGTAACAACTGAGAGGTACTTTTTTGCCTTCGCAGCAGAATCATCACTACCAGCTGCGACCTGTCCCAAGTGTAGAACCACTGTCTGCAGGTTTTGTTGCATGGCTGCCAAAGCCCTGGTTTTGCTGGAAACCCATCTAACCTGTTTAATATCAGTGAAATGTGCAAAGTTTTCATCAATTATTCTTGAAATTTCTTTGGCATCTCTTCGCCTCTTAGGACTATACCAATAGAATTTGAAAATCCATTTCAAAGTTTGCTCAAACTGACAAATAGAGGGATGGGATTTTACAGCATCTAGAATCCCAAGCTGAAGCTTGTGAGCTACACAATGGAACGGAAGAAGAAAAGGAATGTCTTTCTTTAGGAGTGCTGCAACCCCTCCCTTAGATCCCATCATAACTGCAGCACCATCGAAATTGACAGCTATTAGTGATGGACCTGGATGTTCTGCAGACCTTATATCTACTAAATCCAAAGATAACCTTTTAATTCCTTTAACTATACCGTCCAGAACTCCTTGAGCATGTGCATGTTCAAGTGGAACAAGATCTGCAAATAGAGTGTAGGGTTTCCCACCATTGACTACTCTGACCAGCACAGTTTCCTGTTCAGTGATTGCACTATCTGTACTTCCGTCAGCAATAATGCAGATGAAGCGAGAATTTGAAACTATTTTTTTGATGTCCTGTCGAAGTATATCCGCCTCACATCTTATGAACTCTGTGGCTTTTTCGCGGTTTGCATAATTTTCTCCTATATCCACACCTGCTTTCTTCATAGCCCTACATAGGGTGTCCATGTCTGAGAGTGGCTTACCTTGTTTTGCAATTAGGTAAGCATTGTTAAACAAGATGGTCAGTTTCTTTCTTTCTGTTTCCTTCAGTTTTTGCAGTGCTTGCATGATGAGGGGCTGCTCTGTAGGGACACTGGAATTTGAGGTACTCGCTGTAGGGGTCTGACATTGCAAAGTGGTTTCTTTCATTTCCTGGCGGTGCCATGAAACACATGTCATATGTGCCTTACTACTTTCATGAGCTCTGATTGGTTCAATGCGCAACTGGTCACATCCACTTAAGAATGCATTCCTACCGGAACCCGAATAGCTGAGTGCTATAGTAGGATATTTTTGGCAAATAGTGCAGTACATTTTTGGTCCTTCCCCCTCCGGACTTTCCTTCAGGGCTAGCCATGGCCAGGATTCCACCCAGTGTGACTGAAAAACTCGTTTTCTTTTTTCAGCGTCATACTTTTTGTTCTTAGTTATGTTAGGATTCTGTGCAGTGCTACACGGCCCAACGGCCTCAGTTGTTTTTTTTGGGTTTCCTTCTCCTGGGCTATCTTTATCACTGTCTTTACTTTTTTTGAATCCAAAGCTAAATAGACTTTGTTGAGACATATTTGCCTGTCAACTGGACAAAAAGTGATCAAGTATGAGACTACTTAATTCAGTTTAAAACTCACTGTCCACAAATGTTGAGTTATTTATAGCAACAGACTTGTCTTTTCTCAGATAGGAAATTACGCTAAATCTTGAATGAGGTTTCCTCCTACATTTTTCCAAACTTCGAGAATCAAGGGTTGCTGCTGCCTGCTGCAATGAACCTCTATGCTGCCTCTATGCTTCGTAGTGATTCTGTTTCATGCAAAGTTGTGAACGCACAGCTGGTGCTACACTGGCTGGCACTCTAGACCTAGAAGCCAAGAAAAGAATGTACACTAAGAACAAGGATTTGAGCTTTGGAAAAGTACAAGCTAGCTTTCATAAACTTTAATGCAAAACTACCATCCATGTTACCAATAAAGAATAAATGAAAAACATTAGAACTGACTGCTTGAGAAAGATGATTGATGGAGTAAAGGAAAGAATGAACAAAGAAAATAATGAAAGGTAAAAGAAAATAAGGCAAAAAGAAAGGAAAGAAAAATAAAGAATTAAGGAAGGTAATAAAGAAAGGAAAGGAAAAGGGAAGATAAACAGGAAAGGCAGAAAGCCAGACGTGGTGAGCCCTACTCCTTGCGAATCGGTAAGTTATCGAAAAAGAAAAGAAACAGCAAAGTTGGGAGCTTCCTAATAATAAGTATCGTTTTTTCGCCAAATGTACCCTCTTTGCATTTGCAACTTTAATCAATTTTGTAATGTATATTTGTCGGTGTGTTTATGCAGTTCTGGGCTGAAAGTAATAGTTCACTATTCTATATTAGGACAGTTAGGACTCTTTAAGTTATAAATTACAAGTCACCAACGGATGTCTCTACTGAAAGCATTAATCTGCAGATCTGTTTCCATCCTATGCACTCTCTGTAATCGACTTTGTACATGTTCTTTACCCCCTTACGCACTTTCACTAACTTCACCGAGGTCACAACCTCAACTATACAACTCAACTATACAACAGGGATCTCCGCTGGCGTTTGTGTGTTTATTCATGCATGAGTGTGCGTGTGATCTGTGTTTGTTTTTCACTATTGACATCGCTGTACAGGGGGCCTAAAGCACTTGGCAAGGGGTCTCAGACAGAGAAAAGACACGTAGGAGGTCGTGAAGGGTGGAGGTCGCACGCGCAGCATGTTAGCAGCAGTGTACGATGGCGGACGTTAAAACCTGGTGGCCTGCCATACTCTCCTGCCAAGAAATACAACTGACTTAAAAACACAAGCCGGCATTGAGGAAGAGTCGGAGCAGAAGAGCGGCGCCAACGTGCGCATGTTTTATGCACAAGTACACAGGGAAAGTACAAACAGGAAGGAACAAACCTGTGCCCAGATATGTTAGGATCAGAGGTAGTCTATGGAAGATGAAACGAGGGGAGTGCAGGTCCACCGATGCAGAGAAACGTATGGCCTTTAAAGGGAGAAAGACTGGGGGGGGGGGGGGGTTGATCTACGTGCACCGGATGCAAACGAACCTAAGGCATATAAAGGGGAGGAATTGGGGGTTATACCCCAATGCAAAGGATCTAACTGGTAAATGTGGTTACACATCAATCGAAGCAAGGTAACGCCTAGCCTTGAAAGGGAGAAAATGGGCGGGGGGCGGAACGAGGCATTAAACTGATTCACACCCATGCACAGAAACATGTGGCCTGCGCGGCCTGTGATGGAAGAGGGGCGAGTTTCGGGTTCAGACTCTGGTGCAGAGGTCAAGGAGGACGGTGTTTCGAGTCCACATCCACCGAGGCACCAGAACCCCAAGCTTCACTCTAACCCGCCGGCTCATCCCGAGATGTGCGCCTCCTAGATAAGATAGCCGGGAAACAACGCCACCTAAACCACAACGATACAAAATGTGACATTTAATTATTCTGCAGTAGCCTGTAGCCTGGAGGCAGATTAACATCTCAGTAGTGCAGCTGCCAACACACGCCTCGCGGGAGGTGTGCGACTGTCTGCTGGGACCGCGGCGACACTTGAAAGCAAAGAGAGCACAGGAACGAAGCTCACGGCGACAACACACGTCCAAACACAAAGAGTGCCCGATATGCTAGCTAAGCTCGCTAGGTCAATGCACCTGATGCAGGGGCCGGCTAACCTCACCCAGGCGCACTTGATGCAGAGATAACCTCACCCAGGCGCGACCTGCATTTCCAGTGTTGCCGACCTAGCCCGCCATCTTCTATGGTCAATGAAACCCATACCACAGCAATGCGGTTGTGGTGGAGTTTTAAGAGCTTTGGTAATTGGTGGCTATCCACGTTCCAGTTAGTGCAAAGATAGTGGTCTCTTAATTGACACTGACACATAACTTTTTTTTTTCTGTCTTGACCGCACATACCTATAACTTCTGAAGAAGACGGACCCACGAGGCACAGCAGGGCAGGGCGGGTGAGCTGCGTCTGCCAGTAATGGCGCGGAGGCTACGTCTGCGAAAGCACGTACGTACGCATGTACGTACGCTCTTGGGCGAAACCATTGTCCCCGCATTAAGCAGGTGGCATTTGCAACCCCCCCCCCGTACTTTGCATATCAGTTGCCGCGCTAAGCTGCAATACGCGGTTCATAGTATTTTACACGGCCAGACACTATCTTTCCCACATCGTCCGCGGCGACCCTGGCTACTGATAACGGCGCACCAGGGCGCCGCGGCACAGTTTGGGAGCCACTCTAACGTGATTAAAAATATCTAAATGTCTACATGTCCGTCGGACATAAATAGACAATAAATCTTCTTGCCCGTGAATTAAAACAACATGGTTCGGGCGTCGGGCGATATGATTCCCCCACCCCTGTATACAGGTAGAGTGGTACTTCCTATATACATTTTCGAGCATGGGCATTGCAGAATATAAACTACAAAACTCAATCTACATGTTAGGAAACCTTTGACAGTCACTGTTTTATTAAAAAATGTCGTAAAGTGAGTGTGATTCAGTCCATGTTAGCACGCCTTACACTTTAGGCATTTTTTAAAACCCACTTTTTGTTGTTGTTGTAACCAGGTAATAGTTCCTACTTTCCTTTCCTGAAATTTACTTTTTACCATCAGATCTTTCAATGATTTGGATTTCTTATAGGTAATGTCTGGATGCTTTTTTATTTTGGGGCCTGGAATCAGATCATTTCTTACCGAATACCAATATTTATTCAAGATTCATCTTATTTCTTTATGTTCGGAATTGAACGTTGTTATAAATCTCTGACAGTCCAATCCCTTCTCACTTTTTTTAGCTGGGTCTTAGATGGCTCGAATAACGCCCTGTGTCTTTCCAACTTTCTTGCTTTTGCTGCTGCCCCATCAATAATGTGTGGTGCATAACCCCTTTGGATGAATCTCTCAGTCATTTCTTGCTCAATTTTTGAGTACTCAGTTACATCGCTGCATGCCCTTCTCGCTCTATAAAATTCCCCGAACGGTATATTCCTAATTAAAGGTGCGGGGTGTGAGCTATGCGCGTGAAGAATAGTGTTACCAGCTGTTGGCTTTCTGAATACTGTGGTCACCAATTTATCCCCTTGCGATGTTACTCTAACATCCAGGAAGTCTATAGTAGTTCGACTATGATATCCTACAAACTTCAAATTAAGGTTATTATGGTTCAGATCATTTACAAACAGTTCTATTTCACTTTCTGTGCCCTGCCACAGCACAAAAACATTGTCTATAAATCTGACCCATAATAATATATGGTTTGACCAAAGTTCAAGGGGGGGGCCCCGAGCACCTGCTCCTCCCACCAGCCTAGATGTAAATTGGCATGACTGGGGGCGAAGCAGGTGCCCATCGCCGTCCCTTGTTCCTGCTGAAATAATTCATCACCAAATAGAAATATATTTCTGTTTAAGCACCACTCCATTAATTCCAAAATCATTCAATTCTGTTTCACAAATCTTATGGGTCTTCTATTTAAAAAGTATTCTGTCGCTTTTAGGCCATCCCTATGCCTAATACTGGTGTATAAAGTAGCAAAATCGAGGGTTAATAGTACCATGTTATTAGCATTCCAACGTATATCATATATACATTTTAAAAAAAATCTGTTGAATCCTTAATAAATGATGTTAATGTCCTTACAATGGGATTTAAGAAATAGTCTATGTATTTTGAAGCATTCTCAAAGAGACTACCACAAGAGGAGATTATGGGTCTTCCTGGTGGATTTGTGGTGCTCTTATGCACTTTAGGGAGCATATAAAAAACTGGTAAGACCGATTTCTCTTGTTTAATGAATTTAAATTCATCTCAACTGAGTAATTCCTCTTCTTTCCAGGCATCCAGTCTCAAAAAGAATTGTTCTTTCATTTTTTCATAATCCCTCATGGTGATCCTTGAGTGAGATTCACAATTGTCCAATTGACTGAGTGCTTCCTTTTTGTATAGTTCACGTCCCCACAATACAACGTTTCCGCCCTTGTCCGATGGTTTTACTATTACCCCTTCATCTTTCTGTATTTTAGCCACTGTTTTGTGCAACCTCGATTTTTTTCGGATTAAACTTTTTCTTCTGTTGGAGAGTTTTATAATAAAGTTCTTTCAACTCCTTTGTTACATTCTCCCCAAAGATGTCCAAATTATCACGTGCACTTTGTGGTATAAATCTCGAAGGTGGTCGGAATGGGGTATGATTTCCCTTTTCTAGAGTCTCAGTTTGAGGTCCAATTGGAACGTCATCTCCTAATGCTTCATTAGTACTCCGTACTTTAATATTCGATAGTGCCAAAAGATCTTCCAAGACAGGTGCATCACTTACAACTAGGCCATAGGAGTCATTTGATATATTTGGTCGTATTGTCGTTTTAGATGGATTGCGTAGATTTTGATTTAGATGTAATTTTGACAGTTTTAACTTCCTAACAAATCGGTATAGGTCCATTCTACTGTTTGGATAGTAAAAGTTGTTCTCATCACAGTAACTTAGCCCTAATTCTAACACCGATTGTTCATCTTTAGTTAGGATCATTGTACTTAAGTTAATAACTGTTTTTCCATCATTTATTTCTTTACCGGCTTCTTTATTTGGGAGCGCATGGATCTGTTTACTTGCCATCCTGAGGCTCCTTCTATAGCCTTCTCCTCCTCTTCTCTGCTTCCTCTTCCTCGGCTTTTCCCCTCTTCCCCTGCCCCTTGTTGTGCGATGATCGGTTTGTTGCTCCAGTTGCATAAAACGGTACTCGTCTGTCACCCCAAGTCTTACATCCCTGTTACTTCTGTCTCTTGGGTCATCTTGTTCTTGTCTGAACCTGTATCTGAGCTCAGTTCGCTTTGTGAGACTATTTGTTGTTCAATTACACCACTCTGGATTTTCTCTCTTCTAACAGAGTCAAATTTCTTAGAAAAAGTATAAATCCGCCCTGATTCATAGTCAAGGCGGTCGCGTAAGAATTTAGTAGCTTTTCTATCTTTAATACGTTTTTCGTATTTCTCCAGTCTGGGTTTCATTTCGCTCTTAAACTTGTTCACTTTAGCCTGCTCATCACTTTTCTCAAAAATTGCAACCAGTTCCTTTATTTTTAATATTACTTCCTGTCTTTCCACTTCTGCGTATTTTACTAAAATATGGATCATCTTCGTGGAACTTGTAGCACTATTTTCTGCCCATTCACATAGCATCTCAGATTTCGGATTCTCATAGGTGGGGGTAATCATTATACGTAGCCCTCGTGGGACTCTCCCCACCTGTAGGTACTGGCGCAATGATGCCACTTCCCACCATCGTGAGATCTCTCGTTTTTTTAGCTTCTCATATTCATATAATAACTTGCCCAAATCATTCAATCCCGTAGGAGTCGCTACCCCTCTGTCATGCAGTACTGGCACAGATACTTCCTCAAAGAGTTTTAAGGCTTCCTGTTGCCTCGCTGCACACTCTTCATCACTCATATTTTAATTTCAAAGTCCTCCCTCTCACCGGAGTTATGGCGTTTATAAACTAAAAGTTTCCACTTATTAGATCGCCACTCTCGAGCCCGACTCCCGTTACTTCCCTCAGTTTGCCTCGCTTACCGGAGTTTGCCGTGAGCCGTCTCCCATGCTTCCTTGTTCCCGTAATCCTCCGATCCTCCAATCGCCGGTTCCGGGTTTTCGGGTTCCGGGTTCCTTCTCACGGATCCACAATACTCCTTCACTTCAGGCAATTTCTAGGTATAGTAACACAGGGGGCGCGCCTGTCTTTTTCTCACACAAGTTTTTAGCGGTCCACTGGCGTGCTTCCAAATCGTCGGTTGTGCCGGAGATGAGACGTCCGCTTGTGTGAGATAAATGTATATGTGCATATGTGGATGGATATATGTGTATATATATATATATATGTACACAGTTTGGATACAAACATATGTGTGCATATAGGTATGGTTTTACATTTATTTTCTATATGTGGATATATATACATATATGTTTCTATGTATAAAGATATATGCATATATATAGTGACAAGTTTATACATATTAATATTTATATATATATGCATGTATATGTATGCATGTATGTAGGTGCACCCATGTGAAAACATGACTATAGATGCATATATGCTTTTTTATGCATATGTATGCATGTATTTATTGGTTTGCATTTTTATAGAAATGCAGATGTATATATATGTTTATATATAGGGATTGATATGTATACATATATAAATATATATTTGTGTATGTTGATGGATATATGCATATATATGTACACAGTTTGGATATAAACGTATGTGTGTATATTGGTATGGTTTTACATTTATTTTCTATATGTGCATATATATACATATATGTATAAAGATATATGCATATATATAGTGACATATTTATACATATTTACAATTATATATATGCATGTATATGTATGCATGTATATAGGTGCACATATGTGAAAACATGACTACAGATGCATATATATGCATTTCTATGCATATGTATGCATGTATTTATTGGTTTGCATTTTTATAGAAATGCAGATGTGTATATATATATGTTTATATATTTGCGTATGTGGATGGATATATGCATATATATGTACACAGTTTGGATACAAACATATGTGTGCAAATTGGTATGGTTTTACATTTATTTCCTATTCACTGAAAAAACCATAGGTTTCAGGGGCGTTATAGTTAGGAATTGGCATTTAAAAATCTTAGAAATTCACTGAAAAAACCAAAGGTTTCAGGGGCGTTCTAGTTAGCTGGACATTTCCCTCGTACAAAACTCTAGAAATTCCCCTGTTATAGTTAGTTCAGCTAACTATAACTCGTGCCCCCGCAATGCACTGCTGATGACGTCACATATTACATCACTCATGACATGGTCAGTGACATCACTGATGACATCACTAATGACATCTCAAATGACATCACTGATGACATCACTGATGACATCACTGATGACATCATCCAGTAGGTATGTGTTTCTGTACAGTTTTAATATGTTTAATATATATAGGGAAAGGTCTGTTGAAGAATGAGTGGGTGTACAAGTGTGTGAATGGATGATTTTGTAGGTGCGTAACTGACTCTTTAAGTGAGTCATTAAATGTATCTTACTGCAGACTAGTGACTAAACTGTGTGAATGTCTGTATGTGTCTGTGTGTGGGTGTATAAGTGGCTGCATGGTTTTGTGAATAGCTATATGAGTGTCTATATGGGTTATTGATTGGTTGTCTGAGTATCTGTATGGGTGCCTGAGTGTTTGTGTGGGTAGGGTGTGTGTGACTCTATGCATAGATGTGTGAGTGGGTGATTCTATGGGTGCATGGTTTTAAGAGTGCATCTGTGATGGACTGTATGGTTGGGTGAGTATATGTATGGGTGTGTTAGGGATTGAATGTATATCTCAGTGGTACATGTGTGACTAACTGCATGTGAAAGGCAGTATATATGTGTGTAAGAGTATATAAGTGGGTATATGTGAGAGTGTGTGATTGTGAGAGTGGCTGTATGGATGAGTGTATGCTTGTATCAATGATTCTATTAGAGCGTAAGAATGTGGTACTATTTTTATGAGTAAGTGAACTTGAGTGTGTTTAACTGCATAGGTGAGTAAATTGGACTGTGTTTAATTACTTGCACGACTGACTAGGTGTGTCAGTACCTCAATGGATGATTGGCGGTGTGTGAGTGTCTATATAGGTGTATAAATGCATATGATAGTCTTGTATGGAGTGACTGTAAGTATGAGTGACTGTACAGGTGAGTGAGTGGAGGTGTATGTAGACCTAAGAGTTAATGAGTGGGTATGTAGTTATTGGTATTGGAGTATCTATGATTTTCAAAATGGCCGTCTGAAATTTTGAGTCGGTGTATCAAAGGTTATTTTAGGGTGTGAGAAGATGCACTAATTTATCACATGGATGATGTCATCAGTGATGTCATGAGTGATGTCATTTGAGATGTTATCAGTGAAGTGGTCAGTGATGTCACTGACCATGTCATGAGTGATGTAATAAGTGACGTCATCCGCAGTGCATTGCGGGGGCGCGAGTTATAGTTAGCTGAACTAACTATAACAGGGGAATTTCTAGGGTTTTGTACGAGGGAAATGTCCAGCTAACTAGAACGCCCCTGAAACCTTTGTTTTTTTCAGTGAATTTCTAAGGTTTTTTAAATGCCAATTCCTAACTATAACGCCCCTGAAACCTATGGTTTTTTCAGTGAATTTCAAAGGTTTTTTAAATGCTAATTCCTATCTATAACTTATCTCTGAAGATATCATGAAAAGCATTCTTTTTTAAAAGTAGGGTGCACATTAGTTTTGTGGAAAAGCATCTTTGTGATTGGTTAAGAAAAAGCAGTTTTGGGGGGCGTGGCCAACTGCCGATCTCGATGGCCACACTGTAGAGAAGCTCTGGGGAAAGACGCGGAATCCCTCATCAATCCGAGTGCCCATCCGAACATTTATCGTACCTTAGAGACACCAACAGTAAGCGGGACGCTGGGGGCACCGAAAGCGTCGCTCCAGAACTGGCGAAGAGGTGCTGTGCGTTCCAGAAAGAGCGCGGCGAAGTGCGGCCCAGCAGACCGTCGGAGGCCGGGGAGCAGCGTAAGCCGCCTAAGCCCGGAAGTGTGCTCAGCGGCGGCCTTCACGGCGTGTGCCCAAACTGCGGGCAGGCGCCGCAGGAAGATCGCGGTTTGCACCAGTGTGCGCTCTTGGTGGGTGTCCTTGCGCCCCCCCTCCCTCTCCAACACAGGACACTAGCAAGATCGGTGCGCGCCTTAGACCTCGAGGTGCGCCCGAGCAACGGAGGTGGGGGCGAGGTGAGGCTTTCCCCTCAGCTGCTGCTGGCCTGATACTACAGAGCGGAGGAGGACGGAGGAGCTCCGTTTGAGATGTCCCTGGGGCTGGTGAGGAGAGAGATTTGAAGAGCTGTGTCTGGAAGCATGGGACACTGGGGGCCTAAACTACTTTAATTGAAGAGTGAAGCGAGGCCAGAGAGGAGTGAGTGAGGGTGGGTGCGACCCTGCGACCCAGGCGGAGAGGGGGTGCGGTGGAGGTGCGGACGTCACTTCACCCTGCGAACTGCACGGCTGAAGCGCGGACCGGAGGTCAGGAAGTGCAGACAGGACGGGGCGGTGTGACATCCCGGGGACCGCGAATCAACGTATCTTGGGCGGCAGGGAGGCCTAATTACACGGGATCAGCGACGCGGCGGGAAAACCGACAGGCCGCGCGTGGAGTGCGCTCCTGCGGCAGGCGGCGGCGACTACCAGTCGGAGCTGCGTCCCAGTGGCAGAGATGGGGGGCAGAGGCCCGCGCACAAACTCGCAAACACAGGGGCACCAAAAGTGACGCTAGAAGATATTATGGAGGCCCTCACCGGCGTGCAATCAACAGTAGGCACCATCTCCACGGATGTTTCTTTCCTGAGAGCGGACTTCCAAAAAATGACCGCCAGGGTCACTGAGGTGGAGCAACAGACGAAATCGCTTGCGCAGGACACTGCCCCTCTAGTCGGTAGGGTCGCCCACCTGGAAGCAGAACATCGGGTCCTGGCTGAGGAGTTGGACGATCAGGAAGGGCGCTCTCGGCGCAACAATATACGCATCACGGGCATTCCAGAGAGCGAAGGGCATCCGGCCATGGACCTCTACGTCGAGGAGCTCATAAAAGCCAAACTTCAGCCTAGAGGGCTTTCACAATTTTTCTCTTTGGAAAGAGCGCACAGGGTGCCAGGGGGCAAGCCCAAGCCTGGGGCCCCCCCTAGACCGATCCTGGCCTGCATCTTTAACCATCGCGACAGAGATGTAATACTCCAGACGGCGAGGGTGGCCTCCCCATTACGAGTCCATAACGCGGTGGTTTCCTTTTTTCCAGACTACACGGCAGCGGTGTCGAAACGCCGCAGGAATTTCCTTGAAGTAAAGAAGGAACTTAGGCGTAGAGAGCTACCGTACTCCATGCTGTTCCCGCCAAAACTGCGCGTGGTAGCGGATGGGAAAACTTGGTCCTTTGAATCGCCAGAGGAGGCCCACGACTGGCTTGAAGGTTGGCGAAAAGCGGAGGGATCCCGACGGAGGGAGAAACAACAGCGGCGCCCATGACCTATTGGAACATGGCCCAGGGCATGGGGAGACTGGTACGCACCGGCCTGAAGGAGGAGAAGAGGGATATAAAGCAGCAACGTCTTGAGGGCAAGGGACGCTAAGTTGGGAAGCGGCTACCATGATCTGGCCGGCGACGGAGGGGGACTTGACTTACCGGCTGTGCTACGCATGATGGACGCGCTCCCCCCCCGTGGGATTACCTGCGGTATCCCACGGACTTCTCTTCCCCCCCACACGCAAGTACTGTTACAGGGGTTGAAGCGCTCTGCTATGTTGGGGTGGCGGATAGTTGGGGGTCTGTCTGGCAGGGAGAGGGTAGGTAAGAGGGGAAGTTCTAAGTTGTTGAGTCTGTATTGTTTTTATTACATCTTAATGTTCACCCTGATACAACAGAAGTTGCAGATATGGAGGCACGAGACAGGGATTTGTCATCGCCCTCTACCGGGGGTGGGACGTGAGAGGCACCTAACTCTTGTAGTTTCTGCTTATGCCAGGGGGAAACGTGCGCTATCCTATGATGATTGTATAATTGTACGTTTTTCTTTTTTAAGGGTTGATTTGGGGCCAGGGAGGGGGGAGGAAGGGAGAAACAGGGAAAATTGGTATGGTTTGTTGGGGGAAGGGGTAGGGTTGGGGAAGGTAGGAGCGAATATGGTATATTGTCGTTGGTTTTATTGTATGGCGGAGTTTGAGGAAGCTTTCAGGCAGAGGGCCTTTTTTCACGATGTCCAGCAGAGGCAGTGTATAAGTGGTTCCGTTTATAAGTGGTTCCGTAATCGCACGCACCTTTAACACCAAATATGGCGGCACAAAATTGGACTACCCCTGATTCTGCACTGTGTCCTATGGCTCCTGTGGCACCACTGTCCATGATTACCTGGAATGTCCATGGTCTTGGCGACAAAATAAAGAGGGGATTGGTTCTACAATACCTAAAGCGGTGCGCCCCAGTGGTGGCTCTGCTGCAGGAAATGCACCTTACGGGGGCCGCATGTAGGGCAATGGATAGATGGGGGTTTAAAATGGTAGTTCACTCCGAGTTCTCCTCAGGCTCTAGGGGCGTGGGCATCTTACTTAAAAAGCAATCACCATTGATAGTACACCAGACCAAGACAGATGACCACGGCCGTTTTGCGGCTATAATAGGCCAATGGGAGGGGCGGGCTATAAATATCGTATGAGTCTACATCCCCCCAGCGCTGCACGCGGTGGCACTCCCGGCTCTCAGCAAGTTCTTGATCGGTCTTCTGGAGAGGGAGCTCTTGATTGGGGGGGGGGGTCTCAACGCAACTATAGATGGCGCCCTAGACCGCCATCCGGCGAGGGCGCACGTGTCGGGCACGTCCCGCCTTGGGGACTTTCTAGAGGCGCTGGGACTCTCTGATGTATGGAGGTGGCACCACCCCACGATGCGGCAGTTTACCTTCCACTCTGGGGTGCACCGCAGTCTATCCAGAATAGATTACTTTCTAGCACCAGCGAACTGTCTGCAACACGTTGACGATATTGAGATAAGACCCAGAGGGATATCCGATCATTCCCCAGTGCAGATGACGTACTCTTACCACCATGCAGCCCGGGCGTACCTATCCCATCTACCCGGGTTACTTGCAGGTCCCAGAGATCAAGAAGGCGATGGTTAAAGCGACAAAACACTACTTTCAGGAGAATGTCCAGACAGTAGACTCGCCAACGCTTCTGTGGGAAGCATACAAGACTGTAATTAGGGGACAGGCTACAGGTTCGATCACGGGGCATAAGCGAGAGAAGCAGCAGGAACTACATGATATGGAGATGGAATTACAGGACGCTGAGGCGCACCATGCCAGCAACCCAACGCCAGATGCAGCTCATCAGCTGCATCTTCAGCAGCAGCAATATAGGGGACACCTTGAGGCGACGACCAGGTCTCGTCTGACGGCCACGCAACATAAGATATATCAAACCGGGGATAAAGCCGGTAAACTTTTGGCATGGCTAGATAGACGGGAGCGGGGTAATAAGGGGATAGCGAGGATCCAGACAGGGGAGGGAACACTCTCAACGGACCCGCGCACAATAATACATACATTGGCGGACCTCTTCCAGCAGGTGTATAAGTCCTCATCGGATGTGTCACTTGAAGTGGCGCTATCATATATACACGATATTCCCATGCCTAAGCTCACTCCGGAGGCGGTCCTCACGTTAGAGGCGAGCCTCACAGTGGAGGAGCTGCAGGTGGCGATTGGATCACTACAATCCGGCAAGGCACTGGGACCGAACGGTATACCAGTCGAACTCTATAAAACAGTAGCAGGAACCATAGCCCCGCAACTGCTCCATATGTACACCGACTGCCTGAAGTTGGGCGAATTACCCCCAGATCAACCAACGGCTACAATAGTGACAATACCCAAGCCAGGCAAGCCTGCTGAGGAATGCACCTCGTATCGCTCAATATCATTAATTAATGCAGAGGCAAAAATCCTGGCAAAACTACTGGCGATTAGGCTAACGCCACACCTGCCGACCTTGATCCACCCGGATCAGTCCGGATTTATGCCAGGCAGAAGCACGGCGTTAAACTTGCGGCGCCTACACGCGGTAATGGCCGGTGCCCCTTTTTTACAGGAACCGGCAGTTATACTCTCCCTGGACGCCAGAATGGCATTCGACATGGTCGAGTGGCCATTTCTGTTCGCAGTCCTTAGCCATATGGGCTTCGGCCCCAACTTTTGTGCATGGGTCCGCCTCCTGTACACCAAGCCGATTGCGCATGTTACGGCGAATGGGCACATCTCTAGGGACTTCCCTCTTGAGAGGGGCATTCGTCAGGGCTGCCCCCTGTACCCGCTGCTTTTTTCCCTGGTACTGGAGCCATTGGCGGCGTGGATAAGGTGGGAACCAACGATAAGAGGACTCCGATGGGCCGCGGGATGGGAGGACCGCATCTCCTTGTATGCGGACGACATTCTATTGTATATGGCCTCCCCTAAGAGTTCCATATTGGTCCTCCTCAATATTTGCGAACTTTTCGGACGGGCATCGGGGTATACCATCAACTGGTCCAAATCCATCTTGTATGTGCTGCATGGGCCTCCACCACAACTACCTGCAGGGTGCATGCTACAGATCGCGGTCGATGCATTTAAATATTTAGGTATCTACGTTACGGCCGACCCTAAAGGCTTCTTTAAAAGAAACCTACTGCCCCCGCTGGAGCGTCTGAAAAGGGACACAACACACTGGGGATCGTTGCCACTGACTCTCCTAGGGAGGGCAGCACTTTTTAAAATGATGGCGGTCCCTCGATTCATATACGTATTGGAAAATGCTCCATTCCCGATACACCCAACCTATTTTAAAGCAATTGCAACTCAGGTCTCCAACTTAATGTGGGGAAATAAACCGGCACGCATAGCGCAGGCCAAACTGGTGCGAGGGTGGTATGATGGGGGATAGTGCTCCCCAATATACATCTATACTACTGGGCAGCGCAATTAAAAGTGATTAATCAGTGGCTGCACATGGCACAAGAAGATCCGGCATTTAAGGCTGACAGGATTCAATTATGAACGGGAAGTATGCTGTCCCCCCTCTATAATAAAAAGCAAACACTTACGTTAATAGGGCCCACGAAACACACAGTCGCCATATGGCATGCAGCACAGGCAAAGCTGGGCTGGCAAGGGGTCATAACCCAACTCACTCCATTGTGGGACACAGGGAGACTGGGACGACTCAGGAATAGTAAGGGCTTCGATCAATGGGATGCCATTGGCATATCCACAGTAGGGGACATATGGCATAAAGGGGGGGTGGCCACCTCCGAGCGCCTCCAGCAGCAGTACGATTTAGCGGCCACTGAAATATATCGGTATACACAGATAAAGCATGCACTCACAACGGCACTGCCGCCCGGTGTTGAGGTCCCGGAAGCCTCCCCTCTGGAGGACAGGCTACTGACAGATCATATGCCTAAGCTAGCTACGTCATTCACTTACCGCCAGTTAACAACCTGCCGGACCCGACGACATCTCTTAGGGACCAATGGATCAAAGACGTGGGTGACCTCGATGACACAGAATGGCAGGAGGCGCTGTCCTCACCAAAGGAAGTGGGTATACCCTCAAGACTTAAATTAGTACAGCTTAAAATCCTGCACCGCACATATTACACCAGTTGCACTGTGTTCAAGATGGGCAGAGCCTCACACCTGTATTGTCTTAGGCAGTGTGGGGAGGAGGGTACCTTTTACCACACGATATGGCACTGCCCGAAGATCAGGGCCTATTGGGTGAAAGTGGTGAGAACGATTTCACAGGCAGGTGGGGTGTCAATCTTGCCGGAGCCCAAGAGTTGTCTACTAAATATATGGGAACCAAACGACTTAACAAAGTTAGCGCAAGAGTGGGCAATGCTGGGGATTATGACGGCCAAGCGTAACATAGCACAGAAATGGGGGGCGGGGGAGGTGCCATCACTTAGTGCATGGTGTGTAGATATGGACAAGGCCATGGTAGCGGAAAAAACAGTATTTATTAACCGCGGCTGCCCCAAAAAATGGAGCAAGATCTGGGGAGCGTGGAATAAATACAGATGCAACATCTGTGACCCACCCCCAGAGCAGGCGGAAGAGAGCACAGATGGGGACTGATAGGGAAGAAGGAGGATGGTTACTAGGTGTTGCGGGGTATGTAGTTGCCATATTATGTTTGAACGCAATGCTGCGCCAAAACTGCGATTTCCTGCTTACTGATATGTATGTTTTACAAATGGGAAAATCTCTGCCTTGTTGCTGTTTTACTTTGTCAACTAAAGTAATAAAAACTAAGTTACAAGAAAAAGCAGTTTCAACATGGAGTTCATATCAAAGGATAACATTTGCTCAGATCAACCACACCTGCTACTTGCATTTGAAAGGCACTGTTCGAACTTAAAACAATCGTCAACTTTTAACCTGCACGTGTCGTTAAATATTCAAGAAAATGTTACAAAAAATATCGTTAAGTTTTAAAAAATTTATGAACTTTTAACCTGCACGTGTTGTAGAATGTTCTAGAAAGTGTGTTGATAGAATACGTTGCACTTCTGACTTCTATGTGTTGTTCAATATTTAAAAAACGGTTCATATGGAAAATTAAAAAGAAACCAATAGAGAAGTTTTGAAACCTAAAAGAATCAAGGAACTATTCTAATTTATTCTTTACATGTATTTGTGTGTGCAGCAACAAAATTATAGACACAACAACACTAGGAAGAGGAAGAAGCAGGGAGTGGGGGGAGGGAGGGAGATGGGCAGAATGGCACATATGCACAATTAAGTACAACACACATAGACTAACAATGGCCAAAATGAAACACACCAACAAGCAGCACAAGTCACACAACCCGCCAACATCACACCACTGAACGAGCATAGAAGTGAAAACCACGCTGCATTCATACAGGATGTGTACAAAGGCCAGTCGTTGGTGTTGTGGGATGTCTGCGACCGTGGTCATCATGGATGAGATGCCCAGCATGTGGCACATGGTCGAGTTCACTGTGTGTTATGTTGACAAACGGCTGCACATCCCTTCCACGAGCCCCCACACTTTTGTACGGTGCGCTGTTGTATCTCGTGCACTCGTACAGCACACCATTGTAATGCCTATTTGCGCATGTCCTGCTACATTCCAACTACAACATCACAGTGCCGTTTGGAGGTGGTGCATGCCAGTTTACAACATCAACTGCTGCGGCTCTTGTAGCAGGCGACACCAGAGCTCAGAGACACACTTACCGCACTTCCTGTACACAGACATGTCCGAGACACCCCGTTCCCCTTGCCGTATAGGCACACCCCTGCACTGACCTGTGAACCCCAGACCAGCACACGCCAGTTGTGCATGCAGGAGGATGCGTGCGTAGCTACACGTCCCGGCTCACTGCCAACGCTGAGGTGACAGCACACTGTGATGTTGCAGGGCTCGTGCCTATCATGCTAAGACAATGACCACAGGGACACACTTACTAAGATGTGGGTTTGGGGGGCATTGGCGGTCCTGGAGTTGTTGAGATGAGTCTTCTGTCTCTCATGGGTATCCCTGTATCATGCTCATTGACTCTATGGTACCTGTGGGTGTTCTGGTGTGGCTCTTGACTGTGTTCCCTTTCATGGTGCAGGTAGTTGTCCTGCTTATCACCAGCAGAAAGCCGGTGTAAAATCCCTGGTGCTAACGTGTCTTATCGCCGGAATTTGTTTCGCATTGCAATTAGTGTGAAAGTTGTGATGGGATTTTTTTCGTATGCAGAACAATATACAAACTGAGCAGTGTATCTCATCAAGATCCAGCAACTGACGCACTATTCCCAATCAATATAAATACAATGAGATTTCTTAACCCCTTCGCATCGGCAGGAATTCCGCCGCGGCGCTGGGGGGGTTTGGGGGCAGTTGCGGTGGCGCTGTGCTTGTGACGGAACCACTCCGTCACGAGTCACGGGTGAGCTGTGCTCATGATGGAGTGGTTCCGTCACGTCTCCGCCCACTGCGCTAATCGCCCGCCCAGGCGGGGAATTAGCGCCGCATGGGCGGAGCGGCCGCCAACGGCCGCAGCATGACGGAACCGCTCCGTCATGAGCACAGCGCACCCGTGGCTCATGACGGAGTGGTTCCGTCATGAGCGCGGAAAGGGTTAATAGATTTTGTGTGTACACTGTAACTGCAGCCAATACCTCAGTGTAATTCAATACAGGATTTTAGTGTTTAGAATAAATCGGAAAGGTGCACCTCATGTCTTTTTGCACGGGAACGGCTACTCTCCATTTCATTATCAGCACTTTAACGGAAGTAAAGTTGAGATAAATCTAACACACTATTCAGAAGTTAGTTCAAACTGCAGATATCACCAGTATTCCAGCGATAAGTCCCCCAAAATTTAACACCATAGTGGACTCCATCAAATAACAGTAATAAGAACAAGAATGAGTCACACAGCAGTTAAGAGAACAACCAAAAACGTTATTAATTTTTTTTTCAAACTTTATTTTTTATAATAATAAATATATAAACGAAAAACTATTTTCAAACTTTATTTTTTTATTAACATATATATGAACAATAAACTAATAAACAAAATGTAACAACAGTAATAAAAAACAACAAGGCGGAACACTACTGTGGGGACAATGGATGTCGACGACAGACCTGGAAAATAAGAAAGATTGTTAAAAAAAACAACAACATGGTATTCTCAACAAAATACCACAAGAAACAAATCACAGATATATAAAATGCATACAGCTAACAAAATTTTATAAGTTTAACTTACAAAAACTGTAAATGTTGCCGCTTTAAAATATTTACCGAATCTGAAGAAATTTTTTTCAGAAGGCACCACACAAACAACGTTTTTCTTCAGTGGTGAGGAAATGTTTTACTTTTTCCAAGGAGCAAACAAAGACCAATGCCACCTTCGTCACTTGCAAGATTTGCCAAAGAGTTCTGTTACGAGGAGATCCTAACAAAAATACTCGTGCGGCACAGCAAGTATGATGAAACACCTAAGGACCCTTCATCCAAACAATCTTGCACGAGAAGAGTGCAAACAGATGAGAAACACTCCTGTTCTGTATCTGTAAAAAAGAATCACAAATAAATGTATATTAATAACTTTCAAATTTATACTATTCCATTACTGTACAAACACATTTTATATAAAAACTGACTATGAAACTATAGCCCTGAACCACAAGTGTGACGATCATTAAAACACTACATGCATAGTGCATACTACTTTGAAGCAGTTCATGCCCTAAAGCCTACCTCACTAAAACACTACATGCTAACTGACTAAATGATTACAGTAGTATAAGGAGACACACTTGGTGACTCACAGGGTGTTTGCTAGAAGAGTATGAATACTAACTAGGGAATAGAAGGTGTGAAACACAACTGTGTAGGTGATTAGAGGACTGCATCCATACTGCATAGGCATTTAAAGCAGTCCATGTGCTAAGGCCTGGCTCACTGCATGACTACTTGGGTACTGACTGAAGGATTATCGTACAGCAAGGAGAGTGCCTAGGTGAATTTATAAGTGCTAGGCTTTTCGCACAGAGAATAGATTAGTACTTGGTACTGAATGGGTCACTAGAGGAGTGCAAAGGCAGTGACAAGTGCTGGACTGTATGGATACTGACTAGGAAATTGAAAGTGTGAAAGACAAATGTCTAGGTGGTTAGAAGACTGCATGCATAGTGCATAGGGGTTTGAAGCAGTCCATGTGCTAAGGCTTGGCTCACTGTATGAATACTTAGGCACTGACTGAATGATTAGAGTACTGCAAAGATAGTATCTTGGTGAATTTATAAGTGTTTGGGTTTTAGCACAGTGAATGGATTAGTACCTGGTGCTGAATGGGTCACTAGAGGACTGCAAAGAGAGTCACAGGGTATTTCCTGGAAGTGTATGGATACTGACTAGGGAATTGAAGGTGTGAAAGACAATTGTGTAGGTGGTTAGAGGACTGCATACATAGAGGATAAGGGTTTGAAGCAGTCCATATACTAAGGCCTGGGTCACTGGATGAGTACTTGGGTACTGACTGAATGATTAGAGTACTGCAAGGAGAGTGCCTGCGTGAATTTATTAGGATTTGGCGCTGTGAATGGATTAGTACATGATGCTGAATGGGTCACTAGAGGAGTGCAACGGCAGTGACAGGGTGTTTGCTGGAAGTGAACGGATACTGACTGGGGAATTGAAGGTGTGAAAGACAAGTGTGTAGGTGGTTAGAGGACTGCATGCATAGTGGATATGGGTTTGACATAGTCCATGTGCTAAGAACTGGCTCAGTGCATGAATACTTAGGCAGTGACTGAATCATTAGAGTACTGGAAAGAGAGTGTCTAGGTGAATTTATAAGTGTTTGAGTTTTGGTACAGTCAATGGATTAGTACATGCTGTTGAATGGGTCTCTAGAGGACTGCAAAGGAAGTGACAGGATGTTTCCTGGAAGTGTATGGATACTGACTAGGGAATTGAAGGTGTAAAAGACAAGTGTATAGTATGTCAGAACACTTTTATTTGAAGCAATCTATTTGGTACTTAGAAACTGACTAAATAATCAGACTACTTCTAGGACAGTGCTTAGGTAAAACTTTTAAATTTTCAGTTCTGCCACAGTGAACAGAATAGTACATGGTACTGCACCTTAGTGTCAAACCCTGACTCATTTTATCAATGCATAAGCAAAGACTAGCTTCTAATGCTACTAAAACCTGACAACATGAGAGGTTTTAAATTAGTTATCTGTCGGCAAATACACGATGTTACCAAATGCTTCTCTCACAGTGGTTCTCAAATGCACACAGACTCACAGTGTAATTCTAGACAACAACCACTATACCTAGGAGTTTAACAAAAATCATTCACAACTGTGGAAGTGGTAAGCGAACTGCACACAATCTTCATATTTCATGACTGCACTTTTGTGTCAATGCCTGACTCATATAATGAAAGCATAAGCCATAACTGTCTTCTAATGCTACTAAAACTTGACAACATGACAGGTTTTTAAACAGTTATCTGTCAGCAAATACACGATGTTACCAAATGCTTCTCTCACAATCCTTACCCAAATGCACTCAGACTCACAGTGTGATTTTAGACAATCAGCACTATCCTAGGACTTTACCAAAACTCATTCACTACTGTGGAAGGGGTAAGGGGACTGCACACAATCTACATATTTAAGTACAGCACATCAGTGTCAAGGCATGACTCATTTAATCAACAGATAAGCAAAGACTGGATTCTAATGCTACTAAAACTTCACAACATGACAGATTTTAAAACAGTTATCTGTCAACAAATACATGATGTTACCAAATGATTCTCTCACACTGATCCCAAATACACACTAACTCACAGTATGATTCTAGACAAGCACCACTATCCATATGAGTTTACCAAAACTCATTCACTAGTCTAGAAGAGTTAATGGTACTGCACACAATCTACATATTTAAGTACAGCACATCAGTGTCAAAGCATGACTCATTTAATCAACATATAAGCAAAGACTGGATTCTAATGCTACTAAAACTTCTCAACATGACAGATTTTAAAACAGTTATCTGTCAGCAAATACATGATGTTACCAAATGATTCTCTCACAGTGATCCCAAATACACACTAACTCACAGTATGATTCTAGACAAGCACCACTATCCCTATGAGCTTACCAAAACTCATTCACTACAGTGCAAGTGGTAAAGGAACTGCACACAATCTACATATTTCACAACTGCAATTTACTGTCAATGCCTGACTCATATAATGAAAGCATAAGCCATAACTGTCTTCTAATGCTACCAAAACTTGACAACATGACATGTTTTACAACATTTATCTGTCAGCAAATACACGATGTTACCAAACACTTCTCTCACAGTGGTTCCCAAATACACACAGACTCACAGTGTGATTCTAGACAAACACCACTATCCATAGCAGCTTACCAAAAAACTCATTCACTACAGTGGAAGTGGTAAGGGAACTGCACACAATCTACATATTTCACGACTGCACTTTAGTGTCAATGCCTGACTCATTTAATCAACGCATAAGCAATGACTGGCTTCTAATGCTACTAAAACTTGACAACATGACAAGTTTTAAAACAGTTTTCTGTCAGCAAATACACAATGTTACCAAACGCTTCTTTCACAGTGGTTCCCAAATGCACAAAGACTCACAGTGTGATTCTAGACAAGCACCAGTATCCCTAGGAGTTTACCAAAACTCATTCACAACACTGGAAGTGATAAGGGAACTGCACACAATCTACATATTTCACGACTGCTCTTTAGTGTCAATGCATGACTCATTTAATCAACACATAAGCAAAGACTGGCTTCTAATGCTACTAAAACTTGACAACATGACAGGTTTTAAAACAGTTTTCTCTCAGCAAATACACGATGTTACCAAACGCTTCTCTCACAGTGGTTCCCAAATGCACAAAGACTCATAGTGTGATTCTAGACAAGCACCAGTATTCCTAGGAGATTACCAAAACTCATTCACTACATTGGAAGTGATAAGGGAATTGCACACAATCTACATATTTCACGACTGCACTTTAGTGTCAATGCCTGACTCATTTAATCAACATGTAAGCAAAGACTGGATTCTAATGCTACTAAAACTTGACAACCTGACTGGTTTTAAAACACTTATCTGTCAGCAAATACACGATGTTACCAAATGCTTCTCTCACAGTGGTTCCCAAATGCACACAGACTCACTGTGTGATTCTAGACAAACAACACTATCCCTTGCACTATATGAAAACACATTTCTTCATCTAGAAGTAGTACTACATTTTAGTATAGAAACATAACTCATTTCACAAATTCATAAACAATGACTGGTTTCTAATGCTACCAAAATATAAAAACTGCACAGTTATCTCTCTACAAACACATGAAAAACACAAATGCCAATCACAGAATGGTTTCTACATGCACACACATTGTAGAGAAAAAAAGTACTCCCTACACTTTAGCAAGAAAAATACATTAGTCTGATTAAAATCAAAATAGTCCACATACATCCCCTCACAATTAAATAACTCATCTTTCAAGTTCTTTTGTAGATTAAGGAGTATATCAATCACTCACCATATTTTCTTTTACAGAATCTCTACACTGTGCACCTCTCAGCAAAAGCAAAGAATGGAAAAGTTTCCCTTTCATTTTCCACACATATACATGTAAACATCAAATCACAATCCTTCGCACATAAACTCAAAAGCAAACACACATTTCTATTGGTTAAACATTTCAACCCTTTCCAACTGAAATACATTTCAACCCTTCCCCCAATCTGCCTTCTGCCTGTTACCATAGAAACAGGTCATGGAACACTGCACTGAGCTCACAGGTCACAAGTTCAGCACACAATGTTCCTACACAAGACAGGAAGTGTGCTTGACTTTTCAACATATCAGCTTTTCATATATAATGTTCCTTACAATCTGTTTTTGTTAACCAATAACAATCATACCTTTAAAAAACAAAAATATACACCCTACCTTTCAGTGTAGAAAGTTGTTATACAACCAATGATTTCTTGTCGTTTTTCAAAAAACGTTGCCGTGGATCCGCGCACCCACCGCAAGAGAATCCGTGCATCCAACGCCGATTTTTTTTTTTAAAAAGGGGGGCCCCAGGGTGTCCTTCTGGGACCCCCTAAGCACCTCTAGAGGGTCAGAGTATTCCCACTCTGCCCCCTTTATATGTTTTACGCACTTATTCCCCTTGCTTCTTCAGCCTCGCTTTTACCGAGGCAGAAAATGGCCACCAACAGATCCTGGTTTAGAATGTAGAGAGACGCTCGACAGCCAATTAGCATTCAGCGCGCGATCGGGAGGGTGCGCGCTCGGTTCGGGGAGGGTTCGTGTACGGTGCGGGTAGGGTCCGCGGATCCTCCGCGGCCATAGATATCACTAACTTTTTTACCCTAATTTTATCAGGAACTACTGAACAGATTCACACCAAATATGCAAAAGGCACGAGTCCGAACTGAGGACTACCTCTTTGCCAAATTTGGTGTCATTGCGTTCAGCGGTTCGGGCTGTAGCTGCGACAACAGATCCTATGGAAAATTGCATGGGGAAAACGCGTTATGGGACCCCCCTTTTTTCTCGGCCCCCGCTTGACGAATCACCACAAAACTTTCGGGGTAGGAGCGGAGCAGAGCTGGCCAAAAGTATGGAGAATTTCGCGAAGATACGTCAATCGGCGCCAGAGAAATTCCCAATAGAATGTTGCGGATTTCCTATGGAAAATGGGTCCTTACTATAACTATCTACTGGCGACCGCCAGTAGATAATATGTGCATATATATACATATATGTATAAAGATATATGCCTATAGATAGTGACATGTCTATACATATTTACATGTATATATATATGCATATATATGTATGCATGTATATAATTGCACATGTGTGAAAACATGAGTATAGAAGCATATATATGCTTTCCTATGCATATGTATGCATGTATTTATTGTTTTGCATTTTGATAGAAATGCAGATGTATATATATGTTAATATATATGGTATTATATATATATAAATATATATGTGCATGTGTGGATGGATATATTTATATATATGTTCACAGTTTGGATACAAACGTGTGCATATTTTTATGGTTTTACATTTATTTTGTATATCTATATACATATATGTATACATGTATAAAGATATATGCATATATATATAGTGACACGTTTATACATATTTACATTTATATATATGCATGTATATGTATGCATGCATATAGGTGCACATATGTGAAAACATGACTATAGATGCATATATATGCATTCCTATGCATATGTATGCATGCATTTATTGTTTTGCAATTTGATAGAAATGCAGATGTATATATATGTTAATATATATGGTATGATATATATATAAATATATATGTGGATGGATATGTGTATATATATATATATGTACACAGTTTGGATACAAACATATGTGTGCAAATTGGTATGGTTTTACATTTATTTTCTATATGTGGATATATATACATATATGTTTCTATGTATAAAGATATATGCATATATATAGTGACAAGTTTATACATATTTATTTATATATATATATATATATATATATATATATATATATATATATATATATATATATATGCATGTATGTATATAGGTGCACACATGTGAAAACATGACTATAGATGCATATATATTCTTTTTTATGCATATGTATGCGTGTATTTATTGGTTTGCATTTTTATAGAAATGCAGATGTATATATATGTTTATATATAGGGATTGATATATATACATATATAAATATATATTTGTTTATGTCGATGGATATATGCATATATATGTACACAGTTTGGATATAAACTTATGTGTGTATATTGGTATGGTTTTACATTTATTTTCTATATGTGCATATATATATACATATTGGGTTTCAAACTTGCTTCTGCAACCCACCACCTCCTGAACGCAAGGCGCGTCGGCGTTAATGGACCTCCGAAGCCCGGTCCAGTAATATAATACGAACTCCAAAGAAATGGAATGTCGACGCCGTGTCGTTTGGAAAAATAATTTTATGTCAGCTGTTAAGAGTCGGACGCGTTTCGCCTGCCCAGCAGGCTTGCTCACCAACAACTCCAATAAAGTTTTTTGCCACCATTTAAACTCGTGAGTCAGTTCCGTGTCACATGGTAAACTACAACCATAAACAGTGAAGACATACTCGTAGTTTTTGATTACCACACACATTAAACTCTTGTGCCTTATTCTCTAATGTGTTTAAAATTTAACATATCATGATAGCATAGCGGATAGCACATATCATTTTTACAACGCTGCACAATATTGCAATAGCACATTTCTCCAGTGAGAATAATTATTGGCGTGCATGTTAAAATAACATGTCTCAATTATACGCACTACCAAAATAATAGGTTCAGTGACACAAATTACTCTCAATAATATTCAAAAAGCTCATTTGATAGCCTATAAACATTATTAACAGTCGACATCTCTAGTGAGAATAATCACTGCGCTAGTGCCTCGAAATTAAAAATTAAAAACGGTCTTTCTGAGATCCAATGCGTCACAATTTATCAAATATTTTTCACAGCAATACTACCCCAGTGGGATATCATGTGGATTATCCCATTTTTACTTGGTATTAGGTTAATGTATTAACGCGCCAGTGCGCAATCATTACCTTGTTTTTTCTTTAAAGTATGCCATCATGCATTAAATTTCCTTACTAGATTGTCTCCACATTATTCAATATTCGTGAAAAGTGAGAACCAAAACCAAATTAAAACATTAATTCATTTTTACATAGCAAGAGAAAATAGGATCATGAGGAGAATTCATAAATACGTATACAAATCTTCTTCCACATTAAGCCCCATAGGGGTTTTTGTGTTAAGCTTAATAATGTAACTAGATTCTAATCTGCGTAGGGTTTTCTGCCGATCACCCCCTCTAATGTTGATAGGTACAGCATCTATGACAAAATACGTCAAACCGCTCACATCTTTGTTATGTTTTTGACTGAAATGGCGGGCAACCGAATACGATTGGTCCGCATTCTTTATAGCCCGCAGATGTTGTAACACCCGCTTGTGTGCTTGGAGAATAGTGCTGCCTACGTACCTCAGGCCACAAGGGCACTGAAGCACGTAGACAGCAAACTCCGTTTTACAAGAGAATTGTCCCTTGATTTTCTGCTCCCTCTCTGTGAAGCCAGAAACATAACTGGTAGTATTCTTCCCAAAAGTACAGGCTTTGCACTTTGTGCATTTAATAAACCCATCTTTTCTGGTTAACCATGTACTTTTGGTCTTCGATATTCTGTCAGGTGGTAGCATGTTGCTCACTAGTGCCTGCTTCAACGAACGTGCCCTCCTAAACGTGATGAGAGGTTTCCTCTGAACACACTTTTTTAAAATTGGATCGTTCCAAATAATATGCCAATGTTTTTGTAAAATATGGCGCAGATCCTTATGTTGATTATTGAACGTGGTGATCATCCTACATTGGGAATACCCTGTCTTCTTACTCTCTATTATACTGGGTTTAAAGAGTAGTTCTTCTCTTGATTGTTTTGTGGCTCTATATACAGATGATGCAATGCATTCTTCTGAGTATCCTCTAGCAGAAAATCTGTTTTTTAGACATTCAATTTCCGCCTCCAGATCCTCTTTAATGCTGCAATTCCTCATGGCTCGAAGACACTCTCCATAGGGAATGCTTCTTACCAAATTCACTGGGTGAAAACTTGTAGCATGCAATAACGTATTGCCATCAGTGGGTTTACGAAATAATTTTGTGTGTAGTTTGCCTTGATGTATATAGACAGTCAAATCTAAACAAATTCACCTCTACACTGCTTATAACACTAGTGAATTTTAGATTTAATTGGTTAGATTGTAAACTCTTTACAAAATTCTGGGCACTGGTAATATCCCCCTTCCATATGACAAATAAGTCGTTGATTTAACGACTCCACTGTATGACGTTGTTCTGCCATTCTTGGGCAAACTGCGATTGGATCACCTGCTGCTCCCACCAGCCCATATGCAAATTAGCATAGCTGGGGCGAAGCAGGTGCCCATCGCTGTACCGCACTTTTGATGATAAAGATCTTCACCAAAAAGAAAAAAATTGTTTTGCAAACATGTGGTGATCATAGATAGTAGCATTTCTGTGTGATGCCAAAATTGTGCAGATGTCTCGCCTAGGAAATATCTGACTGCATTTAACCCATCTATGTGACGTATGCTAGTATATAAAGTCATCACATCTATTGTATATGTATAAAGATATATGCATATATATATAGTGACATGTCTATACATATTTACATGTCATTCATTTTCCGATTGCTCCTTCTGTCTCCCCACGCCCCAGGCAGGCAGGTCGTTCGGTGTCGGCGGAGCGCACCGACTTCAAGATTACCAAATATAGCAAGTATAACGACCACCACCGAGCTTTTCAATCACCAGATCTAGTTTATTAGGTAACGCGTTTCGCCTGACACAGCAGGCTTGATCACACACGGAGTCGTGGGATGAATACACGTTTATACTATCAGGGAAACAGAGCAGAAAACGGACAACATTCAAACTGTTATCAACCAAGTGTGTTAGTTTGGCGGCCATTTTGAGCTAGTCAAAATTATACATGAAACATATATTCAGTCTAGTGCTCTATATGGTCTAATACATGTAATTTTTAGTTTTTTGAACTATTGTATTCATAGTTTCAAACAATTATTTCCTCTTATTTTGCATGTTGTTATCCTTTATACATTGTACCAGAAACGAAATATCCTGTATACAGTCTAGTGCTGTTTTCAATATATGCACACAATTTACACTATTCATAAAGCATAGTGCTCTGATTTTGAGCTATTAAATTCATAGTTGCAAACAATTGTTATACATGCTTTCTTTATAACCATTTCTTCATACGCGTAGTAGCTAAAAGGAAAAATATCCTCTATTTCGTCTAGTGCTGTGACCTGTGTTGTAAGTCCTCAATATATATAAATTCTTCGTAAAGCATAGTGCTCAGATATGTATGTACATGAGGCAAAGTTCTTGTGTGCATAATGGTAAGAAACTAAAAAGATATGAGAAACTTAAGAAGTCTGAGACCTCAAAATGGTGGGAGGCCATATCATTGGAGGACTACGTAGAAAAAGAAATGGTACCAAGGGGTCTCCGAATATATATTACACCAAGTCATGAATCCCCTAATCCCTCAATGCTTCAGGAATGGGCAGAAAATTCAGCTTCAAGCTCCAAACGCATGCTAATGATCCTAATCAAATATGCCTGGGAAGACAGAGAGACAATAATGACTGAACTAAAAACCGTAGAAGATGAAATAATGAAACACAAAGAACAGGAAGCTGTGAGTAAATTCATGACAGATCTCAAAGGAAGACTAAAACGACATGAAGAAGACATTAAGGCAAGAAAACAACGGAAGCTACACCGAGATTGCTGTGACTACGAAAGTGGGAGAATACTAACATACAGCCACAAATATGATCATATGTATGAAAAACTTGCACAAGGAGTAACAATTGAAGAGGTAGCTAGAACCCCAAGTGGCGCCAGTTCTATAACCAGTAGTGATCCGGAAGGAGATGTACAGGAAGGAGGCACTAATGAAACAACAACCACAACAAGACAACAAACGAATTTTTTAGAGGAATATCGCCTCATGAGAACAGGGAGGCAGATTCCGAGAACAGTACAACCACCGAAAATGAGAGGGAGAGGGAGAGGTCGAGGACTCCAAACAAGAGGAAGAGGAAGAAACAGGGAAGAAACTGGCGAAGAAGACAGCGAATCCGACAGAGAATCAAGAAGATGGCGAGGACGTGGATACAGACCAATGGGAAACAAAAAGAGTGGTCAAACACAACAGAAATAATGGAGGACGCAATGGTAAACAAAACTATTGTAAACTTATCATACAGACCACTTAGCATGGAAGAAAAAAGAACACTATGTTTGGGTCTTTCATTTTGTCCCACAGGTAACTTCAATTACCCAGAAACTAGAATTGACATTTTTAAATTTATACGCAAGCTTAAGCTAAAAAAATGGCACAACAACAGATGGGTAAGACCACCAAATGAAAGTGATAATAGCTATATGGGAATGGAAGATATACCTTACACCAACATAGGAGATCTCAACACACTAACAACGTTAGTGGATCTATATGATGATCCCGAATGTACGACTAATGTAGAAGAAGAAATTGTTACGGATTGTCCAGCTAAAACAGGATTTAAACCCAAATCTATTTTTTATCCCACGACACCGCACGACAACATAGATGCTTTCCACGAAACAGTAATGAAAGATCTAGCTACTTTCCGTATGAAAACTAAGAAACCCTCTTATAAACAACCTAAAAGGAATTTTACTAAAAACCAATGGGATTTTGTAAAATCATTAGCAGAAGACGACAATATAATAATCCGTCCAGCAGACAAAGGCGGTAACATCGTCTTATGGGATCGCAGTCTGTACATCAATGAAGCACTCAAGCAGTTAAATGATGAAAAATATTATGTGGCAAACAATATGGAAGAATACAATGACAGTATAATAAAAATCTGGGCAATGCTAACAGCATGGAAAGACCAAGGCCTTATACAATGGGAAGAATTCTGTTACTTGAAAAAAGATTACCCAAAGTTACCTAGTTTCTACCTATTGCCTAAAATCCATAAAAATGCCACTTCACCGCCAGGGAGACCAATAGTTTCATCGATTGGTTGCGTTTCAGAACATTTTCTAAATATGTAGACTATTTTCTACGAGAGTACGTGGTAACTCTTCCGTCATACACCAAAGATACCAAGGATTTTCTTGGCAAAATAAATGATATCGTGTGGGAGGAGGATTATCAACTAATCACAATGGATGTAAATTCACTCTACTCCATAATTGACCATGAATTGGGGTTAAAATGTTGTTTTCACTATTTGAAAAGAAGAAAAATTTGCTTTTTGGACCGCACTATGACAATACTAGAAATGATAAAATTCTGTCTAACACACAACATTTTTTTGTTCAATGATCAAATGTTCAAACAAGTTCTCGGTACTGCTATGGGGACTTGTTTTGCCCCAAGTTTTGCCAATCTCTTTCTTGGGGTGTGGGAAGAAGAGGTACAGAGTAAAATTACCCAAACTGAGTCAGGAGAAAAAATAATTAAATGGCTTAGGTACATCGACGACCTTTTTATTATATGGAAGGGGGATGAACAATCAGCAATTGCATTTATAAACAACTTGAATGTCAATGATTACAACCTAAAACTGACATATAATATAAGTAAGGTAGCCATAGAATTTCTAGATGTCACGGTGGAAATCCGCCAGAACAAAATCTGCACTAAACTGCACAGAAAAGAAACAGCAGGGAACAGTCTTCTTCATGCCCTGAGCAGCCATCCAGAAACTTTAAAATGGAGTATTCCATTTGGAGAACTGCTCAGGGCAAGAAGAAACTGCAGTAGCATGGAAGATTTCTGCATTGAACAAAATGTAATGCTTGAGAGATTCAAAGAAAGGGGATATCCCAAATGGGTGCTAGATAGAGCGGTCGAAAAAGTGAAAAACATCTCGAGAGAAACAACTCTGCTAGAAAAACTTGAGGAAGAAAAAGAAGGAACAAACCAACCTAGGGTTATCCTCACATTTAATGCAGAGTCTAAAAATATTGCCAAAATTTTGAATAAAAACTGGAACACATTAAAGACGGAACCCAGTTTGGTTAAAGACTTACCCACACGTCCACTTATCACCTACAGGAAAAGCAGAAATCTGAAAGATATTCTGATGAAAGGGGATATTTCTAAACCCCCAAAAAACACACGCCTTAATCTAAAGGGGTTTTTTCCGTGTGGCCACTGTAGAGCGTGCCGCAGCAGTCACATGCGGAAAAAATACAGTACACCTGTAGGTGAAAGGAATATTGAACAATTCCTTACATGTGGAACTTCATTTGTTATTTATATCCTCGAATGTCCTTGCCACTTAAGATATGTGGGAAGTACCACTCTGGCAGCAAAAAAGAGGGTGTTGGAACATATGCGAGCTATTAAGAACAAAGATCCACATTACCCTGTGGCAAGACACTTTGCTAAGTACCATCTATCCAACAACTCACTCCTATCTTTCTTCGTTATAGAACAGATAGAGTATAACAGAAGGGGTGGTAATAGAGAATTACAACTCAGACAGAGGGAGTCTTGGCATATCATTAACTTACAAAGTAAACATCCAGGAGGATTGAATCAAGATGAGGAATTAAGTGTGCATTTACGAGAATAAGATTCATTGGATGCTGTGCTCTGTATATCTAATTGATCTGTATATCTGTGTACTAAGAGGTAATTGAGTAGAATTTTAACTGAACAAGTGTATCTAATATATTTGTAATTTGTTTTATTTTAGGAAGAAAGGAAGGGGCCGACTCCGGAAGGGAATCGCAACTCACCCCTACCCTTTTCTTCCAGAAAAGAAAATTGAATCACTTGACAGATAAGAGAACCTCCATATTCCTAACGATATGTTTTAGTTCTTTTCTGTAGTGTATAGATTATATAAGGGAAAGGTAGCACAGAATTTTAATTTTGTTGATTTGGGTGTGGATCTTTTTGGGTGGAGCAGGGATAGATTAGGTCACGTTGCTTGAGGAGAATGTTTGTTTATCGGACAATAATACTGACACTGTGTCAGGAACTTGTATAGTTTATACGTACCATTATGCACACAAGAACTTTGCCTCATGTACATACATATCTGAGCACTATGCTTTACGAAGAATTTATATATATTGAGGACTTACAATACAGGTCACAGCACTAGACGAAATAGAGGATATTTTTCCTTTTAGCTACTACGCGTATGAAGAAATGGTTATAAAGAAAGCATGTATAACAATTGTTTGCAACTATGAATTTAATAGCTCAAAATCAGAGCACTATGCTTTATGAATAGTGTAAATTGTGTGCATATATTGAAAACAGCACTAGACTGTATACAGGATATTTCGTTTCTGGTACAATGTATAAAGGATAACAACATGCAAAATAAGAGGAAATAATTGTTTGAAACTATGAATACAATAGTTCAAAAAACTAAAAATTACATGTATTAGACCATATAGAGCACTAGACTGAATATATGTTTCATGTATAATTTTGACTAGCTCAAAATGGCCGCCAAACTAACACACTTGGTTGATAACAGTTTGAATGTTGTCCGTTTTCTGCTCTGTTTCCCTGATAGTATAAACGTGTATTCATCCCACGACTCCGTGTGTGATCAAGCCTGCTGTGTCAGGCGAAACGCGTTACCTAATAAACTAGATCTGGTGATTGAAAAGCTCGGTGGTGGTCGTTATACTTGCTATATTTGGTAACATATTTACATGTATATATATGCATATATATGTATGCATGTATATAGGTGCACATATGTCAAAACATGAGTATAGATGCATATATATGCATTCGTATGCATATGTGTGCATGTATTTATTGTTTTGCATTTTGATAGAGATGCAGATGTGTATATATATATATATATGTTATAGTAATAACCAGGAGGCGAATGAGTTTTACATTTTTTTATTAAATCACATGTATTTTAGTTTTATTTTGTACATTTACTTAGCTTTTTTGCACTTTTTTGCTGCTTAAGGTAGAAGTTTAGTCTTCAATTATTTCTATTATGCACCCATTGGAAAACATTACATTTAATGTTTTGGGCAAGTGTGGCATTGGAGCATCTCCAAAATCATCAATGTCTGCTCCTATGTTTAGAAAGTCCATTAGAATGGTATTGCTGATGTCCATTGACTTGAAAAGTTCTGTGTCTTGTACCTGTACTGTTATAGTACTTTTTTCTTGAGACGTATTTTCAAGTCCATATATTGTAACCGTCCGCTTTTCCTGAGGTGGTTCTATTACCTGTGAAGCAAAAAATAATGTGTTATTAATGTATATAGTGTGGGCACTTGAAGTACGGGCTGGGGTTCACTAGCGGTCTGAGATGATTTTATGGCAGTTTGCGACTTGGTCTTAGTTCCCACGTCTGATAGTAAACACAGAGGATTACCGTAGGAGCATATGTAGTGAATACGTATTTACTACCTATACTTTTGTGGTTATTTTCTGTGTTTACTGTTGTCCTTTGTGACTGTAGGGCTTGGTAAGCTTTTGAAACGGCCCTTTAAAAATTAGCTGTTAGTGCTTTAACAGCTTACTTTTAATGGGTGTTTTGGGAAGCTTTCTGTTTGAGAAAGACAGAAGTGACATACAGACACAGATAGGGACAGAGACAGATAGAGACATTTAAAGGGAGAGACAGATAGATGGAGATAGAGAGAGGCACAATGAGAGATAGGGGCAGAGATAGCCTGCCAGCGATAAAGACAGACAGAGGAACAGAGAGAGAGAGAGAGAGAGAGACAGACAGAGAGGCAGAAATAGATAGAAGCAGAGATATAGAGGGAAGGGTAGATTTGGGGGAGACAGGGAGAGACAGAGAAAGGCAGAGAAAGGGAGATGGAGGGAGGGAGAGATAAAGGGAGAGAGAGACAGAGTGGGAGACAGAGAGGGAGAGAGAGACAGAGTGAGACTAAGGTAGAGTTGTAGAGGGAGGTAGGCAAAGGGACGGAGGTAGAAGGAATGAAATAGAGGGAGAGAGAGGGAGGGAGAAAGAGGGAGACAGAGGGAGAAGTACGCCAGACAGAGGGAGAGAGACAGGGAGGGAGACAGAGGGAGAGATGGAGGAAGACAGAGAGGGATAAAGAGATGTGTGTAGGCTGGGTCTGCTGGCTTAGTTGAATGAAGGTATATTGGGGGAGGCAGGGAAAGGCAGAGACAGGGAGATGGAGGGAGGGAGAGAGATAAAGGGAGAGAGAGACAGAGAGTGAGATACAAATTTAGGGAGATCGAGAGGGAGAGCGATAGACAGAGTGAGACTAAAGGAGAGATGCAGAGGGAGGGAGGCAGTGGGAGATAGAGGGAGACAGAGGGAGAAGTGCGACCAACAGAGGGAGAGTGAGGGGGAGGGAGACAGAGGGAGAGATGGAGGAAGACAGAGAGGGATAAAGAGATGTATGTATGCTGGGTCTGGTGGCTTAGCAGGAGAATGCACTGAGTGCAGAGCTTTGTGTTGTACCATATGGTCTCAGTTATTTGTACCCTTGTAGTCCTGGCCCCCACCACTCTTGATCCCACCTGCAATGGTGTGTCGTTTGGTCACAAACCTTATTGTAAATTTGCCTCTATGACATAAAGTTTGCGAGTACCTATGGCATGCAGCTATACTTATTTTTGGGAAATCCCTTTTTTTATTTTGCTCCTTGTACTTACTTGAAATTGTGAATTTCGAGTTGAATTTAATACTTTCTGTCCATTAAACTCATGCACAGTTAAATGAGTTATTTTAATGTACGTTCCAATCTGTATAGGAAAGTTTGTTGCTTCTCTCCATAGAGTTATCTTAACGGAGTCTGTTGTATCATGTACTGTTATGGATTTGAGTTTTGTTTCTTGCCCCCCAATAAATATTGTTTTGGTTGCTTCTTCCTGCAAAATATAATAAGATTTTCGAGTTGTTGTAATTGTTTACAAATTGTTGTAATAGCTTCTGGTCAGTAATTGCTGTGCTATAATATTTTTTTTTAATTAATAAAACTGCATTTGTAATAATGTATGTTAGTACATCAAGAATATATACATGCATTTATATATATATATATGGCTGTATGCATTTAAAAAATATTTTTGAAAAAGGTATCCATATATATTAATATATATTTATATAAATGTGTACAGATTTGATACTTTTTCTTACTGAGTGCTGGATCCTGGATCGAGCACTGTGGCCTTTTATGAAAACTGGAAATATTCTTTAAAAATTAGGTGAATATGAAAAACGCATTCTTTTAACTGTTTTCATGGAAGGCCCCAGTGCTGAAGCCAGGATCCAGCAGTGAGTAAGAAAAAGTATCAATAACCAATGTTACCTATTTAGTGAATTTTCCTCTATGTGAAACCATTGACTGTTTGTTTGTGAAATTTCTTGTAAGTGTTGATTTTTGCGATTTACAAATATTCGTAAAAAATCTTACAAGCGACAAAAACGTAATTACTTACCTGTTTTAAATTGATGTCCCAGTGCTGAATCTAGGAGTCCAGCACTGGATTACAGCAGTAACGAGAAAGTACTTTAACTGCAACTTGAATTTCCTCCCATAGGAAATTATTGATTGTTTTTTTGTGAAATTTCTCCTAAGTGTTGAGTTTTGCAAATTAAAAAGATTGTTTAAAAACTGTACAAACTTTAAAAACGTAATTACTGACCTGTTTTAAACAGATGTCCCAGTGCAAAAGTAACGAGAAAGTACTGTACCTGCAATTTGAATTTACTTCCTTAGGATAATATCGGTGATTTTAAGTGAAATAGTTTCTAAGTGTGAACTTTTAAAACATAATCTTTTTTAAAAATGTTAACTGTAACCAAAACGTTTTTACTCAACTGTTTATAGGAGATCTCCCAGTATTGAATTGAGGATCCAGTCCTGTGGTTAGAAAAGTAATCCCAAAAGTAATCAATTGCATTTACTTAGAAATTCCTAGTGAGCTTAATGTTAGAATTGTGTTGAAATTGTGTTGCCTATTGCAATAACTGTTACTATTGCATTTAAAAGTCTATTACCTACTGAAAGCCTTTAATTAAAGCATCAGATTGTGAGAAAGTATATTTTGATATCTACTTGTGGTTCTAAAATAAAACAACTATATATTTGTTATACGTAACATTTGCCTAGAGTTCAGTTCTTGAGTGTGTGAGACCATTTGCTGATTCAGTGGGTACAATAAATGCATTACCAGTGTCCTTTGATACTGCCTAACTGCTACAAGCTACCATTTTAAAGAGTAAGGTTATATGTAACTTTCGCTTTTGCTAAACCTATGGGGACTGTGGACTCTGTGCACCTTGAACCTTACTTTGGTGCAGTATATACAGAGGCACTTTCTTACATAATACTGCCTTTATTAAAAGACCCCTCACTGACAAACGTAGTGGTGACATGCATTATTATTGGGGTCCCACCTAAGTAGGCGAATGCAACTTAGGTGAGCTTGAACACCTGATAACAGTGTAGTAGAATTGTTTTTATCAGCTTGTGGAAGAAACTTAAAAAGTTTGGGGGGGGGGTTACTCCTAATTCCCCTTGGGTATTGGTACTGAACAGAAAAAGGAGTAATTATGGTGAGATGAGAAGCTAACTATCCAAGAAAGGAAATATAGCCTTTCTTAAAATACCCTTCACTCACCAACCTAGTTGGTGACATGCTTCATCATTGGGGTCCCACCCAAGTAGCCGAATGCAACTCAGGTGTGCTACAACACCTGATTACAGTGGAGCAGGATTGTTTTTATCATTTTGTGGAAGAACATTAAAAAGATAGGTTTTGGGGGGTTACTTCTAATTACCGTGGGGTATTAGTACTGAACCGAAAAAGGAGTAATTAGGCAGATATAAAATATGTATGAGATGAGAAGCTAAGTACCCAAGAAAGGAAATACAGCTTTTATTAAAAGACCCCTCACTCACCGATCTAGTTGGTGGCATGCTTCATCACTGGGGTCCCACCTAAGTAGCCGAATGCAACTCTGGTGTGCTTCAACACCTGATTACAGTGGAGCAGGATTGTTTTTTATCATTTTGTGGACCAAATGTAAAAAGATAGGTTTTTGAGGAGGGGGGTTACTCCTAATTACCGTGGGGTATTAGTACTGAACCGAAAAAGGAGTAATTATGCTGATATAAAATAGGTATGAGATGAGAAGCTAAGTACCCAAGAAAGGAAATACAGCTTTTATTAAAAGACCCCTCACTCACCAATTTAGTTGGTGACATGCTTCATAATTGGGGTCCCACCCAAGTAGCTTAATGCAACTCAGGTGTGCTTTAACACCTGATTATAGTGGAACAGGATTCTTTTTATTATTTTGTGGAAGAAACTTAAAAAGATAGTTTTTTTGGTGGGGGGTTACTCCAAATTAGCCTGGGGTATTAGTACTGAACAGAAAAAGGAGTAATTATGCTGATATAAAATATGTATGAGATGAGAAGCTAGCTACCCAAGAAAGGAAATACAGCCTTTATTAAAAGAACCCTTACTCACCAATTTAGTTGGTGACATGCTTCATCGTTGGGGACCCACCCAAGTAGCTTAATGCAACTCAGGTGTGCTTTAACACCTGATTATAGTGGAACAGGATTATTTTTATTATTTTGTGGAAGAAACTTAAAAAGATAGGTTTGGGGGGGGGGGGGTTACTCCTAATTTCCCTGGGGTATTAGTACTAAACAGAGCAAGTAATTATGCTAATATAAAATATGTATGAGATGAGAAGCTAACTACCTAAGAAAGAAAATACAGCCTTTATTAAAAGACCCCTCACTCACCAACCTAGTTGGTGACATGCTTCATCATTGGGGTCCCATCTAAGTAGCCGAATGCTATTCAGGTGTGCTTCAACACCTGATTATAGTGGAACAGGATTCTTTTTATTATTTTGTGGAAGAAACTTAAAAAGATAGATTGGGGGGGGGGGGGTTACTCCTAATTTCCCTGGGGTATTAGTATTGAATTTAAAAATAAGTTTTTATGCTAATATAAAATATGTATGAGATGAGAAGCTAACTACCCAAGAAAGAAAATACAGCCTTTATTAAACCTTCCACTCACCAACCTAGTTGGTGACATGCTTTTTGATTGGGGTCCCACCCAAGTAGTCGAATGCAATTAATGTGTGCTTCAACACCTGATTACAGTGGAGCAGGATTGTTTTTATCATTTTGTGGAAGAAACTTTAAAAGATTTTTTTTTGGGGGGGGTTATTCCTAATTACCTTGGGGTATTAGTACTGAACCGAAAAAGGAGTACTTATGCTGATATAAAATATGCATGAGATGAGAAGCTAACTACCCAAGAAAGGAAATATAGCCTTTATTAAAAGACCCCTCACTCACTAACCTCGTTGGTGACATGCTTCATCATTGGGGTCTCACCCAAGTAGCCGAATGCAACTCAGGTGTGCTTCAACACCTGATTACAGTGGAGCAGGATTTTTTTTATCATTTTGTGGCAGAACCTTAAAAAGAGTATTTTTTTGGGGGGAGGGGGTTACTCTTAATCACCCTGGGGTATAGGTTCTGAACTAATAAAGTAGTAATTCTGCCGTTATAAAATATGTAAGAGATGAGAAAGTAACGGTCCAAGAAAGGAAATACAGCCTTTATTATAAGACCCCTTACTCACCAACCTAGTTGGTCACATGCTTCATCATTGGGGTCTCACCCAAGTAGCCAAATGCAACTGAGGTGTGGTTTAACACCTGTTTACAGTACGTTATGTTTGTGGTGCTAAGTCAGTATTTTGTCTTAAGTTTGGCTTTTTTTTGTTGTTACGTTTTCTGTGTTCATTTAGGAATTTGTCTTAAGAATTATTCTTATGACAAAGGAATAACTTAAGACCAAATACGAAACATTAGTCAAATTCTTATGTTAAAACAAAATTCTCATGCAAGACGGAATCCTAGTGTATAAGAAATTACTAATTTTAATAAAATCTTAGATGTCTCAATTTTTGTATCTATATTTATGTTTACAACTACTTTTGCTTATATTTACACATATATGTAGATATGCGTACATGTATATATATATATATATATTCACAGAAAAAACCATAGGTTTCAGGCACGTTATAGTTAGGAATTAGCATTTAAAAAACCTCAGAAATTCACTGAAAAAACCATAGGTTTCAGGGGTGTTATAGTTAGCTGGACTTTTCACTTGTACAAAACCATTGAAATTCCCCCGTTATAGTTAGTTCAGCTAACTATAACTCGCGCGCCCGCAATGCACTGCTGATGACGTCACATATTACATCACTCATGACATGGTCAGTGACATCACTCATAACATCACTGATGACATCTCAAATGACATCACTGATGACATCATCCAGTGAATGTGTGTTTTTCTGAAAATTAAATATGTTTTATATATGTATATCTCAAGGTCGATGGAAGAATAAATAGGTGTATAAGTGTCTAAATGGATGATTTGTTTTTGAAAAATTGATTGTGTAACTGACTGATTAAGTGTATCATAGTGAATACATGATTTAGTGAGTAATGTTTAAATATGTAAATATCTGTATCAGTCTCTCACTTTGTGTATAAGTGGCTGCATGGGTTGGTGAGTAGCTACATGGGTGTCTATATAGGTTATTAGTTGGTTTTTTGAGTATCAGTCTGAGTGTCTGCATGGTTCGGTGGGGGGTATTACGTAGTGCATAGGTGCATGAATGAGTGACTCACTCTTTGTATGTGTTGAAGACAGCATGTGTGCAGGACTGTATGGGTGGATGAGTGTGTCTATGGGTGTGTTAGAGAGTGAATGACTGTCTCAATAGTGTCTTTATGAGTAACTACATATGTTTTAAACTAGTATATGCGACTATTGGTGTATATAAGTGAGTATATGTGAGAGTGAGAGATTGAAAGAGTTCCTGTATGAATAAGTATGTGTTTCTATAAGTGATTGTTTAAAAGACTAAGTATGTGTAAGTTTCCGTAGAAGTAAGTGTGGTGGTGTGTGTATAACTGTATATGCAAATAAATGTATGTTTGATTCTATATTAGCATGAGTGACTATGTGTGTGAGTAACTCTATGGATGAGTGGCATTGTGTAACAGGATGTATAGGTGTATGAGTACATATGATGAGTGAATACATGTATGAGTGACTGTATAGGACTGTTGGTGAATGAGTGGATGTGTATGTGGATCTTAGAATTACTGAAGAGGATGTTGTAACTGGTATTGGTATGTCCATTGTTTTGAAAAGTTTAGTCTCTATTTTTGAATGTGTATCAAAGGTTATATTAGGGTGAGAGGAGGTCTGCCACTCTATCACAAGGATGATGTCATCAGTGATGTCATCAGTGATGTCATCAGTGATGTCATTTGAGATGTCATCAGTGATGTCATGAGTGATGTCACTGACCATGTCATGAGTGATGTAATATGTGACGTCATCAGCAGTGCATTTAGGCGCGCGAGTTATAGTTAGCTGAACTAACTATAACGGGGGAATTTCAATGGTTTTGTACAAGTGAAAAGTCCAGCTAACTATAACACCCCTGAAACCTATGGTTTTTTCAGTGAATTTCTGAGGTTTTTTAAATGCTAATTCCTAACTATAACGTGCCTGAAACCTATGGTTTTTTCTGTGAATTTCAAAGGTTTTTTAAATGCTAATTTCTAACTATGCCTACAGAGATAGGACATGTGAAGAAAGAAGAAAAAATGCACAGAAAGAAAAAAAAGAAGTGCAGAAAGAAGCAACAGAAGTCCTCAAAGACGAAGAAAAGTGCAGGAAGAAGGATAACATGCAGAAAGAACAAAAAGAAGAGCAGAAAGAAGCCTTGTTGCAAAATCATCCTGTACCCTCAACTTTTTCAGATGGATACTGGTGGTAACTGAGTCTGACTAACCAGTCCTAGAGCCAGTGCTATGTTAAAAGACACTTAGCATACAGTGAAAACACCTACATACACTAGGGAACATTATGCGTTGGGGTCCCCCTGTGATTAGCATGACCTCCTCTGTAAGCCCCTAGTATATAATAGGGCAGGGGGATTAAAACTACCTCTTAAAACAGGCCACAGGGCGTTTTTGCACACGTTAAATCAGGCCCCATCCCCTCCCTTCACCACTGTGTAAACACGCCCTGTGTCCGTTTTTAGTTGGGAGATTAAGTTCATTTGAATCCTGAGGGTCCAACTAGCCCACTAGGTACCTCCAGTAAGTGCCACAGAGCTGCGTTGCAGAGAGGTGTAAAAAGTGGCACGGCCTGGACCACCTCTCTGCAATGCAGCTCAGTGGCGCTTACTGGAAGCACTTGGTGGGCTAGTTAGCCCCCAGGGGCCCTCAGTATTGAAGGAAAATTATATCCCCAATTTAAAACGTGCCATAGTGCGTGCTTGCACACGTCACCTCAGGCCCCGTCCCCTCCCTTCACCACTGTGTAAACGCACCCTGTGGCTGTTCTAAGTTGAGAGATTAAGTCCCCTTGAATCCTAAGGGTCCCTAGGGTCAAACTAGACCACTAGGTACCTCCAGTAAGCGCCACAGAGCTGCGTTGCAGAGAGGTGTAAAAAGGGGCTTGGCCTCAGAACACCTGTCTGCAGCGCAGCTCCCTGGTGCATACTGGAGATGCCTGTTGGGCTAGTTGGCCCTCAGGGACTCTCAGTATTGAAGAGGAATTAATTCCCCAACTTACAACTCACCAGGGGGCGCGTTTGCAGAGTGCTGCAAGGAGGGGGCGTGGCCTCCGGCACGATGCCAGTCTTTTATTTATTTTAATTTTTTAAGAAGTGGGGCTGTGTGGTTCCCCTTCTTATTCTAATTTATTGGCCCTGATGACCCCATCCCCCAGGGCCTGTCTCCTAATTATATTTTTTTGACCCCAATCCCCAGGGCCGGCCACTGTTTTTTATTATTTTTTAAAAATATATATTTATAGACACACCTAGGACATGCTGGACAAACTGTACGTACCTATCACCATGACGATTTGCGTGATATTCATTAAAAGGCGACTATGCATACAATGAATCCACGTGGAATGTATTTACACCACTAGTGAAGCTCTGACATGTCTGATGCCCTACCGTGCCTAATCCCGGTAGACACCCTTGTCGTTTATTTATACAAACATGGGTAGCTATTGACGGGCAAATTTAATACACATGCACACCAAGCCATTCAAAGGGGATTCGACAAAAATTCGACCAAAACTATGCAAGAAACCCCCCTCACGGTTAATAAAACACACATCCACTGCCGGATGTGTAATACTTTTTATTTTACTCTCTGGAAAGGGGACGAACATCACTTGAGAGTCACAGCGCGCTCCTGGCAGAGCCCAATGCTGTGTTACACCCACCATTGCCTGCTGAGTGCCACACACCTCTGTGTTGTATTCCACTAGCTAGTGCATATGCTATGACACTCTCTAGCCCATGTGCACTGTAACACCACCCCGTGAATATGTCATGCCACACTTGTCTTCGCACAGGTTATATTGCCACATCTAACGTGCCTTCCTCGATGCCTATGTTATAACGCACAGTGCTATGCCATACATATTACAATCTGGGATCCATATCTTTGTCACAGTGCATATGCAACGTTACACTCCCCAGCACATACTTTATATTACAACTTTAGAGACTAGTTAGGTTACACAACACTGCCCTGTGCATATTACACTCCAAGGCGCATATCGCATAGCACACGCTAGTGCCTGTGCTATCTCGCGCTCTCCAATGAATCTGTCATTGCACACAATGTATTGCATATTATATTTCACGCCCGGTTCATCTTATATCACACTTTTTGGTGCATAGTTTATACCATACACTATATCTAGTTTTCATTTTCAATCGTGCTCTCAGGACTATGTTCTATATAACACTGTGTTCACCTACCCTTTTCACGGGCATTACATTTTGCGATAGGGGGTGGAGGGTCAGGGGGTGTTTCTGCCAAGTGAGCCCGGAGTCACAGTCACAAACGTCCTCTTCTTCCTGAATAAAAGTGAGATTATGCTGCATACTTGTTCATATTTTAAGTAGTTCGCACAGACACACGTTTTAAAAACAATAAAGTTCCTAATACCCGCCTTCTCTGAACAGTTAGCTTGCTGCCCCATCCCCCTCCTCCCTATCCTCTGTTGTGTGAATCCATGGACTAGCCTCCTCCCTCCTGCCATGCATGGTCTGATGTGCTGCCACTGCCCTCAATTTAGTATGATGTACCAGTCCACTCCTCCTGCCCTCCATTGCCCAATTCGATGCCCCATCATTGACCTCCTGCTTAAACTCTGTGCTTAGCTTGCTGCCCCTATTCTCCTTCCCCCTGCCCTCCGATGTCTTTGTGCATGCCCCTGCTCCATCCTTTTTGCCCACCATGTTCCATGGACCTGCCACTCCTATCTACTCTGAGTGTTCTGTTGAGCTGCCAATCCCCTCCCACCTGCCTAGCATTGTCAGATGACTGTAACCTGTCCCTGCCACCTCCACCCTGCCTGTCCACATGCCATGCCCCTATCCTCTTCCTCCTGTCCTACATGGTCCATTGTACTGCCACACCCTTCTGCCCTCCCTGGTCTGTTGTGCTGCATCTGCTCCTCCTGCCTGCCCGTGCGGTCTGTTGTGAGGCCCCTTCCCCTGAACTTTCTTGTCTGTGCACAGGTCCTGACCCTCCCTTCTATCCTCCATCGTCCTTTGTGCATGCCCCTGCACCCTCCTTCTTGCCCATCATAGCCATTGTGCTACCACTAACCCTCCCACTTGCCATGCATGGTCTTCTGTGCTGCCATGGCCCCTCCCACCTTCCCTGTGTGGTCAGTTAGCTGCCCCTGAACCCCTCCCACCTTCCCTCCATGGTCTGTGTGTATGCCATCACAGTCTCACTGTTGCTCTTCATGGTGTGTCTTGCTTCTAGTGCCCATCCTGCCTGACCTCCATGGCTATCTTGCTGCTCCTGCCCTGCCCCCTTGCCCCCAGCCCTCTGTTTACATGTGCAGACCCCTACTCCCTCCCTCCTGGCTTGTCTGTTCCATTGTAATGCCCCTGATCCATCCCTCCTGCCCTTTATGGTCTGTTATGCTGCAGCTTTCTCTCCTGTCTGTCCATTATGGTCCTGCCTCTTGCCCCTCTGTTCTCTGTTGTCCATGTGCATGGTCCTGTCCCCTCCCTCTTGATTTCTATGGATTGTTGTGCTGCACTCCCGTCCCGCATGTCCTGTGTGGTGTATTGTGCTGCTGCAAACCCTGATGCCTGCCCTGCAGGGTCAGTTTGGTGCACCTCTCCAAGTCCCTCCTGTCCTCTGTTATCCAAGTCCATGTCCCTACCCCATTTCCTTCCATGATCCAATGTACCATACTTGCGAACATTTTGAACTTGGTAAGAGGGAGATTTTGAAAAAAAACTGGGGTATTGATTTTCTCCTTTGAGTTACATTGAAAAAGAGGAGATTGTAGACAGGAGACAGATAAAATAAAGCCCATTTGAGCTTAAAAACATTGGACGTTTCCTGGCTGAATCGGGTCTGTTGGCATGTATGATTGTACTACCATTGCCTCTTCCTTCTGCCCACAATGGTCTATTACATTGCCACAGCCTCTCTTGCAAGTCCTGTATTGTTGGTTTGTTGCCCCTGCCCCCCTTTCCACTGCCCTCCATAGTCTGTTGTGCTGCCACGGCTCTTCCTGCCTGCTCAGTGTGGTTAAATTGTTGCCTTTGCACCCTCCTACCTGCCTTCAATTTTCAGAGTCCGTGCCCCTGGCCTCTGCCTCTCAACAGTATCCTAATAAACAACTAGATTGCTAACATTCTATATTTATTACAAAAGTGTGGAACGCCTGACGTCATCTTGATGTAATCAAAACTGCAATACCTAGAGCATTTCCTTTAGAAATTACATATATGAGAGGGTCTTATTGGCATCAAAATTATGGTTAGTTCTCTAAAAGACTAAAATAAGGACATATTTTCTGAGTTTTCAAATAGCGACAAAGCACTTTTAAATTATTTTTTACCTTTATGGTTTTTTTTTCCAGTTGACCACTTGATTAAATGTTGCACTTAGGGGAGAGGATGTGGTGTTACTTCCAGAACTGCAGACTTTGCAACTGGGGAACCAGGTTGGAGTTTCTGCTTCAGCTCGACATTCTGTGATTCTGGTCAAATCACTTAGTCTCCCCATGTCTACAACCAAAATGAATTTGTTCTTGTGTGATGTGACCAATGCTCATGTAAAGCACTCCAATACCTGACAAGTCTGCACTATATAACACTGCAAAAACACAAAATAATAAGTGTTTTGCACACTTCTGTCATTGGGCTATAGTTGGGCTACATCTGGGTGATTTTGGGCTACATTTGGGCTCTTTTGTCTCCGGTGGCCATCTTGGGAGATTTATTTGTTATGAAGTTTCCTAATTTCCTCATGTACTGCAGTCTCCTCAGTAGGAAATGCTTTCAGTTTTTTACTTTGATTCCACCATGAAGGTATTCAGATATGTCACACATTTGCCATCAATTCTGAATGTTAGCACTCTAGTTGCTGATTAGATCACTGTAGTAAAACTACTGTTCACCATGGAAGTCTGCTCCTGGTATTAAAAGTGCATGTTTCAGTCTGCATGTCAGAATTTTTTAATGAAATAGAAGAGGATTTGAGAAGTCACTCAAAATGTGCCCTCATTTTCTTTCTTCAGCATTAATCATAATTTCTATGGCAAAATGAACCCCCTCATTGTGTTCCTTTTTAAATTAAATGTTTTAAGTGTTACCAGTTTATTCCAATCAAGATGGCTTCAGGTGTGCCATACTTTTGTCATAATGAAGACAGTAAGCGCTCTAGTTGTTTTTAAGAACACTCTGGGACATTCTGTCATTGGGCTATACTTGGGCTACATCTGGGTGATATTTGGGCTACATTTGGGCTCCTTTGTCTCTGGTGGCCATCTTGGCAGACTTATTTGTTATGAAGTTTCCTAATTTCCTCATTTACTGCAGTCTCCTCAGTAGGAAATACTTTCAGTTTTTTACTTTGATTCCAAAGGCATTCAGATGTGTCACACATTTGCCATAAATTAAGAATGTTAGCACTCTTTTTGCTCATTAGATCACTGTAGTAAAGCTACTGCTCACCAGGGAAAACTGCTGCTGGTATTGAAAGTGCATATTTCAGTCTGCATGTCAGAATTTTTTAATAAAATAGAAGAGGATTTGAGAAGTCACTCAAAATGTGCCCTAATTTTTCTTTCTGCAGCACTAATCATACTTATTATGGAAAAATGAACCCCCTCATTTTGTTCCTTTTTAAATTAAATGTTTTAAGAGTTACCACTTTAATCCAAGCAAGATGGCTTCAGGTGTGCCACACGTTTATCATAAGTAGGACTGTTAGCGCTCTAGTTGTTCTTTGGAACACTCTGGGAAGCTGCAGTAGAACACAAAGGAATCAACTGACAGTCTCTGCCCTTGTTGGATGTACATGTTTTACTGAGAATGTCAGACTTCATTCTCACATGACTGAGAAAGATAATGTGAATTTACAGAAAATAAGCTCTCAGTTTAGCTTATAGATCACCTTCCAAACCTCTGTGGGAAAAGCATGAGAAAATATTTTTCTCTCAATCATGATATCCCAGCAGAAGGCTTTTTCACATGGTGAAATCACCTTAGAACATACCACAATTCCTAAAATGAGTATGGTACCATCAACAAATGATTTATAATGTAACTAAAGTCTTAAAACCTTCTATTAACTGCAATGCTTTTTAATGAGGTGCTAACATGTATATTGGTTCCAAGATGGCTGCCAACACTTCTTGGATGAAGTGCTGACAGCCAATCAGATCTCAGGATGAGATGTGTGGTTAGGCTCCGCCCACATATATATATGATTTTACTTTTGATTTTCTCAGGAACTACTGAACAGATTGACACCAGACCTGCAAAAGGCACATCCCTGACCTGAGGACTACCTCTCTGCCAAATTTCAAGTAATTATGTTCAGCCGTTCGGGCTGTACCTTGGACTAAAGGTCCCTATGGAAAATTGCATGGGGAAAACGCGTTTTGGGACCCCCTTTTTTTCTCAGCCCCCGCTTGGCGAATCCCCCCGAGACTTTCAGGGTAGGAGCGGGGCGGAGCGCCCCACCTATTTTGAAAATTTCGCGAGGATTCGTCAACCGGCGCCAAAGTTATTCCAAATAGAATGTTGCGGATTTCCCATGGAAACACGGTCCTAACTATAACTATCTACTGGCGACCGCCAGTAGATAATATGTGTATATGCTTTGATATATATATATATATATATATATATATATATATGTCAAAGTATATGTGTATATATATATTCACAGAAAAAAACTTAGGTTTCAGGGGTGTTATAGTTAGCTGGACATTTCACTCGTACAAAACCATAGAAATTCCCCCGTTATAGTTAGTTCAGCTAACTATAACTCGCGCCCCCGCAATGCACTGCTGATGACGTCACATATTACATCACTCATGACATGGTCAGTGACATCACTGATGACATCTCAAATGACATCACTCATGAAATCATCCAGTGTCTGTGTGTTTCTGTTTAAATATGTTTATTATATATAGGGAAAGACATATTGAAGAATGAGTGTGTGTATAAGTGTGTGAATGGATGATTTTGTTGGTGCGTGACTGTCTCTATAAGTGAGTGATTAAACGTATCTTACTGAATGCATGGGTTAGTGTCTAAACTGTGTGAATGTCTGTATCCGTCTGTCTGTTGGTGTGTAAGCGGCTGCATGGGTTTGCAAATAGCTATATGAGTGTCTATATGGGTTATAGATAGATGTCTGAGTATCTGTATGAGCGCCTGAGTGTTTGTGTGGGTGGGGTGTGTGTGACTCTGTGCATAGATGTGTGACTGGGCGATTCACTGGGTGCATGGTTTCAAGAGTGCATCTGTGATGGACTGTATGGGTGGGTGAGTGTGTGTATGGTTGTGTTAGTGAATGAATGTATATTTCAGTGGTACATGTGTGAGTAGCTACATATGTGAAAGGCAGTATATATGTGTGGTGGAGTACATAAGTGAGAGTGTGTGATTGTGAGAGTGGCTGTATGGATGAGTGTGTGCTTGTATCATTGATTGTATAAGAGCGTAAGCATGTGCTAGTATTTGTATGAGTAATTGAGCTGGTGTGTGTATAACTGCATAGGTGAGTAAATGGCAGTGTGATTAATTATTTGCATGACTGAGTAGGTGTGTGAGTACCTCTGTGGATGAGTGGTGGTGTGTGAGTGTCTATATAGGTGTAGGAGTGCATATGATAGTCCTGTACTGAGAGACCATAAGTATGAGTGACTGTACGGGTGAGTGAGTGGATGGGTGTCATTTGAGATGTCATGAGTGATGTCACTGACCATGTCATGAGTGATGTAATATGTGACGTCAACAGCAGTGCATTGCGGGGGCGCGAGTTATAGTTAGCTGAACTAACTATAACAGGGGAATTTCTGTGGTTTTGTACGAGTGAAATCTCCAGCTAACTATAACACCCCTGAAACCTATGGTTTTTTAAGTGAATTTCAAAGGTTTTTTTAAATGCTAATTTCTAACTATGCCTACAAAGGTAGGACATGTGAAGAAAGAAGAAAAAACACACAGAAAGAAGAAAAAGAAATGCAGAAAGAAGCTACAGAAGTCCTTAAACACAAAGAAAAGTGCCGGAAGAAGGAAGACGTGCAGAAAGAACAAACAGAGGAGGAGAAAGAGTCTTTGATGTAAAATCTACCTGTACCCTCAACTTTTTCAGATGGGTACTGGTGGTAACTGACTCTGACTAACCAGTCCTAGAGCCAGCGCAATGATAAAAGACACTTAGAATACAGTTAAAACACCTACATACACTAGGGAACACTATGCGTTGGGGTACCCCTGTTATTAGCATGACCTCCTCTGTAAGCCCCTAGTATATAATAGGGCAGGGGGATTAAAACTACCTCTTAAAACACGCCACAGGGCGCGTTTGCACACTGGAGAAGGGAGGGGGGGGGGCTGAGCTGACGTGTGCAAACTTGCCCTATGGCTGTTTTAATTTGGGGGATAAAGTCCCCTTGAATCCTGAGTGTCCCTTGGGTACAACTAGCCCATCCGGTGTCTCTAGTTAGCACCACAGAGCTGCCTTGCAGGGAAAAGGGTCACGGCCTGGACCACCTCTCTGCAACGCAGCACAGTGCTGCTTACTGGAAGCACCTGGTGGACTAGTTGGCCCCCATGGGCCCTCAGGATTGAAGGGGAATTATTTCCCCAAATTGAAATGTGCCACAGGGCGTGTTTGCACACGTCACCTCAGGCTCCATCCCCTCCCTTCACCACTATGTAAACCCGCCCTGTGGCCGTTCTATGTTGAGAGATTAAGTCCCCTTGAATCCTAAGGGTCCCTAGGGTCAAACTACCCCACTAGGTACCTCCAGTAAGCGCCACAGAGCTGCGTTCCAGAGAGGTGTAAAAAGGGGCGTGGCCTCTGAACACCTGTCTGCAACGCAGCTCCCTGGCGCACACTGGAGAGCCCTGTTGGGCTAGTTGGACCTTAGGGACCTTCAGTATTAAAAGAGAGTTAATCCCACAACTTAAAACGCGCCACGGGGGCACGTTTGCACAGTGGTGAAGGAAGGAGGCGTGGCCTGAAGTGACATGTCTTCAAACACACCCTGTGGCACGGTTTAAGTTGGGGAATTAATTCCTCCTCAATCCTGAGGGTCCCTGGGGGCCAACTAGCCCACCAGGTACCTCCAGAATGTGCCAGAGCTGCCTTGCAGAGAGGTGTTCAGAGGTCAAGCCCCTATTTACAACACTCTGCAACGCAGTTCCGTGGCGCTTACTGGAGGTACCTGATGGGCAAGTTGGCCCCCAGGGACCCTCCGGATTGAAGAGGAATTAATTCCAGTTTGCACACATATCACCTCAGGCCCCTCCCCCTCCCTTCACCACTGTGCAAATGCGCCCCGTGGCGCGTTTTAAGTTGGGGGATTACCCCTTTGAATCCTGAGGGTCCCTGGGGTGCAACTACCCCACCAGCTACCTCCATTAAGCGCCACAGAGCTGCGTTGCAGAGAAGTGTAAAAAGGGGCGTGGCCCTCAGAACACCTCTCTGCAACGCAGCCTCCTGGCGCATACTGGAGGTTCCTGTTGGGCTATTTGGCCCCCAGGGACCCTCAGTATTCAAGGGGAATTCGTTCCCCATCCGCAAACACGCCAGGGGGCGTGTTTGCAGAGTGCTGAAAGGAGGGGGCGTGGCCTCCGGGGCGATGCCGTCTTTTTATTATTTTTTGTAAAGGGGGGCTGCATAGCCCCCCTTCTTTTTCTTATTTTTTGGCCCTGGGGACCCCATCCTCCAGGGCCTGCCCCGTATTTTTTTTTTAAAAAATGTAAAATTTGGGAAGGGGGCCGTGTGGTCCCCCTCCCGAGGCCTTTATCAGCCCCAGGGACCCCATCCCCTGGGGCATGGCCTTTTTGAAAAAAAAATTTTGAAGGGGGGCTGCGTTGCCCCCCTCCTCTGGCCACTAAAGGCCCGGGGACCCCATCCCCCGGGACCCGCCTTTTTAATTAATTAATTAATTTTTTGGGGGGGGGGCTGCATGGCCCCCCTTCCGGGCCACTGATCCCCCCACCGTCTCCCCGCCTCCTGCGGGAGCCGGCATTGCTTTTCCACATGGGGAGCTGATAAGAAGCAGCTCCCCATGTGGAAAAGCAATTTGGTTTGAATTTTGAAAGAGAGAGCAGGTTTCCCTGCTCTCTCTTTCAAAATTCATACCAAGTTTGCTATGGCAGTGTGGGAGCCGCGAGGCTCCCGCCATGCCATACCAAACTACAGTGTCCCGGGGGTGGGCACCCCGGGACACTGCAGGAGCCAGCCCTGGGGGGTGGCGGTCCCTAGGGCCATCATTGGCTCCAGGGGAGGTGGCGGTCCCCGGGGCGTTCGGGGGGCTTGAACCCCCCATACAGGGTATTTATTTTTTATTTTTTTTAAATACACAAGCCCCGTGGGGTGGCGGTCCCCGGGGCTGCGGTGGGCCATGAGCCCCCCCAGCCATTAATTTTTGAAGCCCCGGGGGTGGCGGTCCCCGGGGCTGGGGGGCCCCTTTGGGCCCCCAACCCAATACATAAATAGCCCTTGGGATTTGGCCCCCCCGGGGGCAAATTAGCATCGAAGCACGGGAGACCGCGCTTCGTTTTTTTTTTTTAATTGGCAGGATCCACGCACCTAGCGTGGATTTTGCCGAATTGTTTTTTTAAAAAAATCTTTTTTTCTGGGCCCTGGGGGTCCTTGTGAGCAGACCTAGGGGGTCAGGGTGTTTCTACCCTGCCCCCTTTTTGCGTTCTGCGCGTTTGTTTCTTGTGCCTCGGTGCTAATTCTTTCCAAATTAGCAATGCTTTTTTACTCCAGACTTGCAGATAATTTAGCATCACAGGGTAATTCAATCCGGCGCCTTAACGCTAGGGCGCCTTGAATTAAAGCACCACTCGTAGCGCTTTGCATAACATGTACATAGCACTACCAATCAAATGGTTATCTAGTCTACACGATACTCTTCAAGACAGGCGATTACATTAAGCGCTATTTTTAGATCCTACGATGTCTTTGAGATCAGGCTTTTACACTAAGCAGTATTCTTCCAGAGTATACATTGTGATTAAAAACAAGGTGTTACATAGAGCGCTATACTCAACATTCCCAATGCGCTTGAAATTAGATGGGTACACTAAGCGCTATACTTCGATGTATAGGGTACAGTCTTAGGTAGGCTTACAACTCTGGCTAGTCTTGTCAATATAACGCATGGCTTCCCCACACGATCGGCATTATGGTCCAACAGGACACCCACTGGCATAGGTTCCCCCCACTCTTGGTTAACCCCAAAATGCCCAGCTTACTCTTCGCCTTCCGTCCTCCTCACGGGGAGCTCAACGGAGACAAGAGCCGAGATCCCCTCTAAGCGGGACAAGGGCTTGACGTGCTCGGGGGAATATCTCCTCGGGGAGAGGCGAAATCAGGAACCTTTACCTTCCGCCCACCTCCCCAGGAGTGTCACTACTCGCCGGCTTCAAAGTTGACTGAGGGCACGCTCTTCAGAGCTTCCACAGTTCGACGGCCTCACCTCCTTGGCGGTCTCCTTGGGTGTTCAGCGCCGGTGTAAGGTCATCCTCAACTCCTCATTGACCCCTCACACCCGGCGCCATTACTTCCAGCCTCCGCGAAGCCGCCAGGAGCAGCGCGGCTTGCGGGGGCGCGGCCTCCTCACTCTCAGCGCGGCTTGCGGGGGCGCGGCCTCCTCACTCTACCAAGAACGGCGGGGGCGGCGCTTCAAAGTCCACCCCGTCACGTGACACGAGGATGGTCGCTTCGAGGCCCGACACAGCCCTCGTCTCCTCAACACAACCTCCTCACACCTCTGGCTGCGCCGCTTGCCTGCAAACCGGCCCACTGGAGCCCCGGATCTCTTCACAGTTCCCCAGGTGACATCAGGGACGCTCCTCTAACCCCTAGGCTGTGGTGGTGAGTGTTCCCAGATAAGGTTGCCAGATGGGGGGTGGTTAAAATTAAGCAGGCGATCTGCACACCCAGGCAGTCAAATCAGTTAGCCAATTCCCAGGGTCTACAACAAGGTCACCTTCCTCTCCGTCATGAATAAGGGACGGTCAATAGTTCTGGACTCCAGAGTCCCAGGCAACTGCAGGGACGTATAAGACGTAGCCAAGGACGGTGCCTCTCTACCCAGACTAGATAGGAGCGCCTGGGGTAAAGGTGACTGTTGTAACTTATGTTTCCCTGCTGCTCAGCTAGAATGACTGTGGTGTGGAATGTTGGATGGATGGAATGTTGGATGTCTGGGAATGTGAGTTGGGTGTGGGCTGAGCAGCAGGACAGCTGCTCCTGGTGGGGTTTCTCTTGATTTCTTAACAACTTGAATAAAGATCATAACCAATCTACATAAGAAGAACGGACCATCTTTCTTTTGGATTACAACATTTTTGGCGATGTTTTGAAGAAGAATCCACGTGTGCCACCTATTGGAATTTAAAGAAAAAAACGGAACTTGACAGGAGAAGTTGAAAAGAGAAGTCCATGGATGTTTAAGAAACCTGACAGGTACATGAAATATTAACGAAAGAAACCACAAGGTAAAAGTTTTTTTTAAAGGAAATTAGAAACAAGTATGTACTGCTGTCTGGCACCCAAACCCCACCAGTGACCCTGCCAACGGTCGCCCTTTAACCCAAGCGTGCCAGATGTGAGTTTAGTACATGTTTATCGGGGGCAAAGATCGGGCCTCAGTACTAAGTAATGAAGATTCAAATTTCAGTGTGATGAATTCTGATGTGTGACGAACGGGGGCAAAGATCGGGCCTCAGAGCTAATTAATAAAGATTCAGGTTTCAATGTGATGAATTCTGATGTGTGATGATCGGGGGCTAAGATCGGGCCTCAGTGATATTTAATGAAGATTCACGTTTCAGTGTGGTGAACCTTTGAGTGTGCCGTTCGGGGGCAAAGATCGAGCTCCGGCGTATATTTTAAATATATTACTCGGGGGCAATGACCGGGCCCCGGTGAGAAGCTGCTAAGCTTTTATTTGACTGTGAATACGTGCTCCGTGGCTGTTTGGTGCTTTGGAGGTGTCAAGTGAGGGCAGTGATTATTTGAGGCTTCTGAGCTTGACGCATCTTTGAACAGTGCTTGAATTGTTTGGCAGCGAACGTTTTCAAAGAGAGAGATGTGCAGATGTCTACGGAATGTCTACGGTATTCATTGGTTTTGACTGTTGTCTTCAGCGTGTGCGTTCACAGTAATGGATTAACTGCCATAGTTTAAATGAAAAAAAAATCCTGCACGAGAGAGACAATACGTGCCAGCTTACCTCCTCATGGAGACTGTCGGCGTCACCATGACACCATCCCTTGTGTGACGAGTCCTCACTCCAACCTGCCTGCGTCAGTACTCCTGTGTGGCGATTTTGGATGCATGTCCTTGCCGAGAACCACCCGGTTCTACGTGGATATGCGTGCCTTCATGTTATGTAAATAACTCAGGCACACAGTTAGGTCCAGGTATTGACAACAATGTCAATTGGGAGTGTCAGAATAATAGTAATCTTGCTGCGCTGAGATCGACTGTTTGCCAAAGGAAAAAATGTGAGGTATTTTATCGATTTTAATCTTCTTGCCTTGCTGATGCGGGATATGTCGTGTTGTAACAGCTGACTGTGTATACTACGGTGGAAATATTGACGGCATGTCTGTTAGCTCAGGGTGTAAAAAAAGGAAAAAAAAAACACTATTGAGAGGAAAAGATCCTGCCTTTGCTGACGTTTGCCAATTACATCATTGGTCTGGGTGATAGTGAATATTGAAAAGCGAAGATTACTAGCAGAATATTGGCAGTGTCCTTTTTAATATGAAACGACTATAAAGTCAATAAGTGGAATAAATCTCCCGGAAGCTGATCCATGATGGGGACAGTAATTAAAAACAAGTGCTTGATGAGGAGCATTGAGCCCAGAGCCGGGACAGTGATACTAGGATATAGAATCCAGCAGCCTCCAGATTGAACCTGGAACCGGGATAGTAATCCCAGAAGTTGGCGATTGAGCCACAATTAGAAGGGGTCAGAGTGTCCCAGAATTTGAACCACGACAGAGAGCCAAGTCCCATAATTGGAATTGGGAAGGGACACAAGTCCCAGAATATGAACCACTGTAAATATGGTGTATGAAGTGGCGGTTAAGTGTTCAGTCACTCATTGGTTTGTGTCGTGTATGAGATGGCTGTGTTATATGAAGTCACTCATTATTACAAGTTTGTTGTTGATTGATTGTATGTGAATAAGTCATCCATTGACTTAGTGAAAGAATTTGAACCACGACGGAGAGCCATGTCCCATAATAGGAATGGGGAAGGGACATTGGTCCCAGAATTTTGAAACACTGTTGATGTTGTGTATGGGGTGGTGGTTAATGGTTGGGCTACTCATAGGTTTGAGTCGTGCATGAGATGGCTGTGTTTTGTTAAGTCACTCATTATTAGGTATGGTTTGTTGTATTATGTGTGGGAATGTAACACCTATTGTATTGGTGTTTAGGTTTTGGGTAAGTGTGAGTGGTAGATTTATTGGATGTGTGTGTTGAAGTGTTATGAGGGTGAATGTTTTCTGACCTGCGGTGCGCACGTTGTGTCCTGATATATGTATTGTTTTAAGGTTTGTTCCCCGTATGTTGCTCGTCGTACCGGTCTGGCCAACTGGTGTGATCTATGGCATGTGGGTTTTGGTGTATGATGTAGGATGGTGGTTTAATTCAGGAAGCGTTGTGATACTTTGGTCAGAATGTGATGTGGTGTGAAATCTTTAGTATAGTTTGCGTGTAAGTTGAGATGTAGTATGGCGTGAAAGAATGTTCTTTTAATTATTCACTGTGTGTGAGATGAGATGTAGTATGATGTGATATGACGTTTCTTTATTCACTGTGTGTGAGATGAAATGTAGTATGATGTGATATGACGTTTCTTTCATGTGAGTTTGATGAGACGTGGTATGGTGTGACAGGGTATGATGTGAGATGTTTATATTGTATTGCATTATTTTCTTACTATTGGTGCATTGTATTCAATTTCGTGACTATATGTTATTTGCCATATTGTCATTGTTTTATTGTTTCATCTAATTTATTTTACAATGCACTTGTTCCCCGTAAAGAAGGGAGATATGTTGTAACTTATGTTTCCCTGCTGCTCAGCTAGAATGACTGTGGTGTGGAATGTTGGATGGATGGAATGTTGGATGTCTGTGAATGTCAGTTGGGTGTGGGCTGAGCAGCAGGACAGCTGCTCCTGGTGGGGTTTCTCTTGATTTCTTAACAACTTGAATAAAGATCATAACCAATCTACATAAGAAGACCGGACCATCATTTTATTGATCACAACAGTGACCCCAGAGTCGGTGGCCGTGGACAGGGTCAGGTCAAGAGGTCAAGGGTGGTATCAGCTGAGGAGGGAAGTAATGCAGAACCTAAGAACTGTCAATTTCCCTCTCTTGTGCATCCACCTCCCCACTCAGATGCCTTACTCCTGACTAACTCACAGCACACCTATATTCTAAAATGGCCGACCCACCTCACCTCTATTTATAACCTGGGCCCTGACTGGCCAGAGTGGTCCAGAAGGTTCCGGAACCCCTCATGACAGTCTATGGCCCAGGTTCTGAGGTGACAGTTTAGTCCACCATTTTGTGAAAACACTCTCTCCCTTCCTCCATTTTAGTGAAGCACCTTGCGCCTCTCCCTCAGTTAGTGAGAATGGGGCGCCCAGAGCCTCTACGTCAACACCAAAAAGAAGTTAGTGGACAGACAAATGAGAGGGTAAAGGGAAACAAAATGAGGAGGGAACAGCCAAAGGGCTGGCAGGTCTAACAGGAGTGTTGACAGCCAATTAGCATACAGCTCGTGCTCGGCAGGGTGCGCGGATCCACCGCGCCCATAGATATATATGTGATTTTACTTTTGATTTTCTCAGGAACTACTGAACGGATTTACACCATTTAGCAAAAGGCACGAGTGTGAACCAAGGTCTACCTTTCTGCCAAATTTGGTGTAATTCTGTTCAGCAGTTCGGGCTGTAGCTCTGACTAACGGTCCCTATGGAAAATTTCTCGGCCCCCGCTTGACGAATCACCCCGAGACTTTCAGGATAGGAGCGGACCGGAGCGGGCCACAAGTTTTGAAAATTTCACAAAGATTCGTCAACCGGCGCCAAAGTTATTCCAAATAGAATGTTGTGGATTTCCTATGGATAATAGGTCCTAACTATAACTACCTACTGGCGACCGCCAGGGTAATGTGTTTATATGTATATATATATATACATATATATATATATATATATATATTATCCACTGGCGGTCGCCAGTAGATAGTTATAGTTAGGACCGTGTTTCCATAGGAAATCCGCAACATTCTATTTGGAATAACTTTGGCGCCGGTTGACGAATCCTCGCGAAATTTTCAAAATAGGTGGGGCGCTCCGCTCCGCTCCTACCCTGAAAGTCTCGGGGGGATTCGTCAAGCGGGGGCCGAGAAAAAAGGGGGGTCCCAAAACACGTTTTCCCCATGCAATTTTCCATAGGGACCTTTAGTCCAAGGTACAGCCCGAACGGCTGAACAGAATTACTTGAAATTTGGCAGAGAGGTAGGCCTCAGCTCAGGGAAGTGCCTTTTGCAGGTCTGGTGTCAATCTGTTCAGTAGTTCCTGAGAAAATCAAAAGTAAAATCATATATATATGTGGGCGGAGCCTAACCACACATCTCATCCTGAGATCTGATTGGCTGTCAGCACTTCATCCAAGAAGTGTTGGCATCCATCTTGGGACCAATATACATGATAGCACCTCATTAAAAAGCATTGCAGTTAATAGAAGGTTTTAAGACTTTAGTTACATTATAAATCATTTGTTGATGGTACCATACTGTTACATCCTGCTTTTCCTTCTTCTCTGTCCTTCTTCTGTGTTTGTTCTAAGCCCCTCAGCATGTATCTGTGATGTCACCCAAGAGTTCCTTTTGTGTATGTTTGATTCTACTGCCAGTTAGATCTGAGGCTGAGCAGCAAGGCAGCTGCTCCCGGTGGATCTTAACTGGGGCATGTATCCTGTACATTGATTCCTGATTAATGAGAATAAACCTATATCTGGATACAGCAACCCAAGGACCCATCTTTTATTTTATGAAATGTTACACTGGCGACGATTTGAAGGAAGAAACCACGCGTGATCAAAGGAATTTTACAAGAGAAACTACAAGAAATTTACAAGAAATGAACTGCATGTCCAACCCCTTGCTTGCCCCACCGGTGTCTACAACAACTGACAGCCTGAAGTAAGTTGGGTTGGGGACATGTTAAAGTATGCCTAAACATTAGATGTCACCTGCTTTTTGAAATCTACTTTTACATGGAATTTGCACCTTGATTTTGAGACTCACACATCAAAAAAAAACAAGGAGGAGATTTGATTTGATTAACCTTGGATTTGCCACGTGTTTAAAAGGGTGTGTGATTACCTGAACTCTGTGCGCTCTACTTAAAGTACTTTAATCGACCAACTCTTCAAATTCTACAAACTTTTACATATCTGAGAACGAGATCGCTCATGCTCATTAAATGGTACTGTTCGCAGAGGGCAAGAAAAGAAATCTGTTTTATGTATTGTGATCTGTTGGTTGATCTGCTATTTCACTGCATACCATTGAAGGGAGCCAGAGAATTTCTCATCTGAGCTAAACTTCGTCAGCTCAACTTGGGTGGATTTTGCAACATTTGGCTATTTTCGTTTTTGTAGGGGTCAGTACCATCGCTCAACTTGTGCCGGTTCAACCGTTCTGCAAAATTTAAAAAACATTACAGCTCGCGCTGTCTTACCTGCATCCTACGAGCCTGTAATGGAGCCTCTGTGACGTCTGCTTTTCCCGGCTGCTCAGGACATTTTGGAGCACGTTTTTACTGCAAGCCATCCGGCACGCTGTCATAAATGCGTACCTCCATCTTGGAATTGCAGAATCTCCGGTGTGCATATTCTTTACCGGGCCGTGTTCATGCTTTGCCAACCAATAAAGTTATGGGGGACGTCGTCGTTATGAAGCATTCACGTTTTAAAGTTTTCTCTGCCAGCTTCTGTCACAGTTCGTCTTCTCGTCAGAACAGTCTCCTGAAGGATGTCGTATCCCTTCCTTGTGGACACGTTACTCAATGATGCTTCTGGTATCTTTTACGTTCTTTTCTGGTTAATGTCAGAATGCAGCAGTGTCACTCTGCGAATGTTCATCGTCCGTGGCAATTTCTTCTCAGCATTTGCAAGTCGTTTCATCTCTGTCATTCAGAAGGACCGAATGGTGTATACGTTTTATTACATTTCTGTACCTGTGATTGTTGCAATGATTTCACCAGTGCGATGCATTTGAGACTTGGCCACGCTCCTAAAATGTTTCTGCTTTGTCGTTTTATTACAAGAATGTTGTTTTCTTGTTATGATGAACAATGTACTTTTAACTGTGCTCAGTGCGCCATCTTCTGGGCTTATTCTGAAACGTTTAATTCTTTACATGTTTTTTTTTCTAAGATCACACTCGGGTACTAGGTCGAGTACCGGTGTAAATAATTCTTGCTTGATTTGAAACGTGATTTATTCAAAATGCTATTTCCTGTATTTTCTTATAAGAAGCTTTACCTGTATATCTATTATTTTGCCATACTTTGCTACTCATTTTGAGAGGTCTGTTTTATTCTTCTGTCCTATTGAATTTATTCTCTGGTGTACCTCTTTATCAATTCTTGGTGGGAGGTTATGTAATACTTAGTGGATTTGCGTGTGATGGGTTTTTAAGTAATTTATTCTATTGCGTATTTTTCTGGAGCCAGTTTCATGCTCATTATCTAGTGAGGTGCTCCATTGGTAATGGGCCATTTAGGGCTCAGTGTTTATTTTGAGCCATAGGGACGCCAGTTTATTTCTGAAGATTGGTTGTTCTTGTGGATTTATTTAACGTGCATTTATGCGGAACCACATTAGTGCTCAAAGTGTTTTTGAGGTGTTCATGGTTATGGAGATTGGTTGCTCCAGGTTTTGGACTTTTAGATAAGTATTGTTGCGGAGCCACATCGGTGCTCATTTTTGAGGTGCTCCATTTTATTCGAGTTTAAAGGTGAAGCTGGAGATTGTTTGCTCCAGTGTTGGGATATGTATTGTCGGAGCCACATTCGGTGCTCATTTTTTGAGGTGCTCCAAGCTTTCAAGTTTAAAGGTAAAGAGCCATAGTGTGCTCAGTTAAATACTTGCTCGCTTTCATGTGAGAAGTCTTAGGGCTTCATGTTTTCAAATTTAAAGGTAAAGAGCCATAGTGTGCTCAGTTATATTCGTGCTCGCTTTCATGTGAGGAGTCTGAGTGCTTCTTTGTTTATATATGAACCACGTATGTGCTCTAATGTTTAGAGGTGTTCATTTTCAATTGGTGAGGAGGTTTTGGGAGCAGTGTTCTCCAATATTTTAAGAAGTTTTGGAACTTGAGTCAGAAATGTTTTATTGGATTTTCCCAAGGGAAAGGAATGGTGATCATTTCATCTAAATGGTGTTATATTTGGAAATGCTAATCCATTGCGCCATGGTGATTATTTCATCTAAATGGCATTGTATTTGAAAATGTCGTTATATTTATGAATATTTTGTAAATGTTTCCATTTGATCTCTATCCTCTTTCACTTACTTGGGGAAGAGGGTTTTCTTTTATGTGCTGTTTGTTCTATGTCTCTAATTTCTTTTAAAGGTGAAGTTGTGTTACTTTCATCTCTGCTGTATGTTCTATTTCACATCTGTCTCTTACTTCTGTCAAGGAGGGAGATGTGTTACATCCTGCTTTTCCTTCTTCTCTGTCCTTCTTCTGTGTTTGTTCTAAGCCCCTCAGCATGTATCTGTGATGTCACCCAAGAGTTCCTTTTGTGTATGTTTGATTCTACTGCCAGTTAGATCTGAGGCTGAGCAGCAAGGCAGCTGCTCCCGGTGGGGCTTAACTGGGTTTTAACTGGACTATAACTGGTTCTTAACCTGTGCCTGTATCCTGTACATTGATTCCTGCAGTTAATAGAAGGTTTTAAGACTTTAGTTACATTATAAATCATTTGTTGATGGTACCATACTCATTTTAGGAATTGTGGTATGTTCTAAGGTGATTTCACCATGTGAAAAAGCCTTCTGCTGGGATATCATGATTGAGAGAAAAATATTTTCTCATGCTTTTCCCAGAGGTTTGGAAGGTGATCTATAAGCTAAACTGAGAGCTTATTTTCTGTAAATTCACATTATCTTTCTCAGTCATGGGAGAATGAAGTCTGACATTCTCAGTAAAACATGTACATCCAACAAGGGCAGAGACTGTCAGTTGATTCCTTTGTGTTCTACTGCAGCTTCCCAGAGTGTTCCAAAGAACAACTAGAGCGCTAACAGTCCTACTTATGATAAACGTATGACACACCTGAAGCCATCTTGCTTGGATTAAAGTGGTAACTCTTAAAACATTTAATTTAAAAAGGAACAAAATGAGGGGGTTCATTTTTCCATAAAAAGTATGATTAGTGCTGCAGAAAGAAAAATTAGGGCACATTTTGAGTGACTTCTCAAATCCTCTTCTATTTCAGTAAAAAATTCTGACATGCAGACTGAAACATGCACTTTCAATACCAGCAGCAGTTTTCCCTGGTGAGCAGTAGCTTTACTGCAGTGATCTAATGAGCAAAAAGAGTGCTAACATTCTGAATTTATGGCAAATGTGTGACACATCTGAATGCCTTCTTGATGGAATCAAAGTAAAAAACTGAAAGTATTTCCTACTGAGGAGACTGCAGTAAATGAGGAAATTAGGAAACTTCATAACAAATAAGTCTCCGAAGATGGCCACCAGAGACAAAAGAGCCCAAATGTAGCCCAAATATCACCCAGATGTAGCCCAAGTATAGCCCAATGACAAAATGTCCCAGAGTGTTCTTAAAAACAACTAGAGCGCTTACTGTCTTCATTATGACAAAAGTATGGCACACCTGAAGCCATCTTGATTGGAATAAACTGGTAACACTTAAAACATTTAATTTAAAAAGGAACACAATGAGGGGGTTCATTTTGCCATAGAAATTATGATTAATGCTGAAGAAAGAAAACGAGGGCACATTTTGAGTGACTTCTCAAATCCTCTTCTATTTCATTAAAAAATTCTGACATGCAGACTGAAATATGCACTTTTAATACCAGGAGCAGACTTCCATGGTGAACAGTAGTTTTACTACAGTGATCTAATGAGCAACTAGAGTGCTAACATTCAGAATTTATGGCAAATGTGTGACTTATCTGAATACCTTCATGATGGAATCAGAGTAAAAAACTGAAAGCATTTCCTACTGAGGAGACTGCAGTACATGAGGAAATTAGGAAACTTCATAACAAATAAATTTCCCAAGATGGCCACCGGAGACAAAAGAGCCCAAATGTAGCCCAAAATCACCCAGATGTAGCCCAAATATAGCCCAATGACAGAAGTGTGCAAAACACTTATTATTTTGTGTTTTTGCAGTGTTATATAGTGCAGACTTGTCAGGTATTGGAGTGCTTTACATGAGCATTGGTTACATCACACAAGAACAAATTCATTTTGGTTGTAGACATGGGGAGACTAAGTGATTTGACCAGAATCACAGAATGTCGAGCTGAAGCAGAAACTCCAACCTGGTTCGCCAGTTGCAAAGTCTGCAGTTCTGGAAGTAACACCACATCCTCTCCCCTACGTGCAACATTTAATCAAGTGGTCAACTGGATAAAAAAACAAAGATAACAAATAATTTAAAAGAGCTTTGTCGCTATTTGAAAACTCAGAAAATATGTCCAGGTTCAGGTTTCAAAGTCTTTATTTCGATTATTAGCAATCATAAAAGACATATTAAAAAAAAGAAAATATAACTGGTTCATTTAAAATATCCAAAGGGAATCAATAAACATAATTATTATTTAGACACTCACAAAAATACATAAGTGCACAAAAAGAACATTTCTTAACAAGTGAATAAAACAGGATTGAATTTCAAAAAAAAAAAAAAAATTTTTTAAAAGTTAGGATTACAGTTCTAGATTGCGAACAATGAATGCAGTTAATAAGACATAGTCGTAGGGTCGTTGGGTGGTTTAGCAGGTGTATACTTAAACTAAACAGATTATGGCAAATAGCAGAACAACTTTTGCACTTAGCGCTAAGACGAGCGCTTTTTTAACCTAAGGAGCCAAGCCCAGCCCAAGTACTTTGCCAAGGCTACCACAAAAACCTCTGAGGTGTTAGTCCTGAGCACCTGTATAGCTTCCATTACTGTTTTATATGGTAAATTTTGGAACAGAGGTTTTAACCATTTTTTCCGAGGTGCTCCATACCTAGGACAGGCAAAAAGGAAGTGACCTTCTGACTCAATATGACCTAAGCAGCACATACAATAAGGTGATATCCCTGTGGACCATTTGTTCAGAAAGATGTTTAATGGCAAAGCGCCCACTCTAAACTGATGGTACAATTTCTTATCTAGCGGTCGGGAAATAACATCCCAGTATGGCTCTCTCAATAGGTCAATTTTGAATGTTAGAAACCTGCCGGTGAGGTCATTTTTATTGGACAGCATCACTCTTTTTAGGCGGGTAGTGGCCCAATATAGAGATTTGAATTCATCTTTAGGTGGGAAGGGATTAGATTGTGGGGATGACCAAAGATGTTCCAAGCCCATGTCTATCAGAATTGTTTTTACAGCAATGAGCCATGGTATTTTCCCTGAACCCCTGATGGACCTAACTTCTGACAATTCCTTTGCAAAAAGGAATAAGTCTGGGGATGTCCATATTCGTCTCCACATTGCCACTAACCTAAATCTTGCCATTTCATTTATGGGGGCGGTGCCGAGATCTAAGCAGAGAGGGAGCGAGGGTGTAGACTGTGGGAGGCCCACTAGATTTCGGAGGAATCTACATTGAGTTTTATACAGATTAGACAAGTCCATATGACCCCATAGATCTGCGCCATATAAGATGGCTGTAGAAATTTTAACATCATAGATCTTAAGGGCCGGCAGGACCCGTCTAGTGATTGATTCCTTCTGCTCTTTAACGAGACAGCCAGTGAGCCTGGCAAGTTTGAGTTGTTGCATATTGATCTGATCCTTCCATCTCAGACGGCTATCAAGGGTGACCCCTAGATAGGTCATGGTATCAACCTGTTCAAGGTTTACTCCATTCATCTTCACTGAACTTCGGACTGGGTGGTTTTTTGTAAAGACCATAAATTTTGTTTTCCCCACGTTGACTACCAGGTTGTTGATGGCACAAAACTCCTCAAAGCGGTCCAAAGCCCGCTGTAGTCCGCTGCGTGTTTTAGAGAGGATTAGAGTGTCATCTGCAAAGATGAGTAGCGGGAACCTCATCCCTGCCAACATTGGGGCATCAGTGGTAGTATCCAAGAAAAATTTAACAACTTGGTTGATAAAAAGAATAAACAGGGTAGGGGCCAGGACACACCCTTGGCGGACGCCTCGGGTTACGGGGAAAGTTTCTGTGACTTGTCCCTGACCCCCCCACCTCACCCTCGCAAAGTTGTCCTCGTGGAGTCTTATGATAAGGTCCAATAATTCGGGTGGGCATCCCAAGGTTACCAGTACACCCCACAACCTGTCCCTGGGCACCAGATCGAAGGCGGACTTCAGATCAATGAATGCAGCATAGATGTTACCACCACCTAGCCAAACCTCCTTCCAATAGATCAGGCAGAATCTAAAAACCTGATCTATGGTGCTCATTCCCGATCTGAAGCCCACCTGCATGGGGGACAGGATGTTCTCCATTTCTATCCAACCCAGGACCCTTCCCAAAACCATACGCGCCACTATCTTTTGGATCGAGTCGATTAAACTGATAGGGCGGTAGTTTGCTGGAATAGATTTATCACCCTTTTTATAGACTGGAACTATTTCTGCCCCTTTCCAGGATTTCGGGACTGTAGCTCCAAGTACCAGAGTATTAGCTATTCTAGTGATATACGGGAGCCACAAAGTGGGATTAGATTTAAAAAGATCCGCCGGGATTAGGTCCATACCTGGGGCTTTGCCTCGGAGAGTAAGTGCCAATGCCAACTCAACCTCAGCAACCGTAAAAATGAGTTTCCCGCTTTCTGGGGTCTGCGTGAATGGATTGCCTGAGGGATTTGAAGTATCATCGTCCCCAGCTCTAAATTGGGCCGAGTAAAATGATACCCAATCCTCGAGTGGCACATTATTTCCGGGTGTGGAAGAGTCAATGTTTTTGCCCCATTTAACCAACTCCCAAAACCTTTTCTGGTTATTAGAGGATGATGCCTCTAAAAGATCTAACCAGAACTCATCCTCCCACTCCCTTTTGGCTTTGCTAAGGGTTTTTTTGTAATGGAGTCTAGCAGTTCTCACTTTGACCATGTCCCGAAATTTAATGGCAGAGATGAGAGCTGTATGTGCCTCTCTACAGTCCTTGTTATACCATTTTTGGGGCAAGGGATTAGTTTTAGTAACAACTTTCCTATATGGTTTGGATAGCATTGATTTTAAGCTGTCAAAGCACTTAATATGAACACCCATCACACTATTTGCAGCTCCAATCTCCACCCCCGACATATCTATTTGCAACATTTCATTGAGTGCATTTCCTACTACAGCATTAATATTATTTAATAAGCATTCATCTTCTATAACCTGTGACCACTTCAATCTCCTCCTATCATTAGTAAGTAGGACATCCCCTGTATGAGTTGCAGATGGTTCCTCCCTTCTACTTATATCCGGTATCTTCATCGATAGGGACAGTGGGTTATGATCGCTTTCCGGGCGCTCTAAAACTACCATATCAATTAAGAGAGCCCAATGCTCCATGTCCAGTAAAATATAATCAATGCAGCTTTGCCTATGGCCATTATCAAAAGTGCTTTTTCCCTTCGCATCAGAGGCAGAGCGGCCATTACATGCCCTAAACCCATTTTGTAAGCAAAAGGCCGTCCAAGACACTGCAGCCTCTGTAGCTTTAGCCATCTTCTCCACTTGTAAGTCTGGAATACCCCAAGCAGAATCATCTGCCATAGTCCATGTGTCTCCCATATCTAGCACAGGTTCTATAGTACAATTTAGGTCCCCAGCAATGATGGTAGTAATACCTCCGACCATTTTCGTTATCATGTGATCAACAAGGTTCAACAGGGGTGGGCATCGACCGCCAGAAAGGCCTCTAACATAGATGTTAATGATATTCATAGCTTGCTTGTTCCCTTTGTTCAAAACAATGGATAACAAATCCTGATTCTCCACTGGGAACTCTGTTGGATAAAAGCCCAGGGAATGTTTCACCCAGATTAACAGGCCACCTGCGGCCCGCCCTTTACCTCCTTTAATTGTGGGTTTGAAAAAGTTAGAATAGCCCAGCTTATGGACAGGTTCCGTTGCCCATGTTTCCTGCAGCAGGATAATATCGTAGTTGTCCATAAAACTTGACCAATCCGCAGACACAAGGCGTGCCTTAATACCCGCTATATTCCAGGACAAAATTTTTAGATGGTCATTCAAATTGCCTGGCAACATATAGTGTAAGTGCTGTACAGATCCATGAGCAGCCCCTGTACTATCATTATCCACTAGATGCTCAACACAGTCTACCGGGGCAATGATTTTCTCCTCGATCTGGGACCCCTGGATAACTACGTGTGGTCTAGGGCTGTTTGGCAGATATGTTCGGCCTCCCTCCCCGTCAACTAGATTGGTCGGTAGAATTAGGCATACCACATTATAATCACTGGGGACTTGGGCTATCACACTACCAGTCGGAGACTCGCTAAAGGGTTTGTTAAGTCAATCTATAGCTTCCAAGTCAGAAAGGGGGCCAAAATGATTAAAGAGAAAGGGGCGCTGGCAGTCAATCGGGGTCAATGCCATGGGATGTCTTGCAGCAGGACCTTTACGGAACAGAGGATAAGATTGGAAGGGTATATGCCTGCGCGGGTAGAAGTAGGATAAATCTAATGTTTGTACATCCCCCTGCCTTGCAAATCTGGGTACTCGTTTAATAGCATCTACTACCCATGAGTCTTTGAACGATATAAGGATACAGTCTCCTTCTAGATCTTTAGCCTCAGGCCCCACCCAATCAACTCTCCTCACATACAATATCTCTGTAGGAGTGGAGGGGGGTAGCGGACGATTTTTGTTCAGCCAAAAGGTGACTTTATTACGAAGGTCACCATATGATTCCCTAAATCCTGGTTTTAATGGTGCTACGCCTGTCAAGACGATGGTGTATAGAGCCGCTTCAGGTGGAAGATCAACACTGGGGATGTTCGGCCTTTTACGCCCCCCCTCCCTGCGACTGGTAGAAGCAATATTTTGAGTTCTTGAAGAGATTGGTGAAGGACAATTTATATTAGATTGTATTTGAGGACCCATGTGTTGACGCCCAACCATATTTTGTTTAGCCTCTATTTTCGTTTGGGGCTTTAATGTCTGAGTCTGAGAACTAACACCTGGTTTAAAAGAGATGGTAGAAGAGGTATTGGTTTTTTGACCCCCTTTAGCTATGGTGTTATTTATTCCTGTCATTTTATTGAGGGAATTTTTGCCGTTTTCCATATTTTTACTAGTAATCTTATTAGGTGCCTTACTTGGTGCTGGTACATTAACAGTGCCCTTATTATTTAAGCCACACAATGCTTGCAGCATCGCGTGGTTTGATTGGATCAGACCCTCCATACTATCGATCTTTGAGGTCATGAGCCTAGTCTGCTCCAGGACTGGTAAAAGTAGTGTTTTAAACATGGCCTCCATTTTTGCCAGCAGAGCCTCATCACTATTGAGGCACATGGGACATGTGGTGGAGGAACCCAAAGCCAAAAGTGAGGGGCATAGCATATTATTATTGTTAGGCACTGAAGGTTTTAGCAAGCTTAATTGGGGCTCGGGCCCCTGGCGCCATTCCCCTTGAACTGTATTTGCTTTATTGGATGTCATATTTCTTTCCCCTGACATTCTAGAATCCCGTTTTCTCTTTTTAGTATTGGGGGCAGAGTTGGATATAGGTGAAGTAGCCTTTACAACAGGATTAGAGATATTGGATTGATTAAGAAGAGGAGTTCCGGATAATTGACTAAAATCCTGCTCCTCATTAATCACAGAGTCATTATCCTCCATCCCAATCTCCTGCGTATCTTTAGAGTCGTTAATACTAAGCCTTTTTTCCATTATTTTGTCTCTTGTGGACAGGCTATCCCCAATATTTTTTATATGAACTATTGCGTCCGTGGAGATGGTATGGACACAATTAAAGGCAGCATGGGGTACAGATGGTACAGGGGAGACAGATGTAGCTAAAGCCCCCAGCGAGGATCGTTTTCCACTAATCAGATCTATTGAGAGCCTTTTCTCAACCATGGCAATTTCCTTTTCTAAGATGCCAGTTGCCCGGGTGATAAAAGCGTCCAAGGGGCCAGAAACGACGCCATTAGATGTATTAATTTGTACAGTACGTACCTTCCCTGATCTTAATGGCATTTTTGGGTGGTCTTCAGAACGTCCAGAGGGAGTGGGCCTGGGCCGGACTCTGCCGTACTCGAACGGCCTCAAACGGCCCGCTCTTTGCCCGGTCTTCGCCCCGGCCGTTGCCACGCGCGCGTCCCGCGTGCGCGTTGTCCACAAAAGCTATGAAGGAAAAAACAAGAGGAGGGGGCGGGAAGAGGACCAGCTGCGGCCGATCCACGCCGCTAGGAATGCTGGTCCTCGCAGTCCCGCCTCTACCCCTGTTGACCAAATGACAGCTTGCAAGGGGCGCGTTGGTGCTCAAAGCACATGAAGGGAGGCAGAAAGGATGTTCCCCAGAGAGAGTCTAAGCCTACGAGCGGCTCCCGCGAAGCGGGGGCCGCGAGGCGTGGCAAAGTGGCCAGACAGCAACAACACAGGAACAGCGCTTCTTTGCAGGAAGGGTCCCAAGGCTCACTCACTCCACACAGTTTTTGAAGAGGAGGAGGAGGGGGCGGGAAGAGGACCAGCTGCGGCCGATCCACGCCGCTAGGAATGCTGGTCCTCGCAGTCCCGCCTCTACCCCTGTTGACCAAATGACAGCTTGCAAGGGGCGCGTTGGTGCTCAAAGCACATGAAGGGAGGCAGAAAGGATGTTCCCCAGAGAGAGTCTAAGCCTACGAGCGGCTCCCGCGAAGCGGGGGCCGCGAGGCGTGGCAAAGTGGCCAGACAGCAACAACACAGGAACAGCGCTTCTTTGCAGGAAGGGTCCCAAGGCTCACTCACTCCACACAGTTTTTGAAGAGGAGGAGGAGGGGGCGGGAAGAGGACCAGCTGCGGCCGATCCACGCCGCTAGGAATGCTGGTCCTCGCAGTCCCGCCTCTACCCCTGTTGACCAAATGACAGCTTGCAAGGGGCGCATAGGCGCTCAAAGCACATGAAGGGAGGCAGAAAGGATGTTCCCCAGAGAGAGTCTAAGCCTACGAGCGGCTCCCGCGAAGCGGGGGCCGCGAGGCGTGGCAAAGTGGCCAGACAGCAACAACACAGGAACAGCGCTTCTTTGCAGGAAGGGTCCCAAGGCTCACTCACTCCACACAGTTTTTGAAGAGGAGGAGGAGGGGGCGGGAAGAGGACCAGCTGCGGCCGATCCACGCCGCTAGGAATGCTGGTCCTCGCAGTCCCGCCTCTACCCCTGTTGACCAAATGACAGCTTGCAAGGGGCGCGTTGGTGCTCAAAGCACATGAAGGGAGGCAGAAAGGATGTTCCCTAGAGAGAGTCTAAGCCTACGAGCGGCTCCCGCGAAGCGGGGGCCGCGAGGCGCGGCAAAGTGGCCAGACAGCAACAACACAGGAACAGCGCTTCTTTGCAGGAAGGGTCCCAAGGCTCACTCACTCCACACAGTTTTTGAAGAGGAGGAGGAGGGGGCGGGAAGAGGACCAGCTGCGGCCGATCCACGCCGCTAGGAATGCTGGTCCTCGCAGTCCCGCCTCTACCCCTGTTGACCAAATGACAGCTTGCAAGGGGCGCGTTGGTGCTCAAAGCACATGAATGGCGGCAGAAAGGATGTTTCCCAGAGAGAGTCTAAGCCTACGAGCGGCTCCCGCGAAGCGGGGGCCGCGAGGCGTGGCAAAGTGGCCAGACAGCAACAACACAGGAACAGCGCTTCTTTGCAGGAAGGGTCCCAAGGCTCACTCACTCCACACAGTTTTTGAAGAGGAGGAGGAGGGGGCGGGAAGAGGACCAGCTGCGGCCGATCCACGCCGCTAGGAATGCTGGTCCTCGCAGTCCCGCCTCTACCCCTGTTGACCAAATGACAGCTTGCAAGGGGCGCGTTGGTGCTCAAAGCACATGAAGGGAGGCAGAAAGGATGTTCCCCAGAGAGAGTCTAAGCCTACGAGCGGCTCCCGCGAAGCGGGGGCCGCGAGGCGTGGCAAAGTGGCCAGACAGCAACAACACAGGAACAGCGCTTCTTTGCAGGAAGGGTCCTTATTTTAGTCTTTTAGAGCACTAACCATAATTTTGATGCCAATAAGACCCTCTCATATATGTAATTTCTAAAGGAAATGCTCTAGGTATTACAGTTTTGATTACATCAAGATGACGTCAGGCGTTCCACACTTTTGTAATAAATATAGAATGTTAGCAATCTAGTTGTTCATTAGGATACTGTTGAGAGGCAGAGGCCAGGGGCACGGACTCTGAAAATTGAAGGCAGGTAGGAGGGTGCAAAGGCAACAATTTACCCACACTGAGCAGGCAGGAAGGGCCGTGGCAGCACAACAGACTATGGAGGGCAGTGGAAAGGGGGGCAGGGGCAACAAACCAACAATACAGGACTTGCAAGAGAGGCTGCGGCAATGTAATAGACCATTGTGGGCAGAAGGAAGAGGCAATGGTAGTACAACCATACATGCCAACAGACCCGATTCAGCCAGGAAACGTCCAATGTTTTTAAGCTCAAATGGGCTTTATTTGATCTGTCTCCTGTCTACAATCTCCTCTTTTTCAATGTAACTCAAAGGGGAAAATCAATACCCCAGTTTTTTTTTCAAAATCTCCCTCTTACCAAGTTCAAAATGTTCGCAAGTATGGTACATTGGATCATGGCAGGAAATGGGGTAGGGACATGGACTTGGATAACAGAGGACAGGAGGGACATGGAGAGGTGCACCAAACTGACCCTGCAGGGCAGGCATCAGGGTTTGCAGCAGCACAATATACCACACAGGGCATGCGGGACGGGAGTGCAGCACAACAATCCATAGAAAGCAAGAGGGAGGGGACAGGGCCATGCACATGGACAACAGAGAACAGAGGGGCAAGAGGCAATGGTAGCTAGCTGACCATAATGGACAGACAGGAGAGAAAGCTGCAGCATAACAGACATAAAGGGCAGGAGGGACGGATCAGGGGCATTACAATGGAACAGACAAACCAGGAGAAGGGGGTGGGGGTCTGCACATGTAAACAGAGGGCTGGGGGCAAGGGGGCAGGGCAGGAGCAGCAAGATAGCCATGGAGGTCAGGCATGATGGGCACTAGAAGCAAGACATACCATGAAGAGCAACAGTGAGACTGTGATGGCATACACACAGACCATGGAGGGAAGGTGGGAGAGGGTCAGGGGCAGCTAACTGACCACACAGGGAAGGTGGGAGGGGCCATGGCAGCACAGAAGACCATGCATGGCAAGTGGGAGGGTTAGTGGCAGCACAATGGCTATGATGGGCAAGAAGGGGTGTGCAGGGGCATGCACAAAGGACGATGGAGGGTAGAAGGGAGGGTCAGGACCTGTGCACAGACAAGAAAGTTCAGGGGAAGGGGCCTCACAACAGACCGCACGGGGCAGGCAGGAGGAGCAGTTGCAGCACAACAGACCAGGGAGGGCAGAAGGGTGTGGCAGTACAATGGACCATGTAGGACAGGAGGAAGAGGATAGGGGCATGGCATGTGGACAGGCAGGGTGGAGGTGGCAGGGACAGGTTACAGTCATCTGACAATGCTAGGCAGGTGGGAGGGGAGTGGCAGCTCAACAGAACACTCAGAGTAGATAGGAGTGGCAGGTCCATGGAACATGGTGGGCAAAAAGGATGGAGCAGGGGCATGCACAAAGACATCGGAGGGCAGGGGGAAGGAGAATAGGGGCAGCAAGCTAAGCACAGAGTTTAAGCAGGAGGTCAATGATGGGGCATAGAATTGGGCAATGGAGGGCAGGAGGAGTGGACTGGTACATCATACTAAATTGAGGGCAGTGGCAGCACATCAGACCATGCATGGCAGGAGGGAGGAGGCTAGTCTATGGATTCACACAACAGAGGATAGGGAGGAGGGGGATGGGGCAGCAAGCTAACTGTTCAGAGAAGGCGGGTATTAGGAACTTTATTGTTTTTAAAACGTGTGTCTGTGCGAACTACTTAAAATATGAACAAGTATGCAGCATAATCTCACTTTTATTCAGGAAGAAGAGGACGTTTGTGACTGACTCCGGGCTCACTTGGCAGAAACACCCCCTGACCCTCCACCCCCTATCGCAAAATGTAATGCCCGTGAAAAGGGTAGGTGAACACAGTGTTATATAGAACATAGTCCTGAGAGCACGATTGAAAATGAAAACTAGATATAGTGTATGGTATAAACTATGCACCAAAAAGTGTGATATAAGATGAACCGGGCGTGAAATATAATATGCAATACATTGTGCGCAATGACAGATTCATTGGAGAGCGCGAGATAGCACAGGCACTAGCGCGTGCTATGCGATATGCGCCTTGAAGTGTAATTTGCACAGGGCAGTGTTGTGTAACCTAGCTAGTCTCTAAAGTTGTAATATAAAATATGTGCTGGGGAGTGTAACGTTGCATATGCACTGTGACAAAGATATGGATCCCAGATTGTAATATGTATGGCATAGCACTGTGCGTTATAACATAGGCATCGAGGAAGGCACGTTAGATGGGGCAATATAACCCGTGCGAAGACAAGTGTGGCATGACATATTCACGGGGTGGTGTTACAGTGCACATGGGCTAGAGAGTGTCATAGCATATGCACTAGCTAGTGGAATACAACACAGAGGTGTGTGGCACTCAGCAGGCAATGGTGGGTGTAACACAGCATTGGGCTCTGCCAGGAGCGCGCTGTGACTCTCAAGTGATGTTCGTCCCCTTTCCAGAGAGTAAAATAAAAAGTATTACACATCCGGCAGTGGATGTGTGTTTTATTAACCGTGAGGGGGGTTTCTTGCATAGTTTTGGTCGAATTTTTGTCGAATCATCTTTGAATGGCTTGGTGTGCATGTGTATTAAATGTGCCCGTCAATAGCTACCCATGTTTGTATAAAACAAGGGTGTCTACCGGGATTAGGCACGGTAGGGCATCAGACATGTCAGAGCTTCACTAGTGGTGTAAATACATTCCACGTGGATTCATTGTATGCATAGTCGCCTTTTAATGAATATCACGCAAATCGTCATGGTGATAGGTACGTACGGTTTGTCCAGCATGTCCTAGGTGTGTCTATAAATATATATTTTTTAAAAATAATAAAAAACAGTGGCCGGCCCTGGGGTTTTGGGGTCAAAGAAATATAATTAGGAGACAGGCCCTGGGGGATGGGGTCATCAGGGCAAATAAATTAGAATAAGAAGGGGAACCACACAGCCTCCCTTCTTAAAAAATTAAAATAAATAAAAGACTGTCATCGTGCCGGAGGCCACGCCCCCTCCTTGCAGCACTCTGCAAACGCGCCCCCTGGCGAGTTGTAAGTTGGGGAATTAATTCCTCTTCAATACTGAGGGTCCCTGAGGGCCAACTAGCCCAACAGGCATCTCCAGTATGCGCCAGGGAGCTGCGCTGCAGACAGGTGTTCTGAGGCCAAGCCCCTTTTTACACCTCTCTGCAACACAGCTCTGTGGCGCTTACTGGAGGTACCTAGTGGTCTAGTTTGACCCTAGGGACCCTTAGGATTCAAGGGGAATTAATCTCTCAACTTAGAACAGCCACAGGGCGCGTTTACACAGTGGTGAAGGGAGGGGACGGGGCCTGAGGTGATGTCAAGACCCCATCGTTCTGTTTTAATTTAATTTCCAAAAGAGCAGAATCCCTCCCAGATAGACTGTGTTTAACCAAATATCCCCGTTGGTTAAGATTGGCTCCGACCTGGAGATCCTCTCTCAAGTCCATCCTCAATGGCTTGAGAGATTCTGTTTCCCACTGCTAGATACGAGCTTTCATTTCTTAAGAAGGTCTGCGGTCTAGTTGTTGTGATCGCGAGACACTTCTTTGTTTTCAACGCGCCTGCGCGATATTCGCGCGGCGCACTTCAACTGAAAGAATCTCAGCAACGGTCGTGATTCAAGCTCCTGTGTGACCGTATATCCTGAGGAGAAAACACACGTTGAAATAGTTTAGCGCTCAACTTCCAGTGAACAGGGAAGTTATTCAGTACGCATTTCAAATGGGTTTTTGAGTGTTCTGACGAGACCTTTTTGAAATTCACAGAGTTCTCTTAGCAAGTTCTGTTTTGGAGTTCGAAGACGGTGAGAGCAGTGGAGTATTGGAATCCTGGAGAAGCGTTTCAGTCAAGAGAAACCTTCTCACCTCAGAAGTAAGAGTATTTAAAACATTTATTAGTCAAGTGAAGGCAGAAAGAAAAGCATTGGAGGAACCTCTGACTAATGTATGAGCAGAACTTTTTATATTACGCTTGCAATTAAAACTCAAGCAGCAAGTTTATCAACTGCGATTAGAACTTGTCATAGACTCCATGAGGTAGATTACAAGTTCCTAAAAAGTAAGTGACACTACGGGTCAGAAGATTCAAAGGAGTCAGCAATTCATTTTTGAAAAGATACAAGACTGAACTTTCACACAAAGACTGTACTTTCAATACCCTTGGTGGAGAAGTATTCTAAGCGCCAAGAATTTCAAGATAGAGAATACAGAATTCCCGAAGACTGATCAAATAAACAATAGGCAAAACAAATAAGATAGAGAGTGGCTAGTTCTCTGGTATAAAAAGGTATTTGTAAAAGATAATAGATTAATTTACTTAGAGTTAGGTAGGTAGGGAAGATATTAAACAAGTGTGTTTGTCATTTCAGATATCTTCATAAGGAAGCCCTGTGAAGAACCGTGTCCAGAGGCAGTCTCTCTCATGTTTTGTCTTCCACTTCCCCTTTCCCCCTTGGCTGAATTCAGAGACAGTAGTTCATCTCTTGTCACTGGGTTTGGCAGGAGGGATTTGAGGACTAGTCATCTGTTCCTGGGGAGATCGCGACTCTAGATCTGACAGATTGAAGTGCCCTAAAAAACCTCTTTTGAGGATTATAGATCTCCACCTGAACAGAATGGCAGACGGGGTAGATTTGAAGGCCCTAGGTTCTATTTTAGAAGGAATGCAGAAACAACTTGATTGTGCCTTAGAGGAGAATAAATCTTTAAGGGAAGAAGTTAGGAGATCGAGTCAGGAAACTGTTCAGACCAGACAAAGATTAGAAGAGTTAGTGGCTTCCGGTACGGGATATAAGGGCTCACCGAGTCTACCAAGTAGTTTATCCCCTTCAGATATCTCCACTCAGGTTATACATGCTGTCTCACCTATTATTCCCTTGGCGCCTCCTGAGAGATTTGGTGGGGATCCCCAAAAGACGCAAATATTTTTGACACAATGTACCTTGCATTTTTTGTGTCGGCCAGTCATTTTTGCAGAGGATCAATCAAAGGTGGCTTTCATACTGTCGTATTTGAATGGTGATGCAGCAGCCTGGTCAATGTCATTGGTCTCGCAGAATGATCCCAAATTGTACAACTTTAATGACTTTAAGGTAGAATTTTTACGAATATTTGATCGACGTGCAGCCTCACAAGCCACAGACAATGAACTTTTGGAGCTCAAGCAGGGCAATCGGGATTTGGTAGCCTATCTAGCCCAATTTAATAAGTTGATTGTGGAATCAAGTTGGCCAGAAGCCAAGAGAGCAGCAATGTTTTATAGAGGTTTAAAAGATGAACTTAAGGACGCTTTGGCACAGATTCCTAGGCGACCCACTGAAATCTCTGAATTAATTGATTTGGTGCTACAGATCGATCATCGTTTGAGTGAGAGACGAAGTGAAAAAAGAAGAGACTTTCGTCCGCTCCCACCTCGCTTTGATCGAATGAAGACTGAGGGAAATAAGACCTCTGAAAATTCATCTGTAGATGAACCCATGCAGATAGGATCAATAAGAGGTCCTCTATCCAAGGAAGAAAAGGAAAGACGAAGATCTGGGCATCTGTGTCTGTATTGTGGTCTCTCTGGTCATTTTGTAAAAGATTGTCCGAAAACACCTAAGGTTGCACAGCAGGTAAAAGATCGGCTTCACCCGTAAAAGGAGTTGCACAGGGTGAAGCGAATTTAAAGACAGCTCCATTTTACCAGCAAGTTGTGAATACATTACAATCTTCGGCACCCCATCTGGTTGTATCTGTAACTGCAAAATTTCGTGATCAAGAAGTGATCGGAGTTTCAGTGATGATCGACTCAGGGGCAACGGGGAACTTTTGTGACATCAAATATGCTCGAAGAATTGGATTAAAATTTGTTGAGAAGCAGGTCGTGGAAGTGGTCAGAGCTGTGGATGGTACAAACTTGTCTTCAGGGCTCATTACTCATGAAACTGAATCTATCCAGTTAACTGGGTTCAATGAACATTCAGAAATAATAACGTTCAACCTGATTGACGCTCCTCAGTTTCAGCTCATTCTAGGTCTTCCATGGTTAACAGAACACAACCCATACATAGATTGGGAAAAGAGAACCATTTCTATGAATTCAACTTATTGCAAGGAAAATTGTTTTTGTGAGCAAATCCAGTTATTAGAAGAATCACCAGCCAAAGGACTTGCTTGTCATTCAGCGTCAATTTGCTCTTTAGAAACTAAAGAGATTCCCAGGGAATATGAGGATTTAGCTTCAGTTTTTGATGAAAAAGAGGCTGAAAAACGTCCCCCTCATCGTCCTTACGACTGTAAGATAGAAATTGAACCTGGGGCGATTCTGCCTTGCAGTAGAATTTACGCCTTGACAGCAACTGAAAATCAATATCTCAAAAGTTACTTGGAAAAATACTTGGCAAATGGGTTTATACGTCCTTCCAAGTCCCCAGTCTCGTCTCCTTTATTTTTCATCCCAAAGAAAGACGGAGATCTTCGTACTTGTATAGACTTTAGAGCTTTGAATCAAGTCACAATAAAAAATCGATACCCGCTCCCACTAATTTCAGTCTTGTTGGATCAGGTCAAGAATGCAAAAGTCTACACCAAATTGGACTTACGAGGGGCGTATCATTTGATCCGCATCGCTTCAGGTGATGAGTGGAAAACAGCATTTCGAACCCGCTATGGATTATTTGAGTATCTAGTAATGCCCTATGGGTTGTGCAATGCCCCAGCCGCATTTCAACATTTGTAAATGACGTTCTCAGAGAATTTTTGGATCGAATAGCTGTCGTTTATATCGACGATATTCTGATCTTTTCAGATAGTCTTGAAGAGCATGTAACCCATGTTAGAGCAATTTTAACCAGACTACTTGAGAACCATCTTTTTGTGAAATTGGAGAAATGTGCCTTTCATGTGGAAAAGGTAGAATTTCTTGGATTTGTTTTATCTCCTGAAGGAGTAAGCATGGATAATGCAAAAGTGAGAGTAGTGCAAGATTGGCCTTCTCCTTCATCTGTGAAAGAGGTCCAAAGTTTTATTGGGTTCTCTAATTTCTACAGGAGATTTATTTCGAATTTCTCTCATAAAGTCAGTCCAATCACAAGATTGTTGAAAAAAGGGGTGAAGTTTGTTTGGAATGATGAAGCAGAAGAAGCCTTTCGATTCCTGAAGAGATCCTTTACGTAAGCACCTATTCTGTTGCATCCAAGAGCAGATGAGCCATTTTACGTAGAAGCGGATGCCTCTGACGTTGCTATTGGAGGAATTCTCTCTCAACGACATCGGGATACAGGTCAGCTTCATCCAGTGGCCTACTATTCCAGAAAGTTAACCCCTCCTGAATGCAATTATTCAATCGCTGACAAAGAGCTGTTGGCTGTAAAAGGTGCCTTTTTAGAATGGAGACATTACTTGCTTGGTGCAGTGCATAAGGTCACTGTGTATACGGATCATCGTAACCTCCAATTTCTCAAGTCAGCTAGAACATTAACGGCCAGACAATTACGTTGGTCTCTATTTTTTGCAGATTTCAATTTTGTAATAACATTCAGACCAGGTACAAGTAATGCAAAAGCAGATGCTCTTTCAAGAATAAACTCTGACTACTCTGAAATAGATCAAAAGAAACAGACTATAATTCCAGAAGAAAAGATTATTGTGGCCACCCTCAATACTGATTTTTCAAAAGAAATTCAGGAGGCAATGTCCCAAGAAGAGATGAATCACTGGGCAGATGAGGAGCTGGAGAGAGAGATCCGGGATGGTCTTCCATACCTCAGAAATTGTTTGTATCTTCCTACAAAGGGGCTTCAAGAGAAAGCCTTGAAGATGTGTCATGATGATTTGATGGCTGGTCATAAAGGAATACAAAAGACTTCTGAACTGGTGGAAAGGAATTTTTGGTGGCCCAACATGAGAGCTCAAATACGGCAGTATGTTACCACTTGCGAGAGATGTTTGCAAGGAAAATCGGATCGGAGAGCACCACAAGGGCTCTTGATGCCAATGCCCACTCCACCTTATCCTTGGCATACGGTCTCGATGGATCTGATAGTAGACCTCCCTCCCTGTCATGGGTTTAACACAATTTTGGTGATGGTGGATATGTTTTCTAAAATGGCACATTTTGTCCCACTGAAAAATATACCTCGAGCTCCAGAATTGGCACAATTATTTACTCTGCACATTGTAAGACTGCATGGAATCCCAAAGGTTTTAGTTTCTGACCGGGGCTCACAATTTGTTTCCCATTTCTGGAAGGCTTTCACCAGAAGGTTAGGAATTGACGCTCGCTTTTCCACCAGTTTCCATCCTGAAACTGATGGTCAGACTGAGAGAGTCAATCAAGACCTTGAGCAATACCTCAGACTTTATTTGATGGATCAGAAAGCTGGGTGGGCAGATTTAGTTTGGTCCGCTGAATTTGCTTATAACAACGCCAAGCACTCCTCTACAGGTTATTCGCCCTTTTTCCTAAACTACGGTAGACACCCAAGTTTAGTTTTAGAGAAGGAAGAGGGTTCAGTACCAGTGGCAGAAGAATTGGTAAATAGAGTTCAAAAGTCTTTAATTCTTGCTGGTGAGAATTTACAAAAGGCTAAAAACTCTTATAAGTCCCAGGCAGATAAGAAGAGACGAGAGTGTCCAGTTTTTAAATCAGGAGAGAAGGTTTGGTTATCCACTAAACATCTTAAATTAAAAGAGAATCGTAAGTTTCAACCAAGATTCATTGGCCCATTCAAGGTAAACAGAATGATAAACCCTGTATCAGTAAAGATTCATTTGCCCTCTTATCTCAAAATACATCCGGTGTTTCATGTTTCCTTGTTGAAAAAGAGCCCACCAAATTTGAGAGTCCATTCACTTCCCAAACCTATTGTGGTAGATTCAGCGGAGGAGTTTGAGGTGCATGAGATTCTAGATTCCACCTTTAGAAAAGGTCAATTGTATTATTTGATCAGTTGGAAGAATTTTGGTCCAGAAGAAAGATCTTGGGAACCATATACTAATGTTCATGCTCCAAGACTCATTCGAGACTTTCATAAACAAAATCCTACTAAGCCAAGAAGGAAGGGACGTCTTTTGGTGGGGAGTACTGTCAAGACCCCATCGTTCTGTTTTAATTTAATTTCCAAAAGAGCAGATTCCCTCCCAGATAGACTGTGTTTAACCAAATATCCCCGTTGGTTAAGATTGGCTCCGACCTGGAGATCCTCTCTCAAGTCCATCCTCAATGGCTTGAGAGATTCTGTTTCCCACTGCTAGATACGAGCTTTCATTTCTTAAGAAGGTCTGCGGTCTAGTTGTTGTGATCGCGAGACACTTCTTTGTTTTCAACGCGCCTGCGCGATATTCGCGCGGCGCACTTCAACTGAAAGAATCTCAGCAACGGTCGTGATTCGAGCTCCTGTGTGACCGTATATCCTGAGGAGAAAACACACGTTGAAATAGTTTAGCGCTCAACTTCCAGTGAACAGGGAAGTTATTCAGTACGCATTTCAAATGGGTTTTTGAGTGTTCTGACGAGACCTTTTTGAAATTCACAGAGTTCTCTTAGCAAGTTCTGTTTTGGAGTTCGAAGACGGTGAGAGCAGTGGAGTATTGGAATCCTGGAGAAGCGTTTCAGTCAAGAGAAACCTTCTCACCTCAGAAGTAAGAGTATTTAAAACATTTATTAGTCAAGTGAAGGCAGAAAGAAAAGCATTGGAGGAACCTCTGACTAATGTATGAGCAGAACTTTTTATATTACGCTTGCAATTAAAACTCAAGCAGCAAGTTTATCAACTGCGATTAGAACTTGTCATAGACTCCATGAGGTAGATTACAAGTTCCTAAAAAGTAAGTGACACTACGGGTCAGAAGATTCAAAGGAGTCAGCAATTCATTTTTGAAAAGATACAAGACTGAACTTTCACACAAAGACTGTACTTTCAATACCCTTGGTGGAGAAGTATTCTAAGCGCCAAGAATTTCAAGATAGAGAATACAGAATTCCCGAAGACTGATCAAATAAACAATAGGCAAAACAAATAAGATAGAGAGTGGCTAGTTCTCTGGTATAAAAAGGTATTTGTAAAAGATAATAGATTAATTTACTTAGAGTTAGGTAGGTAGGGAAGATATTAAACAAGTGTGTTTGTCATTTCAGATATCTTCATAAGGAAGCCCTGTGAAGAACCGTGTCCAGAGGCAGTCTCTCTCATGTTTTGTCTTCCACTTCCCCTTTCCCCCTTGGCTGAATTCAGAGACAGTAGTTCATCTCTTGTCACTGGGTTTGGCAGGAGGGATTTGAGGACTAGTCATCTGTTCCTGGGGAGATCGCGACTCTAGATCTGACAGGTGACGTGTGCAAACACGCACTATGGCACGTTTTAAATTGGTGATATAATTTCCCTTCAATACTGAGGGCCCCTGGGGGTTAACTAGCCCACCAAGTGCTTCCAGTAAGCGCTACTGAGCTGCATTGCAGAGAGGTGGTCCAGGTCGTGCCACTTTTTACACCTCTCTGCAACTCAGCTCTGTGGCACTTACTGGAGGTACCTAGTGGGCTAGTTAGACCCTAGGGACCCTCAGGATTCAAATGAACTTAATCTCCCAACTAAAAACGGACACAGGGCGTGTTTACACAGTGGTGAAGGGAGGGGACGGGGCCTGAGTTAACGTGTGCAAAAACGCCCTGTGGCCTGTTTTAAGAGGTAGTTTTAATCCCCCAGCCCTATTATATACTAGGGGCTTACAGAGGAGGTCATGCTAATCACAGTGGGACCCCAACGCATAATGTTCCCTAGTGTATGTAGGTGTTTTCACTGTATTCTAAGTGTCTTTTACCATTGCACTGGCTCTAGGACTGGTTAGTCAGACTCAGTTACCACCAGTATCCGTCTGAAAAAGTTGAGGGTACAGGATGATTTTGCAACAAGGCTTCTTTCTGCTCTTCTTTTTGTTCTTTCTGCACGTTATCCTTCTTCCTGCACTTTTCTTCATCTTTGAGGACTTCTGTTGCTTCTTTCTGCACTTCTTTTTTTTCTTTCTGTGCATTTTTTCTTCTTTCTTCACATGTCCTATCTCTGTAGGCATAGTTAGAAATTAGCATTAAAAAAACCTTTGAAATTCACAGAAAAAACCATAGGTTTCAGGCACGTTATAGTTAGGAATTAGCATTTAAAAAACCTCAGAAATTCACTGAAAAAACCATAGGTTTCAGGGGTGTTATAGTTAGCTGGACTTTTCACTTGTACAAAACCATTGAAATTCCCCCATTATAGTTAGTTCAGCTAACTATAACTTGCGCGCCCGCAATGCACTGCTGATGACGTCACATATTACATCACTCATGACATGGTCAGTGACATCACTCATGACATCACTGATGACATCTCAAATGACATCACTGATGACATCACTGATGACATCATCCTTGTGATAGAGTGGCAGACCTCCTCTCACCCTAATATAACCTTTGATACACACATTCAAAAATAGAGACTAAAATTTTCAAAACAATGGACATACCAATACCAGTTACAACAACCTCTTCAGTAATTCTAAGATCCACATACACATCCACTCATTCACCAACAGTCCTATACAGTCACTCATACATGTACTCACTCATCATATGTACTCATACACCTATACATCCTGTTACACAATGCCACTCATCCATAGAGTTACTCACACACATAGTCACTCATGCTAATAAAGAGTCAAACATACATTTACTTGCATATACAGTTATACACACACCACCACACTTACTTCTACGAAAACTTACACATACTTAGTCTTTTAAACAATCACTTATAGAAACACATACTTATTCATACAGGAACTCTTTCAATCTCTCACTCTCACATATACTCACTTATATACACCAATAGTCACATATACTAGTTTAAAACATATGTAGTTACTCATAAAGACCCTATTGAGACAGTCATTCACTCACTAACACACCCATACACACACTCATCCACCCATACAGTCCTGCACACATGCTGTCTTCAACACATACAAACAGTGAGTCACTCATTCATGCACCTATGGACTACGTAATACCCCCCACCGAACCATGCAGACACTCAGACTGATACTCAAAAAACCAACTAATAACCTATATAGACACCCATGTAACTACTCACCAACCCATGCAGCCACTTATACACAAAGTGAGAGACTGATACAGATATTTACATATTTAAACATTACTCACTAAGCCATGTATTCACTATGATACACTTAATCAGTCAGTTACATAATCAATTTTTCAAAAACAAATCATCCATTTAGACACTTATATACCCATTTATTCTTCCATCGACCTTGAGATATACATATATAAAACATATTTAATTTTCAGAAAAACACACATTCACTGGATGATGTCATCAGTGATGTCATCAGTGATGTCATTTGAGATGTCATCAGTGATGTCATGAGTGATGTCACTGACCATGTCATGAGTGATGTAATATGTGGCGTCATCAGCAGTGCATTGCGGGCGCGCGAGTTATAGTTAGCTGAACTAACTATAACGGGGGAATTTCAATGGTTTTGTACAAGTGAAAAGTCCAGCTAACTATAACACCTCTGAAACCTATGTTTTTTTTAGTGAATTTCTGAGGTTTTTTAAATGCTAATTCCTAACTATAACGTGCCTGAAACCTATGGTTTTTTCTGTGAATATATATTTATACATATATACATATATATATATATATATATATATATATGTATATATATATATTTTTTTTTAACCAATGGCCCAAAAGCAATGAGAGGGCACACGACGGTGCTCCCGACCATCTGGTCTGTACGACTCGCTGCAGCTCGCCTTGTGTTGCCAGCATTGGTTCCATGCCGACGCGTTTCGAGGCTGACACGCCTCTTCTTCATGGGCTGTTGAGTCAAGATTTGCATTGATTTGCTCACTTCCTTTAGTCATTTCCAAATTGGTAAAACACGCCCCCAGTGGGCTTAGCTTGGTGCAGAGTCTTTGCGGCATCATGGGATTTGTAGTCCCTAGGAGGTAAGCACACATTGTTTCCTTAGTAGGTTCAATGCAAAAAATGATTTTCATAAAAACATTATTAACATCCTTAGTAGGAAGGCAACAGAAAGCGGGCATAGTGTGCATTCAGAACGCCGTGCTGAAAGAAGCGGAATTGTTTCCCTTACAGCCTTTCTTTATTTGCGAAATGGTGCCCCTCTCCACGGCAGGGCAGCCGTGTAATATTTTTTAACCGAGAGGCGAGCTGCAGCGAGGCGTACAGACCAGATGGTCGGGAGCACCGTCGAGTGCCCTCTCATTGCTTTTGGACCATTGGTTAAAAAAATAATATATATATATATATATATATATATATATATATATATATATATATATATATATATATTACCTACTGGCGGTCGCCAGTAGGTAGTTATAGTTAGGACCACGTTTCCATAGGAAATCCGCAACATTCTATTTTGAATAACTTTGGCGCCGGTCGACGAATGCTCGCGAATTTTTCAAAATAGGTGGGGCGCTACGCTCCGCTCCTACCCTGAAAGTCTCGGGGGGATTCGTCAAGCGGGGGCTGAGATAAAAGGGGGGTCCCAAAACGCGTTTTTCCCATGCATTTTTCCATAGGACCTTTAGACACAGCTACAGCCCGAACGGCTGAACAGAATTACTTGAAATTTGGCAGAGAGGTAGTCCTCAGGTCAAGGAAGTGCCTTTTGTAGGTTTGGTGTAAATCTGTTCAGTAGATTCTGAGAAAATAGCCTTTAAATCAATATATATATCTGAGCCAGCTTACGGTGCGCTTACGGTGCGCTAACCGTACGCGTACGGTGGCGTGCGCGAGCGCGATTTTGATTGGCTCTTAGATCTTAGTAAACATTCGAATCGGTCGAAACCAGGAAGCGTCGTCCGCCATTTTCTCTCTCGCTCTCTTAGTTGGGCAGCAAAAACGAAGCCAAAAAATGTCTAAAGAGGCAGTTTCTTGAGATCCTAACCACCCAGCATTGATATAGGGGTCCCCAAACAACCCCCAAGCCCAAAAAAAAAAATTCTTTTTTTTCGGAAAATCGCCGATTACGCTTACCGTACGCGTACGGTAAAAAAAAATTTTAAAACAAATTATCCACACTCTCCTCACCCCGTGTGCTCATGCTGCCCGTAAGGCAGCATTTGTGCATGGCTTATAAATGTTTAAAAACTTAACAAATAATACATTTCACAAAGATGCGCATAATATGTCCCCCATGTGCGCACGGTGCGCGAAGCGCATCGTGCGTTCATGGCCCATCCCGCATAACGTAGGCACGCGGTGCGCGAAGCGCACCGTGCGCGCACGGAACGAACTGCGTTAACTGGGCGCGCACGCCACGAATGGCGTAAAGTAACTTAGCATTTAAAAAACCGTACAAATTCACTGAAAAAACCATAGGTTTCACACACGTTATAGTTAGGAATTAGCATTTAAAAAAACCTTGCAAATTCACTGAAAAAACCATAGGTTTCACACATGTTATAGTTAGCTGTACATTTCACTCGTAAAAAACCAATGAAATTCCCCCGTTATAGTTAGTGCAGGCAACTATAACTCACGCGACCGCAATCTTCTGCTGATGACATATGTGTCTTTATGAAAAAAAAATATTTGTAATATATGTATAGCTAAAATTTAATGGAAGAAGACGTGGGCAAATAAGTGTCTAAATACAGTATTAGCATCAGCAGAGGATTGCGGTCGCGTGAGTTATAGTTGCCTGCACTAACTATAACGGGGGAATTTCATTGGTTTTTTACGAGTGAAATGTACAGCTAACTATAACATGTGTGAAACCTATGGTTTTTTCAGTGAATTTGCAAGGTTTTTTTAAATGCTAATTCCTAACTATAACGTGTGTGAAACCTATGGTTTTTTCAGTGAATATATATATATATATACATATATATATATATGCAAACCAACCCTATTCCAAATAGAAAAGGGCACGCACACGAAGAGTGCTGGGTTGAAAGGCATTTATTTCATTGAGCCTCCTCCGACCCAGTAGCACAGAGAGAACGCGTTTTCGGCTGTCACAGCAGCCTTCGTCAGTCTAGTAATCGCCATTTTGATAAAACCATTTATAGTCTACATACATATATAGACACTGAAAACATACTACTTTCAATTTGAAAATTTAAAGAGACACACTCCAAAGTACGAGCCCTCATACGTAAATATGCATAGATGAAAATTGTACGTGTTAAATACACAAAGGGTGGTTCAAAAGAAAATTATACCATCAACATGTGGACATGGTGGTCTAAATACATGGTGCCTATAACCTGCATAATGCGTCTATGAACCCACCCTAATTATCTGAGGTCTTCACTCGTAATTTAAATGCTTTCAGAGTCTCTTAAGTCATGATTTTAAGGCACGTGCAATATAATTAAAACATTCCTAAATTAAAATATAATGACTTGCGCCAAAGTAGTGCAACAAAATAATAGAAGTAATTGCAATTAACTAGCCCTTTGATCGAATTCGGGAGACCACTCGTGGCACTGCAGGCGGCTCATGTGAGGATATGTTGTAGCATGCGCTGAACTGATGGGTCACGCAGAAGTGTCTAACTAGTAATATGAATCAACACAGTAATTGTGATTAAATAACACCTCTGCAGTCCCTTATTCACACAGCAAAAAACTCCACAAGACTACACGTCCCACAATGCCGCATTTTGGTTATATGAAAACTGTAATAGATGCCAGTCAGTCTGAAGTCTCGGAAAACCCATAGTGCACTCACATGGTCCCTTGGAAATCTCGCCTCCCCATCAGCGGGCAATTGGCATTGTTCCTTACTTGACTGGCACATACAAATGAAACCTCAGCTGTGCCGTCGTGCTCTCCATCATGGCTCCTTAATGAACTTCTCAGAGTCAAAAGGCGTAGGAGTAGAGTTAACATTACTCCCACAAATGTCAAACCAAATACATAAAGTGCACACACGCGCATTTAGTCAACTATAACTTGATGCAGGGTCGGGGAGTGCAATGTTCAAAATCCATTTTGCCATGCAAATCTTCACCATACCAGCATCTGCTGACACGGTGCCTAGTCACCAGGGATCCTACGGTCAAAGTGTGAGGCATTTCGAGCCAAGGGAAAGTTGGAAACCCCGCGCTGAATGCCGTAAAGACCTCCTCGCATCAGGATCGCCACCATCCACACTGCTGTCATCCATTATCCTCGTTCCGACGGAAACCCTGGGGGCTGATCAATAGCACTCACATGCTCAAACTCCTCCAAATTGCGGTCGTTTGAAAAGCCCAAACAATGCGACTAGTGGTGCGTGTAAAGCGCCAACCGCCGGCACTTAAAAGTATGCAAACCAACCCTATTCCAAATAGAAAAGGGCACGCACACGAAGAGTGCTGGGTTGAAAGGCATTTATTTCATTGAGCCTCCTCCGACCCAGTAGCACAGAGAGAACGCGTTTTCGGCTGTCACAGCAGCCTTCGTCAGTCTAGTAATCGCCATTTTGATAAAACCATTTATAGTCTACATACATATATAGACACTGAAAACATACTACTTTCAATTTGAAAATTTAAAGAGACACACTCCAAAGTACGAGCCCTCATACGTAAATATGCATAGATGAAAATTGTACGTGTTAAATACACAAAGGGTGGTTCAAAAGAAAATTATACCATCAACATGTGGACATGGTGGTCTAAATACATGGTGCCTATAACCTGCATAATGCGTCTATGAACCCACCCTAATTATCTGAGGTCTTCACTCGTAATTTAAATGCTTTCAGAGTCTCTGAAGTCATGATTTTAAGGCACGTGCAATATAATTAAAACATTCCTAAATTAAAATATAATGACTTGCGCCAAAGTAGTGCAACAAAATAATAGAAGTAATTGCAATTAACTAGCCCTTTGATCGAATTCGGGAGACCACTCGTGGCACTGCAGGCGGCTCATGTGAGGATATGTTGTAGCATGCGCTGAACTGATGGGTCACGCAGAAGTGTCTAACTAGTAATATGAATCAACACAGTAATTGTGATTAAATAACACCTCTGCAGTCCCTTATTCACACAGCAAAAAACTCCACAAGACTACACGTCCCACAATGCCGCATTTTGGTTATATGAAAACTGTAATAGATGCCAGTCAGTCTGAAGTCTCGGAAAACCCATAGTGCACCCACATGGTCCCTTGGAAATCTCGCCTCCCCATCAGCGGGCAATTGGCATTGTTCCTTACTTGACTGGCACATACAAATGAAACCTCAGCTGTGCCGTCGTGCTCTCCATCATGGCTCCTTAATGAACTTCTCAGAGTCAAAAGGCGTAGGAGTAGAGTTAACATTACTCCCACAAATGTCAATATATGACTATATATATATATATATATATATATATATATATATATATATATAGTCACATATATATATATCAATATGGCTTTAAAGCAATTTCTGCACCATATATTTTAATAGTACTTCAGTTAATTAAACACAAAAGTGATTACTTTTAAACTTTTAAATGCATATTTACTTTGAAAGCAACGTACCTCTGATATTGTCCCTGATATGCTCATTAGCGATTTTATGTGTGCTTCGCGGACTGTTTTTATTGGCGAAAGTGGTGGAGCAGGTGGTTGTAGAATGTATTCAGCTTCTTGAATAATTGCCTGTGGTATTGTTAATGCTGGCATTCTAGAGATTTTGGTCTGCTTTGTTAAAATCAGTACATTATTCTTAGTAATAAAATTTCTGATGATAATTCCATTCCTTTCTTTTGTCTGTTGTAATAATCATCATTGTAGCAAGTAGCTTTTATTGATCCACTTTCGTCTGCTAGAGCAAGATGATATAAGATTCTGTTCTCTTGTTTAACATTCCTGTAGTGGGTTTTGCTCGAACATTTAATTATGTTAGCATGTATAGCCTTCTGATAAGGTTTGCTTTCTTCCTGTTTTGTTACTTTAATTTCTTGTATAGAAATCATCTGAAATGAGAAAAGAATATGTGAGTATACATTTTGTACATAAAATTGCCCAATATACCAATCAGCTGTAATGAGAAAACATATTAAATTATACATATTGCATATTAAACTGCTACCCATAAGGCTTTGTGATCACTGTAATATGACTCTAATGTACCATAGTGTTGTAAATCTTCATTAGTATATATATGATCTAGTATAGAATTGTAGTCTGTTGTGTGAATAGGTGTCCAATGAGGTAAAATGGTTCTGTGATATATGTGTCTCTTTTGCTGCCTTCTTGCTTTTCCAAAGTTTTCATTATCAAAACTAATCCATATTACATTAGGGGTGCTATTGATAGTTTCAACCAATTCCACTATACCTGTTGCACCATCTGTTAAGCCATCATTAACATTTATATTACAAGTTAAATCATATCTTAATTTTAATCCAATATGTAAAATGTGTGGAAGGCCCATTGTTTTAGTTGGGTCCGTGGGTAATTGTTTGAGTATTGTTTTCTTTACTTGTTCTGTTAGATCCGAAGCAACTGTATCTATTGTTTTTGCTGTGTAAACAGGATAGTTTACTATATGTTGAATTAAACTTCATTATTAATGTTATTAACTTCTTTGCTGATATAATATAAGGTATGGTTTTGCTAATGTCTTCTGGTGGTTCTAATTCTCGTGATTGTATCTGTATTATATCTGTATTTGTTTTTTCCCTTCTCTTATTCTGTTCAGTAGTTCTGCAAATGGTAGGTCATTTAGTTGCCTCATAACTTTTGTTAGTTCAAATAATCTAAAATGTGTTTGCCATAAATTAATACTTACTGGTCTATAGGAATGTCTAGAATTTTCAAATATGTATGTGTCAAAAACTGGTTTTAATTGATAGAAATCTCCAATTGCTAAAATGGAGATCCCTCCAAAGGGCAGGTTAGACATCTTTATTTCTTGTAATCTATTATGTATGAAATTGAACATATGTGTTCCCACCATTGATATTTCATCAATTATTAGTAATTAAGGTGCATTAATTTGTTTTGTAGTGTACTCCTGTTTTCATGAGTTAGTGGTTTATGAGTTAACATTTGTGAAACAGGTATTTTAAATGTACTATGTAGCGTTTTACCATTAATGTTATGTGCCGCTTTGCCCATTGGAGCTGTAAGCAAGACATATATGTTATCTGGATTTTCTCCTGCTTTTGTATTGTAGTACCGTACTAAGGTTTGGTAAAGTGCAGTAATAAGGAAGCTTTTCCCAACTCCTGCACCACCAGTACAAAATGTGTAGCAGGGTGTTTCTTTTGTTTTTATCCAATGTAAGTGATGGTATATAAAGTTGAGTTGTTCTGTAGTTAGATTTTGCATTATAGCATCATATTGCTAATTTGATAGTATATTATTAGTTAGTGCTTCTTCTACAGTTATACTTCTAATGCCTAATATCCAATGACAAGTCATATAGTAGTTGTTCATTAAGTTAGGCTTCATTACATATGGTGTCTTCTCTTTCGGTAGCTATTGGAGATAGTGGCAATGTGTGCATTGTATCATCATTGACATTGCTATTAGTTGTGAGTGTTTGATTATGCTTATTATATCTGTTATGATTTAAGCCAACTGTGTCTTTAATTAGTAGATATTGATCGTAATATGTATCCTTATCACCAATTATTTCTTCTTCTACTCTCCAGGGGTAATAAAGCATTAGCAATTCTCTGTAATAATTTTCAGAGTCATTTTTTTGGTTAAATCTGTAATATCGAATGATTTTAGGTTTTTTGCGTTTTGTAAAGTCTGTTGCTATTGTTTCATACTGTAAGTTAATCTCAAATTCTTCCTCATCTGAGCTATAAAAGTTATTTTTTCATGGTCAGTTTCCTTTTTTTTTTCCCCAGGTTTTTTATTTTTATTATACATGAATGCATAGTCAGCTAATGTACATTTTTCTAATGTTTTAGTCCATTTGCTGTACTTTACAATAATATTATCATATTGTACGCTACTGGATGTATCTGGTAATGAATTTATAGTATCTATGTCTCTCAATAAGTATGTATGCTTTTCTGGGGGGCTAGTATTAATGAATATAAAAGATCTAGAACTTTTCTGTAAAGGAATTTGAAGTATTAGATAGGCTGCTTCTTGTGCACTTATTTCTGTACAGTTTATGAACGTGTTACCTATATGCTTAAGTTGATCTTTAATATTTTAATTATGATATACTTATAATACTAATATACGAAACAATATATACTGCACATGCATATGCGTCTAGTATGTATTGTATATCTATGTTTGACTGCCATGCTTGTAAAATTGTAGCATTGTAGTTATTAATAAAGCATTCAGCTGGTGTTCGCTTTAAAAAATAGTATTTTTTTCTATAATAGACTGTATACATTCAAGATATTGCTGTATATCAAGTTGTAAATAATCTAAAATTTGACTAAAAGTATAACTTTGGAAGTCTTGTGTGTTCATAGTTGCATGTATTAGTTCAATTTGCTGTAGGAGCTCTTTATCCGTTTTGTCTAGCGGTAATGGTTCTAGTATAAAAGTTTCTGGCATTGGATATTTGAGGTACTGATATTTGCATGTTCTTTTTTGTTTGATGTGGCAATTTTTTGTATGCCCGTGCCTTTGCAGGGGTAATAAATGTTCTACATATGGATCTTGTGTCTTTGCACATGTCACATACTTATTTATAAAAGTAATAACTTCATTTAGTTTTGATGTTACATATTGTGGTGCATTTTCTATCCATATTAAAGCATGTATATGTGGTGATCCCCGTTGTTGGAATTCAACTCTATAAAAGTAATCTATAATTTTTCCAATTGGGTTACTTTCATGTAATAAAATACAATTAAATAATTTCCTAACTTGGAAGTCAAAATGTCTTGCACATGTTATTGGATTTTGTTGTATCAATGTGCATTTTGTTTCCCATGACATATTTTCAAAATCTTCTTTTGTACATTCTTTCCTGTTTTCAGTACGCAATAATATGTTGATTAAATGATACCATTTTGTTTCTGCGGCTGATAATGTTAAAAAAAGGTTGGAATTCCTAATTGCCTAATCATGGCAGAAAGGTCTTTTTTGCAATGCTCCCAATATGGTGGCGAACTACGAATAGTCTTAAGTATTTTATACCCCTCATTAAATTGCAAAATGCTGTCTAATTTGTGTTTGATGTCTTTTGCAGTTATAACTTTGCCACTATTAAAGTATTTTCTGAGCGATATGTATATTTTGCTTTGTATTTGTTCAATGTGTAATATTTTTAATTTAACCTCTTCAATGCCCATGACGAGCTGGTCTCGTCATGGGCTGCGGTTGCGCTGTGCCCATGACGAGACCAGCTCGTCATAAGCCCCGCCCGCTAATGCAATGGTCGGCACAGGGCGGGGAAAGGGGCGGGCACTGAAGGGGTTAAAGAAAATATTTGTTATAGATTTTGCTACTCTTCTATCATAACTTCTTAATTCCCATTGACAGATTGTGCTGTACTGTATTGGTACATGCCTATCTTTATTGGTAGGCCTTCGCTCTCCACAAAATATTGTAGGAAAAGCTAAATATTCTGAATCTTTATCTTCATGTAGACCTCTTGGTGTGTTATATTCTGCAGGTGCTAAACTTAAGACATTAATGTTTTCTGTAGTAATAGTTTCATTAGTTAACATAGTATCTAAGTTTCCTGCTGCAAAATTGTCTGAGGATTCAGATGTATTGTTTGTATCAGAAGTTTCAGTAGAAGGTGTTATATTTTCAGGTGTATATTCCCAATCTGGATTAATAGTGACTCCATATTCTTGGTACATACTGCTTTAATTTGCTAACCATAGAGCTGCACGTTTTACTTTATTTGGTCTAACATTCTCAAAATGTGTATCGGATTTATAACTTAATTTTCTTTTTAATTTTATGGGAAATGTCATGTTATCATTAATTTGCCTGGGTAATATAGTAACTGTTGTCATAACATCTGCAGGTACATTAACAACTGCACCTGATAATGATTTTTGGAACCCACGTGGCAGTGTTTTGATTTGTAAAAAGGGTATTCTTGGTGATACTAGTCTTTCTTCTAAATTATGTAAGTGTAATTCTGTTGGTATATTGGGGAATGTCATTCCATTATAAAAAGAACAGGGTGGTATTTTGTCTTTACAAATATATGTGTAACATGTTTTGCATATAACATCTGTTTTGTATGTGCTAATGTTACATTGAATACATTTTGCACGTTTTTGTATAGTGTGTGTTTTTTGTACAGTTGGTTTATGCCATAATTGATTGCAAATAGTGCACGTGTACTCTGGGCCATATGCTATTTGTGCATGAAAGTTACTAATTATATTATTGGTTGTTTGTAAGGTTACATTTGTAATACTGCTAACTATATTTTGCTTGTGTTCTTCTGTATGTTTTCTTTTTCTGTTATTGGGTTTTTCTACTAATTGTATCGTAGCTGTTGTTTGAGTATTGAATTCTGCAGTAGATAGAAATGTCTTTGTTAGTACATTGGTATCGCTATTACCTAGGTTAGAAGGCAAATTATTTTGGGTTGAAGAAGGCTGTTGCTTATTTGCTTGGCTATTGATGTTTGGGTTTTGTATAATTGTATTTTCTACTTCTAAGGTGGTTGGCGAAATATGTGTTAAACTATGTGTTAATGTACTTGTATGTTTTTATGAGGTACGGACACAAGTTAGGTTAAAAGGCAAATTAATTTGGTTTCTAGAAGGCTGTTGTTTATCTGCTTGGCTATTGCTGTTAGGGATTTGTATAATTGTATTTTCTACTTCTAATGTGGTTGGCGAAATATGTGTTAAACTATGTGTTAAAGTACTTGTATGTTTTTTTGAGGTGCGGACACAATTTAGGTTAAAAGGCAAGTTAATTTGGATTCTAGAAGGCTGCTGTTTCTCTGCTTGGCTATTGCTGTTATGGTTTTGTATAATTGTATTTTCTACTTGTAAGGTAGTTGAAGAAATATGTGTTAATGCATGTTTATGTATTTTTGTAGTATGGACATATATGTTCTTTATAGTTTTATTCTTTTTTTGGGTGTGGTTTTTTGTGTTCTTTTAAGTGAGTTTTTGGTAATTGTGCTTATTTTAACTGGAGTTAATTGTAATGTGATATTATCCGAATTTGGTAACTTCAATTCATTAGCTATCTTCATAATGTATTCTATAACTTTATTATAGGCATTTATTTCTATAGCAATGCATGTCTCATTAGGACAAGGTATTATTTTTTTTATCTTGGCTATTTGAATTAAATATAAAGTATGTATGGATAGTCTTAAATACTGAAATTACATATGTATCCATACCGATTAATTGCTTGCATGTAAATTTAGTGTAGAAGTTAATGTTGTTATAATGTTACCATTCAAAGGTTGTCCTGGTTTTATTATGTCTTTTATAAAGGGTTTCGAGAGCCTAATAGAATATATGATGGTCTTTCTGTGCTCTATGTAATTCGGCAAATCTTCTGGTTGCATAATTATTTCCTTGTTAATGGAGTGCATTTCTATATATAAAGCATCTCCTAGCTCCATAATGTAATGTAAATCTTGTGTATCCCAAGTATATGCGGGTATACAGTAGTTATGTAGAATTGCAAATATACTATTTGGTAGACATTGTGCACATTTTGGCATGTCTCCAAAATTTGTATCACCTTGATTATTTGTGCGATTGAAAAAAAATATTTCCTGCTGCGACTGTGCTAAAATTTGTTGGTCTAAACTGGTATGTTGATATATTTGCTGATGTGTTACGAGATAATTTTCTGTTATAGGTTGCCTTTTTGTTAATATGCTATTGATGTTACCTTTTGGAACTATTATTGTATCAGTTTCAGCAATAGGTATGCATGTATCATGGAAACTATCTGTATATGTTGATGTAGTTGGTTGTTGTATATTATTTATGTTTATGCTCTTACTATTTTCTGGTGTTGTGCTGTATGTTTCTGTGGTGCGTTTAAGTGTTTTCCTAACTATATTTGCATATGTGTCAGTAGTATTTGTATATTGTATTGTCGTAAATGGTTCTTGTTGTGTAGTTATGCTATCGCTGTTAGTTAAAAGTATATTTGGACATGTCTTAGTAATATGTGTATTATATAACGATGTAGATGGCTGCTCTGAATCAAAAATGCTATTGGTATTTGTTTTTCTGATTATCTTTTTCGCTGTTTCTATACGAGTTCGGAGTGTGTGTGTAGAAGAATTAGTAGATGCTTCAGTAGAATGTACATAAATAGTTTTGATTGGTACAGTACCTGTTTTTTTCCATTAATTAGCAATGCCTTATGCAGTGTATTCTTTGTAATTGTATTTATATCTATGGGAGTTAATTCAAATGCTACGCAATTAGTATTTGGTTGCTTTAGACTATTTGCCAGTTTTGTAATGTACTCTATAAGTGTTTCAAAAGTTATTTGTATAGTAATAAATGTTCCATTTGGGTGAGGCATTCCTTTGTTATCACGGCTATGTGAATCAAATGCAAAGTATGAATTGTTATTGTTTATAATGGATATAACATACATATCCATGCAAAGTAATATGCCCGAATGCAAATTTAGTGAAGATTTTAATGCTGTTTGTATATTTGGATACGATGGATCAAAAGGTTTTAACATCTTTCCATAATAAGGTTCGTTAAGCTTAAAAGCAAAGATGTTTTTATTGTGTTCTATAAAACTGGGCAAATCGTCTGGATGCATAAGTTGTTCTTTATTAATAGAATGCATTTCTGTATATAAAGCATTGCCCAAGTCCATAATATAATGTAAATCTTCTATAGTCCATGTATTTGCAAGTTTGTAGTAGTTGTGTATAATTGCAAATGTGCTATTCTGTAAACATTGTTTAACTCTTGAATTGGGTGAAAATTTCTCATGACCTTGATGATAATTTACTTGTATTATTTTAATCATATTTATATTAGTACAGAATGTATGTGTTGTGGAACTGTTTTCTAAAAACTTTTATTCTTAGGTATGCTTCAGATATATTTAATTGTATCTATCTATGCTATATCCTTAAGATATATATAGATATTTTCTCTCTCTCTCTCTCTCTCTCTCTCTCTCTCTCTCTATATATATATATATATATATATATATATATATTACCTACTGGTTGCCAGTAGGTAGTTATAGTTAGGACCTATTTTCCACAGGAAATCCGCAACATTCTATTCCCAATAACTTTGGCGCCGGGTGACGAATCTTCGCGGAATTTTCAAAACTTTTGTCCAGCTCCGGCCGCTCCTATCCTGAAAGTCTCGGGTTGATTCATCAAGCGGGGGCCGAGAAAAAAGGGGGGTCCCAAAACATGTTTTCCCCATGCAATTTTCCATAGGAACCTACAGCCCGAACTGCTGAACGGAATTACACAGAATTTGGCAAAAAGGTAGTCCTTGGTTCAGAGTCATGCCTTTTGGTTAAATGGTGTACATCCGTTCAGTAGTTCCTGAGAAAATCAAATGTAAAATCACATATATATCTGGGCAGAGCCTAACCACACATCTCATCGTGAGATCTGATGGGCTGTCAGCACTTCATCCAAGAAGTGTTGGCAGCCATCTTGGGACCAATATACATGATAGCACCTCATTAAAAAGCATTGCAGTTAATAGAAGGTTTTAAGACTTTAGTTACATTATATCATTTGTTGATGGTACCATACTCATTTTAGGAATTGTGGTGTGTTCTAAGGTGATTTTACCATGTCAAGTCAAGTCAAGTCAGAGAATTTATATAGCGCACTACATACCCAGAGGGTCTCAAGGCGCTTAGGGAGGGGTGGGGGATTACTTGTCAAATATCCACGTTTTAAGTTGCTTTCTGAATGCTAGGTGGTTCTGGGTAAGGCGAAGGTAAGTGGGAAGTGAGTTCCAGGTTTTAGCTGCTAGGTAGGAGAAGGATCTACCTCCCATGGTGGTTTTGTTGATGCGAGGTACAGTGGCGAGGGCTTGGTTGGAAGATCGTAGTTGCCGGGGGGGGGGTGTAGAAGGACAGTCGTGTGTTGAGGCATTCTGGTCCGATTTCGTAGAGTGCTTTGTGTGCGTGGGTTAGGAGCCGGAAAGTGATCCTCTTATTGACGGGAAGCCAGTGGAGGTTTTTCAGGTGACCAGAGATGTGTTCTTTACGCGGGATGTCTAATATGATCCTGGCTGAGGCGTTTTGGATTCGTTGGAGTTTTTTCTGGAGTTTAGCGGTAGTACCGGCGTAGAGGGTGTTTCCATAGTCCAGTCGGCTCGTGACCAGAGCGTGGGTGACCGTTTTCCTAGTTTCGATGGGGATCCAACGAAATGTTTTTTGAGCATGCGCAGAATGTTGAAGCAGGATGAGGAGACGGCGTTGACTTGTCTGTTCATTGAAAGTGAGGAATCCAGGATGACGCCTAGGTTCCGTGCGTGGTCTGTCGGGATGGGTGCTTTTCCAAGGGCTTCTGGCCACCAAGAGTCGTCCCATGCGGAGGGGGATGTACCTAAAATGAGGACTTCTGTTTTATCTGAGTTCAGTTTCATGCGGCTGTGCTTCATCCATTCGGCAACTTCTTTCATTCCTTCGTGAAGGTTAGTTTTGGCGGTGCTAGGGTCATTGGTGAGTGATAGGATCAGTTGAGTGTCATCCGCGTAGGAGATGATGTTGAAAAAGTGAAAATGTGAAAAAGCCTTCTGCTGGGATATCATGAATCATGTTTGAGAGAAAACTATGTTCTCATGCTTTTCCCACAGAGGTTTGGAAGGTGATCTATAAGCTAAACTGAGAGCATATTTTCTGTAAATTCACATTATCTTTCTCAGTCATGTGAGAATGAAGTCTGACGTTCTCAGTAAAACATGTACATCCAACAAGGGTAGAGACTGTCAGTTGATTCCTTTGTGTTCTACTGCAGCTTCCCAGAGTGTTCTAAAGAACAACTAGAGCGCTAACAGTCCTACTTATGACAAACGTATTGCACACCTCAAGCCATCTTGTTTGGAATAAAGTGGTAACTCTTAAAACATGTAATTTAAAAAGGAACAAAATGAGGGGTTCATTTTGCCATAGAAAGTATGATTAGTGCTGCAGAAAGAAAAATTAGGGCACATTTTGACTTCTCAAATCCTCTTCTATTTCATTAAATAATTCTGACATGCAGACTGAAAAATGCACTTTGAATACCAGCAGCAGACTTCCCTGGTGAGCAGTAGCTTTACTACAGTGATCTAATGAGCAACTAGAGTGCTAACATTCAGAATTTATGGCAAATGTGTGACACATCTGAATGCCTTCTTGATGGAACCAAAGTAAAAAACTGAAAGTAGTTCCTACTGAGGAGACTGCAGTAAATAAGGAAATTAGGAAACTTCATAACAAATAAGTCTCCCAAGATGGCCACCAGAGACAAAAGAGCCCAAATGTAGCACAAATATCACCCAGATGTAGCCCAAGTATAGCCCAATGACAGAATGTCCCAGATTGTTCTTAAGAACAACTAGAGCGCTTACTGTCTTACTTATGACAAAAGTATGGCACACCTGAAGCCATCTTGATTGTAATAAACTGGTAACACTTAAAACATTTAATTTAAAAAGGAACACAATGAGGGGGTTCATTTTGACATAGAAATTATGATTAGTGCTGAAGAAAGAAAAATTAGGGCACATTTTGAGTGACTTCTCAAACCCTCTTCTATTTCATTAAAAAATTCTGACATGCAGACTGAAACATGCACTTTTAATACCGGCAGCAGACTTCCGTGGTGAGCAGTAGCTTTACTACAGTGATCTAATGAGCAACTAGAGGGCTAACATTTAGAATTTATGGCAAATGTGTGACATATCTGAATACCATCTTGATGGAATCAAAGTAAAAAACTGAAAGCATTTCCTACTGAGGAGACTGCAGTAAGTGAGGAAATTAGGAAACTTCATAACAAATAAATCTCCCAAGATGGCCACCAGATACAAAAGAGCCCAAATGCAGCACAAATATCACCCAGATGTAGCCCACATGTAGCCCAATGACAGAAGTGTGCAAAACACTTTTTATTTTTTGTGTTTTTGCAGTTTTATATAGTGCAGACTTGTCAGGTATTAGAGTGTGTTACATGAGCATTGGTTACATCACACAAGAACAAATTCATTTTGGTTGTGGACATGGGGAGATTAAGTGATTTGACCAGAATCACAGAATGTCGAGCTGAAGCAGAAACCCCAACCTGGTTCCCCAGTTGCAAAGTCTGCAGCTCTGGAAGTAACACCTCATCCTCTCCCCTAAGTGCAACATTTAATCAAGTGGTCAACTGGATAAAAAAACAGAAAGATAACAAATAATTTAAAAGTGCTTTGTCGCTATTTGAAAACTCAGAAAATATTTCCTCATTTTAGTTTTTTGGAGCACTAACCATAATTTTGATGCAAATAAGACCCTCTCATATATGTAATTTCTAAAGGAAATGCTCTAGGTATTACAGTTTTGATTACATCAAGATGACATCAGGCGTGCCACACTTTTGTAATAAATATAGAATGTTAGCAATCTAGTTGTTCTTTAGGATACTGTTGAGAGGCAGAGGCCAGGTGCACGGACTCTGAAAATTGAAGGCAGATAGGAGGGTGCAGAGACAACAATTTGACCACACTGGACAGGCAGGAAGGGCAGTGGCAGCACAACAGACGATGGAGGGCAGTGGAAGGGGGGGCAGGGGCAACAAACCAATCTCCACATGACACAGACATCCTTGCACCATGGTTCAAGGGTGCCTGTGTCACCGCATGGCTGCAGTCTGTGCAGCAGTGCAGAGGTAAGCACAGAGTTGCAACATATTCATGTACATATGTCACATCCCTGTGCTTCGGAAGTGCCACAGTGCAGTGCAGCTAAAGAGCTTGCAGTGTCACGCTGCAGTACTTCATCATAAATCTTCACCTATAAATTCACCATACACTACTAATGCATTCTTTCAGTCAATCATACTGTATACATATATTCAACCAAACTTTCACACATTACCTTGCAATTATAGTTCTTTCTTTAACCAGATAAGGTAGTTCTGATAAGAACTTTTTTTTTCTTCTTTTTTCTTTTGTATTTTGTTGAACAATTTTGCATTTTTTTGGTTTTTTCAAAAAATTAACGAAAAAAAGAACGAAAAAAACAGGAAACATTTGGAATTACTTATTATTCCAAAAACAAAAAAACTACAAAATTGTTGCATTGCGCAGCACAAACTGCATCCACCGACTGCTCACCGAAGCATATAAGTTTCTTACACTTCACGCAGTGTTGCTCGAGAAAGGCGAATTCTGGCCTAATGTCCATTGCAGGTGTTCCTGAGGATGCTCCAGATGTACTTGCCACAGCAGGTGAGGGGTTCAAAGCAGCTCGCCTCATTTCCTTCCAAGCAAGATTGAGAGGATGTGTGGACCGGAGATGCTTGTACATAGAAGCAGTGCCACAAGAGTATTTTTTTCACTGCCTCTTGACAGGACTTGGTCACAAATTTTGCACGTCACCTTTCTCGCATTTACTTTCTTCTCTCCAGGTGGAAAAGTGAAGAATTTCCACACAACAGATTCCGGCCTCTGTGGACGTGGTGCCTCCTGCAAGAATTCTTCTTCAGAAGATACTTCCTCCTGATTCTGCTGCTGTCCAGATGCCATTTTGTGTCATATTTTTTGAAAAACACCCAAAAAAGCAAGCAAAAAGGGTTCTCGTAGGAAAAGAGATGTCTCTCTAAAGATGCTCCAACAAGAATGATTAAAATGGGTGGGGTCCTTCAATAGTTAAAGTTGAAAATGTTATGAAATCTTTTTTTTGAGGTCACATGGGATCCGCGCACTCTGCGCTCATGAAGCACGCACCCGAAGCGACTTCGCGAAAATATATTTAAAAATAATATGTTTATTATAAGTATAAGTCATGAGTGAGGCCACTGACCATGTCATGAGTGATGTAATATATGACGTCATCAGCAGTGGATTGCGGTCGCGCGAGTTATAGTTATCTGAACTAACTATAACGGGGGAATGTCAATGGTTTTTTACGAGTGAAATGTCCAGCTAACTATAACATGTGTGAAACCTATGGTTTTTCAAGTGAATTTGCAAGGTTTTTTAAATGCTAATTCCTAACTATAACGTGTGTGAAACCTATGGTTTTTTAAGTGAATATATATATATATATAACGTCGGCGGTTGGCGTTCTCCACGCACCACCAGTCATCATGTGGCTCCGCTTTGACCGCAATGGTGTTGGGAGGAGTACGATAGTGCTACACAGCGGAGCGCCCAGAGTACGCGCCAGACGAATGGAGTGAGGATGACAGCTATGGAATTGGAGACTGCAGAGCTAGGTGGTTGTGACCGGCGGCCAGCATGCGAATCCGCGTTCCAATGCTTGAAAAGCCTCACCTAGTATATTGGCGCCCTTTGGAGACTGGTCACCGTAGATGCTGATGCGGAAACGGTGAGGTCTGTTATGGCTTGCTTATGCTTGATGTATACCAGTCCCCCCCGACCTCCATGACATGTTCATTCAGGAATCATGCTTCGAGCTGCTGCCGAATCCAGGTTGTGTGACACTATGCGAATATCCCCATGCCTAAACTTTGGACACTATCCAGAACACCCGTTTCGATTGGGCATCCCAAAAGACACTTGCAAATTCGAACCCCTTTTTGCTGGTCAACTTTGAAAACGGACTTTGGTATTCCTAGGCCAGCAAAGGGAATTATGGGTCCTGTAGTTCCCCAGGGACAGCAAAAATCATAGCACCATGGACATTGGACCGCCCTCTTATGCGAGGCCAGCAATGGGTTCACTCGAGATGTACAGTTGCAGGTTGTCAATTTAATTTTGCCCCCTTCCTCACGGGACTAATCAATTACACCTCGATGGCTGGGTTACTTGTTGCTTATTTTTTTAGCACAGCGAGTGTCTCATCTCAGTGTGCAGCCCGATTTTATGCTCTGCATTCATGCAGTTTTCATTTTTTATTATTGCTATCTATTTGAATCATGACAGTAAATGTTGAGAACAATGACACCACATCCACAGCATATGTTCCCACCCCCAATAATCAGAGGCTACGTTTATTCTTCATATTATGTCAATATAGAATCACTATCCATGTATATCATTCAGCTCAGCAGGCTTATGAGACATTGTGTTTAGATCCTTGTAAAGCAGCTGACACTTGGATTCTCGGCACTGAGCAGATTTTAGTCTTAACACGCCAGTGACCGCTTGCATCTAGTCTTTCCATCATGTTTACTAATGGTTGAAGGAGGGGGAGGAAACTATATATTTCCGTGATTTGCTGGTGCCATTCAGATTGATAAAGCCTGCTGCGCAGGCGAAACGCGTCTCTCTTCTCTGTGGGGTCGAGGGCGACTTGAATTGTCATTAAAATCAGCCCCATATCTACAGACCGGTGTGCGTGCCTCTTCGTTTGGGAAGGTGGATTGGTGATGCATATATATATATATATATATATATATTTTTTTTTTTTTTGTTTTGTTTTTTCTCCAAAGGCCCAAAGCTTTTCAAAGGCGCACTCGACAGGTGAATTAATTGCACAAGGAGGCCAGCATTCATTCCAGTGTAAATACTTTATTTGATGTCCTTCGCCGACGCGTTTCGAGGCAACAAGCCTCTTCATCTTGGGCAGCTTAGAATGTACACAGAGAGCTCCCCTTTCACTTTTTGTAACCATGCATTACCCTAATTGGGTTCACGTGTAGTACGAACGTTGTTTCAAGCATGATGGGACATGTAGTCCATTAGTGGAGCATTAGTATTCCCTTAGTAGGTTCCGGTACATCCTTAATTAAAAAGCATTTCTCTCCTTTAGTAGGTATCCGGAGTGAATGTTGACCCATTTCGCTGCATCTCCTGTGCTGCTTGACGGGCGTTAGGCACAGTTCCTGCCCCGCAGCCTCGCATTTCAATTTGCGCGATGGTGCAGCCTTCCACTCCACAAATGGACTACATGCCCCATCATGCTTGAAACAATGTTATATATATATATATGCGCTAATGGTGAGAGATTTTCGCTTGCTTCCTATCCTTAGTGGTGTATAGAAAAAAATATAGTAAGCTATTTTTACCTTGATGATGTTTTTGAGTGAATTAGCAACCCGTGGAAGAATAATAAAAACAAGCATTAATTTAGAATGTACATATTAGCATACATTAGTTGTATGACAAGAAAAAGTGAAAGACAAAGAGACAAAGAGATAGGAAGAGAAAGAAAGAAAATGAAAGAGTGAATGAGAGGAAGAAATAGAGAAAAATAAAGAGAGAAAGCAAAATGAAAGGAACAAATAGAATAATGGGATGCAATAACAATTGTTGTAGTGGAATGTGGACATTGGCATAGTGTGTAGTCGGTTTGATGACATGTGCAGTGTATGTTAATACTGCCCTCAGTCACACAGGTGTGACATGCTTCACCATAGGGCTGCTTACAAAACACCCTGGCATAGTCATGCACAGGGTGGAGCAATAGGGAGGGGAAGAGAATGCAACGGAGAGAGAAAGGGAAAGAAAGCGAAAACAAGAAAGAGAGACACAGATGGATAAAAAAGGAAGGAGACAGAAAGAAAGGAAAAAAGAGAGAAAGGAAAAAGAGAAAGAAAAAACAAAAAGAGAAAGAAAGAGGAAAAAAGAAGGTGAAAGAAAGAAATAGATTAAAGGAAAGAAATAGAGAGACAAAAGTAAAAAAAGACAGAAAGAGAAAGGAAGATAGAAAGAAAAAGCAAGAAAGAAAGGAAAACGAAAGAGAAAGGGAAAGCAAGCAAAATGAAAGGAACAAATAGAATAATGGGATGCAATAACTACTGTTTTAGTGGAATGTGGACATTGGCATAGTCTGTAGTTGCGTTTGATGGCATGTGCTGTGTATGTTAATACTGCCCTCACTCCTACAGGTGTGACATGCTTCACCATAGGACTTCTTACAAAACACACTGGCATAGCCATGCACAGGGTGGAGCAATAGGGAGGGGGAGAGAATGAAACAGAGAGAAAGGGAAAGAAAGAGAAACAAGAAAGAGAGTTAAAGATAGAGAAAAAATAAAGAGACAGAAAGAAAGGAAAAAAGAGAGAAAGAGATAGAAAGAAAAGAGAAAGAAAGAGTGTAGAAAGAATGCGAAAGAGAAAGAAATAGAGAAAAGGAAAGAAATAGGGAGAAAGAAAAAGAGAAAAAAAGTTTAAAAAAGACCGAAAGAGAAAGGGAGATAGAAAGAAAAAGCAAGAAAGAAAGGAAAAAGAAAGGGAAAGGGAAAGGAAAAAATTGAATAATGGAATGCAATAACTACTGTTTTACTGGAATGTGGACATTGGCATAGTGTGTAATTGCATTTGATGGCATGTGCTGTGTATGTTAATACTGCCCTCACACACACAGGGGTGACATGCTTCATCATAGGGCTGCTTACAAAACACCCTGGCATAGCCATGCACAGGGTGGAGCAATAGGGAGTGGGAGATAATGCAAAAGAGAGAGAATGGGAAGGAAAGAGAGACAAAGAAGGATAAAAAAAGGAAAGAGACAGAAAGAAAGGAAAAAAGAGAGAAAGAGAAAGGTGGAAGAAGAGAAAGAAAAAAAGAGAGAAAGAAAGAGGAAGAAAGAGTGTAGAAAGAAGGTGAAAGAGAAAGAAATAGAGAAAAGGAAAGAAATTGTGAGAAAGAAAAAGAGAAAAAAGAAAGACAGAAAGAGAAAGGAAGATAGAAAGAAAGAGCAAGAAAGAAAGGAAAAAGAAAGGGAAAGGGAAAGAAAGCAAAATGAAAGCAACAAATAGAATTATAGGATGCACTAACTACTGTTTTAGTGAAATGGACATTGGCATAGTGTATAGTTGTGTTTGATGGCATGTGCTCTGTGTGTTAATCCTGCCCTCACTGACACAGGGGTGACATGCTTCATGATAGGGCTGCTTACAAAACATCCTGGCATAGCCATGCACAGGGTGGAGCAATAGGGAGGGGGAGAGAATGCAACAGAGAGAAAAAGGAAAAGAAAAAAAAGGATGGAGAATGAAAGAGAGAAAGAAAAAGTGTAAAGAAGAAAGAAAGCGAATGAGTGAACGAAAGAGAAAAAAGAGACTAAGAAAAAAATAGAGAAAAAGAAAGAAATGGAAAGAGGAAGAAAGAAAGAGTAAAGAAGGTAAAGCAAGAAAGAGACAGAAAGAAAGAAAAAAAGGAAATAAAGAAAATGAAAGTGAATGAAAGAGAAAGCAAGAAAGAATAAAAGAGAGAAAGAAAGAGGAGGGAAACGACAAAGAGCAAGCAAGAAAGAGTGAGTAATAGACACAAAGTAAGAAAGACAGAGAAAGGAATAAAGAGAAAGAAAGATAAAAATAACACGGAAATAATGAATGAAAAAGAAAGAAAGAAAAAGAAAGAGAGAAAATGTGTATTGTGTCTGCCTGCGCAAAAAAGTCTAATGTTGATTTTTCTGTTTTCTTTTAACCCAAAACAGTTGTGTTGTCCACGTAAACTGCATTTAGCATGCACAAAATTAAATACAAGATTAACATAAACTTGCCTTACTGTTTGCGATGTTACTGTTATTTCCATCATTATTTAAGGCATATTGGGTGGTTAAAGGCAGACTATGTAAAAAATGTGCATTTGCAAATATGTCCATGTGGAGCGAACAGTAATTAGAAGGGTGTGTAAACGTGTGTAAATTGCGAAGTTAAAGTAAACACGTTGGAGAAAGAAAACCTGCGAACTGAGGCTAGAACGCTGGATGCGGCTGCGAGTTGTAAAGTGCAATCGAAAAATAAACAAACTAAAAAGATACACTGCACAGTGAGGCTAAAAGGCAAAGCAAGTGTGCACGGCTGTATAGTGTGATGCAGCAATTAAACATGGCGAAGAAAAAAAAGTTGCTTAGTGAAAAAAAAAGGCTGAATGCGGGTGTGTTGGGCCGTAAAGTACAATGCACAAATAAAATTAAGTGTATTACGAAAAGTTGCTTAGTGGGCCGAATACGCTGGATGGGTTGTGTACGGCTGTAGAGCGCAACGCGAAAATTAAACTTGGTGGGGCAAAAAAACTGTACAGCAAAAGTCAAAGACTAGAGGCTGGTGTGCATGGTTGTAAAGCGCGATGCAAAAAATAAACATCACGCTGGAGATATTTTTAAAAATGTAGATAAAAGATGTATTAGAACGGTAACACGAAATCTGATTTCTATTGTAATGTTATAGGTAAGTCACCGTGTTCCAGTAACAGAAGTAGATTAGCTTTCCGGATGGATACGGGATGGCGCTGTTTGCAGAAATGCCCTGACTGCTTGATTTTTCCTGTCTAAGTACATGGAAACGTAAATTTAAAAAAAGAGTTCGTTTGACGCATTAACAAAAGAGGAGCAGACTGTTCGTTTAGGCTGCATGCAGATGGAATGTTGGGGTGTAGCTGTGTGTTAATTTCTGGGCGCAAGTCTTCTTGTCAGGATGAAAGCAATGTCTAGGCGGTACTTAATAGAATTGGTAGTGGGTATGTGTGACTTGTGTTTGTGTGTGCACGTGTTGAATTAGAGATGGTAAATAAATTGCAAGTGAAAAAGAAAGAAACACAACGTAAAAAGTGAAAACGCATAGTGCTTCTAAAAGGATGTACGTTGTTGTGCACGGCTGTAAATTTGGAAAGGCTAGTGGCGGTTGGGTGAGTCTGTAGAGCGCCACGCACAAATTAAGACGGTGGTCAAAGAAGACACACAACGCTTCTTACACTGAAAGGACCCCAGCCCCCACATCCCCCCTCTTCGTGTGTGGCAGCCTAGGATGAGACAGCTTCCAGGGCACACCGAGCCGCACCCCAGTACTTGACAGGTGTTTTAAGGACCTTTTGCTTGTTAATGAGAGCTTGATGTTTCCCACTCCTTGTAAGAGCCCCTGCAGCTGCACTTTGCGCTATTTGTTCAAAGAATTACCCCCCCCCCCCCCCCCCCGTAAAATGCTGGCAAGTGCCTAAATGCTAGGGGCGGGTGTGCACGGCTGTGAAGCTGGGTGCAAAACTAAACACGATGGGAGAAGAAACGCTCCCCAGTGAGGCTGAAAGTGTGTCGGCGAATGCGCCCGGCTACAAAGCGCGATGGAAAAATAAACATCGTAAAGAAAGAAAAGCTGCTCGGTGAGGTTGCAAGGCTAGAGGCGGGTGTGTCTGGCTGTAAAGTGCGCTGTAAACATAAACATGGCGGACTAAGAAAAGCTGCTCAGTGAGGTTGCAAGGCTAGAGGCGGGTGTGTCTGGCTGTAAAGTGCGCTGTAAACATAAACATGGCGGACTAAGAAAAGCTGCTCGGTGAGGTTGCAAGGCTAGAGGCGGGTGTGTCTGGCTGTAAAGTGCGATGTAAACATAAACATGGCGGACTAAGAAAAGCTGCTCGGTGAGGTTGCAAGGCTAGAGGCGGGTGTGTCTGGCTGTAAAGTGCGATGTAAACATAAACATGGCGGACTAAGAAAAGCTGCTCAGTGAGGTTGCAAGGCTAGAGGCGGGTGTGTCTGGCTGTAAAGTGCGATGTAAACATAAACATGGCGGACTAAGAAAAGCTGCTCGGTGAGGTTGCAAGGCTAGAGGCGGCTGTGTCTGGCTGTAAAGTGCGATGTAAACATAAACATGGCGGACTAAGAAAAGCTGCTCGGTGAGGTTGCAAGGCTAGAGGCGGGTGTGTCTGGCTGTAAAGTGCGATGCAAACATAAACATGGCGGACTAAGAAAAGCTGCTCGGTGAGGTTGCAAGGCTAGAGACGGCTGTGTCTGGCTGTAAAGTGCGATGTAAACATAAACATGGCGGACTAAGAAAAGCTGCTCAGTGAGGTTGCAAGGCTAGAGGCGGCTGTGTCTGGCTGTAAATTGCGATGTAAACATAAACATGGCGGACTAAGAAAAGCTGCTCGGTGAGGTTGCAAGGCTAGAGGCGGGTGTGTCTGGCTGTAAAGTGCGATGTAAACATAAACATGGCGGACTAAGAAAAGCTGCTCGGTGAGGTTGCAAGGCTAGAGGCGGCTGTGTCTGGCTGTAAAGTGCGATGTAAACATAAACATGGCGGACTAAGAAAAGCTGCTCAGTGAGGTTGCAAGGCTAGAGGTGGGTGTGTCTGGCTGTAAAGTGCGATGTAAACATAAACATGGCGGACTAAGAAAAGCTGCTCAGTGAGGTTGCAAGGCTAGAGGCGGGTGTGTCTGGCTGTAAAGTGCGATGTAAACATAAACATGGCGGACTAAGAAAAGCTGCTCAGTGAGGTTGCAAGGCTAGAGGCGGCTGTGTCTGGCTGTAAAGTGCGATGTAAACATAAACATGGCGGACTAAGAAAAGCTGCTCGGTGAGGTTGCAAGGCTAGAGGCGGGTGTGTCTGGCTGTAAAGTGCGATGTAAACATAAACATGGCGGACTAAGAAAAGCTGCTCAGTGAGGTTGCAAGGCTAGAGGCGGGTGTGTCTGGCTGTAAAGTGCGATGTAAACATAAACATGGCGGACTAAGAAAAGCTGCTCAGTGAGGTTGCAAGGCTAGAGGCGGGGGTGTCTGGCTGTAAAGTGCGATGTAAACATAAACATGGCGGACTAAGAAAAGCTGCTCAGTGAGGTTGCAAGGCTAGAGGCGGGTGTGTCTGGCTGTAAAGTGCGATGTAAACATAAACATGGCGGACTAAGAAAAGCTGCTCAGTGAGGTTGCAAGGCTAGAGGGGGACGTGTACGGCCTCAAATTTGCAAGATACTACGAAAGCTCAGAAGCTAAACAATGGCAAAGTATTTACTACGAGAAGTAGTGAAAGGAAAATTAAGCGCTCACATTCAAAGTATACATTTGGACGCAGTGAATTCACGCAGTAAAAAACAGAAATGGTAACAGATGTAGGCTAATTGTTGCTGTAAACCGTAGAATAGATACATGTATTAAAAACAAGGTGGGCAAAACGATAAACGGCATTAAATTAATATTTTTTTTGCAAAAAAAGGGCAAAGCTGCAGGATAATTGTCGGTGTTATGTAATCATGAATACATGTATTTAAACAAAGGTAGACAACACGAGAAACGCAATAAGAGTACGTTTTTTCCCCACATAAGGGAGAGTACTTAAAAATAGCTGACAAAAGCAGATATAATATGACATCACAACGGGGGTCTTTATCTGCTTGGTGTTTTTTTTTTGCTCCTTTTCGGTTATTTTTTTTTGGGGTCGTCTTGCTGAGTCGGTGTCAGAACCCACAGATGGATGAAAGGCTGAGTGGGCCCACCGGGATTTTAACCTGTGACCATGAGATCAAACACAGGCCCCTGCAGTGGATGGAGTAGTCCACTGAGCCACCAGACTCGACCAGAGTTATGGATTTAAATGACTGTTTGATATATCTGATACCTACTTTACCGACTTCTATTAGTCCCTACACCTGCTTTCACTACACCTACCTGAGACTGAACTGATAAATGCAGAAATGTTTGCCTAAAGAAACTGCCAGGACTTGAAGGATTATTTCCCCTCACAAGGAACACTGTAGGCGAGTAGTGGGGAACCTTTGTGTGTGTGGAGACTTTGCTGTTTGTGGAATGTGCCTTCTGGACCCTTTCAGCTCATCACCCTGTGCCATACCTTGCTGTGCGGGTCCCGCTTCGTCAAGGAAGTTGTATTGTATTGTATTGTAGGCAGTCTTGTATAGCGCTTAGTTACCCTCGGGAATCCCAGCGCTTGATCAGTCATACCTTGGCCAGAACACAAAAGAGCACATCAAAGAGGGAACAAGTAGGTTTTCAACAATTTCCGGAAGCGAAGGGTGCCAGTTTCTGAACGCAGCTCCAGCGGGAGCAAGTTCCAAAGGGTAGCAACGTGCACTGCAAATCTTCTGCCGCCCGTACGGGCCTTAGACACCCTAGGGACCTTGAGTAGCGATTTCTGGTCAGAACGAAGGATTCTGGAAGCTTTATAGGGCACCACCAGTTTGGATAGAATAGGGGGGCCCTTGCCCTGCAGGACCTTATGGGCTATGCAGAGGGACTTAAACTTAATCCTCTCCCGCACCGGAAGCCAATGTAAAGTCTTCAAGGCTGGTCTAGCTGACTGCCTCCTAGGAGCATTGGTCAAAAGCCTAGCCGCGGCATTTTGCACTTGTTGGAGCTTGCTCAACGTGGCTTCCGGTGTACCCAGGAAGATAGCATTGCAGTAGTCCAGCCTAGATATAATCAGACCCTGAATAAGCAGATTCCTAGAGGTGGGGGAGAGGAGGGGCAGGACTTTGCGGGCAGAGCGAAGGAGCCCGAAACAGATCCCTGCCGTTTTCTTGGCCTGCGTCCTAAATGAAAGATCCTGCTCCAGCCAGACTCCCACGCTCTTAATCTCCTGTTTGGGGGCGGGGAGGTCCCCCAAACAGCTAGGCCAGCTGGATAAAGGGAGAGGGGGGGCTTTATGCCCTAAAAGCATGATTTCAGTTTTAGAGCCGTTGAGCTTCAGCGATGAGTCACACATCCAGGTGTATACTTGAGACAGGCATTGGTGCAAAACATCCGGGCTCTTCACTAATTGGGAGAGAGCCACCACCAATTGAGTATCATCAGCGTAACTGACGATTTTTATCCCGAAAGGTGACACTACGTCCTCCAGGGGGGCCATATACACATTAAATAGTGTAGGACTCAGAGAGGATCCCTGCGGCACCCCGCACTGGAGGGGGATAGGAGAAGACCGAGCACTGCCTTCCCAGACCTGATAAGAGCGGCCTGAGAGAAAGGAGCGAAGCCACAGCAACACAACACCACTTACTCCCATATTGGACAGCCGATGAATTAACACCTGATGGTTAACGGTGTCAAAAGCTGCACTAAGGTCCAGGAGGATCACAGCCACTGACCCTCCTGAATCGAGGATGCTTCTGGCTTCGTCCACGACTGCCAAAAGGGCGGTGTCGGTGCCATGGCCTGGTCGGAAGCCGGTTTGGGTTTCTCGAAGTAGCCCGTTGGACTCCAGAAAGCTGGACAGTTGATAATTGACCAGTCTTTCTGCGATCTTACCAAGTCCCGGCAGGAGCGAGATGGGCCTGAAATTAGCCAAGTCCGAGGAATCCAGACTAGGCTTTTTCAGGAGAGCCTTCACAACAGCTCTTTTCCAACCTGATGGTACCACCCCTTGAGTGAGGGAAAGGTTGATGAGGTTCGTGATGGGGGCCACGATGATAGAGGCCACTTGTTTAAGGAACCTCATGGGAGCAGGGTCTTCAGGCGAACCATTCTTCATGGAGCTGAGTTCCTTTAGTACTTCCGGCTCTGATATCAGGTTAAAGGAGTCAAATAGAACGTGAGCTCCTCTCCCTTGGATCACAGCATCAATATTCTGTGTAGCCTGCAGGAGCAGAGAAATAATATTCTCGATCTTAAGGTGGAAGTAGTCCGCGAGTTCCCTACACTTCTCTGCTGGATTGTCATAAGTGACTGGTGGCTCAGGGATTTTAAGGAGCTCCCTAACCACTTTGAAGGTCTCTCTAGAAGAGTTGGAAGCGCTAGAAATTTTTTCCTCGAAGAATTTGGCCTTAGTGACACGGAGGGCATTCTTATACATCCTCATGGCTGCACGGTACTTCTCTCGACTGGCCACCTCCCAGTCCCTTCTCCAAGCCCTCTCCAACTTCTTGCAACTTCTCCTAAGGGAGCGCAACTCTACAGTGTACCATGGGGCCGATCCCTTTCTATTCAAACTTTTAATCACTCTCTTTTTAGGCAAGACATCATCTAGAGAGTTGGTCACCCATTGACCAAATGCCAAGTCGGCCGATGAGGGATCAGCGGCCAAGGGAGGGTGAGAGCTCTGAAGCTGCGCGATCCAGCTTTCAAGTGGGAGTTTCGACCAGGCCCTTTCCAAAGAATAGACTCTGGGGGACAGGATGGACCTTGGGTCACATTGCATGGCCAAAGGAATTAAAAAGTGGTCTGACCATGGCAAGGGGCAAGCCGGTAGAGCTTCTAAAAGCGGGCTATTTGAAAAGATCGGGTCAAGAAGATGTCCTTTCGTGTGAGAAGCTCCCTGATTGCAAAGGGTCATGTTGAAAGCTTTCAAGTCGCGACCCAAGTCTGTAGCTATCGAATCTAGAGGATCATTAAAATGAAGATTTAAATCACCCAACACCATAAAATTGGTGGTAGTGGGAGCAAGCAGCAGAACAGTTTCCACAAGGGAGTTAATAAAGCACCCCAGAGGGCCTGGAGGACGGTAAATTAGCAGACCCGAGACAGTCGTGGTGGGAGAAATCCGTAAAGCAAACTGACAGCTTTCACAGTCAAGTAATTCACTATTTTGGGCCCTGCATACAAACATCTCTCTATAAATGATGGCTATGCCTCCCCCCCGTCCCGAAGGTCGATCCAAGTGGTAGATGAGAAAACCTGGGGGGAGGGCGCGGACCATATCCGCCCCTGAGTTGGGCGTAATCCAGGTTTCTGTTAAGAACAGGATGTCCAGGTCATGGTCCTGGATCAGGAAATTAATCTCTAGTGCATGACAGGGCAAAGAGCGACAGTTTAGCAGGGCCATGGATAAAGTGTCCTTACCCCTGTCTGGAAGTACTATTTTGCAGGTCGGACAGGCCACGAAGGGGCCGGTTTCCTTATAGATAAACTTACATGCTGCTCTTTTCGGGGCACGCAGTAACAAGATTTCCTCCCGAGAGTAAATCAGGCGTTTATCGGCCGTTGCAGCCAAGGGTCCTGGCCCTAGGCCCGTCCTGGCGCGGACGGGCGCAGACGGGCTTGCCTCTGGCGCGCCTCCGGCGCACCATCGGCGCGCCCGCTGCGCGCGCCCGCTGCGCGCGCCCGCTGCGCGCATGCATCGGCCTAATTAAAATAGTCCCCTCCGAGAGCCCAAGCAAAGATGGTGGCCGTTGATAGGCCCGGAAAGGAGGGGGAGGAGTCTCGCAAAAGCGAGTGAGTAGTAATATCAGTAAAAAATAGCAGCAGTTCCACATTAAGGTCTTAAAAGCAATTCTCGGGCTACCAGCCTTCGAGATAATCGCTAAGCGAGAGAGAACTCGTTTGTGCACAGCAGTGCGACCGTGGACAAGGTATTTCGAATCGTAGTTAGTGGAAACATCGGACTTCGTGCTGCTGCTGGAGGACTGCTGGGGTGTGCTGAGGGATAGTAGCAGGGCTGCGAGCGTTGTTGCAGGGACTCCATTTCCCAGGAGTCCCTGCCTGGCCAACCTGCTACACCTGGCCCGCTCTCCCTGCTTCCTTCGCCCCCTGTGCACATCTAGCAGCACTAGTTAGTCGCTGCGGAAGGATCCCAGGACAAGGGCGGGACCGTTTGTGGCCGTCCTGGGCCGGTAGAGGCCGGGCTAGGCCACTTTCTATATTTATTTGGCAAAATATTGGCAAAATAGTCGTAAGACATTATTGTAGATTTTGTGGCTGGTATTGAATAGGGAAGGTATTATATTTGTTAATTAGCCGCAAAGGGTAGGGTGTGTACGTTACGATGGCTTTACGCTCAGGGAAAACTAGAGTAGTTGCCATTAAAACAAACGCCGGGGTAGTGACGGGCACTATTGATGACTTTTTCACACGAACCACAAAAATCATAGAGAAAGAAATAGCACATGCAGAAAAGCGCCTCTCACTAGATATTGTTACGGGGAAGCGATCTTCTTTAGGGACAATTAGAGCTGCTGTAACCCCAGCTGAACGTATTGAGTTGGCCCCCTTAATAATCGCAAGCCCGATTCCCTGTGCGTTAGATGCAGTGGTGGATGACCGTCTTGCGGATAATGCACCGAATTTAATTGCTTCTAGTCCGCCTCTGGATCTAGTAAGTTTTGTAACCAAACCACCTAATTTATCCTCAACCCCCAAACACGCTTCTCAACTACAAGAAGATTCAGAGCAGGATCTGGTAGAGCAGATTGAAACTAGTTCAGTAAGCCCTAAACAGGTGAGTAAGAAGAGAAGGGGAGGTCAAAGAAAGGGCGGGAATGGTAGGAGAATGAGGGCAAATAGACGGGCAAAAAAGCATACGTTTCGGGCTCCCTTAGAGCAATCAATTGAGGTTGGAAACCAGATTAACCTAGTGGATAATACAATAGTTTGCAAGATACAAGAACCCTTAACTGAGGGTATTCTTCCAAAAATGGAAATATTAGTTAAATCCCTATTAATGCCAGTGGTTAACCGAATGAAGTTAATCATGGGAAAGTTAGATAAACTAGAGGACATCGCTAAAGGGAATATGTTGAAAATAGATTCACTGATTACAAGTGGGAAGCAAAATAAGGGTATAGCTGAGACTGTGAAACAAGCTTCTAACATCCCCAAAGCGGTAACCCCAGTACTTACTGCCATGCCGAATGCCTTGCCAGCTTCAAAATCTAAAGGTACGGCTCAGGGGTTAACTGTTGTACCGAACGCAACTCGGCTGGTCCCCGTAGAAAAATCTCCTATCTTAAAACAAGGGTTGACCACAACTCATACTGCCGCCCCAATGGGTACTCAGCACACTAAGAAGAAGTCATTATGTGTAAACCTCCCCCCAGATTCAATTCCTTTTGTGGTTATTTTAACAGGGGTTCCTGAACTTGGTCCAAATGCTAAAGAATCTGATGGGGATTTAAAAAATAAGGTTTTATATTGGCTCAGCAAAAATAGAAGGCTACCCCCAGGGACAAATACGGAGATTATTGGTGTAAGGAGAGTACATTGGATAGGGCATAGCACCAAGGATCTCGAGGGTGATTGTGTAATTGTTAACCTCAGAGATACTTGGGCTGTTAAATATATATGCAGGAAACCTAGATTTGGCCGTCTGGGGGATATTCAGTCTATTGATCTACATTATTTTTATCCCCATTCAAATAATGACCATCCCTATGGGCCAAAGACCCCTGCCTGGGGACCAGCGTTTGGGTCATATAGACCAGGGGGGTACCTCATGCTGCACATTTTCCACATTTCTTCCCATTAATGAACCGGTTTGAGCCACTCACAGGCTTAGAGGGGGTGGATTGACTTTCTATGATGATTTCCACTCCTAGAGGGGTGGAGGATGAACATATAGACAATGTTAATGTTAATTTATTAAGTTTGGATAGGTTTGATCTGGTGAATGTTGTGACCCCTTGGGAAATGTCGGATAGAAATGAAATTATGCCTTTAAATGGGTCAATTGTTAAATTACTATCCAACAGTGAATATCTGTCTGACGGTGACCAACTTAATAAGGGGTCTGTTGGCAAGTTAAACGCCAACTCTACTTTAGATCCATCAGGAGGGGAAAACCCAATTAATTGCAAAGGCACTGTGGTATCCTGCATTGAAGAAACTAGCCTTGTAAAGGAGACAATAACGAGTGAGTCTGATGTAATCAAACTGTCGGGAAAAGGGCAACTGGGTGGAGGGGGGATCCTGGCGATGGAAGATAATTTTCGCATGATATCCTGGAATGTAGCTGGTCTTTCACGGAGATTGGATGACCCAGTTTGGCTGAAATATATTAAATCTTTTGATATGGTATGCCTCCAGGAGACCTGGAGTACTGGAGATCCAACTTTGGATGGTTTTCAAATGTGGAATGTCCATGCAGAACCCTCACAAGCAGGGAGAGCAAAGGGGGGGCTTCTCACAGCTATCTATAAAAAATGTAACCAAATTCAGGTGGTTAGGTTGGTTGAATCTGTTTGGTACCAGTTACTTATGATTAGGGGCTTGTTTTCTGTCCCCTTACTTTTGATAAACTGGTATTATAACATATTTGACCAACATAACATTCTAGTCATAGAAAAACTACAGGAGGAAATTGTTGAGATAACAAATAAGGGTTTTTCCCCTTTTTATTGTATGGATGGGCGATTTTAACTGCTTATTGTGCAAATTTAGTGGTACTAAAGCTTGTGGCTTGGTGGATAGTAACGACCAGCCCATGGCCCACTTTACCCATTCAAAGCAGGGGGATGCCTTGAATAGCATTATTATTAACAATGACCTATGTATTATGGTGATGTTGAGTTTTTCTGATCAGTTGGCCATCCCTACTTTCCATGGCTCAGGGGGTCGAGTAAGTACAATAGATTTTATTATACTATCCATGGGTTATGCCCATTTTGTAAAGGATTTTAGTATCGTTGCAAACCCTGTCAGTGACCATAATCCTTTAATTGTGAACTTTTGGTCCCCCATTCGGAAATCTCAGCCCGCAGACCATGTGATAAAATGTAATAAAAACCGGGGGGTTATGGTTAGGTGGGATAAGGTAAATGCGGGGCAATTGCAGGCAGATATTTTTAAGGAAAATAAGATAGGGATTGAAATATGTTTAACGCCCATGCCTGATCCTTTCCTCATTATTGATAATTTTAAGGCTCTTTTGGGCAACATTGCTTCTCACCTGATAAAAACAATAGGTGGGGGCCAAAAAAGGGGCCTCAAATGGTTTGATGCAGAATGTTTTGCTGCCCAAACAAGCTTAACTAAGGCCTTACAACAAGTGCCGCTTGATAGAGACCTGGTTAGAGCGGCCAGGACAAAATATAAAGTTGCAATCAAGAAGCGGAAAAACGAATTAAAGACCAAGGCTTGGGAGGATCTTATTAGAGCTGTGGAGTTGAGGGATACTAGCCTTTTCTGGAAGGTAATAAACCGACCTTTTTAAAATCTGATGATAAGGAGGTAATACAAGTGCAAATAACTGAAGACTCCTGGGTAGCACATTATAGCAAAATTTTTAATCCAAGGGAGGTTAAATTATCTGATATGGTGGATGTTGGTAATTTTAATAAGGAGACAGCCAAAGAGCTTAGTGCCTCACTGACTCTTGATGAGGTAAGGAGTGCTCTATGCAAGGGTTCCGCTTTAAAGGCCCCAGGGCCAGATGCAGTGCCCTTAGTCTTCTTTAAATATAATTTGGATGTATGGGTGCCACTCCTACTAAACGTATTTAGAGCAATAGTGGTTGGATTCATTCCAGCCTCTTGGAAAGATGCTGTAGTGGTTCCGATTTTTAAAAAGGGCAATAAATCGGACCCGTGCTGCTACAGGCCGATCTCACTATTAGATACGACCTGTAAATTAATGGGCAGGGTGATATTGGCACGTCTTGAAACCTGGGCGGATACAGCTGGTCTTATTGTAGACTCCCAATATGGGTTTAGAAGGGGCAAGGGAACCACCGAACAGTGCCTAAACTTGGCGCTAATTATGGGCAAGTACATGGGTGCCAAGCATAGTTCCATCCACTTGCCATTCATGGACTTGTCTAGCGCCTTTGATACGGTATGTAGGGCCAAGTTGTGGCAGATGATGGAGACTATGGGGTTCGAAGAGGCATTGGTGTCTCTGCTCCGTAGACTACACGCTGCTACTACAGTTAGTATTCGTTATGGCCCCGGTGGGGAAAAAACTAAACCCATTCCATCGACCGAGGGTGTGCGCCAGGGATGCATCTAGGCTCCCTTTTTATTCCTGGTCTATACTAACGGGCTGGAAAGTTTTTTGTTGGAGTCTGGTGCTGATTTTCCACAGGCCAATGGTAAAAGGTTACCAATGCTGTCATATGCAGATGACACGGTTTTAATGACACTTACTGCTAATGGCATGCAGCTCCGCTTGGATGCCTTTGAGAAGTTTATGGGGAGTTTAGACCTTAAAGTCAACTTTACTAAATCCTTCGCCATGACCTGCGGTCTGAAAAGTGTTAAAACACGTAGATACAGGGTGAGGGACTCTATTATATTGAAGGTTGACAATTTCAATTATTTGGGCAATATATTTAATAAGAAATTGAATTGGGACACTTTGATAATAGCTCGGGCCCAAAACCTTTCACAATCTGCTGAAGCCCTTTTTCGATTTGCCAGTAAATTAGGACAAAAACCAGTACCTACCCTAATATCCCTATATAAAGCCAAGTGTTTCTCGGTTGCAACCTACGGTGCTGGAGTGTGGGGTTCTCATAATACTGGAAAGTTACAGGTTATGGAGAATACTTTTATTAAGCGTCTCCTAGCCGTTCCATTGGGAACCTCGAATAATTTTTGTCATGGGGAGGTGGGCATTGAGTATCTCAGCGACATCATACATGTGTCTCCCCTATTGTTATGGGCTAAAGTTTGGCAGTCTGAAGATTTAAAACTATCACAGGAAATTTTGCAGGACTGTCTTAAACTTGACCATTGTATGAAGATTCCTTGGCTTTTGTATGTTAGGGATACTTTTTATAAGATTGGGCTAAATAATATATTTGATAGCCCATACCAGATTGGTAAGGACTTTAAGCCCCTGATAAAAAATGCCTACCGTCATAACCTTGGCACCTTACATTCTAGCAAGCATCAACTGTACCTGAGGGGTAAGCTGTCTTGCCCATTTTATTTATCTTACATTACTCACTCGCAATGGCGTTTCTATCTGACAAGGTTTCGTATTAGCACTTTACATTTCTTACTTGCATTTCCAAAGCAAGGGGGGTGGTTCAAGAGTTTGCCTTTGTGCCCTTGTAATAACAGAGTTTCGCAAAGCACCATTCATTGTATTTTATTCTGTGCATTGTATAATGCTCCAAGAAATAGATTTCTTAAACCAGTCTTGGTATCTTTTGGTTCCAGTTTTTACAGAGAGGCCTATGAACATTTATTATCCTTGTCCACCCCAAGTATTTGTAATGCTGTATTGAGTTTTATTAGATCGGCCCTTGCCATTAGAAACCATTACTGAAGTTAGCGAGTGATAATTTTTTATAATGGCTTTACCTGTCAAATGTTATTTTTAACGCACTGTTTACATTTTTTTAAATTGTATTTTGGATCTTTGGGTATCTCTTTTAATATGTGTGTACTGTTTTTATTATATGTGTATACTTTTATGACTCCTCTTTGGATTCGAAATAAAGTTATTTGATGATGATGATGATGACATCACTTGCTTATACCACCCTGACATATTATTTGCTAACTGTAAGTATTGTGCAACATTGTGTAATGCTGCAGGTGATAGACAACAGTGTTAGTAAAATAGTTTTGCTCACACATATTGGCATGGCTAGTAGAAAAAAGTATAGCTTTATTATTTACATTAGGTTTCAGATATTTCTCAAACTAGTTAAAAGATATGCTTAAACAATAACACGAAAGCTTATTTATTTTTGCAATGTTATCGGTAACTTACCGTGTTCCAGTTACAGAAGTAGATCTGCTCACGGTGTATATGGATGGCGTTTTTCCAAGAAATATTCTGAATGCTTGCTCTTCCCGTTTAAGTACACGCAAAGGTAATAAAAGGGCAGTTCGTTCAAAGGAATAACAAAAGAGTGCAACACTTGTGTAGGAACTGCATGTAGGTGGCATGTTGTTGTCTAGCCGTATGTAAATGTTTGGGTGGGAGCCTCCTCGTAAGGATGAAAGGGATGTCTAGGAGGGAGTTGATTGAATTGTGAGTGAGTATGTGGGACTGGCGTTGAAGACAAAGCGATGTGGCTCCAAGTTGTCTGTGTTTGCTAGAAAGTACTGTTGTTTAACTTGTAAGCCGAACGCAAGCATGGCATACTAAAATAAAAGCATGTACATAAAAAATACAAGCATGTATATAAATAAAAAATACGTCCTACCTTGCGGTGGCTTTGCACAGCCCGGGTTTCTGTGCATAATAGTTCGAGAGATCGTGAGTATAGTAAACGTTTGCAGATTCAATTAACTACGCGTGCTTTATAAAAAAAGTAGAATAATCACAGGAGTTATACCCATAGACCCAACTGAGATTGGGTAAATACTTGTAAATGCAACAATATCTCAGCAGGATATACTGAAATTATTTAAGAGGTATGTACAAGACATTACAAGGAAAAAAGAGAGGAAACTCAAAGTTATTTTTTCAGAAGCGCCAATTGGCGTCATATATTATAAATAGATCAGCAGAGCACAACAAGGTATAAAATACTCTGGCAACCCTCGTGAAAAAAGTGTACAAAGTGCTCGTGTAAGTGAAATAACGGCGCTAGTGACAACGTGGAAAAAACATCAACAGCCGGCGCAGGGAGGCAATTTGTGCAATTCAATTAACAATTTTCTGAATAGTGAGATTGGTAATTTCTCTTTTTCAAATGAACCAAGTTCGTGTGCGCCAAGAGTGTTTAGGCTGGTGGGTAATGGTCAACGGCGTTTCGATCCTGCCAATTTGAGGATCATCATCAGGACCTGGGTTGCTTACTTTGGGAGTGCTCTGAAAAGGAAGAATTAACGAATCAGAGCGGTGGTCACGAGATGTAAAAGGTGGGAGGGGAAAAGGGGAAGAGGGGAGGTGGGGGTAATTTGGGGAAAAGAGCGTGGGTAAATAATGCCAGCAGAGATGAGGCGAGTGAGGAAAGGAGGGCGGGGGTATTTAAGGGAACGAGCGTCGGCAAAAAATGCCAGGAGGGAGGAGGCGAGTGAGGAAAGCGGGGGTGGAAAAAGAAAAAGGGGAAGGGGGGTGGGGTAGAAGGGAGAACAGGGGAAGAGGAAGGAAACAAGGCAGAAAAAGGAAAAAGATGCAAGGAAAAATGAACGGGTAGGGGCTGGGAGCCTACCTTGTGCCAGGGGAGAGGGCTGGTTGTACCTCAACCAGTGAATGGTGGGGTACAGAGTGCGGGGAGGAAAAATTCCTCGTGAAGCTGTGAAGATAGAAAAGTGCGAGAGATTAGGGAGAGAACGTGCCATTATTGAGGGAATGCCGGCGGCACTGAACGGTAGACTCACCGAGGTAATTAGAACTTCGCAGGAAAAAGCAACCGATGTGGGGCGAAGATCAGGCGGCGGCCTAAGAGAGGGACATAACGTTACCGGCTGTATGGAGGGGATAGGACTGGGAATGGTAAATTAACTATTAGAAGCATACCTGAGGCTGAGAGGAACAGCAGTCGAGGTTCTGGTCGCGTGTGCGAGTCAGCGATCCCAAGTCAGACCGGAGTGAATCCAGCGCGGGAGTAAGGATTAGAGGAGCCAATTACATGTGCACCATCTAGGTCGATTAGTGACAATGAGACGAGCAACGGAGCTGCCTAAATGAAGACAGACTGGGCGTAACGCGGAGCCGTCGTTAATTGGCCAGCGCTGCCGGAGGGCGGGGAATGAGTCAGCGTTCAGGTAACTAATGGGATAGGGAAGCAGTCCGGTTGCTATGGACGCTAGGGGGACGGGAAAGGGAAAGAAAGGGAAGAGTTGGTGAGAGGAAGCTGGAGAGTGAGCCAGCAAGAAGAAGGGAAAGGGACAGGGGGTAAAATAGACCAATCAACCGCCACAGTAATGCAAACAAGAATGCAAACATATTGGAGAGAAAACAGCAAGATAAAAATATTATTATGCAATACCAATCAGAGTCAGAAGGCAAGAGATAACAAGGGGTCAGTGGGGCATCGAACCCTAGATCAAGGAGGGGTGAGAGGTAGTAATTCAGGTAGTGTAATGAATGGTGCCATTCCACTCATCAATGGTGTTCAAGCCATGGTGTACAGAGTTACAAAGAGTTATCCATTTGCATTCACTTTTGTCAAGGAGAGCTTGGAGGTTGCCACCTCTGGGTGGGAGGCGGGGCTGTTCAATAACTTGCCATTTCATGTCCAGTGCATCATGATTTTGTTCCAGGTAGTGTGAGACCAACGGTGCTGTAATGATTTTACAGTTGATTCTGCTCTTGTGTTGGATGATCCTTTTCTTAATCATCTGAGTTGTTTGTCCAATATAGACTAGATGACAAGGGCATTCGATGGCATAGATCACATTTTGTGAGCGGCAGTTGGTGAAAGTGTTCAGGGTATGTGATTGGTTAAATTCAACAACCAATCACATACCCTGAACACTTTCACCAACTTTCACCAACTGCCGCTCACAAAATGTGATCTATGCCATCGAATGCCCTTGTCATCTAGTCTATATTGGACAAACAACTCAGATGATTAAGAAAAGGATCATCCAACACAAGAGCAGAATCAACTGTAAAATCATTACAGCACCGTTGGTCTCACACTACCTGGAACAAAATCATGATGCACTGGACATGAAATGGCAAGTTATTGAACAGCCCCGCCTCCCACCCAGAGGTGGCAACCTCCAAGCTCTCCTTGACAAAAGTGAATGTAAATGGATAACTCTTTGTAACTCTGTACACCATGGCTTGAACACCATTGATGAGTGGAATGGCACCATTCATTACACTACCTGAATTACTACCTCTCACCCCTCCTTGATCTAGGGTTCGATGCCCCACTGACCCCTTGTTATCTCTTGCCTTCTGACTCTGATTGGTATTGCATAATAATATTTTTATCTTGCTGTTTTCTCTCCAATATGTTTGCATTCTTGTTTGCATTACTGTGGCGGTTGATTGGTCTATTTTACCCCCTGTCCCTTTCCCTTCTTCTTGCTGGCTCACTCTCCAGCTTCCTCTCACCAACTCTTCCCTTTCTTTCCCTTTCCCGTCCCCCTAGCGTCCATAGCAACCGGACTGCTTCCCTATCCCATTAGTTACCTGAACGCTGACTCATTCCCCGCCCTCCGGCAGCGCTGGCCAATTAACGACGGCTCCGCGTTACGCCCAGTCTGTCTTCATTTAGGCAGCTCCGTTGCTCGTCTCATTGTCACTAATCGACCTAGATGGTGCACATGTAATTGGCTCCTCTAATCCTTACTCCCGCGCTGGATTCACTCCGGTCTGACTTGGGATCGCTGACTCGCACACGCGACCAGAACCTCGACTGCTGTTCCTCTCAGCCTCAGGTATGCTTCTAATAGTTAATTTACCATTCCCAGTCCTATCCCCTCCATACAGCCGGTAACGTTATGTCCCTCTCTTAGGCCGCCGCCTGATCTTCGCCCCACATCGGTTGCTTTTTCCTGCGAAGTTCTAATTACCTCGGTGAGTCTACCGTTCAGTGCCGCCGGCATTCCCTCAATAATGGCACGTTCTCTCCCTAATCTCTCGCACTTTTCTATCTTCACAGCTTCACGAGGAATTTTTCCTCCCCGCACTCTGTACCCCACCATTCACTGGTTGAGGTACAACCAGCCCTCTCCCCTGGCACAAGGTAGGCTCCCAGCCCCTACCCGTTCATTTTTCCTTGCATCTTTTTCCTTTTTCTGCCTTGTTTCCTTCCTCTTCCCCTGTTCTCCCTTCTACCCCACCCCCCTTCCCCTTTTTCTTTTTCCACCCCCGCTTTCCTCACTCGCCTCCTCCCTCCTGGCATTTTTTGCCGACGCTCGTTCCCTTAAATACCCCCGCCCTCCTTTCCTCACTCGCCTCATCTCTGCTGGCATTATTTACCCACGCTCTTTTCCCCAAATTACCCCCACCTCCCCTCTTCCCCTTTTCCCCTCCCACCTTTTACATCTCGTGACCACCGCTCTGATTCGTTAATTCTTCCTTTTCAGAGCACTCCCAAAGTAAGCAACCCAGGTCCTGATGATGATCCTCAAATTGGCAGGATCGAAACGCCGTTGACCATTACCCACCAGCCTAAACACTCTTGGCGCACACGAACTTGGTTCATTTGAAAAAGAGAAATTACCAATCTCACTATTCAGAAAATTGTTAATTGAACCTTGTATTGCACAAATTGCCTCCCTGCGCCGGCTGTTGATGTTTTTTCCACGTTGTCACTAGCGCCGTTATTTCACTTACACGAGCACTTTGTACACTTTTTTCACGAGGGTTGCCAGAGTATTTTATACCTTGTTGTGCTCTGCTGATCTATTTATAATATATGACGCCAATTGGCGCTTCTGAAAAAATAACTTTGAGTTTCCTCTCTTTTTTCTTTTATAAAAAAAGTAACCACATGTTAAAGGTACAGCTCAACATTTACTATGATCTTTAGCCTTACCTTTGTATAATGCAGTCCTTATTTTTGCTTTGTGTTTACGGTAGCGAGACATATCACTCCGACCCACGGGTGGCATAGTTTACCCCAAAAAACATTAGTATCAGATGGCAAAAAAGTGTTTAAATATGAATAAAATCAACACATGTTTTATACATTAAAAACACGTTACATATAAAATGAATTTTACCTTTAAGCAACTGCAATTTTCCCTTAATTGTGGTAGCGTAATTGGACAAAGTTCCCCCACAAAATAATTTTTGGTGATTTAATGTAAAGCAGGTGCACCATATATTAACTAAAACATCCCAAGAATATAATTTGAAAACTTGCCATACATAAAGAGAACAAAGCGAATTGCCTACACAAGAACCAGGTTAAAGAAAATAACAATTGCTATTTATAACCTTACAGTTGAGGTGGGCCTTCCTGCTTGCATTGCGTACTACCAGGTGCAGAAGGATTTAGCTTGTAAATAATGAAGGAGTGAAAACACATACATCAGGGGAGGAAAACAAAAGAAAAGCGAACACAAGTGTACATGTGGGTAAATCAATCAGCCTTACAATAAACGCATGCTTTTAAAAAATAATGTTACCTTTCGGTGTAGATGCGCTTCTGTTGCGTGTTGCGAACTTCCTGGGCCATTACAATGTTTCTGCAAATAAAATAAAAAACACTAATGCCCGCAGCTAAAGAGGATTCAAGCGTACTTTAAGTGCACCTGTAAGTAAACTAAAAAGTACATTTGATTGGTCAGTAAACAAGTGATAAAAATGTAATTCTTTTTTTACCTTTTAGTAGTAGCGCACCGGACTGGATTGTGCCTATCCTGAAAAATAACTTGCATAGAAATAACGAAGTATGGCAGATGGGAAAAGAAAAGCTCCACAGTGAGGCTGAATGTGTGTTGGCGAATGCACCTGGCTACAAAGCGCAATGTAAAAATAAACATCGTAAAGAAAGAAAAGCTGCTCAGTGAGATTGCAAGGCTAGAGGCGGGTGTGTCTGGCTGTAAAGTGCAATGTAAACATAAACATGGCGGACTAAGAAAAGCTAGACAGTGAGCCCGAAAGGCTGGAGGAGAATGTGTAAGGCCGCAAATTTGCAAAATACTATAAAATCTCAGAAGTTAAACAATGGCAAAGCATTAAGTACGAGAATTAACGAAAGGCAAAGTAAGCGTTTACATTAAAAATATACATTTGGATGTAGTGTATCAACGCTTACAAAAACTGAAATGGAAACAGATGCAGGCTAATTGTCTGTGTAAACCCATAAACAGGTGTACTTATTGAAAACGAGGTGGGCCACATAATAAACGCCATAAGAGTTATTTTGTTTCTTTTACAAATTTGACACACATGCAGGCCAGTTGTCAGCCTAAACCCAGGAACAGATACACGTATGCAAAGCAAGGTGGGACACACAAGAGTAATATTGTTTCTTCTAAAAAATTGAAACCGATGCAGGATAATTGTCGGCCATAAACCCAAGAACAGATACACGTATTGCAACAAAAGTAGGCCGCACAATTAACACCATAACAGTTACAATGTTTCTTTTTTTTAAATTGAGACAGATGCAGGCAAATTTATCCTTCCAGTTCAGGTGGTCCTTCCTCTGGATGCACTCTAAAGAACATGCCACTTGGCTTTCACTCGCTAATTTGGAAGTGAGATAAGATGGCGATACAGATTACAGAGGGAAACTTCCAGACCAGTCAATTATCAAATAGGTGTGAAGATTGTATCTGCGCCGACAGAAGTCTATACCTAAACAAATGTTGGCTTGATGGTGACCCTGATACTAATCCAAACTGAAAAAAAACCCTTTATTTTGCCGAAAAAGGGTTTTTTTTTTTTGGTTTTTTTTCTTGTTGCATATTTTTTTTGTAGTTTTATTTTATTTATTTTTTTAAAGAGGTAAAGCAGCATGTTTTATTCATTTCCCTTTCCCAATTTATCAGGAGCACTAAAGTCCAACAGTGAACCAGTCACTGTTTTTAATGCTGTATGTTACTGTAGGGGGGCAACAGTAAAAGCAATCCAGAGAGAACTGAACATCCTACGTAGTAATATGCAGTACAAACAAGCATTTATAAAACGTACATTAAAACATAATTAACCTAAATGACAAACATATAAGCTAACATTTCCAAAAGCATTTCCTCTTACCTTTGCATTGTGGCCTTCTTTCTGCTGTGCGCTAGGGAGTAAGGAACATCAGAAAGATCCATGTGTGGTATAAAAGACGTAAAAAGGATTAGTAACAAACATAGAAATTCATTCCAAAGGACAAATTAAATATAAAAAAAACAACTCTTACCTTTAGAATCATGCCATCCTATGTAACTATCTAGGTGAGGTGAAATACAATGAAAGACAATAGCGAAAGTTGGCAGAATAGAGAAGAACTGAATCTACTTGTAGTGGCATTAACAAAGAGCTGCTACGCTTTTACTGCTTTCAGAAAAGCACACAAATTACGGGCAAAAAACAATTTAAAGCAAACAACAAACATAGGCGTACTCGCAAAAACACACTGATTAATAATTCCTTAAAACTACATTTGTAAGCATACAACCTAAAAAGCTACCTAATTAAGTTAAACGTACCGTAAAGCGGTTGTACCCCGCATTGTGCTATGTTAACAGAACAACCTTACAGAAAAGGGCAATGTCCGTAGATACGACATAAAAGCACGTGCATAATGAAATTAAAAAGCCATACACGAAAATTGAAATAACAAAAGTATTTTCACATAATAAACAGATATTTAAAAAACAAGTACTTGTACCTGCATGTGCACGTGTTCCAAGTGCTAACTTCTTGCACTCAGTGGTCCTCCATAACGCACCTTAAAAAATAAAAAAACACAAATTAGGAGCTGAAGACAGAACGGAAAAAACCAACAGACATAGGCCGAATTGAAAATAAACACCTACTCCAAAATTTTGAAAAGTCTATTTGTGAACAAAAAGTGAAATAGCACCCCAAATAAGTTTAACCTTACCTTAAATTAGTTGTGCCACGCCCTGTGCTACTGTGAGCACTGAAACCTTCTAGAAAACCGCAATGTTCGCTTTTTTCACATAAAAAGAGGCGCATAATCCAATTTCAAAAACATACCCTAAACCTGAAATCATCAAAAGATTCACTACATAAACAGACAAATACGCATTTCCTACCTAAGAAATGCATGTCAGCTAAATACAAACCAAAAAGCATCACAAAGAAGCTAAACTTATCTTACAGTGATTGTGCCCCGCGCTCTGCTACCATTGGCTGAGGAACCGTAGAGAAAAGAGCAATGTGGCCAGATACGACATAAAAAACATAACGAAATCACAAAAGCATACCAGAAATAATACAGCAACAAAAGCCCCCCTACATACACATTAAAATACTCATTTAGTACCTAATAAACATATAATAGTTAACCAAAAGGTACTTGTACCTCGGTCTGCACGTGTACCTACTGCTCGCTTACTGTAGTCCGTGGAAAAGCAAATACGATTGAAAGTAAAATGCAGGTGGAATAGAGAAAAACAGACTGATTAATTAATGTCCTAAAGAAAAATCGCAAACAAAATACAAACCGAAAAAAGCATCCCAATCACGTTACACTTACCGTTAAGAGTCAGCAGCACGTCCTTTCCTACCGTTGACCACGCAACTATCGCGAAACAGACAATGCCTGCAGATTCAACATAAAAAGACGTGGATTAACAATTTTGAAAAGTATATTGGAAACATTAAAAAAAACAAAGTTTCTTTACATAAGCATTCAAAACTCTCTTTATTTAATGAATACCTAGTAGAAAAAACTTTTACCTGCATGTCCACGTGTGCATTATCGCTTGCTTGTGCTTGTATTTCAACTGCTCGCTTTTGGTGTTCAGTGGACCTTAACAACGCACCTACCCAAAAAAACAAAACAGAAATTAGTACATGAAGACGGAATTGAAATAAACAACGAACGTAAGCGGCAATGAAATAAAAACTCCGACTAAAACAATTCATAAAAGTACATTTGTGAACAAAAACTGAAAAACATCCCAAATGAGTAAAACCTTACCTTAAAGTAGTTGTGCCACCCCTGTGCTACTGCGAACCCAAGAACCGTTTAGAAAACCACAATGTACGCAGATACAACATGAAATGAGGAGCATAACCAAATCCCCAAAACATATCGGAAACATAAAAACATCATAAACATACAATACGTATTTCAAACAGAATAAACATACAAACAATAAACCATCCCAAATAAGTTGCACCTACCTTACACTGTTTGTGCCACGCCCTGGCCTACCGTGAACTAAGGAACCTTCTAGAACCGCAACATCCGCCGATTCGACATAAAGAGGTGTATAAGCAAATTACAAAAACGTAGCCGAAACATGAAACACCTAAAATTCCCCTACATAAATATAGTAATATGCATTTCCTACCTAATAAACACATGTAAGCAAAACACAAACAAAAAAGCATCCTAAATAAGTTGTACTTACCGTCGTCTGTTTGTGCACCGCCGTGGGATACCGCTAACGATGAAACCTTATAGAAATGCAATGTCCTCACATTCGACATAAAGAGGTGTATAAGCAAATTACAAAAACATAGCCGAAACATGATAAAACCTAAAGTTCCCCTACATAAACATAGTAATATGCATTTCTCACATAATAAACACATGTAAGCAAAATAAAATTAAAAAAGCATCTTAAATAAGTGGAACTTACCTTAAAGTGGTTGCGCCCCGCCGTATGCTACCATAGCCGAAAACTTTGTAGAAAAGACCAATGTCTGAAGATACGACATAAAAACATGTGGATAACGAAACAACAAAAATTTACCCAAAATATTAAAACCAAAGCACCCCATACACAAACATACTAAATGCTTTTTGTACCTAATAAAGATATTTAAAAAAAAAAAAAAAGTAGTTTGGTATGTGGACGTGTTCCTACTGCTTGTTCCCTGTAGTCCGTGGTCCTTCACACCGCCACTAAAATTTTTAAAAAAACACAGATTACGGACAAAAAGGCAAAACAGAGTGTAAAAACAAACGCATGCGGAATTGAAAGAAACACAATGATAAACAATACCCCTAAAGAAAATTTGTAAACAAAATGCACATGCCCAAAAACATCGAAAATAAGTTTAACTTACCGGAAAGAGTCAGCGCCCCGCCGTGTTCGACCGTTTACGATGGAACTTTCACGAAAATACCAATGGCCCCAGATTCGACAGAAAAGGACTTGGATTAACAATTTTAAAAAGCATATTCGAAACATTGTAAACAAGCAACGTTAGTTTACATAAGCATACAAAACGCTTGTTTTAGCTAATGAATACATAGTAAAATAAACCTTTTACCTGCATCTGTATTCCATAGTGAATCACGACGCCCCTATAGAAGACAATACATACAAATTACATGGGAAAAACATAATGAAATCAAAAGTACAAACGTTGGCCAAAGTTAGAAAAAACACCAATTATTAATTAAGCACACATTGAAGAAAACAAAGCATCACAACTAAACGTAGCTTACCTTACTTGTAGTGGCATCGCTGTAGTCAGCCCGAGCTGCTCTCTAAAAAACACACGGGCTGGGGTCTGCCTGCAAAGAAAACAGAAAGAAAACATTAGAAAACAGAGCCAATGGAATCAAAATACAAACATTAAACTAACCCAAATAAGTTGCACTTACCTTACACAGTTTGTGCCCCGCCGTGCCCTACCGTGAACTAAGGAACCTTCTAAAACCGCAATGTCCGCTGATTCGACATAAACAGAGGCATAAGAAAATCCCCAAAACATACCCGAAACATTACAACATCAATACGTAGTCCCTACCTAATAAACGCATGTAAGCAAAATCCGCCCAAAAAAGCATCCTAAATAAGTTAGACTTACCTTTGTCTGTTTGTGCACCGCCGTGGGATACCGCTAACGATGGAACCTTCTAGAAATGCAATGTCCGCATATTCGACATAAAGACGTGTATAAGCAAATTACAAAAAACATAGCCGAAACATGATAAAACCTAAAGTTCCCCTACATAAACATAGTAATATGCATTTCGCACATACTAAACACATGTAAGCAAAGTAAAATAAAGAAAGATTCTTAAATAAGTGAAACTTACCTTAAAGTGGTTGTGCCCCGCCCTGTGCTACCATAACCGAAAACTTTGTAGAAAAGACCAATGTCTGAAGATACGACATAAAAACACATGGATAACGAAACAACAAAAGCGTACCCAAAATATTAAAACCAAAGCACCCCTACATAAAATTACTAAAATGCATTTTGTACCTAATAAAGATATTTAAAAATAAAAAAAAGGTACGTTGGCATGGGGACGTGCTCCTACTGCTTGTTCTCTGTAGTCGGTGGTCCTTCACACCGACCCTAAAATAAAAAAAAAACACATATTACGGACAAAAAAGTAAAACAGAGTGTAAAAACAAACGCATGTGGAATTGAAAGAAACACAATGATGAACAATACCCCTAAAGAAAATTTGAAAACAAAATACAAATGCCCAAAAACATCGGAAATAAGTTAAACTTACTGGAAAAAGTCAGCGCCCGCCGTGTCCGACTGTTAACGATGGAACTTTCGCGAAAATACCAATGGCCCCAGATTCGACAGAAAAGGACGTGGGTTAACAATTGTAAAAAGCATATTCGAAACATTGAAAACAAGCAACGTTATTTTCCATAAGCATACAAAACGCTTTCTTTAGCTAATGAATAGATAGTACAATAAAACTTTTACCTGCGTCTGTATTCCATAGTGAATCACGACGCCCCTATAGAAGAAAATACATACAAATTACATGGGAAAAACATAATGAAATCAAAAGTACAAACGTTGGGAAAAGTTAGAATAAACACAGATTATTAAATAAGCACACATTGAAGAAAACAGAAAACAAAGCATCACAACTAAGCGTAGCTTACCTTACTTGTATTGGCATTGCTGTAGTCAGCCGGAGCTGCTCTCTCCAAAACACAAGGGCAGGGGTCCACCTGCAAAGAAAACAGAAAGAAAACGTTAGAAAACAGAGCCAACATCGCTTACCTTACTTGAAGTGGCATCGCTGCATACATACCTCCGAAAGCCCACAGTCCTCGCCGCTCTGTCCTACACACACGAGCTGGGGTCCGCCTGCAAAGTAAACAAAAAGAAAACATTAGAAAAACAGAGCCAACATCATTTACCTTACTTGAGGTGGCATCGCTGCATACATACCGCCGAAAGCACACAGTCCTCACCGCTCTCCCCTACATACACGGGCTGGGATCCGGCTGCAAAGAAAACAGGAGGATAACATTAGAAAACAGAGCTAACATCGCTTACCTTACTTGAAGTGGCACCACTGCATACATACCTCTGAAAGCCCACACTGCGAGCCGCTCTCTCCTACACACACGAGCTGGGGAATGCCTGCAAAGAAAACAGAAAGCAAACATTAGAAAACAGAGCGAACATCGCTTACCTTACTTGAAGTGGCATCGCTACATACATACCTCTGAAAGCCCACACTGCGAGCCGCTCTCTCTTACACACACGAGCTGGGGTCCGCCTGCAAAGTAAACAAAAAGAAAACATTAGAAAAACAGAGCCAACATCGCTTACCTTACTTGAGGTGGCATCGCTGCATACATACCGCCGAAAGCACACAGTCCCAGCCGCTCTCCCCTACATACACGGGCTGGGGTCTGGCTGCAAAGAAAACAGGAGGATAATATTAGAAAACAGAGCCAACATCGCTTACCTTACTTGAAGTGGCATTGCTGCATACATACCACCGAAAGCACACAGTCCTAGCCACTCTGTCCTACACACACGAGCTGGGGTCCGCCTGCAAAGTAAACAAAAAGAAAACATTAGAAAACAGAGCCAACATCACTTACCTTACTTGAGGTGGCATCGCTGCATACATACCTCTGAAAGCCCACACTGCGAGCCGCTCTCTCTTACACACACGAGCTGGGGTCCGCCTGCAAAGTAAACAAAAAGAAAACATTAGAAAAACAGAGCCAACATCACTTACCTTACTTGAGGTGGCATCGCTGCATACATACCGCTGAAAGCACACAGTCCTCCCCGCTCTGTCCTACACACATGAGCTGGGGTCCGCCTGCAAAGTAAACAAAAAAAAAACATTAGAAAAACAGAGTCAACATCACTTACCTTACTTGAGGTGGCATCGCTGAATACATACCGCCGAAAGCACACAGTCCTCGCCGCTCTCCCCTACATACATGGGCTGGGGTCCGGCTGCAAAGAAAACAGGAGGATAACATTAGAAAACAGAGCCAACATCGCTTAACTTACTTGAAGTGACATTGCTGCATACATACCTCTGAAAGCCCACACTGCGAGTCGCTCTCTCCAAAACACACGGGCTTGGGTCCGCCTGCAAAGAAAACAGAAAGCAAACATTAGAAAACAGAGCCAACATATCTCACCTTACTTGAAGTGACATTGCTGCATACATACCTCCAAAAGCCCACACTGCGGGCCGCTCTCTCCTACACACACAAGCTGGGGTGCGCCTGCAAAGAAAACAGAAAGCAAACATTTGAAAACAGAGCCAACATCGCTTACCTTACTTGAAGTGGCATCGCTGCATACATACCTCCAAAAGCACACAGTCCTCGCCGCTCTCCCCTACATACACGGGCTGGGGTCCGGCTGCAAAGAAAACAGGAGGATTATATTAGTAAACAGAGCCAACATCGCTTACCTTACTTGAAGTGGCATCGCTGCATACATACCGCCGAAAGCACACAGTCCCCGCCGCTCTCCCCTACATACACGGGCTGGGGTCCGGCTGCAAAGAAAACAGGAGGATAATATTAGAAAACAGAGCCAACATCGCTTAACTTACTTGAAGTGACACCACTGCATACATACCTCCGAAAGCCCACACTGCAAGCCGCTCTCTCCTACACACACGAGCTCGGGTCCGCCTGCAAAGAAAACAGAAACCAAACATTAGAAAACAGAGCCAACATCGCTTATCTTACTTGAAGTGGCTTCGCTGCATACACACCTCCGAAAGCCAACACTGCGAGCTGCTCTCTCCTACACACATGAGCTGGGGTCTGCCTGCAAAGTAAACAAAAAGAAAACATTAGAAAACAGAGCCAACATCGCTTACCTTACTTGAAGTGGCATCGCTGCATACATACCGCTGAAAGCACACAGTCCTCGCCGCTCTGTCCTACACACATGAGCTGGGGTCCGCCTGCAAAGTAAACAAAAAGAAAACATTAGAAAAACAGAGCCAACATCGCTTACCTTACTTGAGGTGGCATCGCTGCATACATACCGCCGAAAGCACACAGTCCCAGCCGCTCTCCCCTACATACACGGGCTGGGTCCGGCTGCAAAGAAAACAGGAGGATAATATTAGAAAACAGAGCCAACATCGCTTACCTTACTTGAAGTGGCATCGCTGCATACATACCGCTGAAAGCACATAGTCCTCGCCGCTCTGTCCTACACACATGAGCTGGGGTCCGCCTGCAAAGTAAACAAAAAAAAAACATTAGAAAAACAGAGCCAACATCATTTACCTTACTTGAGGTGGCATCGCTGAATACATACCGCCGAAAGCACACAGTCCTCGCCGCTCTCCCCTACATACACGGGCTGCGGTCCGGCTGCAAAGAAAACAGGAGGATAACATTAGAAAACAGAGCCAACATCGCTTAACTTACTTGAAGTGACATTGCTGCATACATACCTCTGAAAGCCCACACTGCGAGCCGCTCTCTCCAAAACACACGGGCTTGGGTCCGCCTGCAAAGAAAACAGAAACCAAACATTAGAAAACAGAGCCAACATCGCTTATCTTACTTGAAGTGGCTTCGCTGCATACACACCTCCGAAAGCCAACACTGCGAGCTGCTCTCTCCTACACACACGAGCTGGGGTCCGTCTGCAAAGTAAACAAAAAGAAAACATTAGAAAAACAGAGCCAACATCGCTTACCTTACTTGAGGTGGCATCGCTGCATACATACCGCCGAAAGCACACAGTCCTCGCAGCTCTGTCCTTCATACACGAGCTGGGGTCCGCCTGCAAAGTAAACGAAAAGAAAACATTAGAAAAACAGAGCCAACATCGCTTACCTTACTTGAGGTGGCATCGCTGCATACATACCGCCGAAAGCACACAGTCCCCGCCGCTCTCCCCTACATACACGGGCTGGGGTCCGGCTGCAAAGAAAACAGGAGGATAATATTAGAATACAGAGCCACCCTCGCTTACCTTACTTGAAGTGGCATTGCTGCATACATACCGCCGAAAGCACACAGTCCTCGCTGCTCTGTCCTACACACACGAGCTGGGGTCCGCCTGCAAAGCAAACAAAAAGAAAACATTAGAAAAACAGAGCCAACATCACTTACCTTACTTGAGGTGGCATCGCTGCATACATACCGCCGAAAGCACACAGTCCTCGCTGCTCTCCCCTACATACACGGACTGGGGTCCGGCTGCAAAGAAAACAGGAGGATAACATTAGAAAACAGAGCTAACATCGCTTACCTTCCTTGAAGTGGCACCACTGCATACATACCTCTGAAAGCCCACACTGCGAGCCGCTCTCTCCTACACACACGAGCTGGGGAACGCCTGCAAAGAAAACAGAAAGCAAACATTAGAAAACAGAGCGAACATCGCTTACCTTACTTGAAGTGGCATCGCTGCATACATACCTCTGAAAGCCCACACTGCGAGCCGCTCTCTCTTACACACACGAGCTGGGGTCCGCCTGCAAAGTAAACAAAAAGAAAACATTAGAAAAACAGAGCCAACATCGCTTACCTTACTTGAGGTGACATTGCTGCATACATACCTCCGAAAGCCCACACTGCGAGCCGCTCTCTCCTACACACACAAGCTGGGTTCCGCCTGCAAAGAAAACAGAAAGCAAACATTAGAAAACGGAGCCAACATCGCTTACCTTACTTGAAGTGGCATCGCTGCATACATACCTCTGAAAGCCCACACTGCGAGCCGCTCCCTCTTACACACACGAGCTGGGGTCCGCCTGCAAATAAACAAAAAGAAAACATTAGAAAAACAGAGCCAACATCGCTTACCTTACTTGAGGTGGCATTGCTGCATACATACCGCCGAAAGCACACAGTCCTCGCCGCTCTGTCCTACACACACGAGCTGGGGTCCGCCTGCAAAGTAAACAAAAAGAAAACATTAGAAAAACAGAGCCAACATCATTTACCTTACTTGAGGTGGCATCGCTGCATACATACCGCCGAAAGCACACAGTCCTCGCCGCTCTCCCCTACATACACGGGCTGGGGTCCGGCTGCAAAGAAAACAGGAGGATAATATTAGAAAACAGAGCCAACATCGCTTACCTTACTTGAAGTGGCATCGCTGCATACAGAAGGCTCGATCTGGGGGGAAAACGTTCCAAGTATGTACTGCCTCCCACTGGAACAACCTACCCTTGTACATTAGGATCATTCGAGACGAACCTCCCTTTCGGAGAGCCCTGAAAACTTTTCTATTCTGTTAAATTTTTACCTTACAGCTAGTACTGCACACGCTCTCACACAAGCGCCGGGACACCCCGTTGGGGTATCTGTGCGCTATACAAGTTAAATAAATAAATAATAAATAAATACCGCTGAAAGCACACAGTCCTCGCCGCTCTGTTCTACACACACAAGCTGGGTTCCGCCTGCAAAGAAAACAGAAAGCAAACAGAAAACAGAGCCAACATCGCTTACCTTACTTGAAGTGGCATCGCTGAATACATACCTCCGAAAGCCCACACTGCGAGCTGCTGTCTCCTACACACACAAGCTGGGGTCCGCCTGCAAAGTAAACAAAAAGAAAACATTAGAAAAACAGAGCCAACATCGCTTACCTTACTTGAGGTGGCATCGCTGCATACATACCGCCGAAAGCACACAGTCCTCACCGCTCTCCCCTACATACACGGGCTGGGATCCGGCTGCAAAGAAAACAGGAGGATAACATTAGAAAACAGAGCTAACATCGCTTACCTTACTTGAAGTGGCACCACTGCATACATACCTCTGAAACCCCACACTGCGAGCCGCTCTCTCCTACACACACGAGCTGGGGAACGCCTGCAAAGAAAACAGAAAGCAAACATTAGAAAACAGAGCGAACATCGCTTACCTTACTTGAAGTGGCATCGCTGCATACATACCTCTGAAAGCCCACACTGCGAGCCGCTCTCTCTTACACACACGAGCTGGGGTCCGCCTGCAAAGTAAACAAAAAGAAAACATTAGAAAAACAGAGCCAACATCGCTTACCTTACTTGAGGTGGCATCGCTGCATACATACCGCCGAAAGCACACAGTCCCAGCCGCTCTCCCCTACATACACGGGCTGGGGTCCGGCTGCAAAGAAAACAGGAGGATAATATTAGAAAACAGAGCCAACATCGCTTACCTTACTTGAAGTGGCATTGCTGCATACATACCGCCGAAAGCACACAGTCCTAGCCACTCCGTCCTACACACACGAGCTGGGGTCCGCCTGCAAAGTAAACAAAAAGAAAACATTAGAAAAACAGAGCCAACATCACTTACCTTACTTGAGGTGGCATCGCTGCATACATACCTCTGAAAGCCCACACTGCGAGCCGCTCTCTCTTACACACACGAGCTGGGGCCCGCCTGCAAAGTAAACAAAAAGAAAACATTAGAAAAACAGAGCCAACATCGCTTACCTTACTTGAGGTGGCATTGCTGCATACATACCTCTGAAAGCCCACACTGCGAGCCGCTCTCTCTTACACACACGAGCTGGGGTCCGCCTGCAAAGTAAACAAAAAGAAAACATTAGAAAAACAGAGCCAACATCGCTTACCTTACTTGAGGTGGCATCGCTGCATACATACCGCCGAAAGCACACAGTCCCAGCCGCTCTCCCCTACATACACGGGCTGGGTCCGGCTGCAAAGAAAACAGGAGGATAATATTAGAAAACAGAGCCAACATCGCTTACCTTACTTGAAGTGGCATCGCTGCATACATACCGCTGAAAGCACATAGTCCTCGCCGCTCTGTCCTACACACATGAGCTGGGGTCCGCCTGCAAAGTAAACAAAAAAAAAACATTAGAAAAACAGAGCCAACATCATTTACCTTACTTGAGGTGGCATCGCTGAATACATACCGCCGAAAGCACACAGTCCTCGCCGCTCTCCCCTACATACACGGGCTGGGGTCCGGCTGCAAAGAAAACAGGAGGATAACATTAGAAAACAGAGCCAACATCCCTTAACTTACTTGAAGTGACATTGCTGCATACATACCTCTGAAAGCCCACACTGCGAGTCGCTCTCTCCAAAACACACGGGCTTGGGTCCGCCTGCAAAGAAAACAGAAAGCAAACATTAGAAAACAGAGCCAACATCGCTTACCTTACTTGAAGTGGCATCGCTGCATACATACCTCTGAAAGCCCACACTGCGAGCCGCTCTCTCTTACACACACGAGCTGGGGTCCGCCTGCAAAGTAAACAAAAAGAAAACATTAGAAAAACAGAGCCAACATCGCTTACCTTACTTGAGGTGGCATCGCTGCATACATACCGCCGAAAGCACACAGTCCCAGCCGCTCTCCCCTACATACACGGGCTGGGGTCTGGCTGCAAAGAAAACAGGAGGATAATATTAGAAAACAGAGCCAACATCGCTTACCTTACTTGAAGTGGCATTGCTGCATACATACCGCCGAAAGCACACAGTCCTAGCCACTCCGTCCTACACACACGAGCTGGGGTCCGCCTGCAAAGTAAACAAAAAGAAAACATTAGAAAAACAGAGCCAACATCACTTACCTTACTTGAGGTGGCATCGCTGCATACATACCTCTGAAAGCCCACACTGCGAGCCGCTCTCTCTTACACACACGAGCTGGGGCCCGCCTGCAAAGTAAACAAAAAGAAAACATTAGAAAAACAGAGCCAACATCGCTTACCTTACTTGAGGTGGCATTGCTGCATACATACCTCTGAAAGCCCACACTGCGAGCCGCTCTCTCTTACACACACGAGCTGGGGTCCGCCTGCAAAGTAAACAAAAAGAAAACATTAGAAAAACAGAGCCATCATCGCTTACCTTACTTGAGGTGGCATCGCTGCATACATACCGCCGAAAGCACACAGTCCCAGCCGCTCTCCCCTACATACACGGGCTGGGTCCGGCTGCAAAGAAAACAGGAGGATAATATTAGAAAACAGAGCCAACATCGCTTACCTTACTTGAAGTGGCATCGCTGCATACATACCGCTGAAAGCACATAGTCCTCGCCGCTCTGTCCTACACACATGAGCTGGGGTCCGCCTGCAAAGTAAACAAAAAAAAAAACATTAGAAAAACAGAGCCAACATCATTTACCTTACTTGAGGTGGCATCGCTGAATACATACCGCCGAAAGAACACAGTCCTCGCCGCTCTCCCCTACATACACGGGCTGGGGTCCGGCTGCAAAGAAAACAGGAGGATAACATTAGAAAACAGAGCCAACATCCCTTAACTTACTTGAAGTGACATTGCTGCATACATACCTCTGAAAGCCCACACTGCGAGTCGCTCTCTCCAAAACACACGGGCTTGGGTCCGCCTGCAAAGAAAACAGAAAGCAAACATTAGAAAACAGAGCCAACATATCTCACCTTACTTGAAGTGGCATCGCTGCATACATACCTCCGAAAGCCCACACTGCGAGCCGCTCTCTCCTACACACACGAGCTGGGGTCCGCCTGCAAAGTAAACAAAAAGAAAACATTAGAAAAACAGATCCAACATCGCTTACCTTACTTGAGGTGGCATCGCTGCATACATACCGCCGAAAGCACACAGTCCCAGCCACTCTCCCCTACATACACGGGCTGGGGCCGGCTGCAAAGAAAACAGGAGGATAATATTAGAATACAGAGCCAACATCGCTTACCTTACTTGAAGTGGCATCGCTGCATACATACCCCCGAAAGCAAACAGTCCTTGCCGCTCTCCCCTACATACACGTGGTTGGGGTCTGGCTGCAAAGAAAACAGGGGGATAACATTAGAAAACATAGCACCCATCGCTTGCCTTACTTGAAGTGGCATCGCTGCATACATACCTCCGAAAGCCCACACTGCGTGCCGCTCTCTCCTACACACACAAGCTGGGGTCCGCCTGCAAAGAAAACAGAAAGCAAACATTTGAAAACAGAGCCAACATCGCTTACCTTACTTGAAGTGGCATCGCTGCGTACATACCTCCAAAAGCACACAGTCCTCGCCGCTCTCCCCTACATACACGGGCTGGGGTCCGGCTGCAAAGAAAACAGGAGGATTATATTAGTAAACAGAGCCAACATCACTTACCTTACTTGAAGTGGCATCGCTGCATACATACCGCTGAAAGCACACAGTCCTCGCCGCTCTGTCCTACATACACAAGCTAGGGTCCGCCTGCAAAGTAAACAAAAAGAAAACATTAGAGAAACAGAGCCAACATCGCTTACCTTACTTGAGGTGGCATCGCTGCATACATACCGCCGAAAGCACACAGTCCTCGCCGCTCTCCCCTACATACATGGGCTGGGGTCCGGCTGCAAAGAAAACAGGAGGATAACATTAGAAAACAGAGCCAACATCGCTTACCTTACTTGAAGTGGCATTGCTGCATACATACCTCCGAAAGCCCACACTGCAAGCCTCTCTCTCCAAAACACACGGGCTTGGGTCCGCCTGCAAAGAAAACAGAAAGCAAACATTAGAAAACAGAGCCAACATATCTTACCTTACTTGAAGTGGCATCGCTGCATACATACCTCCGAAAGCCCACACTGCGAGCCGCTCTCTCCTACACACATGAGCTGGGGTCTGCCTGCAAAGTAAACAAAAAGAAAACATTAGAAAAACAGAGCCAACATCGCTTACCTTACTTGAGGTTGCATCGCAGCATACATACCGCTGAAAGCACACAGTCCTCGCCGCTCTCCCCTACATACACGGGCTGGGGTCCGGCTGCAAAGAAAACAGGAGGATAACATTAGAAAACAGAGCCAACATCGCTTACCTTACTTGAAGTGGCACCACTGCATACATACCTCCGAAAGCCCACACTGCAAGCCGCTCTCTCCTACACACACGAGCTCGGGTCCGCCTGCAAAGAAAACAGAAAGAAAACATTAGAAAACAGAGCCAACATCGCTTACCTTACTTGAAGTGGCATCGCTGCATACATACCTCTGAAAGTCTACACTGCGAGCCGCCCTCTCCTACACACACGAGCTGGGTCCGCCTGCAAAGAAAATAGAAAGCAAACATTAGAAAACAGAGCCAACATCGCTTACCTTACTTGAAGTGGCATCGCTGCATACATACCGCGGAAAGCACACACTGCGCGCCGCTCTCCCCTACACACACGGGCTGGAGTCCAGCTGCAAAGTAAACACAAAGAAAAGATTACAAAATCCGAGCCAACGATTAGAAGAAAAAATAAATTAAACAGTAACAGAAGTAAAAAAAAAAAAATAATGTTATTACCTTTACATGGGAGTGCTCCACACGCCGCAAAGCTCCAATTAACAGTGAAAAACAAAACACCAAATCGAGAAAAAAAAAATGCCCAGTAACATAAACACGCCCCGTAAGATAACAAACCTTTTACGGCAGCAGGAAGGCAGACAAGCCCGTCCAAGTGGGCCGGCCTAAAAATGGAAAAGTGTACGCCACAAAGTGCTCTTTCCCAATGGCTGGCCACCGTTTAGCATAAACGCTGACGCCGGCCAATGGGAAAGAGGGGCGGGCTTGAAGCCCTTTACAGAATTCCCTCTAAATCATTAAATCTCGCCAGCGAGACTGCGCATGTGCGCAGCCCATGCCAGGCGAGACCTAAAAAGGGTTGAAGTTATTAAAAAAAAAAAAAAAAGGGGAATTTTGATTATATAAAAAAATTCTTAACAATAAGTGCATACAATTCGTTTTTTTATCTTTATAATGCCTAATAATAATACTGTGAACTACTAGCATTAAAGTTGAATTTAAGCAGCGTTTTACAGCAATGTGGGTAACTAAGATGGAAAATGTCACTTCACCCAAGCGTACAAAACTCATTTTTATAAGGGTGTACCTTATACATTTCTGTTCCCCAATCTCTGGGACATGTAGAGGACATTCTGGGGATGACTAATATGCCCAAAATTTGTAGGATATTCATTTTTAAGTGCCCCAAACACCAAAGTCGAAATTGGGCAAAAGTCACCTTTTAAAAGTAGTTCTGCAACTCAGAGCAGCTTTCAAACTGCTCTTAGGCTTCAGTACATGCACACATTTAAGTATAACACAAGTAGCTGACCTCCATACTGCTAGACAAGCACTCCGCACACTGCTTACCAATATAAATAAATATAAAAACCCAGCAGAAGTTATTCTCTTACCTCTAAATTACTGGAAAACAGGAATAACAGAACTGCCTTTCAGCTGTGATTCTTCATAGTCACTTTGAATTGAAAAACCGCATGGAACGCCTTGCACACAAAATAGGACAGCTGGTAAAGGGTTAAAGTTCGAGTTCTACATTTAGAAGCCTAGAAGGGCTCAGAGCAAGGTTTGCTTTGACACTTCAACCTCTGAAACTTTTTGAAAGACGAGATGGCAGCGCAGGGAGAGAAAGAGTTGTTTTGCTTACTTTTTTGGGCACAAGCAAGTTTTTGTGCACTCATATGAACAGAGGGAAAGGTATATGTGAACTCTGATTAAGAGAATGGCTCTGCCATGTATATAGCACTAATGCTTTTAGGGCTGAGTTCAGGAGGCATTGGGATTTAGTTTGAAATCATGTGCCCTCACGTTACAACTAGTATACTTGCTAAAGGAATTGATGGTTGGTTATTAATGTTTTCTAGCTAGCTACATTTGCTATTTACCTCCTACACGTGTATTTGTGCTCAGCTGCCACAGATAGAAGTGGATAGTGTCGACAGAAGTAAAACCTGTTTCAGGTTTTCTTATTGTCGAAATGGGGGAAGGAGGCTAGCTCCTGTACAAATAAAGGGTAGGCAAATTTATGTTTTCTCTCTTTTTTTCTCAATCTCTTTTGAGCCTGTCTGAGCTGTCTGTGAAATAGCCATGAGACATTTAATTGGCTATTCAGTAATACTGTTTTACAAATTGTTAGCATTAATAAAATGAATAAATAAATATGCTATGTTACTGCCCATCCTGTCTGATGAAATTATGAAAGGATGAGTAGTCTAGATTGCTGTTCCCTTATTTGATCTTTAAGGGGAACTAGATGTGGATAGTTTTTGTTTTAAAATTCTCAGATGATAACACCATTATTGTTTATGTTATTCTCATGCTACATACAGTTTTTCAAGAGCATTGTTAGTCTTTTATTAGCTAGTCTGTGTAAATAAGCTGACAGTCCTTATTAGAGCTGATGTTGCATAGTTTGGATCGTGAAAAGTAGAATGCAGGAAAGACGCCCATGTGATCCTTAGCAAACATTTTTGAGGAAAATATTGTTTTATGGGAGTTTGTTTGTCACAACATGTTTTGCTGGAAAATTTTATGTACCCACTACGTTGAGTTTTTTAGTTCTTTATGTAATAGGAATCCCTATTAAATTAGCAGTTTTAGATTTTCTTGCTGCACCTATAACATGAGAGCATGGTCCTAAGCGTACAATGTAGGTGCTTTTATTAAGAGAAATCATTTTAGAAGTGTCTGCAGTCCTGTACAAGTAATGCAAAGTCTATGAGTAAAAGTGTAGAACATTTCCTTTTTTCTTGAGTGTCTTCAGATGAATAATATAGGAATACACAGATGTAAGGATTTAGAGTATGTCTGTATTGTTTTTCTCTTTTCCTCAGAAGTTAGTAAATGAACACAGACTTCCTTAGCTGCTTCAAATAGAGTAACAGGTCCAGGGCTTTTTACTCTCAAGTGGTTCTTGGGTGCCTTGCTAATATATGGGGCGCACCAGGACTAGGAAGTATTCTGAGAATATCCTCTCTGTTGATAGATTATTTCTGTGCCTTGTCTAAAGACCCTTTTGTTCTGTCCACCAATAGATATTTGCTGCCTTACAACCATTGCCAGAGGGGCCCGGACATCAGATCCAGCCTGGGGAGTCAGCACCAGTCCAGCTTGAAGTCAAAGTGAAGGTAACCAGCACAGGCATTGCTGGCAACTAGGACCTCAGTGAAGGTAGAAGGCCGGAAGAACTGGGATGTGAAGGGTGTACCCCTGCCACTGTCTTGGGTGAAAGACGGGGTCACAAATCAGAAAGGAGAAATCGTGGATCAAGTTTTTGATGCCCAGCTGAGAGTCACAGACCGACCAGAACGGCAAGGTTGTTTTTGCTTGAGGTGACCCCCTTTGAAACAAGGGTTGCTTCAGGCACTTCAGCATCACGCTCCTGAATGCTGGCTGTAAAGTCTGCACCTTTGTTTGTTGATCAAGAGATACCTGGGCACGCTGGATACAATCTATGGCCCCAACGAAAGAGCAGTGTGCCAGCAGAGCAAAACAGGAGTTAGGGAAGGACTTGAGATCAGGGTACAGGTGCTGTGCCTTTGGTGCCTGTTAGATTGAAGTGAAGAAAACGGGTTCACTGCCTAAGACACTGGGCAGGATCGCTGAGGGCATTTGCCCCGGAAGGTGATTGTCCTATCCTGAAAGAAGAAACGTTTCCCTTGAAACTGGGCTGTGATTCCTGAGTTGTGAGTTGTGCAGCTCCACCGTGGGAACAACAAGAGCCTGCCTGTGAGGCTCAAACGGACACAGGGAGAAGACTCCCCTCTGGCTGGTTGCACAGCGACTTCAATTTCTTGGGACTTCTTTTTTGTTAGTAATGTACGCTTTTGGATGTCCCATTTGTGAGGAGGAGCAGCCCTTTGTGGCTCCTCGTCCTAATTCTCATGGCCCTGTGTGGTCCTCCAGGTCCCTTGGAACCAGGGTTGTTTTTGTAATAATATGTCTGACTGCTTTAATATTTGCATTAGGAATAATGTTTATTCTGCGAGAGAAAAGTTAATCTGAGCAGTTTACAAATGTTACTTTACCCTTTCCTTGACTATAATGATTGATACTCTAGCCCTCATAAAAAGAACACTGGAAAAGTCTATTGAAAATGTTTTTTACATAGAATTGGACTAGATGGTTCTAGGAGTTGATTTCTGCTTAGGGTTGAAAAATATTGGTAGTTCTGTTTGTGATAATAGTCATTACACTCTCCTGCTATCTTTATGACCCAATGCTCTGTTCCCTTTGTACTCCTGCTTATACCTTATAAATACCCGCTTAACAATATTTAGAAAGAGAAATGCCCACCTAGCAATGGATTAGGATATTGATGAATTTATGAAAATAAATGTGCAAAATATTTTCTATGTTCCTACTAGATCATAGGGATGTCTTTAGCTCATGCTAAGAGGACCATCTGTTAAAAATTGCAGGAATCTGTTAGCATGAGCTGAAAACCATTTTGTACTTGGCAGCCATTTTAGTTAGCTATGTGCTAGCCATTTGCTTTCTCCCTCTTCTAGAACCTCGCACATGCTCAGAAAGACCTAGCTAGTAGAATGCACCTGCTCCTATTATAGAACTGTCAGGCTGTTCTAACTGATGTCAGCAACTCATTACTCCTCCTACTTGTTGACTGTGTATTTTCTGTATGACCATCTGTGTGTATAACTCTTCTCATGTGTACTTGTACCGCCTTCTTTTGGAGCCCCTGTGTGGGTATATGAGGCCCCTGTTCTGTGACGCAATCTTCCTCATGTGAGGTTTAATAAATGCATTGTTTTTATATTACAGCTTCTGTGCCAATCTCTTCTTTGTTGGCTTAAAAGGACCAGGTGTATCAGTGAAACCCCTGAGAAGGTTTCTATTTCTTCAAAACAATCAGAGAAACCCATTCAGAAGCATGAACAGGTTCAATCACACCATCAGCGCACAATTTTTTGATCATGTCTTCCAACTCATTTCTCACAGACAGGGGTACATTCCTCAACTTGTGTTTAGAGGGAATAGCATCTTTTTTAACAATATTTTATGAGAAAAATCTTTGACTTTTCCTAACTGCTTTTTTGTTTGTTTAGTATCTCGTGTACTGCTTCAGCATTATCTTGTAGCCCATTATGTACTACTTGTAAATCTTCTACCATACACACTTGTACCTTGGCATTAGGACACAAAGTAATATTACATTTTATCTGGTGTTTCCACCCAAGGACTTGTAATCCATCAACGGCAACATAAACTTTTCCTAGAATGTTTTTTAGTTGAAAAGAAATGTCGAAACAAAATACCCCAACATTTCAATTTCTTTACCTTCAAAACCATACACATGGCTATCATTGGGTTCTAATATTTTGTCCTTGTTGAAAAAGGAATCAGAAATAATAGTGTAGAGGGAACCAGAGTCCGCCATAACATCAACATTCTTGCCATCAACCTTAATGGTGCACAGAGGAAGGACATATGGTTCAGAAGCAATGTCATTGTTAATATTGCAAGTAACATGACCTAACTTATGACAATTATGATCACTTTCTGTTATACAAACAATGGTATTATCAAAAGAAGGTTCATTGTTCATCTCATCTACTACTTCCTCATCAGCAAGACTAGCAACTCTCCTATTGGTTTGATATAAGGCCCCAAAATGGCCTACTTTTTTGCATTTATAACACTCTTTACTTCTGGCAGGACAATGTTTGAACTGGAACGAATGTGATATGGATCCACAACGAGTGCAGAATAGTTTAATTGAAGAATTGTGAGAAAATGTATTAACTGGACTGTATGATGTAGCAGGTTTATTAGATTTGCCTTTGGAAATGCCAGTTTTAATATTGGAATCTTCTACACTAAGGGCCGCTACACCAGAAGACAAGCTATCTACATTAATGGTATTGAATGAGGTAAAAGAGCGTTCAACACTTTTGGCAATTTCAATGGCCTCTTGTAAGGATGGATTACGTGTCTCAATAGTTGCTCTTGAATTTTCTTGTTGGAGCAACTAATGATTAATTTATCAAGAATATACTTGTCTACTTGAGCCCCAAAGTTACACTCTGCTGCTAACACTCTTAAAGAAGAAACATAAGCATCAACTGATTCATTTACCAATTGGTGTCGAGTGTTAAAATTATACCTTTCCATGACAATGTGAGGTTGTTCTGTGAATCTTTTTTCAACTCTATCTACTGCTTCTATGAAGCAATCATAATCACCATAATCCATACCCACTGGAGTAGGACATGGAGGTAGATGGTCAAAAACATCTTCTGCATGAGTTAGCATTAAAACCATCACCATTTTTGGCTAATCAATAATTATTAAAGTGCCGGAACCATTTTTCCCATTTCATGCTAGGTTGATTGGGTCCAGAATAAAAGGGAGGATTTCCACAGACATTGCTCATTTTAAAATGCGTTAATTCACAAAGAAATTACTCAAGAAAGTTAAACATAAAAATAAAATAAAACAGAAGATGAACTACAATTGTGTCAACATTTGAATAATAATGGATAAAATATGAAGTTTAAAGAGAGAAAAGTATTTTAGCCTTAGCATAAGTCAGACATTGAATAGAAATGAATTGAATAATTTGTATAAGATACACAAAAAGAAGCAATAAAGTTAATCAGGTGTGCGTGTCACCGAGGCACGCAGTGTTAATATGAAACAATCCCAATTCAAAATGAATTAAACAATGTGTATCTTAAAATTCAAAACATAGGAGCAATACCATTAATAAGGTGTGTGTGTCACCTGTCATGGGCTCAGGTAGGCCACACCTGATATCGCGCTAAGCTTTCGCGTGCCGCAGGGCTGCTCAAGAAAGGGACACGACACTCATAGATGGTGGTAGCAGCCGGAAGTCACGAGCGACCCTGGCCTCTTTATTTATGCTCTCTGGCCATGCCTGGCCAGAGAGTGATACAATGTGTGGTAGTGTTTCCGGGAAGAGGGTGCACTGGGATAAGCTAGACCGCTACATCCCATCCCAAATCAGTTCTTTTTATCAATTGTATTAGAACAGTTCACCATGCAAAATCAGCCAGTCTTTGGTTTGGTTGAGGGTTAGGCTTGAGGCTATATCGATGTTGATGATTATTCGGACCCCTTGTGGGGCTGATTGTTTCTCCTCCACTGGCCACGACTTGAGGGTTGTACTCAGCAGCGGGCGTTGATGGTACTTGACTCTGAGATACACCATCAGTGAGAATGGACTCTGCCTCCCCATGTGTGGCGTTGTCACTCGACGTGTGTTCGGGGCTTTGTCTCTCGACGTTTGCCGCCGGTACTCTCTTAAAACATGAGATGTTTCTGGTTACTACCTCTCCGTTTCGCTCGGCAGTCACAGCTGTCCCTCGGAGTGCCCTCACGGTCCACAAACCTGTCTCTTACGGAGTGCGGAACTTTCCTCCGCTCCTGCGATTTCTTATTAAGACCCCCACATCCTGGCACCAGTGTTCGAGTCTGTGCTCGCCTTCGGTGACTCGCTTTTTCATTGTTCGCTAACCTTCTGGCTTGGGTGCTTGCGGGGTTATATGGCTCTGGCTCCCAGTTGTCAGCCATTGGAAAGTTGTCCCGTCAAGGTCCTGCCAGCATCAGGGACCATGGAGGTCTCTGTGTTGTGCAGTGAGGTGTGCTGCGGTATTCTCGTAAGAATTTCTGCAACTCTACTTCTGGATCTGTTTGTTCAGCGACTGCTATTCATAGAATCTTATTCACTGTCCGCATGAAGCGTTCTACTTCTCCATTGGCTTGTGGCCACTGTGGTGTGATGTAGTGATGTTTTATCCCCAACCGGATGAGAAAGTCTTTGAATTTGTTACCTTGGAATGGGGGACCGTTGTCTGTCTTGATCACATGTGGTAATCCAAATAATGAGAATATTTTAGTCAACACCGGCTCTAGGTGGTTAAATGCGGTGGAAGGCAGGACTTCGACGAAAGGATATTTTGGGTAGCTGTCGACCAAAACAGCTGTGACCCTACCATCCGGGAAACTCCCGAAGTCAAGGCTCACCCATGACCAGGGTGACGGAGCAGGGTCTTCAGTTATTACTGGAGCTGGCACTTCTGCGTTTCCGGTGAGTTGGCAAACTCTGCAGTTTCTCACGACTGTGTCTACTGCTTCCTCTAGTCCAGGGAACCACAGTTTTTCTCTTATCCGGGATTTCATCCTTCCTGTGCCTTGATGACCTTTGTGCGCTAACACAGTTGCGCGCTCTTGGAGACCTTGAGAGATAACGATGCATGATCCCCTCAGCAGTATGCCACACTCAGCAATGCTGAATTCATCTCAGATTCTCCATATTTTCCCCAGCTGGGACCTGTCGATCTCATTACATCCCTGGATATCCTGGAGAAAGCCTTCCCAGGAGCCTATCTGTATGGCGTCTGCCACCCTTTTGATTACCATGTCTGTGTCCATGTGTGTCTTGATTTCGTCAATCGAGAGCGCCTGTGGGCACGACCATTGGGAAATCATGTTTCTGAATTCTTCAGTTTTCAGCTCTTGGTCAGAGTTCGCTTCTGCGGGATGTGCCGGATGACGTGACACGAAGTAGGCCGGGTTCTTGGCACCTGGTCTGTATACAAGTTCAAGTTGATAGTGCTGAAGTTGTATCGCCCACCGCTCGATCCTGGGTGGGGGGTGAGGTGCATTTCCTTTGAAGAGCAGGAGTAGAGGTTGATGGTCCGTCACTACTCTGAATGGATGACCGCTGACATATAAATTAAAGTGATTGCAGGCCCACTTAATGGCTAGCGCTTCTCGTTCGATTTGAGAATAGCGAGTTTCGGTTGCAGTCAGTGCTTTGCTAGCAAAGGCCAGCGGAACCCAGACACCTGGCTCAGTCTCTTGAGTTAGCAAGGCACCTAGTCCTACCGGACTATCATCCACTATCAGTTCCATTGGTCGAGTCGTGTTGAAATATGCCATGGTTGTGCTCTCCAGCAACGCCGATTTCCCCTTTTGGAATGCTTCCTCTTCCACCTGAGTCCATTGCCAGGCAGACTCTTTTTTTGTCAGATTTCGTAGTGGTTCTGCAATCGTGGCTAGGTTCGGAATAAATCTCCCGCAGTATGTTGCCATGCCCAAGAAGCTTCTGATTTCTGATGCAGTTGTAGGAGCAGGAGAGAGTTGAATCGCCTGCGACTTTCTGGGGTCCACTTTCACTCCGTCTTGACTGAACACATAACCGAAGAATTTGATGGTCCTTTTGAAGAATTGGCATTTTTCCTTGTGGAGAGTCACTTCATGCTCTGCCAGGTGCTTTAGGGTTGCTCTGAGTTGACGGTGGTGGTCTTCGATTGTTGCCGAATGTATCAAGATGTAATCACTGACGTTAATAACTCCCTGAAGTCCCGACAGAATTTCTTTCACAGCATTCTGGAATATTTCAGCTGCTGAAGATATTCCGAAATTTAGCCTCTTGTGGGGTCGAAGCCCTAGATGCGTTGAAAATGTGGTAATATACCTGCTTTCTTTAGCTAGTTTCAGCTGGTGGTAACCAGCGTTTAAGTCTAATTTTGAAAACCACTGCGACCCGTTGAGGTCAACCAGGATGTCGTCGACTGTCGGCGTCAGGTGCCTTTCTCTCCTAATCGCTTGATTAGGCATTCTCATGTCAATGCAGATCCTGATCTTCCCAGGTTGCCTGGGCTTCTCGGCGATGACCATGGGAGATGTGGTAAATATTTCATTACCGGTACTATTTTTTATGCGGTAAAGTCTAGTAAGAATAACTCAGTAAATATAAGAGGCAGAATCCGTGGTATTAGAGGTTTTAAAAGGCTTTATTCCTATACAAAGGAATGCAATTCGAATTGCAGGCTCCTATTCCATCACCACGAAAGTTCAGGAAGGAAGGGCATACATTATTGACAGATAATCGGTTTTATAGGAAAATGCATTACAGTGAAACAGATGCAAGAGGCGTAACAGCTGATAATACAGATAAACTGTGCATACGTAACTAATAGAGGCGGTCATATGGGCGTAATTTGATAAACGTCATTATACATGGTGTCACAAGTGGGTGGATCCATAAAAGAATCCTGCAATGTCAGCAGAAATATTTGGCAGAGATGCGCGCGCAGCCGCATGACGTGTGATTGACGTGCAACTAGAGGGTGAAGGGGACTTGACATTTAGCTCTACATGTGGAGACAGAAGTCTGGGGGTCATGTCAACCTAATCCCAAATCATATCTAATATCCTATGTTTAAAGAACTGTGTTATCCAAAAGGAAAGGTCTCTAGGATAGAATCTATTCTATACTGACTGTTGGTGCGTGTACAAGCGTCTAAGTGTCTACATGAGATGCGAGGGGGTAGGAATATTCCATGGTAACGGGGCCTATGAATTACTTGCATGAGGACAGCGAGGCCTGGCCCTTTGCACGGTAGCTGGAGGAATGTTTACCCAAACTGCTAGACAGGAATGCATCGGATGAGGAGCGGAGTAGATAATCTTGAAGGTGAAATACGGTTTTTGGCAGGCAATATGCTGGATCAGGCACCGTTAGCCGCGCAGGGAGTAGGACAAAGTTCATGGATACAGATGCAGGCTCAGACTGGAGCTTTCAGAGGCAGAAGGCAGGAAAAGGCTTGATGACAGAATTCAGGGCCTACTCGCCTGAATCTGTAAAATGTGGAAAGTGAACCATATAAAGTCGGTGGCCTTTCATACTTAGGAATGGAATATCTGACCCATTCTTGGCGGATCTGAAAGAGGACATGTTGACGGTGGACGCACATATATTTGCGTCTTCAAAACTGGAACTGGAGGGAACATACATGTACGTATAGCATGCACATGGAGCCGTTGGGGTCTACGATAGGGGACATAACTGATCACAAAATTCATATTTCCTCATTCCCTCCTTGTCCCCTACGGACCCTCAGGAGATATCGATCTTCATCAATCCATCGATCTGTTCATATAGCATCATTTGTTCTTCTTTCTTCTTCCGGGATCTTGAACGAAAACTTGGATGTGGGATACACGATGTGGCACACAGACCACAAATCGCTGGCCCACATTGTAGACATAAGCAGCAACTGAATAGTATGAGAAAGCCAATACCTAGGAAGGATAAGATTCTCCATCCCCAGGCTGACAACACGCCCCAGAACCAACCGGACCAAGTCCAGGTGCCTGGACTCTGGTGTATCTGGCTTATAATCTTATGAAGGCGGGTTATGGCTTTATATACCGACGGCGAATTTTCTGGTATGAAAATGCAGCAACTTGATCCGATGACCCTACAAGCTCCGCCCCTATCGGCCAGGATGACGTCAAGGACAAGACGATTTTGAAGCACAACAATCCGCATAGCAGACTGCTCTTCTGTTAAATTGCCTAAGGCGGAAATAGTTTCGTTCACTACTGCTTCAAGGGTTCTGGTTAATCTACGTATCAGCTTACTATTAGTGACTGTACCTATATAGGGAAAGAAACCTTTATTGAAATCTGTGTATTTTTCCCATGCTGTTTCAGTGTAATCGACAATTGGAAGATCTCTCTGTTGTCTATTGTGTACTAAATGGGTATTTCTGTGATAATCAGGAGGAGCTAGGAAAACAGGTGGCAGAAGGAATGCTATGTAACAGGTACCATCCCAATCTAAAGGTAGACATATATATGCGGTCTGGCCACATATGAAGTAGGAATGATGGGAAGCTCTAAATGTAGACTTGCCTTGATCACTGAATTTTATTACAGTGGTGCATTTACTATGGCCCATGTGTATGGAACCATTCTTTCTTACACATAATTCCCCTTTTACTGGGAATACTGACATGGCGGGCAAGATTGGTGTAGCTTCAGATTCAACGTTCAGGATCATGAGGTTAAGTGTAAAATTACCTAATCCATATACTTCATTTTCTAGATCAGTTCCTGTTCTTTTGGGAAGTCCCTCCTTGTTAGGGTAGCAGACTTTAAGCAAAACTAGGTTCAGGTTTCCCCATACCCAGTTGTCTTGATAAACTGCGGGATTTGAATCTAGGGAATTAATCAAACTAAACCATGCTCCACAGGAGCCATTGTGTGTGAACGGATAGGGAAAGAGGGGCAAAACTCCCTTATAGTTTTGATAGGGAGGGAGTCGACCACATATCCAACAATTTGTGGCATTGCTGGTCTGATGGGAATGATGTAACATACTAATGAATGTGTTGTTGCGCAGCGCAAATCTGTAGGACAACTCATGCGGAGGTAATTCGCTAAAAGAATGTTCTGCAGTTACATTGTAAGCACGCTTAAGAATAGGGTAATACATGTGCAATAGTATGCTGGAAAACATGATCAGAAGACTTAGAAAAAACAAAATTAATAATGTTACTGTGCAGTGACTACGAAGTGATTTACAATACGCATGCTTTTTAAGCTGCATCTGCTGATTTCTTTCTCTATTCCGGACTAGAGGATACATGTCAGAGACAAATTCAACCGATTCACCTTGGAGAGGACTTAAACAATCAAATTGTCTGACTTGCTAGACCTCAATTTTAGTTTGTAAAGTTCTGGTTTTGACTGCTCAACCAAGGGGAGCTTTGAGTCTGTCTGTGAGGGAATACAGGGTTGAGTATTCACACTGGATGGTAGTCCATAAAATTTCTTGATATGACTCGAGTGCAACCACCCTTTCCGTCCCTCGATCTTCACGGCTGTCCTTGTAGTTAGTAGAACTAGCTTCGGTGACTTCCACCTAGGCTCCAGTTGGGTCTTCCGGTCGAAATTCCGGACCAGAACCAGGTCACCAGGAACCACGTCATGGGGCTTCACCTCAGTATTATCGGGAAAAGCTGCGGCTACCTGTGAACGACAAGATTGTAGTGCAGACATCAAGGAAGCCAGGTAATCTGTCAGCATATTACAGTCAACATCAGTGATTTTGCGAGGTATAGGCGTCCCCCACATATTTGGTGGTCTACTGAAGATCACCTCGTACGGGGATAGCCCTGTTCGAGAATGTGCTACCATTCTCATGTAAAAGAGCGCAACTGGTAAGGCTACTATCCAATCGACACCTTTTTCTCTACATATTTTGGACAATCTAATTTTCAGGGTTTGATTATGACGTTCCACGAGACCTGCTGCCTCGGGATGTCGGACACAGTGGAATTTCCATTGGTAGCCTAACAAAAGGGAAACGTGTTTCATCAGTTCGGATGAGAACGGCTGGCCGTTATCTGAGTAGACAACACGTGGTAAACCGTACCGTGGGAAGAATTCTCGAACTAACTGTTTGGCAGTAGTCGGGGCAGTGTAATCTGAAACCGGGTAGGCTTCTGTCCAACGGGAAAGAGCACAGACAACTACGAGAACATATTTGAATCCTCGACATCGTTCCATCTGGATATAATCCATCTGGAGGACTTCAAAAGCATGATCGGGAGGTTGAAATCCACCTTGCTCTACGGGGATGCTTTTACCTGGATTAAACTGACAACATATCATACAGGTACGAACTTTTTGTTTAGCTGCTGCTCGCAAGTGTTTGTTGAACCAAATGTGTTGAATGCTGTCTAGCATAGCTTTTTCTCCTAGATGCGCTGGACTATGTATTGTGTTAATGATGACTTGAACCATAGAGTCGGGAAGAAACCATATAGATTTTTCCTTCGTCATCCATCCTTGATCCGTTTGGATCCCTCCTAATTCAGTCCATTTCTTTATTTCTTCTGGTGTAGCATGTGTCTGTATGTCAATTACATCAAGGGCGGGATCCTTAATTGTCATGCAATGTGTTAGTGTCTGAACTATTGTCTTTGTCATGTCAGTTGTGAAAGTCTGATTCTGAGCAGTCTGTTTAGCTGTTCTGTCAGCTAGGTCATTACCCTGAGAAATGATATCGGTAACTTTTGTATGGGCTTTGCATTTCATAATCGATATTGCAGTGGGTAGATGAATCGCGTCCAATAGGGTTTGAATGAGGGGTCCGTGCTGGATGTGGGCACCGTGAGAAGTTAAATAACCTCTCTCTCGCCACAGTACGCCGAAGTCATGGACGACTCCGAATGCATAACGTGAATCTGTGTATATGTTGACTTTCTTATTTTTGGCTTGAATACAGGCTTGTGTCAGAGCGATGAGCTCTGCTGCTTGAGCTGACAAAGTGTTAATACAATTTGTTTCAATGACTTCAGTGTCTGTTGTGACTGCGTAAGCGGCCACTAACTCTCCTGTACTTGTTCTCATACATGACCCATCTACATACAATGTCAAGTCTGGATCTGACAAAGGGATATCTGTCAAGTCTTGTCTGGGTTTCGTCGTGATAGTAATGACTTCGACACAATCATGTGCCAATGGATCTGTTCCGCCCACTGGTAACAGTGTGGCAGGGTTTAACGTATTACAACGTCTGATTTCTATATGTGGCTGAAACAATGTCAGTTCGTAACCAGTGAGTCTCGCTATAGTCAAGTGTTGTGTTTGTGTGCGGTTCAAGAGAACCTCTACTGCATGTGGTACTTGTACTGTCAATTGGTGTCCTAACACTATGGCATCGCTTTGTCTGATAGCTAAAGCTGTTGCTGCCACCGATTTCAGGCACGCAGGAAGAGCCTGAGCTACTGGATCTAATGTACTAGAGAAATAAGCACATGGTTTGTGTGATCCTGCTTGTTCCTGAGTGAGTACTGACAAGGCAGTACCTTCGCGTTCTGTAACAAAGAGTGTAAACTGTTTATTGTAACATGGTGTTGCTAAAACAGGTGCTTGGCATAAAGCTTTCTTTAAGCTTTCAAAGGCGTGTGTATGTTCTTGAGTCCAAGGGAGGACAGTCGATGTGGCTGCCTCCTGTGTTGTCAACTGGATGAGTGGTTTTGCTAGAAATGCATATTGAGGGATCCACTGCCTACAGTATGAAGTGAGGCCTATAAAAGCCCGCACCTCCTTTTGTGTTTTGGGTGCTGACATGTTAGCAATTAACTGGATGCGGTCGGGTGTAAGCTGCCTTCCCTCCTTGGACAGCGAGTGCCCAAGGTAAACAACTCGCTGGACACAGAATTGCAGCTTAGAAGGGGACACCTTGTGCCCTTTGTCGGCCAGAAATTTTAAAACCGTCAGTGACGCTGTCTCACATTCAGGTTCGCTTCGGGCGGTGATCAGCAGATCATCGACATATTGAAGCAAGGCAGTGTTAACTGGCATGCGGATACTGTCAAGTTCTCGTTTCAGTGCTTGGCTATAGATGCTGGGGCTTTCTGTAAATCCTTGAGGTGCGCGTGTGAATTTAAAACTTCGTCCATTTAAACTGAATCCGAACAGATATTGACTTTCCGGATCTATTGGGACGCTAAAGAAAGCATTCTTGAGATCAATTACAGTGAAGAACGTTGCTTCTGAGTCAATAGCTGTTAGTAATGACGAGATATCTGGGACCACAGGGTATTGTGGTACAATACATTTATTTAATTCGCGCAGATCAATAACTAATCGATATACCGGTGATGCTTTTGGATCCGTTCTTTTAAGAATCGGAATTATCGGGGAATTACATACATTGGAGTCGGTTTCGACAACCACTCCTTGTGCAATGAGCTCGTCAATGATTTGCAGCAAAGCCACAACAGCATCGGGTGGTAACTTGTATTGTCGCATTCGTGGTAGTATTACTCCTGTTTTTAGTGTGACACGATATGGTGTAATATTCATGCAACCAACATCAGTGGGGCCTTGTGCCCATAAATGTGTAGGTAAATTCTGCAGTCGGTGATCCATATCTCTGGACACGTAGTGACCTTTGAAGTCACGTAGAAATAGTCGTACTCCTTCCGGAGAACAACATATTATAGCTCCTAGAGCTTTCAATGTTTTTATACCTAACAAGTTTTCTGGACATGATTTAGTAAGCAATAAATCTGTAGTACGTGTCAATGGACCGATCGTAAGTGGAAGAGGTTGTGTTACGTCATTTATTATAGGTTTTCCTGAGAATCCAAGGGAAATATTTTGTGAGCCTGAGAGGGGTGCCCCTGGAACTTCACTGCGTCTTATAGTTGTTCTGCTTGCCCCTGTATCAAGTAAAAACTTTCTGTCTTCCCCTAATAGTTCACTATGTATATAAGGTCCCTCTTGGTCTACAGGAACCTCAATAAGGGGTAAGCCAACTTCCCTCTCTAGGCTATGTCATGTATATCGCTGTTAATCGGGATAATCTGCTTGTGCATACTGATACATCTGTTGTGTTGTTGCTTGTGTTGCAGCAATAGGCTGCGTTTGTGGTGGTGCTACGGTCTGTTGTGGAGCTCCCTGTTGCGGAGCTAGTTGTTGCGGAGCTAACCTAGGTTGTGCATGCTGAGAGATTTGTTGTTGATTCTGATCCTGTCTAGGTGGACGTGGTCTCTCCTGGGTTCTACCTGTAGCAATATTATGTTTCAGGACTGGACAATCGTGTATATAATGACCTGGTTGTTTACAATAGTTGCATGTCCCTTTCGTAGGACCTGCGTAATCACCCTTTTGATGACCATCAGCTGGGACTGACTGAGCAACAAGCATTTTCATTTTTGTATCTTTCATACGTCTTTGTTCGTGTTCTTGTTCTTCTCTAATTCTATTGTGATGATATTGTAACATCTGTAACATCTGTGATGGGGTATTACCTTGCCAGGTACTCTCGAATTTCAATACTCTATTCTTGACTTGTAGCAGAGAATTTTCAACTAATTTTGTCACAAACAGATGTGGATATGACTCACTACTGGCTTTTATGCCACTATTTATACCAAAACATTTTTCAAATCGGGAATAGAAATCACTAGTGTCTTCATCTGGCTTTTGTTTACAGGCTGATATTGCACCCCAGTCTTCCTTTTTCGTAGTTAATAAACGTGGCAGTACCTGCACTAGTAGCCCTGCTAGTGCTGTAGTCTTTTCCCCAAGCCCTGCTCCTGCAGCTCGGGCCCTTTCTTCGTTTTCTAATGCTGTCCAATCTATTTTTTTGGTCTCCCACCTCCCATTCCTTTTCTTTAAGTTTCTCATAAACACCGGCGGGTAATAGGACTTTTAATATTTTCATAATGTCGGGGTAGGTATACTCTCCCATGAGTAACATGTCTTTTATTTCACGGTGGAAACCTGCTGGATCCTTGTCATGGCTGGGTACTACTTTCTTCATTTCTAATAATTCCAGTTTAGTTATAGGCGTATACACAAACACACGTGTAAAGTTATTACCGTCACCTCTGATTGGGTGTACTTCGCGTAACGGGTTCTGTCTATCTATGTGATACATTTTTCTTCCTATGATGGGAACTGGAACGTGTTCTGGGCATACGAAAGTTAAATATTGGTTTCGGAATTCTAGAATCTCCTTAATCAAATCAGTACCTGACCCTCTCCATATGTTCGTGAGTAGTTCTGTCAATATGTCAGGTAAGGGTCCTGGATCGGAGTGTTGGCTTTTATACAATATAAGGAGGTGTTGAATCATGTATATACTAGCTAAACGCTGTTCGTATGGGTCAAGATTCAGAAACGTGTGTGCAAGTACATCATCATTGTATTCGCTGGGACTGTCAGCCCATTGTACTGCTGACCTGGCTAATTCTTGTTCGTCCATGGAATCGAGCATATGGTACCCCCTTCGATCTCGGAGTAATTTATCAGCGGCTTGGAATAGGTGTTCGGGGGACTTTGTATTTAACATGGGGGTTTGAAAATGTCGATTATATTCTGGACGTATCGGACGTATCGGGTCATTAAAACCTCTAGTATTATTATGGGGTCTTCCTCTACCTACATAAGCTATCGTTTCTAATTGTTCTGATTCTTGTTCCTCCTCCTCTTCTGATTCTACTCTGTCTGTTTCTCGTCTTTCTTTATGTATTCGTTCTACTTCCTTGCGGATCTTTCGACACATGGCGATTATACACGCCTGTCTATCATGTTTCTCTTCTGATATGTTCTGACCCCATTTGACAAGTCTTTGCATGGTATCGTGATCTGCCCCGGGCCTGTCTTGATTCCTAATTACACAATTTATGAAAAAACTTAGTAGTTGTCTTTGTACATCCACTTTCTGGTATTCCATAGCTTCGTTAATACTTTCTGGACCTCGCCCTGTTTGGACAAAGCGATATATTTCGTCTAGGTGTTCACCCATTCCTGGTATCGTCATTAAATATAATGTAGCTCGTCGTATACGTAGTGATGATATGAGCAATTTGTCCTGTCTACCTGGTACTGGGTCGTATCTACAATCCACAAGCTGTTCCTTAAACATGTCAGATGTCGCTAATTGGGGTGTACGTTGGAGTGCTAAATCTCTAAGGGTCTGTTTATTTCGCGGCGGGGTGGCAAACATGTCTGTCGTACCTCCCGTAGCACCATCTGAGGTGCTGGGCACGAAAGGATTCGTTGGACGTAGGATAGAGATTGTGGATGCGGGAAAAACTGTAGAAACGGACGGACCTGTGGGAACTTGTGTAAGAGTTTGTAGTTGCGGGGATACAGACGGATGCTCCTGGTGTTGAACACCATCGGCAAGCGGTGTGTGTGGTATGGCATTAGCATACTCGGGAGCTACGTCATCTAAATAGGAGGAAAGGAAAACGTCCTTTGCTGTTTTGGGATGTGTTTTGGGATGTGCTTTTATCGGGAGTAATGGAGGAGTTAAGTCTTTTGGTATTTCCGGGATAGCCTTAGGTAACCCTTCGGCCAGAAGAGGATACATCCCATTCATAAGAGTGTTTCTTTGTCTATCTACTTGTTCTGAGTTTACTCGGGTACCTTCCTCAAGTAATAGATTTTCTCGAGTTTTATTTGAATTCTCTCTACCTTTCTCTTCCTGTCTGAGTGCTTTTTCTGTACGTCTGTATGATTCTTTACGCCATAATTCAATGGCATCTTTCTGTGACTGTCTGGCTTTCTTTTTCCATAATTCTTCTTCTACTCTCATGATGCAATCTGCATCCCAGGTCCCCGCTGCGGGCCATCTCTGATTTTCTGGCAAATCCTTGGTGTAGTCCACCCATAAATCAAGAAATAATACGGCATCTAGGCCATGCTTATGATACATAAAGTACCCTGGAGTGTCCCTTGGTGGGATGGGAACAGCTTCTTCGAGTACCCAGAGCGGCATTTTTAGATCTTATTACTAGAACACACTTTATACAATAAACACAATAATGAACAGTCATTCACACCACAATGTATAGAACGTATTAAAAACATTTAACATTTAACAGTTTTAACAAACGATGATAACTAATAAAAACTAGTTACTGACATAATACTGACACTAGATAATACTTATTTATATGCAAGACATACTATATATACTGCTAAACAGTACAGATACACTGCTGAAACAGTGCAGACCGGATTTGTGTACCCAAACCCGTCTTGACCGGCACAGACTATGTGCACGTAAAATGCCTCCCCGGTAATGGTACTCACCGGGTAGCTCGGAACGGAAGGCCTCGGAACGGAACTGAAACTGGACCGGACTGGACTCGACTCGACTGGACTCGGAACTTCGGAACCTGGTGGGCCTCTGTATACCTCGGATCTTGCTCTCTCAGCTAGGCTCTGGTCGGGATACTTCGCACTTCTCACCGCCTCGTCTGGGTGTTGATCGCAGCCTCAGTCGCCCCCGCTTGGCCGGAGGGAGATACAGGAAATCCTGCAGGTACGCCTTTTTTGTCCGTTCAGCTGTGGCAGGAGACCGGGCCTGCAACGCACCTCCGGCGTGTGAGATGAGAAAGTGTCCCTGTTCGGGCGCCAATTTATGTGGTAAATATTTCATTACCGGTACTATTTTTTATGCGGTAAAGTCTAGTAAGAATAACTCAGTAAATATAAGAGGCAGAATCCGTGGTATTAGAGGTTTTAAAAGGCTTTATTCCTATACAAAGGAATGCAATTCGAATTGCAGGCTCCTATTCCATCACCACGAAAGTTCAGGAAGGAAGGGCATACATTATTGACAGATAATCGGTTTTATAGGAAAATGCATTACAGTGAAACAGATGCAAGAGGCGTAACAGCTGATAATACAGATAAACTGTGCATACGTAACTAATAGAGGCGGTCATATGGGCGTAATTTGATAAACGTCATTATACATGGTGTCACAAGTGGGTGGATCCATAAAAGAATCCTGCAATGTCAGCAGAAATATTTGGCAGAGATGCGCGCGCAGCCGCATGACGTGTGATTGACGTGCAACTAGAGGGTGAAGGGGACTTGACATTTAGCTCTACATGTGGAGACAGAAGTCTGGGGGTCATGTCAACCTAATCCCAAATCATATCTAATATCCTATGTTTAAAGAACTGTGTTATCCAAAAGGAAAGGTCTCTAGGATAGAATCTATTCTATACTGACTGTTGGTGCGTGTACAAGCGTCTAAGTGTCTACATGAGATGCGAGGGGGTAGGAATATTCCATGGTAACGGGGCCTATGAATTACTTGCATGAGGACAGCGAGGCCTGGCCCTTTGCACGGTAGCTGGAGGAATGTTTACCCAAACTGCTAGACAGGAATGCATCGGATGAGGAGCGGAGTAGATAATCTTGAAGGTGAAATACAGTTTTTGGCAGGCAATATGCTGGATCAGGCACCGTTAGCCGCGCAGGGAGTAGGACAAAGTTCATGGATACAGATGCAGGCTCAGACTGGAGCTTTCAGAGGCAGAAGGCAGGAAAAGGCTTGATGACAGAATTCAGGGCCTACTCGCCTGAATCTGTAAAATGTGGAAAGTGAACCATATAAAGTCGGTGGCCTTTCATACTTAGGAATGGAATATCTGACCCATTCTTGGCGGATCTGAAAGAGGACATGTTGACGGTGGACGCACATATATTTGCGTCTTCAAAACTGGAACTGGAGGGAACATACATGTACGTATAGCATGCACATGGAGCCGTTGGGGTCTACGATAGGGGACATAACTGATCACAAAATTCATATTTCCTCAGAGACACCCATGGGGTTGGGCCCGTCACTTTTTCTATTACATCTTGCTGCTCAAGCTTCAAAAGTTCTTGTTCCACTAATGGTCTTAAATGAAACGGTATTCTTCGATGCCGTAATGCGACGGGTTTCACAGCTGTGTCGATGTGTAGTTTTATTGGAGGTCTTTTTATACTCCCTAGGCCCTCAAATAGCTGTGGGAACAGCTCTAGTATGTCCTCTGTTTGAAGTGACTTCACTGCGTTCGAAAAAGTGACCAGGCTCAGGTCTTCAGCAGTGTGACTCCAGACTAAAATGTCTGCCTCCCTGTCAACTATGTGGAATGTTGTAGTAATCTCATGGTCATCTGATTTGACTTGTACAGACATTTTCCCTTTCAAAGGAAGCGGAGTCTGGCTTCCGTACGTGAGGATTTTGACTTTGGATGGCATGAGCGCCGGCCTTGGATTTAGTTTTTTGTAGTGTTGACATCCCATGACCTTCACTGATGCCCCTGTATCGGTGAGGGCTGTTACAGGTGACCCGACTATCTCGATGGCACACGTCGGTTGTGGACGACGTCTTCGCTTGAGTTCATTTACGAAGGAAATGAGGTGACATTCATCTTCGCCATCTGAGGATGAGTCTTCTAGAAATTGCCGACGGTGTGCCGCTGTCATTGGCGTATTCGAAGTAGCAGGTTCTTCCAGTGGGATTCCTCTGTATCGCGTGCCTCCTCGACATACACTCGCAAAATGGTTGGGAATGTCACATTTTATGCAGGTTTTTCTCCCTTGCCGGGCAGTTGTCTTGGGGGTGCTCCTCCTTCCCACAATATCTGCACTGTGGTTATCGTGGATTCCTTTGGGCCATCTTCCTCGCCCACTGCGAGTCATCGTGTGAATGGCGTCCACTCGTTCCGTTTTGATGATCATCGCTTGTTCGGTTGTTGAGTTGCGTGCAGCTTCCATAGCAGACGCCCGGACATCTGATAACTCATGCGATCAAGCTAGGATTAGTATATCTTCAAGAGATATACAAGGCTGATGAGGAATGAGGGTCCGCAGAGTCTTGTTGCGGCATCCTTGGATAAGTTGCGCCTGTACTTCTTTTACCTGGTCATCCTCGGTGCATGTGCTTGCTAACACGCGTAGACGTGTGTGAAATGTGTCCACGGACTTCCCCTCCCTCTGGCGAGCTTGTCGGAGTTTGAAACGTTCATAATCAGGGTTAAGTTGAGGGTCAAAATGGGCATTTAAAGCTCTGACCGCTGCGTCGTAGTCCGTCTGTGGGCCTGTGTTCGGTAGATGTGCAAACAACTTGTATATTTCGTCCCCCGCGAAGTGCAACAGAAGTGATCTTTTTACAGCTCCATCTGTTTCCCTGGTGGCTATAAAATAGTTGTCGAGACGGCCGATCCACACTTTCCACCTGGTTGACGCCGTTGCAGGGTCAATCAATTCACTAAACGGGGGAAGTGCGCTGACTTGTGAATGCAGGTGGGAAGGTTGAGCTGCAGGGGCAACTGGCTGTTGTGCTGGCGCTGCTGCTGCATGGTCAACCATGGTTGGTGGTTATCTTGCGGTCTTTTCTGGTGTGATTTTATTCTGGTGTAGTCACTGTGTGATTTTGAACACTACTGCCAGTGTTTTGTGCCACTTCCCAGCTTTGTAAGGCGCTTCTGCCACTGTTTACAGTCTATTCCCCTGCTCTGGGGACTTGCATTTGCCAGTGTTTGATGGTGTGCTATGCCCACCGTTTATTTGCAGTGCTCACTGTCTTTTTCTTTGTATTTTGGGGCTTGCCTTCGCTTGTGTTTGTTTGTTCACTGCCTCATTTAAATTCTGTGCCACGTGGTATTAGCTGTGTCAATCTTTCAGAGCGCTGACGATCGCTTGTGTTCTCTCTCTCGCTCATCAGTCCTGAAGACAGCAGGGGGCCAATGCACATGCGCGTGCTGTTCTTCCCGACGCGTGCTCGACCGGGTTTTGACTCGGGAGCATCCAACGCGTCATATGCTGACTATGCAAGCGGGCGCTGGGGTCTCCGCTTTCGAGAACTCACCGGCAGATTAGATGACGCGGGCAGCGTGGGGGGTTTTCGTCCTTCACACTCAGCAGGAATCCTCCATCGAGTGCAGACGCGTCGACCGCGCTATGCAGCGCCGGGGCTCTCCTCTTCCTGCCAGACCGGCTTCAGTCGTGGACAGTTCTTGTTGTGGTGGGAACGTTCCATCCCACCTTCGTCGCCACTGTCGTGGGCTCAGGTAAGCCCCACCTGATATCACGCTATGCTGTCGCGCGCCGCAGGGCTGCTAATGAAAGGGACACGACACTCATAGATGGTGGTAGCAGCCGGAAGTCACGAGCGACCCGGCCTCTTTATTTATGCTCTCTAGCCACGACTGGCCAGAGAGTGATACAATGTGTGGTAGTGTTTCCGGGAAGGGGGTGCACTGGGATAAGCTAGACCGCTACATCACCGAGGCACGCAGTGTTAAATACAAACCGATCCCAATACAAAATGGTGGGACATGCTGAGTTAACAGCGTAGCTGCTGCGTGATGCATGTCTAATCCTGAGTGACGCAGTGGAAGGTCACGCGACTGAAACTTGGAGGCAGTGCGCAAGCATTCCTCACGAGACGGGTTTCTTCAAATGGGTGACCCTGCACCGGTTTCAGCACGAGTCAAAGTCCTTGAGTAAAGCAGGGAAGAGCTGAGGAAAAGTGTTCTTCTGATCGGCATAATTTGTACCGAGACTCCATTGTTTTTTCATTGCCATCTTGTGTCAAAACACTTCCACACGACCCACCTGGTCGTTTCTGCTGATGCCTGGGAAAATTCTAACTGACATGACAAAAACCATCTTGCAGCCTGCATTTCTGCCCAGGAACTGTCGCACCTCCAACCCCCCTGTTCTTTGCAGTTCAACAGAAAGCCATGAGACACTCAAGCCCTGGGTAAATGATTTGTTTTCCATCTCCTGCTCCCAGCCTGTTAAACATCCTTGACACTGTGATCAGGTTATCTGGACAATGGTCTGTATGCTGGGCCTTGATCAGGGTGATTTAACAATGACCTGAAAGACCGGGCTTTGATCAGGGTGATTAAACAATGACCTGAAAGACCGGGCTTTGATCAAGCTGAGTGAACAATGACCTGCAAGACCAGCTTTGATCACACTGAGTGAACAATGATTTGTGTACCAAGCCTTGACCAGGTCACCACCTACAAACATCGTCTGGATCTGGTTATCAACTGCAAACACTGCCCTGATTGAACAATGGACTAACAGCCAAAAGACTGCAATGAAAAAGTATAAAAGGCTTGTAAGCTGTGGAGTAAAGCAGCAGCCTCCTGGGTTTTGTCTCTGACTAGCTTGGGACTCTGTTCCGTAGCCCGGGCTATTTGAATAAATCTGGGTTCCTCCTGCAGACGAAGGCTCCTGTGTCTCCTTTTACTACATATGGAGGGTATGGAAGACTTGGGCGGTTCCCCCGCCGCCGAGACCCAGTAAGTGGGTTATTCCGGTTCTTCAAATGGCGCCCGAATAGGGACTCCACGAGCACGAAGGTCAGGCCTGGTGGATGTGAGGAGGTGCACGGAGAGACTCCGACGGAGGCGCCCTACCCGAGGGATTCTTGCAATCTGGTAAAGCCGAACGACTCGCCCCGCTGTTCTTCCCCACCCGGTCTGGGCCACATGACCGCATTCTCACTGGAGTACCCTAGCAATTAATTTCTGGAGCAGGACACAGCCCTACGTCTGCAGAAGAGAACTACCCCTGTAAGGTAAGGGTGGACTGATCACCCACCAAGTCTGTATGATTCTGTTATTGACTTTTGCAAAAGCCAAGCAAGCGAGGTGAATTTTTAAAAACCCACTGGTGTCTGTTCTGGATGATTCTAATGTTATTGACTTTTGCAAAAGCCAAGCAAGCAAGGTGAGTTTTTTAAAACCCACTGGTGTCTGTTATCTGTTTACAAGCATGCCAGTCAGTAGTAAGTTCAAGAAAATATGTTGTTGTATGTGTACGCAGGACTCCCAGCTGGAGGCGGCTTGTCCGCTTCCTCCAGAAGGGACCCCTGGCCATACAATGTATGTTAAACATGGTCCTTCTGCCATAATGTTTTCCTCATTCTGGGTAAAATATACGAAACAAAGCAACGCGGAATTACAGTGGCCACTTTATGGCTCCTTTAATTCCCAAGTTCTCGCCAACTTAGAGGAACAATTAATGAAAAGAAAAACGTGCCCGTCTATGTTTGAATCTGTCCGATTTTGGAGGAAAGAGATAGAGCAGAGAGCTAGAAAGCAGAAGGCTCAAGAAAGAAAACAGGAACATATGTCAATGGCGGACCACGGAGATGCTCTCTCCCCTAAAATATACAGATTCGTAATTGACCTAAGAGCCCTTAACAAAATAACAATCTCCCAATATCCTGTTGTCCCCGATATTACAACCCTCTTAACGATGGTACCTTCTGACACCACGCACCTTTCTGTCATAGACCTGAAGAATGCTTTTTTCAGCATTCTTATACATCCTGACAGCAGAATTGTTTTTGGTTTCTCCCTTGGTGGGGGGAGCTTTAGATTCTCCCGCGCCCTCAAGGTTTTACCGAGAGCCCCAGTATCTATAGTCAAGCCCTAAAAAGTCAACTAGATTCCTTGGAACTCCTTGATAATTCCACACTATTACAATATGTAGATGACCTCCTCATTGCTGCAAATTCTGCCCCAGCATGTAAAGAAGCTACTCTCTGTTTGTTACGCCACCTTGCCCTCCATAATCACAAAGTCTCTTTGAAAAAGCTTCAGTTTTGTCAAGAGAAGGTGACCTATTTAGGTCATCTCCTCTCGAAGGAGGGAAGGCAGCTCACCGCTGATCGTATAGCCATTATCAATGCTATGACGCCCCACGAACACAAAAGCAGGTGCGAGCCTTTATAGGCCTAACCTCATACTGTAGACAGTGGATTTCCAACTTTTCGGCCATGGTCAAACCTCTTCTTGCCCTCACCACTAAAAACATATCAGACAGTTCCTCGGTACTCCTGATTATAGCAAACAATTTTTTCTTTTTGTACATGAGACAGACGGCTGTGCATGCGCTGTCTTGACCCAGATGTTCGGTGGTTACACTCGGCCATGTGCCTATTTTTCAGCCACCTTAGATCCTGTTGCAAGGGCTCTCCCAGGATGCCTACGGGCGACCGCTGCGGCCGCCCACATGATCCGTCAGAGTGCAGGGATCGTCATGAACTCCCCCCTGACTCTGATGGTCCCCCATTCTGTAGATACCCTCCTTAATAACACCAAGACACAGTACCTCACTAGCGCACGTCTCACAGGATATGAACTGACACTCTTTGCCAGCCACATTAACATCAAAAGATGCACTGTACTAAACCCCGCCACATTACTCCCACTGGATACTCAGGGTGCCCACTTAGACCCACATGACTGCATATTAAGGACAGAGGAGGAGACGAAGGGACGGGTTGGCTTACAGGATACCCCGATAGCAGAACCAGAAGGTACACTGTATGTGGACGGATCATGTCTCAGAGGGCCAGATGGTAACACCTCAGCCGCCTACGCCCTCACGACATTAGGGCAAGTAGTAGAAACAGCTCCGATTCCGCAGTGCTCTGCTCAAGCAGCAGAATTAGTGGCCCTCACTAGAGCCTGTGAGTTAAGCAAAGGGATGACGGTGAATATTTATACTGACAACCAATATTCCTTCGGGGTGGCCCACAACTTCGGGAGGTTAGGGAAAGAAAGGAATTTCCTTACTTCCCATGGGACCAAGATTCAACATGGCCCCCTAATTCACCGATTGTTAGACTCCCTGACACTCCCCAGAAAGGTATCCATTATAAAATGTAAAGCCCATAAGAAAGTGACAGATGATGTTGGAAAGGCAATGCGCTGGCTGACCAAACGGCCAGATAAACAGCTCTTAGAAAAAGGGAAGGAATGTATATAGGAGGTCCCACTAGGTGGGTGACAGACGAGGGCATGGTTGAAAACACAGTACAGAGTGTGATTGATATTCAGTCCCATACTACTCCTGAGGAACTAAGGGTGTGGAAGGAGCAATTAGCAAAGGAGGGAATTGATGGTTGCTGGGTCCGTACGACTATGGAAAGACAATGGATGTTACCTGACAGTCATGTGCTACCAGTAGTTACGATGGCCCATGGTCCTGCTCACATTAGTGCAAAAGGGATATGTAAACTGTTGGAACCTACATGGTACAACTCTAAGATACCAGCATATGCTGAAAAGCTGGTTAAAACATGCATGATTTGCCTAATGTATAACCCAGGAAAAGGCACAGTTACCACTAAGGGAGGATTCTCTCCTCCTACCTTCCCTTTTGAAGTCCTCCAAATGGATTACATCCAGACGGACAGATGTAACAATTTGAAATATGTCCTGGTGGTGGTCTGTACCTTCAGCCGATGGGTGGAGGCCTGCCCCGTCAAAGACTGCACCGCTATCACTACCGCCAAAGTACTATTAAAAGAGTACCTCCCACGATTCGGTTTGCCCCGCTTGGTCTGGAGTGACAACGGGACACACTTTACGGCTCAGATTATGGAATATATCTGTACAGCATTGGGTATAAAACAAAAATTTCATGCAGCTAACCACCCCCAGTCAGCAGGTCTAGTGGAGGTGTACAATGGCATCCTAAAAACTAAAATGGCCAAAATAGTAGCCGAGACGGGTGTCTCTTGGGTTGATGCTCTTCCCTTGGCCCTACTGTCTACCAGAACAACGGCCCACACCAGGATAGGGCTATCCCCCCATGAGATTGTGTTTGGGAGGCCTGCCAATGTATGGGGTGTCCCACGGCCTAAGAAACTGTCTGATGTTGAATACCCTGTATTAACTGATTATCTGTACAGTCTAACTAATACCTTTCGTATTCTTTATCACCAGGTGCATGAGGCCATACCTGACAAAAGCGAGGGCCCAGGACACGTCATCCAACCTGGTGATTGGGTCTTAGTGAGAAATTTTCAACGGACCAAGAGCCTCGAGCCCCGCTGAACACAGCCCCGTCAGGTGTTGCTGGCCACCCGCACCGCCGTGAAAGTAGAAGGTCGGAAGAATTGGGTGCATTCTTCTCACTGCAGGCGTGTGCCTCTGCCCTTCCCCTATGATCAGTGGGTGAGGGAAGGACAAGGAGACTCAGAAACAGAAACAGTCCCGACATTTGTCCCATTCAGCGATGCCAGACTCCATTCTACATCTACGGAAGCAGAGAGTGACAGCATACTGAAAGGAAGGGTGGAACCCTCCCTTAACTCTGCTCAACACCAAGAACAATTGTTTCCCGACCATACTGTCCCTACTTCCGACCGCTATAACTTGCGCCCCCGAGGGAAGGCTTGCCCTTGACTTCGCCAAGTGCCTATAGGCTGTAGGGCTGTGATCTTCCCCGGCTGAGAGTAGTGCTGGTGTGTCAGACTAAGGTACGCCATAGGGCCCTTGGCACCTGCACCCAGTGAAGCAACCACCAATCACAGACAGCCACTAGAGGTCCCTGGCTTAGCACAATGGCTGCCGTCCAATACACCCGAATCCAGAAACAATATGTCAGTCTCCGACATAGTAAATGCTTCATGGCCACCGTGGTGACGCTGTTTGTCTCCCTCATCCTGTCTATCCTTGGTTGGCTGTTACTAATCTACCATTCTGTTACCTCACCAACTCCTACACCGACTCTTGCAGAGCACCAGTATTACACGCTACCAGCCCACGAATTACCCCGCCGTGCAGAATTCTTCAATAACACCTTCATCCAAATGTTGCATCACCATCAGCTGATCATGAACAATTCCAACTGCTGGGTTTGTGGACTGATGCCGCATTCCATGATACACCCTGTCCCATTCTTTCCCTACCCCTTTTCCATCTCTGGGTCTTGTCTTGCATGGTGGATGTTGATGCAGGAGGTCTACACTGTCAATGGTACTGCCACTTCTGTCCTTGGGACATTTCGGGATGACTTCTGGCGGAACAGATCTGGCAATGCCAATGCTCCTTTTTGCCCGACCAGTTCATCCACATTGCTACTACCACCAGATGAACTCGGTGAGATGGTAGTATTCAACTCAACCACTTGATGAACATTTTCTAGATTCCGCACCAGAAGGATACTGCCTGATGAACGAAACACTCTGAATGTCATAAAAGTGCAGGGCCGTGTCTGTATCCATGGCCTAGGAACTAAGAAAGTTGGTACTAGTACTTGTTATATCACTAAAACTTTAAACTCTACATCTCCTCCAAAGCTGGTGGCATCCCCCAACACCTATTTCATCTGTGGCACAGCCGCCTACACTTGGCTCCCCCGTAACTGGTCTGGTACCTGCTATTTGGGCTTCCTCCTTCCACCAACATATTCTACCCATGGAGGTTACCACCTGTTGATGAAGGGCGCTCTGCGCCGCTCACGTAGGGGCGTCATATCAGCTGAGGATACAGCAAGCCAGGAAGCCGGGGACTTCTTTAAAGGTTTCCTTCCATTCTGGGGCCCCATGGCGAACAGTCGGGCTACACGAGGACTGAGCAGGGTTCTTGAGGCCACCATCACAGTAACAGCTGGTGCCCTCTCCAACATCACTGCAGAGCTACAGGTGGACCGCTTTATAACGCTCCAAAACCGCATGGTCCTTGACGTCATCCTTGCTGATCGTGGTGGTGTGTGTAAATTGATCGGCTCCAGCTGCTGTGTGTACATTCCAGACAACGCACCTACAGTATACGATGCCATCCAACGTCTGCATCGCCTTTCTTCTGAAATTCATCTGGATGAAGACAACTGGTCCCTCACAGACTGGATCTGGGGCCTCCTTTCCCAGTGGGGGCGGAGAGTCCTCATCTTCCTTGCCTTGGGAGTAGCTGTCCTGGTCTCCTGCTATTTGTGCTTTCAGTGCTTGCCAGTGCTCTGTACAATGTGTGTCCAGACCATCAAACCTTCACCCTCTAACATTCACAACACCAATATGATGATGATGCTCCAACAAGAAACAGATGGCCTTATGAACATTGACATTTCTTAAAGTATTTGCCACTCAATGGCAAAAGGAGGGTCTGAGGAAAAGTGTTCTTCTGATCGGCATTATTTGTACCGAGACTCCATTGTTTTTTCATTGCCATCTCGTGTCAAAACAATTCCACACGACCCACCTGGTCGTTTCTGCTGATGCCTGGGAAAATTCTAACTGACATGACAAAAACCATCTTGCAGCCTGCTTTTCTGCCCAGGAACTGTCGCGCACCCAAACCCCCTGTTCTTTGCAGTTCAACAGAAAGCCATGAGACACTCAAGCCCTGGGTAAATGATTTGTTTTCCATCTCCTGCTCCCAGCCTGGTAAACATCCTTGATACAGTGATCAGGTTATCTGGACAATGGTCTGTCTGCTGGGCCTTGATCAGGGTGATTAAACAATGACCTGAAAGACCGGGCTTTGATCAGGGTGATTAAACAATGACCTGAAAGACCGGGCTTTGGTCAAGCTGAGTGAACAATGACCTGCAAGACCAGCTTTGATCACACTGAGTGAACAATGATTTGTGTACCAAGCCTTGACCAGGTCACCACCTACAAACATCGTCTGGATCTGGTTATCAACTGCAAACACTGCCCTGATTGAACAATGGACTAACAGCCAAAAGACTGCAATGAAAAAGTATAAAAGGCTTGTAAGCTGCGGAGTAAAGCAGCAGCCTCCTGGGTTTTGTCTCTGACTAGCTTGGGACTCTGTTCCATAGCCCGGGCTAATCTGGGTTCCTCCTGCAGACAAAGGCTCCTGTGTCTCCTTTTACTATGTATGGAGGGTATGGAAGACTTGGGTGGTTCCCCCGCCGCCGAGACCCAGTAAGTGGGTTATTCCGGTTCTTCAGAGCCAAACAATTCCACTAGAACAGCCAAACACGCATAGCAGCACACCAGCCAGCAGGTTACCACAGTGTACTTTAAGAACCAGAAATGCCGCTTTCACGTAGAAAAGGTGAGGCAAACAAAGTTCCTGAAATTCCTTTTTAACGAAGACTCCTCGAAGCTGGCGCAGAGAAGAAAAGGCAGCGAGGCGATCCAAAAAGGCGAAGTATCACAGAAGGCAAACAGCAGGAAGCAGTGTTGCCAGATTTTCTTAAGCATGCTCTAGCCCAAAGCCAACCAAAAAGTAGCCCAAAGTAGCCCAATGTTGCCACTTTAACCCTTTCGATGCTTGTGACGGAGCGGTTCCGTCATGCGCGTCGGTCGCGCTGTGCGCATGACGGAACCGCTCCGTCACGGCCCCGCCCGCGCAAGAACCCTTCAGCACAGAGGGGTAATCCGCGCCGCGCTGAAGGGGTTAAGGAAGGAGGGGCAGGGGCATCTTCAAGCAGGCGGTGAATGCATTGAAATTGATGTTGCAGCAGGCTGCCAAGAAAATATTTGTCTAATAAAGCGCTTTAACATACTGCTTTGCTGGAGCGCTGTATATATATTTATAATCTGGCAACTAGCACAAACCAAAATTTTACCGCACAACCGGGAAAAATATATCCCAATTGTGTGTGATCTAGCCCAATATGTCAACAGTGGCAGGAAGTCGAAATTAAAGGTAAAATTTGCGTGTTGATGCTCTGGGGTTTTTTTTTTTTTGAAATATTTTTATTAAGTTTATCAACAACACAGAACGTAAACACCACTCGTTTAGTGCAAGGCTTAGCATACAAAAGCTCCAAAGGTATCTCAGCAATAGCAGCACAGGTATCACATAGAGAAATAGACAGACCAAAGGTATCATACCATCGTTCCCCTCCCCGACCATTGCCAGCGGTGGAGCCACTAGTCATGGTCACTGAAGTCAGATTCTGATGCATCAGGTGGGGGCTCACAGATGTTCCCCCTGTACACATTCCAGCCACCCCACACCTGGGACCATTTCTTGGGGCATCCTCTATGTCACGGGTACTCATAGTACGGCCCGCGGGCCGTCAGCGGCCCGGCAAGCCTTCCTTGGCGGCCCGCGGACCTTGCAGACATAGTGCCTGTGCCCTGTGCTTGTCAGCGAACACCGCCGGTTACAGCAGCGCGGAGCTGTGAGGCCGGGCGATTCTTTTAAAGGCCATTTACTTGTTAATGAGGCTTTGTTATATTTCACCTCTTCTTAGCGCCCCTGCATCTCCCCTCTGATTGAGTGGAGATGCAGGGCGCTAAGAAGAGGTGAAATACAACAAAGTCTCATTAACAAGTGAATGGTCTTTAAAAGACCTGTGAAGTACTTGGGTGCGGCGGCCGTGTGTGTTCCCTGGAAACCGTCTCAGCGCGGGGTGAGGTGACAGAGGACAGCAGGGTGAGGTGATGGAGGGCAGCAGGGAGCGAGAGCAGGGGGTGAGGTGACAGCGGGAGGAAGACAGAGTGCGACAGAGGGAGGGAGAGAGCGGGAGAGGAGGAAGACAGGGAGAGGAGGAAGACAGGGAGAGGAGGAAGACAGGGAGAGGAGGAAGACAGGGAGAGGGGGGAAGACAGGGAGAGAGAGAGGGAGACAGAGGGAGGGGGAGGGAGGGAGGGAGACGGAGGGAGAACGGAGGAGGGAGGGAGGGAGACAGAGTGAGGGAGACAGAGGGAAAGAGAGAGCAATACAGAGAGGGAGGGAGACGGAGAGAGGGATGGAGAGGGAGAGAGAGAGGGAGGGAGGGGGACAGAAAGAAAGGGAGACAAACAGTGAGTGAGACAGAGGGAGGGAGACAGAGGGAGGGAGAGAGGGAGACATAGAGAGGGAGGGAGAGAGAGGCAGGGAGACAGAGGGAGGAAGGGAGGACAAAGGGAGGGAGGGAGGCAGACAGAGGGAGGGAGGCAGACAGAGGGAGGGAGGGAGACAGAGGGAGACAGAGGGAGGGAGACGGAGACAGAGGGAGGGTTAGGGAATGAGGGAGACAGAGGGAGGGATAGGGAGGGAGGGAGACAGAGGGAGAGAGGGAGGGAGACAGAGGGAGAGAGGGAGAGGGAGGGAGACAGAGGGAGAGAGGGAGAGGGAGGGGACAGAGTGAAAGGGAGACAAACAGTGAGTGAGACAGAGGGAGCGAGAGGGAGACAAACAGTGAGTGAGACAAAGGGAGCGAGAGGGAGACAAACAGGGAGGGAGACAAAGGGAGCGAGAGGGAGACAAACAGGGAGGGAGACAGAGAGAAAGGGAGACAAACGGAGT